>NC_086177.1:109252500-111652500 GCF_023053635.1 Elgaria multicarinata webbii | reverse complement strand
GAGGTGAGAAAAGAAAGAAAGGGAAACCTCTGAAATTTTCTCAGAATAATGTCTTCTGAGACTTTTGGGCTCAGTTCTAGTGTCAAAAGAGAGGAGAGGGAGAGAGAAGGGAGGTAGATGGGGAAGAAGTGGAGGGGGAGGAGAGAAAACATCAGCAGATCATGGAATACCACATTTGATCAATGAGTGCCATGTGGAGACAGAAAAGAAGCAGTAGGAATTTGCCCAAGGGCATGTCAACAGTGCCGCTGTTCACAACTGCTCACACTCCCTCTTGTAATTATGGAACTGAAGTGGGAGCAGGATAAATAGTTCCTATTTAAGGAGGAGTGATGTGCTGAGGCTCACTTTCCATAAATCTGGTCCTTGTAGATGGGCATAGAGCCTGTTCAACAGCAAGGCCTCCTGCTTTTAACTCAGTTGCTGCAAACAGGTCAGCAGGGCTGGTGCTACCATAGAGGCCACTCAGGCGGCCGCCTAGAGCGCCAAGCTAATAGGGGCGCCGGGCACAGCGCAGCACTCACGCGCGTTGGCTGTGAGCCAGCCGGCCCGAGGATTCAGCTGGGCCTGGGTGGGCGAGATGGTGCCCTGCGCCCGTCCAGCCGAAGCGAAGCCAGGGATGCTGGGGTGGGGGTGGGGCGGCTCCACGTTTGGACTTCCGGAATGTGAATGGGGTGCATCATGGGGTCTTTGAGTGAATGCATGTGTTCATGCGTGTGTTTGTTTGGAGTGAGTGATGCTGAGTGTGCGCGTGTGAGTTGGGGGGGGATGATTTGGAGGAGATATTCCTATTAAATAATGCATTTTAGACCCATAGGCGTTCCTTTCCAATTTGTTTGCTATAATTGGCATGACATATTTCTTGCACTTTAAAATAAATTTAGTGGTTTCAAGTTTTGTGCTTCTTATTTTTTCCAGGAAACACATGTTTTTAAAAATCAAAGTTGCCGTGTGTGTGTGTGTGTGTGTGTGTGAAAGTAGCTCACCTTGCCTAGGGCACAAAATAGTCTGGCACCGGCCCTGCAGGTCAGGTACAGGCGCACCACGGAGCAAATGTGGAGCTGGCTTCCACAGGAAGGGCAGGCTTTTAGGCTCCCTCCAGTTCAAGTACATGCGTAGACTTGAAGTACTGATTAGGAATGTCCAAATCAGCAAAACGCCAGCTTGTCAAGGCTTCTCCAAATTCTACTGAGAAGCTCATTCTGACTCGTATTGCTTTCAGATGAAGACCTTTGAATCCAGGTTTTATTTCCCTCCACAGGAAAAGAAAAGAGCAGACCTATTTTCATCTATATTCTATAAATGTACACACCATTTAAATGGTTTTTAAATGTACTCCTAGTTCTCCCATTGAATAAAGCACAGCGTGTGCATTTTTCAAAAGTATGCATTTTTAAGCACGGTTTTCAAATGTGCACATTTCTGCACATTGCATCACAAGTCTGGAAATGTACGGACTTCAACCATAGATGGCATTAAGGCTTGCGTTCAATTCCAGGGTGTGTGAGCTGGGTAAATTCTGGTCAAAAAAATTGAACTGAACTAATGTCTCATACATCCCTAGTACTGATGCAGCGTTCTCATTCCCCACCACCGTAGGCTTGAGTGGGTGCTTCAGTCTGTGAAGACTCCTGCCAATCCACAAGGCTGACAAAGGCCAGAGGTTGCTCTGCTGTTCATTCTGAGGATCTGAAAACTGAACTATTCAGCACTGATATCAGGTGGGAAAATAGGGAGAAAGGGGCTGAGATTTTGCTCTGCCCACTTCCTGAGCTTCTAGATACACGTTGCAATGCCCAATGGGGAAGCTGCTGTCTTGACAAGCAGTATTATTATTTTTTTAAGTAAGGAGATATGACTGAGTGGATATACAGAAAAGATGGAAATGGACTGACGAAGGCTGAGCCTGGGAATGGATGGATGGAAGACAGAGATTAATGAAACACACATTACATTGTATGGTGAACTCGCACACAAAGTTGTAGAGATGCAGCAAATGTGTGCAACAATGTACGTCCCCAGAGAGATGGGACTGGTTCCACCCACCTCTCCAGTAACTAAGGCCATAGGTTTAGCCCACCTAAGGTTTATCCCTGGATCGTCCAGGGGTCAAACCTGTTCATCTAGGTGACACACAGGGGATCCAGTGCTCAGGCAGGGGCGAACCCTGGATGATCCCAGGATAAACCTTAGGTCTAGCTGTGGCCCAAGTGTACAACTGTTGGCAAAAAAGGGTTTGCTGCCAGTTATTGCACGATGCATCCCTGATAAAGCCAAGAAAGAGTGGGATAAAAACAGACAAAAATGAGAAGAGAGAAAAGAAAGGAAAGGAAAAGAAAAGAGAAATCTAGGACAAAAGTAATTCGTAGAGGAGCATGCATCAATAATTCTCAGCCTTAAAGAGATCCTGGTTTGGAAGATTGGAATATTATACTGGGTCTGAGCAAGCCAGGGATGTTTTTTTCTCAGAGGCAGGAAGGGAATTTTTAAGGAGAAAATTATGACATCCCAAGAAGCGTCACAGGTTATCTTCAGGCAAGTTAGGGATTCAGGAGAGCAGATCATTTAGGAAGGGTGGGCAGGAGAGGACAGAGTTGAGAAAATTACCACTGTCTGCAGGCACCATGATGGATCTACTTAAGCAAGGGGAGAGGCTGGTGGCCCATGCAAGTCTGCAGGGCTGGGATGAATATCCAAGGGCAGGGGATTTGGAAGGTGCAGGAGGGAAGCAGAGGAGGGTGCAGGAGTCCGTTTGCCCATCATCTCTCCAAGCAGATGCAAGGTCAAGAGGAAGGAAGGCCAGAGGAGTGCGCTAAGAGCCTAGATGTGCTCATTGAAGTATCCAGTTCTTATATGGTTAAGGCCAATGTGAGTCTACCTTTTGGCTTGATGAACTGATCTGCTGAAAATGAGCCCTGGTCAGGCATCATGGCATGTTGCTTCAACCCCCTTTCTGAAATCTTTCCCAGAACGCAGTGGGATTTGTGATTGGGACACATGATGAAGCACTCACAAGATCATCAGTTCACTATACACAATTACAAAATAATTAAAAATACTCAGTTCGTTTGGACTTGACCATGTACGAAAATGGTGGCCAACTTTGCTCTCACAGCCCAAATGTATAGAGCAAAATTTCTGACCTTGCAGAATGTATGATTTATTTTAGCATTGCTTTTATTATGCTTGTAACCACTGGTTGAAACAATAAAGCTTTACTACTACTACTACAAAATGGGGTGTGAGAATCAGTGCTTGGGGCAAGAATGCCTTATGTCACTCCAGTGGAGAGGACTCTGTAGATGCCTGAGCAAAGACTTAGTTGAGACTGGAAAAGGACAGAGGAAGACGGCCTGCTTAGAGCCAAACTAGACATGAAGCAGGTGGCCATGCTTGTCTGTTTGCCAGACATGTGCTTATGCTAATACGGTTGCCTACAACATCTAGGGTGACCATATGAAAAGGAGGACAGGGCTCCTGCATCTTTAACAGTTGTAGAGAAAGAGGAATTTCAGCAGGTGCCATTTGTATATTTGGAGAACCTGGTGAAATTCCCTCTTCATCACAACAGTTAAAGCTGCAGGAGCTATATAGAGTGGCCAGGTCCAAAAGAGGACAGGGATCCAGGTGCAGCATGCGTATACCTGCTGAAATTCCCTTTTCTATTCAACTGCTGAAGGTACAGGAGCCCTGTCCTCCTTTTCATAGGGTCACCCTACCAACATCTCAAATTCAGGCTTACGTCAACTAGGGATGGAAGAACGAGTGATGTTCAAGCTAATTCAGGTTCTCTGTTTTCTCTCATCTTATTCTTGCTCCTAAACATGAGAGGGTTTTTGGTTTTTTTCCTGAACAGGGAAAGTGGGCACTTTTAAAACATAAAAAGGCACACTTTTCTTAGCACGCACTCCAAATGTGCACTCCCCTTTATAGGCTAAATGTGGTTGGGGTGTGTGTGCATTTTTGGAAGTAGGCAGTTGTGCAATTGTGCATTTTCAAAAGTGTGTAGCTGCA
Organism: Elgaria multicarinata webbii; assembly: GCF_023053635.1. NCBI lineage: Eukaryota > Metazoa > Chordata > Lepidosauria > Squamata > Anguidae > Elgaria > Elgaria multicarinata. The sequence goes on along the minus strand of NC_086177.1, from coordinate 111,648,486 downwards.
CATGTACGCGCTTTTGGATACAAAGTCAAGCTTGCAAATTGTGAAATATTGCTGCTTTTGTTCATGGTTGCAGTCTGGACAAATCTGCATGATTTACAAATGGGAATGGAATTCTCTTACATCCCTAATGTCAACCTTTCTGTCTCTTGCCAAGCCTCTACCACAATTTGCCTGGCCTCAGCCATATCCTAAGTATATAGAAGAGCAGCAAAAGGAAAGCTGGTGTTTGGGGGGAATGGGTGGAGCTGGGAGCTCTTCAACGGGCAGGGTGAGCAAAGAAAGCTCAGACACACGGACTACAGGCAACACAGTTTGACACAAACAGAGAGTAAGGGTATATAGATAGAAACTGTAAAACATAAAAGTCAAGTTCAATCCCCAAACCAGGTCACTTGTTGATTTCTCACCTGTAATGTGCTCACCTGATCTACACGCCATATCCACGTCCTTCTCAAAATCAGTCTGGAAGACAGAGAAAGCAGAGGGGGGGAACGTGGTCAATGGGGCGGAGGGGAGAAGGTGAGCCTGGGATGTGGAGGGCAGAGGACTGCAAAGCCAACATTTCCAATCATTCAGAACTAACAACCAATAGCTAGAACAAACCTTCTCCCACCCTAGAGGCCTTCAAGAGGCAGTTGGACAACCATGTGTCAGGGATGCTTTGAGGTGGATTCCTGCATTGAGCAGGGGGTTGGACTTGATGGCCTCACAGGACCCTTCCAACTCTACTATTCTATGATTCTACAGGCATGGCTAGACCAGGGGGGTGAAGGGGGATGATTTCATGATATGATGATCGTGAGATCCTCCCTCTTAGTCTACACGCAGCGTCCTGGGAGGAAGAGGATGTCACGGCCCCCATTTTGTTTGGTTGTTGTTGTTTTTAATCAGAAATGAGAGCAGAGGTGCTCCTATGAAAAAGGTGAGTTCTTTTATTTTTTTAAAAAAAGACCCCGCTCACCCTCCCACCCTCAATGGGAAATGAGCTCCTGAAGAGGTCCGTGCCCCATGCTCAGTTCCTGGCTCCTCGTAGTTACTCGCAAGGAGCCGGGATGAGAGCGGGATGCCCGACCACATGTTCCACAGGCTCGGGATGAGCCCAAGACCACGGGAAAAGTCAGGATTAAAGGAAAGGGTCGTCCCTCCCTGCTCTCGGGATCCCCTGTGCATCATGTGGATCCCGGGGCGATCCCCGGGATATCGGCAGGTCTAGGCATGCCCTATGATGAGTAAAAGAAGGATTGTTTAGAAGCCAAGTTGTTGGGGCTGGACACTCTGCAATGGTAATTCAATTCTGGTTCAGTTTCTCATCTGGATGCTGTTTTCACTGGCACAGGTAAGTATGCCAAACACTGTTTAGGATTGAATTACCTTCTATTGAGGTTGATGGGGTGGATCAGTAGGTGCAAGTGTGGAATAAGGAAATGGTGCAAACTCTTGTGTAAACTAGTTGGGGTATCCAGAATCATGGGGTGTGCCTTGGAATGTAAATTCAAATACATATCCCATTGAAAGCAATGGAGCAGAAAAGCAATGCACGCCCCATATATGCTGCTGATTCCTAAAAGTATGAATTCTCAGGACGCTCCACAGAACTTTTGTGGAAATTCAAGAACATTAGGACAGAAACTGAGAATATTCTATGGAAATAAAGGGACAGCTTTCACACACACACACACACACACACACACACACACGCACGTTTGTTTATTCAAACCTTTTCTTTACTGCCTATTCACCTTATTAAAATGAGTCCAAGATGGGAATACAAATTTCCTCATCAGGCCTTGGGGAAATTGTTTCACAACTCATGGCCTCTGTTCTTCTCCTGTAAAACTGGGGCGAGGGGCCTGGTATGATAAATGCCCTTAATCAAGCATGTGAGATGATCTTGTACTATGAAAACCCAAGTTTACAAAAAAAAACAAAAAAAACCAGGCATTTGTCTTTAAATGTTTTGGGTGGGGCAGCCTAATGAAAATTAAGCCCAGTTACGGGTATTAATTGGCTGACAGACACCATTACAAGAACCGGAGAAAAGTAGTCCCCCGCTTCTTTCTCAGCAAAAGGAAACATAGGGCATAAACTGGTTGCCCAAGACGACGAAAAGCAAAATTATTGTATGTAGTGGAGAGGACACCTTAGGCAAGATGGGAGTGTTGAGGACTATGTGTTGTTGAGGTTTTGTGCATGCTTGAAGCAGAAATCAGGTCTCTGGAAAACTCCCAGTGGGCCTTGCTGGTTGTACTATGGAACAACGTTGCATCAACAGGGGGCTGGACACATCTGAGACCTTATAAAGGCAGGCAGGGTCTATTCTACATTTGGCCCCACCTTCCTGAACAACCCTTGCCTGATTCTGAATCCTTTGGATTCTGAGCGGTCTCCAAGATGGAGGAGCTGCTGGAAACTTGTCCTCTGAGTCTGAGGATGGTGGTAGGGCCACATCCTCTGGCCAGGGGGGCATTGGAGAAGGAACTGAAGATTCTCCCTTGAATAAAGTGGCCTGAAAGCCAATCTTGTGAGGCCTCATGGTCAGGGACCATGACGGTGTGTTGTGTTCTTTTTCAGTGTGGGATTCATGTCTTGATATGCGGAATCAACTCAGGTCTCCCATGACCTTTAACTGGTGTTGACTCTGGCTTAGGGTGGCCATGTGAAAAGGAGGACAGGTCTCCTGGATCTTTAAGAGTTGTAGAGAAAAGGGAATTTCAGCAGACGTCCTTCGTGGGCATGCAACACCTGGTGAAATTCCCTCTCCATCACAACAATTAAAGCTGCAAGTGCCCTGCCCTCTTTTGTATATGATCAAGGGGGCAGGGCTCCTGCAGCTTTAACTGTTGTGAGGAAGAGGGAATTTCACCAGGTGTTGCATGCCTACAAGGACATCTGCTGAAATTCCCTTTTCTATGCAACTGTTAAAGATACAGGAGCCCTGTCCTTCTTTTCATATGGTCACCCTACTCTGGCTCACTGGAGCAACAACTAGGGATGCACGGACTCACCCCAGGATGCCTTGCAGCTGCCCACCCCTGCTCACTGTGCACAGCTAGCTGCTGTCGTATGGTCCATGGGTGCCCGGAAAGTGGTGTATGGCTGCCCGATCCCTCACTGAGCCACCATTTTGCATAGCAATTGTGTATTGTTCTTTTACTTAAAGGCCCATTTTCACCAATGGTGGCAGTGAAGTGGCCATTTATGCTGGATTACAGGGTTGGGCAAGCACAGTGGTCCATGGACTGGAGTCTGGGCGACCGAACCGGGGGGGGAGTCCATTGGGTCCCCTCTTGGACCCCCACAACAACTCTAGCAACAGCATCGTTCTTATTCGTTAAGAACAGGGCAAGAGGCACTTTATCCTACCATTAGCTGAGCATGTCCATTCTGAAAGGACCCCCCGGAATCTCCATTTCCTTCTTCTTGGCGGTCCACCACTCGACACTTAACAGCATCTTGCACCTATAGAAAGGAGTTGCGTTAGACAGAATGAGATGAAAGGCTCAGATTGAATCAAACATAGGATTGGAAGGTTCAGAACTGGGCAAAATGTACAGTCCAGAAAAGTAACTGTTAAAACAAACTGGGAAAAGATGTACTGAAAATGGATCAACCATCACTAAGGAATTAGTGCTAGAAAAGTCCAAATTCATCAATCCATCCATCTTTATAAACATATGTCTACATTGTTTTCCTTCCATTAGGGAATCTTCCAGAAAAATGGAAATAGCTCCTCAGTCCATCCCATCAACAAATATTGCATCCATGGAGACCAGTGCCTTCAAAGGAATAAAATATAGGGCTAGCTCCAAAGTTGGAGAAGACCCACTGAAATAAAACTGGCTAGTTGCTCAGGACCAATGTAATTTCAATCGGGCTATTCTAAGCATGACTAATTCTGGATCCAAACAATGGCTTCTTATTTATTTGTTTTGGAATATTTTTATATCACTTTTCAACAAAAAAAGTTATCCAAGTAGTTTAGCTAGAGAACAATTAAAACATTTCAAACACCTTAATTCTTAATAGTTCACTACAATGTCATACATGTTCATGATAGCACTATCCATGACATGAGAGTACTCTTCAAATACTTAAAAGGTAGTCACACAGAGGAGGGCCAGGATCTCTTCTCGATCCTCCCAGAGTGCAGGACACGGAATAACAAGCTCAAGTTAAAGGAAGACAGATTCCGGCTGGACATCAGGAAAAAAATCCTGACTGTTAGAGCAGTACGACAATGGAACCATTTACCTAGGGAGATGGCTCTCCCACACTGGAGGGCTTCAAGAGGCAGCTGGACAACCATCTGTCAGGGATGCTTTAGGGTGGATTCCTTCATTGAGCAGGGGGTTGGACTCGATGGCCTTGTAGGCCCCTTCCAACTCTGCTATTCTATGATTCTATGATTCCTTTAATAGGATTTTCCTTGAGTCCTTTAAGCCTCGTTGGGGAGATCGTAGTGGCATTCATGGCTCTCAAGACTCTTAGTGGTGGAGGCTTGTGAGATGTTGAGGGAGGAATGCTGAAAAGAGAACTCTCCCCCAGCCCTCTGTCTGCTCCTATTACCACTCTGGCCCCATGATGGTTACACGGGAATGGTCCTCTGCCCAATAAATGTGATACTGAGCACCAGGCCTGGATAATGTGAGATGTTAGGGTCCAAAGAGGCCAGAGCCACCAACTCAGCTACTCTTACACAAAGTAAGTCACAAAAGAGGGAGTTGGGAAGTTTAAAGCTAGGAAAGGAAATAATGGAAACATTAGACCAGGGAGGGACAATTGATATGGTACAGGCATCGGATGACACCCCTTGGACCACACCAGAGGGCCAGAAGAAATCATGGGGTATGGTCCCACCTGGAAGCCCTGTCCACAACCCTTCCCCACCCACTTTCCCCCATTTCCTTGTACAGAGCGAGAAATGGTGCTTTGTGCCTCTCGCCGCATGGAGAAAGCAATTCAGCCAGTACTTATAGAAGCCAGCTCCTGCAGGTGGCACACAAGTCCATCCGGTGCACTCATGTCCCAATCAGGGCACGAGCGACACAGGAAGAGGTCCATGTAGGATGAACAGGATCTGGTCTTGCAAACTCCAAGTGAATTGGCTCCCTCCTTTCCACTGTGTAACCTATGGCAACGGAACTGAGTACTGTCAGAATCATTTTTGACTATGTTTCCCTCAAACAACTGTTCCTATTTAAATAGGTAAGATAAGATACACATGACCTTGGCTTGCCAACAGGGCTATTCAAAATTTACGAATGCAGTTCCACCACAGAACCCTGAAGATTACAAGAACAAAACTACAAACTGCAATTCGAGAAACTTTGGACTACAGGAGTCCATTGGTAGCTGGTTACCCCTTTCCAGGTTAGATTTTTATATGTCTGCAATATCATAGTGTGAGCTCTGTATGAGATAAGCTTTTTTTTTGGCTCTTTTGCATGGTGTAAACTCCAAAGAAATGGTACTTGCTATTTCAATGGGTGAAGTAATGTTGTTGAAAACAAGCAGACTTGACTCTTGAATGATGTAGATAACAAACAAATTTGATTTTCAAAGGCAATATTTGTTTATTATTTGTCTACTTTGAATAACAAGCTATAATACCTACCAAGTATGATTAATGAGTCATAAAGTCTTGTAACTCCCTATGTATTTACCTGGAGATGAGAAATGTTACAAACAGGGAGAGCTATGATGCATAAAACCGTTATTATTTTTTCAAAAGAATGTAACTTAAACTTTGGGTGTGTGTGTGTTCCTCTTCTCTACTTTCTCTATTTTAACTTGTTTATTTAAAAACTGTTATAGCTCCTGACGAAAGACGTCTAGTCTGAAAGTTGAGCACGCCTGGATAATTTTTTTTTTTTTAAAAAAAATATATATATACAATTTCCTGAGCACCTGAGCTCATGGTTGTGCTTTTATATTGTATTTTATAGTATGGTTTTATACTGTTGTTTTATACTTGAATTGTCTTAATTTTGTTAACCGCCCAGGGAGCTTCGGCTATTGGGCGGTATAGAAAAGCAATAAATAAATAAATAAATCTCTTTTGCGTCTACACTATTTGGTGCACTTTTTCCCTCTTGCATACACCTCCTTTCCACAGCACTCATGTGGCAATTGGGACATGTACACTGCAGGAAGGTAGTCAGCAAAATACATTCTCCTCTTAAGCATGTCAAATTTCGAGTTTGGCTGAATTTAACAATGGTAGGGATAGATGACTCTGATAATTTTGCTTTCATTCAGTCCCTCATTTTTCTAATCTTAAGTTCAGTTCAACTTGAGAATGTGTTAAAAACAACATGAAAATTCATAAGCATTTTTCTTCTAATACATTCATTTTTGTATGAAATGTTGCCCTATATATACATTTTTTGCAAGCAATTTCCTAATATAATGCATATTTGAACATTACTCCCACAGTTACATGCATCTTTCTACACAATTCTCTTGATCATTGCAAAATCCGCAGACATGTGGATTTTTGAGGACGATGGAGTTTCAGTTCATGTCATGGTTTGAAAATGTGATGTTGGGTAAGTTGGTGCTAAAATGTGAACTGAAAAAAAATTCTCTCCTATATATGAATTGTACATATCCAGGTTCCCACCTCTCTTCTCAGGATGCAATGGACCATCACAATGACAAAGCCCTCCAAGGAGTCGAAGACCGCAAAGAGGATCTGGAAGAGGGCTGACCGACGGTCTGTGATAGCTAGCACTGCTGACATCCAGGTCAGAGCCAGGAGAGGTAGGACCACACAGGAACTCCAAAGAGATGCCCTATGAGAAGAAAGAGAAGAGGACTTCAATCAACTTCCTTGCAAGTCCAGTCATGATGCAGTGGTCACGTAAGCAAGTGAATCCCACAAGCCTCCTGGCCCCAAAGGGTTACAGAAGAATACGCCTTTTGGTGCCGGCAGAATTTTCCAAGCTACCAATAAAAAATAAAAAAATTACAGGTGGAAAAACAAGCAGGTTGGACTATTATATTTCACTCATACCTAACCTAAGCCACTCCACACCTCTGTGGGCTAAAAGGAAGAAAAAGAAAAGATGTCCTTGTGCCATTTCTGTGAGACAGAAAAAAAATGCAAACCCTGCTGAGTGTGGGTGATTCAGTGGCAAAAACTTGCTATCTATTTATTTTTAAATCCTGCATAGACCTCTCTTTGAGCTTCCAGGGAATTTCCCTGTTGCTCTTGCTATTCCTTTCTGGGTGATAGGAGGCTCCTGAAAGCAGAAAACCATGCTTCTTGTTGAACATTTTATGGCTTAAATTAATTGAAAATTCTGAATTAAGAGCCCTTTATTGGGCTTCTAACTCTGAGAGAGGTCCTGTGCATTACTGATAGCTACTCTCAATGCTACTTGGAGTGTCCGTGTGATGTCATGCCAGTGGAAAACCTGAACAATGATCTAGTTAGAGTAAATCAATGCAAGAGTCCTAAAAACTGATGTTGAGTTTCAGATTTCTGAACATTCAAGAAGACAATCCAATGTGATGTGATATGGGTTCTCCCCATTCCCCAAGTTATGATCCATTTTGAAGACACCATTTATGTTGATAAATGAATATTCTGATTCCAAACTGCTCAAAACTCAGACTTCCCAAATGTACAATGGTGTAAAGTCAAAAGTGTGCTAAACCTTCCATGCAATCAAACCAGTTCTTTTCAGGTCTTTCCATATGGAGACTGATAGAAAAAAACATTTGCTTGTGGTCAGAGGGATGTGGGCATGACTTTCTCCAAGGGTGAATGTTCTACTTATGTGAGCAGTGTAACACAGAATAAGAGTGCTTGTGGAATATGTAATAGCAAAGTCTGTTGAGTGGAATGCACAATCAGCTGACAGAGGTTGGAGCTAGGTCTTTTGTATGAGTATTCTTATCTAACACTGGGCTCATCTACACCAAGCAGGATATTCCACTATGAAAGTGGTACATAAAAGGCAGGAGCCACACGACGGCTTTATAGTGGTATTGAAGTGCACCGACAACTGTTGGGGCCCATTGACACATAACATGTGCCACTTTCATACTGCTTTCGTAGTGCCATATCCTGCTTGGTGCAGATGTGTCATGGGTACCAACAGTTGTCAGTGCACTTCAGTACCACTATAAATCAGTAGTGTAGAACCTGCAGTGCACTTCAATACTGCTTTGTTTTAACTTGGATCATGGTTTAATTCGTTTTTAACTGTGTATATTTATTGTTTTATACCGTATGTTTTTATCTGTACGTCACTCTGAGATCTTAATGATATAGGGCGGGAGCCCTTCTCCGCATCCCTTCAATGCAACATATACGTTATGATGGGACAAGGGAGAGGACTTTCTCTGTGGTGGAACCCCGACTGTGGAATGCCCTCCCCTTGGAGGCCCGATTGGAGCCAACATTTATTTCATTTTGACGCCAAGTAAAAACATGGCTTTTTAAACAATTCCTTTGATGGTTAAACTCACTGGGACATTGTTTTAACTGTATCTATTGCTTTTAAATTATATATTGTTTTAACTTGGACCAGGGTTTAATTTGTTTTTAACTGTGTATATTGTTTTATACTGTATGTTTTTTATCTGTACGCCACCCTGAGATCTTAGTGATATAGGGCGGGATATAAATGTTTTAAATAATAAATAAATATTTTAAATAAATAAATATAAAGCAGTCATGTGGCTCCTGCCTTTTATATACCACTTTCATACCTCTTTCATACTGGCATATCCTGGTTGGTGTAGATGAGCCCACTGTGTGCCTTGTTAGCCTTTTGAATGAAACAGGGACAATTCATAATTGTGTCTCATCACTTTCATCCAGAAATATTTGTTTCCCATCTTGGACAGACTGAAATTAAATTATAGGGTAGGATCCAATGGTGCCCTACCGCTGGAGGCCAGCACCACTGGCAGCAGCACTGAGGCAGTCCGGACTGCCGGCGGGAGTTATGTAGTGCTTACAGGAAAAAAAGGAAAGGAACCTCTCATGCAAGCACTGAGTCATTACTGACTCTTGGAGGGACGGCAGCTTTCGCTGAAGTTTTCTTGGCAGGCCTTATAGCGGGGTGGTTTGCCGTTGCCTTCCCCGGCCGTTATTACCTTTCCCTCAGCTAACTGGGGACTCATTTTATCGACCTTGGGAGGATGGAAGGCTGAGTCGACCCGAGCCGGCTGCTTGAAACCAGCTTCCGCTGGGATCGAACTCAGGCCGTGGGGAGAGTTTCAGCTGCAGAAACTGCTGCTTTACCGCTCTGCACCACACGATGCTTACAGAGCAAGCCCCAAATGACTGGAAATAAAACTTCCAACCTGCCCCTTCCAGAAACTTCCATTTCCAGTTGTTTGGGATGTGTGTGTGCCCCCAGAACTGTTCCCAGGGCTGACTGCTTACACACTGGGATCAGGGGTAGTACACCACTGGATCCTACCCATAATTGTGTTTCAGTTCATATCATATCTGAAGCAAATTGAACCCCATCTATCTATAATTGTCAGAAGCAGGTGCTGCATTTCTGATTCTTCACATGATCTTTCTGCAGTATTTTCCCCGTGGTAGACCGTGGTAAGACGGAGAGCACTGAGCAGCATCCGATTCTGGTAACACTCACATTAACAACCAGTTGAAATGGGTGGTGGTGGTACAGAACGCTTCTTGGGCGGACAGAGCAGGATTTCAAAAGGCATGATCGTTTTTCAACCAAGCTGTAAATCCGGGGGCGGGGGGGAAACACCCATGCAAAACCAAGCCCTACATCCCACCACCCACCTCCTCATTTCAACCGCGGCCTGTGCCCTACTCCAGCTCCCTCCATTCAACATATGACATTGGCTAACCGAAAGCCCCAACAAAGCCACCCTTTGCAACATGACATCGATAAAAATTGACTTAAGGACAGGCACAGGGTAAAGGAGGACAGAACCCAGCCCAACCAAAAAGTGAACAGAAATGACACATGGGGTGGCAGCGGGGAGGAGAGAGATTGATGACGTAGTAGCAGGGGCATATTCCATGCAAGGGTCAAGAGAGTCAAAAGGTCAGTTCTTTGGCTATGAGATCCATTATTAAGATAATGCACTGGGAGTAACTAGGTGGCATTCAGATTGGCTTTCCCCAGAAAGTCAGTTGCAGAAGCACATCTTGGATCTTGTTTTCCACTAGGTGATGTCTTGGGGCCTGTCTTAGATCTTCCTGTCTTCCCTGTGATTCGCTCTTACTTGGTGCCTAATTCTAGCAATACCTAATAATGAACAATCATTGGTATGCATTTCCCCACAGGCTGTGTTTTCTGAGGGGTGCTAGTTGTCTCCTCATCACCTGCAAAACCACAGTGGCTGAACAATAGTGGGGCAGCTAAGATCAATAAAAATAGAACGCTTCTCCTCTTGCTTGGCTTGCTACCATTCATCAGTCCTATTATAACCAAACTCATGGCCAGAACAGTCCTTCAAGAGCTAAACAACAGGTTTTCCTAAACTACCTTGTGAACAGGAAACTGGAGAAGGGGATGCTACGAGGAACTCGCATCTTTTAGTGTTTTTAATTTACAGATATCAGTTATGTGTTGAAGCACTGAAGATGGCAGGGGAAAGGAAGGAAGAGGCAGAAGGAGCTGATGAGAGCCGGTAAGGTTGTATGGGACAGAAGGAGCTGGAATGGATGCCAGGAGAGAAACTGATTGCAGAGTTATAATCAGGAGAGGGATGGAGAGAGCTTTTAGGGGACTTTGAAACTGGTGCTGAGAAGGTAAAGGAGAAAAGCTTGTAAAGGAGAAGGATGACACAAATAGAATAGGAAGTAGAAGTAGATGTAGATATGGTAGGAGGGAAAGCTAGCCAGGAGAAGTTTAGAAGGCTCTCAGAGCAGTTTTAGCAAGATGGCACTAGGAAGAGAGGGAAGAGGTCCCATGTCAAGGAATTGGATTTGGTAAGGAGATGTGAGAAGCTGAGGAATCAAAGATGACCCCCCAAGGTTACATGACTTTGGGGTGTGGAAATATGAAAATATCTGCAACATGGCGATAGAGAGGCATGGCAGGTCTTTGGTGGGACTGTTAGGCACTTTCTTAGGAGCCAAAGATGCCAGCAGAACTTCCAGGAGGGAATTTGGGTAAAGTAATTGGAATTGCACTGAAATGACTGCAGCCCTTCTGCAAGTGTGCCTACATATGTCTGAACTTCTTCTAGAGAATCTAGAGTTTAATTTAACCCAAGAAAAGTAACTGGAACATCTGTTGTTGTTCCAGCTCCTCATTTATTCTTCCTGCCATTGTTCTCATGCCTCACCTGCTTAGTCCTTAACACAATTGTCAAATTCCAAAATGGATGGGAGCATCAGTGAAGGCGTCAAGCTCATCGAAGTTCTCCGATCTCCATCTCAAAGCTTGGTTTGCCTCATTCCCAATCCCAAACACAAGACTTTCCCACTTTTTCCATTAAAGTACGCATTTAAGTGCACTTTTTTGAAAAACAAAACAAAACACACATATCCATATTGATTAAAATATGAAAATATTCCCCCCCTCAAAAAAAAAAGTATATTATGAAAGTGTGAATTTTTCTAGCAAATGTATTGCCTAAATGCATTCACAAACTCAGGAATATGTGTGCTTTGCCTTTGAGGTTGTGAATGGGGCAAGTTCTGAAGGTTAAGGAACAGCAATGGAATTCTCATATATTCCCCTGCATTGAGCGATGGCCTTATAGGCCCCTTCCAATTCTACTACTCTATGATTCTAAGACCAATGGGTGAGGACCAAATGAGCTGGTGTCATGCTGGGTACCATGTTGAGTTGGTGAAACTGTAACAGACTCATATCTTGGTTCAAAAGCATGAAATTAAGTAAGTTTGCATTAAACCATAAACTGAACTATTTTATTCTACCTCCTTCATTGTGATTTAAGTCATGGAGGCCCCAAGCCATTCAGGGTTTTCTAAAGCACAACCAGTAAATTGCATTGTGCCAGGAAGGCAATATGACTAGACCAGATGATGGAGAACTGGGGTAAGGTGACATCCCACCTTACTGCATGCCATTGGTTCTGGGGTGGAGTCTGCTGTAAGCACTACCTCACTCCCAACTAAGGAAGAGTCTAACTGGTAACAACCAAAGGATAACTACATGTAGCAGTAGTAGCTATGTTTCCTTATGTATGTGTCTGTTCCATCCATTAATATGGTGTGCAGGTGTCATATCGCAAGCCCTGCTGCTTCTGTATGTGACATCCACAAAGCTTTGTTCAGCCAATAAATATCTCTTCACTCCTGAAGAAAGGTTAAGCACTTGAAACTTTCCTCTAGGCTAAACTTGGCTAACTAAGAGAGACAATTGTCCTTTCAACAAAAGGGAAGGTCTTTTCCGGGAGTCCCTTTCACTTCAAGGAGGAGTCCTTTGGCAAGATGCTAGCTGAGCTGATCACTTGTCGCTTACTTTTAGCTCTGCCCGTTTGAACCTGCAGCAGACTCTGGGATCGGCCAACTCTGAAGTCCATTCCCCCTCTGAGCATTCCCAAATTCCCACAGACTTTGAGATGTTAACGTTTTCATGGATAAGATCTGGGGAAGATTCATCTCCGGTGGATGAAGGGCCTGTGAGAATCACCACCCCCACTTCCTGTGTAAGCTTCATAAGCTTTTGTGAACCGCCCAGAGAGCTTCGGCTATTGGGCAGTATAAAAATGTAATAAATAAATAAATAAATAAATAAGCTGGGATGTTTCTAGTCCTGTTTCTTCTGCTTCAGAATCCGATTCTGATTGACAGCCTGAAACTCCTTCCCCCACACCAAAGGGAACAGGCCTGATCATGACAGCAGGTAACGGGAGCTGAAACCTCCTCCCACTTACTTCCCCAAAAACGTGTCCCCCATTTTTCCCCCCTCCCCATGTCTGTTCTGATATTTGAAGTGAGCACACTTAACATAAAAGTGTCTGTGGGGTCAGGAACAATGAAGTAAAATGGGAGAAGTGGAAGGATTCTGTGTCCCTCACGCTTGCATCACAGTGATGCCTCTATACTGCCTTTGCAGGTGGTGAGAGAGAGACTCTACGGCCTTAGTTAGACCTAAGGTTTATCCCGGGATCGTCCCGGGGTCATCCCTGTTCATGTAAATGACACAGGCCTTAGCTAGACCTAAGGTTTATCCCAGGATTATCCCAGGGTCATCCCTGTTCATGTAAATGCCACAAGCCTTAGCTAGACCTAAGGTTTATCCCGGGATCATCCTTGTTCATGTAAATGCCACAGGCCTTAGCTAGACCTAAGGTTTATCCCGGGGTCATCCCTGTTCATGTAAATGACACAAGCCTTAGCTAGACCTAAGGTTTATCCCGGGGTCATCCCTGTTCATGTAAATGACACAAGCCTTAGCTAGACCTAAGGTTTATCCCGGGGTCATCCCTGTTCATGTAAATGACACAAGCCTTAGCTAGACCTAAGGTTTATCCCGGGGTCATCCCTGTTCATGTAAATGACACAGGCCTACTAGACCTAAGGTTTATCCCGGGGTCATCCCTGTTCATGTAAATGACACAGGCCTTAGCTAGACCTAAGGTATATCCCAGGATCGTCCCGGGATCATCCCTGTTCATGTAAATGACACAGGCCTTAGCTAGACCTAAGGTATATCCCAGGATCGTCCCGGGATCATCCCTGTTCATGTAAATGACACAGGCCTTAGCTAGACCTAAGGTTTATCCCGGGGTCATCCCTGTTCATGTAAATGACACAGGCCTTAGCTAGACCTAAGGTATATCCCAGGATCGTCCCGGGATCATCCCTGTTCATGTAAATGACACACAGGATATCCCGGGAGCAGGCAGGGACGACCCCAGGACGACCCCGGGATAAACCTTAGGTCTAGCTAAGGCCTACTTCTATTATTGTTGTTCCAGGGACATACTTCTTTGGAACACTTTCATGGGGAGGGGGGTGCATATCATTCGTGGCAGGGGTTTCCTCCTCTGTTTTTCAACTACAATTCTCATTGTAAAGGTGTGAGTCCCTTACAAATCCTTCAAAATATTTGCCACTCTCCCAAATAGGCACTAGTATTAGGGACCAATTTCCCCCCTCCCCCTGAATATTAAAGTTCATGACTGCAAACTTTTGGCACAGCTTTGATGAACATGGCAACTTATCAAAAGCCGCCACCTCCATATTAAGGGGTTGACCCTTAAGCACAGCATCATTGCTAATTCTCAATTGAAGCAGAAACTCCTGCCCTTTAAAAAAAAATCAAGTTCTTTCCATCCCTAATATGAAAAAATCCCATCCCAAATATGAAAAAAATGCAGATTATTATCAATTATTATCAAAAACTGAACTGAACTGAAATTCCCATCCATCTACACTTGCTAACTTCAATAGGTACAGTTATTCCCAGGATGGAGAGGACCACGCTCTATAGCTGTTAAAGATGAGGAGATGGTCATGTCCAATAATTTCTCTGGCAGTCTGCAGCCTCCTTGGCTTCCCACACAATAATAGTAATAATAATAATAATAATAATAATAATATATTACAAAGCAATGTACTTCAACTGAAGAAGCTCAAGAAGTCATGAGGTTGTTTCAGAATTCGAAGACTGTGGGCAGCCTGAGGGGCTTATAGAGTGATGGGGAGAAGATAGCATAAAGTAACAGAAATACTACTTCTACTGGTACTGCTCCTCCTCCTATTACTCCTATTAATGCTCTCCTTCCTAATAATAATATTAATATTAATAATAATAATAATAATAGCCACATCGTACCCTTGACCACTTCACTCTTCAAATACTTGAAAGGTTGTGACACAGAGGAGGGCCAGGATCTCTTCTCAATACTCCCAGAGTGCAGGACACGGAATAATGGGCTCAAGTGACAGGAAGCCAGATTCCGGCTGGACATCACGAAAAACTTCCTGACTGTTAGAGCACTATGACAATGGAACCAGTTACCTAGGGAGGTTGTGGGCTCTCTCACACTAGAGGCCTTCAAGAGGCAGCTGGACAACCATCTGTCAGGGATGCTTTTAGGTGGATTCCTGCATTAAGCAGGGGGTTGGACTCGATGGCCTTAGAGACCCCTTCCAAGTCTACTATTCTATGATTCTATGATAAGTTAGCTCAAAAGAAATTCTGAAGAAATTCTAAAATGCCCAGAAAGAAGCAGAAAAACAGAAGCCACTTTTGGAGGGAAGTAAACTTTCAGGAAGTTGGAGGTCTGCTTTTGGTTAATAGACCTGAATAGTCCCATTACCGTCAGCAGAACTATTCAAGCCCTTTATATTGGCATAGCTTCCCAAGCTCCTGCTGTAGGATGAGGAGAGGGTCGAGTTTTAAAGTGCTAGGACATCTTCGGAGATCTAGCCTTCTGAATGTGGACCACGGAGAGGACAAAGGAGGCCGAAGAGCCAGGTGAGAGGAGGAAATCAACTCAGGCGTGGAAAGGGAGCATGAAAGAGGAGACTTGTAACTCAAGGAAAGGAAAGGAAATTAAGTATAATAAAAAGGAGAAAGAAAGGAAGTTGAAATTAGAGGAACTAACATGGCGTTACTGGTGGCTGTGGCCGAAACTTCAGCGGAAGAAACCACTCCACACTTGGAACATTTGAGCGTGATGCCGTAAAGGGGCACTGCCATCTGACTGCAATTAAAATTAAAAGACTGAAACGAAACAAAACACTTTGCTCATGAACACAAACAAACAAAAAAAGGGGGTTGGGAGCAGGGAAGGAAGGAAGGAAGGAAGGAAGGAAGGAAGAAAAGAAGATTCTTTAACAGAAGGGGGAAAAAGAAAGAAAGAAAAGGGTAGCGGAATAAAATGAAATCCCAACCAACAACACCCAAAGCTTGAAAGAGGGTGGGGTGGGGAGAAACAAAATAACAGAAAGGGGGGATTAACACTCTCATCTGCATCATTCCAGGTGTGGGAAACCACAAGCCACCGCCCATGTCCCCACCATCGCCACCACCAAAGGTCAAGAGCTGTGTCAAAGTCACTGGGATTGCATAGAGCCGTGTTGGAAAAGATTGGATTGTGGTGACACCACAATGCTGCATTCTACAACTGCATTTCATTCCCCCCCCCCACCACACACACATTTTGACTAGATCTAGGGTGGCCATATGGAAAGGAGGACAGGGCCCTTGTCTCTTTAACAGTTGTAAAGAAAATGGAATTTCAGCAGGGGTCCTTTGTATGCATGCAGCACCTGGTGAAATTCCCTCTTCATCACCACAGTTGAAGCTGCCGGAGCCCTGCGCTCTTTTGGTCACTTTAGCTATACTCTGTGGTTTTAACTGCGGTAATGAAGAGGGAATTTCAGCCTCTTTATACATAACCTCAACCACTGCCATTGCTGCATACTGACACTGTGCTCCTCTGAAGAATGTCTGTTTCAAGGCAAATGCTATTTGGGGCTGCATTAATAGAAGTATAGCTTCCAAATCACGTGAGGTACTGGTTCCTCTCTATTCGGCCCTGGTTAGGCCTCATCTAGAGTATTGCGTCCAGTTCTGGGCAAAACACTTCAAGAAGGATGCAGACAAGCTGGAGCGTGTTCAGAGGAGGGCAACCAGGAGGATCAGGGGTCTGGAAACAAAGCCCTATGAAGAGAGACTGAAAGAACTGGGCATGTTTAGCCTGGAGAAGAGAAGATGGAGGGGAGACATGATAGCACTCTTCAAATACTTAAAAGGTTGTCACACAGAGGAGGGCCAGGATCTCTTCTCGATCCTCCCAGAGTGCAGGACACGGAAAAACGGGCTCAAGTTAAAGGAAGCCAGATTCCAGCTGGACATCAGGAAAAACTTCCTGACTGTTAGAGCAGTACGACAATGGAATCAGTGACCTAGGGAGGTGGTGGGTTCTCCCACACTAGAGGCATTCAAGAGGCAGCTGGACAGCCATCTGTCAGGGATGCTTTAGGGTGGATTCCTGCATTGAGCGGGGGGTTGGATTCGATGGCCTTGTAGGCCCCTTCCAACTCTACTATTCTATGATTCCAGGATTCTATGGCCATTTCAGATGTACATGCAGAGGGGATTCTTACAGGCCAGGATCCCTACTCTCACATAGGATCTCTCTGCATGGAGAATTCTTTCTGATTGACATCCAAAGCACATCTGCCCAGGGAGAAAGGAGCTAATGTGCAGTCATGGTGGTGGAGTAGACCATGTGGCATCGCATCCCCCTCTGTGCATTCATTGAGCATGCACAGAGGGTCATGTGTATGGCCTATCACCTCTTCCTTTCCTTCCACCCTGTTTTGCTTCCTCTCTGATATGATTCTCTTTGGTACAGGTCATTTCCAGGATTGATGCTGGACATGATGGGAGCTTTGGTTTGATCTAGGAGGACTCTTCCAATGCTCTTTTGCCAGGCTATTTCCTCTGGTCAAACACACATTGCAGGCTTTTGTAGAGCTTCAGAAACCTGTAAAACCTCTTTGGCCAGAAATGACAGTAGGCTTTGACAGTGTGTGCTCTACCACTGAGTTATGGTCCTTCCTAACTGGGAAAGAAATCTCAGTAGGGGTGAGCTGAAAGTTCCCAGCTGAGAATTTGAGGCTTTGCTGCAGGGAGTGGGGGTGCAAGAGGGGGAAAAGGGGAGCAAACCCCCTCCATTTTCCTAGTCATTTCCCCCACTGCTGTTTGGCAGCCGCGGCAAACACGGTTCTAGGGGATGGGAAGTGAAGGACATGATTGGCGGCTGTCAGGAAGAACTCTACTTGTTGCTGTAGTGGTGCGTGGATGGGGGAGGATGCTTGGTCCTAAGAAAAAACAAAACATTTGACCAGATAATTCTGAGTTTACACAAGATGATTGGCAAATAGGGGATTTCAGCCATCAAGACAGAAGGAGAGGAAAAGTGTGATGCAGCCAGGAAAAGCAAAGGCATTGTGGAACCTTGCAGCAGGTCATATTTCTTGGCCTTTCAAAGGAGGAATACTTCAGATTCCCTTTCCAACACAGTTCGCAAAACCCCAGGCTGAACTTTGCCAGCGAGGTGACTGGAGCTGACACAGTTCTTAGTCTTGCAGGCATCTCCACATTCTCAACGAGTAACGCATTTCAAACAGGTAACAGGATCAGCAGACCCATTCAACATGGAGGGCACATCCTTAAAAACCATTTCACACACAAGCAAAAGAGATCAACAGAAAAAGAAGGTGGGTGGAGGGAGAGATACAAAAAAGCAACGCCCCATATTTTCCTTGACTGTGGCATTTTCAGAGCACATTCAACGCAGTCGATAACCAGATCGAGGAGGATTTGATATAAAGTCTCTGCTCATGTTTTAGTGGAACAATAGCTCCCTAGTATAAAGCACTACTATGGCTGTGTGTTTTGATATTGGGTATTCTGTGTACTCTGCACGTATCTGCTAAGGATGTGCAGAATGACCCAGTTCTGTTCTATTCTTGTTTTGTGAGTAGGCTCTGCCCTGGGTATTACACCACCTACTTCTGATTTAACATGGACAATTTCTTAATTTAATATTAGAATTAATGTATATATGTTGACACTGCTCAGGTGGCTCAGTTACAGATATGGTGGAGCCCTATGAAGAGAGACTGAAAGAACTGGTCACATTTAGCCTGGAGAAGAGAAGATTGAGGGGAGACATGATAGAACTCTTCAAATACTTAAAAGGTTGTCCCACAGAGGAGGGCCAGGATCTCTTCTCGATCCCCCCAGAGTGCAGGACACGGAATAACGGGCTCAAGTTAAAGGAAGCCAGATTCCAGCTGGACATCGGGAAAAACCTCCTGACTGTTAGAGCGGTACAACAAGGAACCAGTTACCTAGGGAGGTCGTGGGCTCTCCCACACTAGAGGCCTTCAAGAGGCAGCTGGACAACCCTCTGTCAGGGATGCTTTAGGGTAGATTCCTGCATTGAGCAGGGGGTTGGACTCGACGGCCTTGTAGGTCCCTTCCAACTCTGCTATTCTATGATTCTTGCCAACTTGAGTCTGGACAGGTATTCTGGGCTTTGGAATGCTTGTCAGAACAAACCTGGGGTCCTCCACATCCCAGAAAGTTCTGTGTCCATCCAGGATAGGGTGATCATATGAAAAGGAGGACAGGGCTCCTGTATCTTTAACAGTTGTATTGAAAAGGAAATTTCAGCAGTTGTCATTTGTATATATGGAGATCCTGTTGAAATGTCCTCTTCATCACAACAGTGATGAACAGAGAGCTTTGGCTATTGGGCGGTATAAAAATGTAATAAATAAATAAATAAACAGTTACAGCTGCAGGTGCCCTGCCCTCTTTTAAATCTGGTCATTCCAGTATAGCTCCTGCAGCTTTAACTGCTGTGATGAAGAGGGAATTTCACCAGGTTCCCCATATATACAAATGACACCTGCTGAAATTCCCTTTTCTATGCAACTGTTAAAGATACAGGAGCCCTGTCCTCCTTTTCATATGGTCACCCTACTCTATGTATACGAGGCAGTAAGCCTGTGTGCACCAGTTGCCAGGGAACATGGGTGGTAGGGTGCTGTTGCACCATGTCCTGCCTTGTTGGTCTTTGGCCGATGGCTGGTTGGCCACTGTGTGAACAGAGTGCTGGACTAGATGGACCCTTGGTCTGATCCAGCATCAGGGATCTTCTGATGTTCTTATGCTTAAGCTTCTTCTTTTGAAAGTTAAGACCAGTACTAGTCTCTACCCATGGGGCACATCCTAGTTTATTCCTAGGCTCAGCATGGTTTGAGTTGCTGTGATTTTCCATTCCACATCTGATAGTGGCCTGCAGTGATACTCCTTTAGGAAAACACACCAGGGTGAAACTAGGTCCCTGCCTCCTTTCCATCACAAATGGGGAAGTAAGGTCCAATGGCTGATTTCGGCTTCCTTTTTCCAATTGGCTTCTTCATAAGATCATGGTTATTTTGTTCCTCCTCTCCTGTCTGGTTATCGAGTGCGACTTTTTAATTTCCGGTTGCACTTGTTTGCTTAGAGGAATTATTGATATAAGGCCTACCCTGCCCGTTCCTTCAGTTTCTTATCTGTTATTCCATCTTTGGATACAAGTTTGTTAAACACCAGAATACCAATAACCATGTTCACCTGTTGGAAGAGAAACAACAACAGACAGGTTTGTTTGATAGCCCGATCAGGTCAAATTCAGAACATGATCACATATGAGTCTCCCCAGGGAAGGTGCCCTTCCTTTGCACCACCTCCCAGCCAGCTAAGCACCACTTATGAGAGGTTAATAGCAAATCTGAGCAGTCAGCAAGACTCCGGCCAAGGTCAGAGGATCCTGGATTGCTACTACAGCAGCTTTTGAGTCCCGGTGCCTTTTGCATGATGAACGCTTCGTGTCTGGGAAAGCAGACGCTGGAGTCGAACCAATTTTTCAGGAGGGTTCCAAAGAATACTAATAGGAGGGAGTCAACCCAATGCGTGTGCATGAGGAATGGCATGTCTCTTTGGTCAAGGATGGTGCCATCTGCTTCTCAGCATCCCAAATGCAAGCTACAGAAGCAGCTGCTCAAAGGCCTTTTGGCCCAGAGAGATCGTCAGCTAGCATGATGACCAGTTTTGGTGGCTGCAGGTTGGCTCAATGACTCTGCACTTCTCATACTGGCCTTTGTGGGGGAGCAACATGGGGAGATGTAGCATGCCAGTAGGTCTTCCAAGGTGGGGAAGAAGTCTAGAACTACATTTCCCATCATGCAGCCTGGCACTGTTCCAGGTAAATTACTCAGAACAGTATGCATTCTAGTTACATTCCTCCTTTCTTTAGTTATTCATTACATTTCTTTACTGCCCAACAGCCGAAGCTCTCTTGATTTTCTCTGCAGTGATCTCTCTCTCTGCCAGCTTCTCTTTTTAGTAATCAAAGTTATGTCGCCTGTGGTCATGGAGCCTCTGTTTAATTAATATGGCTAACAGCTTTTGAAAAACCCATCTATCTTCTGTGGTTTTATCTAATCCTTTTTAAAAAGGGGGGTAATCTAAAGGCCTGACTACACATTATAAGAAAATGTGTGAAATGGAACACCAAGCAGGATATTACACTATGAAAGCAGTATGAAGTGGTATATAAAAGGCAGGAGCCACCCTACTACTTTATAGTGGTATTGAAGTGCACCGACAACTGTTGGGCCCATTGAAACATAGCATGTACCGCTTTCATACCCCTATATCCTGCTTGGTGTGGCTCCTGCCTTTTATATACCGCTTTCATAGTGCAATAACCTGCTTGGTGTAGATTAGGCCTTAGTTGCCTGTAAAACAGTGATGGGAGTAGGGAAATGATGATAAACTAGGGTGACCATATGAAAAGGAGGACCGGGCTCCTGTATCTTTAACAGTTTCATAGAAAAGGGAATTTCAGCAGATATCATTTGTATATATGGGGAACCTGGTGAAATTCCCTCTTCATCACAATAGTTAAAGCTGCAGGTGCCCTGCCCTCTTTTAAATCTGGTCACTCTAGTATAGCTCCTGCAGCTTTAACTGTTGTGATGAAGAGGGAATTTCACCAGGTTCTCCATATATACAAATGACACCAGCTGAAATTCCCTTTTCAATACAACTGTTAAAGATACAGGAGCCTGGTCCTCCTTTTCATAGGGTCACCCTAGATAAACAGTGGGGTATTATAACTTTTGCCACCCATCTCTTTCCATTAAAGTGCAGACTCCCTCAAATCACTCTTCCCCCATGCAGTTCAAGGCATGTATGTATGGATCCCTTTGCAGGTGAAAGCAGCTTCAAGTGGTGGTAACTTTTGAAGGTTGTGAGATGGGGCAGAGTTTAAACTTGTCACCCTCATTACTCCTTCATTGCTCCGAAAAGCCTTCCCTTGAAGCTGTTTTGTTAGGGTGACCATATGAAAAGGGCTCCTGTATCTTTAACTGTTGTATCAAAAAGGGAATTTCAGCAGGTGTCATTTGTATATATGGAGAACCTGGTGAAATTCCCTCTTCATCACAACAGTTAAAGCAGCCATTTATGTTTAACCTGGAGAAGAGAAGATTGAGGGGAGACATGATAGCACTCTTCAAATACTTAAAAGGTTTCATACAGAGGAGGGTCAGGATCTCTTCTCGATCCCCCCAGAGTGTAGGACACCGAATAATGGGCTCAAGTTAAAGGAAGCCAGATTCCAGCTGGACATCAGGAAAAACTTCCTGACTGTTACAGCAGTACGACAATGGAACCAGTTACCTAGGGAGGTTGTGGGCTCTCTCACACTAGAGTCACTCAAGAGGCAGCTGGACAACCATCTGTCAGGGATGCTTTAGGGTGGATTCCTGCATTGAGCAGGGGGTTGGACTCAACGGCCTTGTAGGTCTCTTCCAACTCTGCTATTCTATGATTCTATGAAATAAATAGATGGCCACTGGCTACATCCAATTCTCTGATTCTATGCCCAGAATCAGAGTGCCTAGACATTGTAAGGAAGAGGGGGAAAGAAACATGGGTCACTGGTTACTCCTCAAGGATGGATAACCAGTTCCTTTTACAAAAGGACATGCCATTCCTGTAATATTGCTACAACACAGAGGTCCTGCACAAGGGTGGCATCAAGGTCTAGCATGGTCAGACACCTGCTGAGGGCCCACACTGAGTGGTGGTGGGGCTACTGGTAAGAATCGCCTGGATCTGCTCCTGCTGTTAAGGATCTGCTCTTGCTGCTCCGATTCCATTGCAATGTTCACCTTCTTCTCATTCTGGCCCAGACAACAGTGGTGGTATGAAGAAGGAGCAGTAGATTATGTCACTACCTGCTTTCTCACTGGCTCTGCCTGACAAACGAACAGGTGGCAGCCATGACAAGAAAGAAGATCAGCAACAGTTGGTAACAACTCTGGTGAGAAGCTAGATGAACTGAGGGAGAGGGACCCATTGAAGGTTTCTGGCAGAAGGGCCCTCTGAAATGTGGGTCTGGCACTTGTCTTGTGCGATACTGTTTTTCCCACCCTTCCCCAACTGGTGCGCCTCCAAATGTTTTGGACTTTATCTCCCATCAGCCTAGCCAACATGGCTAACAACCAGGAATTCTGGCAGTTGTAGCCCAAAACATCTGGTGGGCTCCAGGCTGGGGAAGGATGGTGTATGAAGCCCTAGGCCAAATCTCGTTTCCAAAACATTTCAGACATTTTGTCCTGAATTATATTTTATCTGTGGATGTCTCATCATCATCATCATCATCATCATCCAAAAATTAGTCATACTTAAAACATGCTCAGTCGTCAGGAAATTCCTGAATCAGTAAAAGACAGCATGACTTGGCAAAGCCCATCATGTCCATCTAGAAAAGCTACAATGAGCAAGAAAAGAGACAACAACAACAACAATAATAATAATAATAATAATAATAATAATAGATCATTTTAACTCAACTAGCACCAGGTCTTTCTTACAGTTACATGAAGTGAACCATTCTTAACCCCTTCCTTTTTTAAAGCGTCTTTATTCAAATTCACTTATCAAAATTTATAATTTCGTAATTTTGCATTGCTGCTGTTTTTATCTGGTTGAGCTTTTATATTGTATTTTATATTATGGTTTTATACTGTTGTTTTATACTTTGAACGGTTTTAATTTTTGTGAACCGCCCAGAGAGCTCCGGCTATTGGGCGGTATAGAAATGCAATAAATAAAAAATAAATAAAGTGGCATTCACATTCTTAATTACTCCATAATAAGGATCTTAGCTCAGGCATTTCTGTTTCCCTCCAGTGATTATTTCCTCTTGAAGGTAGAACAGCTGTTTTTAAACAATGAATTCCAGGGGAATGTAAAGCATAGGGAAATCATGTATGGGGAAAAAAATGCACAGAAGTGGGTTCAAATACCAAAACAACAGCCGCTGCTGGTCCCACGAAGGCATAAAGCAGACCTCCTTCCAAAGAAAGCCAGCAACTAGGAAAGAAGAAGGAAGAAAAGAGATATTAGGATAGGGGTAACATCTACCTGAAGGCACAGCACAATCATTGCATGAGCAAAAGTAAAAAAAAAACAACACATGGAAATGCAGAGCAGGTCCCAAGAAGAACAGAAATGAAGTAAATAATTTTATTTTTAAAACCCAGTGAGGCCTCATCTACACCATGTAGGATATTGCACTATGAAAGCAGTATTTAAAAGGCAGGAGCCACTCCAAGCAGGATATAGCGGTATGAAAGTGGTATATGCCAATGGGCCCCAACAGTGGTCAGTGCACTTCAGTACCACTATAAAGCAGTAGTGTGGCTCCTGCCTTTTATATACCGCTTTTATAGTGCAATATTCTGCTTGGTGTAGATGAGGCCTAAATCTAAGTCTTGGGCTGGGCTGAAATCTGCTCAGTTTCACCCAAGTTTTCTTCCCCTTCAATAGAGGCTTCCGTGTTTAGGCCTCATTCTCAGTGTGCCTTAGAACTTATTTGGAATTCCTCATGGTGTAGGGTGGCCATATGAAAAAGAGGACAGGGCTCCTGTATCTTTAACAGTTGTATTGAAAAGGGAATTTCAGCCGGTAATTTTGTAAACTGCCCAGAGAGCTTCAGCTATTGGGCGGTATAGAAATGCAATAAATAAATAAATAAATAGGTGTCATTTGTATATATGGGGAACCTGGTGAAATTCCCTCTTCATCACACCAGGTAAAGCTGCAGGAGCCCTGCCCTCTTTTAAATCTGGTCCCTCTAGTATAGCTCCTGCAGCTTTAATTGCTGTGATGAAGAGGGAATTTCACCAGGTTCTCCATATATACAAATGACACCTGCTGAAATTCCCTTTTCTTTGCAACTGTTAAAGATACAGGAGCCCTGTCCTCTTTTTCATATGGTCACCCTATCTTGGTGGTACTTTTCAGGTTACCTTGTCGGGTGGCTGAGGGTGTCGTTTTCCTCTCTCTTTTATTAGACATCTCTCCCTCACTCTGCAGCCTCCCTTGTTGGCCACTGCTCCCTAATCTGAAAAAGGGCCCATTTGAGAAGAAAACTCATGGCATTTTCCTTACCCTGAAGTGCAGGAAGCCGGGGAGGTTGCAGACTGCCGGCAAGATAATTGTGCAATTAAAGACAGGAAGTTCAGGCATTGCGCCCTGCCCCCTCTTAACTAGGGATATGTGAATCAGCAAATCTTATCAACGTTCTCAGATTTCAGCTTCAAAACTCATACTGACTCATGTCTATAACATATTGTGAAGTGTGTGTGTGTGTGAGAGAGTATGAATTCTGTGCATATTTCCAAACATTCACATCAAATGTGCACATTTTTAAAATGTATCTGATTTTCTCCCATCCCATATTATTATTATTATTATTATTTATTTATTTATTTATTTATTTATATAGCACCATCAATGTACATGGTGCTGTACAGAGTAAAACAGTAAATAGCAAGACCCTGTGCATTTTTGTTTTTTTTATAAATCATTTTTATTATTATTTCATAAATGTAAATAGCCTAAAAGCATTACATATAGACAAAGATATACACTTGTTGTGTTGTTATTGCACAAGAGCTGAGGCTGATATACAAACTGCGCCCTTATCTGGACAGAGATAGCCTAGCTACAGTTATCCATGCTCTGATAAACTCTCGTTTGGATTACTGCAATGCATTATACGTGAGGCTGCCTTTAAAAACGGTCCAGAAGCTTCAGCTGGTACAAAACAGTGCAGCCTGTTTACTAACAGGGACTGGCCGGCGAGACCACATCACGCCAGTCCTTCTACAACTTCATTGGCTGCCAGTCCAGGTCCGGGCCCGATTCAAAATATTGGTATTGACATTCAAAGCCCTAAACGGTTTGGGGCCAGGTTATCTGAAGGAACGCCTCCTCCCATATGTACCTGCCTGGACCTTAAGATCATCTACAGGGGCCCTTCTCCGTGAGCCCCTGCCAAAGGAAGTGAAGCAGGTGGCTACTAGAAGGAGGGCCTTCTCCGCTGTGGCACCCCGGCTGTGGAATGAGCTCCCTAAAGAGGTCCGCCTGGCTCCTACACTGTACTCCTTTCGTCGCCAGCTGAAGACCTTTTTATTCTCTCAGTATTTTAACACTTAAAATATTTTAACACTTACTGTTCTAACTCTGTATTTTAATCTTATATCATTTTTTGCTGAGTGGTTTTATCCTGGTTGTGCTTTTTATACTGTATTTTGTATTTGTGTTTTTAACCTGTTGGTTGTTTTATTACGGTTTTAATTTTTGTGAACCGCCCAGAGAGCTTCGGCTATTGGGCGGTATAAAAATGTAATGAATGAATAAATAAATAAATAAATTGCAAGCTCAGAAATGGACACACTTCACAGTGCAGATTGCATTCAGGGCTGAGTTCAGAGGTGCAAATTGAGTAAATCCTAGTGAAAAATGTAACAAACTTCTCACCCATCCCTATTTATGACTTTCAGTTAAAAAAAAAAAAGATCTCGGATTTTTTTTGATTTTTTTTTTGTAAAAAATTTCTTCACATTTCATCAAAATGGCTTTCTAAACAGCCTACTTAGCTGCCTCTGATTTTATTCTGCCTCTGCTATTATCCTGTCTTTCTTTTTGTAAAATCAGTCAATGCATATGACAGACATAGGTTAAAAGCAATATAATAAAACCATCTCTCTGAAAGCAAAACACACACACCGCAAAACCACCAATTGAAAGACTTGGACATCATCCAGTAGTTTAAAAAAACTCAATACAGCCCCCCTCAAAAAAACCATAGCAAGACAGGAGCTTAAAAGGCCGTGGATGGTCCAAATACCTTTCTAAACAGGAACTTTTTAGCTTTCAGGCAGAACCCTGAAAGCGGGGTGGGCTTCCTCACCTCAGCCTCCTTCAACTGGGGATGGGGGAGGAATGAACTCATAGAATCATAGAATAGCAGAGTTGGAAGGAGCCTACAAGGCCATCGAGTCCAACCCCCTGCTCAATGCAGGAATCCACCCTAAAGCATCCCTGATGGTTGTCCAGCTGCCTCTTGAAGGCCTCCAGTGTGGGAGAGCCCACCACCTCCCTAGGTAACTGATTCCGTTGTCGTACTGCTCTAACAGACACCTTTGAACCAATACGCAAACTGAAACTCAGGCCATGACTAGACCGGGCCTATATCCCGGGATCATCCCAGGATCATCCCTGTGCATCCAAATGACGCACAGGGGATCTCGGGAGCAGGCAGGGACGACTCCTCCATTTGCCTGGGATAATCCTAAGGTCTAGCTAAGGCCTCTGTTATCCTGGACGCAAGGATGGCAGTGGCGGTGGACGGCGGAGGAAGCAGGTAAGTGGGGAAGGGCCTTACCTGGTGCCTCCACAGTCCACTGCCATCCTTGTGACCAGCGGTGGAAGCAGAGCCACCAGGTAAATGGGGAAGGGGAGACTTTTCTGGGTGCCAGCTGCACAGCCGGCACCCAGAAAAGACCAAGTCACCTCGGAGGGCCTGAATTTCATTTCAGCTTCGGCACCAAAGCAGGTCGGGCAACCCCCAAAGCACACCTGAGCCGAACTGGGCCTGCTTCGGGGGCTCCAAACTGGCCTCTGAGGCGGATTGGGGGGTGGCTGCACAGCCCTAATTTGGATTTAATGTTTTTAAATTGTGTATGCATTTTTGCCACCTTGCTTTTTCTTAGAGAAAAACATGGCCGAAGAATTGTTGAAAATAACTGCTTAAATAATTCAGAGCTGCCATTTTATATAAACAGGGACATATATATATATATATATATATATATATATATATATATATATATATCAGCTAGGGCTTGGAAGGGGAGCAGTGCCAATGGCGGCAAAATGAGGACAGGGATTTATCCGGTGCAAGAAAAAAGGGTTCATAGAATCATAGAATAGCAGAGTTGGAAGGGGTCTACAAGCCCATCGAGTCCAACCTCCTGCTCAATGCAGGAATCCACCCTAAAGCATCCCTGACAGATGGCTGTCCAGCTGCCTCTTGAAGGCCTCTAGTGTGGGAGAGCCCACAACCTCCCTAGGTTATATTTGGAGCATGTGGCTTTCAATCTATTCAGTCCTGGAATCTCCTGGATAATATGGTTAGAGAGGTAACAGGGGTCCTGGCTTTATCCAGGAACTGTATGACACTAAGGCATAGACCAGTCTTGATGGCAGTGCCCACCTTATCTTACCTGCAGCAAATAATGCAGAACTGGAAAGTTCCAGCTGTGACATATCTTGCAGGTTTAATGTCCTCCCTGCTTTGCAAATCCACTTCGCAGAACAAAATCTTTATGGTGTCACTGAGCTAGAAGATTCGTTCGTGCTGTTCTGTCACTAATCAGTACTACAACTCAAAAGCCTGCACTTTGTGAAGATCTCAAAGGTGACATCTGAATCTCAGGCTGAGGACAGACACGTCTGCCTTTGCAAACCCGGTCAGAGTGCATTGCTGTTTTCTTGTGTACACAAAACAAGACTTAAGCTCAGGCTTAACCAAAGGTTCTCCTTGAAGAATGTTCAGCTTGAATTTTCAGGGGTTAAGCTGATAAGAAAAAACCCTTCTGGATCAGACCAAACACCTATTTAGTTGAGCATACCATTTGCTGTTCAACTTGGTTTGTTGTCATTACACCTCGTGGAAGCACATTCCATGGTTTAACTATCTGGCATGTGAAGAAATACTCTCTTTTGTCTGTTCTGAATCTCCCAACATTCAACTTTAATGGGTGATCCCCCTGGATTCTAGTATTATGAGCAGGGATTGATGTATCTATCATTTTGTGTTTCTTACGTCCTTAACTGCATCATGTGGCAGTGAATATGGCTTGCAACAGGGCTACCTGAAAGACCACATTCTCCCTTATGACCCTGTCTGGCTTTCAAGATTTTCATGGGAGGCCCTTCTCTTGGTCCTATACCATCAAAGGTGGTCTGGTAGGAATGTGAGAGAAGGCGATCTTTTTCTTTTATTTCTGTGCTTTTAATTGTGTTTTAATGGATCTGTTTTTATGTTTTAAGAGCCTTGTGTGGCGCAGAGCAGTAAAGCAGCAGTTTCTGCAGCTGAAACTCTCCCCATGGCCTGAGTTCGATCCCAGCGGAACCTGGTTTCAGGCAGCCGGCTTGGGTTGACTCAGCCTTCCATCCTCCTGAGGTCGGTAAAATGAGTACCCAGTTAGCTGGGGGAAAGGTAATAATGGCCAGGGAAGGCAACGGCAAACCACCCCGCTATAAGGCCTGCCAAGAAAATGTCAGCGAAAGCTGCCGTCCCTCCAAGAGTCAGCAATGACTCAATGCTTGCATGAGAGGTTCCTTTCCTTTTCTTTTATGTTTTAAGTAAGTCTTTGTTTTTAACCTGTATTTTATTAGTGTTAGCTGCTATGAGTTGGCATAAAGGTAGGATTAATAAATAAATACCTTCCATAGGTTAATTAAGAGCTTTCCAATCCAAGGTAGTCTTGACATTGTGGCCTATGAGTTCAGTATATTTAAAACCCTAAATGGTTTGGGACCAGGACTACCTTCTCCCATATGATCCCATATGACCCACTTATACCTTGAGGGAGGATCTACCAGAAGAAGTGCAGGGGATGGATATGCAGTAGGAAGAAACCCTTCTACACTGTGATGTTCAAGCTCTGGCATCCCATAACCTGAAAGGCCCAGGCATATTGATACATGGTAAAAACGATACTCTTCTCAGTCTTCCCTAACTTGGTGCCCTCCAGATGATTTGGAATACAGTAGGGATGTATGAGGAATTTACTTCAGTTCGTTTTTGATCAGGTTTTACCCAGTCATCATCTTCAGGACTGAATTAAGACATGGGGCTCATCTACACCAAGCAGGATATTCCACAATGAAAGTGGTATGAAAGCAGTATATAAGAAGCAGGAGCCACCCAACTGCTTTTTAGCGGTATTCAAGTGCTCAGACAACTGTTGGGGCCCATAAGACACATACCATATACCGCTTTCATTGCGCAATATCCTGCTTGGTGTAGATGAGGCCCAAGTTCAATAGCATGAAGGTTCAATCAATCACAGAGTGCAGTCCGAGGAACAAGGGTACACAGCACTGGAGCTGGTAGAAGACGTTGTTTCCAGCAATGGCTAGGGTGATACCTAGGGCCTATATTGCCAGAACCACTTGAGCCCTGTACAGGGCTCAGCTTCAGTTGTTACAGGCCCACTGATAAGGAGGGCCTTGCTGCCAAGCAGTCTTTTTCTGCAAGCGGGCATTTCTTTGCCTGGCCATGGCTTGAACCTGTACTTGCAGGATAGGGCATTCTTGGGACCTGGGTGTGTCTCAGCATCCCTTTCCAGAGCTCAGCAGAGCTTTCCATCTTTTGAGAAAGAAGATCTAAAGCCCTCTTTTTTGAGGGCCTAGGGCCTTCTTGGGCCTAATCTACACCAAGCAGGATATTCCACTGTGAAAGCGGTATATAAAAGACAGGATCTACACTACTGCTTTATAGCGGTATTGAAGTGCACTGACAACTATTGGGGCCCACTGACACGTACCATATAGTGCTTTCATACCACTTTCATAGTGTTATCTCCTGCTTGGTGTAGTGTGTCATGGGCCCCAACAGTTGTCAGTGCACTTCAGTACCACTATGAAGCATTAGTGGCCTACCCAGTTGAATTTTAAGGTGCCTTTTTAATAATGTGCTCCTTTTAATAATGTATTAGTTTTAAATGTTTTAATTAGTTATATGTATTTTATGGTGTTTGCATTTGTGTTGTATCCCGTCTCGATCCAGAGGGAGAGGCAGGTAACAAATAAATTAATATATTATTATTATTATTATTATTATTATTATTATTATTATTATTATTATTAGTGTAGATCCTACAGTGTACTTCAATGCTGCTATAAAGCAGTAGTGTGGCTCCTGCCTTTAATATACCGCTTTCATACCGCTTTCATAGTGGAATATCCTGCTTGGTGTAGATGAGCCCATGGATGCAATCTGAGGTCAAACGTGCATTTCTGAGCTTGCAATGTGATTCGTGGACCAAAACAAGAAGGTTTGGCAGCATGAGTACTTTTGAAAAGTGCACACAACTATCTTTTAATCAATGGGAGAATAATGTATACATCTCAAAGACGTGCACAAGTGATGCGTACGGTTGCCAAAAATAGGCACGGAAATATGACAGGATTTTCATGCCGAAAATAAAATAAAAAAGCTCACCATCTTACATGGACTCAAGTCAGAAAAAGTTTCGAAAAGGAGTTCAGGGAACATCATGAGCTCAAGTTTTAATGATTCACACATCCCTGTACCACAACGTCCCTGGCTATTGGTCCTGCTGACTGAAATTGATCGGAGTTGAAGTCCAAAAAAGATTGCTCTTGTTTTAGTGTTCGATGTTTTTAACACAATCTGAGGCCTTAGCTAGACCTAAGGTTTATCCCGGGATCGTTCCGGGGTCTTCCCTGTTCATGTAAATGACACACAGGATATCCCGGGAGCAGGCAGGGACGACCCCGGGACTATCCCGGGATAAACTTTAGGTCTAGCTAAGGCCTGATTGTTTCTTCAGAATTGTTGTTGACTGCTTTGGAAATCCCATATTCAAATAAATAAACAAATAAATGATCTACAGTGTTTTCAATGAGCTGGGCAGGGCAAATGCTTGCTTTATGGATACAATGGAATCTTACAATTGTTGCCAGGAGTTTGAAAGTAGTAAAAGTCTTAGAAAATGGTGTGTTGGAAAAGTGCTACAGAGCCAATAATAAAAGGAGCGTGATTACTGAGAGGCTTCCAGGGCAGAAGGTGGAAGGTAAATGTCTCTGCGTTTCATGGGTTAGTACTGTGAATAAAGAGTAATGGAAGGAAATTCTCCTCTTCAGATCATTGGTTTTAGTCCCCACTGGTAATTAAGGTCAAAAGTCAACCAACCCATCTCGCTGCTCATGCTTTATGTAGTAACTGCAGGACGAATTGTGATAATTTATGGCAAGGTGAGGATTCCCAATTGATGAATGCATCTGTTGTGTTACCACTCTATGCAATCAAAATGCACAAATAGATTCAAGCCAGTGGAGGCTGGTGGCTCTGATGTCGGTGGGGTGGTAAATCCACCCTAGGGCCATAGCTAGATGGGGTGATATCATAGAATCATAGAATCATAGTAGAGTTGGAAGGGGCCTACAAGGCCATCGAGTCCAACCCCCTGCTCAATACAGGAATCCACCCTAAAGCATCCCTGACAGATAGTAGTCCAGGGACTACCATCTGTCAGGGACGATCAGGGATCAGGGACTGTCAGGGATGGTAGTCCAGGGACAATCCTGGGGGTCATCCCTGTGTGCCCACATGATGCACAGGGGATCCTGGGCGCAGGGACGGATCATCCCTCCCTTTCCCTGGGATATCACCCTACCCTTTAGGCACATTTTTTCCACGGTCCCGGGATGATCCCAAGATTGTGGAAAGTGTGGCCCACTGTCACGGTTTGTCCCGGCACCTCTCAGTTACTTGCGAGGAGCCACGAACCGCGCATGGGGCGCAGAGCTCCTCAGGAGCACTGCGCCCATAGGGGGTGGGGTGGGAGCAGGGATATTAACTTTTTTAAAAAAACAAACACCTTTCTGTGCATGAGCACTCCCACGCTTCCTCTTTGTTTTGTTTTTTAAAAAATGGTGGGCGCAACGTCCGGTTCCTCCAAGGCCATCAAACGGCACGTGTAAACAGAGGGGGAGATCTCATGATATCAATATTGCAAGATCCTCACCCCTCTGTCGTGCTAGACTCGCAGGTCTAGCTGAGGCCTAGATTTCAGTCAAAGCCAGTCAGGATTCTAATAGAGCTATCCAAGGTGTGAGGCAAGCAAATGATGGGGGCGGGGTTGCCGTGCTCACCTCATCTTTGAGGTGAGCCTTGTGAGACACCAGAGCTCATATCTAGGCATTAACAAGTCTGTTGCTGCCAACAGGAAAGAAAGAAAGAAAGAAAGAAAGGAAGGAAGGTTACTCACTAGTTCGGGGTGCTGTACCCCTTGGCTTTAGTGAATCCCACGGATATAGCAACCACCAAAGCAGGAAGGCCTAAATAAAGCAAATTAGAAAAAAGAAAGAGACATTTTAGCATTATTTATAAAGTTTCTTGCATCTAAACATGGAACTGTTTCCCTTGTGGTCAAAGAGTTTTGTCAACCGCCCAGAGAGCTTCAGCTATTGGGGGATATAAAAATGCAATAAATAAATAAATAAACAAATAGCCTCCACTTCTATCCACATTCTCACCTTTTAGCTGATAAAGATGGAAGCTCCTGTGACTACCATTCTGGTCACAAAGAATAATTTATTTCACCTGTTTTCCCCCCACCCAAAGTGGCAGTTTTATTCAAGAGCTATCTCACAATTCCTTATTAGACTTCCATCCCAAAGGACTTCAAAGTTGTTATTATTATTATTATTATTATTATTATTATTATTATTATTATTTATATAGCACCATCAATGTACATGTTATTATCTCATATGTTCCCATGAACATTTAAGGCAACAACAAGCATTGGGCCTGGATGTCTTAGGCTGCAACCCTATGGATGTTGACATGGGAAAATGTTGTACAACCCAACTTTCCCCAGCCAGGAATGCTGGGATTTCCTTCTGTCTAAACGTGCATAGGCCAAGTTGCAGGTGGAGGAAACGGCTGTTTTGAGCCTTGTTGCTTCACCATCACAGCACCATCTTGATGGTGGCGAGAAGGGAAACTGCAGCAGGTCAACCCGGGTGGATCAGGTGACCTGAGGAGCCAATAGGGGCTCTGATGGTCTTGTGAAAAACAGTCCCGGTTTTAGATTCTTAGTCACAACACCTTGCTAGAATCATCATACAGATCCCTGTGGAGGCTGATGGCTCCAATTTTGGTGGGACTGTAAATCCATTCTGGGTTTCAGCTGCAACCAGCCAGAAGTCTAAAGGAGCTGTCCAATGTGGCTGCCTTTGAAGATGGTTTGGAAGTTGCAGCTTGTTCATAATGCAGAGGCCAGAGTGATAACAGGGACCAGAAGGTTTGAACATATGAGACCCATTCTGTCCCATTTGCATTGGCTGCCTGTATGTTTTTGAGCCCGATTCAAGGTGCTGGTTTTTAACCTATAAAGCCTTACACAGCTTGGGACCACAACACCTGATGGAACACATCTCCCAACATGAACCTACCCGTACACTGCGCTCAGCATCTAAGGTCCTCCTCCGGGTGCCTACTCCGAGGTAAGCTCGGAGGATGGCAACAAGAGGGAGGGCCTTTTCTGTGGTGGCCCCCCAACTGTGGAACAATCTCCCTGATGAGGCCTGCCTGGTGTCAACTTGTTATCTTTTCAGCACCAGGTGAAGACTTTTCTCTTCTCCCAGGCATTTAGCAATATGTAATTAGCCTGGGTTTGTTTTTGTATGTTTTAGTGGTTTTGAATAGTATGTTTTTGTGATTTAAAATTTTTGTATATTGTTTTTAAGTGTTTTTATCCTATGTAAACCACACAGAGAGCTTTGGCTATGGGGTGGTATATAAATGTAAATAATAATAATAATAATAATAATTGTGCTGAACTTAATTTGGGGATAGGCTTCACCACCTTGGATAGCTCCTTTAGAGTTCTGGCTTGTTCTGACCATAATCCAGAATGGATTCCCCGTCCCATGAAATTTAAGCCTCCAGCCTCTACTCATCCTTGCCCTGTCTGCTACCGCATCACCTGGCCTGGCCTGTTGGGCTCATGAGTTGCTGCATTTGAGTTTGACATATGCCAGTCATGGACCCTGCTGTTTGATGTGGTAGATTAGACTGAGACAAAGTTGGCAGATGGAATGAGCTGAACAGCTGAGCCAGGGCTGGAATATGAACTTCCTGCTGCCAAAACTAACAGTCCATCCAATTCCTCAGATAATTAAGCATACAATATATGTTAATGAAGGGAAATAGTCTTGAGATAGTGTGGGAATGCCTGGGGATTAGTGACTGTAGACTGTATTCTTATAGTAAAGGAGGCAGTGGTGGCGAAAATGTGAACAAAAGGAACCCAAAAGGCGACTACCGTAGAAACAAAATAAACCCTATGAATTAAATCGCCATTCAAAAATTATGCACACTTATTTATACTAGAATAACTATTTACAATCCAATACTAATACAAGTCTACAAAAATCAACTATCACACCAGTGTAGCATTTCATTACATATCAATAGCATTCAATTGTACTTAACAATCATTTCAAACCAGATTTAAACAGTCATTGCATGAAATGATATCTATGGGTCGTATTTTCATGCAATGACTGTTTAAATCTGGTTTGAAATGATTGTTAAGTACAATTGAACGCTATTGACATGTAATGAAATGCTACACTGATGTGATAGTTGATTGTTGTAGACTTGTATTAGTATTGGATTGTAAATAGTTATTCTAGTATAAATAAGTGTGTACAATTTTTGAATGACAATTTAATTCATTGGGTTTATTTTGTAGACTGTATTCGACATTTCCATATAGGATTTTGTTTCCGATTTTTTTTTTTAATGCCTGAAATGTATACATCTCTTAAGTGCCAGGTTCAGTTACATAATTTACACACACAAACTCTTTACAATAGTTGAAATGAGCTTCATCTCAGACTGCTTTCTACTCTTAACTGTCCATCCATAATGCTTGGAGTGTGGAAAGAACTTCAGCCAGAAGATAACGCTTACTTTCACCAAGGATCTCACACAGGGGAGAAGCCGTTTAAATGCTTGGAGTGTGGCAAAAGCTATAGCCAAAAGTCATACCTGACCAGACATCAATGGAGTCACACAGTGGAGAAACAATATAAATGCCTGAAGTATGAGAAAAGTTTTAGCCATAGTCAAAACCTCCGGGCACATCATAAGATCCATAAAGGAGAGAAACCTTATAAATGCCTGGAGTGCGGAAAAAGGTTTCCTCAGAAGATACATCTCTGCATCTCAGGTTAGGAAACATATGAAATCCTAATCCAAGAAAACAACAAAAGCAAACATCTTGTGGCACCTTAATGACTTTAACAAATTTATTCTGGAATAAAGTTTTGCGGACAATAGCCCACTTCATCCAAGCCATGGAGCATTATGGGGATTTTGAGGGTTATATGCAGTACATATTGTGGTGATGTAGGGAGAGAATTGCAAACCATGAAGTCAGACGGAAATTAAATTCAGGAAGTATGGACAGTGACAATCGCATAATTAACTGTGAACCGCCCAGAGAGTTCCGGCTATTGGGCGGTATAGAAATGTAATAAATAAATAAATAAAAATAAATAAAAAATAATGTATTAAGAACCATTGTCAGTGGAGTTTTGAATGCCTCCCCCCTGACAATACATACAACGAGATCACTCATTGCATGGAGTTCTTTGAATCATAGAATCATAGAATAGCAGAGTTGGAAGGGAGCTACAAGGCCATCGAGTCCAACCCCCTGCTTCATTTTTAGTTCCTTGGATAGTAAAGTTCATTTAAAATAAAAATAAAATGAAATTTCATGTACCACAAGTCACCAAAAGCTGAGCCCGGAATAAAAGGGGTTGGTTGGCTTGATTTCTGGTATTCTCTATAGAGGGTTTTATTCATTTATTTCAGTATGGAGAGAGATTCAGTTACTGATTCCACAGCTGCAATCTTCTGTGGTACAGCTGAGTCACAGGTTCCCAAGATGGTGCTGTGAGCCTCCAGGGTGAAGTAGAGGAATGAATTTGAGCACCTCACATGGAAATCCAATGGATGGACCATCTCATCTCATGCTGCCTTTAATGTTGGAATTAGGGGTGTATGAGCAATTCCTTTTCGATTTGATTTCAACCAGAATGGACCCATTTCACACCTCCCAGAAACG
The DNA here is from genome assembly GCF_023053635.1 of Elgaria multicarinata webbii. Lineage (NCBI taxonomy): Eukaryota > Metazoa > Chordata > Lepidosauria > Squamata > Anguidae > Elgaria > Elgaria multicarinata. The sequence continues at coordinate 111,611,720 of NC_086177.1, read as the reverse complement.
AATGATGGCCTGAACCCAGTCTGTGGTCAACATCCATACATTTCTGAGCTTGTGATGTGATTCACTGAGCAACCAAAATGGGTTTGAAAGATGTGTACATTTTTAAAATGCACGCAAAAGAATGTGCACTTCTGAAAAATTTGCACAAAACTATTTTAATCAATGGGAAGAAATATGTGCATTTCAAAAATGTGCACAATTGATGGTATTTGGGGGGAAATGAGAAAAACAAAGCTCACAGCCTGATACAGACATGAGTTGGGATGAGCTGTGATGTGGAATTCGAGAACCTCAATGAGCTCATAGTTTGCTCATTCGCAAATCCCTAGCCAGGGAAGTTATTTTTTATTATTATTTTCAATATTCATATACCGCTCCCCATTCAGAATTTCAGAGTTGTGGACAAAATAAAAATGGGATAAAAGCACATTAAAAGTACATTTTTAAAAGCAACAAAGTGCAAAATAAACCACGCCGGGGCATTAAGGGAAGGCTTCTTGGAATGACATTTTCAAGAGGCACCCAAAAGAATGCAAAGTTGGCAGCTGCATGACCTCCAGAGGCGGGGAATTCCATAGGATGGGGGCCACCACACTGAAGGCTCTTCCCCTGGTGGACTCAATCAGAGCGTAGGTGCATGTGGAACCACCAGGAGCATGCCCTCAGATGACCTCAGTGACCAGGCAGGTTGATAGGGGAGAAGGCGCTCTCTCAGGTATCCTGATCCCAAGCTGCTTACGGCTTTGTACACTAGTACAAGAACCTTAAACATGGTCCAATAATGAATAGGCAGCCAGTTCCCCCATTAATTTCCACCTAGATAAGTTTCCCCATTACGTTCGTCCCTCCACATTCTCCATGACCAACATTTTGTATGTAGAACTCACTGCATTCAGTTCTTGCATGATTGTGGCCTAATAAGAAGGACCAATCCTGTTCCCTTATGGCTGAGAATCCAATTGAAATTCCTGTCTCTTCACCTGAGGAAACCTCAAGTGGCTCTTAAAACTCATTTCCTTGTGACAAAGTGAAGCAATCCATCTCCCTGCTAACGATGGGCAAATCCCATTACGAGTGAGTGAGATCGCTTGCCAGACAGGGTTTAGCTTCCCAATGACAAAAGCTCTCATTATGGATGCAATGGGATTGGAATCAGATTGTAGAAAAGGTGTTTAGCTGGGTTTTGGCGGTGGCTGACAGCTCTACTGGTCCTTCTTAAGGATGGCCTTGTATGTAATTCCCAGCTACGGAAATTGCTTTAGCGGTCACCCAAGGTGACCTGCCAATTCTGACACATGAGGCTTCATTCACTGAGATAGGAAGACATATCCTATATGAGACCAAACACACATGCCTGAAAGTAAGAATAACATATCCTTGTGTAGCACCTTAAAAGCTAATGAATTGATGATGGCATACACTGCCATGAACTAGAGTCCACTTCATTCGATAGAAGGAAAGATCTGTCCACTGAAGCTGATACCATCATGAATTTCAATAGAATCCTAGAATCTACTTAAAGGGAGGGATGAATAAGAATGTCATTTCTGTTCATTCAAGAAGAGGACCTGTCCCATTCGCTCCCAGAGTGAGAACAAATTTTGTGGTCAAAAGTTGCACATTCCTGATTTTGCAATTTGTGTTTGCCAAATGCATTTCTTGAGAAAGATGCACAGTTTAAAAAATCTGAATTTTGAGGACATGTACATTGTCATGTGTTAGTCAATGGGGGTAAAGTACACATTTGAGTGTGAAATTAAAAAGAGGGGCACCCAGATGCAAACCGTTCTCATTTGTAGTGCCCAGAACTGTGTCCAGTTCTGGGCACCACACTTCAAGAAGGATGCAGACAAGCTGGATCATGTTCAGAGGAGAGCAGCCAGGATGATCAGGATTTTATCCTGGTTGTGCGTTTTATACTGTATTTTGTATTTGTGCTTTTAACCTGTTGGTTGTTTTATCATGGTTTTAATTTTTGTGAACTGCCCAGAGAGCTTTGGCTATTGGACGGTATAAAAATATAATAAATAAATAAATAAATAAATGATCAGGGGTCTGGAAACAAAGCCCTATGAAGAGAGACTGAAAGAACTGGGCATGCTTAGCCTGGAGAAGAGAAGATTGAGGGGAGACATGATAGCAGTCTTCAAATCCTTGAAAGGCTGTCACACAGAGGAGGGCCAGGATCTCTTCTCGATCCTCCCAGAGTGCAGGACATGGAATAATGCGCTCAAGTTACAGGAAGATAGATTCTGGCTGGACATCAGGAAAAACTTCCTGACTGTTAGAGCAGTACGACAATGGAACCAATGACCTAGGGAGGTGGTGGGCTCTCCCACACTGGAGGCCTTCAAGAGGCAGCTGATCAACCATCTGTCAGGGATGCTTTAAGGTGGATTCCTGCATTGAGCAGGGGGTTGGACTCGATGGCCTTTTGGGTCCCTTCCAACTCTATTATTCTATGATTCTATGAATGTTGGAGGGGAGTTGCAATCAGGATTGAAAACAAGGTGGAACAGGTTTTGAGGTAGGACTCTGGGAAACTCACCAAGCATGAGCATTGCTTCCATTCTGAGTAGGAACGGAAACGTTCCCCAGAAACTGTGTAGAGGATTACAGACTCTCTTAGGCTTGAAGATGCCACAATACTTTGTTGTCTTTGATGGAAAAGACCAACCGAATTGGACAGTCAAAGCGCTTCCTGCACTTTCACTACGCAGTTGTTACAGGGAATTCCAGATGTTTCCTTCTCAAGGAATTTTTTCTGTTGCAGGAAAACCACATTTTCCTGGTACTCTGCTCACCCTATATTCTGGGCAGATGAAGGCCTCACCCACAGCTAGGGATGTGTAGATCTTGTTAAATCCATTCCATCTGTGTTTCATGGTTAAAGCGGCTATCTTTTTGTTCCGTCGTCTGCTCATTGATGGAATCAGATTTTATTAGGGATGTAAGAGAATTTCATTCCGCTTGTTAATGCACGTTAGTGCTAGTACACATTAAGAAGGAAAGGAAAGGAACCTCTCGTGCAAGCACTGAGTCATTACTGACTCTTGGAGGGACGCCAGCTTTCGCTGACGTTTACTTGGCAGGCCTTATAGCGGGGTGGTTTGCCGTTGCCTTCCCCGGCCGTTATTCCCTTTCCCCCAGCTAGCTGGGTACTCATTTTACCGACCTCGGAAGGATGGAAGGCTGAGTCGACCCGAGCCAGCTGCCTGAAACTAGCTTCCGCTGGGATCGAACTCAGGCTGTGGGGAGAGTTTCAGCTGCAGAAACTGCTGCTTTACCGCTCTGCGCCACACGAGGCTCAGTACACATTAGCACAAGTGCAAATACTGCTTCCCCAGCTTGAAAAGCAATCCACAAGTCCCCAGAATCTGTGTGACTTGGAAAAGGCCAGTCTCCTGTGCAATCCATAGGTCAGATTCATAGTACTCTGAACTCATTTGAAACCATTGCAAATTCCTCTACCCATAGCCTCAAACTCTCCTGTGTATTGTGTTAGTAAGAAAAGTTTAGACCAGGGATGGAACCCCCTCTCCCCCACCCTGGCCACTCGCACACACTTCTAGGGCTGCATTCCATCAGGGGTAATTTGTCAGAGGCTGCATGAAAGTGATGCGGAGGGCCCAGATTCACCAAGTGGGTGTGTGTGGCCACCCCACACTTCTAGGGGTGCCCATCGTTTGCAAATCTGGCCCTTTGAGAACCTGCTGGATTTCCACTGCCTGCCCAGCTCCTCTTGCGTTTGTGAGCCAAGCTGTAGTTTCCCCCAAAGTCTGGGAACTTTTTCGTTTGTTCATTTGTTTCCATAAACTGAAAGTTGCACAAACTGCAAATGAACGTTGCAGGATTTGCACAGACGGTGGTCAGAATTTGCACAAATGGCACTTGGGCAAAGTAAGCAAAGGATGGCCAGAATTAGTGCAGAGCGCAGCTGCAATTTGTGCAAATTTCTGTTTACACAGAAATAAAAATAAATAAATGAATAAAATTTTACTACATTTATTAAAATATTTTTTAATAAATTAAAAAATGCCCCCAAAGATCCCTGAGCTGGCCTGACTCAATGCAGATAGTGAGGGAGACTAAGCCAACGAAAGGTCAGTGAAGTCCAGCCCCACCTCCCCTGAAAGATTCCTCCGACTTTTCTGCACAAGCTAGACCTAAGGATTATCCCAGGCAAATGGAGGGGTCATCCCTGCCTGCTTCCAGGATCCCCTGTGTGTCATTTGGATGCTCAGGGATGATCCTGGGACAATCCCGGGATATAGGCCTGGTCTAGCCATGGCCTTCCTCATACATACATACACACACACCACGCACATCCATCCATCCATCCATCCATCCACACTCACACTGATACACATAATGTCCCATTCATCCATAATCTGCATGATATGGGCCCTTGTGCCTGCAGTTTGCTTTTTGGGGGCGTGTGTGTGTCACCCTTTAGATTGGAGCAAATTTGGGGTAATTTCTACATGCAAATTGTAGGTGTGGGGAGCCCACGTGAGATCAGGACTACAATGTGTGTGTGTGTGTGTGTGTGTGTGTGTGTGTATGGAGGGTTAATGTTCCCCTTCCTTCCACACGAGCATCCAGATGTGCTTTGAGTCCCAACGTCTGGTGTTAGCTGCTTTTTCATACTGGTGGGAGATGATACAAGGTACTTCCCTCCTCAGGAAGTGCAGACTGGGACCACGGACAGGGTGGGGCTGAGGAGGAGAGGCCCCACAAGACAGAAAGGAATCCTTTGAGTAGTGGATTCAGCCACCAAGCTGAAGACTCCTCAGCTTTCATTTAGTCTGTAGCTACAGTTACTTTGCAAAAATCCATTTGTGATTTTTCACAAAAGTTCACAGTCAAAAAAACATATGTAAATTCATGCACATTTCTCCTAATATACATATTTTTGTTCTCACTTTTTTTCTCTAATGTACACATAGGGCATGTCTACACCAGGTCATAAGTTGTCCTTGTGCATCCAAATGACACACAGGGGATCCCGGGGTCAACCGGAGACAACCACAGACTTTCCTCGGGATAACTCCTCTTTAAAAAAAAAAAATGGCACCCATGATGTGGAAACAAAGCCCTAGGAAGAGAGACTGAAAGAACTGGGTATGTTTAGCCTGGAAAAGAGGAGACTGAGGGGAGACATGATAGCACTCTTCAAATACTTAAAAGGTTGTCACACAGAGGAGGGCCAGGATCTCTTCTTGATCCTCCCAGAGTGCAAGACATGGAGTAATGGGCTTAAGTTACAGGAAGTCAGATTCCAGCTGGACATCAAGAAAAACTTCCTAACTGTTAGAGCAGTACGACAAGGGAACCAATGACCTAGGGAGGTCTTGAGCTCTCCCACACTAGAGTCATTCAAGAGGCAGCTGGACAACCATCTGCCAGGGATGCTTTAGGGTGGATTCCTGCATTGAGCAGAGGGTTGGACTCAGTGGCCTTATAGGACCCTTCCAACTCTACTATTTGATGGTTCTATGTCCCTCTTCCCTTCTGAGATGTCACGTGGCTGTATAGACAGTGGGGGAGGAATGTGGAAGCAGGTAAGACCTCCCCCTCCCTCCCGCTATACCCTTAGGTATAGATAAGCCCATAGAATGCAATTTTCACAAATTTAATGCATTTTGTGTTCACTTCAAATATGTAATGTTTTTGTATGCACTTTCCTGCAAACTCCATTGGAAATTTTGGGTAAGTGTCAAGGTAATCACTGGATAACTGTATCCACTTCATGCATAGCTTTGGGAGTTTGCAATAAAATGAGAACCAAACAAATTTCTTACTCTTAACTAGTATAGGATTACAGCCTTAAAATCCCAGTACATCATTGAATGAACCTTCTATAATGTAGGGATACGGGTGAAATTTGTTCGGTTCACATTTCGTATCAACTGAACAACGTACCAATCAAAACACAATTATCGAGCACTTCTCCAAATTTTGCAATGCAGTTTTCTATTTTTTTAAAAAAAATGTCTACAAAATTGCATACATTAAGGGGAATACAAACATGTGTATATAATGGAACGTTGCATGCAAGAAATTGTATTTAGAGTAAGTGTTTGCAGAAATATGTATATTGTAGAATATGTGCACAAGAAAGTGCATTTGAAAATACACAAAAATGTCTATGCAGACTCCTTTTAAAACAAACAAACAAACTTCCACAAACTGATGCAGAAACAAAATCGAACAAAATTGTGCTTTGGGAAAAAAAAGGTGAATATTACAGGAAGTGAACCAGAGGCCACTGCTAGACCTACCTGTTGTTCCGGGATGGACGAGGGGTGATCTTGTGTTGTAAATAACGCAAGATCCTGCCCTCATCTTGACGTCAGGTGAGGCGACTGAAGTGTAGAGTCGTCACACCCACCATTTTTTTTTAAAGGGGAGGACGCGCATGAACACTCATGCGCAAAGGTAAGTGGGCTTTGTTTTTTTTTAAAAAAAGGGTTTTCCCACTGCCCCCGTCCACGATCCCCCAGTCCACGATCTCCCCCCACCCTGCTCTGATGGGCACAGTCCTGCTGCAGAGCACTGCACCCTGTGCGTGGCTTCTCCTGGCTCCTTGCGAGTAATCGCCGAAGCTGGGAGAAGCCGCAGATCAGCCCATAGACTCACGGTCTCTGGCTCAGTCCAAGAACGCAGGAAATACCCAGCCCAAAGTGAAGCCCGTTATCCCGGGGCAAGGGAGGGCTGACCCCTCCCTGACCCCTGGATCCCCTGTGCGTCATATGGACACACAGGGGCGATCCCAGGGTTCACCCCAGGATAAAGCCAGGTCTAGCAAAGGCCAGACAGATGTGTCCATCTCAATATAAAGATTTCCATCTTCTTTAGTAATGATTTGTTAACTGGGCTGATGACTCTTAACACCCTCTTGGCTGCCGGGCTTTCAAAGGATTTTAAATGGCAATTAAACTAGGATTACGCGAGGTAAGACTCAAAGCAAATAAATTAAAGGCCTTTGAGTCAATAAACCTAAGCGACAGTAAACAGAGACTCTCTCTCTAGAGAAAACCTTGATTAGAAAGCTGTACTACACAGTCACATAACATGTGATGATGGAGAGAAAAGGTGAATTTCAGATCTGTACCACTTCAAGCTGCAGGTGGGAGTGGACACATTTTTAATGCTCTCCCAAGTAAACGAACAAACAAACAAACCAATAACCTCCCTCTAAGTAGGGGTGGGCAAACTCATCCGCACCAAGCTTGGGGGGACACTTGACCTTTCGTCGCTGCCATCCGCACCTGCTCACTGGGCTGCACAAGCCTGTCCTGTGGCTCAGCTTGGTCTGGTGAGTGCTTGGTAGCCACCTGCCTGCAAGCCAAAATCATGCCTCTCCCTTCTAGCATCAATGGCAGCCACCATTGTTGCAAGAAGGGGGAAATGCTCAATTTTGTTGTGCAGATAGGCAACCACCATTGACATAGGAAGGGAAATGCACAATTTCAGTGTGCGGTTGCTGAGCATTCACAGGCCCAGCGAGAGGGTGTGGGTTACAATGTTTGTTATAGGAATATTTTGACTGCCACTGAGATCTTTAACAATACAATCTATACACTACAGGTCTATTTGGGTGGAACATCCCTTGAGTTGAAATAAATGGATATTGAATTGCAGCCTTAATGTGCTGATATGTATCTTTATGTGCTAACGGTTGGCCATAATAGCATTCACAGTGAATTTTACCAATAGAATCAGCAGTGGAGGGATGTCCTATGTGAAATTAGTCCATGCCCTAGAAGCGAACCAGACTACATTCTAGACTATGGGTTGGATCCAGAATTAGTCATGCTTACACTAGAAATGGAAGAGAAATTCTTGATGGCTGCCTTTGGGGCTGCCTTTGAAAACGGTCCAGAAATTTCAGCTGGTACAAAGCAGGGCAGCCCACTTACTAACAGGGACTGGCCAGCGAGATCACATTACGCCAGTCCTTTTACAACTTCATTGGCTGCCAGTCCAGGTCCGGGCCCGATTCAAAGTGCTGGTATTAACATTTAAAGCCCTAAACGGTTTGGGGCCAGGTTATCTGAAGGAACGCCTCCTCCCAAATGTGCCTTCCCAGACCTTAAGATCATCCTCAGGGGTCCTTCTCCATGAGCCCCTGACGAAGGAAGTGAGGCAGGTGGCTACTAGGAGGAGGGCTTTCTTTGCTGTGGCACCCCGGTTGTGGAACGAGCTCCCCAGAGAGGTTCGCTTGGCACCTACATTTTTTTCTTTCCGTCGCCAGCTGAAGACCTTTTTTATTTTCTCAGTATTTTAACACCTAATTTAACTTAAATTTAAACTTTGCTGTTTTAATCTCATATTTTAACCTATATTAATTTTTGCTGCGTGGTTTTATTCTGGTTGTGCTTTTTATATTGTATTTTGTATTTGTGTTTTAAATTTGTTGGTTGTTTTCATGCTCTTCATGGTTTTAATTTTTGTGAACCGCCCAGAGAGCTTCGGCTATTGGGCGTAAAAAAATGTAATAAATAAATAAATAAATGGCTTGTGGTAACTGTTACTCCAAAATATCTGGAGGGCACCAGGTTGACTGCCTTTGGGCTGCATATTGCCCCTTTGCTCTTTGAAACAAATCTAGGGTAGTTCCCATTTTCCTAGCCATTTTCCTAGCCATGCTTCTCTCAGGGCAAACTATGGCCCCAAATGTTCTCCATTTTCATACTGTTATGGGCAAAGGTTGAAACACCTCCTTTTAAATTCCCTAGGGAGTTCCTTTCAAATCAACACCACCCTGGGCAAATCTCAGGGGTTAAAGGATTATCTAGGTCACGGCCAAATGGGCAATGGGTGTCATGGGCCACAGCTAGACCTAAGGTTTATCCTGGGATCATCCAGGGTTCGACCCTGCCTGAGCACTGGATCTCCTGTGTGTCACCTAGAAGAACAGGTTTGACCCCTGGACAATCCAGGGATACACCTTAGGTCTAGCTATGGCCCCGGTCTTCTTACTTGGCCAGGTCAGTAGCTAGCTAAGGAAGAAAGGAGCTCCCATATTGAATCAAAGTGTATGATATGCTACTAAATGTAGCTTGTACTTTGCAAGCATTAATAGACATCTTTATCCTGGCAGTTACTGGAACACACACACACACACACACACACACACACACCTGATTCAAGTGGAATCCAAGGAAACAGCATGTCTAAAGGTTATGTCCTTGGCTAGATGATAAGTCCTCTTACAAAGTATGGTTCATATAGTTTTATAATTTTATAATTTTATAATTTTGGGGATACACTGAGTTCTCTGTCTTGAATAAGAAACATCCCACTTCTAGATTGAGTTGTCTTGCAGTTGTTTCTGCAAATGCCTCTCCCTTACCTGCATCCATCCATGGTCCTGTGGCTGCTTCAGTTGAGCCCGAGAACTCAAACAGGAAGACGAGGCTGCAACTGCGGCCTGGTTTTCCAGTTTGAGTCCTCAGGCTCAGTTGAAGTAGCCACAGGTCCGCGGACGGACACAGGTAAGGGGGAGGAGGGAGGGGTGTTTACCTGGCCCTGCCGCCACCGCCACCCATGCGGCGATGGTGGCAGAGCCAGGTAAGGGAGCAAGGGGAGGGGGATCTTACCCACATCCATCCGTGGTCCCACAGCTGCTTCAACTGAGCCCGAGGACTCAAACAGGAAGACTAGGCCGCAACTGTGGCCTGGTTTTCCTGTTGGAGTCCTCGGGCTCAGTTGAAGCAGCCATGGGTCTGTGGACGGATGCAGGTAAGGGGGAGGAGGGAAGGGGGTTTACCTGGCCCTGCCGCCGGCACCGCCCATGCGGCGATGGTGGCAGAGCCAGGTAAGGCGGAGGGGGGTCTTACCTGCATCCGTCGCGGCCTGTCTCCAGCTTCACTAGAGCCCACGGCTCAACGAGGAAGTGTAGGCTGCAAGTGGGGCCTACAGTTCCTGGTTGAGCCGTGGGCTCTAGTGAAGCTGGGACGGGACGGGACAGACACAGGTAAGGGGGAGGAGGGAGGGGGCCTTAACTGGCGCCACTCCCCGCCGCTGCGGAGCTCCGATTTGGAACCGGAGCTCCGCAGCGGAGTGGAGTGGAGCGGACCCTAGTCAGATCAAGGCGGTGCGGAGTGGGCCCGATCTGCAATTTACGGATCGGGAGCGAAAAGGATCGGGGGGTCTGTGCACAGTCCTATTTTGCAATGTTCAGCTCAAGAACTCCACAGATGTGTGTGTTGGGGAAGTTGCATGTGGCAATCAAGATGATGATGATGATGATGATGATGATGATGATGATGATGTTCATGTTTCCATCACAGGGAAATCCAGTCCTTTTCAGGCCACCTAAATTTCCTCAGTGCCCCCGCCTCGGCTTCCAATTGCGAGCCACACTGGAGGCATTTTCCTCAAATCTGGGAACTATTCTCAGTTGTTGTTGTTTTGCAAAAAAGCATCCTGCACAAATTATAACTGCAGTTTGCATAATTTGTGCAAATTTGAGCCATAATTTGCATAATTCATGCAAATTGCAGATGAGCTGAAGTGCGGGTGGGGTTGAGGTCAGCAAACTCCACCTCGCGGAAGGATTTCTCTGACATCCTTTTCACGCACTTAAAAGAATCAGAGAAAGATGCGGAAAATATGGATGGAACAGTCTTATGATTGAACACATGTGAAACTGACATGAATCATAGAATCGTAGAGTTGGAAATGGCCTATAAGGGCATCAAGTCCAATCCCCTGCTCAGTGCAGGAATCCATTTTAAAGCATCCCTGACAGATGGCTGTCCAGCTGCCTCTTGAATGTCTCTAGGGTGAGAGAACCCAAGACCTCCCTAGGTAACTGGTTCCATTGTCATACTGCTCTAACAGTCAGGAAGTTTTCCTGATGTCCAGCCAGAATCTGGCTTCCTCTAAATTGAGCCCATTCTTCAGTGTCCTGCACTCTGGGAGGATCGAGAAGAGATCCTGGCCCTCCTCTGTATGACAACCTTTCAAGTCCATAAAGAGTGCTACCATGTCTCCCCTCAATCTTCTCTTCTCTAAGTAAACATGCCCAGTTTTTCCTGTCTCTTCTCATAGGGCTTTGTTTCCAGACCCCTGGGCAGGATATAGACTCATTTGCACATCCCTAGTCCAGAACACGCTAGCCCATTCCCAAGAATGCTTAATTGCGTCTTTGCCTATTGCATGAGAAAGGGAATGTAGGCACCTTCTCAATGTGAGAAACAAAACAACACAACACACACACACACACATAGAGGATACAGCTTTCTCTTGGATGTGGCCTCTAAATTTTACTTCCACATGAAATCTATTTTCTTTTAATGCAGATGATATGTATTCATACCACTCCTTTGATTTCCCCCCTCTATTACAAATATGCCTCATTAAACTAATTACTTAAACATGCAAAGGAAAAAAGCAAGGAAGGGGGGTAAAGGGAAATTAAAAGCTCCCAAACATCTGTCCTGGACTAATGCTTGCTTTATGGAGAGAAATCCCTGTTGCTGTGGTGAAAGTGTTGCTGGATTCATCATTGTTCAGTTTCATTATTTATTTAGAGCATTTGTGTCTCCAGACATAAAAAGTTCTCTGGGCAGCTGCCACCACACATACACAGAGTTAGAAAGATGCTCAAGGATTATATAAGGTCGGCCCCTGCAAAAGCAGGATGGGAAAAAACCAATAGATTCTCAGTCTAACTGCATTCTGCTTCATGTTCAGATTTTGGAAGTGTGGATTTGTGAGATTAGCATTGAAATGCAAACCGAATGGATTTTCCCCCAATCCCTATCGTCTTCCGTAACTACAGTTTGATGCGTTTGTCAGTTTCCGTTTCTCTCAATCTCTCATTTCCCCAAAGTTCAGTTCAGTTCATCTCAAACTTCTCCAATCTTAAGTTGGGTTCGTCACAAACTCTGAGACCCATAAACATGTTTCTGCACGTTTCTCCCTAGTATTTCATTTCTGCATGTATTTTTCTAAAATACACAATTTTTGGTAATCCATTTTGCTAATATAATACATTTTTTCTGCATTATTTTCCCCAATATGTACATTTTTTTCTACACATTCTTTTTAATTGGAGACCACGGCTGTAAATGTTAAAGGATAACTGAGTTTCAGTCCACATAATAGTTCAAAAACGCAAAATCATGTACATTCAGATTAAAATGCAAACTGAACAAATTCCTCTCCCATCCCTAAGCCTGTGAGTAGTGATGATTCCCTAAGGTATAAAAACTCTTTCCCAAACCCCAAAGAGCCACTGCCAATCAAATGAGCAAAACTGGACACAGGGGTGTCAGAGAAATCAAATCAGATGAGTTCAGATTTCTATTAATCCAATCCGCAGTTTCCACAGTGGACTGGCTTTTTCTAAGTCCTGTGAATTCTGTGGATTTGTGGACTTTTTTTTTTTAATTCTTCTTCCTGAAATTGTACAAAAATGTACTTGCATAAAAATAAGACAGTTCTTGAATATACACTGATAAATTAGGGCTGTGCACGCCCCCTGAACCTCTTCATATCCCGGGCCCGACCTGGTTTGCATCGATCCGGACACACACACACACACGACCTGCTCCGGAACCAGATCCGGAGTGAGATCTGCAGGTCCGGATCAATATTCAGATGCCATTTTGCCCCCCTTCCCCACTTACCTGCCTCCATGGTGGAGGCAAGTAAGTGGGGAAGGGGGGACAAAATAAGGCATCCTAATAAGCCCCCCTCCCCCACTTACCTGGCTCCACCGCCGTCACCACACAGACCGCGGCAGTGATGGAGACAGGTAAGCCCCCTCCCCCTTTCCCTACCTTTGAAGCTTCGGAACGGTCCGAATTGATTTGGACCATTCCGAACCACTTCAGGTCGATCCGGACCTCCCCCCACCCACTCCAGAACCAGGTTTAGGAGGTCCGGATCAGCCTGCTCCTCTTCAGATTCGTGGATCTGAAACGGAACTGAGCACACCCCTATCATATATATACTGTATATTACAATGTACATATCCCCTAAAACACACACACACACACATACACACACACACACAAAGTTTTATACGTCTCTGAATTCTCTTCAGCTTCTGCTGTTTAGCGGTCCTATGTGTGTGCGTGCGTGTGCTCTGTTCATTGATTGGACAGTGAGCTAAGAAAAATATGCAAAATGTTACACTCCACAGAAAGGTCCATAAATCGTGGCAGACATTTTTGTGTGCTTTTCTGAAATGGTGGGGGGATCCAAATCCGTCAATGAATGGATGGTAAAGTGAAGGGAGCCTGACAATCCATGAAACACAAGCAGAGCAGATTGAAGAAAATTCATACATCCCTCACTGGGCTGGCCAATCAAATAGACCCCTCTGGTGTATGGCAGCTTCCAAGATTCCATAGTTGGAAATGCTGGAGACTGAACCTGGACCCTTCTGCAGTATACAGGTCCACCTTTTAATTCAAGGGTTCCCATCACTGTGTTTTGGGGAGGCAAGGATGGGGCTGAGTGATAGCTAGGGATAGGTGAACATGCAAAGTTTAAGTAGAGCAGTACGGCAATGGAACCAGTTACCTAGGGAGGTTGTGGGCTCTCCCACACTAGAGGCCTTCAAGAGGCAGCTGGACAGCCAACTGTCAGGGATGCTTTAGGGTGGATTCCTGCATTGAGCAGGGGGTTGGACTCGATGGCCTTTTAGGCCCCTTCCAACTCTGCTATTCTATGATTCTATGAAGTATGGTGTTTCACTTCCTTCGCGTTCCCAAACATCAGTGCCCTCTCCACTCCCAGTTGGGGAAAATGCATATTTTTCCCAATGGGAGATAATGCCTGCATTTTTACAATATGCATTTTTCCAATTGAAAAAGTCCATTTTCTCCTATATTTAAAACCATGGAAATGCATTTTTTGGGGGGGGGGGATTCATGCACACTTGTGCATATGTGTAATTTCAAACATTATAACACAAGTTTGGAAAATTGTGAGAATATCTCAAGATGTGCATTCCTGCTCACGTTTGCGTTCATGGTGGCGAATGGGATATGTTCACTTGATTTGTGAACAAAAACAAAATTATCTTACATCCCTAGTGATGGCCAGTGATGCCACTACAGTTCACTATGAAATAAACAACAACCTTCAACTGGTTTTCAAACAACATAACTCCCTAAGTCCTGCACCTATTCTTTTGGAACTTTGCAGATTTCTTGGCTGAAGACACCTCCATGATGTGTAGAGTTTTTACACATATTAGCCAGAAAAGATGTGGGAGGGGAAGGGAACTAAATCACTCTTCAAATTTGAGGACTCCCCTTCCGCATAAACAGCTTCAAATTCCAATATGTGACATTCAGTTCTACCCATTTGAGCTTCAATTGAATGGTCAAGTTCTTTGTTGCACCACTAATTGACGCTATTCTTTTCCTTTCAGCTCCAGCTTGGAGCGAGGGATCCTCACCCCATCCAAGACACAGGAAACGTTTACGGATGATGCGGTTCCGTAGCCGGCCCGTCACGGCCATGTATGATTGCCAGGCTTCCGTCAACACCCAACAGAAGGAGGAGAGGAAGAAAAAGTGCAGGAAGGCTGCCACCAAAGTGCAGATCACCTGGAAAGGGAGTGAAAGTGACATAGGTCAGTAGAAAGAGGAGCAAGGCAAGGAGAAATGGCAGGCCTGGAAGAGGAAGAGAGCACAGATGCACATTGGGCTGAGTCATAAGAACATAAGAAGGGTCCTGAGGCTGGATCAGAACAACGGTCCATCTAGTTCAGCACTCTGTGCACACAGTGGCCAACCAGCCATCGGCCAGGGACCAACAAGGCAGGACATGGTGCAACAGCACACACACACACACACACCCATGTTCCCCAGCAACTGGTGCACAAAAGCTTACTGCCATGAATACTGGAGATAGCACCCAACCATCAGGGCTAGTAGCCATGGATAACCTTATCCTCCAGGAATTTATCCAAACTCATTTTAAAGCCTTCCAAATTGGTGGCCCTCACTACATCTTGGGGCAGTGAGTTCCATAATTTAACTAGGCGCTGTGTGAAGAAGTCCTTCCTGACTGTTAGAGCAGTACGACAATGGAATCAGTGACCTAGGGAGGTTGTGGCCTCTCCCACACTAGAGGCCTTCAAGAGGCAGCTGGACAACCCTCTGTCAGGGATGCTTTAGGGTGGATTCCTGCATTGAGCAGGGGGTTGGACTCGATGGCCTTGTAGGCCCCTTCCAACTCTGCTATTCTATGATTCTATGATTCCTTTTATTTGTCCTGGATCTCCCACCAATCACCTTCATGGGATGACCCCAGATTCTATTATTTTCAGAGGGAGAAAAATGTCTCCCTCTCATTCTTCACACCATGCATAATTCTGTACACCTCTATCATATCTCCCCTTAGCCTCCTTTTTTCCAAGCTAAACAATCCCAGTTGATGTAACCCTCCCTCATAGGGCAGATGCTCCAGCCCCTTACTCATTTTAGTTGTCCTTTTCTGCACTTCTTCCAGCTATATAATATCATTGTCTAGGTGTGGTGACCAGAACTGTACACAGTTTTCTAAGTGTGGCCGCACCATAGATTTGTATAAGGGCAGTATGATACTGGCCGTTTTATTCTCAATTCCTTTTCTTATAATGCCTAGAGTTTGCCTTATTTACAGAATAGAAGTTGAGTAACAAGAGCACTATGACAAAGCCTAGCCTATAATCTAATCTATTTGAGTCTTGGGAATATTTGCCAACAGGTCCCGGAGATGATGCAAATATTCTCCCATTTCAAGACATCAGTATTACTGGAGCACTCTCAGAATGGCAGTAAAACGCTCGGAGGGTTTTGTGTTCTGGACAAAGGGCCAAGCTTGCTTTCTCTTTTGTCCCACAAGTGGTTGGCATTCTCAGTTAAGGGCACGACAGTTATGGAGCACATGAACTCAGACACAGCATTACATATGAATATGTAAAGTTCCAGACGCTGCACAGCATGAGTGTTCCATATAAAATCAAAATGAGATATGCAACACGGAAGCATTCAGAATTTCAATCCCATGCGTATCAATACTAAATCAGTGCAAACCAAATATTGTGGTTTAGATAGGGCCTCCAGCTATAATTACCTTCCTGGGATTCTAGCCCATCAAGGCTCTTTTCATCCTCCTTATAGAAGTGGAACCTTTTTTCTTTTTTCCTTTTTGTCCTTTGAAGCAGGCAGTAATGCTTGGCCGAGCGTGATTTAATAATAATAAAAAGGCTGCCAAGCTAGAGCCCAGAAAAGAGGTATGACAGAGCCTTTTCCTTTTGTCTAATGTGGCCAGCAGCAAAAAATAATAATAATAAAAAATGCATCATTTTATGTAGTGCTTTCATCTTCAAAGGGCTTCACAAAATGTAGAGATGGCCGGCATTCACTGGGTGCACATAGGTGGAAAGCGTCTCAGTGTGTAATGGGGTGGTGGTGGCAGATGAAGGTGAGAGACCACACCATCAAGGTATGGACAAAAAAACCTAGGAAGGTTCATAGAATCATAGAACAGCAGAGTTGGAAGGGGCCTACAATGCCATCGAGTCCAACCCCCTGCTCAATGCAGGAATCCACCCTAAAGCATCCCTGACAGATGGTTGTCCAGCTGCCTCTTGAAGGCCTCTAGTGTGGGAGAGCCCATAACCTCCCTAGGTAACTGGTTCCATTGTTCACCTGGCACCTACTCTATATTCTTCAACGCCAGGTGAAGACTTTTTTATTTTAACATTTTATCATCTTAGTCTTTTAAGATTCCTCCTTTAAATCTGTATTTTAAATATTTATACTGCTGCTCGGTTTTATTCTGGCTGTACTTTTCCTTTGTGGATTGTTTTGGTTTTTTACATTGCGGTTTAAGTTTTATACTTCAAATTGTATGGATGGTTTTGATTTTTGTGAACCGCCCAGAAAGCTTCGGCTGTTGGGGGCAGTATAGAAATGCAATAAATAAATAAATAGCCAGAACAACAACCCAAGAACACCGGTTGTTAAAAAAAATCCTGCATCAATTGGAAATTTTAAATAATAAGTGGGCCGCAACTTCCTGGTTGAACTGCGGGCTCAATTGAAGAAGCCGATGGACCGCGGATGGACGCAGGTAAGGGAGAGGAGGGGGGGTTACCGGGCCCTGCCGCTGTCACCGCATGGGCGACAGCGACAGCGGCAGGGCCCAGTAAACCCCACTTACCTTTCCGGCGGAGCTCCGGATCGAGGCGAAGGATCCGCCTTCACCTCGATCCTCCTTGCCACACTCCGCTGGCCTCCCAATCCTCTTCGCCTCCGCCTTAAGGGCAGGCGAAGCCCCCCGCTCCGCTTCTAATTCGCCGGTCCGATTAGAAGCGGAGCACATCCCTACAGGATAAACTGCAAGAAAAAAGTAGTGGACCGAAAGGACTGAAGATCACACACACACCCAGCTTTCCATCTTATCACTGCAAGGAGGAATAGAGAGCATCATCACACAGGGGTAATCGTGTTTGCTTACTGTCACTTCTCTGCCAGTGCGTTTGTCTCTCATTACTTCCTCTTTTGAAAGGGGAAGTAAACAACGTGCACATGGGCCATTCAGTGGGCTGTTTTGATCCCGCTGCTTCTCCTGCACACAGCAGCAGATAGTGGCAACTTCCATCTTTAAAAATAAGTCAGACTTATTGGGGCATTCTTTTGTTATGCAAAGAAGGGTAGAAGTGGTGGGAGGCACTTGGGAGGCAGACAATGTCATGAGAGGGACCTGCAAAAATCAGTGAGTGGCCAGTAATGAGTGTGCAAGAAAATGCTCAAAGATGGAGCTCTTAGTGTCTGAACACATGGTCTTTGAGCACACTGTCTTAAACACACACACACACACACACATCTTTCTGGATAGGGTGCTGCTGGATGTTGAGAATCTCAGCTTGAGATCCTTTTAGGTTGGAGATTCCAAACAGATCTTTCTGGATAGGGCGCTGCTGGATCTCTAGGGTCTCAGCTTGAGATCCTTTTAGGTTGGAGATTCCAAGCACTGAACTTGGGATCTTTCGCATGTGTTCTAGCTCTAAGCTGCTGTCTTTCCCTGGTCAGGGCTGGCCATGAGGAGCTTGTCCACTCGACAGACACAAAACACTCATATCTAGGGTGACCATATTTTGGAAACCAAAAAGGAGGACAACATGGTCGGCCCCCAAGGGGGCATGTCCAGCACCAAGGGGGCGTGCCCACCCGAACATAGCCTTGGTCACATGTCTGATTTTACAGCACACATTTAAGACAAATCTGTTCTACATAGCATCTTAATGTTAAAATCACTGAAATAAAGAAGTGAGAGATTCAGTGTATCTGAAATTAACTTCACTCACTCCTACTTTTGTAGGTTTTGCTGTACTTTGAAGCTTTTGCTATGCTTTGTGTGATACAGTCTCCCCTTCCCTCAAATATCTTTTCTGACTGTATCTTCACTCATTGCAAGCTGTTGTTGTTGTTAATAGGGTTTGTTACTGGCCGGCCGGATGGCTAGCTTTTTTTAATTTCAATTTTTAAAAAAGCTTGTGTATAATTGTCACAAGTTTCTCTACTCTAACATTAGGGTGGGTGTTCTGGCAGTTTACCTAAAGACTGGAGATCCCCTTAATGCCAAGGGCTGAAACTGCTCAATATGCAAAACCCCAAAGAGGAGGTTTGACAACCTGAGTTTGGAGGATATGGCTCCAGCAGTTTTAATACACAATAATTTTAAAACTTTGAACTTTTAAAAAAATCCTTAAAAAACAATGGATGAACAGATCTGATTCAAACCTGGCATGGCTAAATCTCTCCTTAAGAACTATCATGGTGTCAACTTTCAGCCCTTTATCTTTTAAAAATGTCATTTTTAAAAAATAATTTAAAACCTCAAAGTTTTTTTTAAATGGATGGACAGATCTGTTTCAAACTTGGCATAGCTAAAGTCCTTGTTAAGAGCAATCATGGTGCCAAGTTTCATATCTTTATCTTTAAAAATATATATTTTTTAAATTAAATCCTCAAATTTTTAAAAATTCCTAAAAATCAATGGATGAACAGATCTGTTTCAAATTTGGTATGGCTAAAGCTCTACCTAAATCCTATCATGGTGTGAAGTTTCATCTCTTTATCTTTAAAAATTACAATTTTAAAAATAATAATTTTAAAACCTCAATTTAAAAAAAATCCTAAAAAATCAATGGATGAACAGAACTGTTTCAAATTTGGTATGACTAAAGCCCTTCCTAAGAACTACCATTGTGCCAAGTTTCATGTCTTTATCTTAAAAAATGACGGTGTTATAAGCATTTTTGTTAATTCCCATTAGAGCTGCTCCTTGGAAAAAAAATATCCGGATTTCCCCTCCCCCTCCCGGATTTGCCATTAAAAAACCCGGGCAAATCCAGGCAAATCCGGTCATATGGTCACCCTACTCATATCTCAGGGGGGAAACTGGTGGGACTAAAATAAAAATTTCTTGTCCAAGAATTTAAGGACAGAGCAGAGATAGGGTCTGAGGCAACAAAACATCAAACTGCTCTTTTGAACCTAAATAAAGATTAGGCGAGTTCACATTACGCCAGTCCTTTTACAACTTCATTGGCTGCCAGTCTAGGTCCGGGCCCGATTCAAAGTGCTAGTATTGACATTTAAAGCCCTAAACAGTTTGGGGCCAGGTTATTTGAAGGAACGCCTCCTCCCATATGTGCCTGCCCGGACCTTAAGATCATCCACAGGGGCTCTTCTCCGTGAGCCCCTGCCAAAGGAAGTGAGGCAGGTGGCTACTAGGAGGAGGGCCTTCTCCACTGTGGCACCCCGGTTGTGGAATGAGCTCCCCAGAGAGGTCCGCCTGGCGCCTACACTGTACTCCTTTCATCGCCAGATGAAGAACTTTTTATTCTCTCAGTATTTTAACACTTAATTTTAACTTAAATTTAAATTTTACTGTTCTAACTCTGTATTTTAATCTTATATCAATTTTGCTGCGTGGTTTTTATCCTGGTTGTGCTTTTTATACTGTATTTTGTAATTGTGCTTTTAACCTGTTGGTTGTTTTATTATGGTTTTAATTTTTGTGAACCACCCAGAGAGCTTTGGCTATTGGGTGGTATAATATTTATTTATTTATTTATTTATTTTATTACATTTTTATACCGCCCAATAGCCGAAGCTCTCTGGGCGGTTCACAAAAATTAAAACCATAATAAAACAATGTAATAAATAAATAAATAAATATTTCACTGGAGGGCAGCACTTGGCTTTGTGACATTACTTTTTTAAAAAATAACATTTTACAATTTTTTTTAGTAAGAAATAAAATAAAAATTGGGAGGAGCAGGGACTTTTTGGTGGGCTTCAAACGAGGTGTCTGTGGACAAATTGGTGCACAAAGCTGCCACATTGGAGCCCACAGCTGTGGACTAACCTATGAAATCATAACAATAATTATGCTGATGTTGGTGATGATGATTTTATAACACTTAAGAACAAAGCACTTACAGAAGGTCGAGAGGGACACCGGTTCTCAATCTAGTCAACTGTTTTTAAATTCTATACTGCTTTTAGCTTGAGTAATGGTTTGATTTAGGGATGTGCTCCGCTTCTAATCAGACCGGAGAAGCAGTAGCGAAGCAGGGGGCTTCGCCTGCCCTTAAGGCAGAGGCGAAGAGGATTGGGGGGCCGGTGGAGCGTGGCGAAGAGGATCGAGGTGAAGGAGGATCCTTCGCCTCGATCCGGAGCTCTGCCGGAAAGGTAAGTGGTGTTTACCGGGCCCTGCTGCTGTCGCCCATGCGGCGACAGCAGCAGGGCCCGGTAACACCCCCGCCCTCCTCTCCCTTACCTGCCTCCATCCGCGGTCTGTCAGCATCTCCAATTGAGCCCGTGGTTCCAGCAGGAAGTCTGGGCCGCACTTGCGGCCCAGACTTCCTGGTGGAACCACGGGCTCAATTGAAGACGGCGACGGACCACGGACGGAGGCAGGTAAGGCCCCCCTCCTCCTTACTGGGCTCTGCCGCCGTCGCCGCATGGGCGGCGATGGCGGCAGGGCCCGGTAACCCCCCCTATGGGGGGGGGACCGGAGCTCCGATCCGGATCCGGAGCTCCGAGCGGAGCGGAGTGGGCACAGGCGGAGTGGGGGCGGGGCGGAGCGGGCCGATCCGAAAATGGCGGATCTTAAAGTGAAGTGGAGTGGGGGGTCTGTGCACACCCCTAGCTTGATTTGTTTTTAGCTGTGTATGTTTCTCGTTTTATATTGTTGTATAATTTTATCTGTAGGCTGCTCTGAGATCCTAGTGATATAGGGCGGGATACAAATGTTTTAATGGAATAAATAAATAAATAAATAAATAATTTCTCCGCTGTGGCACCCCAGCTGTGGAATGAGCTCCCCAGAGAGGTCCGCCAGGCGCCTACACTGTACTCCTTTCGTCGCCAGCTGAAGACCTTTTTATTCTCTCAGTATTTTAACGCTGAATTTTAACTTAAATGTTACTGTTCTAACGCTGTATTTTAATCTTATATCAATTTTTGCTGCGTGGTTTTCATCCTGGTTGTGCTTTTTATACTGTATTTTGTATTTGTGCTTTTAACCGGTGGGTTGTTTTATTATGGTTTTAATTTTTGTGAACCACCCAGAGAGCTTTGGCTATTGGGTGGTATAATATTTATTTATTTATTTATTTATTTATTTATTTTATTACATTTTTATACCGCCCAATAGCCGAAGCTCTCTGGGCGGTTCACAAAAATTAAAACCATAATAAAACAATGTAATAAATAAATAAATAAATATTTCACTGGAGGGCAGCACTTGGCTTTGTGACATTTTTTTTTTAAAAAATAACATTTTACAATTTTTTTTAGTAAGAAATAAAATAAAAATTGGGAGGAGCAGGGACTTTTTGGTGGGCTTCAAACGAGGTGTCTGTGGACAAATTGGTGCACAAAGCTGCCACATTGGAGGCCACAGCTGTGGACTAACCTATGAAATCATAACAATAATTATGCTGATGTTGGTGATGATGATTTTATAACACTTAAGAACAAAGCACTTACAGAAGGTCGAGAGGGACACCGGTTCTCAATCTAGTCAACTGTTTTTAAATTCTATACTGCTTTTAGCTTGAGTAATGGTTTGATTTAGGGATGTGCTCCGCTTCTAATCAGACCGGAGAAGCAGTAGCGCAGCAGGGGGCTTCGCCTGCCCTTAAGGCAGAGGCGAAGAGGATTGGGGGGCCGGCGGAGCGTGGCGAAGAGGATCGAGGTGAAGGAGGATCCTTCGCCTCGATCCGGAGCTCCGCCGGAAAGGTAAGTGGTGTTTACCGGGCCCTGCTGCTGTCGCCCATGCGGTGACAGCAGCAGGGCCCGGTAACCCCCCCGCCCTCCTCTCCCTTACCTGCCTCCATCCGCGGTCTGTCAGCATCTCCAATTAAGCCCGTGGTTCCAGCAGGAAGTCTGGGCCGCACTTGCGGCCCAGACTTCCTGGTGGAACCACGGGCTCAATTGAAGACGGCGACGGACCACGGACGGAGGCAGGTAAGGCCCCCCTCCTCCTTACCGGGCTCTGCCGCCGTCGCCGCATGGGCGGCGATGGCGGCAGGGCCCGGTAACCCCCCCCTATGGGTGGGGACTGGAGCTCCGATCCGGATCCGGAGCTCCGAGCGGAGCGGAGTGGGCACAGGCGGAGTGGGGGCGGGGCGGAGCGGGCCGATCCGAAAATGGCGGATCTTAAAGTGAAGTGGAGTGGGGGGTCTGTGCACACCCCTAGTTTGATTTGTTTTTAGCTGTGTATGTTTCTCGTTTTATATTGTTGTATAATTTTATCTGTAGGCTGCTCTGAGATCCTAGTGATATAGGGCGGGATACAAATGTTTTAATGGAATAAATAAATAAATAAATAAATAATTTCTCCGCTGTGGCACCCCGGCTGTGGAATGAGCTCCCCATAGAGGTCCGCAAGGCGCCTACACTGTACTCCTTTCGTCGCCAGCTGAAGACCTTTTTATTCTCTCAGTATTTTAACGCAGAATTTTAACTTAAATGTTACTGTTCTAACTCTGTATTTTAATCTTATATCAATTTTTGCTGTGTGGTTTTCATCCTGGTTGTGCTTTTTATACTGTATTTTTTATTTGTGTTTTTAACCTTTTGGTTGTTTTATTATGGTTTTAGTTTTTGTGAACAGCCCAGAGAGCTTCGGCTATTGGGCGGTATAAAAATGTCATAAATAAATAAATAAATAAATAAATAAAACGCTCTCATCGGTATATTCTGTACATCCCTGCTTTGGGGCAACACCATTCTTTTTTCTGGTTTCTCTACTGGACAGTCCAACGGGAAGGCCAAAATATAAGAGTGTAAGTGTTCAGTAAGGGAAGCAGCAGTTGAAAGAGAAACGTTAGTGTTAAGGGCGGTGGTGGCAACAGAGCAGGCCAGGCTGAGTTCCCTCTCCAGGATGGAGGCCTCACTGGGTCTTATCCTGGTAAGCCCAGTGCTTTTGGCCTTTCTTCAAGAATGTGTTGATTGCTTTCTATAACAACCCACAGGGATGATGGTTTCACATCGACAACATCAGCTCTAAGTGACCGCTGACATTTTACGTACAAAAGAATATGCCACCGTTTCCATTTTAAACAAGCATGTCCTTGATCCCCTTCAAAGTACATCTTTACACGGACATACACCACGTTGCCTTTGCTTTAATACTGGCTTTCCCAAACTGAGATTCATAATTAATCTGATTATATCAACCAAAATTTGTGAACACTCAAATGCCTGATGCTTAGCTTGTCCTCCAAGGACTTCTTGCTTTAGATAAGAAGTCTGTTATGAGATTTGTGGACTTCATTAAGTAGGATGACCATATGAAAAGGAGGACAGGGCTCCTGTATCTTTAACAGTTGTATAGAGAAGGGATTTTCAGTAGGTGTCATTTGTATATATGGAGAACCTGGTGAAATTTCCTCTTCATCACACCAGTTGAAGCTGCAGGAGCTATACTAGAGTGACCAGATTTAAAAGAGGGCATGGCATCTGCAGCTTTACCTGGTGTGATGAAGAGGAAATTTCACCAGGTTCCCCATATATACAAATGACACCTGCTGGAATTCCCTTTTCTATGCAACTGTTAAAGATACAGGAGCCCTGTCCTCCTTTTCATATGGTCAAACTACATTAAGAGCTGGTTGGGATGTCATACAAAGGAATCTATAGCCCTATGTTGGCTTTCAAAAAAGTTCTTACACAATCAGGTAAGGGTGGGGCTATGTCATGAACTGCCCAACATCACACGCTTTGTGTGATGTCCATAGAAGGATGGTTTATGTGTATACAACTGTAAGTGCATAAGCCTTCATGGGATTGAGAATCCCAAGCACGTGGTGTTCTGGATCATGCTATGGAGGCCTACAGGTGTATGGGTCTCCCTTCTAAGATGTATGTGGCACATGCACAAATGATGCATGGGGTGCTACATTATGCACATGATGTTGAGGGTGGGACTACCTGAAAAAGCCCCATTTCCCAATGATGGTTTTGAATGCCCATATAGGCCTTTTCTGAATGTCTAAGGGCTCATCTACATACACCAAACAGGATATGGTGGTATGAAAGCAGTATATGGTATGTGTCAATAGGCTCCAGCAGTTGTCAGTGCACTTCAATACCTCTATAAAGCAATAGTGTGGCTCCTGCTTTCATAGTGCAATATCCTGCTTGGTGTAGATTAGGCCTAATACAGGGTTTTCAATATTTAGTCAGTTTTTCTCATATTTTCTTCCCTTATAGCACAGAACGTTTGTCGCTCCTGCTGATGCCATTTCATTGATTTCTTTGCTCCTTGGGTCCATAGACAAAAATGGTTAGGCAGCCATCTTCTTGCACATAATCAGCCCCTGAAACTCAGTGCCACAAAGGGCTGGGATGGTGATGAGCACAGATCCCCTTCACATAGGGTACTAGTTCTTGGGAACAAGACGAATCTCCGTTGCTGGGGGTATATAAGCAGCTGCTGGAAAGCCATCTGTTAGGGCTGCTGTAGTTGCAAGATACCTGCACTGGCCGGACGGTTCTACTAGGAGTGGACAAACTCACCTGCACTTGCCACCGCCCACCTCTGCTCATCAGGCCACACAAACCTCTTCCGAGGCTCAGCTTGACCCGGTGAGTGTTTGGCATGCGGGCGCACCAAAATCACCCAACCTCCCTTCTTCTGTCAGTGGCAGCTGCCATTAATGCAACAGGGTGAATTGCCCAATTTTGGGAGCCTCCATAAAGTGGGTTGAACAGCGGCAGCAGTGACTTGGAGAGCATCCAACGATCCGGACCTGGGTAAGCCCATCCTTCTCCACTTCCAATTCTAACGTTCTCTAATTTTCTAATTAATATTCACCACCAACTCCAATCTTGCAAAAATCACTTAGACCCCTGCCCATAAAGATTTAAACATTGGTTTTCTGGATCAGGAGAGAAGCCTTCATTTTCCAACCATGGCCAGGCTGATGTCCTTTGGAAGCTTCCTCTTGCTCTGTTTCTAGCAGCTGGAGTTCAAAGGTACACCACTTCTGAACATGGAGGCTTCATTTAACCATTAGGGCATATAGCTGTCAATAGACCTCTCTCCTTCCTCATGGGCTTCTCTGAAATCATAGGATCATAGAATCATAGATTCTATGATATAGATTCTATGAGAATCATAGATTCCTTCCTCATGGGCCTCTCTGAAATCCTCTTAAAAGCCGTCAAGGGGTGGCTACCACCGCCATCATATTTATTATTATTATTATTATTATTATTATTATTATTATTATTATTATTATTTATATAGCACCATCAATGTACATGGTGCTGTACAGAGTAAAACAGTAAATAGCAAGACTCTGTCGCATAGGCTTACAATCTAATAAAATCATAGTAAAACAATAAGGAGGGGAAGAGAATGCAAACAGGCACAGGGTAGGGTAAGCAGGCACAGGGTAGGGTAAAACTAACAGTATAAAGTCTGCGCAACATCAAGTTTTAAAAGCTTTAGGAAAAAGAAAAGTTTTTAGTTGAGCTTTAAAAGCTGCAATTGAAGTTGTAGTTCTCAAATGTTCTGGAAGAGCGTTCCAGGCATAAGGGGCAGCAGAAGAAAATGGACGGAGCCGAGCAAGGGAAGTAGAGGCCCTTGGGCAGGCGAGAAACATGGCATCAGAGGAGCGAAGAGCACGAGCGGGGCAATAGTGTGAGATGAGAGAGGAGAACTGTCTCCATCCTATTTACCTACCTAAGGAATAAATGTAAGCTAGGGCTCCTTAATTAAGGTCAGCCATTGGCTCCAGGCCTGGTGGATGTAAAAAGGCGCTATGGAAGAGCAGAACACTTATTAAGTGGAACATTCTCCCCTGGCTCCCTTTGGTCAATCTGTCCTTTTGAATTTGAGAGATAAAACCCACTCAACCTCACAAACCAGTCCTGTTCTTACACACTGCCAGGGGGCAGCTAACTCAAGGCAGCTACTCAAAAAGCATCTCATCTGAAGTATTATTATCATTATTATTATTATTATTATTATTATTATTATTATTATTATTGCATTAAAAACTCAAAGGATGCTTTCCAGATTCTCAAAGGCAGAGATGGATAAATGTATACTTTTTTGATTAGCAGGAGGAAAGCCAAGGCGTCTGCCTGGGTATCTGAGTTCTGCTGCTACATCTAAGAAAAAGCAGGCTGAATTCCTACCTTATTCCGCGTCTGCGTTTGCCCAATCAGGATGAGAGCGTTGGAAGATATGATGGAGAGGCAGAAGTTGATAAGGATGACAGAACGTTCTGAGCGGATGTACCTGCAGAGGGAGGAACAAACAGGTAGAGGGAGGAGAAAGCCTTACGTCAGTGGTCTCCAACTTGTCAAAAGCAGGACCAGCCTGGAATCCCCGACCTGCAACATGGGACCTACTTCCAAGAGCCCGTGCACTCAGAAACTGAGGGATGAAGCCAATGATCCCTATTTCCACACACCCCTCCACCAAACTCCAGACATAGGTTTGGTTCCAGATTTATGTAGGATCAACTGCACTGATGGAAGTGGACTTTCCTGCCTTCTTCTCCCCATCGTGCCCCACCAGCTCCGTGAAAATGCTACCCAGAGAGTCAGGGGATCCTGGTGAATGCGCGAGCTAAGTTGCATGTGTGGGAGTTGGGATCCACCAAAATCAAGCAGAGGGACCTTCTTCAAGGAGTGTCCTTCCTCTTGTAGAAGGCCCCTTCCTCTCATGGAAGGCAATTCCCAGATCCAGCCCTTTATTAGATACCTGAATGCTCTGAGAAGGAATATCAGTGCTGAACAGTTGAGCAAAAGGTGGTCGATTAGATGGTCTAGGAAGCCAGAGCACAGGAAGGGAAACGGGCCGGATCTACACCAAGCAGGATATGACACTTTGAAAATGGTTTGAAAACTGTATATAAAGTGCAGCCTGGGCCCCAACAGTTGTCACTACTGTTATAAACTGTTTTAAAGCAGTAGTGTAGATCCTGCCAGGGTTAAGGTCTGGATCTGGCAGGCATGAATACTTTCTGATATAACATCAGCTGATCTGTGTAGTTCCAATTCCACACATTACAGAACAATTTCCCCAATAAGGCTCACCTGGTGCCAACATTGGTATATTTTCGGTGCCAGGTCAAGACTTCTCTTCTCCTAGGGGCATTTAGTTTTTAACTGACTCCAGAAGAGTTGTTTTAACTGGATATTGTCTGTTTTTATGCTTTTTAAATTTTGTATACTTGTTTTTAATGTTCCATGTTTTAATCTTTGGAAACCACCCAGAGACCTTCGGCTACAGGGCAGTATATAAATGTAATAAATAATAATAATAAAATAATATATGAAGACATTTCTTCTATGTATTTATTTATTTTATGTATTTATTTATTACATTTTTATACCGCCCGGTAGCCGAAGCTCTCGGTTCACAAAAGTTAAAACCATGAAGAGCATAAAAAGAACAGACAAATTTAAAACACAAATACAAAATACAACATAAAAAGCACAACCAGAAAAAAACCACACAGCAAAAATTAATATAGCACAATGTAGCACAAGCAGCACCCACAACCCACTGGGGCCACACGCTGGTGGGCCCATGTTCTGATTTGTAGCCACCGGATTGAACAAGTGTTCAACCAGTGCATAAACTGGAACCCCACGCTGGACTTTTGCCGTGGAGGAATGGCAAATAACGACAGCAACCCACAATACAAAACGAATTTATGCAAATTCAACTTCATTCCCTCAGCCTGTAAACTAGGGGTGTGCACGGACCCCCCGCTCCGCCCCGTGGGCCGATCCGAAAATTTCGGGTCCACCCATACTCCGCTCCTCTTCGCCGCGGAGCTCCGGCTCCGAATCAGAGCTCCGCAGTGGAGGGGAGTGGCGCCAGGTAAAGCTGGGAGAGGAGGGCGGGAGGTTTACCGGGCCCTGCCGCCATCGCCGCCCGTGCGGCGACGGCGGCAGAGCCCGGTAAGGGACCAAGGGGGAGGGGGCCTTACCTGCCTCCGTCCGCGGTCCGTCGGTGTCTTCAATTGAGCCCGCGGTTCAACCAGGAAGTCTGGGCCGCTTGCGGCCTAGACTTCCTGGTTGAACTGCGGGCTCAACTGAAGAAGCTGAGGGATCGCGGACGGAGGCAGGTAAGGGAGAGGAGGGTGGGGGGGGGGGGGTTACCGGGCCCTGCCGCTGTCGCCGCATGGGCGACTGCGACAGTGGCAGGGCCCGGTAAACCCCACTTACCTTTCCGGCGGAGCTCTGGATCGAGGCGAAGGATCCGCCTTCACCTCGGCCCTCTTCGCCACGCTCCGCCGGCCCCCCAATCCTCTTCGCCTCCGCCTTAAGGGCAGGCGAAGCCCTCCGCTCCGCTTCTAATTCGCCGGTCCGATTAGAAGCGGAGCACATCCCTACTGTAAACACACTGCTACACCACACTTGAAGCATAACACTTTTCTCCAAACACATTTTTCCCATCGAAATTGTACGGTCTGGGTTACGCATGCCAATATTTCCGGGACGTCTGGATATGGAGGATCTCCTACTTGAAAGGTGTGAAGCTTGATCATGTTCCGGGACCTTTTAAGCCCTACATTTCTATTTATTCTGTGCTGCTAAGATTTGGCAGCTGGCATCCCCCAGGCCAAATTAAGCACAAGGAAAGCTGCCAGCTGGTCTACCAACTCAAGGAAAGTGTTCCTGCTACTGGCTGGAGTTGACAGCTGCTGCGGTCACCACTGTGAGAGTTGAGCCAACTCCATTTCAGCAGGACGCAGGCGCCTTGATCAAGGAGGAAAGGAGGGACAGAGAAAGGAAACTGTGTGCAGGATTGCTAGGCAGTTACCTCCAAGTTGCCGGCAGGTGCGTGGGGTGAGTTGACAAATAGTCCCGGGAGAGCTGGTGATTTCTTTTTTTATCCATGAGCTGCAATTTTGCGCAATATTACGGGTAGGAACATTTACGGAAATCATGATTGGCGCAAATGCACAGCTATAAATAGCACAATTTGGGCACAATTGCTGGTGTAAAGGACTCTTTAGGCCTGCAATTTCCCACAAAAGTATTTTATGTAGCTGCATATTTGCACAAACAGTGGCCTTAGCTAGGCCTACCTGAAAGTCCGGGGGAGAGGAGGGGAGACCTCGTCTTCCGATTAACACAAGATCTCGCCCTCGTTTGCACGTAAGGCGCGATGACCTTAGGAAGAGAGGCGTCACACCTGCCATTTTAATTTTTTTTAAAAGGGGACGGAGCGTACAAACACTCATGTGCAAAGATAATTTTTTTAAATTTTAACTGCTTTCCCCACTCCCCCCCCCCCAGCCTAACCCCAATGGGCGGAGCACTCCTGAGGAGCACTGCGCCCCGTGAGTGGCTCCCGGCTCTGCATGAGTAATCACGCAGAGCTGGCTAAACCCACGGAAACAGGCCACACGCTCCGCGGTCTCAGGCTCAGCCCAAGACCATGGAAAGACCGGGCCCAAAGGGGAGGGCTGGATGATCCCTCCTTGATCCCGGGATCCCTTGTGTGTCATCTGGACGCACAGGGACAATCCCGGGGTTTGCGCCAGGATGTAGCCTGGTCTAGCTAAGGCCAGTGATTTTTGTAAATGTTCCCACCTGTGATTTTGCGCAAATGCAGATTTGGGCAACAACAACAAAAGGTGGAAAACCACAAGCGTGTCTTGTGCATGCTGAGTCGAGCCAGCTCAGGGATGCATTAGCTGGTATCCACGGGGCCAAGCTGGCAAAACCCCGCTGAGCTCCATTTCCAAACCAGGTTGGTCTGACCTCCCTAATATTTAGGGCTGTGCTCCGCTTCTCCTCGGACTGGAGAAGCAGAAGCGGATTGGGGTGCTTCGCCTCCCCTTAAGGCAGAGGCGAAGAGGATCAGGGGAGCAGAGGAGCGTCGTGGAGCGGATCGAGGTGAAGGCGGATCCTTCGCCTCGATCCAGAGCTTCGCAAAAAAGGTAAGGGGGGTTTACTTGGCCCTGCCGCCGCTGCCCGTGCGGCGACAGCGGCAGAGCCAGGTAAAGGGAGAGGGGGCTCTTACCTGCATCGATCTGCGGCCCCGTGGCTGCTTCAACTGAGCCCAAGGACTCAAACAGGAAGACCAGGCGGCCTGGTCTTCCTGTTTGAGTCCTCAAGCTCAGTTGAAGCAGCCGCGGGACCGCGGATGAACGCAGGTAAGGGGGAGGAAGGAGGGGACGTTTACCTCGCCCTGCCACTGCCACCTGTGCGGTGACGGCGGCAGAGCCAGGTAAGGGGGCAATGGGGAGGGGGGGGTCTTACCTGCTTACATCACGGCCCGTTGCCGGCTTCACTAGAGCCCGTGGCTCAACCCTGAAGTATAGGCCGCAAGCAGGGCCTACAGTTCCTGGTAGAGCTGCGGGCTCTAGTGAAGCTGGCGGCGGGCTGGGACGGAAGCAGGTAAGGGGGAGGAGGCCTTATTTGGCGCTGCCCCCCACCGCTGCGGAGCTCCGATTCAGAGCCGGAGCTCCGCAGCGGACCCTAGGCAGATCAAGGCGGGCCGGAGCGGGCCTGATTTGCAGATCGGGAGCGGGGTGGAGCAGGGGGGCTGTGCACAGCCCTACTAATGTTGCTTATTGTTTCTTGTAACAAAGGGAAAAAGCAAGCTTCTTTATACCAAGTTGGGCCCTTGGTCCATTTTGCTCAGCATTGTTTTTAAAGATGGTGGGGTTTCAGACAAGGGCCTTTCCCAGCCTGAGGATGCTGAGAGTTGACCATCTGCATGCAAAGCCTGTGCTTTACAACATGGTCCCCACGAATACTTCCATGTTCCTCTTTCCTGATTGACCCTCCTGCTTGGAAAAAACGGTAACCCTTAGCTTGGAAAAGAGGCTAAGGGGAGACATGTACAACATTATGGCTGGTGTGGAGAATGTGGACAGGGAAATATTTCTCTCTCTCTCTCTCTCTCTCTCTCTCTCTCAAAATACTAGAACCCAGGGTCATCTCATGAAACTGATTGGTGGGAGATTCAGGACAGATAAAAGGAAGGACTTCTTCGCACAGCACATAATTAAATCATGGAACTCACTACCACAAGATGGAGTGATGGCCACCAAGATGGATGGCTTTAAAAGGGAGTTGGATAAGTTCTGGAGGAGAAGGCCATCAATGGCTAACAGCCCTGATGGTTATGTGCTTCCTCCAGTATCTGAGGCAGTAAGGCTGTGTGCAACAGTTGCTGGGGAACATGGGCGGGGTGTGTGCTGTTGCACCATGTCCCACTTTTTTGGTCCCTGGTCGACAGCTGGTTGGCCACCTTGTGAACAGAGTGCTGGACTAGATGGACCCTTGGTCTGATACAGCATGGAACTTCTTATCTCCTTACGTTCTTAATATACAGTACATCTTCTGTAACACTCAGGGATGTAAAAGAATTGTGTTCCTCGCTTACATTCCAGTTACACAACTTTCCCTACTGGATTTGTGCTAATCTATGGGGGAGGTCTGGGCAAATTTGGGGATTTTTGCACAACTCCCCCATTTTGATGGCTTTCATTTTGTGCCGTTTTCCTGTTTGTGCAAAACGAGTGGCGATTACAGATGTGAATGTGAATCGGGCGCAAGGCGACCAGCGAGCCGATGTTTGGAGTCGGAGAATCTTAGCCAGCTTGAATACGAATCATTCGGCCACCCCTAGTAACAATATCCTTGATCTGGTTGGGGATGGAAGGGGTCACATCAGGCTACTTGAGTGCCATAGTTCTGGGGCCATCCCTTTAACGGTGCCCTAGTTCTGGGTCCATCCCTTTAATTGCCGGCACAGTCATTATACCCGAACATCATAGTTTCCATTGACTCCAGTGGTGACATTTTACTTCCCATGCCATGGGGGAGGCAGGAAGGGGTGGCAGAAGGTTGAATCCTCCCCGCTCAGTGTGCAATGGCTCCTAGAATCATAGAATAGTAGAGTTGGAAGGGACCTTTGCATCCCCTAGTTCTTATCCAGTTAAAGAGTTACTCTAAAACAAAGAAAAGACAGCACTCAGCTACACGCTATGCAATTAAGGTAAGGTGTAATTTGACCCTCAGACCCAGAGAGAGAACCCTGGCCTTTCTGCTGCCTCTCTGCCCATTGTCAGGAGTGAAAGCCTGCCTGAATTCCCCCTATGCCTGGACACAGATCAATCTGAAGAAACGGGATCAGCGGGTCAAGCTTCTTGCTGGCAGTGAGCCTAGAGGAGGCTGTGAAGTGGTAGAGGCTAAGAAAATCTCAGATTATTAAACGTGAGCTTGTAGAGCAGTGGGCCAGCAGCCAATGGCCACTGTGATCCGAGGCAGTGACAGATGTGAGACGCTTTGTAAAGAGGGTCCCTCCCCCAGCCAGCCAGTGCTGAGCCAGGAGTTCTTTATTGTGGGGGAGAATCAGCTGCCTCTCAGACTCGCTACATTTTGCTACTGCTTGTTTTGTATCAGTTACCTAGGGAGGTTGTGGGCTCTCCCACACTAGAGGCCTTCAAGAGGCAGCTGGGCAACCCTCTGTCAGGGATGCTTTAGGGTGGATTCCTGCATTGAGCAGGGGGTTGGACTCGATGGCCTTGTAGGCCCCTTCCAACTCTGCTATTCTATGATTCTATGAATGCGATGGGACATCACAGGAGAGGTGGGCTGCAAGACTATGTTCAGGCCAGTGTGAATGCATGAGCATAGAAATTGTTATTAGCAAATTTCCATTTATCATGATGGGGCAGTTAAATGGAAGGTCCATCACCATTTGGGACTTTGAAAGCACTCTACACCTGGTCTCTCTGCTATTTGGACTTTGGATTTCTAAGGATTGTACCATGAAAAGTACTGTGAGGCTGTTCATAGACACCAACACACTTGAATAATGGGCTCAAGTTAAAGGAAGCCAGATTCCAGCTGGACATCAGGAAAAACTTTCTGACTGTTAGAGCAGTACAACAATGGAATCAGTTACCTAGGGAGGTTGTGGGCTCTCCCACACTAGAGGCATTTAAGAGGCAGCTGGACAACCCTCTGTCAGGGATGCTTTAGGGTGGATTCCTGCATTGAGCAGGGGGTTGGTCTCGATGGCCTTGTGGGTCCCTTCCAACTCTGCTATTCTATGATTCTATGATTCTATGATCAGCTTGGGATAGGGGGTGGGGGATCTGTCAGTTTTACTTTCTCCCATATTTAGATGGTTTGAAGCTCAAGTTCTTTCTGTCCTGAAGGTGAAAAAATGTGAATTTTGGTAAGCCCTTATAAAAAAAATGAAGGGAAATGGAATTCTCAACTGTCTGCACCAGCCAGATTCACTAGGTACACCTATTCCCAGCACGGAAAGGACCCTGGTGTACCTGC
Source organism: Elgaria multicarinata webbii (assembly GCF_023053635.1). NCBI lineage: Eukaryota > Metazoa > Chordata > Lepidosauria > Squamata > Anguidae > Elgaria > Elgaria multicarinata. The sequence continues at coordinate 111,577,887 of NC_086177.1, read as the reverse complement.
CTGCCATACAACTGTTGAAATTGAAGAGCCTCTCAGGAAAAAAAAAAGTAGTGGCTGCCACAATTCAGCATCAATATTGTTGAATACAAATGAATTTGAACCCAGAGCTAAAGACGAATCTGCCCATTTTGGCTTCTCCTTCAGGCTTTTTCTTCTTTTTTTTAAAAAAAAAAATCTCGAGGTTTTTTTTTCCATTGTAAATATGAAGATACTTTTGAATTGCTGTAAATTCCTATTTGAAATGAACTAAAATGTAATCCACCCCATACAATCCGCCCCGCACACTCAGGTCCTCTGGGAAGAATTTACTCCAGCCAACTAAAACAAGGCTGACAACTATTACCCAGAGGACCTTTTCTTTCGCCGCTCCCAGATTGTGGAATGGCCTGCCAGGAGAGAGTCATCAACATAACAGTCTTCCGGATTTTAAGAAAGCCATAAAGACTGATCCCTTCCGGCAGGCCGACCCAGTGGAATTTTAAATTTGCCTTTTAATAATGTGCTGCTTTTAATAATGTATTAGTTTCGAATGTTTTAATTAGTTATATGATGTTTGCATTCGTGTTGTACCCTACCTCGATCCAGAGAGAGAGGCAGGTAACAAATAAATTTATTATTATTATTATTATTATTATTATTATTATTATTATTATTAATAATAATAATAATAATAATAATAATAATAATAATTTTTCACTTATTCCCCATGGCAGCAATGCACCACTCAATGGCCAGTTGGTGGCGTATTCCCCCCCCCCCCCAAGAGCACTTCATCGTCAGTCCAAACTGCATCTTTAGTCCAAATGGACTCAAATCCCCCTTTCGTCTCCTGCCAAAAATGAACAAGTGGAGCCCCCCCCCCCTCCTTGTGCAACTAGGGCAGCAGATTTGGGAGATAATTTTAGCTCAACCACAGAAATTGTTTTCTTCTCTCCAGTTCAATCCTTCCATTGTGACTGGCTGTTTTACATACGTGTGACAGCAAACACACATTTTGCCTGTACGAAATGTGTAAAATTGCCTTATGAAACTTCCTGGGTTGGGTTAAGGCAATAAAAAGCAAAGTTATCCTCACCATGATTAGAAAGTAATCTAATGTGTGGAGTGAAATCCATTCAAACCAGCATGTAGGTGTAATGGTTGGTGAATGCGCCCAAATCCTTAAAAAAATCAAAATAACAAAATGAAGCTGTTGGTACTGATGGGGCAAAAATCCGCCTGGGCCCACGAGGGCAACAGACCCCCCTGTGTCTCGCCCTTCCAGGCCTCAATGGACACACCTGGCAGATTTCTGCCCCATCACTGGCAGGTCCAGATGGAACTCAGTGGTTTTTTTTGAAAAACTTACATTTTTGGTGGAGTATGGCCTCATGCTTGTGTGACTGGTCCCCCTGCCCTTTTTTTTTAGAAAAAAGGCACCATGACATCCCTGCTTCCTTTCGGGATGTCACATGCCTCGTGCGCATGCTGGGAGAGGCTCTCGCAACCAGGATTTCATGAGAACCTCCCCCCTCCCTCCCGAAATGCTGGGAGATGTAGAAAGAGCCTTGGGGCTCATCTCCACCAAGCAGGATATTCCACTATGAAAGTGGTATGAAAGCAGTATATGGTCTGTGCCAATGGGCCCCAACAGTTGTCAGTGCATTTCAGTACCACTATAAAGCAGTCGTGTGGCTCCTGCTTTTTATATACTGCTTTCATACCACTTTCAAAGTGGATGTATCTGCTAGGTGGAGATGAGCCCTCAGTCTAAACTTTAGCTCACTGGGTTTAAGGAACTCCTCCGAACATGGCCAAAAGGACCAGGGATTGTGTCACCTGCCCACAGCTTATGGGCATTTTTGAGGGTCCTTTAAATGCTCACTGATCACATCTGCATTGAACCACATTTCTGGCCCAGAGAAGGACTTCTTTTGTGAAATGATGCTCGATTCACAAGACAGATGGGCAATTATGAACTTTGGTGACGGACATGGTGAAGCTGTTCATAGAATCATAGAATCATAGAATAGCAGAGTTGGATGGGGCCTACAAGGCCATCGAGTCCAACCCCCTGCTCAATGCAGGAATCCATCCTAAAGCATCCCTGACAGATGGTTGTCCAGCTGCCTCTTGAATGCCTCCAGTGTGGGAGAGCCCACAACCTCTCTAGGTCATGGGTTCCATTGTGGTACTGCTCTAACAGTCAGGAAGTTTTTCCTGATGTCCTGCTGGGATCTGGCTTCCTTTAACTTGAGCCCGTTATTCCGTGTCCTGCACTCTGGGAGGATCGAGAAGAGTTCCTGGCCCTCCTCTGTGTGACAACCTTTCAAGTATTTGAAGAGTACTATCATGTCTCCCCTCAGTCTTCTCTTCTCCAGGCTAAACATGCCCAGTTCTTTCAGTCTCTCTTCATAGGGCTTTGTTTCCAGACCCCTGATCATCCTGTTGCCCTCCTCTGAACATGCTCCAGCTTGTCTGCGTCCTTCTTGAATTGTGGAGCCCAGAACTGGACGCAATACTCTAGATGAGGCCGAATAGAGAGGAACCAGTACCTCACGTGATTTGGAAGCTATACTTCTATCATGCCCAGGACCATCACTAGATTTCACCCAAAGCAAAAGTTTGAAGTACATTCAGGTGTTCCAGCTCAGGCAAAGCATGTGAGGAATATCAAAAGAAGCAAAAAACATTGCAAAGAGGGTTGCAAAATTGCTCAGAGTGCTTCCGCGTACAGCTACAGTTTCTCTCTGGATGAAGGACAAACCACATGACTTCTTATCTCTCAGGATATTTATGAGATGCATAAATGAATTATCATAAAGTCACACACACACACACATACACACACAAACACACACCACACGCATGGCTTCACACACACACACACACACACACACACACACACACACACACACACAGAGAGTTTTTATTTTAATTTTACCTCCAGACTGAGATGTAAATGATTATCAAGAGCAAGAGAGTCAAGGAAGACACTCCACAGCCAACGATTAACGTGACCGAAGGGACAAGCACCTTTTCCGTATTCTGAAAGAGAGAAAATAAAAACACCATGGTACTTGAAAGACTAGTTGACTTACATTCCATCACAATGTCTTTTCGGGGGATCTGGTAATAATTTAGACAGCTTGAGTTCTGACCCAGATATTGTAGTTCTTCCACTACTGACAAATATCTGGAACTCTCCCTTATGGCTGATTTCATGACACTGTTTCATATATATATATTTGTGCACAGTGTTTCATTTTTCATTTCATTTTTTCAAACTGTGTCACAAACTTCAGAAAGAGTACGCTTTTTCAATGTCTAACTGTATTCTTGTTCATTTCCAAGTTCAGGGAGTGCGAATTTGGTAAGCGAACACTGAAATGCAAACCAATCAAATTTCTCACCCGTCTCTTAGCTAGTCCTTTCCTCATGGTGGCCTACTAGAAGATTCTAAGAAGCCCAAAGGAAGGGAACACAGGCCAAGGAAAATGGAAGTGGTATTCAGCCATGGGCTAAGAGCTGCTGAGTAGGGCTGGGTGAACGCAGAGTACTTGAGTTCATTGAGGTTTTCTAAATTCTTCCTCAAACCTCATTTCATCTTATTTGCATTCCCAAACATGAGCATCTTTTCTTTCTTTCTTTTTCCCAATTGGGAAAAAATGCACATAGCATTATTTTTTTTGGATTGGGAAAAAATGCATTCTAAAGAGTGCAGATTCTCTCTCCGCCCACCCCCCCATACAACACTTATAAAAAGCTGAATAGGGGAGGACAGAGTCACCTATATCCGCCACCCGCTCTTACTTTGCAGAGCCACAAAACCTTCTTCCTGGCCCACCTTTGTCTGGAACCTCCATTGTGATCAAATAAGGTGGCTTTGGAAATCATGTATTTCCCAAGTTCCGTAAATGGGGCCTTTATGGCCGACATTTACACATCTTGAGAATTATGCTATTTTCAAAGCCACCATCGGTGTGCACAATGGAGGTTCCGGATGTGGGAGGACGTCTGCGGGGAGTCACTGAGCCGTGGAGCGCTTGAACAGTGGACTCACAAATGCACCGTGGCCCAGCAAACAATGGACTCCCAGACCCATTCAGGTGCCGACATCCCTAATGCTGAATATAATAAAATCACTCAACAGCTCGCAATATTAGTATTTACCAACCAACGGTGTGCGTTCTTTGGTCTTGAAATGTGCATTTCCCCCCTAAAGTTAAAACATGAAAATGCAGAGTTGGGGAGGATTTGTGCAATGTGTACTTCTGAAAATGTGCACATGCCCTTAATAATAGAATCATAGAACAGTAGAGTTGGAAGGGGCCTACAAGGCCATCAAGTCCAACCCCCTGCTCAATGCAGGAATCCACCCTAAAGCATCCCTGACAGAGGGTTGTCCAGCTGCCTCTTGAAGGCCTCTAGTGTGGGAGAGCCCACCACCTCCCTCGGTAACTGATTCCATTGTCATACTGCTCTAACAGTCAGGAAGTCCCTTCTGTGCCACCGCAAGAATGTGAATTGTGCCTGTTTTGGAAGTGTGCAAATGCACGCTTTCGAACATGGCGGTGTTTTCAGGAAATTGTGAAAAATTCCTGAGAACTGCACTCCTTTTCACGTTTACATCTGAGGTTGTGGACAGAGCATGTTTGCATGAATGAGGCCCATCAATTTCATTGGGAAATGCCAACTTTTAGTATAACATAATAAAGGTAGAAAATCTTAGTTTTAGTCACTTTCTCCACACCAGTAATCATTTTATAAAACTCCATCATGTCTCCTTGTAGTAGTCCTTCCCTGTCTTCAAATAACACACACACACACCCCCCCCAAATCTTGCAGCTTTTGCTTGTTAGGAAGGAATTCCAACTCTTTCATTTTTATTGTCTATACCTTTTCCAGCACTACAAAGTGCCATGTAGGCTAGCAGGAATTATGCTAGTTGAACCACTCCTTTGCCAGGATCAGGAGTGCTGGGTTGGATATTCACAGCCTATACATGCTCAAGATCACTCTTACTTGGGTCATTATTTTAAATGTTAACAACAGGTTCTGAAACGTAGCCTTTGTCAACCATGCATCAAGGGAAACCACCCCCTCCCTCAACCTTGCAACAAGACCAGGAGGTATGCAATAGGTCAGGTCATTTGGTCACTGCGTAATTTCTTTTCCAGCATTGCCAATCTGACACCGAACCTCAGATTAAAGGCACACTTCAATAACGTACAAGGTTCTCCGGGCAGAGTTCCAATTCGGCAGCACAAAACCATAGCGATGCGATTGTAATGTTCACACATCTGAAGGCCAGAAAAGCTGTGGGAATAGCAAAGCAAATTTGCCCACAGCTGGGCCTCCCTGGCCAGCTTAAATAACCAGCTTAAACAAGGCTTATGATGCGAGACTTAAGGAGCTGAACTCTGTTCATCTGAAGAGGTTGAGAGGTGATGTGATTGCTGTCCAGAGATCCCCAGCACATGGGAAGGCAGTTGCACAGAGCAGCACAGGGGCCGTGCACTCACCACGCACAACTCAAAGAGCGACCACCCAAGGGCATGCACTTGCTTTCAAACGGCGATGTTGGCACATGGCATGCCAGGCGTTTGAAACTTGAACCGAGCACCAATGCAGATGTGCAAACCGGAGCTGTGCAGGAGCCAACTTAAACTGATCTGGGCCAGCCGCCCGCCTCCAGCACAAATAGCAGGTGGCAGGGTGGCAGGAATCTCAGCGGTGTGGCAAGCCATTCCAGACAAAAAGCGTGCCACACGGCAGAGCCAGTCGCCGCAGGGGGTGAGTCTGTGTGGCCTCCTTTCATGCACCTGCCTGGAGATTGATAGATATGACATGGCTGAGTGTTGGGGGAGAAAATGGGACTGGTTCGCTGTGGCTTGGCCCTGGACTGCTTCTCCACCCATTCCTCTGTCAGTGTGCATCGGTGCAGCCAGGGAGGACACACAACTCCATTGGCAGAGATGAGCACGGGAGGCTCTCCTTCCTCCCCGATTCCCGGGGCTTTGTGATAGCGCAGAGAAAAAGGGGGACTTGCAATCAACGCTATCATCTAGGGTGGAAGTAATGCCTGCCACAGCCCAGGGGGCTCGGAGCTGTCTCTGCTCTCAAAGAGCTTGCCCCGGAGCGGAGGAAGATGTTGTGCTTCCCCCCTTCCCTCTCCCCTTCTTTTTTTCTTCTGCACTGCCCCTCCTTCAGCTTCTCTCTGCCTTCTTTCCCTCTTGAAGCCAGCTGTTCTGTATTCTGTATTCAAAAATCGAGATTTTTTTTCTCCCTTCCTTCCTTCCTTCTGACCCCACTCCTTCTCCAACACAAACTGTTTCGTTCCTTCCTTCCACTACCTTCGACGTCCTGAAATAGAAAAGGGTTAAGATGGGGGAATGGAAGGGTATCTCCTGATCCCGCTCTCAGCCCAACTGTGGCCCCCAATCCGATTCCTGACCTTTCACGCCTGCTAGGGATGTATGAGAAATCCGTTTCAGTTTGGTTTCGATCAGGATCATCCAGTTCACCTCCTGAATTGGACGTCGACTCAGACACCATCTGCGGTCGATGTCCATACCTTTCCAAGCTTGCAATGTGATTTGTGGACCCCCAAATACATGCTGAAAAGAATGTGTGCTTTTGAAAAATGTGCACAAACATGCTTTAAATGAGGGGAGAAGAGTGTGTACATTTCAAAGATGTGCACAGCTGAAGGGTACATTCGGAAATAAATATGCACAAAAACATGGATTTGAACCTCCTCCCCCCCCCCCCCCAAATGCAACCTGCTACTGACAAAACATAGAACAAGCTTTGGGGTGGAATTTGGAGAACTTTGATGAGCATGGGTTTTGCTTGTACAAAGATCCCCTAATACCTGCCCTGAGACCTTACTCTGTATATTTATTTTATTTTATGTATTACTTATTTATTACATTGCTATATCGACCAATACCTGAAATTCTCCGGGCTGTTCAACATGTACAACTGGAGCTGCTGCAGCACTGGGTTTTTGAATGTCACGTCTCATCACTTTCCTGAGCAACTCTGAGTGAAGATGGAAGTGACATTTCTAGAGCAATAGTACTGCTTTGAAACCTTCCTCAAACTGTTTAGTACAAATGCAACTTTTTTCTATATTGGGGTGATCTCGGGAACAGTGAGGTGCAGTGGCTAGAGCAGACGTTTCTAACCTGAGGCCCTCCAGATGTGTTGGACTGCAAATCCCATCATTCCCAAGGAGTCCAATGCACCTGGAGAGTACCAGGTTGAGGAAATCTGGGTTAGAGTGTCAGACCCGGACTGGTGAGATGCCTATTCAAGTTCCTTACTTGGTCATGATGCTCACTGGGCCTTACCTACTTTTCTTTGTAGGTGATTACATGGAGGAGAGAATCTCCATTGAGATTCAGAGGAGGGCAACCAGGATGAATAGGGGTCTGGAAACAAAGCCCTATGAAGAGAGACTGAAAGAACTGGGCATGTTTCGCCTGGAGAAGAGAAGATTGAGGGGAGACATGAGAGCACTCTTCAAATACTTAAAAGGTTGTCTCACAGAGGAGGGCCAGGATCTCTTCTCGATCCTCCCAGAGTGCAGGACATGGAATAACAGGCTCAAGTTAAAGGAAGCCAGATTCCAACTGGACATCAGGAAAAACTTCCTGACTGTTAGAGCAGTACGACAATGGAATCAGTTACCTCGGGAGGTTGTGGGCTCTCCCACACTAGAGGCCTTCAAGAGGCAGCTGGACAACCATCTGTCAGGGATGCTTTAGGGTGGATTCCTGCATTGAGCAGGGGGTTGGACTCGACGGCCTTGTAGGCCCCTTCCAACTCTGCTATTCTATGATTCTATGATTCTATGATCTTTACTGGGAAGGCAGGACATATGTGTAAGCAATTCATAAAAATAAATTAAGTATTCAGTAGGGAAAAGCTCTCTGCTAAAGGATAGCTGTGGAGTAACATTCCTAAAATCTCAACCCATGGTACAGTTTTGGAGAGAAAAGAAACTTGCAGCAGCAGCAAAAGCCAAAAAACAACCCCACCCCCATCCCCAAAAGGAAAGAAGAGAAGAACTGTGGTTCTGTTGTTCAGAATGATGAGCCCAATTCCTAAGAAACCGTGGGGAAAATTCTCCCCTCCCTGGAGAAATTTGGTGAAATCCCCACCCCATTTCTCTGCACATAAACAGGATGGAAGATTTCAAGAGGCCCTTTGCACACAGAACTAGGGCGAATATACAGAAATATAAAAATCTACTTGATAGAGAACTGAGATGGCTCTTCAGGATCCATAGCTCAGTCAATGGATTAAATTAAATTATTAGTTTGTTCCCACCAGCATGAGAGGCAATTTGCCAAAAGTAGAGAGCTGCTTATCCGAAACATCTTGGTGATTAAGGTCTGGGTTTTCCACACCATGATTGCAGGTGTCTGAGCGTTAGTAAGGATGCTTGAGGAATTCAATATTTGTGAGTTACAATATGAACTGTCCCTGATCTGCACCTCCCAGAACTTAGCTTGCATTTCTCAAATGCTCCAAAGCAGTTCTTGGCTCACACAAACTATCAAAATGCATTGTTTTTAAAAGAAAGTATGTTTAGCAATCTGTGGTCTGAGAGAACATACCTTTAGGAATATGCATTTAAATAGCATAATCACATGTGAATTTTCATGCACAAATGGGAAATTTCCCTGTCCCTGATTACTCATTCTCTCAGGAGATGATAAACAAATGAACCTCGAAAAAAAATGGGATAGTAAAATATGTGCATAACTATATGCATATTATATGCATAAATATTCAAGTTCTCTCTCTCCCAAATACCGAGAACTTTGCAATTGTGGGTAAATGCTTAACAAAACCATAGCGAAACAAAATTCTTAGGCCATGGCTAGACCAGGCCTATATCCTGGGATCATCCCGGGACCATCCCTGTGCATCCAAATGACACACACATGGGATACCAGGAGCAGTCAGTTTAATCCTGCTTCTCTTAGCACTTGGTTGGTCTTGAGATAAGAAAAGGTCAAAAACCAGGACAAGTTGGATTTAGCATAAAGGCAACACCATCTTGGAGGGGATCTACACTAGTCAAGTTAGAACGTGTCTTACCGTTTTTAAGTGTGTGTTTCTTAGTATTTCGCCATATGACGTATAGTTTGTGACGTGTTATTGTTGTCTGTTCTCCGGTTTTTATTTTGAACTTCTCTGAAATAAGTCATTCCATTTGGTATGATGTGGCCGATTTCATCGTATTAAATGGGTTTCCTGTAGTTCTTAATTAGCCAATTGCATTCCGGAGGTGGGTGGGCATGTTTATGTAATTTCCGCACCCAAAGTTGGAGCCGGTTTTTTTTCTTTCAAGCCTCTTTTTTGCAGACACTTTTAGTTTCACTTTTGGGAGGCTGCTGGCTGGATTGTTTGTAGGTGGAGGATTCTCAGAGAGAAGAGGACGTGGGAGGGGAAATTGGCAGATGGGGGGGAGGGAAAGAACAAGTGGATTTCCTTTCATAGAATCATAGAATCATAGAATAGCAGAGTTGGAAGGGGCCTACAAGGCCATCGAGTCCAACCCCCTGCTCAATGCAGGAATCCACCCTAAAGCATCCCTGACAGATGGTTGTCCAGCTGCCTCTTGAATGCCTCTAGTGTGGGAGAGCCCACAACCTCCCTAGGTAGCTGATTCCACTGTCGCACTGCTCTAACAGTCAGGAAGTTTTTCCTGATGTCCAGCCGGAATCTGGCTTCCTTTAACTTGAGCCCGTTATTCCGTGTCCTGCACTCTGGGAGAATCGAGAAGAGATCCTGGCCCTCCTCTGTGTGGCAACCTTTTAAGTATTTGAAGAGTGCTATCATGTCTCCCCTCAATCTTCTCTTCTCCAGGCTAAACATGCCCAGTTCTTTCAGTCTCTCTTCATAGGGCTTTGTTTCTAGACCTCTGATCATCCTCGTTGCCCTCTTCTGAACACGCTCCAGCTTGTCTGCGTCCTTCTTGAATTGTGGAGCCCAGAACTGGACGCAATACTCTAGATGAGGCCTAACCAGGGTCGAATAGAGAGGAACCAGTACCTCACGTGATTTGGAAGCTATACTTCTATTAATGCAGCCCAAAATAGCATTTGCCTTTCTTGCAGCCATATCGCACTGTTGGCTCATATTCAGCTTGTGATCTTCAACAATTCCAAGATCTTTCTCATTTGTAGTATTGCTGAGCCAAGTGTTCCCCATCTTGTAACTGTGCATTTGGTTTCTATTCCCTAAATGTAGAACTTGGCATTTATCCTTTTCTTAGTGTGGCCAAAAGGAATGCATTCCCATGGAAAGAGAAAAGTAAGTAAATGTTTTAAAAACTGCTATGTTTTAAATTGTTAAAAAACAAAACGTTCAATGACTGTTAAAACGTTGCATATACTACTGTAGATCCCCACTAGGTATGGACTCTATGGGTTTTTAGGCACCATTTTTAATGGCATTTGAGGATGCAGAATAAAAGAACGATGAGGTCAAATACAGTCACTGCTGTTTGAATTCCCTTTCTAGTTTGGATTGTTAGCATCTCAGTTTTATCGCTCGTGGTGGCATTGGATGCTTTGCTTAATTAGTGCTTAATTAGGGTTCTCACCACTTTTCTTTCTGACAGGCGCCTCATTTTTAACAGTGGTTTGACACATTGAGAATAGCAGCACCTATTGAATTTGGATAATGCAGACAGGTATGAATTCCATTCCAGCATTTTTGATAAGAGTTTACCGAAATTGGCAAAGTTCATATTTGGGAAAGAATAAGCTTGAATTTAAGATGATGATGATGATGATGATGATGATGAAATGTGGGGGAAAAATAGGGTGAATTATTGATAATCTGGTGAAATTCCCTCTTCATCACAACAGTTAAAGCTGCAGGTGCCCTGCCCTCTTTTAAATCTGGTCACTCTAGTATAGCTCCTGTAGCTTTAACTGTTGGGTCGAAGAGGGAATTTCACCAGGTTCTCCATAGATACAAATGACACGTGCTGAAATTCCCTTTTCTATGCAACTGTTAAAGATACAGGAGCCCTGTCCTCCTTTTCATAGGGTCACCCTAAAAAAATAAAACCGACTGATTCATCCATCTTGATATATGGATATCTATCTCAACTGAAGAACAAAAGTAGTAGCACCAGCATAAATACGTCCCTGAATTCTGGAGACAGTCTTTGTCTTCGGAAAGGTGTAGCTGATACATAAATAAATGGGAGTCATTCTGCCAAGCGGTTCCCCGCTCCCCACGCACCCCCACAATTTTTTAGAACTCTGGTAGGGACAGAACTGGATGATTCTCTACTTCTGGACAGGCCCTCAGCTTGGCCTCTGGCAGCTCAAAGCACGAAGTCCATCACTGAGAGTCCTGGAGGATCTGGGGCATCTTTGACAGCAAAGGGAGGGAGCAGCTGCAATTCTGGCTCCGACCAGGGAGCAGCTCTGCAAAACAGACAGGTGTCATCCTTCACAGAATGATTCCCCGATCGTCATTCAGTGTTTAATGTAACGAAAACTGACACTTGGCTCTCCTGCTCTGTTTGCGTGTGCCAGGTGCCTGAGCCAGCAGCGGGCAGGAACCTGGATGCAGATGGCGCTCGCTGATGTGGAAGGACTCAGCTTCTTCTCTCCTGAAAGAGCAACTTGGCAAGCCTCTCATTTGGGATGTGCACGGCCATCCAGGGGCTGGCTTCCTGGGTTACAACAGGAGAACAGGGAGCTTTGCAACCCCCACATGGTTTCAGAGGTGTTCCAGCAAATGCCAGACACCACTTCTTCTAAAGGGAACCCAAACTTCTATTCCTTGGATGAAGGCAAGAGATGCCCAGGGCCTTGAACTACCACCACTCTAACCGTCATTTTAGCAACACCCACAAAGGATCCCACACTGCCGGGGAAGACAGATGGTCTCTCCTCCAAATATTAACTCTGAACTCATTGCCGTACCACTGAGATATCCTTGACCACATGCAACAGAACTTGTGGGGATCCAGAGAATTATGAGTGCTCTTATTCGTGTTGTCTTTGACACAATTTATTTATTTATTTATTTATTTATTTATTTATTTATTTATTACATTTCTATCCCACCCAATAGCCGGAACTCTCTGGGCGGTTCACAAAAATTAAAAACATTCAAAGTATAAAACAACAGTATAAAACCATAATATAAAATACAATATAAAAGCTGAGCAAGTGAGCAATATTACTAGGGACTAGCAACTTGAGGTAACAGGGCACACGGGCTCATTGGTGTGACCTAAAATGCACACAACTGTTTGTCCTGTTGGGCAAAACAGATGTATATGACCTTTTATCAACTTTGCCTCACCAGCTCCACCTTCCTCAGCTGCCTGGAGCAATTCTACTCTCTTAAACAGCTACACCAATTGTCCCCTTATGCCAGGGCTGCAAAACCCCTTGCCCATCTGGCCCTCCAGGCTCCCCCCCAAACCCACACACCCTCCTTCTGGCCACCACCACTGGAATTCCCACCACCATCACCAGCAAGAGCTTCCTGAAGGTTCAACACCGCTAACTTATGCCTCAACACCTGCTCCCCCCACCACCCAAGTGTATGTCAGGTATGCTTTAGGGTGGATTTCTGCAGTGGGGGGTTGGACTTGATGGCCTTATAGGCCCCTTCCAATTCTACTACTCTATGATTCTAAGTGTCTTCTAGCTGCCAGGTATCCATCCACCACTCTCTTTTCAAATCCATTTCCAAAGCCCAAGAGCCTCGTGTGGCGCAGAGTGGTAAGCGGCAGTTACTGCAGCCGAAACTCTCTCCACGGCCTGAGTTCGATCCCAGTGGAAGCTGGTTCTCAGGCAGCCGGCTCAGGTCAACTCAGCCTTCCATCCTTCCAAGGTCAGTAAAATGAGTACCCAGCTAGCTGAGGGAAAGGCAACCACAACTGGGGAAGGCAACAGCAAACCACCCCACTACAAAGTCTGCCAAGAAAACGTCAGCAAAAGCAGGCGTCCCTCTAGGAGTCAGCAATGACTCAAGTGCTTCCACGAGAGGTTCCTTTCCTTTCCTTTCCTTTCTTCCAAAGCCCAAGTTTCTTATGAAGGCTTTGGCTCAAGCCATCCTCATCTGGTTTAGCCTCAACTGCAGGCTAAACCAAAAGGTCAAGGCATGCACCCATGGACCATGATCCCAATCCCGATCAAAACCTCTCCTGCCATGTTATTTTTTAAAAAAACAAAGCAAGAACAAAACCCAACATTACATACATGAAACGTGTTGTTTGCTTGTGAAACAGAGCCTAACCTGTGTTAGGTACATGTAACTGTGCATTTGCATGCATTCATCTCTGGTTTCACTTTGCCTCTCCCATTCCTTCCCTTTCTCCAGTGTTGTTTCCTTTGTCACTTCCATCACTTCTCTTTTCCTCCCCAACACATAAAAATTTAGGGTGCAATCCTATGCATGTTTAGATATGCTGGTTGGAGAGTGCTGGGAATTGTAGATCTTGTTTCTGCCTAAACATGTGTAAGATTGCACCCTTAGAATCACAGAGTTGGAAGAGACCTCAAGGGTCATATATTCCAATCCACTGCTCAATGAAGGCTCTGTAATGCAGGATGCAGCTACAGCATCCTTGATATGTGCCATTCCATTTTCTGCTAAAATAGCCCAAGTGAACGAGAGCCCACCACCTCCTGAAGAAGTCCATTCCACTATCAAAGAGCTCTTGCCATTTACAAAGTTTTGCCTAAAGTTTATCCAAAATCGACTTTTCTCCAATCTCCACCTATTGGTTCTAGTCCTGTCTTCTGGAGCAACACAAAACAAGTTTGTTCCATATGCTGATATCCTTTTTTATATTTGAAGGCAGTGATTGTAGGCTTTCAAATGTAATTTAAGAACATAAGAACTTAAGAAGAGCCATGCTGGATCAGAGCAAGGGTCCATCCAGTCCAGCACTCTGTTCACACAGTGGCCAACTAGCCATCGGCCAGGGATGAACAAGCAGGACATGGTGCAACAGCACCCTCCCACCCATGTTCCCCAGCAACTGGTGCACACAGGCTTATTGCCTCAAATACTGGAGATAATACACAACCATCAGGGCTATTAGCCATTGATAGCCTTCGCCTCCAGGAATTTATCCAACCCCCTTTTAAAGCCATCCAAATTGGTGGCCATCACTTCATCCTGTGGTAGTGAGTTACATAATTTAACTATGCACTGTGTGAAGAAGTCCTTCCTATTATTTGTCCCGTATCTCCCACCAATCAGCTTCATGGGATGACCCCATTGGGTTCTAGTATTATAGGAGAGGGAGAAAAATGTCTCCCTATCCACATTCTCAATACCATGCATAATTTTGTGCACCTCTATCATGTCTCCTCTTAGCCTCCTTTTTTCCAAGCTAAACAATCCCAGTTGATGTAACCTTCCCTCGTACCGTAGATGCTCCAGCCCCTTAATCGTCTTAGTTGCCCCTTTCTGCACTTTTTCCAGCTCTAGGATATCTTTTTTTAGGTGTGGTGACCAGAACTGTACACAGTATTCTAAGTATGGTCGCACCATAGATTTGTATAAGGGCAGTATGATACTGGCCGTTTTATTCTCAATTCCTTTTCTTATAATGCCTAACATGGAGTTTGCCTTCTTTACAATGGCTGCACACTGGGTGGACATTTTCATCGAGCTGTCCACCAGAACCCCAAGATCTCTTTCTTGTTTGGTCACCACCAGCTCAGATCGCATTAGGTTATACTTGAAATTGGTGTTGATTATGCCCCAACGTGCATCACCTTCATACTTGCTTACATTGAACTGCATCTGCCATTTGGACACCCACTCTCCCAGCTTGGAGAGATCCCTTTGGAGCTCTTCAGAATCCCTTGGGGCAGGTAGTTATAGGCATATTGGTATCACTAGATTTATAAATGACAATAAATAATAATACCCTGCTCCATATTTGAAATAAACATGATTTGCAAAGCACATGTAGCCTTCATTCTAATCTCCATCTTTTATATCCCCTTTTCGCTGTTCAGGTGATGAGTGCAGATTGCATAATGCATAATAGCTGCTGCTCCACTGGACCCATGTTTGGAGAACTTAAAGTCCCGTTTCTGCATGTTTTTGCCAGTCTTAACAGGCCATTCCACATAATTATAGTAAATAAAATAGACCCAGAGAGCCATCTTAATGTGGCACTATTCATTAACAATTACTATCTCCTCACTCTCTATTAAGCAAACTCTGTGGGAATAGCGGGGGCGGGGAGGGGGGGAATTTGTGCTGGGTAAACTGCTCCACTTACTCTCTCAGACTTAAAAGAGCAACAACACAACACGTTGTTAATAAGTAAGGAGACTCAAGGCTTTGTGACTAGAATCTCTAAAAAGGTTCTTAGAGCCTTTGCAGGAAATGCTCAGAGTTCATGTCGAGACCAAGAAGTCAGCCAACCCTAAGGTTTCTGCTCTTTAAGGCCAAACTATGACCCAGAGGACCTTCTCTTCTGATGCCCCCGGACTGTGGAATAGCCCGTGCGGAGAGATTTGCCAACTGAATAGTCTTGCCAAGCTTAAGAAAACTATAAAGACTGATACACAGATGGTTTCTAATGTGTCCAATTGTTATTTTAATATTGTATCAGTTTTATATGTTTTTAACCAGTTTCATGCATTTTATGATGATTTTGTATTTAATGTTGTTCCCTACCTCGATCCAAAGGGAGAGATGGATAAGAAATAAATATTGTATTCTATTCTAAACTAGATGACTCATGATTCTTTTTATTTGGGAGCATGATGTGAGTGTGTGTGTGTACATATGGAATAATGGGCTCAAGTTACACGACGCCAGATTCCAGCTGGACGTCAGGAAAAACTACCTGACTGTTGGAGCAGTATGACAATGGAACCATTGACCTAGGGAGGTTGTGGGTTCTCCCACACTAGAGGCCTTCAAGAGGCAGCTGGACAACTATCTGTCAGGGATGCTTTAAGGTAGCCTGGAGAAGAGAAGATTGAGGGGAGAAATGATAGCACTCTTCAAATACTTAAAAGGTTGTCACACAGAGGAGGGCCGGGATCTCTTCTCGATCCTCCCAGAGTGCAGGACACGGAATAACAGGCTCAAGTTAAAGGAAGCCAGATTCCAGATGGACATCAGGAAAAACTTCCTGACTGTTAGAGCAGTACGACAATGGAATCAGTTACCTAGGGAGGTTGTGGCCTCTCCCACACTAGAGGCCTTCAAGAGGCAGTTGGACAACCATCTGTCAGGGATGCTTTAAGGTGGACCACAGGAGGGCTGTTGTGAGGGGAGGGGAGAATGAGGAGACATTCCTCATGCTCCAGCACTGTTGGGGCTTTGTGGTGTCTCTGGCTGGAGGAGGGGCTTATGAGGTGATGTTAGCCTTCGGGGGTCCTCCTCCTTGCCAACGTGTCATGTTAGAGCAGTACGACCATGGAACCAATTACCTAGGGATGTGGTGGGCTCTCCCACACTGGAGGCCTTCAAGAGGCAGCTGGACAGCCATCTGTCAGGGATGCTTTGCGGTGGATTCCTGTATTGACCAGGGAGTTGGACTCGATGGCCTTAGAGGCCCCTTCCAACTCTGCTATTCTGTGATGCACATTTCCAAATGAGACAAATAGTGGCTTTGGAGGAAGGCAAATTTCACCAGGAAAATAGTGCAGTGGGGAAAAAAACCCAATTCATGTCCCCCTCCGTGTCATGGTTCATATGAGCCCCCACCCCCTCAGCTATTTGAAAATCCCTATTGATAAGAAAGGAGCATTTGCACTTTTCAGGCAGCAAAAGGGAGGCACTGACAGATTTCTGGGGACTGGCAGATTTTCAGGGATGGGGGTTGAACTCAACAGCAGCAGCAGTCCTGTGGGATGGATGCATTTGTCAGTTTCAGCCTTGCCAAGGTCGCCAATTTCTTTTTTGAGCTCAAGCTCATACCATCTCATTCCTGCATGTTTTCAAAATGTGTACACATTTTTGCAATGTATTCATTAACGAACTTATCAATGTATGCAATTTTGTAGGCATTTCTAAATGTACTTATTTTTGACACATGCACGTTTTCGGTAAGGTGTGGTTGCACAGATTTTTGACATGTACAGTTTTCTTGGTACATTATTTTAAAACATGTGCATGTTAATGGACACCCCCCTTTTAATTATTTTTAAAGAATGCATGGCAAGTTTGGTAACATACAGATTTCTGAGTGCAAATTGCATTTTGGTCCATGTTCAGGTCCAGGAAGTGCAAATAATAGAAATCTGACCCTCCACACACAAAAAACAAAAAAACCAAACCACTATGCAAATTTTACTCATACATCCCTAAGAGATCTTCCTAATGGCCAATAATTGGTGGACTCCCCCCTTAGAGTTACACTATGTGCTAATTTAGCCTAGCTGGAAGGGTTGTTTTAGGAAATAAACATTTGTGGCTTGGGGCTTCTGGTAGGAACATGGTGACTGTTAGTAGGATGACTACGGCCACAGCTAGACCTAAGGTTTATCCCAGGATCATACCGGGTTCGCCCCTGCCTGAGCACTGGATGCCCTGTGTGTCACCTAGATGAACAGGTTTGACCCCTGGACGATCCAGGGATCATCCTTAGGTCTAGCTATGGCCTTAGATGAACAGGTTTGACCCCAGGACAATCCTGGGATAAACCTTAGGTCTAGCTATGGCCTACCTCAGCTATAAAGTGATGCTGCTTATGCAATTGCTTTCACCCACCTCCCCCATAAATCACCTGAAATTTCTCATCAGTGAACGTTTGGTCCATTCCAAAGAACACTCTTCTTTTGCAAATCAGATGCAGGACTAATTGAGCAGTGTCCAATGAAGGTGCACAACTAATACTGTTGTGCTTACAGGATTGACTGGATGGGCAACAGGGCTTTTGTATTTCTAAAAATCTAATCCCATAAAAGAGCAGAAATGCTCATTTTCAGATTAGGATAGGTCAGCTGAACTGCTTCCTGAATGCTCCACTGAGCTGACTCATTTTGGATTGTTTTAGAACCACAAACGCCCCACTGTTCAAGAGGTGGATCTTGTGAATGTAGAGGCAAAGTAGGAATCTCACCCAATGGGTCATTGGTTCATGTATGTCCTTAGGTGGCAATTATAGGGGTGGGCGAACAAGCAGCGTTAGAGATCACTACGATTCTCCACACATTTTCTCACTGCTCTTCTCGTGCCCAATTCCCATTCACGCTTGTGATCACTGCTCACTCTGCACAAAAGGGAAATTTGCACAAACAGAGCAGTGATCAAATAGGATCTGTGATCTGTGCCAATCTCTCCAAATGTTTGCCGGTCTCCTAATTTGTGCAAATGTCCTCCAGGTCTGATTCAGGTTACGGAGGAAATCTGTACAAATTGGGAAACTTCTGCAATTCGTACTGGGAATCTGGAACAAGATGACCGTGAGCATAAGTTCAGCAATTTGTGAATATTTTTTGTGGGGGACATCCTCGTGCTTCAATTCAGTGTGTCAATCGGGGCACGCTCACACATTTTGCAAACAACAACAACAACGACATTCCCATACATCTCTAGTCATTGAGTCAAAGACATTTTTATGTCCACATCCGCAGCTTCAATACTAATGGGCCATATGGAACCCTTCCCCCTTTGCGTATTTTGTTCTGCTTCTCTTTTGCTCCTGTTCCAAATCCCCAAAATACAACCACTTTATGATTAGAGATGCCTAATGAATTCTGATACAAATGGATGTGATCCATCGCTCCTGGACTAATGCGTGGATCAGACTGTCATTACGCACCAGCTTTTGCACCTCTGGAATACTCTGATGTAATTCCCAGCTCAAAATAATCCATCAAACAAGCTTGTTGTTTTTTCTTTGCATGTATTTTGAGAGAAGAGAATTGTAGAAATGCATATTTTGAGAGGACATGTGTTTAAAAATGGGTATTCTGAGAGAAAATACATTTTGAAACACATATTTACGTGTGAATTTTCATGCAGATTCTTTGATTTTGTCTTTAGTACAGATTGACACAGAAACAGGACAGGACAGACTTATGGCTGAGCTCATGCAGTTTGGACTGGAAATACTGGTTCAACCTTCGCTATTTATAATTACTCTTCTTTCTGTCGCTTAGATTGATAATTTATCAAGATGCCCAACCCCAGAGACCCTAACTAATAGAGCTCTTCAGCTCAGCAGAGATCAGACTGACAGAGTGATGGCAAAGAGAGAGGGGGGCCGGGGGGGGGGGGGGGGAGAGAGAGGTGCCAGGCAAGGAAAGGGATCCCAGCTTGTGTTGATCCTGAGAGAAATGTCATCCTCTTTGGGTGCCAGCTGTCAATTGTGTGGAATGTTATCCAAACAACAGACTGTATGCTTGCCCTTTATTTAAATCACACACATGCACACACCACCTCTCTCCACACACACAACATAGGGTTAGAAAATGCCAAATGGAACTGGCAGCTTTGGGGAAATGGGGGGAGGGTCCCTCACAAAGGGGGGGGGAATCAAATTGCAGCTAGAGGTTTCCTTGGAACCTGAAATTGTTAAGTTGGAGGTTAGAATAGGGAAGAAATTCAGCGATTCTACATTTTAAACAATTTTGCACTTTAAACCACAATGCAAACTGAATCTTAGGCCAGATCTACACCAAGTAGGATATTCCACTGTGAAAGTGGCATGAAAGCAGTCAGGAGATCTAGCTTCTAGTCTCCACTCAGCTGTGCCAGTATTTCAAGGAAGTGTGATGTAGTAGTGATGGGGGACTTCAATTTTAAAGGCACAATTACAAACAATTCCAACAAAGAAAAAAGATAGAAGACAACAGAGGAAACCAATGTGGCTCCACAAAATGCTTAGAGATGACCTGAAAACAAAAGTGGATACATACAGGAAGTGGAAGGAAGACCTAGCTACAAAAGAAGAGTGCAGACAGGTAGCACAAAAGTGCAGGAATGACATCAGGAAGGCTAAAGCTGAGAATGAGCTGAGGCTAGCTTTCTCCAGGTATGTGCACAGTAAAAGACATAGGAAAGAAAAGGTGGTTGAACTGCTAAGTGAGGATGGCAAATTGATAACAGATAACCAAAGTGATCAATTCCTACTTTGTCTCAGTCTTCTCCAAAAAGCAGGTCTATAACCCCTCTGGAAAAAGTTAAGTACAAGCTGAAGGGCAGGATTGCAGCTTGAGATTGATAAACAAATGGTCACGAAACACCTAATTTCTTTGAATGAGTTCAAGTCTCCTGGGCCTGACGAACTGCATCTGAGAGTAATACAGGAGCTGGCAGAAGAACTATTACCTTAGCAAAATCATGGAAGATGGGTGAGGTGCCAGATGACTGGATGAGGGCTAATGTTGTCCCTATCTTCAAAAAGGGCAAAAAGGAGGAACCTGGGAAATACAGATCAGTTAGGCCACAGCTAGACCTAAGGTTTATCCTGGGACCATCCAGGGTTCGCCCCTGCCTGAGCACTGGATCCCCTGTGTGTCACCTAGATGAACAGGTTTTACCCCTGGACGATCCAGGGATAAACCTTAGGTCTAGCTACGGCCCAAGTCTGACATCAATTTCAGGGAATTTTTTGGAGCAGATTATAAAGAAGTCAGTCTGATAGCACCTTAAAAATAATGCAGTGATTAAGAGAAGCCAGCATGAATTTGTCAAGAACAAATCCTGTCAGACTAATCTGATGTAATTTTTTGATGGGGTAACCTCCCTTGTGGACTGTGGGAATGCTGTGCATATAATATATCTTGACTTCAGCAAAGTTTTTGACAAAGTACCCCATGATATTCTGATTAGCAAATTAACTAAACATGGGCTAGATAGAACAACTATTAAGTTGATCCACAGTTGGCTACAGAATCGGACATAGAGAGTGCTTATCAATGGTACCTTCTCAAACTGGGTGGATGTAACGAGCGGGGTACTGCAGGGCTCAGTCCTGGGCCCAGTGCTCTTCAACATTTTTATTAATGATCTGGATGAGAAGGTGCAGGGAATGCATATCAAGTTTGCAGGTGACACAAAATTGGGTGGGACAGCAAATACCCTGGAAGACAGAAGCAAACTTCAAAGTGACCTTGACAGGCTGAAGCACTGGGTTGAATACAACAGCATAAAATTTAATAGGGATAAATGCCAAGTTATACACCTAGGAAAAAAGAGACCAAATGCACAGTTACAAGAAGGGGGATATTTGGCTCAGCGATACTATAAGCGAGAAGGATCTTGGAATTGCTGTAGATCACAAGCTGAATATGAGCCAACAGTGCAATATGGCTGCAAGAAAGGCAAATGCTATTTTGGGCTGAATTAATAGAAGTATAGGTTCCAAATCGCATGAGATACTGGTTCCCCTCTATTCGGCCCTGGTTAGGCCTCAACTTGAGCACTGTGTCCAGTTCTGGGCTCCACAATTCAAGAAGGTTGCAGACAAGCTGGAACATGTTCAGAGGATGATCAGGGGTCTGGAAACAAAGCCCTATATGAGGAGAGACTGAATGAACTGGGCATGCTTTGCCTGGAGAAGAGAAGACTGAGGGGAGACATGATAGCTCTCTTCAAGGACTTGGAAGGTTGTCGCACAGAGGA
This sequence comes from Elgaria multicarinata webbii, assembly GCF_023053635.1. Taxonomy (NCBI): domain Eukaryota; kingdom Metazoa; phylum Chordata; class Lepidosauria; order Squamata; family Anguidae; genus Elgaria; species Elgaria multicarinata. The sequence continues at coordinate 111,556,296 of NC_086177.1, read as the reverse complement.
GGGCCAGGATCTCTTCTTGATCATCCCAGAATGCAGGACATGGAATAATAGGCTCAAGTTACAGAAAGCCAGATTTCAGCTGGACATCAGGAAAAACTTCCTGACGGTTCAAACAGTATGGAAACTTCAACTAGCGCAAAGTATGGCAGCCAGGTTGGTTACCGGTACATCTAGGGGTGACCATATTACACCAGCTTTAAAATCACTCCACTGGCTGCCAATTAGTTTTTGGGTGAAATATAAAGTGTTGGTTATTACCATTAAAGCTCTACATGGTTTGGGTCCAGGTTACCTGCGGGATCACTTTCTCCCGTACAATCCACCCCTCACACTCAAGTCCTCACGGGAAAATTTACTTCTGCCAGCAAAAATTATATTATCAACTATTACCCAGTGGACCTTCTCTGCTGCTGCTCCCAGACTGTGGAATGGTCTGCCGGGAGAGATCCACCAACTCAATAGTCTTTCTGAATATATATAAAAAATAAAGACTGATCTCTTCCGACAGGCCTAACCAGTCAAATTTTAAGATGTCTGTCTGGCTGTTAATAATGTATTCGTTTTGTATAGGTTTTAATCAGTTTTATGTATTTTATAATATTTTGTATTTAATTTTGTTCCCCGCCTCAATCCAGAGGGAGAGTTGAGTAATAAATAAGATTATTATTATTATTATTATTATTATTATTATTATTATTATTATTATTATAATGGAACTAATTGCCTAGGGAGGTCGTAGCGTCTCCCACACAAGAGGCATTCAAAATGCATCTGGACAGCCATCATTCAGGAATGCTTTAAGGTGGATTTGATGGACCAAACTCAGACTCAAATACAATCTGTGATCAAAGAAACATTTCTGAGCTTGTGGATCCGAATTATGCTTTTGCATAAAAATCCACGTGTAAAGGACCATTTTCACCTGCAATTTTGAGCAAATTCTGCTATTTATGGCCACGCTTTTTCATAATTATCCTGTTTATGGCTACGATTTTATGCAAATTAATATTTCCATAAATTTCCCCAGCCGCAAATTTGCACAAATTGGGATTTTCACAAATAAAAAAATTGGGAAGCCAGACGCTGGCATCTGTAAGCCAAGCTGGCAAAAACTCACTGAGCTTTATCTCCAAAATCTAATTCCTCTGACATCGGTAGAATAGATACAAACATCCATATTAAAACCAAACAAAACGAAACCAAAAAAAAATCTCAACCTAATAAGGTCATAAAATGGAACGTGTTTCAAGGTGGAATTTGGAGACCTTTGATGACCTCAAGTTTTCCTTGTATAGACAACCCTAACTGAAACAAAATTCTCTCCCATGTGCACCGATCAAATTCAAGAAAAACAGCTATTCCCAGCACGGGAAGGACCATGATGTACATGCCTGCCATATTGCTGTTGAAGACGAGGAACCAGGTGGGGGGGAAAACCCCACTTTGTGTCCATGTACAAGATACATCCAGGACATTTGGCCCTTCCTAGGGAGGCTAGGCTGACTCCCTCTGTGCTACAGTTTCGGAGGCAGCCAAAAACTTTTTTTGTTTCAGCTGGCTTTTGGAACTATACTGGACCTGTGTTAATGTATTGGATTATCAGCTGCCTCCTGAAGGCCTCTAGTGTGGGAGAGCCCACAACCTCTCTAGGTAACTGATTCCATTGTCGTACTGCTCTAACAGTCAGGAAGTTTTTCCTGATGTCCTGCTGGAATCTGGCTTCCTTTATTTTGAGCTCGTTATTCCGTGTCCTGCACTCTGGGAGGATCGAGAAGAGATCCTGGCCCTCCTCTGTGTGACAACCTTTCAAGTATTTGAAGAGTGCTCTCATGTCTCCCCTCCATCTTCTCTTCTCCAGACTAAACATGCCCAGTTCTTTCAGTCTCTCTTCATAGGGCTTTGTTTCCAGACCCCTGATCATCCTGGTTGCCCTCCTCTGAACATGCTCCAGCTTGTCTGCGTCCTTCTTGAATTGTGGAGCCCAGAACTGGACGCAATACTCTAGATGAGGCCTAACCAGGGCCGAATAGAAAGGAACCAGTACGTCACGTGATTTGGAAGCTATACTTCTATTATGCAGCCCAAAATAGCTTTTGCCTTTCTTGCAGCCATATCACACTGTTGGCTCATATTCAGCTTGCGATCTACAACCATTCCAAGGTCCTTCTCGTTTGTAGTATTGCTGAGCCAAGTATCCCCCATCTTGTAACTGTGCATTTGGTTTCTATTTCCTAAATGTAGAACTTGGCATTTATCCCTCTTAAATTTCATCCTGTTGTTTTCAAGATCTCCAGCACTCCAGCCTATCAAGATCATTTTGAAGTTTGTTTCTGTCTTCCAGGGTATTAGCTATCCCACCCAATTTTGTGTCATCTGCAAATTTGATCAGCGTTCCCTGCACCTCCTTGTCCAAATCATTAATAAAAACGTTGAAGATCGCTGTGCTCTCATTTTACTACATCCTACGAAGGCTGTCTTCTGCCCGCCTTTCCATCCTCCCCCCCCCTCCACAGCGAAGCCCCTTGCAGAGTGAACTAGCTCTGCCTCCCACCTTTCTTAAATAGGAAACTTGCTGCCAAATTGTCATGAGCAAAGGTGGCTGCTAGGGTGAAATTGCCAGAGGGAAGAAAAATTAACAAGGCCTGAATGAAATCAATGTGGTCTGACAAGCTGACAGCCTAGTAAGCTAATTACTACTGGGGTGCATTAATCAATGCAGTGAGAAGTACAGAGTAAACCAAAAGCAGTGGAAGCATTCTTTACAAAGGCGGAGAAGTCGGGCGTGCCTGGAGTATTGTGCGTCTGGAGTGGGGGAGCGTAATTTCATGCAACTGACTGGCCTTGAGAAAAGAACAGGCAGACTATTTAAAGCAGCCATTCCCAAGCCTGTGCCGCCTAGATGCAACACCCAGGATTTCTGTCCATCAGCCATGCTGTCTGGGGGCTTATATGAGTTGATATCCAAACCAGCTGGAGGGTACCGGCTTTGGGAAAGCCGGCAGCAAACATGGAGTTACTATTGCAAGCTGGCATGCATTGCCAAGTGTTCTGGGGCCTGTGCAGACTGAGCACCCCATGCCCTTTGTGGTGGCTACAATGTTGGACTGGGAGTTGGGAGTTCTGGGTTCTAGACCCCCCGTGGCCATGGAAACCGACTGGGTGACTTTCGGCCAACAGACTCTCAGCTCTATCGACCTCACAGGGTTGTTGTTGTGAGGATAACATGGTGTGGAGGAGGATTATGTATGCTGCTTTGGGTTCCTTGGAGGAAAACGGCGGGATATAAATGCAATAAATAAATAAATAAATAAATAAACAAACAAACAGCCCCCCTCCTCTGGAACTTCCTGCCTCTGGAGGTCAGGCAGGCGCCAACTTTGTATTCCTTTCAGCACCTCCCGAAAACGTCATTATTCCAGGACAGGGGATCCCGAGAGCAGGGAGGGATGATCCCTCCATTTCCCTGGGATAACTGGGACCACTTTTCCCCAGATTTTCCTGTGATTCCAGGATGATCCCAAGGACCGTGGGCAATGTGGACACCCATCCCAGTTTTTACCCTTCTCCCCACAAGTAGCAGGGGTGAGCAGAGGGAAGGAGCTGGGACGGAAGGAGTCCAGGGACATCAGGGGGTGAGAGTGGGGACTCTTTTTTTAATGTACTTTTGTGACCCAGTGCTGTCTTTTTTTTAAAAAAAAAATGGTGGACATGATGGGTGTGACATTCCTCTTCCCTTCTGGGATGTATAAATAAAGCACTTTTCAAATACTTAAAAGATTGTCACACAGAGGACGGCCAGGATCTCTTCTCGATCCTCCCAGAGTGCAGGACACGGAATAACAGGCTCAAGTTAAAGGAAGCCAGATTCCAGCTGGACCTCAGGAAAAACTTCCTGACTGTTAGAGCAGTATGACAATGGAATCAGTTACTTAGGGAGGTCGTGGGCTCTCCCACACTAGAGGCCTTCAAGAGGCAGCTGGACAACCATCTGTCAGGGATGCTTTAGGGTGGATTCCTGCATTGAGCAGGGGGTTGGACTCGATGGCCCTATAGGCCCCTTCCAACTCTGCTATTCTATGATTCTATGATTTTATGAAGCCTTTCCTTAACAACCAGCCACGGTTCACAGTTCATTTTGCTTCTTTTAAAATTGATTTTAAAGCGTTTTGTTCTATTTTTTTAATTTATTTTATCTTGTACACTGCTCCGAGATTTTCAATATTGTATATTGAAAGTATATACATATTATAAATAAATAAATAAATAAAATAGATCCTTCCGAGAGGTCTTTCTCCTGTTCTTTTAGTAGTGGGAACCTCGCAGAGAAATGGACTTTTATGTAATTTAGTTTCTTGAACAAAATGACGTTGAAAAGCCAGAGTTGATAAAAATAGAAAGTAGACTGGGGATAGCTGGTCTAATAAGAATGCCCATTTTTATTTATTTATTTATTACATTTATATACCGCCCCATAACTGAAGCTTTCTGGGCGGTTTACAAAAGTTAAAAACTTTTTAAACTTGTTTTCATACTGTTGTTTTTATGTCTCTGATGGTTTTTAAATTTTGTATACTTTTAATGTTTACTGTTTTTAGCTTTTGTGAACCGCCCAGAGAGCTTCAACTGTGGGGTGGTATATAAATGTAATAAAATAAATAAATAAATAAATAAATCAAACATTAAAAATATACAAAATTTAAAAACCATCAAAAACATAAAAACAACAGTATAAAAACAACAGTATGACATTAATATTTTGACTAGAATATTGTAGGGTACAAATTGGTGTTAGATGCCCAGGACTCATCTACTGCCTACAATTGCTATAGGGATGTAGAGACTAGAGCCTTATCTACACCACGCAGGTATTGCACTATGAAAGTGGTATATAAAAAGCAGGAGCCACACAGCTGCTTTATTGCAGTATTGAAGTGCACTGACCACTGTTGGGGCCCATTGACACTTACCATATACTTGCTTTCATACTGCTATATTCTGCTTGGTGTGGCTCCTGCCTTTTATATGCCATTTTCATACTGCTTTCATAGTGCTATATCCTGCTTGGTGTAGATGAGGCCTAGGTAACATTTGTTCCAGCTGCATTCCGCAGGTTGTCAGGCGCTTTCCATTCCATTGTCCATTCATTGACAGAATCGCATTTTTTTTTCCAATTTCCCATATTTTCGCTAATTTGTATTTGCACAAATTTTCACTTGTGTAAATTCACACTTGTGCAAATGTACACTTGCAAAAATACATAAATCTCCCCAAAATGTGAGCCCACTACATGTACAAATCCCCATCAACTGCACATTTTTACACTTCAGTCAAGGGGGAATATGGACATTTTTGGCCATTTTTTAAAATGTATTTTTCTAAAACTAAATTTGTGTAAAATTCAGGAAAGAAAAAAAAAGTCCTCAGTTCTATGGAATCAGTGTGATTCAGGGGGAAAATGTTCTGCTCTGGAAACCACTTATTAATAGAAACGTGAACTCAGTTGATTCTATTGTGGATTTCTCTGACATCAATTGTTTTTAGAAATTTCAGCTTAGCTCTAGTTTCCCTAGTTTCTGATTAACCATCTGCCTGAGTTTTCTTGACTGTATGTCTACGCTTTACCATCCTTGACAAATGATGTCCTTGTTTTGTTGTTTATTCGTTCAGTCGCTTCCGACTCTTCGTGACTTCATGGACCAGCCCACGCCAGAGCTTTCTGTCGGCTGTCACCACCCCTAGCTCCCCCAAGGTCAAGTCTGTCACCTGCAGGATATCATCCATCCATCTTGCCCTTGGTCGGCCCCTCTTCCTTTTGCCTTCCACTTTCCCTAGCATCAGCCTCTTCTCCAGGGTATCCTGTCTTCTCATTATGTGGCCAAAGTACTTCAGTTTTGCCTTTAATACCATTCCCTCAAGTGAGCAGTCTGGCTTTATTTCCTGGAGTATGGACTGGTTGATCTTCTTGCAGTCCAAGGCACTCTCAGAATTTTCCTCCAACGCCACAGTTCAAAAGCATCTATCTTCCTTCGCTCAGCTTTCCTTATGGTCCAGCTCTCGCAGCCATAGGTTACTACGGGGAATACCATTGCTTTAACTATGCGGACCTTTGTTGTCAGTGTGGTGTCTCTGCTCTTAAATATTTTATCAAGATTTGTCATGGCTCTCCTCCCAAGAAGTAAACGTCTTCTGATTTCCTGGCTGCAGTCAGCGTCTGCAGTAATCTTTGTGCCCAGAAATACAAAGTCTGTCACTGCCTCCACGTTTTCTCCCTCTATTTGCCAGTTATCAATCAAGCTAGTTGCCATAATCTTGGTTTTTTTGAGGTTTAACTGCAGAAGCTGGTAGAAAGTTTGGCAAACCTAAGTCAAAGGGCTCATCTACACACTACACTCATCTACACTACACAACACTCATCTATACACTATAGTGTAGAGTGTAGATCTACACTCATCTACACTACACTACAAGAGGCATCTGGACAACCATCTGTCAGGGATGCTTTAGTGTGGATTCCTGCATTGAGCAGGGGGTTGGACTTGATGGCCTTGTAGGCCCCTTCCAACTCTGCTATTCTATATTTCTATGACCAAGCAAATATTGCACTATGAAAGTGGTATGAAAGTGGTATACAAAAGGCAGGAGCCACACAACTGCTTTATTTTGCATGAATTCCACTCCCATCATAGACAAGTTTTTTTATATGTGCCTTTCTCTAATAAACACATTATTAGTTTGTTTAGAGGACTGCATTGGGAAATTCCAAAAAGCTGAACTACTGAAGGATAATGGTGTTCTGTTGTTATACTGATTTGGGAAATACAAACTGAATGAAATTCTCCCCCGCCCTAGGGCCACACCACCCTTCCATGTTGCTCCTCCCTATGCCCACAACGCTATGGTTTGAATTGAGGCCTGGTAGGAAAGGCTGACGCTATCTTTTTCAGAAAAAAAGCTCAGAGAGGCCCTGAAGCTTTTCCAGAGAATTTTCTAAGGCCTTGTCTACACCAGCGGTTTATTCCAGAATAATATCGAAGTCCTCCCAACCAGGCCACATGAGACACAGCTTCTCCTGTGGTGATCTCGAGTCCACCCCTCGGTTTTCCCGGAATATCACTGAGTGCTTCTGTAATGGTTTTGTTCTCCCCTATGGCTACCTTGGTACTATTCAGAAGTCCGTGACTGGTGTGTCCCCTGCTTCACAAAGCTGTTGCTATTCAGTGCAAGTTCCTGGCTCAGAGAACAGCCAACCAGATGTCAGGAGCACGTGCAGCCATTTTGGAAGAGTGTGGGAGTGGACATGGCCGCCATTTTCACCACATGTTTTGGATGCCGTGTTGTGACAGGGAGAGTGCTTATTTTTTTTAACGCAAACGTATCTCTGTGCTGTGGGGCACGTTCCAGCAGGGCATGGGGCAGAAAGCAAAATGGGACAGAAACGCCATAATACCAGCATATTTTCTTTAAGGCTGTTTTTACCAGCAACTAAGCCTTTGGGGAAGCATTTCAACTTTTTGAAATCGGGGAAAATATTGCAAAAAACAAAACAAAACAGTGAAACCATTGGATGATTGGTAGTCAGGGGACAGAGCTGGGGCTAGAGGAAGGGGGTGGCCTTGTGGGGAATCCTGGAGAGACAGATTTGGCCCCTAGGCCTGAGGTTCTGCATCTCGGCTTGGAGGTTCCCCCCCAGGAAGTCATCCCCATTCTTATCTCTGATCTAAGATCTGAGATAAGAGCAGGGATGTGGGTGGCTGGGACTCTGCCAATGGCAGGGTAAGTAAGGTTGGGAAGGCTGGGTGCCATACAAACTGAGGGACACAGCCTGCACTGGGAAGAGCCAGCTGCTCAGCCTATCCCTTTCTCTGTGCCTCTCCCAACATGGAGGGTGGAGCGATGACATCAGAGCATGGGGTCACACCTACTGGTATCATCATGCCAGCGTGGGTGGACTGATGATGGCAATTCCTCCCTTTCTTAAAATGGCTCTATACCCCTGTAGTATTGGATGGAATCCTCATACTAAGCAAGGACATTTACTTCTGTTACTCCTTACAATGCATTTTATATAACTGACACATTGGGACTGTCTTCCCAATCTTGTTACATGATTGACTGATCAATCAACCAATCAATCAATATATCCCCCAGTTGGTCCGATATAACAAATTTGTTTGACATGCTTAGAATGCCAGAATAAAATGCTGTTGAGAATTCGAAACTCATTTTGACTGGGGTTTTCCTAGCGGTGCTAAACCAATGTGATGTGGCGGGTAGAATGCCGGATGGACTGGAGGAACAAGGTTTGAACCCTTATCCAGCAACAGCCCCACCAGGTAGCCTTGGCCAGACACAGGACAGCCTGGACTACCTCATGGGGTTTCTATGAGGATAACTTTCATAAAGGCTGCCTTGAACTCTGAAGAGGAAGGGTGGAACATAAATGAGATTAAATATATAAATACGTTATAATTATTTACATTTTAGGACCATTTGTCCAGATAGGCCAAGGATGTCTACTCTTACAGACAATAGTGTTCCCAGGCAGTGGAGACAGTGGTGCCTCCGATAGCAGTGGGGCGGTGAATTTGCACTGGGTTTCAGTAAGAACCAAGTCTGAACTCTAAAGGAGCTCTCCAAGGTGTGGAGCACAGCTCCTTCAGAGTTCTGATGGGTTCTGACTGAAAACTGGAGCAGATTCATCACCCCACTAACAACAGAGCCGCTAGCCTCCACTGCTCCTGCATCTCAATCAAAGGAATTTCCCATCGTCTGCTACATAAGAACATCAGAAGAGCCCTGATGCTGGATCAGACCAAGGGTCCATCTAGTCCAGCACTCTGTTCACACAGTGGCCAACCAGCCATCGGCCAGGGACGAACAAGCAGGACATGGTGCAACAGCACCCTCCCACCCATGTTCCACAGCAACTGGTGCACACAAAGGTTACTGCCTCGAATACTGGAGATAGCACACAACCATCAGGGTTAATAGCTGTTGATAGCCTTTGCCTCCAGGAATTTATCCAACCTCCTTTTAAAGCCACCCAAATAGGTGGCCATCATTACATCTTGTGGTAGAGAGTTCCATAATTTAACTATGCGCTGTGTGAAGAAGCACTTCGTGTTATTTCTCCTGGATCTCCCACCAATCAGTTTCATGGGATGACCCCCCCTTGGGTTCTAGTATTCTAAGAAAGGGAGAAAAATGTCTCCCAATCCATATTCTCCATACCATGCATAATTTTGCACACCTCTATCAGGTCTCCCCTCAGCCTCCTCTTCTCCAAACTAAACAATCCCAGCTGAGACCCTTTGATGTATGGTCCAATCCTATGACACAGTGTGTAAAAGCAAAACAACCTCAACTTGCATTAGTACAACATCAGAAGTTGTAGCATTTCATGGATGCATCAAAACACCCAGAATATGTCCTGGTGCAATTACCCAGGCTGTTCAAACAGGTAAAATATATACGAGTGTGGTGAAGGCACATATTCAGAGTACTTTCATGGGAGTGGGGAGTTGGTGCCTCTCTAGCCTGCCTTCTCTTTGATTCAGCAGGATCAAGAAAGATCCTCCACATCCAGCAATAAAACACTGGAACTGTACGATTATAAATACAAAGTGCTTAATATATCAGGATCTACACTATTGCTTTAAAGCACTTTATAACAGTTTTGACAACTGTTGGGGCCCTGGATACACTGCATATACAGTTTTCAAAACGTTTTCAAAGTGCCCCATGTGTCCAAATCTAAAGCCAAAATAAGTAGTAAATGAGGACTAGAATGCTGGCTAGCTTGCTCTCGTACATGCACAGAGCTCCCTTGCCCCCAACAGCAGCAAATGACCATATTCTAACAGTGGACCAAACTTAATGAATGTCACATTCTCCTTATGGCTGTTGTATTGCTTTGAAACGGGGTGACAAAAAGTATTTGCCCAAGAAAACTCAATCCAAAACACTGAACACTTCTGGAATCGATGCATTTCTATGATGTATTGGAAGAGCAGATAGAGGTTACATTTGGATGTACCAATGAACTATGGAACAAGTCACAGGTGGGGTAAGGATGACTTGTACATTCACTCACTTCCCACATCTGGAGTGGCCACAACGGGATGTTTGGAAGTTTTTGTTTTCATGTTGGATTAACCACATTTTAACTTTATGCCCAAACCCTAAACGGTGGTTAATCTCCACCGTGGTTCATTGAAACAAGCCGGCATCATGAACCAAGGTTTAAAGTCAGCTCGTTTCAACAACCCACAGTTAGGATGAACCGTATTTTGTCTGGGTTTGGACATCCCGACAAGTTGTGGTTGATCAAAAATGGAAGTGAGAGCTTTCAATCTCCTTGAAGCTGCCCTGGAGGAGCAGGGGCAGGCAGGGACCGTGCAGACCTGAGGCCTGTAGTTCAATCCTGTGATAAACTCAGCCAAGGTGAAAGAGGGGTGAAAGCAAAAATAAAGAGGACGGCTGTGTGTGGAGTTTGACTTGTGAATGCAGAACCGAGAAGTTACGTTCAATTGTGTAAAGCTATGATTTGCTCTGGATTCTGGCAGTATCTATCCAGCCATTCATGCATGGGGTGTGGGGGGAGAAATGGGAGGGAGAGAAAGAAGTAATTAAGGAGGAGAGAATATGGCCATTTTCACTGTTCTCAGCCAGGCATGTCATAGACACCCTGAAAGGGGCTTTCCCTTACTCTCAGTATGCCTCCTTTTTAATAATGTTGTTTCCGTCTAGACCTAAATTCCTAGCACAACTATTGTATCCTGGGAGGCCTGTGATTTCGGAAAGGGGTTAGGAATTGGGCCTGTCTCAGGCGAGCGTAGACAACACTGCATTTTTAAAGCCACTTCAGTGCAGATGTTTCCATGGCAACCAGTGGACCAAATACATTAGTGTTTCTAATAATAAACCAAACCTTCATCTCGGAAAACCTGCCTTCCTCAGGACCCCCTCTTCCCCGCCCCCTCCCCGCCCCCCCCCCCATTTCCCCTTACCCATCCCTTCCTGGGATGAACTAGCTTGTCGAAAGAGGGAGGTGAGATGAACGAGTTACTGGAAAGGCCTTGCGAGACTGAGGTGATGGGTACCCAACCTCGAGAGAGAGGTGCACTAGGTGGGAACAGTTTGCCCAGAACAAAAGCAGGGTCAACTAAAGCACTTTGGGAGGGAAAAAAGAAAGAAAGAGGGTGTGTGCATAAACAAAGATGAATAAAATAAGGCATCATTTTATTCTTTTCTCCCCCCCCCTTTTTTTTTTTTACAATATCCAAACACAATTCATGAAATCCCAATAATTCACACATCCCAACCAGGCTGCCCTCCTTCCCCGCCCCCTGTTTTAATGATTATCTGTCTATATTTTCTAAGAATATTTTCTCCGGCTTACTTTTGCAGAAGTATCGGAGGCAATTCTTTTACCAACACCAATGCACCCTTTTGACCCCATTTGGGGGCGCTACTAAGGAGGGATCAAAGTCACCGGAGACAAAGGCGCAATACTCAGGAATGACAAAGGCTGCCCCCCAGGAGGGGTCCGAGAGGATTAAGAAAGCTACGGGCCGCCGGAGAACAACAGCCAGCTGCCCGAGAATGAGTTAATACGCTGACAACATTGCTGAAAGAGATTGACTAGGTACCTAACCCCCCCTCCCCTCTTTCTACACTCCCATTCGTCCCTCCACTCCTTCGCCAGAATGTCTATTCAAATTCCTTGTGCAAGGCCTGAGCCCCAAACACAATCAAAGCAACAGAGCTCTCACCTCCTCCATCACCCCAGCGACGGCAACCAGCCAAAACTGTACTGGACGTAAGAGGGGAAGGGGACCGGAGGAGGGGGGCACGGTGACCAGCATCAATGGAAAAGGGTGTTTTCGGACAGCCCTTCATAGGAGGCAACGGGGACATTTCAATGCAGCAATGATCTTGGGCCGGTTGACTTGTTTAATTGTTATTTAGGTCACAGATTCTCAAAGGCACGAAACAAATTTCCTTCTTCACAGAATGGTACGTATTGTAATGCATATATGCACAACAGTTGACCAACCAGTGTCCCTACAATGCACACAGACACACACGCACACACGCACACACACACCCAGCATGGCCATCGCCTGTCACGGTGAAATGTCACGCGCTGGACAATTTTCTTTGCCTCTTTCGCTCGCTCTCGCCCTCCCTCCCCCACCACCACCTCCGCGGCATATGCCAAGGGTTCCTTCCGTCGGTTGTTCAGATGCCCTGTTGGCTGCACTTACCATTTCAGCGCTGAGCTGGGCTAAGATGGCGAAGGTAGAGATTCTGTCACAGAGGCATTTAGTTCGGAAAGGATCGACCGGGACGGTTCGGCAGCCACGCCAGGACCAGGCACCAAGCTGAGATGAGGAGAAGGAGGAGGAGGAGGAGGAGGAGGAGGTGGTGGTGGTGGTGGAGGAGGAGGGTCTGTGAAGGGAGGGAGGAGGGGGAGCACAGTGCAGAGAGAGAGAGAGAGAGCAAGAGAGAGAGAGACAGAGGGAGAGAGAGACACACACACACACACACACACACAGGGAGAGAGAGAGAGGAGGGAGAGAAGAAAACAAGCATTACTAACAAATTGCTAGAGGAAAAACAGCACAGCAACAGCTAACCTCCCCTATGCCCACAACACATGTGGGCCTCTCCCACCCCATGCATGACACTACTTCAGTGACATGCACACACATCCTTCTGCTCACCTGGAGCATCACCCCGACAGTCTTCAATGGAACCCAACCCCAACCCACCCTTTCCTGCTACTTAGACACAAGTGACTCATGGACACCCCCCGTTGAAATAGATGTTCCTCCACCCGTCCAAAATACCCTCCTGTTCTACTCTGGCCCACAGTTCTCTTCCTCCCACTCTCCCAAAACTCTCCCTGACGGGCTCAGAACTTCTCTCCGGGAGGAACGTCCCAAGGACGGGCACACTGAATCCTCTCATCAAATGGTTCCGCTGTGGAGGAAGCGCTCGCTCTCCCAAGAATAACACCCAGGCACACAGAAACACCCACAGATGCAGCCTTCCCACAACCTCTCCCCCTGGCATGCTCACTTTTTGGTCCACAAGGATTGCTTCCTTATCCGCTGGGCACACTTTTTCTTTCTCATAAGTGCCACACGCCACCCATCCAGCCAAAGACCTTCCTTGACATTTGCATCCTTGACATCCTCCCCCAAGCTTCTTGCAACAACCTCTGCCTTCCACACACGGAACTCTGAACCTTCTCCTTCTTCTTCTTCTTTTTTACAAAGACAGTTGCTCTTAACGTCAAAAACGCCCCAACACTGACACATCACCCTTTTGCCACAAACAATGCCAGGCAGGCACGGCTCTCCGCCCACAACTACCTCTCGCTGAAGCACTCACACACAGCCGTCACACCCTCAGTCACAGCTGTCCACACACCCACACCCGTTCCATATTCAGAGGGCGATTTCACATGCTACCAGGCAGAAAGCCGGAGTTTGCTGCTGTGCTGAGTATACTCATTAGAAGGCTGCAGCCAGTCCCGGCCCTCTAAAGAAAGGGAGGCACATGTTGGACCAAACACATCTCTTTCTCCTTTTCTGAGGTACACTTTAAATGCATCACAAGCGCACTGAACAATCATACTGTGTGAAGTGGGCCTTGTGCTCTGAGAACAGAGGTGAAGAACCCTCTTCAAAATAACCCTCCCTGACTATCCTCTAGTGAAAAGGTCATTTCAGGACAGGATTTTTTTTGGCAGGGGGGTTGTTTGTTTGCTTGTTTTGTTTAGCAGCGGGGGCAGTCTCTCTGTCTTAGGCAAACAAGTTCTGGATGAAAAGAAGTGTATGCCAATGGAGACATTCTTTAGATAAGATGGGACTTATCTAAAGTATTGCATCCAGTTCCAGGCACCACACTTCAAGAAGTATGCAGACAAGCTGGAAAGGGTCCAGAGGAGGGCAAACAGGATGATCAGGGGTCTGGAAAGAAAGCCCTAGGAGGAGAGATTGAAAGAACTGGGCATGTTTAGCCTGGAGAAGAGAAGGCTGAGGAGAGACATGATAGCCCTCTTCAATGACTTGAAAGGTTGTCACACAGAGGAGGGCCAGGATCTCTTCTCCATACTCCCAGAGTGCAGGACACAGAATAACGGGCTCAAGTTAAAAGAAGCCAGAATCCAGCTGGACATCAGGAAAAACTTCCTGACTGTTAGAGCAGTATGACAATGGAACCAGTTACCTAGGGAGGTTGTGGCCTCTCCCACCCTAGAGGCCTTCAAGAGGCAGCTGGACAACCGTCTATCAGGGATGCTTTAGGGTGGATTCCTGCATTGAGCAGGGGGTTGGACTTGATGGACTTGTAGGCCCCTTCCAATTCTGCTATTCTATGATTCTATGAAATGTTGTGGAAGAGGAGAAGGAAAAGAGAGAGAGAAAATCATCCCAGAGTGCAAGACATGGAAGAATGGGCGCAAGTTACAGGAAGCCTGATTCTGGCTGGACATCAGGAAAAAACTTCCTGACTGTTAGAGCAGTATGACAGTGGAACCAATGTCCTAGGGAGGTTTTGGGTTCTCCCACACTAGAGGGCTTCAAGAGGCAGCTGGAGAGCCATCTGTCAGGGATGCTTTAAGGTGGATTCCAGCATTGAGCAGGGGGTTGGACTTAATGGCCTTATAGGCCCTTCCAACTCTACTATTCTATGATTCTATGACTCTTAACTTCTCCATTGACATGTATTTCTTGTGATTCAGAATATCTCACAGTAACACACATTGAATTGCAAAAATAACAGCTGTTGTCCCCAGCTTTCTTTTTTCCCTGCCTCCTTGCTCCCCAATACTCACATTGCTCCCTCCTACATCCAAGACCCAGCACACAATGGGTCCCCAAATTATCTCATGTCCTTTCACTAGCTGCACACAGTAGTGTCTTCCTCTTAGGGTGCAATCCTATGGATATTTCGACAGGGGGGAAAAAAACATCCTGAAACTCCCAACATGCCCCAGACAGCTAGGGATGCATGAGAATTTTATTTCTGCTTGGAAAACTTGTGGACATGCGCTGCTCGCAACGCTAAGCCTGAGTGCAAGCAGGAGAACACGTTCGCTGAAAATGTTCTCAAATTCTTGAACAGGTGCTTTTTATTTTTGTTGAGAAATCATAATTGTGCATTTTTTGAAATGTACAATTTCACACTCTAGTCCAGTGGTTCCCAATTGGTGGTCCGTGGACCTCAGGGGGTCCACATAACCCACCCAGGGGGTTCGTGGCACCATTCACATATTCACCATTCATTTCTGGAATCCACTGACAACAAATTCCTACCAGAGGTAAAATATAACATCACTGAGCACATGTGACTAGCTTCAGAGATTACTTCCCTGCACCTAATCCTGAAAACTCATCGATAAGGAATCCTTTTGAATGTGGTGATGTACAACTAACAACTCTCTCTGCGGAAGAGCGAGATGCACTTGTTGTCGTGACTTGTGATGGTTCATTGAAATCATTTTTCAAAGAATATAGACAGGACCAATTCTGGGTGAAGGTTTTTCCTGATTATAAGACGTTAGGTGAAAAAGCTTTGAAACATCCAGTTCCCTTTCCTTCCACCTATCTTTGTGAACAAACATTTTCGACATTTTGTTATATGAAGAACAAGCATAGAAATCGGCTCAATGTTGATCCAGCTTTGAGATTAAAAGTAGGAAATATTGAACCGGATGTGGAAGGGACTGTTCGGGACAAAAAGAGGCATGATTTCTCCCATCACATTTAGGTTTAGTAGCTGCTAGACATGTCGTAATTTGTTCAATTGTAAACTAGACGTTAGTAAAATTAAATTTGTCTTTATATTCCTAACTAAATCATTGTCATTTAGGCGTGGTAATATCACAAATATCACAAATTTTATGGCCTGTTTTGTAGTATACTTAAATCCTTTGCTTATTAAGGGCTGCCCCTTATTTTCTCCAAAAAATTGCTTCGCACAGGTAACCACCATAGAAATAACATTTTTTTTCAGAAGTAGGGGGTCCATGGCTTGGCATTTGAAAAACAAGGGGTCTGCAGTACTTAGCTAATTGGCAACAAGTGCTCTAGTCTATGGGGGCAATTTTCTGCAATTTTGGAAATCTGCTCTACTTCAGAAAAAAATGTGATGTTTGCCTCTTCACGCAAATCAGGGGTAGATGAGCATCGATCTGATGTTTGGAGAAGCTTGGTGAAGTTAAACATCACATGTTAGCCCATTCTTAAAACCATATATGCTGGCTTGTTGCACTTTTTTTCTGGCTCGTTGTAGTACATTCCCCCCCTATTGCACCTTCAGATAGCTATATGTACTTCACCATTAGATAGATAGCAGGGACATTGTGGTTTTGTGGTAGATGTCCAAGAGGGTATAGCTTCACTCTACACATGTAATCATGGGGAAAGATGCACCTTTTGAACTTCTGGCTGTGATATATTAAAGACATAAGAAGAGCCCTGCTGAATCAGAACTAGGGTCCGTCTAGTCCAGCTGTTGACTATGACCCACAAGCAGGATAAGGTGCAATAGCACCCTCCCAACCATGTTCCACAGTAACTGGTGTATATAGGCTTACTGCCTCAGATACTGGAACTGACCAATAATGAGAAAAAGGTAGAATATTTACCCATCCCTCTTTCACTTACAAACACAAACACACACACACACACACCTCATTTTATATGCACTAGGACAGATCATGACTCACTTAACCATCCACCTAATTCCATTTTTCTTTTCATCTCAGATGAATTCCCTTCTGAGACATAATACACCCCTTCCAAATTCTATTCTGCACATTATCCCCATTCTAACGGGGGATAATGTGCAAAATACCTGTCCTAAGGAGCTTTAAGCCTAAAATATGCTTTCGCCAGGGGCATTTTGGCCTTTTTCCTTTTGACTTCAGTCCCATCCAGCCTTTCACACCCCTGAGTGAGAGACTTTGGCCAGATCTACACCAAGCAGATATTCCACTATGAAAGCGGTATGAAAGCGGTATATAAAAGGCAGGAGCCACACTGCTGCTTTACAGCGGTACTGAAGTGCACTGACAACTGTTGGGGCCCATTGATACATACCATATACCGCTTTCATACCACTATATCCTACTTGGTGTGGCCACAAACACATGAAACAGTCCTGAACTTGGCAGGTGAAGATCTACCACAGATTGCCAACTGGGCTTTCAGGGAAGGCTGTCTTCCATTACTCATATTCTCATCGAGGGACCCTGTGGCGTTACACCCCACAAGTCAGTTCCCAAATGTATGTCTGCAGTTTGTAAGTCTGTGGTGAGTTTAGGATGTTGGCCTCAGTGGGCGGAGTTAGAATGTCTTGGGAAGGGGAGGAGGGATATATAAGGGAAGGACTGAGGGGATTGGAGGGGACTTTTTAGGTCCTCTTAGAGTCTTTAGAGCTCTCTGTGTTTAGAGTGCTTAAGTTCTGTGAAATTGGAGGTTCAGGGTAGAGAGTGGTGTCTCTGGAGTGTGGTGTGCACATAGTTGATGTATATTAATCAATACAGATAATAAAGAAAGCTCAAGAGTGATTGTGTGAGAGAAAGGAAAGTGTGTATGTGAATGAGTGGAAGGATTGGATGAAAGGTTTCAAAAAGGTTTTTAAATGTTTTAATTGAAACAAAGCTTGTGAACTTTTAAAAATAAATTTTAAGTATTTTGTTTTTAACTACCACAAAAATCCCACGTGTCTGTTTTGCATTTATCATCTGAGGTTTACACATTTAGCGCCCACTCTGACAATAATTCACCTCAATAACTCACAGTGTTTTATTTTACATATTGAAATCCTTCTCCATTTAACCCCTTTCTCCACATAGTTTGGAGGAAGGTGGTTCTTATCCCTTGCCTCAGGCGTATCAAGCGGTGGTGCTTGGCTTGAGCAGGGAGTAGCCGCGGCCAGGCCTGGTGTTCAGAGCCATTGTCAGCAGACCCGTCCTCAGCCTATGAGGAACCCTATGCTTTCCTGGAACACCGTTTGAAAACCACTGGTGTATGCAAAGATGATAGTGTGAGCACATTTGGGAATATAGTGTGTGTGCATTAAAAAAAAATAAAGCAAAAGAGGAGAGAGAGAGAGAGAGAGAGCACATTTCTACACCAGCCCAGTGTGGATGGAGGGAGGGGGAGGATCTCGTGATATCCTGATCACGAGATCCTCCCCTTAGTTTAAATGTGGGCGTGACATCCCAGGAAGAAGGAGGGTGTCACACCCGCCATTTTATTTTTTATTTTTTTAAAAGGAGCTAGGTGCACATGATATGTGAGTTGTTGTTTTTTTAAAAAAGCCCGGACCCCACTTCTCCCCACCCCGATTCCTCCGGACCCGGTTCCTTCCCTCTACTGATCCTCACTACTCACAGGGAGGAGAGAAGAAGCCAGGATGGATGACCACACCTCCCTCGCTCTCAGGACAATCCCTAGACCGCCAGAAGAATCGGATTTTCCCAGGGAGTACTTATCCCTGGGAAAACCCAATCTCATCCCTCCTTCCTCCTGGAAGTCCCTGTGTGTCATGTGGACACACAGGGACTCAGCCGTGACCAGCCCATTTTTTGGGCTGGTGCAGAAACAGCCAGAGAGAGAGAGAGAGAGAAAGAGAAAGAGAAAGAGAGAGAGAGAATACAATGGATAATGTCAAGACAGATAGGCACCCTGGAGGGATTGAAGTACAGCAGCTAGCAGTGAAGAGACGGGAAGTCCTAATCATATACAACACCCAAACATCTACCCGCAGGCTAAGACTTTAAGAAGAGGCATGAATAATGGGGTGTGAGAGACTATGCTCAATTCATGAGTGTTACATAGGGGACAAAAGCTCTGGATGGAGAGGGGAGCAATCAGTAAAAGCCGATCTTTAAAACCTTGTTGCCAGGCCTAATCACCTCTGTAATGGTATATCAAAGACAAGCTTGGGAGTGGAAGGGGGAGGTGGTGAGTGTAGAATTAGAGATAAGTATACTGTACCTGCCCCAACACCCATAATTCAGAAGTTAAGGGAGCAGTGATTTGAAAATCCACAGCTGAGTGAAACAGGGGAGAAGCATCCAAATGAGTTCAAATCTCCAGGGCCCGAAAAACTGCATCCTAGAGTAATGAAGGAGCTAGCGGAAGAACTCTTAGAACCTTTGTCTATTATCTTTGTCCTAACGTTGTCCCTATCTTCAAAAAGGGCAAAAAGGAAGAACCTGGGAACTACAGACCAGTCAGTCTGACATCCATCCCTGGGAAAATTCTGGAGCAGATTATAAAGCAGTCAGTCTGTAAACACCTTGAAATCAATGCAGTGATGACCAGAAGCCAGTGTAGATTTGTCAAGAACAAATCCTGTCAGACTAATTTGATCTCATTTTTTGATCGGGTAGCCTCCCTTGTGGACTGTGGGAATGCTGTGGACATCAAATATCTTGATTTCAGCAAAGCTTTTGATAAAGTACCCCATGACATTCTGATTAACAAACTAGCTAAAAGTGGGCTAGATGGAACTAAAAGTTGGCTACAGAATCGGACTCAAAGAGTACTTATCAGTGGAACCTTCTAAAACTGGGGAGAGGCAACGAGTGGGGTACCGCAGGGCTCAGTCCTGGGCCCAGTGCTCTTCAACATTTTTATTAATGATTTGGACGAGGAGGTGCAAGGAACGCTTAAAAGATTTGCAGATGACACAAAATTGGGTGGGATAGCTAATACCCTGGAAGACAGAAACAAACTTCAAAGTGATCTTGATAGGCTGGAGTGCTGGGCTGAAAACAACAGAATGAAATTTAATAGGGATAAATGGCAAGTTCTACATTTAGGAAATAGAAACCAAATGCAAAGTTACAAGATGGGGGATAGTTGGCTCAGCAATACTACAAACGAGAAGGATCTTGGAATTGTTGTAGATCACAAGCTGAATATGAGCCAACAGTGCGATATGGCTGCAAGAAAGGCAAATGCTATTTTGGGCTGCATTAATAGAAGTACAGCTTCCAAATCACGTGAGGTACTGGTTCCTCTCTATTCGGCCCTGGTTAGGCCTCATCTAGAGTATTGTGTCCAGTTCTGGGCTCCACAATTCAAGAAGTATGCAGGCAAGCTGTAGCATGTTCAGAAGAGGGCAACCAGGATGATCAGGGGTCTGAAAACAAAGCCCTATGAAGAGAGACTGAAAGAACTGGGCCTCTTTAGCCTAGAGAAGAGAAGATTGAGGGGAGACATGATAGCACTCTTCAAATACTTAAAAGGTTGTCACACAGAAGAGGGCCAGGATCTCTTCTCGATCCTCCCAGAGTGCAGGACACGGAATAACAGGCTCAAGTTAAAGGAAGCTGGATTCCAGCTGGACATCAGGAAAAACTTCCTGTTAGAGCAGTACGACAATGGAATCAGTTACCTAGGGAGGTTGTGGGCTCTCTCATGCTAGAGGCCTTCAAGAGGCAGCTGGACAACTATCTGTCAGCCATGCCTTAGGGTGGATTCCTGCATTGAGCAGGGGGTTGGACTTGATGGCCTTGTAGTTTCCTTCCACCTCTGCTATTCTATGATTCTATGAAGTCTGTATCCTCCTATTACCCTTCTGAGTAGGAAGCTTTGGATTAAACTTGAGAATGGTGGAGAGAATGGCCCAAGTACATTGGCAGTTCAGCCCACATTGTTTGCTGGACATGCTTTTGCACTATCCTCATGTCATATGTGGCAACCTGTTGTCATAGTCAAGACCACTGTGGGCAAATGTGGCTGAGGACAGTGACGACAAAGAAATGTGGAAATGGTACTGAACGATATCAAACAATATCACCACAACACAAATGTGAAACAATATCAAAACGACACAAATGTGTTCTCAATAGGGATGGATGAATTAAACCTCATCTGGTCAACGGCAGTTTTGCACGTATTCAATCATAAGCCTTTCCGTCCAATTTTCACATCAGTTTGCAATTTGTTTGTTCAAAAGGCAGAAAAGATGCATTCTCTGAGCTGAGAACTGCATTGCAAAATCTGGAGAAGGTTGCAATTCAAATGATAGCTATGTCCCAATCTGTGTAGTAGTACAGGGCATAAGACTGGTCTGTTTAAAAAGGTGGAACCAATGGAATTCTCCCCAGCCCTTGTTCTCAAAGACTAGCAGCTCTCCCCCTCAAAAACAGGAGTAGAGGTCTCACAGGGAACCATAGAGGCTGTTCAGAGGGCACTCTCAGCCACAGTGTTTAAGCATTTTGGACTAAACATGATGGATTAGAGTGTTGTTGAACCTGACTTAGCATGTCATGTGAACCATTCCTAACCACAGTGGTGGCTACATAAGCACAGTTTACATATAGTCGCTATCCATTTGCTGCAGAAGGATTAGCAGCCCAACCATGGCTTGGTGTGTCATCTGAACAGGCCAAGAGACTTGAAAACACACATTTGAAGGTCTTGAGATGCTCACTCCAAATTCGGGGTGAGCATTATAATCCCCAAATTCTTCTTTGGCTTGGATGTTAAGCTAAGCAAAGAACAATTCAACTGTTTCTCCCCTCCTATACACCCAGACCCCAACCCGCCTTCTACCCATCAACCGGGAAACTATGTTCCCCAAGTGTGCTTGCACCTGGCACACTGCACAGCAACACCTCAGGTACTGGGTGGAAACGGAACACAATTTGTAAATGCATTCAGTGCAGCAGCAGCCAGTTAAGAGGGCAGGAGAGGAGGGGTCTTTGTGTAGAGGAGCCAGTGTGAGAAAGCAGGGAGGAGGATCAAGGGTTGGGTGATCAGGATAGTCATCACGGCTATGATAATAAGCCCAGAGGTCACCAGATCTCTATTCTTTCACAAATACAAACAATAAATTTCCTTTTAGATATTCTGTCAGGTATACTGTCAAGACTGGAGAAGAGAAGATTGAGGGGACACATGATAGCGCTCTTCAAATACTTAAAAGGTTGTCACACAGAGGAGGGCCAGGATCTCTTCTCGATCCTCCCAGAGTGCAGGACATGGAGTAACGGGCTCAAGTTAAAGGAAGCCAGATTTTGGCTGGATATCAGGAAAAACTTCCTGACTGTTAGAGCAGTACGACAATGGAACCAGTTACCGAGGGAGGTTGTGGGCTCTCCCACACTAGAGGAATTCAAGAGGCAACAACTGTCAGGGATGCTTTAAGGTGGATTCCTGCATTGAACAGGGGGTTAGACTCGATGGCATTAAAGGCCCCTTCCAACTCTACTATTCTATGATTCTATGATTCTAAGACCATCTGCAAACTGCCAAAAACAAGAAATAGTACTTCCATGTAAAACAAGGGAGCAAATATGGCCTCAGTTGTGTTTTTTTCAATAGAGATCTCCAAATACTTGAACTTTTCTTTCTGTTTCAAGGGTTTTCCAAGATACTATTTGTGATTATGTTTACAGGAAACACTATCTATCTATCTATCTATCTATCTATCTATCTATCTATCTATCTATCTATCATCTATCTATCTATCAGTCTTGGGCCAAAACAGTGCTGGTTTGGGATGCTGAAGTGGCTGGGGGATGTGTTTTCTGGGATGGGAAAATTGGCACATCATTTCATGTGCGGCTGTGGCCACTTTTATGCTGTTGTTGTTTTGCACACACTCTGTGGTCATCAAGGGAGAGAGCACTGCTGGCAGTCGTCAGTTGAGGTCTGCTATTCCCCCACTCATCCCAGAAGGCAATGGCAGTGCTGCTATTCCTTCTGGAGGGGAGAATGTCAGGCAGCTCCCAACAGAAGCTGGCAACGTTCTTTTCCTTGGAGAAGGAGGAAGCGTTAGCATGCTTGGGAATGAAAAAGGCGAATTGGAACCCTGTGCAAAATGAACTTCTATTGAATGTGAAAGTTGCACCAATACATTCCAAATTTGTGGACAATTCCAAAATTGTGCGAATGTGCGCCATAGACTAAAACATAGGCGAGTTCAAAGCTGTGCACTTTGTGAAAGTTGAGCATTTTTTTCTAAATATGTGCATTTTGAGAAAGTTGTGCTTTCCCCCCCAAAAAAAGTTTTGCGTTTTGAAAAAGTTGAGCGTGATTCAAAATTTGTGCATTTTGAGGCCATTGTGCATTTTCCAAATAGATGTTTCACCAACGTGAATCCAAGTTTGAGAATTTCATAGAATCATAGAATCATATAATAGCAGAGTTGGAAGGGGCCTACAAGGCCATCGAGTCCAACCCCCTGCTCAATGCAGGAATCCACCCTAAAGCATCCCTGACAGAGGGTTGTCCAGCTGCCTCCTGAATGCCTCTAGTGTGGGAGAACCCACAACCTCCCTAGGTAACTGATTCCATTGTCGTACTGCTCTAACAGTCAGGAAGTTTTTCCTGATGTCCAGCTGGAATCTGGCTTCCTTTAACTTGAGCCCGTTATACCGTGTCCTGCACTCTGGGAGGATCGAGAAGAGATCCTGGCCCTCCTCTGTGTGACAACCTTTTAAGTATTTGAAGAGTGCTCTCATGTCTCCCCTCAATCTTCTCTTCTCCAGGCTAAACATGCCCAGTTCTTTCAGTCTCTCCTCGTAGGGCTTTGTTTCCAGACCCCTGATCATCCTGGTTGCCCTCCTCTGAACACGCTCCAGCTTGTCTGCGTCCTTCTTGAATTGTGGAGCCCAGAACTGGACGCAATTGTGGAGCCCAGAACTGGACGCATTTGTGAATGCTGTCATCAAAAAAGTCCTCCTGTTCATGTTTGAGATTGTGAATAGGGCATTTTCAAGTGATTTGCAAACTGAAATGAAAATCTTATGCATCCCTAGTAATGATGCAACATCATCACATAACATCACTTCCCTGGGCCATTAACAATCCCAAGCACCCAGCAGCTGTGCTGTCAGACAGTCTGCTGAGTTATAGCTTTACTTTTCAGGTGGAAAAAATAAAGAAGCCCTCAGGTAGGAATGTCAGAGGAATCCATTTGGGGTGGGGTGTTGAGCTTCGCGAATTTTTATCAGCTCAGCTCACAAATCTCTGAGTTTGCTCAACTTGGTGTGCACTGAGCATGCTTCTGGTTTTGCAGTCAGTGTATGCTCAAATCGTGATCTGTGCAAATTCGTGGCCGGGAACATTTACAGACATCGCGATTTGCACAAGATTGCAGCCCTAAATAGCAGAATTAGCGGAAATATTGCAGAGGTAAGTAGTCCTTTATGCCTGCATTTTTACACCAGCTGCACCCTTTATGGCCATAATTTTGGGCACACTGTCACGTCCACAAATATTACCAACTGTGCCAAGGACTTTTAAAACTGTCGTTTTAAATGTTTCAATAAATATTTAAATGTGTTACTATTGGAATATATTTTATATATTTTTTAACTTTTGCATATTTCTATTTATAGGTTTGAAATGTATATGTTTTAAAATTCGTAATGCTGCCTTGAGGCCCAGCATTAGACAAAAAGTGGCATATAAATATAATAATAATAATAATAATAATAATAATAATAATAATAATAATATGCAAATTTGCGCAAATTGCAACTCACAGACTAAAAAAAGAAAAAAATAGATATCGTATCTTGGTGTGGGCCTATGGACCATCTGGCATCTCACCCCACATGTATGCCAGGTTCAAACAACCAATGGGAGGCCAGCAAGCAGATCAGCCATTCCTACCTTTAGGCCCACTGCATAATTCATAGAATCATAGAATAGCAGAGTTGGAAGGGGCCTACAAGGCCATTGAGTCCAACCCCCTGCTCAATGCAGGAATCCACCCTAAAGCATCCCTGACAGAGGGTTGTCCAGCTGCCTCTTGAAGGCCTCTAGTGTGGGAGAGCCCACAACCTCCCTAGGTAGCATCTTTACCTTCCTGCCCCAACACACAAAGGTCACCATTTCTACTCCTTCCTCCCCCTCCATCTCTGAATCCCCCTCTCACACACACATATGTCTTCATCGGACAGAATGTACAAACTACAGCAGGGTCTTTTGCCTCATCCTTGTTTTAATGCATTTTTTTTTAATTCACTCAAAGGTATTGTCATATATCAGTTTGTTTGTGAACCGCCCAGACAGCTCCGGCTATTGGGCAGTATAGAAATGTAATAAATAAATAAATAAACAAACAAATAATGTCCCCCCTTTTTTTGCCCTTTTCTTTTTTTGAGACAAGAACTCTGATCCACACACTGGCATCGCCTCCTAATGGAATTTGCAATGCTCAGATTCCTCAAGCCTTGCTAGACAGCAGCCGTTCTGACACTCCAGTCCCTGCCCTGAGATTGATGCTGGTGTGACTTTCTTCAAATGCAGTTTCTGGGTCAACTAGCCGTAGTAAGAAGCAGATTCACTTGGGCACCGGGGATGCAGGGAATTAAGGGCTTCTCTCAACTTCAGGGTAAGTGGTGGAACATCCACCACTCAGGAGTGAAATCACTCTGTTCTTCTGGGGTCTTTTTCCTCCCTGCTCCAAGGTTAGCGAAATATCTGGCTGGATTCCATCTGCCAGGTTGATTACTAATTCAGAGAGCAGGAGAAGGAGTCAAGGTTAATTCTTCTCCTAAGAATTCCCCAAAGCAATTTTCATTTGCAGCCCTGGCAGTTTCAAGCCTCTTTTTTGCACCCTCAGGAGAACTGAGCTGCCCAGTTAGATTGAGAAACAGAGGCTCACATGAAAATAGAAAGGAGTTTGCAATTTGCAGCTCAGGCGTGTTTCAATGACACACCTCCTAGGGGGTTGCTAAACATTCAAGGTAGACCTGGATGCTCTGAGGATGGAATGGTTTTGCGCTCTCCTGCAGTGGCTTGCTTTGCAGCTCAAGTCAGGCCATGGCAGGTATGATGGAGGATCCCATTTGGTCTGCATTTCTAACTGAACCTGCCTGATTTATATTATTATTATTATTATTATTATTATTATTATTATTATTATTATTAGCATTTTTATACCGCCCAATGGCCAAAGCTCCCTGGGCGGTTCACAAAAACTAAAACCATTCAAAATATAGTATTGCATCCAGTTCTGGGCTCCACAATTCAAGAAGGACGCAGATAAGCTGGAGCGTGTTCAGAGGAGGGCAACCAGGATGATCAGGGGTCTGGAAACAAAGCCCTATGACGTGAGACTGAAAGAACTGGGCATGTTTAGCCTGGAGAAGAGAAGATTGAGGGGAGACATGAGAGCACTCTTCAAATACTGAAAAGGTTGTCACACAGAGGAGGGCCAGGATCTCTTCTCGATCCTCCCAGAGTGCAGGACACGGAATAACGGGCTCAAGTTAAAGGAAGCCAGATTCCAGCTGGACATCAGGAAAAGCTTCCTGACTGTTAGAGCAGTACAACAATGGAATCAGTTACCTAGGGAGGTTGTGGGCTCTAACCCTAGAGGCCTTCAAGAGGCAGCTGGACAACCATCTGTCAGGGATGCTTTAAGGTGGATTCCTGCATTGACCAGGGGGTTGGACTCGATGGCCTTGTAGGCCCCTTCCAACTCTGCTATTCTATGATTCTATGATTCTATAAAACATACCATATGTGATTAAAACATTTTTAAAACATCCTGAAATCATCCTGAAAACATTCTGAAATTCCACTGGATAGGCCTGCCGGAATAGATCAGTCGTTATTGCTTTTTTTAAATTCTAAAAGACCATCAAGTTGACGCATCTCCTCCGGCAGGCCATTCCACAGTCTGGGAGCAGCGGAAGAGAAGGTCCTCTGGGTAACAGTTGTTAATCTAGTTTTTGCTAGCTGAAGTAGATTCTTCCCAGAGGACCTGAGTGTGCGGGGCGGATTGTACGGGAGTATGTGGACTAGCATGTGGACAGGCATGAATACCTTTGTTTTTTGCTCTTCTCCTAATGTTGCAATACAAATTTTGGCTCAAAAAAGGCATCTTCAAATGTGTAATTTAGGATGAAGCAAATAATAATAGTAATAATAATAATAATAATAATAATAATAATAATAATAATTTATTTGTTGTACAAAATGTGTATTTAGGGTCTGCATGGTTTTTGAAAATATATTTTCACAAACGACAAATTTCTCTGCTGTGGCACCCTGGTTGTGGAAGGAGCTCCCCAGAGAGGTTCGCCTGGCGCCTACACTGTATTTCTTCCATCGCCAGCTGAAGACCTTTTTATTTTCTCAGTATTTTAACACCTAGTTTAACTTAAACTTAAACTTTGCTGTTTTAATTCCATATTTCATCTATATCCATTTCTGCTGTGTGGTTTTATCCTGGTTGTGCGTTTTATATAGTATTTTGTATTGTTGTTTTAAGACTTTTGGTTGTTTTATTATGCTTTTCATGGTTTTAATTGTTGTGAACTGCCCAGAGAGCTTCGGCTATTGGGCGGTATAAAAATGTAATAAATAAATAAATAAATAAATTCTGTGCATTCAAAACACACACACACACACACACACACACACAGGATACAGATTGATGCAGAAATGGGGCAAGAAAGATCTATGAATAAACAAACAAGAAACTGGCATGGATTGGAACCATGTGGTTGGTACAACTCCTTCCAACCATCAAATCACCTTAGATGTTTCAAAAAGGGGACGGCAGCAGCCCCTTGGACCTTCAGCCAGGGACTGGGGAATTTTTTAAATGAACAATCCTTATTTGCACTTCCCAGACTAATTAGCAGATCAGAACACAGTTGCCCTTTGAACTGCACACTTCTTTAAATTTTGCGATGAGTTTTCAGCTCAAAAACTGCATACAATCATCTACAAATTGGGAAAGGAAAGGAACCTCTCATGCAAGCACTTGGAGGGACGCCAGCTTTTGCTGACGTTTTCTTGGCAGGCCTTATAGCGGGGTGGTTTGCCGTTGTCTTCCCCGGCCGTTATTACCTTTCCCCCAGCTAGCTGGGTACTCATTTTACCGACCTCGGGAAGATGGACGGCTGAGTGGACCCGAGTTGGCTGCCTGAAACCAGCTTCTGCTGGGATCGAACTCAGGCTGTGGGGAGAGTTTCGGCTGCAGAAACTGCTGCTTTACCGCTCTGTGCCACAGGAGCATACAATCATCTACAAATTAGTCCATAATAAATCTGGTATGATTTGAACACAGCTCTGCCAACTTCAATACTCCCTGCAGTGGGTCCAACAGAGTGAAGGAGGTTTAGAAACATGAAACAAATCCACTGGTAAATAAATGCGTAAACGTATACTGTTATTTTGATTGTTCCTCAAGTTCTTGGAAGCCCACATTTAACTCCATGCTCTGTTCTAGTAGGATAGAATCTCTGATCTGATTAGCAGCTGTTATTCAATTATCACTTCAAAAACCAAAGAGATGGTTATTGATCCAGTTAGGCAGGGCATAAAAAACAAGACAAAAGGGAGAACAACGGGAGATTTGTCTACATTTCAAACCATCCTACTTTCCATCTCACACCTGAATGGAACCGCTGGCTTGAGAAGGGGATAGGGGAATGGGTGGCTATGAAAGGAGGAATGTGTTAAGGAAGGGGAGAGGGAAAGGGGGAGAAAAGGAAAGAAGAGGAAGCCTTCTCCCATCTGTGTTTCCAGAGCTAATGGCATCTAACTGAACCAAAGCTTTGCACAGAGGGCAGGATTAGTGAACCATCCGCCAATTATCCATGGTAGGGAGAGAGAGGGAGTTGATATTACAGCTTTCAGTCCGAAGCCTTAATTAACAGCTAAAACATTCAATTGCACCAAGAAATACATATCACCATCAGAGTAAAGCATATGGTTCACTAAATTCCCAGAAGATTATCTCGGGTGTGAGAGGGAGGGGATTACCAATTCCAGGCACCATGAATGCAGCTGTGGTTTCCGTCATACCCTGCAGGGGGACAAGGACATTCTAACAGGGCAATTGACCTGGTGGGGCACTCCTTGCGGGATTTGGAATAGGGATGCCAAAGGAATATGTCCGGGGGGTTGTATTCCACCAAGCGCTCAGCATCTCGGTCCCCAGACCTCAACTCCCCTCCCCGGGAGCTGGCCCAACTCAATCTACATGGAGTTGAGCCAGCTCAAGGGTTTTGAGTGGTGTTTTCTGTTTTTGTTTTCCTGTAAATATCAACTTGCATAAATTGCAGCCACAAATTGTGGGTTTTTTTGTGCAAACTGCAGCCATGATTTGATCAATTTCCCAGATTTTGGGAAAAGCCCAGGGCTCAGCTCAAAAATGAAAGCTGAGCTGCTCCCTCCACCCCCACGAGAACTCCAGAGAGCCCCAAATCATCCAGATTTCTCAGCAATGGACACCACTAACCAGTCCGCTAATTCAGCCAGCTTGGTACAGCCTACTGTGATTGTCAGCAGTTCTTCCAAGTCACAGGGAGCTATTATTGTCAAGTCTTGCTGTACGCTGTCCTTCCAGCCAGAGATGCCATGGATTGAATTATTATTATTATTATTATTATTATTATTATTATTATTATTATCATCATCATCATCATCATCATCATCATCATCATCATCATCATTGCACCATCAATGAGCATGGTGTTGTACTTGACCTTTCAGAGAGCTATAGCTTTTTCCAAAAAAGGACAGGTCTCCAGGTGTGGATTCCAAAGTGTCTAGAGCTCTTCTCTTATTGGAATTTAGAGGTGTGAGGAAAGACAAAGGCTGAACGTCACCAGCATACATGATCTGCCCAGATCAGACAACAAATGCACAGCTTCTGACCCACTTCAAAGCTATCACCATCTGCACTCAAAAAACGAAGACGTCGGATTAAGGATTAACGGGTGCGAAGAGGGACTGTTCCACATTCAGCAAAAAGCAACAGAAATTGCCCAGGCATCCAGAATTCACAAATGCAGGCACATTCTTCTCATGTGTGGCCCACTTTTCCCCTGGCTGAGTGAAATAGACTTCAAAGTAGAGCAAGGGAACCTGTCTATGACAGAACTGCTTCCTCGGCTGATCTGTGCAGTCAGCTCAAAGGGAAGGCGAGAACATCAGTGTGGTTTTCCCTGGGGGTAGCTGGTGTCTTCCAATCCTCAGTGAAACCCAAGAGCGCCGGAGAGAAAATCCAGGATGAAGAACTTTGTTAAGTGTTTCTCTAGCATCAGGGCTAATATAAGCCCTGCTCAGGTGCTCACCTGAACATGTGACAGCTTAAAGTGGTAGGATAAGGATGTAAGATTCAGTAAAACCAGAGCTTGCCAATATTCTCCAAATTCCATCTTGAAGCTCATTCTAACTCAAGTCCATATCAGATTGTGAGCTTTGTTTTGTTTTTGTACGAAAATCCTAACATATTTCCATGTTTTCATTTCCCAAACGTATGCATCAATTGTGCACAGTTTTGAAATGTATGCATTCTTCTCTGATGGTCAAAGTGTATTTTGTTCACATTTTTTGAATCTGGCACATTTTGAAATAGACACATGCTGTCAAATGCTTTTGGGGGTGGGTGGGAGTGGGGGTGTCCCTGAATCACAATGCAAGTTCAGAACAGTTCTATAGTTAAATCATGCAGCGCATAGTTAAACTATGGAACTCACTACCACAAGATGTAGTGATGGCCACCCATTTGGATGGCTTTAAAAGGGGGTTGGATAAATTCCTGAAGGAGAAGGCTATCAATGGCTACTAACCCTGATGGTTGTGTGCTATCTCCAGTATTCAAGGTAGTAAGCCTGTGTGCACCGGTTGCTGGGGAACATGGGTGGGAAGGTGCTGTTGCACCATGTCCTGCTTTGTTGGTCCGTGGCTGGTTGGCCACTGTGTGAACAGAGTGTTAGACTAGATGGACCCTTGGTCTGATCCAGCAGGGCTCTTCTTACGTTCTTACGTTCTTAGAAACGTATGGACTTTGCCCCCAGATTGCGTCTGAGTCTGTGTTCCATCTAGAAGGCGTGAACTGGGTCGAAAGTGACCTGAAACAAACATTGCATATATCCCTAGGGCAAAGCAATGGGGCCATGTTGCCCTCCCACAACTCCTGAAACATAGGCCCTACCTCTTCAGTTCAGACTTTGGGCTCATCTACACCAAGCAGATATTCCACTAGGAAAGTGGTATGAAAGCGGTATATAAACTGCAGGAGCCACACAACTGCTTTATAGCGGTATTGAAGTGCACTGAAAACTGTTGGGGCCCATTGACACAGGCCATATACTGCTTTCATACCACTTTCATAGTGTTATATCCTGCTTGGTGCAGACAAGCCCTCTGTCGGGTTCTGAAAGGGAGATCTACTCGCATTCAATTGAATGTGAGTAGAACTCTCTATGTGATCAGTAACTTCTACCCGTTCTGAGCGCTCACGCATTCATAGGGTGACCATATGAAAAGGAGGACAGGGCTCCTGTATCTTTAACAGTTGCATAGAAAAGGGAATTTCAGCAGGTGTCATTTGTATATCTGGAGAACCTGGTGAAATTCCCTCTTCATCACAACAGTTAAAGGTGCAGGAGCTATCCTAGAGAGACCAGATTTAAAAGAGGGCAGGGCACCTGCAGCTTTAACTGACGTGATGAAGAGGAAATTTCACCAGGTTCTCCAGATATACAAATGACCCCTGCTGAAATTCCCTTTTCAATACAACTGTTAAAAGATACAGGAGCCCTGTCCTCCTTTTCATATGGTCACCCTACACATTCAGGCAAATCCCTAAAGGAGGCTATAAGCAAAACTTTTGCCAAGCATTCTATTTTAAAGCAGACCTTTCACTCTATACAGCTGTGCCTATTCGCATGATGGCTTCACACTTGCTAGATCCACACATGCAAGGGAATCAGTGGGTGCTGCTATGTCTTTCCACCCCGCTGAGTCACTTGAGAAGATCGTGATTTGTTTGCAATTAGTGCGGCACAAAACATGCTGCTAGTCAAACGTTCAGTGGCTTCGGTGTGTGAGGAAGGGAGGGGCGAAACCTCTCCTGAAGGTCAGGAGGAGGTGAGTGACATTTTGGTAGGGACAGATAACTTTAGGAAGGAAGCTTGCAGGAGAATCGGGGGATAGTTTGGTGAATATTTTCCCCAGATGTATGCATTTGGTGTATACGAATGTGAAATGTTCACGTTCCTCTCTGACTGAATAAAGTAGGGCTGTGCACCCCCTCCCCGAACCGCTTCAGATCCCGATCTGGATGTTCCATATTGGGCCTGAACTGGTTTGGGTCGATCTGGACCTCCCCCGATCCGCTCCAGAACTGGATCTGGAGCTAGATCTGGAGGTCCGGATCGATATTCGGCCCCATTTTGCCTCCCTTCCCCACTTACTTGCCTCTACAGCAGATGGCGGAGGCAGGTAAGTGGGGACAAAATGGGGGCTAAATAAGCCCCCCTCCCCCTTACCTGGATGGCGGAGCCAGGTAAGCCCCCCTCCTCCCTTCCCCACATACCTGGCTCTGTCGCTGCACAGACCATGGAGGCAGCACACGGGGAAGCCAGGTAAGCTCCCCTCCCCACTTACCTGGCTCCGAAACTTCAGAACGATCCGAATCGCTTCGGAACGGTCCAAACCGATCAGCCTACTCTGCTTCGGATCCAGGGATCCGTAACGGAGTGGAGCCAGCCCTAGAATAGAGCATGTTTGTGTACATTTTTCAAAAGTATGCATTTTATGTACATTTTAAATGTTTACATGTTGTTGAACTTTATGTAGGGTGACCATGTGAAAAAGAGGACAGGGCTCCTGTATCTTTAACAGTTGCATAGAAAAGGGAATTTCAGCAGGTGTCATTTGTATATATGGAGAGAAAGGAAAGGATCCTCTCGTGCAAGCACTGAGTCATTACTGACTCTTGGAGGGACACCAACTTTCGCTGACGTTTTCTTGGCGGGCCTTATAGCGGGATGGTTTGCCGCTACCTTCCCTGGCCATTATTACCTTTCCCCCAGCTAACTGGGTACTCATTTTACCGACCTTGGGAGGATGGAAGGCTGAGTCGACCCGAGCTGGCTGCCTGAAACCAGCTTCCGCTGGGATCAAACTCAGGCCGTGGGGAGAGTTTCAGCTGCAGAAACTGCTGCTTTACCTAGTGAAATTCCAACTTCATCACAACCGTTAAAGGCGCAGGAGCTATATTGCAGCTATACTGTGACCAGATTTAAAAGAGGGCAGGGCACCTGCAGCTTTAGCTGGTGTGATGAAGAGGAAATTTCACCAGGTTCTCTGTATATACAAATGACACCTGCTGAAATTCCCTTTTCAATACAACTGTTAAAGATACAGGAGCCCTGTGCTCCTTTTCATAGGGTCACCCTAACTTTATGTGTGTGTCCATTAACCAATTGGAAATGTAGGAACGCACAGACACTGACCATGTGACTTCACCCTCTCCAATAGGCATTCAGGAAGAACTCCTGGGCTCCTGAAAGTGCTGGGGCTGTTTAAAAGAAGAAAATAGAACGGTATGTGGAAGCCCTGTCCCCAAGGAGAAAATTCTCTGAAATTCTCACCTACCCCAGCTTCTTTCTCCAGAGTTTTCATTCCCCACCCCACACCCACAAAATGCCGAAAATGGAAGATATATATTTTTGGCACAGCATGAGTCTCTGGAAGAAAAAGAAATTACACTAACAGTGTGATCCTACACATATCTACTGAGTAGTGAAGGCTGTGAAAAGTGGATACTTGAATAGTAAGTAGGGGTGTGCCAAGTGGGTCTTCTCTGCCTCAAAATTTGAGCCAGAGCTCCATTGAGTCGATTCTCTGCTCCAATTTTGGAGTGGGTCCCCTTACGCTGCCCTGTCAGATTACCTGTTGGAGAATCGCCCCGTTTTTGAGAACTGCTCTAATCAGTAGAAATTAATCAAATGCTTACAGCTCCCACATTTTTAAAGATAAAGAGATGAAAATTGGCACAGCTGTAGCGATTAAAGAGAGCTTCAGCCTTGCCATGTTTTAACCAGATCCCTTCAGGCCTTGATTTTTTAGGATTTTTTTTTTAAAAATTATGGCTTTAAAAGTATTTTTAAAAAAACAAAAAGCAACAACCAATCTGTCATTTTTAAAGATAAAGAGATTAGATCTGGCATGGTGATGGCTCTTACGTAGAGCTTTAGACATGTTGCATTTGTAGCAGATCCTTTCATGCCTTGATTTTTAAAGGAATTTTTAATCCCCCTCTCAAACCATTATCTTCCTTAAACAAACAGACACACACACTTAACCACCCCTGAATTTTTATGAAGGGAGCTTTTATCCTTTACTTTGCTGATGCAGAGCTCCACTGCTACTGGTGGAAGTTTCTACTCCAGCCTTCTCCAACTTGGTGCCCTCCAGATCTCGTGGATGGAGCCCCCTTGCCCCACACTGGAAGCCCAGCCAGCCAACAGGAGTAATAGTTTAAGTGAAATAAAGAGCCTGCCTGTGCCTGAATCAGGTGTAGAAGCTTTCTGACTCACGATGCCTGCCAGCCCAGGAGCATTTTCACACACTGGAAATGTCAATGATTGACTTCTATGAGTCCGAGCAGGCACACTCTCCCTCTCCTTCCCCCCACGGCCAGAATCAGCAGCCAGTTGGTGTTTCCCACTCCCCAGAACACTGCAATTGTCATGCCTTGCAGACTGTCATGGCATGCCCTGCAGGCCCCGGCCCCCAGGTACTCGGCCAGCTGCTGCTGACATCCTCCACCTGTCCCTCTCCCTGGAGGAGGATACATAAGCTGGCTGGCTGAGGTGGCCTGGGAGAGCCAGCACGGACAGCACTGTGGCAATGCTTAATTGCTTTTCACGGTCTAGCTCCTTCCTATCTCTCATCTCACACTATTGCCCCGCTCGTGCTCTTCGTTCCTCTGATGCCATACTTCTCGCCTGCCCAAGTGTCTCTACTTCCCTTGCTCGGCTTCATCCATTTTCTTCTGCTGCCCCTTACGCCTGGAACGCTCTTTCAGAACATCTGAGATCCACAAGTTCAATCGCAGGTTTTAAAGCTCAGCTAAAAACTTTTCTTTTTCCTAAAGCTTTTAAAACTTGATGCTGTTTGGACTTTATACTGTTATACTGTTAGTTTTACCCTACCCAGTGCCTGTTTGCATTCTCTTCCCCTCCTTATCGCTCTACTATGATTTTAATAGAATGTAAGCCTATGAGGCAGGGTCTTGCTATTTACTGTTTTACGCTGTACAGCACCATGTGCATAGATGGTGCTATATAAATAAATAATAATAATAATAATTGGTTAGCCACAGATGTCAATATCAAAGCTACCCCTCACCCCACTCAGTGCCTTCCAAATGTGGAGTTATTCAATTCACACACACACAGCACTGTTGCCTGATACACAGTTGTATAATTCCAGAGACTTTTGAAGCTACAAATGGGCACATGTCTGCCCTGATATTAATCAATGGGTTTGAAAGCAGCCAATCTCCGCTCTGGGAGACCAAATGCTCTCCAGATGTTTGTGGTTACCAGATAATTCAGGGGCGGAGCACACAGCTCTAATAGTAAGAAATCCCTAGCAAGTGACATACTCCCAGTTAAGCATGTGTAGGACTGCAACCTAAATCTACTCCCTAGGTAACTGATGGAATCAGTGACCTAGGGAGGTTGTGGGCTCTCCCACACTAGAGGCCTTCAAGAGGCAGCTGGACAACCATCTGTCAGGGATGCTTTAGGGTGGATTCCTGCATTGAGCAGTGGGGTTGGACTTGATGGCCTTGTAGGCCCATTCCAACTTTGCTATTCTATGATTCTATGATCTCTTTTACACTGATGCAAATGTTTCCTCTCTCTCACACACACACCCATGCACCCACACACACACACAGAGAGAGAGAGAGAGAGAGAGAGAGACTTTCAGTCTCCCTTGACTGCTCCTGAATTTGTGAAGGAACCTCCTGTGACAGCTGGAGGGGTGGCAAGGCCTATATTCCCTTCCCCCTTGCGTCCACATTTGACTTGAGCTGTCTTGTCCAATTTGCAATTCAGGAAACTGCTGCTGCCCCGTTCTGATGTCAGCTGAGAAAATGCTGAATTGCTTCTTGCTCTTGTCGTTATGCTGCATTTGCCACGTTGCATTAGACTACGAAGTTATATAATAGCAAATCAAGCCACATACAATGCTAGATGCCCAACACACGTAAGGAATCCTTCTACTGCACCATTATGTTTTCCATATCGCCAATTGCCAACCATGATTAGGGAGCGATGAGTGTGTTCAGGAGCGTGCATACATTTGAAAAATGCACATAGAGACAATGAAGAAATCCATCCTGGGGGTGGAGCGTTCATCAGTTCAGCCCTCTGGACTCCACCTCATTTCTCTATGAGCTGGCCCAGCTCCATCTGCATGGAGTTGGGCTAGCTTGCAGGTTTTGCCAGTTTTAAAATAAAATACATAAATAGAAATGTGCACAATTCATGGGGTGCGATTCATGTAATTTGCACAAGCCAGAACCATAATTTGCGTAAACCATCGCACACATTTCTATTTCATTTTATTTTTTAAAAAAAGGAAATGTTCCCAGATTTTAGGGAAAGCCCTACGGCTTGGTCCACAAATGGGAGCCTAGTCAGGTCTTGCTGGGATTCTGTCGAGCCCAAAAAGGGATGGATTCCACAGCCACAGATGATGATGATGATGATGATGATGATAATAATATATTTCTTACCCGCCTCTCCCTTTGGATCGAGGCGGGGAACAACATTAGAACAGGAATACATACATCTTAAAAATTCTTGATTTTACATACATCTGGATAGGCCTGCCGAAAAAAGCTAGACTTTAAAGCTGCCTTAAAATCACACAGTGTGTTAATTTTACGAATCTCCTCCGGCAGGCCATTCCACAATCTGGGGGCGACAGAAGAAAAGGTCCTCTGGGAAACTGATGTCAGCCTAGTCTTGGCTGACTGAAGTAAGTTCACCCCAGAGGACCTGAGTGTGCGGGGCAGACTGTATGGGAGAAGGTGATCCCACCTGGATGTCCCTAAATGCACTTTATTTATTTATTTATTTATTTATTTATTGCACTTATATACCGCTCCCATAGCCAGGGCTTTCTGGGCAGTTTACAGAAATTCTAAAATTAAGATAAAAATGAATATACAACATTTAAAATTCTAAAACACAGAAACATACACACATAAAGCATTAAAAACCATTAAAAATCCATACTTTTGATAGAAGTGCACAAACACATTTTAGTCCATGGAAAAAGAATGTGCGCATTTCAAAGATTTGCTGGGGTGAGGGGATGCATTAATTTTCCTGTGGAAAGGTAATCCCCATACGCACACAACAAGTATCACTACTGAGGCAGACATGAGATGGACTGAGCTTTGTGGTGGAAATTGGAGAACTTCAATGATCTTTGCTTGTACACACATTCTTAGTCAGAGCTGTGAGTATAGCTGGGGCTCTCCCAGAAGCCTTTTAAAGGTAGAAGCAATGTCAGCCTAACAATGATGAATTGGCCTGCTGGGGGCAGGAAGGCCGGTTGCTAAATGTTTCCTTCCCTGTAGAGTATCTTGTTAAAGCACGGAATAAATGCATGATGGATTTTTGTGGTCTCTTCTGGGAAGGGGCGTAGATCAGTGGCAGCGTGCATGGTTTGCACACAGATGATTCCTAATTCAACCCCTGGCATCTCCAGTTAAAAAGTTCACAGGAAAGAGTCTTGAAAGTTGTTACCGTGACATTACCTGTCTGGCCATACAGAGTTTACGTTGATGACTGTGTGTGCTTGTTATAGATCTATGGTTTGGTAAGTATTTCTAGGGCGAGAATGTAGATTTGCAAGTATGAGTTGATTGAGGGTTTGAGAAGGAGGGTGAAGTGTGTGTATGTGTGTGTGTGTGTGTGTGAGCGCTATATAAAATGGATGTTGCGTTAGTAAATTGTGAGCTCCCTGGGAGTTCCCAAAGAGTTCACCTAGCCTGCTCACTGTGCGCTGCCTGGCTGCTCCTTTTCCAATGGAGCTGGCACTCAGCATTGTGCACATCTGAGGCCTCCAAAAAGTGCATAATTCCCACGGCACGCCATTAGCATGCTAGGGGAATTGCACACTTTCCAGAAGCCATGGATGCGCACATTCCCTCCCTCCGCCTGCATCCATCCGGGTCTCTGTCTTAATGCTTGTGTCCATTTTACCCCTGTGTCCATTATTATTATTATTATTATTATTATTATTATTATTATTATTATTTATTTATATAGCACCATCAATGTACATGGTGCTGTACAGAGTAAAACAGTAAATAGCAAGACCCTGCCGCATAGGCTTACAATCTAATAAAATCATAGTAAAACAATAAGGAGGGGAAGAGAATGCAAACAGGCACAGGGTAGGGTAAGCAGGCACAGGGTAGGGTAAAACTAACAGTATAAACTAACATTCCCCTGCCCGCCCACCCACTCAGCATTTAATGACCAATGAGAATCTTTAGTCCCAATTGTTGACGCCTATTGTTTTGTTTGCTTGTTTCCCCTTCATTGTTCCCTAAAGTTTTCCCCCTCTTGGCGTTCTGAGATAGCATCAAACGGGGGCCTCCCACACATGGATTCCTGCATTGAGCAGGGGGTTGGACTCGATGGCCTTGTAGGCCCCTTCCGGCTCTGCTATGCTATGATTCTATGGCTAGCCCTTGCCAGTTCTGGTGCGTGTGAAGTCAAACTGCTGGCAGTGGTGTCTGCACCACCCCTACCATTCACGGGTGTGATTAGTACTTAGAATCATAGAATCATAGAATCATAGAATAGCAGAGTTGGAAGGGGCCTACAAGGCCATCAAGTCCAACCCCCTGCTCAATGCAGGAATCCACCCTAAAGCATCCCTGACAGAGGGTTGTCCAGCTGCCTCTTGAAGGCCTCTAGTGTGGGAGAGCCCACAACCTCCCTAGGTAACTGGTTCTATTGTCGTACTGCTCTGACAGTCAGGAAGTTTCTCCTGATGTCCAGCTGGAATGTGACTCAGGCGGTAAGCATTGAAATGAGCAGAAACACTAGTTTCTGGAAGGGGAGTGACCTGCCCTTTCCAGAAACTAGCATTGTTGCTAAATTTGGCATTTGCCATCAAAAGCGTTAATCGCACTGGTGAATGACAGGGCCTGAGTGTGCCCCATCACCAGTTATGATGGCCATGCATGCACCAGGACCAGTGGTGTCTGGCCACACACAGGAAACTCATGTTGGATGACACCCTTGGCGTTCCCCTGAGCCTGCTGAAATGCCCGTTGTGTGTAAGTGGTGCTATTTGGACTGTATGTGGATCAGTACTCAAGACAGCACCATGTACATTGATGGTGCTATATAAATAAATAATAATAATAATAAGACAGTGGCCG
Source organism: Elgaria multicarinata webbii (assembly GCF_023053635.1). Taxonomy (NCBI): domain Eukaryota; kingdom Metazoa; phylum Chordata; class Lepidosauria; order Squamata; family Anguidae; genus Elgaria; species Elgaria multicarinata. Next base: position 111,517,062 of record NC_086177.1, on the reverse strand, counting down.
TAGCTAGACCTAAGGTTTATCCCTGGATCATCCAGGGGTCAAACCTGTTCTTCTAGGTGACACACAGGGGATCCAGTGCTCAGGCAGGGGCGAACCCTGGATGATCCCAGGATAAACCTTAGGTCTAGCTGTGGCCAGTGAGTTCACTTTTAGTATAGGATAAAGCCCTAAGATGGACCGACCCACTAGAAAGCAGTCTCACCTCTTCAACTTGCACATGGTGCATCACCGGATTGCAGCCTGAATTGTTCATTGCATTCATGGTGCTATTGTTTATTATTTTCATAACTGGCTTAGTTTTCCATTTTAGTATTTCTAATATGCTCTAGAAAAATAAGCCGGAGATGCAAACATCATCGATCACTTTCAGATTATACCATTCCTGCTGTTTTTCATTCTCATCCATCTCGCTCTCAATTCTCACTTCTTCTGAGCAGACGCATGCACACACTAATGTTGCAAATGCATTTTCTTTGACTCATCCATGAGCGTCGCCCAGGCCCAAGGTCTACTGCACCCGGCAATTTCCATCGTGTTCTGCCCTCCACCAAAGTCCACTGTGGGATCGCAAGGCTACGATTTGCTCCGTTGCACAAACAACATGTGCCATCACGTTCTGTTGTGCGGTGTGCAAGATGCCAGAACTGCCAAATTTTAAAGTGCACATGCATAGATTTTGGGGTGAAAAAGAGATAATCAATACTAAGGGGATGGACAGAACTGTAACTTCAGGTCAGAATTGCCATTGTGACACTCACACAGCTGTTCACTCTTTGCCCCCATCATCATCATCACCATCGTCATCATAATACACCAACAACTGGCCATCAAATTCAACCTCATTATTATTATTATTATTATTATTTATTTATTTATATAGCACCATCAATGTACATGGTGCTGTACAGATAACACAGTAAATAGCAGGACCCTGCCGCGTAGGCTTATACATCCTCACCCAAAACAATCTTTGAAAATGCAACTCATAAAATATACAGGTACAGAATAATTCGTACAGACCACAGAATCCCTTGCAAATGGCCACACATAATGGTTATGGACAAAAAAAGAAAAAAATGTGTGTACCTCAATACCTAATGACAGAAGAGGAGGGCAACAAGGATGATTCAGAGGAGGGCAACCAGGATGTTCAGGGGTCTGGAAACAAAGCCCTATGAAGAGAGACTGAAAGAACTGGGCATGTTTAGCCTGGAGAAGTGGAGATTGAGGGGAGACATGAGAGCACTCTTCAAATACTTCAAAGGTTGTCACACAGAGGAGGGCCAGGATCTCTTCTCGATCCTCCCAGAGTGCAGGACACGGAATAACGGGCTCAAGTTAAAGGAAGCCAGATTCCGGCTGGACATCAGGAAAAACTTCCTGACTGTTAGAGCAGTGCGACAATGGAATAAGCTACCTAGGGAGGTTGTGGGCTCTCCCACACTAGAGGCATTCAAGAGGCAGCTGGACAACCATCTGTCAGGGATGCTTTAGGGTGGATTCCTGCATTGAGCAGGGGGTTGGACTCGATGGCCTTGTAGGCCCCTTCCAACTCTGCTGTTCTATGATTCTATGATTCTATTCTATGATGATGATGGGCCAAACTAGATGTTACGCTAAAGATGTGGCAGTTGATATGGACAGATTCTATGATTCTATGAAATGTTGTGGAAGAGGAGAAGGAAAAGAGAGAGAAAAAATAAACCCCACTGGCCATAGAAGTCAAAGAACTAGGGCTACAGGAAAAGGTCACAATTATTCCGTTAGTCACATCAGTCACCAGCATCACAACAAAAAGCTATACAGATAACTTTCAGAAACTGGGCCTACCAAAATCCTTCCACACCAACTTCCAGAAGGCAGCCGTACTTAAAACATGCTCAATGGTCAGGAAATTCCTGAATCTGTAAAAGACAACATGACTTGGCAAAGCCCATCATGTCCATCTAGAAAAACCGCCATGAGTGAGAAAAAGACTAATAACAATAATAATACTAATAATAATAATAATATTTCTTACCCGCCTCTCTATTTGGATCGAGGCAGGGAACAACAGTAAGTATAAAATACATGACCTGGCAAAGCCCATCATGTCTGTTTAGAAAAACTGCCAGGAGCAAGAAAGAGATATAATAATAATATCAACAACAACAACAACACAAAATTGGTAGAAAAAACAAATAAACATTAGGTTGCCAGGTAGCGGTGCTGGAGCAATTTGAGATGGATGAAAATGAGTTGAGATCTCTAAGAACCCAACCCGTGGAATCCGTCGTGGCCCAAGGTCCCCAAGCCACCTGGAGTTGACTGATTTCTAGATTTTTATTTTTAAACTTTCCTAACTTTTATTCAAATTCATTCACAGAAAAACGTGCACATTTCTCTTGAGAAACATGCCATGCTGTAAAATATACGCCGGGAAAATTCAAATGGAACGGGGGAAAGGAAAAGGAAGGAACCTCTCGTGCAAGCACTGAGTCAGTAATGACCTGCAGCTTTAACTGTTGTGATGAAGAGGGCATTTCACCAGGTTCTCCATATACACAAATGACACCTGCTGAAATTCCCTTTACAATACAACTGTTAAAGACACAGGAGCCCTGTCCTCCTTTTCATATGGTCACCCTAGCTTAACCCTTCCTTACTCATTGTTCCTCCACTACAAATTCCCCCTGGTAGTTTTTGCCTATCCACTCCACTAAGCCAGGCTCTAATATAAAAAGGAAGCCCAGTTTGGGTGAAGGACTGAGAGCGGCAGCAGGGAAGGATCAGCAGGAAGGATAGGGATGAACAAACACACCTAGGTCTGTTTCATTGCATGTCTGGCCGCTTCGTCCACCTTCATTCATTGCCTCCATTGTGCACAACAATGGAGGCTCCAGAAATGACATAATTTCCCCTGCTGCATAAATGGTGGCCATAAAAGCCCCATTTATGCACAAACGGAGCATTCACACTTTTACTCTTGTGCAAAGGCCGCCTTTACGGCCATCATTTATGCAATGGGAAATATGCATAATTTCAGGATCCTCCATTGTTGCACAAAATGGAGGCTCTGGGAATTATGCATTCCCCCCCCCTCCGTTGCGTAAATGGGGCCTTCACAGCTGCCATTTACGCATCAGGGGAAATTATGTAATTTCCGGAACATGCACAACGGAGGCTCTAGACAAGGGAGGACAGCTTCTGGGAGCTTGTTAGGCTGTGTGGGTGATCAACCTACATACCTGTGAATGCCAGTGTGGTGTAACGGCTAAAGTGTTGGACTGGGAGTTGGGAGATCCGGGTTCTAGTCCCCACTTGGCCATGGAAACCCACTGGTTGACTTTGAGACAGTCACAGACTCTCAGTCCAACCGACCTCACAGGGTTGTTGTTGTGACAAGAACATGGGAAGGAGGAGGATTATGTACACTGCCTTGGGTTCCTTGCAGGATAAAAGACGGGATATAAATGTAATAAATAAATAAATAAATAAATAAATGCACCGTTGGCACCTGACTGGGTCCAGGGAAATGGACACAGCAGAGTCTGTCACACTCCTGGACCCGTCGGGTGCCCATGACATCCCTAAGAAAAGGTGAAATGTTTATTTATTTAATTAGTTTTACTCCCCTTTCTCAGGGCGTATATCCCTGGAAGGCAGCTGATACACAGTATGCAAAATACATCCCTATTATCTCACCAAATGCAGGTTTGAGAACACACGTCTTCCAAGGCAGCATGCCTTAATGATAGCTTATGTTTGGGGTTTTTTTTTTTAGCCATGTTCAGACATTCAGGCGAATATGTGAGGGCTTCCCATGTGTAGAGAATTGGGACCATACAAACTGGCCCCAACCTCTATGTCTACCTATGACCACCTCCATTCAGACCTTCCCATATTGACCCAGCAAGGTCTGAAATGGAGTTCTACTCACATTCACTTGAACGTGGGTAGAATGTTTTGTATGGTTGGGAACCCTGATAAGGCACAGGCACAACACTCAACCCACTTTAGGTGCCGGTGCGTTTTCTTGAAGAAGATTGTTCTGTTCTTGTATGGTGTGGGGTCTAAATGATGGAGGGAGCTTTGGCTATTGGGCAGTATAACAATGCAATAAATAAATAAATAAATAAATGTATTCAGTAAAGCATATTTGGAACCCAGCATCTGCTGAACAAATGTTCCACAAACTAGGGGGGAAAACACACGGCCATCTATTTCTTTGCACCGCTGTAACGACAACAATGTGATCATTTCACCCATTCAACTTGTCCTCCTTCCACCTTTGTTTCATCTCTCAAGCGTGAGAGGAAGGCAAGAAAACAAGGTTCCACATTCCACATCCTTGTCCACCCAGCCAATCCCTTTGCTCCAAAACTGGGACAGATGCTGAAACATCTGTGCGGAACACAGTCAGCAGTTCCCCCTCCCCTCTTTTTCTTCACACTGGAGTTAATCTCAGCTCCAGGGATGAGAAGCAGAGGGATCAGGGAAGAATCCACCCTCTACCCCCACAGGGGAGCTTCCTACTGTTCTCTGGTGTGAGGACACGAGGGCGTGATTTTGCTAATTAAATACCTGCTAATGTGGAGGCAGCTGAACGAGGGAGGCTTCTAATTAAAACGAGGAGGCAAACAACACAAAAATCAATCCATTTGCCAAGAGCTCAGCAGGAGAAAGGCCCCCCTCTGCAGCTTTCTGGATGGACCACACACAGGCAGATAAAGTCTCGAGAAACATATGGAACTTCCTTTTTAAAAAAAACCATTGTATTTTGTTAGGGTGACCATATGGAAAGGAGGACAGAGCTCCTGTATCTTTAACAGTTGTATAGGAATGTTTAGCTCAAAATACTTAACCGCTGTGGCTTAGCATACCTTCTGAACAGGTTCTATTTCTGTTTCTTGTCGCTTTTACATGTATTTAGCCATACATTCATTCTGTCTTGTTTCTGTATTAATCTACAGTGTGCGTGCATGCGTGAGTTTAGTAAAGCTAATGGAAAAGGAAATTTGCATTTCAATGCATATTAAACGTGCAATGCTAAACATGTTACCAAAATTCACACAGTCAAATTCCCTAAGCACCTATACGTTTCCCCTTGCTTCTTTATCTGATCAAATAGAGAGAAGAGGTTAGATCCAGACTTTGAGCTATGGCATCATTGCTGGTCTCTTTCTAACTTCTCGGAGACCATGTAGTGCAGTAGGTGTGTGCATGCTTTATTACGTGTGCAGTCTCTCTCTGTCTCTCTCTGTCTCTCTGTCTCTCTCTCTCTCTCTCTCTCTGTCTCTCTGTCTCTCTCTCTCTCTCACACACACACACACACTTTAAATTTCTTGTTAAAGATCTCAAGTCTCGGGTCTGAGAATCAGTAACTCTTTCCCAGAGACCTTGGAGAGAGGCTGCCAGTTACAGTATAGTCAGTCAGTCAGTCCAGGAGTAGATGGAACTTCTGCAAAGTACCAGGCAAATCTCATCAGCCCAGAGGAATTAGTTCCTTCCCGCCCCCTCCAAGGCGGACCGTGCATGCATAGCATTTGACAAATATAGATGAGGGTAAAGAGGCCACTGTGCCTTTGTACTTTGGCAATGCTGGACTAATAGGTCATTGGTCTGATTCAGCATGGCTCTTCTCGTGTTCTTATGCATAGGATTGAAAATGTGCTAAGAAAACTGAGTGTACGTCTAAACACAATTTAATCAATGGGTGCACGTCTGTATACATTTGGGGGGAAAATATGGCCACAAAAATACATGCAGGTTTTGGGGAGGCAAAATGAGGACCTCAAGGTCTTCTCACTGAGGAGACCCATTAGGGAGGGCCCATAGCTAAACATTATGGTATGTGCTTTGGATGCATAAGTTCCCGGCTCTGATCCATGCATTTTTTCCAGTTGAAGAATCTGAGACAGCAGGGTTGGGGAAAGGCCTCTGCCTGAATCCTTGGAAAGCTTTTCCCATTAACAGGCGGCTGAAATACTGAGCTGGATGGATCAGTATAAAGCTCAGTCAATCAATGGATACTGTTGTTTTTATGTTTCTGATGGTTTTTTAAATTTTGTATACTTTTTAATGTTTACCATTTTTAACTGTTGTAAACCACCCAGAGAGCTTCGGCTATGGGGCGGTATATAAATATAATAAATAAATAAATAAATAAATAAATAAATAGTCTTCATATGATAAGGTTTTCAAGGAACCCCAGGGCTATCCAGAACAAAATTTGAAGTGCAGAAAAGGGCAACTCATATGATTAAGGGGCTGGAGCATCTCCTCTACGAGGGGAGGTTACATCAACTGGGAATGTTTAGCTTGGAAAAAAGGAGGCTACAGGGAGACATGATAGAGGTGTACAAAACTATGCATGGTGTGGAGAATGTGGGTAGAGAGACATTTTTCTCCCTCTTTCAAAACACTAGAACCCAATGAGGTCATCCCATGAAGCTGACTGGTGGGAGATCCAGGACAAATAAAAGGAAGGACTTCTTCACACAGTGCACAGTTAAATTATGGATCTCACTACCACAAGATGTAGTGATGGCCACCAATTTGGATGGCTTTTAAAGGGGGTTGGATAAATTCCTGGAAAAGAAGTCTTTCAATGGTTACTAGCCCTGATGGTTGTATGCTATCTCCAGTATTCGAGACAATAAACCTGTGTGCGCCAGTTGCTGGGGAACATGGGTGGGAGGGTGCTGTTGCACCATGTCCTGCGTGTTCATCCCTGGCCAATGGCTGGTTGGCCACTGTGAGAACAGAGTGCCGGACTAGATGGATCTTTGGTCCGATCCAGCATCAGAGCTCTTCTTATGTTCGTATGTTCTAAGGCCATCGCTGCAACTGCATTGCCAAACCAATGAAAAGGACCCGTGATGGGTCTGAAAACCATTACGCCTTTCATTGCCAAGACCTCAAGAGGAGTGCTCTGACTTGGCAATGGGAGTTATTTCCTTGCCTTCAGCAGCTGACCCAAGAGCAAATAAAATTCTAATAAATTGTTTAAAAAAGAAAAAGAAAAATCTGCCCAAATGGAGCTGTCCCTTCAGCACCACACACACACACACACACGCATCTTCTCCATCCCTCGGCAAGGGCTGAGCGCCGCCTACTGCCCATACAGCCTGACATGACATCCGTCACAATTCCACAGCAGTAGGTCAGTTGTGCGACAGCTATTTCCCCCCTGCGGTCCCGAGGAGCCGCTAGGACTCCGTATCGATCCAGCTGTCAGCACTGCCTTGCATATGGCTGCGTCTAATCTGCTTTCCTAGTCATCTAAGAAGCCAGTGTTTCTTAGCAGTCTAAATACTCACCAGAACGGGGTGGGGGCACTGTGTGGGTGGATGGGTGCACTTGTTACTCTAGGACAATCCATTCTCACACTTGCCCACTGTTAGATACATCGCATCCACAACGTTAGTGCCTCCCTTTCTTCCTCTCACAGTGAACACAAAAACATGGGCTCCATTTTTTTATTTTTTTATACCAGGCATCCTGGGTGTTGAACCAGAAGCCCATGCAGGTCAACCACAGGTTCCCTGCTCCTGATCCCATTGAGGTTTTGAGCAGAGTAGAGGAAAGGAGACAGTTCAAGCTAGGCTTCCTGGTCTTGGGAATCAAGTGACATCAGAGAAGCAGTCTCGTACCAGTGCTTTCTATACGTTTCTGGAACTTTCGATCCCTCTGAGCTCTGGCGACATGTTGAAGGTATTTAGCTCAGGCTTGCCTAGCTGCTGCTTGTTTCCTAATTAGGAGTGGGCAAGCTCCCCCATGCAGGCCCCGGTGAGCGCTCGCCCTGCTGCCACCCCCCACCTGACCCTACTTCCTGAGCCTCACAAGCCTCTTCTGAGGCTCAGCTTGCCCAAGTGAGCATTCGGCTCCCACTCGTTCCTCCACAGCAAAATGGTGCACTTAACCCCCTGTGGCCATGGGGGGAATTGCACAATTTCCAGAGCCTCTGCATGAATGGTGGCCATAAAGGCCCCATCTATGCAAGCTCTGTGTGCGCCTTTACTCTTGTATCAATGGGGCCTTTATGGCTGCCATGAACACAAGGAGGGGAAACGTGTCATTTCTGGAGTGAGGGCAGATGGCTGCCAAGTGTTCGTCAGGGCTCGCCGAGTCTCAAAAGAAACTTGTGTGGCCTGACAAGTGATGGTGGGGTAGCAGTGGTGACCGGGTGAGTGGCCAGATGCACCCATCCCTTGGCCTGGGACCCAGTTGGGCACTCAAGGCAATCCTATTACCTTTGCTTCCTGAAAGTAACTCCCCTGCACAGCTACACCAATCTTCAGTGCCTGATCACCTGTTGGTGTCTTATAATTAAGCTGGAAGTTCTCTACTGTGGGGGTGGGCAGAAAGTAGACCGCCAGATGTTTGGGACTTCAACTCCAAGCATTACTGACCATTGGCCAGACTGGCAGGGGCTTCTGGGAGTTGAAGTCCAAAGCAGCTGGAGTTCTTCCTTCTGCCCATTCCCGCTCCACTGAACCTCTTCAGCTCAGAAGTCTCCCTCTGCTTAACTGTTATGAGACAAGACTCTCATTTGCCACCTACCTGGGTTGTTGGTTGTGATTGTGCTTTGCCAAGGTTTTGACTTTTAAAATTATGTTCTGGGTTTACTTGGTTTTTAAATATGTTCTGCTTGGAGGCAATAGCCAAATACCATATTTTGTTTGTTGTGATTCCAGTGGGCAGAAAAACGTTCTATAAGTTATTTAGATGATAAGGATGATGATGATAGAATCAGAGTTGAAAGATACCTCAGAGATAATCTAGTCCAACCCCCCGAATCTGCACATCAAGGTGCAGTTATGACATCCCTGACAGAAGGCCATCCAGCCTCTTCTTAATACCTCCAGTGAAGGAGAACCCACCTTCACCTGGGCCAAACTGTTCCACTGCTAAACAGCTTGTCTCAGAAGGTGGTAAACATTGTCATGACCAGGGGAGCAGGCCAAAAACTAATGAACTACAGCCAAGCCCATACCGCCGGTTTTAGAAAAGCCTGAGGCCCTGTACTACTTTTAAAAGGGAGTGACACCTTCTACCACACAATTGTGGGAACTGTAAAGTCAGTCAGGAAGCGTACAGCAGCCTGCATTGGCCACTGACGAAGACTTGGTGTTGAAACGCGTTTGGCCTGTTCATTTTATGTTGTTTCTGTCGGATATTTGTTCCTGTGAAATACGTTATTGCACTCTTAATGCAATATTACTGTTAATTCCAATTTTATTCCTGTACATTAAATACCACTGCTTTATTGTATATTACCATAACATTTTATTTAGCGGTATCCCTGACAGAAGGCCGTCCAGCCTCTGCTTCATACCTCCAGTGAAGGAGAACCCACCTTCACCTGGGCCAAACTGTTCCACTGCTAAACAGCTTGCCCCAGAAGGTGGTAAACGTTGCCATGATGAAGAGAGCAGGCCAAAAACTAATGAACTACAGCCAAGCCCATACAGCGGCCTGCTCCTGCCTTGATATGCTCATGCTGCAGATTATTGCACCATTATTCGTGGCACGTTGCATGGTGCCTAGCGGCCTTTTGGCACCTTTACATGACCAGTTTGGTTTGCAGGTTGAAGGGGTGGGGTTCAGTGTGACCGTCATGCACACACTGGGTATGCAACTCTACTTTTCCCAAAACACAGAACTGTACTTTCTGATGCAGAAGAGGAAAACCCAAATCAGAGGGACCACGTGCGTGTGATTTAAAGGCCACCGACTGACTCAATCAGATTGTTGTTATTTTTTACGTAGCAGCCTCCGTCCATGACTGGGTGATGCTTCCCCCTAGTGGTAGGTCTTCAGGGAGAACGTATCTCCTAATCCTCCTCCAAATGTCTGTGTTATGGGGGGGGGGTCTGTTTCAGGAGGGATGACATAAGGGGTTCCAGCCTGGACACTCTACTGAAAGTTATGGGAGGAGGTTAATTTGTACAAGGGCTTCCATGGCTATTAGCTGTTAATGAGGCTATGGATTTAACCAAACCTTCTGAGCTGGCGGTCACAATCATCACTTCTTGTAGTAGTGAGGTTGTAGGGGAATGGAGGTTGTAGTACTTGACCACCACTACTGGTTGCTAGAGTTACTGGCAAACATCTCCAAGCTCAGGGCTGGAGAAGGACCAGGGGGCATGAGAAAACCTTCCTAAAATCAGAAGTGAGCTTTTAAAGACACCCCACCCCACCCCGTGAATTCTTCTCTGGCTTGGAGTCAATTACTACAGCTTTCAAGAGAATCATCACTCCTATATGTCCCAATTAACATGCTGTGGTGCACTGCTAATCAGGATGGCCTGGAGAAACCGGGAGGGAGGGAATGAACATGCAGCACTGCCCAAGATCACTAGGATAATAGATGAAGAAAATAACGTGTTTTGGTAAATTCTTATAAAATTTGTGTCCAGTTCTGGGCTCCACAATTCAAGAAGGACGCAGACAAGCTGGAGCGTGTTCAGAGGAGGGCAACCAGGAGGATCAGGGGTCTGGAAACAAAGCCCTATGAAGAGAGACTGAAAGAACTGGGCATGTTTAGCCTGGAGAAGAGAAGATTGAGGGGAGACATGAGAGCACTCTTCAGATACTTAAAAGGTTGTCCCACAGAGGAGGGCCAGTTTCTCTTCTCGATCCTCCCAGAGTGCAGGACACGGAATAATGGGCTCAAGTTAAAGGAAGCCAGATTCCAGCTGGACATCAGGAAAAACGTCCTGACTGTTAGAGCAGTATGACAATAGAATCAGTTACCTAGGGAGGTTGTGGGCTCTCCCACACTAGAGGCCTTCAAGAGGCAGCTGGACAACCATCTGTCAGGGATGCTTTAGGGTGGATTCCTGTATTGAGCAGGGGGTTGGACTCGATGGCCTTGTAGGCCCCTTCCAACTCTGCTATTCTATGATTCTATGATTCTATGAAAAGACTGATATTCTCACCCATCTGCACCAGCCAAATTCAATACTGGCAGCTTTTCCCAGGATGGAGAGGACTATGTTGAATCTGCCTGCCATGTAGCTTTGAAACACGAGGAACCAATCAGAAAAAATGGAAAAAAGAGGTGGCAACCCCAATGGTTGAATAGACAGCAATTCAATATCCAACTTTTAACAACTAGGACTCAAAGCTGTCCACCCGGATGGACAAATCTGCCAGTACTCCTTTCTCCCACCTTGTTTTAAAGCTCCTTCCATCCCATTTCTGAAGAAATGTGTGCATTTTCTTAAGTTCCTATCGAAACCTTACCTGAATACCATCCTCACCTGTTCCTAGTGTGCACTCTGAAAGCTGGCTACTTAATCTCCCTCTGAGCTGACTCCTGTTCCAACCAAGCATCCCTATAGTCAAGTTTTGGAGGACTCAGGGGTGTGTGTGCTTTTGCCCATTCCTGATTCAATCTATGCTGAATTACGCTCCCGGGCTGAGTCAGTAACACTGAGAATGGCTCCCAAAGCATTAGCTATTCCTGGCACATTCAAAGTATGCCTCACAGGCAACAATGAATTCCTGAGTGATCCAGGAGGCTGAGCTTCTTGCACTAAGGAAGGGGAGGAGGCAGCAACGACCCAGTCCCAGATCCATCCGCTGCCCTTCAGTTCCAAAAGTTCCTCCATGTATGTGTGGGAGGTGGGGAATTCTACCACGTGCCACAGTGCAGAACGAATCAACCACCTCCTCCTGAAACATGAGAGCAACGGAGCTGGCTGCAAAAGAGTCCGAGGGAGGGATCTCTGTGTCCGTACGGTGTGTGAAGGGACACTCTGAACGCCAGTAATGTCCATGCCAGGGAAGGAGCCTCATGCCCAACTACACACACATATACCACACACACACACACAAAGGTAAGGTATATAGTTTGCACATGAGCACATTGCTGTGTTGGGGGAGCCATAAATATCATCTAAAGGGTCCTTCGTACGAACCCCTGAACAGTGGTCTACTCACTATCCCCGCTCTCTCTGCCCCCAACAGCGTATAGATCAACCAAACCACAGTGTGCTCCTCAAATTATGTGCATTTCCAGGAATATGGCCATTCAAACCCTATGTCCAGAGATCTTTGCCAGTACTTTTCGATTTGCCACCCTGATCCTAAGGGAAAGGGGGAGGTCTCGACGATACTATACCAGCCGTCTCAGTTGAGGCCCGTTCAGGGTGGATAACGGTCTCTCCTCGACGCGTTGCTCCCTCCTTCGGTGAGGATGTCTTATCTGGCTTTTGAGACCTCCTTCAGCTTAATTGCAGGAATTAATTCATTTACTCCCACAGATTGTCTGGGGCACCATTTTCCCTCTCTCTCTCTCTCTCTCTCTCTCTCTCTCTCTCTCTCTCTCTCTCTCTCTCTCTCTCTCCACTACTCCCCCCTCCCTGTAAGTACAGCTTGCTAACTTTCAGATCTGAGCATTTCACAGGACCATGTGATGCGTAAGCATGGAAACACATAATGATTCCCACTTAGCTGGTACACAACAGGCGGTGCCCAGGCGCTTGGAAACTGGGCAGCTCCCAGTAAGCCAGGGAAGAAGAAAAACATACTTTCCTTCCACCCGCTTCAGAAAGGGAGAGATGGACAAGGGATGTGTGGGGGCAAAGAAGGGGTGAGTAGAAAGATACATGAGCTCCCTAGGTCTGGGACCAATGCAGAGATGGGGGGGGGGGGCAAAAGAGGCCTCCTCCTCCTCCTCCTCCTCCTCCTCCCCCCACATCTGAAGAGAGTTTTGGCACCAATGAACTTGTTCCATCAAGATGTAGGCCAGGTTGGCGCGTTGAATGCCACAGGCCAGCCAGCTAACCCTGGGCATTGTTAGGCATTCAGGGAAGGGAAGGGCCTGGGGAGAAATGTTTCTTCTCTAACGTTTGGAAAGGAGAAAAATGGGAGTATGCGGAACTGCATTTAATTCAGAGTACACACACACACACACACACACACACAGAGTGACTACTCCCCTGCCTCCTTGGCGTGCCTACACTCTTCCATTCAAAAACTCCACCCCGTGTCACAGCTGGTCTCATTAAACACAGACGTATATGGTAAGAGAATAAAGGAAATGGGAGGCACATGATAAACCCTAATAAACTGAGGTCAACAGTATGCTAATTGCTTCTCACTGAAATCATTATCAGAAAAGAACTTCCTGGAATATCCCTCCACCCTACAAATAATAATAATAATAATAATAATAATAATAATAATAATAATAATAATAATAATATTATTATTATTATTATTATCTGGGAGTTGAAGCTGAACACAACTGGAGGGCACCAGATTGGGGAAGGGCTGGTATACACTGGATTGGGGAAGGCTGGTTACCTAGGGAGGTTGTGGGCTCTCGCACACTAGAGGCCTTCAAGAGGCAGCTGGACAACCATCTGTCGGGGATGCTTTAGGGTGGATTCCTGCATTGAGCAGGGGGTTGGACTCGATGGCCTTGTAGGCCCCTTCCAACTCTGCTATTCTATGATTCTACGATTCTGAGAATTAAATCAGTGAAAACTAATATTTATCCAGGATGGCCAGAGGACAGTCCTCTATTTGAAAAGCTGCAGGGCTACTGTGAGATGCAGCTGCAAGTATAACACAAGTATAACTAAGAGATCAGGTATGAGCCACGGGGTCATGCATTGCTCCCATCCAATCCCACCTACTGAGAAAGTCTCCTGCCAGAAATTCTGGAGAGCTGCTTCTGGTTAGGTATGGAATTGCCCCCTTCCCTGCCAGCCTGAACACAGAAGCAGCCTTATCTTGAGTCTGACCACTGGCACATATAGCTCAGTATTGTCTATACCAGCCTTCACCAGTGTGGTGTAGTGGCTAAAGTGTTGGACTGGGAGTCGGGAGATCCGGGTTCTAGTCCCCACTCAGCCATGAAAACCCACTGGGTGACTTTGGGCCAGTCACAGACTCTCAGCCCAACCCTCGTCACAGGGTTGTTGTTGTGAGGATAAATTGGAGAGGAGGAGGATTATGTACGCTGCCTTGGGTTCCTTGGAGGGAAAAAAGCAGGATATAAATTCAATAATAAATAAACATAAATAAGTGGTACCTTCCATATGTGTTGGACTACTATTTCCATCATCCTACCTGTGGATGATGGGAGTTGTAGTCCAACACATACAGAGGGGACCAGGCTGGGGAAGGCTATTACAGATTAACGAAAAGCAGCTGTCCAAGATTTCAGGCATGGGACTTTCTCAGTTCTACCCGGAGATGCCAGGGATTGAATCTGGTTAGTGATGGGCAAAGAAGTGAGGTGTGTGTTCACTGTGATTCCTGTCTGCTTTGATTTCTGTGACCCCTTGTGAGCACTGTTCGATTTGTGTGAAGGGGAAAATTGTGCAAACTGAATGGGGAAATTGTGCAAACATTTTGGTATTTTTCAAAGTTGTTCAAATTTCCCTTGTAGACTGAAGTGTGAAATTTTATTGCACGATTTCAAATTGTATTTTTTTCTGTCTGAACGTTGTGCAATTTTCAAACATGAATGCAGGTTCACAGATTTGCAAACATTTCCACAGAACACGTTCCTCTGCTTGCACTCACGTTTGAGCCGTGAATGGGTCATGCTTGACCATTTTGCAACAACAATTCCCCGTACATCCCTAAATCTGGGACCTCCGGCATGCAACACAGTGCACACCCCTAGTATTTACAGCTCATCTATTCAGAAATAAGAACTACTGCACTTAATTCATTGTGCATAGGACTGCAGCCTTTAATGTTACTTAATTTGTTATTTTAATTTGGTGACTACCTTGGGAATTTTGGCAAATGGAAAGGCAGGGGGTAGCTCTTTTAAAGAAAGGAGTAACTATGTTGCAATCACTGTTAGCTATGATTCACACTAACCAGGGTTCTCGTTCAATCAGGGTTGAATCTACTTTTCAGATCCTTATTAAGATGGAGATTTGCTTAGCACTAACCACGGTATGTGATCCAGTCACCTTGTAGTATTTTAACTGTGTTTAAGGGATGGACTACATTATCTATTCACTAGCCCTGGGAAACAGTGCCCACATTGCTCAGGTACCAAATGGAATCATCAACAGTTCTTGAAAAAGAAAGAAATGGTGAGCTGTGAAAGGCCACAAGAAATTGATACTGAAGGCTACAAAAATGGGACTTCCCTGTATGTGTAGATAAGCAGCGTTATCTCAGAGTAAACAATCGTCATCATCAACATTTATTTATTTACATTTCTTAAAATGCCTTTCTAAAAAAAAAGAAGAAGACTCAAGGCAATTTACAAAAGGAATATTAAAACGGCTACAAGATGTTCCATTAAAGTACAACGATCCCATAAAAGAACTAAAACATCAGTGACCACCGTAACCAATTCAACTGATGCATTAAACCAACCTATTATATTCCATGAAATGGCCTGGGAATAGAGGAAATCCTTAACCTGGCACTGAAAGAATGAGTATGTTGGTGCCAGGCAGGACTCACTGGGGAGATCATTCTACAACCAGGGGGGCACCAACAAAAAAGGCCCCCTCCATTGCCTCCCCAGCAATCAGAGGAAGGCGTCTGATGGAGAGATGCTCTATCAGGTTTGTTTTCCCAAGCCATATAAGACTTTATGGATCAAAGCCAACACCGTGAGACAATCCTTTGAGATCATAACCCCTCAGGATCTCGATCGTATAAACAACCTCTGACTTCTTCACATCAAAGGGCAGGTCTACTGCTCCACCTACACAGCTTCACAGTGATCCAAAGTAAAAACTAGGGCTGTGCACGGAACCCCCGAACAGCTTCGTGGCCCGATCCGGAACTTTCGGATCAGGCCCAAACCGCTTCGGGTCCGTGGAGCGAGATCCTGAGGGGCGGATTGAGATTTTGAACCCACTTACTTGCCTCCGCGGCGGATGGTGGAGGCAGGAAAGTGGGGAAGGGGGGACAAAATGGGGGCTGAATAAGCCCCCCTGCCCCCTTACCTGGCTACGCCACTGTCACCTCATGGACTGTGGTGGAAGCGGCACCGCCAAGTAAGCCCCCTCACTTACCTGTGTCCGTCGCAGTCCGGTGCTGGCTTCAACTGAGGCCCAGGCCTCAAGCCGGAAGTAGGCCGCGGCCTACTTCCGGCTTGAGGCCTGGGCCTCAGTTGAAGCCGGCGCCGGATTGCGCCGGAGGCAGGTAAGCCCCTCTCCCCCCTGCCCCCTTACCTGGCTCAGCCGCTGTCGCTGCATGGACTGCAGCGGCGGTGCCAAGTAAGCCCCACTCCCCTCCCACCTACCTGCGTCTGGAGCTCCGGATTCCGATTCGGTGCCGCCTTCGGCAGAGGCGGATCGGATCGCTCTGCTTCCAGATTTGGGGAACCGAAACGGAGCGGAGCACAGCCCTAGTAAAAACCTTCCCAACGTTTTATGCCTTAAGCCTTGAGAGAGAACAAGGGAAGGAAAGAACCTGTCGAGATATCAGCTCGAACTGTGCTGCTAAGCAGTTAATAATGACTTCCGATGTACGCCTCTGGAAACGCAGCCGCGGAACCCAAACCATGACACGGAAGCGGCTTTCCATTTTGCCAGCTCCCACAAAGCTCATTAATCACCCGCGCTGTTCCAAACACAAGCAGGAATGGGCTCCCCACAGCTTGCCCAAGTCAAATGTAAAAAGGTGGACCACGAGGGAGGGTAAAGGGAGTCCCAGCCCTCCCTTGCAATATGCAGTCACTCAGGCTGGATTTATTAAATCAAAGGGCCATTATTAACCATACAGCTTAAATATCTATCTAAATGCAAATCAGTACATGATGGATGTCGGATTATTATTATTATTATTATTATTATTATTATTATTATTATTATTATTATGTAAAAGAGGGAGAGAGAGAAACACTTCATGTGATAAGATCAATCCATTTTGCAGAGGTTTTTTTTTCTCGGGGTGGGGTGGGGTGGGGTGGGGGTGAGCAAATCCACAGAGCAGAGCAGATGTCATGGAGGAAGAAGACTGTTAAGGTGCAATGCTTCATGACGGGTATATTGAAATAACTTTAAATGCTGGAGGGGGGAATTATGATTGAGGGGAGACATGATAGCACTCTTCAAATACTGAAAAGGTTGTCCCACAGAGGAGGGCCAGGATCTCTTCTCGATCCTCCCAGAGTGCAGGACACGGAATAACGGGCTCAAGTTGCAGGAAGCCAGATTCCAGCTGGACATCAGGAACAACTTCCTGACTGTTAGAGCAGTACGACAATGGAATCAGTTACCTAGGGAGGTTGTGGTCTCTCCCACACTGGAGGCCTTCAAGAGGCAGCTGGACAACCATCTGTCAGGGATGCTTTAGGGTGGATTCCTGCATTGAGCAGGGGGGTGGACTCGATGGCCTTGTAGGCCCCTTCCAACTCTGCTGTTCTATGATTCTATGATTCTATTCTATGATGATGATGGGCCAAACTAGATGTTACGCTAAAGATGTGGCAGTTGATATGGACAGAGGGCATGTTTACATCAGCCCAGTATCCCTGGAACGTTTCTGTGCATCCAAATGCCACACAGGGGATCCCGGGAGCAGGCAGGGACAATCCTACCATTTTACTGGGATAACCCTTAGGTGTAGAAAGAGCCAGAGAGACAGAGAAATAGACAGGCTTGTTTAGCCATCCTGCTCCTCCACAAAGCTGATATAAAGCATGGCATCATGACCATGGTCACCTCTGCCATTAAGCAGAGTTAGGGATGGATGAGAAGTTCATTTTTCCTTGCAAAACATGCCACCCTGCCTTGTTTGAACCCCCCAAACATGAGCCCACGTCCAAGCACGTGTCTGCCGAAAATGTTCACAAATTGACTCTTGCTCATTGCAACTTCCCCAGTTTTGATATTCTGCAAATGAAAAAAAATGCACAGGTGTCTCCCGCCGACCGAAAGCCCCATGAGTGGAAAGTTGTGCAAATTTCATTTTCGGTCACTGCACAAATTGTCCAATTCATGCAGAGCGCGCAGCGTTCACAAACGCAAACAGGAATCGGGCATGAGATGAGTGACGAGGTGAAGTTCAGAGGATCGCAGCGATCTTCAGCACCTCTCGTTTGCCCATTTTGAAGCAGGGCATGAGGCAACTGCCTCGGGCAGGAGATACTGGCAAGATGGGAGCAGCAACGTAGCCTTGGGAGGATAAAACTGTGTGTACTGCATGGCCTGCCCTGTGCTCTCTAAGCCGGGGTGGGCAGAAACTGGATCTTCAGTTGTTTTGGATTTCAACTCCCAGCAAGGGCTTCTAGGAGTTGGCCCAAAGACCTGAAGATTTGCCTTCCGCCCACCCCGGCTCTGAGCTACCATGATGCCCCCAGGCATAATAGAGAACGCAATCTCATAGAATCATAGAATCATAGAATAGTAGAGTTGGAAGGGGCCTCTAGGTCCATTGAGTCCAACCTCCTGCTCAATGAAGGAATCCACCCTAAAGCATCCCTGACAGATGGTTGTCCAGCTGCCTCTTGAATGTCTCTACTGTGGGAGAGCCCACAACCTCCCGAGGTAACTGATTCCATTGTCGTACTGCTCTAACAGTCAGGAAGTTTTTCCTGATGTCCAGCCAGAATTTGGCTTCCTTTAACTTGAGCCCGTTATTCCATGTCCTGCACTCTGAGAGGATCAAGAAGAGATCCTGGCCCTCCTCTGTGTGACAACTTTTCAAGTATTTGAAGAGTGCTATCATGTCTCCTCTCATGAGACATGATAGCAACTTCTCTTCTCCAGGCTAAACATGCCCAGTTGTTTCAGTCTCTCCTCATAGGGCTTTGTTTCCAGGGCTGAAGGAAGATTCAACAAGTGGTCTTGATGGCTTCAGTACACAGAATGGGAGGGATGGAAACTTTATTTCAAAAAGGAAAAGTCCACATTTTATAGTGGAAGTGTGTGTTTTGAATTGGAAAAGTGCAGTTTCTTGTGCAAATTCCCCCAAAAAACTGCACACTTTCCTCCCACTGACTAATGCAAATATATATATATATATATATATATATATATATATATATATATATATATGTTTTATACCGCCCAATAGCCGAAGCTCCCTGGGCAGTTCAATAATAGTAATAGTAATAATAATAATAATAATGATGATGATGATGATGCACATTTGAAAGTGTGCAAAACAATATGCTTCTTCTTTTTTCTAAAGCAATCACAAATTTGGGAATTTGCAAACATTTCTCCAAGGAAACCACCCACACTCCTGCTTGTTTTTACATTCCAGATTGCAAACGGGACATATTTACATGATTTGCGAATAGAAACAACTTCCTTGTACATCCCTGTGACAAAGTGGAATCTCTCTCTAGCTCTGTTACCTTGAATGAGAGACACTCAATTTTAAGGTTTCCCCAAGGACAAGGCTATCAATGGCTACTAGTCCTGATGGCTAAGTGCAACCTCCAGTATCAGAGGCAGTAACCCTGAATGTACAGTTGTTAAAAGGAAGTCCTTCTTCACACAGCACATAGTTAAATCATGGAACTCACTACCACAAGATGTAGTGATGGCCACCAATCTGGATGGCTTTAAAAGGGGGTTGGATAAATTCCTGGAGGAGAAGGCTATCCATGGCTACTAGCCCTGATGGTTGTGTGCTATCTCCAGTATCCGAGGCAGTAAGCCTGTGTGCACCAGTTGCTGGGGAACATGGGCGGGAGGGTGCTGTTGCACCATGTCCTGCTTGTTCATCCCTGGCCGATGGCTGGTTGGCCACTGTGTGAACAGAATGCTGGACTAGATGGACCCTTGGTCTGATCCAGCAGGGCTCTTCTAATGTTCTTAAGGTTGACTTCCCTGCCTCTGAATCTTCATTGCCTGACTTTGCCTTTGTTCTGATCAAGTTGGCTTCAGTGAAAATCCCCCAAACAATCTGGTTGGCAATTAAGTGAGCTTTCAGATGTTGCCATCAACCCCAACACACAATGAATGGGGATTGTAACAGAGGAACATTTCAAACTGGAGGTTAACATACATACACACACACACACACACACAAACACACACCCCAGTTCTGTACCAAGCTGGATATAACACTATGAAAGAGGATTGAAAACAGTATATCGTGTGTGCCTTATGGGCCCCAACAGTTGTCAGTGAACTTCAATACCACTATAATGCAGTAGTGTGGCTCCTGCCCAAGTTAACCTTTTTGTAGATTCTATAGAGGAGCACTTCACCTGTTGCAAGACTGCAAATGCATATTTAGCACTAGGTTAATTCAGAAAGTATTGCTCATGCATAGACTGACCAATGTGTGTGAGAGAGTGGGGACATGATGACCAGCCCCCTGGCATCTATTCCCACAGTGTGAACATGTGCAGGGACAGAGCCTTCACACATATAGTCATACGGGCGAAAGCTTTCGTGCCACGCAGAACCCTGATCACACGAGGTTCCAGATCACATAGAAGGCTTCATATGTGCAGCTGTATGCATGAAGGTTCCCCCACTCCCTTGCAGGAACACATTGGTCTCATCTACACCAAGCAGGATATTCCACAATGAAAGCGGCATATAAAAGGCAGGAGCCACACGACTGCTTTATAGCAGTATTGAAGTGCACTGCAGGATCTACACTACTGCTTTACAGTGGTATTGAAGTGCACTGACAACTGTTGGGGCCCATTGACACATCTACACCAAGCAGGATATAACACTATGAAAGTGGTATAAAAGCAGTATGTGGTATGTGTCATGGGTCCCAACAGTTGTTAGTGCACTTCAATACCACTATAAAGCAGTCATGTAGGAAAGGAAAGGAACCTTTCGTGCAAGCACTGAGTCATTACTGACCCTTGGAGGGACACCAGCTTTCGCTGATGTTTTCTTGGCAGGCCTTATAGCGGGGTGGTTTGCCGTTGCCTTCCCCGGCCGTTATTACCTTTCCCCCGGACCAAGCTACTGGAAAGGCCACCTTCACTCATATCAGCCTGCCCACACTTTATGATCCAAAAGAGAGGCCCTTCTCACCTGCCCACCTGTGGGAGAAATTAGCTGTCTGTCCACATAGGAAAAGGCCTCCTCAGCAGTGGCCCCACACCTCTGGGACAAACTCCCACAGACAATCGACTACGCACCATCCTTACAGGCTTTTAAGAAGGCCTTAAAAATGTTTTTATTATGGCCTTCTTATAAACGAATACTGTTTTGCTGATACATCCCTTGTTGTTTTAATTGTTAGTTTTTTAAAATAAATGTTAGCTTTTATTGTTTTTAACTGATATTTTACTCTCTACGTTTTCATTGCTTTTTATGTGTATACTGTTTTATGGATGGCTGTAAGCTGCCTTATTTATTTATTTATTTATTACATTTCTATACCGCCCAATAGCCGGAGCTCGGACTTCCTCCCTGAAAGGCAGTGAAGAAATGTTTTAAATAAAAATAAATAAATGCTGAATGCACAGTCAACAGGTACTATAAGGTGTCTAAGGTGGGGCTAGTTCGCACATTCTCACTCCCTACTCACACATTGGTCTACCCAGAAGTAATAACTTCTGAAAAGGACTACTGTAATTATAATCAGCAGTGAGCCATAGTCAACCTCACTGCTGTGAGCTGCCTTAGGAGGGCTTCTGCCCTGAAAGGCAGCCAATAAATGAATAAATAAATAAGCACCACACTGTTAATTAAAACATAAGAAGTGCCCTGCTGGATCAGACCAAGGGTCCATCTAGTCCAGCACTCGGTTCACACAGTGGACAATCAGCCATCGGCCAGGGATGAACAAGCAGGACATGGTGCAACAGCACCCTCCCACCCATGTTCTCCAGCAACGGGTGCACACAGGCTTATTGCCTCCAATACTGGTGATAGCACACAACCATCATGGCTAGTAGCTAGGGCTGTGCTCCGCTTTTCCTCAGACCGGAGAAGCAGAAGTGGATCGGGGTGGGACGGACGCAGGTAAGGGGGAGGAGGGAGGGGGTTTCCCTGGCCCTGCCGCCGCCGCCGCCCGTGTGGCGACGGCGGCAAAGCCAGGTAAGGGGGCAAGGGGGAGGGGGTCTTATCTGCGTCTGTCACGGCCCGTTGCCGGCTTCATTAGAGCCCGCGGCTCAACCCGGAAGTGTAGGCCGCAAGCAGGGCCTACAGTTCCTGGTTGAGCCGCGGCCTCTAGTGAAGCTGGCGACGGGCTGGGACAGACACAGGTAAGGGGGAGGAGGGAGGGGGCCTTACCTGGTGCCGCCCCCCGCTGCTGTGGAGCTCCAATTCGGAGCCAGAGCTCCGCAGCAGAGCGGAGCAGACCCTAGGTGGATCGAGGCGGGCAGAGTGGGCCCAATCCGCAATTTGCAAATCTGGAAGAGAAGCAGATTGGGGGATCCATGCACAGCCCTACTAGTAGCCACTGAAAGCCTTTGCCTCCAGGAATTTCTCCAACCCCCTTTTGAAGCCATCCGGATAGGTGGCTATCACTATATCTTGTGGTAGTGAGTTCCATAGTTTAACTATGTGGTGTGTGAAGAAGTACTGTGTGAAGAAAACACCGCTCAGAAATAATCTTGATGAGGACAGGACTCCTTGGCGGGCTTTGCTTTCATCAGTGCGCAGGTTCATGTGCGCACTGATCAAAGGACAATGCAAAGGAGATGGTGGGATTACGTCAAAACGCCTTTTTTGCACGGTGCTTGAATTAACGTGCAAATGCAGCCATGAGCATTTGTAACCCAGAAGAGGAGGAGATTACATCAACTGAAAGGTGCAACAAACTGCACACGTGTAGCATTCTGAACAAAACCTGGAAATTAAAAGCAAATGAACAGTGTATTAAAGAATAGTGAAATGAAAGAAAATCAGTGGGTGGGAGCATCTTGAAAGAATTTCATTGTTTTCCAGTCTTTCTTTCAGGAATAATTTAAAGTTCTGGTGCTTACTTTTAAAGCCCTACATGGCTTAGGATCCAGGCACTTGAAGGAACACCTGCTTCCCTAAGCACCTGCCTGTGTACTGAGGCCATCTTTGACGTTTGATGCCACCACCATCCAATGTACAAGGCAGATGGCAACCAGACAGAGGGCCTTCTCAGTGGTGGCACCCAGTTTCTGGAATTCCTTCTTCAAGGAGACTCATCACAATTATCCTTTTGTCTCCAAAATGGTTTGTATTCTTCCCGAATTTTAAAGGTATTTTAAAGTTGTTGTTTTAACATGGTGTCATTTATTGTATTGTGTTGCATTTTTTTATCCACCCTGAAAGATTTGCTAAAGGGCAGCATACACATCTTTTGAACCAGGAAGCAAAGTAATTTAGTACCCAAGATCTGGGGAGAAATTTGGAGAGGAATATTCCTATCCTAAGACAGATACACAAGAGAAAAAGTTAGAGAGAGGGGGAGGAAGGGAAGGAGGGAGGGAGAAGCCTCAGCTAGACCAGAGGGTTGATTTTATGATCGTGAGATCGTCACACTATTCTACACGCACCGCACGACATTGCTGCTGCGATTTTTTTTGTTTTAAAGAAGAAGGAGCGCACAAGCGCTCGTGCGCAGAAGGTAAGTCTTTTTTTAAAAAAAAAAAAATCCCCACTCCCCCAACCCCACCCCGATGAGCGCAGAGCTTCTGAGGACCTCTTTGCCCTGTGTGTGGGTCCCGGCTCTTCACAAGGTACCAGGAAAAACCGTGACGCCTGCACACACATTCCGTGGTCTCGGGATCATCCCAAGACCATGGGAAAAGCTGGCTTGAAGGGGAGGGTTCTGAGATCCCCTGTGCGTCATGTGGATGCACAGGAACAATCCCAGGGATCGCCGCGGGATTTCACCACGGGATTTCGCCCCTTCTAGCTATGACCAGAGAGAGAGAATGAATGACTGTTTGTACTAACTACAAGGAACAAGCAACAGTACATTTGATCAACCTTCATTTGTTCCAAATATACCGCAGTACACACCACCAACATGGAAATATACTTCTATGAACCAATAATTATTTGTGGAAGAAGCAAAAACCACACGGAACTTACACATCTGGTTCATCCCAGTGGATGCAGGTCTGGTTCGTGGTCCCCTGCCAAGATAAGAAATGATGAAAGGAAAAGAGAATTGGATATAATTAGCCAAGATATCTGCTTATAGCAGGGGTGAGCATCCTGCAGCCTGCCAGATGTTTTGGGATGCCAACTCGTCTCATGCCCAGCCAGCATGGCCAATAGTCCTGGATCATGGGAACTGTAGTCACACAAGATCCGGAGGACCTACAGGGTGCCCAACCCTGCCTTAAGGACAGGACATCATGGATGTAAATTATTCTGAGTGGAGAGTAAAGCTATCCTTATGCAAACATTTGCTTGCCTTCTAATCTTGCAGATGTTTTGCCAACAAATTCACTTGAATTCCACATTAGAAAGAAACAAGGCAACAAATTTAATTTCCATCCCCCCCACCCCCCAGAAATGATGTATCCTTTGGATGTACCCCCGGATACATCCAAACGATATATCCTATTAGTCACACAGTGACCAACCAGCGGTTCACCAGACCAACAAAGCAGGACACAGGGGAAACAGCACCCTCCCACCCATGTTCCCCAGCAACTGGTGCACACAGGCTTATTGCCTCGAATACTGGAGATAGCACACAGCCATCAGGGCTAGAAGCCATTGAGAGCCTTTGCCTCCAGGAATTTATCCAACTCCCTTTAAAAGCCATCCAAATTGGTGGCCATCACTACATCTTGTGGTAGTGAATTCCACAGTTTAATTCTGCTCTGTGTGAAGAAGTCTTTCTTTTTATCTGCCCTGAATCTCCTACCAATCAGCTTCATATGATGACCCCATTGGGATTTATTTATTTATTTATTTATTTATTTATTTATTTGTTTATTTATTTGACTTTTATATCTCCCAATACCTGAAGCTCTCTGGGTGGTTCTATTATTATTATTATTATTATTATTATTATTATTATTATTATTATTATTATTATTATGGCAGAGGGAGAAAAATGTCTCCTTATCCACATTCTACACAATGTTTGGAGAATTCTAGTGACCTTGCACATATGTCATCCCCACATCCCTAATGATAGATCCCTGTTACACATGTAGGGCCCTCCAGCTCAATATAAATGTACACCTAAACTCAAATTCCTTAAGAACATAAGAACCTAAGAAGTGCCCTGAGGCTGGATCAGACCAAGGGTCCATCTAGTCCAGCACTCTGTTCACACTGTTCATGCAGTGGCTAACTAGCCATCAGCCAGGGATGAATTCTCTTCTGCTGCCCCTTACGCCTGGAACGCTCTCCCAGAACATCTGAGATCTACAAGTTCAATCTCAGCTTTTAAAGCTCAGCTAAAAACTTTTCTTTTCCCTAAAGCTTTTAAAACTTGATGTTACTCGGACTTTAGACTGTTAGTTATACTGTTAGTTTTTCCCTACCCTGTGCCTGGTTACCCTACCCAGTGCCTGTTTGCATTCTCTCCCCCTCCTTATTGCTTTACTATGACTTTATTAGAATGTAAGCCTATGCGGCAGGGTCTTGCTATTTACTGTTTTACTCTGTACAGCACCATGTACATTGATGGTGCTGTATAAATAAATAATAAATATAATAATAATAATAATAATAATAATAATAATAATAATAATAATAATGCAACAACACCCTCCCACCCATGTTCCCCAGCAACTGGTGCACACAGGCTTATTGCCTCGAATACTGGAGATAGCACACAACCATCAGGGCTAGTAGCCATGGATAGCCTTCTCCTCCAGGAATTTATCCAACCGCCTTTTAAAGCCATCCAGATGATGATGATGATGATGATGATGATTATTATTATTATTATTATTTATTTATTTATTTATATAGCACCATCAATGTACATGGTGCTGTACAGAGTAAAACAGTAAATAGCAAGACCCTGCCGCATAGGCTTACAATCTAAGATTGGTGGCCATCACTACATCTTGTGGTAGTGAGTTCCATAATTTAACTATGTGCTGTGTGAAGAAGTACTTCCTTTTATTTGTCATAGATCTCCCAACAATCAGTTTCATGGGATGACCCTGGGTTCTAGTATTTTGAGAGAAGGAGAAAAATGTCTCCCTGTCCACATTCTCCATACCATGCACAATTTTGTACACCTCTATCAGGTCTCCTCTTAGCCTCCTTTTTTCCAAGCTAAACAATCCCAGCTGATGTAACCGTCCCTCATAGGGGAGATGCTCCAGCCCCTTGATCATTTGAGTTGCCCTTTTCTGCACTTTTTCCAGCTCTATAATATCCCCTTTTAGGCGTGGTGACCAGAACTGTACACAGTTTTCTAAGTGTGGTCGCACCATAGGTTTGTATAAGGGAAGTATGATACTGGCCGTTTTATTCTCGATTCATTTTCTTATAATGCCTAACATGGAGTTTGCCTCCTTCAAATGCTTGCTTCTGCCTTGTCTTACAATTTAAAATACAAAACAAAAGCAACCTGCCCATTCATCTTTTGTAATTTATTCCCCTTGCTTTCAGATGTCAATTTCTGAAAATGCAATTCATTGTTTCCTTTCTAGGCTGAGATGCCATATAAATCAGGTCAGCGTGGGGCAACAGCTCTCCTTTGGCATTTTTTGTTTTGTTTTAGAGAAGATGAGGCCCAGTTTTGGTTTCCCTCCCAGTGATATTTCCATCCTGATCAGCTACACAGCAGTGGTCACTTACATTGTACAAGTGCGAGAACTCAATCTCCATTGGGGCGAGAAGCGACTGGGGAGCTGGTTTCACCGTCACTGAGATGACTCTCGAATTCAGCACTGTGGTATTCCTGGAGAGAAGGAAATGCTGTTAAACGGCAGGGAAGGACGTAGAGAAATTTCTTTTGAGTTATTTATCTGTTAAAAAGATCACACTCACACACACATTGTGTTCCCTTCAGATCTGTGGGGGGAGCTGTTAGGAAAGCAGATCAAAGCAAGAAGAAAATAGGACCTTAAATAAGTCCTAGTAGGTCCTGGTGGCTGAAATTTTCTCCTACTAGAACAATAGGAGGATGTTGTCTCAGCAGGGAGCAAAAGCCCACTGAAGCTTTATTTAGGTCACCAAGACCTGAAGTGTGTTCAGCAATGCCCCTCCTTCAGGAGCTGACTGCATTGTGAAAGGGTCCTGAAATTTATGCAAGGCTGGGGAGATGCAGGTTCTGCCAAGGACTCACCTTCTGAGCCAGCAGGGCTGTGTCCCCTACCTGTCAGGGCCCTACTCCCAAAGAAGTGCAGGACACGGAATAATAGGCTCAAGTTAAAGGAAGCCAGATTCCGTCTGGACATCAGGAAAAACTTCCTGACTGTTAGAGCAGTATGACAATGGAATCAGTTACCTAGGGAGGTTGTGGGCTCTCCCACACTAGAGGCCTTCAAGAGGCAGCTGGACAACCATCTGTCAGGGATGCTTTAGGGTGGATTCCTGCATTGAGCAGGGGGTTGGACTCGATGGCCTTGTAGGCCCCTTCCAACTCTGCTGTTCTATGATTCTATGAATTCAGGGTGGTGATGAGATTCCAACCAGGGACTGACCCAGCTCATAAATTCAGCCATGACTCGGCACCAGGTCCCATGACAAGCAGTCACTTTTGATCAAAGCTGGCAGCAACAGCAGCTTGCTGCATTTAATCCACATGTTCATCTGGGACCACTGGAACTGTGTTCCCAACCTAATCCCACGGTAGGCCATATCAGAGAGCCTAGCCGGTTCGCTCGCTAATCTGTCGGCAATTTCCAGCCCGGCCTTCACGCTCCTGCCAGTTCTAAATCTGTAGGTGCTTAAAATGATAACCGGCCAGGACAGAAGGCCCAACATTTATGGGAAGCGCTCTCATGCTAATCAGTGCAGAACGGATTTCAAAGGCGCCAGGGGGGAGGCTTAATTTGCTGCATCAGTACTACCAAGCTCAGCTTCGGAAGGAGAGGGGAGAGCGGTGAGAAAAGTTAGATGTAGGAGAAAGAGATCTCTTTTGTTATCAACACAGATTGCTGAGCTTCACAAGTCCCACGGCGGTCCGAAGGAAGGCAGAACGCACAGCAGGGCTGCCCAGGGGTCTGTGCAACAGCATTCCCAAAGCTTCTCAATATGGCCAGAAGCCCCTCTAGGGAGGAAAGACCCAATGAAAGAGCAGTCCTATGGAGAGGGGGGTGGGGGAAAACTTCTCCCCTTTGGGTGTGCAAAAGCAAACTCTTCTTGTAAATAAACAACCTGCCTGGTCACTGAGGTCATCCGAGGGCCTGCTCCTGGTGGTTCCACACAGATCCATCCTCCAATTGGAATCCACCAGGGGAAGAGCCTTCAGTGTGGTGGCGCCCCTCCTGTGGAATTCCCTGCCTCTGGAGGTCAGGCAGGCGCCAACCTTGTACTCCTTTCGGCGCCTCCCGAAAACATCTTTATTCCAAGAAGCCTTTCTTTAACATGCAGCCTTGGATTTCTGTTTTTGCTTCTTTTAAATTTTGTTTTAAATGTTTTATTCTGTTTTTATTTTCATTTTACCTTGTACACAGCTCCGAAATTTTTCAATGGGGAGCAGTATATAAATATTCTAAATAAATAAATAAATAAATAAATATTCGTATTTTTCTCCATGCCGGCATTGCACGTTTGGGACACTCATTCATAAAAGCAGGCGCATGGTTTTCACAAAGCAGCTCCAAATCCTTGCTCTGTGCATAATATTATTCTTCGTATTTCCCATCCAAAGGCACAGAGAGCCATACCGATCTGAAGCCATACCGATCTGAAGCCATACCGATCTGAATCTAACCCCAAAAAACATGTTGTGTTTCAGATTTATCTCACAGGGCACTGAGGCATTGGAGGACTGAATATGCCTCCAGCACATGTAAAACCACAGGTTGCAGCCGTGAGGAGTGGGGCGTGATTTGCAGTGGAGAAGTAGCAGGTGTGGGTGTGGAATGTGTGTTTGGGGGGGGGGGCAAGGCCTTTCCACTGCTTTTGACTTCTTTTTCCCTCACCTGTGCAATGTGACAAAGGCACATCAAAGAGCCTCAGCTACAGGAACAGTGTCTGGGAGTTCCAGAGGGGAAAAAAATAGTCAGGGAAGGATTAGACAATCCTGGGTCTGTCTTGACGTCGTCTTTGCCCCAGGGTGCCTCCGAATCTGCATTGCGTCAGTTAGATGATGCAATCTCAATTTCGAAGCAAAGAGGCGAAGATGTGCGGCTAAATAATCAGGGACTTAGCCCGACTTTTCCAGCCAGGGCGAGAGCAGCTCAGCTCTTCCGTTGGTCTGTCCTCGCTTGGAGCCACTCCGAGGGTGTTCCCGGGTGGAAGGCGACCTCCTATTGGCCACTGGAAGCCACAGGTAGGGTAGGGGGAGGGCGTGGTAAGACTAATTGCCACCAGAAAGCCCATGATACCTCCCCTCATTAGGACAAGTTGCTGCCACTGCGCACCAATGAGTGTGCTGGGTTTCGTAGCAGATCATGAAGACACACACACACACCGTGTTTACACATGCCCGTAAATCACTCCCTTAACCTCCTTCTTTGCCACTGTTTGGTGGTGACCCAGGTCTGGTGACAAATATGTGTGCTGACAACTCCTCCCTTCTCTTCTGCTTGGCTGCCAACCACACCCTATAGTCCAAAATTATATCTGGGATTCCAAATGTGAAAAAGTACTAGCCCATTATGCCGGTCCACTGTCAAAGGACACCCAGGACCCTCTGATGGGTCACCCATTTCTACCCCCCTTCACAGACACATGCGTCAGGCTTACCTCTGAAGGGAGAGGATCCCACCCAGGTTCCGGTACAGGACCGTCCCCACCACGAAGACCGTGGAGTCGTCCGTCTCTGTGAATAAGCAACAAGGCAAAGCAACTGGTTTCATCGTAAGAATATAAGGGGGAGAAGTGACACACAATGGTATTGAAAGGTTCTGGGTGAAAGTTAGTAGAGAGAGAAAGAGAGAGAGTCTTTTGACCTCTTAGGCCTTTGCTAGACCAGGGGTTATTCCGGGCTAATCCCCAGGATTGCCTCTTTGCGTCCAGATGATGCACAGGGGATCCTGGGCTCAAGGAGGGATCATCCCTCCCTGGCCTCGGGATAAAGGCCTACACTTTGGGCCCACTTTTTCTGAGCCTGAGACTGCGAGCGTGTGGCCTGTTTCCGCGGCTTTTCCGGGCTCCGCACGATTACTTGCATGGAGCTGGGAGCACTGCGCCCATCGGGGCTAGGGTGTGGGGAGTGGGGAAAGTTGGTAAAATTAAAAAAAACCTTACCTTTGCACAGGATTGCTAGACCGTTCCTGCCTCTTTAAGAATTAAAAAAAATGGCGGGCGCGACGGCTCTCTTCTTGAGCTCATCGCAACTCACATGTAAATGAGAGCGAGATCTCACGTTATTCATAACGCGAGGTCTCCCCTCCTCTCCCCCGGATTTTCACTTAGGTCTAGCAAAGGCCTTAGTCTGAAAGCCGGTTATTAATCAAAGGGGTACCGGGGATCAGTTTAAATAGTTGCTTAAGGAATAGGATGGGTGAATCTGTCCTTTTTCAATTCTCTCAGTTTCTCATTTTGCCAACCTTCCTTTCATGCCATCCAGTTTCTGCAACAGTTTGAAATTTAGTTTTTGTTTTTAAAATTCTGTATGGAAATCTGTATGTGTTTTCTCCTCATATACGGACTTTTGTATGCGCTTTTGCCTAAAGCATACATTTTTGTACGCACCTTTGCTGACACATGCACTTTTGAACACATTTTGCTGAATGTACATTTATTTTACAAGTAGGCTTCCCATGCACACACACACACACACACACACACACACACACACTTAGTTCACCACTGTACACAGTTCTGTGTGCTCCTGTCCCTAATATATGCATTTTTGGTTGGAAAAAGTGCAAAGATCAAAGGACAAATGTGTTCCAGTTGGCGTCTTGATTTGGGAAGTGCACATTTGGTAAATCTGTACTAAAACGCAAACTGGTCAAATTACTCCCCCATCCCTACTGGAGAGAACGAAAGTGGTGAGAATGAAGGAAATCTCCACAGGTATGTTTCCACTTCCTATACAGAAATAATTTTCATGTAGGAAAAGTGTAATGTGGAGTTGGTCTTAAGAAAAATCCAGAAAGCAGTTGAATTACTACCATATTTCTTCGATTCTAAGACACCATTGATTGTAAGACACACACTAATTTCAGTACCACCAACAGAAAAAAAGCTTTGATTCTAAGAAATTATAAACACACCCACGATTCTAAGATGCGCTCCATTTTTAGAGATGTTTATATGGGGGGGTGGGAGTGTGTCTTAGAATCGAAGAAATATGATATTTTGTAATAGAAATTTCAGGTGTGTGCGCGCGCAGGGGGTGTAATCTGGATTGGGCCCGTAGCAAGGATAAAGTGTTAAAGCCCCTCTCTCCCACACACTAGCGTTTATATCAGGCCCCTGCACCTACTCTAGAGTAAATATGTTAACATGACATAGGTGCTAATTAAATCTTTCTAGTAATGTCTATTTTGTATTGAACTATTGAAATTGTGTTATCTTTTGCAAAGTGCGTAAAATATGAATTCCATCACACCAGCGATTTAATGCCTTCTCGCCATGCCTGGTGTGTGGATTTGCAGCACGGTACTCACATGACACAGTGCCTGTTCTGCTGACACCCTGCCTCTTCCCAGGCCTTTTCCGTCTTTTCCTAGAACTCCTAAAGTCTGGATTATTTCCCCTAAGCACATTTTCCTTTATTGGGGGCGTGTGCTGTGACAGGAGCCTTGCTGTTGGCTTGAATGAATTGCATCAGGTCCTGGCAGGGAAAAGCGATCTCTCCCAGCAGCCAGCTCCAATCCTCCAACCCAAACCTTGCAACC
This sequence comes from Elgaria multicarinata webbii, assembly GCF_023053635.1. Classification (NCBI taxonomy): domain Eukaryota; kingdom Metazoa; phylum Chordata; class Lepidosauria; order Squamata; family Anguidae; genus Elgaria; species Elgaria multicarinata. Next base: position 111,485,279 of record NC_086177.1, on the reverse strand, counting down.
CAGGCTCAAAAGCGTTTTTTTTTAAATCGTACAATGCCCAAATCTCTGCAGAGATAGGATTGTACTCCCTCGATGCCCCCAAAGAGCCAGACTAAAGAGTTGTTCCATTTTTGCCAGGTTGAAGTACTCATCTGACAGGACCTGTCTTGTTAAATGGGGGAAGTTGTAAACAATGAACTGGAGAGAGAAAGAGAAGGGGTGGGGTGGAGTGGAAAAGCAAACAATTGGAAAACCAAAAGCATTGGAGGTAAAAAAAATAAAATGTGGAGGCAAAGCAGGGGAAATAATTATGTGTGATGGAGCCCTCTCTCTCTCTCTCTCTCTCTCTCACACACACACACACACACACACACACACACACGAAAATTCCATATATTAATATATCCAAAAATAGCAACCATCATTGAAAAAAGGGACCTAAAAAAGTAACATGCATTTTCCAGGGGTGGGGTGGGGAGAGAGGTTTTAAGCCTATTCAGCATCCTTCCATCAGAAGGGACAATTGCATGGCCATTGCAGGGAGAGTTTCATATGGAGAACAAAATGTGTGAGCTGGTAATCCATGAATAAACTGGCAGCATATTAGAAAGGTCACACTCAGAGGTTACACTCATAGAAAGCCCAGGACATATATTACACATGCTCAGGAAAGGACCGTGGTAAGGTAGCCTCACCGTGACAGCCTCAGCATAATCTGGAAGAGGTTCAGGGCTTACCGTTCATTGCAATGTGTTGACTCTAAATTAGACATACCCTATTTCTTCAATTCTAAGACACACTTTCCCCCCATATAAACTTCTCTAAAAATGGAGTGCATCTTAGAATCACGGGTGTGTCAGAGTTGTTGTTTTTTCCCTGTTGGTGGTACAGAAATTAGTGTGCATCTTACAATCGATGGCGTCTTACAATCGAAGAAATGCGGTGTGTTGGATTTTACCCATGGAGTTGATAACCATTTTCCTGCATTAGCATAGGAAAGGGTAAGAATCCTCGTCTTAGAATACACTACCCTGCTTAGCCACACCCAAGGCAGCCTCAGTGTAAACTTTACGGTTTGTAATACAGTGATTGGTGGCCATCATAAAGGGATTCCTGTTTGCTCAGTTCTGTTCCCCCACCACCACCATTAATTGATGTGAGTAAAGTTTTCTGAGAGATTCTTTGGGATGCAGAGGATCATATACTGTGAGATTCATTTGTGTTTACTGCTTTGGGATGGGTGGGTTATCATACGGCTTTGGTCAGCGAAAGGTGGCCATCTTCTACCTAGATCTTTGTATCTAACTAATTGGACTAATGGAACCTACCCTCAAGATACAGAGGACTTTTCAGAAATATCTCCTTTTTGTTTGATGCTTTGAATTCATTTCCTAAGAATACATCTATTTTGACTGATTGCCTTCTAAATTGCTTCTAAACGTGCGCCTTTCACACTGACTAGCATGCTTCCATGCTTTGTCAGGCTATATGCTTTGGTAGCTTGAAATTTTGTCTGTAACAGGAGAAACTGAACCATTTCCAAAAGACAAAAATATATTTATCTATTGATTTATTATTTTATTTGTTACGTATATATTCCTCCAAGGAGTCCAACAGCATCATATATGATCCACCTTCGGTCCATATTATTCTCACAACAACCTTGTGAGGTACGTTGACAGAGAGGCAGTGATTGACTCAAAATCACCCAATGAGCTTCATGGATGTGTGGGAGCTAAATCCTGAATCTCCCCAGCCATAGTCCAATATTCTAACTCAGTGGTTCTTAACCTTTTTTGAGTCACGGACCCCTTTGAAAATCTGGGGAAAGCTATGGACCGCCCTCCCTAGAAAAATGCACATAAGCACATAAACACAACTTTGCATGCAATTAATATACTTTATTTTATTGAAAATTGATTGCTTCATACAGTGTATGACATACACAAAGTATGAATAACTTTATTTGACTTTCACAGACCCCCTGAAGCCCATCCATGGACCGCAGATTAAGAACCCCTGTTCTAACTACTAGTCATCACTGGCCATATGGATTTGTGGCCAGCAACTGTTAAAAATCCCTAACAGGTGGTACAGAGGTTGGTAAAAACACATACGAAAGACCCTAATTTGCCTTTCATGCATTCATGGAGCTATGGCATGCACCCCACAGGAATAACCTTATTCCACTCCCCTTACCTGAAATCCCAGTGGAGAGAATGCTTTTGGACACCATGACCTTGTCCTCTGCACTGCGGGCCCAATCCACCATTCCCCGCCAGCCTTTCATGGGGAAGCTAATGTCTTTGGCTGTGTTGGCAGGAAGTTTCTGGATGCTGAGAACTTGAACAGAGAGAGAGACAGAAAGAGAGAAGAAGAAGGAAATCAAGCCAACTCCCCTATGTGCCCTGAATGTCCCATGCACATGTAACAATGGATAGTCGGAGTGTTAGAACAGGTCGGCAGCCAGATTGTGGGAACATGGAAGAAGGGCGAGGAGTTTAGCCTGGAGAAGAGAAGATTGAGGGGAGACATGATAGCACTCTTCAAATACTTAAAAGGTTGTCAAACAGAGGAGGGCCAGGATCTCTTCTCGATCCTACCAGAGTGCAGGACACGGAATAACGGGCTCAAGTTAAAGGAAGCCAGATTCCAGCTGGACATCAGGAAAAACTTCCTGACTGTTAGAGCAGTACGACAATGGAACCAGTTACCTAGGGAGGTTGTGGGCTCTCCCACACCAGAGTCATTCAAGAGGCAGCTGGACAACCATCTGTCGGGGATGCTTTAGGGTGGATTCCTGCACTGAGCAGGGGGTTGGACTCGATGGCCTTGTAGGCCCCTTCCAACTCTGCTATTCTATGATTTTATGAGTTAAATTGCCTCGAGATCGCCCAGGTCAAAACTTTTCGGCGCCAGGTCAAGACTTTTTCTCTTCTTGCGGCATTTAACTAGGGTGACCAACTGTCAGGATTTCCCCGGATTTGTCCTGGTTTTTGTTCTTTCCATGGTGTCAGGGGGGATTTTCTATAATTTTCAATAATGTCCTGGAATGACACACCTTCCTCTTTAAGGCTGCCATTAGCATGGCAGGAGGGAATGACATGCTTTCTTGAGGCACATCATTCCCCCACCCCGAGCTCCAATTGAGGTCTTAAAGGGGAAAGTGGGTCATTCGTGGACATTATAGAAAAGGCCCCAATTGGAGTGGATGGTGGTGGTGCAGAATGAAATCCTTTCCCCTCCTCCACTCCAATCGGGTTCTTTAAAGTGGCGGGGGAATAACGTACTTTCTGCAGGACTCAGAAAGCTGCTTCCCCACACACACACTAGGTGTCCTCTTTTTTGGTTTCCCAAATATGGTCACCCTAATTTAACAGCATTTAACAACGTTAAGTTTGTTTGTTTCTTAATGGGCCCCAGAACTGTTGTTTTTAAATGGATACCATTGCTTTTATACTGTTGTTTTTATGTTTTTGATGGTTTTAAATTTTGTATACTTTTTAATGTTCACTGTTTTTAACTTCTGTAAACCACCCAGACAGCTTTGGCTATGGGGCAGTATATAAATATAATAAATAAATAAATAAATAAATAAACAAACATTTGTAATCACCTGCTCCATACAGAAGACATAACCTGAAACAACAGCAATAGCAATAGCTCCATTTCTCCAGGAGTAGGCTGGCATTTAAAATCAATCAATCAATCAATTGTTACTATACATGATTTTGTAAGTGAGTGGTAATTAATATTGCATTATATGAACACAGAGAACTGAGCTACATTGAGTCATACCATCGGTGAATATGCCAGAGTATCATCTAATCCAACTGACAGTGGTTGTCCAGGGACTTGTGGGGGAAACCATTTACAGGAACCTGATTCTTTCAACTGGAGATGATGGCCATAGATTGGAACTAAGATTGTAGGGCCTGAATTTCCTTTCCTTTTCCCCCTCCTCCCTCCCAATCCCCTTTCCTTTTGTGTCGTGTCTTTTAGATTGTAAGCCTGTGGGCAGGGACTGTCAAGAAATACTTTTGTAAGCCGCCGTGAGAGCCTTTTTTGGCTGAATGGCGGCATAAAAATGCTTAAATAAAATAAATAAATAAAAATGGGGTGAAATCCCAGGGCGATCCCCGGGATTGTCCCTGTGCATTCACATGATACACAGGAGATCCTGGGATCAGGGAGGGATGATCCCTTCCTTTGCTCCAGGATTTCGCCCTCCCTTTTAGGCCCGGTTTTTCTGAGCCCGAGACCGTAGAACATGTGGCCGGGCACCACGGTTTGTCTCGGCTCCTCGCGGTTCCTCGTGAGGAGCCGGGACCTGTGCACGGCATGCAGAGCTCCTGAGGAGCACTGCGCCCATCGGGGGTGGGGTGGGGGAGTGGTTAAAGTAATTATTTAAAAAAAAAAATACCTACCTTTTGTGCACAAGCGTTCGTGCACTGCTATCCCTTTAAAAATTAAAAAAATGGCGGGCGCGACACCTCTCTTTCTGAGGTCGTCGTGCGTCGCGTGTAAACAGAGGGGGGATCTTGTAATAAAACCATCGTGAGATCGTCAGCCTTCCGCCACGGACAAACAGGTAGGTCTATCTAAGGCCAATGAGGATGGGACTTCCTGCATAAAATATATGACTACTGCCTCCTCTTCCCTTCTCCCCGAAATTGATTTGTGCTTGTTGATATTTGGCAAATAAATCAAGAGTAAGGTGTAAACGTAACAACCAAATCTCGAATTGGAATGAGCTCAACCTCTCTTTCTCCACACAAAATACAAACTGGGTGAGCCACGTCCCTTGCCCTCTGACCCCTCCCTACTGCCAACATTAACAGTCACAATGGCACGTCATCGGCCTACTTCTTTTGGAGTGGGGAGGAAGGGACCAGCACCAACTAGCCCAATTGCGAGAAACAGCCTGCAACATTTTGGCATTGGTAGCTAAATGCGGTCAGGCAGTGGGGTTGTCCAACCTACTCACCCAGATTTTCAGTCATTTGATAGGAATCCTGGAAGTCTTTCATTCGAAATCCAATGACATCAATGAAGTCTTCCACTAGCCTAAAGAGTTCCTTGGCATTTGGCCCCATCTGAAAAGGTATTTATTTTTATTGCCTCAGACGACCATAAGATAAAAGCTGCCAAACCAAGACAAAGGTCACATTTGGCCTCTGTGTGTTTGGGGGGGGGCAGAATCAGGACCAGGAAAACTCAGGGCAAATAGGTTTGGAGGAGAGATAACAGCCAGGACTTCTGACATTGTACTGAGGAACAGGTTTCTGGGTTTGCTTTATTTTTCTCCTCCCAATCCCCCTTTTCTTTGCATTGTGTCCTTTAACTGGCACGCCTAAGGGCAAAGACTGACTTACTGATAATTTTAAGCTGCCATGGGAACCTTTTCCAGATGAAAAGATGCGGTGAAAGAATGCTTTAAATAAATAACAATGAACACAGAAAGGTGCTTTAGGGTGACCATATGGAAAGGAGGACAGGGCTCCTGTATCTTTAACAGTTCTATTGAAAAGGGAATTTCAGCAGAAGTCATTTGTATATATGGAGAAGAACCTGGTGAAATTCCCTCTTCATCACAGCAGTTAAAGCTGCAGGTGCCCTGCCCTCTTTTAAATTTGGTCACTCTAGTATAGCTCCTGCAGCTTCAACTGGTGTGATGAAGAGGGGATTTCACCAGGTTCTCCATATATACAAATGACTCCTGCTGAAATTCCCTTTTCTATGCAACCCTAGCTTCAGTGTAAGCAGTGGCAATGGAGACATGGAGGTTTCCGCCCCCTCTTCCTTCCCTTCACTGATGCTCTGAATATATACAAATGGGAAGTGGTGGGTTCCCCTTCACTGGAGGATTTAAGCAGAGGGTGGGCAGCCATTTTTCCAGGATGCTGCATTTGCATCCTGCATTGCAGAGACTGCACGGAGCAGAGCATTGGACCTTCCAGCTCTATGATCCAATGATTAATCCAACAAAGGGCTATTATCCAAAGAAGGTGCTGAAGAAGCAGCGGATGGTGGCCACAAAGTGGTGCACAAGGGAACACCATTACTATGGTCAGCATTTCAAGTATGATGAGAATGGTGGACCACCTCCATGCAACTTTTGTAGCTTGGGACAGCATCTCTCTGTGGCATCTCATTCTTAGACTGGATATGAAGATACTAAGCCTTCTAAACTGTGAGACGGACTCTTGCACATGCTGTATCCTTCACTCTCTCTCATGCCCACACACACACATCGTCCAAGGGCTGTTCCTTCACATACCAGCTGAGCCTCTTCCCATTTGTCTCGGTTGTCCTCCATCAATACGTTGCTAATTATCTGGACAAAATTCTAAAAAGAGAAGAGGGAAACAAAAGCTGTGATGCCATGTACGTCTGTCCCCTGACATAGATGCCAGAGTTGCATCTTGCAATGCAGAGACTGCATTGAGCCAAGGGTTGGACTGGATGATCTCTGAGGTCATCTAGCTCAACATGTGTTTAACACTCCACCACCCTATATGCTCCCCTTCCCTTGACCAGGCATTTTGTTCATTCTGGAAGAGGAAGCTTGTTGCAGTTCTCTGGCAGCCATGGTAGGCACCTCCATCTACTAATGGGATGATCCAGAAGAGCCTTCAGGAACCATAGTACAACCACACCTTAGACCCCAGCTCCATGACCTGCACCCCAGGCATATGTATGCCTGGATGCCTCCCTGGGGCCACAGGCAAAATAATAGCATGATCTCTGAGTCAGAAAGGAGAAGACATTCATCCTACTGTTCTAAACTTGGACACGTCCTACTTACATACATGCACACAAAGATCAGCTAACGCATTATTAACCCATGGAATTCAATGCCACAACTGTGGTGCTGGCCAAAGGGCCAACTCATGCAGGACATATTTATCAATGGCTAATTGCCAGGGCCTGCCCAAGGTCCCCCGTCCCGCCCAGGTGAAGAACTGGCTGGTGCCTCCATTCCACGTACAGAAGCCACTCAGATTGGAAGTTGACGCTTGCTTCAATGCTGATGACATGATAGCATATTCCTCAGTGCCTGACACACAACTTCCGACAGCTGGCCACCGCTCACCACCACCACTAACCATCAGCTGTTGACTGAGGCAATTGCCTCAATCTGCCCAACGGTAGGGCCAGTCCTGAAATTAGTCATGATAATTAAGCGAAGCCGCTCAGTTGAGGTAGTCTACCTGTGAACACCAGCTGCTGGGAAGCATGTTCAAGAGGAGGCCAAGAGCTCATCTACACCAAGCAGGATATTCCACTATGAGAGTGGTATAATAAAGGCAGAAGCCACACCAAGCAGGATATAGTGATATGAAAGCTGTATATAGTATGTGTCAATGGGCCCCAACAGTTGTCAGTGCACTTCAATACCACTATAAAGCAGTGGTGTGGTTCCTGCCTTTTATATACTGCTTTCATAGTGGAATATCCTGCTTTGTGTACATGCGCCCCAACACTTCCATCATCTGTTCATGAGTTTCCTGGAAGCAGGATGCTGGCCTAGATAGACTCTTATCCAGGCCACATGGGGTGGGAGAAATGAACAAGCTCCAGATCAGAGTTGTAAATGAACTGGTTTCAGGAGGTGATCTGTAATAAATATGGTCTCCAGAAACAGCCTGAATTGTCCCACTTATTGTATTTACTCTTTCATGAGCAAAACCCTCCCATGGAAGGCCCTTCAACACATGATGCGCCAACAAACCTGAGTTTTCTACTGAGCAAAAGGGAGTTACATATAGATGGCGGAGAATTACATAGGGAAGAATGGAACCCATTAATTTCAGTTTCACACAGTTTTTTTAGTTTTCCCTTCTTAAATTCAGTTCATCTGAAACTTTGAGAATTTTTCCAACCTTATGTTCAGTTAATCCTGAAATTTGAGGATTTTTTAAAAAAAAATGCATTAAAATGCATACATATTTCCTGCACATTCTTCTAATGCTTGTGCTGTTTAATGCACAGTTCCCTAATATATACATTCCCCCCAAACAATCCTCCTAATATAATGCATTTTGCATGTTATTTTCATTTAGATATGCATTTTTATTTTATTTTTTGAGTGAAGAACTCCACTGCAAAATTCGGAGAAGAGCAAATTTCTAAGAATCGCCGAGTTTCTGATTGCAAATTGTTTCAGAGGTGCAGAACCAGTTAAGTCGCCATTGAAATGTGAATCCAACCATTGTTTTCCCCATTCCAAGAATTTCATTTGGTTCACGTTTTTAAGCAAAATGGCCTAATTCAAACTGTCTGGACTCATAACTGGTTCAGAACAGTTTCCCTTTGGTGTTGTTCTTGACCAAAAAGCCTCAGGACTGCAATACCTGTTGGAGCACCTCAGGCTGTAGCTCAGTGTACAGCATCTGCAGAAGCTCCCAGGTTTGATCCCTGGCATCTCCAGCTAGGGCTGGAAAAAGTCCCTCCTGAAACCCTGAAGAGCCATTGCTGCCAGTCAGTGTTGACAATACTAGCCTAGATGGACCAACGGGCTGACTCAGTATATGCCAGCTTCATATGTTCCTATGTGTACTACCTTTGGATTGCACACTTCTTCAGAGGCAGTACACTTCTGAAAACCAGTCTCAAGAGGGGAATAGCAGAGCAGGCTCCATTGCCCTCATTTCCTGCTTCTGAGCATCATGAGTTGGCCGCTGTGGGAACAGAAGGCTGGACAAGTTGGACCTTCTGCCTGATACAAGAGTCCTCTTCTACCATTCCTATGTTCATAACACCAGGTCTATTGCTGAGTTAATTCTCCAGAGCACACACTTTATGTGGTCCAGTCCCATTTATTTCAAATCCATTGATTTCCTTTCCAATGAGATAATTACCAGAAACACCACAAGGAAAGGCAATCCAAGATGCATTTAACATTTTAAAGCAACTGATCATGACCTTCTCCAAAGGGCAGATCTATAGCTGCTCTGCACACAACTGCAGAACGATAATTCCTAGGACACAGCCCAGTTCTGCCAGGTGGACTCCAAATTCTTTCCCCTGCCTTCCACTAACCACTGTGGCTCTGTCAACACAGTGCACCAATATCGATTCATTCTTTCACCTGGTATTTTCATTTTTAAAATGTCTTTGCTTTCAAACATTGCATTCTAGCCACTAGGGAGGAGTGAGAGGGAAGGGTGGTTTGAGAGATACAGGGAAAGCGTGATGAACCAATTGTTCTCATCTTCTCCCAACTGTGTTGACAGTGCAGGTGGCACAAGAGAGTACATTACTGGTGGAGTTGCTCCTGGAGAGGCTTGGTGCAAATGCATTCCTTCCCTTCTAAAAGGTCAGGTTAACCATGTTATGAACACACAAGCCATATATATCCACCTGCGTCCCTGACCCTTTTCTAAAAACAGGTGCTGTAACCATGTACCCAGTTCCAATTAGGGATGTATGAAAATTTCATTTTGTTCCATCCGTCACCAAAACTTCCCCTGTTGGAACCCCCAAACATAAATGAGGTGCACATTTGGCAAGCAAAGGTCACACTTTCCTGAGCTTGTGATGCTGGTCCAGAAAAGTGTGCATTTTTTTTTAAAAAAAAGTGTATGCTTGATAGGGCTGTTCTCCACTTCACTTCAGAATGTAGAAGCAATAGCGAGGCAGCCTGATTCGCCTCCAACAAAGGCAGAGATGAAGCGAGTCAGGGTGGCTGTGGATCGAGGCGAAGAGGATCGAGACCAAGCGGATCCTTCGTCTCAATCCAGAGCTCTGAAAAAAAGGTAAGGGGGGGTTACCTGGTGCTGCCACAGTCCCTGTGGCCATGGCAGCAGAGCCAGGTAAGGGGCAGAGGGGAGTGGGGCTTACCTGCCTCTGTCATGGTCCAGTAGCAGCTTCAACTGAGGCTGAGGGTCAACCGGAAGACCAGGCTGCAATTGCAGCCTGCCCTTCCGCTTTGAGCTTCAGGTGAAGCCGCTGCCGGAATGCGACGGATGCAGGTAAGGGGGGAGGAGGGAGGGGGCCTTACTTGGCACGGCCACCGCAGTCCATGTGGCGACGGCAGCGGAGCCAGGTAAGGGGGCAGGGGGGAAGGGTCTTACCTGAGTCTGTCGCATTCCGGCAGTGGCTTCAACTTAGCCCGAGGACTCAAACCTGCGGCCTGGTCTTCCCGTTTGAGTCCTCGGGCTCCGTTGAAGCAGCCGCCGGACCGCAATGGATGCAGGTAAGGGGGAGGAGGGAGGGGGGTCTTACCTGCTGCTGCCGCCGCTGTGGAGCTCCGATTCGGATCCGGAGCTCCGCAGCAGAGCAGACCATAGGCGGATCGATGTGGGGCGGATTGGGTGCGGAGCGGATCTGGGGGTCCATGCACAGCCCTAATGCTTAATATTTTAGTCATTGGGGAGGAAAAACACACATGGGTGCACGCTTTAAAAAATGTGTATCCAAATTAACACTTTTCAAGAAAAGAAACAAAAAAGAAAGAAAGCCTGCAAATGAGAAAGTGATGATGGACCAAGCATTGAGGTGAAACTTGACCAGCTCAAACCTGACTGATTCTCCCAACTGTAGGTCCAACTACATGTTAAGAATCTCTGACGTGTTTTGCACTATGGCATGTTTCTTTCTGCAAATATGAAAAAAAATTGCACTTTCTCAAGGCAGGAGACAGGCGATATCCCTCACCCTTAAGAACTCATGGCAGGATGAGAAAGGCATCATTGTCTACAGCAGGGGTGGCAACATATGGGCTACATGAGTCCCCTTGCCTTTCTGATATAAATTTAAATATATCGGAAGCAGAAAACCAGCTTGGGAAGCAGTCCAATGACAATGGAGTTAAAAGAGTCCTGAAAAAGGACAAGGAGATCGCAGAGAAGCTGAATGAATTCTTCTCATCAGTCTTCAGTGAAGAAGATATAGTGCAGATACCACTGCCCAAACTGATGTTTTCAGGAAAGGAGTCCAAAGAACTTTTGATTCTTGTGACTTGGAAACTATGGCTCAGGGTATTATTTCACCCTGCTCATGAAGCTCAGCTACAGTACAAAACGAATGCCATCATGATATCCCAAAGAGGTCCTTCTCTCTGGATCAGTGTTTAAACAGAGCTTCTGGGTATGTTAAAGGAGTCCTGAGATGTCTATTTTTATTGATTTATTGTTACATTTATATCCCACCTTTTATCCTCTTTCAAGGAACCCAAGACAATTTACAGGGTCCTCCTCCTCTCCACTTTATCTTCACAACAACCCTGTAAGGCAGGTAAGGCTGAGAATCAGTGACTGGCCCAAAGTCACCAGTGAGCTTCCTGGCGAAGTTGGGACTTGAAGCCTGAATGCCCAAGTGCCAGTCCAACATTCTCACCATTACTCCACACTGCTCTTTGTTTTCAGACTACCTAATTACTCAGTAGGATTGTCAGCATTTATTCCACCTGGAACATTTTCACAAACATGCCCTGCAGCATCCCAAAGGCTTGGGGTGTGTGTGTATGTGTGTAATTTCCAGGGCAATGAACTCTCCTCCTGAGTACTCAGCCATCTGGAAAACTACACACCTAAAGGCTCTGAGCACCACAGATGCTGCCATTTCAGCATTCCAAGCACCAGAGAATAAATGAGACTTCACACAGAGGCTTCCTAGTTGTTGCTGATGGTGACTCTGTTGCTGCTATAATCACCAGATAGGTTTGGGGTGAAAGAAAGAGGGGCTCATGGGAAGGCATCTTGAGCTCATCAGAAGGGCATGGAAAAGCATCTTGGTAGCATTTTGTGGAGGCACTCAGGCACTGTTGTTCCATAAAACTGTGTATCTATTAAGTATTATTTATTTAAGCTGATTCTATACCATGCAATGCACAACGCATTGTCCCAAAATTGTAAAAAAGCAATGGAGGGTTCCTAATAGATTTATTACCCTTTGGACACAAGGTCAGATTATTCAGAATTCCAACATCTGGGGGGGGGGGGGGGAAATCAAATGAGAAGAATCTAGATACATGGCTCTCCCTGCTCCCCTTCACAACACATGTCACCTCATTCTTCTGGTAGTCTCCCACCTGCTCTCTCACCTGTATGTCATTTGTAGTGGGGCTGTAATAAGCCCTGCGGAAGATCTCGGTCATATTCCTGAGTACATCAAAGGTTGATAGAAGATCCCCACTATAGCTGGTTCCATCCTGAGATATCTCCACTAAGTTTTGCAATACGTCCGACAACCCTTCTCCTACCAGCCCCCGCTGGGCTTTCGAAAGATGCTCCCTTGTCTGGTGAGACAAAAAAAAGAAAGGAAAAAAAATTCTTATTTTTATCATCAATGTCTAACGCTCCCCATTCCAAAAAAAACCAACAACACCTGGAGCAGGAAGCTCAGGAAAACACAATTTATGCCAAAACAAATACTTGATTAAAGACTAAAAATACAACCCACACATGGATTGATATGCACAATCTAGGCTATTCCTTTTATACTAATGAAGCTCATCTTAATGGAGAAAACATTCTTACAGCAGTCCTAGAGAATGGCTTAGAAATTGATATCTTCACAAGAGGTAGATACCAGCTCAGTCCAAAGAGCTAGACCAACCACAAGAGATGAGTTCCCATCCTCAGCTTGTGAAGGAGACACCACCACTCTTCTGGGTAATCGGTTCCATCATCAAACTGCTCTAACATTTATTTATTTATTTATTTCATGTATATACCGCCCCACACCTGAAGCTTTCTGGGCGGTTTACAACAGTTAAAAATGGTAAACATTAAAAAGTATTACAAAATTTAAAAACCATAAAAAAACATAAAAACAACAGTATAAAAACAACAGTATCCATTTAAAAACAACAATTCTGGGGTCCATTAAATTAACGTTGTTAAATGCTGTTAAAATGCCTGGGAGAAGGCAGGGGGCCACCACTGAAAAGGCCCTCTCCCTTGTTGCCATCCTCCGAGCTTCCCTAATGGCTTCTCCTAATGTTCACCCAAAAATCTACCCTCCAGTAACCTGTTATACCTACTCCTGCCCTCCATAGCACCAGAGAACAGGTCTTTGTCGTCTTTGAAGGATCATACCATGCATAAGAACATCAGAAGAGCCCTGCTGGATCAGACCAAGGGTCCATCTAGTCCAGCACTCTGTTTGCACAGTGGCCAACCAGCCATCGGCCAGGGATGAACAAGCAGGACATGGTGCAACAGCACCCTCCCACCCATGTTCCCCAGCAACTGGTGCACACAGGCTTATTGCCTCGAATACTGGAGATAGCACACAACCATCAGGGCTAGTAGCCATTGACAGCCTTCACCTCCAGGAATTTATCCAACCCCCTTTTAAAGCCATCCAGATTGGTGGCCATCACCACATCCTCTGGTAGTGAGTCCCATAACTTAACTATGTGCTGTGTGAAGAAGTACTTCCTTTTATTTGTCCTGGATCTCCCACCAATCAGTTTCATGGGATGACCCTGGGTTCTAGTATTTTGAGAGAGGGAGGAAAATGCCACCCTGTCTACATTCTACATTCCATGGATAATGTCGTCCTCCTCTATCATGTCTACCCTTAGACTCCTTTTTTCCAGGCTAAACAATCCCAGTTGATGTAACCTTCCCTTGTAGGTTGAGATGCACTTTTACTATATCCTTGCTGACTAGTAGAGAGATTTCTTTTTCTTTTTTTTAACCCTAGTAAGCCTGGACATAATGTGTGAATTGCTGGGCAGGGATCAGTAAGGACCCACCCCCTAGGTTTCACGCCTGCAGCATTTTTCCTAGGAATGTCAGAGGCATTCAGTTTGGGGGTGGAGCTCTGTGAAATTTTGCTAGCTCAGCTCCCCAGATGCCAGCGGGCACCGAATCAGGCAAGCTCACCATTTCTCATTGTTGTTTTATTTGAGCAGATGGAAATAGGTGAAAATTCAGGGCTGAGAATATTTGCAGAAATAATAATATTTATTTATTTATTTATTTATTTATTTATTACGCTTATATACCGCTCCCATAGCCAGGGCTCTCTGGGCGGTTTACAGAAATTCTAAAATTGAGATAAAAACAAGTATACAAAATTTAAAACTCTAAAACATAGAAAATACACACATAAAGCATTAAAAACCGTTAAAAAACTAAACATGTGGGTGATTAAGATGTGCCACCATATGCCTGGGCAAAGAGGAAAGTCTTAACCTGGCACCGGAAAGATAGCAGCGTTGGCGCCAGGCGAGCCTCGTCAGGGAGATCATTCTATAGTCTGGGGGCCACCACTGAAAAGGCCCTGTCCTCGTTGCCACACTCCGAGCCTCTCTCGGAGTAGGCACATGGGGGAGGACCTTAGATGTTGAACGTAGCGACCGGGTATATTCATGTCGGGAGAGGTGTTCCGTCAGGTATTGTGGTCCCAAGCCGTGTAAGGCTTTATAGGTCAAAACCAGCACCTTGAATTGGGCTCGGAAACATACAGGCAGCCAGTGCAAGCGGACCAGAGCAGGTGTTATATGGTCGAACCTTCTGGTTCCCGAAATCAATCTGGCTGCTGCATTTTGCACGAGCTGCAGCTTCCGAACCATCTTCAAAGGCAGCCCTACATACAGTGCATTGCAGTAATCTAACTTGGAGGTATTCACAAAATTGTTGCCATAATTAGCACCATTTGCACAAAGTTGTAGTCATTTTTTATGCCTGCAATTTTAAGCAAATCATGCTATTAAGGCTGCAATTTTGCACAAATCATGATTCCCACAAATATCCCCAGGCATGAATTTGTGCAAATTGCAGCTCATGGAAAGACAGAAAAAAGAAAAAGAAAGAAAAAAGGTGGGAGCTCTCCGGAGGTGCCTGTGGACCATCTGGCACCTTGAAATGCCCACCCGCTGGGGTTGGGCAACTGGCAGGAGTCTGGTGAGCAGAACGCGGATGAGACATGGGTGAATTCACCCATCCCTCATGAAATATTGGATCCATTCATTCCTATGCGGGGAGGAAACAAATTCTGGGTAGGCAAGAACAAGGTATTAAAGACTAGGGGTGTGCACGGACCCCCCGATCCTCTTCGCTGCCGATCCGCCTGGGGGCCACTCCGCTCCGCTGCGGAGCTCCGGCTCCGAATCGGAGCTCCGCAGTGGTGGGGAGTGGTGTCAGGTAAGGCCCCCTCCTTCCTCCAGCTTACCTGTGTCCGTCGTGGCCCATCCCAGCTTCACTAGAGCCCGAGACTCAACCAGGAACTGTAGGCCCCGATTGCGGCCTACACTTCCTGGTTGAGTCCTCGGGCTCAATTGAAGCAGCCACGGGACCACGGACGGACTCAGGTAAGACCCCCCTCCCCCTTGGTCCCTTACCTGGCTCTGCCGCCGTCACCGCACGGGCGGCGGCGGCAGGGCCAGGTAAACCCCCTTCCCTCCTCTCCCTTACCTGCATCCGTCCGCGGTCCCGTGGCTGCTTCAACTGAGCCTGAGGCCTCAACCAGGAAGACTAGGCCGCAACTCGGCCTAGTCTTCCTGTTTGAGTCCTCGGGCTCAGTTGAAGCAACCGCGGGACTGCGGACGGACGCAGGTAAGGGAGAGGAGGGGGGTTACCTGGCCCTGCCGCCGTCGCGGCAGAGCCAAGTAAACCCCACTTACCTTTTTGGCGGAGCTCCGGATCAAGGCAAAGGATCTGCCTTCACCTCGATCCGCTCCGCAATGCTCCGCGGGTCCCCCAATCCTCTTCGCCTCTGCCTTAAGGGTAGGCGAAGCCCCCCGCTCTGCTCCTGCTTCTCCGGTTCGAGGAGAAGCGGAGCACATCCTTATTAAAGACCACCCCAGGAAGTTGGAAGTTGGTTATTTCTGCAGATATTCCCACCTTGTCATTCACTCCACCTAAAAGTTTGGGGCAGTTATCCTCTAAAGCGGATAGACTTTTTCTTCTTCTTCAAGTAAACTCAAATCACTGGTGGGCAACTGAACAAACCACTCAGTGGGTAACCAGAACAACTTCAAGTGCCCAGCCTTACCACCACCACCAGCGCTGCACTGCTTCAGAACACGGAGATGTTACGTCATTGACTTCTGAGCTCTTTTGTTGAATTTATCTCCATCCATCCATTCATTCCATTTCTATATCCCTCCCTCCCCAACAGTCAAAGCTCTCTGGGCAGTTTGCAAAGGTTGAAACCCTAAACACTATCATGTAATAGCAAAATTACCTAGGGAGTTACCTAGGGAGGTTGTGGGCTCTCGCACACTAGAGGCCTTCAAGAGGCAGCTGGACAACCATCTGTCCGGGATGCTTTAGGGTGGATTCCTGCATTGAGCAGGGGGTTGGACTCGATGGCCTTGTAGGCCCCTTCCAACTCTGCTATTCTATGATTCTATGAAAATATTAAACTATTTGCATGCACAAATATAAAACTATTTTGCACGATCAACAATAGCAATCCCAGGACTGGTTAAAAATCTTATGCTCTCAAATGTATAGGAAAAGAGGAATGACTTAACCTGACGCTAGAAAGATGACAATGTTGGTGCCAGGCGGACCTCACTGGGGAAACTATTCCATAATTGGGGGAATGGTATCGCTGAAAAGGCCCTCTCCCTTGATGTAGCTGATGTAGTCCCTGTCACAGATGGAAATCATGCCCCACCTCAAGTCCTAAATGTTTCCATTTAGGACTTGAGAGATTGCTATGCCAATCCTACTAACCCGAGTTGTCCAAGGCCTACCTTTATGACCCTAATCCCTCAAGGAAACTCATGTCCAAAACTAGACTTGCTAGTCCCAGTAGGACAGACCTGATAGAAATACCTGAAGTCTTGTGTTTTGCTTATGCCCAGTCAACAGAACAGTACTTCCTGCCTACCACACTTCTCCATAGTTCTCAAGTGTAGACCCAGCTTCTCCAGCCCCAGCTGCTGAGCTGGACCTCAGGGATTCGGACTTGGAGAACACATATTCACTTTGACACTCACCATCATCTGTACATTCCTGTAGTCAATAGAAACACACTTGATGTACGTTGGAAGCATCCAATAGGCAATGCCCTCTTCATCCAGCAAGCACCGCCGTAGGATCAGCCCTGAAGGAAAACAGAAAGGGTCCATGGGGTATGAAGGCAGAGGCATGGAGGTAGAGGTTTTTTAAAAAAGCCCTCCTTCTACCTGCACTGGATTCAAATTTCGATAATTCTCTTGGTTGCACATGAACAGAATTGTTGAGAAAATGCTTCCATCCATCCTATAGTGCCAAGGAAAAGTCAAGGGGGACCATTCTCCTCATTAAAATTCTCCTCCCCACCGCCATACACACAAGCCATTGGCCCAAACCCCAATATAGGAAGGAAGTTGGCCAACATTAGGAAACAAAACAGACAGCTGCTACTTCTGATGATTGCTATGTGGGTTCCTCAACCGGCTGCTTTCATAGAATCATAGAATCATAGAATAGCAGAGTTGGAAGGGGCCTACAAGGCCATCGAGTCCAACCCCCTGGTCAATGCAGGAATCCACCCTAAAGCATCCCCGACAGATGCTTGTCCAGCTGCCTCTTGAAGGCCTCTAGTGCGGGAGAGCCCACAACCTCCCTAGGTAACTGATTCCATGCACACATTTCTTCAGAAATGGGATGGAAGGAGCTTTAAAACAAGGTGGGAGAAAGGAGTACTGGCAGGTTTGTCCATCCGGGTGGACAGCTTTGAGTCCTAGTTGTTAAAAGTTGGATATTGAATTGCTGTCTATTCAACCATTGGGGTTGCCACCTCTTTTTTCCATTTTTTCTGATTGGTTCCTCGTGTTTCAAAGCTACATGGCAGGCAGATTCAACATAGTCCTCTCCATCCTGGGAAAAGCTGCCAGTATTGAATTTGGCTGGTGCAGATGGGTGAGAATAACAGTCTTTTCACAGAATCACAGAATCATAGAATAGCAGAGTTGGAAGAGGCCTATAAGGCCATCGAGTCCAACCCCCTGCTCAATGAAGGAATCCACCCTAAAGCATCCCTGACAGATGCTTGTCCAGCTGCCTCTTGAAGGCCTCTAGTGTGGGAGAGCCCACAACCTCCCTAAGTAACTGATTCCATTGTCATACTGCTCTAACAGTCAGGAAGTTTTTCCTGATGTCCAGCTGGAATCTGGCTTCCTTTAACTTGAGCCCGTTATTCCGTGTCCTGCACTCTGGCAGGATATCTCCAGATATGTTGAGCTACAATTCCATCATCCTTGACCATTGGCCATGCTGGCTGGGGCTGATGGGAGTTGAAGTCCCAAGGGCACCATGTTAGAGAAGTCTGGTGTAGGGCATGGAGAAATGTGGGTGTGAGAACGATTCTGCCTTCATGTATCTCAGAAGCAAAGTGCAACCAACTGATTACAGGTGGACACACGTCACTTGCTCGAGGGCCACCTGGGAGACCTTGAGATCAGGAAATAAATATCCAGCAGCAGCAGCAGCAGCCTCCTTAGAAACCAACAAGCAGTTACTCATCATCTCATAAAGAGCTGTGTCCACTGTCCTCTATGACTGTTGTCTCTCCTCATTTGCAGTGATCCATGGCTTTGGCAGCTTCCTTGCCTTCGGGAGTCTGTCCTCCCCAATACAACAGAATTTATGAGTTAAGGGTGGGGGGAGTTAAGTCATCCTATCCAACCCTCTTCTTGCCATGGAGATGGACACATGCTCTCCCCATCAAAAACCTATGGAGGGCCGTTTTCACTACGTTCCCACCAAGGCATCACTTTCAGATCCATTTAGCAATTCATCTTCAGATACGGTTTCTCCAAACCAGCTGTTGTCCTGGCACCTCTTCTAGGCTAGATGTCCAGAGAAGGCAGCTCTTGACGTTCTGACACGAAGAAGCAAAAGGATCACATACAGAGCTTCTGTTGAAGCCCCAGTAGCCAGACATATGCCTTTCGCTTTTTGAGGCACAAAGGTATTATTTCAGATTAGGGTTGTCCAGATTTTGTAAAATCCGCCTCACATGTGTTTTGTGGATTGTGCAGTGTTATGCATTTCAGCATCTGTTCACAGATGGATTCCCACCCCCTGCATCATAAGGAAAAATACGCTAATCAATCCATAAGGAAATATGCAACAATTTACATACTTTATGTCAGTATGTATTATTTAGCATATCCATTGGACTTTTCCCCGTGTATATTTTCCAGCATGGCATATGTCTCAACTAGGGATGCCGTGAATGCCCGACTGGACCCAGTACTCCATTATTGCGGCAGGGTGGATTTCACAATTACTGAACGCTCTCCAGAAATTTCCACTTCCATTCATACTAGGAATGTGAGAATCACCAAAACCAGAGCTACGTGCCATAAGAAAATAAGAAGAGCCCTGCTGGATCAGACCAAGGGTCCAGCACTCTGTTCACACAGTGGCCAACCAGCCATCGGCCAGGAACCCACGTGAGTGCAACAGCACCCTCCCACTCATGTTCCCCAGCAACCGGTGCACACAGGTTTACTGTCTTGGATACTGGAGGTAGCACATAACCATCAGGGTTAGTAGCCATCGATAGCCTTCTCCTCCAGGAATTTATCTAACCCCCTTTTAAAGCCATCCAAAATGGTGGCCATCACTACATCTTGTGGTAGTGAATTCCATAGTTTAACTATGCGCTGTGTGAAGAAGGCCTTCCTCTTATTTGTCATCTTCAGCAGGCCATACCTTCAGAAGTCTGTAATAGGGGGAAAGGGCCTGGTCAGACCACCATGTCGTACCTGTAGCATTGCGGGGACACCGGACAGCCGCTGCCTCTCCAGCAGGGGTCTCTTTCCAAATCACAGAAGCAAAGTTATCTTCATCACAGATTTCATGGGGCTCTGTTAAGAAGGGGAAAGGAAAAAGAAGAGAACCTTGAGTTTGGTACATCTGGAGAGAGAGAGAGAGAGAAAGAGAGAGAGAGAGAGATGGAAAAAGAAAAGGGAAAGGAAAAAGACTGATGGAATAAGCTCCCCACTGAGGCCCACCTGGTGCTGACATTTTCAAATTTTGGGCACCAGGTAAAGACCATCCTCTACTCCCAGGCATGTAATGGTGTACGATGAGGCATCTATCTCTGCTGTTTTAGAACAGGACCATTGGGAAAAGAACTGTTCATTGAAATTGATTTTAGCTGATTATATTGCTTTAGTTTTTCTATGGCCCTTTCTACACTAAAGGATTATCCCAGGAAAATGGAGGGATCACCCTTGCCTGTTCCTGGGATCCCCTGTGTATCATTTGGATGCACAGGGAAGTTCCCGGGGGAAAAGGCAGTTGTAGAAACGGCCTCTGTTAAAAAAAAATATATAGACTATTTTTGTTACGTTGTATTTTTACGAATTGTTGTCCACTGGCCAGAGAGCTTTGGCCATGGGGCAGTATAGAAATGAAATGAATGAATGAGAGTTAGGACAA
Source organism: Elgaria multicarinata webbii (assembly GCF_023053635.1). Lineage (NCBI taxonomy): Eukaryota > Metazoa > Chordata > Lepidosauria > Squamata > Anguidae > Elgaria > Elgaria multicarinata. Next base: position 111,464,952 of record NC_086177.1, on the reverse strand, counting down.
AGTCTTTGAACAAGTGCTAAATATCATCAGCACTAAGCTCATCCCTAAGAAAATTTGGAGAGGGTTTAAGAGAGTATGGTTAAGAGGAGCATACAATATGTTTTCTTGACGTAGTTGTGGGAGGGTGCTATTGCACACCTACCCTGCTGTGGGGTTCTTCTTGTGGTATCTGTTCAGCTACTTTGGGAAGAGAATTTTGGACTGGAGACTTTATATTACACACATAAACACGCTCATGAAAATGCCCATAAATAAGTATATAAGTTCTGAACCTGGAAGAAAGCAGATAGGGTTGGAGCGTACACGATATGAGAATAAACCCAGCACCTTGCTTGAGTAACACAAGCCTTTATGTGGAGAGGTTATTTATGAGACATAAACCAATGGAAGCTGTCATTGGGGTATTAAAGCTATTTTTCATCTCTATGCTTGGAGAGGGGAGGGGGCATATATTTCACAGCCTTCCATTACACTTACGCTTTTATTGGGCATTCAAAGCAACTTGCAAAGAGGATGGGTGCATGGGTGGAAAAGGAACATTACCATCAAAGCCAACAGTAGACATAGGACTCATCTACACCAAGCAGGATATTCCACTATGAAAGCGGTATATAAAAGGCAGGAGTCACACTACGGCTTTCTCGTGGCATTGAAGTGCACTGACAACTGTCGGGGCCCATTGACACAGACCATACACCGCTTTCATACCGCTATATCCTGCTTGGTGTGACTCCTGCCTTTTATATACCACTTTCATAGTGGAATATCCTGCTTAGTGTAGATGACCCCTATACACTCCACCTGCTGCTTGTGGAGATCCAGGTTCCAATTAACTGGGCACTGAACTAGGAGGAGATTCCACAGTGCCAGGATAACAGTGGGCATGTCTACACCAGATGATATCCTGGGGATCGTCCCGGGATCACAGAATCATAGAATAGCAGAGTTGGAAGGGGCCTACAAGGCCATCAAGTCCAACCCCCTGCTCAATGCAGGAATACACCATAAACCATCCCTGACAGATGGTTGTCCAGCTGCCTCTTGAAGGCCTCTAGTGTGGGAGAGCCCACAACCTCCCTAGGTCACTGGTTCCATTTTTGCACTGCTCTAACAGTCAGGAAGTTTTTCCTGATGTCCAGCTGGAACCTGGCTTCCTTTAACTTGACCCTGTTATTCTGTGTCCTGCACTCTGGGATGATGGAGAAGAGATCCTGGCCCTCCTCTGTGTGACAACTTTTTAAGTATTTGAAGAGCGCTATCATGTCTCCCCTCAATCTTCTCTTCTCCAGGCTAAACATGCCCAGTTCTTTCAGTCTCTCTTCATAGGGCTTTGTTTCCAGACCCCTGATCATCCTGGTTGCCCTCCTCTGAAAAAGCTCCAGCTTGTCTGCGTCCTTCTTAAATTGTGAAGCCCAGAACTGGACGCAATACTCTAGATGAGGCCTAACCAGGGCCGAATAGAGAGGAACCAGTAGCTCACGTGATTTGGAAGCTATACTTCTATTAATGCAGCCCAAAATAGCATTTGCCTTTCTTGCAGCCATATCGCACTGTTGGCTCATATTCAGCTTGCGATCTACACAGGGGATTCCAGGGTTCAAGGAGGGATGAACCTTCCATTTCCCTGCGATATTGCCATACCTCCTTTTTTCTTTCCTTTTTTTTTTCTTTTTTTGGTTTTTTCCCATGGTCCCAGGGTGATCCTGTGGACCGCGGGTGGTGTGGCCGCCTGTCCTGTCCTCTTTCTTCTTCCCCACGAGTAGGAAGGAACATCAGAGAGAAGGAGCTGGGATCGAGAGAGTCGAGGCCCATTGAGGTTGGGGGAAGTAGAGTAGGCACTTTTTTTCTTTTTTTAAAACGTACTTTTGCGCTGAAGCGCAGGTGAGCTCCAGGTCCTTTTTTTAAAAAAAAAAAGTGGGTGCAACATCCTCCCTCCTCCCTGGACGTTGCGTGCCACATGTGAATGCAGGGGGAGGATCTCGCGATCAGCATATCACAAGTTCCTCCCCCCTCCCTCCTGGATCGCTGGGATCTGTAGACGTGCCCAAAGTGCAAAAAAGACAGGCATTCAAAAGGGGAGAAGGAAGTGAGATGGAGAAGCTGTTGGACCGGGGTAGGGTGGGGCCTGAAATAAACGATACTGACCATTGGTGCAATTTTTCAGCATCTTTCCAGGAAGGCTAACAGTGGGAGTTTACAGAATGCATTTCCAGAGCCAGCGTTGCTACTGTTAAAGGCAGTTTGGCAGGGCTGAGCGTCAACGTGTACTGGCCACCAGTTTGGATTTGACATCCGTGTTTCGATGAGAAATATGCTGAGCTCAAGAACACACACACAAGAGGCATTTTGCCCAGTTTCCCCCTCCCCGTTCATCTGTACTGAAAATACCCCACTCCAAATTCCAGGCTATATTTGGAATGGACGGTGGGACTTAATAGAACTGACTGGATGGGTTGTACTTTGGTAGCAAAGAGTATCTTCACATCTGAGGCTTAGGGCTGTCAGAAAACGTATTTATCACATTTATATCCCATCTCTCTTCCACTCAAGATGACTACATGTGCTTTCCAGGTGGTCTCCCCTCCAAACACTGACCAGACCCAGGCCTGCTTAGCTTCAGCAAGATGGTTGCCTTGTGTGCCTTCAGAACATGCCTTGAGACCGTTCCAAGTAAGAACATAAGAACATAAGAAGTGTCCTGATGTTGGATCAGACCAAGGGTCCATCGAGTCCAGCACTCTGTTCACACAGTGGCCAACCAGCCATTGGCCAGGGACCAACAAGGCAGGACATGGTGCAACATCACCCTCCCACCCATGTTCCCCAGCAACTGGTGCACACAGGCTTACTGCCTCGAATACTGCAGAGAGCACACAACCATAAGGGCTAGTAGCCATTGATAGTCTTTGCCTCCAGGAATTTATCCAAGCCTCTTTTAAAGCCATCCAAATTGGTGGCCATCACCACATCTTGTGGTAATGAGTTCAATAATTTAACTATGTGCTGTGTGAACAGCTTAAGGCTTAAGCAGGCAATTACGAGGTTGGATTCTTACGGATGGGTGAACCAAACACATTGTCCCCCATCCCTAATTATGTAACACCAGCTGTCTTTCTTACCAATGGACCACAACCCATGTTCCTGGTGGTTCCCTATAGACCCATCCTCCAATTGGAGTCCACCAGGCGAAGAGCCTTCAGTGTGGTGGCCCCCCTCCTATGGAATTCCTGCCTCTGGAGGTCAGGCAGGCGGCAACTTTCTATTCCTTTCGGCGCCTCCTGAAAACGTCATTTATTCCAGGAAGCCTTTCCTTAATGACCAGCCACGGTTCACTGTACATTTTGCATCTATTGAAATCTATTTTAAAGTATTATTCTGATTTTATTTTATTTTATCTTGTACACCGCTCCAAAATGTTGAATGGGGAGCAGTATATAAAAGTTGTAAATAAATAAATAAATAAATAAATACCATATGTACCTGCCCGGAGCTTAAGATCATCTACAGGGGCCCTTCTCCGTGAGCCCCTGCCAAAGGAAGTGAGGCAGGTGGCTACTAGGAGGAGGGCTTTCTTCGCCGTGGTACCCCGGCTGTGGAATGAGCTCCCCAGAGAGGTCCGCCTGGCCCCTACACTGTACTCCTTCCGTCGCCAGCTGAAGACCTTTTTATTCTCTCAGTATTTTAACACTTAATTTAAACTTAAATTTAAATTTTACTTTTCTAACTCTGTATTTTAATCTTATGTCAATTTTTGCTGCGTGGTTTTATCCGGCTTGTGCTTACTGTATTTTGTATTTGTGTTTTTAACCTGTTGGTTGTTTTATTATGGTTTTAATTTTTGTGAACTGCCCAGAGAGCTTCGGCTATTGGATGGTATAAAAAAGTAATAAATAAATAAATAAATACTTCCCTTTCTGGGCAGCTGTAATCTACAGGCTAATTGCACGTCAGAGACATGAATTTAATAGGACATCGGGACAGATACCATGGTGCGTAGGGAAAATGGGGTTAATTATTTCCTCGATATGGTGTTTTTTGGGTTTTTTTGCCTGCTGGAAGTCACTCCAGCCAGTACAAGGAGGGAAAAAAAGTTAAACCACCAAATTCCCCACACTGGGGTCCCAATATGGATCAGAGCCCCATGGGGCAGCTTGTGTGCATGTGTTGTTGTTTTTTTTTGGGGGGGGGGAATAAGAGTAAAGACGTATGAGATTTCACTCATGCTCACAAAACATGTAAGCATTCCCTGTTTTAAGTCATGAATGCAATCTCAAGCACATGCGCACAGAAAATGTCCGCAAATTGCCAGACATGTGCTTGCATTCAGTTTGTGCAGCTTCCTGGGTTTGATTTTGTGAAAGTTCCCTAATTTGCACAAAGTTTCCTCTAGACTGAATCAGTCCCACTTTCGTCCATGGAGGAAAATGTTCGCAAATTAGAGGAAATTTACAAAACAGTTGTGTTTGAACGCTGCTCAATTTCCAGTAATCGCAAAGATGATGTTCAGAGAATTCGTAATGTGTAAAAAGCACATCAACGTTCCACCACTGGGTGCCCGCCAAGCGCATTTAGATTACAGTTCTGGGGATGATGGAATTTGTAGTCCGGCACATCTAGGAGTCAGTTACCTAGGGAGGTTGTGGGCTCTCCTACACTAGAGGCCTTCAAGAGGCAGCTGGACAACCCTCTGTCAGGGATGCTTTAGGGTGGATTCCTGCATTGAGCAGGGGGTTGGACTTGATGGCCTTGTAGGCCCCTTCCAACTCTGCTATTCTATGATTCTAAGATTCTATGAAATACTTGAATGGTTGTCACATAGAGGAGGGCCAGGATTTCTTCTTGATCCTCCCAGAGGATTCCAGCTGGACATCAGGAAAAATTCCTGACTGTTAGAGCAGTACGACAATGGAATCAGTTACCTAGGGAGGTTGTGGGCTCTCCTACACTAGAGGCCTTCAAGAGGCAGCTGGACAACCATCTGTCAGGGATGCTTTAGGGTGGATTCCTGCATTGGGCAGGTGGTTGGACTCGATGGCCTTGTAGGCCCCTTCCAACTCTGCTATTCTATGATTCTATGATACTGGATGGCACTAGGTTGGCATAAGGCAACTTCAGTTGTTCATACATTGTACAACTCCACTCTTTCAACTTTCCCTCCTGAGCTAAAATACATTCTTGGGAAACAAAGCATGACACTCCGTATTAGAGAGGCTTGTTAGAGATGCATTTCACCGCCGTGCCTGAGAGTGCGGGAGTGCTTCCTTGCTCAGGAGGGAATATCATGATCCCTGTAATTTTTAATATCCTTTTGTAACAAAATCCTTTTTACAAAAGGAAACACATAGCACTGGGAGAATTTAACATCTAACACAATTATGCTCAATTCTTTTTTTCTTTCCTTTGTTTTTTATTTTTTTTTTAAAAAAGCTGGTTTTGATGTTCTCTTCCTACCCTTCATCCCTGCTTATTTCTAGGACAAACTAAAAATGCTATCAAACACTGATCTGATGTCTGGAGGATGCAGGTGCTATATTATCAGAAAAGGGATTGAGAATAAAACAGCCAGTATCGTACTGCCGTTATACAAATCGATGGTGCGACCACACTTAGAAAACTGTGTACAGTTCTGGTCACCACACCTAAAAAAGGATATTATAGAGCTGGAAAAAGTGCAGAAAAGGGCAACTAAAATGATGAAGGGGCTGGAGCATCTCCCCTATGAGGGAAGGTTACATCAACTGGGATTGTTTAGTTTGGAAAAAAGGAGGCTAAGGGGAGACATGACAGAGGTGTACAAAAGTGTGCATGGCGTAGACATTTTTCTCCCTCTCTCAAAATACTACAACCGGATGGGGTCATCCGGATGGGGTCATGAAACTGTTTGGTGGGAAATCCAGGACAAATAAAAAGAAGTACTTCTTCGCACAGCACAGAGTTAAATTATGGAACTCACTACCACAAGCTGTAGTGATGGCCACCAATCTGGATGGCTTCGAAAGCGGGCTGGATAAATTCCTGGAGGCGAAGGCTATCCATGGCTACTAGCCTTCTGCTGAGGGTTGTGCGGCCCCAGTGGGGGGATAAGGCCACCTGTGAGGATGATTCTTGACGCTCCATCTGGTGTTGTCCGACCCAGGGATGAATGGCATGGGTCAGGCTACCCTCCCCAAAATCGGTATGGCCTGGGTGTGGCAATCATCTGATGTCACTTGCCAGACATGGAATGCTTCAACCGATGTAACTCCTAGCTAGTGGCTGGCGTAGAGTCGGGCCCGCCCAGTTTCCCTTTGCAGATCTTTAATAAATGTGGCCCAAATTTTATACCATATACAGTTGTCTTGTCCCATTATTTCCCCCTTTCACCTGCAACAAGTACATGGCTGTGAAATGTGCATTATCCTCCCACAGCATTTGGACAAGTGATGGGTAAACTCTCCTCAGCTTGATATGAATTCAGCTCATGGGGACAACTCTGGCCTTAGCTAGAACAAATGTTTATCCCAGGATCATCCCGGGGTCGTCCCTGCCTGCTCCCAGGATCCCCTGTGTGTCATTTACATGAACAGGGATGACCCCGGGACGATCCTGGGATAAACCTTGGGTCTAGCTAAGGCCTAAGTCTCAGGTGTGGTCAGCATCCAGCACATGGACAGAAAACCGGTGATATTCTGGAGGCAGTTGGAATCACACATATGCAGGATCTTGTTTTATTGACATTCTGAGACTGAGAAGAATATCAGAAGAAAGTGGTGCTCGATTCATAACACACCCAGACGTCGCATTCTAGATAAATTCAAGCTGTTATGAATTTTGTGGACATCTTTTGATGAAGGCTAGGCCACCGTGCCGGCCACCTACCTGGGCACCTCTTTTCATTGCATTGCTTGTACTCCTCTTTGGGGCCTTGGCACACATCTCCTCCAAAGAAAGGCCCATAGCACGCACGGTCACGTTTCTGTGTCCCGCCTCCACAAGTGGCAGTACAGCTCCCCCATGGCCCCCACACTTGCCACTTTCCATCCACTGTGGGAAAAGGAGAGAAAAAACATTAAAATAAGTATGTTTCCAAAATATACATTTTTTTTTAAAGTGCATTTCCCAAATGGGAAAGCAAACTCAGGAACATGCAAACATTCCCCAGAAAAAATGTACTAATAGATTCATTCCAGTATGTATGGGGAAAATTTGGGTCAAAAATGAATCATAGCATCATAAAATAGTAGAGCTGGAAGGGGCCTACAAGGCCATCAAGTCCAACTCCCTGCTCAATGTAGGAATCCACCTCAAAGCATCCCTCACAGATGGTTGTCCAGCTGCCTCTTGAAGGTCACTAGTGTGGGAGAGCCCATGATCTCCCTAGGTAACTGGTTCCATTGTCATACTGCCCTAACTATCAGGAAGTTTTCCTGATGGCCAGCTGGAATCTGGCTTCCCATAACTTGAGCCTATTATTCCGTGTCCTGCACACTGGGATGATCAAGAAGAGATCCAGGCCCTCCTTCATGTGACAACCTTTCAAGCATTTGAAGAGTGAAATTCTAAGACATCCCTCTTCTCAAAATCAGCTGCCTGAGGCAGCAACATCACTTTGTCTAATGGAAAGGGTGGCCATGTGGAAGCGGGACAGTTTTATACTTCTTGTCCCAAAGCTGCAACAAGTTACCTGAGGGAAAACCATATCATTGCCCCCATTGAGTGAGATCTACAGATCTGGGCTTCCTGGCTTTCCCACCACCTGCACAGGTGTGTCTGATGGCAACTTTTCTGGACTCTTCTGTTGTGGTGTCTCACCTTTGGAATGATCTCCCTTGAAGTGCAGCAAGCACCACCCTTGAGGGTATTTGGGTGCCTGATGAAATTATTATTATTATTTATTTATATAGCACCATCAATGTACATGCATCTGTTTACCCTAGCTAAGTAGATTTTATTTATTTATTTATTTTACAGTATGTATATAGCACTCCCCATCGAAAGATTTCAGAGTAGTGTACAACAAACAAAATAAAAGAATAAAAACAGAATAAAAACACCACATTAAAATTTACAAAAAAGTTAATTAAATTAAAATTAAATTTTTAATTAAAAAATTGTTAATTAAAATCTACATTCTTTATCTTCACAGTTTATTTTGGTTGTTGTTTTAATGAATTTCATACACCACCGTGTGACTTAATAAAGAAGGGAAATACATGAATATTTAAATGAAGGGCAACAGGTGCTCCAGAAGCCATCCCTCTGGGTGAATGTGGGGTGAGGTGAGGCGACTTGGGCCATAGCTAGATGGGGCTTTATCCTGGGGTGATCTCTGGGATCATCACTGTGCATCCACATGATGCAGATGGGATCCCGGGATCAGGGAGGGATCATCCCTCCCTTGCCCTGGGATAGAGCCCTACCATTTGGCCCGGTTTTTTCAATAGTCCCGGGCTGAGCCCGAGACTGCAGAACGTGTGGCCGGGTGACACAGGTTGACCCAGCTCTATGCAATTCCTCATCAGGAGCCAGGAGCGCTGCACCCATCGAGGGTAGAGTGGGCGGAGCAAGGAAAGTCATTTATTTTTTTAAAAAAACTTACCTTTTGCGCATGAGTGTTCGTGCACTGCTGGCCCTATAATCCGACATGAACCTACCCGTACGCTGCACTCAACATCTAAGATCCTCCTCCGAGTGCCTACTCTGAGGGAAGCTCGGAGGACAGCAACAAGGGAGAGGACCTTTTCAGTGGTGGCCCCCCAATTATGGAATGATCTCCCCGATGAGGCTTGCCTGGGGCCAACATTGTTATCTTTTCAGCACCAGATCAAGACTTTTCTCTTCTCCCAGGCATTTAACAGCATTTAACATTATATGCTAAGTTTGTTTGTTTTTTAATGGACCCTAGAACTGTTGTTGTTTAAATGGATACTGTTGTTTTATACGGTTGTTTTTATATTTTTGATGGGTTTAAATTTTGTAAACTTTTTAAAGTTCATTGTTTTTAACTTTTGTAAACCGCCCAGAGAGCTTCGGCTATGGGGCGGTATATAAATTTAATAAATAAATAATTAACCCCCCCCCCCCAAATATGGCAAGTCTGATGTGAGATCTTTCCTCCTCCGTCGCAGGCTAACAGGATGGTCTAGCTAAGGCCTTTCCCTGTCGGTGCCAACCATGAGTGTAACTCTGAAAGGGCAATGCATCACACACCAGGTCAAATGGAATCAGTTGCTTGGTGAGATTGTAGGCTCTCCCACACTAGAGGCCTTCAAGAGGCAGCTGGACAACCATCTGTCAGGGATGCTTTAGGGTGGATTCCTGCATTGAGCAGGGGGTTGGACTCGATGGCCTTGTAGGCCCCTTCCAACTCTGCTATTCTATGATTCTATGAAATAAAGGAACAGGGGACTTCTCCTTTGAATAATCACTGTGGGACAAGGAGATTTCCAGAAATTCATGGGGTAGGTTGTTGTGGGGAAATCAAGCCCTTTTTAAGCCTCCTGGATTTCCTCAGAGCCCCCCAGCTCAGCTTGCCTTTGAGATCCAGGCCTTATTTTGTGTCGCCCCACCCCAACCCTGAATTGGGGAACTATTCTTGGTTTCTTCCCCCCCCCCTGAAATTGACATTTATGCAAATTGCAGTGCAAATTACAGCTGTAATTTCCATAATTTGCAATTGTGGCAAATTCTTTGTGCAAAGCTGTGGGTGCAATGTGGACAAATTAAGCACATTACAGCCACCATTTGCATAAATTATGCAAATTATGGTCGAAAATTGCGCATTTTACACAAATTGCGAACGGAATCCACAAAATGGCCGGACTCAATCTACTTCATGTCAGGACAGCTCACAGGTAAGTGAGTCAACATCCAGGGGCCTGAGCTGCGAAAAGCTTGGTGAACTTTATTCTCCGGATGGATTCTTCCGACATCCCTAGAAATACATCTCTGTTTGTTGAAGATATTGTGAGACTAGCTTTGTGATACTGTGTAGACAGTGTCATTATATTGTTTAGTCATTAGGTGGTACTGCTTTTAGTTGCATCTGGGTGGAATCAAGCATTTCCTGATGCTTTTCCAATCTTATAGAATCATAGAATGGTAGAGTTGGAAGGGGCCTACAAGGCCTACAAGGCCATCAAGTCCAACCCCCTGCTCAATGCAGGAATCCACCCGAAAGCATCCCTGACAGATGGTTGTCAAGGTGCCTCTTGAATGCCTCTAGTGTGGGAGAGCCCACAACCTCCCTAGGTCACTGATTCCATTGTCGTACTGCTCTAACAGTCAGGAAAGACTGTTTGAGAAAGAGAATATAAGTTCTGTCCAAGTGCGTTCTGACTTGGGGGGCTCTGAGGAAATCCAGGAGGCTTAAAAAGGGCTTGATTTCCCCACAACAACCTACCCCATGAATTTCTGGAACTCTCCTTGTCCCACAATGATTATTCAAAGGAGAAGTCCCCTGTTCCTTTATTTCATAGAATCATAGAATAGCAGAGTTGGAAGGAGCCTACAAGGCCATCGAGTCCAACCCCCTGCTCAATGCAGGAATCCACCCGAAAGCATCCCTGACAGATGGTTGTCCAGCTGCCTCTTGAAGGCCTCTAGTGTGGGAGAGCCCACAACCTCCCTAGGTCACTGATTCCATTGTCGTACTGCTCTAACAGTCAGGAAAGACTGTTTGAGAAAGAGAATATAAGTTTTGTCCAAGTGTGTTCTGACTGGTGTGTCCTTGAAGGCTTCCATGTCAGATGATGATGATGGTGGTGGTGGTGGTGGTAGAAACCTATAAACCATATTGTCCACCTACAGGTGATTTACCACAGTTGCCCCTCAAAAACATGTGTTTGTCCTCAATAATATTGTGCACAAAGGTCTATCAAGAGTGCTGGAGGTGAGCCTCTATCAGCTTGAGGGCTGGACTCCATTGAAGAGAAGTTCTTGGGTCCACCTCAGGTGGTGGGTGTGGGTCCAAAGGCAAAAGGGCAAAAGAGAAAATCCCCCAAATACCAGCACTATTCAGCTTAAAGCTCTTACTACCTGTAACTAAGCCTTGCAAGAGGACGTACAACTTCTAGAATAGAGAGGAGGGTGGCACAACAGTGGGAAAACCACCCAATGGTCAGTGGTTGGGTGAAAGTGGTTGGGGACTGGGGAAGGGGATGTGACCATCTGGAGGACCCTAGAGGGACAGATTGGAACTACAGTTAGGGTAGATTAGGTCTCCGGGCCTGAAGTTCTGCACCCCCAAATAAGAGGATGTCATCGTGCCTAGTATAAGTCAGTTTAAAGACTATTGCACCTGGTATGGACTCTCTATGCCAGGTCCATGGCCATGATATATCTCAACCATGAGGAAGAAGCCACCATGAATGAGGTCGCCACTCTCCACCCCATCCTCCCACCCCTTCCATGGCCTTTAAAGGCTGAGGGTGAAAAGACTTATCTCATACTTTCAAGCTCAGTCCTTGTTTGGTTGACATACGGGTGGACAGTGACCAACACACAACTGACCTGGGCACTGCCTAAGGAAGCAGTCTCGGGTCTCCACCCACTGGCCCTGGCATTCGGCTCCCCCGTACGACGGTCCGTTGCACTCTCGGGTCCGCTGCTGGGTGCCGTTGGAGCAGGTGGTAGAACAGGAGCTCCAGCTCGACCACTCATTCCAGTTGCCGTCCACTGAGTGGCCCAAAGAAGGAAAGGGGGAAAGGGAGAATGTGAAAACCGCTTTCCTAGGGGCTGGTACCCAACCCGCCATCTTTGTGTCTTCACGGGGGCCTGGCTGAGCCATCCTTGCACTAACTAGTGAACGGGGACAGGAGGAAAACGAAGAATGGGATTTTCCTCAGACAGACTCGCAGCTTAGGCCCACAGTACCTTAATACCTTTAAAATGATTTTTAAAAATATTTTAAAAGTTAGCTGTTTTTTAAATTTTGTATCTTGGTTTTTAATGTTCAGGGTTTTTTTTAAACTAATCTTTTTATCTTTGTAAATGGGCCAGAGAGCTTCAGCTATGGGCAGTTTAATAATAATAATAATAATAATAATAATAATAATAATAATAATAATAATAGGGCATTGTTGGAGAAACTATTTCAGTCTAAGAGCTGATTTCCATTACGCATAACCTTCCAGGGACCACATGAAACCTCTGGGGAAGATTAAAGCCAAAAGTGGGTGGTCCCAAAGGCACATTCACTTTCTCCCTTTTACTTTTCCTCTAGCCCCCATCTCCCCCCCAAAATTTTTCTTGTTCTCTGTCTTTCTCCTTGAGTCTCACTCTCCCTTTTTCTCTCTCTCCTCCCCAAATGAGAATGTCCCATTTGTACTATTGATACATTTTCCTAAACTTAATAGCCATGTGGGGAGTGATTTTTTTGGGGGGTGGGGGGTAGAAGCGTTCTGGAAAGTAGGTTTATCCATTCCTTCACCAGCTTCTGTCCCCCTCAAAAAACTCCTCCCTAGGTGTAGCAGTTAGGGATAGAAGAAAAGGTCCCATTCATGTAAATAGGACCTTCTCCCCACAAGTCAAACTCCCCCATGTGGAAGGTAGAGCTGAGGGCCAGAACCAAAACTCCACAGTCTGGAGGTCTGGAAGTCCTCCCCCCACCCCCTCAATGGGGGAAAGCTCTGATTCAACCTTCTACTCTTAACACAACTTAGATCTATGAGTGCTCAGAGCAACCATACATCTCCAATGGTGTCACCATTCTTCAACAGCCTTCCTGGGTGGTCAATCAAGCAGCCTCATTATCACCTTTTCAAAATATTGGCCAAAACCATGAGTGTTGTCATTCTGACCAGTCTGATTCTGACCCGGCAGAATCTGGTTCTGAAGTTTCTCCTTCTGAGTTTTATCATCTGTGAATAATCAATTGTTGCTGCAATTTGGATTTTTAGTTTGCACTTTTAAGATACGTTGGACCTGTTGAATTAGACCCAGGCATTGAAGGAAGGGGTTTCAAGTCTCCAAACCACAGAAAGGCTGCCTCTGCACACACACACCCCAAAAAAAGAAATAAAATGATTAAATGTCAGTCAACAAGGAAAATGCTTGAGCGAGACTCGGTTCAAATGTCAGGTATGGTGGTTGTTCTCCAAATGACCCCGACCCTATAGCCCAGCAGTGATAGAATACATTTTATTTATTTTTATTTATTTATTTATTCATTCATTACATTTTTATGCCGCCCAATAGCCGAAGCTCTCTGGGCGGTTCACAAAAATTAAAACCACAATAAAACAAGCAACAGGTTAAAAGCACAATTACAAAATACAGTATAAAAAGCTGTACAGTACAGTACATCAAACCAGGTAGTAGCCCTAGGATAGAGGATGATTAACTTCTTAGGCATAGATGCCAGAGATAAATACATTGAGCAGCCAAACTAGCAACCCATCGAGACAGGATTTGCAGGGAAGATTTCATACCAAAACGCACGTGGGCAGGAAAGGGGGAATATGTTTATAGAAAAGCAATTTACAGAATTCACAGGGCTCCCCCTCCTAAAATGTCAAAGCTGCCTCAATTCTGACATGATCCTTTTCTCTCTGACAGTTCCGCACCACCTTCTTTTGTAATCTGCAGGTAAGTCACTGATGATTGACACTGCCGGAGCTATTAGCCTAATACCACTAGGTTGCCTCTGGGTGTTTCTCAGAAAGAAATCAATGCATATCTATTTAAACCTTCAAACTCCTAGTCCTCACCCTTAAAGCCCCCTTGCTTCTGTCGGGGCAAATGCTTTGAGCCGGCTGTAGGTTTGTACCATTCCAAAGAATCCAGCCAGCGCAAACCTAACTCACAATGCAGAAATCTTTGCATTCATTAACACAAATAGGTTATGGAGTCCTCAAGTCAGAAATATCAGCTATAATTTATCATTCCACTGGCAAAAAAAATGAAGAGGGAAAAAAAAACTTATGCAAAGTACGGGTTAGGAATGATTTTTTTTTTCATTAGAGCAATAGATCTTGAAATACTTTCTGGTGTGACAGAACCAGTCTAATTATTTCTGGAAAGCTTCAGCTCATTAGCGGAGGGCTCATTATCTCTCACGCAAAAGGAAGCCCAAAGTGTCAATTTCCTACAAACTGTGAAGCCGTTTGGATGCAGGAGGTCACTGAGCCAACCGCGGGCTCCATGGCAGAGCCTTCCAGGTATTGAACCACTACCGATTAATCCACATAATCCTGGTCTGAGTGTAATGGAAGTAAAGCAACAGAACAAACAGGGTGTCTTGCAGGACAGATGGAACGAGACGAGCCAGAAGGTCCCAAAGGCTTAGAACGTCACTGGCTTCCTCTTAGTAATCCTCAGGATCTATGCCACCCTTGCTCAACACATCTAGATCATTCCAGATGTGTTCAATCCACTCTCACCAGACAGCTTGCCTATTGGCCCATGTTGGTGGAGAAGATGGGAGTTGTAGTCCAACACATCTGGAGGGCATTAAATTGGGGAAGACTGATCTCAGCCATTCATGCAAAATACATTCGAAGGTAGGGAGATCCCTGTAAGGCAAGTTTGGCCAACCAGCTGCCTCCAGGACACCTGAAGTCAATAGGTTTCCTCCAGTGTTGTTCTTCAGCAAGTGGTATTCAGTAGCATGCTACCTCTGAACCTGGAGATTCCATAAAGCCATCGTGACTAATAGTGGCTCTATCTAATTTGTACAACTATAGACAGAATGGCTAAGGATCAGATTATAGCCTCGGTGTCAACTTGGCCGTGTGCCCCGAACTACAGAGAACCTAGTTTGAATCCAAAGTAATAACCACAAGAACAGAGGCAAAGCAATACACTCAATTTCTACTCTCTACAACACCAATGGACAATTCCTAATATTATCTCTCCTTGTCACACACCCCAATCATTCCAGCACACATACTGTAGTTCTTCGATTCTAAGACACACTTTTTTCCCCATATAAACATCTCTAAAAACGGGGTGCGTCTTAGAACCGTTGGTGCATTTATTATTTCTTAGAATCAAAGCTTTTTTTCTGTTGGTGGTACTGAAATTAGTGCGCGACTTACAATCGATGGCGTCTTAGAATCGAAGAAATACGGTAAGTCCAGGACAAGGCAAAGTTGTGTAGGGTTCAGGCCCAGCTCAATTTCCCATGGCTCCCATAGACAGGGCCGGTGCCAGGCTATTTTGCGCCCTAGGCAAGGTGAGCTACTTTCACACACACCCCCACCAAAAAAAAAAAAAAAGCCAACTTTGATTTTTAAGAATAGATGTTTCCTGGAGAAAATAAGAAGCACAAAACATGAAACTGCTAAATTTATTTTAAAGTGCAAGAAATGCGTCATGCCAATTATAGCAAACAAATTGGAAAGGAACGTCTATGGGTCTAAAATGCATTATTTAATAGGAATATCTCCTCCAAAGCATCTTCCCCCAACTCACACGCACACACTTGGCATCACTCACTCCAAACAAACACACGCATGAACACATGCATTCACTCAGACCCCATGCACCCCATTCACCCATACATTCTCTCTCTCTCACTTCCGGGTGCGTTCCGGAAGTCCGAACATGGAGCCGCCCCACCCCAGCATCCCTGGCTTTGCTTCAGCTGGGTGGGCGTGGGGCGCCATCTCGCCCGTCCAGGCCCAGCTGAATCCTCAGGCCAGCCCGGCTCACAGCCAACGTGTGAATGCTGCGCTGTGCCTGGTGCCCCTCTTAGCTTGGCACTCTAGGTGGCCGCCTGAGTGGCCTCTGTGGTAGCACCAGCCCTGCCCATAGAGCTCAATGGGAACAAAGAAAACAGGCTCAAGTTTGAGAATTGCATCCCAGGTGCTAGGGTCATCAGACACAAGGAACAGGTTTAACCCCACCACCACCACTAATGAGGTCTTGGAGAGCACCCTTTACCTTTTGGTAAATAAGGGAATAGCTGATTCCTATGCAAGCAATAAAAGTACTATAATTAGGAAGAGATCTGTGGGTCCCACAAAAGATGCCACCCAGCCACCAGCCACAAGAGTCCCAAGCATGGGTGGTGGTGGGGTGCAATGTATTTGTCCTTCAGGGCCCTGCAATGTACCCAAATCCTCCTCATTTCTTTATTTATTTATTGCATTTTTATACCGCCCAATAGCCGAAGCTCTCTGGGCGGTTCATCCTAAATGGCCAGCATTTCTCTATTTAATTAATATCAGAGGGGTATGTGTGTGTGTTTGATAAAACTGTGAAATCACCATCCAAATTGTTTGCCAGTCTTTACATCCCCAAAGTCCAGCCACATAATGATCCGTCTCACTGCACCAAATTGAACAGCCGTCGGCCAGCCACAATCTGAGCAGAGCTTTTGCTGCAATTAGAGAAGCTTTTACCCGGCGTCGCGTCCCCTCCCTGCTCTTTTCTAAAGAGCGCCTCCTTCTTCTTCTACAGTCCTGCCGCACATTGAATACTGCATTGTCCCTGCAATGGTGAGTTGTCATTGTTTGCCGTTATAAATCCCGGAAGCAATAACCGACGAGGTCAGCAAGGCGCTAAAGCACTGAATTGCTCTCATTGCCTCTTTCGGACTCCCTCCCTCTCCATATTTGGTGCTCGTTTGGCAGTTGATTACCTCTGTGCTCACCAGTGGACGTTAATTAGTCCAGATGGGCTTTGCAGTGGGCTGCCTCCCTTTGGATTGCACTTTTCTCTGGCGCAGTGGTTTATTATAATTTCTCCCCAACTGCAATAAATTAGTATCAGTGTTCAACCCATGGCTGCTTCAATTGGTTTTTAAGAAACTGATGTCTGTCTGAAAAGTTCCCAATGCAGATGCAGTCATCTGAAATTGAGGGCATAATCACCCAAGTGAATATCTTGGGAGAGCTAATAAATTAAAATACAGAGAGCGAAAGACAGCGAGGGCCTCTTCAGGCGATGCGTTAACCCACCGCGGACCGCACAAAAATGGGATTCACGGTGCCGTGTGGTGACAAAATGCCGGCCCCATGATGGACAGAATGCACACACCTCCTACCCACCTTCTGCAGCGTGATGAGTGAGCTTCCACGGTGGTTGTTGCTTGGTCTGGCAGGTACTCCATGGGTGTCTCTTCATTTTGGCAGAAAAACTATGGCAGCAATCACAGGGTGACCATATGAAAAGGAGGTCAGGGCTCCTGTACCTTTAACAGTTGCATTGAAAAGGGAATTTCAGCAGGTGTCGTTTGTATATATGGAGAACCTGGTGAAATGCCCTCTTCATCACACCAGTTGAAGCTGCAGGAGCCCTGCCCTCCTTTAAGTCTGGTCACTCTAGAATAGCTCCTGCAGCTTTAACTGTTCTAATGAAGAGGGAATTTCACCAGGTTCTCCATATATACAAATGACACCAGCTGAAATTCCCTTTTCTATGCAACTGTTAACGATACAGGAGCCCTGTCCTCCTTTTCCATATGGTCACCCTAGGCAACCATAGAGTCTCGCCAGCAAGAGCAACCACCACGAACAGCAATGCTTTTGCTGCCGTGGACTTTCTTCATCGTTAGCAGCCATTTTTTTGGTCATTTTTCTGTACAGAGCTACTGCCAGGCAACCGTTGAGGCGCGGATAATGGTGGGATGCACGGTTAGACTAGGGTGACCATATGAAAAGGAGGACAGGGCTCCTGTATCTTTAATAGTAACGTAGAAAAGGGAATTGCAACAGGTGTCAATTGAAGTGGGTGAAATTCCCCCTTCATCACAAAAGTTAAAGCTACACTAGCTATAGTAGAGTGGCCAGATACAAAAGAGGGCAGGGCTTCTGCAGCTTTAACTGTGTTGATGAAGAGAGAATTTCACCCTCTTCAATTGACACCGGCTGAAATTCCTTTTTCTACATTACAGTTAAAGATACAGGAGTCCTGTCCTCCTTTTCATATGGTCACCCTAGGTTAGACCACTCAGAGGTAAATAATCTAACTGCAGAGGGTGGGTGGGTAGAAGAACCATAGTACGTGGTGTGGTTCTGCGATCGTGTGGCAGGCCAGCTGTTGTGGTTCCATTAATCTGCCCCTCTCATTTAGGGTGACCCTATGAAAAGGAGGACAGGGCTTCTGTATCTTTAACAGTTGTATCAAAAAGGGAATTTCAGCAGGTGTCATTTGTATATCTGGGGAACCTGATGAAATTTCCTCTTCATCACACCAGTTAAAGCTGCAGGTGCCCTGCCCTCTTTTAAATCTGGTCACTCTGGTATAGCTCCTACACCTTTAACTGTGGTGATGAAGAGGGAATTTCACCAGGTTCTCCATATATACAAATGACTTCTGCTGAAATTCCCTTTTCAATACAACTGTTAAAGATACAGGAGCCCTGTCCTCCTTTTCATATGGTCACCCTACTCTCATTGTTCCCCTACCCACCCATTCTCCATATGCATCTGACTAGACCCAGAGAGAATGCATTTCCGCAATGTTTTCCACCCTTATTTTGAGCTTCACACACAGCCCGGACATCCTTTTCAGCTCAGCTTGACTAGTGACTGGATCCCATAGGCTTGATTGGTTTGCCTCCCCTAGCTTTGTGCAGCTTGGCTGACTTGCTCAAGACATCTAGAGCTCTTTGTTTTCCATCCACTTTTTCTACATTCCCCTTACTCTTTCAGGGTACTGGGGACGGTACCCTTGCACTTTGATTGTCCGTGATTTGCATTCCATGGTTGTTCTGCGAGAAACAGATGACCGGAAGGTCCAAAATATAGAGAATTACAACACTTCCCTATAACATTCAGGATCAGACACCGGGACTCTCTGAGGAAAAGAGTCCCAGAGTGGTAGGACTACTGAAAATGCCTTACCATATATTTGCTTCAGGGCCCAAATTGTAACATCAAGATAGCATTTGCTGTTGATTTTACGGACTGAGTTGGTGCACTTTCATCTGAATTGCACTGGAACAGAAGTCTTTGCCATTAGGGAATGAGAGGATTATTTCCCTTCAATTCTGTCCTGTGTTGTTGGGGTTTGGGGCTCACAGGGGAAAGTGGAAGCAGTCAACCAGAGCCTCTTCCAGGCACATTGAGTCAGGATTAATCAGATTAATCATGGCTCTTTAAGATGGTCAGGATGAGCGGCTCCCAGTGGGCCCTGCTTGTTGAGCTATGATGAGACGCTGTCTCAGCAGAGAGCTGAGGCTATCTGAAGCCTTATGTAGTAGGGCTGTGAGGAGCAGCTCTGCTCTGCTTCAAAATTCAAAGTGGAGCTCTTAAGGGTCTGTTCCACTTTGAATTTTGAAACAGCTCTACTTCATCAGAGCTTCAATTTGGTTTTGGATAACCGCTCCATTATAGTCTATGGAAATTAACAAAAATGCTTATAGCGCTGTCATTTTTAGAGATAAAGAGATAACATTTACCACCATGATAGCTCTTAAGTAGGGCTTTAGCCCTCCCAAATTTGAAACAGATCAGTTCATCTGTTGATTTTTAGGGTTTTTTTAAAAAAAAAAAAATTCAAGGTTTTAAAATTATTATTTTTTAAAACCACTGGCGCCATACCTTTCAAACTCAGGTTGCCAAACCTCCTTTTTGGGGTCTTGCACCTTGAGCAGTTTCAACCCTTGACATCAAGGGGATCTTCAGAGACAGGCAGGCAGGCAGAGAGTTAGCAGGCAGTTATGGTAAGCTGGCACAGAGAGGCTGGCAGAAAGCAAACAAACCAGCCCTGTGAGGCGGGCACAGTGGTTCAAAACATTAGACAGTGAGAGATAGCTTGGCATTCCCTTAAGAGGGGATGGCAAAGCATCTCCCTTCATCTATGTCTTGTACCACTGTGCCCACCTCGCAGGTGCCAAGTTCCATCTCTTTATCTTTAAAAATGACAGAGCTGTAAGCATCTTTGTTAATTTCCATAGACTATAATGGAGCGGTTATCTGAAAATGGATTGAAGCTCTGACAGGGCTCCTCTCCGCTCCACAGGTTTTTGACAGTTTCTAAACTGTTCCCGCTCCACGCCGCAAACTCAAAGCTTCAATGGCGCTCTGTCGAAGTTTCGAAGTTGCGGAACAGAGCACACAGCTCTATTATGTAGACTGGCAAGGGCCGTACTGCAGTTGACCCATCCCAGCTCTTCAGAGGACCTGGCTGGGCGTTTATAAAAGGGTCCCTGACAGATTCTGGTTTCTATGAGGCAGAGGGGATTAAGCTGTTTCTAGGGACTCATATTCTGAGACTGAGGAAGGCAGGATGGCCACATTCTCAGACTGGGAGGGCAAAAGAGGCAGCGCTGGACATTCCCCCCTGTGTGGGACAGCCTGTATCTTCTCCTCAACTAAGTCTTCTCAAGGCTCTTCAAGAGATCAGACTCAGGACCACATTATGTTATTCTTTTCCTGGTTTGCATTGAGTTCCTCCACAATTCCAAGTTTGGAATTAATTCCAAGGTAGGAATTAATTCCAAAACAGAAACGTATGTAGTTTCAATTCCCACAGTTGACTTGTATCCCCCCCCCCCCGCCCTCTATACATTGATAATGCATTACAACAACAACAAACCATCGTGATGCAAATGTACGAGTGATAGCAATGAGATTCTTTTGGTGCAGTGTTTTCATGTACTCCTGTCCACCAGAAAAAAACACCACTCCAAAGAAGCTCAGTGCAACCAGGCATACGATCACATCAAGACTGCTTTGTGTGCAATGTCATCTCAATGCGCACGTGTATTTGGTGACGCTGAAAGGATAAAGACACAAATGGACTGAAAGCTCTGGCAAACGTGACATGCACAGTGCCTAGTCCAAATTCCAGAAATTAAAACCAAGCAGAACAGAACAATATGGAATTCTAAATGCATCAGTCCCACTTTAGAAACAAGGCTAGGCAATTTTGAACACCAAAGTCTAGGGAGACGTTCAGTTGAGGAGCATTTTCTGTTCATCCCCAATGATCACCACACTAGGTCATTGCCTTTCACATTGACTATCAAGTGGCTCATTCTTTTGGCAGACTCCCTGGATGGAAATGTCTCCCACCGGGGAACCAGTGGGCAAAGTTTCTTTGCCAACTTACCTGGGCAGAGTGCA
Source organism: Elgaria multicarinata webbii (assembly GCF_023053635.1). Taxonomy (NCBI): domain Eukaryota; kingdom Metazoa; phylum Chordata; class Lepidosauria; order Squamata; family Anguidae; genus Elgaria; species Elgaria multicarinata. The sequence goes on along the minus strand of NC_086177.1, from coordinate 111,443,956 downwards.
ATATTGCAGAACTTGGTTTGCTTCTCAGGTCCCTCACAAGGATTGCCACCAAACTGAGGGGGTTTGCATGTCCGGGTGCGATCCCGGTAGCCGCGCCCACAAGTTGATGAGCACAGGCTCCAAGGAGACCACTCATCCCACGTTCCGTGGACTGAAAAGAAAGCAGAGACTCTTCTTAACCACGGAAGAATTATCACCTCCACAATAGCACATGGGCCGCTATTTCTTTGTTCTGGATTAAGCTTTCCTATTTAGTTTCATAAAACGACACCGCTGGCAGGACTTTCTCTCATCAAGTCATCCAACCTAATTCAACCTGTCACAGCAAGAGGATTCCCTAGTGCTGACATTTCCTCATCACATAACACTAGTTGCCGTTGCTTTTATGTAATGCATTTTAAAACCAGCCCTTTAGGGGCTCTACATTTTCACAGGGCAGCTGACAATTAGCAATAGCAATTACAACACAAAAGCAATCAAATATAAAAAAATATATAAAGGAAAGGAACCTCTCGTGCAAGCACTTGAGTCATTGCTGACTCCTAGAGGGACGCCTGCTTTCGCTGATGTTTTCTTGGCAGACTTTGTAGCGGGGTGGTTTGCTGTTGCCTTCCCCAGTCATGGTTACCTTTCCCCAAGCTAGCTGGGTACTCCTTTTACCGACCTTGGAAGGCTGAGTCGAACTGAGCCGGCTACCTGAGAACCAGCTTCCTCTGGGATCGAACTCAGGCCGTGGGGAGAGTTTCGGCTGCAGTAACGGCCGCTTACCACTCTGCGCCACACGAGGCTCTAAAAATATATAACCATATCAAATATTGACCCTTGGTTTGGAATGACTGTACCTTTCTTTCTCTGGTCTATTGACTGTAAATAAAGGATTGATTGAAATATAAAGCATCAGCAGATACAATAGTTATAAGACCATTTCTGAGTGTGTGTATCTTATAAGGGCCTTGCTCCTCGTAAGGTGAAAAGGAATTCTCTCACACACATCATCCAGGTCTTTGCAAAACATGATCTATAGATCCAAAGCCGGACTTATGCCGATATAAATCTGACCTACTGGTAGCTCCAATCGCTGCAATCTCACCTCTCTGGTCTAAGACATCCATCAGGGCAAGCAACTCCAAGTCTGAACATTTGGAGAATTCCAAAATCTGGGGGATAGCTAACAGCACAACCCTATCGTGTATTTTCAAAAGCAAGTCCCATTGAGTTCAATAGGGCTTTTTTTCCCATATAGGAGAAGCCAGGAGGTGGGTCAATGCAATTTCCCTTGGAATGTGGGGGTCACCACATAGTGTAGCTCCAAGCTTCTCCAGAAACAGAATCAAGTAAGCAATACACACACACAGTTGTTTAGGATGCAATCCTATCACTGTTTTGACAGGAAAAAAAGTCTTACAACTTCCAACATTCCTGTGCTAGCCATGCTGGTAAGGAAATGCTGGGAGATGTAGGATTCTTTTCTGTTTAAACAGGTATAGGATTGCATCCTTAGTGTGCATAATGTATGCAGCACGGATGGGCAACATGTAGCCCAATGCTCTCTGTGTGGCCTCTGTCACCCCTAAAAATTGTAAAAGAAATAAATCAAATTAAAAAGAAAAATACATCCGGAACAACCATTTTGAAGCTCTTTTGCTCTTTTCAGTGCTCTGTAGCTGGTAACTACTACAGAGCATGAAAGTGGTAGAAATTAGCTTGGAAACAAGCTGATCTTGACCCTGTTGGTGTTCCATTACTGCTAGGGTGACCATATGGAAAAGAGGACAGGGCTCCTGTATCTTTAACAGTTGCATAGGAAAAGGAATTTCAGCACGTGTCATTTGTATATATTGGGAACCTGGTGAAATTCCCTCTTCATCACCACAGTTAAAGCTGCAGGAGCTATACTGGAGTAAGGTGACCCTATGAAAAGGAGGACAGGGCTCCTGTATCTTTAACAGTTGCATAGGAAAAGGAATTTCAGCACGTGTCATTTGTATATATTGGGAACCTGGTGAAATTCCCTCTTCATCACCACAGTTAAAGCTGCAGGAGCTATACTGGAGTAAGGTGACCCTATGAAAAGGAGGACAGGGCTCCTGTATCTTTAACACTTGCACAGAAAAGGGAATTTCAGCAGGTGCCATTTGTATATATGGAGAACCTGGTGAAATTCCCTCTTCATCACAACAGTTAAAGCTGTAGGTGCCTGCTGTCTTTTAAATCTGGTCACTCTTATATAGCTCCTGCACCTTTAACTGTTGTGATGAAGAGGGAAGTTCACCAGGTTCCCCACATATACAAATGACACCTGCTGAAATTCCCTTTTCTATGCAACTGTTAAAGATACAGGAGCCCTGTCCTCCTTTTCATTTGGTCACCCTATACTGGAGTGACCAGTTTTAAAAGACGGCAGGGCACCAATGTAATTTTGCATTGCTCCTGTTTTTATCTGGTTGAGCTTTTATATTGTGTTTTATATTATGGTTTTATACTGTTGTTTTATACTTTGAATGGTTTTAATTTTTGTGAACCGCCCAGAGAGCTCTGGCTATTGGGCGGAATAGAAATGCAACAAATAAATAAATAAATAAATAACTGGTGTGATGAAGAGGAAATTCCACCAGGTTCCCCATATATACAAATGACACCTGCTGAAATTCCCTTTTCAATACAACTGTTAAAGGTACAGGAGCCCGGTCCTCCTTTTCATATGGTCACCATACTGCACCAGATGCCTTTTCTTTAGGCAGTGTGTGTGTGTCAGGGTGGGGGTGGGGTACAGCCCACAAAATGGCCCAGAGTTGGCCATCCCTAGTATACAGGTTGCAGAATTCTTTGTTGCAGAAGTCAGTTTATCTATGTGCGTGTGTGTGTGTGTAACTGCCCTGTTATTCGAGGACCATGGAAAACTGAGAGGAGATGGGTGGGGGTCATCACCTGGACAGACAGCAGAATTGTTGCATTGCCGTTGCTCCCGGAGGGGCCCACTGCATTGGGTGCTGTAGGAATACGACACGCAGAATCTTGTCCTAGTCTGCCAACCCTCCCCACAGGTGGTTGAGCACACGCTCCAGGGGGACCACTCCTCAGCAGCTGGATCACCTGTCAGAGTTCAGAACATACAAACCTGCCTTATACTGAGTCCCACTTGGCCCAGTGCTGCCTGTTCCGACTGGCAGTGACTCTATAAGGCATATTCGGCATAGGTCTCATTTCACAACGCACGGTCGCTATCAGAAATCTGTATATATTGCAGATGCTCCCATCACATTTCAGCACTTCTAAGTTTCATTGGTTTTCGGTGGCAGGCCTTTCTCGAGTGGACTTGCACCTAGGCCTCCTGCCCAGGGAGAGATGCTAGCAGCTTCCCTCTCTGGGCAGCAAGCCATGCTTTCTCCTGTTTGATGTGATGGAGAAGCTCCACTCTGCCCAACAGCAGAAGACAACCATGGGCTGAGGAACTAATGGAATCAGGCTAGGGGGAAAGAAGTTTAAGAGACAATATTAGACAATGGAGGCTGAAGGCCCACATCCCCTGATGGATTATGTATAGGAAGGGAGCTTTTGGCTTTATTTATTTATTTATTTATTTTTGCATTTATATCCCACCTTTTTTTCCTCCAATGAACCCAAGGCAGCACACATAATCCTCCTCCTCCTCTCCATTTTATCCTCATAATGACAACCCTGTGAGGTAGGTTGGGCTGAGAGTCTGACTTGCCCAAAGTCACCCAGTGGGTTTCCATGGCCAAGTGGGGGACTAGAACCCAGATCTCCCGACTCCCAGTCCAACACCTTAGTCACTACCCCACACTGGCTTCCACCCTCTGAGTTCCCCACCACCACCATGGGATCTTGAGTGCCTTGACAGAGAAATCAGTGTGTTCCGTGTATTTTAGGGTGACCACATTTGGGAAACCAAAAAAGAGGATACCCGATAGGGGGTGGCAGGAAAGCGTGCTTTTCAAGGCCTCCAGAGAGCACGTCCTTTCCTCCCACCATGCTAATGGCGACTGCCAATGGCGAGGGGGAATGAGGCACTTCCCAGAGGCCCTTGGAAAGTGCGCTTTCCCCTCCTCCACTCCAATTTTGGCCTTAATGATCCCAATTGGAGCAGTGGGCGGTAAGAATGGCATGCTTAAAGGCCCTGATTGGAGTGGAGGAGGGGAAAGTGTGTCATTCCTGCCGCTTCACTTCTCCAACAGGAGTCTTTTCTATAATGTCCAGGAATCACATGCTTTGCCCTTTAAGGCCCTGATTGGAATTGGGGTGTGTGTGTGAGACGCCCATCCAGAAAGGGCATCATTCCCACCACCATGCTAATGGCAGCCTGTCATTCCCAGACATTATAGAAAATTACAGAAAATCCTCCCGACACCCAGGATAGAACAACAAACCAGACAAATACGGGGAAATCCTGATAGTTGGTCACCCTTGCTGTGTTTTAATTAGCCTTGAGGTGAAAGGCTCTCTTAGCCAGGCAGAATAAACAGAATCAGCCCCTTCCAGAGGTGGATCACCACCACTACCAAGAGGTTTTGAGGATTAAGGGATCTGTCTGAGGGGGGCTGATTCTTCTTCAGATTAAGCATGCATTATTTTTCCAACTGAGCACTCATCCACGCCTACTTTCCTCCTCCCTACCAGGGATGATCTATGGGTAACCTCATCAGAGAGCCAGCAATAGCTGCAGTACCCTCTGAAGACAGAGTACACTCAGGTCATAGCTAGAAAGGGGATCATCCCGGGATCGTCCCTGTGCGCCCATGTGATGCACAGGGGATCCCAGCAGCAGGGAGGAATGATCCCTCCCTTTGCCCTGGGATATCACCCTACCCTTTAGACATGTTTTTTCCACAGTCTCAGTATGATCCCGGGATCACACAAAGAGTGGCCCACCATCACGGTTTCTCACGGCTCCTCGCGGTTATCTGCAAGGACCCGGGCACAGGGTGTAGAGCTCCTCAGGAGCTCTGTGCCCATCGGGGGTGGGATGGGGGGAGTAGGGAAATGAATATATATATTTATAAAAACCTTAGCTTTCAGCGCACGAGCACTTGTGTGCTCCTTCAGTTTTTTAAAAAAAAACAAAATGGCGGGCATGACTACCTGTTCCTCCGACGTTGTCACGCGCCATGTGTAAAAAGAGGGGGAGATCTCGTGATTATCACGAGAGTCTCACCCCTCCGTTACACTAGACCCATAGGTCTAGCTGAGGCCGCAGTTATAAACCTAGGTTTGCTGCCACGTGAAATGTGGAAGGAGCAGACCCATACCTATCCCTATAGCTTTGGCTATTGGGCAGTATAAGAATGAAATCTTCGTCATCATCATCATCATGAGAAGAAGAAGAATACTGAGATTTCCAGGCAGACTATAAATCACTCAGAATAAGGGATTTCCTTAAGTACTCATTTGGAGCCAGCTTTTCCTTCATATAGACATCCAGGATCAAAGCACAATTACTAGCTTTATAAATACTGCAATTATTAGAGTAGCATCATGGAAGGATTGGATACTCATTCCTGGCTGCTACTGAAACTCCTCTAAGGTCCAATTTAAGTCTGCAAAAGAAGGCTGGTGCTTCTTCACCTCTTCCATCCCATCCCATCGCTGGCTGCTCTTTGCGTGGCGAGCTTCATATCCTGAGTTTGTTATCAAGTTTTTAAGAAGTCCCATTTTCAGATTGTTCTGATACTCAAAGTATCGTGGGCTCAGATTGTGCCAAATATTACTTTTCTGGCTAACGCAGGAACGGTTTAGCTCTACTGGGTTAGATTTTGAGTGCCCTGTTTTGTTGGGTTTCTAGTTCATTGGGAAACACACCAGAAATTCTGTTAACCTCATCCATGAAGCAGTCAATCCCAACCATTTTTTAATCTTTATATTGATGTGCTTCTAATTTATTTATTTTTTCTGGCCTGAGGGCAAAGCATCAGCAGAGGGCTCCTTGACATTTCCTGTGACCAGACATTTAGGCTGCCTACCTATTTGAGGTGCAGGATACCCATACTGTTGTAGCTCATCCGTATCATCCCGCTTCCGGTTATCTGTGGATCTCAAGGATTGACTCCGGGAATTGTAGTGTCCGTTGGCTAGAAGGGGGGGAAAGGGGGCCCAAAGGTGAATAAACCTGCCATTTACTCTCTATAGTCCTTTCCCTGTAAAGTTGGCTCTCAAACAGAAAACAAAGCAAAATGTAATATGCTGAGACATTGTAAATCCACTCTTGGCTTTGGATACAATGATGTGGAAAGTCATCAACAAAAGCTCAGGCCATAATAAATATGTTCGTCTTGAAGGTGCTGCAGGTCTCTTTGCTCTTCCTGTGGTGTTCATCAATGTTTACACCATACTGGCCATTTTTTTTCAATAGAAACAGCCAAATTGAAAGTACCTATTGAATTTCTGTCTGAGATGTAGCTATTAAAAGCAAAGGATTCCCATGAATCTCTTGCTCACCAAGGGGTAGAAATTGGGTTGGGGTACACAACACATTTGGATCTGCTCTAGCCTCTTATAGAATTGTAGAATCATAGAATAGCAGAGTTGGAAGGAGCCTACAAGGCCACTGAGTCCAACCCCCTGCTCAGTGCGTGCCTGGTAGCAACCTGGGTTCCAGAAGAGGCCATGGTTTGAACAGCATGGATCAGGCCCACTCCACCATAGCTTTACTTTGTTCTCATAGAATCAAAGAAACATAGAACCATAGAATAGCAGAATTGGAAGGGGCCTACAAGGCCATCGAGTCCAACCCCCTGCTCAGTGCAGGAATCCACCCTAAAGCATCCCTGACAGATGGTTGTCCAGCTGCCTCTTGAAGGACTCTAGTGTGGGAGAGCCCACAACCTCCCTAGGTAACAGATTCCATTGTCATCCTGCTCTAACAGTCAGGAAGGTTTTCCTGATGTCTAGCCGGAATCTGACTTCCTTTAACTTGAGCCCGTTATTCCGTGTCCTGCACTCTGGCAGGATCGAGAAGAGATCCTGGCCTTCCTCTGTGTGACAACCTTTTAAGTATTTGAAGAGTGCTATCATGTCTCCCCTCAATCTTCTCTTCTCCAGGCTAAACATGCCCAGTTCTTTCAGTCCTCATCCCCTCTGGATTCTAACCATAAGCACATTAGCCTAGGGAAATGGAGGTCGATGGTTAACCAAAATTAACGGCTGCACATCTTGAGGTAGAATTCCCATCCCTATATCTACAACCTCTGATCACATGCAGAGTGCATTTTGTTCTGTGAACAGCAGCTGTGAGCAGAACCAGTACTAAGACTATCTTATCTTCTATGTGTCTTAGAGCAAAACACACATCTTCAGTAGCATCTTTGAAAAAGAAAAGAAGAAAAAAGAAATGGATTAGTTAGTAAAGATGGAATAGAATTCTGAGGAACGTTGATACTAGAACTGGATTTTCTGTAGCCTTCTTAGCTGAAAAGAGAGAGAGAGAGAGAGAGAGAGAGAGAGAACCCGTAGCAATTCATTTCTTCTTCTTTTAATTGGGTGTTTTCCCAATTAATACCATTTATATTTAATCAGAAAATAACAAATTGGGAGAATACTTCCAACACAGAGTGAAAATTAAGGAAGGAAGGCAGTCAGGAGTACATCAAAACAAGCATTAAATAAGATTGATTTTCCAAACTGTCAAACAAGCCAAGGGTGGCATGCAAAGAATAGATACTTATTTTGTTTGCTTCAGGATTGGAAAAAAAATGTCGTGAATGAACCATACAGTTGACAACTGGATGATCATAATAATAGTACAATAATGAGAAGGATGACTAATATAATCACATTCCATAACCTGAGTCACACATATACACTTCTTCTTTTTCCCCATTGCTGCCTCTGATTAAACAGATTTGTCAAGTTTTACAATTAAAAAACAAAGGAACCTGCAAAACCTGTTTACCAAAAAGCAGAAGTGGGAAAACGATACACAATGGGGCTAGTTCAATCACTTTTTCACACCACCTTCAAGTCGGCTGAGGAAAAAAAACCAAACGCTATTCTGTCTCCGGCTAGTAAAACTCACTGGCAGGTCACAACATGTTACTTTAGTGGGAGCTAATCCCATCTGCCTTTCGTTGCTCAGCACTTGGGTTCCACCTGATGAGACACTCCTAATGACTGATCTCAGTTTCTAATGAGTTGTGTGATTGCTTTCTACTCCCCTGCTGGCATTTTGGGTCTCAGCTGTCAGGGCCTCTTGCTAATTAAGGCTGAACGGGGCAAAAAGGACTGAATTTTAAGAAGGTCTCATTCTAGCAACAACAACAACAAAAATTCTCCCGAGACAACCTAGCAATCCCTAAAATCAGTCCACAGTGTGTTCAATACAATACAGTCTTGAACTCTTGCTGCATGAGCTGAGATGCCAAGACACTCTACATATCACCAGAAGCTCTGCAACTCCAAACAATCTCCTAGCATTAATTCCTGCAAGGTTTCCTGTGCCTTCAACAGCTGCATAAGATTCAAAGTGCTGGTATTAACATTTAAAGTCCTAAACGGCTTGGGGCCAGGCTATCTGAAGGAACGCCTCCTCCCATATGTACCTGCCCGTACCCTAAGGTCATCCTCAGGGGTCCTTCTCGTGAGCCCCTGCCAAAGGAAGTGAGGCAGGTGGCTACCAGGAGGAGGGCCTTCTCTGCTGTGGCACCCCGGCTGTGGAATGAGCTCCCTAAGGAGGTTCGCTTGGCACCTACATTATATGCTTTTAGACGCCAGGTGAAGACCTTTTTATTCTCCCAGCATTTTAACAGTCTATAAATAAATTTTAACTTGGTGTTTTAAATTTGCAATTTTGCATTGCTGCTATTTTTATCTGGTTGAGCTTTTATAATGTATTTTATATTATGGTTTTATACTGTTGTTTTAGACTTTGAATGGTTTTAATTTTTGTGAACCGCCCAGAGAGCTCTGGCTATTGGGCGGTATAGAAATGTAATAAATAAATAAATAAATAAGAAGCTTGTTGGTAAGGATGTCATGGTGCACAACTGAGTCTGGGGGTCCACTGCACTCCCCTACATCTGCCCCCCTTCCCCACCGGGACCCAGTCATGTGCCCATGGTGCATTTGTGGACCCAGACTCCAAGGCCCTGCAAGGCCCATGAATGCTCTACAGCCCCCCCCTCCTTGTCTGGAGTCTCCATTGTGCACTATTTACACAAGAGTAAAGGTGTGAATGCTCCATTTACACCTTTACTCTTCTGTAAATGGGGCCTTTACAGATGCCGTTTATGTAAAGGGGAAAATGTGCATTTTATGGAGCCTCCATTGCTGTGCAAAATGGAAGCTCCATAAATTGTGAAGTTCTCCCGTTCCAGATGCCATTTATACATGGAGAAATAGGAAATTTCTGGAGCAAGGGTGGATGGCTGCTTGGCGGACCTTGCTCAGCATCAAAAGAAGCTCACGTGGCCCGACGAGAAGGCATGGACGGCAGTGGTGACAGGGTGAGGGTCCAATGAATCAGATGTGGGTGAGTTCACGCATCCCTACATTGACACCATGTACCTCCTTGTATGTATTGGTCAACTCAAGAGGTCCTTCTTCAGCTGCCCTCATGCGCTGAGGATAACCGGGAGTAACTAAAGGTCAGCCCTTCTTGGTAGTGGTGCTACATCCTTTGAACATCCTCCCTAGGGCAATGTGCAGCCTGGCAAACACGCTTGGGAATCTTAGGCACGAGGTGCAAATGATTTTATTTGCCCAACTCTTTTCAAACAGGGGACCATGTCACCAGGAAAGCTGAAGGGCTATTTGTCTCCATTTGTGCCTCCCAATGCACTAAGATCCTTCTGCAGTTGCCTCTGGAATCTGGGGGTGGGGGTGGTGGCAAAGGGCTCCAGGACAAAGGCCCCACTCAGTGTTGGAACCCATAGAGTGCTCGACCAAGAGAAGTGACTTCAGTTCAAGGAAAGCACTGATTTTCCCAAGTCTTTTTAATCTTTTATTTTTAAAAGAACAAAAATCCTGGTTTTATACTGCTGTTTTAAAGTAGGAAGTTATAATGTTTTTATTTATGTATTGCTTCAATTATGTTCTTTTATATTTTAAAACCTTTTGCAGATGCCTTTGGAACCGCCGTTGAGCACCCTGGATCACTACAGCAGAGGTATTGAGGCACTTTCAGCTTGACGGCGGGATCCCATTTCAGCGAAGCGCTCTGAGGTTGCCTTCCATTTGTGCCTGGGGCCAAAATACCAGCAAATTTTTGCTTAACGCTTACTAATCTTACTGATAGTACCCAAACCTTAGGAGAAAGCATTTCAACCAATCGGAATGGGCTGGGGCAGGGGGCTGTAGAGAAGCTGAGAAATGACCCAATGACTGGTGGTCTGTGGAAAGGGAGCAGGACCGAAGGAAGCCCCCACCCCTCACGTGGGCCAGGATTTGCCCCCCGGGGCCTCAGCTTCTGCACCCGTGTGCTCTACAAATGCCAGGGCTCATTACTCCCTCGGCCCACCCTGTGTGACAAATGTCTGATCCACCCTGGCACTTCTTCTGTGTGCTTTTTGTGATGTCGATCTTGTAAAAGGTCATCTGCCAGGAAAGGGATATTAAAAGCACGACTGACAACTGGCAGGCTTATCCCACGCACGTCAAGAAACTGCTCGGCTCCTTCTGAGCCCGGGCTGGGCTGCCGAGGAACCCGTCCCCACCCACCCCTCCTGTGCGTGCTGTGGGAATGTTTCATTTCATCTGCTTTGTACGGTTCTCGCGAAGGGGTGATATTTCAGGGCACGTAGGGGGTGGCAAAAGGAATCGCGCAGAAGCAGGGGGGAACCCACACTGAATGTCAGAAAGCACACATATGGCTTTTCGTTGCCGTTTCTGAAAGGTGCAGCTTCAAAGCGCCAACCTTTGAGGCGCGTACAAATTGGACCGGCGCCACTGCGATGGCGGGGAAGAACTCCGCCAGTTTAGAGCGAGGAGCCTCCGCCACGCCACGCCTGATCTGCATATTCCGAAATGTCAGGCGCTGCTTTTGCCAGACGGCGTGGCGTCCTTTCAGCTGGCTCCCTTGCCGGTATCGTTTTCAAAGAATAAACAGGAGCTGCTGGTGATATTCTCAGTAGTTCTGTGGCACGGTTACATGAAACCCCTAGGCACTGGCACTTCACACCGCTACGCCGGGCAGCGCGTTGACATCTTTCTGCTTCGGCTCAGATTTATTAATTTACTGTGTGTGTGTGTGTGTGTGTGTGTGTGTGTGTGTGTGTGTGTGTGTGTAGGATAACGTGGCCTGATTTATCTCAAATTCAACACGGCTTGAAATCAGAGCTATTGCAGCTCTATTCCATCACTCCTCTCTTCAAGCAAGCACTCCCACTAGATCATCTCAACAAATGACATCCCGTCCTCCAAGTTTTCTCCTTCCGACGATGAGCATCATGAGATGGGTGGATTTTCGCGCTTCCTTACTGACGCTGCGGCCTCCTGCTGCTGTCCCACAGTGACGATGGTCTCTTTACGTGGGGAGAAAAAGAGGAGGCAGCAACAACCAGGCGCCCCATTCAGGGGGCGTTTGTATCATGCCGCTTTTCCTGCACACAGCAGGAAATGGTGGCACATTCCATTTAAAAAAAAAAAAGGAAAAGAAGACTGATTAAATGGGGTCTATTTTGTGCTGGAAAAACCAATAGAAGGAGTGGGAGGCCTGTGGGAGGTAGACGTCATCGCCCAAAGGATGTGCGGACATCCATAAGTGGGCAGTAGTGAGCGTGCGATAAAACACACGTCTTGATAAGCTTCCAGGAGATGTGAGGTTCCAAATCTGCGTTTACAAGGGAGGCCAGGTGTCCTACCGCTGAGAGATTCTATTATATTCAGCGCTATAGAAATGTTACGAATTAATAAATACTTTATACTCCTCTACTGGAAGGGGTCCTATGTTTGAAGGGCTCTTCTGTCCAAGTCTGATTTAAAGACCAAATACCCTATGAAGGAAGAGCAAGGCAGGGACCAGGATTGTCGCAGAAATCTGAGGCCAGCGGACCCCTCCCATGTCCACGCCTGGATCCAGTTGGTCACCCCCAAGGGTGAGTATGAATCACTGCCAAGTGCTCACAAGCACTCGTACAGACTGGCTCACAGGGTCAAGTAGCAGGACAAAGGCCCACCAAGTCCAATGCCAGCGATTTCCCCCATCCCTACCAGAGGGCCATTAAAGTTGCCCATAACACTATTACATTTGGACAGCAGACTCCATACCCAGAAGAAATCATCTCCTGTCTGTTTCCTTCCAAACTGATTAACTTGCATCACCCCAGTGCAATAGCAATTACATCTATAAATGTGCATCTATACATATAAATGAGGACATACCAATTTTATGCAATTGTGGCCTCATTTGCCCTCTTTTTTGGTGATGGAGAAGAGGCTGACCTGATGTAGGGATGTATGAGAATTTCATTTTCACTCCTCAAACAGTCATGTATGGGGTTGGACTCGATGGCCTTATAGGCCCCTTCCAACTCTACTATTCTATGATTCTATGTCCCCCCTCTTTGCAACCATGTGAATGTGAGCCAGAGAATGTGGTCTCTGAAAATCCTTGCAATTTCTCAAACATTTGCTCACATTCAAAACTTGCACAAATGTCCGAGAAAAATCAGTGCAAAATTACACAATTTAAAATCAAATCAGTGCAATTTTACACTTCAGGCAGCTGGGGGGGGGGGGGGGAATGTGCAGCTTGGAAAAAATATTAAAATGCTGGCACAATTTTCCTGTTCAATTGCGTTTGAGGTGTGCAGTCTTTCCGTTTGCACAAATCAAACAGTGGTCACAAGGGCTTGTGGACATTGAAGGACAGACAAGCATACTTGGAGAACTAGGGTGGACATGGACATCGCTTGTTCATTCATCTCTACTCTAGCGTTTACCACTGCAAACATCATATGTTTGGAAGCTGTGATGGAACAAAAGCAGGTACAGAGTGCATTGTGGATCTGAGAAACAGAGGGCAGGCAAAGGGTTACTATATCTCCGTTCAAAAACATCCCTACTCAAACCAGCTTTTCTCTTTAAAAAGAACCAATCAATCCATCATGTGACATTTCCGTAGAACACAGCCCCCTTAAGTATCCTGAGTGACAATGCAATGCTTTATACATATGATCAGAGATCCCACTGAGTTCAGTGGGGTTTATTCCCAGGTAAGAGGGTGTAGGATTGCAGCCTTCGGGAGCCACACTGGCTCTCAGCGTTGTTTTTCTCAATCTTGGATCATTTGGGGGCATGAAAAGGTTCAAAACAAAACACTGTTATAAAACCCTACACTGTTACAGCATCACCTATTGTGAGGAGGATGTTCGGAAATGTATAGGCTGAAGTGAATCAGGGGTGGGTGGAAATTGCTGCTTCCCCTCCATAATTAATATTATTTCTTTTAGTGCCCTTCTGATTAGTTATTAATTTAGATTCCAATAACAAGTCTGAATTAATTACAAACCTCTTCCGGCACATTGATCATGTCACTGGCATAACGCTCCAGTCCACTTTCCTTATATTGGTGCGTGCCTGGTACCAACCTGGGTTCTAGAAGAGGCCATGGTTTGAACAGCATGGATCAGGCCCACTCCACCATAGCTTTACTTTGTTCTCATAGAATCATAGAATCATAGAACCATAGAACCATAGAATAGCAGAATTGGAAGGGGCCTACAAGGCCATCGAGTCCAACCCCCTGCTCAATGCAGGAATCCACCCTACAGCATACTTGACAGATGGTTGTCCAGCTGCCTCTTGAATGCCTCTAGTGTGGGAGAGCCCACCACTTCCCTAGGTAATTAATTCCATTGTCATACTGCTCTAACAGTCAGGAAGTTTTTCCTGATGTCCAGCTGGAATCTGGCTTCCTTTAACTTGAGCCCATTATTCCGTGTCCTGCACTCTGGGAGGATCGAGAAGAGATCCTGGCCCTCCTCTTTGTGACAACCTGTCAAGTATTTGAAGAGTGTTAGAATGTCTCCCCTCAATCTTCTCTTCTCCAGGCTAAACATGCCCAATTATTTCAGTCTCTCTTCATAGGGCTTTGTTTCCAGACCCCTGATCATCCTGGTTGCCCTCCTCTGAACACGCTCCAGCTTGTCTGCATCTGTTCTTTATTTAAACATGTCTATACCACTATTTATCATGTTAGGATTTCTATGCAATAACAGCACATGGGGAGGTGGGGGGTAAGGGTCCTACTTTACAGAGGAGAAATCCTCTATTTAAGAATTCTCAGGGGACAGTCGTTTATTTGAAGGCCCTCTACTTGAAGGACTGTCTGGTCCAAGTCCAGCTTAAGGGTAAGAACTAGAAGCATGGAGAGAAAGGGCTTGGAAGATGTCCATCCATGGTTAATATCTGGACATCAGAATGAGCAAGTCGCATAGGCACCTGGTCGATCGTCCCTGCTACATTGAGCTTATTGGCACTGGTGAAGAATCCAATGGTGTCATCAAGGTACAGTACACCAAGGGCACATCTACACCAAGCAGGATATTCCACTATGAAAGCGGTATAGAAAAGACAGAAGCCACCCGACTGCTTTATAGTGAAGTGCACGGACAACTGTTGGGTCCCATTGACACATACCATATACCACTTTCATACTGCGTTCATAGAGGAATATCCTGCTTGGTGTAGATGAGCCCCACGTTCTAGAAATGAGAATGTGTAGTGGACCCCTCAACAAATGGTTCCTCTCTATTCGGCCCTGGTTAGGCCTCATCTAGAGTACTGCATCCAGTTCTGGGCTCCACAATTCAAGAAGGACGCAGACAAGCTGGAGCGTGTTCAGAGGAGGGCAACCAGGATGATCAGGGGTCTGGAAACAAAGCCCTATGAAGAGAGACTGAAAGAACTGGGCATGTTTAGCCTTGAGAAGAGAAGATGGAGGGGAGACATGATAGCACTCTTCAAATACTTAAAAGATTGTCACACAGAGGAGGGCCAGGATCTCTTCTCGATCCTCCCAGAGTGCAGGACATGGAATAACGGGCTCAAGTTAAAGGAAGCCAGATTCCAGCTGGAAAAACGTCCTGACTGTTAGAGCAGTACGACAATGGAATCAGTTACCTAGGGAGGTGGTGGGTTCTCCCACACTAGAGGCCTTCAAGAGGCAGCTGGACAACCACCTGTCAGGGATGCTTTAGGGTGGATTCCTGCATTGAGCAGGGGGTTGGACTCGATGGCCTTGTAGGCCCCTTCCAACTCTGCTATTCTATGATTCTATGATTTTGGGTCCCTGCAAACTTGTACAGTGGATCTGTAGTTTGTGGATGCAGGGACTATCCAAAAGTAAAATATGACATACATACATAAATAAATAAATAAATAATCTTTGGGCGGGCCTGCTCTAAGGCCCCACAGAAGCACTGCTTGTGTCTTCTACACGCTCACTACCAAACCGTGAATCCCTGGTTCACTTGACAGAGTACACCTATTTTCCCCTCTGTCGAGTATTGGATAGATGCTGATAGTCACTAGCTGCTGCTCAACCGAGATGTGCTTGGACTGTGCAATTGCTGCCTTGGCCCACATCCAATAGATGGCAGAGGTCTCTGTGTCTGAATTAGCAAGGAAGAGATCACTGGGTCCTTTGCCTTGAGCAAGCAATAAACAGATATTACTACAAACATGGGAAGCTGTCCGACAGATCGGCTTTTGCAAACTGTCTTGACGGAAAGAAAAGATGGCAGCTGGGGGGAAGGGAATGGCTGTTGTTAAACCTGAAGCAATTCTGTTTTCAATCCGCAATGAATAGTAATTCACACTAAGAGGGCTCAAGGCATCTGACTCTTGCCTTTGAAGACAGTTGGAAGCTTGTGTTTGTATGCAAACACTAAAGCTACCTATCAATGTGCTTTTCTTGGGTAAAAGAAAATGGAGCTGGAGGGCAATGTTTGCTGTTCAGCTTTTGTTTGTTTGCTTTACGAAAACATGAGTATTGCCAAATGGTACTTTCGTTGGGGCAGAGACCTACAAGCATGGTGAATTGGCTAGAACAAGGATGCTGAACTTTGGGCCTGCTGACCAAATCCAAAATTGAGAATACAATGCAAATATTTAAAAGAATAAAATACCATGCAGTGCAAAATTATCCCCAGTTGCTAATCCTTTGATAGTTTCCTGGCTTTTGAAAGGTTGAGAAATGTCTCTCCAAGGGCATTTAGTTACTGGCAGTAAGACTTTTAAGAGAAAATATGCTAGAATTTGGAATATTTTGGCCCCACTCTTTTGCCTGCCCCCCCCCCCATTCTTCACTGGAATGCAGCCTTGGGGTGATTCTCCAAAATGCAATTCGTCCATCCAGCTGAATGGTACTCAACACCCCTTGTCAAACACGATATGGGCCAGTCACCATCTCTTAACCTTGCCTCCCCCATTGTTTTGTGAGGCTCACATTGGTGTAAGAACCATGTGCACATCTTGAGGACAAGATAAGGATGTAATAAATACATAGCAATCTTGGTTATGTCATTCAGTAAAGCACCATGTATCTGTCCAGGTCCACCCTGAATTGAATGGAAAGGAGGACCCAGCCTTAAGGTACAGCAACTTTGGTGCACCCAAAGGCCTAAAGATCAAAGACTGCACTACCAAGATGGGGGGTCTTTGCTTGTGACCCACTTCCCCCAGCACTTTGTGACTGAGGGCTCATATACACCAAGCAGGATATTGCACTATGAAAGTGGTATATAAAAGGCAGGAGCCACACTACTGCTTTATAGAGGTATTGAAGTGCACTGACAACTGTTGGGGCCCATCGACACCTACCATATACCGCTTTCATACCACTATATTCTGCTTGGTGTGGTTCCTGCCCTTTATATACCGCTTTCATAGTGGAATATCCTGCTTGGTGTAGATCTGGCCTTACTAGAGGTCGGAGATATAGCTGGGAAATCTCCATTTCAAGAGCAAAGACCACAGCAATTTATTTAAACTTGGACATCGCCGTGCATATGGAGTGTACCTGGGGACATTGGACTGTATTTGGGGGGCAAAGGGATGGGGTCCAGTCTATTGCTACTGTAAAGGTAAATAAGGGTGGTCCTGTGCCTAGGTTCTATGAAGCCTCAGCTAGATAAGATTGATTGATTGATTGATTGATTGATTGCATTTTTATATCACCCAATAGAAGAAGCTCTCTGGTGAGAGATTTCTAACTGGGTCCTGTTCTCAACCCCGAACGTGAATGCAAGCAAGAACACAATTCTCCGGAAACTTGCTTTTGTGTTTGACAGTTTGCACTTTCACACATGTGCAAATTCACATTCATACCCCAAACATGTATGTTCAATTTACCTAGGGTGACCTTATGAAAAGGAGGACAGGGCTCCTGTATCTTTAACAGTTATATAGAAAAGGGACTTTCAGCAGGTGTCATTTGTAGGCATACAGCATCTGGTGAAATTCCATCTTCATCGCAATAGTTAAAGCTGCAGGAGCCCTCCTCTCTTTTGTATATGGTCAGGAGGGCAGGACTCCTGCAACTTTAACTGTTGTGAGGAAGAGGGAATTTCAGCAGGTGCTACATGCATTCAAATGACACTTGCTGAAATCCCCTTTTCTATACAATTTAAAAGATACAGGAGCCCTGTCCTCCTTTTCATATGGTCACTCTAAATTTAGCCTATGAGGGGAAATGCAAAACAGACAAACTCAAAGGGTTCTATACATTTGGCCCTGCAGGGAAAATAGCAATTCTTGGGTTGGATCCAGGATCTCCCTTGCTTGAGAGTAAGAGCTCTACTCATGAAAGGTCACTGTGACCAATTTTGGGGACATTCATCTGAAGCTCCTTACTCTCTGTGTGGAGGCTTTTCAGGGGTTGGAGAGGCTGTTGTGAGAAGGAGGGGCTGGGTAAGTCCACCTCCAAACCCTCCCCCCCCCAAAAAAAAGAGAGAAGTAAACTGCACCAATTGTAGATTCCCAATGTGTTTCGAGAAAAAACTCTTTATCAGGGAATCTCCAAAAACTCCTAAACACTGCTCAGGTGGATTCTCTTTACCTTTCCTCATCCTTGGATACATTCAGAATGAGAAACTGGCACAGGGGAAAGTATCATAGAATCATAGAATAGCAGAGTTGGAAGGCGCCTACAAGGCCATCGAGTCCAACCCCCTGCTCAATGCAGGAATCCACCCTAAAGCATCCCTGACAGGTGGTTGTCCAGCTGCCTCTTGAAGGCCTCCAGTGTGGGAGAGCCCACAACCTCCTTAGGTAACTGGTTCCATTGTCGTACCGCTCTAACAGTCAGGAAGTTTTTCCTGATGTCCAGCCGGAATCTGGCTTCCTTTAACTTGAGCCCGTTATTCTGTGTCCTGCACTCTGGGAGGATCAAGAAGAGATCCTGGCCCTCCTCTGTGTGACAACCTTTTAAGTATTTGAAGAGTGCTATCATGTCTCCCCTCAATCTTCTCTTATCCAGACTAAACATGCCCAGTTCTTTCAGTCTCTCTTCATAGGGCTTTGTTTCCAGACCCCTGATCATCCTGGTTGCCCTCCTCTGAACACGCTCTCTCCTTTAATATTCCAGCTGTGGCATGCACGCACACACACACACACACACACACACACCATACCTACACAGCTGCAGTTATCCTGCAGAGATCCAGACACCAGATCTTCCACTATCTCATCTAGTTTGGCCCTCAGTCCCAGGCCTAATTCGGACAATGACAGAGCACAGTTAGCGGCATCTCAACTGGGGGAAACTTTTGGCACAGTTTCCCTGCACGTCTAGACCGATTAGTCAAAGGGAACAAGAAGATGAAAGCGTAATGCAGTGGAAAGATTTCCGCTCCAACATGATTTAACTTTATGGAAATGCCAAACAATGTGTGAAATCATTGTAGGCCTTAAGAGAGACATCTGTTTATGATCAAGGGCTTTTGCTTCCTTCCTTTGTTAAAGAGATTTCCCCTTGCTTTCGCAATATATGTGTGTGTGTGTATGTCTAGTCAGAGGGTCTAATCAAACACAATTTACTAAAAACGGGGAGAGGTGGGAAATAAAAGTTATCATTATAATGCGAGCAACTCGCTTGTTTTAGCATGGTCTTCACTAGTTATCTAATTTGTAGGAAGTGTTGGGAATGAGAGAGGCAGTACCCAAGCACCGTTTCTCTGGACCAGGGGCAAACTTGTAAAATGCCCCCCTCCCTCGCCTTTTTGAAGAAGAAAAAAATCAGCGGGCTAATTGGTGTTTTTTTTTAGTTGTCTTGGTTTAAGCAACCTTCCATTTCCGCCTGACTCATATTTATGGACTGAGATGGAAATATCTTCAGATGGCAAGGCATGGTTCCCCGTGTCTGGGGTCTAGTATCAGTTCTTCCGTGCGCTCTGCGATTGGAGGCTTAACATTTACTCTCATGTATTCTGAAGCCTTTCAAATGCCCAGTAGCAGCATTCGTTGTCACTATCCTGAGACCTCAATGTCCCTGATTATTAGGCAGTCCATCCGTACATCCTACATTATGGAGGATGGTCCTGCTTGAGGGTCCCTGGTTGACAGCTGGCTGGCCACTGTGTGAACAGAGGGTTAAACTAGATGAACCCATGGTCTGATCAGCAGGGCTCTTCTTAGGTTCTTATTTGAAGAGCTGCCCAGTCCAAGTCTAGTTTCAAGATCCAGAGGGAGAGGAGGAGGAGGAGGAGGAGGAGGAGGAGGAGGAGGAGGAGGAGGAGGAGGATTAGGAATGGAGAACAGAGCGTTCAAATTGCCCATCCAGAGTTTGCATCTAGGCTAGATCTACGCTACCGCTTTATAGTGGTATTGAAGTGCGTATTACACATTCCATATTCCACATTGTTATTTCCTGCTTTTTATTCTACCTTATCCAAAATTGGCAACAAATGTTATTGCATGTCCTACGAGGTATAAATGCATAAAAGGGATATAGCGTTACCATGATGGGATCATCATGATTTCACACATGGTGTGGATCTGGCCCTGGACAGCAGACTGGGCAGGCACAAGTGTCCATAGTCTTCCACACTATGGTATTGTATTTCTATTTAAATTATAATAAGTATTCTGACATTTGCACCTATACCTATAAACATGCAAATATCATATGCTCATTTTTTTTGTTCTCTTTTTCGGGGGATGCATGGTCTCTTTGAGGTAATATGTAAGTGACCACCTGGGATATATAAAAGATTATCTACTCCCCTGTAGGGATGTCCAGGAAATCCCGGAACAGATTCAAATAGGGATGTTAGCATTGGATTAAACCCAGTCTGTGGGATGTCCAATGAGTGGGGTTAGGGTGGAGGGTAGAATGAAGTTTCCATCCTGGTGGAGTTCCTACCTCCATAAAAGGCGTCGGAGTCCTTTCGTGGCCATTCCCCTACATTTCCTGACTGGGGGATTGCCTGAGCATCTTTCAAAGACGGAGGGAAAGAGTTCTTTCCTTGAAAAACACAGGGGGCATGTCTACACCTCTCAGTGGAGGAGGGGGGATCTTGCATTATGCTGATCACAAGCTCCCCCCCCCCCAAGTTCACACATAGCGTACAATGTCCAAGGAGGATGTTGCATCCCACCATTTTTTTTTAAGAAGACAGGAGCTGGAGTGCACCTGCGCTCCAGCTAAAAAGTAAGTTAAAAAAACAACCTGACTCTATTCCCCTCCCCACCCCCGATGGGCATAAAGCACTTGAAAAGCTCCATGCTTTTGGGCCTGGTTCCCAGCTCCTTGCATTTAGTCGTGAAGAGCCAAGACGAAACTGGGAGGGCCGCCCACAATGATCATAGAATCATAGGATCAACCACCTGCTCAATGCAGAAATCCACCCTAAAGCATCCCTGACAGATGGTTGTCCAGCTGCCTCTTGAAGGCCTCTAGTGTGGGAGAGCCCACCACCTTCCTAGGTAACTGATTCCATTGTCGCACTGCTCTAACAGTCAGGAAGTTTTTCCTGTTGTCCAGCTGGAATCTGGCTTCCTTTAACTTGAGCCTGTTATTCCATGTCCTGCACTCTGGGAGGATCGAGAAGAGATCCTGGCCCTCCTCTGTGTGACGACCTTTCAAGTATTTGAAGAGTGCTCTCATGTCTCCCCTCAATCTTCTCCAGGCTAAACCTGCCCAGTTCTTTCAGTCTCTCTTCATAGGGCTTTGTTTCCAGACCCCTGATCATCCTGGTTGCCCTCCTCTGCACACGCTCCAGCTTGTCTGTGTCCTTCTTGAATTGTGGATCCAAGACCGATGGGGAAAATCTGGCTAAAAGCCATCCCGGTTATCCCAGGCAAATGGAGGGATCTTCCCTCCCTGCCCCTGGGATCCCCTGTGCATCATGTGGATGCACAGGCATGATCCTGGGCCAATCCCCAGGATAAGGCATGGTCTAGACATGCCCAGGCAGTCTCCAAGTCAGCAAATCTGGAGCATTCTGTTTCTCCTACCTCTGGTAAGCTGCAAAGCTCTTCTCACAGCATAGTATTGGCAGGGAGGCAAGTGGCTTCCAGAAGGAGGGCCTTCTCTGCTGTGGAATGAGCTCCCTACTTGTACTCTTTTCAACCCCAGGGGAAGACCTTTTAATTTCCCCAGTATTTTAACAGTTTATCATCATAGCTCTCATCTACACCTAGCAGATATTCCACTATGAAAGCAGCATGAAAGAGGTATATAAAAGGCAGGAGCCACACTGCTGCTTTATAGTGGTATTGAAGTGCACTGATGACTGTTGTGACCCATGACACATGCCATATACTGCTTTTATACCACTTTCATAGTGTTATATCCTGCTTGGGGTAGATGTGTCCTGGGCCCCAACAGTTGTTAGTGCACTTCAGTACCACTATAAAGAAGTGGTATGGCTCCTGCCTTTTATATACTGCTTTCATACCACTTTCATAGTGGAATATCCTGCTTGGTGTAGATGAGACCTTAGACTTTTAACTTTGCTGTTTTAAATCTGTATTTTAAATCTGTATAAATCTCTGCATTGCTGCTTGCTTTCATCCTGGTTGTGCTTTTATATTGTGCTTTTAGATTGTGTTTGTATATATGTATGTGTATGGCTTGTTTTATACTTTGAATTGTACTTGGTGGTTTTAATTTTTGTGAACCACCGAGAGAGCTTCGACTATTGGGCAGTATAGAAATGCAATAAAGAAATAAATACTTTTTAAATTATTTATTTATTGCATTTATACCCCACTTTTTTTCCTCCAAGGAACCCAAGGCGGCAGACCTCCTCCTCCTCCTCCTCCTCCTCCTCCTCCTCCTCCTCCTCCTCCTCCTCTCCATTTTACCCTCTTAACAACAACCCTGTGAGGTAGTTAGGGCTGACAGTCTGTGACTGGCCCAAAGTCACCCAGTGAGTTTCTAGGGCCGAGTGGGGACTCCCAGTCCAACACTTTAGCCACTACACCACACTGTCTCTCTATTAAATACATAAATAATTGTAGGTCCTCAGGAGTAGCAAACTTGCTATCCCTCAAGGTATGCATTCAATTCAGACTGGACCTGGAGAGATACATGGTACTTTTCTGAGTAACATAAACAAGTTTATTATTTATTTATTTCATCTGTATCCTGCCCTCATAGGGTGTACAAAATTCTTACTCTTGCACACCCACACACACACACCTGATGAAACAGTGAATGAGGTGTGGTTGAGAGATGGTGAGTGACCCATTTCAATCTCACCCTCTTTCAGCCTGATGGCCAAGTACCATTTCAATGGGACTGAAAGCAAAAGGGGAAGGGCTACAATACAACCCCACCCCAAGCATGTCTTAATATTTCTACTGCCAGTAACTAGGCCTTAGGAGAGGCATTCCAACTTTTTTTTGAATGGGGGGGTGGGGAATGCCACAAAAGCTGAGAGACTACCCAACATTCAGTCAGGGGAAATGGGGCATGGCCATGGGAAGGGAGCATGGCCCTATGTATAAGATGAGGGCCCCAGGTGGGCTGGCTTTGGCCTGAGGTTCCCCACCCCTGAATGTTGTAACTCAGGAAGGCAGCTTCCAAGAATTCTAGAGATGGCCAGAGAAAGGATTCACAGACATTTTCAATCTGCAGTGTGGGGGGAATGAGCATGTCTGATGGAGGCCTCTGTTTTGCCCCACACACCAAATGGAGAGAATGGGGAAGTGTAGCCGAGATGCACTTTTTGGAGCCACAGTTGATAGGATGGAACACAGAGGGCATGGCTAGAGAGGGCGATATCCCGGGGATCGACCTGGGATCATCCCTGTGCGGGCACATGGCGCACAGGGGATCCTGGGGTCAGGGAGGGATGATCCCTTCCTTCCCCTGGGATATCACCCTACCCTTCTATCCCGACTTTTCCCACGGTCCCAGGATGATCCCGAGACTGCTGGACGTGTGGCCAGGCATCCCGTTTTCATCCCTGCTCCACGTGAGTAACCGCGAGAAGCCAGGACCTGGGCACAGAGCCATCGGGAGTGGGGTGGGGGAGTGGGAATATATATATATATATATATATATATATATATATATATATATATATTTAACAAAAAACCTTATGTTCTCTGTGGAGCGCTCCTGTGCTCTTTTCCAATTAAAAACATATAGTGGGAGCGACGTCCTCTTCCTGCCAGGATGTCGCACGCCGCATCTAGACACCCTGCGATGACCTTGGAAGCATGTAAGTCCAGGATCGTCCCACCTCCCTCCCTCTACACCGTATGGCGTAGACATATCCACAGTGACTTACGGTTGCACGCTTTCCTGTTGCACAGTCTGCCTTCCTCTAAGACTCCCTCACAGATGAGGCCGTCATCCGGAAGAGGCTGGCAGGTGCGGGTGCGGGTCTGCAGGCCTCCCCCACAGTCTCGGGTGCATTCTCCCCACATCGACCATGGGTTCCATCCACCTGAGGATAAGCCAGGAAAAGACAAAGCAGAAACGGGAAACTTAGGCTTCAAAGCAAGGGTAAGGCAAGGGACCAAAATCTCAGAGGTTGCCACTTTGCAAAGATAGCCAATAAAGCACAATGATTACTTAACAGATACTTTGGGACACAATTCAGAAATCTTCATTTGGAGAATTTATTCAGCAGTTACCTAGGCGCAAAATTGTACTTCCTTCTAATGCAAAAGTAAGCAACTTTTTGGGCTATGCGCACATTTGGTCGTTTGAGAAACTGCCCTGGGCACCATCACAAAATGGCTGCCATGGGAGGCATAGCAGAGGACAAATAACCAGTGGACTAAGTACAAGGCAGAGGTAGGGTCTGAGCCCCAACACACTAAACAACTCCTTCAAACCCTCCGTGTTCAGTACCAATACAAACCTCTTTCACAGCAATCCCAGCTGCCAGTAAGAAAATGTTTGTTTGTTTTTAAGGTGGGAGAGGCAGAGAACCTTGGTGGGTAACCAAGAGGAAACCCCCCCCCCATTTTTATATCCTCTGACTACACCCAAAGCCTATCTATTTGCCACCTTTGTAGGTCAGCCATCCAGGTCAGAAGAGGATTTCGCAGGCCTGCTGAAGTCATTCCTGATGTCCATCTGGACATCAGGAAAAACTTCCTGACTGTTAGAGCAGTACAACAATGGAACCAGTTACCTAGGGAGGTGGTGGGCTCTCCCACACTAGAGGCCTTCAAGAGGCAGCTGGACAACCCTCTGTCAGGGATGCTTTAGGGTGGATTCCTGCATTGAGCAGGGGGTTGGACTCGATGGCCTTGTAGGCCCCTTCCAACTCTGCTATTCTATGATTCTACGATTTGGTAGGGCTGATGCAGAATCACCATTAGGTCAGCGACCCGCCTGTCTGCTTCACATCCAATCACACCACCTGCAGCCCCTTTGCTTGACTCCAAAGAATATCAGGGCAAAGGGAGCCCACTATGGCTGTACTATGTACACAGGCGTGCACAGTACATTTCATTCGGGGGTGCACCCAAGGATAATTTTTTTAAGACAAACGTTTATTGAATACTCAGTCATAAAGGACTTTATTTTTATTCATTTATTTATTAAACACTGTAGACATTGATACTCCCGGCAGAGAGGCTGCCAGCAGAGTGAATCCTTTTCACTTCCGCCGTCAGGAGCAATGGTGCTCTCTTGGAGGTAGCAGTTCTTTGGTGTGGTGGCAGAGGAGCTGGAGCGTAAGGGGAATGATGTTTCCACTGCACCAGGATTCCCCTCTGGATCCCTACTCAATGCCTACTTCAATTTGGCACTTATCGCTTGAGATCATAGAATCATAGAATCATAGAATAGCAGAGTTGGAAGGGGCCTACAAGGCCGTTGAGTCCAACCCCCTGCTCAATGCAGGAATCCACCCTAAAGCATCCCTGACAGATGGCTGTCCAGCTGCCTCTTGAAGGCCTCTAGTGTGGGAGAGCCCACCACCTCCCTAGGGAACTGATTCCATTGTCGTACTGCTCTAACAGTCAGGAAGTTTTTCCTGATGTCCAGCTGGAATCTGGCTTCCTTTAACTTGAGCCCGTTATTCCGTGTCCTGCACTCTGGGAGGATTCAGAAGAGATCCTGGCCCTCCTCTGTGTGACAACCTTTTAAGTATTTGAAGAGTGCTCTCATGTCTTCCCTCAATCTTCTCTTCTCCAGGCTAAACATGCCCAGTTCTTTCAGTCTCTCTTCATAGGGCTTTGTTTCCAGACCCCTGATCATCCTGGTTGCCCTCCTCTGAACACGCTCCAGCTTGTCTGCGTCCTTCTTGAATTGTGGAGCCCAGAACTGGATGCAACACCCAACACACCCCTTGCACATGCCTATGAATATATAGTGGGGGGGGAGAGAGAGAGAGAGAGAGAGAGATTTGAATTCTGTTCCCTTTTGGAAGCTAGGAGGACGTCAACATGAAACTCACAGCCTCTTGCTATTTATGCAAAGTCGAAGAGTTGACCTTCAAGGAATCTGAAGGCAAGTTGGTTTTTCCCCTCCTTGAAGGTTGTTTTTCCTGCCCGGACAATGACTCTTCTAATGGCACGCACAAGTCGGTTGCCTTGTCTCCTCCACTTCCCGACAGGAGATGGATTGTGTTTCAAGGCCATCAACGTCTATTGACATAACGACATCCCCTTAATGTCTCACTCAGCCCGATCGATCGCGTATCCGTAACCAGGCACGTTTAACTGGTTGAGGGCTAATAAACCCTTTGCTTCGTCTATTAAAAGCACTTTATTTCCTCCTCCTCCTCCTCCTCTGGTGAGTTGGGGGGGGGAGATGGGGGGCAAGAGGTGGTCCCAGTGCTGCAACAGCCATTTTGAAAGGTAAGCGACTTCTCCGTCTGACCCCCCCTCCACTTTTCAGCTGGCGGTGAAGCAAAATGCCTAATTGTTGCAATGCATTAAAAGGCAATTCCATCATACCGCACACCGCAGCATTAAGTAAAATGCATTTCTGCCGTCAAAGCTGACTGCCAATCAGAAAGAGGCTCCTTCTGCTTAATGATGGGTTATTTAAACAGGCCCGTGTTTTATGATGCAATCCATAATGATATCATTAAATACCATAAAGGGAGGCTGGAGTAGGCTTGCTCTAATTAATGAACAGATCTTCTAGAGCCTCTGGTCAGAGGAATAAGACTTGGCACATGTCACTCCAAACAACCCCCACTTCTCTCCCTCTTGCCCGCCCTCCTGGACCCCCTCACCAAGCCACAGGACGCTCACGGACCATCTCACTGAGTGGCCCAGGGGCTCGGTGAGAGCTGGACAAAGCCTCCTGCCCCAAACCAAGATGCCACTTTGTGCAGCAATGTTGGCTTGGCCATTTCTGGGAAGGGGATGTTGCATAACTGGTGACCATAAAGGGGCCATGAATGCAACATTCCCTTCCTGGAAATGCCCGAGCCGCCATTGTTGCACAAAATGGTGGCTCATTAAGAGGATGGATGGTCCCATGGTTTCCTTGGGCACTCACTGAACCACCGAAAAGCTCGCTGGTTGGTTCTTTCAAAATGAGAAAGCATCCCATAGACCCAAAGGAGATGCTACTACTCAGTGATAGGAAGAATGTCAAATCTTGGATATGGGGGAGCTGCCCCCTGGGTTCCAGTGGAGAACTGGGATGTGGGGAGAATTGGGTTTTGATGCCTTCTCGTGGCAGTGGGCATGTTTACACCAGGGGAGGGGAGGGGGAGGATCTCATTATATGCTGATCGTGAGATCCTCGCCTTCAGTCCACATGTGGTATACAGTGTCCCAGGAGGAAGGAGGATGTTGTGGCCACTTTTTTATTATTATTGAAGATGAGCGGACAAGCACTCCAACGAGATATATATATGGGCACGGAGCACCTGAGGAGCTCTGTGCCTCGTGGCCTGGTTCCTGGCTCCTCACATTTACTCACGAGGAGCTGGGACGGCCACCCACATCTCCAGCAATATTGGGACGATCCTGAGACCACAGGAAAAGTCTGGCTAAAAGCCATCCTGGTAATCCATTGGAAATAGAGGGATCATCCCTCCCTGCCCCCGGGATCCCCTGTACATCATGTGGACGCACAGGGATGATCCCTGGGCGATCCCTAGGATAAGGACTCATCTAGACATGCCCGGAGTCTTCTCCTGCTGACTCCAGAGCCTTATCTGAAGATGAGGGGTTGGAATCCTCTGAGGATGATGGTTCAGGATGCCGGTCCATGACAATACAAAGCAATTAATGAATTTTGATCAATTCTTCTCAAAAACAAATAGAAACAAAATGCTCGCCCATCCCTACAGGGGAACACTTGCAGGGAAAACTTGTCCTTGGATTGGAATGTGGAGCAACTGAATAACTCCCTCCAACCTACCAAGCCAACTTTATGCCATACCCTCCTTTTAAGACGCCTAACTAAATGGCCTCATTGGTCTCTGATCACTTCTCCTTTTCCACCAAATCATGCTTCAGAACATTTATCAGGGGGGTTTACAGAGCCCACAGCTTACATTAATATTAGCCATGTCTGGCTGGCTTTCAACTGGGTAAAAACAACCTTTATCTGTTTTAATCATTGCTTTTCCTTTATCCCAGTAGCTGGGTGGCTGTTTCCAAATAAACAGCTGCCAATCTATTAACACAGCCGAGCTGCGGTTGTAATAATGAACCTATTGGGATGTGGTGGATAGAAACCCTCTGGATGCTGGTGGATTTTCCCCTTCGGCTTGACTTCTCATATTATTATGTTAGGATTTTTTGGCTTGGTGACCTTGGCTCCATGGATTGATTTTGAAAAAAGCAGCAGAAGGAAATATCAAATTTCGGGGAGAACTCTGCAAT
The DNA here is from genome assembly GCF_023053635.1 of Elgaria multicarinata webbii. Lineage (NCBI taxonomy): Eukaryota > Metazoa > Chordata > Lepidosauria > Squamata > Anguidae > Elgaria > Elgaria multicarinata. The sequence goes on along the minus strand of NC_086177.1, from coordinate 111,415,741 downwards.
CCCATTTAATTGTCTGTGCTATTCTGAAGGACATTTCAAGGTCACTGCTCGAAGATGGGACGCTAGCAAGAGTGTTGGCATGAAAGTCACAGGGAGATCACTGTTAACTCCTCACCCCCTGTTCATTTCCTTCCCATCCCACCTCCACATGCTAGAGGTGTTTATGAATCTGCCTAACAGATGGCATCCACAGAGACATCCTTCATAACAGTGTGGAATCAGAGTTCTCTACCTCTTTCCAGTAAACAGCTTCCTCCCATGCAAGGTATTCTCCCCACATCCAGATGACCGGAAGTATATAACAATTAGCATTTCAGGATTTATGTAAGCTGACGTGTTTCTCAGAACACTCCTGCTTTCGATGGGAGGCAAATGACGAGGCTTGCTAAGTAATCTACAAAGCTTTTATTAAGTAGCAAGCATCTCTTCTACCTGAAGAGACTCTAACCTCTTGGAAACGTCCCCCTAGGCAAAACTATGCAAACTAAGCAAGACAATTGTCCGCTCAAGAAGAATAGGAAGCCACTTCCCAACCCCCCGTAACTTCAGAGCACCTGGTGCGGAGGCTGGTTCTGGCGTGATCGAACTGACTTTCTCACACCTTCCTTCCAACCCATGCATTTGAGCTTCTGGTGGACCCTAGCATCCACGAGCTTGTCAGGACGCTCGCCTCCGGAAGAAGGCTCACTTCCCCCTTAGTGTGTAGGGTTTGGCCTTGAGGAGATAAGCTCTGGAGAGGGCTGACTCCCAGCTGGGGCATCGCCCGTGAGAGCTTCCTCCCCCACTGGTACAGGCTGGCTGGTGTCTGGCACTGCCTCCTCTATTTCCAAATCTGATTCTGATTGATTACCTGAACTTCTCCCAAAACAGGGGCAGTAGGGTTAGACATGACATAAGCATCATGTCCAGAATTGAAATGTCTCTGAACTAAAATGGGAGATCCTGTTCACTCTTAGTGCTGATCTGGTTCATTTTGAGAGTGTACAGTAATAAGAACCACCCATCCTCAAGGCAATTCTCATCCCCAAACAGTACTTTTACATGAATCCTGTGCCAGATCTACACCAAGCAGGATATAACGAAATGAAAGTGGTTTGAAAATGGCATAAGGGATGTGTCATGGGCTCCAACAGTTGTCAGTGCCATTCAGTGCTGTTATAAAGCAGTGCTGCTTTTAATAATGTATTAGTTTAAAATGTTTTCATAGAATCAAAAAATAGCAGAGTTGGAAGGGGCCTACAAGGCCATCGAGTCCAACCCCCTGCTCAATGCAGGAATCCACCCTAAAGCATCCCTGACAGATGGCTGTCCAGCTGCCTCTTGAAAGCCTCTAGCGTGGGAGAGACCACAACCTCCCTAGGTAATTGATTTCATTGTCGTACTGCTCTAACAGTCAGGAATTTTTTCCTGATGTCCAGCTGGAATCTAAGGAAGCCAGATTCCAGCTGGACATCAGGAAAAACGTCCTGACTGTTAGAGCAGTACTTAATATATTTAATTAGTATATTTAATTAATTAATATATTAATTAATTTATATATTTATATATTTAATACATTTAATTAGCAGTACTTAATATATTTAATTAGTTACATGTATTTTATGGTGTTTGCATTTGTGTTGTATCCCGCCTCGATCCAGAGGGAGAGGCGGGTAACAAATAAATAAATTATTGTTATTATTATTATTATTATTATTATTATTGTAGATCCTGCCCTCAGGTTGGGCAAACAAGTGATTTTCCCATTCACTGAGATTCTACAAACACAACATTGAAGTTCATCTAGCATTATTTCCCATGCTTGATTTGTTTTCATTTTCTTCAAATGGGAAAAATACACATTCTGAATGGGAAAATGCACATTTTTATACAATTCCCCCCCCCCCAAAAAAGTGTGCACTTCCCCCCATAGAGTAAATCATGAAAATATTCAGTTCAGGGGAAATGCACATTGTTTAAAGTGTGCATTTTTAAGAAGTGTGCATTTCTTCGAAAACAGGACTTTAAAACACACACACACATACTCAAGAAGGCACATTCAGGAAATCACAATTTCACCCCTGAAAAAGACACTCTGGCTGATGTTTCCATTTTGGGATTGCAAATGGGGCATGTTTCCATGATTTGCAAACATAAATGAAATTCTTCATCCCTAATGAATGAAGCCTCCTTTGAGAGCAATTAGTTTTGTTGCATCTCTGTGTCAAGAGTGAGTGAATGCTCCAATTACATCCTGATGCAAATGCACAGCAGAATTAATTGTCTTGACTGAATGCTGATTGGAAGGACACAAGATTGTGAATCAAACATAGATGCAACATACTCCTCTTTTAAAATCAATTTTAAAAAATTAATTTACTTATCTACCATGCAAGCATTGCTCATGCAGTATACCAGTGTGCCTTGAAACTCAATTTTGGAATTATGGGCACCATGTTAATATGGTTCTTTCCCAGAGTGCTGCCCTAGGCTTATATAGTATTGACCCTCAAGCAGTTTATATTAGGGGTGTGAATTTTGGTTTATTTCAGTTTCTCAATTTTTCCACTCTTAAATTTGGTTTGTCCAAAACTTTGGAAATTTGCTTGAACGTTCGCATGAAACCCCATAAACATACCTGTTGATTTCTCCTAAGATATGCATTTTTGTACACAGTTTTCCCTAATATACATATCGTTGCAAGCAATTTTCCTAACATAATCATTTATGTGTGATGTGGCTGTGAAAAAGGCAAATTCTATTTTGGGCTGCATTAATAAAAGTATAGCTTCCAAATCGTGTGAGAAACTAAATCCCCTCTAATCGAGTATTGCGTCCAGTTCTGGGCACCACACTTCAAGAAGGATGCAGACAAGCTGGAACGTGTTCAGAGGAGGGCAGCGAGGTTGATCAGGGGTCTGGAAACAAAGCCCTATGAGGAGAGACTGAAAGAACTGGGCATGTTTAGCCTGGAGAAGAGAAGATTGAGGGGAGACATGAGAGCACTCTTCAAATACTTAAAAGCTTGTCCCACATAGGAGGGCCAGGATCTCTTCTCAATCCTCCCAGAGTGCAGGACACGGAATAATGGGCTCAAGTTACAGGAAGCCAGATTCCAGCTGGACATCAGGGAAAACTTCCTGACTGTTAGATCAGTACAACAATGGAATCAGTTACCTACGGAGGTGGTGGGCTCTCCCACACTAGAGGCCTTCAAGAGGCAACAGGACAACCATTGAGTGGGGAGTTGGACTCAATGGCGTGGGCCCCTTCCAACTCTACTGTTCTATGATTCTATTATTCTATTCTTATTTTCATTAATATATGCACTTGAGTGTGCACTTTCCTCTAATACACAACTTTGTACAAAGTTTTTAATTGTAAAACTCCATTGCTATGTTTGGGGAGGGAAAAATTTCACAGGATAACTGAGCTTTGGTCCATATATTGATTCAAAAGTGCAAAATCAAGTCATTTCACATTAAAATATGAACAAAAAGAATTTCTCCTCCATCCCTACTGTGTCGTCCTTGGACCTTGTACACAGGCATGCAAAGGTTGGCTGATGTGGAGCTAGAGACTTTTAAATGCTACCTCTGCTATCTGGAAGAATGATGTAGGTTTGTGCTTTTAGCCCATATGGGGGCCATATAGTTTAAAGCAGCCTTCAGCCACAGGGTGGCAAAGAATACAATACAAACCTATGACTTTGAGATGTCCAAAGCATGCATGCCTCCCATAAGGAAGAGTATGGCTCTTGCGCATCTACTTAGAAGTCAGTTCCATTGGAAGCAATGGATACTACTTTCAAGTCAACGGGTATATACCAATATACCATATTACATTCTAAGAGGTGATTGTGGGTTATCACTGACCTCTACTGGACAGAATCAGATCTGCTCAATTCTGTTGTGATCACTAGAATGGAGGCATCTGCTGTGAAGCCTGGAAGCTGTTCATCAGCCACTCCTATTGATCACTGAAATGGTGCCAGTAGGATGCACGGCACAGTGCAGTTTTGTGAAGTGCAGTGACAGGCTCTCTGCAGCTCCAATGCTAGCCAAGAAAATGTGTCAGATATTGGAGCTGAAACAACACGGGTGGGTAGGGATTCTCAAGCAAACTCGGTGACAGTCTTACGAACTTACCCTCTATGCTGCAATAACAAGAGAAAGTCTAAGGGCATGTCTACACCTGCTGATATCCTGACTTTTCCCAAGGTCTCGGGCTCATCCCAAGACTATGGGACATGTGGCCGGCCATCCTGGTTTGTCCCAGCTCCTCACGAGTAACCGCAAGGACCCGGGTATGGGGCACAGAGCTCTTCAGGAGCTCTGTGCCCATCGGGCATTTGGTGGAGGAAGAGGGGATAAAAAATATTTTTAAGAACCCGCTCACTTTTGCGATTGAGTGCTTGTGCACTCTTTTCCAATCAAAAACAAAATGGCGGGCACAACGTTCTCTTCCTCCCGGGATGTTGTGCGCCACATGTAGACTGAGGGGGAGGATCTCACAATCATCATATCGCGAGATCATTCCCTCCGTCCCCCTCGTCTAGCCATGCCCCAAGGGCTCATCTACACCAATGAGGATATTCCACTACGAAAGTGGTATGAAAGCGGTATAGAAAAGGCAGGAGCCACACTACTGCTTTATAGCGGTACTGAAATGCACTGACAACTGTTGGGGCCCATGACACACCTACACCAAACAGAATATAACACTGTGAAAGTTTTATGAAAGCAGTATATGGAATGTGTCAGTGGGCCCCGACAGTTGTCAGTGCACTTCAACACCACTATAAAGCAATAGTGTAGATCCTGCAGTGCACTGCAATACCGCTATAAAGCAGTAGTGTGGCTCCTGCCTTTTCTATACCGCTTTCATAGTGCAATATCCTGCTTGGTGTAGATGAGCCCTAAAAAGTGAACAGGGCAAGAGGGCAGTGAGGGGGGAAAGGCCCATGCCAAAAGGTGCATAATAATATGGAATCAAATTCTATCATCCGGCATGCTGTACCAAGGAGCTAAGAGCTAAATTGGGATGGGGAAAATGCCTTGATGACAAATGGAGACGTCCATCAGTGTAGAGTGTAAGTGTGCAACTCCAGAGTGTTAGCCTGGAGAAGAGTAGATTGAGGGGAGACATGATAGCACTCTTCAAATACTTAAAAGGTTGTCACACAGAGGAGGGCCAGGATCTCTTCTCGATCCTCCCAGAGTGCAGGACACGGAATAACAGGCTCAAGTTAAAGGAAGCCAGATTCCAGCTGGACATCAGGAAAAACTTCCTGACTGTTAGAGCAGTACGACAATGGAATCAGTTACCTAGGGAGGTTGTGGGCTCTCCCACACTGGAGGCCTTCAAGAGGCAGCTGGACAAGCATCTGTCGGGGATGCTTTAGGGTGGATTCCTGCCTTGAGCAGGGGGTTGGACTCGATGGCCTTGTAGGCCCCTTCCAACTCTGCTATTCTATGATTCTATGTTTCATACCAAAATTCAGTTTTAATCCATTGTGTGCATTTCTCATTTTCAGAGGAGTGTATTATTCTACCAACACAATAGCAAATAGTATATGTGGTGTGTGTGTGTGTATTTAAGGAACTACTAATTAGTGCTGTGCCAACCCCCACGTCCATCCCACCCACCTGCCTTTCTGCACCATCTTCATTCCCCTGTGAAAAAGCCAGTGATTTTTCTGCTAAGAATTTCAAAGAAATGCTAAGAATTTCGAAGAAATCACTCCAGGTACAGGGCTTCATTTTTTGGCTTTGTTCTGCTGAGAGAAAGCAACTTGCCCTGGACAATCTAGAGGGTTCATGGCAGAGGTGAGATTCTAACTGAGGACTTCCATATTCATAACACAGCTCCCCACTCCTTCCATCACTTCTTTCCTGAACACTAGCTCTTCCAGCCTTTCTCACACTTGGATCCCCAGAGGTTGTTGGACTTCAACTCCCATTATCCTCAAGCTAGTCATAAGAGCATAAGTACTGCCAAGCTGGATCAGACCAAGGGTCCATCTACCAGATAGGAAACTAAGATCTTTGTTGCTTTTTTCACGATCCAAGAATATTGCCAGAGAGGTGATTGATTTGGCATTGGTGTCAGTCACCCCCATTTTGAGGGTGGGAGGAAACTTAAGATAACCCACTGGAGGAAAACCAGTGGTGGGGAGTCCTCTTTGTGATGTACCTTTTGTGAGGGGGAGGGGGATGGATCTCTAAGAACATAAGAATTGCCACGCTGGATCAGACCAAGGGTCCATCTAGTCCAGCACTCTGTTCACACAGGGGCCAACCAGCCATTGGCCAGGGACCAACAAATCAGGACGTGGTACAACAGCACCCTCCCACCCATGTTCCCAAGCAACTGGTGTATAAAGGCTTACTGCCTCTGATACAGGAAATGTCTCCTCTCTTTTGCCACCAAATACCAAGTTTCCGAGGTCCTCATAGCCGATAGTTTCACGCAAGACGCACTACCATGTGGTATTTGGGCTAACTGCATTCATTGTCATTAAACAAAATCTTTAATGGCATTTTTGGGATGTGAGGCCAAACCTGCTCCATACAGGGGAGCTAGAAACAAAGTACTTTCCCTGCCAGGGAAACTAAGGTACTCAAAAAGCACATGAAAGCACACGCTCTGTGTTCACGTTGGCAGACTAAGCAGGCTGTCAGCCAGCAGTGTCTTCCCGTTTGCCGTCTTCTGGCTCCCAGACCTGTCAGTTACGTTATATCACACCAGGATCTGTTACTACAGCCGTGGAGTGGACGCTCTGCTTTTTTATTATTATTTTAAACAGTAGCTCTGAATTGAATGTATTTGTTTATTTATTTAAAATATTTATATCCCGCCCTAGAATCATAGAATAGCAGAGTTGGAAGGGGCCTACAAGGCCATCGAGTCCAACCCCCCCTGCTCAATGCAGGAATCCACCCTAAAGCATCCCTGACAGATGGTTGCCCAGCTGCCTCTTGAAGGCCTCTAGGGTGGGAGAGCCCACAACCTCCCTAGGTCACTGGTTCCATTGTCGTCCTGCTCTAACAGTCAGGAAGTTTTTCCTGATGTCCTGCTGGAATCTGGCTTCCTGTAACTTGAGCCCGTTGTTCCATGTCCTGCACTCTGGGAGGATCGAGAAGAGATCCTGGCCCTCCTCTGTGTGACAACCTTTTAAGTATTCGAAGAGTGCTATCATGTCTCCCCTCCCCTATATCACTAAGATCTCAGGGCGGCATACAGATAAAAACATACAGTATAAAACAATAAACATACACAGTTAAAAACAAATTAAACCATGATCCAAGTTAAAACAATATCTACTTTGAATGATCAAAGTAGAAGCGATCACATTCAATAAAACACACATACTTGAAAAGTCTCAATTTAGAACCCTCTCTCTCTAAATTCAACTGGTAATCAGCATATTATCACATTCCCCACCCACCAAAAAGGGCTTATTAAATGTTTGTCACAAGTATAGCCCTGCTGGATTAGACCAAAAGGGACATCAAGTCCAGTGTTCTGTTTCTGTGATGGAAAGTCATCTGCTTCTGAGAAGGCCACAACCTTGTCATGAAAATGATGGCAGGGGTAGATTGCACCTGAACACAGAGGTTCAATTTAGACATCAATGTCAGCGATCACTGATTGATCTTAAGAAATCAGTTAAAGGTCTTTTTAGGCTTTATTTCTTCGTTTAATGAACACAGGAGGATCAAATTTTATTTTATTTTGCTACATTCTCCTCTGTTGCTTTCCCAACTCAGCAAAACACAAACTCATCAAGATTCTGTGAATTCCACCTCAGGGTTCGATCCAATTTATGTCTGTATCTTTTTGCATGAAAATGTATATTTAATTTTGCATTTTCATGCAAAAAAATGTGCTCAGCTGATGCATGAAAATGCATGTTTATTTTTCTGCACATTTTCCCAATGTGTGCATCAGCCAAGCACAATTTTGAAATATACACATTTTCTCCCATTGAGTAAAGTGTGTTCATCCACATTTTTTTCCATGTCTGTTTTTCAAATGTTTGTGTTTGTCAAAGACATGTGGGTTTTTCCCCATTCTGTGGATTTCTTTGCAAGCTTGCAGATACACAGATGTGGACCACGGATTGCATCTGGGTCTGGGTGAGTTCTGACTCAAACCAAAGAAATTAATTACTGATACATCCCTAATTAAAACCACGAAACAGAATGGAATGGAAACTAATCAAAGTCACAAACCTATGAAAACCTATAAAAAGTTTATAAAATGCAAGAGCATTATCATCTCAAAATAAAATCCCAGAGTCGTTTGGAATGATCTTATGCTGCTCCAGAAAGCTTCCATACACAGCTGAACCTTACACAGTTTTTGAAAGGTAAGACGGAAGTATATCCCTATTTCTCCTTTGGGAGATACATTGTGTAGTACAAAAGGGATTTCTTGTCCTCCTCTCTGTTCCCACCAGAAGTATTCTAATCTAAGTTAGGGGATTCAGGGCAGTTCTAAACCGGTGCAGAAGAAAGAAATTTGTTTTCTCAGTTATTGAAGTGTCAGGCCATTATTTCTATAGTTGGTCACGTCCACACATTTATCTCAGTTTAATGCACTGGATTGTACTGCTTCAGACTGAGTCTGTTCAGAAGACACCTTAAACCACGGCTTTAACCATGGTGTTTAAGCCAGAAAGCCAGGCTGTGTTCAGAAGACACCTGAAACCAAGGCTTTAACCATTGTGGTGAGGCCAGAAAGTCAGGCTGTGTTCAGAAGATGCCTTAAACCAAGACTTTAACCATGGTGGTTAAGCCAGAAAGCCAGGCTGTGTTCAGAAGACACCTTAAACCATGGCTTTAACCATGGTGAATAAGGACTTTTGCCTTAAACCAACGGAACCATTGTAGGTGATGTGATGTAATGCACCCACATGGGGAAAAAAATCCAACACAGAGACAAGTGTTTTGCATACATTTATATCATGCTTTTTTTAAAGCTGTGGCCCTCACAATCTCACAATGAGTTTCATGTTCCTATTTTGGTCTTGTTACTGATTGATTTAAGGGGATGACAGTGAAATCCTTTATTTTCAAACAAAACAGTGGCAAAAATCCTTATTCACTGTGGTTAAAGCCATGGTTTAAGGTGTCTTCTGAACAGGGTCAGTGGGTCTGTTCAGACAACACACTAAGACATGATTAGGCCCCTAACACTTTTGGAGCAAATGGTTAATGAGCATGTTTAAACCACGGTGTAGACACACTAAGTCATGGTTCAGATGGCATGCTAAGCCATAATGTTTAGCTCAAAATGTGTCATCTGAACAGGGTCAATAAATGATATTCCCCTATTTACTCTCTCCAAACCTCTGTCACAGAATCAAATAAATCTCCATCAATCATACCCTTCCTTTAGTGTGTGTATGTGTGTTTTAATCCAAGGAGGGATAAATAAAAAGCCCTGGGCTCTTTCCTCATGAAAGGAAATGAAGGCAAACAAAGAGTTAAGTCTTTTTGGACTGTGTTGACTTAACCATCTGTACAATTATGTATGCTTTCCCCATAGGCCTGTCACAATCTGAATGACAGAACCTCCAAGAAACTGATTGATGGCATTTGCTCCAAGCAGTGAACAGGAGATAGTTAGAATGAATGAGAAACCACACTGCAGAACCAAATACCAGCCAGGGAAGGGAAAAGATGTTTCTGTCTAACAAAGAGAGGTGACAAAGGCTCAGCCCTGGCTATGGGTCTGCAGTTTGTTAACCAAGCAACCAAGGCCTCATCTACACCAAGCAGGATATTGAACTCTGAAAGTGGTATATAAAAGGCAGGACCCACACTACAGCTTTATAGCGGTATTGAAGTGCACTGACAATTGTGGGGGCCATTAACATGTACAACAAAGTCAATTTGCCTGGCAGTCAGTGGAGGTACAGGTACATTTCAGTTCTGGTACAAGATTTGGAAGCACGTTGGCAGGAAGTCTGAGAGAGGGACAAAGCAGATAGAAACTTAGGCTATGAGTCCAAGTATTCCCTTGGCCTTATAAAGGGTAAGATGATGACACAGCAGCAAACAGCTTTATAACTCCATATACCACACATAACCCTAACCTGGGAATGTACACGGATTTCATTTTTGGTTAACAAATCATGCGAACACGGCCCTTTTGCAATTGCAAATGCTATTGTCAGCAGGAGCACTGTCTTGTTCAGAAACATGCATTTTCTTAAACTTGCATTCACATTCGAAACATTCACACATTCAAAAAACGAACCCTTGAAAATGTGATTGATTCCAAAAATGTGCATTATCACTCTTTACTCTAAGTGTGCATTTGGGGGGGTGTCCCTGACCATCTGTGAGGGATGCTTTAGGGCGGATTCCTGCATTGAGCAGGGGGTTGGACTCGATGGCCTTGTAGGCCCCTTCCAACTCTGCTATTCTATGATTCTATGATTCTATGACGTCCCATAATCCTCAACCGTTGGCCATGCTGGCTTTGGGATGATGGGTGTTGTAGTTCAACAGGACCTGGAGAGAACCAGCTTTTGGAAAGGTGGTCCATCCTACTTCTCATCCTGGAGGTGCTTCTCCGGGGTTTCAGGTAAAGGGGTCTTCCCTGGCACTGCTACACAAGATCCACTTAAATGAAGACACCAGGGATGAACCTGGAATCTTCTGCAAGCAAAGTACATGCTCAACCACTGAGCTCCCAAATTTTGCGGAGGAGGTTTTCACAGCCCTGTCCAGTGATCTGAGTGGCACCAGCTCAACACTCTCTCAAGTAAGGGTATTTCTTTTAATTCCGGGAATTAATACTCAGGGAGGGTGGTCACACATCCTGGGGGGTTCACTCCCCTAATTTAGGGGGTGGCAACCCTTTTTACCCCTGAGGGCTGCAAGGGGCAATAAATGCACATGTACACCCACCCCACTCATTTACCCCCTGCCTGTGCATTGCAACGACATCTCCTCCGTCCTGCGAATCAGCTGGACAGGGGGGTGAGGCACACAACTGTGAACCAGGGAGCACTCCCCAAAGCATAGCTGTGCTGGGGAAGAGAGCACACCAGGAAATCCCGACACACCCTCTGCCCCAGTACAGTTGTGCTGGTAGCAATGGTGGTGCACAGGCAGGCCAAAATTCAAGGGTCACTTGGCAGTTTGGGCATCTACAATGGGTAATAATAATAATAATAATAATAATAATAATAATAATAATAATTCTAACCCGCTTCTCCATCCTGATTGAGGCGGGGAGCAACAAGAAGTATCAAATGCATAAAATATTAATCAAAACACAATATACATTGTTAAAATTTCCTTAAAACATACTAAAAACATACTAAACGCATCATAAAATTCCACTGGATAGGCCTGACGGAAGAGATCCGTCTTTATAACTTTCTTAAATGCTGAAAGACTGTTAAGTAGATGAATCTCCTCCAGTAGGCCATTCCACAGTCTGGGAGCAGCAGAAGAGAAGGTCCTCTGGGTAATACCTATCAGCCTAGTTTTGGCTGGCTGAAGGAAGTTCTCCCCAGAGGACCTGAGTGTGTGGGGCAGATTGTTTGGGAGGAAGCGATCCCACAGGTAGCCTGGACCCAAACCATGTAGGACTTTAAAGGTGATAGCTAGCACTTTATACTTCGCCCAGAAACTAATCGGCAGCCAGTGAAGTGATTTTAAAACTGGTGTGGTCTCTGAAACCTCCATCTAGGCAGAAGTTGCCGATATGTGCCCTAAACTCAATATCTGAGGTTTTAGATGGCTGTGTCAGCTCTCAGGCCTAGTTCTCACAAACAGTGGCTGAGGTGGTCAATCTTTTTCAGGGCTGTTCCACTGCACCCTGCAGGTGGCAGTCTCATGTGGCAGTATGCTTCATCACCTAAACTTTCTGTACAGATAGTAAACTAGTACATCCATCCTAGGGTGATGATATGAAAAGGAGGACAGGGCTCCTGTATCTTTAACAGTTGTTGTTTGTTTATTTATTTATTTATTTATTACATTTCTATACCGCCCAATAGCCGGAGCTCTGTTGTTGTTGTTGTTGTTGTTGTTGTTGTTATTATTATTATTATTATTATTATTATTATTATTATTATTATTTATATAGCACCATCAGTGTACATGGTGCTGTACAGTGTAAAACAATAAAATAGCAAAACCCTGCCGCATAGGCTTACATTCTAATAGAATCATAATAAAACAATAAGAAGTGGAAGAGAATGCACCAAACAGGCACAGGGGAGAGTAAAACTAACAGTATAAAAGTCAGATCAAAATCAAAAATCAAAATCAATCAGTTGTATTGAAAAGGAAATTTCAGCAGGTGTTATTTGTATATATGGAGAAGCTGGTGACATTCCCTCTTCATCACAACAGTTAAAGCTGCAGGAGCCCTGCCCACTTTTAAATCTGGTCACTCTAGTATAGCTCCTGCACTTTAACTGCTGTGATGAAGAGGGAATTTCACCAGGTTCTCCATATATACAAATGACACCTGCTGAAATTCCCTTTTCTAGGCAACTGTTAAAGATACAGGAGCCCTGTCCTCCTTTTCATATGGTCACCCTAATCCATCCAAGGTTCTCCACACTGTCTAGCACCCCCCTCTCATGCTAGGAGCCTTGCAAATATGGATGACCTTTCAGTTCAGTGAACCATACCAGCAATCTGATATAGCCCAGCCCAGCCACAGAACAAGCACTTCATCTAGTTGTGTTTCTGACAGTGGAGGGTGACGGTTCCACTCTGAGTTTCAGTCAAAACTCTAAAGGTGCTAGAGCAGATTCACCTGCTCACTGACACCAGAGCCACCAGCCTCAAAAGGTTTCTGATGTTCAAGCTGTTGCTTATGTGGCCACCATGGGACCACGCAGAAGAGGGAGGTACCCTCAGGCTCTGGGGAAGCCCTAGTTTGGCAGAGGTACAAAAAAGGTGTGGAAAAGCATACTCAGAAGCCACAGAATGCTGATTTGACCATTGGAGGGGTTAAAAATGGAAGGGGCCTCAAACATAGAGGAGAGAGACTGAAAGAACCTATGAAGAGAGACTGAAAGAACTGGGCATGTTTAGCCTGGAGAAGAGAAGATTGAGGGGAGACATGATAGCACTCTTCAGATACTTAAAAGGTTGTCCCACAGAGGAGGGCCAGGAGCTCTTCTCGATCCTCCCAGAGTGCAGGACACAGAATAACGGGCTCAAGTTAAAGGAAGCCGGATTCCAGCTGGACATCAGGAAAAACTTCCTGACTGTTAGAGCAGTATGACAATGGGACCAGTTACCTAGGGAGGTGGTGGGCTCTCCCACCCTAGAGGCCTTCAAGAGGCAGCTGGACAACCATCCGTCAGGGATGCTTTAGGGTGGATTCCTGCATCAAGCAGGGAGTTGGACTCGATGGCCTTGTAGGCCCCTTCCAACTCTGCTATTCTATGATTCTATGTAGTGTCTAGCCTTGTGAACCAGGGAGCACTCTGCACTTACCACTTCCTTTTCTCCATATTTGTCTCTCTCCCTCGTATCAGCTCAGCTCTGGTCTCTAAACCCCCAAAGCACTGCAAAGATTGCAGAGGCAAGGTTGCTTTAACATCTTAATTGCATCAATTTCCGAAATGGAGTCAGTCCATGCCGACAAGGTTGTTGAGTTCGATTTGCCATGGCGGGAGACGGAGTTGATCCGGGCCCTTCGGCAAAGCCAGGAGGGGTCCATTTGTGCCAAGTTATTCATCTTCTGTCAGCAAGTTCCAGCTGTGTGGGATCAATAGCCACTCTTGTTTCTCCATCCTGTTAATTAACGTGCTCCCGGGGGCACCTGAAGATGAACTCTGGTGTTTTCCAGGACTTGTGCACACTTTATGCTTTGGCTGTTCCTTGTGGGCTTCATCCCCCACCCGCACAGTACACTGGCTTCAGGCTGCAGAGTTGCCCTTTCGACCAGGTCTTAAAGGGCATGCACCCGCTAAGCTAAACTGGCAGGAGTCAGAAGCAAATGGTGCACTCCATCCAGGCTAGTAGTCACATTCCAAAGCAGGGAGACAAGATCCAGGCCTGGATCTTTTCTTGATCCTCCCGGAGTGCAGGACACAGAATAACGGGCTCAAGTTACAGGAAGCCAGATTCCGGCTGGACATCAGGAAAAACTTCCTGACTGTTAGAGCAGTATGACAATGGAACCAGTTACCTAGGGAGGTGGTGGGCTCTCCCACACTGGAGTCATTCAAGAGGCAGCTGGAAAACCATCTGTCAGGGATACTTTAAGGTGGATTCCTAAATTGAGCAGGGGGTTGGACTCGATGGCCTTAGAGGCCCCTTCCAGCTCTACTATTCTATGATTCTATGATCCAAAGGGCCAGAGGGAAACGTTGCAGTGATCAGGTTCCCAAGCCAGCATGCAAAAGGAAGGGGCAGAGCTCATTAGAACCTGCTTAAATTGAGGAAGCAAGCCCTGGGGGTGAACCTGGGCTGTCCGATTCCTTCTGAGTGTACTGGCTGTGGTGTCCTTTCCACCAGTACCACCAGTCGTACCCCTGGGCCCTGCTATCAGATATTCTGGCTTGAGATCATGGTGCCTGCTGTAATCACAGCCCACCAGACATGGTTGGAAACCCTGCAGGCGCTTGAACTTCCCTTCCCATTTGTACATTCCCAGGCAGGCAGCAAAGCCGGGAGGTTTATCAGACCCCAGGTGGCCTACCATGTATAGTACAGCCCTACCATGGCATAACCTTGGTAGGGCAGTCATTGTGCGAAGGAGTGCTCACTAGGGATGTGCTCCGCTTCTAATCGGACCGGAGAAGCAGTAGCGGAGCGGGGGGCTTCGCCTGCCCTTAAGGCGGAGGCGAAGAGGATTGGGGGGCCGGCGGAGCGTGGCGAAGAGGATCGAGGTGAAGGCGGATCCTTCGCCTCGATCCGGAGCTCCGCCGGAAAGGTAAGTGGGGTTTACCGGGCCCTGCCGCTGTCGCTGTCGCCCATGCGGCGATGGCAGCAAGGCCCGGTAACGCCCCCCACCCTCCTCTCCCTTACCTGCCTCCGTCCGCGGTCCATCAGCGTCTCCAATTGAGCCCGTGGTTCCAGCAGGCGGCCCAGACTTCCTGGTGGAACCACGGGCTCAATTGAAGACGGCGACGGACCACGGACGGAGGCAGGTAAGGCCCCCTCCCCCTTGGTCCCTTACCGGGCTCTGCCGCCATCGCCGCATGGGCGGCGATGGCGGCAGGGCCCGGTAACCCCCCCGCCCTCCTCTCCCTTACCTGCCTCCGTCCGCGGTCCGTCAGTGTCTCCAATTGAGCCCGTGGTTCCAGCAGGCGGCCCAGACTTCCTGGTGGAACCACGGGCTCAATTGAAGACGGCGACGGACCACGGACGGAGGCAGGTAAGGCCCCCTCCCCCTTGGTCCCTTACCGGGCTCTGCCGCCATCGCCGCATGGGCGGCGATGGCGGCAGGGCCCGGTAACCCCCCCGCCCTCCTCTCCCTTACCTGCCTCCGTCCGCGGTCCGTCAGTGTCTCCAATTGAGCCCGTGGTTCCAGCAGGCGGCCCAGACTTCCTGGTGGAACCACGGGCTCAATTGAAGACGGCGACGGACCGCGGACGGAGGCAGGTAAGGCCCCCTCCCCCTTGGTCCCTTACCGGGCTCTGCCGCCATCGCCGCATGGGCGGCGATGGCGGCAGGGCCCGGTAACCCCCCCGCCCTCCTCTCCCTTACCTGCCTCCGTCCGCGGTCCGTCAGTGTCTCCAATTGAGCCCGTGGTTCCAGCAGGCGGCCCAGACTTCCTGGTGGAACCACGGGCTCAATTGAAGACGGCGACGGACCACGGACGGAGGCAGGTAAGGCCCCCTCCCCCTTGGTCCCTTACCGGGCTCTGCCGCCATCGCCGCATGGGCGGCGATGGCGGCAGGGCCCGGTAACCCCCCCCGCCCTCCTCTCCCTTACCTGCCTCCGTCCGCGGTCCGTCAGTGTCTCCAATTGAGCCCATGGTTCCAGCAGGCGGCCCAGACTTCCTGGTGGAACCACGGGCTCAATTGAAGACGGCGACGGACCACGGACGGAGGCAGGTAAGGACCCCCTCCTCCTTACCGGGCTCTGCCGCCGTCGCCGCATGGGCGGCGATGGTGGCAGGGCCCGGTAACCCCCCCTATGGGGGGGGACCGGAGCTCCGATCCGGATCTGGAGCTCTGAGCGGAGAGGAGTGGGCACAGGCAGAGTGGGGGCGGGGCGGAGCGGGCCGATCCGAAAATGGCGGATCTTAAAGTGAAGCGGAGTGGGGGGTCCGTGCACACCCCTAGTGCTCACCTCCATAAAAGGTCTCCTCAGGAGAAAATGACTCCTCAGGAATAGGACTCCAGAAAGGGAGCTCTGATTATTGCAGCTCTGCTCTAGGTGGGATCGAGCAGTCTTTGGACTTACAAGGTTGGAAAGGAAAGGAATTTCTCGTGCAAGCACTGAGTCATTACTGACTCTTGGAGGGACGCCAGCTTTCGCTGACGTTTTCTTGGCAGGCCTTATAGTGGGGTGGTTTGCCGTTGCCTTCCCCGGCCATTATTACCTTTCCCCCAGCTAACCGGGTACTCATTTTACCGGCCTCGGGAGGATGGAAGGCTGAGTCGACCCGAGCTGGCTGCCTGAAACCAGCTTCTGCCGGGATCAAACTCAGGCCGTGGGGAGAGTTTCAGCTGCAGAAACTGCTGCTTTACCGCTCTGCACCACACGAGGCTCTGGACTTAAAAGCCCCTTCACTAAAAAAACAGCCAGCACTGGAACAACTTGACCCATCCCTGCCTTTGCCATCTATCTTGTCTCCTGAACGGTGTCCTGTGATGGATGCTCTATTTCCTGACCTTTTGGGCTGCCTAACAACCGTGCTTCTGGACTTCCTAACATACTGACTGATTTACCGGATTTGACCACTTGCTTGTTATCCTGACCGTTCCTGCTGTTGCCTGTTCCTCTGGTCTGACTGACTGACTGACTGTGTTCTCCCTTCTGCCTCGACTGAGACCACCTCTGTTACAGCCTGAATCCCACTGGACTCCTAACTGTAGGCTTGGAGGTTTCCTGACATCTCTGTAGTTTGCTACAATCAAAGCAGGGCAAAGATTACCCTGGAGGGTGCCTGTGCTGCCACCATTAATGAAGCTGGGGTGTGTGTGTGTGTGTGTGTGTGTGTGCAAGTTAAAAATATGAGCTAGGAGGAGGTGGGGGCAATGGTGGGTCCACACATCTCAGGCAGTGGAGAAGTGGGAGAGGAGGAGGGATAGAAGAGAGGAGAGGATAGAGAGGTGGAGGAAAGGAGAGGAAGAAGGCAGAGGGAGGGAGGATATGGCAGTGACACTGGTGGGTCTGCCCATCTCTGGCAGTGCAGGAGGGAGAAAAGAGGGAGCAGGAAAGGAGTCAGTAGAGAGAGGAGGAGGAGGAGGAGGAGGAGGAGGAGGAGGAGAGGGAGGGGGAGAAGGAGAGGAGGAGGCAGTTGCAGAGGTGGATCCACCCATTTAGATAGTTTTGCCCCAGTCCTGGCTGCATTGGTTTGGTGGCCACCAAGGTAGCTGCTCTGAATCATGACCTCACTGATCTCTAATAATTATTGCTTGCATCTCCACCCTCCACCCCTCTCTCTGGCAAGGTAACTCACACATTTACTGCAAGAGAATCAACCTAAACATTCCTCTTCACCGGACTGCCACGTCTTCATTCTCTTATCTCCTGCAGCCACCACCAACTCAACTCATCAGCCAGGATGCAATGAGGACGAAAGCAGATGGCCTTCTGGATCGCCCACTCCGTATTCACCATCAGCCAGGGTCACAGGAGAGAACACGGTGCCCCAGTGACGTATGCTGTTCAAACAGTGCGTTCCAATGCTCAATGTTGGGCGCTTCAACCGGGCTGCCGCCTTCCTCCTGTTTGCTAAAAATTATCCCCCCCACCATGTCCCCAATTCCTCTTTGCCAAGAACAGACAATCTTGAGTTGCAAGTGAACGTGTCACTCTGAAATCTAAACATCTGACGTGAATTAGCAGGCTCCTACTTGAGAGAAACATCCATGAAATGTTGAAGTAAAGTCTTTTGAGCTGCATATGAGTCTAGTTCCACCCCCCAGTGCCCTGCCACATCCCAGCCTCTGCAAAAGGGGGGCTTATGCATGCAGGCTTTCACCAGATCAGGAACCCCAACTTTGCAGGGTTCCTGACCCCAGGGAGGTCTACATACATAGGGCTCCCTTTTATAAGCATCTACTCCCAACACACGGGTATCACAGGGGCAGCAACTGTCCATTGTACCCATAGAGTCCCTTTCATATGGGTAATGTCTAAAAATGATGTAACGATGATCCATATAGTCTGTTCTACCATCTTCAGCTCAAATATTGGGGGTTACAGGGGCCGGGAGGTTTCCCTGAAATGACCCGCCTGCCCCCCAGCTCTGACTTTTTTTCTTTTTCCTGTTACCACCTCTTCCATGGACAGCCCTACCACTCTCCAGTTTTGCCAGGTGACCACCAAAATGTCGCCGCCGCTCGTCCCTGCCCACCGGGCCACATGGGCCATTGGAGGTCTCGGCGAGTGGTCTGGGAGGGCCCTGCTGTTGCCCACTCCTACACTGAGACAGCATTTTTACAGAAGAAAAATGCTCAGGCTTCTTTGTATATTTGCATTGCACAAAATGGTGGCCGTAAAAGGACAGTTCTGCAAGACTCCGCCTCTAATATTGGAGAAATTGCCATTTTACAGCTGCCGTTTCCCACATAACTATACGAAAAGTCAGAACTCTGACTCCTGTAAAAATGCTGGTACACAGGAGGAGTGGCAGTGGCAAGTCACTCCTGGATGTTAGAGGACTTGAGGAACACTTGCACGAGTGCCCCATTGTTCAACAACTGAGAGGGTTCAGGAGCAGGGAGCCCACTGGATCCCCAGACCCAGTTGGGCACCAGCACCATCTCAGGCATGGGATTCCTTCCTGTGACTGGTGGAGATCTTTGAGTGAGGGCAACAAACGTGGTCCACATTCTGATTGGCTTCAGAGTGATGCTACATCACCTTTCCCCAAGCGGCTGCCCTCCAGGTCTGTATTATTATTATTATTATTATTATTATTATTATTATTATTATTATATTTATTTGTATCCTGCCTTTTGCCCAATGCTGGGCCTCAAGGCGGCCTTACAAAGTTTAAAATATACATTGGGGGGGGGGGGGAACAAAGCCATAAACATTTAAAATACACAACAAAATTATAAGACATTAACATAGATGGAGGGCCAGATTATTCTCCAAAGGCCTGCTGGAACAAAAAAGTTTTAGCCTGCTTCTGAAAGCCCATCAAGGAGGGAGCCAGCCTAGCTTCCCTGGGAAGAGAGTTCCAGAGCACCGGAGCAGCCACCGAGAAGGCCCTCTCCCATGTTCCCACCAAGCGTGCCTGTGAAGAAGGTGGGACTGAAAGAAGGGCGTCTCCAGAAGATCTCAAAGCACGGGCAGGCTCATAAGGGAGAATATGTTCTTTCAAATAACCTGGACCTGAGGCAGGTGCTATTTTATTGACCTCACTCTAAAGGGCTTTTTTTTTTTTTTTTTTTTTTGGGAAAAAACGAAGTGTGACTTCCAATTGCCTGGGGCTAAACACCACCCTACCTGCAGTATATTTTGGCCTCCTGTTCATCTCCTCCGAAAATGGCTGCAGTGAATCCCACCCCCCACCCCGATCACACCCTGTGAATGGGATGCCAAAATGGCTCAGGCTATTTTGGCTGCAAACTGATGGAATTCCTGGGAGGGGGGTTCAATATGCATACCCCTCCTTGCTCGAAAAGGATCACCCCATTTCAAGTTGGCCATGGGTTTCTCTCTTCACCCCTGCGTGCGGGATAACCCATTGTGGAGCAGCAGAGGTGTTGTGCCATTCTAAGGTTAAAAAAATAATTGTCCTGCGGTGATGGGGGATTAACTTCCCTTTTTGTTTTAGTTCTTATTATTCCAGCACGGAGGTGTGGAAGCTTCTGGGAACGTGAGATAACATCTTGCCACTTCGTCTTGCAATAATTTCCACCCCTCTACCAAAAAGCCCGGAATGACTGTTTTTATTTATTTATTTCATCTGAAAGGAGTCTTTATCTCTGCTGCCCGCGACTCAGCAGAAGATGTTCTCGGTTTGGAGCAAAAGATCCATTTAAATGCAAATGTTGACTTTTCGCCTGCCTCTGGAGGGAGAAGGCTTTCTAAGGACGTGGCAAACAATCTTTTTCTTCTTCATCGTCTTTCTAATTTTAATGGTCTCCCAGCAAGTTGGGCTCGGGGTATTCCATTGGATGGAATATTATCGGGTATTAATTGGATGGAGGTGGTCACAAGGGGAACTACAAGGCAGAAGGTGTATGAGACAGGTAAGAAACAATACTGAATTAGCCTATTAGACCTGCACTGAAAAGGGACCTAGGGAAAGCACTGTTTTGAGCTAGGTCCAACTGGATATTCTATATCAACCATCTCAGCTATTCAGCTGGCATGAATGAACTAGATGTTATCTTCTCCCAGACTCTTGACTAGTTCCTGGGTCTTGTCTGACCTCCTGATTGGAGGGGAACATTTCTCTCACACACATACACATACACATACACACTAGGGGTGGGTGAACTTTCCGAGTCCGATTTGTCGGACATTCACCCTTCCACTGCCACCACCACTCAAAGCACCACGCAAGATTCTTTTGCAGATCGCTGAGTGGCCAATGATATCGTGAGACTGTCTTGCCTTCAACCGGAGCCTCCACTGGGCACAACAATGGAGGCTCCAGAAGTTACGTAATTTCCCCGTTGTGTAAATGGCGGCCGTAAAGGCCCCATTTACACATAAGTAAAGGTGCAAATGGAGCATTTGTCGGGCACTCGTCTGGGCAACTGACTGGGATCTGGGAGGCGGACACATGGGAGTCTGTTGGACTCCCAGACTCATCCCTGAAACACACACACACACTCCTCCAACCACAAGACTAGACATTCCATCAGGGGACCACAATCAAAAACTGAGATTCTCTGTTTCAGTCGGCTTGGCGTTCTCTTCCTTGCCCCTCTGAGTATACCCATACTAAAAATATCATGATTCTGTACCAAGCTATTCCCAAACCTGTGTCCTGGATAAATGGTGCAAAATTAGTACGTTTACATTTATTTGTTTATTTTTACATAATTTATCTGTTTCTGGTAGTGATGGCAAAGAGAAACAACATTATGCCAGGCACGTACCCCTCGCCCCTCTGCACATTAAAAATATTGCTCAGGTCCTCACACCCAACTCCTAAGACTTCACAGATCATTTCCACACACACCTTGCAACCTCTTCATGTAGCATTGAGGGCTGGAAACACATTTTACAGAAGGAGTAATCCTATGGCACCTACCCGTAGACACTGGCCTTATCCACACCAAGCAGGATATTGCACTATGAAAGCGGTATATAAAAGGCAGGAGCCACACTACTGCTTTATAGCGGTATTGAAGTGCATTGACAACTGTTGGGGCCCATTGACAAATACCATATGCCACTTTCATACTGTTTTCATACCATTATATCCTGCTTGGTGTGGCCCCTGCCTTTTGCATACCGCTTTCATAGTGGAATATCCTGCTTGGTGTAGATTAGACCATTGTCTGTGGAGCCACAGGACAGTGGGGATCCCCCCTTCTGAGGTTGGAGACGGCACTCCAACCTCACAATGAGTCAGAGATCCCCCCTTTCTCTGCCCTCTGGCAACCAGCATGGAAAGAACTGCACTGGCCATCTTCTGAGGTCAGAAAAGCAACCTTGGAGAAGGAGGAAAGGGGGCATTCCAGTGGGCAGGAAGGGGAGGTAACTGGAGAGTCCAGGGAAAGAGCTATCCTCCTCCCCCCTCCAAAGCATCATCGCTAGATGGGCAAAATGCCTGTCTAGCAAAGAACAATTGGATGACAGGGAGGCCAAGATCACCTCTGCTGCTCCTCCCACCCTGTTGGCTTCAGCCGAGTTCAGAGGCTTCCAGAGTCACAAGGGTACAACCCATTGCATTACATCCTTAGATGAGATTCTCAGGGATGCTGAATTATTCCTCCAGAATTTTCTGCGGTTGCATGATGCAGTCACATCACACCCGCCTGTTCAACAACAGAACTGCATGCACAGATGCGGAGCTCTGCTTTGGTTCTGTGTTCGTGGAACTTATATTTATAAGTTATTCAAGTGATAAAATCCCTTGTCTCATTTCAGCTCCCCAGTTGGTGAGATCATAGAAAGCTGCTGAATTTGAAGTCAGCCATTGGTCTATCCAGCTTAGTATTGTCTACACACTCAATGCTGGTTGTTGTTGTTGTTGTTGTTGTTGTTGTTGTTGTTGTTGTTTAAAAAAGGTATTTGTACACATGAACACAGCCCTAAACTTCAAATGTCTGAAGTCAGCCACATAAGTAGAGATCAACAAACCTGTCAGTTCCGTTTGCTCTCTTGCATTATTATTAAAACCAGACACCCTCAATCTTTCTCTTCCATTTATGATAAATTATTAACAAAAATGAACCAAATAAAATTCTCATCCACCTGCAGAGGTCAAATTCAACTGGTCAAGCTCTGCCCAGCAAAGAGAAACCCTGTTGCACCTAGGAATGGGTGGATCTGACCATTTTAGGTTCACTCTTCAGTTTCTCATTTTCCAACTGGTAAATCTGTTTGGGCCCATTTCTTCATTGGTTTGCAAATTCGGCGACAACAAAACTGTCCACATGAACATTTGTACAGTTTTGTGTGTGCATTTCTCCAAATGTACACAATTTTCTATGCACTTTTCCTAGTGTGCATTATTTCTGTATGTGATTTTTCCCCGTTAGTGTTTCTCTATTTACTTTCCCTTAAAATATAAATTTGTGTGCATGCTTTCTTTAATATACACATCTTTGTGTGCAGTTTTGGACTGAAAACTGCATCGTAAAATTGTGAAAAGGACATATTTTGATGCCGAAGTACCTTCCAGTTCATATACAACTCCCCGAGGTATACATTGATAGCTCAGACTCTTAACTAGAGCTGTGTGGAAATGTTCCCCTGAAATTATCTATCTTATTCATGGACAGAGAAATTGTGAGTACAATAATCATTGAACTTCTCTTGGAAGAGGAGAAATTCTCAACAGTTTCTCACAGATAGGGCTCACCATTGATGGGGTTGTAACACAGCTTCTTTCTATCTAGCTTTTAATAAGGTGTCCTTTTTTAAAAAAAACTACAATAGCACCAACTGTGTTGGCAGGCTGGCCCTCATTTTGCATCCACCACAACGCAGGTGTGAGGGGGAGCAGCGTTGCGTTTAATTCCAAGGAGGAGGTGGAGCTAGTGTTGTGCCAAAATCGGTCTTCCAATTTCCTGAATGTACTCTCCCCCCATAATTGAGGCTTCCATTCTTCCGCCTCACTCATGGGGTGTTTTATCATTTATCTTTTGAGATGCTTTTGAAAAGTTTTGAGCTTACCGAATCACTGTGAGGTGGCCAAAGGTGCTGTGTGGATTTTTCTTTCTTTCTACTACAAATCTCTCCGATAAGAACATAAAGGCTATGAATGGCTACTAGCCCTGATGGTTGGGTGCTATCTCCAGTATTCGAGGCAATAAGCCTGTGTGCATCAGTTGCTGGGGAACGTGGGTGGGAGGGTGCTGTTGCACCATGTCCTGCCTTGTTCATCCCTGGCCGATGGCTGGTTGGCCACTGTGTGAACAGAGTGCTGGACTAGATGGACCCTTGGTCTGATCCAGCATCTGGGCTCTTCTTATGTTCGTATATTTAAGTGCCCTGCTGGATCACCTCAATCGGGAGCTCCGGATGCAGGTAATGGGGGGGGGGCTTACTTGGCGGCAGCGGTGCAGTCCGTGCAGTGACAGCAGCAGAGCCAGGTAAGGGGGCAGGGGGCTTACCTGGCACCAGCACTGTCCAGGCAGTGGTGGTGGTGTCAGGTAAGTGGGGGAGGGGAGGCTTACCTGGCTCCGTCTGTCGCTGTGGTCCATGTTGCAGCGGACGGCTAAGCCAGGTAAGGGGGGAGGGGGACCTATTCAGTTCACATTTTGTCCCCTCTTCCCCACTTATCTGCCTCCACTGTCCACTGCGGAGGCAAATAAGTGGGGAAGGGGGAAATGGGGCCCGAATTTCGATCTGGCGCTCCGGATCTCGCTCCGGATCTGGTTCCGGAGTGGATTGGTGCAGGGTCGGATTGACCCAAACTGGTTCAAGCCCGATCCAGAAGGTCCAGATTGAGCCCGGAAGCAGTTCGGGATAGTGGTGCGCAGCCCTACTACATCACCATGGTTTAAACATGCTCACTAACCATTTGCTGCAAAAGAGTTAGCAGCCTAACCCTGGTTTGCTGTGTCATCTGAACAGGCCCAATCTATCAAAGAAAACCACCAGCAAGACATAATTAGCACCCATCACTACCCACAAGCACATGCGTAGATCCCTCTCTGGTTCCTGTTATGGCAAAGACGTGCAAGAGACGTTCTCTTGCATCAGGCTTCTATCTTCTTCCACCTCCCACGTCTGCATCACTCTGGAGACTGCTGTCGCTTCTCTCCGCTCTGTTCTCAGCTCCCCCCCCCGGCCCCCACCTGCCAATTTTAAAATGGCTCCCTGCCTGCTTTTTTAACCTAAATTTTGTTACCATGGAGACAATGATTTTGTGAAGGCGGAGCTTATGGACATTCATAAAGTTAAAAAAGAAATCAATCAATCAATTCCCTTAGCCCACGCAGCAATCAAATCTGACTATTGGCAATGCAATTCTTGCCAGATTTCTGTTCCTAAAAAAAGAACCTTGTGTTAATCACTCTTAGATTGCAAAGATGGAAAGAAAAAAACCCCACTTCTCATTGGGAGTGTGCTTTTATTTATAAATCTTTGGGGCCACCTCTCCATCAATTAAAGCAATTTGAAACAGTGCATGGAATAAATCTCACGAAAGCCAAACAGAATCAACATCGCTAAAACAGCAAAGCGGCACGAAATAGCTATCCCCAGAACAATGAGCCTGCTTTTAAAACCCCATACTCAGAAGCAGCCTTCCCCAATTGGTAGGGTGACCATATGAAAAGGAGGACAGTGCTCCTGTATCTTTAACAGTAAAGTGGAAAAGGGAATTGCAGCAGGTGTCAATTGAAGTGGGTGAAATTCCCTCTTCATCACAACAGTTAAAGCTACACTAGCTATAGTAGAGTGGCCAGATACAAGAGAGGGCAGGGCTTCTGCAGCTTTAACTGTTGTGATGAAGAGGGAATTTCACCCTCTTCAATTGACACCTGCTGAAATTCCCTTTTCTACATTACTGTTAAAGCTACAGGAGCCCTGTCCTCCTTTTCATATGGTCACCCTACCAATTGGGTGTCCTCTTTCACAGAAGACAGTCCTTTATTTGAAGGGTTGCCCAGGCAGGATCTACACTACTGCTTTAAAATGGTTTCTAACAGTAGTGACAACTGTTGGGGCCCAGGACACACTCCAGATACAGTTTTCAAAACGTGTTTGAAGTGTCACAGCCTGATGGTGTAGATCTGCCCTTCAAGTTTCGTCCTGCTTCAAGGCCATCAAGTGTCCCATAAAGGTTCAGATAGTCCCAAGCCAGAGAGAATCAAGACCAGCCCAGGGCCATACACACGATTCCAAGTATAGTTGGCAGGAGAAGGCAGACATGAGTCTTAGGGTGACCATATGAAAAGGAGGACAGGGCTCCTGTATCTTTAACAGTTGTATTGAAAAGAAAATTTCCTCTTCATCACAACAGTTAAAGCTGCAGGTGCCCTGCCCTCTTTTGTATCTGGTCACTCTAGTATAGGGTGAACATTTGAAAAGGAGGACAGGGCTCCTGTATCTTTAACAGTTGCATAGAAAAAGGAATTTCAGCAGGTGTTATTTGTATACATGGAGAACCTGGTGAAATTTCCTCTTCATCACAATAGTTAAAGGTGCAGGAGCTATACTAGAGTGACCAGATTTGAAAGAGGGCAGGGCACCTTCACCTTTAACTGTTGTGATGAAGAGGAAATTTCACCAGGTTTCCCATATATACAAATAACACCTGCTGAAATTTCCTTTTCAGTACAACTCTTAAAGATACAGGAGCCCTGTCCTCCTTTTCATATGGTCACCCTACTCTAGTATAGCTCCTGAACTTTTAACTGTTGCAGTGAAGAGGGAATTTCACCAGGTTCTCCATATACACAAATGACACCTGCTGAAATTCTCTTTTCTATGCAGCTGTTAAAGATACAGGAGCCCTGTCCTCCTTTTCATAGGGTCACCCTAGACATGAGGTCAAAGTGGTCCAGAGTCCACAGGAGTCAGTTGTACCGAGCATCAAGGCCAGTCATTGGGTGTCCAAGAGAGGGAACCAGAAGGGTAACCAACGTTCTAGGAATCTGTAAAGGTAGAGAATAGCCAGGTGAAGCACGGGGCATAGTTTGCAGCAGCGACCTTGCTTGGGCTGTGCTGATTTATAGCTAGCTGGCTGTTAATCAGCACAGCTGGTTAATTAAGTCAATGTGCTGCTTTTAAGGGAGGCCCCACACTGTGGCTTACTTTTGATGCTTGTGTGCGATCCTATGCCATTCAGAGGGGTGAATGAACTCAGGCTCTGATTCCTGCATTTGGGGGAGTTCAGGAATGGCAAGGGAGGAGCCAGGTTGCTCTTCTAATGGTTCCAGGAAAGGGCTGTCAGACAAAGCCTCCAGCTCCTCAACTAGCTCTGGTTGGGGCGCATTGTGCTGGCTTTCTTCCTCCTCTTCTTCATCAGATGAATGCTGTTCCAGGTAGGGCATGGCAAATAAGTTTAAAGATACAGAACCATAAAATATGTTGCTCGTCACCAGTTTGTACCTGGGCAGGTGAGCACACACCGGTCACCTGGTGACAGTCTTCTGCCCTTTAAATTTCACTGTAAATTATAACATTGATTTATACACAAATAAATTAGTAGGGATGTGCTCCGCTCCGATTAGGAGCGTAGAAGCAGTAGCGGATTGGCCTGCTCCGCCTTACCCAGAGGCGGAGTAGGAGCGGACCGCGGACCCCCTAGAAGCAAGGCGAAGAGAAGCGCCCATTTTTCAGAGCTCCGAGTTCAGGCGGAGCGCTCCGGTCGCCATCTTGAAAACATTTCGCCATAGGATTGCATTGCGGCAAATAATCGCGCATAACTACGTTGTTTTTGAAGCTATCATTCTGGAAATTCTTGTGCACAGAGAGTCGTGGATGGGGGTCATTTTGAGACCACTCTCAACTTTCTGCATCGTACGGGTCGCGGGCTATATTTTTGTGAAAATCGGGTCAACCGCGCGGCTCAAACTGCGTTTTCGGCTTTTCGCCCATAGGATTGCATTGAGGGAAAGAATCGGGGATAACTGGGGGGGGGTTTAAGCTATCGTTCTGGAAATTCTTGTGCACAGAGAGTCGTGGATGGGGGTCATTTTGAGACCACTCTCAACTTTCTGCATCGTACGGGTCGCGGTCTATATTTTTGTGAAAATCGGGTCAACCGCGCGGCTCAAACTGCGTTTTCGGCTTTTCGCCCATAGGATTGCATTGAGGGAAAGAATCGGGGATAACTGGGGGGGGGTTAAGCTATCGTTCTGGAAATTCTTGTGCACAGAGAGTCGTGGATGGGGGTCATTTTGAGACCACTCTCAACTTTCTGCATCGTACGGGTCGCGGGCTAGACGTTTTTAAAAAATCGGCGGGAAAAATACCTTTTTCAAAGGGCTGAGGGGCAGAGTCAGCTCCCGGTCATGATGATCCCAAAGTTGGAGGAGGGCATAGGCAAAACAGGTAACTTGGGATTCTGGGAAACTTCTCTTTCTTCATCTGAACGGGCTTTTCCCCGTGTTTTTTAACACAGTAGCCCCACCAAATGCACAAACACAACCTGAAATCATATACTAAGCCAAGAATAAGAGATAGAAACACAGCACTGCTCCCCACCCTAACCTTGGGGAACAACTGAATCGATGTGGTGCAAGGGGATGAGCTCCCCTAGGGCATCTCATCGTGGACGTGCCCCCACTCTCTCCTGCACTGGAAGGCCATTAGAGCCTTCCAAAGAGAGTAAAACGGTGGAGCAATGCCTATCATGAGTTGAAGTGAATGGTCACTTTTCAGTGGTGGAGCAATGCCTGTTCTGAGTCGAAGTGAGCGTTTTACTTCTTCTCAGAGCTGTGGCTGTCAGTGTCTTGAACTGGCAGCTACTTCCCCCTCCCCCGGGCACGTCCCCCTATTGCTGGTAAAAGACAGATATAGCCTTTTAAAAAAAGTTCTTCTTGTTGTTTATTGAGCAACACTGCTGCTTTTAATTCCACCCCTCCTTTGTTTATTGATTGATTTATTCCATTTTATATGCATTACTGGCTTATCCTTGGCTCACTTCCTTATGCCCCCAGAAATGCCAGCTGCATGCCTGCCTGCCTTCCCTCCCTCCTCCCCTGCCCACCTCGCAGGGATGTTGTGTGTGGGGTGCCCGATTTTCAAAAATTCGCCAAAAATCAGGGGATGATGGGATTGCTTTGAAACTTGGCATGCGTGTGTATATCCCCATGATGTGTCATGGTGCCAAACATGAGGTTTCTAACTTGAACAGAAAAAAAGTTGTATAATTTTTTAGCTTTCAATGCAAGCCTATGGGGGGGGGGAAACGGAGCTCCGGATCCGGATCCGGAGCTCCGGGCGGAGCGGAGCGGAAGTGGGCGGAGCGGGGGCGGGGCGGAGCGGCCCGATCCGGAAAATGGCGGATCTGCAAGTGAAGCGGAGCGGGGGGTCTGTGCACACCCCTATAAATTAGCATATGCAACTTTAACCAAATATGCAACTTCTTTGCGGGTGGTCTGTTCCCTCTTTTGTGGTGATCCATACATGGACACTGTACCAACACAATAGAATGGGGGAATCCGAGTGGAAACAAGTGTAAGCTGTTTCACGTCAGTCCAGACCCATATTCCAGATTGGACTTCAAAACCAATCACAATTTTGGCCATCTCACCTCTCCCTCCCAGCTTAGCCCCTTTCCAAGCAAAGAAAAAAAAAAGTGAAAATGTCCAGGCACAGTTTAGTATTGAGAAGGGGGAGGGAGATAATCAGAGATAAGAGGAAGTCCAACACACTAATAGGTCAATAGGTCAGGATGAGATGCAGTCAACACTGCCAGCTCTAGTCACAATCTTGAAGGGATTTGTAGTTTTCTGTGCACAGAAGAAACTACTACTCTCTTGAATGTTATGGCTGGAAATTATGCTTTTTGACCATCCTCAGAAACGCCATTTTAACTAGGGCTGTGCTCCGCTCCGATTCGGATAGCGAATCTGGAGCGGACTGACCCGATCCGCCTCCACCAAAGGCGGATCAGGTCGGGGGAGCTGCGGATTGAGGCGAAGTGGTTGGCCTCCATCTGGAACTCTGAACGCAGGTAAGGGGGGAGGGGGCTCACCTGGTGTCCATGCAGCAATGGTGGCTGAGCCAGGTAAGGGGGCAAGGGGGCTTACCTGCCTCCGGTGCAGTCCGGCACAGGCGTCAGCTGAGGGCCAGGCCTCAAAGTTGGAGCAGCCTGCTTCCGCTTTAAAGCCTGGGCCTCAGTTGAAGCCTGTGCCAGACTGCGACGGAGGCAGGCAAGTGGGGGGAGGGGGACTTACCTGGCTCCGCTGCCACCGCTGCAGTCCTTGCGGCAACGGCGGCAGAGCCAGGTAGGGGCTTATTCGGCCCCCATTTTGCCCCCTTCCCCACTTACCTGCCTCCGCCATCTGCCGCGGAAGCAAGTAAATAGGAAAGGGGGCAAAATGTCAATCCACCCCTTCGGATCTCGCTCTGCAGAACGGGGAGGGTTGGATCAGCCCGAAGCAGATTGGCCCAATCTGAAAGTTGTGGATCGGGCCACGAAGCAGTTCGGGGGGGGGGAGGGTCCGTGCACAGCCCTAATTTCAACCATTATGAGTTGGCTGGGCCAGACAGCCTACTTGACTGGTGGTGAACTGGGCTTTCTTCTGCCGCCAGTTGCTTCCCTTCATAACTACAATGGGGGGGGGGGGAGGTTGCTTGCGTGTGGCTGTGTGTGTGTGTGTGTGTGTGTGTTTGCCATCTGGGTTTTGAGATTGTTTCTTGTGTGACTATTTGCAAAAGCCTTCAAGGAATGTTTGCAATTCCCAGATGGTCCTTGAGGTGAACAGGGGGATGTTCACCCATCTACAGCAGCTGTTGCACACTTTATTTAAAAACAAAGCAAAACAAATGAACAAAAAACACCCAGCATCAAGGGAAACTGAAGTGCAGAACAAATGCATTTGGCGTAACACTGTGCATCTCTTACTGAAACTGATCTCAGGGACTTCTAGCCTAGGGTGACCATATGAAACAGAGGACCGGGCTCCTGTATCTTTAACAGTTGCATAGAAAAGGGAATTTCAGCAGGTGTCCTTGCATGCATGCAACACCTTGTAAAATCCCTTCTTCATCGCAACAGTTGAAGCTGCAGGAGCCCTGCCCTTTTTTGTATGTGGTCACTCTAGTATAGCTCCTGTATCAATGGCCCTCTTTTTGTCTTCTGGCTTTTATAGCTACTTCAGCGTTTCTCCAAACTGTCACTTCCTCCACCACTCCAAACTTTTATTCCATGCCTTTTAAAGCTCCCATCCTTCAATGCAATCCTTCCATTTGTTATCCTGCTTCATCTGATCTTTCCATTTATTTTTGCCCATCACCTGGAGCCGATATCTCCAGAATCAGCTTGAGCAATAATAGGATGTTTGTACTGCCTGACAGCTGAGAAATCTGAGTTATCAAGCAGCTGAAAGCTGTTCCTAGCCCCGGGGACCTTTGTGGCATCAGGGATGATGCTCACCACGCATCTCCTTTTGCACATTTCGACAGTCCCAATATAGTAAAAGCCCAAAATCCTGCATATTTTCAGTACTCCTGGAAGTCTTCACTGCAAGAGAAGAGGGGCTTAAAAACTGGGGTCACACGCCGACAGACTACAGGATACTTTCTGCCCACTAAGATCAAAGGATCAACATGTGGCAGCCTGCCTTGTCCCACTTGTGAGATGATTCACCCCACTACAGCTGGAAAGGGCCTCCCATCTTTCCTGAGCAAAGTTGTAATCTGAACCCCCAAGCAGATGGTTTGTAAAAAAATGTATAAAGACAGAAAAAAATAAATGTTATTGACGAGCTTAACAGCCTGAGGAGAAACCAGCTTTCTCAATGTAAACAAAATCAGAAACCTTTGCAATGTGAAGGTACACACTTTGCAAAATTTGGGCCATTAGTATCTGGCCCTGCTGTTATTTGTGAAGCCCCATTGCCTAGCACAGGGATTGGCAATCAGGCTGTGCTCTGCTTCACTTCAGATCCGAGAAGCGATAGCGAGGCGGCTTGATTCGCCTCCGACAAAGGCGGAGATGGATCGGGTCAGGGGAGCTGCGGATCGAGACAAAGCAGATCAAGACCAAGCGGATCCTTTGTCTTGATCCGGAGC
The DNA here is from genome assembly GCF_023053635.1 of Elgaria multicarinata webbii. Classification (NCBI taxonomy): domain Eukaryota; kingdom Metazoa; phylum Chordata; class Lepidosauria; order Squamata; family Anguidae; genus Elgaria; species Elgaria multicarinata. The sequence goes on along the minus strand of NC_086177.1, from coordinate 111,384,257 downwards.
TTTGAAAAAAGGTAAGTGGGGGCTTACCTGGCACTGCCTCAGTCCATGAGGCGATGGCGGTAGAGCCAGGTAAGGGGCAGGGGGGAGGGCGGCTTACCTGGCTCCATCATGGTCCGGTGGTGGCTTCAACTGGTCTTCCTGTTTGAGTCCTCGGTTTCATTTGAAGCTGCCGCCGGACCGTGATGGAGCCAGGTAAAGGGGGAGGAGGGAGGGGGCCCTTCCCTGCTGCCACCTCCACTGCCGCAGTCTATGCAGTGATGGCGGCGGAACCAGGTAAGGGGCAGGTGGGAGGGTGGCTTACCGACTCCATCGCGTTCCGGCGGCGGCTTCAACTGAGGCCAAGGATTCAAACAGGAGGACCAGGCTACGTAGCCTGGTCTTCCTGTTTGAATCCTTGGCCTCAGTTGAAGCCGTCGTCGGACCATGACGGAGGCAGGTAAGTTGTGAGGGGGTAGGGGGGCCTTACCTGGCGCCACCGCCACGGAGCCCCAATTCGGATCCGGAGCTCTGCAGCAGACCATAGGCGGATCGACGTGGGGCAGAGCGGACCCGATTTGGAAGTTGCAGATCAGGAACTGGAGCGGATCGGGGCGTCCAATTTGCAACTTACAGCCCATGGGCTACACCAAGCCAGGGTGGGCTATCCATCCAGCCCATGGCTGTCCTCCATTAGCCCTTCCTACCCTCTGTCTCTCCCATTCTCCTCCCTGAGATCCAGCTGCAGCTATGAGAAGAACTTGCCACGGTGGCAACTCCATGCCACCTCCCGGCCTCGCCTTTGGGCCATGCCAGGTTACTTGAATTTATTATAGTGATCATCAACTTTTAGAATACAGCATCACTTACTCAAGCAAAATGAGCAAAAAATTAATTTGCATAACAGTAGCAAAATTGTTCAAGGAAGTTTCATCCAGCCCATATATACATGTATTAAGTTCAACGTTAGAGGACCTACTTGCTGGACCTACTTAAGAGCTGTAAGGTTGGCAGAAAGTAGAGACAGGGACTTCTCAGTGGTGGTGCCTGCCCTATGAAACTCCCTCTCCCTAAGAGATAAATGGGTGGTTCCATTTATCGTTCTTTTCAATTGGATTCCTGGCCATTGTCCTGGCCATTGTGTTTAATGCCCTAAAACCCAAATTACCATCTCCTTCCAGATAATTCTGACCACTTCTTAATCTTGTTTGAAATGGCTCTCCTTAAAGTTCTGCCAATATTTCTGCAACTGAATCAAATAACTTTGGATATCTATGAATCTGACCCATAGTTTCCACAGCAGACCAGCTTTTCCCAAATCGCATGGATTCTGCAGCCCTGCAGACTATTTTTCAAAAACAAAAACAAAAAAACCTTCCCGGAATTTATTTTATTTACTTATTACATTTTTATACTGCCGGATAGCCAAGGCTTTCCAGGCAAAGCACAATTCAAACCATAAAAATACAATAAGTATACAATAAATTAAAACGTTAAAAGGTAAAAGTGCAATATAAAATCAGATAAATTACAGTCCAGGGAAAGCCTGTGTGAAGAGGTATGTTTTTAGGAGTCTTTTAAAAGCTTTTACATTTTCTGCCTTGATGTGAAATTTGTCACCAAAAAATACGTCAAAACAAAACAAAACAATACTGACTGAAAATTTGCATTCCCCCCCCCAGGCGAAAGTATGAAAATATATATGGGGGGGGGGTTTGCACATGAGGGGATTTATGCACTTTTGTAAGTTCAAATTCGCACAAATGTGAATTTTTGCAAATTTGTGAAATCGAAGGAGGAAAGAAAAACCTGATTCCACCAATGGAACAGAAGGCACCTGACAATCCACAAAACACAGATGTAGTGGATTTACAAAATCCGTACATCCCTACAGAAGAGTGGACCTTCCTTGTGGCTGAAAAACCCTGCCTAAGGAAACCTGCGTTGCACCCTCTCTGATAGTTTTCTCACCATCTTGTGAAGGCCTTTCTTTTCCAATCGGCATTTAGCCTGCTAAGCTGATGACTTTTTTGACTTTATGGGAAATGAATGTTTGATACATTTTTTGTCTACTCCCCCCTTGCCTTGTTATGCTCCGTTGTTTTCTTACTTGTTGAAGGTGGCCTTGAGTGTTTATTTGATTGTTTTACTTGAATAAAATCAATACATAAATGTGAACGGGTCGTGCCCTGACACCAGTTGACCACCACGGTGAGAACGACGCCTCTGTATAACTTAAGAAAGAGCCTTCCGTTTGTTCTTCCCCAAAGTTCCATTCGTGATCAGGTCAAGGAGAAAACAGAAGGATGCACAGAAGGGAAAAGAGCTGGACCTTGCCCTGGAGGTAACCCAGAATAGCTTTGTCAGCAGTCAACTTGAAAAGGCTGCCTTGGTGAGCGTCGCACTTCCAACCTCCCAGTTGGAAACAGAGCATCGTCTGCTAGGCACAACGCAGCTCGTTCAAATGCCAGGGAAGGGAGTTGGAGGAAGTGGGACAAAAGGTCGACATCTCCTCCTCCAGGCTGGAAGCCGAGAGACTGCTCAGTTGACACCATGGGTCACTGCCATCTTTTCTTCTCCTGATCGTTTGTGTTTATAAATATTAGATGCTGCCATACGAAGGAGAGAAACTGCTCACGGGCGGGGGCTGTACAGAGTTGGAAGAGACGTTTGGGGTTCTGAGGGAAGCAGAAACCTTCCCAGGGACCTCGTCTAACCTTATCACGCGAGGAACGCAAAATCTGGCCAGTCACTTCTGCCACTTGCCACGGGCCTGGCTGCACGGAGTGATGCCTACCGTGTCGGTTCCATAAACCTTTATGCCTTCTGACAATGGTGATGGCATGGAACGATATGCAAGGCACAGGAGCAGGCCTCAACCCTCTGGGCGTGTTGCTCATAATAACAGCAACTCTGGACACCGATACCCACTGCTTGGTTTTAGTTTAATCGCATCCTTTTCTTGTCACATCCAAAGTCCTCTAAATGGGTCTACCTTTATAAATTCATTTATATAAATCATCAGAACACCTGAGGAGCCACCAAGTATCATACAGGAAGGTCGATTTTACTCATTTATTTAGAAAACTTTTAATCTAGAGGTGGAACTCTTCCATTCCATTTATGCATTAATTTGTAAGTTTTTTTTTTTTAACCTGCATGAAAAGTCACATTTCAAAATGTATTCAAATACACATTTTTAAAGGTCTTTTGAATTGTGAGATCCACTTTTAAACGTTCAAGAAGTACAACACCCGATGAATCAATAAATTCCAATGTGTGCATTAATCCAGGAAATGCCAATCAGGTCAGTTTCTATCAGGATCAAATTCCTGAAACATTGTAACTTTTAATCCCACCTTACTTTTGCAGATTATTATTATTATTATTATTATTATTATTATTATTATTATTATTTATTTATTTATATAGCACCATCAATGTACATGGTGCTGTACAGAGTAAAACAGTAAATAGCAAGACTCTGCAGCATAGGCTTACAATCTAATAAAATCATAGTAAAACAATAAGGAGGGGAAGAGAATGCAAACAGGCACAGGGTAGGGTAAAACTAACAGTATAAAGTCTGCACAACATCAAGTTTTAAAAGCTTTAGGAAAAAGAAAAGTTTTTAGTTGAGCTTTAAAAGCTGCGATTGAACTTGTAGTTCTCAAATGTTCTGGAAGAGCGTTCCAGGCGTAAGGGACAGCAGAAGAAAATGGACGGAGCCGAGCAAGGGAAGTAGAGGCCCTTGGGCAGGCGAGAAACATGGCATCAGAGGAGTGAAGAGCACGAGCGGGGCAATAGTGTGAGATGAGAGAGGAGAGATAGGAAGGAGCTAGACCACATAAGAACATCAAAAGTGCCATGCTGGATCAGACCAAGAGTCCATCTAGTCCAGCACTCTGTTCACACAGTGGCCAAACAGCCATCGGCCAGGGACCAACAAGCAGGACATGGTGCAACAGCACCCTCCCACCCACATTCCCCAGCAACTTGTGCACACAGGCTTACTGCCTCGAATATTGGAGGCAGCACACAACTATCAAGGCTTGTAGCCATGGATATCCTTTGTGTCCAGGAATTTATCCAATCCCCTTTTTAAGGCCATCCAGATTGGTGGCCATCACTACATCTTCATAGAATCATAGAATAGCAGAGTTGGAAGGGGCCTACAAGGCCATCGAGTCCAACCCCCTGCTCAATGCAGGAATCCACCCTAAAGCATCCCTGACAGATGCTTGTCCAGCTGCCTCTTGAAGGCCTCTAGTGTGGGAGAGCGCACAACCTCCCTAGGTAACTGATTCCATTGTCGTACTGCTCTAACAGTCAGGAAGTTTTTCCTGATGTCCAGCTGGAAGCTGGCTTCCTTTAACTTGAGCCTGTTATTCCGTGTCCTGCACTCTGGGAGGATCGAGAAGAGATCCTGGCCCTCCTCTGTGTGACAACCTTTTAAGTATTTGAAGAGTGCGATCATGTCTCCCCTCAATCTTCTCTTCTCCAGGCTAAACATGCCCAGTTCTTTCAGTCTCTCTTCATAGGGCTTTGTTTCCAGACCCCTGATCATCCTGGTTGCCCTCCTCTGAACACTCTTGTGGTAGTGAGTTCCATAATTTAACTATCATGAAAGCTAATGTCAAGAGATTCAGATTTTCAATACAATATTTTCCAGTTAAAACAGCTACCTCAAGATGTAGTGATGGCCACCAATTTGGATGGCTTTAAAAGGGATTTGGATAAATTCCTGGAGGAGAAGGCTATCAGTGGCTACTAGCCCTGATGGTTATGTGCTTTCTGCAGTATTAGAGGCAGTAAGCTTGTGTGCACCAGTTGCTGGGGAACATGGGTGGGAGGGTGCTGTTGCACCCATGTCCTGCTTGTGGGTTCCTGGCTGACAGATGGTTGGCCATTGTGTGAACAAGGTGCTGGACTAGATGGACCCTCGGTCTGATCCAGTAGGACTCTTCTTATGTTCTTAGGCTCAAGCTATTGTTTAGAGCAGCAACGTTTGGGGGGACATCAGTGAAGTAACACACAGCCCAGGAGTCACACCCCAGAATTCCAAGCAATGTCACAGAGGATGTGGGGGCACAACTCTCAGACTGAGCTCAGCTATGTACATGTCAGGAGTTGCCCTCTAGCGTCAGTTTTTGTCAGAGGCAGTTTTTGTATGTATTGTGACTCACTTGAAATAAAGGTTATTCTTCGTATGCTGGCTGTAGGAAGTTCTTCAGATATATGAAACCATAAATACTACACTCCACTGTTGCATAAGTTTCTGAAGATCACCTCTTGCATTGTGTGCTGTGCATCAACTTTGGGAAATGAATTTACTTGGACTAAAGCTAATAATAATCACAGCAATGAACATGGAGCTTTTCGGTCAATACTTAAATGAAAGTGTGAAGTGGCTGTTTTTTAAAAAAGGGCCTTAGTCAAGAGTATATGAACATAAGAAGAGCCGTGCTTGATCAGGCCAAGGGTCCGTCTAGTCCAACATCTGGTTTGCCTACTGTGAGAACAGAATCCTAGGCTAGATGGACCTTTGCTCTGATCCAGAATGACTCTACTTATGTTTTTAGGCATAGCTCCTCTCTTACTTGTCCACCACACACCACATTTCTCCTGCCCTTGAAATTTTCCATACTGCAGCATTCACTTCCTCTGGAGATATCTCTACACCAGTCTTCCTTTTCTGGATCACATACAGTTTGAAAGGACATTGGAACTTGCAGGTGAAACAGGAAGCACAAATGACTCAGTATTAGGGTGACCATATGAAATGGAGGACAGGGCTCCTGTATCTTTAACAGTTGCATAGAAAAAGGAATGTCAGCAGGTGTCATTTGTATACATGGAGAACCTGGTGAAATTCCCTCTTCATCACAACAGTTAAAGGTGCAGGAGCTATACTAGAGTGACCAGATTCAAAAGAGGGCAGGGCACTTGCAGCTTTAACTGGTGTGATGAAGAGGAAATTTCACCAGGTTCCCCATATATACAAATGACACCTGCAGAAATTCCCTTTTCAATACAACTGTTAAAGATACAGGAGCCCTGTCCTCCTTTTCATATGGTCACCCTACTCAGTATTCCCTTTTCTACCAGTATATGTATTTCTCCATGTGAAGTCTCCATTAGACATTACTACGACAAGTAAAAACAGTAAGTATGAGTTACTTGTACCTCCTATTCACCTTGGAAGTTAAAAAGACCAAAGCAGGTCACAGTGCCTGAAGCAAGGTGGCCATTAACTTTCAGATACCTGAATTAATGCAGGACCCCTCATTTCACCTGAGCCTTACACCATGCTAGGGTGACCATATGAAAAGAAGGACTGGGCTCCTGTATCTTTAACAGTTGTATTGAAAAGGGAATTTCAGCAGGTGTCCTTTGTATAGAGAGCTCCGGCTATTGGGCGGTATAGAAATGTAATAAATAAAATGAATAAAATAAAATAAATATATATGGGGAACCTGGTGAAATTTCCTCTTCACCACAACAGTTAAAGCTGCAGGTGCCCTGCCCTCTTTTAAACCTGGTCACTCTGCAGCTTTAACTGTGGTGATGAAGAGGGAATTTCACTAGGTTTTCTATATATACAAATAGTACCTGCTGAAATTCCCTTTTCTATGCAACTGTTAAAGATACAGGAGCCCTGTCCTCCTTTTCATACGGTCACCCTACACTATGCTGTGGAGGACATAGGCTGATGTTTAACCCAGCCCCAGATGTTGCTGCTTTGTCCAGAGCACTTTCTTGATCTCTAGGGTGGGAGATACCAACTATGGGCCCATCTACACCAAGCAGGATATTCCACTATGGAAGTGGTATGAAAGTGGTTTATAAAAGGCAGGAGCCCCACTACTGCTTTATAGTGATATTGAAGTGCACTGCAGGATCCACACTACTGCTTTGCTGTGGTACTGAAGTGCACTGACAACTGTTGGGGGCCCATGACACATCTATACCAAGCAGGATATAACACTATGAAAGCGGTATGAAAGTAGTATTTGGTTTGTGTCAATGGGCCCCAACAGTTGTCAGTGCACTTCAATACCACTATAAAGCAGTCCTTTGGCTCCTGCCTTTTATATACCGCTTTCATACCACTTCCATAGTGGAATATCTGCTTGGGGTAAATAAGCCCTCTGACTCATTTTCAACCTGATGTCAGACGACTATTGTTTCTCAACACTGATTAGTGAACCTCTGTGTCCTCTCCCACATTGATATTTAATTATCAGATTGAAAGACTTAGGCAATTCACAAGATCTATAAGCAACATAAAGAAATGTTATTCATGGGCTCAGCTCAAGGGTCAGATAACAAGGAAACCCCACATTTTCCACCCATTCTACATTAATGAATATTCTCCTCCAGAGACAATTGTTTTCCATGGAGGAGATATATAAAGGTTCCCAGCTACACTTGCTTAAGGAAATGTCCATCCAAATTCAATCTCACCTCTTGTAGCTTCGGCTATTGGGCAGTATAAAAATGAAGTACATAAATAAATCAGCAACGTCATTCTGATCCATATCAAATAAAACATAGAATCATAGAATAGTAGAGTTGGAAGGGACCCATAAGGCCATCGAGTCCAAACCCCTGCTCAATGCAGGTGGGGAAGAAGAAGGACCGAGGGGACAGGAGCAGGCAGAAGTAACATCGGGCCTGCTCCTGCTGGACTCTCCCCCCCACAGGGCAAACTGCCATCTTGGCCCTGTGGGGAAGAGGAAGGACCGAGGGGACAGGAGCAGGCAGAAGTAACATCGGGGCCTGCTCCTGCTGGACTCTTCCCCCCCCCACAGGGCAAACTGCCATCTTGGCCCTGTGGGGAAGAGGAAGGACCGAGGGGACAGGAGCAGGCAGAAGTAACATCGGGGCCTGCTCCTGCTGGACTCTTCCCCCCCCCACAGGGCAAACTGCCATCTTGGCCCTGTGGGGAAGAAGAAGGACCAAGGGGACAGAGCAGGCAGAAGTAACATCGGGGCCTGCTCCTGCTGGACTCTTCCCCCCCCCACAGGGCAAACTGCCATTTTGGCCCTGTGGGGAAGAAGAAGGACCGAGGGGACAGAAGCAGGCAGAAGTAACATCGGGGCCTGCTCCTGCTGGACTCTTCCCCCCCCCCACAGGGCAAACTGCCATCTTGGCCCTGTGGGGAAGAAGAAGGACCAAGGGGACAGAGCAGGCAGAAGTAACATCGGGGCCTGCTCCTGCTGGACTCTTCCCCCCCCCCACAGGGCAAACTGCCATCTTGGCCCTGTGGGGAAGAAGAAGGACCGAGGGGACAGGAGCAGGCAGAAGTAACATCGGGGCCTGCTCCTTCTGGACTCTTCCCCCCCCCACAGGGCAAACTGCCATCTTGGCCCTGTGGGGAAGAAGAAGGACCAAGGGGACAGAGCAGGCAGAAGTAACATCGGGGCCTGCTCCTGCTGGACTCTTCCCCCCCCCCACAGGGCAAACTGCCATCTTGGCCCTGTGGGAAGAAGAAGGACCGAGGGGACAGGAGCAGGCAGAAGTAACATCGGGGCCTGCTCCTTCTGGACTCTTCCCCCCCCCACAGGGCAAACTGCCATCTTGGCCCTGTGGGAAGAAGAAGGACCGAGGGGACAGGAGCAGGCAGAAGTAACATCGGGGCCTGCTCCTGCTGGACTCTTCCCCCCCCCCCCCCACAGGGCAAACTGCCATCTTGGCCCTGTGGGGAAGAAGAAGGACCGAGGGGACAGGAGCAGGCAGAAGTAACATCGGGGCCTGCTCCTGCTGGACTCTTCCCCACCCCCATAGGGCAAACTGCCATCTTGGCCCTGTGGGGAAGAAGAAGGACCGAGGGGACAGGAGCAGGCAGAAGTAACATCGGGGCCTGCTCCTGCTGGACTCTCCCCCCCCCCCCACAGGGCAAACTGCCATCTTGGCCCTGTGGGGAAGAAGAAGGACCGAGGGGACAGGAGCAGGCAGAAGTAACATTGGGGCCTGCTCCTGCTGGACTCTCCCCCCCCCACCACAGGGCAAACTGCCATCTTGGCCCTGTGGGGAAGAGGAAGGACCGAGGGGACAGGAGCAGGCAGAAGTAACATCAGGGCCTGCTCCTGCTGGACTCTTCCCCCCCCCCACAGGGCAAACTGCCATCTTGGCCCTGTGGGGAAGAAGAAGGACCGAGGGGACAGGAGCAGGCAGAAGTAACATCGGGGCCTGCTCCTGCTGGACTCTTCCCCACCCCCATAGGGCAAACTGCCATCTTGGCCCTGTGGGGAAGAAGAAGGACCGAGGGGACAGGAGCAGGCAGAAGTAACATCGGGGCCTGCTCCTGCTGGACACTCTCTCTCTTTCTCTCTCCTCCCTCCCTCCCTCCTTGACTCCTTTTCCTTGTGTGTCATGTCTTTATTAGATTGTAAGCCTGAGGGCAGGGACTGTCTTTTTTGCAAGTGTAAGCCGCTCCGAGAGCCTTTTTTGGCTGAGGAGCGGGGTATAAGTAATATGATAAATAAATAAATAAATAAATAAATTAAAGCATCCCTTCACAGATGGCTGTACAGCTGCCACTTGAAGGCCTCTAGGGTGGGAAAGCCCACAACCTCTGTAGATAACTGATTCCATTGTTGTACTGCTCTAACAGTCAGGACGTTTTTCCTGATGTCCAGCTGGAATCTGGCTTCCTGTCACTTGAGCCCATTATTCCGTGTCCTGCACTCTGGGAGGATCGAGAAGAGATCCTGGCCCTATTAGGGCTGAGGTGAGAATCCTTTTTTAAAAAATCCAGGGATCCCTGTGGTGGTGGCAGGAGTGAATTTTGTCTCACAGACAAGATGGGATGGTGACAGTGTTTGTGTGGATACCAACCTTTCATCGGGGCAGATTTTCCTTCTCCTTCCTTTGCCACCCTTTTATATTCTCCTGAAGATGCATTGGTCACAGGGGAAATGTTCATAACGTTTAGCACAAAATGCTTACCACCATAGCTTAGCATGTTGTCTGAACACAGTCTATGGCCATGGCTAGACCTACCGGGTCTAGCACGATGGAGGAGTGAGGATCTCACAATATGGTTATCACGAGATCTCCTCCTCTGTCAACAGGCGGCGCATGACGTCCTGGGAGGAAGAGGGCATCACACCCACCATCTTGTTTTTTTTTTCTCAAAGGAGAAGGAGTGCACAAGCGCTTGAGCACAAAATGTAAGCATTTTTTAAAAAACAAATATTCCCCGCTCCCCCTCCCTCCGATGGGCACAGAGCTTCTGAGGAGCTCTGTGCCCCATGCCCGGCTCCTCGAGGTTACTGGAGCTGAGACAACCCACAATGCCTGCCCACACATTCTGCAGTCTCGGGATCATCCCGAGTCCGCAGAAAAAGCAGGAGGAAAGGCTATGCTGATATCCCAGGGCAAGGAATGGTTCATCCATCCCTGCTCCCGGGATCCCCTGTGCATCATGTGAATGCACAGGGATGATCCCGGGTTGATCCCTGGGATATCGGCAGTTTTAGCCATAGCCTATGTGTCAGCCCTGATCTAGTATATCAATAGGCCAATTTAGGGGGGAAACGGCTCACATATAGGGAGAATTTAATTTGCTTAGTTGCTTTATAAAAACTTACCCCAATTTGCACATTTCTCCCTAAGCGAGACGGAATGAAGTGGAATGTTTAAAGAACGTGAAAGAAAGTGAAATTGGTTGATCTGTCCATCCTGACAAAGTGCTTAGTACTTAAATATCTGGGTTAAATATCCCTGTGTATTGAACCCTGCTTGGAGTGCTGAAATTTCCCCACAGGTTCCTCATCTTTAACAGCTATGTAACTGGCAGGATTAATTGCATGGCCCTCTGTACCTATTGAATTTGGCCAGTGCAGATGGATAATAATTCAATTTGGCTCATATAAGAATGTACTAAAATCCACATATTTCTTCATAAACGAATTGGAAAGAAGTTTTTTTTAAAAAAAAAATGACTGTGGGAGAAAAGTAAAAATGACAGATTTGTCCATTCATATTTGCCTGTATTGTATTATCAATGTATAGGGATGTATTAGTTTCAGATCATTTTTGATCAGGATTTTCCCAGTTCACACCTTCTGGACCGAATACAAAACTTGAACACAATCTGTGGTTGAAGTCATAGAATCATAGAAGAGTAGAGTTGGAAGGGGCCTAGAAGGCCATCGAGTCCAACCCCCTGCTCAATACAGGAATCCACCCTAAAGCATCCCTGACAGATGGCTGCCTAGCTGCCTCCATACATTTCTGAGCTTCTGATGTTATTCATGGACACCCCCCTCCAAAAAAAAAAAAAAATGTGTTTGAAGGATTGGATCCTGCCTTTTTCCTCTAAGGAACCCAAGTTGGTGTACATAATCCTCCTCTTCTCTATCTTATGCTCACAACAACCCTGTGAGGTAGGTTGGGCTGAGGGTCTGTGACTGGCCCAAAGTCACCCAGTGGGCTTCCATGGCTCAGCAGAGAGTAGAACCCAGATCTCCCAACTACCAGCCCAACACTGACTCATTGAAAAATGTGCCTGAAAAAAAGTGTACTTTTGGCAAATGCACAAAATATGCTTTAAGCAATGGCAAAATAACTGTGTGCACATTTGGGGACACCCACCCACAAATACATGGATTTCCATTAAAAGCAAACAAGAAACAATGTTTGCAATGTGAAACAGACTTGAGTTTGGGCAAGCTTTGAGATGGGATTGGAAGAACTTTGGTGAACACAAGTTTTGCTGATTCATATGTCCCTATGTCTGGTAGATCTGGTGTGCCAAGTGTATTGGCATACACTTGGCACATGTACTGTCTCTGCAGAGGCCACCAGTGAGGGAGGAAGCAGCAGCCAGGCACCTCTCCATCGTGCCTGGGTCCAGCTCCAGCTGAGAGCCCCTTTCCTCCTGCTGCCAACTGTCTCTGCAGAGACCACCAATGAGGGAGTAAACAGCAGCCAGGCACCTCTCCATCGTGCCTGGGTCCAGCTCCAGCAGAGATCCCCCTTCCTCCTGCTACCAACTGTCTCCACAGAGGCCACCAATGAGGGAGGAAGCAGCAGCCAGGCACCTCTCCATCGTGCCTAGGTCCAGCTCCAGCTGAGAGCCCCCTCCCTCCTGCTGCCAAGTGTCAACTGTCACTGCTGAACTTGGTAACTAAGAATATAGTGCCTGGATTTGCTTTTCTTTCTCCCCTCCTCCTCCCTCCCCATCCCCTTTCCTTTTGTGTCATGTTTTTTAGATTGTAAATCTGTGGGCAGGGACTGTCAAGAAATATTTTTGTAAGACGCCATGAGAGCCTTTTTTGGCTGAAGGGTGGGATAAAAATGCTTAAATAAATAAATAAAAAATAAATATTGGGATAGATTAAAAAATTGTATACTCCATTTACTCCTTTGTTTCTTTGTTTGTTTCAGTGGATAAACCTGGTATCTAGCTAACGTCCACCTGCAGCTGAAACCCTCAGTTCGTTCCCTGGCTCCCTTCACACCTGTAATGCTCTTTGGCCACGGTAGATATGAGGTGTGTGATGGGGAGACGCACCTGCTTGACTTGCGATCCACCTCCAGGTTCTGCTCTCAAGAAAATACGCAAAAGACTCAGGGATCTCCTCAGCTGGTTTTCTTATTGCTCCAACTTTAAATTGACATTTAAAGCCCTAAACGGTTTGAGGCCAGGTTATTTGAAGAACGCCTCCTCCCATATGTACCTGCCCAGACCTTAAGATCATCTAGAGGGGCCCTTCTCCATGAGCCCCTGCCAAAGGAAGTGAGGCAGGTGGCTACTAGGAGGAGGGACTTCTCCGCTGTGGCACCCCGGCTGTGGAATGAGCTCCCCAGAGAGGTCCGCCTGACACCTACACTGTACTCCTTTCGTCGCCAGCTGAAGACCTTTTTATTCTCCCAGTATTTTAACACTTAATTTTAACTTTAACTTAAATTTTGCTGTTGTAACTCTGTATTTTAATTTTATATCAATTTTGCTGCATGGTTCCTATCCTGGTTGTGCTTTTTATACTGTATTTTGTATTTGTGCTTTTAACCTGTTGGTTGTTTTATTATGGTTTTAATTTTTGTGAACCTCCCAGAGAGTTTCGGCTATTGGGCGGTATAAAAATGTAAGAAATAAATAATAAAGACTGATCTCTTCTGGCAGGCCTACCCAGGGGAATTTTAAGATGTTTTTAGAATGTTTTTAGGATGTTTTTTAGGATGTTTTTAACCATGTATATTATGTTTTAATTCAGTTTTATGCATTTTATCATTTATTATTTATTTATTTATTTATTTAGAATATTTATATACCGCTCCCCATTGAAAATTTTTAGAGTGGTGTACAAGATAAAATAAAAATAAAAACAGAATAAAACAGTTAAAACAAAATTTTAAAAGAAGCAGAAACAGAGATTCAAGGCTGCACATTAAGGAAAGGCTTCCTGGAATAAAGATGTTTTCAAGAGGCGCTGAAAGGCGTACAAGGTTGGTGCCTGCCTGACCTCCAGAGGCAGGGAAATGTTATCAATGATTGTTGTTCTCTGCCTCGATCAGAATGAAGAGGTGGGTAAGAAATAAAATTATTATTATTATTATTATTATTATTATTATTATTATTATTACGTAATTATAAAATAAATAATAACTTCAGAAGTGCTTCCTGAAATGCTCCCAGGGCTGGGAGTTGTAGGGATTTTTATTTCTAAACACACAGAGGATTGCACTCTAAAATACCGGGTTCGGAAATTGTTTGTTTGTTATTATGGGGCAGCGATCCCTTCCCAGCAGGGGAAAAAAAACATGGCTTAAAATGAACCAGGAAATTCCTTCTCCAGACAGGAAGTTTTTTTCATTGGCCAATAATAATAATAATAATAATAATAATAATAATAATAATAATAATAATAATAGTGGAAGTTGGGAGTTCTATTACTGAAGTACAGCCTTTCTCCAATCGTAGAGCAGTACGACAATGGAACCAGTTACCTAGGGAGGTTGTGGGCTCTCCCACCCTAGAGGCCTTCAAGAGGCAGCTGGACAACCCTCTGTCAGGGATGCTTTAGGGTGGAGTCCTGCATTGAGCAGGGAGTTGGGCTCGATGGCCTTATAGGCCCCTTCCAACTCTACTCTTCTATGATTCTATGAGTCAATGTTGCTGGGACATCATAATGGGGTGCAGCAGGGAGGGGAGCCCTAATGTATACCATTGGAAGGGTATTGGGGGGGGGACCTCAAAGCCTGGGAGCTTGTCTACCCCATGGGAGGGGAGGGGAAGGATCTCACAATATGCTAATTGCAAGATCCTCCCTCTCAGTCCACATGGGCCATGCTCCAGCAAAAAATAGAAGGTAAAAATAATAATACAAAAAAACCCGACCCTGCTCCCCCTCCCCACCCCCAATGGTCACAGAGCACCTGAGGAGCTCCATGCCCGGTTCCTGGCTCCTCACATTTACTCATGAGGAGCCAGGATGAAACCAGGACAACCTCCCATACCTCCCGCTGTCTCAGGACGATCTCGAGACCATGGGAAAAATCAGGCTAAAAGCCATCCCGGATATCCCAGGGAAATGTGTCATGTGGACGCAGAGGGATAATCCCGGGGCGATCCCCAGGATAAGGCATAGTGTAGACATGCCCTGGGCCAGCATCCTCCCTGTCCCTCGCCACTGGCCCCCTCTCCATCCATCTCATGAAAGTTTACGGATGAAACATACTAGCTCATTTACTCCCCCCCCCCCGGATTTCAACAGCAAAACACAAAATGTGTGGCGCCTCTGGCAATCCCTTTTTATTGTCTAATGCAGAGTTCGTGCAATAAAGTCCGTTAATTAAAACATGAATATTTAAAATGGCTTTCACAAGTGGCAGTCTTATCTCACCAGAGGCGGGGGGTGGGGGGGGGAAGGAAGAGAAAAGCAGGGGTGGGTGTTAAAAGGCGAGGGGGGAAGGAAGGAACATTGCGATACAAAGGAGGGCGGAGAGAAAGCAGCCGGCTACTTCATTTGCCAGAAGATCATTCAATTATTTAATTGTGGAATGAGTGTGAGCTCTCTCTCTCTCTCTCTCTCTCTCTCTGTCTCCAAATGGCATTAGAGGAGAGAGAGATCCAGCTGGGAGGAGAGCATGTGAAATGTTAATTAAAATACTTATTTTTTTTTATGGTGGCTGAATTGCCATTTTCAGCAGAGTGGCACTTAAATGCTTCATATGGGCCTGAAAGGCTGAGGTATACAGAATACAAAGTTGGCTTGTATTTTTTTCATGATGACGTCCTAGACTTCCTGCAGAGCCTTACAGCAGCTTGCATGGTGTTGTCCCTTTATTATCACAACAACCCTGAGAGGTAGGCTAGGCCAGGGGGGAAGTAACTCACCCAAATGAGTTACATAGCTAGACATGAAACTATTCCTAGGCCTCCCTGGGCTAAATCCAATACTCGATTCACTTTGGAATGTATGAGAAATTTGTTTCGGTTTGGTTTTGATCAGGATTTATCCTCTTCATAGTGCGATAGCCTTATAGGCCCCTTCCAACTCTAGTATTCGATGGTTCTATGGATCAAACACAGGCTCAAATGCAATCTGCACTTGAAGTCCATACATTTTCTGGGTTTGCAGTGTGGTTTATGGAAACAGCCTCCCCAACCCAACAAAAATGTGTTCAACAGCATGCGTACAGCAGAAAAAAATGCACAGGGAAAATGCACACTTTGGGAAAATGTAGACAAACAGACTTTAATCAGTGGGAGAAGAAGGTGCACAATTCAGGTGTAGATTTGGGGAGAAACGTTACACCAAAATAAGCACAGATTTTAATGTGAAAACAAGGGGGGGTTAACAATCTGATACGGACTTGAGTCAGAATGAGCTTTGAGATGGAATTCGGAGAACTTCTGTGAGTTTGGGTTTTGCCGATTCACAAGTCCCGAAATCTGCTACACTACCTTGGCTCGGGAAAATCCACAATGCATTTATATGTGTGTGCGTGTTGGGCGGGGGTGATGTTGACAGGTGCATGGTGCTTCAGAATGCATGTCTGCATGGACCTCAGTGGTCAACGTGGCAGAACGTCAGGCCTGGTGGCCAAATTCAGCCCTCTGGGGGTCCTAATCCTGCCCTCTGTGGTTCCCCAGAAGGACCCACCCCAACCCTTTCCCTCAACCAATGATTACCTGGTAATTTCTGAACATTTATTTATTTATTTATTTATTTCATTTCTATACCGCCCAATAGCCAAAGCTCTCTGGGCAGTTTGTGCTGGCTTTCCACAATCTAAATATTTGAAATGCCTCCCCTAAGGCTTAATTACTAGAAACAGGAGCTACAAGCTAAAATAGGCTGGTATGTAGTCAGTTGCTGTCCAAAGCATCTGAAGGGTACCAGGTTGGGGAGTTTTTAGGCTCCTGTATTTTTAACAGTTGTATAGAAAAGGGAATTTCAGCAGGTGTCATTTGTAGGCATGCAGCACCTGGTGAAATGCCCTCTTCATCACAACAGTGAAAGCTGCAGGAGCCCTGCCCTCTTTTGCATCTGGTCTTGCTAGGCAGGGCTCCTGCAGCTTTCACTGTTGCAATGAAGAGGGAATTTCACCAGGTGCTGCGTGCATACAAATGACACCTGCTGAAATCCCCTTCTCTATATAACTATTAAAGATAAAGGAGCCCTGTCCTTCTTTCCATATGGTCACCCTAACTCTGATGCCAGGGATTGTGGCCACTCCCAGTCACATCATTACCCCAATCCATTTTGCCTTTCTCTGCATGATAAGGGGAATAATTGTGTTATCTCCAACTTTTGATCAGAGATAACAAGAGACTCCTACTCCCTGCCTCCTCCCCAAGCCCCTTATAGCCTGTGGGCCACATGCAGGGCTGGAGGTGGGGCCCAGGGAGGTTCACCGCCCAGGTGAACCTCCGCAGAATGGATTAGGCTCATGGGCTAGAGGTTTCCAATCACAACTGTGGTTTAATGAGAGGAGAGTTTCAGGAATTGTGGTTGGGTGAACAAGTGATTTCCACGATCACTGAGACCTTAGCTAGACCTAAGGTTTATCCCTGGATCATCCTAGGGTCATCCCTGTTCACGTAAATGACACACAGGGGATCCCGGGAGCAGGCAGGGATGTCCACGGGATGATCCCGGGATAAACCTTAGGTCTAGCTAAGGCCTGAGATTCTCTGAACACCATGTTGATGGTTGGCTTGCCACATTTCCTACGTGTGATTGCACTCCTTTTTCATTTCATTTGAACAGGAAACACGAGCATTTCAAACAGGGAAAATAGACAAAAATATACTCTCCCCTCCCCCATAGAGTAAAGAATCATAGAATCATAGAATCACAGAATCATAGAATAGCAGAGTTGGAAGGTGCCTCTAAGGCCATCGAGTCCAATCCCCTGCTCAATGCAGGAATCCACCCTAAAGCATCCCTGACAGGTGGTTGTCCACCTGCCTCTTGAAGGCCTCTAGTGTGGGAGAGCCCACAACCTCCCTAGGTAACAGATTCCATTGTCGTACTGCTCTAACAGTCAGGAAGTTTTTCCTGATGTCCAGCTGGAATCAAAATGTGCATTTTTGCAAAAATTCATGTATTTTAAAGTGTATAATAATAATAATAATAATAATAATAATAATAATAATAAGAAGAAGAAGAAGAAGAAGAAGAAGAAGAAGAAGAAGAAGAAGAAGAAGAAGAAGAAGAAGAAGAATCTTTTTGGAATGCAAATGCAAGTTCAGCGATTTGTGGGCATTTTTGGAGAACATACTTTCCTGCTTGCAAATGGGCCATGTTTGCATGTTTTGCGAACACAAACGCAGTTCTTGTACGTCCCTAGCGGGAATTGCTAGGTCTAGCGCGGTTGTTCTATGGCTGCCTTCCCTGGCACAAATCTGCTTCTTCTCATCCTGAAACCCGTTCTGTGTTATCTTGGCTGCTTTCCTTTGCCCTCTAACCAAGATCAATTCCGCAGATCATCGCTTTGAACTCGGAGCTCAGGCAGCTCCAAGTGACAGACGTTCCAATAAATACTGGGGGAGGGGGGGGTGGAGAACGCCGACGAAAATCAAAGGCTCGAGCCCAAGGAAAGACCAGTTTTCTGTCATCAAAATAATCCACAGAGCTTTGGCTGTTTACAAGCTGGAAGCTGACACCACCATTGCATGCCAGGTCTTTGACCCACGGTCGGCAACTTTACAAAGCAAAGCTGGACTTGCCAATTTTTGCCGTGTTCATGGAATCCTACGGCCAGCAGGGACCCAGCCACCATCTAGCTCTTCTCCCCCACCTCATATTAACCAGACATCCCTCCAGTTGTAACGTCAAAGGCCATGGGCTGCAATTTACCCATCTTTGACCTATTACTAATGGCTTTCAGACATTCTTGCTGAAGAAAACCATCACCATGACACAATACAATCCTGTGTTGACAGCCAACGTAGTGTAGTGGTTAGAGTGCTGGACTGGGAGTCGGGAGATCCGGGTTCTGGTCCCCACTCAGCCATGGAAGCTCACTGGGTGATTTTGGGCCAGTCACAGACTCTCAGTCCAACCAACCTCCCAGGGTTGTTGTTGTGAGGATAAAATGAAGAAGGATGATCGGGGGTCTGGAAACAAAGCCCTATGAAGAGAGACTGAAAGAACTGGGCATGTTGAGCCTGGAGAAGAGAAGATTGAGGGGAGACATGATAGCACTCTTCAAAGACTTAAAAGGTTGTCACACAGAGGAGGGCCAGGATCTCTTCTCAATCCTCCCAGAGTGCAGGACACGGAATAATGGACTCAAGTTAAAGGAAGCCAGATTCCAGCTGGACATCAGGAAAAACTTCCTGACTGTTAGAGCAGTACAACAACAGAACCAGTTACCTAGGGAGGTTGTGGGCTCTCCCACACTAGAGGCCTTCAAGAGGCAGCTGGACAACCATCTGTCAGGGATGCTTTAGGGTGGATTCCTGCATTGAGCAGGGGGTTGGACTCGATGGCCTTGTAGGCCCCTTCCAACTCTGCTATTCTATGATTCTATGATTCTATAGGATTATGTATGCCGCCATGAGTTCCTTGGAGGAAAGAAGGTGGGGTATAAATGCAATAAATAAATAAATATTGGCCTACTCTAATGGAAGCCATTGAAGGACTCAGATATGACTCTTTCCATCACCTACTTCCTGATCCCTTTAATCAGAGATTCTGGGATTGGAACTAGAATCTTCTACATACAGAGCATGGGGTCTACTATTCACCTATTTACTCAACTAAGACCCCAATCCTATGCATGTTTAGACAGGAAAAAAGAAAAAGTCCCACAGGCCCCAACATTCCCCAGTCAACGTACAATGATGACCTATGGATGGAGGAGCATTTCTTCTGCTCTGCATTTTTAATTGAACTGACCTAATTCACACTTCCCAAACCAATATGCAGATTAGGGACACAGTTATCCTTGGGATGGCAAGTTGGCTTCTCTGAGTTTTGTGATGCAGTTCTCAGCTCAAAAACTGCATAGGAAAAGGTGCATATTAGGGAACTTTACATACACAAATGTATATACTAGGGGGAAATTGTGTTCAAAATGCATGTAGGAAAATAACTTACACAGTAAAGGAACATTTTCATGCCTGTGTGTGTGTTCGGAGGAAAGGGGAAAGATCTCGCAATATGATGATTGCAAGATCCTCCCCCTGGGTTCACATGTGGTGCGTGATGTCCAGGGAGGAAGAAGGACACTGTGCCCACCTTTTTTAAAAAAAAGAAAGAAAGAAAGAAAAAAGACATGAAAAATGCCCACTTTGGGAAAATGTGCACAAATAGACTTTAATCAGTGGGAGAAGAAGGTGCACAATTCAGGTGTAGATTTTGTGGGAGGGAGTTACACCACCTGCACTCCAGTGAAAAAGTAAGTTGTTGATTTTTTAAAAATGCCACACTCCCACCCTCAAAGGCCCCGGACTCTTCCTGTCCTGGCTCCTTCCATCAGATGATCCCCCACTACTCACAGGGAAGAGGGGAAAAGGCAGGACGGGGAGCCACCCCACCTCTGGTCCTTGGGATCGTCCCGGGACTGCAGGAAAAGCTGGGGGAAAGGGGCTGCCGATATCCCAGGGAAATGGAGGGACCATCCTTCCATGCTCCTGGGATCTCCTGTGTGTCATGTGGACGCACAGGGATGATTCTGGGACAATCCCTGGTATATTGGCTGGTGTAGACATGCCCCATGACTCAAGTTTCCTAACTTTGTCACCCTGTCTTTAATCTTTATTACATCCTTTCCTTTATCATTTCCCCACATCTATTGTCCTTGATCATACTTTCTTCTCCTCTGCCTTCTTCTCTACTATTCTCTCCTCCTCCTCCTCCTCCTCCTCCTCCTCCTCCTCCTCCTCCTCCTCCTTCTAAAAGTCAGTTGGGGGGGAGAACTTTCAGAGCATTGTCCACTCCTGTTTTTCTGATGATGGTACACTTGGAAACTCCGCAAAACACCAGCTCATCCAAGCCTGGCTGTGTTATTGTTACTTGGTAGCCATTGGGATCCCCCAAGCTGGTAAGCGTTCATTTGGCTGGATAGGTCACTCGAGGTCCACAATGACCATTTGGCTTAATGAAGTGTGCCACTGTGCAGAATTGTTATTGCATGATATTTAATTCCTAGCAAAAAAAATGGAGGCGCAGCGATGTATATGTAATTATGACATGGGGTGTTCAAAGAATGTCCCATCCGATTAGGGCCGCATTAGAAGTCCATTAAGACTTAGAAAGCTGATGAGTAGGATATGCAAATAGGTCAGACCTGTGTCCTACCCCTTTGGCCTGCACAAACTAAAAATAAGACATGCATGTAGGCAGAGATGGGAGTAGAACAGCACTTTTCAGAGCACTGAGAAGCAACACAGGTCACCGGGATCCATCTTCCACCCACCACCCCGACTCAGTTCCAAGGCTGGATGCTCCACAACGCAACAACGTTCAGAGAGGCGAGAATTAATTCTAAGGCTGAAATGGACCCAGGGGGCTCATTGTCCTTTTCAGGGTGACACAGATCTCCACACCCCATGTTTGCTTAATAATGGCCATGTGAGGGGTGAGTAGAAATGAAACAGGAGGAGATGCTGAACACGTCCACTGCCTACTGATTTCTGCTTCCCAGCCCTCCTGCATTTGGCCTTAGCCAGATGCTGAGACCAAAAATAAATCTGGTTGAGGGGAGAATGGTCAGAAGCAACAGGTTTTGTATGCATGGATTGTAAACCGCATGCAGAGAGCTTTGGCTATTGGGCGGTATAAAAATGTGATAAATAAATAAATGCATGGATGTGGAAGACAAATGGTTAGCAGAGAAAGCCCACTGCTCCTTCCTTGAAAACACTCCTCCAATCTTCATTCTCATACCCTAAATCGTACATGGGTTTGGGAACTCGGATCTGCTAACATGACATGCAGTTATGCTGCCGGACTACTCAAGGAAGTGAGTCAAGTAACTAAGGCCGTAGCTAGACCTAAGGTTTATCCCGGGATTGTCCTGGGGTCAAACCTGGTCGTCTAAGTGCCACACAGGGTATCCAGCGCTCAGGCAGGGACAAACCCAGGATGATCCTGGGATGAACCTTAGGTCTAGCTATGGCCTAAGTGTAATGGAAGGTGAGAAAACAGTAGCCAACCTGGGCCATAGCTAGACCTAAGGTTTATCCCTGGATGGTCCAGGGGTCAAACCTGTTCATCTAGGTGACACACAGGGGATCCAATGCTCAGGCAGGGGCGAACCCTGGATGATCCCAGGATAAACCTTAGGTCTAGCTGTGGCCCTGGACTGTATGAAAATTCCATCTACATCCCAAATACGTGATGAACAAATCCCAGACCCCAATATATTCACCGAGTCCACCCAAATCGCTCAGACACACCCAACCCACAAATTAGAAGATCCCCCGTGCACATAAACAAAAACACATATACTTCTGGAACTTTTCATGTTTTGCTGGCCTGGCTCTACAATTAGGCAGGAGGAAGTGGGCACAGCAAGCGACGAGGGCGGGGAAGAGTGGTGGTTTATTCCTCCCTCCCCACCCAAAGGGTCCACCACTGCATCCCTTCCTAGCTGCCTGCAGCTTGCTGGCAACAACAGCAGTGCCTCCTCATCCTCCTGCCCCAGCTGGCAGCTCCAACTTTTTGCCCCAGCCATGGGACTGCTGCCTGGGAGACTTGGCCACAATACTGAGAGACCTCTTGCTTTCGTTCAGTGGAGTCTCCCAGTCGGCTGATGAAGCAAAGAGGATCCACTGTCCCACGAGAGCAGGGAGCGGGAACTTGAGAACTGGGAGTCCCCGTCACGGCAAGAGAAGTGGGAAGAGGGAGACACCACATCAGAGCAGGGAGTGGGGAGGCACAGGGAGAAGAAGCAGGGTGTTGGCAACAGCAGCAGCAATGGTGGCGGTTCGCTTGAGGTACCAACTTTGGTTGGGCCAGGGCTGGGTTTTGGTTTTGGTTTTACTCAGGGTCCCCTGTAGGCTGCCCATTTCCCCCCCTCCCCAGAAGAATGGTCCACAAGGAACATAGAGGGACAGGTGTGCCTCCATTTTGGATACCTTTAAAATGTAAATACAACTCTTGCATAAAAATCCCAGCACATATTCATCTGGAACTGGGCAGGTTCAATGTTTTGAGAAGGGGCAACTATCTCTGTAAATTTTATCCAAACCAGCCAAGATTTTTTTTTTTTTTTAAACAACTGAACCCTAAGAATTTTAAGATGCTGTGACTGTTGTTGTATTGGTTTTATATGCTCTTTTAACTAATTTTATGTATTATATCGTGTTTGGTGTTCTTCCCTACCTCAATCCAGAGGGAGAGGCGGGTAAGAATTATTATTATTATTATTATTATTATTATTATTATTATTGGGGTGTACAGATGTGAAGGCCAGGGAGGGGAGCAGAAAATGTGTGTGTGTGCGTTCCTAATTTTCCAATATTATATGGAACTGCTGATATCTGTTTATAGGTACCTCCAGGCAAGAAATCTTCAGTGTTTCAGAAGGATAAGTGCAGGGCTGGAGCAAAATCTCTTTTTTTTTTTTTTTCATAGTAAAGTCTGGTGACCTCGGGAGGATGGCTGTCTCATGCATTCCCCCCAAAGCACAGTGACTGGAGAGTCTCTTGTGAAACAAGACCTAAGGTTAGAAAGTGGACCAGCTAATCGCTCAAGGGAAGGGTCCCTGGGATATCACTTGGGGAGTAGATATGAATCATAGAATCATAGAATCATAGAATAGCAGAGTTGGAAGGGGCCTACAAGGCCATCAAGTCCAACCCCCTGCTCAATGCAGGAATCCACCCTAAAGCATCCCTGACAGATGGTTGTCCAGCTGCCTCTTGAAGGCCTCTAGTGTGGGAGAGCCCACAACCTCACCAGGCAACTGATTCCATTGTCGTACTGCTCTAACAGTCAGGAAGTTTTTCCTGATGTCCAGATGGAACCTGGCTTCTGAGCATGTTATTCCGTGTCCTGCACTCTGGGAGGATCGAGAAGAGATCCTGGCCCTCCTCTGTGTGACAACCTTTTAAGTATTTGAAGAGTGCTCTCATGTCTCCCCTCAATCTTCTCTTCTCCAGGCTAAACATGACCAGTTCTTTCAGTCTCTCTTCATAGGGCTTTGTTTCCAGACCCCTGATCATTCTGGTTGCCCTCCTCTGAACACGCTCAGAGATATGAAGGTCTGAAGGAAGGGAACAGAAAAATATGGGAGGAGGACATATTTCCCCTAATTTTCCCGAATAAAATACTGGGGTTGGGGGAGAAAGGGGGGGACAATGAGTGTGTGTATGTGTTTAAAAGAATCTACCCCCTTCTTTCCTGTTCCCCACCCCCCAGGGTTTCCCATCTGTAGGCCTGCGTGGTTGCCCCAACAGTCCCTCTGCAGCCTCTGAGTTACAGTTCTGCTAGCCCACTCCAGTACTGCAAAGACACACTGATTTCTTTGCAGCTTTTGGCTCTTGATTCCGTGCCATATGCTGCTGCAAAACGCTTAGGAGGGATTGGCCCCTTCGCCTGAGCCTGAAAGGGTGTTAAATAACGCCGCACTCCGAAAGAACGACACCGAATTGAACAGTTGAGCTGTTTGCCAAGGTGCCGCTCATTAAATTACACATAAAAGTCTCCTCGTAGCAATAATGGAAGTAGTTGCCTGTAAAACTCCCTAGCGAAACTGGATGTAAATCCCACCTTTCGTCTTCCTGGTACACCAATGGCACATTCAGGAGGTAATTGCTGATATTTCCTCATTGTGATCATGTCCCTAACCTATTGAACAGAGAACAGAACGGCTGGCTTTCATTTTCTTCTCGTCTTCTCCTCCCCACTCCAATGTGCCCTGCAGCTCTGCCTTTCTGATACCTTAGAAAAGGAAAGAAATGTGCTTCTACAAAATGACAGCTCAGATCAGAAAAGGCCTGCCTTTTCCCAGCGCAGGGGTGCACACACACAAATATCATGCAATTAGTTACTACGCTTATACCTTGCTTTTGCCACATTTGTGTCCATGCCTCTTGGGTCTTCTTCTTCAAAGGATTTTCAACCCTTTCAGAGCAACCTGACACCCTAAATTTGGACAGGTGATTCCCCCCCCCCCACACACACACACACTTCTGGCCAGGAGGTATGTGATGGGAAACGCTTCTCCAGGGCCTCATCTACACCAAGCAGGATATTGCACTATGAAAGCGGTATATAAAAGGCAGGAGCCACACGACTACTTTACAGTGATATTGAAGTGCACGGACAACTGTTGGGGCCCATTGACACATACCGTATTCTGCTTTCATACCACTATATCCTGTTTGGTGTGGATCCTGCCTTTTATACACCGCTTTCATACCACCTTCATAGTGCAATATCCTTCTTGGTGTAGATGAGGCCATAGAATCATAGAATGGTAGAGTTGGAAGGGGCCTACAAGGCCATCGAGTCCAACCCCCTGCTCAGTGCAGGTATCTACCTTAAAGCATACCTGACAGATGGCTGTCCAGCTGCCTCTTGAATGCCTCTAGTGTGGGAGAGCTCACCACCTCCCTAGGGAATTGGTTCCATTGTTGTACTGCTCTAACAGTCTGGAAGTTTTCCCTGATGTCCAGCTGGAATCTGGCTTCCTTTAACTTGAGCCCGTTATTCCGTGTCCTGCTCTCTGGGAGGATCAAGAAGAGATCCCGGCCCTCCTCTGTGTGACAACCTTTTAAGTATTTGAAGAGTGCTATCATGTCTCCCCTCAATCTTCTGTTCTCCAGGCTAAACATGCCCAGTTCTTTCAATCTCTCCTCATAGGGCTTTATTTCCAGACCCCTGATCATCCTGGTTGCCCTCCTCTGAACACACTCCAGATTGTCTGCATCCTTCTTGAAGTGTGGAGCCCAGAACTGGACACAATACTCAATGAGATACTCAACACCACAGGCATGAATGCTCCATAAATGGGTCCTTTACAGCTACCATTTGCACAACATTATACAACAGCTTTACGGAAAATGGCAGCTCATCATGGGGACAGGCAGCTGCCAACTCACACATCGGGCATGCTTTGTGCGGGTCAGGGTGGGCGCGGAAGCTCAGCAAGTGGGTGCAGGGAGGCTGGGAGGTGGTTCTTTGAGTACCGACAGGGACCGGAGAGTGGTGAGTCCATCCATCGCTAGATAGAACTGGAACAATTTCATGGGGGAGGTGAGGATTCCACACATCCTTCATTTGTTCAGGATAAAATGCTGGAGTAGCTTGTCCAGTATAATGATCATGGAACTCAAACTGGGATCTCTTGCGTACGACGCATGATCATTTGCTCCAACTTGAAAGGCAGCAAGAGGCTCCTCTCAGCTTCCAGAATGCTGAGGAAGAGGCAGGTTGGGGAGAGTGGATTTATCTTTCCCCTCCAGCGCTTAGGAAGGTTCATGCAAACTCCATGCAAAAAATATGAGAGCAGCTCAGGCATCTGGCAAGGCAGAACCCCTTGGCTTCCAAGCCTTCTGCTGTGTGCACACCACGTTTGGATAATGGCTTGTTGTACTGACACTCTGCGGAGATCTCAGCGACGGTGGTCGCTTCCCGCCATCTGCTTTCAGATCCAGAGATGGGAGCCAGGGGAGAAAGCCTGGCCTTCTCGGCCCCCATGTTGACACTTTGGGGATGTCTTCAAAGCCATGCCGCCCACCCTCTTCCAAGGGGCCGGTCCTTCTCCCCAGGCTCCTGCTGTGTCTCCAATGCAGCACAAGGTCAGGGGGAAATCTCCACCTCTTCTTGCTAGTTCTATGCCTGAAGCACGGATGAAGTGGGTGGGCTGGGGGGCAGGGAGAGAGGGGCAGAAGAAAGCAAGCTTTCCCCCCAGAACAGATTAGAGCTAGAGGGAGATGAGGTTGTATCCCACCCAGCGTAACACTACAACAACTGATCAGGGGAAAGCTGCTCCTCTTGTCCCATAGAAAGGATCAGTGGGGCCAGCAGCCAAGAGAGCAATCCTATGGCCTTAGACAGCATCATAGAGGGCCGTAGCATAGTCTGAATTCCTGGATCCGATGTCAGAGTCAGCGCTCCGACCTCGAATCGTGGACTCTGAGCTCCCCTCCCCACTCGCAGCCAGTGCAGAGAAAACCATGCCGGGTTCGCTGGGTTCACCAAAAGCAATCTTGGAGGGAAGGGAAAAGGGGTGACCCCACGGCTGGAGAGTGGAGGGGGTTGGGGAGTCCAGTTCATGAGGAAGCCCCTGGCCTCCCTTATCCTCCTTCCTTCCTTCTCCCCAACGCCTTCTCCCCAACGCCTTCAGCTAGATGAACAAGAAAAACAGTCTAATGAAAATACCGAGCGGGAGAAGCGTGGAGGCGAAGATCACATCCACCTTCCTGGTGCTCATCTTTGGATGGCCATCAGCCTCTAAGTTTGGAGGCTGATGGCCATCCCCATAGGGCTGCACCCTAACTGCTGCAGTATGGGGCATACTTCAGCCCCCATTCCCTGCTGCCCTAAAGTGTTCCTGTATACACACCCAACAGTTACACATGCTGACTTAGCATGTACATTACTTATTGACCTGGGGGAGGGAGATCCCTCTGAGTTCCCTCCCCCTAAATATCTGTGGTTCTCTTGCCAATTTTAGGATGACCCCAAATCTGCTGATACCTTCTGTGAGGATAGCGCCAGCTTCGGCAACCCATTTCCTAGGGAGGAAGCCTCATTGAGACCACTTCCTTCCTTCCAAGTGCCCAAATCCAGAAAATGTGTTATTTCTCTTTGGAATCATTTGTTTCATATAGGGATGTTGTGAGAGTCCGGGAACAGACTGGAGTTCAGTAGACATGCCCTTGTTCTCCCAGACTTCAATCTGTGGACAGCTGCGCTTGTCCAACTCAGCAGGCACCAAGTTAGGCAAGTGAAGCCATCCCTCACTGGTCTGCCAAGCTGCCATTTTGCATTTTAAAAAAATGGCAGCTGGTCCTTTTTCATTTAATGTACATATGCAAAATTACAGGCTACCACTGGTGTAAATGGACATTTATGAGAAAGGATGAGCTGCCATTTTTTATGTAAAATCACAGCTTGGTGATGGATTGGGCTTGAGGACTGCCCGGCAACTCGGCGTGCACGGCTCGCAGAGTTGGGGTTCCAGCAGGTTTCCAGTGAGCAGTGCACGGCCCAGACTATCATGAGTTTTCCCACCCCTAGTTTCATATGCCTGCAGAATCCTGCCGTTTTAATCAGATGATTAAATTGGCTGAAACTCATACGGTGAAAAGACAGGCATTTCTTTAACCAGGTAACAAATCCCAGAAGATTTCAACCCACATGGTGTTTGTGGGTTCGCTCCCCCACCTCTCCTGGTGACTACTTGATAGGTCTGTTGCTTGCATGGTTTGGAAATCCACTAGGAATCTGAACCCTGAGGGTACCAGCCCAGGTGCCTATACCTGAGCCAGTATCGGAGGAACCGCCGAAGCAAAAGAAGCCAGCTGGCCTTATAGGCCCCTTCCAACTCTACTATTCTATTATTCTAAAGGAAGATATAGATCAGATGCAGGCTACCCAGGTGTCTCCAGATGTTTTGGATGATCCCTTACATGATTACTGATGGATGTGGCTGATGGGAGCTGTAATCTAAAATAACCGGCAGGCACCAGGTTGACGAACCCTACTATGGAAGAAACTCAGAATCCTGTGGGGCAGATCGTGTAGGTGAAAAACACATGTTAACTGGATAAAACTGAATTCTAGGTTTCTCTTTTCATAATTTTAACACCTGCCTTATTGTAGTAGTACTAGTGGAAGTAGTGCTACTAACAGACAAAGGTGAAAGGGCTTTGGTGCTTTATTTATTTATTTATTTATTTATTTTATTTACTGCATTTCTATACTACTTGGGTGACCATATGAAAAGGAGGACAGGGCTCCTGTATCTTTAACAGTAATATAGAAAAGGGAATTTCAGCAGGTGTCAATTGAAGAAGGTGAAATTCTCTCTTCTTCACAACAGTTAAAGCTGCAGAAGCCCTGCCCTCTTTTGTATCTGGCCACTCTACTATAGCTAGTGTAGCTTTAACTGTTGTGATGAAGAGGGAAGTTCACCCATTTCAATTGATACCTGCTGCAATTCCCTTTTCTACATTACTATTAAAGATACAGGAGCCCTGTCCTCCTTTTCATAGGGTCACCCTATGCAGTAGCTATAATATTGCCACAAATGAGGAAAAGAAATGTCACCCTACCCCCTGCCCCAAGCCATACGGTCTGTCGAAGATCTTGAGTCAGTATTGAGTCAAAGCATTTTATCACTTACCCAAGAAATCCAGTCCGCTGCTGTCCTTCGGGCTGCTCATGCAGTTCTCCAGGTAAATCCCATCCTTAAAACAGTCATCCTTCTTTTTGGTAAGCCCAAGGATCTCGCTGGGCTGGTCCAGGACCTCCCCGCTTGAGCAAGAGCAGGGTGTCTGCATGATGCCGCAAGGGTGCAAACTACTGCTGGTGGTCAAGCACGTATCCAGCCATTTGCATAGCATCTGGCAGGCCGCTTTGCTCGGGCTCCTGTTGCCGACCACCAGGTATTCCACCGAGAAATCTCTTTCCTGAATCTTGGCCGGCTTCCACCGGACATGGCCACTTTCTAACAGAGACCCAGTCTGTTTCATCTGGAGGAACTGCTTATTGGACTGGAGGAAGGCATAGCGGGTGGAGCTGTCACAAAGGTTCAACACGTCGTCAAAGCTCTCCATGCCCAGGTACGTCCGGGTAGACTCCAAGAACGAGTCAAATTGGTAGGTGCGTATCTGCTGGCGGTCGCATATGCCCGTGGGCTTCAAGACCTTCATGTACAAGGTGTACCTCCTGGGGTCAGGGTTCTGGATAATCCAAGAGCAACGGGAAGAGTTCAGTGGGAAGACAGCAAAAGAGGAGAAATACCCAAAGAATTTGCCCTGGACCAAGGTGGTGCACGGAGATTGCCCCAGGTCGAGGGCGACTACGGTCCACACAAAGAAAAGTGGCAATAACAAAAGCAGGTTCAAGGAAGATCCAGTGCTCCTCCTCATCCTAGGTCCCTGGTCCTTTGGAACTCAAAGCAATCGCCAGGCAGAGTGCAGATCTTGGACATAACAGGAGGAGAAGAGAGGGATCTTGTGCCAGGCTCCACGTGAGATCAATCAAGCCTTCCCATGTTTGGCTTCAGGCTCCTCCTTGTGGCTTAAGCAAGCAACACCTGGAGAAGAGAAGGAGAGAAACATGCGTTTGGTTCATTCCAGGATGCAATGCCGTGAAATACAGCCATGCCCAGACTTTCCTTGAGAGAGAATTTAGCAGGTACCGACGTCTCCACAAGGCCATCTGGAAGCTCTGGCTGCCAGATCAAGGACACATCTGTTTCTGGCACGCACTCCCCCCTCCCCCCAACACAAAGCGTCCGCGAGACACAAGCTACTCTCTTCATTTTGGATGCATTTTGCAGATGAGTGCGAGACAACTGCACTCCTCCATGTACACACACACACACACACACACATTAAAAGAGAGGCACAGACCTCCTCCTCAGCTCTAAAGATGAAGAGCCCCCCCCCCAAAGGACCAATAAGCAGCAAGATCGATGAATCTCTAGCCACTACCACTCACACACTCTGTCCACACATCACCAACAAAACTTACATTCACACCATCTTCCCTGTTTACAGACTCTGAGAGGTTGAATGACCAGCAGAAGTGTCCAGGCAGGATCTACACTACTGCTTTAAAACGGTTTATAACAGTAGTGACAACTGCTGATGTCCAGGACACACTGCTCATACAGTCTTCAAAGTGTTATATCCTGCTTAGTGTAGATCTGACCTGGATTCACTACAAACTAGGATTTGCCATGGCTGGCTAAAATCATGTAGAATGGATCCATCTCCCATCACTTTTCCACTCTTATTTCCTCCATCAGTACCTGAATTGAACTCCCCATCAGGGTAACCTGACTCACCTGAGTTACTGCTCAATGGCTGGTCCCTGTTGTTTATCTTAGAAGCAGGTTCATCTACCTGCTTTTAGATCTGCTATCTGTGAGCATTAAACACTAAAACCAGCTCTAGAAATAAACATTTTTTGCCTTTATCACTCCAAAAATAGCCATGTATGCACTTCGGGATCGGTGAACAACTGATGTTTGAGATCATAGGAGTCTCCAAACTTTGTCTTGCTGCTGCTTTCACGCCCCATTCCCATTCGTCTTTGTGATCACTGCTCACTTTGTGCGAATGGGGAACTTGGGCAAATTGCACAGCGATCAAACAGGAGGTGTGTAAATCTCTCCAAATTTGTGGAATTTCCCCCGTAGACTAAAGCGGGGCTGATTCAGTCTACTGAGGAAATTTGTGCAAATGAGTAAATTTGCGCAAACCGGGAATTTGCAATGAAACGAATGTGAGCATCTTCTTGACAATTTGTGGATATTTTCAACAGATATTTGCTCACACTCACATTGAAGGCTTTGAACGGGGTATGCTTGCATGTTTTGTGAGCAAAAATGAAATCCTCATAGCCTAGCCTTTATCCCTCAGCCCTCTAACATGGGATGGTGCTAACTCCCCTTAAAAATGTAATTTATCATGTTGAAACACACGTCCTTTCTCTTAAGATGCCTTGGGAATTTGACCCAAGGAAGACCTTTCAAATTTGCTTTGCTTTTCACTTATACTGAAATCTACTAGTCACTTAGGGATATAGAAAAAACCCACTTTTATCCTCTTAGAAGTCTCATGTTTCCCAAGGAGGAATAGCCAGTTTGGGGGTTTAGGGGAAGTTGTAGCAATTAATCAGCTCAAACTTTATTGAATACCAGTTCCTCTAAGTTAGGCTCCAATCCTATGTACACTGAGCAAGGAGTAAACCCCACTGAACTCAATAAAAAATCTCTGTGTGTGTGTGTGTGTGTGTGTGTTTAACTGCTGATATATTGCTCGATAGTATAAAATCTCTAAGCAGTTTACATGAAAAATGCATAACATACAATATAAAAATCAATGTAAAAACAATAATAAATATCAAGATGATACAAAGCAGTAAAACAGAGTGATTATATGTCAGGGAAAGCCTGAGTAAATAGGTGCAGCTTGAAGATGCATTTAAAGAAGCCAGATTCCTGCTGTCCTCAGGGGTCCTTCTCTGTGAGCCCCTGCGAAAGGAAGTGAGGCAGGTGGCTACCAGGAAGAGCAGGGCCTTCTCTGCTGTGACCCCCGCCCCTGCTGTGGAATGAGCTCCCTAAGGAGGTTCGCTTGGCCCCTACATTATATGCTTTTAGACGCCAGGTGAAGACCTTTTTATTCTCCCAGCATTTTAACAGTCTATAAATAAATTTTAACTTGGTGTTTTAAATTCGTAATTTTGCATTGCTGCTGTTTTTATCTGGTTGAGCTTTTATATTGTATTTTATATTATGGTTTTATACTGTTGTTTTATACTTTGAATGTTTTTAATTTTTGTGAACCGCCCAGAGAGCTCCGGCTATTGGGTGGTATAGAAATGTAATAAATCAATCAATAAATCAATCAATAAATAAATATGTCCAGCTGGAAGCCAGATTCCAGCTGGACATCAGGAAAAACTTCCTGAGTGTTAGCTCAGTACGACAATGGAACCAGTTACCTGGGGAGGTTGTGGGCTCTCCCACACTAGAGACCTTCAAGAGGCAGCTGAACAACCATCTGTCAGGGATGCTTTAGGGTGGATTCGTGCACTGAGCAGGGGGTTGGACTAGACGGCCTTGTAGGCCCCTTCCAACTCTGCTATTTGATGATACTATGATTCTATGAAAGCTAGAAATTCTGCCCCTTCGACAACACATGGGAGTGTGTCCCAGCAGATAGGTGTCAATACCAAGAGCCCCCACTTGTACGCCGTTACATGACAACACATGGTTGGGTGTGAGACTTCACAGTATATATGCAAAGGCTCGAATTGAAAGTCTTGCAGATGCATGGTTGGCACACTTTCCTTCCCCCCGTCAGCTTGAAAAGATTTCTGGCACTCCTGCTGACACAAAAGGTTTTTGCCACTGGGTCTGGCAAGTGGAAGCCGCCATCTTCCCCCGCCACCTACGACGCCCCTTCAGGACAATCTTATATCATGATGTAGCATCATTCCCATTGGGCAACTCTATTTCATAGTGGCTTAATTCACTGTTGAAGGGGCGGCAAAGGTTTTGGGGTTGAAAAGAAAGAAAATCTGGAGATGGCACCCTGCTGCCTCCCATCGTAATTGGAAGTATTCTGAAAATAAATAGAATTCCCTCCTTCAAATGTGGATGAAAACTGCACCCATCCCCAACATCCAGGGTGGGGCTGTCGGCTCAGCACAGCAACCTAGCGTTTTGGACTTCAATTGCCATCAGCTCCAACCAGGATCTCTAATGGTCAGGAATGCTGGGTGTTGTAGTCCAAAACAACTGGAGGACACAACGTCAGGGGACGCTGGCCCAACACTAAAATATGTTCCTTTTCAGCAACAACTGGCAAGGATTGCACGGGGGGGGGGGGGGACAGAGAGAGAGAGAGAGAGAGAGAGAGAGGGAGGGAGGGAGGGAGGGATTGGTGAATGCCCTAAGGCATCAAGTCCAGGACCAAGGAGGATTCCTCAGTCCAATCTCTTAAGAATTCACTTTCCCCTTTTTTCCAGTGTTCAGTTTGGTTCATCCCAAATGTTGAGAGTATTTTTTAAAGTTCACTTGAAAATCCATCTGCATTCTTATGCACATTTCTCCTCCTAACGCTTTGAAGGCAATTATACACAATTTATGCAAGTAATGTTCCTAACATAATGCATTTCTGAATGCTGTTTTTACTAATATGTGTATTTCTGTGTGCACTATCCACTAATCTACACATTTTGGGATACATCTGAAAACAAAAACATTGGAGAATTCCATTGTGAAATCCAGAGAACTGCAAATTTTGAATGATAACTGAGGCCACAGCTAGACCTAAGGTTTCTCCTGGGATCATCCAGGGTTCCCCCTGCCTGAGCACTGGATCCCCTGTGTGTTACCTAGATGAACAGGTTTGACCCCTGGACGATCCAGGGATAGACCTTAGGTCTAGCTATGGCCTTAGTTTTGGTTTGCATGAAATTAGGTATAAGAATTTCCCCACCACTCCTTCTTGGGGGTATCAAAGCCAGGGAAGAAGGGACAAGGAGACACCTAGCATCTGTCTACCCACCCACCCATTGTGAACTGGATGGAAGGGATGATCAAGCATGGTCTCCCTCAACACACCTCAACATGAGGAAATAAATTAGCAGCAATGGCTCACTATGGCCATTTCTACACCTGCCTTTCCCCCCCGGGATCGTCCCGGAATGTTCCCTGTCCATGCAAATGACACACAGGGGATCCCAGGAGCAAGCAGGGACAATCCCTCCATTTTCCTGGGATAACCCTTAGGTGTAGAAAGGGCCTATGTCTGGTTCAATTCTGGTTCAATTCCAGTTCTGGGCTCCACAATTCAAGAAGGACACAGACAAGCTGGAGCGTGTTCAGAGGAGGGCAACCAGGATGATCAGGGGTCTGGAAACAAAGCCCTGTGAAGAGAGACTGAAAGAACTGGGCATGTTTAGCCTGGAGAAGAGAAGATTGAGGGGAGACATGAGAGCACTCTTCAAATACTTAAAAGGTTGTCACACAGAGGAGGGCCAGGATCTCTTCTCAATCCTCCCAGAGTGCAGGACACGGAATAACGGGCTCAAGTTAAAGGAAGTCAGATTCCAGCAGGACATCAGGAAAAACGTCCTGACTGTTAGAGCAGTACGACAATGGAATCAGTGACCTAGGGAGGTTGTGGGCTCTCCAACACTAGAGGCCTTCAAGAGGCAGCTGGACAACCCTCTGTCAGGGATGCTTTAGGGTGGATTCCTGCATTGAGCAGGGGGTTGGACTCGATGGCCTTGTAGGCCCCTTCCAACTCTGCTATTCTATGATTCTATGAAATCATGATCACTTACATAAGGATGTACTCACATGGTGGATTTCTCCTTCTTCTAATAGCTACCATTGTTCTTTTTATTGTGGCCTTGGTTATCTCAAAGCTTTGGCCACACCTCATTCAGTGCTGGCTCCTGGTGTTTCGAGGGCCCTTGGGCAAGGCTCCCTCAACAGGCCCCCATCCTCAGTGACTCTACCTTCCTACCGCCATGGTCACCACCTGTTCTTGCTCCTCCTCCTCCTCTTTCTCATTATTCCTACCACTCGCTTGCTTGACAGGCAGTGAGTGTCGTGTTTCTCAGAACACTCCTGCTTTCGATGGGAGGCAAATGATGAGGCTTGCTATATTATTATTATTATTATTATTATTATTATTATTATTATTATTATTATTAATATTATTATTATTTATATAGCACCATCAATGTACATGGTGCTGTACAGAGTAAAACAGTAAATAGCAAGACCCTGCCGCATAGGCTTACATTCTAATAAAATCATAGTAAAGCAATAAGGAGGGGGAGAGAATGCAAACAGGCACAGGGTAGGGAAAAACTAACAGTATAACTAACAGTCTAAAGTCCGAGTAACATCAAGTTTTAAAAGCTTTAGGGAAAAGAAATTTTTTTAGCTGAGCTTTAAAAGCTGAGATTGAACTTGTTGATCTCAGATGTTCTGGGAGAGCATTCCAGGCGTAAGGGGCAGCAGAAGAGAATGGATGAAGCCGAGCAAGGGAAGGAGAGACCCTTGGGCAAGCGAGAAACATGGCATCAGAGGAGCGAAGAGCACGAGCGGGGCAATAGTGTGAGATGAGAGAGGAGAGATAGGGCGGAGCTAGACCGTGGAAAGCTTTGAAGGTCAACAAGAGAAGTTTATATTGGATTCTGAAGTGAATTGGAAGCCAATGGAGAGATTTCAGAAGTGGAGTAACATGGTCAGAGCGGCGAGCCAAGAAGATGATCTTAGCGGCAGCGTGGTGGACAGAAACCAACGGACTGATGTGAGAAGAAGGAAGGCCAGAGAGAAGAAGGTTGCAGTAGTCCAACCGAGAAATAACCAAAGCATGAACAAGCGTCTTGGCAGAAGAGAAAGACAGAAATGGTCGAATCCTGGCAATATTATACAGGAAAAAGCGACAGGATTTAGCTACTGTCTCAACATGAGGACTAAAGGAGAGCGAGGAATCAAATATAAAGCCAAGACTACGAGCTTCATTGACCGGAGTAAGCGTAACATCATTGACAGTAAGAGAGAATGAGAGGTGAGGAGAAGGTTTAGGAGGAAAAACAAGCAATTCAGTCTTAGCCATATTAAGTTTCAAACGACGATGAAGCAGCCAGGCTGAGATATCTGAAAGACATGCTGAGATACGATCGTGAACATCAGGAGAAAGTTCCGGAGATGAGAGATATAATTGTGTATCATCGGCATACAGATGATATTGGAGGCCATGAGATTGAATAAGCTTACCCAAGGGCAGCATGTATAGAGAGAACAACAACGGGCCAAGCACCGAGCCTTGCGGAACCCCTATTGAAAGTGGAAAAGAGCAGGGGGTTGGACTCGATGGCCTTGTAGGCCCCTTCCAACTCTGCTATTCTATGATTCTATGATTCCATGATCTCTTCTACCTGAAGAGACTCTAACCTCTTGGAAACGTCCCCCTAGGCAAAACTATGCAAACTAAGCAAGACAATTACCTGTTCAAGAAGAATAGGAAGCCACTTCCCAAATGTCCGTAACTTCAGAGCACCTAGTGCAGAGGCAGGTTCTGGCGTAATCTAACCGACTTTCTCATGCCTTCCTTCCGCCCCATGCGTTTCAGCTTCCAGTGGACCCTAGCATCAGCTAGCTTGTTGGGACGCTTTCCTGCAGAAGAAAGCTCACTTCCCACTGAGTGTGTACGATTTGGCCTTGAGGAGATAAGCTCTGGAGAGGGCTGACTCCCAGCTGGGGAATCACCCGTGAAAGCTTCCTCCCCCACTGGTATAGGCTGGCAGGTGTCTAGCACTGCATCTTCTAGTCCAGAATCTGATTCTGATTGATTACCTGAAACATCTTCTCCCAAAACAGGAGCAGTAGGGTTAGACATGACCGCTGGGCCACAGGGCAAGGAGGCCCCAACATCTCCTGCTCCGTCTTCTCAACACCACTGTCATCTGGCCAGAGTGAGAGGCAGGTGAACAGGCAAGTTGCAATGGTGAAGAGGAGAAGCAATTTCAGGGGGCTTTTGTTAGGGACCTCCTGCTGTCATGTAGGCCCTTAGCAGGTGCCTAACCGTGCACCTCCCTTGACGCAGGCCATGATTTCTTTCTTCAGCCCTGGTTCCACAATGCCCAGAGCCTGTAGAATGGGGAAAAGGGCACACAGCATTCATCACTACAATCTATAGAATCAGGAACATGTTCTTCAGCCTTAGAGAGCACGTTCTCCCTCACCAACCTGCCCGATCACTCCTGGTGGTTCCACATGGACCTGTGGCTTGATTGGAATCCACTGGGGGAAGAGCCTTTAGTGTAGTGGCCCCTTCTTTGTGGAACTCCCTGCCCCTGAAGGTCAGGCAGGCTCCAACACTAGGCTGCGTCCAGCACCTCCTGAAAACAACTCTGTTTCGAGAAGCCTTCCTTAACTGACTAGCTACTGTTTCTCTGGTTCCTTTGTTTTTAAATGGAACATTTTTCATTTGCTTTTTAGATCTTCTTTCTTTTACTGTTTATACCTATGTTTACCGCTCTGGACTCGATGTTAGATAATTGAGTGGAATATAAATATTGTAAATCATCATCATCATCATGTTCCTTTACAGCTAGAGTAGGAACATTCACCACGTGAATGAGGAAGTCCACACTCTAAGCCTCTTAAAAGCTCACCTACACCAAGCAGGATATTGCACTATGAAAGCGGTATGAAAGCGGTATATAAAAGGCAGGAGCCACACTATTGCTTTACAGCAATATTGAAGTGCACTGCAGGATCTACACTAGGGGGACCATACGAAAAGGAGGACAGGGCTCCTGTATCTTTAACAGTTGTGTTGAAACGGAAATTTCAGCAGGTGTCATTTGTATATATGGAGAACCTGGTGAAATTCCCTCTTCATCTCAACAGTTAAAGCTGCCCTCTTTTAAATCTGGTCACTTTAGTATAGCTCCTGCAGCTTTAACTGTTGAGATGAAGAGGGAATTTCACCTGGTTCTCCATATATACAAACGACACCTGCTTAAATTCCCTTTTCTATGCAACTGTTAAAGACACAGGAGCCTTGTCCTCCTTTTCATAGGGTCACCCTAATCTACACTACTGCTTCATAGCGGTACTGAAGTGCACTGACAACTGTTGGGGCCCATGACACATCTGCACCAAGCATTTCATAGTGGAATATCCTGCTTGATGTAGATGAGCCCTTCGAAGGTTATCATCTGCTACAGCTGTCTTCACAAGAGAACCATGCCGCTTCCAGCACTCAAAACAACAAGTGATGCTTGGGTTTTGCCCTTACGTTGCTTCCCACAGCCTGTGCTGCTGTCTGCACCATGCATATCTTAAAAGCCAACAAACTTTAACTAAACATCCCTGCTAATAGGACGCTGTGTTCCGGCTGTTAGGCCTCAGGATTGATTCCCCCCTCAACCGGGTCCCATCTGGAAGGTTTTACTGCAAGGAATGTAAACATTTTCCCTCGTGAAAACTGAACCTGGCTGAAGTGCGGAAGTTTAAAAGGAGAATTAAACACAAAATGAAAAATAAAAATCCCTAATGCGAAAACACCTGGATCTCCAGCACAGTTGGCAATAAACCCAACAGAGCATTTGCTCAAAAGAAGGCGGCTGGCAGAAAATGTCTATCAAAAGACCTGAACTATGCACCTTGTCAGTTTCATGCGGGTTTGTGAAAAAGCCCACCGCTGCGGAGCGGTTCTGGATTGAGAAATTCAACCTTTAATCATTCCAATACAAATGGGGATTAATGTGCAGATTGGAACATAATTATCCTTCAGATTTTGAACTTCTTCAAATATTGCAAGGCAATTCTCAGCACAAAATATGTACCAACATGTCTTTTCGACGTATTACATTTAGTAATGGGTACCTTGAGATTAAAGAGATTTATAAGTGTGGATTTTGTGGGACAATAATACAGAAATACTTATTTAAATATGCATTTTTAAAAAAGAATGATTTGAGATCAATGTAGAAGTGAGAAGGTAGAGGTTTATTAATGAATGCATGCAAAATTTTAGAGTCCCATCACACCTTGTGATGCTGGCTACCGTCACTTCTCCGTGGACACTCAGTTACTTCCTGTTTTCAAACAGGAAGTAAACAAGGTGATGAGGGCCATTCAGTCCCGCGTTGTGAACATGCTGCTTCTCTCACACACAGCAGGAGAGAGCAGCAACCAGACTTTTCTTGGGTTTTTTGAAGTAGAAGGAAGAGCAGACGGGAGAGGCAGATGATGTCAGTTGAGCTACCTCTGAGGAATCCGTCAGTGCCCAGTAACAAGCGTGCAATAAAATGCTCATTGGATGGAGTTTTTAGTCCCCAAACCAGATTCAGAAGCTTTATCCGATCAGGTAGGACCATACTGCCTCACTCTGTCATCATATTCCTGCTGAGTTGGTAGCTGTAATATCATTTTCTGGCCAGCTACAGTGGTGGCAGCACACCACAGCATAGCAGTCTAGAAGCTTCTTTCTCTAGGGTGGACATATGGAAATGAGGACAATGGCACAGCTGTATAGAGAAGGGAATATCAGCAGGTGTCCTTTGTATGCATCCAGCACTTGGTGAAATCCCCTCATCATCACCACAGCTAAAGCTGCAGGAGCTATACTAGAGTGACCAAGTAAAGAAGAGGGCAGGGCACCTGCAGCTTTAACTGTTGTGATGAAGAAGGCATTTCACCAGGTGCTGCATGCATACAAATAACACCTGTTGAAATTCCCTTCTCTATACAGCTGTTAAAAATACAGGAGCCCTGTCCTCCTTTCCATATGGTCACCCTACTTTTTCTGCCAGTCTGCCAGAATGACACAGAGAATTTGATACCCTGTTCCCATGGCTAGAAACCAGGTGAAGACCTTTTTATTCTCCCAGCATTTTAACAGTCTATAAATACATTTTAACTTGGTGTTTTAAATTTGTAATTTTGCATTGCTGCTGTTTCTATCTGGTTGAGCTTTTATATTGTATTTTATATTATGGTTTTATACTGTTGTTTTACACTTCGGTTTTAATTTTTGTGAACTGCCCAGAGAGCTCCGGCTCTTGGGCGGTATAGAAATGTAATAAATAAATAAATAAATAAATCCCCTGCCTCTTTTCGCTTAAGTCTACTTTCCCTTCTTTTGCTTTTGTTCTTTGGAACTTAATGTACATTGCTTCAAAATGTCTCCATTTACAGTCGGCTCTCCCACGCAAGGTGATAAACAATTAGAGATAACCTAACCAAGGGCTAAGAGCACTAAATCAAAAAAGGGCACTTTGCGAAACCAAAACTCCTCTGCACATGAAGACAAACTAAGTAAGCTCTACAAAACTTGAGCTGCTAACTCAACCCAAAATTGCTTCCAAAATATCATGTTTTCTGCCTGGAAGAAGATAAACAAAGTTAACAATGGGAGACATTAGCTGTCAGTGAATTAAGATTAAACTGTGCCACTGTGATTTACGGCTTCCCTGAATATGAGCCAACAGTGTGATATGGCTGCAAGAAAGGCAAATGCTATTTGGGGCTGCATTAATAGAAGTATAGCTTCCAAATCACGTGAGGTCCTGGTTCCTCTCTATTCGGCCCTGGTTAAGCCTCATCTAGAGTATTGCGTCCAGTTCTGGGCTCCACAATTCAAGAAGGACGCAGACAAGCTGGAGCGTGTTCAGAGGAGGGCAACAGGATGATCAGGGGTCTGGAAACAAAGCCCTATGTGAAAGAACTGGGCATGTTTAGCCTGGAGAAGAGAAGATTGAGGGAGACATGAGAGCACTCTTCAAATACTTCAAAGGTTGTCACACAGAGGAGGGCCAGGATCTCTTCTCGATCCTCCCAGAGTGCAGAACACGGAATAACGGGCTCAAGTTAAAGGAAGCCAGATTCCGGCTGGACATCAGGAAAAACTTCCTGACTGTTAGAGCAGTGCGACAATGGAATCAGTTACCTAGGGAGGTTGTGGGCTCTCCCACACTAGAGGCCTTCAAGAGGCAGCTGGACAACCATCTGTCAGGGATGCTTTAGGGTGGATTCCTGCATTGAGCAGGGGGTTGGACTCAATGGCCTTGTAGGCCCCTTCCAACTCTGCTATTCTATGATTCTATGATTCTATGAATAAAGGTGTTTGCACATCTCCTGAAAATGGTCAATGTATATTTTAATTTTCACTTTTGCAATGGTCATGGCAGTAGAACCAAAACAATAAACTGTGGTTAATCTGAGGAAAATGAGTTGAAATAATACAATTATAAACTGACTAACATAGAAACTAATTTTAGGGTGCATGTTCCCATTCAAATCTTAAAACTCGCAAAAAATATGACCACGTTTCTTACATTTCTGGGAGGAAAAATTCAGCTCTTTAAAATGCAAAGCAAATTTCTTGAAGTGCAGCATGGGGCAGTGAGCAAAGATTTCCTCTAAGTTTCAAATGTCCTATTAGCTATGGAGCCATACCTCAGTTTTCCATCTGTAAAATAGGGTTTACACTTGGATTACAGCGACGATTTCATCTAAAACTGCCCAGAGTTTAGCAGTTCTGTTTCTCTCCAGTAGAGGGCAGTAGTAACTTGCATCCAATGAGCATCAAAACACTCGTTTATGACAATTCCAGATACTGAATTTCATACATGGAAAGTGCAGGGCACAAACACCACATGCAGATAATGTCATTCAACAGTCACATGTGCAATAGCCTTGCTTTGTGTACATAAGGACATGACAAGAAGCAGGTCAAAGGCCTTTCTAGTCTAACATCCTGTTTGCACTGTGGGCTGACCAGAGGCCTCTGGGAATTTCAGAAGCAGGTAATGAACACTACAGCAAATGCATAGTGCCTCTGACACTGGACGTAACATATAACCATCCTAAGTAGTACCCAGATTCCAGCTGGGCATCAGGAAAAACTTCCTGACAGTTAGAGCAGTATGACCATGGAATCCGTGACCTAGGGAGGTTGTGGGCTCTCCCACACTAGAGGCATTCAAGAGGCAGCTGGAAAAGATGCTTTAGGGTGGATTCCTGCATTGAGCAGGGGGTTGGACTCAATGGCCTTGTAGGCCCCTTCCAACTCTGCTATTCTATGATTCTATGATCTAATCCCCATTTAAAGACATCCATATTGATGAACATCACCCCAAGTTTTGGTAGTAAATTCCATAGTTTAACAATGTGCAGTATGAGAAAGTATTTTATGAGTATCCCAGGAATTATATTTGGGTGCTCCAGAAGAAGCATGCATGGGAAGATGACACTGATGAATTTACAAAGTGACTTCATGCTTAGGGTGACCCTATTGAAATGAGGACAGGCCCCCTTTTTTTCCTACAATTGTATAGAAAAGGGGATTTCAGCAGGTGTCCTTGGTATGCATGCAGCACCTGGTGAAATTCCCTCTGCATCGCAACAGTTAAAGCTGCAGGAGCCCTGCCCTCTTTCGTATCTGGTCACTCTAGAATAGCTCCTGCAGCTTTAACTGATGAAGAGGGAGTTCCACTTGGTGCTGCATGCATGCAAAGGACCCCTGCAGAAATTCCCTTTTAAACTGTTAAAGATACAGGAGCCCTGTCCTCCTTTCCATAGGGTCACCCTATTCATGCTGAGACAGCCATTGTTTCATCTGGCTCAGTATTGTCTACAGTGCAGGGTGGTGTAGGGTGACCATACGAAAAGGAGGACAGGGCTCCTGTATCTTTAACAGTTGCATAGAAAAGGGAATTTCAGCAGGTGTCGTTTGTATATATGGAGAACCTGGTGAAATTTCCTCTTCATCACCACAGTTAAAGCTGCAGGAGCTATACTAGAGTGACCAGATTTAAAAGAGGGCAGGGCACCTGCAGCTTTAACTATTGTGATGAAGAGGAAATTTCACCAGGTGTTCCATATATACAAACCACACCTGCTGAAATTTCCTTTTCTATGCAACTGTTAAAGATACAGGGGCCCTGTCCTCCTTTTCATATGGTCACCCTAGGGTGGTGGCGCTTTCAGGGCCTTGGTCTGTTAAAAACAACAACCCATAAGAGGAGGGATAGGAATGTGTCCTGACAAAAAAGTCACACCCATGGGACCAAAACAAGCATTACTTCAAATGTTTCTCTAGCAGCTATGTCTCCCCCCTCATTTTACTCTAGAGTAGGCACAGGGACTCCATTATGCATTGGGACCATGGTGTGGGAGGTAGGGGGCCTTTTAAGATCCATATCATTAGTCCCGTGCCTCCTCTAGAGTAAAAAGAGAGAGAGAGAGAGAGAGAGGAGAAATACGTTGCTGCTAGAGATACGTTTAAAGTAATGTGTGTTTTGGCCGACAGCCTCTTTTCTGCCAGGGAATCGTAGGGTTGTAATCCAGCTCAGGATAAAATGTTGCATATGACATTTGCCACTGCAGGCTAGAGACAGCTAATTAAATGATGAAGCAAACTTTTTTCTCAAGGAATAGACATATTTTTTTAAAAAAAACAAAACAAAACAGTCAACCTTCTTTGGCACTGACAAAACCAT
Organism: Elgaria multicarinata webbii; assembly: GCF_023053635.1. Classification (NCBI taxonomy): domain Eukaryota; kingdom Metazoa; phylum Chordata; class Lepidosauria; order Squamata; family Anguidae; genus Elgaria; species Elgaria multicarinata. The sequence continues at coordinate 111,341,136 of NC_086177.1, read as the reverse complement.
CCATTAAAAACAATCAGTGTTTTTAGATCAACCCTAAGCATGATTAAGGTCCTAATCCTACACATTTTTGGACCACAAAAAATTCTACCACTCCCAATATGTCTGTTCTAAGCATGCATAGGATTGCACCCTAAATAAATGTACACACATGATTTCACCATTCCTGTCCTCAGCAGCATTCATACAATTGGGGTAACCTTAGCTGTTGCCTTCAGGAAACCCTGCTTATGCACAGTACTTCCAAAATGTCAACGTCTGGCTGCCAAGTTGAATTATTGATGAATATCCTATTTTGCTTTCTGTCCACCATCTGTCTTCTTCCTTCTGACGGAAATGAGCACCTGTGGACCATTCCTTACAATAACTCACCCATCCATAACAGCAGCAGTTTCAATGAAGAGAAAACAGAACGAAGCTTTCATTGGGAAACAGGGGCGCAAGAGAAGCTTTATCATGCCAACAGTGAGGAGACCACTTGGTTGGGTTAACTGGTGGGCCAAGTCTAGTCTAGAACAATCTAGAACAGAGACCTCCCGCTTCTGGCAGCAGTCAGCAGCTCATGCGCAATGTTCTGGCTGACCTCCCACCTAGCCTGCTAGAAGAGTAAGGTAGTCATAGCCATACACAAGTGCAATGAATCTGGCATCTCGTTAACCTCGTTTGTCATTTAATTGCCAGGTAACGGGGACAAAAACTAAAACAAGTATACAGCAACCCTAAACATATCAGGATGCCAACTTGTATTTTTTTTTATGGATAGTCCTAAATCTTTTAGGGTTGACTCACCAACTCTCAGATATTTGATTTTCCTATATGGTATGTTCACCTTGGAATTTTGTTGAATATGCCAGGTATTTTAAGATGATGATGAAGATGAAGATGATGATGATGATGATGATGATGATGATGATGATGATGATGATATTGATATTTAAGATCTACTGTTCCCAAACTATGACCCACTCCATGACTCATTGCAATCTGAGGGCCTTGCTAGACCTATCTGATAATCCGGTGGGGAGTCGGGGCGACGCAGTGCTACACCTAGCGCGGGCCGTCACCCTTTTCTACACGTAACACGCGATGGGGCAAGGGAAAGCCCCGTCGCGTCCTCCATTATTTTTTGGACTTAAAGGGCCATGTGTGCAGGAGCGCACCAATGGAAAAATAAGTCTGTTTTTTTTAAAAAATAAAGGGTTCCTCGCTCCCCCTGCCCCTGATTTCCCCCCACAATGTCTGATGTCCCCCTGCCCGCTAGCTCGCCCGTCCTCCACCCGCTCGCCATGTCTGCCCCCCGCTTGCTCACCCATCCCCACTCGCCATGCCCACCTGATCACCTGCCTGCCATGTCCGATGCCCCCTCTGCTCCCCCCCGTCCGTGATCTCCCCACCTTGGCTCCGCTCTTTCCCCCCCATCTCTCCTGCTGGGTCCGCTTTTTCTCCCCCCCCGCCCCATGATTTCCCCCGCCCCCCGGCCCGATGGGCACAGCGCTCCTATGGAATGCTGTGCCCAGTGCGTGGCTTCTCCCGGCTACTCGCGAGTAAGCGAGCAGCCGGGAAAAGCCATGGAAGTAGCTAGACCTTCCACAGCCCCGGCCTCAGCCCAGGGCTGTGGAAAAGCCGGGCCATAAGCGGATCCGCTTATCCCGGGTCAAGGGAGGACTTAGCCGGGCCTGACCCTGGGTTCCCCTGTGCATCATCTGCACACACAGCAGGAAGCCCGGGCCTCACACCGGGCTAAGTCCTCGTCTAGCAATGGCCTGAGTCCCCAATTCTTGATGTAGCAAAACTCACCAAGTCCCATCTCAAGCTAACTCCTTGACTCACTAAACCGTGCCAGCACTCCAGCCCCCTTCCCCCCCCCACAAAACCCCACACTCCACCTCATGGCCTCCCAACCCCCATGAGTCTCCATCTCCCCTGTCCCACCAGTTTCCCACAGATCAGATCAGGATGTACAAGGATTTTGTTTCAGTTCACAAATCACTCTAAACTGCCCCATTTCCAACCCTAAATGTGAATATGAACAGGAGCTCATGTTCACTGAAAAAAGATCACAAATCCCCAAACTTGCACTCACATTTGCAAAATGGACACTTTTAAAAAGGCTCAAATTAAGAATTTTACACTTTAAAAATGCACAATTTAAAAATGTGCAGTTTAAAGTATGCATTTTAAAAAGCATGGATTTTTTTTAAAGTGTGCATTTTTAAATGTTAACTTTCCCCAAAAAACACACACTTTAACAACAACAACAACAACAATAATAATAATAAATATTTGCATGCTTTAGTCAATAGGGGAAGTGCACAATTTAGAAAAATGCACTCCTCCCATTCAAATGAAACAGTTCAGAACTCAGTATGGGAGCAAGCGAAAATGAGTTCAGAGAATTTTGTTGAAAATTTTGTTGAAAATTCTTTAGCATCTGTGTTAAACCCCCACCCCACCTCGAAGACCACAAACTAGGATTTGTATTTAAGCCTCCCATTCATTGTTTGCTGCCTATCACAATGGCCACAGCTAGACCTAAGGTAGGGTGACCATATTAAAAGGAGGACAGGGCTCCTGTACCTTTAACAGTTGCATAGAAAAAGGAATTTCAGCAGGTGTCATTTGTATATACAGAGAACCTGGTGAAATTCCCTCTTCATCACAACAGTTAAAGGTGCAGGAGCTATACTAGAGTGACCAGATTTAAAAGAGGGCAGGGCACCTGCAGCTTTAATTGGTGTGATGAAGAGGGAATTTCACCAAGTTCCCCATATATACAAATGATACCTGCTGAACTTCCCTTTTCAATACAACTGTTAAAGATACAAGAGCCCTGTCCTCCTTTTCCTGTGGTCACCCTACCTAAGGTTTATCCTGGGATCATCCAGGGTTCACCCCTGCCTGAGCACTGGATCCCCTGTGTGTCACCTAGATGAACAGGTTTGACCCCTGGATGATCCAGGGATAAACCTTAGGTCTAGCTCTTTACCGGGGGTGTGGGGTGTGTGCATCTTCCAGCCTTGTCTCAAACTCTAGACTCCTGGGCTCGGGAAAGTGGACACAATTGCACCCGCAGGAGTTGCATCATGCTACCATTCAGCTCAGACAGCCTTTATTTACATCCCCTTGTGCCTCATCAAGAGACTGAAGCAGTCGAGTAGCACCACAGAAGGGCATTGATACCAGAGTCTGAATGCGGCCACACAGAGAAGCCAAATCCACATGGCCAAAGTCAGAGAACATTTCATCAAGGAGATGGAGAACCATCCTGGAGGAGATGGAGACAGGTGCGTTGCCACAGTTGTGCAACAAAGGGAGGGTTAAAAATAAACAAACAAAAAAGACGGTGGAACCTCACTGGTGTAGAGCTGAGCAAAAAGACCAGAGGCGGAATGGGAGATGTATTTTAGCTGTTCCCCCGCTGCAAGGCCAAAGAGCGTTTCCTAGCTAATTTGAGCCTTAGAGTCAATGAGAACGGACAGTCCTGGCCTGCAGCCTCATTTCAACTCAAGTTGGTGGTGACAGCGTGGGGGAGGGAATCAAAACCGAGGCACTCAAAATGCAGATGCTAGTAATGGAGTTCATCAGAAGGCATCCTGTGGTGAAGGAGGAAGAGAACAGAAATGGGAGGATAGCTGGATGACTTGAAGGCCTTGCCTGGGTTTTAATGCAGCTGCAGCTAAATTATACAACAGGGCTGTTCGTCTTCTGTCATCTTCACCTTCATAGGCTGTGCTGGAGCGGTGGAAGATTCAAAGGCACTAGACATGATGCTAGAAACTAGGGCTGTGCACGGACCCCACCGATCCTCTTCTCTTCCAGATTCACAAAGTGCGAATCGGGCCCGCTCCGCCCCGCCTTGATCCACCAAGGGTCCGCTGTGGAGCTCCGGCTCCAAATCAGAGCTCCGCAGCAGCGGGGGGCGGTGCAAAGTAAGCCCCCCTCCCTCTTCCCCCCTACCTGCGTCCGTCCTGGCCCGTCGCCAGCTTCACTAGAGCCTGTGGCTCAACCAGGAACTGTAGGCCCCGGGTCTAATGAAGCCGGCAACGGGCCGTGACGGACGCAGGTAAGTCCCCCTCCCCCTTGCCCCCTTATCTGGCTCTGCCACCGTCGCCGTACAGGCTGCAGTGGCGGCAGGGCCAGGAACCCCATCCTCCCCCTTACCTGCATCCGTCCACAGTACTGCGGCTGCTTCAACTGAGCCCGAGGACTCAAACAGGAAGTCCAGGCGGCCTGGTATTCCTGTTTGAGTCCTTGGGCTCACTTGAAGCAGCCGCGGGACTGCAGACGGATGCAGGTAAGACCCCCTCCTCCCCCTTGCCCCCTTGCCATCGCCTTACCTTTTTTGTGGAGCTCCGGATCGAGGCGAAGGATCCGCCTTCACCTCAATCCGCGACGCTCCGCTGCTCCCCCGATCCTCTTCGCCTCCGCCTTAAGGGGAGGCGAAGCACCCCGATCTGCTTCTGCTTCTCTGGTCTGAGGAGAAGCGGAGCACAGCCCTACTAGAAACCCTTCCCAATGTATCCCACGACCTAGAGAGATATGGACGTATCTCACAGGCAGCTGGTTGGCCACTGTGTGAACAGAATGGTGGACTAAATAGACCTTTGGTCTGATTCAGCATGGCTCTATGTTCTTATGTCTGTAAGAAACCTGCCAGATCAGTCCAATCTATCTAGTTCTATTCCAGCATCCTGCTTCCTGTGGCTCTGAGGAGTCCATGCTCAGGACATGAAGGCCACAGTTTGTGCCACCTTCCTCAACTCTCATTCAGCTCTCTGAACAGGGCCGTTCCAGTAGCTCTATATGGCCATTGTGTCATCCAGAAATGTGTCTAACCTCCTTTAAAAACCATGCGCTGGGCAGCTAAAATTTATTATGTTTACCTCTTTAATTGGCTATGGCTCCCTGAGCATCAGGTGGGCTCAAGGACTAACGCACACCTTTTCATGCTGCAAACCACTCTAGGCACACCGTTGCTGCACCAACCGGAATCGTGTGCCTCCCATTTCCTCCGTCCTGCTACAGTCCAATCACTCTTTTGCATAAAGAACAGAGTCAACTAACCTTCAGTTGTTGCTGACAAATCTGGGAAACTCGCACTCTGGAATGCGCATCTTGGCATCTCTGCAGTATTCAGAGCTTTGCTTTCCCTTCTCCTCTTGCTGCATCATACATCCAGGATGTCAGTTGTCCTGGAAGGTCCGAGGGGACAGAGGGTTCCTCCATGGCATCTGGAATCACCACAGCCTCGATGGAAGGATTCCCCTCTGCCTTCCTCCCAAGTCATGTTTGCTCTAAGCCCCTCAACCAAGCAAGTGACGGTTGGCAACTGTCGACCCTTCTGTGGGTTTCCAGCCCTGCGATAGTTCGTTCCTTAGCAACTCTGTTTGCCTTCAGCAAAAACAAAATGTCTCTCTGCCTTTAGCTTGCTATTTTGAGCTGAAATTGTGCTGTTTCAAGTTTGCGCTAGCCGCGTGGACAATGGCTGAGGGCTGCACCGCCCACAAACCCTGGCGTTGAACAACAATGAGATGGTTTAGCCTAAGCTGAAACCACCCATTCCTTGAGCCGAAAGAGGGGCAGTTTTCACAGATATTTTCATCAGTATGGAAATGCAGCCCCACCTTTTTGGCAAGGTTAAGGTGATCCCTGCAAAAGGGATGAAAGTGGTCACCTAGTAAAGAAGCAAAGCCCTGAATACACTTTGGCCAGATCTACACCTTGTGTCAAATCATTATGAATGTGGAATAAATAGCAGGATGTAACACTATGAAAACCGTCTATGGAATGTGGAGGGTGCCCCAACAGTTTTCAGTGCATTTCAATACCACCATAAAGCAGTAGTGTAGATCTAGACTTTGTCTGCTCTCACAAATTTCAATGGCTCACATTATCTAGGGGCATGTCTACATCACAAGGGTGTAGGGGGAGGTTCCCTGGGTGTCCGCATGGCTGCGCAATGTCCCGGGAGGATGGCTCGGCCGCCATTTTTAGAAAAGAAAACCAGGGGGGGATCTACACGACTGCTTTTAAAGCGCTTTAAAGCACTTTGAAAACGTTTTGAAACCTGTATATGCAGTGTGTCCTGGGCCTAAACAGTTGTCAAAACTGTTATAGAGCGCTTTAAAGCAGTAGTGTAGATCCACCCCAGGAGAGGAGTGCACATGCGCTCCTTCACTAAAGGTGTGTGGGGGGGGAAACCCTGCTCCCTCCCCCCCACACACCCGATGGGCACGAAGCACCTGAAGAGCTCCGTGCCCCATGCCCAGTTCCTGGCTCCTCGCATTTACTCATGAGGAGCTGGGATGACACTGGGATGGCCACCCACACCCCCCATGGTCTTGGGATGATCACAAGACTATGGGAAAAATTGGGCTAAAAGTCATCCTGATTATCCCAGGGAAATGGAGGGATCATCCCTCTCTGCTCCCAGGATCCCCTGTGCATCATGTGGACGAGCAGGGATGATCGCCAGGATAAGGCATGGTGTAGACATGCCCTAGGGGACCAGTGCAGGAAAACATCCTTCTAAATTAGCTTTGGCTACTCCCTCAGTGACATCAACACATAACGGAATTTGATAGGCTAAATACTGATGTGATACTTCATCACCCTTGATTGGTTGAAACATTCCATAAAAGAAACAAAAAAGAATGCCTAAGGAGAATATAGCATTGAACCACAACAGAATAGGGGAAGAAGACGCAGTACAATGTAACCAGTGACCTAGGGAGGTTGTGGGCTCTCCCACACTAGAGGCCTTCAAGAGGCAGCTGGACAACCCTCTGTCAGGGATACTTTAGGGTGGATTCCTGCATTGAGCAGGGGGTTGGACTTGATGGCCTTGTAGGCCCCTTCCAACTCTGCTATTCTATGATTCTATGACCGTCAGTGAGTAGACACCAAAAAGGGATATATAGGCAGTCGTCCATTCAGCAGCTTTTTGGTTTCCCTCTCAACTATCAGGCCTCATCATGGCCCACAAGGAAGAAAAATGGATGAGACAACAGTCCAAATGCATTCAGTTCAGATGCGTGGCTGAGGCAAAGTAGTTGTTAGCCTGGTCAGGAAGGGTGGGTTGCAAGAAGAATATAGCCAAGCACATGGGTTTCATTGTCTTTCAGTGCAGGTCAGTGTATTGTAAGTTGTAGGAGACACTGCCCCAATCTACGCAAAGCAGGATATTGAACTATGCAAGTGGTATGAAAGTGATGTATAAGAGGCTGGAGCCACACTACTGCTTTATAGTGGTATTGAAGTACACTGACAACTGTAGGGGCTAATTGACGCATATATATATACCGCCTTCATACCACTTTCATACCGCTTTGGTGTGAATCCTGCCTTTTATATTAGGGATGTGCTCCGCTTCTAATTGGACCGGCGAATTAGAAGCGGAGCAGGGTGCTTCGCCTCCCCTTAAGGCGGAGGCGAAGAGGATTGGGAGGCCGGCGGAGCGTGGCGAAGAGGATCGAGGTGAAGGCGGATCCTTCGCCTCGATCCGGAGCTCCGCTGGAAAGGTAAGTGGGGTTTACCGGGCCCTGCCGCTGTCACCCATGCGGCGACAGCGGCAGGGCCCGGTAACCCCCCCTCTCCCTTACCTGCCTCCGTCCGCGGTCCCTCGGCTTCTTCAGTTGAGCCCGCGGTTCAACCAGGAAGTCTAGGCCGCACTTGCGGCCCAGACTTCCTGGCTGAACCACGGGCTCAATTGAAGAAGCCGACGGACCGCGGACGGAGGCAGGTAAGGTCTCCCTCCCCCTTGGTCCCTTACCGGGCTCTGCCGCCGTCGCCGCACGTAACCCCCCCCCCGCCCTCCTCTCCCGGCCTTACCTGGCACCACTCCCCTCCACTGCGGAGCTCCGATTCGGAGCCGGAGCTCCGCAGCGAAGAGGAGCGGAGTATGGGCGGAGCGGCGTGGAGCGGAGCGGGCCAATCCCAAATTTTTGGATCGGCCCGCGGGGCGGAGCGGGGGGTACATGCACACCCCTATTTTATGTACCCCTTTCATACCCCTTCCATAGTGCAACATCCTTCTTGGTGTAGATGAGGCCACTGATTTGCAGCAACAGGATAGAGTCACAAGGTTTCTCCAAGAACTGCAAGCTGACCTCTTCTTAGTGCAATAGCTCCAATGAACAAAAGTCTTCACCAAGGCCATAGCTAGACCTAAGGTTTATCCCTGGATCGTCCAGGGGTCAGACCTGTTCATCTAGGTGACACACAGGGGATCCAGTGCTCAGGCAGGGGCGAACCCTGGATGATCCCAGGATAAACCTTAGGTCAAGCTGTGGCCTGAGTCTTGCCAAGCCATATAAATGCAGCCCCACCAGCCATTTATGGGTGGTCAACCAGAGGCTTGATAAATGTACTATTATTATTATTATTATTATTATTATTATTATTATTATTATTATTATTATTTATTACATTTCTATGCCGCCCAATAGCCGGAGCTCTCTGGGCGGTTCACAAAAATTAAAAACATTCAAAGTATAAAACAACAGTATAAAACCATAATATAAAATACAATATAAAAGCTCAACCAGATAAAAACAGCAGTAATACAAAATTACAAATTTAAAACACCAAGTTAAAATGTATTTATAGACTGTTAAAATGCTGGGAGAATAAAAAGGTCTTCACCTGGCGTCTAAAAGCATATCATGCAGGTGCAAAGTGAACCTCCTTAGGGAGCTCATTCCACAGCTGGGGTGCCACAGCAGAGAAGGCCCTCCTCCTGGTAGCCACCTGCCTCTCTTCCTTTGGCAGGGGCTCGCGGAGAAGAACCCCTGAGGATGACCTTAGGGTCCGGGGAGGTACATATGGGAGGAGGCGTTCCTTCAGATAACCTGGCCCCAAGCTGTTTAGGGCTTTAAATGTTAATACCAGCACTTTGAATGGGGCCCGGACCTGGACTGGCAGCCAATGAAGCTGGAAAAGGACTGGCGTAATGTGGTCTCGTCAGCCAGCCCCTGTTAGTAACTGTGCTGCCCTGTTTTGTACCAGTTGAAGTTTCCGGACCGTTTTCAAAGGCAGCCCCACGTATAATGCATTGCAGTAATCCAAACGAGAGGTTATCAGAGCATGGATAACTGTCTCTCAGGAGATAGCCTAGAACTGTAGCTAGGCTATTGCTCAGGAGTGCCTAAAATGGGGCCACCATGCATGGTTTTAATTTGGCTGTTCCTGTTGCTCAGACCTGCTTTAATAGAAGCACCTATGGCTGCAGCTGCCTGTCTAAGAAGGAATGCCAAACCAGAAACCACCTGAATTCTTAGCTATTTCCCAGCCATCATTGGTTCAAACCCATCCTCCAGTTCTGCTGTTTCTCTCTCAGCCATTCAATCCATGCGCTCCGCCTCCACCGTTCGGAAGCGCCTTACAGATCCTAGAAGGAGCCCACACACACTGAGATAGATTCTCACCCAACACAGCATCCTCCTGGTACATTTGTCTAACTCATTTTTAATTGTAAGAAAATAGAAGGAGGAAGAAGCATAGTCAAGGAGAGGTTCCGGTTTAGCAGCAACTGCCAAGAGCAACTGTTTTGGTGAATCATGCATAATTCAGAAAGTAAATGTTGGTTGAAGTTTGTTTGTTTTTAAAATATATATATATAATAAATAAATCATCCGCCTTTGGCAGATCGAGCATTCTAAAATACTCCCGATGAAAGGAAGGGATTGGGGCTATTTTAGTTCAGATTATCAAAACAGCAGATCACTCAGAAGATTATGTTGCTTAATGTATGAAGACACAGCTGAGGCAGACTAAGCATCTTTGGGGGAAATGCTTGTCCCTCTGTGTGCAAGCTTGTTCAGATCTTCGTAATTTTCTGGTTTAGCCAGTTAAAAATGTCAGGAAAACCTTGGGGAGCAGTAGATTGATTGGTACAATTAGCCCAACAGTGGCTGTCTTGTAGACCTCGCACGTACATATGCAATGCAGACTTGCATGGATGGTCCATCTGGGCCATCTATTCTAGACTTTCCCAGCTTGGCGCCCTCTAGGACTGCAATCTGCATAATTCTCACCTGTTCTCCCAACTACATTAACTGTGAGCCATTTTGTCACACACGCACACACACACACCTGGAATCAGAGCCACCAGCGTCTACTGGGATGAGCTGTCCTTCGGTCCTGATGTGGAACCAACCACTCCTATTGACGGTTGAAAAGGTTTTCTAAGTCCTAGCAAAGCTGAGCTGCATTCTCTAGACAGGTAGATAGTTATAATCCATGTTAAAGATGGAACAAAACAAGTAAAAGCAGAGTATTTACCCTGAGTTAAAGAATCGAGAATAAAGATAACATCTTTCCATGGATGCAAGGGAGAGCTACAAGACAGGTGATTAAAGCGCACAAAGAAACGTGATCATTTCCCTTCATCTCTGTCCAATTTATTTGTTACCAAGGAAGGGAATGTTAAAAGCTGATGGCAGGTTGGGAGTAGAAGAAAGTCCCATATTCTTATTGGTGGTGCCGGGACAACTCTGTAACCATGACAACATGCAGCTTGACTTATTCTCTATAAGAGAATGATCTTTCTTCTTCTTCTTTTTTTCTCCTCGACCTTCTGTGACACTTTTCCACGTTTTCCATACAAAGGATGGTGGCCCAATTTGGAATATTTTGCAAGGAGACTGCTTGGACATAAACCCACGTAGCTTCAGGTACCATTGGGACTGCAATTCTCCATGGGGGTTGATGTTGTCCCTGGTTGGGATTTTGCATCTATATACAGGTCAACAACGGACTTGTATTGTATGAGTGCCAGTCTAAATGACCTGTCCTTGGTGCTGAACTCTATTCCTAAAACGGAATCAATACTATGGACAGCTCATTTCGAGTTCTGACAGGTTCTGATAGCTCATTTAGAGCTCTGTCTGCTTCTGGCTGACACCAGAATGGAATCACAGATCCACAGAAATCAGAACCAACAGCCTCAACTAGTGTGTGTGTGTGTTGGAGGGGGTATGTTTACAATTCATCTCTACAGGACATACAATTAATATTCCTCCCCTCTCCCTAGGAACCATGGGAATTGTAGTTCTGTGAGGACAACTGGGATCACTACTAGAATTCTCTCCACCCTCACCAAACTACCATTCCCATGATTCTTTGGGGTAAGCCATGACAGTTAAACTGGTATAAAAGTAAGATAGGTTTGCAGTGCTGCTTAGTTTACCTCAGTGGTGGTGAACCTCTGAACAGCAGAGGAGATTCCCCCATCTGATTCCTGTGGAGGCTTGGGCAGCTTCCGTAGGCCTTCGCCCACTCCCCTACCTGAACCCCAACATCTGGCCTACAGGTTACTGGAGGATTTGGGAGAAGGCCTACATCCTTGGGCGGGTCAGCAACATGCAGAAAAATCCCTTTGCTGTCTCTGTTCACAGATAACAGAACCCAACAAGAGCAGCCTGAACTTGGGGGAAATGTGAAATGCTTCCAACAGGAGAGCTTCCATAAAAGAGGGAGTTCTAGAACCAGCATGACCAAGGAGAAATCTGTGCACATTTATTGCCTTTTAAAAATGATCTTCTGGAAGGGCCCCAAGAAAAGCCGCAGTCCCCTCAGTTGCTGTTGGACTTGCACACCGTGTGACACTGCATTGCAGCACCCGAGATGGTTAGAGAGGGAGAGAAACAGAAAGGAATGAAGCACCTTCTGAAAGAAACATTAGATGGAGCTTCAGTCAACTACTCTGGGCATCCTGAGGACAAAAAGAGGAGTGTTTCCATTTAAAGCAAAGGACAGAACATCCCTGTCTCCATTGCAAAATGTATCATACGAACATAAGAACATCAGAAGTGCCCTGAGGCTGGATCAGGCCAAGGGTCCATCTAGTCCAGCACTCTGTTCACACAGTGGCCAGCCAGGAATGAACAAGCAGGTCACAGTGCAACAGCACCCTCCCACCTATGTTCCCCAGCAACTGGTGCACACAGGCTTACTGCCTCAGATACTGGAGATAGCACACAACCATCAGGGCTAGTAGACATTGATAGCCTTCACCTCCAGGAATTTATCCAACCACCTTTCAAAGCCATACAAATTGGTGGCCATCACAACACCTTGTTGTAGTGAGATCCATAATTTAACTATGCACTGTGGGAAGAAGTACTTCCTTTTATTTATCCCCACATGAAAACCAGGCTTCAGAGGGTTGGTTCTCCCAGAAGTAGTCAATCTATATTTTAAGGCTTTACCACCTCGGAGTACTACTCATATGACTAGATCCTCCTGTTTAAAACACACACAGAGAGAGAGACAATATGTGCCAACAGTGCGATATGGCTGCAAGAAAGGCAAATGCTATTTTGGGCTGCATTAATAGAAGTATAGCTTCCAAATCACGTGAGATCCTGGTTCCTCTCTATTCGGCCCTGGTTAGGCCTCATCTAGAGTATTGCATCCAGTTCTGGGCTCCACAATTCAAGAAGGACGCAGACAAGCTGGAGCGTGTTCAGAAGAGGGCAACCAGGATGATCAGAGGTCTAGAAACAAAGCCCTATGAAAAGAGACTGAAAGAACTGGGCATGTTTAGCCTGGAGAAAAGATTGAGGGGAGACATGATAGCACTCTTCAAATACTTAAAAGGTTGTCACACAGAGGAGGCCCAGGATCTCTTCTCAATCCTCCCAGAGTGCAGGACACGGAATAACGGGCTCAAGTTAAAGGAAGCCAGATTCCGGCCGGACATCAGAAAAAACTTCCTGACTGTTAGAGCAGTGCGACGGTGGAATCAGCTACCTAGGGAAGTTGTGGGCTCTCCCACACTAGAGGCATTCAAGAGGCAGCTGGACAACCCTCTGTCAGGGATGCTTTAGGGTGGATTCCTGCATTGAGCAGGGGGTTGGACTCGATGGCCTTGTAGGCCCCTTCCAACTCTGCTATTCTATGATTCTGAACTCCACCCTTCACATAGGATACAAGCATGCAAGGGGAATGAGTTCTAGCCAGTGTTCAAGAATATTTTCCCCACAATGGAACATTCTACCTTATGAACTCCTACTGGTGGTCTGAAGTGGTATAGCTAAGGAACAGGTGTACCACCTCAGGAGGAGCAAGGGCCATTTCTACACCAGCCCGAAAATCCGGGCTGGTCACAGCCAAATCCCTGTGCATCCAAATGACACATAGGGACTCCCAGGGGCAGGGGGAGACAAGCATGGGTTTTCCCAGGGATAAGTACTCCCTGGGAAAACCCGATTCCTCCTGCAGTCTTGGGATCATCCCTAGACCGCAGGAGGTGTGTGGCCACCCATCCTGGCTTCTTCCCTCCTCCCCATGAGTAGCGAAGGTCATCAGACCGAAGGAGCCGGGACAGGGGGAGGCCAGGGCCATCGGGGGTGGGGTGGGGAGCAGCTTCGGGCCTTTTCTTTTTAACCTTATTTTTCTCTGGAGCTCAAGTTCGCTCCAGCTCCTTTTCCTTTTAAAAAAATGGCGCCCGCAACGCACACAACATCCCTTCTCCCATCCAGGACGTCACACGGCCGTGTCGACACAGGGTGGTGATCCCGGAAGTAGGTAAGTCTGCTTTCGTCCCCTCTCTGGCCCTCTATACCTGTAGGTGTATGAAAGGCCAAGGTATGTTTCGTTAGCCAGGTGGATCAGTGGAAAAGAACTGTTGTGAGTTGCTTCTAGAGGACCGGCCCTATTTATTAGGAAGATGAGGTCTCTCTCACAGTGCAACCTGCTACTATGTGCTATAGTTATAGGAGGATTTGAGCTGGATAGTGCCAGGAAAGATTAGGAAGAGGAGGGTCAGCCAGCTCTTTCCTTTACCCCGGTGGACTCAGGACAGCTTTAGCAATTGGGGCATATAGAAGTGTAATAAAAGAATGTTCATGGTGTCCCCACATACACCTCTCTGGTTGCCTGTCAGGCTTCCTACTGCCCCTGCTTTTATATTTTATTTTAAAATAGCTGTTGTTGTTGTTGTTGTTGTTATTATTTAACTGGGAGGCTGGAAGTGTTTCCCTCCAGTACCATCTCTATTTGGGTTCACAAGTGTGCTTTGGAGCTCAAATCAAACCTCCGCCTTATTCTTAGGTTCTTGGGTGAGTTACTTCTCTTTTTCAGCTCTCTAGTTTGCCTTCAAGGGAAATGTATGTTTAGTGACCAACCATGGCGTCTTTTCTAGGGTGACCATATGAAAAGGAGGACAGGGCTCCTGTATCGTTAACAGTTGCATAGAAAAGGGAATTTCAGCAGGAATCATTTGTATATATGGAGAACGTGGTGAAATTCCCTCTTCTTGTAGGCCCCTTCCAACTCTGCTATTCTATGATTCTATGATTCTAAGCTGAATAGGAGCCAACAATGCGATATGGCTGCAAGAAAGGCAAATGCTATTTGGGGCTGCATTAATAGAAGTATAGCTTCCAAATCGCGTGAGGTCCTGGTTCCTCTCTATTCGGCCCTGGTTAGGCCTCATCTAGAGTATTGCGTCCAGTTCTGGGCTCCACAATTCAAGAAGGACGCAGACAAGCTGGAGCGTGTTCAGAGGAGGGCAACCAGGATGATCGGGGGTCTGGAAACAAAGAACTATGAAGAGAGACTGAAAGAACTGGGCATGTTTAGCCTGGAGAAGAGAAGATTGAGGGGAGACATGAGGGCACTCTTCAAATACTTAAAAGGTTGTCACACAGAGGAGGGCCAGGATCTCTTCTTGATCCTCCCAGAGTGCAGGCCACGAAACAACGGGCTCAAGTTAAAGGAAGCCAGATTCTGGCAGGACATCAGAAAAAACTTCCTGACTGTTAGAGCAGTACGACAATGGAATCAGTTGCCTGGTGAAGTTGTGGGCGCTCCCACACTAGAGGTCTTCAAGAGGCAGCTGGACAACCCTCTGTCAGGGATGCTTTAGGGTGGATTCCTGCATTGAGCAGGGGGTTGGAGTCGATGGCCTTGTAGGCCCCCTCCAGCTCTGCTATTCTATGATTCTATGGAAATAAGGAAAATGCGAAAGGGCAAAGATGACAATGAGCCATGGACCTCACTAAGGGAACATTTGCATTTGAATTTCTAGGAGGACTCCTTGTGCTTTTCCATTAGCTCTCCATACTTACTTGTAGGCCTGAATGCAACTCAGGAAGAACTATTTAGGGCATGATCCAATGCATGTTTAGTCATAGGGTGACCATATGAAAAGGAGGACAGGGCTCCTGTATCTTTAACAGTTGTATTGAAAGGGAATTTCAGCAGGTGCCATTTGTATATATGGTGAACCTGGGGAAATTCCCTCTTCATCACAACAGTTAAAGCTGCAAGTGCCCTACTCTCCTTTAAATATGGTCACAGTATAGGTGCAGTATAGCTCCTGCAGCTTTAACTGTTGTGATGAAGAGGAAATTTCACCAGGTGTTAGGGAGACAGGAGCAGGCAGAGACCATCAGAGCCTGCTTCAGTTGCATACACACACACACACACACACACACACACACACACACACACACACACAAACACGGCTAACTGTCATCTTCACCCTGTGGGGAAGAAGAAGGAGCCATTGATCTGCCCCTCCATTGGGAGATGGGGGGGAGCAGGGCCTTCCCACCAGCATGAACAGTCTCCTTAATTTCTTTTTCTTTTCTCCCTCTTCCCTCCCCACCCCTTTTCCTTGTGTGCCATGTCTTTTTTAGAATATAATCCAGAGGGCAGGGACTGTCTTCTTTACTGATCAATTGTAAGCCACACCTGAAGCCTTTTTGGCTGAGGTGCCAGATAAAAATACTCTAAATAAATATATAAATAAATGAACTGTTAAAGATACAGGAGCCCTGTCCTGCTTTTCATATGGTCACGCTAGTTTAGACAGGAAAAAAATGTCCTAAAATTCCCTAGCATTTCCCATTCAGCCATGCTGTGCCCCATCGACCAGTAGGCCTCTGCAGAAGGAGATGTGCTGACCGACCTCACACGAACAGAGGCACGTGCAAGTGATATCTGGCACATGCGGCGCGGAAATGTCACCGACGTAGCAGGAACGGCCCTCCGGCTGTGCTGCTGCTACTGCTTTCATCAGTGCACCATTGCTTCCAGCAGCAGGACTGAAAAGGAATCACTCTGTTGGGAGCATCTCTGCCAGGAGCCACGCTTCAAGGAGGCCAGGAGGAGGAGAAGGGCCCCTGAAGGCTAATATCGCCTCGTAAGTTCCTCCTCCGGCCAGTGTCACCAAAAGGACCCATCAATGCTGTGATTTGATGAGCGTCTCCGCATCCCCCCCCCCAAACCTCCCTTGGTCAGGGCTCAGTGTCTACAATGTGTAATAAATAAATGGATAAAATGCATTGAGCAGGGGGTTGGACTCGATGGCCTTATAGGCCCCTTCCAACTCTACTATTCTACAATTCCATGAGTCTATGAAATTGTATTTATCTAATACTGTACATAGTTTTTAGAAAACATTTGGGGGAGTAAATATCTGAACACCTTGTCTTAAACATTTTATCATCATGCTAAAATAAAAGATCCCATAATCCATTTTTTTCTTCATCCCCCCCCCCAATTTTTCTGATTTTTCAGAAAAAAACAAAAAAGTCTTCACAAAAGCTTGGAAAAAAACATTCCCCCCCCCGAATTTTTCCATTTTTTCCCCAGGCCTTCACATCTCTAGTCAGGGATGCCTTAAGGTGGATCCCTGCATTAAGCAGGGGGTTGGACTCGATGGCCTTATAGGCCCCTTCCAACTCTACTATTCTACAATTCTATGAGTCTATGAAATTGTATTTATCTAATACTGTACATAGTTTTTAGAAAACATTTGGGGGAGTAAATATCTGAACACCTTGTCTTAAACATTTTATCATCATGCTAAAATAGAAGATCCCATAATCCATTTTTCTTCATTCCCCACCATTTTTCAGAAAAAAAAAACAAATCCCATAATCCATTTTTTTCTTTATTCTCCCCACACACAATTTTTCAGGAAAAAAAGTCTTTACAAAAATTTGGAAAAAAACATTTCCCCCCCTGAATTTTTCCATTTTTTTCCCCTGGCCTTCACATCTCTAGTTAGGGATGCTTTAGGGTGGATTCCTGCATTGAGCAGGGGGTTGGACTTGATGCCCTTATAGGCCCCTTCCAACTCTACTATTCTATTATTCTATGAAAAATAATGTCCTTTATGACTGAACATCCAATAAATGTTTTCTTATTAAATTATTATTATTTATTATTATTATTTATTTATATAGCACCATCAATGTACATGGTGCTGTACAGAGTAAAATAGTAAATAGCAAGACCCTGCCGCATAGGCTTACATTCTAATAAAATCATAGCAAAGCAATAAGGAGGGGAAGAGAATGCAAACAGGCACTGGGTAGGGTAAACAGGCACAGGGTAGGGTAAAACTAACAGTATAGAGTCCAAACAACATCAGGTTTTAAAAGCTTTAGGAAAAAGAAAAGTTTTTAGCTGAAGTAAAGTAAAACAAAAAACAAAAACATTGGGTCCACACCATGATGAATGTGCTTCACATGCCTATGGGTACAACTATTCCCAGCATGGAGGTGATTGTGTTGTACCTGGTGCCTCTTAAAAAACAGAGGTGGCAACCCTAATTCAACACCACAAATATGGACGAAAACACGGCGATTCACAACACTCAAAGCCTTGATGGGTGAATCTTTGAGTTGTGGCTTCTACCGCATTCATTATTTTTAAAAAAACTAAATTCTTTATGTCCTGTTTATGAAGAAATGTGCAAATCTGATTAGTTCTTTTTTTAAACAAAATCAATGAAAATTGAATTTTCTTCCATCCCTAAAATATGCACTTGATAATCTATTCAAAAGTGAACATCGCCCCCTGATGGTGGAGCAGATTTCTTTGCGTGAGCGCGTGAGCGCACTTAAAACTGCCCCAAAGGGATACTGCTTGCATGAACATATGCCTTCTTAGTTGTTTACTTCAAGGGCTCTAACACAGCTGCTGAAGAGAGGACTGAGCCTCTTTGCCAAGCTTATGAACTCTGACAAGTTTGCAGCCCTGAGCAGAATCATCCGTACTGCTTAGTTGCACAGCCTACATGCAGACATAATCAGATACAATCCGCCAGCACAGATGGGCCTTTACGAAAGGACTGGGGGGGAAACAGACACATAGAATCATAGAATCATAGAAGAGCAGAGTTGGAAGGGTCCTACAAGGCCATCGAGTCCAACCCCCTGCTCAATGCAAGAATCCACCCTAAAGCATCCCTGACAGATGGTTGTCCAGCTGCCTCTTGAAGGCCTCTAGTGTGGGAGAGCCCACAACCTCCCTAGGTAACTGGTTCCATTGTCATACTGCTCTAACAGTCAGGAAGTTTTTCCTGCTGTCCAGCTGGAATCTGGCTTCCTTTAACTTGAGCCCATTTGCTGCTCCTCTTGTTGTTGTTGTTGTTTATTAATTATTATTACTATCATCATCATCATTTCTCTATAATAAAAGCATGGGTCAAGGCTCACAATTTCCCCTTAGACTAAGGCCACAGCTAGACCTAAGGTTTATCCTGGGATCATCCAGGGTTCACCCCTGCCTGAGCACTGGATCTCCTGTGTGTCACCTAGATGTACAAGTTTGACTAGGGTGACCATATTTTGGAAACCAAAAAGGAGGACAACATGGTCACCTCCCAAGGGGGCGTGTGCAGTACCAAGGGGGCGTGCCCACCCGAACATAGCCTTGGTCACATGTCTGATTTTACAGCACACATTTAAGACAAATCTGTTCTACATAGCATCTTAATGTTAAAATCAATGAAATAAAGAACAAGTGAGAGATTCAATGTATCTGAAATTAACTTCACTCACTCCTACTTTTGTAGGTTTTGCTGTACTCTGAAGCTTTTGCTGTACTCTGTGTGTTACATTCTCCCCTTCCGTCAAATATCTTTTCTGACTGTATCTTCACTCATTGCAAGATGCTGCTGTTGTTAACAGGGTTTGCTACTGCCCCCAGATCTGTTTCAAATTTTGTATGGCTAAAGCTCTACCTAAAAGCTATCATGGTGCCAACTTTCAGCTCTTTATCTTTAAAAATGACAGTTTTAAAAATAATAATTTTAAAACCTCATTTTTTAAAAAAATCCTAAAAAAATCAATGGATGAACAGATCTGTTTCAAGTTTGGTGTGGCTAAAGCGCAACCTAAATCCTTTCATGGTGCAAAGTTTCATCTTTTTATCTTTAAAAATGATGGTTTAAAAAATAATAGTTTTAAAACCTCAATATTTAAAAAATTCCTAAAAAAATCAATGGATGAACGGATCTGTTTCAAATTTGGTATGACTAAAGCCCTTCCTATGAGCTACCATTGTGCCAAGTTTCATGTCTTTATCTTAAAAAATGACAGAGTTATAAGCATTTTTGTTAATTCCCATTAGAGCTGCTCTTTGAAAAAAAAATCCGGATTTCCCCTCCCGGATTTGCCATCAGAAACCCGGGCAAATCCAGGCAAATCCGGTCATATGGTCACCCTAGACCCCTGGACGATCCAGGGATAAACCTTAGGTATAGCTATGGCCTAAGGCCTTAGCTAGACCTTATGATTATCCCAGGCAAATTGAGTGGTCATCCCTGCCTGCTCCTAGGATTCCCTGTGTGTCACTTGCATGATCCCGGGACGATCCTGGGATATAGGCCTGGTCTACCTATGACCTAAAACTCTCCAAACTATATCTTTTTCCATTGTGGCCTTTTCTACACCTAAGGGTTATCCAAGGAAAATGGAGGGATCATGCTGCCTGCTCCCGGGATCCCCTGTGTGGCATTTGGATGCACAGGAATGATCCCGGGATGTTCCCAGGATGTAGGGCTGGTGTAGACATGCCCTGTGTCTCCCTCATTGAAAAAGAACCCAGACATGGCTAAATTCCATGAAGAAAGCGAAAAGGGGTGAGAGGTATGGAAGGAAAACCAATATTCTTCTTACTCTAGTTTTTAATGTGAACTAACATAATTAATGATTAAAGAAGTGGGTGAGAGATGCCACAGAAAATTGTCGCCAATTGCTGTCCAGAGTGGAATTGGTGTGAAATCAAACCATGGACCAAAATGGATGAGCAGAGTACCAGCAGATAGATCACATCCATGGTTTGCCGTCACTCCCATTCACACTGCAGTACTTCCTACTTATATATAATTTTATTTTAATTTAGTATGCAGGATGTTTTCATGGAAGTACGTTTCAGTCAGAGCTGAATCTAATACAGTCACTGAGTAGAAGCTGGAGTTGGGATGGTCAGTACAGCAGAACAAATCAACACTAGGCCCTCATACACTAAGCAGGTTATTGCACTATGAAAGTCGTATATAAAAGGCAGGAGCCACACCAAGCAGGATTTAGTGGTATGAAAGCAGTATATGGTATGTGTCAATGGGCCCCAACAGTTGTCAGTGCACATCAGCACTGCTATAAAGCAGTAGTGTGGCTCCTGCCTTTTATATATCACTTTCATAGTGGAATATCCTGCATAGTGTAGATGAAGCCTAGGAAAGCCATCATTGCCCAGGCAAAATTCTAGCCAGAACAGTGAGCCTTTATGCTCCCCTTCCCCCATTCAGGAGAGCCTGGTTGAGTAGAGTCTCTGCCCTGGATGGGGGCCCTTCAATGTCTAATGACCAACCTCTCTCATTACACCAGTCTTAAAATCTCTTCACTGGCTGCCAATTAGTTTCTGAGCAAAGTATAAAGTGTTGGTTGTCACCTTTAAAGCCCTACATGGTTTGAGTTCCAGGCTACCTGTGGGATCGCCTTCCCCCATACAATCCGCCCCACACACTCAGGTCCTCTGGGAAGAATTGACTTTAGTCAGTGAAAACTAGGCTGACAACTATTACCCAGAGGACCTTCTCTTCTGCGGCTCTCAGACTGTGGAATGGCCTGCTGGGAGACATTCGCCAACTTAACAGTCTTCCCGAATTTAAGAAAGCCATAAAGACTGACCTCTTCCAGCAGGTCTACCCAGAAGTTTTTTAACATGTCCAATAGTTATTTTAATATTGTGTCATTTTTATATGTTTTTGTATTTAATGTCGTTCCCCACCCCGATCCAGACGGAGAGGTGGGTAAGAAATAAATATTCTATTCTATTCTATTTCAAGCTTTTAGAATGGGGAAAAATACTGTGCAGGAGCTGAGAATTCACCAAACGGTTGGCAGTCATGAAGGGCCCACCTGAGATATTTTGCTGCCTAAGGTGAAGAACAAGATGGTGCTCTATCCCATTTCACATACAACAGCTGACTAGACTGATTCTTCCACACTCATGATGGAAGAGCAACTTTCATTGAACCTGAAGGCAGAAGGTAGCTTAGGGAGCGTGAGGCAGGCCATGAGGCACACAGGTCTCTGCTTCACCTTGCCTAATGGTAGGGCTGGTCCTACAGTCCGTTGAAAGAAGGCAGGGCCAGCGTAAGGGGTGTGGCCATCTGGAGAATCCTGATTTGGCCCATGAGCCTGAGGTTCGTGATTGGAGCATAAGCCTAGTCTAGGGTGATGCTCCGATCTGTAGCCCTGGTGGCTCACTACGTGGAGAAACTGTGCTCAGAGGAATGAGTCCTCAGACATAGGCCACAGCTAGACCTAAGGTTTATCCCAGGATCATCCTGGGTTCATCCCTGCCTGAGCGCTGGATGCCCTGTGTGGCACTTAGATGAACAGGTTTGACCTCAGGACAATTCTGGGATAAACCTTAGGTCTAGCTACGGCCATAGTTGGTAGCCTTACAGTACCGATTCAATGGAGCATCCATGAAAGCAAGCAGGGGATGGATCACAGCACTAACAAGAGCAGAGACCACCAGTGAGGGAGGAAGCAGCAGCCAGGCACCTCTCCATTGTGCCTGGGTCCAGCTCCAGCTGAGAGCCCCCTCCCTCCTGCTAACAACTGTCTCTGCAGAGACCACCAGTGAGGGAGGAAGCAGCAGCCAGGCACCTCTCCATCATGCCTGGGTCCAGCTCCAGCAGAGAGCCCCCTCCCTCCTGCTACCAACTGTCTCAACAGAGGCCACCAGTGAGGGAGGAAGCAGCAACCAGGCACCTCTCCATTGTGCCTGGGTCCAGCTCCAGCTGAGAGCCCCTCCCTCCTGCTAACAACTGTCTCTGAAGAGACCACCAGTGAGGGAGGAATCAGCAGCCAGGCACCTCTCCATCGTGCCTGGGTCCAGCTCCAGCAGAGAGCCCCTCCCTCCTCCTACCAACTGTCTCAACAGAGGCCACCAGTGAGGGAGGAAGCAGCAACCAGGCACCTCTCCATTGTGCCTGGTTCCAGCTCCAGCAGAGAGCCCCCTCCCTCCTGCTACCAACTGTCTCTGCAGAGACCACCAGTGAGGGAGGAAGCAGCAGCCAGGCACCTCTCCATCATGCCTGGGTCCAGCTCCAGCTGAGAGCCCCCTCCCTCCTGCTGCCAACTGCCAACTTTAACTGCTGAACTTTGCTACTAAGATTGTAGTGCCTGAATTTGTTTTCCTTTCCCCCCTCCTCCTCCCTCCCAATCCCCTTTCCTTTTGTGTCATGTCTTTTAGATTGTAAGCCTGTGGGCAGGGACTGTCAAGAAATACTTTTGTAAGACACCGTGAAAGCCTTTTTTGGCTGAATGGCGGCATAAAAATGCTTAAATAAATAAAAAAAATAAAAAAATCTGGGATCCACAGAAATCCATGGCCAGGAAATTCAAGCCAGGATTACAAGTGGGGTTTGGGTTTCCTCCATTCTTTAAAAGCTTTTACATTCTCCGATCCCAGACATACTGGGACTTAATGTACAGAATCTGCTGACACAGTGCTATTAGCACTGGGTCGAAATGGCTTTCCTGATTGCACTGCCTCATTTGCATGCAGCAGGTGGGATGGGGGGAACATTTCATTGATTTTTTCAGAGGTGTTATGTGGAAACTGTCCTAATATCTGAGTGGAACACCCTTGCTCGTATGGCTATCAGCTGCCATTTTCTTCCCAGAATCCCCCTGAGAATAATTTGCCCCTCCTAATCCCCTTCCAAAATTTTAAGCCCAGTTTGGGAAACTTGCAGCTAAAACGTAACTGTGATGGACACTGGTTTTGGTGGTTTTAAAAAGGGATGAGTCAGATTCATGGACGACAAGTCTATCCATGGCTACTTGCAGTCTGTTTATAGTCATGGTGGGGAACAAGATGCTGTATTAGATTGTCCTTTGGTCTGATCTGGTAGATCAGGAGTGTTCAATGTTTCTGGCCCTGAGGGCTGCACATGATACAGGCCTGAAGGTCGGGGCCCACACATGTGCATGGATGCATGTGTATGTGGGTACACAGGATCGGGGGGGGGGTTGGAGAGAGGTACAATTGGCTGGAAATCAGCAGGGACTGTTGGAGGAGGGTAGTGGAGGAGTGTTACAGGGCGCCTATGGGGCTGCAGATAAGGCCTTGGAGGTGTGGGATGTGCACCCTGGCAGTAGACCCTATGAAAGGGTGGGGGCCTGAAACTGAAAGGGGATGGTCTGTCTCAGGTATTAGGAATCTTATGCCAGGAGGCACAAGGGGTGAAGACAGAAGAGTCTGGCATTGTGTGTAATATAATGTGCAAAGGGGAGGTGAATGCAGCTCCACAGACATCTGCTGGCATATTAGAAATGGCTAGAAGTCCACCTTGGAAGATCATAGAATCATAGAACCATAGAATAGTAGAGTTGGAAGGGGCCTATAAGGCCATCGAGTCCAACCCCCTGCTCAATGCAGGAATCCACCTTCAAGCATCCCTGACAGATGGCTGCCCAGCTGCCTCTTGAATGCCTCTAGTGTGGGTAACTCTAGGTAACCGGTTCCATTGTCGTACTGCTCTAACAGTCAGGAAGTTTTTCCTGATGTTCAGCTGGAATCTGGCTTCCTTTAACTTGAGCCCATTATTCCATGTCCTGCACTCTGGGAGGATCGAGAAGAGATCCTGGCCCTCCTGTGTGTGACCACCTTTCAAGTATTTGAAGAGTGCTATCATGTCTCCTCTCAATCTTAGAATCATAGAATCTTAGAACAGCAGAGTTGGAAGGGGCCTACAAGGCCATCGAGTCCAACCCCTTCTTTTCTTCTTTTCTCCAGGCTAAACATGCCCAGTTGTTTCAGTCTCTCTTCGTATTGTCTCTCTCAGATACGAACTGCTCATTTCTGTAGCATAAATACCAAGCTCCATTTAAAAATAAAAAAAAATGTGACAGATGCAATGTTCAAACAAAGACAGTTCACCTGTTCGCAACTCTTTTTTTTTTAAGCAATTAGTATTACTTATTTTAAGATTAAATTGGTAGTATTTTTTAAGGCCCAAATTATCCAAGTCCTTTTTTCTTCTTCACTTCAACAGACAACCTATGATTAACTAAAACAGAGATCAACAAGAATTAATCCTCTCTGGATAATGTGAATAAATGTGCTGTAGGAGGGAAAGCAGGAAACAGCAGCCGAGACATTTCAGAGCTCACATCTCTAAGCACCCTGGAAACTTTTTTTTAAAAAAAGGTTTTGTTTTGTTTCTTAATTCCAGAATCCAAGGGGAAGGGTGAGCCATTTAGCACCCCAATGGCAGCCTTGCTAATTAATGAGTCAAAGCAAAGCTGAACATGATTAATGATGTAACATACAAATCAATACACATGTAAAAGAGTGATTATCAGTCGCAATCAGCAACATAATCAACCAACAGTCATTCTCCTGATGGTGGTTTTCTCTCTTCCGGTCTTTGGAGAGCTAGCCAGCTAGAGAGGGAAATTAATCACTTGTGCTCCATGAATAGAAATGAAACCTGCTGGTATCTGAAATACTTCTGATGTTTCTGAGATACTTCCATCTTAGGGGAGTCCCAGGTCCCCACATGGACATGTTTAGCCTGGGCATGGGTTTAGCCTGGGTTTAGAACTGGGCATGTTTAGCCTGGAGAAGAGAAGATTGAGAGGAGACATGATAGCACTCTTCAAATACTTAAAAGGTTGTCACACAGAGGAGGGCCAAGATCTCTTCTCGATCCTCCCAGAGTGCAGGACATGGAATAACGGGCTCAAGTTAAAGGAAGACAGATTCCAGCTGGACATCAGAAAAAACTTCCTGACTGTTAGAGCAGTACGACAATGGAATCAGTGACCTAGGGAGGTTGTGGGCTCTTTTCCCACACTAGAGGTCTTCAAGAGGCAGCTGGACAACCCTCAGTCAGGGATGCTTTAGGGTAGATTCCTGCATTGAGCAGGGGGTTGGACTCGATGGCCTTGTAGGCCCCTTCCAACTCTGCTGTTCTATGATTCTATGATTCTGTTTCACTTGCAGCAAAACATCCAAATGGTAAATCTCTACCACCAGTCTATGACATTTATCTAAAACAGTCTTCCTCAGTCTGGTGCTGGACTTCAACTCACTTGATTCTTAGCCACCCAATAGCCACGCTCATTTCACTCCCCAGGCTCATTTCGACACTTCATTAACATTTGCATGGGCTATACACGGAATCTTATGACAAGTGCACTAATGCGTATTATTAATTTATCATTATTGAGTCATTTTACATGCACACATAAGAAGAGCCATGATGTATCAGACCAAGGGGCCATCTAGTCCAGGATTCTGTTCACACAGGCCTTAGCTAGACCTAAGGTTTATCCCGGGATCATCCTGGGGTCATCCCTGCCTGCTCCCAGGATATTCTGTGTGTCATTTACATGAACAGGGATGACCCCAGGATGATCCCAAGATAAACCTTACAAATGGAGCTAAGGCCAATGTAGCCCACCAGCTTTCTGCATGAAATTCACAGGTAGGTAACCCTGGGGGACATCGGCGGCTATCACAGGCCGGGGGACATTGGCGGAGGTGGGAAATGGAGGCTAGGGACATGGGGGAGTGGGAATGGGCGGCCGGCGACATGGGGGGATGGGAATCGGTGGCCAGGAGGGAATGGGAGATCACAGGATGGGGATTCGTGTCCAGGGTGGGGAACTTGGGGGCGGGGGGAGCTGGGAAACCCTATTTTTTTTAAAAAAAAACACCCATCTTTACCTTTCCAGTGGTGCACTGCTGCACACGCGAGCCCTTTAACAAAAAAAAATGGCGGATGCGACTGAAGCCCTGATTTTCAAGTAGGTCTAGCAAGGCCCCTAGTTTCTCTGAATGTGAACTTGATGCTTGTCTCTCCTTCAATTTCCGCAAGCGCTTTGTAGGCCTGTTTGGTTTGCGCAAATGGGAAAATTGTGCGAATTGTACCCGCTCAAATGATGAAGTTGTGCAAAAATGTTACTATTTTTCAAAGTTGCACAACTTTCCCCTTTAGACTAAGTCATAAATTTGTGCATTTTGGTCTGCCTTTTCTCTGATATTTCTGCAACTTTCCAACATGAGTGCATGTTCAAGAATCTGCAGATATTTTCAGAGAACACATTCTCCACCTGGCATTCACATTCGAGGTTACAAATGGAGCATGCTTGACAGTTTTGCAAGTGCAAAAAACATTCTTGTAAGTCCTTAAGTGCAATAGTACATTTTCACCCATGTTCCCCAACAACTGGTGCATGGAGCCATACCGCCTCTGACACTGGATATAGCATATACCCATTATTACTAGTAACCATTAATAGTTTGATCCTTCATTTGTATCCTCCTATGAAGTGTTCAAGGCTTTGTAAATGGAACATTTCCTGTAACTACTCATGCTCATGTTTTTCTTGTACACCATCTCTGTCCCTTAACACACTAGATATCTAAGAATCTAAGAACATGTGTTGGATCAGACCAAGGATCCATCTAGGCCACAGCTAGACCTAAGGTTTATCCTGGGTTCATCCAGGGTTCGCCCCTGCCTGAGCACTGGATACCCCGTGTGTCACCTGGATGAACAGGTTTGACCCCTGGATGATCCAGGGATAAATCTTAGGTCTAGCTATGGCCTCAGTCAACCAGGAACCCACAAGCAGGACATGAGTGAAATAGCACCCTCCTACCCATGTTCCCCAGCAACTGATGTATATAGGCTTACTGTCTCTGATACTGGAGGTAGCACATAACCATCATGACACATAGCCATTGATAGCCGCCGCCTCCTCCTCCTCCTCCTCCTCCTTCTCCTCCTCCTCCTCTAGGAATTTGTCTAACCACCCATTCAAAGCCATCAAAATTGGTGGCCATCACTACATCTGTTTTATATAGGGTGACCATACGACCTGATTTGCCTGGAGCAGGCAGGGATGACCACTCCATTTGCCTGGGATAATCATAAGGTCTAGCTATAGCCTTAGGCCATAGCTAGACCTAAGGTTTATCCCTGGATCGTCCAGGGGTCGTGACCATATGACCGGATTTGCCCGGATTTTTGGCAAAACCGGGAGGGGGAGGGGAAATCCGTTTTTTTTTAAAGAGCAGCTCTAATGGGAATTAACAAAAATGCTTATAACTCCATCATTTTTTAAGATAAAGACATGAAACTTGGCACAATGGTAGCTCTTAGGAAGGGCTTTAGTCATACCAAATTTGAAACAGATCCGTTCATCCATTGATTTTTTAGGAATTTTTTTAAAATTGAGGTTTTAAAATTATTATTTTTAAAATCGTCATTTTTAAAGATAAAGAGATGAAACTTTGCACCATGAAAGGATTTAGGTTGAGCTTTAGCCACACTAAATTTGAAACAGATCTGTCTGTCCATTGATTTTTTAGGAATTTTTTAAAAATTGAGGTTTTAAAATTATTATTATTAAAATCGTCATTTTTAAAGATAAAGAGCTGAAAGTTGGCGCAATGATAGCTTTTAGGTAGAGCTTTAGCCATACCAAATTTGAAACAGATCTGGGGGCAGTAGCAAACCCTGTTAACAACAACAGCAGCTTGCAATGAGTGAAGATACAGTCAGAAAAGATATTTGAGGGAAGGGGAGAATGTAACACACAGAGTACAGCAAAACCTACAAAGTACAGCAAAACCTACAAAAGTAGGAGTGAGTGAAGTTAATTTCAGATACATTGAATCTCTCACTTGTTCTTTATTTCAGTGATTTTAACATTAAGATGTTATGTAGAACAGATTTGTCTTAAATGTGTGCTGTAAAATCAGACATGTGACCAAGGCTATGTTCGGGTGGGCACGCCCCCTTGGTGCTGCACACGCCCCCATGGGGGCGACCATGTTGTCCTCCTTTTTGGTTTCCAAAATATGGTCACCCTATTTTATAAACACAACTTATATCAGATTTTGTGGACCTGTAAGCATGAAGTCAGCATAAAATTGTTGTAAAAAAAATAGCTATTACTTTTGCAATTCAAATTTTCACACCATTTTGTCGCACCCCAAATCTGCCAACTAAGGCCACTGCCTCACTCTGCCTCATAGTGGGGCTGGCCTTGGTTCTCTGCGGAGCACATAATGGGGCATGGAAAAGAGAACGTGAGTGGATTAGAAAACCAAATGTCTATGCGCCGATGTAAATGGTGGGTTGTTTTTCTTCATGTGGTGGTGTGGGTATGTATTTGGTGGGGAGAAATTTAACTCTTGGAACAAGGCCAAAAGTACTATTTTGCATGGGATGTGTAGGCAAAATCTCCCCCTTCTCTCCAACAGGGTGATATGGAAAGGACCCCCAAACTAAAGTGTGTTGGGGGTTGGCACTGCCCATTTTGCTTTGGGCCTCACCTACCACTAGAAGGTGGTCTCATAGAATCATAGAATCATAGAATCGCAGAGTTGGAAGGGGCCTACAAAGCCATGGAGTCCAACCCCTTGCTCAATGCAGGAATCCACCCTTAAGCATCCCTGACAGATGGTTGTCCAGCTGCCTCTTGATGGCCTCTAGTGTGGGAGAGCCCACAACCTCCATAGGTAGCTAGTTCCATTGTCGTACTGCTCTAACAGTCAGGAAGTTTTTCCTGATGTCCAGCCGGAATCTGGCTTCCTTTAACTTGAGCCTGTTATTTCATGTCCTGCACTGTGGGAGGATCGAGAAGAGATCCTGGCCCTCCTCTGTGTGACAACCTTTTAAGTATTTGAAGAGTGCTCTCATGTCTCCCCTCAATCTTCTCTTCTCCAGGCTAAACATGCCCAGTTCTTTCAGTCTCTCTTCATAGGGCTTTGTTTCCAGACCCCTGATCATCCTGGTTGCCCTCCTCTGAACACGCTCCAGCTTGTCTGCATCTTTCTTGAATTGTGGAGCCCAGAACTGGAGGCAATACTCTAGATAAGGCTTAACCGGGGCCGAATAGAGAGGAACCAGGACCTAACGTGATTTGGAAGCTATACTTCTATTAATGCAGCCTAAAATAGCATTGGCCTTTCTTGCAGCCATATCGCACTGTTGGCTGATATTCAGCTTGCGATCTACAACAATTCCAAGATCCTTCTCGTTTGTAGTATTGCTGAGCCAAGTATCCCCCATCTTGTAACTGTGCCTTTGGTTTCTATTTCCTAAATGTAGAACTTGGCATTTATCCCTATTAAATTTCATTCTGATGTTTTCAGCCCAGCACTCCAGTCTCCCAAAATTTCTCCAAAACTTGAATTCATTTCTCAGGCTGAAAGAGGTTTAACACCCTGCTTCATGTGAATAAACATATGTTGCACTAGACTCCTGCCATGAACCCCTTGAAAATCTCCTGGACTTCCTCCATCCCCTGGACTTGTCCAAGCATCCTTGAAGCTCTACCCACAAACCCAACGTGGTATCAGAATTTTTGGATTTTGAGCCTTAGCGACTCAACCAATCAGCTATGTAATGCCCTGGTTGACCTTAAGTCAGCCACTCTCTCAGCATAACTTCCCTCCCGGATAGTTGTGGACATCACTCTGGATGCACCATCTTGAACTTCTTGGAGGAAAGACAGCAGAAATCTAATGTATTCAACAATATAATGCATCTCTGGATGATGGATTTTTGACATCCAGGTACTTACCCATATTACTGAGCTGAGGGAACCTGCCTCCAAAAAAGTCTCTTAAAACTAGTTCATGTAATGGAAGGCTTCATATTTCTTTTAATTGTCTAATTAGTTGCTTAATCAGTTGAAAGCAAGAGAGTTCATCTCCTTCTTTTTAAAAAACAAACAAACCAAAAGACCGAAATCCTTTACAGTGTTGCCAGTGTGAGTCACAACCTAACCTTCACAGCTATTTATTCAGGTTCTTTTAGAAGAGCAAATCTAATCAAGAGGAAGCTACAGTTTCTAAGATACCACGGGGAAAAAAAAATTGGTGCAGGAGTTTCAAGCGGGAGAGAACATCAGTACCACAAAGTCCTTGAAATAAGAGATGGGGTGGGCTGCGAATATTGCTAGGCTTTCTCCCCAATTTTCTGAGAACCAGCAGAAGGTCCAATTGATCTTTGCTGCAGGAGAAAGGTCAAAAAGCTCAAGCAGGTTCAGCTCTTGACATCTCAGACAGATAGGCCCTTTCTACACCTAAGGGTTATCCCAGGCAAATGGAGGGATCATAGAATCATAGAAAAGCAGAGTTGGAAGGGGCCTACAAGGCCATCGAGTCCAACCCCCTGCTCAATGCAGGAATCCACCCTAAACCATCCCTGACAGAGGGTTGTCCAGCTGCCTCTTGAAGGCCTCTAGTGTGGGAGAGCCCACAACCTCACCAGGCAATTGATTCCATTGTCGTACTGCTCTAACAGTCAGGAAGTTTTTCCTGATGTCCAGCTGGAATCTGGCTTCCTTTAACTTGAGCCCGTTATTCCGTGTCCTGCACTCTGGGAGGATCGAGAAGAGATCCTGGCCCTCCTCTGTGGGACAACCCTTTATGTATTTGAAGAGTGCTATCATGTCTCCCCTCAATCTTCTCTTCTCCAGGCTAACCCCTGCCTGCTCCCGGGATCCTCTGTGTGGCATTTGGATTCACAGGAACGATCCCAGGATGATCCCGGGATATAGGGCTGGTGTAGACATGCCCATAGATGGGAAAGGAAACTTGGGACATAGCTAGACGGGGGCAAAATCCCGGGGTGATCCCCGGGATCATCCCTGTGCATTCACATGACGCACAGGGGATCCCAGGATCAGGGAGGGATGATCCCTTCCTTGCCCTGGGATCTCACCCTACCCTTTGAGCGTAGCTTTTCTGCTGTCCTGGGCTGAGCACGAGACCATGGAATATATGGCCTGGGATCGTGGTTTGTCTCAGTTCCTCGTGGTTCCTCAGGAGCACTGAGCCCATCGGGGGTGGGGTGGGGAGAGCGTGGAAAATAAGTTTTTTTAAAAAAACACACACCTTACCTTTTGCATCCAAGTGCTCGTGCACATCTTCCCCTTTAAAAAAACAAAAAACAAAATGGCGGGCACGACGCCTCTTCCTCTGAGGTCGTTGTTCACCATGTGTAAACAGAGGGGGAATCTCATGATAAAAACATTGCGAGATCTTCACCCCTCCATCGCGCAATAACAGGTAGGTCTAGCTAAGGCCTTGGTAGAGAATCCTGGGCTCCACTATTGGGAGCAGAAATGGGAGTGACTCGTTTAATATTTGAGCACATTCAAACCATATTCCTAAAAAGTAGGGCTGTGCTCTGCTTCGGTTTGGTTCGTAGAAGCGATAGCGGAGCGGCCTGATACACCACCGCCAAAGGCGAAGACGGATCAGGTTGGGGGAGTTGTGTATTGAGATGAAGCGGATCGAGACAAAATGGATCCTTCGCCTCGATCCAAAGCTCCGAAAAAAGGTAAGTGTGGAGGAGGGGGGCTTACCTGGTGCTGCCGCAGTCCTTGCAGTGACAGCGGTGGAGCCAGGTAAGGGGACGGGGGGGGAGGGGAGCTTACCTGCCTCCATTGTGGTCTGGCGGCAGCTTCAACTGAGGCCCAGACCTCAGACTGGAACAGCAGGCTGCAGCCGCGGCCTGCTCTTCCGCTTTGAGACCTTGGCCTCAGTTGAAGCCATTTTGTCCCCCCTTCCCCACTTACCTGCCGTCCACTGTGGAGGCAAGTAAGTGGGAAAGGGGGCAAAATGCTGGGCGAACCATGATCTGACCCTTCAGATCTCGCTCTGTGATCCAGTCGGTGCGAACCAGTTCGGGCCCAATCCGAAAGTTCCGGATCGGGCCGCGAAGCGGTTCGGGGGGCTGGTGCACAGCCCTACTAAAAAGCATATTGAATTTAAAAAAGAAGAAGAAAAGCACTTAAGATGATTCATGTTAAACATGGCTCTGAAGAATTATCCTCCCATTTTGTGGATTCTAATCTGACCATCTGCTGTGAAGAAGTTAATTAAGCCAACTAGATAGCTTGCATTCAATAGGCTGCAAGATCGCTTTGCAAGACTTTAGATCTGAGATATCTGGACTTGTAAATGTTGTGAAGAACAGCTAGAAGAGTTTCAAACAGACTAATAAAATGTCCCCGGTGGGGTTCGAGGGGCAGAGAGAGACACACATCTATGAATACCAGCCATCAAGAACTAGATCTGCCCCTTCAATCTTTTCTACCTGGATATTTATTGACTCAACCAGGCATTCTGAGCTGGGATATTTATTTATTTTACGAACCGTATTGAAACACAACAGAGCCTCTTGTGGTGCAGAGCGGTAAAGCAGCAGTTTCTGCAGCTGAAACTCTCCCGACGGCCTGAGTTCGATCCCAGCGGAAGCTGGTTTCAGGCAGCCGGCTCGGGTCGACTCAGCCTTCCATCCTCCCGAGGTCGGTAAAATGAGTACCCAGTTAGCTGGGGGAAAGGTAATAACGGCCGGAGAAGGCAACGGCAAACCACCCCGCTATAAGGCCTGCCAAGAAAACGTCAGCGAAAGCTGCCGTCCCTCCAAGAGTCAGTAATGACTCAGTGCTTGCACGACAGGTTTCTTTCCTTTCCTATTGAAACACAACATGGTCCATTACACTTCAATTCCTGATGTGTCAAAACTGGGCATGTTCCAGACCTTCAATGATCATATTCATCAGTCTATGCCCCCTGACCCTTAAAAAAAAAAAAAAAAAAAAAAAGTTAGCAAACATTATGCCTATGCCTGTGTTGACACTACTGATGGATGGAGATGTGTATTTCAGTCTCACTTCATTCCTCAGCTGTTAATTTGTTTCATCCTGTTTTCACATCAGTTTGTAAATTCGCCTTCCAAAAAGTCCACACGGACATTTTCGTGCATTTTCATGACCATTTCTGCAGCTACATACTATTATTATTATTATTATTATTATTATTATTATTATTATTATTATTTGAAGACAGTTCGGAAGCTGCAGCTTGTTCAAAATGCAGCAGCCAGATTGATAACTGGAACCAGAAGATTTGACCATATAAGACCAATTCTGGTCCACTTGCATTGGTTGCCTGTATGTTTCTGAGCCCAATTCAAGGTGCTGGTTTTAACCCGTGTATAAAGCCTTACACGGCTTGAGACCACAATACCTGACGGAACGCCTCTCCCGACGTGAATATACCCGGTCACTACGTTCAACATCTAAGGTCCTCCTCTGGGTGCCTACCCCAAGGGAAACTCGGAGGATGGCAACAAGGGAGAGGGGCCCCCAACTGTGGAACAATCTCCCTGTCGAGGCCCGCCTGGTGCTGACATTATCATCTTTTCGGCAACAGGTCAAGACTTTTCTCTTCTCCCAAGCATTTAGCAATATGTAATGACCCTGGGACCCTGGGTCTGTGTTTTGGCTCATTGTTTTTAAAGTTGTTATATTGGTTTTAAATGTATGTGTATTTTGCTTGTTTTTGTGGGTTTTTTAGTCTTTGTATATTGTTTTTAAGTGTTGTTGTTTTTTTATCTTATGTGAACTGCCCAGAGAGCTTCGGCTATGGGGCAGTATATAAATGCAATAAATAAATAAATAAATAAATAAATAAATAAATAAATAAATAAAATTTATTTGTACCCCACCTTTTGCCAAATACCGGGCCTCAAGGCAGCCTGTACACATTTCTGTACACATTTTCCTGGTGTGCACAATTTTTTGCAAGAAACTTTCCACAATATAGTAGCATGTATGTTTGTACTTCCCTACCAAATGCACAATTTCGTGTGCATTTTTTAAAAAGTAGAAAATTGGATCATGGCCTTCTGAAAAGCACAGGTTTCGGTGCACTAGCCTGTTACACCTCACATATAGATTCAGGAGCGCTAAATTGGTTACATTTGTACAAAAAATCCAGAACTGACAAAATTTCTCATCCATCCCTTGTTGACGCTGCACTTTGCCTAAAGCAATACAATTATCGGTGATTTTTTAGAGATTCCTCGTAGGCTAAACATCTGAGGCATTCCAAAGGAACCATAAATGAGTTTCTGTAAGACTAGAAGAATTTCCCAGCAGGCTTTTTGTGCACCACTAATTTTATTCAGAGTAATATTTTCTCTGCCTTTATTGGGCACACAGATGTGTCATCTTTCAGAATGTTAAATGCTGGTGCCAATTCACTGGGCAGCAAAACAGAAATTCTTTTAATGGAGAAGAACAAGTACAAGAAGCGGGAGGGGAGGAAAACCCGCCTTAGGCTCTGTTTTCTCCTTCCCTTTGTCCCCGTGCTAATCAATTTGACTTCATTGCTTGTGCTTCTTCCATTCATTCACACAACCCATTATAATGCCCGGCCTTGCTTTGCGGTGCCAGCCTTTTCATCCCTCCCATCTAATCCTTATTAATTAACTGCTTAATAACATGCAATTATTCCCCAAGGACATGAATGGGCCCATCTTTTCCCTTCTGGGCTAGAGATATCCTTCTGCCAAGAGCTGGTGGCACCCAAAACCTTTTCAAAGGAAGAGGGGCGGGGGGGGGCACAAACTTGTAAACAGATCCTTCCAGAGCTAATTCAGGTCTTGGCATCTCTGATTTTATTCTCTCATGATGAACTTGAGAACATAACTGGTTGGGGTGGGAGGTACAATGTGCAGTTGCCTAGAAACCATAATACCCAGTTCTGCATAACTTTTACCATTGGAAGCATTGCCTGTTGGGTCAGAGGCCATGGGCGCGTCTACACCAAGCAGAATATTCCGCTATGAAAGTGGTATATAAAAGGCAGGAGCCACACTACTGCTTTATAGTGGTTCTGAATAGCATTGACAAATGTTGGGGCCCATGACACATCTACACCAAGCAGGATATAACACTATGAAAATGGTATGAAAGCAGTATAGCCCCTGCCAAAGGAAGTGAGGCAGGTGGCTACCAGGAGGCGCAGGGCCTTCTCTGCTGTGGCACCCCGGCTGTGGAATGAGCTCCCTAAGGAGGTTCGCTTGGCCCCTACATTATATGCTTTTAGACGCCAGGTGAAGACCTTTTTATTCTCCCAGCATTTTAACAATCTATAAATACATTTTAACTTGGTGTTTTAAATTTGTAATTTTGCATTGCTGCTGTTTTCATCTGGTGGAGCTTTTATATTGTATTTTATAGTACGGTTTTATACTGTTGTGTTATACTTTGAATGGTTTTAATTTTTGTGAACCGCCCAGAGAGCTCCGGCTATTGGGCAGTATAGAAATGTAATAAATAAATAAATAAATAAAAAAATATATGGTATGTGTCAGTGGGCCCCAATAGTTCTCAGTGCATTTCAATACCCCTATAAAGCAGTTGTGTGGCTTCTGCCTTTTATACACTGCTTTCATACCACTTTCATGCCTCTTGATAACAAAAGAAATACAAGTGAAAACACCAGCAAAATTGGGGCCAGAATTTCGCTACAGAACTTAATAAAGAAGCTCCTTGCAGACAGAACACCACCATGGCTTTTGGGACTGGAAGCTGTATCCCAAACCTGGGATACTGGCTGAAATATACTAGCCCAATACCTACCTTAAAAAGCAAGGGACAGTAACATCGAGTGGTATTGGCAATTTGTATATAACTACTTAGTATTTCTAAGTGTCTATAGGCTATGTGTGACCACTGAGGAAGACCTTCCTTTAGGGTCGAAATGCGTTTGGTCTGGGTTTTTTTTTTTTTAAAAAAAATTCCTTGACTTTGAGTGTTTTTAATGGGTTCTTAGTTTTTGTTAGTGTGTTCTTAATGTTAGACTACACAGCCCTACAGAGGCAATATATCTTTTTTTCTGCAGTAGTGGAACTTATTAATGTATTAAAAGGCTTTTATAATACTTATCCACCTTTGTAGTATATGTGAACACAGATAGGGATACGATCCGCCCCTTTCTCTTACTTTATTGTCTTTACTTTAAAGGGCCTGGATAGCTCTTTTGCTTATTGATGATGCTCTTGTCTACACCAGCCGTTTATTCCAGAATAATGTCGAAGTCATCTCTACCAGGTCACATGATGCACAGCTCCTCCTATGGTGATCTCAGGTCTACCGCTCAGTTTTCCTGGAATATTGCTGACTGCTTTTGTCACTTTTTTTTTTTTTTACTATCTTGGCACAATTATAGAATCATAGAATCATGGAATAGCAGAGTTGGAAGGGGCCTACAAGGCCATCGAGTCCAACCCCCTGCTCAATGCAGGGATCCACCCTAAAGCATCCCTGACAGATGGTTGTCCAGCTGCCTCTTGAAGGCCTCTAGTGTGGGAGAGCCCACAACTCCCTTTGTAACTGATTCCATTGTCATACTGCTCTAACTGTCAGGAAGTTTTTCCTGATGTCCAATTGGAATCTGGCTTCCTTTAAGTTGAGCTCATTATTCCGTGTCCTGCACTCTGGGAGGATCGAGAAGAGATCCTGGCCCTCCTCTGTGTGACAACCTTTTAAGTATTTGAAGAGTGCCATCATGTCTCCCCTCAATCTTCTCTTCTCCAAGCTAAACAGGCCCAGTTCTTTCAGTCTCTCTTCATAGGGCTTTGTTTCCAGACCCCTGATCATCCTGGTTGCCCTCCTCTGAACACGCTCCAGCTTGTCTGCGTCCTTCTTGAATTGTGGAGCCCAGAACTGGATGCAATACTCTAGATGAGGCCTAACCAGGGCCGAATAGAGAGGAACCAGTACCTCATGTGATTTGGAAGCTATACTTCTATTAATGCAGCCCAAAATAGCATTTGCCTTTCTTGCAGCTTATCACACTGTTGGCTCATATTCAGCTTGTGATCTACAACAATTCCAAGATCCTTCTCGTTTGTAGTATTGCTGAGCCAAGTATCCCCCATCTTGTAACTGCATTTGGTTTCTATTTCCTAAATGTAGAACTTGGCATTTATTCCTATTATATTTCATTCTGTTGTTTTCAGCCCAGCACTCCAGCCTATCAAGATCACTTTGAAGTTTGTTTCTGTCCTCCAGGGTATTAGCTATCCCACCAAATTTGTGTCATCTGCAAATTTGATAAGCGTTCCCTGCACCTCCTCGTCCAAATCATTAATAAAAATGTTGAAGAGCACTGGGCCCAGGACTGAGCCCTGCGGTACCGCACTCGTTGCCTCTCCCCAGTTTGAGAAGGTTCCATTGATAAGTACTCTTTGAGTCCGATTCTGTAGCCAACTGTGAATCCATCTAATAGTTGTTCCATCTAGCCCACTTTTAGCTAGTTTGTTAATCAGAATATCATGGGGCGCTTTGTCAAAAGCTTTGCTGAAGTCAAGATATATGATGTCCACAGCATTCCCAGAATTCCGAAGTTCACAGCTGGTATGCTCATGAAGCTGTTGCTGTTCAGCATGGGTTCCTGGCTCAGCCAACAGCCAACCTGCTGTCAGGAGCACGTGCAGCCATTTCGAACATGTGTGGGAGTGGACAGGCCACCATTTTTTCCACACGTTTTGGATGTGTATCGGCGTGTTGTGGCAGTGAGAGTGTGTATTTTTTTAAACACAAACATATCTCTGCACAGCATCAGCCATTTGATGGACTCCCTCTCCATCCCATGTGTAGCTTTGAATTTGCGTTCATGCACATCTCAGACAAGTCATAAAAAACCCCATCCATGCAGCCACATGATCGGCCTATCCCCACCCACTTCCCCCGATCCACATGTGGAAGCCCCATCCCGGGGCCCACGTCCTCCCACAATGGCCCTCCTGAAAATGCGGAAACTTTCGCTCACGTGTGCCCCAAGAGTGCTGATCCCATAAGTGGGGAAACTTGCAACCACCCCTTCTCCCTTGTGAAAGGGCTGTGGGTGTAGATTAGGCCAGAATTATTTATTTATTTATTTATTTATTTATTTGCAATATTTATATACCCATTCAAAATTTTGGAGTGGTGTACAAGATAAAATAAGATAAAAACAGAATAAAACACTTTAAAATAGATTTTAAAAGAAGGATAGTGAACCGCAGCTGGTCATTAAGGAAAGACTGCCAGGAACAATGACGTTTTCAGGAAGTGAAAAAAGGAGTACAACGTTGGCGCCTGCCTGACCTCCAGAGGCAGGGAATTCCACAGGAGGGGGGCCACCACGCTGAAGGCTCTTGCCCTGGTGGCCTCCAATCGGAGGATGGATCTATGTGGAACCACCAGGAGCATGCCCTCGGATGACCTCAGTGACCGGGCAGGTTGGTAGGGGAGAAGGCGCTCTCTCAGGTATCCTGGTCCCAAGTTGTTTAGGGCTTTGTACACAAGTACCAGAACCTTAAACCTGGCCTGGTATCGAATAGGCAGCCAGTGCAGTTCCCTCAGCAGAGGAATTACATTCTGCATTAGCTCCAGCTTCCAGAGCAGCTTTAAGGGATGATCCATCTTACTCTCCCCCTGTCTACCTACAGCAGCCAGCCGAATGCCCTGGGTAACTTCCAAGTACCTTTCCTGTCCTAGCTGGTAGCCTGATGGAATGACCTATGATCTGCAAATTCTTTTTTTCTGACCCTTCTCTAGAGATTGGTAAAAACTCAAAAAAAGAATATATATATATATATATATATATATATATATATATATATATATATTGCAAGTTCTTTCTTTCCCGAATATGAAGAACTTCGTGAATTTTGGAAAATTCTTGGCAAAAACAAACTGAAACAAAATTCTCACCCACCAGCCAAATTCAATAGGCACAGCTCTTCCCAGCATGGACAAGGACTGTGATATACCTGCCTGCAATATAACTGTTAAAAAGGAGGAGCCTATCAATCAAAAACAGGGGCAACCCTAATAATTCCTAACATGATCGATCTCTTCTCGATCATCCCAGAGTTCAGGACACAGAATAACGGGCTCTACTTACAGGAAGCCAGATTCCAGCTGGACGTCAGGAAAAACATCCTGACTGTTAGAGCAGTACGACAATGGAACCAGTTACCTAGGGAGGTTGTGGGCTCTCCCACACTAGAGGCATTCAAGAAGCAGCTGGACAACCATCTGTCAAGTATGCTGTAGGGTGGATTCCTGCATTGAGCAGGGGGTTGAACTTGATGGCCTTTTAGGCCCCTTCCAATTCTACTATTGTATGATTCTATGATTCTATGCATGACCTAGGATAAAACAATGGGATATGTCAGCAGGTACTCATAGGTCCTGAGATCAACCACCTCCAGATCTTGCATCTCTCATATCTCTTTAGGTAAAGGGTTGTAGTATAGCTTCCCAGCCATCCTTCTATTTGGAGTTGACAGACAGATAGATAGATAGATAGATAGATAGATAGATAGATAGATAGATAGATAGATATAGATGAAAGCATCCACCAGTGTTGATAAGC
The DNA here is from genome assembly GCF_023053635.1 of Elgaria multicarinata webbii. Classification (NCBI taxonomy): domain Eukaryota; kingdom Metazoa; phylum Chordata; class Lepidosauria; order Squamata; family Anguidae; genus Elgaria; species Elgaria multicarinata. The sequence goes on along the minus strand of NC_086177.1, from coordinate 111,301,617 downwards.
CTGAAAGGGTCCCATGGGCTTCAGTAGAGTTAACAGCTGAACTCTATACACACATACAGAGAAGGCACACCTTCCTCTCTCCCTCCCCCATGGAAGAGCTGCATAATAATTTTTTTTCACTCAAGCGCTGATGGAAAAAAATGACCCTGCCTAATAGGAGCAGATGGAATGAAAATTGGAGGTCATTCAGTCAAACGTGAAAAAAACAACCTGCCAACCACAGGAGTTCATGCAAACCCTGCTGAGCCCCTAGTGAGATTAGATTATTACTTATTCACTTATCAATCTATTTAATCATATCTACTAACAGTGACCTGGCATGACCCCTCTGGCTATTGCTGGATTCATCAGTTATTTCCTCAGTTACTTCATTCTTTCTTTCCATTTGTGGATTCTCCCTCTGATGCCCTGGGTTATTCCACTTTTAGGCCAGTGCACAACCCAATTAAATGGGAGTCTTTGGGATTAAATAGATTTACAGGGTCCATGTTTTAAATCACATAAATTGGACTATCCCAACACTTCCATCCCATGCATTTATTACCTTCCCTAATTCTAGAATTACCCACCTCAGTTTTTCAGGGTCAATTTGCAACTGGCTTCCAGTCCCACCTTGCAAATCCAAGTTGATGTTTTCAGGCTGAATTTGTTCATGCTGATTCAACAGGTCATAATTGTACCCGGACCTGAACTCTAGAATCTTTCATCAACTTGCCAAGGCATTCTTGATCAAGATTTAAACAGTTCATGCCTTTCAGACTGAACATGGACTCAGACACCCTCTGTCGTTGAAGTCCATACATTTCTGAGCTTGCGACCCAAAAAACATTCAACAGCATGTGTACATTTGAAAAATGTGCATGCAAAATGCATACTTTGAAAAATGGACATAGTTATGCTTTAGTCAATGGGAGAAGAATGTGTACATTTCAAAGATGTACACCACTGATGGTACATTTGGAAAAATATATATGCATGAAAGGTACACAGACTTTTATAAGAAAAGGAAACAACCCATCTAATTATTTGATATGGACTCAAATTGGAATGACTTTCAAGACAGAGTTTGAAAATTTTTAGTGAGCTCAAGTTTTGCTGCTTCACACATCCCTATAGTGGAGTCATGCCCTCAATGCATGAATCAGCTATGCAACCCACTGGTTGCACATTTGAAAGCTATGAGAAAGGGATGTATGCACCTAGGTCTCATCCATGTGAAGGTGAATCCTGGGCCTATCAAGATCTTTTTTTTATGTGGAGGAACTATTCATTTATTTATTTATTTATTTATTATTGCATTTCTATACCGCCCAATAGCCGAAGCTCTCTACAGACATAGATGCCAGGCAATGTACTATTTGTTGGAATGGTGCACATTATGGGAACAATGCACAGACTCTTCGCCCAGGGTGGTTCAGCTAGGACAGCAGGGAATAGAGCTATGCAGCATGACCCTATGACCCCATGATCCCCTTACAAATCTTTCAATAGGATGGGGTTTGAGTAAACCCCCTTTGTCTGATGACATCACTAAGGGAAGACAAGCCAATTCAGAGTGACTGTGGTACTTCCTGAAACATGATGCCCTCAACCATCTGATTGGTGGTCATATGCTGCCCGTTATGACATCATGACTGTACATAGCCAATTAGATAATGGTGATGTTATTGAGGGCAAAGTCAATACAGAGAGAAGGCAATTCTTCCTCCATTGCATTGCTCTCACTCTGCATCTACAAAGATATTCATTATCTTTCAAGACCCACCTTAAAATCATGTAAAGAAGTGTTTTTTAACAATGGCAAAATGGTTAGTGAAAATCATCACCACAACTCTGGCTCAGTACAAGATCAGAACTTCTTTGTTTTGACTGATACAATTCAATGGGAACCACAGAGAACACAGTCCTTTTTGCACGCTCGTTCAACTGCATAACCCCACCATGAATTATGTCAGCATGTCATGGAAACAGGCTTTAAATAGTGTGATAAACAGAGAGGCTGTTACAAAATGCTTGTTGTGTATATAGATTACATGTTCCAAAGCTCAGAACTGGCAGTGAAAATAGAATCTAAAGTTGCATTTGCAGGTGCAAATTAACCTGTGATTTAAGTCAATTTAGCTTGAATGAAATGGGTTGTAATTGTACAATTCCCTGTTAAGCTGTAGAATGGCCTTCTCTAAACTCCGGCGCTCCGGATTTCTTGACGATCAGCTCCCATTATGCCAAGCTTTCAAGGCCACTGCATTGCTGGTTTGGCATGATGGGAGTTCATGTCCAACTCCACTGGAGGACACCAGTTCAGAGAAGACAGCAGCAGATCAAAAATGCAAAACCAACCATATCCCCCGCCCATCCTGCCAAAGCCTCACCTCCAAACTTGAAGGGATGCTTTGAAAATATCCATCTCAACATCTGGACCACATCACGGACAGTGCTGCCTGCTTGAAGTTTGATTGCTTCCATTTTCTCAGTAATGTATTGCTGTCTCTTTTTCCTGCTCCCTAAAAATTGCAGGGCAGCATATATACAATGACAAACATCTGTAATGTGGCATCAAATTTAACTCACTGACTGAGATACATTATTGTGCTGAGAAAGATGTCTTTCCCTTCAGATTGAAATCTCTAGGACATCAACCAAAAAGAGTAATATGCTTGCTTGGGGGAAAATATATATAGCAATGGCAGATCAGAATTATGGTGTCCATCAACACAGCTTGCAACTAGGAGAGTGCAGAACTCTGAGAAATTGCGTTAGCTTTATCAAAACTCTTTGCTTCCCCCCCCAAAATTCCATAAATGGTCCTCTAAGAGGGGTGTCCCTTCCAATCCTGCAGTTGTGTGGCTTGGATATAACCAGCAAGGCATAGGACCTGTCCAGCAGTACATGGAGTAAGTTCCAAAACTGAAAGTGCAGGGGACCTAACCATGGAACTGAGACTTTTCTATCTGAGTCTGTTAATCTGCTGCATCTATTTCGGTTTCATCGCAGAGCTGAGATACGAGCAGTACATGAAGAACATTTCCTCTCTTGCCTTTGCACTGCATGACCTCTAAGTGGCAGTGTGGCATAGCAGAATAGTGGAACTACATAAAAGGAAACTAGGGGTTCTTTCACTATCAGAAATACCCGATTTTCCCAGCTCTGGGAAGGGGGGGGGGAAAGACTCATGAATAATGCTGTTTATAAACAGAAGTGAAACTGGAGGGTCATGACATCTAAAAAACCAGTGAACAACCATGAGCAGGGAATGATAAGTGCACAACAAATGCCTCATGTAGAAAAGCTCCTAGACCCTGCAAGAAGAGACCTAGTAACCCCCAGGCAATCATAGAATGGAAGGGGTCTATAAGGCCATCTAGTCCAACCCCCCCTCAATGCAGGAACCCACACTAAAGCATCCCTGACAGATGGCTGTCCAGTTGCCTCTTGAAGGCCTCTAGTGTGGGAGAGCCCACAACCTCCCTAGGTAATTGGTTCCATTGTTGTACTGCTTTAATAGTCTGGAAGTTTTTCCTGATGTCCAGCCGGAATCTGGCTTCCTGTAACTTCTCCAGGTACGTCAGAAAAAGACCCCTGTCTGAAACCTTAGAGAGTCACTGTTGGCAGTACTGGGGTTGATGGACTAAGAAACTCACAGTTTCCCATGTTCCTAACAATTGAATTTGGCTACAGGGAAATCATGGAATCATAGAATAGTAGAGCTGAAAGGGGCCTAGAAGGCCATCAAGTCCAACCCCACTCTCAATTCAGGAATCCACCTTAAAGCATCCCTGACAGATGGTTAACTAAAGGACTAAAGGGCTGCTACACTCTTCCTGCTACACTTGTACAAGCAATGGATGCAAAGCACTTGGAGAGAGCTCCTTTAGAGTTCTGACTGAAACCCAAAGCAGAGCCGCTGCCCCACTGACATCGGAGCCCCCAGCCTCCATTGTTTAAAGATCAAGATCACACCAGGAGAAAGAGCGAAAGGGCCTTGAAGTGGCCCATCAACAGCACCTGGACAGCAGACTGAGTGAGGCACAAGGGTCACCTGGTCACTGTCTTCCACCATAGGTTGAGATGTACGATCATCCTACTTAAATTATAATAGCAATTTCTAAATTTGCAAAAATCTATCTGCATATGTAAATTTTATGCAAATTTGTTTTGGACCCGCCCCGCCCCCCCAAGAGTTCTTCAGCCTGGGAAGCAGCTGTTACAGGAGTCCACTGAAAAGAGGGCCATCTGAATGATGTTCAGGCTACTGCTGATGGCGTCCGGGTGCAGCTGCCATGGACGTCCCTCTGCCTGCCACTGCAGGTGTCAAAGTCCCTCCAGACAGGGCCTGTAAGTCAAATATTTCTGATGCGAGGGCTGTCTTTGTGAGAAAGGGAGTCAAACAGCCGCTCCTTTAATGGGCATGATGAATTAACCACCTGAGGGTACAAGCTGCAGCAAGTGACCTTTCACACACACACACACACACACACACACACACACACACACACATATGCCCTCCCTCACCCAGCTTCAATTTATTCTGTGATCTGCAGACAGGACCAAGGAAAACATCTTGATAAATTCAGCCCGGAGACAGATAGGAAAAGAAAGCTACTGTCTTGGGGCCTGTGAGTCTGCAGCATCTGCTGATGCTCTGCGTGATGTCAGAAGGCTGTCATGGCAACAGCATCCTGCCAAGCCCAGATGCAAGTCAGCAAGGCGGTGGGGAAGGAGGGGGGGTTTCAAGATCCCCGGCACCCAGCCTCCAGTGTGCAGCAACCGGACCTTCACAATTAACAAGCAAAACTCAACGGAATCAAATCATGACACCCTGGCATCAGAAGTTAGGTGTGTCCCTGCATTTGGCAGAAGTTTCAGAGCAGAAAGGAGGAAAAAATAGGGATATTTCTTTAAACCATGCAAGAATTAACTTGTGGAATATACCAGAAAAAAGGGGGGTGTTACTGGGTCACAGGTATATGTTAAAGGGAGCTTAGATAAATGTATGGAAGTATCAAAGAATATTAGGCAATAGTGAAGCAGAAGCCCACATATCAGAGGAAGCATGGCTATAGGGGCCAATTGCTGGAAGCCCAAAGTGAGGGCACTGTTGCCTCCATGCCCTGCTTGTAGGCAGCCTGGAAGTATATGGTCAGCAGAGGATACTGGGAATATAATACCCTACAAAGCTTTTCACAGTCTAGCTCCTTCTTATCTTTCCTCTCTCATCTCACACTATCGCCCCACTCGTGCTCTTCGCTCCTCTGATGCCATGTTTCTCGCCTGCCCAAGGGTCTCTACTTGCTCAGCTTCGTCCATTTTCTTCTGCTGCCCCTTACGCCTGGAACGCTCTTCCAGAACATTTGAGAACGACAAGTTCAATCGCAGCTTTTAAAGCTCAGCTAAAAACTTTTCTTTTTCCTAAAGCTTTTAAAACTTGATTTTGTTCTGACTTTATACTGTTAGTTTTACCCTACCCAGTGCCTGTTTACCCTACCCTGTGCCTGTTTGCATTCTCTTCCCCTCCTTATTGCTTTACTATGACTTTATTAGAATGTAAGCCTATGCGGCAGGGTCTTGCTATTTACTATTTTACTCTGTACAGCACCATGTACATTGATGGTGCTATATAAATAAAATAATAATAATAATAATAATAATAATAATAATAATAATAATAATGTTTTATCCATGTACAGTGATTTGAAATACAGCAGGTTTCTCTGAGACAAGTCCAGGGTTTTATCAATACTGCTTCTCAATCATTCCCACAGGAACCTGCCTGATCCCAAGTCAGAGAGCTGTTCCCTTGAGGCAGGCAGGGCTGGCATCCAGGGTAGGCATGGGCAGATAGCTGTCAAGGGTACACACACCCCAGCAGGGGCCCACTGACTAAAGACCCATGGAGTTCCTGACTGTTAGAGCAGTACGACAATGGAACCAATGATCTAGGGAGGTCATGGGCTCTCCCATACTAGAGGCCTTCAAGATGCAGCTGGACAGCCATCTGTCGGGGATGCTTGAAGATGGATTCCTGCATTGAGCAGGGGGTTGGACTCGATGGCCTTGTAGGCCCCTTCCAGCTCTACTATTCTATGATTATTATTATTATTATTATTATTATTATTATTATTTATTTATTTATATAGCACCATCGATGTACATGGTGCTGTACAGATAACACAGTAAATAGCAAGACCCTGCCGCATAGGCTTACAATCTAATAAAGTTGTAGTAAACAATAAGGAGGGAAAGAGAATGCAAACAGGCACAGGGAAGTGTAAACAGGCACCAGGAAGGGTGAAGCTAACAGTATAGAGTCAGAACAAACTCAAAGTTTAAAAGCTATAGGGAAGAGAAAAGTTTTTAGCTGTGTTTTAAAAGTTGTGATTGAGTTGGTAGTTCTCAGGTGTTCTGGAAGAGCATTCCAGGCATGAGGGGCAGCAGAGGAAAATGGACGAAGCCGAGCAAGGGAAGTAGAGACCCTTGGGCAGGCAAGAAGCATGGCATCAGAGGAGCGAAGAGCACGAGCGGGGCAATAGTGTGAGATGAGAGAGGAGAGATAGGCAGGAGCTAGACCGCGAAAAGCTTTGAAGGTCAACAGGAGAAGTTTATATTGGATTCTGGAGTGAATTGGAAGCCAATGAAGAGATTTCAGAAGCGGAGTGACATGGTCAGAGCGGCGGGCCAGGAAGATGATCTTAGCGGCAGAGTGGTGGACAGAGACCAGCGGACTGATGTGAGATGAGGGGAGGCCAGAGAGGAGGAGGTTGACTTGCTCCTCCTCTTCTTCCTTGCAACCTTCTAGTTCTCCTGCCTCTCGCTCGGGCACAGAGAACAGTGGTGGTGAGAAGGAGGAGCAACAGAAGCCAGAGCCTACTTGCTTGCTGGTTCGCTGCCTGTCAAATGAGCTACTATAGCAATGCTGAAAAAGAGGACGAGCAAGAACAGCTGGTGACCATGGCAGTGAGATCATAGACTCACAGAGGCAGGGGACACCATTGAAGGTGTCTTGACTAAGGGCCCTCAAAACCCTTAAAAGAACCAGGTGTGGTCTCCTCCAGCTGACAGCAGAACCAGGTATGGTCTCCTCCAGCTGGGACTGTCTCTCCATGTTTTTTGACAGAGGTCTTTGCCAGTGTGAACCCTTTAACTGGCAGTGCCATGCCAGTGATTGAACCTGGGACCTTATGCATGCAAACCATCTGCTCTACCACTGAGCTAAGGTTCCTCCCAATGGACTTGTGAGAGCAGAAAACACCAGGCGTGTTAGAAGCAACATGTGGACAAAACATGCTTACTCTTCAGGGCCCAACGAGTATCCTCCATGCCCTTGGATTCTCCTTGATAGTTCCTTCTATTCAACCTTTCCAGAAGACTGACCCAGTAACACCATTCACTTACGCGCGCGCACACACACACACACACACACACACAGACACACACACACACTGACTCTTTGCCTCCCAAATGGGCTGGCAATTCAGTCACGGTTGGTTGGATACAAAAGGACCTCTGTCAGTTTCATTCAGGCAGGAACAAGTGGCTTCAATAGCTCTGGGTCCATTTGAGGCCCAGAAACAGTGCAGTGTTGTGTTAAGGTTGAATGAGGGGAACGGAGCGGGGAGGAGGGGGCTGATGGAGGAGATGTTGATTTGGTTAATTATCGACTCATTCTTCAAAGGGAGGAAGGGAGAGATTTATTTCCAACCCCAGCTTCGCTTTGCCTCAAAGCCTACAAGTTACATGTATCATCTATAAAATTATCCATGATTGGGGGAAAAGTGAGAGAGAGAGAGAAGGGAATAGTACACTTTAAATGTCCACCTGAGACTTGCATGAATTAATGATAGTGTGTTGAAGATCACCAGCTGATAGGATTTATTGAGAGCTCTGGGGGAATTGCATCACTGTCAAATTTCAGCTTCCGATGTTGGTTTTGCAAGCAACCCAATGGTTTGCCCGAAGCTGAAATTGTCAATAGGCCTGTGGAAATAGCAATGACACTACTACGTCTGCCAGTAGTTGTGCTGTCATGGTATGTCATCAATTTAATTGTTTGTAATTTCTGTTTGAGATGTTTCTGTTAAGGCTACTTTCCAGTTTTTTGGAACTTTACATCTCCATACGCCAAGAAGGATGCAGACAAGATGGAGGGGGTTCAGATTAGGGCAAGGAGGAGGATCAGGGGTCTGGAAACAAAGCCCTATGAGAAGAGACTGAGGGCCTTCCTAGACGAGGCCTTAGCGCGCCTTCTGACCCGGTTTCCCTGCTGTGCGTCCAGATGACGCACAGGGGAATCCGGAGGCAGGCCGCGCTGAGGCCTGGTCTAACGCGCCATAAGCCAATGCGCTTATAGCGCGCTTTTTCCCCAGCTCCGGCCTCAGGCCGGGGCTGGGGGAAGTGTGGAGACTTCCGCGGCTTTTCGCGGCTCCTCACGAGCGAGGAGCCGCGAAAAGCCGCGGACCTGCCTGGCACAGCGCTCATAGGAGCGCTGTGCCCATCGGCGGGGGGGGGGGGAAGAGAGGGGAGGGGGAAGGATGGCAGGGTGGGTGGTACGGGGGAGGGCAGGTGAGATCGTGCCGCGCACTGTCTGAGCAAGCAGCCAAGCGGCGCTTGCCCGGGCAAGCGCCGCTCGGCTGCTTGCTAGGGCGGCGTGCAGCGCGATCTCACCCGCCCTCCCCCGTGCCACCCACCCTGCCATCCTTCGCCCCCCCCCCTGGTAAAAATAACCAAAACAACCGGACTTACCAGTCCGATGTCTTCGGGCCGCACCCGGCCCCTTTAAAATAATAAAAAAATGGCGGACGCCGCAGGGACTCGACGTCCTGCGCGTCTGACGTCTGGAACCCTGGGTGAGGCGCGCTAACGTTAGCGCGCCTCGGCCCCGCCTCCCTGCTGGCATAAGCCGGCAGGTCTAGCAAAGGCCCGAAAGAGGCTTTCAAGAGGCAGCTGGACAACCATCTGTCAGGGATGCTTTAGGGTGGATTCCTGCATTGAGCAGGGGGTTGGACTCGATGGCCTTGTAGGCCCCTTCCAGCTCTGCTATTCTATGATTCTATGATTCTATGAACTGGGCATGTTTAGCCTTGAGAAGAGAAGATTGAGGGGAGACATGATAGCACTCTTCAAATACTTGAAAGGTTGTCACACAGAGGAGGGCCAGGATCTCTTCTTGATAATCCCAGAGTGCAGGACACGGAATAATGGGCTCAAGTTACAGGAAGCCAGATTCCAACTGAACATCAGGAAAAACTTCTTGACTGTTAGAGCAGTATGACAATAGAACCCATGACCTAGGGAGGTTGCAGGCTCTCCCACACTAGAGGCCTTCAAGAGGCAGCTGGGCAACCATCTGTCAGGAATGATTTAGGGTGGATTCCTGCACTGAGCAGGTGGTTGAGCTTGATGGCCTTATAGGCCCCTTCAAAGTCTACTATTGTATGATTCTATGATTCTATGGCCAGATCTACACCAAGCAGGATATGACACTTTGAAAACAGTTTGAAAGCTATATATGGAATGTGTCCTGGGCCCCAACAGTTGTCACTACTGTTATAAACTGTTTTAAAGCAGTAGAGTAAATCCTGCCTAGGAAGATATTTGAAGTGTACACCCAAAACAGTGTGGTGTGAACGTGACAAATGGGTGTTGGCAAACACATGTGTCACACATGGCTATTCTCCAAGTAACAGAGGTTAGGAATAGCCTCCCATTGAGGGTACACCTAGGCTAGGGTGACCATATTTTGGAAACCAAAAAGGAGGACAACATGGTCGGCCCCCAAGGGGGCGTGTCCTGAACCAAGGGGGCGTGCCCACCTGAACATAGCCTTGGTCACATGTCTGATTTTACAGCACACATTTAAGACAAATCTGTTCTACATAGCATCTTAATGTTAAAATCACTGAAGTAAAGAACAAGTGAGAGATTCAATGTATCTGAAATTAACTTCACTCACTCCTACTTTTGTAGGTTTTGCTGTACTTTGAAGCTTTTGCTATGCTTTGTGTGATACAGTCTCCCCTTCCCTCAAATATCTTTTCTGACTGTATCTTCACTCATTGCAAGCTGCTGTTGTTGTTAACAGGGTTTGATACGGGCCGGTCGGATGGCTGGCTTTTTTTAATTTAGATTTTTAAAAAAGCTTGTGTATAATTGTCACAAATTTCTCTACTCTAACATTAGGGTGGGTGTTTACCTAAAGACTGGCGATCCCCTAATGCCAAGGGCTGAAATTGCTCAGTATGCAAAACCCCAAAGAGGAGGTTTGACAACCTGAGTTCGAAGGATATGGCTTCAGCAGTTTTAAAACACAATAATTTTAAAACTTTGAACTTTTAAAAAAATCCTAAAAAAAACAATGGATGAACAGATCTGATTCAAACCTGGCATGGCTAAATCTCTCCTTAAGATCTATCATGGTGCCAATGTTCAGCCCTTTATCTTTTAAAAATTTCATTTTTAAAAAATAATTTTAAAACCTCAAACTTTTTTTTAAAAAATCCTAAAACTCAATAGAAGGACAGATCTGTTTCAAACTTGGCATAGCTAAAGTCCTTGTTAAGAGCAATCATGGTGCCAAGTTTCATCTCTTTATCGTTAAAAATAATATTTTTTTATTTTTTAAAAAATCCTCAAATTTTAAAAAATTCCTAAAAATCAATGGATGAACAGATCTGTTTCAAATTTGGTATGGCTAAAGCTCTACCTAATAGCTATCATGGTGCCACGTTTCATTTCTTTATCTTAAAAAATGACGATTTTAAAAATAATAATTTTAAAACCTCAATTTTTAAAAAAATCCTAAAAAATCAATGGATGAACAGATCTGTTTCAAATTTGGTATGACTAAAGCTCTTCCTAAGAGCTACCATTGTGCCAAGTTTCATGACTTTATCTTAAAAATGACAGAGTTGTAAGCATTTTAGTTAATTCCCATTAGAGCTGCTCTTTGGGAAAATCCGGATTTCCCCTCCCCTCCTGGATTTGCCATAAAAAACCAGGACAAATCCGGGCAAATCCGGTCATATGGTCACCCTAACCTAGGCGTAATCTACACCAAGCAGGTTATTGCGCAATGAAAGCGGTAAATAAAAGGCAGGAGCCATACCAAGCAGGATATAGCGGTAAGAAAGCAGTATATGGGATGTGTCAATGGGCCCCAACAGTTGTCAGTGCACTTCAATACTGCTATGAAGTTTGGTGTCCTTGTTGGCTTCTTTTTCCATGCAGTGCGAGTGCCATAGCCAATTTGGCTGGCTTCCCATTTCCCGTGACAATCTCCTTTGAACCATAGCAACTCTTTTGACTTGGCCAACACCGCACAAGGCGTGTTGACACAATCACAGTTCAGAGGCTGTGATTTCAGAGCTGCACTGAGATAGCCCCCGTCCATGTCAACGAGGAATGCCAACGTCTAGAACTGGCGCTGGGTCTTTTGGAAGCTGGAACACTTTCACAGCATGAGGGAACTGCTGTTTAAAAGCGCTGCGGCCTAAAAGTAAACACTTTTGCAGGGAAGCAGACTTGAACACTGGAATACCCAATGTAAGCAAATTAATTTGGAAGGAAATTGTTTTACTTTGTTATGAGATTTTAATCCTCTCTTCTCCTTTTAAGTGGAGAGGTCCTAATTAAGGAGAGAAGTCACCTCTCTCTTGAGTTAGTGATTAGTTGTAATTAGGATTCTCTCTCTCTCTCTCTCTCTCTCTCTCTCTCTCTCTCTCTCTCTCTCTTTCATGATATGGTTAGCATTTCAAATCATAAGAAAAATGCAAGAAATACCCGGGGTTTGAGGCACATCCCAATGCAGCAAAACTCAGAGATCAGCCTTGCACGACCTGTTGCTTTTTAAACGTGTTGGACTGCAATTCTCAACATCCATTGGATTAGGGATGCTTAACCACTGGACATTTTGATGAGTTCTTAGCACATTAATACACAATCAAAAATCTATATTGAGATGTACTTCTAAGCAGTCATTTATATCAATACTCTGTTAGAAATGCAAACTGTGAGATCAAATATGCTTAGAAATGTATAACCATCAGGGAGAAAGCATACTATTTAGTGTTCAACCCTTTTAATGTAGGGTTAACTAATCTGATGTTTTGGACTACAGCTCCTGAAATCCTGCCCATTGACCATGCTGGCTGGGGATGATAGAAGGTGCAGCCCAAACCATCCGGAGGACGCTGGGTTGTCCGCCTGGTGCCTACACTGTACTCCTTTCATCACCAGCTGAAGTCCTTTTTTATTCTCTCAGTATTTTAACACTTAGTTTTAACTTAAATTTAAATTTTACTGTTCTAATTCTGTATTTTAATCTTACATCAATTTCTGCTGCGTGGTTTTATCCTGGTTGTGCTTTTTATACTGTATTTTGTATTTGTGTTTTTAGACTGTTGGTTGTTTTATTATGGTTTTAATTTTTGTGAACCGCCCAGAGAGCTTCAACTATTGGGCGGTATAAAAATGTAATAAATAAAGCATACAGAAATAAGGCCCAACCCTGACTGGGACTGCAAAATATTGTGCAATTAGTCAAATTAAAATTCAATCCAATCCAAATAATAACTACAGCATTCATTATCTACAACAAAGACATACAGCCTTATGAAACTGCCTTTCACCTGGCCATGTTATTTGTCCATTAAACCTAGTACTGTTTTTTCTGACTGGCAGTAGCAGTGCCACCCCACGAGTTCTTGCCCTGCCGCTGTTTTAGGCTGCTCCCATGAACTCGGGCTTTTGAACTCTTGCCGAGTATTCACAGGATTCTGTGCTGATCCACTGCATTAATGGCAGATGTCATTAATACAGCAAAGATAAATTTGCACTTTCTGGAGTCTCCAGACTGCATGATTTCCCACCCACCCCAATACAGAGTGGGCCTTAAAGGTCATCTTAATGCATTAAGAGGTCCTTTAAGGCCCACATTGAAATGGGAGATGGGTAACAGCATGCTTTCTGGGGTGCACAATTCCCCCCACCACACTAATGTCTTCTGCCCTAAACTGGCCTCCCTAAATTTCTGATATGGATCTCTTACAGGCCTGAAAATGGAGGGTTGCTTGAATACTAACCCCTTTCTTTGGAACTGCCAGCCTTTGTTCATTCACTTTTTTTATAAAACATCCAGATAATTCCATTCCTACAAAGTTAGGGTGACCTAGGGAGGTTGTGGGCTCTCCCACATTAGAGGCATTCAAGAGGCAGCTGGACAACCATCTGTCAGGGATGCTTTAGGGTGGATTTCTGCATTGAGCAGGAATCATTCATCACAACAGTTAAAGGTGCAGGAGCTATACTAGAGTGACCAGATTTAAAAGAGGGCAGGGCACCTACAGCTTTAACTGGTGTGATGAAGAGGGGATTTACCAGGTTCTCCATATATACAAATGGCACCTGCTGAAATTCCCTTTTCTATGCAACTGTTAAAGATACAGGAGTCCTGTCCTCCTTTTCAAATGGTCACCCTACACAAAGTTACGTTCTAATGTTTTCTATGTGGTTATACAGGGTATTACCGAGGTGTTAAAAGCTATTGTGCTTTTAATTAAAAGCTTCCTCCTTGCAGATTCTGTCCCTTTTATCATTTCCCAGTCAGCATATCTGGAACAATAGTGATGAATACCCCTCAAATTTATCAGCTTTTGTTATCTAGGAGGGAAAGTAGGATATGTTTCAGCTGTTTGTTATTTAAGAAGAACAAAGCAATGAAAGGAAATCAGTAGCGGAAGCCCACTCTGTCACAAGGAACAGAAACTAACTAATTAAAAGGCTATTCATCACTGCTTCCTCCCTGCCTCAGCAACAGTCAGTGAACGGGAAGCAATAAATCATGCAGAGCATGCAAGAAGGGAGCTTTTAATTAAAGGCACTAATAGCCCTTAGAAGCATTAATACTACCATGGCTGTTCACAGTGGAAAAGGCTGGCACTGCAATTATGTAAAACACACAAGTGCGCACATGCACACACACACACACACACACACACACACACACACACACACACACATACACATGTGGACATACTGTCTCAAATCAGGCCTGAGAAAATCCAGGAGAGAAATATAGGAAGTACTAAAATTATTATTATTATTATTATTATTTATTTATATAGCACCATCAATGTACATGGTGCTGTACAGAGTAAAACAGTAAATAGCAAGACTCTGCCGCATAGGCTTACAATCTAATAAAATCATAGTAAAACAATAAGGCGGGGAAGAGAATGCCAACAGGTACAGGGAAGGGTAAGCAGGCACAGGGTAGGGAAAAACTAACAGTAGAAAGTAACAGTAGAAGTCTGCACAACATCAAGTTTTAAAAGCTTTAGGAAAAAGAAAAGTTTTTAGTTGAGCTTTAAAAGTTGTGGTTGAACTTGTAGTTCTCAAATGTTCTGGAAGAGCGTTCCAGGCGTAAGGGGCAGCAGACGAAAATGCTGCCCTTTGACAATGATGTAGTCTAGATTATCCATTAGAATTGTCTGAAGGAAGGAAGGTATTTCCATAGAAACGGACTAGTAATACGGAAACAACCTATTGTGGAAGCAACCATAGATAGTCCTAGAATAATTAAGCTGCTAAGCACATCTTTCCACTACCATATTTGAAAAGAGTCGTATTCCTGGAGGCTGGAGAAAAGTCAGATGGAGTTGATCTGCTCGAATGGGAGGGAGGGTGCTGTTGCACCATGTCCTGCTTGTTCATCCCTGGTCAATGGCTGGTTGGCCACTGTATGAACAGAGTGCTGGACTAGAATCATGGAATCATAGAATAGTAGAGTTGGAAGGGGCCTAAAAGGCCATCAAGTCCAACCCCTGCTCAATGCAGGAATCCACCCTACAGCATCCCTGACAGATGGTTGTCCAGCTGCCTCTTGAATGCCTCTAGTGTGGGAGAGCCCACCACCTCCCTAGGTAACTGGTTCCATTGTCGTACTGCTCTAACAGTCAGGAAGTTTTTCCTGATGTCCAGCTGGAATTTGGCTTCCTTTAACTTGAGCCCAGTATTCCGTGTCCTGCAATGTGTGCCAAATTGTTTCATTACAAGAAAGGCAAAGTCATCATCCCGAAATGTGGCAGATTGATGCAAAACCCATGTGGGTGGAGGGGGATTATGTGTAAACATGTGCTTATAATGGTGCCTTCCAATGAGGCTTGGGATACAACTGTGATACTTTCCACGTGGCTTCTGCATTTGTCTTCTACCATAGAAGAATGGGAAGGAGACTGTATACCACTCCCCTAACTCATGAATCGACCCTTCGTACTTTTGTCCTGTTTACCCACAGGGCAGACTCGTCCTTGGCAACCCTCACCTGAAGACCTTCGGTGCCTTCATGGTTTTACAGCTGGAATCTGGCTTCCTTTAACTTGAGCCCGTTATTCTGTGTCCTGCACTCTGGGAGGATCGAGAAGAGATCCTGGCCCTCCTCTTTGTGACAAGCCTTTAAGTCTTTGAAGAGTGCTCTCATGTCTCCCCTCAATCTTCTCTTCTCCAGGCTAAACATGCCCAGTTCTTTCAGTCTCTCTTCATAGGGCTTTGTTTCCAGACCCCTGATCATCCTGGTTGCCCTCCTCTGAACACGCTCCAGCTTGTCTGCGTCCTTCTTAAAGTGTGGAGCCCAGAACTGGACGCAAGACTCCAGATGAGGCTGATCCAGTGTGCCACTTCTTACGGCCCTATGTTCTTAATGCTACTTCACTGTTGCCATTCAGGAGAACAACTTCAGAGGACATGCAAAGGAAACAGCAGAGAGTAAGCCTGCAAAATATTTGTAAGAGAGGACAAGCTGCTTTTTAGAGCTTGCAAAGTGGAATGCACGTCTGCAGACTGTGTTTGTTTGGTGAAACAACAGCACCGCAATCTCCAACATAGCCTCTCTCCCAGCATGCATACCCTGCAAATTTAAACCATTTTCAGACCCTGTCTAACCAACCATTTCTCCCAGCCAAGAAATGCTAGCAACCGCCGTTCCGTGATGGAGATGAGAGATGCGAACTAAAGAAATCTCAGGACCTGTATACAATTCCCCAACAATCTTTCCTGGAAGCCGTGTTACTTGAACTCTTTCTGAGATGGTTTTTCCAACACGGTTCTCAATGCAATTGTTACGCTGCATGTCGGAGCTGTGATACCTTGCAATGCACAGGGTCTGTTGAAGCTCTTCTGTCACTGACAGACACTGTACTCTGCTGAGTCATTCTGGCAGCGCGTCAGCTATTCATTGCTCCAAATAACTGTAATCCAGCCTCTTGTGTTGTGAAAGGGGCAGTGCTGTATTAAAAAAGAAATGTTCCCTCTGCCACACTGTAAAACCATGAAGGCACCGAAGGTCTTCGGGTGAGGGTTGCCAAGGACGAGTCTGCCCTGTGGGTAAACAGGACAAAAGTACGAAGGGTCGATTCATGAGTTAGGGGAGTGGTATACAGTCTCCTTCCCATTTTTCTATGGTAGAAGACAAATGCAGAAGCCACGTGGAAAGTATCACAGTTGTATCCCAAGCCTCATTGGAAGGCACCATTATAAGCACATGTTTACACATAATCCCCCTCCACCCACATGGGTTTTGCATCAATCTGCCACATTTCGGGATGACGACTTTGCCTTTCTTGTAATGAAACAATTTGGCACACATTGCAGGACACGAAATACTGGGCTCAAGTTAAAGGAGGCCAGATTCCAGCTGGACAGCAGGAAAAACTTCCTGACTGTTAGAGCAGTACGACAATGGAACCAGTGACCTAGGGAGGTTGTGGGCTCTCCCACCCTAGAGGCCTTCAAGAGGCAGCTGGACAACCCTCTGTCAGGGATGCTTTAGGGTGGATCCCTGCATTGAGCAGGGGGCTGGACTCGATAGCCTTGTAGGCTCCTTCCAACTCTGCTATTCTATGATTCTATGATTCTATGTCAGTGAGACCTGGAACTCCTGCTTTGCCTTGAGAAAAATTCCGACAGTATGTTGAACCAGAAATCACTTTAAATCGGGTTAACTGGCTGTCTACTAAATCCCCTGGATATTTTGTATCCAAAGAGGAATCCTCATATTTGCTCCAAATTGTACTATTTTTGGAAGGCAACTCTCTGGTATGGAAGGTTCCTCTGCAAATAAATCATTTTGGATTCCCCAGATATAGGGATGTACGGATCCTGTAAAATCTGTCCCATCTGTGTTTTGTGGATTGTCAGGTGCTTTTCGATCCATCATCTGCTCATTGATGGAACTGGACTTCCCCCCCCCCCCAATTCCCCAAAGTTGTGCAAATTGACTGTCTCTCAAATTTGCATTTCACAAACATACATTGTGTAAATGCACAAATCCCCCCAAGTGCACAAGTCCGAGCCCCAATGCACATTTTCATGCTTCAGCCTATGGGGGAAATGCACCTTTTTTAAAAACATATTTTTTCTGCAACTAAATTCACATAAAATTCTGACAAGTCAAACAAAAGCCATCCGCAAGCTGCCAGAATCCATGCAACTTGGGGGGAAAATCAGTCTCCTGTGCGATCCATGGTTAGGATTCATACAAATCTGAATTCATTTGATGGCATTGCAGATTTCTCTGACATCCTTACCCAGCTATAGGGAATATGAAATGCGGTGTTCCAGGCCAGGGCTGGGCAACACCCCTGCCCTGGCTGGATTTTCAAAAAGGTGGTGATTTTTAGGACTGTGCACGGACCCCCCAAACCACTTCCTGGCCGGATCCAGAACTTCTGGGACAGGCCCGAACCACTTCGGGTCGATCTGACCCTCCCCACTCCACTCCACGAAGTAAGATCCGGAGGGGCGGATCGAGATTTTGCACTCCGCGGTGGGTGGCGGAGGAAGGGGGGACAAAATGGGGGCTGAATAAGCCCCCCTGCCCCCTTACCTAGCTCCGCCGCTGTCACCACACAGACTACGGTGACGCTGATGGCGCCAGGTAAGCCCTCTCCCCCCACTTACCTGCCTCTGTCACGGTCCAGTGCAGGCTTCAACTGAGGTCTGGGCCTCAGTTGAAGCCTGTGCCGGACCACGACAGACACAGGTAAACCCCCTCTTCCCTGTCTCCTTAACTGGCTCTGCCGTATGGACTGCAGCACCGGCACCAAGTGAGCCCCCCCTCCCCGCACTTACCTGCATTTGGAGCTCCGGATGGAGGCGAACCGCTTCGCCTTGATCCGCAGCTCCCCGACCCAATTCGGATCCGCCTTTGGCGGAGGCAAATCAGGCCACTCCGTTCCCGCTTCTATGACCCGAAATGGAGCGGAGCACAGCCCTAGTGATTTTACAAGAAAACAAGCCTGGCCAGGAGCACGCATCTTCTTTGCAAGCAGAATTGTGCTCCCAGAAACTTCCCAGGAGTGTGATTCTGCTTGTGAACAACGTGTGTGTTCCCCACACAGCTTGTTCCCTTGCAAAACTGCCATTTTCTGTTTGCTGGTTTGTTGTTGTTTTTTTCTGTTTATGCTTTTGCTGCCATTGCAGCAGAGAATTCAGCAACAATTTGAGCAGGGGTGGGGTGCAGCCCTGGTTGGGTTCTGGGGGGGAGGGCAATGGGACCCCTGACACCTGGAAGTCACCCAGGCTGTTGGAGGAGAATAGGAAAATAGAACGAGCCCTATGGAAGTTGTCCTGATCCAGCATTTTGACAGCCAGATTAAAGAAACAAGGTCCATTTAATTCAAACAGTATCTGCTCCAACCATGTATAAAGGAGGGTGCTTGGCATTGGACCAGACCATCTGGAGGACACCAGGATAAGGAAGCTGCCCAAAAAACACTCTTCCTGGCCGTGACGTTTCCTGGTTTGACTTCTCTAGGCTTTGTTCTCCTCTCTAATTCCAGGATTGAATTATGCCAGGGGTGGACAACGTATAGCCCATGGGCTAAATGTGGCCCCTGCCATCAACCCCTCCATTGGCCCCAATTTACCAGAATTCAGGTTTTTTAAAATGGGGGAAATGAGCCTTAGCAGTTAAAAAATGCCAAATGGGTGTTTGCAAGCTACATTATTAAACCTTTTCAGCATCCCGGAGGAGTGATGGAGCACCAAGAGGATCGAAATTAGCTTGCAAACAAGGTAATGTTGACCCTCTGTAGCTTCTCGATCATCCCAGAATGCAGGACACGGAGTAATGAGCTGAAGTTAGAGGAAGTCAGATTCCAGCTGGACATCAGGAAAAACTTCCTGACTGTTAGAGCAGTACACCAATGGAACCAGTTACCTAGAGAGGTTGTGGGCTCTCCCACACTAGAGGCCTTCAAGAGGCAGCTGGACAACCATCTGTCTGGGATGCTTGAAGGTGGATTCCTGCATTGAGCAGGGGGTCGGACTCGATGCCCTTCTAGGCCCCTTCCAACTCTACTATTCTATGATTCTACAAATGCCATTTCATTAAAAAAGGAAGAAAAGGGAAATGGCCACCATGGGGGCTGGGGCATGGTGATGGTGAATGTCCAGAAGATGAAATTGATCCTCAGACCTCCCAAAATTGCCTACCCCTTATATACACTCACATCGGTGTCTTGGTCCTTGGTTCTACCTTTATAGTGAGAGCCAGTGTGGTGCAGTGGCTAAAGTGTTGGACTGGGAGACCCGGGGGGGGGGGGAGGCTCTCTATACATGGGGAAAGCCCTTTGGTGACTGTGTAACTGCATCCTGTCGGTGAGACGATTTGAAAAAGTCAGGGATTTTACCACAACTTTTTCAAAAGGAGCGATGTCAGCATGGGGCTTCCGCTATGTAACATCGCTCCATGGTCAATCCAGAGCCAAACCAGGGGAGGAGCCTGGTGGAAGGCGACCAGTGATTGGTCGCCTTCCACCAGGAAGAGGGAGGGGGCAGCTCTGGGTCCTCGATGGCCAACTAGAAACCCTGTGCAGCCTCCTCAGCACTGGGATTACCTGATGCCACTCTGTGAGAGGGGAAGCACATGGTTGAAGAGGGAGGTGGTGCCAACCCAGCACCATAAAGACAGCCCCTTGGGTTTGACTCCCCACTCAGCCATGAAAGCCCACTAGGTGACTCTGGGCCAGTCACAGACTCTTAATCTAAGCTACCTCACAGGGTTGTTGTTTTGAGGATAAAATGGGGAGGAGGCTTAGCGCCTCATCCCACGTACCTGCTTCCCTCGGATTATCCCCATAGCACTAAACTTTCGCTGTTGTTGTTTTTGCTACCAGGCGACAGCAATCCTTTGCATACCAGGAAGTGAGCTTAAGGGGGGAAATGTAAAAAAATCATTAAAAAATCAATGGATGAGCCAATTCAACTCAAATTTGGTACGCTTAAAGCTCTCCCTAATATCTATTACTGTGCCAATTTTGGTGTCTTTATCTTTCAAGCGTATGCAGATGTCAGCATTTCTTTAAAATCCTACTCCTGCGCCCCAGCGGCGGCTCGGAAGATACACTCAACAAGTAGGGGCTAAGTACGGCGATTCTTTTTGCTTTATTGCACAATTAAAGCAGGATGCTTGGGAGTACTTCACAATCAAAGCAGATTATAAGGTGGAAAACTTCGGAGTCCTTTGCATGCAATTCGCAGTGATTGCACAGTATATCACGGGTGTGATAAAGCTCTTATGTAGGCCGCCTTCAGTTCCTTGTGGCGGGAAAATGGGATATAAATGGAATAAATAAATAAATAAATGCTATCTACAGTTCTACCTTGAATACACATGGGGGGGGGGCTTTTATGTGCTTTTTGACCACGATCATCTATCTGCCACCCCCAAATGTATCCCAAATGTGGCTAAAACCTAACTGTTCGATTGACTTAACGCAGCACACGCACAACCAGATCCCAAGACCAGGGGTATTATAGGAATAGATGGCAATGCTTGCTCACGTCTCCTGTACTTTCTCAGTATTTTGTTATTCTGCCTGACAACCCCTGCATTTGGCACTGTGTGTGTGTGCATGTGTGTGTGTGCGCACTGAGACAAGGAAATGTTGCCAGCCGGGACAAAGTGAATTATGCCTACCCAAGATTGGGGTGGTGTCATTATCCAGGGCTGGTAATAAAATTCAGCTCTCCTTCACCTTTAGGGGATCTGAACCACTGACATTTTAATTAAGCAGTTTCCCCTTTTTACTCACTGCTGTCAAGGAGGTACTGGGTTTCCCCTTCTCTCTCTCTCTCTCTCTCTCTCTCAGACACACACACACACACAAATCTCACAGTTAAAATACATGAGCAGCATCAAGCATCCTCTGCTTTGCCCGGCAGTGACACAAGTGTAAGAAGTGACATGATAGACTGCATTTGGGCCGACTTCCAAATGAAGCAAGCGCTGGAGAAATGTCTCCCTTGCTAAAGAGAGGTAAATGCATTTGGAAGCCTTGGGCTGCCAGCTTTCTTCCACTTGAATGTTGTGGGACAAACCTGAGGAATCTAACCACAGATTTCTAAGGCGTCTCAGGCCATAGCTAGATGGGGCGATATCCCATGGAACACCCTGGGATCATCCCTGTGTGTCCACATGATGCACAGGTGATCCAGAAGCAGAGAGGGATGATCCTTCCCTTTTCCCGAGATATCGCTTACAGTTGTAGCCTGCTATTTCTGCGGTCTCAGGCTGAACCCGAGACCATGGAACATGAGGGCGGGCATCACGGTTTGTCCTGGCTCCTTGCGGTTACTCGGGAGTAACCGGGAATCAGGGGTGGGGTGGAGGGAGTGGAGAAAACAGTTTAAAATAAAAAACTCACCTTTTGTGTACGAGCGCTCGTGCGCTCTTCCCCTTTAAGAAAAATAAAACAAAATGGTGGGCGCGACCTCCTGTTCTCCTGAAGCTGTCGCTCACCACGTATATACAGAGGGAGAGATCTTGCGATAACAATATCGCGAGATCCTCACCCCTCCATTGTTGCTATATGGAAGGAACTGAGGCCTCAGTTCCTTCCATATAGCATCCTGAAGAATCTCTCTCTCTCTCTCTCTCTCTCTCTCTCTCTCTCTCTCTCTCTCTCTCTTATGGATGTCAAAGAAATCTACCACAGATTTTAATGAGTTCAAATTTCTGCAGATTTCACAGTGGACCAGCTTTTTCCGAGTTGCGCAGACTTGCAGACCCCCTTTTTTTTAAAAAAAAAAAAATCTTGGGGGGATTTGAGTAACTACGTACTTCTGCTAATGTACATTAGTGGTGATATGCATTAGCCCAATTGCACATTACCAGAAATGGAACAACAATTCTCCTACATCCCTAAAGAAATGTGAATCTGTCAATGAGCGGACGATGGGATGGAAGACACTTGACCATGCACAAAACACAGGTGGAAGGGATTTAACAAAATCCATAGGTCCCTAAAACAGATGTGTGCATGCATGTGTATTATGCAGGAGCACAGGAAAGCTCCTTTCATTATGGTAAGTCAGAAGAAGAGGAGGAGGAGGAGGAGGAGGAGGAGGAGGAGGAGGAAAGGGTTCTGTCATTATAAGCCTCAAAATTCTACTGCTTATAAAAATGACACCTGTTGAGCTAATGGCACCTGTAATCTACCTGATGATTTCTACGATTCTGTGAAATTTCAAATCCATCCAATACAAAATTGCCACAGTTATAGCAAGCTAGAAAGTGCTGAAAAAATTGAGTTTTTGTTGCTGAACTGTGGCTCAGCGTATCATGTATTTCTTTCAAATCCTGGACGGTGCGGGGGCGGAGGGGGGGGACTACGGATTTACTTTATTCAGGGTAGTTGAGGAAATGTGTCTTTCATTGGTTTGGTGAAATTCTGAGCTGCAGTTTAAAAACTGTCAAGGATTTTCTGCCCTATGAGAGCTTATGGCAGCTACTGCTGGCAAAGTTATGTCGGGTAAACTCAGTTCCTGAGTGAATCACTCTCATAGACTGACAGATCACTGATGAAGAGAGGGAAGAAAAGGGAAAGTGTATTATTATTATTATTATTATTATTATTATTATTATTATTAAAATGCATTCTTTATGGAAATTTGTGTACACAAATTAGGGGAAATAGCATATAAAAAGCATACATTCATGGTGATTTCTTGCCAAAAATAAAAATAAAAATGGGTACCTATTAAGGAAAACGGGTCTGAAAATGTATATGGACTTTTGTGTATGTGAAATGCACACATAAACGCATGCACAGACATAGACTTTAGAATGCGGGGGATTGCAAGCCGATGGTTACATGGGATGGAACGAAGTTCTTTTTGAAAGAATGCAAACTTTCTAGAAAGTGAAACAGAGAGATTTGTCCATCCCTCTTCACGTTTAAGGCTGCAATCCTGCGGGAAGCCTTATTAAGCACAGCAGGTGTTAGCTCTGGGTAAAAATTGCAGGGGTGCACTGTGGAAGAATGCACCAAATGAAGAACCTATGAAAGCTACTGAGGAAATGTCCCCATATTTAAACATTTTTTTAAAAAAAGCAGAAGTATCAAGTTTCTGCAATCTGCTCCAGGTTTCAGAAATCGCATGGTGAGAAAGTCTAGCAACTCCAAGCGAGATGTAATTGCAACAGGCTGAAATCCTCCTCCGATTCTGACACCCCAGCAACTACTGGCTTGTGTATCCCTTGGATGCAGTTCTATCCAGCTCTTTCCAAGTGGTCTGTTTGCTTTGAGGACCGGCCTGTTTCCTCAACAGGGATTGCCTTCACCCTCCAAAACTCCCTGCCATTACGGCAGACGAACCCAGCTTCAAGGAGCGGAGGGATGTCTCCTTAAGAGCAGTATTTACACGCACACTCAGTATGTGTCATTCTGCAAACCTAACCTTACTCTTCTCACTCAAGAGCGTTTCTCCCTCCACCCACCTTGTGCAAATGCCACTGCTATCGCTTTCCAGCCTCTAGAACACCACATTCTTTTCTAAACGCGTCTCCATGCAATAATTGCATAGCACAGGGGCTACCACTTTCCCCTTGTCCTTCCCCAACTGCCAAAATCTTGTAAGCTGGATTTTCCACCCCAAAATGACACTGTGAGCATGTTTAGATGATCGCTTATCCCAGGGATCGCCCCAGGATCATCCCTGTGCATCCGCATGACACACAGGGGATCCCAGGGGCAAGGAGGGATGATACTTCCATTTCCCTGGGATTACCAGGATGGCTTTTAGCTAGGGTGACCCTATGAAAAGGAGGACAGGGCTCCTGTATCTTTAACAGTTGTATTGAAAAGGGAATTTGAGAAGGTGTAATTTGTATATATGGGGAACCTGGTGAAATTTCCTCTTCATCACAACAGTTAAAGCTGCAGGTGCCCTGCCCTCTTTTAAATCTGGTCAGTCTAGTGTAACTCCTGCAGCTTTAACTATTGTGATGAAGAGGGAATTCCAATGACACCTGCTGAAATTCCCTTTTCTATGCAACTGTTAAAGATACAGGAGCCCTGTCCTCCTTTTCATATGGTCACCCTATTTTAGCCCAATTTTTTTCCATGTTCTCAGGATTGTCCCGAGACCACGGGACATGTGGCCAGCCACCCCAGTTTCATCCCGGCTCCTCACGAGTAAACGCGAGGAGCCAGGAATCAGGCACAGAACTCTTCAAGTGCTCCATGCCCATCGGGAGAGGGGAGGGGAGCGGGGTCAGGGGGGGTCTTACCTGCATCCATCCGTGGCCCCGCTGCGGCCTGGTCTTCCTGTTTGAGTCCTCGGGCTCAGTTGAAGCAGCCACGGGGCCGCAGATGGATGCAAGTAAGGGGGAGGAGGGAGGGGGGTTTACCTGGCCCTGCTGCCACCTGCGCGGTGACAGTGGCAGACCCAGGTAAGGGGGAGGGGGGTCTTACCTGCGTCCATCCCGGCCCATCGCTGGCTTCACTAGAGC
Organism: Elgaria multicarinata webbii; assembly: GCF_023053635.1. NCBI lineage: Eukaryota > Metazoa > Chordata > Lepidosauria > Squamata > Anguidae > Elgaria > Elgaria multicarinata. The sequence goes on along the minus strand of NC_086177.1, from coordinate 111,276,830 downwards.
CTGTGGCTCAACCCGGAAGTGTAGGCCGCAAGCAGGGCCTACAGTTCCTGGTTGAGCCACAGGCTCTAGTGAAGCTGGCGGCGGGCCGGGACAGAAGCAGGTAAGGGGGAAGAGGGAGGGGGCCTTACCTGGCGCCGCCCCCCATCACTGCAGAGCTCCGCTTCAGAGTGGAGCGGACCCTAGGCAGTAGGGCTAGGTACCGGTAGGGCAGAGCGGTAGGGCGGAGCGGGCCCGATCCACAATTTGCGGATCGGGAGCGGAGAGGATCGGGGGGGGGGGGTCCATGCACAGCCCTAGTGGGCATAATGTCCTCCTTCCTCCATGGATGTTGCGCTGAGGGGGAGGATCTCGTGAGCAACAAATCACAAGATCCTCCCCATCCCCTCTCCTGGTGTACACATGCCCTATCTAAAATGGGGTTCCTGGATCATCTGTAAAAGAGTATAATTAAAGTGGAGAATTAAGCCAGGAATGCCACCAGGGCCTAATCTAGATGAAGCAGGATATTGCACTATGAAAGCGGTATATAAGAGGCAGGAGCCACACGACTGCTTTATAGCGGTATTGAAGTGCACTGACCACTGTTGGGGCCCATTGACACAGACCATATACCGCTTTCATACCACTATATCCTGCTTAGTGTGGATTAGGCCGTCCACCTTCCTTTTCTGGATCAACCCCCCTCCAGGTCCCATCCACTATTTTAGGGACAGGCTCCATACTAAGCTGCATTTCCAAATTCTGAGGGGAAGAAAACACTTAGGGGTTGCTCAAAGTGGCTAAACTCCCTTTGCTGTCCTCAAGGACTTTTAATTGCACAATAAAGAACTAGGAAGCAGGCCTTTAAATATTATCTTGCTCCGCTTTTGCCCTGCTTATGTATTTTAAATGGGAGGGGGTATTTTGTTTTTCGTTTTAACATCCAATTCAACTGGAGTCTTGTGAAGAGCGCAGAGGTATTTTTGAGGCTACTCAAGCATGTTTTGAATGTTGACGTATAGTGACAGACTCTTGCAGCAGAGGGTTTCTCCCCTGCACTGCCGATGACACAAGACATATTAGGAACATACTTGGCCGATTCACGCCAAATCAGACCGTTGATCTATCTCAGGGATGGGCAAACCCTCACTCTGCAGGCCGCATGTGGCTCTCAGAGGCTGCCCGTGCATCCTGCCATGGGCATCTTGCTCCACCCATTCCTTCATGGCTGCTGTCACCACCACCACCACATAGTCCAAAACATCTGGACGCCGCCAAGCTTGATCCTTCTCCAGTGAGAGTGTGGCAAGTTGTACAGATCATTCTTTACACATGCACGCACACATACTCACTAGGGCTGTGATCTGCTTCTTTTCGGTTCGGAGAAGCAATAGCTCAGTGGAGGCTTGGATTTCCTTCCAACTGGGCATGAATGTGGATACATGGATACATGGATAAGCTCTCGTGGTGCCGATTTTGAGGTTTCTAATGTAAACAGGAAAAAGTTATAGGCGTTTGGCTTTCAATGCAAGTCTAGGGGGGGGAACAGAGCTCCGATTCGGATCCAGAGCTCCACAGCGAAGCGGACCGGACCACTGGCGGATCGTCGTGGAGCGGAGCAGACCCAATCTGAAAGTTGCGAATCTGGAAGAGAAGTGGATCGGGGGGGGGTGTGTCCGTGCACACACATGCACCATCGTCATCACCACCACCACCACCACCACCATTTTAACCAGCTTTATTAAAAGATACTTGTTCAGTATTCCCCTGTGATAAACAAAGGCCCTTACTACACCTAAGGGTGTAGAAAGGAAAATGGAGTGACTGTCCTTGCCTACTGCCAGGATCCCCTGTGTGGCATTTGAATGCACAGAAAGGATCCCGGGACAATCCTGGGGGGAAACGGACAAAGAAAGAGTTTGGAGGAGTCCTGTGCACCTAGGGGCTACAAAGGAGGTTCTCCTTTCTATGTTGCCTGCCTCATTCTGTAGCACTAGGCATATCCACAGGAAGAACGCAGCATCGGCAACAGGCATTTCAGAAGGCGGAATACTCATAAGCATTAGCTCCCATTAGTGGACCATTCTGGGCTATTAACTAGCAATTTGCCTAATAAAGGAATGATCAATGGCTGGCCAGCAGCAGCATAACAACACGCTCCAGAAAAATACTGATGAGAATACATAATCGGATGGGACTCGTCCAGAATTCCAGAAAATATCACTGGGGGTTGGGTGGGGGTGGGGAGAGAAGGCTGACAAACAGCAGCATTTGCTTTTGTTCCACGTGTGGGAGACAGCTAATCTGAATGGCGGGTTTCATTGAGAACTTCAGCAGAGGAGAAATTTGGGACTATCCCTAAGAGAGACCTTATGGAAAGGGGAGATGTGTGTGACCCCTCCAGAGAACCTTGCAATACACACACAGGCAGGGCCGGTGCCAGACTATTTTGCGCCCTAGGCAGGTGAGCGCCTTCCAGCCGGGCACGCTGTTCCGAAGCCTCCCCCCGCCCCAGTGTCCTGGCTTTGAAGCCAGGACGCTGGGGTTGGGGGCAGGGCTGCGACTTCGGAATGGCATGCCCGGAAGTGGCTTCCAGGTGCGCCATTCTGAAGCTGCCGCCCTGCCCCCAGCGTCCTGGCTTCAAAGCCAGGAGCGGGCGCTGTCTTCGAAGCCAGGACACTGGGGTTAGGGGGCGGGGTGGCAGCTTCGGAATGGCATGCCCAGAAGCCACTCTATTATTATTATTATTATTATTATTATTATTATTATTATTATTATTTATTTATTTATATAGCACCATCAATGTACATGGTGCTGTACAGAGTAAAACAGTAAATAGCGAGACCCTGCCGCATAGGCTTACATTCTAATAAAACCATAATAAAACAATAAGGAGGGGAAGAGAAAGCAAACAGGCACAGGGTAGGGTAAACAGGCACTGGGTAGGGTAGGCTTCCGTGCATGCCGTTCTGCACCCTCTTTTGCTTGGCGCTCTACACTGCCGCCTGAGCTACCTCTATGGCAGCGCCAGCCCTGCACACAGGCTCTCTCTTCAACTGAGACATTATGCAGCCCACAGCAGGCTGCTACAGGGGAAGATGAGACTGGAAGCAGGGTCATATAATCATAGAATTGTAGTGATGGAAGGGAAATACGCTGGGTTTATTTTTGTTTTCCCTCTTCCCTCCTCGTTGCTGATCTCTTTTGTTTTGTGTATTTTAATTTGCAAGCCTTGCTTGTAATAATTGATTGTTTCTAAGCTGCTCTGGGAGATGAGGATGGTGTTGATGATGACAACGACGAGTTGGCGGAGGAGGAGGATAAAATGACTTGAAATTAATACAATAAAAATATGAGTTCTTAATTCGTGGAATGATGGCAGTTTGGTTGCATATAGTGGTAGAATGAGGCAGGCGACATAGAGAGAAAAATGCCGTTTGTAGCCCCTAGGTGTGTGGGATTCCTCCAAACCCTTTCTTTGTTTATCACAGGGAAATACTGAACAAGTATCTTTTAATAAAGCATTCCAAGTGTGATTGTTGCCAGGACTTCAGAAGGAGAAAAAGCAAATAATTTTTTTAAAAAAAGCTGGCAATTGACTATAATTAGTTCTTACAATGCACAAGTATAATTTGCACTGAATTATTCATAAGCTGAAGTGTTGGTTCTTACCACCGTGAAGTCAATTCCCCTTCTTACATTAAAAAAAATGGAAGGGAGGGGGTTTGGGGGTGATGGAGGCAGGGGGAATGAGTGCAGGCAGCGGGGCTGGGGGCTCCAATTTCAGTGGGGCTGTGCATCCACTCTGTGTTTCAGTCAGAACCAGACAGGGCTCTAAAGGAGCTATCCAAGGTGATGAAACCGACGCCACAAAACAGGTTCAACACCTCAGAAAGCTCATTTAAAGTCCAGGCTGGTTCTGACCTCCATACAGAATGGATGCACAGCCCCACCGAAATTGGAGCCACGGGCCTCCACTGAATGCAGTCAGCGGTACTGGGGATGCATTCACGTGCATCACTCACATACACACATAAAGTCAGCAAACTCTGCGGGTGAAAGATGGGTCTTTTGTACGCTCAGTGGGAGGACCTTAGCTAGGACCACAGCCTGGATTGCATTTGTGGAGTAGGGAGAGGCCGTGGCTCAGTGATGAAGAACTGGGCATGTTTAGCCTGGAGAAGAGAAGATTGAGGGGAGACATGAGAGCACTCGTCAAATACTTAAAAGGTTGTCACAGAGAGGAGGGCCAGGATCTCTTCTCGATCCTCACAGAGTGCAGGACACGGAATAACGGGCTCAAGTTAAAGGAAGCCAGATTCCAGCTGGACATCAGGAAAAACTTCCTGACTGTTAGAGCAGTATGACAATGGAACCAGTTACCTAGGGAGGTTGTGGGCTCTCCCACACTAGAGGCCTTCAAGAGGCAGCTGGACAACCATCTGTCAGGGATGCTCCTGCATTGAGCAGGGGGTTGGACTCGATGGCCTTGTAGGCCCCTTCCAACTCTGCTATTCTATGATTCTATGATTCTACCCTTATCAAATACCTGCATGCCATGGTAGCAATGCAGTCTTTGCTAACCCGGAACCTGCCAAATACTTTTTGATTTCAACTCCTATCAGCCAAAGCCAGCATGGGAAAGTCAGAAACGCAGAGAGTTGTTCCTCCTGCTGCAATGAGGATGTATTTTGTCACAAAATGCCATCAGGGCCACTAGCTTTAAAAGTTGAGGCTGACAACCTTAGTTATGAATGATAGCCCTGTAGGATGGGATTCACTGAATACCAGCTTTTGGATTCAAGAGCAGGATATGTCTATTGCCTTTAAGCTCTGCTGGTGGACTTCTTGTAGGCGTCTAGTTGTCTGCTGTGGGATCACAGGCTTCTTGGAGCTTTGGTCTAAGTCAACAGGGCTCTTCAAAGCTTCTGAGCTACCTGGCAATCCTTAATCATCTCAGCTTGCTTGAAAACATGGATGTTTACATCCGGAGAATGCTTTCAAATTGCAATAATTAAAACCAGTTAACATGTAGACATTTTATGGCGACCTTTGGTTCATGTGAACTTTAGGGATGGGTGAAGCAGCAAACGTCAGTCTTGTTGAGATTCTTGTTTGTTTTTTGGAGTGTTGTTTGTTTTTCATGGTGTATGCAGTTTTTGTACACATGCTCCCATTGAATAAATCATGTTTGGACACATTTTAGAAATATATGCAGGAGCTGAGGATTAGTAAATTTAAAAGAAATTCCTCACCCCAACAGAGTGAATTCCTTGCCCATACTATCTCACCAATTGGTCTATTTACCACTGACCTTACAGCATGAACTTACAGAGGAAAAGAAGGGGAGAAAAAAGTCTTTCCTGATGGAGGTCTAGATTTGTGCAACCTGATCTCAAGATCCGCTGTCTCCATTTCAGGTGTGCTCATGTTCGGACGCAGCATACAGCTGGTGTATGTGTGTATATAGACCACACACACTGGTCAGGACTGAACATTTGCAAAAGAAGCTCTTTATCACTCTATACAGGGAACTCTTCCTTCTCTTTGAGACACCCCTCTGGATCCTTGCTCCAAATGTAAAAACAAAATGAACCCTCTTTTAATCACCAAGACGACACTAAAAGGCTTGAACGCACGCCATGCATTTATAGCATTTGCTTTCCCTTGTCTTATTAGTACATTTTCCATATGGGGAAATCCAGCTGTTGCTATGGCAGCATTGTCACATGTTACCACTTCCACAGAGCTTTGATTTCAACGGCTGAATCTTGTGTCTCCTTACACAAGTCTTAATTATCCGGGTAGAAAATGGAGGGGGTGGCTGTTGGGTGGTGAGGAAGGAGACAGAGACCTGGAATGGCAGGGCTTGGAGATTGCTTGGAAGTTTCAGTGCCTTACACTCCTTTTCAGAGCCTCCAGGATAAGGAGCAAAAGGACAGGACAGTATTTGCTCCACTCAGCCTGGTCAGGCTCCTGACAAAGTACAAAACAAAAGTTTTTCTCCAAGCCCATCTGGTGCCATCCTCCATCCCAGGGGTGTTGAATTTCTTTCAGTCCAAGGGACCCAAGTTCGGGGCACATTCCAATGGTGAGTGGAGCTATAGAGTCAAGGAGCAAAGCGGGTGGATCAAATCCCAGAAATCCCAGCATATTTTAGTGTTAACGGTGCAATCCTATGCAGATTTAGAGAGAAGAAAACATCCTACACCTCCCAATTTCCCAACCAGCCATGCTAGATGGGGACTGATAGGAGTTCTGGGACTTTTTTTCTGTCTAAGAGTGTGTAGGGTTGGCTCTGAAGCTCTTATTGCCAGTAATTAAGCCTTATTTATTTATTTATTTAAAATATTTATATCCCGCCCCATATCATTAAGATTCCAGAGCGGCGTACAGATAAAAGCATACAGTATAAAACAATAAATATGCACAGTTAAAAACAAATTAAACCATGAACCAAGTTAAAACAATATAGGAGAGACGGTTGAATATCTTGAATGGGGGGAAAGTGGCACAAAAAAAAATGAGAAACCACAAAGCAAATAGCGGTCTGGGGAAAGGGCGTTGAGGCAGGGGAAGGGGGCATGACCTTCAGGGGAATCAATGTAAAAAGAATCCAATAAAAATGAATGATACCTATCCAACCGACAAACAAACAGATGAAAAGGAAATTAAAGGAATGAACCAATACTGAATGGAAAAAACAAGCAATGGGGCTGTCTGAAGCAGAGTGATTCTTTCTTTCTTTCTTTCTTTCTTTCTTTCTTTCTTTCTTTCTTTCTTTCTAGTGAACATCCATAAGACAGATTACTGTAAGGGATGGGTGGGACCACCTTTTTCGCCCTCCAAAGAATGTTGGCAGAGGAAGGAAATAGGATGAAATAATTTATCTCTACTTGAACACCGGAGTAGATTTTGGAAGGGAAAATAACTCTCACAAGTCAGGGCACATGCACCAGATGTGGAGGGGATGAGGCATTAATGGTATCCGCACGGCATTGATGTTTGGTTGCTGACTCTTAGCATAGAATCATAAAATCACAGAGCAAGAAGGGGCCACTCATCCCATTAAGTGCCAGTACAGGAATCTAGTCAAAAGCATCATTGACAAATGACTGTCTAGTCAACACTTGAAGACCTCCAGCGATGGAGAGCCCACCTTCCTAGCTAAATGGTTTCGCTGTCTGACTGCTCTTACTATTAGAAAAGTTTTTTTTCCCCTGATGTTCAGTTAAAATCTGCCTTCCTCTAACTTAAGCCCATTATTTAGGACATGTCTACACCATGCAGTTATCCTAGGATCAGCTCAGGAGCATCTCTGTGCATCCATATGATGCACAAGGGATCCTTGTGGATGGGCAGAAACTTTCCCCAGGATCATAGAATCATAAAATCATAGAATAGCAGAGTTGGAAGGGGCCTACAAAGCCATCAAGTCCAACCCCCTGCTCAATGCAGGAATCCACCTTAAAGCATCCCTGACAGATGGTTGTCCAGCTGTCTCTTGAAGGCTTCTAGTGTGGGAGAGCCCACAACCTCCCTAGGTAACTGATTCCATTGTCGTACTGCTCTAACAGTCAGGAAGTTTTTCCTGATGTCCAGCCAGAATCTGGCTTCCTGTAACTTGAGCCTGTTATTCCATGTCCTGCACTCTGGGAGGATCGAGAAGAGATCCTGATCCTCCCAGAGTATCCCAGGATAACCAAGATCCCAAGATCTTGGAGATCCCGAGATCTGCAGGAGTGTGGATGACCATCCCAACCTCCTCTTGCCTCCTGCAGCTTTCAAAATGGGCACAGAGCTATTCATGGGGAGGGGATCCATGCCCTTCAGGGGTGGGGGCAACAATTTCACCATCCTTGGGATGGTGGAGGGGTTGGGCGTGGAGTTTTTTTTTTTAAACTGATCTTTTTCCCTGGATCAGAGCTGCTCAAACAGTTCCTCTTCTAAAAGAAAATGGTTCCCGTCACGTCCCTCTCCTGTTCCTGGACATTGCATGGCTGTATAGAAGCTGGGGGAGGATTGCGGAAGCAGGTAAGTCTACAATCCTCCCCCTCCCGCCTATTACACCCTCAGGTGTAGATGAGCCCTGAGTGTCCTAAAGGCTGGAATGATGGAGAATAGCTGGCGTCCCTCTTCTGTGTGACAACCCTTTAGGTACTTGAAAAGTGCTATCCTACCCCACCCCCACTCACAAGGCCAAACACACCCAGTTCCTACAATGCTTCATCATAGGTCTTCATTTCAAGTCTCTTAGTTCTCATTCTGGCACATTTCAAGATTTTGTTCTGACTTTATTCTGACTTTATACTGCTAGTTTTACCCTACCCTGCGTCTGTTTGGTGCATCTTCTTCTTCTTCTTCTTCTTCTTCTTCTTCTTCTTCTTCTTCTTCTTCTTATTATTATTATTATTATTATTATTATTATTGTTATTTATATAGCACCATCAATGTACATGGTGCTGTACAGATAACACAGTAAATAGCAAGACCCTGCCGCATTGGCTTACATTCTAATAAGTTGTAGTAAACAATAAAGAGGGAAGGAGAATGCAAACAGGCACAGGGAAGTGTAAACAGGCACCGGGTAGGGAGAAGCTAACAGTATAGAGTCAGAACAAACTCAATATTTGAAGGCTATAGGGAAAAGAAAAGTTTTTAGCTGAGTTTTAAAAGCAGTGATTGAGTTTGTAGTTCTCAAGTGTTCTGGAAGAGCGTTCCAGGCGTAAGGGGCAGCAGAAGAAAAAGGACGAAGCCGAGTAAGGGAAGTGGAGGTCCTTGGGCAGGCGAGAAGCATGGCATCAGAGGAGCGGAGAGCACGAGCGGGGCGATAGTTTGAGATGAGAGAGGAGAGATAGGCAGGAGCTAGACCGTGAAGAGCTTTGAAGGTCAGCAGGAGAAGTTTATATTGGATTCTGGAGTGAATTGGAAGCCAATGAAGAGATTTCAGAAGTGGAGTGACATGGTCAGAGCGGCGGGCCAAGAAGATGATCTTAGCGGCAGAGTGGTGGACAGAGACCAGCGGACTGATGTGAGACGAAGGAAGGCCAGAGAGAAGAAGGTTGCAGTAGTCCAACCGAGAGATAACCAGTGCGTGAACGATAGTCTTGGCAGTAAGCCTATGCGGAAGGGTCTTGCTATTTACTGTTTTACTCTGTACAGCACCCTGTACATTGATGGTGCTATATAAATAAATAAATAAATAAATAAATAATAATAATAATAATAATAATAAGTACCCGGCCATCCACTGCCATCACTCCCTAGCCCAGTCAGAAAGGGGGCAATGCAAAATAAAGCAAAATTCAATGAGTCCACCTGTGGCGTTACACCCCACAAGTCAGTTCCCAAATGTATGTCTGGAGTTTGTAAGTCTGTGGTTTTTAGAATGTTGGCCTGAGTGGGCGGAGTTAGAATGTCTTGGGAGGGGGGAGGAGTGATATATAAGGGAATGACTGAGGGGATTGTTAGGGACTTTTTAGGTACTCTTAGGCCACAGCTAGACCTAAGGTTTATCCTGGGATCATCCAGGGTTTGCCCCTGCCTGAGCACTGGATCCCTTGTGTGTCACCTAGATGAACAGGTTTGACCCCTGGACAATCCAGGGATAAACCTTAGGTCTAGCTATGGCCATAAAGTCTTCAGCCTTTCGTGCTTTACATCTTGGTGTGTAGAGTACTTGGGTCTGGCGAATTTGAGGTTCAGTGTAGAGAGTGGTGTCTTTGGAGTGTGGTGTGCACATAGTCAGTTGCTATATATTAAACAATACTGAGAATAAAGAAAGCAAAAGAGTGATTGTGTGAGAGAAAGGAAAGCGTGTATGTGAAAAGGTGAAAGGATTGGATGAAAAGTTTCAAAAAGGTTTTTAAATGTTTTAATTTGAAACAAAGCTTGTGAACTTTTAAAAATAATTTTTAATTATTTTGTTTTTAACTACCACAAAAATCCCACGTGTCTGTTTGGCATGTATCATCTGAAGTTTACACATTTAGCACCCACTCTGACAATACTTCACCTCAGCACATATAACTCACAGCACATTATTTTATTATTGAAATCCCTCTCCATTTAAACCCCTTTCTCCACATAGTTTGGAGGAAGGTGGTTTTTGTCCCTCGCCTCAGGCGTATCAAGCGGTGGTGCTTGGCTTGAGCAAGGAGTAGCCGCGGCCAGGCCTGGTGTACAGAGCCTGTGTTGTGGCACTACCATCAACTGATACTCAAAAGATATTGGCTGTTAGAGAAGGTGCTTTGCATGCATAAGGTCCCATGTTCAATCCTTGATAGCATCAGGCAGTTCTGGGAAAGAAGACACCTGGGCAGGATCTGCACTACTGCTTATAACGGTTTATAATGGTCATGACAACTGTTCAGGCCCAGGACATACTACACATACCGTTTTCATACCATTTTTAAAGTGTTATATCCTGCTTGGTATAGATCGGCCCATGAAGAGCTGCTGGTGGCCAGCATAGACATCCTGGAATGACTCGGTATGAGATAGCTTCTTATATTCCTATTCTGGTGGGATCTGAATCTCTGCCCCATCTTAAATTAAAGTTGGGGGAAAGAGGTCTGGAGGAAGTAAAGATATGGGATGATACATGGATATAAAGACTTTCACAGTTACTGTCTTTGCAAGAGAAAATTTGTGGAAAGTGGTTACTTCCTATTTAACAATACTGTTGTGTTGTTGTTGTTTTGAGATCAAAAGAAGGATGATTTTCTTGAAGAGACTTTATAGTGCATCTGGGGAGTGAGGGAGTGGGTTCTGGCCCACAACATCTTGCTCAATGATATCTTCATTAGTTTTATAAGGTGCCAAAAGACTCCCCCCCCCCCACAACAAGAGACTAATATGGCTACCCTTTCAATGTTATCTGTAAGCACAGACATATGGGGAGGTTTTAATCAGTGGTGAGGCAAAGGTACTCTTGGTCAGAAATGTTCTCTGCACATGCTCAGAGTTGTCAAAGGACTAAGGCTCAGTGGAAGGTTTCACTTCTTCCTCTCTGTATTATTGTTAATATGATTTCTGGTGTGTGTGTGTGTGTGTGTGTGTGTGTGTGTGTGTGTGTGTGTGTGAATCCAGTGTAAACTGCCTTGGGGATTATTCAGTTGAAAGGCAGGCTATAAATCTTCTAAATTATTACTTTTTTAATCATTATTACCCTCCATGTTCTTAGATGAATTACTACCATTCCTAGGGTGACCATATGAAAAGGAGGACAGGGCTCCTGTATCTTTAACAGTTGCATAGAAAAGGGAATTCTCTCTTCGTCACAACAGTTAAAGCTGCAGGAGCTATACTAGAGTGATCAGATTTAAAAGAGGGCAGGGCTCCTGCAGCTTTAACTGGTGTGATGAAGAGGAAATTTCACCAGGTTCCCCATATATACAAATGACACCTGCTGAAATTTCCTTTTCAATACAACTGTTAAAGATATGGGAGCCCTGTCCTCCTTTTCATAGGGTCATCCTAACCATTCCACCACAGACCTCAGGACACGATGCGCTAAGAAGTACAGAAGCTCACAAAGCCACTGTGATCTCCAGATGAACCTCCTATCATCCTAATGTACCAAACCTGTTAAAAAATTCATCCCCAACAGTAACCATTTTCACAAGGTTGATCTTGGTCTAATGCCGCTCCTTCATAAGTTAATCATGGTCTGTCACTTTTGGTTTCCCCAGTGAAGCCAAAGGAAAACATTTTGCTCAGACAGTCTAGTTAGACTTTTTTAAAAAACCTCTCCCCGGCTTAACAAACCTTAAAAATGTTAACTGTCTAATTTGCATGGACTTGAACTTGCAAAACAATGCAAAGAGCCACTTTTACAGATATTTGTGGTACTCCTAATTACCATATGTACACTTCATACACAAGAGGGATCCCATCCAGCACCTGTTGGTTGGTGGGTTCCTTTCAGTGTAGTGGGTTTTTGCAACTGGGGTAGCCATTTTTCACATTTGCTTGCCCCCAGGTGCTTGAACACATGAAGCTGCCTTATCACGAACCAGTTCCTGGATTTATGTAGCCTGGTGCATGCAAGGGTGTCTACCCTTTCAAGCCCTGTGAGGAGTGACTGAAAGAACTTGGCATGTTTAGCCTGGAGAAGAGAAGATTGAGGGGAGACATGAGAGCACTCTTCAAATACTTAAAAGGTTGTCACACAGAGGAGGGCCAGGATCTCTTCTCGATCCTCCCAGAGTGCAGGACACGGAATAACGGGCTCAAGTTAAAGGAAGCCAGATTCCAGCTGGACATCAGGAAAAACTTCCTGACTGTTAGAGCAGTACGACAATGGAACCAGTTACCTAGGGAGGTTGTGGGCGCTCCCACACTAGAGGCCTTCAAGAGGCAGCTGGACAACCCTCTGTCAGGGATGCTTTAGGGTGGATTCCTGCATTGAGCAGGGGGTTGGACTTGATGGCCTTATAGACCCCTTCCAACTTTACTAGTCTGATTCTATGATAAACAAAAATGACTAAAACCTGTCTGGTAGATCTCAAATAATAAACCTTAAACTACCATATCTCTAGATACGTTGGGTGCTTGGAGGAAATCTTTAGCAAAAAAAAAATGGTCTACATCCTTGGATGGGAGTCAAAGAGATAAGTGCCCTATATTTTGATATTTCATTGTGGCTAGATGTACCAGAGATGAGAATGTTCAGCATAGATTGAGAAAGAAGAAAAATAACATCCATATTAAAGGGAACCTAAGGAGGATTTTAGGAATAAGGCATTATTATTATTATTATTATTATTATTATTATTATTATTATTATTGGAATACATAATTAATATAGTGAGGTTGTTTTTCCAAGGTGGAAAAGTGTCCCCTTGGCATATTTATTTGCAATTCGTTTTAAAGAAATTGAAAAGGTCCATGCACTGAAACAATGGGAGTGAAGGTTTTCCCACTAAATCAAATCAAATCTCCATTCAGCTTTGCAGCTCATTGGATGGTCTTCTGCAATTTACTATCTCTCAGGAGGGGAGTGAAACGTAATAAATAAAACAGGGCAGCAGGGAGGATTGGTTGGGGGAATGCGTGAAGGACTGGGCTGTACGTGCCGGCTGGTCTCTCAGATATTTCAGTTCTGGGTGCACCAACCATGCAAACACAGCACGAAAGAATCCTGCTGCCGTCAATAATTGTGTCTGAGATGCTTTTCCAGAACTCCTGCACACGGGCATTTTTCTCTACTTAACTATGACTGGAACCAGATCTACACCAAGCGGGACAGAACACTTTGAAAGTGATTTGAAAATGGGATATGGAACGCGTTGTGGGGCCCAGCAGTTGTCAGTGCACTTCAACACCGCTAAAAGGCATAGTGTAGATCCTGCTTGGGTGTATTTCTTTCCCATTTATTTATTTATTTATTTATTTAAGGATTTTTATGCCGCCATTCAGCCAAAAAAGGCTCTCATGGCGGCTTACAAAAGTATTTCTTGAAAGTCCCTGCCCCCACAGGCTTACAATCTCAAAATCTCATTTGTCCTTGCCTTGTCCATCCTCGCTGCTAGGGTTGTGCACGGATCCCCCCCCCCCCCGATCCGCTTCGTGGCCCAATCCGCAAGTTCCTGATCGGGCCCGATCCTCTTTGGGCCAATCCGCCCATCCCCCGCTCCACTCCATGGAGCAAGATCCGGCTCAGCTGCCATCACCACATGGACGCCGATGCCGCCAGGTCTCCTGCAGTTTTAACTGTTGTGATGAAGAGGAAATTGTATCAGGTGCTGCATGCATACGACACCTGCTGAAACCCCCCTTTCACTACAACTGTGAAAGATACAGGAACCCTGTCCTCCTTTCCATATGGTCAGGTGTGACTTTGCTAAAGCCACGCAGAGAGTCTGCTGCTCAGGCCTGGATTTGCTTTGAGGTTCCTTGTGGGCTGGAATAACACCCTTGAGCTGGAACACATCAGCTCTTCAATGCAAATCTCCTAGCTGAATCCAGCTGGAAGGTTCATAAGCTTCGGAGTGGCCACTGTAAGTGATGTTCTACCAAACACAGCTGTCATATACACACATATACTTCGTGCTGCCCTTTCATACTTTATTCAATACTTCCCATGGCAACAGGCCATCCATCCTAATGAAGTACCACCTTACACTTTCCAACGGGGCCACAGAGACCTTTATTCATAGCACTAACGCTCCACTGGACTGTCAGAACAGGTACCCTGCATCCCTTGTTCTCATTGAAATTTTGATCCAGCATAGGGTGACCAACTGTCAGGATTTCCCCGGATTTGTCCTGGTTTTTGTTCTTTCCATGGTGTCAGGGGGGATTTTCTATAATTTTCAATAATGTCCTGGAATGACACACCTTCCCCTTTAAAGCTGCCATTAGCATGGCAGGAGGGAGTGACATGCTTTCTTGAGGCACATCATTCCCCCACCCCGAGCTCCAATTGAGGTCTTAAAGGGGAAAGTGGGTCATTCGTGGACATTATAGAAAAGGCCCCAATTGGAATGGATGGTGGTGGTGCAGAATGAAATCCTTTCCCCTCCTCCACTCCAATCGGGTTCTTTAAGGTAGCGGGGGAATAACGTACTTTCTGCAGGACTCAGAAAGCTGCTTCCCCACACACACACTAGGTGTCCTCTTTTTTGGTTTCCCAAATATGGTCACCCTAATCCAGCATCTCCGCTGTACTTGTTCTGGGATGTAGTTTTCATTTTATTTTTCCTGTCGTCATCTAACTCTCCGCAAGCACAGGAAAGGGGATGTGTACTGAGAACAACTCACCCTCCTCGTATCTCTTTTCACGGTCCATCTCCAACTCAGATCGGAAGGCCGTTTTAATGTTTGGAATTCAAATCCTTTTAGCAGCTAGATAGCCCATTTACAGCTTCCAATCTACCGGCCAGACCCAATAAATCAATGATGGGCATCACATCACTTAATGTGGAAGTTGGCAGGCCCAAATACTATAATTTAAAAGAGGATGGACACACTCACGCAACCCTCTCTGCTTTGATTGAATGACAATGACGGCACCAGCTCGGCAAAGTCATTGCTTCTTGATTTTAGCCCCATTCACACACAGCTAAAGTACGTATGCTCAATTTGCAGTGGGGCAGCAGATTTCAAACCTGAGTTTATCGTGTCTGTGCATATAGTGCATAAGTGTTCACTCTAAGATGCACAGGTCTCACAACGTACAATCCTCGTTTAGTATAATTAGGCAGGAGGTAAAAAGTACAGGCTACTAAGTCCATGTATGCTGGACTTCAGTAGTAGTGTGAAGGAAAACCAAATGCACAGTTACAAGATGGGGGATACTTGGCTCAGCAATACTACAAACGAGAAGGATCTTGGAATTGTTGTAGATCACAAGCTGAATAGGAGCCAACAGTGCAATATGGCTGCAAGAAAAGCAAATGCTATTTTGGGCTGCATTAATAGAAGTATAGCTTCCAAATCATGTGAGGTACTGGTTCCTCTCTATTCGGCCCTGGTTAGGCCTCATCTAGAGTATTGCATCCAGTTCTGGGCTCAACAATTCAAAAAGGGCACAGACAAGCTGGAGCGTGTTCAGAGGAGGCCAACCAGGATGATCAGGGGTCTGGAAACAAAGCCCTATGAAGAGAGACTGAAAGAACTGGGCATGTTTAGCCTGGAGAAGAGAAGATTGAGGGGAGACGTGATAGCACTCTTCAAATACTTAAAAGGTTGTCACACAGAGGAGGGCCAGGATCCCTTCTCAATCCTCCCAGAGTGCAGGACACAGAATAACGGGCTCAAGTTAAAGGAAGCCAGATTCCAGCGGGACATCAGGAAAAACTTCCTGACTGTTAGAGCAGTACGACAATGGAACCAGTTACCTAGGGAGGTTGTGGGCTCTTCCACACTAGAGTAGGGTGACCATATTTGGGAAACCAAAAAAGAGGACACCTAGTGTGTGTGTGTGGAAGCAGCTTTCTGAGTCCTGCAGAAAGTACGTTATTCCCCCGCCACCTTAAAGAACCCGATTGGAGTGGAGGAGGGGAAAGGATTTCATTCTGCACCACCACCATCCACTCCAATTGGGGCCTTTTCTATAATGTCCACGAATGACCCACTTTCCCCTTTAAGACCTAAATTGGAGCTTGGGGTGGGGGAATGATGTGTCTCAAGAGAGCATGTCACTCCCTCCTGCCATGCTAATGGCAGCCTTAAAGGGGAAGGTGTGTCATTCCAGGACATTATTGAAAATTATAGAAAATCCCCCCTGACACCATGGAAAGAACAAAAACCAGGACAAATCCGGGGAAATCCTGACAGTTGGTCACCCTACACTAGAGGCCTTCAAGAGGCAGCTGGACAACCACCTGTCAGGGATGCTTTAGGGTGGATTCCTGCATTGAGCAGAGGGTCGGACTCGATGGCCTTGTAAGCCCCTTCCAACACTGCTATTCTATGATTCTATGATTACTTGTTATATAATCTTGTATAAACTTTGGCTTGGGTATTATGGGGTTAACGTTTTCTCTCAGTGAGTTGATCGAGTATAAACCAAAATGTCAAAAGTGCATTTTCTGTTGTATTAAGCTTTGGCCATCAAGCCTACAAAAGCAGACAAGGCTGGAGTTTGAGCAGACCGGCAGGGAGATAAAAAGCCTGCAGAAGAGATTTCTTTAAATTGTGGCTCCAAAACATTTGTAGGTTTCTAGAAATTTCAGTTCTGGGGGTGTGGGGAAGTTGTTGCAAAGAGCTCACAGAAGGACTATAGGGCAAAGTTCAGTCCTCCTAATTTGTTAGAGTGACAAGAGGTTGTGGTAGCTAACAAAAACTAGAGGCAAAATAACAGCTTTTTCTTTCTTTCTTTTTTCTTTTGGTAAAGAAAGGCTGAAAGTTACCCTTCGAAACTTGACTTCATGAGTTTGCAATGGAATTCTCCAATTTAAAAATGTACACAGAAACCTGTGCACCCAAAAAGCATGTACTCAAGAAATAAACATTCAAAAATGCATTATAGTAAGGAATAGTGCTGGCCAAAATGTATACGTTAGACAAAATTGCATATAAAAATGCAGGTGTTATGAGGAACGCACACAAAAACGTTTGCGGATTTTTTTACGCAATTTCTCAAACTGAGGTGGATACAGGACAAAGTGAACTTCAGAGTGGAAGAAGTGAGCAACAGAGAAATCGAAACGGACAGGTTTGTCCATCCCTAAAGGACTCTTCCCATCGCCTGGCTGTTTTAACTGGAGATGCCAGGGGTTGAACTGGGACCTTCTGCACACTTAGGGCGTTGCTAGACCTACCTGATAATGCGGTGGTGAGGAGGGGGCAGCCCGCTCGAGAAGTAGCGCAGGCTGTCGCTCCTATCCACACGTCAGACGTGACGGGCTGCAGGAAAGCCCTGTCACCTCCACCAGTTTTTTTTATTTTTAAAGGAGCCGGATGTGCACGAATGCTTGTGTGCTTAGGTGAGTATTTTTTTTAAAAAAAAAAAAACACGTTCTCCCCCACTTCCCCCCAGCTCCGATCTCCCCCCACTGATTTCCCTGGCTTCGATCTCTCCCCGCCCCCGGCTCCAATCTCCCCCCCCCCAATCTCGCTGGCTCCGATCTCTCCCTGCCCCCAGCTCCGATCCCCCCAATCTCCCTGGCTCCGATCTCTCCCTGCCCCCGGCTCCGATCTCCCCCCACTGATCTCCCTGGCTCCGATCTCTCCCTGCCCCCAGTTCCAATCCCCCCAATCTCCCTGGCTCTGATCTCTCCCCCCACCCCCGGCTCTGATCTCCCCCTCAATCTTCCTGGCTCCGATCTCTCCCCGCCCCTGGCTCCAATCTCCCCCTGCAGAGCGCTGGGCCCTGTGTGCAGCTTCTCACGGCGTAGCCAGGAAAAGCTGCGGAACAAGCTAGACCTTCCACGGTCCTGGGATCAGTCCAGGACTGCGGAAATACCGGGCCCAAAGTGGTGCCCATTACCCCGGGGCCAGGCAGGGTTGACCCCTGCCTGACCCCAGGAGCCCCGTGCGTCATCTGGATGCACAGGGGCGAGCCCAGGTGTCAGCCCGGGCTAACCCCTGGTCTAGCAAAGCCCTAAGTGGGTGCTCTGCCACTAAGCCAGACCCCCCACCAAAGAAGAATGTTATAGGGTGTGTCAGTGGTCTTGAGCCAGGGGATTAGGAGCTGGGGTCAAACATCTGACTCCCTGTGCCTCTAGGACAGCTATCCCCCCATTTGATCTTAGCCATTGGGGGGAGATCTCCCATAGGAGAGGCGCCTGCATATGTCTTCACTGGGTTATTACACATTCACTGCTACGCATAGCAACTCAAGCTGCAGTTCTGCTTCTGACCCTGGGGGTAATGACGGACTGTCTAAGAAGTCTATTCAGCATTTTAATGAGGTGGTGTTTTGCAAGGGCTATTTGAGCATTGCAATTAGTACTGCCGAACAGGAGGCCAAAACTGATTAACAAAGGACAATTTCCTCCCCAAACAGAGACTCATGTGAATGCTTCTCTCATGCCAACGATCCAAGACAGGCTGTTTTCATTGGGGTTTTTGCATCTGACTTGAATGGGTAGTCTCTGCTCAGAAGCAAAACACTGTTTCGTTCACTTTCTTCTTTGAGAAAGGTCAGATAGGTTAATTCCTAGCAGATATATGCGGGAGCTAAAAATTGCCTAGAAGAAACCACAACCTCTTAGGCTTTTTGTTTGGACAGCTATCATCAACACATGTTGCCGCATACTATAGATGGGCAAATGAGCAATGTTTAGGGACCGGTAGGATTCTCCAAACACCACCTTCGCACTCAGCTCATGTCTGATTCCTGTTTATGCATTCAATTGCTGCTCAGTCTGCATGAACAGGAAATGTGTGCAAATTGAGCAGCGACTAAATGGGAGGTTTGCACAAAGCTCCATAGATTCACACAAACCTCCCATAAGTTGTGCAAATCTCTTCCATAGACCAAAGTGGGGCTAATTCAGTCTACTGAGGAAATTTGCACAAATCAAAGTGGAAAACAGGAACAAGCTGAACTTGCATGTTCAACAATTTGCGATATATTTTTTTGGCAGACATGCGCTTGTGCACGCCTTCACATTCGCATCGGGCGCTTCAAATGTGCCTCACATGTTTTGCAAGCAAAAATGAAACTCTCATACATCACTACAGCATGCATCTGAAAATCCCCAAAGGTAGATGTCAGCTTTAGACGGCATGCCGTAAGTCTTATTCTTCACACATTGTCAGATTTATATTTTATACTGACTGTATACCTGACAGGGAGTCACAGCCCAGGCTCTCTGGAAAGTGATCTGTATGAAATGTGTGTGTGCAAAGTGAACATTTTCAAGGGGGAATCCTCAACATTTAGGTGTACACCTAAACAATCATCAGGAGTGAACTATCCACCCTTAAATTCAAGGTTAGAGTATTTTTTCCATCAAGCTTAAAAGTTTCTACTCAAACTGGCATCAGTCCTCTAAGTAGAGGTCTTTATAGAATCATAGAATCATAGAATAGTAGAGTTGGAAGGGGTCTACAAGGCCATCGAGTCCAACCCCCTGCTCAATGCAGGAATCCACCCTACAGCATACTTGACAGATGGTTGTTCAGCTGCCTCTTGAATGCCTCTAATGTGGGAGAGTCCACAACCTCCCTAGGTCACTGATTCCATTGTCATACTGCTCTAACAGTCAGGAAGTTTTTCCTGATGTCCAGCCGGAATCTGACTTCCTGTAACTTGAGCCCGTTATTCCGTGTCCTGCACTCTGGGAGGATCGAGAAGAGATCCTGGCCCTCCTCTATGTGACAATCTTTTAAGTATTTGAAGAGGGCTCTCATGTCTCCCCTCAATCTGCTTTTCTCCAGGCTAAACATGCCCTGTTCTTTCAGTCTCTCTTCATAGGGCTTTGTTTGCAGACCCCTGATTGTCCTGGTTGCCTTCCTCTGAACGTGCATCCATGAACTCTCCTCTGAACACACATCCATAAACTTATGGATGGGTGAGGAAATCCACTTGGATGGATTAGAACTGTGCATGTATTCTCCAATCTGCTTCGGAGGCTGATTTGGAAGCTGCAAATTGGCCTTGATCTGCCTCGGTCCAGTTTGGACCAAATCTCACCTGCTTTGGCTCTGGATCTGGAACAAGCCTCAGACATCCAAATCATCTGGATGTCCAGTTCCCCAGCCATGAGGCCAACCATCCAGACTGGATGGGATGTTGTGGGTGCCTGACAGGGAGTCTGTTGGACTCCCCCCCTCCGCTTGACCCCCCAAAATGGCCCAGCATGACATTGCCCCATCCTGCCAAGCCATGTGAGTGGCCAGAAGACATTGGACCTGTCCTCTCATGCTGGGCAGCTGCTCATCCTCCATGTGAGCCACCATTTTTATGGAAGAAAAATGTATTTTTCTAGATCTTACATTGCACACAATGGCGGCTAAAAAGGGCCATTTCTGGAAAAATCGTCTGGATTGGTCCAAAGCATTTCAGGTTGATTGGACCTGCTTTGGACCGATCTGAATCCAATTTGGTCCACATTGCTCCACTCTGTTGAGGATTCAGATCTGGAACTGAACCAGTGCACAGCCCTTGTTTCAATCCTTTGCTCCCAGAAACTGATAAGGACCAGATGCATTTTGCATCTGAAAATCCATACATTTGTGCACTTGCAATGAGTTCTGCAGGCCAAAATAAGCCTGTCTGATGAGATGCACAACTTTGAAAAGTGCACAAAGAGAAAATATTTCAAAAACGCACATAAAGATGGTTTAGCTAATGAATGGGTACATGCAAAAATGCATACATTTTTTTAAAAAATCACACAAAATGCCCACTTTCTTTTTTTTTTAAGTATGTATGCCCATACAACAACAACAAGATCAACAAATCCACACAAAAATCAGAATAGTTTTAGCAGTGAAAACTGGAAGAAGTCTGCAGAACTCACCTGGGCAATGGCCATGGCCATTCATCACTACCTAAGTGGACTTGCCAGTGATAGAAACTGGAACTTTCTGCATGAAAAGCAGATGTCACTACTTGGTACCTCCCAAAGGCATGGGACTTAGAGTAAATTGTGGGCAAGGCTGCATACTTTTGAACCAATACATCCTGTATCCTGTATAAGTTATGTGAATATTCAGACTCCATTCTGCTTTTGCAAATCTGCACAGGCCTCAAAGGCAGTACTGTAAAGCCTATATTTGAAGTCAGGAGGGCTACAGACATGACTTTTTTAAAAGTAGTAGAACAGGACCACCACCACAGGACCACCCTTCATGTTTTGCAGGGCTTGTCCAAGCTGGCTAGAGAACCCTATCTTTGGAGGGCCGGCCCCTTCCGGGTTAAGGAGCCCACCTTGATGGACTGATCAAACTTGCAGATGACACAAAATTGGGTGGGATAGCTAATACCCTGGAAAACAGAAACAAACTTCAAAGTGATCTTGATAGGCTGGAGTGCTGGGCTGAAAACAACAGAATGAAATTTAAGAGGGATAAATGCCAAGTTCTACATTTAGGAAATAGAAACCAAAGGCACAGTTACAAGATGGGGGATACTTGGCTCAGCAATACTACAAACGAGAAGGATCTTGGAATTGTTGTGGATCGCAAGCTGAATATGAGCCAACAGTGCGATGTGGCTGCAAGAAAGGCAAATACTATTTTGGGATGCATGAACAGAAGTATAGCTTCCAAATCACATGAGGTACTGGTTCCTCTCTATTCGGCCCTGGTTAGGCCTCATCTAGAGTATTGCGTCTAGTTCTGGGCTCCGCAATTCAAGAAGGACGCAGACAAGCTGGAGCGTGTTCAGAGGAGGGCAACCAGGATGATCAGGGGTCTGGAAACAAAGCCCTATGAAGAGAGACTGAAAGAACTGGGCATGTTTAGCCTGGAGAAAAGAAGATTGAGGGGAGACATGAGAGCACTCTTCAAAGACTTAAAAGGTTGTCACACAGAGGAGGGCCAGGATCTCTTCTCAATCTCCCAGAGTGCAGGAAACGGAATAACGGGCTCAAGTTAAAGGAAGCCAGATTCCAGCTGGACATCAGGAAAAACTTCCAAACTGTTAGAGCAGTACGACGGTGGAATCAGTTCCCTAGGGAGGTTGTGGGCTCTCCCACACTAGAGGCCTTCAAGAGGCAGCTGGACAAGCATCTATCAGGGATGCTTTAGGGTGGATTCCTGCATTGAGCAGGGGGTTGGACTCGATGGCCTTGTAGGCCCCTTCCAACTCTGCTATTCTATGATTCTATGAAGAAACCTGGGTTTCTCAGGATGCTAAATTCTGCTCCCAGTGTGTAATTCTTTGCTGGCACAGTGCTTAGAATAAAGAAATACATACAGCCGTGCCATTGGATCAGGTTTGCACAGTTGTAATGTGCTCTCTTTTTGAATAATTGCCATATAGGCAAAGACATCAGTGTGGGTTGAGCTACTGTCCTGGTTGTGTCTTCACTCTGGGTAGAGCTGCATAACCCCCTGAGGTGATACAGTTAGGAGCACACACAAGGTCTTCATTTAGACCTGGGGTCTATTTCCAACACCCAGTCTGGAGGCATTGCAACAGATTGCCTGGGAGTTTGTGCAAAGTGCCCTCCCCTCCCCAACAGACAACACCGTGAGAGAAATAAGGTCTCCCTTATGAACTTGCTTCTAATTTTCTTCTCCTTTGCCTATTCACAGAATGGAATGGTAAAGAGATGTTGCTGTTGAGCTGTTCTTTAGCACCAGTCGCTGCTGAATTTCAAATACCCTCAAAACAATCTATGAACAAGCAGGCTCTTGTGTCCTTCTAGTTAACCTCTTTGGACCAAGTGTTTTCCACTGGCAGTGCTAGGCATTTTGCATGCCAGCCAGAGAAGCAAACCAGAACACCTCTTCATTCTGTTTGGGGGTCTGGAAGATAGAATGCTCAGAACAAGAGTGTCCTTTTGCCTTCATTGGGAGTGAATTGTGGGTGAGACCATATTATTTCCCTGTAGACCCAGAGATGCGAAGAAGGCAAGGGGGCAGCAACAGGCAGGGGGCGGGGGGATAAAAGCTTATCTGTGTATCCTCAACTGAACTTCTACCTCCTGGTGATGCTTCCACACTGGGTTTTCCAGCTCTGCTATAGCTTTATCTGCAATCTAAGCCACTGCTACGAGTCCATGCTTCCATCTGTGATGTTCATTCTGCTTTCTCATGTCCCACTAAGGTTCCAATTAGGGTTGCATGAAAAATTCAGTTCAAATCATTTCAGGATTTTACCCAGTTCATGCCTTCTGGGACAAATATGGAACTGGACACAATCTGCAGTAGGGATGTGCATGGACACCCCGATCCTCTTCGTGCCCGATCCACAAATTGCAGATCGGGCCCGCTCCGCCCCGCCTCAATCCGCCTAGGGGCCGCTCCGCTCCACTGCGGAGCTCCGGCTCTGAATCGGAGCTCCACAGTGGCGGGGAGTGGTGCCAGGTAAGGCCCCCTCCCTCCTCCCCCTTACCTCCAGCCGTCCGCGGACCCGCGGCTACTTCAACGGAGCCCGAGGCCTCAACCAGGAAGACCAGGCCGCAGTTGCGGCCTAGTCTTCCTGTTTGAGACCTTGGGCTCCGTTGAAGCAGCCACGGGACCGTGGACGGATGGAGGTAAGATCCCCTCCCCCTGCCCCCTTACCTGGCTCTGCCGCCGTCACCGCACGGGTGGCAGCGACAGTGGCAGGGCCAAGTAACCCCCCTCCTTACCTTTTTTGCAGAGCTCCCCCGATCCTCTTTGTCTCTGCCTTAAGCGGAGGCGAAGCCCCCCAATCCGCTCCTGCTTCTCCAGTCCGAGGAGAAGTGGAGCACATCCCTAATCTGCAGTCCAAAGCCATATATTTTCAAGCTTGCAATGTGATTTGTGGACAGAAAAGCAATGTCTTCAATACCATGCGTACATTTCAAAAATGTGCACATTTCGGAATGAGTCTGTTTCAAGGATGTGCACAAATACACTTTAAAAACAGGAGAAGGAAGTATAGAGTTCAAAAATGAATAGGTTTCTATATCAATACATTCCAAGAATGTGCACAAATATGCTTTAACCGTGGGAGAAGAATATGTATATTTCAAAAATGCATACGCTTCAAATTGAGTACATTTAAAAATGCATGTATTTGAAAATGAGTACATTCCCAAAAGAAATTGCACAACTATGCTTTAATCATGGGAGAAGAATGCATACATTTAAACAATTGCTGCGCACATTTGAAAAAAAAATGCATTGAAATACACACAGTTTTTCATGTGGAAAGAAAACAAAAAAAACCTCATAATGGGATATAGACTTGAGTTGGAACACATTTAGAGAACATCAGCAAAGCCAAATTTTGCTGATTCACACATCCTTAGTTCCAGCCTCTATACACAAGCACAACTCACATTGCTTCTCAACTGAGGTTCAAGGAGGAGGAGGAGGAGGAGGAGGAGGAGGAGGAGGAGGAGGAGAAGAAGAAGAAGAAGAAGAAGAAGAAGAAGAAGAAGAAGAAGAAGAAGAAGAAGAAGAAGAAGAAGAAGAAGAGGGAGGAGGAGGAGGAGGAGGAGGAGGACGAGAAGAAGAAGAAGAAGAAGAAGAAGAAGAAGAAGAAGAAGAAGAAGAAGAAGAAGAAGAAGAAGAAGAAGAAGAAGGGAGGAGGAGGAGGAGGAGGAGGAGGAGGAGGAGGAGAAGGAGAAGGAGAAGGAGAAGGAGAAGGAGAAGGAGAAGGAGAAGGAGAAGACGACTAAGCCCAATCTCCAGCAGCAGCTGGAATTTCCAAAAAAAAAATAGGGTCCTACAAATTGACTCCCTACCAAACCAACCTCTCCCCCAGTTTCTCCTAGCAGCATCACCCCAGCTCATCTCATGGAAGCCCTTCCTTCCACTCTCAACTAGAACTGCCATGTTCAGAGATTGGAAACTGAAACCTGGATGGAGACAAGAGATTTACTGAAGGCCACAAAACAAGTACAAGGCAGAGGTGCATCTGAGCCCTAATAAAGAGATGACCCGTTGTTTCGTCCAACATTTGCTGAAGCAGTTGTAGACCAGTTGCTTTCCATGCAGAAGGTCCCAGGTTCAATCCCGTAGCCTCTCCACTCGGGCTAGGAAAGAATCCCATCTAAAACCCTGGATAACCACTGCCAGTCAGGGTCAAAAACACTGGCCTAGATGGATCAATCATCTCACTCTGGCCTCATCTACACCAAGCAGGATATTCCACTATGAAAGTGGTATGTAAATGGCAGGAGCGACACGACTGCTTTATAGTGGTATTGAAGTGCACTGACAACTGTTGGGGCCCATTGACACAGGCCATGGCTAGACCAGGCTTATATCCCGGGATCGTCCCGGGATCATTCCTGTACATCCAAATGACACACAGGGAATACCAGGAGCAGGCAGGGACGACCCCTCCATTTGCCTGGGATAATCCTTAGGTCTAGCTAAGGCCACATACCATATACCGCTTTCATACCACTTTCATGGTGCTATATCCTGCTTGGTGTAGATGTGTCCTGGGCCCCAACAGTTGCCAGTGTACTTCAGTACCACTATAAAGCAGTAGAGTAGAACCTGCAGTGCACTTCAATACCACTATAAAGCAGCAGGGCGGCTCCTGCCTTTTATATACCTCTTCCATACCACTTTCATAGTGGAATATCCTGCTTTGTATGAAGGCATTGGGCTAAATGGATTTTTGTGTTGCAATGACAGATAGATAGGGGGCAAGTAAGGGGACAGGAAGGTAAGGGGGTGGAAAGTTCAGATCTCTCAAATTAGCCCCCATTCCCTTTTAAATTTGACTGGGACAGAGCTATGAAGACCAAAATTTGGCTGGCTCCGGCCATAGCTAGACCTAAGGTCTATCCCAGGATTGTCCTGGGGTCAAACCTGTTCATCTAAGTGCCACACAGGGCATCCAGCGCTCAGGCAGGGATGAACCCGGGATGATCTTGGGTTAAACCTTAGGTCTAGCTATGGCCTCCATCGGGTTAAACCTTAGGTCTAGCTATGGCCTCCATCAGATCTAGGTGGGGCCATTCTGGATTACCAGGCATTGGGAGACAATCTATGGCTTTTTGAGGAACCCAGTTGATGGAAAAAATCCTGGCAGTAGATTCTGTAAACTGCTATCATATATTCTACATCTCTCTCTCTCTCTTTCTCTCTTCTTCTCTCTCTCTCTCTCTCTCTCTCTCTGTGTGTGTGTGTGTGTGTGTGAAATTTTGCCTATGCTATTACCACCATAAAACACTGCTTATACAATGTGTAGGTAGTCATTATAGACTGAATGTTTACAGCACTTTGAAGGTCAGGCGAGGAAGCAGTGCATTGTCTATGTTGGAGTACAAAAAGCAGGGTCACACCAGGCCAGGAACAATAAAGCAAAGTTTTTAAATAAAGGCTGCATTCAAGGCAGTTTATAATGTAGCCATTTGGTAAGTTGATTTTCTGGCCACACACATGCTTAGTTGGCCATGTGGGGGCTATTTGCTTCCCCAGGAAGATAGCCCACACTGCTGGGGGATGTGTGAGAAGGTATCAACCATGTGGATGTGAGCTACCATGTGGGCCTTTCCCACCTGTTCTGGGAGGGACGTTGCCAATTGGATGGAAACATGCACATAATCAGACCCACTCACGGGGCTCTGGTGCACATGCATGCACGCACAGCAGGAGCACCCCATAAGGACATGTGCAATATTCCTCTGTGAGTAAAGGGACCCCTCTGATCATTCTTCTAAAAAAAGAAAAAAAAATGGTATGGATAAGTTTGGAAGGAAAGGAAGGAAAGGAACCTCTCGTGCAAGCACGGAGTCATTACTGACTCTTGGAGGGATGCCAGCTTTCGCTGACGTTTTCTTGGCAGGCTTTATAGCAGGGTGGTTTGCCGTTGCCTTCCCCGGCCATTATTACCTTTCCCCCAGCTAACTGGGGACTCATTTTACCGACCTCGGGAGGATGGAAGGCTGAGTCGACCCGAGCCGGCTGCTTGAAACCAGCTTCCGCTGGGATCGAACTCAGGCCATGGGGAGAGTTTCAGCTGCAGAAACTGCTGCTTTACCGCTATTATTATTATTATTATTATTATTATTATTATTATTTATTTATTTATATAGCACCATCAATGTACATGGTGCTGATGTACATGGTACAACGTACAATGTACATGGTACATGCCGCTTTGCGCCATTAGGTGCTGACGTGTCTCTATGTACGCATCCAAAGAAAGTTGAATTCCAGCCATGTGGATATAAAGATAACTGTGAGCAGGGTACAGTATTGTCAACACTGACTGGCAGCAAGGGTTTCCGGCAGGAATTCTTTCTTTGCCCTACCCGGAGAAGCCAGGGATTGAACAAGGGACCTTCTGCATGCCAAGTATGTGCTCTATCAGACTGAGCTAGCTTTCCCTCTGGCTGTGAAGGAGTCCAGGGACATAGGCAGCTGACTTCTACAGAGGGCTCATCTACACCAAGCTGGATATTCCACTATATAAAAGGCAGGAGCCACACTACTGCATTATAGAGGTATTGAAGTGCACTGACAACTGTTGGGGCCCATTGACACATCTACACCAAGCAGGATATAACACTATGGGCGTTGCTAGACCTACCGGGTGTTCCGTCGTTGAGGAGCGGTGAAAGCGGCTTTTCCCGTTCAGCCGTGACGCCTCATGCTCCACACCTGCCTTCGATTTGTGGCGGAAGTTTGCGCCGTTTGTGCTGCTGCCGCCGCGAGCACGGTTGCGCAGCCACACCGGCCTGATTGCCGCGGCTTTTTTTTTCGCTCGCTGCACGGTTTGCGCACGTCCGAAAGACCGCAAACTTGCGCAGCCGTCAGCGATGCCGCCGCCGGCCCTGGCGGCGGCAGCGGCGGCAGTGCCAGTGCCAGCTGAAGT
This sequence comes from Elgaria multicarinata webbii, assembly GCF_023053635.1. Classification (NCBI taxonomy): domain Eukaryota; kingdom Metazoa; phylum Chordata; class Lepidosauria; order Squamata; family Anguidae; genus Elgaria; species Elgaria multicarinata. Next base: position 111,248,974 of record NC_086177.1, on the reverse strand, counting down.
GCTGCTGGTGCTGTTGAGGGTCAACATTGATGCGCTCACTTCCTGATGGGGGTCGTGGCGGGTGTCATATGACCCGAGGTCAATCGTCTGCATGGCCACTCTGTGCCTACATCTCCCATCATGCCTCTGAGGTGTCGGCGGCAATGACCGCCTCTGTGCCCTGTGCCCCATCCCAAGGAGCCAACCCACATCTGGCCGTAGCCATGGCAGCAGCCCACAAACAGCTCTGCCCTCTGCCAGCCTGGTACCCACACTAACAGGCAGCGTACAGCACCGCCATTATGCGGCCACGGTAGCTGCCCACCGCAAGGAGTCACCAGCCACTTTTCCGGTCCTCCGGTCCTGCGCAAACTGTCACTGGGGAAATAAAAAAAAACCACTAGAACAGGCGCACATCCCCCACCCATCCCCCACACACCCCAGCAGCACACTAGCCACTTTTCCGTTCCTCCGTTCCTGCGCAAACTATCAGTGGGTGAGTAAAAAAAAAAAGACGCTCCGCCGCGCTGCCCCAGCTGGCAGACTGCGCGCAAATGGCGGAGGCGGCTTGACCGAAGCCGCTGACCACTCCCCCTTAGCACGCCTTTTCCTGCCCAGTGCGGACCGCAGTGACCTCACATCCTCCCACACGTACTCCAAATTACCGCGGGACGGCAGGAAAAGGCGCCCTAAAACTCACTTTTTTAAAGTCGGGAGAAAGAGGCTTCGCTGCAGGATAACGGCGGATCCTCGTGAACGTCATCTGGAAGCCTCGACGTGACTGCGGAAGGTAACGCGCGCTAGAGCCTCGTCTAGTAACGCCCTATGAACGTGAAATGGAATAGTATATGTTATATGTCAATGGGCCCCAAGAGTTGTCAGTGCACTTCAATACTACTATAAAGCAGTAGTGTGGCTCCTGCCTTTTATATACCGCTTCCATACCACTTTCATAGTGGAATATCCTGCTTGGTGTAGATGAGCCCAGAGAGTTGGAAGAGGTGCAGAAAAGGGCAACTGAAATGAGCAAGGGCCTGGTGTAACTCCCCTTTGAGGAAAGGTTTATTTATTTATGTAATTATTTATTTAAACATTCCATCCCGCCCTATATCACTATCATCTCAGGATGGCATACAGGTAAAATAGGCTACCATATAAAACAATAAATAGATACAGCCAAAAACGAATTAAACCATTAATTACAACTTTTGGAGCTGCTTAGCTTAGGGGAAAAAAAGGCAAATGATTTGACACAAAGTGTAGCTCTGGCCCACGGTCTCTGGTGCGTTATTCTGAAGTCTTGAGAAAGAGCGGTTCAGGCTGTTGAGAAATGCGTTGTTGTTCGTTTGTTCTCCAAACAAGCATTTCTAACATATTTTCTCTTAAAATACATTTCATTAAATGTATTTTCTGTCTGGAAATGTGGAAGCCAATGGATCCCCACATTAGTGGGGAAGGAATGACTGGGTGGGATTCACACTGGGACAAGGGATGGAGAAATCTGTCCATTTTGCCTTGTCCCACATTCAGTTTAAAAATTAGGGCTATGCACCCTCTACCCGAACCACTTCGCAACTCGATCCGGACCTTCTGGATCGGGCCCGAACCAGTTCGGGTCGATCCGAACCACCCCCGATCTGTTCCGGAAGTGGATCTGGAGTGAGATCCAGAGGTCCGGATTGATATTCGGCCCCCATTTTGACCCCCCTTCCCCACTTACTTGCCTCTGCAGCAGATGGTGGAGGCAGGTAAGTGGGGAAGGGGGGACAAAATGGGGCCCGAATAAGCCCCCCTCCCCCTTACCTGGCTCCACCGTCCATCGTGGTCCGGACACCAGCTTCAACTGAGGACTGGGCCATGGTTGAAGCCGCCACCCAGACCACAATGGAGCCAGGTAAGCCCCCCTCCCCCTTACCTGGCTACGCTACCATTGCCGTACGTACTGCAGCAGTGGCGCAGGCTCCAGGTAAACCCCCTCCCCCCACTTACCTGGCTCCATCATGGTCTGGGCGGCAGCTCCAACTGTGGCCCAGTCTTCAGGCAGAAACAGCCCACGGCCTGTTCCAGCCTGAAGCCTGGGCTGCAGTTGAAGCCGGTGCCCAGGCCGTGATGGAATCAGGTAAGCCCCCTCCCCCCTGACCCCATACCTGGCTCTGCTGCCATAGCTGCATGGACTGCAGCAGCGCTGCCAGGTAAGCCCCCTTCCCCCCACTTACCTGGGTCCAGAGCTTCGGGATGGTCCGAATCGCTTCGGACCATCACGATCCGCTCCACGCCGATCCGGACCTCCCCCGATCCGCTCCGGAACCGGGCTTTGGAGGTCCATATCCACCCACTCCGCTTTGGCTCCGGGGATCCGTAACGGAGTGGTGCACAGCCCTAATAAAAATAACCATCTCAAATTCGTTCTCTCCTGTTTATGGAGAAATTTGCAAATTTTGGTAAATCCTTATAAAAAGCTCAACTGAAGGAAATTCTCGCCCATCTGCACTGGCCAAATTCAATTAGTAAAGCTATTCCCAGCATGGAGAAGACTATACTGTAACTGCCTACCATATATAGTTGTGGAATTTGAGGAGCCTCTCAGAAAAAAACCCCACCCCTAATTCAGCAGTAATATTGTTTAATTCAAAGCCAAAGTTTTAGGGTGGGTGAAATCGCTAGCAGGTGCCTTGGCGGATGTTTGCCCTATGCCGCTGCCATCCAACCCTGGCTTGCTGGGCCATGTGAGCCTTTTCGGAGGCTCATCTTGGCTCAGTGAGTGCTCAGCAGTCACCCACCCTGGCTGCCAAAATTGCGTGCTTCCCCAGCTGCATCAATGACGTCCGTAAAGGCCCCATTAACACAAGGGTAAATGCTTGACCCTTGCGTTAATGAGGGCTTTATGGTCACCATTTCTGGAGGCTCCAAAAATTACTCACTTCCCACCCTGTGTTATTGGTGGGGGAGGTGCTGGAGAGTCCCCAGGTGCCCAGCGAGCAGCCCCTGGCAGCCCCATCTCTCCATCAGACGCCATTTTGCATAAAAATGGCAGCTCATTCTTTAACGTAAATCTCCATTTGTACAAATGGGGCCCATAAAAGTGTATATTTACACAAGATTACAAGCATAAATGGTCCATTTTACACCTGTAATTTCATGTAAATGGCTGTTTTATGGCCGCCATTTCCACAAATGGGCCTTTTATGCAAAATGGCAGCTCATCAGACCAGCGGGGACTGCCGTAGTTGCCCAACTTAGAATTATAGAATCACAGAATAGTAGAGTTGGAAGGGGCCTATAAGGCTATCGAGTTCAACCCTCTGCTCAATGCAGGAATCCACCTTCAAGCATCCCTGACAGATGGCTGTCCAGATGCCTCTTGAATGTCTCTAGTGTGGGAGAGCCCACAACCTCCCTAGGTAACGGATTCCATTGTCGTACTGCTCTAACAGTCAGGAAGTTTTTCCTGATGTCCAGCCGGAAAATGTCTTCCTGTAACTTGTCCTGCACTCCGGGAGGATCAAGAAGAGATCCTGGCCCTCCTCTGTGTGACAACCTCTCAAGTCTTTGAAGAGTGCTCTCATGTCTCCCCTCAATCTTCTCTTCCACAGAGGAGGGCCAGGATCTATTCTCAATCCTCCCAGAGTGCAGGACACGGAATAACGGGCTTAAGTTAAAGGAAGCCAGATTCCAGCTGGACATCAGGAAAAACTTCCTGACTGTTAGAGCAGTACGACAATGGAATCAGTGACCTAGGGAGGTTGTGGTCTCTCCCACACTAGAGGCCTTCAAGAGGCAGCTGGACAACCATCTGTCAGGGATGCTTTAGGGTGGATTCCTACATTGAGCAGGGGGTTGGACTTGATGGCCTTATAGGCCCCTTCCAACTCGGCTATTCTATGATTCTATACAGGCTTTACATGCCCAGTTGTTTCAGTCTCTCTTCATAGGGCTTTGTTTCCAAACCCCTGATGCACACTTGGTGCACACTGGACTCCACCCCCCTCTCAGAGTCCCATGACCATCCCTAGTTTGTGATCAATGAAAAAGTAAGACTGAAGAAATGAGGAAGGGAGAGGAACTGAAATTGACAGATTGCTCCATCCCTAGGTTCCCTTCCTTATTTGGCAGGACGTACCAAGTCGTTAAATGCTTGTGATGTAAGTTACCATTTGGAAAATGGCCATCTGTACTATTCCCCCATCATCTGGATTGCTGTGGCTGGGGCTTAAACAACCCATCAATCAAGATTACACCCTTAACCGTGCTGTATTTCATATGCTTTGTTATGCTTAAATTCTTTTCCCTGTTGTACTGTATTTGGATATATTTTTTTGAAATGAAGACATCTGGTTGTTAAAGGCGTTTTTAGGGAACAAGATTTAATAAAGAATAAATCATTTTTTAACAATCCAGACGGCAATCGATCATAATTGAGAGCTCGCATAGCATGGCGGATAAGTGAACGGGCAATGAAGCAGGGATTCTTCAGTTAAACCAAAGGTGCTGAACCTCTTTCTGCACAAGGGCCGAATTCAATTTTGAAGGAACTCTCAGGGGCCACATTGCAGGGATGGGTGGAGCCATTGAAGGCAAAAGAGGTGTAGTCAAGATACCCCAAATACCAGCAAATTATAGTGTACTGCCAGTTACCAAGCCTTGGGAGATGTATTTCAACCTTTCAGAATGGATATAGAATCATAGAATAGTAGACTTGGAAGGGGCCTCTAAGGCCATCGAGTCCAACCCCCTGCTCAATGCAGGAATCTACCCTAAAGCATCCCTGACAGATGGTGGTCCAGCTGCATCTTGAAGGCCTCTAGGGTGGGAGAGCCCACAACCTCCCTAGGTCATTGGTTCCATTGTCGTACCTTCACAAAAAGCCAGGAAACCCGCACAAAAAGGAAACCACTAAATGATTGTCAATTGGGAGGGGGGAAGGGCTGGGAAAAAGCAGAAAGCCCAACTGGGGAAGTGTGTAGGGCTGGATTGGGACCCCAGATTTGGCCCCACAGGCCTGCAGTTAAATTATGGAACGCACTACCACAAGATGTAGTGATGGCCAACAATTTGATGGCTTTAGAAGGGGGGTGGATACATTCCTGGAGGAGGCGAAGGCTATCCATGGCTACTAGCCCTGATGGCTATGTGCTACCTCCAGTATCCAAGGCAGTAAGCCTGTGTGCACCAGTTGCTGGGGAACATGGGTGGGAGGGTGATATTGCACCTTGTCCTGCTTTGTTGGTCCCTGGCCGATGGCTGGCTGGCCCCTGTGTGAACAGAGTGCTGGACTAAATGGACCCTTGGTCAGATCCAGCATCAGGGCATTTCTTAGGTTCTTATGTTCAGTTCAACACCCCCCAAGTTAGACTACTATTAATTCACTAAGCAGACTTGTGCAAGCCCTCTCTTTCAGCCCCACATCCTCAACCTTTGACAAAGACATTCGCCTTAGCTAGATCTACGTCATAGTCTGCTATGGAGGAGGGAAGATGTCATCTTGTGATTAACGCGAGATTCCTCCTCCGTTTATACGTGAGGCTCGAAGACCTCAGGAGGAGAGGCGTCGCGCCTGCCATTTATTTATTTTTTAAAAGAGGAAGGAGCGCGCAAATGCTCATGCACTAAAGGTAAGGTTTTTTTAAAAAAAAATAATTAATTTTCCTGCTCCCCCCACCCTGCCCTCGATGGGCGAAGCTACCGGCTCCGCGCAAGGAATCATGTGGAGTCGGGTCAAATCGCGGCAAAGGGCCACACGTTCCGCGGTCTCAGGCTCAGCCTGGGACCGTGGAAAAAGTGGGCCCAAAGGGGAGGGCTCTATCCCGGGGCAAGGGAACTTCCCTCCCTGATTCCGGGATCCCCTGTGTGTCATGTGGACGCACAGGGACGATCCCAGGGTTTGCCCTGGGATAAAGCCTGGTCTAGCTAAGGCCTCAGAGAGTCAATGGCTTTCAGAATGCACAATACCAGGGCTAGATGGACTAATGGTCTGACGTAGGCCTTAGCTTGCACAGGGATGATCCCGAGATATAGGCCTGGTCTAGCCATGGCCTCAGTGTGAGGCAGCTCAAGCTCCAATGAATGTAGAATGTAGAAAGATGAATGTTGAAAGAGAAGAGAAGACTGAGGGGAGACATGATAGCACTCTTCAAATACTTAAAAGGTTGTCACCCAGAGGAGGGCCAGGATCTCTTCTCGATCTTCCCAGAGTGCAGGACACGGAATAACGGGCTCAAGTTAAAGGAAGCCAGATTCCAGCTGGACATCAGGAAAAACTTCCTGACTGTTAGAGCAGTACGACAATGGAACCAGTGACCTAGGGAGGTTGTGGGCTCTCCCACACTAGAGGCCTTCAAGAGGCAGCTGGACAAGCATCTGTCAGGGATGCTTTAGGGTGGATTCCTGCATTGAGCAGGGGGTTGGCCTCGATGGCCTTGTAGGCCCCTTCCAACTCTGCTATTCTATGATTCTATGATGATTCTATGATTTGAATGTTTGAAAGTCACGCTATAAAGCCTAGATATTATTGTAACACCTTGGGAATTTTAATTTGAGCAATGGATGGGGAAAATCTATTGATGCCCTTTCCATCTCTTTCTATACCCAGGGAAGGAATTTCCACAAATTTGCCCTTTTCTAAAAGGGATCTTTGAATAAAGAGATGGGACTCTGCCTTGAAGAATGTACAGTGCCATTTAAGAAACAACAACAGCAGTGCTTGTTTAGAAATCACATTAATTCACTATCCCATAGCTGGCATTTGCACCAAGATCGATTTTTTTTTTGAAGGCTGCATACAACCTCCAAAGGAGATTATCCCGCCTGCTCGCTAATCAACAGCAACTTCAAAAAAGCTTAGAGCTAAAATATCACCAGTAGGGCACCTCCACAAAAGCCAGCTTTTAAACAGGAAACAAATGGGGTGTTTGGGTTGTAATGCTAGGGGGTGGATTTGGTGCTTTGATCGCTTAATTGTTGCAGCTTTCTAGCATGGTGGTGGTGGTGGTGGTGGAGTGGTGGTGTGCAGACCCCATGGAGGGTGAGGACTCATGCGCTGAGTACAGAATCATAAAGGGGACTGTTTACAGAGGATAACAGCCCTTGAACTCAAGTCAGCCTCCAATTTGTTAACGTCTTTAAGAGGTGAACAAGAGTTTGCAGTGAGATAAAAGAACTGACAGTTGCTGGAACGCTCAGGGGCTCTGAAGTCCCTCATGGATTGTGCTGAACAACTATACGTTTGACGTCTTTCCTGGGTAGAACCCATCGTTCACATAGCTTCGGCTATCGGGTGGTATAAAAATGCCATAAATTAAACATTTTGGACTTCAACTCCCATCAGCACAAGCCACAAGACTAAGGGTTGGGAATACTGGGACTTGTAGTCCAAAACATGTCAAAAAATACTTTTGTAAGCCACCATGAGAGCCTTTTTTGGCTGAATGGCGGCACAAAAATGCTTAAATAAATAAATAAATGAATAAAACATCTGGAGGGCACCAGCTTGGGGAAGGCTGTTTGATGGAGAGAAAATGATTATCCTTGTGCAGATGGTCATTGCATGGACAAATTAATAGTGCAGACAGAACCCTGAGCCACCCCTCACAGTCAAAAATACCACCAATACACATTCGAAATGCATTATAAAATGCCCTGAGAAGAAGGTAGAAAAACGGAACTCTCTTTCATGGAGGAAGAAAACTTTCAGGAAATTTGAGGACAGATTTTGGCACAATGTTAGCTCCACCCTTGCCTTGTAGCTGAATGAAAAGCTGCCTCCCTTCCTCACACATGCTACAAGACTTTCAGGGAAGGAGCGGTGTTGCCAGCACCTGCATTAGAGACAAGATGTATTCACAATCATTTCCCCTTTAAGGCCACCATAGTTCGTGATCCATAGATATATTAAAAACAGAGAGCCCCAGCAGTAACTCTAAACCGCAGGCCTTGGCTCTCAGGAGGAGGATGTGTTTGAGGTAGGACTCGGCAACAGCAGCAGGAGGCCAGGAAGGGTGAGGAGGGAGAGTGAAGTGCGTCCAATGGACTCACCTGGATTAACGGCTAGCCTTGCACCAGCTTTTCTAGGTGGAGGAAGAGCCCAACACCACCCCTAATTAGCCCAAGGTGTCCCTGAGGCTTCAGTGCTTGTCTGCCTTGGGCCAAGGCAGGCCAATAGGCCACTTCACCTTGAATTCAGGGATCCGGCCCGAGGCACTGCACAGCCCTACTCTTTAGCCGATGGAGGAAATGCGCATTTTTAGCCTTTTCCTTTTTTTAAAGCATCTTTTCTTACAACAAAACTTGTGCAAATTTCCTGAAGGTTAGAAAAAACAACCTAGAAGTCTGACGTATCTCCCTGATGGGAAAAGCCGGTCCACTGTAGAATCCACAGTTCAGATTCATAAACATCCAAACTTACTTGGTTCCATTGTAGATTTTGCTGACAGAAGCAGGGAGAATGGGTGTACTTATTCCTGATTTCTGACTGGGCAAAGCTCCATGGAATCTGGTTGACTGCTGAGGTTATTCATGAGGACTCTGCAGCTGGCCTGGTCTTTAGTGAGAGCCTCTACCTCTTTTCCCCCATATTGTGTCTCCTACACTTGGGCCATAGCTAGACCTAAGGTTTATCCCTGGATCATCCAGGGGTCAAACCTGTTCATCTAGGTGACACACAGGGGATCCAGTGCTCAGGCAGGGGCGAACCCTGGATGATCCTGGGATAAACCTTAGGTCTAGCTACGGCCTTAGTCATGCTGCCTGTCAGAAGTTACCCATGTGTTTGTATAACTTGGGATGTCAGAGGAATCTGCAACATATTCCAATGAGCTCAGATTTCTATGAATCTGACCTGCAAATTCTGCAGCATACCAGGGTCTTTTGAGCCATGCAGCTAACATGGATTTGTAGACAAGTTGTGTTTTTTTTCATTGGTGGGGGTATGTGGTAATGGGCACTTGTGCAAATGCACTAATGCATACTTGTGCTGATGTGTTTTAGCATTAATGCGAAATTAGTGCAAGGAGAATGAAATTGTGGTTAAAAACAACAACAACGAAAAAAAACCTTTGACATTGGGCCCATTCAGAAGACACCTTAATCCATGGCTTTAACCATGGTGGTTAAGCCAGAAAGACGGGCTGTGTTCAGAAGACAACTTAAACCACAGCTTTAGCCATGGTGAGTAAGGCTTTTTGCTGTATTCACCATGGTTAAAGCCATGGTTTAAGGTGTCTTCTCAACACAGCCTGGCTTTCTGGCTTAACTGCCATGGTTAAAGCCATGGTTTAAGGTGTCTTCTGAACACATCCCAGCTTTCTGGCTTAACCGCCATGGTTAAAGCCATGGTTTAAGGCAGTGGTTCCCAAAGTGGGCGCTACTGCCCCCTTAGGGGCGGTGGTATTGCATAGGGGGGCGTTAAGAGGTAAGGGGGTGGCAGGGGGGCACTAAGAGGCAAGGGGGTGCTAAAAGTGAACCGCCCAGAGAGCTCTGGCTATTGGGCGGCATAGAAATGTAATAAATCAATAAATCAATAAATAAAGGCAAAGGGGCGGCAGTGGGGCGCTCGAGGTGGTCTTTTCTGAGAAGCGCCTCTCCAGAAGGTCTTAAAACCCAGGGACATTTTTATGGGAGAAGGTAGTTTGGTCCCAAACCATATAGGGGAAGAATCCACACATGTATTAATACCGTTTAAAAAGAGTCCTTTTAACGGCGAATTGAAATGTTTCAAAAGTACCAAAATGCTAATGAAGAGACATACCCTGCTTGGCGTGCCCCGCCACACCGGCTAAAAAAGAGAGGCGTTTGCTCTCTTTTCCCTCCCTCCCTCCCTCGGCAAGCCTGCAGTGGGTGCTTTGGATTTTGAATAAATATTCAATTAATTGTTGCTGTTTTAAATTTTATTGTTATTATCTTCCTTAGTGGGGCGTTGAAAACCGCTATTCTGAATAATGATTTTTATAGTGTAGGTTAGGGGGCACTGGGCATGAGTTTGTGGAACCAAGGGGGCAGTTACCTGAAAACGTTTGGGAAGCACTGGTTTAAGATGTCTTCTGAACACAGCCCAGCTTTCTGGCTTAACCACCATGGTTAAAGCCATGGTTTAAGGTGTCTTCTGAACACAGCCCAGCTTTCTGGCTTAACCACCATGGTTAAAGCCATGGTTTAAGGTGTCTTCTGAACACAGCCCAGCTTTCTGGCTTAACCACCATGGTTAAAGCCATGGTTTAAGGTGTCTTCTGAACACAGCCCAGCTTTCTGGCTTAACCACCATGGTTAAAGCCATGGTTTAAGGTGTCTTCTGAACACAGCTCAGCTTTCTGGCTTAACCACCATGGTTAAAGCCATGGTTTAAGGTGTCTTCTGAACACAGCCCAGCTTTCTGGCTTAACCACCATGGTTAAAGCCATGGTTTAAGGTGTCTTCTGAACACAGCTCAGCTTTCTGGCTTAACCACCATGGTTAAAGCCATGGTTAAAGTGTCTTCTGAACGGGGCCACTGTCAATGAGTTGACAACAGAATGAAAGACTCCTGATACTCCCTGAAACACAGACAGAAGGGATTTACCAAATCTATACATCCTTGTTTGTAATGTAAGCCTCCTAAGGGACGACACAAATGTGCTTTGGGGGGGGGGAATTCCCCCAAAGAAGGGGAAGCAAGGTTGCCAGTCTGCAGGCTAACAACAAATTAGGTTTCTCTACATGCTCACTTCACCGACATATCTGAGGCTTGAAAATTGCTTACAGTCTGGCAAAAAGTGAGGATTTGGTATTATTTTGATTATACTGAGATAATCTTTGCTGATTCTTAAGGAACTCGCTTTCAGGGGAAGGGGGGAAAGATGATAGTAGTTTAACTCAGAGGGCTGCTTGATTGGACACTTCATCTCACAAAGACACACATCAGCGCCTCCTTTATGAAAATTTAAATTGGCTACCTCAGTTGGAGAAAATGAAAGATCCTTTTATTCTTTCTGGAGTGTATGTTTTCCTTTTCCTTTTTTCCGTTTTTCTCTCCCTGTGGGTTATCAGAATTACACCAGAGGGAGGCTTTTTTATTCTCTCCCTTCTCTTCCTACGCTTCCTTTTTAAATGCCTCCCCCACCTCCTTCGGCTTTGATCAGAAAATGACCGGATGACCGAAAATAAGTTGTACTCCATGGGGGCAGCGCAGCAAGCGAGAAGAAAGCAGTGTGTTGAGGATGTTAAATCCAAGAGTGCTCAAAAGCAAATACATTCTTCCATTGAAGCCTTGTCCACTGATGCACAACCCTTATCAAGAGTTACGCATACCTACAAATTATATTGAGATAGTGGGCAGAAAGAACAGATATGTGGAGACATACTCTAGGTGGCTAGAATGATGCGGACACTGCAGCTCAGACATGGGGCTGTAGTAACCTATTCCTAAACATTTCCAGCTGATTTGTGGTCTATGTGCTTCCAGAGAAAACAGATTCAGAATCTCCGTGGTCTACTGTGGATCAGGTTCAAGTAAAGATATGGCTCCCTATCATTGAAAAACCGCAGCACAGCATAAGAGCAGAACAGAACATCTCCAGAGGGAGGGAGAAGGACATTTTTTATTAATGATTTGGATGAAGAGGTGCAAGGAATGCTTATCAAATTTGCAGATGACACAAAATTGGGTGGGATAGCTAATACCCTGGAAGACAGAAACAAACTTCAAAGTGATCTTGATAGGCTGGAGTGCTGGGCTGAAAACAACAGAATGAAATTTAATAGGGATAAATGCCAAGTTCTACATTTAGGGAATAGAAACCAAATGCACAGTTACAAGATGGGGGATACTTGGCTCAGCAATACTACAAATGAGAAGGATCTTGGAATTGTTGTAGATCGCAAGTTGAATATGAGCCAACAGTGCGATATGGCTGCAAGAAAGGCAAATGCTATTTTGGGCTGCATTAACAGAAGGATATCTTCCAAATCACATGAGGTACTGGTTCCTCTCTATTCGGCCTTGGTTAGGCCTCATCTAGAGTATTGCATCCAGTTCTGGGCTCCTCAATTCAAGAAGGACGCAGACAAGCTGGAGCGTGTTCAGAGGAGGGCAACCAGGATGATCAGGGGTCTGGAAACAAAGCCCTATGAAGAGAGACTGAAAGAACTGAGCATGTTGAGCCTGGAGAAGAGAAGATTGAGGGGAGACATGATAGCACTCTTCAAATACTTAAAAGGTTGTCACCCAGAGGAGGGCCAGGATCTCTTCTCGATCCTCCCAGAGTGCAGGACACAGAATAACGGGCTCAAGTTAAAGGAAGCCAGATTTAGCTGGATATCAGGAAAAACTTCCTGACTGTTAGAGCAGTACGACAATGGAATCAGCTGCCTGGTGAGGTTGTGGGCTCTCCCACACTAGAGTCATTCAAGAGGCAGCTGGACAACCCTCTGTCAGGGATGCTTTAGGGTGGATTCCTGCCTTGAGCAGGGGGTTGGACTTGATGACCTTGTAGGCCCCTTCCAACTCTGCTATTCTATGATTCTATGATTCTAAATGGCATTCCCGCTCATAATTCTTGGTGTTCTGAATCGTAGAGCATTTGAAGTTTTTGGATACTTAAAATATCTCATGCAATATGCCTTTTGTTGTGCCAGTTCTGAGAGCTGACAACCCATGTCAGAAAAACTTTGGGTGCATAATTATATTATTTAATGAGCTTAAAAGCTATTTTATCTGAAAGGACATGGGACAAAAGAAGAACCTCATGCAAACAGCCATTTGGTTTCTCTTGGAGCAATAAACCAATTTAAGATACTATCTGCAAGGACACCATTTTATAACAACATGCTCAAATACACACACACACACACACACACACACACAATCACACACACACCTATTTAATATACACAAATGTCTCACAGCATTGTAACGGCCTTAGGCGTGTTCATTTTTAGGTGCTATATCCATCCATTGCTTTCTGAGTTCTTTCAAAGTTGGAGACACTTAGATCTCTAGACTAGGGCCTTACCTAGACCTAAGGTGTATCCCGGGATTGTCCCGGAGTTGTCCCTGCCAGCTCCCAGGATCCCCTGTGTGTCATTTACATGAACAGGGATGACCCCGAGATGATCCTGGGACAAACCTTAGGTCTAGCTAAGGCCTTAGTCTGCTACCATCTATTAATCATAGTAGCTAAATGGGACCTTCATATTCAGAGGCTGTATACTAATGCAAGTCTATTGCTTTGATAGAGTAAATAGCAAGGAATGGCTGAGGAATTCATGCTTTGCTAGTTATTTATTTATTTATTTATTTATTTATTATATTTTTATACCGCCCAATAGCCGAAGCTCTCTGGGCGGTTCACAAAAATTAAAACCACAGTAAAACACCCAACAGTTTAAAACACAATTACGAAATACAGTATAAAAAGCGCAACCAGGATAAAACCACACAGCAAAGTTGATATAGGATTAAAATACAGAGTTAAAACAGTAAAATTTAAATTTAAGTTAAAATTAAGTGTTAAAATACTGAGTGAATAAAAAGGTCTTCAGCTGGCGACGAAAGCAGTACAGTGTAGGCGCCAAGCGGACCTCTCTGGGGAGCTCGTTCCACAACCGGGGTGCCACAGCGGAGAAAGCCCTCCTCCTAGTAGCCACCTGCCTCACTTCCTTTGGCAGGGGCTCATGGAGAAGGCCCCCTGTAGATGATCTTAAGGTCCGGGTAGGTACATATGGGAGGAGGCGTTCCTTCAGATAACCTGGCCCCAAACCGTTTAGGGCTTTAAATGTTAATACCAGCACTTTGAATTGGGCCCGGACCTGGACTGGCAGCCAGTGAAGTTGTAAAAGGACTGGCGTAATGTGATCTCGCCGGCCAGTCCCTGTTAATAACCTTGCTGCCCTGTTTTGCACCAGTTGAAGTTTCTGGACCGTTTTCAAAGGCAGCCCCACGTATAACGCATTGCAGTAATCCAAACGAGAGGTTATCAGAGCATGGATAACTGTAGCTAAGCTATCTCTGTCCAGATAAGGGCGCAGCTGGTATATCAGCCTGAGCTGATAAAAGGTGCTCTTTGCCACTGAGTTCACCTGTGCCTCAAGTGACAGTTCTGGATCCAAGAGCACCCCCAAACTACGGACCCGATCCTTTAGGGGGAGTGCAACCCCGTCCAGGACAGGGCAAACATCACCTCGCCGGACAGAAGAACCACCCGCTAACAGTACCTCCGTCTTGTCTGGATTGAGTCTCAGTTTATTAGCCCTCATCCAGTCCATTACCGTGCCCAGACACTGGTTCAGAACAGCCACTGCCTCACCTGGGTTTGATGAAAAGGAAAGGTAGAGCTGGGTATCATCCGCATATTGATGACACCTCAGTCCACATCTCCGGATAACCTCCCCCAGCGGCTTCATGTATATGTTAAACAGCATAGGGGATAAGATAGAGCCCTGTGGAACCCCATGGCTTAGGTGCCACGGCACAGAGCAATAATCCCCCAGCACCACCTTCTGGAATCGGCCATCCAAGTAGGAGCGGAACCACTGCAACGCAGTACCTCCAACTCCCAGCTCAGACAACCTATCCAGAAGGATACCATGGTCGATGGTATCGAAGGCCGCTGAGAGGTCCAGGAGAACCAACAGGGTCGCACTCCCCCTGTCTCTCTCCCGACAGAGGTCATCCCACAGGGCGACCAAGGCAGTTTCCGTTCCAAAACCAGGCCTGAAGCCCGATTGAAATGGATCTAGATAATCCGTTTCATTCAAGAGTGCCTGGAGTTGTCCTGCAACCACCCGCTCAAGCACCTTGCCCAGGAAAGGGATATTAGCCACCGGCCTATAGTTGTTAACATCCTCCGGGTCCAGATTAGGCTTCTTCAGGAGTGGTCTAATTACCGCCTCTTTTAAAGAGGCCGGCACCACTCCCTCTCTCAAGGAGGCATTTACAACCTCCTGGACCCAGCCGGCGATCCCCTCCTTATTTGATGTAATGAGCCATGAGGGGCAAGGGTCAAGCACACAGGTGGTCGACCGGACTTGGCCAAGCACCTTGTCCACATCCTCGGGCCTCACTAACTGAAACTCATCCAATAAAACTGAACCGGACGGCGCTCTGAACACCTCTACTAGTGGAGCTGCATTAAGTGTGGTGTCCAATTCATGACGAATCTGAGCGACTTTATCTTCAAAGTGCCGTGCAAATTTGTCACAGCGTGCTACCGAGGGTTCCACCATCTCTCGCCCTGGCCCAGAGTGTAACAGGCCGCGAACCACCCGGAAAAGCTCCGCCGGACGACACTGAGAAGACGCAATGCTGGTGGAAAAGAACTGCCTCTTTGCCACCCTCACCGCCACAGAGTAGGCTCGATAGTGAGCTCTAACCCGTGTTCGATCAGACCCAGCACGAGTCTTCCTCCACCTGCGTTCTAGCCGTCTCCCCTCTTGCTTCATCGCCCTCAGCTCAGGTGTATACCAAGGAGCTGACCGGGCTCTGCTCAGAGGGAGAGGACGCTTGGGCGCGATCGTGTCAACCGCCCGAGTCATCTCTGCATTCCACAGAGCGACCTGGGCTTCGACAGGAGCACCGGCCATACCAGCAGGAAAATCCCCCAGAGCCCTCTGGAATCCATCGGAGTCCATTAGCCTCCGGGGGCGGACCATTTTAATAGGCCCCCCACCCTTGCAGAGGGGAAAGGCCGCCGAGAGTCTAAACCTCAGTAGGAAGTGATCTGACCATGACAAGGGGGTAGATGTTAGTTCCCCCACTTCCAGATCACCATCCTCCTGCCCAGTCGAGAAAACCAGATCAAGCGTGTGTCCCTTTGCGTGTGTTGGGCCGATGACATGTTGAGACAGCCCCATGGTTGTCATGGCAGCCATGAAGTCCTGAGCCGCTCCAGAGACAGCAGCCTCGGCATGGAAGTTGAGATCCCCCAGAACCACCATCCTGGGGGTTCTCAACACCAGGTCCGAGACAACCTCCGTCAGCTCAGGCAGGGAGACTGTGGGGCAGCGGGGTGGACGGTACACCAGCAGAATCCCTAATCTGTCTCGAGTACCCAACACACAGTACAGACACTCAAGATCAGCACTCGACTGAACAGGAAGCCTAGAGAGGGAGATTGTATTCCTATAGATCACGGCAACCCCCCCTCCCCGGCCCTTGAGTCTGTGCTGGTGCTGCACCGAGTACCCAGGAGGGCAGAGCTGGGTGAGAGCAACCCCTCCCAGTTCCCCCACCCAGGTCTCAGTGATGCATACCAGGTCAGCCCCCTCATCCACAATCAGATCATGGATGAGAGAGATTTTGTTTTGGACTGACCTGGCATTCAGCAGCAGCACCACCAGACCCGAGAGCAAGCTGATAAGGCCGCCAGGAACCATCTGGTTGGGGGAAGGACTAGAAGAGGGGATAGCTGTAAGAAATCTGTCCCCTCTTCTCCTCATCTGGCCTGTTCCTCCCCCAGCACCATACCTCCCCCTACCCGTGACCACAGTTATGCAGGCACCCCCATATTCCCCAGAGCTCCCCAGGCACATATTAAAAATTATTTAAAAATTGATTAAAAGTTTTTTGAAAAATTGCTGTTGGTTGCTGGTCGGCTGGTGTTCTTCAAAACAGGGTGGCTCCTCTGTGCGACGCGGCGCCGCACTCTGCGCGTCGCCGAGGCGCGCGCCGAGGCGCTGCCTCTGGCCGGCTGCAGCTTTACCTTCGCCTACAGCTTTCCAAACCCCTCCAACTTCTATAGATCATGCTACTTGCGCACAAGCTTGCTGCTCCCTCTCCAAATGGCATTATTGGAATTTCTGTTGTTTTGTTTGCTCCCAATATTTCGATGTCACCTTTCTGGGCAAGTTCTCCCAAGCCTGTCTAAGGCTAGTTTTCTGTTTGTTTGTTTGCTTGCTTGCTTGTCTTGATTTGGCTTACAGACAAAATATCAGCCCAACATATCCACTCAGCATTCTTTAAGAAGATATGTTGGCTATATGCTATCCATTCATGGAGGTTTCCCAGAAATATTTGTTTGGCTGGGCACACTAGGGATGTTCAAATAAGCAACACACACACACACACAAAAAACCCAAGCTCACTGTATTTCTCTGAATTCCCTCTCGAAACCTATTCTGACTCAAGTTGGTTTCAGATCAAAAGCTTTGTTTCCGTTTCTTTTTGCATGAAAATCCATGCATTTTTTCCCAGTGTACACATCAGATTTGCACGTCTTTGGAATGTCTGTATTCCTTTCCCATTGATTAAAGTGAATTTGTGTGCATTTCCCAAAAGTACAGATGTTTCCATGCCCATTTTCAAATATGTGCATGCTGTTGAATGTTTTGGGTCCACAAGTCACTTTGCAAGCTCAGAAATGTACAGATGTTTGAGTCTGTGTTTGGTCTGGAAGGTCCAAACACTGATCAAAAATGAATTGAAATGAATTTCTCATACATCTGTAAAAACAAGACACTGGACTAAATAGACTCTCCTTTTTTCATAGAATCATAGACTAGCAGAGTTGGAAGGGGCCTACAAGGCCATCGAGTCCAACCCCCTGCTCAATGCAGGAATCCACCCTAAAGCATCCCTGACAGATGGTTGTCCAGCTGCCTCTTGAATGCCTCTAGTGTGGGAGAGCCCACAACCTCCCTAGGTAACTGATTCCATTGTCGTACTGCTCTAACAGTCAGGAGGTTTTTCCTGATGTCCAGCTGGAATCTGGCTCCCTTTAACTTGAGGCAAGGGTGGAACCAAGTAATCTTCAAACATAAATATTAGCAAAAGTTTTATTAAAGTGTCAAGGTGCCTACGCATTTCGAACGCAGTTGCGCTCTTCCTCAGGGCTTTATCTAAAAAACAAAGAAGTCCTTTGTATCATAATATTTACAATTAGAGGCATTTTACCAGTATCTGTACTTTAAAAATTTATAATACCTAATTAGAAAAACTTTAAAACCATATGTATAACAAGACATACAAATTGCAATCAAAAAGGTATAATACATCATCATTCAGCTAATTAGAGTATATATGCAAAATATACCAACCAGGAACAAATCATGTATGTTACAATAACAAACAACAGCATTTACTTACAGCATTCGTGAAGTTGTCTACAGAAAGCTGCTAGACTAGCATGATACAGGAAGAAGTGAGATATATAGAGAGGGAAAAGAGACCTTGACAACTAGTTGGAAACAGATGTTTCTTATAACAATGCCGATAGTTCCAAAGACTCATTGAGGCCAGAGGGACTGATCGTATAAAGCCTCCCTCACGGGGTTTTCCTTGCTTTTGCACTTCCTTTAACTTGAGCCCGTTATTCCGTGTCCTGCACTCTGGGAGGATTGAGAAGAGATCCTGGCCCTCCTCTGGGTGACAACACAATTATAGCTCCTTTTGCTGAAAGCAACTGCAAATGTTTCATAGAGTTTTGCAGGCATTTAATGGGAATCCTTTTGAGATAGGACAATAAAGAGCGTCATTAGAGGCCACGTCTTCTCAATGCCATATCTTTGACATCCTAGAGCAGCCTCTGGCGCATTCCAGATATTTAGGACTACAGTTCCTAGAATTCCTAATAATTGGCAATGAGAGTTGGCGTTTAAACCATTTGGAGAACACCAATTTGTGGAAGACTGTTCTAGAGCATAAACTGAAGCCAAAATCATATGGTGTACTGGTTCATCGAGAAAAACTTTAGGTGCGCCACAAGCTTTAGCTGCTGCAGTAGCCAGATCTAGGTGAAGTAGCTTGCAAGTTGGCAGCAAAGCAAAGAGGCATTGCTCGGCTGCCTAGCAGAATATCCAACACATTCATCAAATTGCCTGGCTGCAGCTTCCACTTCTAGGCAGGTGGAGAACGGTCACAAATATCTGCAGAGAGGCCATGAAAGAGGTTGACTCCACATATGAAGCAAGCCACGCCATGGAGCATATCAGTTTCTCTCTGAGAATGTAAGGGCAGTTCTGCCGGATTATTATTATTATTTATTTATATAGCACCATCAATGTACATGGTGCCAGGACACAACTAGTCCAGCATAAGCATATACCCAACCATCTGTTTCCAAAAGTGGTCATCCAGATGCATCCAGGAAGGCCTTAAGGCGACCACAATGGCAAGAAACTTCCCTAATTACACACACACACGCACACACACACACACACACACACTGTTCATTAAACAAGATGAGTATGCCTTAACTGGACCACTCCAAGAGATAGCATAGGCATGCACAAGGAGTGTGTCGGGTGTGCCCAGGCACACCCTAAAGTCTCAAGCACTAAGCGGCGAATTGGGGGGGGGGGCATTGACTAGGGATCCAGATGCAGTGGGAATGGTCCTCCGCCTGCCTTCCAGCTGCTCCACTACTGCGCTGAAGAACCACTGCCCCCAAGAGAGCACTGCAGCTCTCAGCAGCAGGAGCCAAAAGGAACGGCTCTGCTGGAGCCTCTCTGCCAGGAGCCACTCTTCAAAGAGGCCAGGAGGAGAGGCCCCAAAGGCTAGTATCACCTCGTAAGCCCCTCTTCCGGCTGGTGTCGCCATGAAGCCCCACCAATGTGGGGGCTTGGGGAGCATCTCCTCATCCCTCTAAATCTTACCTGCAATGGCCCTCCCATGTGTCAGGATCTGCCCTGCTGCAGAGGGTTTGCAGGACTCAGGACCACTGCCAGCAGCACTCCTGGAGGGGCTAATGTAGACCAGCTGGGAGCGGCTGGGGAAAGGGCTATGTAAGACCAGCATTCCTGCTCCAGCCTTCGCCTCAGCAACGCGTCTCTCGGATCTGCTGTAGCCCATTCCTACTCCTTGTGACTCCAGACCTTGCCGTGCCTGAACTTCTGTTTTGTTGTGACCACGTCTCTTGCCTCTGGCCCTGCTGGAAGCCTGCTGCTCTTGGACCCGGACCCCTGCTTGCCCCTGGACCATGTCTCTGGCTTTTGCCGCTGCTCAAACTCAGGTTTGCCTTTGGACTCTGAACCCTGCTATTCCTGGACTCTGCCTTTGCCTCTGGCCCTGCTTGGACTTTGCGTACTCCAGGACTCTAAGCCTTGCTCATTCTGGGACTTTGCTCTCGCCTCTGGCCCTGCCACCCCTGGCTAGTATTATTAAAGGAAGGCCTTCTCAGCAGGGGTGTGCACAGACCCCAAAATCCGCTTCGCGCCTCTCCGCCCGTCTCCCGCCTCGCGGAGCGAGATCCGGCTTCGCCGCTGTCGCTACACGGACGGTGGCAGCGGCGGTGGTGTAAGATAAGCCACCCCCTGCCCCCTTACCTGCATCCGTCACAGGCTTCAATTGAGGCCCCGGTTGAAGCCGGAAGAGACGACTTCCGCCTTCAACCGGGGCCTCAATTGAAGCCCGCGACGGGCGCAGGTAAGCGTCCCTCCTCCCTGCTCCCTTACCTGGCGCCGCTGGCGCCACCGCCGCATGGATGGTGGCGGCGACAGCGCCAGATGAGTCCCCCTCCCCCCCACTTACCTGCAGGTGAAGCTCCGGATTGAGGCGATCCTCTTCGCCTCGATCTGCAGCTTTTCCGGAGGCGAATTAGGCCGCCTCGCTCCTGCTTCTCTGAACCGAAGAGAAGCGGAGTACATCCCTACTTCTCAGACTGCCTGTCTTGTGTGGGGCTCTGTTACGCTTTAGCTTTTCCGGGTCCCGGCAGCCCAGTCCTCGAGTCCGGCCACCCACGCTTCGGATCATTACACCATGGTCCAGCAAGCCAAATGCAGAGTAGGGCATTGGTGTCTCCAGTGTTTAATAAATAAATGAATAAAATCAATGTCTTTTATGACTGAGTATTCAATAACCCTAAATATAAAAATCCCTGGGTGCACACCCTAATAAAACGTGCTGCACACACATTTTCCCTTTAGCTACCATCGAATTCCAATTTTCAGTGCATGTGAGGAACACAGGAAGATAGGAAGCTGTCTTATCCTGAGTCAGATCATTGGTCCCCTAGCCCAGTATTGTCGACACTGGCTGGCAGCAGCCCTCCAGGATTTCAAGCAAGAGAGCTTCCTACCCTACTTGGAAAAACTGGGGCTTGAACCTGGACCTTCTGCATACAACACCAGGTGCTCTACCTCTGAGCCACAGCCCATCCAAGCAGGGAGCGTGTTCTTCCCAGATTATAATCAGTCTGCAATCCTATGCTCACGTACCTGGGAGTAACCCTCATTGAACTCAGTGGGACTTACTTCTGAGCAGAGAATGTATCTGGTTGCAATTGCACTTTGAGCAATTTAATTCCTAGCTATTCAAAACATGTACTTCCACAGGGACTCTGGGAGCAGCAAACATTCTGCATTGTTCTGTGGGAGAGTCTTTAGCAACACTCTGGTTACGATCTACAAAGCAAAATCAACATCTCCATTTGAGGAATTGGTCCCCTCAGATTGGTTTTATACAGAAAGACCCCAGCATCTATGCTGTGTGATAATCAAGGAGTGAAACATCAGAAATGGGAACCAATTACACAATGTCAAAGTCAACTACGACAAAATACCAGATTAAAGGACAACAGCAGCTTTGTTTTTCTGAAAATCATCAGCTATTATACCTTTTCCAACCCTGATCTCAGATCTCTTTGCAACCCTAACATTCAATAAACCTCAGGATCGTTCTTTCTCTGACTTCCTTTCTCTTTGCAGATGTTCCTCTGATTTTTCAGATTAATATCTCCCCTTCCCACCTCTGCTACACGGTCTTGTGTCTTTAATATCCAAACCACAGGGAGAAATGTAACCGTTTCAGCATCTTGGGATCTGCTTCCAGGCTTGTCTGGTTAGTTGGATGAGTTTGGAATTCTCAAACTGAAAACAGGGAGTGGGGAATCAAATAAGATACTTTGCATCCTGCCTTCTGATACTAATTCTGCTTAGAAAGAGACGTTCCTGTAATGTTTTTCCTTAGGGGGCATTTTGGGGGTTCTCTTTTCAGAGCCTCGTGTGGAGCAGAGTGGTAAGTGGTAGTTACTGCAGCCGAAACTCTCCCCACGGCCTGAGTTCGATCCCAGCAGAAGCTGGTTCTCAGGCAGCCGGCTCAGGTCGACTCAGCCTTCCATCCTTCCGAGGTCGGTAAAATGAGCACCCAGCTAGCTGGGGGGAAGGGAACCGCGACTGGGGAAGGCAATGGCGAACCAGCCCACTACAAAGTCTGCCAAGAAAATGTCAGCGAAAGCAGGCGTCCCTCTAGAAGTCAGTAATGGAATGTGTTCAGAGGAGGGCAACCAGGATGATCATGGGTCTGGAAACAAAGCCCTATGAAGAGAGACTGAAAGAACTGGGCATGTTTAGCCTGGAGAAGAGAAGATTGAGGGGAGACATGATAGCACTCTTCAAAGACTTAAAAGGTTGTCACACAGAGGAGGGCCAGGATCTCTTCTCGATCCTCCCAGAGTGCAGGACACGGAATAACGGGCTGAAGTTAAAGGAAGCCAGATTCCAGCTGGACATCAGGAAAAACTTCCTGACTGTTAGAGCAGTACGACAATGGAATCATTTCCCTAGGGAGGTGGTGGGCTCTCCCACCCTAGGGGCATTCAAGAGGCAGCTGGACAACCCTCTGTCAGGGATGCTTTAGGGTGGATTCCTGCCTTGAGCAGGGGGTTGGACTCGATGGCCTTGTAGGCCCCTTCCAACTCTGCTATTCTATGATTCTATAAGTGCTTTGCACGAGAGGTTCTTTCCTTTTCTTTTCCTTTCAGGGAAGTTCCCAGTTTCTCCGAACACAGGATTATTGAAGGGGAAGAGAGGGAGAACATGGCTTTATGCTAGAATGTACGTTTTGCTTCCAGAATATACTTGGTTCAATCCCTGTCATCTCCAGTTAAAAAGATTAGTTAACAGATGATTGAAAATATCTGACAGCCAGAGTAGATAATACTGGGTTAAATCAACAGTAGCCTGATCTATATAAATCAGCTCCTTATATTGTCCTACATACATTCTCCATACTGACAGCTTTCTGGTAGTCCTTTCCTTGCTCTGAAACTATAGCGCAGCAGTATGGCACCTGAAGAAGATCCCAGGTCTAACGTCCAGTTATGGCTGGGAAATACACCCATCTTTGAACCTCAGATTGCTCCTGCCAGTCCGTGTTCGCAACACTAAACTAGAGGGACCAATGGTCTGGCAATATAAGGCAGCAGTGGACATAATCAAGGTCAAGGTCTACCGTGAGATCTCTGGGTAATTTGTAATGTATCATGAAGACTTTCCAGCTTCCAATGTTTTAAAAATAGTTACAAAAACAGCAAAATCTCATACTATTTTTCTCTTCTAAATTAGGAAATAACCCTTCAGGGGGGAACAGGAGTAGATTTGTATGTGAGCTACAGTTACATAAGGACATCAGAAGGGCCATGCTGGGTCAGACCAAAGGTACATCTAGTCCAGCATTCTATTCGCACAGTGACCAACCAGCTGTCCACAGGAAATCACAAACAGGACATGAATTCCACAGTATCCTTTTGCCCATGTTCCCCAGCAACTGGTGCACATAGGCATATTGCCTCTGATACTGGGTGGATCATAAAGCCATCAGGACTATTAGCCATTGATAGCCTTCTCCTCTGGTTCTGGTATGGAAAACAAATACCTGTGCTGAGAATTGGTACCTTGTTCTGGGACTCTGTCTTCAACGGACCGATCTGCTACAGCCAACACAACTCATAGAGGCCACTGGGAGGACTGAGGGAGGAGGGAGGGTGCAGAGAGGGGCAGGGGCTGTGTCAGTCAAATGCCGGGCTGACTATGAATCCATTCAACGCCAGCCCCAACCAACCACAGCTGTGTAATGGGAAGTACTTGAAAATACCCAACCGTGAGTTGACTACTCCACCCACCATTGACTAAAGTGTTGTCCAAATGCAGCCGTTAAGTAGAGTTCTTGGGGTCTTTCCTCTTTTTAAATCACCAAGCAGTTTAAGGCTGCATTTCATCAGACAAGGATGAAGTTGCTTAACCTGTTCTCTACTGATCCTTTTTTAGCTCCAAATTGTCCTCTTCAAACTGTTTATTTCCCCCCACTTACAGGGGTAGGATACGAGAACTTGCAATATTTACTCCTTCAGATGAAAAGAGAGCTTTGGGAGGGATTTTTTAAGCTGGAAAATTACCAGAGGGAGGAGGGTGAAGGCGCCTATCAATGCATCTTTCCTCCAGTCAGCTTTTAATAATATTTTTTAAAAAAATGGAGTACAGGAAATCATGGGTTTTTGTATCTATATCCAGTATTTGAGGCACTAAGTCTGTGTGCACCAGTTGCTGGGGAACATGGGTGGGAGGGTGCTATTGCACCGTGTCCTGCTTTGTTGGTCCCTGGTCGACGGCTGCCTGGCCACTGTGTGAACACAGTGCTGGACGAGATGGACCCTCGGTCTGATCCAGACTCAGAGCACTTCTGATGTTCTTATGTATAATTGCAGTTTAGCCTTAAGCAGAAAGTAGCTTATCAGGAGAATTTTCCCCTGGTCCTAAAATTGCCAGTTGGCCCAGAAATTGTAGTGTGAAAGCAGCAGGTTGAAGTTGGGGAAATAAGAGATAGGGTGACCATATGGAAAGGAGGACCAGGCTCCTGTATTTTTAACAGTTGTATAGGAAAGGGAATTTCAGCAGGTGTCATTTGAATGCAAGCAGCACCTGATGAAATTCCCTCTTCATTATTACAGTTAAAGCTTTGGGAGCCCTGCCCTCCTGACCAGTTACAAAAGAGGGCAGGGCTCCCGCGGCTTTAACTGTTGCTGTATGTATACAAATGACACCTGCAGAAATTCTCTTTTCTATTCAACTGTTAAAGATGTAGGAGCCCTGTCTCCTTTCCATATGGTCACCCTACAAGAGACAAATAGTTATGACTAAAGGCAAAGGTCTTTCATCCCCTTTTCCCCTGCCATCCAAGTGAAGAGGAGCAACATGAGTAAAAAATGTAACAGGTATCTGAGACAGAGCCAACTGTGTTTTCATTGTGGTGTTTAGCAGAACCCAGGTTGATTACAACAGCAAGCCTTCGAGAGGCCATTGCCACATGGGAAATATATTTCTCAGTCCTCCCTGACTCAGTGGATTGGTCCAAGAAGCTTTCAGAATTACAGTTCCAAAGCTTTTATACTATGTAGCTGCACTAGAAAAGGACTTCAGGGGCTGAGGAGCAGGGTTTTTACCTTGTATTTCAACCAAGCATTTATTTATTTACAAAATTTGAATTCTGTTCCATATCAAAAACAGATTCCATAGTGATGAATATAAGAAATAAAACAGTAAAATAAAAAAGATTTAAATTCAATTTTAAAATTACACTTTTTTGAAAACAGAATGCCAACAAAAAATGTGGGTTAAGGAATGCTATAGAAATATAGCTTCCAAATCATGCGAGGTACTTGTTCCCCTCAATTCGGCACTGGTTAGGCCTCATTTAGAGTATTGCGTCCACTTCTGGGCTCCACACTTCAAGAAGGATGCAGACAAGCTGGAGCGTGTTCAGAGGAGGGCAACCAGGATGATCAGGGGTTTGGAAACAAAGCCCTATGAGGAGAGACTGAAGGGACTGGGCAGGTTTAGCTTGGAGAAGAGAAGGCTGAGGGGAGACATGATAGCGCTCTTCAAATACTTAAAAGGTTGTCACACAGAGGAGGGCCAGGATCTCTTCTCGATCCTCCCAGAGTGCAGGACACAGAATAACGGGCTCAAGTTAAAGGAAGCCAGATTCCAGCTGGACATCAGGAAAAACTTCCTGACTGTTAGAGCAGTTCGACAATGGAATCAGTTGCCTGGTGAGGTTGTGGCCTCTCCCACACTAGAGGCCTTCAAGAGGCAGCTGAACAAGCATCTGTCAGGGATGCTTTAAGGTGGATTCCTGCATTGAGCAGGGGGTTGGACTCGATGGCCTTGTAGGCCCCTTCCAACTCTGCTATCCTATGATTCTATGATTCTATGAAATGTCAGTGACATCCCTACAAATAACAATACTATAAATGAAATGAATAGCCCATCTGTTATCAAATATCTGGAAGCAGCTTACATATCACCAGGTAACAACAATATATACCCATTTTGGGAGACAATAAAAAAATGAACTAGAACCAAAATGATAAATAACCAAAGAAGAAATAGCAATATAAAATTCTTTAATTGTTTGAGCCCAGAGATTGAAAGCCTTCCTAAATTAGATTTGGAAGACCTGCTTTGAAGATTGCTGTGAGGGTGATTGGAGTTGTAAAAGGCAAGACCCATGAGGCAGGATGGAAGTAAATGTAAATATACCCAACAGAAGAGAAAATTAACAATGGGGGGAAGGATATAACTATGTCAATATATATATATATATATATATATATATATATATATATATTCACTCAATCTGTAAGGACGGGGCAAGAAGCAGTTTGTCTAAATCACTGGGAGCTAGTTTTAAGTTGGGAAGATTATCCTAGGAATCCAAAAAGCAACCCAGTCCTGCTCCATGGAATCTGGGCTTCAGCAATGTATTCCATTACTGAATGTCCTCCTCCGCTTTGAACCAATTGCCTGGGGGGGGGGGTCATGGGCTCTCCCACAGTAGAGGCCTTCAAGAGGCACATGGACACCCATCTGTCAGGGACGTTTTAAGGTGGATTCCTGCATTGAGCAGGGGGTTGGACTAAATGGCCTTATAGGCCCCTTCCAACTCTACTATTCTATGATTCTAAGATTCTATGAAAAACTCTTTATACTATAGACCGTGGGAAGAATTGGATTTTCTCAGGGAGTACTTTTCCCTGGGAAAACCTGTTCTCGTCCCTCCTTCCTCCTGGGAGTCCCTGTGCATCATTTGGATGCACAACTGGGCATGTTTAGCCTGGAGAAGAGAAGGCTGAGGGGAGACGTGATAGCACTCTTCAAGTCCTTGAAAGGTTGTCACACAGAGGAGGGCCAGGATCCCTTCTCGATCCCCCCAGAGTGCAGGACATGGAAGGATGGGCTCAAGTTACAGGAAGCCAGATTCTGGCTGGACATCAGGAAAAAACGTCCTGACTGTTACAGCAGTACTACAATGGAACCAGTTACCAAGGGAGGTCGTGGGCTCTTCCACACTGGAGGCCTTCAAGAGGCAGCTGGACAGCCATCTGTCAGGGATGCTTTAAGGTGGATTCCTGCATTGAGCACAGGGTTGGACTTGATGGCCTTAGAGGTCCCTTCCAACTCTACTATTCTATGATTCTATGCCTCTGAAAGTGAGGCACAGGATGGGTAGACAGTCACACTGGCCACTCCCCTGCTGCGGATAAGGCTGCAACAAGACAGTGCCCAGAGTCCAGCCCACCCTATGCCTTGTTCTGAAGACACCTTAGAGTTAGGCATCAGGCAGGCTGACTCCCTGGGGGAGCCATGTTGACAATTTCCTGGCCCACCTCTTCACAGCACCTTCCTGCCCCAATTGCCTTGCTCTGAGAGGTCCTTTCTGAGAAGGAAGCTTTGGCAGGGAGGTAGTCCTGGAGACCACCTGTGCTGCTGCGGCACAAGCAGTCTCCAGGGCTACCTCCCCAAATCTCCAAAGGTGTTGAAGGGAAGGCAAGAGCTGGGGAAGAGGGGGAGCGTGGCAACAGCAGCCGTTCTGGTGGCTCTCGCTCCTCCCCCTCTCCCACCAATGGTGGTGGGTCTGCTCCACAACCAAACAGATGAATCCTGCCCAGGCGTCCCAAGAAGTTCATGGGTTGTACAGTGTACTTGGATTCCGTAGGGCTGCTGCTGTGCTTGAATACATCATGCAACACATGAGCATGGAAGCATTCAGAGATGGCAGGATATAATCAATTCTGCCCTGTATTAGTGCCCAGGGGAAGCTCTCCAGCCATCCCAGACCTTTGGAAGAATCATGGAAAAACATCCAACCGATTTCTCCTTTCCAGAGTCTCCTATGTAATGTTTCCTTTATATTATTGACAAAAGGGCGCTAAAGAGAAAGCAGTGGAGTTTAGGGTCACCTGACGTGCAAGTTAGATGAGGTCATGCAAAGAAGTATGTGTGTGTGTTGTGTTAAGCTTTCCTTCTGGGTGACTCATCTCAGATTCTACTAGGGTTTCCCCATTGCTCTTTGTCGTACAGGAAAGGAAAGGAACCTCTCATGCAAGCACTGAATCATTACTGACCCTTGGAGGGACGCCAGCTTTCGTTGATGTTTTCTTGGCAGGCCTTATAGCGGGGTGGTTTGCCGTTGCCTTCCCCGGCCGTTATTACCTTTCCCCTAGGTAGCTAGGTACTCATTTTACCGACCTCGGGAGGATGGAAGGCTGAGTCGACCCGAGCCGGCTGCCTGAACCCAGCTTCTGCTGGGATCGAACTCAGGCCATGGGGAGAGTTTCAGCTGCAGAAACTGCTGCTTTACCACTCTGCGCCACACGAGGCTCGTACAACTGATGCCCTATTTTCCCACTCTGCTCCTCTGCCTTTAACAACAACCTGACACAGCAGTCCAGCAGCTGGAGGTTTTTCCGTGCATGGAAATCAGTGAGGAAAAAAGCTTCACTTGGGTGTCTAGCAGCCGCTAAAACCACAGAAGCGGAGCCAGATAAGAAAAGTTGGCAACCCTGCCTAAGGTGTCATCATACTTTTTGTGAGCTCATTAAAATGAGCAGCGGATGCATTGCAAGGATTTTATTGCAAAGAGAACAAAACACACGCACACAAAAGTCATAGAATCATAGAATCATAGAATAGCAGAGTTGGAAGGGGCCTACAAGGCCATCGAGTCCAACCCCCTGCTCAATGCAGGAATCCACCCTAAAGCATCCCTGACAGGTGGTCACTGATTCCATTGTTGTACTGCTCTAACAGTCTGGAAGTTTTTCCTGATGTCCAGCTGGAATCTGGTTTCCTTTAACTTGAGTCCTATATTTACTAGGGATGTGCTCCGCTTCTAATCGGACCGGCGAATTAGAAGCGGAGCGGGGGGCTTCGCCTGCCCTTAAGGCGGAGGCGAAGAGGATTGGGGGGCCGGCGGAGTGTGGCGAAGAGGATCGAGGTGAAGGCGGATCCTTCGCCTCGATCCGGAGCTCCGCCGGAAAGGTAAGTGGGGTTTACCGGGCCCTGCTGCTGTCGCTGTCACCCATGCGGCGACAATGGCAGGGCCCGGTAACACCCCCCCCGCCCTCCTCTCCCTTACCTGCCTCCGTCCGTGGTCCGTCGGCGTCTTCAATTGAGCCCGCGGTTCAACCAGGAAGTCTGGGCCGCTTGCGGCCCAGTCTTCCTGGTTGAACCGCGGGCTCAATTGAAGACGCCGACGGACCGCGGACCGAGGCAGGTAAGGCCCCCCTCTTCCTTGGTCCCTTACCGGGCTCTGCCTCTGTCGCCGCATGGGCGGCGATGGCGGCAGGGCCCGGTAAACCTCCCGCCCTCCTCTCCCAGCCTTACCTGCCACCACTCCCCTCCACTGCAGAGCTCCGATTCGGAGCCGGAGCTCTGCGGCGAAGAGGAGCGGAGTATGGGCGGAGCAGTGCGGAGCGGAGCGGGCCGATCTAAAATTTTCGGATCGGCCTGCGGGGCGGAGCGGGGGGTCCGTGCACACCCCTAATATCTACTGTCCTGTCTTTAGCTATAAAAGATACCTTACTGGTTTTGTTTCCTTTGAACAAGTCTATAGATGCCAAATGTTCCAAATAATCAGCTTGGCCTTTTCTTCTGCCTTTCAGGACTACTTGGGATTTGCATGGCACTTTCAGTAGTACGAAGCAAGTTCAGGACATTATCATATAATCCTTAGAGCTGGAGTTGCCACTAGATTTGAAGGCAGGTAACAGTTATGCAGCTTTAAAAGTACTTCTTCACACAGCACATAGTTAAATTATGGAATTCACTAAGACAAGATGTAATGGCCAGTTGGCCACCAATTTGAATGGCTTTAAAAGGGGTTCAATCAATTCCTGGAGGAGAAGGCTATCAATGGCTACTAGCTCTGATGGCTATGTGTAACCTCCATTATCTAAGGCAGTAAGCCTGTGTGCACCAGTTGCTGGGGAACATGGTGGGGGAGGGTGCTGTTGCACCATGTCCTACTTTGTTGGTCCCTGGCTGACGATTGGTTGGCCACTGTGTGTTCAGAGTGCTGGACTAGATGGACCCTTGGTCTGATCCAGACTCAAGGCTCTTCTGATGTTCTTATATTCTTTTCATCTACTGAGATGGCAAGAGATAAGACAGCTGTAGTTTCTACTGCCCATTCCTCCCATGCATATGCTAATTTTAAAACTGCTCAAGAAAGCACTATGTAAGAAGAAAAAATGTGTATTAGGCAAAAATGTTTTCAATAGTTCAAAATCTAACTCAGCAGCTGCAGTATTGTGGCATGACAGGCTCTGGGCATTGTGTGGTACTTTAGTGATCATGTGCACTCATTTGTATGCATGTGCACTAAAGGTAAAATACATTCACTCTCTCCTAAGGGATTATCATCCTATAAGAAAGGAGATGAAGAACTCCAAAGAATAGCAACACTAATAGCTATCACTAAGGACATTTCAACAAGGCAATTGCATGAAAAACAAAGCAACTGCATGCAAAAATGTGTACATTAGGACGAAATGAGCACGAGAATGCGTATGGATGTAAAAAAAAAAGAAGTTGCAAAGTAATGCAGAAATGGGATAGAATGAATTCAAGGCTGGGAAAATAACAAACTGGGAGAAAGTGTAATTGATACGTCATCCATCCTTAGTAGCCATGGGCAAGAGAAGACACAATTATCTTGTCTCACCATTATTTATTTATTTATTTATTTATATAGCACATCGGAAGGTTTAAATGTAGACGAATGCTCTCTGGCTTTCAGTCTTGGGGGGGATCTACACTACTGCTTTTAAAGCGCTTTAAAGCATTTTGAAACCTGTATATGCAGTGTGTCCTGGGCCCCAACAGTTGTCAAAACTGTTATTTAGCACTTTAAAGCAGTAGTGTAGATCCGCAATCCTACTTCCAACAGAAAGAGAACAAGTATTGTTCCCATGTTACTGATAGGGAAGACTGAGGGTGAAATTAAGGGGGGGGGGGTGAGTTTGTGGCAGAGGCAAGATTGTAATTGAGAAAATCCTGACTTATAGCCTTGGCTTTTGGCTACTACACAACAGCAGCTTTTTCTACACAGCTACCTCCCCTACAGAAATTGACCAGTAAAGCTATTTCCAGCATGGAGATGCAAGCAGTGCTATTTGCTAATGTCTGCGAAATGAGTTGCTGTTAAAGGCATTGGGGCACTGGCTGTTGTTGGTGTTTTTTTTAAAAAAAACCCAACAACCTCATTCAGGTATCCCTGCAATGCCATGCAACTTTACTCAAGAGTAAGCTCCATGGAATATTGAGGTTTATAGCTCAGTAACCCTGCATAGGATTAAACGCCACAATTTGCTTAGGAATAATTTCAGCGTTACAGTATCTGTGCTGACTATATAGAATCAAACACTACAAATAAAATTAAAATAAGGGTTTGTGTGTAAAATGAGGGCAGAGACTCCTGGGTCAGAAGGGTAGGGATTTCTAGAATGGGAGAGCCAACACTACTCTTGAATAGCCTATCCACTGGCATAAAAGCCAAGCCAATGCATATTGTAGAAGTGAAGGGTGAGAAATAACAAAATGAGACACAAGAGTGGGATTAAATATGGGCCACATTTATTTGAAGATCTGCAGAAAGGGGGGAGGCCTAAGTGGACCTCATCTATTGGCCATTTATGAGGCCATTGTTGGGATTGGGCAAGGCAATCATTGCCTGTCAAGTGGCACTTGTTCCTTTGCCACCAGACAGGCTTCCCCCTCCTGGGGTAGGGAAGCCTTCCAGTGGCAAACCCCCCTTAGGCCACAGGGCATTGAGTGGTTTGAGGAGGGTTGACCTCAAAGGTAACCCTTATCGCGCCAGCTGCTGCCACAGGGCTCCCAGTGGTCGACCCTCAGGGATTACCTCTCACCACAATGGTGCCTGTGAATGCTCATCATCACCACTGTTACCCTCCGTTGACTTTTAAACTGTAAGTTCCTCAGGGCAGAGATGGAACTGTTCTCTGCTACGTCATAAGGGCTCCATGCACATTGCTGGTGCTATTTTATATAAATAAATGTGAAGAATATAGATCAAGCGTTTGTTAGCCTCCCTGACAACAACTATGTGAGGTAAGTGATAGTATTATCTCTCCATATTTCAAAAAGGGGAGGGGGTTTCAAACTGAGATTGGTGAGCTTGTCTAAGGCCACCTAGGCCACAGCTAGACCTAAGGTTTATCCTGGGATCATCCAGGGTTCGCCCCTGCCTAAGCACTGGATCCCCTGTGTGTCACCTGGATGAATAGGTTTGACCCCTGGACGATCCAGGGATAAACCTTAGGTCTAGCTACGGCCCCAGAAAAACAGTTTTGATGTTCTCCCTTTAGAAATTAAATATTGTAAGCAGCAGACAGTTTAATCTAGACTTCCTCAACTTGGTGTCCTCCAGATTTGTAGAACTACAACTCACATCATCCCCAGCCAGCCTGACCAATGGGAGTTGTAGTCCAAGGCATCTGGAGTTTGAGGAAAGCTGGTCTAGAATCAGCTTTTTTTATTCTAATGATATCCTAGAGAAGATATTATCATATAATATATTATCATATAATAGAGAGGAACCAGTACCTCACGTGATTTCGAAGTATAGCTTCCAAATCACGTGAGGTACTGATTCCTCTCTATTCGGCCCTGGTTAGGCCTCATCTAGAGTATTGCATCCAGTTCTGGGCTCCACAATTCAAGAAGGATGCAGACAAGCTGGAGCGTGTTCAGAGGAGGGCAACCAGGATGATCAGGGGTCTGGAAACAAAGCCCTATGAAGAGAGACTGAAAGAACTGGGCATGTTTAGCCTGGAGAAGAGAAAATTGAGGGGAGACGTGATAGCACTCTTCAAAGACTTAAAAGGTTGTCCCACAGAGGAGGGCCAGGATCTCTTCTCGATCCTCCCAGAGTGCAGGACACGGAATAACGGGCTCAAGTTAAAGGAAGCCAGATTCCGACTGGACATGAGGAAAAACTTCCTGACTGTTAGAGCAGTACGACAATGGAATCAGTTACAAAGGGAGTTGTGGGCTCTCCCACACTAGGGGCCTTCAAGAGGCAGCTGGACAACCATCTGTCAGGGATGCTTTAGGGTGGATCCCTGCATTGAGCAGGGGGTTGGACTCGATGGCCTTGTAGGCCCCTTCCAACTCTGCTATTCCATGATTCTATGATTATCTTGCTTGGGGCTAAATCGGTGCCTTACCACCACCCGCTCCCTTGTGGTTCATGAACTAGTTTTGCAACAAGGGTAGTAACAGGCAAGGGTTTGGCTTCTTCTCGCTGAGAAATGTTAGCACTCCTAAAAGCTCACATAAGATTAGAGAGAGGGGGCGAGGGAAAGAGCCTGTAAGACAGTTGCATGCAACAAGCAGGCACCAGGAGTGGGAATTGCATGAATCGTCCCCCGACCTTGTACATTCCCTAGACCCAGACGGCAACTAACTAGAGAAATTGAAAACAAAAGCCAAAATTAAAATTGAACAGGTTCTTCACGCTGCGGTGGTGGCGAAGAAGAAGACTCGGATCCTCTCATCTTTTACAAACTGATGTTGCTTCAGCACCAGGCGATGCCAGAAGAGGAGAGAGAGAAAAGGCTGATTAAATGCCAACGTAGGAAAGAAGGGCTTGAATGAGGAAGGGAAGAATAAACGCAGAAATATTTGAATTGCTGAGCAATTTGTTCTATAAGGTCAGATCCATAGGCCAGTGAAGGAGGAAAAGCAGGGTTTAATTGCTGTTATAGCTCAGACATGCCAACTGTTTTCAGTACTGGAACCCATCAAATAAGAATTGATGATGGTTCTCTTGAGAATGCACCGAATCCATGCCACTGACTAACTACCGGGAGTCCTCTAACATGAGAAGTTAAAGGGAATGGCTGAGACTCGGTGGTGAAGAACGTGTTTTCCAGGTGTTTCCAAGTACAGTTGAACTCCTGGTGGAAAATCTCAGTTGGGGTAGAGTCATTACCAAGTTAGATGGAACAACCACCTTAAAAGGCACTTTCCTATAGTCCTAGCTTCTAAATAAGAAAGTATTTCTTGGAGTTGAACAATAGGACATTTTGTTTCTCCCTAAAGGTTAAGTCTTGTGTGCATGTATGTTTATTTATTTATTATTGCATTTATATCCTGCCTTTTTTTTTTTCTTGTTGCAAGAAACCCAAGATGGCTTACATGGCTCTCCCACTCTCCATTTTATCCTCAACAACAACCCAGTGATGTAGGTTAGGCTGAGAGTCGTTAACTGGCCCAAAGCCACCCAGTGAGCTTCATGGCTAAGTGGGGACTAGAACTCAGATCTCCCAGTCCCAACACTCTAATGCATGATAGCACTCTTCAATTACTTAAAAGGTTGTCACACAGAGGAGGGCCAGGATCTCTTCTCGATCCTCCCAGAGTGCAGGACACGGAATAACGGGCTGAAGTTACAGGAAGCCAGATTCCAGCTGGACATCAGGAAAAACTTCCTGACTGTTAGAGCAGTACGACAATGGAATCAGTTGCCTAGGGAGGTTGTGGGCTCTCCCACACTAGAGGCCTTCAAGAGACAGCTGGACAACCCTCTGTCAGGGATGCTTTAGGGTGGATTCCTGCATTGAGCAGGGGGTTGGACTCGATGGCCTTGTAGGCCCCTTCCAACTCTGCTATTCTATGATTCTATGACCACACTGGCCCTTTCTACACCTAAGGATTATCCCAGGAAAATGGAGGGATCATCCCTGCCTGTTCCTGGGATCCCCTGTGTGGCATTTTGATGCACAGGAACAATCCCAGGACAATCCCAGGATATAGGGCTGGTGTAGACATGCCCACTGTCTACACCACATTGTAATTTTCCAGAAACCAGCTCTAATGCCAGGATCTTGGCTTAATTATGGTGTATAGGGGGCTGAACACAAAAACCCCTGTAATCCAATTTGGAGATATGGTTTTAATCAAGAAGCAGAGGTAGAAAGACATCACTTAAATCTGAGCCCTGGAGCCTCTCAGGTTGACTGAAAGACAAATATTAATGTATGGTTGATTTCAAGGGAGGATTAAGAGGCATCAGCATTGGATTGCAGCCCCCCCCCCCCCACTCTGTGCACCTCATCCAAATGTTCTCCTCTCTCCCTGCTTTTCCAATCCATTTTTAACTGCACAAAAAGGAAATGAACTGCTCCTGGTATATTAACTAACTTTAATATCATCCAACATGATGGATCAAGGCAAGCCATAACTGGGGAAAGAGCGCCATCTCTCTGCGACTTGGAGAAATGCCCCCCCCCCCCCCCCCCCCCGTGCACCAAATGATTTCGATCCTGGCTGGCCGGCCATTTCTACCAGCTGTCACATCACACACGCACACACTTCTACAAAACAGAATAGAAAATCCACAGATCCTACAATTAGACCTCAGCACTTCCTGCTCAAAGTAAAGATATGCTCCTTCCTTGTCATTTTGCTTTTACTTGCCACTATAGATTTGGCAGCATGAAGGAGTTTCTATCAGAACCCCTTCATTTGTTCAAAGGCAGAGCAGATGTCTGATAGATATATGTGCATTTTCCAGAGAGAGAGAGAGAGAGAGAGAGAGAGAGAGAGAGAGAGAGAGAGAGAGAGAGAGAGATATTCTGTAGGGTAGTTTGAAAGATCCTGTGCATGGCAGATAGATGGATAGGTAAGATAAAGATTTAAAGTGTAAATAAAGTAAGTTTGCAGGTCCCATTACTCATTACCAGGGGAAGCTTTAACTCTCATTAGAATCAGTAGGGCATACTTCTAAATAAACATGTTTAGGATAAAGCTGTAGGGACCACAGGGAGGTTTTAGGGACAACTGGATAAGATACACTGCATGTGGGAATAGATGTTACATCGATGGATGGATGGGCTGACAGACAGATACTTTTGAGACTTGCAGTGTTGCCATTTCCCCCGGAAGAGTTCTGGATGAAAATATTGGGAATAGATTTGTTTGAAAGCATTTTTTTCCCTTGTAGGGACAGAAAATGCGATCTGATCATTGTCCACAGCCTGTCTTTCCCCTTTCGCCCTGCGTCATACTCAAAACTAACGCCGATATACGGAATGATTTGGGGCTGTCACATGAGGTGGGAGAGAGCTGGGATATAGCTCTGCTGTTGAATGGCTGGGATGAGAATCCTCCATGATCGTTGCCCCTGGATATCTGCTTCAAAACCTAGGAGGGCCCATATTTTATGCCTCTAGCGCACACCAGGGGTGCTATCAATGAGACTCTGTACTCCACCACAAAGGATCTTTGAGTATAGAAAGTTAAGCCAATTAAGCCAGAGCAATTTGATTTAATCCTGTGGAATCCTTTTGGAGCATAAGGGGAATAAGTGGTTGTTTGTCTGTCTTAAGCAGAACGGGGGTCATGGTTTGATCCAAGGTCTCTGGCTGGGGAGAACATGGCGTTATTTTCAACCTGAGCGGTGATTCATGGCCCCTAATCTCCTGGTGGAAAGAGGACAAGTGCAATTCTGCATAGCAGTGCTGCCACACAGTGCAATCATATATATGCTTACTCAGAAGTAAGTCCACTCTGTTCAGTGGGATTTACTCTGTAGCAAGTGTGTTTAGGATTGCAACCGAATTTGCTTTCCAAAGTCCTGTTCCTAACAGCTGAACGTGAAGAAATTCTAGCATTTCCATCTGAGGCCATAGCTAGACCTAAGTTTTATCCCTGGATCGTCCTGGGGTCAAACCTGTTCATCTAAGTGAAACACAGGAGATCCAGTGCTCAGGCAGGGGCGAACCTTGGATGATCCCAGGATAAACCTTAGGTCTAGCTGTGGCCTCAGACATTCTTCTTGTCTGGACCACTTCCAATGCCACCTTCTCAGGCACAGAATAACCATCCCATTTTATGTTGAATTGCAAACTCAACTCACATGAGTTTTGCAGTGGGGGGGGGAAATACTCCTTCCCATATTCTAGGAAAGAGCTGAATCTCTTGTGGAGAGAGCTTTTTGTGCAAAAATTACTCATGGGCTTAACGTTCCAAGGCAACACGTCCATCTTAAACATTTCATAATCGTTCATGAAGGAAGGTTGTTACTTCTGAATCGATTTAACCCAGGGCCTCATAGATTGTTTTGGGTGGGAGGGAGGTGAATGAAATGATCACTGCTCCTGGTTTACATTTTCCTAGCTGTAAATATACTGGAAATTTGCCTTCATTCTCAGAAGAGTACCAATGCTGCGTTTTAAAATCGTTGCCTTTTGGATCGGTCAAATACCAAACATTTAACAATCATACCCAAACAGAAAAAGAAAAGAAACATCTGAATTCTTTCCTCCAGTTACTTTGGCAAAGTCCCTAGCCAGAGAAGCTTCTGAGTTAAAGAAAAGTGAATCAACAGCACGGTTTCATAGAATCATAGAATAGTAGAGTTGGAAGGGGCCTATAAGGCCATCAAGTCCAACCCCCTGCTCAATGCAGGAATCCACCCTAAAGTATCCCTGACAGATGGTTGTCCAGCTGCCTCTTGAATGACTCTAGTGTGGGGGAGCCCACCACCTCCCTAGGTAAATGGTTCCATTGTCGTACTGCTCTAACAGTCAGGAAGTTGTTCCTGATGTCCAGCCGGAATCTGGCTTCCTGTAACTTGAGCCCGTTGTTCCGTTTGAAGGTAGAGGTTGCAATCCCTTCTTTTTGGAATGCAATGCCTTGAAATGGCTCAGAATGACGATGGCAACCACGCAGAGCGAGATCAAGGTAGGATCTACGCTACTGCTTTATAACGGCTTGTAACGGTTTGTAACAGCTTGTAACCGAGGAGGCCCATGACACCTTCCACATATCGTTTTCAAACTGCTTTCAAAGTGTTGTATCCTGGGCAGGATCTACACTACTGCTTTAAAACAGTTTATAACAGTAGTGACAACTGTTGGGGCCCAGGACACACAGCAGATGTAATTTTCAAACCGTTTTCAAAGTGTCATACCCTGCTTAGGGTAGAGCTGGCCCAAGATATCCAGCAGGAAAAATACTGTGATTCCGGATGTCGGTACCTACCAGGAACCCAGTCTAGAGAAGGCAGATTTTGGAAACATGGCCATGGGTGCCAGCTACAGAGGTGCTGTCTCTTGAGAACCTCACGCATCCCACAGACTCGCACTGGTGCATCCCAGCAGATCCACAAGCAAGCTGAACTGGAATCTGGAACTCAATCCGTTGCCCTCCCCTTCAGGATCTCATTCTGGGCTGGAGACAACATAGTCCCCATCCTAAAGTAGGGAATCCCTAAAGTAAGCTGCTGGCTGCTTTACCGGGGTGGGGGGGAGGCAGTAAACCCGTAGCAAACCCACGCTGGTGGTCGCCCAGGGAGGGGTCCGCCTGTTCTCTTTTTGCTGCTGATCAAAGCGATGCGAAAAGGAAGGCGGGAGGGAGGAAGCGGGTCTCAGCCTGGATGGGATGGAGAACGTCACCGGAGAAGGCACTGATCCTGGTGGCTGCAGCTGCTGGACCCAAGTCCACCCCATCGTAGAAGTCGTCTTTAAACTAACCAAACAACCCCCACCAGTGGGGTCCCCCTCCATAAACTGCTCCAGACTCCATAACAGCCAATATTAGTCCTACTTAGAGTAGCCCCGTTGAAATGAATGGGTCTATTGGATGCAACCCAATGGCAGTGTAATCATGGCTGGGGAGGGGGGTCACAGGAAGGACAGGGGCCTGTTTCCTCAATAATTCAGGGGTTATTTTTGTGGGTGGGGGGAGTGGGTGTTAAAGAGCTTTATTGGCTACTCTCAGACCCGCAACCTCCAAACCGTTAACGCTGAAGCAATGTGTGTGTGGGGGGGGTATTCAAGAGGCGACCCCCTCCTTCAACTCCAAGCGCTCTCCGGCTTAGCTGAGTTATGAATCACAGCTGAAGTCTTCTCCGCCCTTTCTCTCCCCCCCTCCCCACCTTCTCCCCATTTCCAGGCTGAAGCGCAACTCATCAACAGGTAAAAGGAGGAGAGAGGACTGATCCCCTTTCCAGAGTCATGAAGGGGGGTTGTTGGGATTTGCTTTCCCCACCCCTCCCGCGCGCGCCTCTCTATTGGTCAAGGAACGACCCTCAAACCAAACGTAGAGAGGGAGGGGGGGATAAATAAAATAAATAAATAAATAAATAAGTCAATCGGGCAAGCTGCAGCTCCTAGCCGGAGAAACTCCCCCCCCCTTCCTTCTTTACGCAAGGGTCGTGGTCTCCATGGAGCTGCCTAATCTCTCCCCGAGGAGGCGGGCGGCGCTTTCCAACCTGTGCCCTACAAGAACCCAGCTAGACGGCTGGTTTCGGTGAGCTCCTTTGCAAAGTGCCTAATAATGAGGACGATAAATAATAATAAGAATTCTCATTTCTTTGACCTTGCTTTGATATTCACATCTGTCCCCCCCCCCAAGGGAAGCAGTCCATCAGGATCGGGGTTGGCTTGATCGGGCCAAGAACCCCGTGCAATGAGTGACGGAGGGGTGTTCCCTAGTCCCCCTTTTTTTACTCTAATAAATAAATATGCAAGAGAGAGAGAGAGAGAGAGAGAGAGAGAGGGAGGGAGGGAGGAATAACTTGCTTTGATTAAGTTGATGATCCCTGCCAATACCTACACTATAGGAGGTGGGTGTTTGCCCCCCCTCTCTCTTTCTACCCCCCCCTCCATACTCACACATCGTGATCAGATATTTTTGGGATCGACAGAAGCTGCTTGGACGTTAGAGGAATGGATGGGCTTCTGCCCCCGCCTCCCCAAAATTCCGTGGGCGAAAGGGACGCACGCGGAAGTGTGGGGTGCATTCATCAACTCTGCTCCCACCTTCTCGCGTTGCTCCGTCTCCAGCCGCCTCTGCATGCAAGGAGGCGTGTTTTCCCGGGGCCAAAAGGATGGCCACGGCACCCGACGAGCCCCGAAATAGGGGCCCCTTCCTGGAGAAATCTTCTTCTTTCCCTATATATAAGCTAGAATAGATTCTACAGATCAGGTGTGTGTATGTGGCGTGCACAATGCCTTTCTATGTGGAATGGGTCATCTACCGCTTCCAGAATAGGGCTACTCGAGAGTAAGCGTCAGGTGGCTTACCAGCGCCCGTGCCTGGCTAGAAAGCGTCAGTGGGGGGCTTTTCGGTGGGTCTTCTTGGAGGAGTACCAGGCTTGTTTCCCCTAAAATGTGGTCTCTGGGGTGTGTGGGATGGACAAGCCAGAGCCAGAGAAAGAGGGAGAACTTTGTGGGTGGGAAGGCGGCCAAGGATTTGCTTCCCCCCCTTCTTTTCCCCATCTTTCCTAATAAATAGACGTCTATTACGGCAGGCAATATCGAAAGGGGGGGGGTGTTTAGAGAGAAGAGGGTGTTTCAAAACAGAAGCCCCACTTCTCCAGAAAGGGCAGGAGGGAGAATCCTCACAAAGCACGGCCCCTGGCTCTTACCTTTACTCGCGAGTAAGCCCCATTGGCTTCGACGGGGCTTGCTCCCGGGGCAGTTGGTTTACACGTGCCTACGCATCGCACGGGCAGCCTCAGACTTCTACATCAACACTGCGATTCCAGACTTGCGGCTCTCCCAGGCTTCGAGGCGGTTTTGGCGAGGCGGGATGGCCCACCACTTTCGCTCCAGTTCTCTCCCATCGCTTGTCCACCCCCACCCCCACCCTCCCCTTATGCAGCTCCACACGAGCTGGGCTTCGAAGCACGAAGGAACCCTTCTATCGCTTCCCGCTCGGAAACTGGTCAATTTCACATGCCCTGACACCTCCCGTTCCCCCCCCCCTCCCCGCAACCCCAATTTATAATCCCAGGTCCAATATTCTTAATTTATCTTTTTTTAAAAAAAAAACCAACTCGCCCCAAACCGAAGTGTCGCTCGCTTCAAAGCCCTCAGCAACAATTAAAGTTGGCACCGAAATGGTCGAATATTTTAACCACGATGGAGGAACGAAGAGGTCCCCCTCCCCAGTCCCCGGGGTTGACTTAAAGACAACATTTTCATAGTTGGGGTCAGCTCCAAATATTAGAAGAGGGTCCACCACCGCCACCTTCAAAGTTGCATTCACACACAGCAAGAACAAACTGGTCCCCGAGTTCCCAATACGCACGAGGCGAACAAATTAAAATAAATGCATATATTTATATTTGAAAGAACCGCAGCAGCAACCCCCAAAGAAAACGATGAAATCTTACCTTTTAGACCATCCACGCAATTATATCCTTTTCCCGAGCTGGAACAAATTCCAAATGGAAAGCATCCACAAATCCAGAAGTAGGAAAATGGCCATTGGCTAATGAGTCCAAAAGGGATTTCGGAGGCAGGAGGGGGCTGTTTCGCGTTTTCCTGCCAACTCACTTTTTAAAAATAAAATAAAAACCACGCACACAAAACCGAGCCAAACTTTGCCCCCAAATTTAAAGCACTCTCTCTCTTTCTCTCTCTCTCTCTCTCTCTCTCACACACACACACACACACACACAACCCTTTGGTCTTTCAGCACAAAACCAAAAACAAACAAACAGAAGAGTGGAAATAAAATATGGTGATTATTATTATTATTATTATTATTATTATTATTATTATTATTATTATTATTATAATTAATAGTAATAATAATATGAACGCAAGGATCCTTAGCAAGGGGAGAATCTCAAAGCCCACGCTGGAGAAGGAATGAAGCCGAAAAGAAGCCCAAAGAGGGATTAGATCCACCAGGAGAAGTGCGTCGCCTCAGCACAGCCAAACGTTCGAGGTGGCCGCTTTTCGCCTTCCTCCTTCCCGGAGAGATCGGCGGCCCAATATCCATCCACAGCCTTAAAGACCCTCTTTTATTCCTCCCTGGATCTCCTCTTCTTTTTCCTCCTCCTCCTCCTCCTCTCTTCTCCTCTTCCTCTTCTTCTTCCTCCTCCTCCTCCTCTTCTAATTTCTGCTTCTGGATTTCGCTCTTCCTTCTCTCGGTTGTAACTAGACTCGGTCTATGTAGCCAGAGGCTGCATTAAGGATTACATCAGGCTTTTATAAGCTTTCCAGCTCGCACATTAGACAGAGTGAGAGGGAAAGGGAGGGAGGGAGGGAGGGAGGGAGAGAGAGAGAGAGAGAGAGAGAGAGAGAGAGAGAGCTCGG
The DNA here is from genome assembly GCF_023053635.1 of Elgaria multicarinata webbii. Classification (NCBI taxonomy): domain Eukaryota; kingdom Metazoa; phylum Chordata; class Lepidosauria; order Squamata; family Anguidae; genus Elgaria; species Elgaria multicarinata. The sequence continues at coordinate 111,206,897 of NC_086177.1, read as the reverse complement.
GCTCTTACACGCCTCTAGCTACGAAAGACAGGCAGATCCGCGAGGAAACCCTAGAATAACCGCCACATCATTCAAATCTGCCCAGATAGACAGGTAGATAGAGATATAGATATAGATATAGATAGATATAGATATAGATAGATATTCTTTTTTAAAAAAAGGGAGAGAGAGATCCACCGGTAAGAAAAAGAGAGGGCTTGCTAGATCAATGGGTCTCCTACCCAGGCAGAACTTTATTCCAACCCGGGGACAGAGAGAGAGAGAGAGAGAGAGGGAGGGAGAGAGGGAGAGAGGAAGGCAAAACGAGACACACTGGCGGAGGAGCGCTTGGGCTGTTTATTACACATAAATCAACCCAATCCACTCGTAATCACGGTGTGCAGCCCGGGCCAGGTAATAATCCCCGGGAAGATTACTGGTGGGGAGGGGAGCTGGGGCGCGGGGGGGGGGTTCTCTGCAGCCGGCGGCAAAAGATGAGAAAGGGGGAGGGAGAGAAAGCTGGATTGCGGGCGGATCGAGGGAGCGATGCAGCGGCGAGGCGGGCGGAGAATAGAGACAGGCTCTGGGGGCGCACGGGTCTCCGCTCGCCTGCCCAGCGGCGTTTGGGGGGGGGGAATTGGGGGAGGCGGTTTGATGTTGCAGGTTTCTTTAAAGTGTGTGTGTGTGTAGGGGGGGTATTGTCTTTCCTCCTTCCCCCGCAAGACAGAAGGGGGGGAGGGAAAGGGAGAAGAGCGCGAGGTGCGTAATGGGGACGGAGAGCTGCTGGGCTGCGCCGGCGAGCGTTTGGAGCGGCGCACGGGGAGCCTTCTCTTGGCTGCGGTTTCTCGCTCTTTGGCTTGTCATTGCCGACCCCCGCTTCCCCACCCCCCACTCTCGCCCCCGACCTTCCCGTCCCCGCCGCCTCCGCGTTTGATCTGCCTCCCTCCGGGGAAGAACGGGGAAAGTCAATCCTGCCTGACGCTGCGCCCCAGAGCCGGCGGAGGGATGGAGAGAGACCCGCGCGCGCAGGGGCGCCTCGGACTCGGAAAGGTGGGTGGAAGGTTGCGCTCTCGAAGGCGCGCGCGCACGCACACACACAGACACACACGCTCGGGCCTTTCGGTACCTGCGGACCCCCCGGGGATCTAAGCAGCTCCGTTCTGGGCTGAGGTAAGGTACGCCTCTTCTCCACCCACTTCCACTGCCCCCGCCCCCGAGCAAATCCATGCCAAATGGCTGGGAATCCACCATCCAGGGCATTTCTCTGTGAGTGCGCCTACGGATCTTCATCCGGGGGCGTGATGGGGGGGGGGGGGTCCGGGGGAGTCGCTGCCTCCGATTCCCAGCCTTCCCGGGCTGGAGGCATCCTGTCAGCCGGAGGCGCGCGTGAGTCACTGCCAAATATTTCTGCAGACTTGGGGAAGCATTGCTGCTGCTCTTTCGGGCGGCCTGATTCTCTGAGCGTGCTTACCCGGAGATAAATCCCACAGTGTCCAACGGCAGGGATGCGTTAAGATTGCAGCCTTCGATTCCTCTTGGGGACTAGCATCTTTTTCAGTCGCGACAGTTCTTTTGAAGGTGTCTTGAAATGGAGGGGGGGCAGTTGAATCTGGAACACAATTAACCCAGAGTGCGCCCAAGTCTTTCCACCAGCCTTCCCCAACCTGGTGCTCTCCAGCTGTTTCGGACTTCCGCTTCCATCAGCCCCAACCAGCATGGTCAATGGTCAGGAAGCATGGGAATTGTAGTCCAAAAACATCTGGAGAGCATCAGGTTGGATTAGGTTGTTTTAGACCCTCGCGATGCCCTAATCTACACCAAGCAGGATACAGCACTGTGTAAGCAGTATATAAAAGGCAGGAGCCACACCAAGCAGGATACAGCACTATGAAAGTGGTAAATGATCTGTGTCAATGGGCCCCAACAGTTGTCAGTGCACTTCAATACCACTATAAAGCAGTAGTGTGGCTCCTGCTTCTTATATACCACTTTCATAGTGCAATATCCTGCTTGGTGTAGATCAGACCTGTGTTTAGCTGGAAATACACCCCACTGATTCCAAAGCATTGCCTCGAAGTACTTTGGCTCAATCACATTCTAAATCAGAATGCCAGGATGGATTAGGGCACCGTGGAGAAAGGAAAAAGACGAGGTTGCCCAAGATCTATGTGGGGTTTTTTTTCAGAGGGTAGGGGTTGGAAGAGCCTCCCCAACAACCTGTGGGCCTCCAGACTACAACCCCCATCATTGCTATGTGATGGGATGATGGGGCTAGTAGTCCCACACTTCTGGAAGGCAGAAGATTGGGGAAGGCTGCATGAAAGAGTAGGGCAGCACCAGATCCTGTTTTAAATAAAGTGAAGAGGAAGCATGGAAAAGACCCAGGAGAGGAGAGACTGAGAAAAAGCTGACATTCCCCACTGTTTTAAGTTCCATGCACCCTTAGAACACAGGAAGATGATGATGATGATGATGATGATGATGATGATGATGATGATGATACCAAACCTTTGTTGTTGTTTTACGAACAACTATGCCAAATGAATGGAGAATTCTAACTTTCAGATTAGTCACCATTGTCTTCTGCTTCCAAACCCTCTGAATAAAAACAGACCAAATCACCAAGTCCATCCAGTCCAGCAATGAATGACCTGTACGTGGGTGTGGGTGGAAATCCACCCCTTCCATCACTCTGATGTTCAACAGAAAAGATGGTAAAGCTGTGTTAATGATGAGTGCCTAATCTGCTATCCATGCACATCGTGCACAGACCAATTAAACCCCTTCCCATGGAGTTGAGCCAATTGAAGTCACTCAGACCCTTGAAAGGGACTCAGAAGGCATGCATCTAGCATACTTCATGGCTGCCTCTAAGAGTGTCACCCTCCTTCTCTCTTGCTACACCGCTATCCATATGCAGTAGTGTGGTTCACAGATTGTCCACGTACCCAGTGCGCTGCTTCTGATTATTCTGTTTCCTGTGCAGTTGTTCACAACCTGAAATAAAGGCAGGGAGGAATGTCTCTCTTTCCCCCAGTTTGAGCCTCCTTCTTTGGCATTTTACAGAATGGTAGAAGTGGTGCCAAGAAGACCTTTCCATGTGTTGCAACATGATGTACCAATTCTTTTTATTATTAAGAGGGTACCCTCAACCCATGTGAGAGTTCTTGATGGCTTGAGAGTTCTTGATGGCATATAGGACGAGACGGCCATGAGCATTGCTTGGGAAATACCAACACCTTAAAGAAATATGCATACTGCATATCATTATGCATATGGAGCATATGCCCTTGTCTGATTGATAAATTCTCTCTATTTGGGGCATTGCCCAATGTAATTACAGTTGTGTGCCCTTTAGCATTGGTTTGCTTTGATTTATAAAGCAACAACAGATCATCCAAGCACCCATTGAATTTGTTGTTGTTTGTTCGTTCAGTGACTCTTCGTGACTTCATGGACCAGCCCATGCCAGAGCTTTCTGTCGGCCGTTGCCACCCCCAGCTCCCCCAAGGTCAAGTCTGTCACCCCCAGAATATCATCCCTCCATCTTGCCCTTGATTGGCCCCTTTTCCTTTTGCCTTCCACTTTCCCTAGCATCAGCCTCTTCTCCAGGGTATCCTGTCTTCTCATTATGTGACCAAAGTACTTCAGTTTTGCCTTTAATACCATTCCCTCAACTGAGCAGTCTGGCTTTATTTCCTGGAGTATGGACTGGTTTGATCTTCTTGCAGTCCAAGGCACTCTCAGAATTTTCCTCCAACACCACAGCTCAAACTCATCTATCTTCCTTCGCTCAGCCTTCCTTATGGTCCAGCTCTCGCAGCCATAGGTTACTACGGGGAATACCATTGCTTTAACTATGCGGACCTTTGTTGTCAGTGTGGTGTCTCTGCTCTTAACTATTTTATCAAGATTTGTCATTGCTCTCCTCCCAAGAAGTAAATGTCTTCTGATTTCCTGGCTGCAGTCAGCGTCTGCAGTAATCTTTGCGCCCAGAAATACAAAGTCTGTCACTGCCTCCACGTTTTCTCCCTCTATTTGCCAGTTATCAATCAAGCTGGTTGCCATAATCTTGGTTTTTTTGAGGTTTAACTGCAACCCAGCTTTTGCACTTTCTTCTTTCACCTTCGTCATAAGGCTCCTCAGCTCCTCCTCGCTTTCAGCCATCAAAGTGGTGATAGCCAAAGGTTAATCTGTATTCCCCTCCAGATCAGTTACAATGGGCTACGCCACACTGGGGCCATAGCTAGACCTAAGGTTTATCCCTGGATCGTCCAGGAGTCAAACCTGTTCATCTAGGTGACACACAGAGGATCCAGTGCTCAGGCAGGGGCGAACCCTGGATGATCCCAGGATAAACCTTAGGTCTAGCTGTGGCCTTGGTTTCCTAGTTGCAATCCTTGAAGAGGTCTCTGGGTTCCCATGAACTCTATGCCTTTCCCAACTCAATTGGTGGTCAATCCCCCTCCATTGTGCTACTCACTGGAAGGGGATTTGGATGAGGCATGGAGGGAAGGCCCAATTCTGCTTGGAAGGGTGCAGGAGGTTTGGGAGCTTGGACGTCTTGTGCGTGGTAGATCTTTCCCGTTTGGCTGGCATCATGGGAACAGCTGCTGCTATGATAACCCTTTGAGCAGTAAGCATCAAAACTTTGCACTTTTCATCATTGAACTGTCCAGTGAGTTTGGACATTTCTGACCATTCAGAGTCTGGGGATTTCACCCAGGCCTCCAAAATGTAAAAAAGAAAAGAAAAAAGGACACTCCCTTCCACCCCCAAATCAGGTAGCTGGATAGTTGATTCCACTGAGGCCATAGCTAGACCTAAGGTTTATCCCTGGATCGTCCAGGGGTCAAACCTGCTCATCTAGGTGACACACAGGGGATCCAGTGCTCAAGCAGGGGTGAACCCTGGATGATCCCAGGATAAACCTTAGGTCTAGCTGTGGCCTAATTGTAGAGTTTGGTGCCATTGGCTGTGTGTATTTTTCTTCCTGACTCTAACAGTCAGGAAGAAAAACGTCCTGATTGTTAGAGCAGTACGACAATGGAATCAGTTACCTAGGGAGGTTGTGGGCTCTCCCACACTAGAGGCCTTCAAGAGGCAGCTGGACAACCATCTGTCAGGGATGCTTTAGGGTGGATTCCTGCATTGAGCAAGGAGTTGGACTCGATGGCCTTGTAGGCCCCTTCCAACTCTGCTATTCTATGATTCTATGAGTCTATGTATGGGGTGGTGATGGTTACTTTTCTATTTGTTCTCTTGATCACTCATAGGAAATGTCACTGTGTTCAACATCAGCTGAAGCTCCTCAACTGAGATCATGGTCAGCCCCTGTCGAGTTCATTAATAAATATGGAAGACAATCATGCCACTCTTGATAACAAGGGATGGTGTCTTCAGGGAGTAACAGTTATCATGGAGTAACAGATTGTAACAGTCTCTGATATCTCTTGCGCAAGGTGCCTGAGCAGGTGGTGGCTGTGCAACTCCAGGAGCTCTTAGAGCAGACAGATTATCTGGATCCTTTTCAGTCTGGTGTTAGGTCTTGTAGTGGTACAGTGAATGTTTGGGTCTCCCTAATGAAACATAAGAACGTAAGAGGAGCCCTGCTGGATCAGAACAAGGGTCCATCTAGTCCAGGTTTCTGTTCATACAGTGACCAACCAGCTGTTGACCAAGAAACCCATAAGCAGGACATGAATGAGACAGTAGCTTTCCACCCATGCTCCCCAACAACTGGTGTACATGGGCTTACTGCCTCTGCTAATGGAGGTAGCACATAGCCATCAGGAGTAATATTCATTGATAGCCTTCTCTTCCATGAACATAAGAAGAGCCATGCTGGATCAGACCAAGGGTCCATCTAGTCCAGCCCTCTGTTCAAACAGTGGCCAACCAGCCGTCACACAGGGAATCACAAGTAGGACATGGTGCAACAGCACCCTCCCACCCATGTTCCCTAACAACTGCCATATACAGGCTTACTGCCTCTGATACTGGAGGTTGCACTTAGCCACCAGGACTAGTAGCCATTGGTCTCCTTCTCCTCTAGGAATGTATCCAACCCCCTTTTAAAGCCACCCAAATTGGTGCCCGTCACCACATCTTGTAATGAATTCCAAAGTTTAACTATGTGCTGTGTGAAGAAGTTCTTCCGTTTATCTGACCTGAATTTGTCCAATCTCCTTTGAAAGCCATCCAAGTTGGTGGCTATCATTATGTCTTGTGGAGTATGACTTATGTCAGGAGAGTGACAAGGTTTGTGTACCCATGCTAATTCTCCTGGACCTCTCAGCAACTTTCAGTGTTGTCAACCTTGGTATCCTCTTGGATAGGCTTTGTATGTTGGGCGTTGGTGATGCAATGGTTCCACTCCAAGCTGGAGGGTTCATTACAAAAAGTGGTGCTGAGGAACTACTGCCCTGGAAAGTGTGCTTTCCTGCCCCCCCCCCCCTCAGGTGTCCTCTTTTTTGGTTTCCCAAATATGCTCACTCTAAACCTGACTCATCCTCTTGCAAGGGAAGTGCAGCCCAACTCCTGCATTACCCAGTGGTGCCCTTTTTCCATGCATGGAACCTCATGCCCCTCTGCATGGAGAAACATCATTTTTTAGGAGTGCAAGGTGGATGATGCCATGGGGGGGGGGCTTTTGGGGTGAGGCCCACCACTTGACATCATTCAGCCTGTCAGCATGGTCTGGGGTGTAATCCCACCCCCACTGCCAAAAAAGATCAAGTTTGCAGCATGAAGGTATTTCGGTTCTCCTAGGCCTTGAAAAACAATGGATTATAATGTTGATGTTATTATTTCAACATGCTGTTATTTATTACATTTTCTTTTTGTATTATATCTTGTTTCTGTAAACTGCCCTGGAAGCATTGCTGAAATGCAGTATATAAATCATTGAGATAAACCTCAGGTCCTGGGTACATTCTGAGCACACAATGCTGAAACTAAGTAAGTTTGGTTCTGTTCAACATCTGGACGGGAGAAGTACATGAACACGAAATCCAGAACAAGAGGTCCAAGGAGTATCTTCCTTACTGGAGTCCAGCATTTGAGCTGAGGGTTGTGATGTGTCTACTAGATAATCAATGTATCCTGGGTTATGTAGCCCCCTTAGCATTTAGACAAGGCAACTTATATTTCCTTCTTCCTGGGCTGATGTTGGTGTGGAAGATGTCCAATTGGGGCCAGAGCTGGTGGAGCAGTTGCTATTACCACATACTGTTGCCTCTTTCTGACTTCAGTGTGTTAGAAACTTTTCTCTAATGTGCCGATCTGGTGTGCTGAGAAGACCAGGAAGACCTGCATTTGAATCCAAGCTTACCCACAAGTCTTACTACTTAATCTTGGACTATTCCTAAGCCCATCCCACCTTACCTACCTTACATGGTTGTTGTGATTATAAAAATGTGTGTGTGCGTAGAACCACATACACTCTCTGGCTGAGCTTCTTGGAGGAATCAAGGTAAACACAGGTTTTTAAAACTATGGTGTAGATCCTTAATAAGCTTTCGTGTTGCTCCCATTAAATCCTTGTGCAGGAGAGTTCTCAGGTGCGTTATGCCCTTAGCTGATGAATCTACCAGTTAGAGACATCAAAGCATAATGCCCCATTATCAATAAAGTAGTCAATAATAAAGCATGAGTTGTACAAAAGCTTGGATTGGAGAGCTTATCCTAAAACAGCCTCCCCCAACTTGGTGCCCTCCAGATGTGTCTAGAATTCCCAGAATATGTTGTAGTCCAACATATCTGGAGGGCACCCACTTGAGGATAGCTGCCCTAATAGTAGTACTCAGTATTTACAAAGCAAAATGACAGTTGAAAAATATGCCACATACCTGACCTTAGCGATCCTTAATCAACAACCCTGTAAGGTTGGTCATTATTAGGGCTGTGCTCCACTCCGTTTTGGGTCATACAAGTGGTGGCGGAGCGGCCCGAGTCACCTCCGTCAAAGGTGAAGCCAAATCGGGTCGGGGGAGCTGCGGATGGAGACAAAGCGGATGGAGACAAAGCGGATTGCTTCGCCTCGATCCGGAGCTCCGAACACAGGTAAGTGTGGGGGGAGGGGGCTTACCAGTCTGTGCGGTGATGACGGCGGAGCCAGGTAAGGGGGAGGGGGTCTTACCTGCCTCCATTGCAGTCTGGTGGCGGCTTCAACTGAGGGCCAGGCCTCAAGCCGGAAGAGCAGGCCATGGCCTGCTCTTGTGTTTTGAGGTCTGGCCCTCAGATGAAGCCGGCGCCGGACCGCAATTGAGGCAGGTAAGTGTTGGTGGGGAGGGGGTCCTTACCTGGCTTCGCCGCCGCCACGGTCCTTGGGCCGGCAGATGGTGGAGCCAGGTAAGGAGGAGAGGGGGGCAAAATGGTAGGTGAATCTTGATCCGACCATTCGGATCTCGCTCCAAGATCTGATCCAGAGCAGGTCGGGGGAGGGTCGGATCGACCCAAACCAGTTCGGGCCCGATTCGAAAGTTCCGGATCGGGCCACAAAGCGGTTGGGGGGGGGGCTGGTACACAACCCTAGTCATTATTATTATTCCCCTATTTCTAATGTGGTAGCGGAGGGGAGGTTGAGGACACCTCGTGTGTTCATGGCTGAAGCAAGAGGTCTCCATTTACCATCCACAGTGTGAGGTGACGGTGATCATTTCCTTGTTTGTTTTACTTTTTTGAATTATTTTGCGGGGGGGGGGGGAGAAGCGGCCTTTCAGAGGGAGCCGCTTTCGCCAACCTTCGCACTCGGCACAACGCTCCACTCCCAGCCCCCCCCATTCAGAGCTGCCTCTTTCTTTCAACTCCCCCCCATTCCCCCTCCCCATGCTCAATTAGGCTGGCAATTACATGGTCTGCTGTGTGCAGAAGAATTAAGGCCTGTGCTTCGAAGAGTAGACGCCCCGATTCACAGCCTTTGCCAAGTGATCTTCAACCCAACCTTATATGAGAAACAGGGAGCCCCTCCCCACAAATAGAGCCTCTGATATTGTGTGTGGTGGGGGAGGAAAGTGACAGTGTAGCTGGTGGGGATGTAAAGGACAGGGACAGGGTGAAATAGTTTTGTGTTTGTATGTGTGTGTGTGTGTGTTTAAGCAACAGGCAAATCATTTAGATTCATGTCAGACATGACTAGAATGTCAATAGCCCTTCTTTACTTTATTTTCCACAGCAGTTTCTCTATCCCTCCTTCCCACAACTCCCTGTTGTTGCTGGGTGGCTTCCCCCCACTTTTAATTAGCAGATGTATCTCGGCAACTGTTTGTGTGTGTGTGTTGACAGGGGAAGAGAATTGCCCAGTCCAACAAAAGCAATTGTGCCTCCTCTAGAGAGCAATGAAGGGACAAAGCCTACCTTCCATGCATCAGCTTTCTCCCCTTGCAACTTAAGAGCAGGGAACAAATCAAAGAAGAATCATAGAATCATAGAACAGTAGAGTTGGAAGGGGTCTATAAGGCCATCAAGTCCAACCCCCGGCTCAATGCAGTGATAGGAACCATCCAGGCCCAAGAAGCCATCAATACTGCTGCAATTTGAAGTTTGCCAAAATTTCTCTTTGGAGGTGAAGGCAAAACGTCAAGAGGAATTTCGAAGGATAGGGAGGCGGGTATTCAGAAAATCCTGGTGGGATTCCCCAAGAGCGGTTCGAACCCCTTCTACCTTCCTTCTTGGGAGAAAGATCCTTGGACAAAAGTTCTCAAACGAGACTGTGATGCTCTAACAGGGGTAGGAGCACAAAATCCATCATCCCTTAAAAATGGAGAGAAATTGAGCATTGGTATTGCGGCAGACACTTTTTTTCGTTATTTTAGCATTGCTGTTGTGATGTCATGTTGGAGTATTCTTCGGGGGGGGGGTGGAGCATGGCAACAGCCTATTCTTTAAAGGTGGTTATTTTTAACAATATTGTATTTTGGAAGTGCGTGCCACCCTGAAAATGTTATAACAATTGTAAGGTGTGATGTACATTTTTAATAAACCAACCATCCAACCAACTGGCAAGCCCTTTCTTCTCTTTCTCCTAATTCTGGTTCTCCTTTTTTCTGTGATGCTCTCTGAAATATGTCTCCTGGATTATTGTTTTTCATTAACTTCCTTGTCCAAACAACAAAGCCGTATTATGTAAGATAGACATCAATGGGGTGAGGGGAAAAAAACCACACCAGACAGTAAACTCCATATTCTATTAGCACCCTGGATCCGGAGGGAGAGGCGGGTAACAAATATATTATTATTATTATTATTATTATTATTATTATTATTATTATTATTATTCAACTGATTGTGTCCTGGGCTCCAACCATAATCTGAGAGGTGTTCTGATCTAGAGTATTCTCAGCTCCATCTTTGACGCATAAGGTTTCTAACGTGGCTCTACCTTTTGGAGCTTTTTACTTTATTTATTTATTTATTTATTTATTTATTTATTTCATTTCATTTATGTACCACCCCACAGCCAAAGCTCTCTGGGCAGTTTACAATGGTTAAAAACAGTAAACATTAAAAAGTATACAAAATTTTAAAAACCATCAGAAACATATAGACAACAATATAAAAACAACATTATCCATTTAGAAACAACTGTTCTGGGGTCCGTTAAAAACAAACTTAGCATTGTTAAATGCTATTAAATGCCTGGAAGAAGAGAAAAGTCTTGACCTGGAGCCTGAAAGATAACAGTGTTGGCATCAGGTGAGCCTCATCGGGGAGATAATTCCACAGTTGAGGGGCCACCACCGAAAAGGCCCTCTCCCTTGTTGCCATCCTCCGAGCTTCCCTCGGAGTACACACTCGGAGGACGACCTTAGATGTTCAGCGCAGTGTCCATCCTGAAAGTGGGGAAGCAGAAACCAAAAATTAGCAAACTTAGGATAGAAAACTTCCTGCACTGGGACAGGGTTGGTTTTTTTTTGGTTTTTTTTAAGAAACATTCCAAGTAAATTCTTGCAGTCCTGAGGAGCTACAAACTCATGCCATTCTAGATTTCACAGACCAAAATGAGAACACGCTTATTGTAACACCCTTATTCTCAGTCAAAGTAGGTGAGGGTCTTTGTCTTTCATTGCACAATAATCTCGCTGGCAGCCGGTTGCCCCCACAGATTCCCCCACTTCAATTAAAGCTTAAGGGAAGACCTAGAGCATCTTTAGGTGAGTGTTTTATCGCACACTCGTGACTGGCCACTCATGGATCTTTGTGGGTCATTTTGACAATGCAGGTAGCCAGGAAGACTAATAATAATAATAACAACAACAACAACAACAATAATATTTATTTGTTACCCGTCTCGCCTTCTGGATCGAGGCGGGGTACAACACAAATGCAAACACCATAAAATACTTATAACTAATTAAAACATTTAAAACTACTACATTATTAAAAGGCAAATTTAAAATTCAACTGGGTAGGCCTGCCAGAAGTGATCAGTCTTTATGGCTTTCTTAAATTCTGGAAGACTGTTAAGTTGACGAGTCTTTCCCGGGAAGCCATTCCACAAACTGGGAGCAGAAGAAAAGGTCCTCTGGGTAATAGTTGTCAGCCTTGTTTTTGTTGGCTGGAGTAAATTCTTCCCAGACGACCTGAGTGTGCAGGGTGGATTGTACGGGAGAAGGCGATCCTGCAGGTAGCCTACAAAGCAATGGAGGGATGTATGAGAGAGAGAGAGAGAGAGAGAGAGAGAGAGAGAGAGAGAGAGAGAGAGAGAGAGAGAGAACACTCACTGTACTCTTGGCCACTGCCAAATTTTTCTCCACCATTTTTGTGGTGCCCCCTGACATACACACAATGCCCTGGAATAACACTATGTGAAATGGTGAAGGATGCAAAATGGTCTCCACACTACCAAGACATTTGCTGCTGTTGTCACTTGCAATGGCATCACAAATAACAACAACAAACAAACAAAAACCTTGAGGAAAAATCAAAGAAGCCGTGCTACAACCACTGCTCACGGTGAGCTGCATCTCTGAAAAGCTGTTTGAGAATTTTGCCTCCCGATGGAGAAATCTCCGAAATTGCCCTCCCTCCCCCTCCCCCGCAGTTTCTCTGCTCAAACATCACACAGAGAATGGAGAACTTTGAGAGGCCATTTGCACACAGCTCTACTGAATAAACAGGGGTTATTATTAGGTGCTCATTTATTAAAAGCATGCACCCAAACGTATGCTTCAAAACAGGGATCTGTCAGTTTTTCTTTCTCCTGCTTTTAATTTGAACTTACACACATGTTCAAATTTCATCATAAGCTTGGTGGAAAGAACTTGAGATTTTATTTGATTTGATTTAAATGAATGTGGGAGAGACCAAAAACCGTCGGATTCCTTCATCTAGGTCAAGGGCTTTGAGTGCTTAACTCTTTAAGGACTTTAAAGAGTTACCAAGAGTAACCAAACTTCTATGAAAAAGTTTGTTGTAAATCCTGCAATGCAACGTTGACAAAATGTGGGACGCCCTGTAAAGTTGGAGCTCCCTTGTACCAACCTCTAAACAACTGGAGGACCAATATGCATTTTGGAGTAAAAATAAATAAATTAGACTTTATGCAAACTGGTCGACTGAAATCCAGTCATCTTGTGAACCGCCCAGAGAGCTTCGGTTGTGGGGCGGTATATAAATGTAATAAAATAGATAAATAAATAAATAAATAAGATGATGAGCATTTGAGTAACAAATGAAGAATCAATAATTTCTCAAGTAATTCATAACGATCCAATAATTGATCAAACAAACCAATAATTGATCAAACAAACCAATAATTGATCAAACAAACCTATTGAGTTTTATACTTCTCCTTTGCATGAATGCACCCACACTGTATTGACCTCTCCTGCAGCTCATCTACACAAAGCAGGATATTGCCCTATGAAATATAAAAGGCAGGAGCCACTCCAGGCAGGATATAGCAGGATGAAAGCAGTATATGGTATATGTCAATGGCCCCCAACAACTGACAGTGCACTTCAATACCGCCGTAAAGCAGTAGTGGAGATCTTGCAGTGCATTTCAATACTGTTATAAAGCAGTGGTGTGGCTCCTACCTTTTATATACCGCTTCCATACTGCTTTCATTGTGCAATATCCTGCTTGGTGTAGATGTATTGTCAGACTAAGGATGTAAGAGGAATCCACAATGAATTCAAATGGGGTTCTATGCTTTCTACAGCGGACTCACTATTTTCGAGTCATAAGGATTCCATGGACTTGCAAACTGTTGTTGTTTTTTAAGTTTGTAGGGGATTTCATTAATTAATGCTCATTACCACATTTATGCAAGTACACAAAAAATAGTAATAATGTAATACAGCTAATGCTCCTATTAAGCATATGTTTTGGACAAGTGCAATAGTTGCTTCTTTTTGAGAGATGATATTATACAGATAAACTTTGTACTGGAACAGTCTTTAACGTTCACTGATGTGCATGCTCCTTCAAATTAATTACCTGCTTCATGGAAAATAACAAATGGTCAGCATTAATGGATTCTCCACACCCTCTTGACTGCTAAATGACTGATATGACAACACTGGAAGGATAAATGCTCACGTCCTGTAATGCAATGGATTGAGGACCTTATAACTCTCTCAGCATTTGGATGGGTAGCATATAGACATCAGCTCCAAATGGGTACTTATTTGGATATCTGTTCTGCTTTTGTTTAAGCCTATGTATAATTGCTACTAAGTTGTATTTTCATATATATATATATATATATATATATATATATATTTATTTCATAAGGATTAATTGCTATGGATATATACAAATGTATGTATGTATATATTAAAAAAAACTCAAAGAAGAGAAAGAAAATGTGCACTCATACTAATGTGTAGCAGTACAAGTAGAATGAATAATAATAATAATAATAATAATAATAATAATAATAATAATCATCTGATTCCATCAATGAGCTCATGACAGAACAAAAATTGCCTGGCAATTCATGAAACCCAGACAGAACAGGTTTAACAAAATCCATACATTCTCAAACCAGAACATGACTAGTATTTGAAATTCAGAATTCTGAATTTATCATTGCCAAATTTCATAAATGCAAAAGAGGTATATTTGGTTTCCATTCCATCGGTTCTACCTTTTGTCACACCATTCCAATTTTGACCCCCATTGGAAAACCAAGCCAGCAAGCAGAAATGTCACATATATTCCCAATATATGTATATTCTAACATAACTTACTTCTGATCATCCGTAAACTGGATCACACTGTAAGTCCCATTAGATTCAATGGGGCTTACTCTCCCCATTGAATGTGTACTGGGAAAATACTAACAAATTTGTGAGCTCTGCGAGTCTGACATTCACATTTTAGACATTTTTAGCCCTCTTTCGAAGGGCAGGTTTGCTGGGGAGGGAAGTTGGCCGGCAGTGAAGTCAAAAAGAACCTGCCTCAACTTATACTGGGGACAGGATTTCCAAATACTGGCAATTCTGCTTCTGTAGTCCTCCAATTCCAAATTCATCCCCATCACTAGAGAAGGACCATGAACTGACCACTGGAAAACCTGCTCAATTCTGCTTCTGACATCTGAGGTCAGGAATAATCCACATATTTTCAACTGTGAGCCTCATGTGGCACAGAGTGGTAAAGCCGCAATTTCTGCAGCTGAAACTCTCCCCACGGCCTGAGTTCGATCCCAGCGGAACCTGGTTTCAGGCAGCCGGCTTGGGTCGACTCAGCCTTCCATCCTCCCGAGGTCGGTAAAATTAGTACCCAGTTAGCTGGGGGAAAGGTAATAACAGCCAGGGAAGGCAATGGCAAACCACCCTGCTATAAGGCCTGCCAAGAAAACATCAGCGAAAGCTGCTGTCCCTCCAAGAGTCAGTAATGGCTCAGTGCTTGCACAAGAGGTTCCTTTCCTTTTCCTTTCAACTTAACATTTAGAGCCTTAAGGTCTAGAAACATGCTACATTTTAATGTAAGATGGGATTTTGTGTGTACTTTCTGAGTGTTATACCCACTTCTAATTTCTACAATAGGGGTGGGGAGTCTGTGGCCCTGTGGCCAAATCCAACCTTCCTGGGTCCCCTATCTGGCCCTCTAGGGTTTGCCAGATGGACCTCTTCTTTTCCCTAACCAGTGATCCTTGGTTTCTTCTTTCGTGCAGCCCACCTGTCGTGTTTCTCAAACCTCCCACCTTATTGGGAGACAGTAACAAGGCTTGCTAAGTAATCCACAAAGTTTTATTTAAGCAATAAATGTCTCTTCACACCTGAAAAGAGTCTAATCTCTAGGAACTTTCCCCTAGGCAAAACTATGCAAACTAAGTGAGACAATTGTCCTTTCAAGAAGAATGGGAAGCCTTTTCCCAGAACGCTTTAACTTCAGAGAGACTAGTTTTGAGGCAGCTTCTGACGGGATGCCAGCTGGGCTGACTTTCTCTCAGCTTCCTTTAGCCCCACCCATTTTAGTCTGCAGCATACTCTAGGATTGTCTAACTTGTTTGTGCTCTCTCCTTCGGAAGAATGTTGGCTTCCCACTGACTATGTATTGTTTGCCCTTGAGGAGATAAGCTCTGGAGAGTGTTCACTCGTGAGAGCTTTCTCCCCCACTGGCACAGGCTGGCCTGTGTCTGGCGCCGACTCCTCTACTTCAGAGTCTGATTCTGATTAATCACCTGAAACACCTTCTTCCAACCCAGGGGGAGCAGGGCTAGACATGACACCACCCTCCACCACATTCTATCTGGTTGAAATGCCTCTCTTAAGGCTTAGTTACTGGCAGTAAGAACTTTAAGAGACAATGAGCTTCATCAGACAAGTGTTTCATCGCATGCTTGTACTGCCCACTCACGGATGTTCGCTGGACCTCTTGACAATGCTGTCTGCCTCCTGCACATCTCCCACTCCTTCTGCTCATTTTTCCATCACAAAACAAGATCTGGAAAATCTCTTTTTTTTTTTTTTTTTGCTATGATACCTGCTGCCATTTCCTGTTGTGTGCAGGAGAAGCAGCACAATCAAAACGCCCACAATAATGGCCATCTGGTTGTTGCTTGCTTCCTCTTTCTTCCCTGAGTTCTTCCCTATTGCGGCTTCCCTATTGTGGGACAGGAGCAGAAGGCAAACAACAGTAGAGAAACATGATCACACCCCCCCCCCCAATGTGATGATGCTCAAAATGCCTTCTTCTTCTTCTTCTTCTTCTTCTTCTTCTTCTTCTTCTTCTTCTTCTTCTTCTTCTTCTTCTTCTTCTTCTTCTTCTTCTCCTCCTCCTCCTCCTCCTCCTCCTCCTCCTCCTCCACCTCCACCTCCTCCTCCTCCTCCTCCTTTTTCATATTTTGCAAAGCTTTTGCATAGTTAAAACTATGGAATTTGCTACCATGAAACATAGCAGTGGCCACCAATTTGGATAACTAAAAGGGGGTTAGACAAATCCATGATGGAGAAGGCTATTAGTGGTCACTGGTCCTGATGGATATATGCTAGCTCCAGCATCAGAGGCAGTCTGCCTTTGTACACCAGTTGCTGGGGAACATGGGTGGGAGGGTGATGTTGTACTCATGTCTTGCTTGTGGGTTTCCCATGAGCAACTGGTTGGCCGCCATATGAACAGAATGCTGGACTAGATGGACCCTTGTTCTGATCCAGCAGGCCTTTTTTTACGTTCTTGTATTTTTATATTTTGGTCTATGAGAACTTTCCCAAAATGGAATTAGGGCCTCAGGTGGCCCGTTCTATCCCAATTTTTCAATCCCCAGAAGCAAATCACCTTGATTTCAATTATCCTTTCTCCCAGATACGTAGGGGTAGTCTGTTGCACGGAGCCATAGTGGAACACCTGCAATAGCTTATATCCTTGTGAGGTACATATTTTGGATAATAGAGAGCTTGGGATATTATGCAAATTTCTGTTCATTTGTTTCCATCCTATTTTTCCCACTGCAAAGCTTTAGGACAGGGCAGAGCTATTGTTCAAACAGAGAAACCGAAAAGTAGGATGATGAATGTCCCGTCGACCTTGTTTAATCACTGTGTATTTGTCTGTGATTATTATTAGCATACCCATCAGCCATAATTACTATTAAAATTGTTTATTATTCTGTCCTGATGTCACAGCCATCCGTGGCCCTTCCTCCCAGCATCAGATAGTTTATCATCATGAGATGAAATCTAATTTCAAAAGGGACACTCAACCTACATATTTTAATTTCATAACTGATGTCCCAACAGCCTGCATTAAATTTGTCCTGTGTTCCGCCACTCGTACAGACTGGTCCTGTCCTATTGCTAATTGCAGGCAGAGGAAGAAGAGAGGAAATAACAACACAGACACCAGAGCTTGGAATAACCAGGTTCTCTTTATTTAAATTGTGTAATTCACCCTTCCCTGGATATGCATGTGAGAGTGCGGGAATCTAAGCAATCCTTTCTCAAGGTAACTAGCCTGAGTTATAAGCAAACCACTCGGCCAAGCCAGGAGTCGAGTAAAACCCGGCTCCTTTCCTAAGCTACACGTGTGAGAGAGTAGTGGGAAATCACCCTGTGTCACCCCTGTCTGGTGCTGCACAACTACCAGAAGGAGAGCCTTCTCTGCTGTGGCTCCCCGGCTGTGGAATGAGCTCCCCAACGAGGTTCGCCTGGCACCAACACTATATTCTTTCAGACGCCAATAAAAAAGACCTTTTTATTCTCTCAGCATTTTAACAATCTATACATTTAATTTTAACTTTGCTGCTTCGAATTTGTATTTTAAGTTTGTATTTCTGCACCGCTGCTGATTTTATCCTGCTGTGCTCTTATATTGTATATCATGTTTTCATACTGTTTGTTTTATACTTTGAATGGTTTTAATTTTTGTGAACCGCCCAGGGAGCTTCAGCTACTGGGTGGTATAAAAATGCAATAAATAAATAAATAAATAAACTCCAAGTAGGTGAGCCAGAGAGGTCCTCAAAGGCAACCTGTATCTTGACTCAAGAGCTGCACAGCTCCCAAGGACCAGGCCTCCAAGCTTACCAGTCACCATAAAGGTGCCAGCGACTACTCACCAAACCTATTCTAGAGCATCATCACATGAGCATTTTATTAGGCATGTGCTCCGCTTCTATTAGAAGTGCAGAAGCTGGCGCGAATTGGCCTGCTCCGCCTTGCCCAGAGGCGGAGTAGAAGCGGACCGCGGACCCCTAGAAGCAAGGCGAAGAGAAGCGACCATTTTTTGGAGCTCCTCTTTCAGGCGGACCGCTCCGATCGCCATCTTGAAAACATTTCGCCCATAGATAACTGGGTTGTTTTTGAAGCTATCGTTCTGAAAATTCTTGTGCTTAGACAGTCGTGGATGGGGGTCATTTTGAGACTACTCTCACCTCTCTGCATCATGCGGGTCGCGTGCTATATTTTTTTTAAAATCGGGTCAACAAACAGGGACAGCGCGGGTCAAATGGCAGTTTTCGCCCATAGGATTGCATTGCGGAAAAGAATCGGGGATAACTGGGTTGTTTTTTAAGCTATCGTTCTGAAAATTCTTGTGCTTAGACAGTCATGGATGGGGGTCATTTTGAGACTACTCTCACCTCTCTGCATGGTGCGGGTCGCGCACTAGAATTTTTTAAAAAGTAGGGTAAAGGCGGGAAAAAGATTACCTTTTCGATTGCTGAGGGGCAGAGTCAACTCCCGGTCATGATCACATGATCCCAAAGTTGGAGGAGGGGATAGGCAAAACGAGTAACTTGGGATTCTGGGAAACTTCTCTTTCTTAGTCTGAACGGACTTTTCCCAGTGTTTTTTAAAACAGTAGCCCCACCAAATGCACAAACACAACCTGTGAAATCATATACTAAGCCAATAATAAGAGATAGAAACACAGCACTGCTACCCACCCTAACTTTGGGGAACAACTGAAAAGATGTGGTGCAAGGGGATGAGTTCCCCTAGGGCATCTCATTGTGGACGTGCCCCCACTCTCTCCTGTACTTGGAAGGCCATCAGAGCCTTCCAAAGAGAGTAACCCGGTGGAGCAATGCCTATCATGAGTTGAAGTGAGCGGTCGACTTCTCTTAGTGGTGGAGCGATGCCTATCATGAGTTGAAGTGACAGTTCCACTTCTTAGCGGTGGAACAATGGCTTTCATGAGTTGAACTGACAGCCTTGCTTCTTAAAAGACTGGTTGACCAGTCAAATTGGCAGCTGCTGCTTCCCCCTCCCCTGGGCACGTCCCCCTATTGCTGGTAAAAGACAGATATAGCCTTTTTAAAAAAGTTCTTCTTGCTGTTTATTCAGCAACACTGCTGCTTTTAATTCCACCCCTCCTTCGTTTATTTATTTATTTATTCCATTTTATATGCATTACTGGCTTAACTTTGGCTCACTTCCTTATGCCCCCAGAAATGTCTGCTGCCTGCCTGCCTGCCTTCCCTCTTTCCTCCCCTGCCCACCTTGCAGGGATGTTATTATTATTATTATTATTATTATTATTATTATTATTAATTTATTTATTTATTTATATAGCACCATCAATGTACATGGTGCTGTACAGATTATACACAGTAAATAGCAAGACCCTGCCGCATAGGCTTACAATCTAATAAAGTTGTAGTAAACAATAAGGAGGGAAAGAGAATGCAGACAGGCACAGGGAAGTGTAAACAGGCACCGGGTAGGGTGAAGCTAACAGTGTAGAGTCAGAACAAACTCAATATTTAAAAGCTATAGGGAAAAGAAAAGTTTTTAGCTGAGTTTTAAAAGCTGTGATTGAGTTGGTAGTTCTCAAGTGTTCTGGAAGAGTATTCCAGGCGTAAGGGGCAGCAGAAGAAAAAGGATGAAGCCTAGTAAGGGAAGTGGAGGTTCTTGGGCAGGCGAGAAGCATGGCATCAGAGGAGCGGAGAGCACGAGCGGGGGAATAATGTGAGATGAGAGAGGAGAGATAGGCAGGAGCTAGACCGTGAAAAGCTTTGAAGGTTAACAGGAGAAGTTTATATTGGATTCTGGAGTGAATTGGGAGCCAATGAAGAGATTTCAGAAGTGGAGTGACATGGTCAGAGCGGCGGGCCAAGAAGATGATCGTAGCAGCAGAGTGGTGGACAGAGACCAGCGGACTGATGTGAGACGAAGGAAGGCCAGAGAGAAGAAGGTTGCAGTAGTCCAACCGAGAGATAACCAGTGCGTGAACGAGAGTCTTGGCAGAAGAGACAGACAAAAATGGTCGAATCCTGGCAATATTATACAGGAAGAAACGACAGGATTTAGCTACTGCCTCGATATGAGGAATAAAGGAGAGCGAGGAATCAAATATAAAGCCGAGACTATGAGCTTCCTTGACCGGAGAGAGCGTGACATCATTGACAGTAAGAGAGAATGAGAGGTGAGGAGAAGGTTTAGGAGGAAAAACAAGCAGTTCAGTTTTTGCCATATTAAGTTTCAAACGACGATGAAGCAGCCAGGCTGAGATATCTGAAAGACATGCCGAGATACGATCGTGAACATCAGGAGAAAGTTCCGGAGATGAGAGATATAATTGTGTATCATCGGCATACAGGTAATATTGGAGGCCATGAGATTGAATAAGCTTGCCCAAGGGCAGCATGTATAGAGAAAACAACAACGGGCCAAGCACCGAGCCTTGCAGAACCCCTACTGAAAGGGGAAAAGAGGAGGACGAGCTGCCGTTAGCCGACACGCTGAAAGAGCGACCCTCTAGATAGGAGGCGAACCAGTTATATACAGAGCCACAGAGTCCAAAGTCATGGAGGGAATCTAAGAGAAGATCGTGACTCAGGGGAGAAGTCCTTCCTGCGCTCGCTTGGAGTTTTGGAAGTTCCAAATCCATTTTTCAAGTGTGGAAGAAGATTTCATAGGTTGATCTCTACTCCCCAATTCATGGCATGTTGGGATTTCCTTTGAAATGGCCCCATTGAGAGGTCTGCAGGTTTAAGCCCCGCCAAAAAACAGGGGATGATGGGACTGCCTTGAGTCTCAGTGTGCGGCATATGTATCCCTGGATAAGCTGTCATGGTGGTGAGTTTGAGTTTTTTTTTTAACGTGCAAATTGACGGAGCTATTGGAAAGGGGTGTGAATGGGTGTTAGATTTTCATAAATTCCCCAAAAATCAGGGGATGATGGGACTGCCTTGAGTCTCGGCGTGCATATGTATCCCTGGATTAGCTTTCATGGTGGCGAGTTTGAGGTTTCTAACATGCAAATTGACGGACCTATGGAAAGGGGTGTGAATGGGGTGCCCGATTTTCAAAAATTCCCCAAAAATCAGGGGATGATGGGATTGCCTTGAAACATGGCATCCATGTGGACACATGGATAAGCTATCATGGTGCCGATTTTGAGGTTTCTAACGTGCAAATTGACAAAGCTATCGAAAGGGGTGTGACTTAGGGTTATGGGTGGTGCGTTAGAGGTTAGAGCCCCGCCAAAAATCAGGGGATGATGGGACTGCCTTGAGTCTGGGCGTCCATGTGGATACATGGATAAGCTGTCATGGTGGCGAGTTTGAGGTTTCTAACGTGCAAATTGACGGAGCTATCCCAAGGGGTCTGAATGGGATGCCCGATTTTCATAAATTCCCCAAAAATCAGGGGATGATGGGATTGCCTTGAAACTTGGTGTGCGTGTGTATACGCCCATGAGGTGTCATGGTGCCAAACGTGAGGTTTCTAACTTGAACCAAAAAAAAGTTGTTTACTTTTTTAGCTTTCAATGCAACCCTATGGGAGAAAAAACGGAGCTCCGATCCAGATCCGGAGCTCCGAGCGGAGCGGAGCGGAAATGGGCGGAGCGGGGGCGGGGCGAAGCGGCCTGATCTGAAAATCGCAGATCTGGAAGTGAAGCGGAGCGGGGGGTCCATTGCACACCCCTACATTTTATGGCACGCTCATGACTGCCTATTCACAGATCTTCGCGGGACATTTTGATGATGCTGCATTCCTCCCGTGTATCTCCTGCTCTTTCTGTCATTTCCCCCACTTCAAAATACCACCCAAAAAGTCAGCCTTGGCCTAATCTACACCAACAAGGATAAGGCAGGAGCCACACTACTGCTTTATAGTGGTGTTGAAGTGCACTGACAACTGTTGGGGCCCTAATACAGCTTTCATAGTGCAATAACCTGCTTGGTGTAGATTAGGCCTTCTTCTAGCTGTAACACTAATTGGCATTATTTCCTGCCACGTGCAGGAAGGTTGTACCATTAAAATGCTCACTGAATGGTCCACATGGTCACTGCTTACTTCCTCTTTCTTCCCCGTGTGAAGAAAGAAGAAGCTGGTCGTCCCTACTGCGGACAGAAGCAGGAGGCAAAGCGATGGTAAGGAGATGGGATCCCCACCCCCATCTGACGGTTCTCCTAATATCCTAAGATTCCCATAAAACCCTGCCATTCCAATCAACCTACGTATTTACCCGGCCTCAATTAAATTTTTAATTCCATATTTGAGTAGGATAAAAACCTGTACACTAGAAACAATCCATGGCAGGTTAAATTCCTACTCAGGCAGTAGCTAGACCTAAGGTTTATCCCAGGACTGTCCTGGGGTCAAACCTGTTCATCTAAGTGCCACACAGGGCATCCAGCGCTCAGGCAGGGACGAACCAGTGAAGATGCTGGGATAAATCTTAGGTCTAGCTGCGGCCTTAGTCCCCACCCCCTCCAAAGTGAGCGGTGAGCTAATCCCCTACTGATTATAGGGCAGGGGGGAGGATGGAAGCCGGAAGTGAGGCAGGTGGCTACCAGGAGGGCCTTCCCTGCTGTGGCACCCCGGCTGTGGTATGAGCTCCCTAAGGTGGTTCTCCTGGCACCTACACTATATTCTTTCAGATGCCAGGTGAAGACCTTTTTATTCTTTCAGCATTTTAACAGTCTATACATTTAATTTTAACTTTGCTGTTTTAAATTTGTATTTCTGCACTGCTGCTGATTTTATCCTGTTTGTGCTTTTATATTGTATTTTACATCATGTTTTTATACTGTTTGTTTTATACTTTGAACGGTTTTAATTTGTGTGAACCACCCAGGGAGCTTCGGCTATTGGGCTGGGATGCATAAGGGACATGCCTTTATCACTAGCCACGCGCATGCGTCTTACTGCACACATGCCTGGACACATGCAGCATCCTTTCCCCCTTTTTCCTGCCCACAGCTGGACAGCCATTTGTCACGGATGCTTTAAGGTGGATTCCTGCATTGAGCAGGGGGTTGGACTCGATGGTCTGAGGATGACCATATGAAAGGGAGGACAGGGCTCCTGTATCTTTAACAGTTGCATTGAAAAGGGAATTTCAGCAGGTGTCATTCGTATATACGGAGAACCTGGTGAATTTCCCTCTTCATCACAACAGTTAAAGCTGAAGGAGCTATACTAGAGTGACCAGATTTAAAAGAGGGTCATCACTTTTGAGATGAAGAGGGAATTTCACCAGGTTCTCCATATATACAAATGACACCTGCTGAAATCCCCTTTTCTATGCAACTGTTAAAGAGAAAGGAGCCCTGTCCTCCTTTTCATAGGGTCACCCTACCTTAGAGGCCCCTTCCAACTCTGCTATTCTATGATTCTATGAAATGCCTACTCCTGCCCAAGATGTACCAGTAGGGCAGGAATATGGCTTACTTAGTGTGACCATATGAAAAGGAGGACAGGGCTCCTGTATCTTTAACAGGAATGTAGAAAAGGTAATTTCAGCAGGTGTCAATTGAAGTGGGTGAAATTCCTTCTTCATCACAACAGTTAAAGCTACACTAGCTATAGTAGAGTGGCCAGATACAAAAGACGGCAGGGCTTCTGCAGCTTTAACTGTGTTGATGAAGAGAGAATTTCACCCTCTTCAATTGACACCTGCTGAAATTACCTTTTCTACATTACTGTTAAAGATACAGGAGCCCTGTCCTCCTTTTCATATGGTCACCCTAAAGGCTTACTTCCATGAAGGTTTTGAACTTCTCTGTGTGCTCTATGTTATTTTTATGGTGTTTTTTTCCTACTTTGGGCTATAAAGTGAAACTGTATTAAAAAAAAAAGCATTAACTCAATAAAGTAAACTTCCCTTGAATGTAAACTCTGCTGATTCCAATCGAAAGTATCCCAACTAAATGGGTGCAGAAATGCAGCCCTAAAAGAGACACTGGTAGATGAAGGGAATTGGCACCAGTAGGAAGGTGGAAGAAAGAGGGACGAGCTGTGGTGCCGTGTATAGATAAACAATGAACTTTTTATTTTTGTAATGATGTGAAAATTAGGGGTGTGCACGGACCCCCCGCTCCGCTTCACTTGCAGATCTGCGATTTTCGGAGCGGGCCGCTTCACCCCGCCCCCGCTCCGCCCACTTCCGCTCCGCTCCGCTCGGAGCTCCGGATCCGGATCGGAGCTCCGTTTTTTCCCCCCAATAGGGTTGCATTGAAAGTTAAAAAATTATACAACTTTTTTTCTGTTCAAGTTAGAAACCTCACATTTGGCACCACGACACCTCATGGGGGTATACACACGCACGCCAAGTTTCAAGGGAATCCCATCATCCCCTGATTTTTGGGGAATTTTTGAAAATCGGGCACCCCATTCACACCCCTTTCCATAGCTCTGTCAATTTGCACGTTAGAAACCTCAAACTCGCCACCATGAAAGCTTATCCACGTGTCCACATGGACGCCAAGTTTCAAGGCAATCCCATCATCCCCTGATTTTTGGGGAATTTTTGAAAATCGGGCACCCCATTCACACCCCTTTCCATAGCTCCATCAATTTGCACGTTAGAAACCTCAAACTCACCACCATGAAAGCTTATCCAGGGATACATACGCATGCCAAGACTCAAGGCAGTCCCATCATCCCCTGATTTTTGGGGAATTTATGAAAATCCAACACCCCTTTCCATAGCTCCGTCAATTTTGCACGTTAAAAAAAACCCTCAAACTCACCACCATGACAGCTTATCCAGGGATACATACGCACGCCCAGACTCAAGGCAGTCCCATCATCCCCTGTTTTTTGGCGGGGCTTAAACCTGCAAAATTTGGAACTTCCAAAACTCCAAGTGAGCGCAGGAAGGACTTCTCCCCTGAGTCAAAGCCAGACACACACAACATCCCTGCGAGGTGGGCAGGGGAGGAGGGAGGGAAGGCAGGCAGGCATGCAGCTGGCATTTCTGGGGGCAGAAGGAAGTGAGCCAAGGATAAGCCAGTAATGCATATAAAATGGAATAAATAAACAAATAAATAAACGAAGGCGGGGTGGAATTAAAAGCAGCAGTGTTGCTGAATAAACAGCAAGAAGAACTTTTTTAAAAAGGCTATATCTGTCTTTTACCAGCAATAGGGGGACGTGCCCGGGGGAGAGGGAAGCAGCTGCCAGTTCAGCTCAAGAAAGCCATTGCTTCACCAACAGCTCTAAGAAGTAAACGCTCACTTCAACTCATAATAGGCATCGCTCCACCACTAAGAGAGAAGTAGAACGCTCACTTCGACTCATGATAGGCATTGCTCCACCGGGTTACTCTCTTTGGAAGGCTCTAATGGCCTTCCAGTACAGGAGAGAGTGGGGGCACGTCCACGATGAGATGCCCTAGGGGAGCTCATCCCCTTGCACCACATCTTTTCAGTTGTTCCCCAAAGTTAGGGTGGGTAGCAGTGCTGTGTTTCTATCTCTTATTCTTGGCTTAGTATATGATTTCAGGTTGTGTTTGTGCATTTGGTGGGGCTACTGTGTTAAAAAACACTGGGAAAAGTCCGTTCAGATGAAGAAAGAGAAGTTTCCCAGAATCCCAAGTTACCCGTTTTGCCTATGCCCTCCTCTAACTTTGGGATCATGTGATCATGACCAGGAGCTGACTCTGCCCCTCAGCCCTTTGAAAAAGGTATTTTTCCCGCCGATTTTTTAAAAACTTCTAGCGCGTGACCCACACCACGCAGAGAGGTGAGAGTAGTCTCAAAATGACCCCCATCCACGACTCTCTGTGCACAAGAATTTTCAGAACGATAGCTTAAAAATCAACCCAGTTATCCCCGATTGTTTTCCTCAATGCAATCCTATGGGCGAAAACCGCCGTTTGACCCGCGCTGTCCGTTTGTTTACCTGATTTGTAAAAAATTCTAGCACGCAACCCGCATGACGCAGAGAGGTGAGAGTAGTCTCAAAATGACCCCCATCCACGACTCTCTGAGCACAAGAATTTCCAGAACGATAGCTTCAAAAACAACCCAGTTATCCGCGATTATTTGCCGCAATGCAATCCTATGGGCGAAATGTTTTCAAGATGGCGATCGGAGCGCTCCGCCTAAACTAGGAGCTCTGAAAAATGGTCGCTTCTCTTCGCCTTGCTTCTAGGGGTCCACGGTCCGCTTCTACTCCGCCTCTGGGTAAGGCGGAGTAGGCCAATCCGCTACTGCTTCTCCGCTCCTAATTGGAGCGGAGCTCATGCCTAGTGAAAATGCTCTAAAAGAGAAACAGAGATCAACTCTGGTGCTTCATAAACATATTAAAAACTATTTTATTCTTTAAATCCAAAAATGCATTTTTCGGATTTAAAGAATAAAATAGTTTTTAACATGTTTATCAAGCACCAGAGTTGATCTCTCTTTTTGGCATCCCCGCTTATTGGTGCGTTTCCCCCCACACACACACACATCGGCATACTAAAAGAGAAACAGCCGTAACATTGGAGGGAGCTTGTGCAAGTGGTGTCTGCTGCCTTGGATCTCAGCTGCTCACTTTCTCATTTTTTGGGGTGGGTGGGGATGAGCACTAAAGTGCATTAGTGCTAATGCACACTTGTGCTAGTGCAAATTAGCACAAATAGATTGATATTCTGGTAAAATAATAATAATCCCAATTCCATCAATAATAGGGTGACCATATGAAAAGGAGGACAGGGCTCCTGTATCTTTAACAGTTGTATTGAAAAGGGAATTTCAGCAGGTGTCATTTGTATATATGGAGAACCTGGTGAAATTCCCTCTTCATCACAACAGTTAAAGCTGCAGGAGCTATACTAGAGTGATCATTTTAAAAGAAGGCAGGGCACCTGCAGCTTTAACTGTTGTGATGAAGAGGGAATTTCACCAGTTTCTCCATATATACAAATGACACCTGCTGAAATTCCCTTTCCAATACAACTGTAAAGGTACAGGAGCCCTGTCCTCCTTTTCATATGGTCACCCTAATCAATAAGCAGGCAACTGAACAAAGGATGCCTGGCAATTTTCCAGAGCACAGAGAGATTAAATCCATACAGCCTTACCAACAGCCAGTACCTGAACCTCAGGTGAGGCATTTCAATGTTAAAGAATGGGGAAAATGCTACACAAAAGCCCAAGGTTCTTTGCCCTTAATGCCCCTGCTCCTGGCCCTCTTGGGTCCTAAGCGCCTGGAGCCTTTAATTCACAGAAGCCAAGAAACCAGCAATGGACTCATGATTCCTCAACAGTGCTGCATACAAAAAGGATGCATGCATGGGAATAGTTGCTGTTTGCACATCCTGCTTCTTCCAGGTTAAGGTGGTTGGCCAAAGCCCCTTCCCCTCCCCCTACAAGACTGTAGTCAGGGCTGGTATCAAGGGGGGGTTGGCTCCTGCCAAGAGCCCACATACTCACAGAGGCCTACTGACAAGACTCTCCTGGAGTTGCTCCACATCTACGGTACTGCAACCTGATTGTTCACCTACTTCTCTCTCTGGCTCAGATGACAGTGGTGGTGAGTATGAGGACCAGGAGATGCCAGAAGCTACTTGCTCCATGGTTCTCTGCCTAGCAAGACAGCAAGTAGTGGCAATGATGAGAAAGAAGATGAGGAGCAATAGCAGTCAGTGACAGTGGTGGTGGTGAGAAGGTAGACTGATGGAAGATGTCCAGTCTTGCTCAAGAGACCTCAAAACCTGGAGATAACTTTGACTGGATCTGGCAATATTCTCCCCTCCCCAGTTCTTGATTCAACCATGTTGTCTCCATGATCTCCTTCCTTTCACCTCCTGACCCTTCTGCTTCCTCTTTCCCCAGCTCCTCTCTTTCCTCCACCCCCACCTCCTCCTTGTTTTCTCCTGCTTCCTTCCACAAAGCTGACTCATTCCAGCCTCTTGGTGCTCTGGATTGCCATTCTTTTCAGAGTGTCTTGCTTTGTGGAGCATTTAGAGCGTTTACTCCTCTTGAAACCCCAGCCACTCTTAGCACACATACGCACATACGCCTCCCACATTCCTGGCTTTTCAAAACGAATAGCATCTACTCCTTCCTCTAAGGGCAACAGAGAGTTGTCCTGTTTAGAGCTAGTGGCAAGGCTGAACAAGACTTCTCAGGGCTTCCAGAAGGATGCCGGCAACATTATTTAATAATGAATCACCTGTCTATTATGATGAGTGGTGTGTGGGAGGAGGGTGAATCTATTTATTGTTGAGATTCTTGGCTTTGGGCAGGAATTTCTTCTGTGTGCAGAGGCACTACATCATGTGGGACTCCTTGCTGATGCATCTCCCATTTCTCCATAGTGTTAGCCAGAAATGCCAGGTACTTTCCCTAGGAGACAGCCAAAACTCTCCTAAGAACACACAGAGTCCAAGGGCCTCGCTAGACCTACCTGATAATCCGGTGGGGAGTCGGGGCGAGGCCACGCTGCAGCTAGCGCAGGCCGTCGCCCCTAGCTAGACATAACACGCAACGGGATAAGGGAAAGCCCTGTCGCGTTGGCCATTTTTTTTAATTAAAGGGGCCATGTGCGCAGGAGTGCACCAATGGAAAGGTAAGGCTTTTTTAAAATAAATAAATAAATAAAGGGTTCCCCGCTCCCCCTGCCCCTGATTTCCCCCCCCACAATGTCTAATACCCCCCTGCCCGCTCACCATGTCAGCCCCCTGCTCGCTTGCCTGTCCCCAATCTCCTTGCCCTGGCCCTGTTCTTCTCCCCCCTGTCCGCCATGTCTGATGCCCCTCCTGCCCGCTCACCAGCCCACTCGCCATGCCCACCCAATCACCCGCCCGCCATGTCTGATGCCCCCTCCGCGCACCCCCCCATCCGTGATCTCCCCACCCTGGCTCCACTCTTCCCCCCATCTCTCCTGCCGGGTCCGCTCTTTCCCCCCGGCCCCCATCTCCCCTCCTCCGTGATCCCCCCCCCCGGCCTGATGCGCGAGTAAGCGAGCAGCCGGGAAAAGCCATGGAAGTATCTAGACCTTCCGCAGCCCCGGGCCACAAGCGGATCTGGTTATCCCGGGTCAAGGGAGGATTTAGCCCAGCCTGACCCCACGATCCCCTGTGCATCGTCTGCACGCACAGCAGGGAGCCCAGGACTTGCACTAGGCTAAGTCCTCATCTAGCAACAGCCCAAATCAGATATAACACACCTTTATTTCTGATCACAGTCGGCTGAGTGCGTGACTCTCCCTAGCTAGGCGCTGGGAAGAGAGTAACTTATGGGTTATTCTGGAGCTTCTTATATAGTAAAACTTACATTGCAACATACATTGTAATTTCATGTCAGCACATTCCTACAAAGACAAGATATAGAATTTCGTTTGAGCTGGTTCAGTGATTAACTAATGTTTGTTATTTCAGCAACTAAAACAGAGCAAACAATGACTTTTCAAGCATCTGTTTGTCAATCAGCTATAGTGATAAGGTATCAGCTATAGAAGGACAATGGTTCATGCGGGCAAAGGTCAATACACATCTTGGAGTATCTTGTGATTTAGAATACACATCAGCTGAATTCCTCATACCTTAATAAGCATGTTTCTCTCAAATGCAGAAGAGAGGGGTACATATAGAAACAGCAAAATATGGCTGAACATTGGCTCATTAACAAAGATGGAGTCCCCTTAGCTAACAATAGGAACAAGCCAGGCATTAATTTGGGATGGAAGAAGACACCATTGGAGTAGGTAACCAAACACCTCAGAAGAAAGTTAGATTATGTTCCTTTGACTATCACCCATTGGCTTTTGTCTCATACAACTTTATAGGAGTCACTGACAGTCCAGCTGGCTCTATACGTTCAAGCCCTATTGGGTTCTCTTTCTGTTGGACACACAAGACTGTGGGAGAAGCCCTAGCAGAAGTTTCCCTCATGTATTGTATGAAGTTGTGAAGGAGGAGCAGACGCATACCTACTAGCCCAGGTGTCTTGAGTTTCTTTCAGACTGAGTGCCCAATTAAACTGGGAAGAAGCCCTTTGGGACCACAGTCTAAAGACAAAAAAAACCTACATTTTAGCTTGAAAACCTTTATTACTAGTAACTAAGCTTTGGGAAATGTTTTTCAGTCATTCAGAATGAGGAGAGGAACATGCAAAAGCCCAGACACCACCAAATGATTGGTGGTCAGAAGAAAGGAGGAGGGGCCATGGAGGAGGTGTGGCCATCTTGGCCCCTGGAACTCACGTCCTACACTCCTGCACTAGCCACAACCCTATGTTGCACACACTGACTAGCCTCGCCATGTGGCATCCACACATCCAGGAAACACCTTCAGGGAGGCAGTTTTCGTCCACACCTCTGTGAGCTTTGGGTTCCAAATTGAAAAGGAGTCTTCATGCAGACAGCTGCAGATGTGAAGGCTGACTCACTGTAGTTTCACTGTACACACAGACACCAGGGATAGGGCCAGAATAAAACCTAGCCGCTATGCAGATATTCAAAACACATTGTCATGTTTCTCAGAGGGCTTCTTCTTTCGATGGGAGACAAAAGACGAGGCCTGCTAGGTAAGCAGCAAACATCTCTTCTACCTGAAGAGAGTCTAAACTCTTGGAAACTTCCCCCTAGGCAAAACTATGCAAAATAAGCGAGACAATTGTCCAACCAAGGAGAACGGGAAGCCCCTTCCCAAACGCCTGTGACTTCAGAGAAGCTGGTGTGGAGGCAGGTTCTGGCACAATCCTAGTTGAATCTACTTTCTCACACCTTCCTTCTGCTCTGTGTGTTTTAGCTTCTGGCGGACCCTAGCATCAGCTAGCTTGTCAGGGTGCTCTCCTCCAGAAGAAAGCTCACTTCCCACTGAGTGTGTAGTATTTGGCCTTGAGGAGATAAGCCCTGGAAAGCGTTCACCACCAGCTGGTGAATCACCCATGAGAGTTTCCTCCCCCACTGGTACAGGCTGGCTGGTGTCTGGTGCTGCCTCCTCTAGGTCCGAATCTGATTCTGATTGATTAACTGAAACACCTTCTCCCAAAACAGGGGCAGTAAGGTTAGACATGACACCCAGATTTAAAACAACAGAACTAAAAAGACTTCTAGTATCAGAGGCAGTAAGCCCAGATACACCAGTTGCTGGAGAACACAAGTGGGAGGGTGCTGTTGCACCCATGTGCTGCTTGAAGGTTCCTGATTGACAGCTGGTTGGCCACTGTGTGAACAGAATGCTGGACTAGATGGACCCTTGATTGGATCCTGCAGGGCTGTTCTTCTATTCTTACTTAAATATTGGAGAAAATAAAAAGGGCTTCATTTGACAGACTGCCATCTCCAGTACAAACCTGCCTGGTTCTAAAGATCTTCTGGAGAGGCCTTTCTTTCGAGACCTTTGCCTTCAGAGGTGTGTTTGTTAGCAACTAGGGATGCATGAGAAATTTGTTTCAGTTTGCTTTTGATCAGGACTTTACCCAGTTTGCTCCTTCAGGACCAAAGATGGACTTGGATGCAATCTGTAGTCAAAGCTTGTAAGTTTCTGAGCTTGCAATGTGATTCACAGGTTTGGGGAAGTGTTTGAAAGCATGTGTACTAGGGCTGTGAACCAGCCCCCCAAACCGCTTCGTGGCCCTATTCGAAACTTTCGGATCGGGCCCGAACTGCTTCAGGTCGATGCAACCCTCCCCTGACCCCCTGCGGAACTGGATCCAGAGGTCTGAAGGGTCGGATCAAAATTCGCCCACCATTTTGCACCCCTTCCCCAGAAGGGGTGACAAAATGGGGGCCGAATAAGCCCCCTCCCCCTTACCTGGCTCCACTGCCATTGCCGCACAGACTGCGCCAGCGGCAGAGCCAGGTAAGCCCCCTCCCCCTACTTACCTGCGTCTGTCGCGGTCCAGGTGGCAGCTTCAGCTGAGGCCCAGGTCTCAAGCTGGAAGCAGGCCACAGCCTGCTTCCACTTTGAGGCCTAGGCCTAAGTTGAAGCTGCTGCTGGACCACGATGGAGGCAGGTAAGCCCCCCTCCCCTCTTACCTTGCTCCACCGCCATCGCCACGTGGACTTTGGTGGAGGTGGCGGCACCAGGTAAGCCCCCCTCCCCTCAAACTTACCTGCGTTTGGAGCTCTGGATCGAGGTGAAGTGATCCTCAGAGGAGTGATCCGCTTCACCTCGATCTACAGCTCCCCCAACCCGATTCGGATCCGCCCTCCGATCCGAATCGGAGCGGAGCACAGCCCTAATGTGTACGTTTGAAAAATGTGCATGGAAAAAATGTGTAATTTTGAAAAATGTGCACAAACATGTTTTAATCAGTGGGAGAAGAACATGTACATTTCAAAGATGCACGCAATTGATGCATACATTTGGGGAAATGCACACAAAAATACTCACAAAAGGATGCAGACAAGCTGGAGTGTGTTCAGAGGAGGGCAACCAGGATGATTAGAGGTGTAGAAACAAAGCCCTATGAAGAGAGACTGAAAGAACTGGGCATGTTGAGCCTGGAGAAGAGAAGACTGAGGGGAGACACGATAGCACTCTTCAAATACTTGAAAGGTTGTCACACAGAGGAGGGCCAGGATCTCTTCTCGATCCTCCCAGAGTGCAGGACACAGAATAACGGGCTCAAGTTAAAGGAAGTCAGATTCCAGCTGGACATCAGGAAAAACTTCCTGACTGTTAGAGCAGTACGACAATGGAATCAGTTACTTAGGGAGGTTGTGGGCTCTCCCACACTAGAGGCATTCAAGAGGCAGCTGGACAAGCATCTGTCAGGGATGCTTTAGGGTGGAATCCTGCATTGAGCAGGGGGTTGGACTCAATGGCCTTGTAGGCCCCTTCCAACTCTGCTATTCTATGTTTCTATGAGGGGGAAGCAGGGAGCGACAAAAAATATATATGAGAGAATTAAGAGCAAATAGATCTGTTGTCATTCTGAGGGAGGGATGATAGGATCCAGAATGGAGTTCCCAGACCCATCTCTGAAAGCAGAGCTGATTTTTATGATTGTGAATATGATCTTATTGGGAGGCAAAATGCCAGATGTATAGGTGTAAGAAGAATGCAGGTTTTTCTCTTGCTTTTGTGTTGTTGATGGCAAAATATGTCTGCTTTATGCTGACAAAAAATTTCTTCTGCTGATGTCCACTGGGCAAGTTCTGCTGAGTCACCTTCACTGGCATTCAAATGTCTATACCCTCCTACCACCTGTTGTGGTAGGAGGGTATGTTGTTGTTGTGTGTGTGTGCATGTGTTTGTGTGCACGCGCGCATGTGTGTTTTGGGGAAGTGCCAGAAAGCAATAAAGATCCTAAGGAAACACAACCATAAGCTAGCTCCAAGACAATTTTCTGAAAAAGTTGGGTTGGCATCAGAGCATTCTTGGACATATACCAATTAGTTTAATAACGTGGCATCTGCCTAAATTCCCCCATGCAATTTTGATTGGTTGCCGCAGAACTTCTTTGCCGCACATTCCTGGACTATTCGTTCCCTCGCTGCTGCTCCGTCACTAGAATTATCTGCTCTGTACATTCCCATGCTGGGCAAGACGCCTCTTTTGTGTCTTATGAAATTTAGAGATAAGAGCATTAGGGTCCCCGCAAGGATTAAAATATGGACACGCTTAAAGAAATGTCTGTTCCGGACCTTTTCCCCTTACCCAGCCAATTAAGATGTACACTTCACTTGGAAACAGAAGTGGGTTTCATTATTCAGAAAGGTTAGCTGTGAGCCAGTTGGAAGGAAACAGGGAAACAAGGATTTTAAAGGGAACTAACTAGTGGCAATTAAGAATTAGTTCAATTGTTGCAAGTTTAGGTTCTCCAATTAAGACTTCTGGGCTCGATCCAAGAATCCAAAATTGCAACAATTCAAGCAGTTCTTAAAGCCCAAGATCTCTGCCTTAGAACAAAATTCAGGCATCCGTCTGAAATAAGGTAGGGAGGGTTTGGCTCAAATCCTTTGAAGGGATGTCTGAGAATTTTTGTTTCCGTCCATTATACATCAGAACTTGCCCTGTTGGCATCCATGAAGGCAAGCACATGCTTTAGAAAAAAGTCCAAGACTCCTAAGCTAACGTTTGCTAAATGCATTTGTTTTTAAAAACACACAACATACACGCTTTAAAATGAGCACATTTTAAAACAAAAAGAAAAGCATTTCCATGCTTTAATCATTGGGGCAGGGAGTATGCATTTGAGTGCATGCTTTCCAAAAATGAGCACTTAAATGTGCACGTTTCCCATGCCAACGTAAAATAAAAAAGTAGCAATGGAAGCAATGGCCAACTGAACTTGAAGGTGAAACTCAAAGAACTTTGATGAATTCAAATGTTGCGAGTTGTCCTGTCTCCTCGTGAGGAACCGTGAGGAACCAGGAGCTGGGCACGGGGCACAGATCTCCTCAGGAGCTCTGCGCCCATCGGAGGTGGTGTGGGGGGAGAGATTTTCATTTCAGCACTTGTGTGCTTCTTCAAAATGCTATTTGGGGCTGCATTAACAGAAGTATAGCTTCCAAATCATGTGAGGTACTGGTTCCTCCCTATTCGGCCCTGGTTAGGCCTTATCTAGAGTATTGCGTCCAGTTCTGGGCTCCACAATTCAAGAAGGATGCAGACAAGCTGGAACGTGTTCAGAGGAGGGCAACCAGAATGATCAGGGGTCTGGAAACAACGCCCTATGAAGAGAGATTGAAAGAACTGGGCATGTTTAGCCTGGAGAAGAGAAGATTGAGGGGAGACATGAGAGCACTCTTCAAATACTTAAAAGGTTGTCACACAGAGGAGGGCCAGGATCTCTTCTCGATCCTCCCAGAGTGCAGGTCACGGAATAACGGGCTCAAGTTAAAGGAAGCCAGATTCCGGCTGGACATCAGGAAAAACTTCCTGACTGTTAGAGCAGTACGACAATGGAACCAGTTACCTAGGGAGGTTGCGGGCTCTCCCACACTAGAGGCCTTCAAGAGGCAGCTGGACAACCATCTGCCGGGGATGCTTTAGGGTGGATTCCTGCATTGAGCAGGGGGTTGGACTCGATGGCCTTGTAGGTCCCTTCCAACTCTGCTATTCTATGATTCTATGATTCTCCTTTAAAAACAAAAAACAAAATGGTTGGTATGACATCCTCTTCCTCCTGGGACATCACACATCGCACGTAGACAGAGGCGTAGATCTCGCGATAACTATATTGCAAGATCCTCCCGCTCCATTGCGCAAGACCCAGTAGGTCTAGCTATGGCCATAGACATTCTAGTTCTCCGTTCAGACTCTTCTTAAAAGTGACAGTGTACACACGGCCTTTCTCTCTCTAGTGGGCACTACCTGTCTTGTGATCATACATACATTCATTAGTACTGTAACATGCTGCCTGTGGGGCTTCCCTTGGAGACTATTCAGTCACTTCACTTATTGGGGATTGCTGATGATGATGTCTCTAATGGTGTGAAGTGTTGGCATCACGTGACCTCTTCAATATGACTGGGTTCAGATGACACAACAACCCACAATGGATGATTTCAGCTATTGTGGGTTACCATGTTGTCTGTTGGTGTTGTTGTTTTTAACCCACAATTAGTTATTTGCCGAAATAACCCACTCCAGTAGGGTTTATTTAACCCAACATGGTTTATCATGTCATCAGTTAGGAACCATGGGTTAATTTGCTTGCTTTTAGAATTGTGTGGCAAGATGGGATCATATAGCTGCTGCTCTATAAACCCTTGAAGGTTTGCAGTAGGGGTGTGCACGGACCCCCCGCTCCGCTTCACTTGCAGATCTGCCATTTTTCGGATCGGGCCGCTCCGCCCCGCCCCCGCTCCGCCCACTTCCGCTCCGCTCCGCTCGGAGCTCCGGATCCGGATCCAGAGCTCCGTTTTTGCCCCCCATAGGGTTGCATTGAAAGCTAAAAAAGTATAAAACTTTTTTTCTGTTCAAGTTAGAAACCTCACGTTTGGCACCATGACACCTCATGGGGGTATACACATGCACGCCAAGTTTCAAAGCAATCCCATCATCCCCTGATTTTTGGGGAATTTTTGAAAATCGGGCACCCCATTCAGACCCCTTGGGATAGCTCCGTCAATTTGCATGTTAGAAACCTCAAACTCGGCACCATGAAAGCTTATCCATGTGTCCCCATGGACGCCCAGACTCAAAGCAATCCCATCATCCCCTGATTTTTGGCGCGGCTCTAACCTCTAACGCACCACCCATAACCCTAATTCACACCCCTTTCGATAGCTCTGTCAATTTGCACGTTAGAAACCTCAAACTCGGCACCATGATAGCTTATCCATGTGTCCACATGGACGCCAAGTTTCAAGCAAATCCCATCATCCCCTGATTTTTGGGGATTTTTTGAAAATCGGGCACCTCATTCACACCCGTTGGGATAGCTCCATCAATTTGCATGTTAGAAACCTCAAACTCAGCACCATGAAAGCTTATCCATGTGTCCACATGGACGCCCAGACTCAAGGCAATCCCATCATCCCCTGATTTTTGGCGCGGCTTAACTCACCCCAAATTGTCCCATTCTACAACTACGTCAATTTGCATGTTAGAAACCTCAAACTCAGCACCATGATAGCTTATCCACATGTCCACATGGCGCCAAGTTTCAAGGCAATCCCATCATCCCCTGATTTTTGGGGAATTTATGAAAATCGGGCACCCCATTCACACCCCTTGGGATAGCTCCGTCAATTTGCATGTTAGAAACCTCAAACTCGTCACCTTGATAGCTTATCCACGTGTCCACATGGATGCCAAGTTTCAAGCAAATCCCATCATCCCCTGATTTTTGGCGCGGCTTAAACTTTTTAACTCACCCCAAATCAAGTCCCATTCTACAACTACGTCAATTTGCACGTCAGAAACCTATCCTTTGGTCCCATGACAGCTTACCCATGTGTCCCCATGGACACCAAGTTTCAAGGCAATCCCATCATCCCCTGATGTTAGGGGAACTTTTGAAAATCGGGCACTCCAGTATGTCAGGGATTTAAAGTTGCAATGCAGACAGCTCAATGGGGCCAGTTCCAAGGCAATCCCAACATGCCACGAGATAACCCTAAATCTTCTGGCACATTTGAAAAAGGGATTATTGAACTTGATAAAGTCTAAGTGAGCGCAGGAAGGACTTCTCCCCTGAGTCAAAGCAAGACACATACACCATCCCTGCAAGGCGGGAAGGGGAGAAGGGAGGGAAGGCAGGCAGGCAGGCAGGCAGGCAGGCAGCATGCATTGTAGTGCCGCAAGGATGGCTTGAGCACTAACGCATAGCAAACCAACCCGTAAGCGGGCGCAAGGAGCAAGTGAGGCAAAGATGGCTGGTTGTTTCTTTCTAAGCCAGCAGTTACGCCTTGAGGGGCACAGAGGAGGACGATTGGGAGCAAACCAGGCACCAGGCGGGCAGAGAGGCAGGCAGAGTAGGCGAGGAGTCAGTCCTGGCAGATGCCCCACCACAGCAGCACCCCGGGGGAGGCGGGCAGGCGGGCAGGTGGTCAGGCGGGCAGGCAGGCAGGCAGGCTGCGGGCATTTCTGGGGGCACAAGGAAGTGATGGCTGGTTTCTAAGCCAGCATTGCAGTTAGTCACGCATTGCAAACACAAACCATCCCAGCGAGTCGGTCACCGAGGAGGACAGGCTAGCAGAGGGGCAGGCAGAGTGACATGTCATAGATCTAGTATTGGGGAGGAGTCAGTCCCGGCAGATGCCCCACCACAGTAGCACCCTGGGTGGGCATTGGAAAACACCATCTTGTGGATCAATACTTCCCCCACCCCATGTCCTGCAGGGTTGCCTGCCTAACCCTTGTGGGGATGGGAGATGGAGAGCTTAGAGTGGCAGTGCCAGCAGCAGCCTTCGGCTTTCCCCTGGAACCAGTCGCCTTGCCCGCCTCTTTCCCCAGCAAGACCGACTGGTGCTGCCTCTTAAGATGCATCTTCATGCTGCTGGTTCCATAATGCCCTGTTGATGAACCCCTGCTTAGGCTGAGTTTGCAGTGGCGACAGACAGCAAAGCGGGGATCCGCTCCCAACTCAAAGTGGTCCCACACGATGCTTGTCTTTCGTTTCCGTGGTGACACCACCAATTGCCCGCCTGAGCTCTCTGGTGTTGCCACAGAAACAGGGGTGTGGGATGAGACTGGGGAGAGAGCCTCGGCCTGCTGCTGCTGCTCCTCCTCCTCAGCCCCCACATCCTGGAGGCCCACCGCCTCCTCCTCCTCCCCCTCCCCCTTGTCTAGGTCCATCAGCGGGCTCATGGGCTGAAAGGATAATGAAGGTGTTGGGGATACTCCTCCTCCTCTAATGCCACCTGCCTCTTGTAAAGGGGCACTTTTCCCATTCCCACCCTCAAAAAGAGAACGCCGGGCACAAGTTGCAGAAGAGAGTGGCTCTGCCTGCTGCTTGTCCTGCTTCTGTTTTGGAGCAGTCAGCCAAGGAGTTGCCCGTTTGATTTTCACAGGAGGAGAGGCAGCCTGCTTACTGGTGCCAGCCTGAGCCTTGCTGCTTTCAGCACGCCTGCTCCCTCTTTTCATGATGACTAATAAAATATTAATACTACTAATAATATGTATAAGGTACTACTAAGAATATGTATAAGAAGAATATATGTTTAAATGTAGGGAAATGGGACAAGAAGTGTGTATGCTGTATAAAAAGAATAAAATATTATACTACTAAGAATATACTAATATATATACTACTAAGAATATCTAATAATATGTTTAAGAATATTACTAATAAATGTAGGGAAATAGGACAAGAAGTGTGTGTATGCTTTCCCCAAAATGCTCAATCTGTGGCTGCCTGTTGCACTTCACAAAAGCAGCCCACTCAGTCCAAGTTACACAGAGAAGAAAAAGAGAATAATTTTTTTTTGGTATTTTTTGGTATTTTTTTGGTATATAGAAGATAGAAGGAAACACAATCAGGATTTAAGAGAGGGGAGGGGGGAAAAGAACCAACCAAACACTACTACTAATATGTATAAGAAGAATAAAATATGAATACTACTAATAATATGTATGAGATACTAATATACTACTAAGACTATGTAAAAGAATATAATAAAATATGTTTAAGAATATTACTAATAAATGTAGGGAAATGGGACAAGAAGTGTGTGTATGCTTTCAAAAGAAAGCTTTCACAAAAGCAGAACAGTCGGGGGGGGCAACCAACCCAACCCACCAAACACACACTCCAAAATTTAAAAATAAAGTTTATATTAAATCAAAGTAAGGGAAAAACACAGGGCAAACTAAGCTATAAGTCAGAAAGAAGCAAACAAACACACACACACACGCCAAACTAAATCTATCCTAATCTATCTCCAAAGTCCAAAGCAGGAGCACTAACTAACTAAGTGTCCCCTCCACGAACGCCAACCCACAAAGAGACACAAAACAGAAAGTTCTCAGGGTGGGTCTGCCTTAGTCCCCCCTCCAACGCTGGGATTGGAGAATGATGCTTTCTGAGGAGATCAATTCTCATCAGGATTGGGAGTTGAATGTGCCTGTCATCACTTCCAAAAAAAAACAAAAAACCCCAAACCCCGATTTTTAAAAAAATATTGCACAAGAACCACAGGACGCAGAAAGTTGAGAGTAGTCTCAAAATGACCCCCATCCACGACTCTCTGTGCACAAGAATTTTCAGAACGATAGCTTAAACCCCCCCCCAGTTATCCCCGATTCTTTCCCTCAATGCAATCCTATGGGCGAAAAGCCGAAAACGCCGTTTGAGCCGCGCGGTTGACCCGATTTTCAAAAAAATATAGCACGCGACCCGCACAACGCAGAGAGGTGAGAGTGGTCTCAAAATGACCCCCATCCACGACTCTCTGAGCACAAGAATTTCCAGAACGATAGCTTCAAAAAGAACGTAGTTATCCGCGATTATTTGCCGCAATGCAATCCTATGGCGAAATGTTTTCAAGATGGCGACCGGAGCGCTCCGCCTGAACTAGGAGCTCCGAAAAATGGCCGCTTCTCTTCGCCTTGCTTCTAGGGGTCCGCGGTCCGCTCCTACTTCGCCTCTGGGTAAGGCGGAGCAGGCCAATCCGCTACTGCTTCTACGCTCCTAATCGGAGCGGATCACACCCCTAGTTTGCAGGATGGGGAGCACACTTCATGGGCAGATTACCCTACTCAGGAGGCAATCTATCCACCTTCAAAATACTGCCCCATTTCATCCAGGGGAGAGAAAATTATGGGTTCACCAAATAGGGGGTGACAGAAATACACCTTTGGAAAATATAACACTGCTGCTAAAATCTCTAATAGTGTGAAGTGCTGGGATCATGTGACCTCTGATTCTGAGTGCAGTTCAAGGTACATAGTGTAAGGAAGGGGTTAAGTCATACATGGAATTGCTGTTTTTAAAAAGAAATGTAAAATGTCCTGTCGTTGATTTTAGGAAGAGAGAGATAATCGCCAGCTGCCCGTGGGCGTTGGGCACCTCCTGGCTCCGCTTTGTCCAGGCCAAGTGTCCTTGAGAAATTAACATCCAAGAGAAGTGTGAAATACCTCACGGGAGGGTGGGGGGAGAAAGAGTAGTTTAGTTACTATAAAGGGATACAAAATGCTGGGCCTTTTGTTCTGAGCTGGTGGAATCCTTGGCTAGGTGATGTATGACTTTGAACAATGTATTAGTTTGCTGGTATTTGGGTTCAATGTATAAATGTATGCTTTTAGTTGCTAATCCTGTACGACTTGCTTGCCTCCTTCCTAATAAATATTATTGGGCATAACCCTCCAATTTGGGAGCTGTGTGTGTTATTCTGGGGATCTGTGCAAAATCCGGTGGAAGGCCAGCTTGGCTGGGTCCAGTTTCCTTTACACATAGCACATGAGAAATGGGCTGGCTTTTACCTTTAAAGCCATAAATGTACAACCGAGCAGGCCGATCTGGACCTCCAAAGCCCGGTTCCAGAGCGTATCAGGGGAGGTCCGGATTGGCCTGAAGCGGTTCAGAACAGTCCGAAGTGATTCGGACCATTCTGAAGATTCAGAGCCAGGTAAGTGGGGAGGGGAGCTTACCTGGCTCCCCCGTCCGCAGCCACTGCAGTCTGTGCAGTGACGGCAGCAGAGCCAGGTAAGTGGGAAAGGGGGAGGGGGGCTTACCTGGCTCCGTCATCCACCATGGTCCATGCGGTGGCTTCGACTGCCACCCAGGCCTAAGGCCAGAAATAGGCTGCGGCCTGTTTCCAGCCTTAGGCCTGCATGGCAGTTGAAGCTGCCGCACAGACTGCGGTGGATGACGGAGCCAGGGAAGGGGGGAGAGGGCGGCTTACCTGGCTCCACTGCCGCAGTCTGTGTGGCGACGGTGGTGGAGCCAGTTAAAGGGGGAGGGGGCTTACCTGGGTCCATCATTGGCCATGGTCCATGCGGCAGCTTCAACTACCGTCCAGGCCTAAGCCTGGAAGTAGGCCACGGCTTATTTCCGGCCTTAGGCCTGGGCGGCAGCTGAAACCACCACACATACCATGGTGGCTGCAGACAACAAAGCCAGATAAGTGAGGGAGGGGGCTTACCTGGCTCCGCCGTCCACCTCCACCGTGGTCCATGTGGTGGCAGACAGCGGAGCCAGGTAAGTGGGGAGGGGGGCTTATTCGGCCCCTATTTTGTCCCCACTTCCCCACTTAACTGCCTCTGCCGTCTGCTGCGGAGGCAAGTAAGTGGGGGGGGGGGGCAAAATGGTGTCCAAAAATCGATCCAGACCTCCAGATCTCGGATCAGGATCTGAAGTGTTTCAGGGAGGGGATCCGGATCGGGATCCGAAGCAGTTCAGGGAGGGGGTGCACAGTCCTACAACCTAGTGCACGTTGAGACAGGAAAAAGTCCCACCACCTGTAGCACTTCCCTGCCAGCATGGCTGTCTGGGCAACGCTGGGATTTATAGGATTTCATCCTGTCTAAACATGCAAGCAATTTGCACCCTTAGTAGCTTGGATACAAGCTACTTGAAGGACCACTTCCTTCCCTGTGAGCCTGCTCACTTTTTGAAAAACCGATTAAAGATGGCCTCTTGCATAAGCTACTGCCTTCTGAAGGACAGGTGTTGGCAATGCACTAGAGGGTCTTTTCTTTTCTTTTTAATGTGACCTGATTAATTCCCTTCCTCAAAAGCCTAGTTTTCCTACTTTTTGTCCACGCTTCATTGTTGATCGGAGATGTATCTTTTTCCAACAAGCTTTCCTGTTGTCTGGCTGGTGATGTGTGCAGTTTTTGAATACTAGCTCTTTCAGGATTTTTTTTTTTAATATATTGTTTTAACACTGTATGTTATTTTGATGCATTATTGCATTTGAATTGATTATGATAATATCTTGTGCTCTCTTTTGTGAGCCACTTTGAGCATCTCCGCTTGGAGAGGAAATGTCAGAACTTGAAAATGTATTATACATGAATAAAATGAAATACTGCTGACATCTTGGATACTCAATATATACTTGAGGGTGGCCAAGATCCTGCTGAAACCAGTACTTCTCCCGGGCTCCATGAGACTTTGATCTACTGATCATGATTAATATGTAGTGTTGGGATTGTGCCAGGAGGAATTCGAACCATGCAGAAAAAACTGCAGTTGCAGCGAGAGACCTGGGCGTGATCAGATTCGTAGTGATGTCACTGGGCATGCGGAGGGAGCTTAGAGAAAGGGTGGAGAAAGTCAGGTGTCCACACCTCCTTCCCTTCAAGCCCTTTCGCCCAACCACCAAACCCAAGAACTTCAAGAACTTCTCAGAAATTGACTGAAAGAGATTCCTTCACCTTGGCTTAGAGCAGTGATTCCCCAAATTTTTCAGGTAACCGCCCCCTTGGTCCCACAAACTCAAGCTCAGTGCCCCCTAACCTACACTATAAAAATAATTATTCAGAATAGCAGTTTTAAATGACCCACTAAGGAAGATAATAACAATAAAATTCAAAACAGTAACAATTAATTGAATATTTATTCAAAATCCAATTACTTTTTTATAGTTTATTCAATTAAACATAATTGATGAACTTGATCCAGTGATATCATCTTTTCAAAGTCCGATAGTCATTTAGCAAGAATATTAGATATCACATTTAGTAACTAGGGTAGAGTACCTCACTATTCTGTAAAATCTTAATGTGATGGATGGGCTTTATGAAGTGATACCAGTTTCCCAATGTCTGGTTTAATGTCACTTAACATGAGTCTTAAATGACCACATTTAGTAATCTGGAGTCGATTTCTTTGCTTGGAGAGAAGTAGGCAGACCACACTAAAACCACATTCCACCAAATATGATGTTGAAAATGCAACCAGGAGCTTCTGAACCACTCTCCATAGTGCAAGATAGCGATCAGAAATTTTATTTATTTATTTATTTATTTATTTATTATATTTTTATACCGCCCAATAGCTGAAGCTCTCTGGGTGGTTCACAAAAATTAAAACCATCATAAAATTTCCTTCTGTAACCAAAACTCCTGGTACAATTTCTTAAACTTTGGCTTCAGCTCAATTTCATTTTGTAGCTTAATTGGCCCATTTAAATGGGAAGCACCCACCGCA
The DNA here is from genome assembly GCF_023053635.1 of Elgaria multicarinata webbii. NCBI lineage: Eukaryota > Metazoa > Chordata > Lepidosauria > Squamata > Anguidae > Elgaria > Elgaria multicarinata. The sequence goes on along the minus strand of NC_086177.1, from coordinate 111,163,303 downwards.
GGCTTGCCGAGGGAGGGAGGGAAAAGATAGGGAATGCCTCTTATTTTGTAGCCAGCGTGGCGGGGCACACCAAGCGGGGTATGTCTCTTCAATAGTGTTTTGGTGCTTTTGAAACATCTCAATTCACCGTTAAAAGAACTCTTCCTAAATGGTATTAATACATGCATGGATTCTTCCCCTATATAGCTTGGGACCAAACTACTATCTCCCATAAAAATGTCCCTGGGTTTTAAGACCTTCTGGAGAGGCACTTTTCGGAAAAGACAACCTCTTTATTTATTTATTTATTTATTTATTACATTTTTATACCGCCCAATAGCCGAGGCTCTCTGGGCGGTTCGCAAAAATTAAAATCATCATAAAACAACCAACAAGTTAAAAATACAAATACAAAATACAATATAAAAAGCACAACCAGGATAAAACCACGCAGCAAAATTGATATAAGGTTAAAATACAGAGTTAAAACAGTATAATTTAAATTTAAGTTAAAATTAAGTGTTAAAATACTGAGTGAATAAAAAGGTCTTCAGCTGGCGACGAAAGGAGTACAGTGTAGGCGCCAGGCGGACCTCTCTGGGGAGCTCATTCCACAACCGGGGTGCCACAGCGGAGAAAGCCCTCCTCCTAGTAGCCACCTGCCTCACTTCCTTTGGCAGGGGCTCACGGAGAAGGGCCCCTGTAGATGATCTTAAGGTCCGGGTAGGTACATATGGGAGGAGGCGTTCCTTCAAATAACCTGGTCCCAAACCGTTTAGGGCTTTAAATGTCAATACCAGCACTTTGAATCGGGCCCGGACCTGGACTGGCAGCCAATGAAGTTGTAAAAGGACTGGCGTAATGTGATCTCGCCAGCCAGTCCCTGTTAGTAAACGGGCTGCCCTGTTTTGTACCAGCTGAAGCTTCCGGACCATTTTCAAAGGCAGCCCCACGTATAACGCATTGCAGTAATCCAAACGAGAGGTTATCAGAGCATGGATAACTGTAGCTAGGCTATCACTGTCCAGATAAGGGCGCAGTTGGTATATCAGCCTAAGCTGATAAAAGGTGCTCTTTGCCACTGAGTTCACCTGTGCCTCAAGTGACAGTTCTGGATCGAAGAGCACCCCCAAACTACAGACCCGATCCTTTAGAGAGAGTGCAACCCCGTCCAGGACAGGGCAAACATCACCTCGCCGGACAAATGAACCACCCGCTAACAGTACCTCCGTCTTGTCTGGATTGAGTCTCAGTTTGTTAGCCCTCATCCAGTCCATTACCGTGCCCAGGCACTGGTAACCTCTTAGCACCCCCCTGCTGCCCCTTGCCTCTTAACCCCCCCTATGCAATCCCACCCCCCCCAAGGGGGCGGTACTACTCACTCTGGGAACCACTGGCTTAGAGGATATACTGATCAGGATTGCTCTGTTAAAAATGATTTGGTTGAGGCATCAGCACATCTCTGCTATTTAGAAACACAGAATCGTTGAGTTGGAAGGGATCACAAGGATCATCTAGTCTAACCCTCTGCAATGTGCAGGAAAAGCAGTTAAACTATCCATGAGAGGTGGCTGTCCAGCCTCTTCCTAAAAACCTTCAGGGATGAAGAACCCACAACCTCTGTGGGTAGACTGTGCTGCTGTTGTACGGATCTTACCATCAGGAATTTTTTCCTAATATTTAATCAGAATCTAGGTAGCTGCAACTTGTACACACTAATTTGACTCCCAGTTTCTGTGACCATGGAAAATTATTCTTGACCATCTTCCCTGTGGCACACTTTTATGCACCTGAACACTGCTCACACGTCTCCGCTCAGTCTCCTTTTCTCCAGACTGAACATCCCAGGTTCCTTTAGCCTGTCCTCATAGGGCCTGTCCTCAAGTCATTGTATCCTCTTTGTTGCCCTCCTCTGAACCTGTTCTAACCTGTTGATGTCCTTCTGGAAATGTGGTGCCTAGAATCATACACAATACTCCAGGTGTGGTCTCACTAGTGCCGAGTAGAGAGGAATAAGGATTTCACATGTCCTTGATACAATGCTTCTTCTAATGCAGCCCAGAACTGTGTTCACCCTTTTATTTATTTATTTATTTATTACATTTCTATACCGCCCAATAGCTGGAGCTCTCTGGGCGGTTCACAAAAATTAAAACCAATCAAAGTATAAAACAACAGTATAAAACCATAATATAAAATACAATACAAAAGCTCAACCAGATCAAAACAGCAGCAATGCGAAATTACAAATTTAAAACATCAAGTTAAAATTTATTTATAGATTGTTAAAATGCTGGGAGAATAAAAAGGTCTTCACCTGGTGTCTAAAAGCATATAATGTAGATGACAAGCGAACCTCCTTAGGGAGCTCATTCCACAGCTGGGGTGCCATAGCAGAGAAGGCCCTCCTCCTGGTAGCCACCTGCCTCACTTTCTTTGGCAGGGGCTCGTGGAGAAGGACCCCTGAGGATGACCTTAGGGTCTGGGCAGGTACATATGGGAGGAGGCGTTCCTTCAGACAGCCTGGCCCCAAGCTGTTTAGGGCTTTAAATGTTAATACCAGCACTTTGAATCGGGCCGGACCGGGACTGGCAGCCAATGAAGCTGGAAAAGGACTGGCGTGATGTGGTCTCGCCGGCCAATCCCTGTTAGTAAACGTGCTGCCCTGTTTTGTACCAGTTGAAGTTTCTGGACCGTTTTCAAAGGCAGCCCCACGTATAACGCATTGCAGTAATCCAAACGAGAGGTTATCAGAGCATGGATAACTGTAGCTAGGCTATATCTATCCAGATAAGGGCGCAGTTGGTATATCAGCTTAAGCTGATAAAAGGTTCTCTTTGCCACTGAGTTCACCTGTGCCTCAAGTGACAGTTCTGGATCCAAGAGCACCCCCAAACTACAGACCCGATCCTTTAGGGAGAGTGTAACCCCATCCAGGACAGGGCAAACATCACCTCCCCGGACAGATGAACCACCTGCTAACAGTACCTCCGTCTTGTCTGACTCATGTTCAGATTGTTGTCAACCACTTCACCCAAATCTTTCTCCGATGAAGTGCTTCCAAGCCAGGAATCCCCCATCTTGTATGTGTACCCTACATTTTCCCACCCAAAATGTAATACCTTACATTTCTCTCTGTTAAAGGACATCTTGTTCCTTTAACAAGGAGCTGTTCCTGATCATCAGCATGCACAGGAATGTCTTCATGTTTTCTGCTGCCACCAGTGCCTGGATGAAAGGCGATAATGAGCTTGGAATTACCATCAGACCAATGGAGCAACTGTCCTAGGCCTGTAGAGGGTGCTAGACCTAAGGTTTATCCGGGGATCGTCCTGGGGTCGTCTCTGCCTGCTCCTGGGATCCCCTGTGTGTCATTTACATGAACAGGGATGACCCCGGGACGATCCCAGGATAAATCTTAGGTCTAGCTAAGGCCTCAGTGTGCTTTCCTTGTAAAGATTTCGCTCATCCATTCTGAGTCACTGGAATGCTACTCTCCGCTTTCCTTTGCTCATTACTTGAGATAAAGGTTATGGATTTGAAATAAATGGCAATAATAAACATAATTATAACAGAGGCCCAGGAGAGAATTAATAGCAGCCCACATATTATTCTTGTTTATATTATGAAGAGACTAATAAAGCAAAACTTGCAAACATTGTGTGCTTCTGCTGTTTACTGCAATGCAAACAACATTTTGCCCCTTAATTTTTTAATAGTGCCACAGAGCCTAGCCTGCAATCAGCTACTGGTTTGTTGGGGAAAGGGTTGGGGAAACAGAAGAAGACATAAAGTCTGAACAATTGTTTCTAGATGAAGGCATACTGATGAGAAACATTTAAATGCTGAGTCCTTTTTTCAGAATAACGAGAAATTAAAAATAACTATTTACCTAGGGAGGTGGTGGGCTCTCCCACACTAGAGGCCTTCAAGAGGCAGCTGGACCACCATCTGCCAGGGATGCTTAAGGGTGGATTCCTGCATTGAGCAGGGGGTTGGACTCGATGGCCTTGTAGGCCCCTTCCAACTCTGCTATTCTATGATTCTATGATTCTATGATACGTACCTGCTTCCCTCGGATTATCCCCGTAGCGCTAAGCTTTCGCGGTTGTTGTTGTTTTTGCTACTGGGCGACAGCGATCCTTTGCATACCAGGAAGTAAGTTTAAGGGGAGAAATGTAAAAAAAAAAATTCATAAAAAATTCATGGATGACCCAATCCGATTCAAATTTGGTATGCTTAAAGCTCTCCCTAATATCTATTACTGTGCCAATTTTGGTGACTTTATCTTTAAAGCTTACGAAGACGTAAGCATTTCTTGAAAATCCTGCTCCTGCGCCCCAGCGGCGGCTCGGAAGATACGCTCAAAATGCAGGGGCTAAATACGGCGAATCTTTTTTTGCTTTTTTGCACAATTAAAGTAGGTTGCATGGGGGTACTTCACAATCAAAGCAGATTATAAGTTGGAAAACTTTTGAGTCCATTATTATTATTATTATTATTATTATTATTATTATTATTTATTTATTTATATAGCACCATCAATGTACATGGTGCTGTACAGAGTAAAACAGTAAATAACAAGACTCTGCTGCATAGGCTTACAATCTAATAAAATCATAGTAAAACAATAAGGAGGGGAAGAGAATGCAAACAGGCACAGGGTAGTTTAAACAGGCACAGGGTAGGGTAAAAATTTGCATGCAATTCGCAGCGATTGCACAGCATAACGCTGGTGTGATAGAGCTCCCAGTTGAAGTTGTTGTCACTTGCAGTGGCAGTTCAGAAAAACCCAAAACTCATGGAGAAAAAACAAAGAAGCTGTTCCACAACCCTCGCCAATTGTCCCTGTGAGCAATTGTTGGAGAATTTCTCCTCCCGCTGAAGAAATGCGGTGAAATTGCCCCACCCCCCCCATTTCTCTGCCTGCAAATCGGGTGGAGAATTTCCGGGGGCCACTTGTGCACAGCTCTAGTTTTTTGTCTATCAACTTAACATCGTTGAACAAGAGGGGCTATGCCCTTTCAGCCTCTGGTTTTCCTGGTTTTGGTCTTGCTAGGTGCTTTAGAACTAGTAAGCTCATTGTATGGAGGCTTTTCAGAGAATCTGGAGTATGTACTAAGAGGAGTGTAAGAACCCATTTATGCTCCATTTATTCAGGGGAAAGCAGCTTATGTGCTGTGGAAAACAGGGGCCTTAACAGGGGATTAACAGACAAAGCAATCCTGGACTGTGAAGAGCAAGAATAAAGCAGATGACCCAGGAGGCCAACCTGTACCTTGCTCAGAAGTCAGTGAGCTGACTTTAGATCTTTGCACGGCTGCTGGCTTTTATTTGGATTCTTACTTTGGCTTTATTCTGTTTAAAACTTACGTTTGTTTATATTATGCTTTACTATGTCGACTGTATTTTATGGAATTTATTTATTTTAACCACCCAAAGAGCTTTAGCTAATGGACGGTATAGATACGAAATGACCCCCTTTACCGTTGCAAAAGTGGTGATTTCTTTTGAAGTGGATTACGGGAAAAAGAGGGGTGGGTGTTTGCAATCATATTGAGGCACGGCACAAAACAGGTGCCATGCTGATGTGAGCATGTCTTCGGTGTATGACAATGCAGCTTGGCTCTTTTGGGTGATGGTTGCACTTAATGCACAACATGAAAGAGTTATTGGATCTGTGACTGCAGACTTTTTAGGATCATTACAATCTGGATGAGCTCATGGTGATTCATGTGCAACCTCTATGAATCATCCTTTGGCTCTTAAGCAGGTGGTGTGTTGTTTATATGAATTCCTCAACGCGCGGTGAGGATGATCTGAGACAGCGACCTCGAGGAAAGGGATTTTCTATGGTGGAGGTGGTGCTGTGTGCACACACAGCACCACCTCCACCATAGAAAATCCCTTTCCTGGAGGTTGCTGTTTGTCATTCTGCTGATCCCAAACATTTATTTATGGCTCGGGTCCAGGTTATTTGAAAGACCGTATTCTCCCTTATGAGCCTGCCCGTGCTTTGAGATCTTCTGGAGAAGCCCTTCTTTCAGTCCCACCTTCTTCACAGGCGCGCTTGGTGGGAACATGGGAGAGGGCCTTCTCGGTGGCTGCTCCGGTGCTCTGGAACTCTCTTCCTGGGGAAGCTAGGCTGGCTCCCTCCTCGATGGGCTTTCGGAAGCAGGCTAAAACTTTTTTGTTCCAGCAGGCCTTTGGAGAATAATCTGGCCCTCCATCTATATTAATTGACTTATAATTTTGTTGTGTATTTTAAACATGTTTTTTTTTCTTTTTTTCTTTTCAATGTATGTTTTAAACTTTGTAAGGCCGCCTTGAGGCCCAGTATTGGGCAAAAGGCGGGATACAAATAAATATAATAATAATAATAATAATAATAATAATAATAATAATAATACTTTATTTATTTATTTATTTATTGAGATTTTAAAAAGCTTTCCTACTTTCAATACAATGTGGTTGTGGTTTTGCAGAAGTTCAGGAAACTTGCAGTTTTATCATCCATGCACAGACTGAACGGTGTATCGATTTTATTTACATTGCTCAGCCATGTGGATTCTCCAGTATGGGGATCTGCAGGGGTCAGTTTTGTCCCCCACACTGTTCAACATCTACATGAAACCATTGAGTGGGGTCATCCAGAGTTTTGGAGTGCATTGTCATCAGTATGTTGATGATACACAGCGCTATTTCTCCTTCTCATCTTCATCAGGTGAGGCTGTGGATGTGCTGAACCTGGCTGTGACGATGGACTGGACAAGGGCTAATAAACTGAAACTCAATCCAGATATGACTGAGATGCTGTTAGTGGGTGGTTCTTCTGCCCAGATGGAGTGCATTCAGCCTGTTCTGGATGGGGTTACGCTCACCCTGATGGAGCAAGTTTGTAGCTTGGGGGTTCTCCTAGAACCATCTCTGTCACTTGAAGCTCAGGTGGGCTCAGTGGCACAGAATGCCTTCTACCAACTTTGGTTGGTGGTCCAGCTATGCCCCAATCTGGACAGGGATAACCTGGCTTCAATTGTCTATGCTCTGGTAACCTCCAAGTCAGATTATACTGCAATGCACTCTATGTGGGGCTGCCTTTGATGACAGCTCAGAAGCTGCAGCTTGCGCAAAATGCAGTGACCAGATTGATAATGCTGAAGATTGAAGTGCTGCTTCTGGGGGAGAAATGCTGGACCATCAAGGGTGAGCTATTCCACCTGCTCCCCTCCCCCCCCCACCTGGAGACATTAAAGCAAGGCTGGAGCTGAAGGCTGGGAAGTGCTGCTTCTGGGGGAGAAATGCTGGACCATCAAGGGTGAACTATTCCACCTGCTCCCCTCCCTCCCCCCTCCACCTGGAGACATTAAAGCAAGGCTGGAGCTGAAGGCTTTTTTTCCCCTTACCTGGTTTGTTTTGCTGTACATGCGTGTTTAGTATATTTTGAATATTATTGTGATATTGTTGATTTGTACATTGTTAAATATTGTTGTAGTTTTTAATTTTTGTAAACCGCCCAGAGAGCTTCGGCTATTGGGCGGTATAAAAAATGCAATAAATGAAATGAAATGAAATAATGGAAACCAGGAGGTTTGAATGTATAAGACCGACTCTGGCGCACTTGCATTGGCTGCTTGTATATTTCCAAGCCCAATTGAAGATGCTGGTTCCAACCTATGAAGTCTTACATGGCTCAGGACTGCAATTCCTGATGGAATGCCTTTTCTGACATGAACCTACCCATACACTATGCTCAGTGCCTAAGGTCCTCCTCTGGGTGCCTACTCTGGAGGAGGCTCAGAAGATGTCTACAAGGGAAAGGGTCTTCTCTGTGGTGTCCCCCAGTTGTGGAATGATCTCCATGCTGAGGCCCGCCTGGCATCAACATTGCTAACTTTTCAGCATCAGGTCAAGACTTTTCTCTTTTCCTGGGCATTTAGCAATATGTGATGAACGTAACTGATTCCGGATCTGTTTTTATGTTCAACTGACAGCTTATAGTTGTTTATAGGTGTCTTTAGATGTATGTTTTGTGTATACAGTATGTTATTATGGTTTTAAATTTTGTATATTGTTTTTAATTGTTTTAATGTTATATAAAACACCCAGCTTCAGCTATGGGGTGGTATAGAAATGTAAATAATAATAATAACAATACTACTAATAATATTTTATGTAATTATCATTTATCAAATATGAAGAAGTTCTTTAGGAGTTGTACAAAATGGATGGAAACAGAACAATGATACAAATCATAAAAATCCAATCCATCAAAAGCCAAAATGACAAAATATCAACTCGATAAAAAATACATGTTGTAGGATCTAAAAACAACCAGCCAATCCAGGAATTATAGCTTTCATCAGTGCTATCAGACTACAACAACAAGGTTGTGAAAGGGTTTAAAATATCTCAAGGAACGCAGGCTAGGCATTGGCCTGCTGCTCCAGAGAGTCAGAGCAGTGGGGCGTGTGACACTTCTGGCAGCAGAGGGACATGTGTAAGCAGCCTCCTGGCAATGGCTAGGAGAAAGTGCCAAAGTGCCAAAGTAACTACAAGTTCAATCGCAGCTTTTAAAGCTCAGCTAAAAACTTTTCTTTTTTCTAAAGCTTTTAAAACTTTTCTAAAGCATTCTCTTCCCCTTCCTATTATTTTATTATGATTTTATTAGAATGTAAACCTATGCAGCAGGGTTTTGCTATTTTATTGTTTTACTCTGTACAGCACCATGTACATTGATGGTGCTATATAAATAAATAAATAAATAAATAAATAAATAAATAAATAAATAATAATAATAATGCAACAGCTGCCACTATAAGAAGATAAGAAGAGCCCTAAAGCTGGCTCAGACCAAGGATCCATCTAGTCCAGCACTCTGTTCACGCAGTGGTCAACCTGCTGTCGAACAGGAACACTCCTGCAGGACTCATGAGTGCAATAGCACACTCCCATCCATTTCCCCCATCTACTGGTGTGTATAGGCTGAAAACACATAGCCATTGCTGCCCTCTTCAGGTGGCCCAGTGAAGATGGAAGGGGGTTAGCCAGCCAGCAAAATGGAAACAATGTGGGCATCAGGCAAGCTTCCGTAGAGAAAGCATCCCGTCACCAGGGAGCAACTACTCAAAAGGCCCTCACCAAACTTCAAATTGAGCAAAGGCCCTCTGCAGATTTATTTATTAAATTAATTTTCATGTGTATATATCCCCCTTTTTTCCCCTCTTGCAAGAAAACCAAGGTCACTTTCCTCCTCCTCCTCCTCTCTGTTTTATCTGCACAACCCTGTTTATTGTTTATACAGTTTATGTTTTATCAATTACCTTTTCAGCTATGGAAGGTATATAAATGTCCATCATCATCATCATCATCATCATCATCATCGTCATCATCCTCTTTGGACAGAAAGGTGGCATATAAATATTTTAATCAAATCAAATCAAAGTTACCTGTGAACCTCATGCAGCAATGTAGTATAACTGTTGTGGCTTTCTCTGTTGTGGCACTCCGGTTGTGGAATTCCCTCTCCTTGGAGGCCCAACTGGTGTCAACACTGGCTCCATTTCAGCGCCAAGTTAAAACATGGCTCTTTATCAAAGCCTTGAGGGCTAAATTCTCCATGGTCACACACAGAATCACAGAATCATAGAATTGTAGAGCTGGAAGGGGCCTACAAGGCCATCGAGTCCAACTCCCTGCTCAATGCAGGAATCCACCTTAAAGCATCCCTGACAGATGGTTGTCCAGCTGCCTCTTGAAGGCCTCTAGTGTGGGAGAGCCCACAACCTCCCTAGGTCATTGGTTCCATAATTTTAATTGTTTTGTAAGTGTTTTATTGCTTTTATTGTTTTTCTACTGGTTTTAATTTGTTAACAATTTAATACTTTTTTTTTAGTTGTGTATATTTATGTTTACATTGCTCTGGTTTTATCTGTACACCGCCCTGAAATCCTAGTGATATAAAGCAGGATAGAAATGTTTTTAATAAATAATAAATATAACATCTGAAATATCCCAGACCCGCTCCGTGTATATCCAGACCTTGCACCTGACACGTCGGCTTGTTTGTGAGAATTGATGCCAACCTTATTGTCAAAGATCGGGGTGGAGGAGGGTTTGATTTCGTCGTTGCACGGCTCTTTGGTTGATTTCTGCATTTAGCGAAGGACGTTCTGATTTCACAGCAGTGAAAACGAACAAGCAGCCGTGGTTGTTTCCCCACCTCCAGATCTCATTCCTCCCCAGAGAATAGCAATGCATTGGGTTCCAATGGAATTAACAGGTGACAGAGCAAAGGGAAATATTGGCCTCTTCTGAGCACTAATTGAAATGATGCAGCTTCTAGCAACAATCACAGAGGTGCTATTATTGATTTTCCAATGGGAACTCCTGTCTCCAGAGTCAGATGCTTGTAGAGATAATAAGACTGCCTTAAATATGTATAACACACCAGACGTAATTGTTCCCCAACTCTTATTTGCATTTACATACACAATAGGCTCTCTGATCTGTCTGATATTTTAATATACGAGTAGCCATTTATACGTGGATTCCACTTCTATTGTTAGCAGAGCCTGACAAAATAAGGCAATTAGATTAGCCGGATTTTGCATTCATGAAAAACAAATAATTACCTCAAGCAATTAAATTTGTTGTTTAATAGCACTAGCTTATAGGAAAAGGTTCAATAGCCCAGAGGAATGCTGGTCTTCTTCTGTCTTTCCTTTCACAGAACAAAACAAATGCATCAATGCAAGTCCTCAAATCCAAAGCACATTTATTTAGCAGTAACAAGTCCATCTGACATCGACAAAAAACATCTACCCAAAATTCCTTGATGCTGTGCCAAAGCAGCAGGTTACCAAAGAAAATCTCTTGGTCTAACAGATCAGTGGTCTTCAATGGTGGATCGTGACCCAAAAGTAGGCCGCGAGATCAGTCCAGATGGGTTGCCGCCATGTTGGGCAATTCTGAAATTGTGAAAGTGGGTCCCATTTTGTAGGTTGGGAGTCCGAGGTGGGTCTTTGGCTTGGACCAGTTGAAGACCGCTATTATAGATCATCTAATGCTCATTATAATTAGATGATCCAATTATAGATCATCTAATGATTTGGACGAGGAGGTGCAGGGAACGCTGATCAAATTTGCAGATGACACAAAATTGGGTGGGATAGCTAAAACCCTGGAAGACAGAAACAAACTTCAAAGTGATCTTGATAGGCTGGAGTGCTGGGCTGAAAACAACAGGATGAAATTTAATAGGGATAAATGCCAAGTTCTACATTTAGGAAATAGAAACCAAATGCACAGTTACAAGATGGGGGATACTTGGCTCAGCAATATTACAAACGAGAAGGATCTTGGAATTGTTGTGGATCGCAAGCTGAATATGAGCCAACAGTGCGATATGGCTGCAAGAAAGGCAAATGCTATTTTGGGCTGCATTAATAGAAGTAGAGCTTCCAAATCACGTGAGGTAGTGGTTCCTCTCTATTCGGCCCTGGTTAGGCCTCATCTAGAGTATTGCGTCCAGTTCTGGGCTCCACAATTCAAGAAGGACGCAGACAAGCTGGAGCGTGTTCAGAGGAGGGCAACCAGGATGATCAGGGGTCTGGAAACAAAGCCCTATGAAGAGAGACTGAAAGAACTGGGCATGTTTAGCCTGGAGAAGAGTAGATTGAGGGGAGACATGATAGCACTCTTCAAATACTTAAAAGGTTGTCACACAGAGGATGACCAGGATCTCTTCTCGATCCTCCCAGAGTGCAGGACACGGAATAACGGGCTCAAGTTAAAGGAAGCCAGATTCCAGCTGGACATCAGGAAAAACTTCCTGACTGTTAGAGCAGTACGACAATGGAGCCATTTACCTAGGGAGGTTGTGGGCTCTCCCACACTAGAGGCCTTCAAGAGGCAGCTGGACAACCATCTGTCAGGGATGTTTTAGGGTGGATTCCTGCCTTGAGCAGGGGGTTGGACTCGATGGCCTTGTAGGCCGCTTCCAACTCTGCTATTCTTTGATTCTATGATTCTATAATATTGTGCACTCCAATCCCCCATCTCGCCAATCGCTCATTGCTTTCTAAATAGTCTGATGTAATTCAGGTCCTCGATATTGGGCATACATTCCCTCCCATCAGCCCACTGCACCATGGGTTTTCTTTCATCAAACCTATGTCAATTAACACATACTTGTTCTCAGCTAGGTCTATTACACCAACATCAAAGTGCCTCATGGGGCAGGTAGCCTTAACGGTCCGCACTCTGCACGGACCTTTAACTTCGGAGGAAAGAGATTTTGGCACTATACTACAAAATTCACTAAACTGACTACCCTGTGTCTTGCAGCAATGAAAAACAAGTGCAGCACTGAAGAATTATTAGGTGACTGAAAATAAAACAGCAAGCATCATAATGCTATTATGTAACCCTGTAGTACATCTGCATTCAGAATATTATGTGCCATTTGTGGCTGCCACGCCTAAAAATATAATACATTGTCAAGCTAGGGAAGGTACAGAACAGAGGGACTGAAATTAAGAGCGTGATGGATCATCTTCCTCACGAAGAACATAGATTTAAGTGATTGGAGCTCTTTAGGGTAGAATGATAATAATAAAAATAACTGACAGGAGAAATATATGTTTATAAAAGCAAAAGCAGAGGGGAGTGAGTTAGGAGTGAAAACTGATTCCTCCTTTTCAGACTTGGGGGAGGGGTGTCAACCAATGAAATTTGATTGGCAGCAGGCTTTTAATAGATAAAAGCAAACAGTCCTTCATTCAATGCCTATGATACCAGTGGAATGTATTGCCATAGATGGCTCTCAGTAAATCTCTTAGTTTCATAGATTCATAGAATAGTAGAGGTGGAAGGTGCCTACGAGGCCATCGAGGCCAGCCCCCTGCTCAATGCAGGAATCCAACTTAAAGCATCCCTGACAGATGACTGTCCAGCTGCCTCTTATAGAATCATAGAATCATAGAATAGCAGAGTTGGAAGAGGCCTACAAGGCCATCGAGTCCAACCCCCTGCTCAATGCAGGAATCCACCCTAAAGCATCCCTGACAGATGACTGTCCAGCTGCCTCTTCAAGGCCTCTAGTGTGGGAGAGCCCACAACCTCTCTAGGTAACTGGTTCCATTGTCGTACTGCTCTAACAGTCAGGAAGTTTTTCCTGATGTCCAGCTGGAATCTGGCTTCCTTCAACTTGAGCCCATTATTCCATGTCCTGCACTCTGGGAGGATCGAGAAGCGATCCTGGCCCTCCTCTGTGTGACAACCTTTGAAGTTGAAGGCCTCTAGTCTGGGAGAGCCCACAGCCTCCCTGGGTCATTGGTTCCATTGTTGTGCTGCTCTAACCGTTAGGTACCCCTTGTGCAGGGTATGTTTTGGGGACAGGGAGAATTCTTCATCTCTTGTGAGGTCTCCGGAAAGTGACACCGTAGTAGTTGAGGGAAATATCTGGATTATTGATATTTTTGGTACAGAAGGCCAGATATGGGTCAGGCCCCGGGATATTATTCAGGGGACGGTGTTGTCAGGCCACCAAGTTTGCTGGGTAATGTCCTAATCCCAGAGACAAGCAATGATCTGGACATAAAAACAGAGGATGGAGACCAGTGGTGCTTGCAGAAGAGATCATCTCAGAGCACCACCACTGAAACAGAGGCCCCGGCACTGAGAAGCCCCCCATGCAAGAGACCCGCAAGCTTGCAACCCTTGAGCCTGCACTAGAAACACACGTGGTGTAGTGGTGAATTCTGAAGTGCAGGCGCTCACCATGACAATCTCCATAGCCACACGCCCACAAGAGAACAATATATTGTTAGTGGGAAATTTCATTTCCTCCCAGCTACTGTGAGAATCGGAGCAAAGCTCAGAGGAAACAGGACATTCTCAGCTGTTGGCAGGCGATGTCAACGTTAGAGATGTCAGAAGAATCTATTGGGGTGGGGTGGGGTGGAACTTGGCATGTTTTTTGCCAGTTCGGCCTTCTAGACAGCAGCAAAGGGATCCCTGAGCTGGCTGAACTCAGCACTTTCCCCACTATTTATTATTTTTGCAAATCCCAATTTGTGCAAATCGTAATTTGCACAAATTTGCGACTGGGAACATTTACAGAAATCATGAGTTGTGCAAAATCCCAGGCAAATCTGGACTTCTTGTGGTCCCAATCCAGCCATCTGGAGGTCCCCAGAGGGCCATTTCCTTTTCTCCCACCCACTGATTGTTGTGTGGTTTCTTGGCTTTTGTGCTGTCCCTCCTTTTTGATATTTCGGCCCTATTCCTTTGGCCTTTGGCCACACCCACCACTGCAACATGGCCCCTGAAAGCTTCTTCAAAAAGGAATTTGGCCCTCAGGCTGAAAGAGGTCCTGAACCTGTGATTTATAGCTCAGCGAAGTCAGGAGGAACCAATGGGCTGCCAGAGATGGAGCTTTCTAGAACCTCTAAGGTGCTTCAATGAACCTCAGGGCTATATGCTTCCTCCAGTAAGTGTGTCAATGTACACCAAGTTGCTGGAGAACATGGCTGGGAGGGTGCTGTTGCACTGATGTCCTGCTTGTGGGTTTCCCATGGGCAGCTGTTTGGCCACTGTGGCCTTAGCTAGATCTAAGGTTTATCCCGGGATCATCCCAAGGTCATCCCTGTTCATGTAAATGACACACAGGATATCCTGGGAGCAGGCACGGAAGACCCCGGGACGATTCCAGGATAAACCTTAGGTCTAGCTAAGGCCTGTGTGAACAGAATGCTGGACAAGATGGGCCTCCTTATGTTCTTATGAGGACAATACTTCTCTGTTTCCCCTCCACCCCATCACTACCCCACACACATTTTCCAGCTTTGAGTAACTGACCCCCAAAGGGCCACAGCGCACACACCACGAGGCTCCTGAATTGGGTCACATCTAATGCAGAGCAAACTACACTCCCACACATCCTCCTTCACAGATTTGCAAAAAGAGGGCATTGGGTCTCTTTGTGCGGGGACGCCCCAAAACACACTGGCACACCTCCTGGTCCCCATCACTGCTGTAGGCCACCATTTTGAATGCTCTGGAATGACCCTGCATCCTGACATACATGGTACAGCATCATTCTGGGGGAAATAAAAGGGTTGCAGCTATAGCAGAAAGGAGCCAAGGGGAATACCCCCGAGTCCCCCGCTCCAGAAAAAGAGCACAAAACTGCCAATCCCTCCCCAAATCCGGGCCAAGCTTTCTCCCTCTTGAAAGTTTGGTCCTTGACTAGCATCCCTGAACGTGGCCAGGAGGATTGGGTGGGATGGATAATCGTGTTCTGATACGGCGAAAATGTGGCCAGAGGAGAAAATACCTTGGCAAGCTAAACTTTGCACCTAAGGCCAAGGTTGGCAATTGAGCAGCTCTTGCAAAAGAAATCACAGGAAAGGCAAAGCCCTGCTCATGACACTTTACTGCAGGGTGGCCTTAAATAGTTCCCATTTGCACATTGTACATTGCTGCTGCCTTGGGCCATTATTTACTGTTCTACCTTCATTACCTAATGAAAGCAATTGATCCTTTCCCTTTTTATAATCAGCCTTTATTTATTGGCAGAGACAGTTAACCTGTCTCCATTCCAATGTCTAGACCTCTTAGGTCCCATTTCTCAAACCTTATATCATCATTGCTTGCCTTGGTTGAACTCCCTCTGCAGGCTCATTTACACCAAGCAAATGTTTATTTATTTATTTATTGCATTTCTATACCGCCCAATAGCATATAGCTCTGAGGTTCACTGAAGCACCTCAGAGGTTCTAGCAAACTCCATGTCTTGCAGCCCATTGGTTCCTCCTGACTTCGCTTAGCTATAAATCACAGGTTCAGGACCTCTTTCAGCCTGAGGGCCAAATTCCAGTTACAGTAGGGTGACCATGGCCATAGCTAGACCTAAGGTTTATCCCTGGATCGTCCAGGGGTCAGACCTGTTCATCTAGGTGACACACAGGGGATCCAGTGCTCAGACAGGGTGGAACCCTGGATGATCCCAGGATAAACCTTAGGTCTAGCTGTGGCCCATATGAAAAGGAGGACAGGGCTCCTGTATCTTCAACAGTTGTATTGAAAAGGGAATTTCAGCAGGTGTGATTTGTATATATGGAGAACCTGGTGAAATTCCCTCTTCATCACAACAGTTAAAGCTGCAGGTGCCCTGCCCTCTTTTAAATCTGGTCACTCTAGTGTAGCTCCTGCACCTTTAACTGTTGTGATGAAGAGGGGATTTCACCAGGTTCTCCATATATACAAATGACACCTGCTGAAATTCCCTTTTCTATGCAACTGTTAAAGATACAGGAGCCCTGTTCTCCTTTTCATAAGGTCACCCTAAGTTACAGGAAGCCAGATTCTGGCTGGACATCAGAAAAAAAACTTCCTGACTGTTAGAGCAGTACTACAATGGAACCAGTTACCCAGGGAGTTGGTGGGCTCTCCCACACTGGGGGCTTTCAAGAGGTAGCTAGACAGCCATCTGTGAGGTAAACATCCCAGAGTGCAGGACATGGAGTAATGGGCTCAAGTTACAGGAAGCCAGATTCTGGCTGGACATCAGAAAAAAAACTTCCTGACTGTTAGAGCAGTACTACAATGGAACCAGTTACCCAGGGAGTTGGTGGGCTCTCCCACACTGGAGGCCTTCAAGAGGCAGCTGGACAGCCATCTGTAAGGAATGCTTAAAGGTGGATTCCTGCATTGACCAGGGGGTTGGACCCAATGGCCTTAGAGGCCCCTTCCAACTCTATTATTCTATGATTCTAAGATTTTATGACCAACAAGTTCCCATCACTAGATTTTGATAACTGTGGTTCTCTCCATTTCTTTATTCTTCTTCCTCAAAGAGGGGTGCCATATCCAACAGCAACCAGTAGATGGAGCTAGTGCAAATATGCACAGACCACAGAATCACTGCTATTTCCACCCCAGTGCCCTGCATTTTGCCCTACTTTTAGGTCTACAGGCACCCAATTATCTCTTCTATGTGAGAAGGGCTTCAGCAGAAGTGGTACCTATTAAAGCTGCACCATTTTCACTCCAAATTCTAACAGCTTGCTGGCATGCAATATATTCACATTGGGTTTCTCTAAACATTGCAAGAAGGGCTGTGAAGAAGTTACTGAGAAATGTACTTGGTATATCTTCCTTGTTAGGTTATAAGCAGCTGACTGATAGTGAGTCAACCAATTTTTTTCCCTATCAAGTTCAGCACTGTTTTGTCCACCTGGCTTTCCAGGGTTTCAGGCAGAGGTCTCCTTAAGCCTGGTTAATTGAGATCTTTTAACTAGAGAACTTCCTGACTGTTAGAGCAGTACGACAATGGAACCATCCAGATGTTTCCAGTCCTGCCAAGATCACTAGCTCCTAGTGGCTACAAAAAAAAGCAAATGCTATTTGGGGCTGCATAAATAGATGTATAGCTTCCAAATCGCATGAGGTACTGGTTCCTCTCTATTCAGCCCTGGTTAGGCCTCATCTAGAGTGGATGGGAGACATGATAGCACTCTTCAAATACTTAAAAGGTTGTCACACAGAGGGCCAGGATCTCTTCTCGATCCTCCCAGAATAATGGGCTCAAGTTACAGGAAATCAGATTCTGGCTGGACATCAGGAAAAACTTCCTGACAGTTAGAGCAATATGACAATGGAACCAATTCCCTAGGGAGGTAGTGGGATCTCCCACCGTAGAGGCCTTCAAGAGGCAGCTGGACAACCACCTGTCAGGAATGCTTTAAGGAAGATTCCTGCATTGAGCAGGGGGTTGGACTCGATGGCCTTGTAGGCCCCTTCCAACTCTGCTATTCTATGATTCGATGATTCTGTGGGGTACAAGTACATTGTGGCAGCAACTCACCACTGCATAGACACCCCTTCCAATTGTAGGCACAGTTCAATATTAAATCAAGCAGCACCTCCCATTTTCTTTTCTCCTTGACTAAAGTTGCAGTATTATAAGCACTTACTTGGGGTCTGGGATTAAATCCAGTTGTATAGACATGTTTTCTGAATTGTACTGTCATTACTCTACTGCACAATCATTTATTGTATCTAGAAAATATCTCTTACAGTACCAGTAACTTTAAGAGCGCTGGATGCAGGATTCTGGAAGTTGAAAGACCTTTTTTCTGTCTAAACATGTATAGGATTGTGTCCTAATTCAATTACCTTTGGGGGCTTCTAGAATTAGCATACAAACACCTACATATTTCCTCTCGCTTTAATGTCTTTTTTGCATATCATACTTGTTACGATACTTTAAAGTAGGGTGACCATGTGGAAAGGAAGACAGGGCACCTGTGTCTTTAACAGTTGTATAGAAAGGGGAATTTCTGCAGGGGTCCTTTGCATGCATGCAGCACCTGGTGAAATTCCCTCTTCATCACAATTGTTAAAGCTGCAGGCGCCCTGCCCTTTTGACCAGATCCAAAGGAGGGCAGGGATCCTGCAGCTTTAACTGTTGTGATGAAGAGGGAATTTCACCAGGTGCTGCATGCATGCAAAGATCATCTGTTGAAATTCCCCTTTCTGGACAACAGTTAAAGTACAGAAGCCCTGTCCTCCTTTTCCTATGGTCACCCTAAAAGTTTAAGGTAAATCTGCATGTTTGCTGTCAATTCGATACTGTCCTTAATTTGAGTTTTTCAATCAAACTCCCTCTTCAGGGATGTGTTATACCCAAACAGATGTTTCTCAATCAATTCAAATCATTTTTATTCTATTTTAAGAACCACCATTCAGATTCCATTTTGGTTCTAGCAGAGCACACACACACACACCGTCCTCTTTTGTAATGGTCTTGTAGCAAGGCAGCAACATCAAACAAAGGTGAGTATTCCCACAATTTAAGGCATTTCCACCAAGTATTTCTACACCCCTTCAATATTACATTTTTCTACCCCAAAATTGAAATGGGAGAATATTCTCTCAGCCCGTGTTTAAAGTCAAGATTGGCCATGGCTAGACCTGCCAATATCCCGGGGATCACCCCGGGATCATCCCTGTGTGTCCACATGACGCACAGGGGATCCCGAAAGCAGGGAGGGATGATCCCTCCCTTGGCCCGGGATATTGACATAGCCTTTAATCCAGCTTTTTCCTGTGGCATCGGGATGATCCTGAGACCGCAGGATGTGTGGGCGGGCAACATGGTTTTGTTCCGGCTCCTCGTGAGTAACCATGAGGAGCTGGAAACCATGCACAGGGTGCAGAACTCTTCAGGAGCGCTCCTTCCCCTTTAAAAACAAAAACAAAATGGTGGCCACAATGTCCTCCTCTTCCCAAGATGTCGCATGCTGCGTTTAGACAGAGGGGGAGGTCTCACGATCATGAGACCTGATGATCAGGTCTTATGATCATCAGAGGGGAGACATGATAGCACTCTTCCAATACTTAAAAGGTTGCCACACAGAGGAGGGCCAGGATCTCTTCTCGATCCTCCCAGAGTGCAGGACACGGAATAACGGGCTCCAGTTCCAGGAAGCCAGATTCCAGCTGGACATCAGGAAAAACTTTCTGATGTCCAGGAACAAGAATGTACAAGAATTTACAAGCAGTACAAGAATGGAACCAGTTACATGGGCAGGGAAGCCAGATTCCAGCTGGACATCAGGAAAAACTTCCTGACTGTTAGAGCAGTACGACAATGGAATCAGTTACCTAGGGAGGTTGTGGGCTCTCCCACACTAGAGGCCTTCAAGAGGCAGCTGGACAACCATCTGTCAGGGATGCTTTAGGGTGGATTCCTGCATTGAACAGGGGGTTGGACTCGATGGCCTTGTAGGCCCCTTCCAACTCTGCTATTCTATGATTCTATGATTCTATAAAATCGCAAGTTCCTTCCCCCTCTGTCGCACTAGTCGACTAGGTCTAGCCATGGCCATTGTCTTAGGCTTGGCCTAACATGTCTCTGCATTTGTGCTATAGCAAGATGGATTGCAGAACTTTATTCCCCGTTTCCTTCTGTCTTCTACCATCAGCATCTCAGAGTCTCTTGCAGTTGAAAATTGGCGCCAAGCACTGCACTTTGTGCAATTCACATTTTATTCACAGTGTTTGCATTAGGAAACAGTGTTACCCACAGGGTTTTCCTAAAGCGTGCAGCAAGTCAAAATACAGGCCAGCAAAAACAGACGTGGCTATTCTTCCTACGTGGCATGCTCACTGCCTCAATCTGGATGAACACTCTGGAGTGAACCATGTCAGAAAGGATCCAATGGAGCCAACACCTGTGAGCCCAGTTCAACATCTTGAAGCCTTTGCAGTTGGTTGATAACCTGCCTTTCAATGGAGTAAGTAAGCAATTTATAATTAAAGTAATTTTCAGAACACCATAACCCAAATCTAAGCATTCTTTTTTGAAATAGTAAAGGATGTCAGAGCTATCAATAATAATAATAATAATAATAATAATAATAATAATAATAATAATAATTTGTCTCCACTGGTCTCTTTTAACCTGGAATATTAATAGAATCAATGGACCTCAAAAGAGGCAAAGAATCTTTCATCAACTGAGAAAATTAAAACAGGACGTTATTTGTCTACAAGAGACTCATATCAGAAAAAATGACAAAATTCTTATACAATAAGAATTTAGGAGAGGAATTTATCGCAGCAAATATGAAAAAGAAAAATGGTGTTGTCTTGTATATTAAACCGCACCTGAAACCAGAATTGGTAGTCTCTGATGAACAAGGACGTTACATAGGAGTTAAAATTAATTTAAATGGAACCACAACTATGGTATTGGGAGTTTATGCTCCCAATGAGCACAAAGCAGAATTCTATGAGAGACTCATGAATAGCCTAACTGATATAGCCTTTGACAGCTGGTGTCTGATGGGTGATGGTGCTATATAAATAAATAATAATAATAATAATAATGGAATGGAGTGATGGTGCCAAAAATGGATAGGACTTCAGAGAAGGATATCAGAAGTCACCAGGGCAAACTCCTCAAAAGCTTTTTTGATATGATGGACAATTTGGGACTGATAGATATATGGAGACAAAAAAATGGCAATTCAAAGGAATTTACCTACTTTTCAGAAAGACACAGATCACTGTCAAGAATAGACATGATCTTAACAACCAGAGACTTTGTTACTAAAGGATTATTTTCTTGGCTCGTCGTTTTGATCATGTCACCCCGCTTTTAAAATCCCTAAACTGGCTTCCTATCTCTTATAGAATCCAGTACAAGCTTCTTCTTCTTACTTTTAAAGCCTGTCATAATCTCGCTCCTCCCTACCTTTTGTCCCTTATTTCACTCCATCGCCCTGCTCGTGCCCTCCACTCCAATAACACTATGTCTCTTACCTGCCCAAGAGTTTCCACATCTCTCACTCGTCTTCGCCCATTCTCGCTCGCTGCCCCCTATGCCTGGAATTCTCTTCCAGTGCATTTGCGGACCACGTCATCAGTTTCTGTTTTTAAATCTCACTTGAAAACATTTCTTTTCTCGAAAGCTTTTTAACCGTAGCATGGTCATACTAGTCTATATTTAGTGTTAATGTCCCCTACCCTTATTGGTTTTTCCCCTCCCTCCCCTGTCTGTTACAGTAATTTTAGATTGTAAGCCATATGGCAGATTGTCTTGTTTTGTTTTATTCTGTACAGGACCATGAAAATTGACGGTGCTTTATAAATAAATATTAATTATTATTATTATTATTATTATTATTATTATTATTAATAATAATAATAATAATAATAGATGTCTGTCTGTCTGTGCCATAGCTCCAAGACCATGAAGCCTAGACACCATAGCCTACATTCTAAGGGGAATTTAGGATTGTACAACTCAGGGTCATTTGATTATCTAAAATTAATTTAAATGTGTCTCTGTGTTGTAAGACTGTAGTACCATCTTCAGTCATTAGGTGGCAGATTTCTCCAATAGATTTGCAGACAATGGAGTCTGAAGTTTTGCGGTATTTTATCATTTTTTAAATCTTGCAAACAGTTTTTGGATATATATTTTAAAAAAAGATTAAAAGCAATATAGAAATCCACTGAAATAAATAAATAGATAAATAGATAAAATATAGGGGGCATCATGGCATGGGGCATGCCTAGAGGTGCCCACAATTAGGCTTAACTCAGATGAGATGGGCACAATGTGTCCCACTCTGGCTGATGCATCACTTTGCATGAAGGCTTTGCAGTATCCAATGAAGGGTGATTTCAACCTATATGAACCCAGGGCCTCATCTACACCAAGCAGGATATTGCACTATGAAAGTGGCATATAAAATGCAGGAGCCACACCAAGCAGGATATAGCACTATGAAAGCTGTATATGGTCTGTGTCAATGGGCCGCAACAGTTGTCAGTGCACTTCAATACCACCATAAAGCAGTGGTGTGGCTCCTGCCTTTTATATACCGCTTTCGTTAGGGTGACTATATGAAAAGGAGGACAGGGCTCCTGTATCTTTAACAGTTGCATAGAAAAAGGAATTTCCGCAGGTGTCGTTTGTATATATGGAGAACCTGGTGAAATTCCCTCTTCATCACAGCAGTTAAAGCTGCAGGAGCTATACTAGAGTGACCAGATTTAAAAGAGGGCAGGGCACCTGCACCTTTAACTGCTGGGATGAAGAGGAAATTTCACCAGGTTCCCCATATATACAAATAACAGCTGCTGAAATTTCCTTTTCAGTACAACTCTTAAACATACAGGAGCCCTGTCCTCCTTTTCATAGGGTCACCCTAAATACCACTTTCATAGTGCAATATCCTGCTTGGTGTAGATGAGGCCAGGAGATCCAAGGAGAAACATGGGAACCACATTCACCTCAATCATTGGGCCTACCAAGCCTCTCACGTAAAGACAGAATTCCCTACTTAGGATGGCTAACTATCCCCAAATATAGGAAGGCCTTCCCCTTAGCAAGGTTTAATGTTCTTCCTTCCAAACTATTAGAGGGCAGATTTAACAAAATCCCCCAAAATTATTTTACTGCAGTTATTAACTAGGGTGACCATATGAAAAGAAGGACAGGGCTCCTGTATTGTTAACAGTTGCATAGAAAAGGGAATTTCAGCAGGTGTCATTTGTATATATGGGGAACCTGGTGAAATTTCCTCTTCATCACAACAGTTAAAGCTGCAGGAGCCCTGCCTTCTTTTAAATCTGGCCACTCTAGTATAGCTCCTGCACCTTTAACTGTTGTGATGAAGATGGAATTTCACCATGTTCTCCATATATACAAATGACACCTGCTGAAATTCCCTTTTCTATGCAACTGTTAAAGATACAGGAGCCCTGTCCTCCTTTTCATATGGTCACCCTATATTAACAAGAGGCCAGAATAAACCTAATGTGCCCTATTATGCAGTTTGTCCTCATTGCTCTCCTGGGCCCCTTATTTTACTCTAGGGCACCAATAATTCAATAATTCTGAGCAAGTGGCCAAATTTCTGAATCTCGCTATTCTCACTGTACCACTCATGATTGTTTGATCATCTCTTTTAAATTTACTGATTAGTGTGTTTACAGATTTTGTATCCTTCCTTTTCTTTTAACCTGTATTTTTAATTAATATGTATGTACTTCACATATTATATTAATGGTCTGTTGACTGTAAAAAAAAATGGAGTTTTATGAAAGGGAACACCTTTGTTAATAGTTTCCTGTCATTCTTAATTACAATAACACACCAGAACCAAAATAGCTTTTAAAAAGTAATAACAGTAACTGTGTTCTTACAGCACAATCTCCTATGTATATCTACACCAAAGTACATTTCATTTAGTTCAATGGGACTTTATCCTAGGTATGTGTGTATAGGGTTGCTGCCTAAATTCAACTTAATGGAAATAGTGAGTTATCAGCTCTCTCCAGAGATAAAAAAAACCAAAAAACCAAAACCCCTCTACACTTGATTTCATGATCTTCTGCATTAGCGGAGATGTTCACAATATTCGGCTTTAAGCCAGCTTCTCATACACCCTAATTGAGCATTGTGAAGCATGTGACAGCTTCCTGAGTGATAGAGCAGTACAACAATGGAACCAATGACCTAGGGAGGTTGTGGGCTGTCCCACACTAGAGGCCTTCAAGAGGCAGCTGGGCAACCATCTGTCAGGTATGCTTTAAGGTGGATTCCTGCACTGAGCAGAGGGTTGGACTTGATGGCCTCATAGGCCCCTTCCAACTCTACTATTCTATGATTCTATGAAAAACCGGTAGGGTCACAAAGCCAGAAAGAGAGAAGAACACTGGAGATGCATGCCTCTTTTATCACTCCTTTATCACCATTCCATTAGTAAAGCTGGTGTCCTACACATAGGCATGCTGGGTGAAAAATGCCCCCAGGCGGAGGTAGTAGTGCATTTCTGCATCCTTGAAAAATGCCCCAGCTGAGGAAGAAAATTGTGTTGCTGTTTTTAAGTCCAATGCAGACATGTTGCCTGCATGCTGCGTAAGAACATTAAAAGTAGACTGCAGTCCACATGCTTCTGCTCTGTCACATACCATCAAATGCCTGGGAAAGGGAAAGTTTTAATCCGGTGTCCCAAAGATGACAATATTGGCACCAGTTGGACCTCAGTGGGGAGAACATTCCACGATCAGGGGGCCACCACCATGAAGGCCCTCTCCTTTGTTGCCAAGACAACACTTCACTTGAAGGATGCCTGAGCTGATGATCAGAGTGTACAGTTAGGTTCATACTGGGAGAAGTGCTCTGTCACATACTGTGGTCCTGACAACTCCATAATACGTAGGGAGACTCTCACCAGGAACAATGCCTTGTGTTCAGGTGGGGATAAGCAACAATCAGATATCAGCTGATTCAGGGTGGAATTGCCCATGACTGATTGTTAGCTTGGGAAAGCCTCTCCACCAGGCACTAGGGTGACCCTATGGAAAGGAGGACCTGTATCTTTAACAGTTGTATTGAAAGGGGGATTTTAGCAGGTGTCATTTGTATGCATGCAGCACCTGGTGAAATTCCCTCTTCATCACAACAGTTAAAGCTACAGAAGGCTTGCCCTCTGGTATCTGGTTAAGAAGGCAGGGCAGCTGCAGCTTTAACTGTTGGGATGAAGATAAAATGTTGCCAGGTGCTGCATACCTACCAATGACACCTGCTGAAATCCCCCTTTCAATACAACTGTTAAAGATACAGGAGCCCTGCCCTCCTTTCCATAGAGTCACCCTACCTGGCACTGAATGTTTGATAGCCCAACAGTGAAAGTTCATTGCTATTTACTCAAGGCAGGGCTGGGCAATGTGTGGCTCTCCAGATGTTTTGACTTACAACTCATTAACCTCATGCCTGGCTATGCTGGTCCAGGCTGATGGGAATGAAGAACATAAGAGCCATGCTGTATCAAAGCAAGGGTCCATCTAGTCCAGGACCAGAGTTCAACAGGCTCCTCTTGCCCATGTTCCCCAACAACTGGTGTAATAGTCTTACTGCCTCTGATTCTGGAGGTAGCAGCGAGGCATCCAGACCAGTAGGCCTGAACATCTGGGGGGGGGGGAACCAGTTGGCTACTCCTATGCTAAACAAAATAAAGTTGTGCCCAGTTAAACCTATCTTTGACTCCTGTCTGCATTTCCTGGTGGGCAGGCAGAGGATTCTTCCACTTGAGTGATGGATGGTTTGGCCAGTTCTGATGACTTAGGCCATTGCTAGATGAGGGTTTAGCCCCAGCTGATACCCGGGCTCACCTCTGTGTGTCCAGATGATGCACAGGGGATCCTGGGGTCAGCCCGGGCTAAACCCTCCCTTGGCCTGGGATAACCGGCACTGGTTGTGGCCCGGTATTTCCACAGCCCAGCAAAAAGTCTAGCTAGTTCCACAGCTTTTCCCAGCTATGCGGCTTACTCGTGAGTAGCCAGGAGAATCCACGCACTGGACACAACGCTCCATAGGAGCACTGTGCCCATCGGGCTGGCGGAGGAAATCATGGGGGGGGGAGATGGGATTGGGGGGGAAAGAGCAGACCCGGCGGGAGAGATGGGGGGGAAGAGCGGAGCCAGGGTGGGGAGATCGCAGCCGGGGGGAGGCATGGAGGGGGCATCGGACATGGTGGGCAGGTGATTGGGCAGGCGGGGGGAGCGATTGGGCAGGGGCCCATCGGACATGGCAGTCGGGTGATCGGGCGGGTGGGTGATCGGGCAGGCATGGCAGGCAGGGGGGCGATCAGGCGGGGGGGCATCGGACATGGCGGACGGGGGAAGGAGAACAGGGGCAGGGTGGAGAGATCGCAGATGGGGGAGGAGAACAGGGCCAGGGCAGGGAGATCGCGGACCGGGGGGGGGAGGAGATCTTTTTTTAAAAAACAAACAACCACTTACCTTTCCTGGCTCCTGTGCTGCTGCTGCCTCTTTAAAAGGAAAAAAATGGCGGCCGTGAGGGCTCTCCTCCAGAGCTCGTCGCGGCTCGCATGTGAATAAGGGCGAGATCTTGCATTATTCATAACGCGAGGTCTCCCCTCCTTTCCCCTGGATTTTCCACCAGGTCTAGCAAGGCCCTTAGTCACAATCATTTATTTTCTTTCTCCCTTGCCCATTTTACCATTCCCAAACTCACTGGCACTCCTCCCAGCTCCTCGCTGTCACCAGCCAAGTTCTTCAATTCCCCTGATGCACCAAGATGGAAGTGCAGAGTCATCCCAATGGGCTTTTAGAGGAGGGGGGGGGAAATGGCACCCAACTGCCGATGCCACTTTCCCCCTAGAATTCCCCTTGGAATGTTGCTACATCATGGCAACCCTAGAATCATTCTGGGGGCATTGTGGGGTATTAAAGATGGCAGCAACAAAGAACCGGTGAAGTCAATGGTTTTCGTATGCCCAGTCTTCAGGATTTGGACTCCTGCTGCGTACAAAAGTGGAGAAGCAGTGTAATCCTCCACTTTCGTCTCTGACCCCTCCCCCAACACCAACACTAGGCAGAACATCCAAAAGCTTAGAACTCTAGTCTGGGCCTCGGAGAAATATGTTACACTTTTGCAAGATTTACTACGGCCACACCAGAATTGAGAACCAAAATTATTACAACAAATGTTGCTGTCAAAATGTACACATGCATTAAGTTGTTCTTTTAAACAAAAGAACTAGTTTTCTGTAGCCGGCTTTCTTGCTGCTTTGAGTTTGAGTGCACTTCTATTTAATTCTTGATTTTTCCTACGCGCAATGATGTTGATGAGTTTTAATAACCTAATTTAATCATAATTACACCTAATTATTATTCAACATGTTCTTTCCTTGATGGTTTATTTGTAAATGTGTAAGTTTGGCAGGGATACAGGTACACAGAATTAGACACACAGGGAGGCAATGTTAGACCCAAAGAGTACCAGTTCTGCCCTGATCCAGATCCAAATCAGCTCTTTTGCCAAATCCAAAGTTCTGCTATTCAGGTTTCCTTACATATCCTTTGTCAGGCAACACTGGTTTCAGAGCTGGGGATGTGTCATTTGCTCCACTGAGATGTGTTTTTTTGTTTTTGTTTTTTAAGGTTTTGCCCACTTTGCAGACCTGTGCAATTTGTGGTTAGAAATCAAAACATAAGAAGCTGCCTATGGTCCATCTATCTCAGTATTGTTGACACTGACTCTGATTTACAATGGCTCTCCAGAATTTTAGTCATGAGTTTTTCCAGCCCTGCCATGATAGCACTCTTCAAGTACATAAGAGGTTGTCACACAGAGGAGGGCCAGGATCTCTTCTCGATCCTCCCAGAGTGCAGGACACGGAATAATGGGCTCAAGTTAAAGGAAGCCAGATTCCAGCTGGACATCAGGAAAAACTTCCTGACTGTTAGAGCAGTACGACAATGGAATCAGTTACCTTGAGAGGTTGTGGGCTCTCCCACACTAGAGGCCTTCAAGAGGCAGCTAAACAAGCATTTGTCAGGGATGCTTTAGGGTGGATTCCTGCCTTGAGCAGGGGGTTGGACTCGATGGCCTTGTAGGCCCCTTCCAACTCTGCTATTCTATGATTCTATGAGTCTATGAAAAATGTGCACATATTTTCAGATGGACTTTAAAAATAAGTAAATCACAACCTCGCATTCAGACCCTGTTCTGGCAAATGTATATGAATTGGACTCCAGGGCCATGGAAAGTGCTGGACCAGTGCTTAGAGGTGGTAATGGGCTGGATGAGGGCTGATAAACTGGAGCTGAATCCTGATAAGATGAAAGTTCTGTTGGTTGGTGGTTCCCAAGTCCTGGAATTGGGTAAGCGACCTGTTCTGGATGGCGTTGCACTCCCTCTGAAGGAGCAGGTGCATAGCTTGGGAGTACTCCTAGATCCATTATTGTCACTGGAGGCCCAGGTGGACTCTGTGGCACGGCTGATCTGCCAGCTATGGCCTTTCCTGGACCGGGATAACCTAGCCACAGTAATACATGCTCTGATAGCTTCCCGATTAGACTACTGCAATGCACTCTACGAGGGGTTGCCCTTGTAGATGACTCAGAAGTTGCAGCCAGTGCAAAATGCAGCAACTAGATTGCTGACTAGAACATCTCATAGACACCATATAACACCAGTCTTAAAGGAATTGCACTAGCTGCCAATATGTTTCCGGTCGGAATTCAAGGTGTTGGTAATGATGTTTAAAGTCCTAAATGGCTTGGGACCTCATAGAATACATATAATCATAGAATAGCAGAGTTGGAAGGGGCCTACAAGGCCATCGAGTCCAACCCCCTGCTCAAGGCAGGAATCCACCCTAAAGTAGACCTTTTTATTCGCTCAGTATTTTAACACTTAATTTTAACTTAAATTTAAATTTTACTGTTTTAACTCTGTATTTTAATCTTATATCAATTTTGCTGCGTGGTTTTATCCCGGTTGTGCTTTTTATACTGTATTTTGTAATTGTGCTTTTAACCTGTTGGTTGTTTTATTGTGGTTTTAATTTTTATGAACTGCCCAGAGAGCTTCGGCTATTGGGTGGTATAAAAATGTAATAAATAAATAAATAAATAAATAAATAAATAAATAAATAAATAAACCTTTTAAGTATTTGAAGAGTGCTCTCATGTCTCCCCTCAATCTTCTCTTCTCCAGGCTAAACATACCCAGTTCTTTCAGTCTCTCTTCATAGGGCTTTGTTTCCAGACCCCTGATCATCCTGGTTGCCCTCCTCTGAACACGCTCCAACTTGTCGGCGTCGTTCTTGAATTGCGGAGCCCAGAACTGGACGCAATATTCTAGATGAGGCCCAACCAGGGCTGAATAGAGAGGAACCAGTACCTCACGTGATTTGGAAGCTATACTTCTATTAATGCAGCCCAAAATAGCATTTGCCTTTCTTGCAGCCATATCGCACTGTTGGCTCCTATTCAGCTTGCGATCTACAACAATTCCAAGATCCTTCTCGTTTGTAGTATTGCTGAGCCAAGTATCCCCCTCGATACTTGAAGGAACGCCTCTCCCTATATCTGACTGCCTGAGGCCTAAGATCTGTCAGAAGAGCCCTTCTCTGTGCTCCACCAACATGAGATATATGCTATGGTGGGACATGGGAGAGGGCTTTCTCTGTGGTGGCACCCTGGCTGTGGAATGCCCTCCCCCTGGAGGCCCAACTGGAGCCAGTACTGGCTTCATTTTTGCACCAAGTTCAGACATGGCTTTTTAACAAAGCCTTTGATGGCTAAATCCACCAGCCTGCACACTGTCATGTTTTAACTGGATTTTACTGCTTTAGAAATTTATATTGGTTTTAACATATTAATGGTTTAATTTGTTATAGAATTGTATATTTATAGTTCTATTTTATATGTATGATCGTATCTGTACACCGCCCCAAGAGCCTTGAGATATAAGGTGAGATGTAAATGTTTTAATAAATAAATAAAAATATTCCAGGGGCTTGGAATTGTTGTCTATTAGTGCTCCTTCTCCCCCATCAACTAACAGGAAATGTCAAAGTCTAAAGGTGGAGCCTTCAAATTAAGGATTCTTATGTCCCTAGAGGTGACTGGCATGTTCTTAAATGGAAAGAGAATGGTTCAAAAATAGATAATTAAAAAAAACCCACTCATCTGTTTAATGGAAACAATGGGAGCTTCAGCTATTGGGCGGTATAAAAATGCAATAAATAAATAAAAATAAAATTTCTAACAAGGAAACAGTCACTAGCAAGATTAAATATTTAGGGTCTTACGAGTGTTGATTTTGTGCTCGCAGGGGGATCAAAATTCAGTCATTTTCTGACAGCTTTCCCCACCCCAATGATGCAGAAAAATGTTTCAAAAATAGTAGGAGTGGGTAAACTGAACTGACAGGTGTTAATTACCTGGTCAGGGGGTGAGGCTAGAGTTTCGACTTTGTGTAGGAGAATGGAAATTCTGACTTATGCTTAATCATATGCAGTTATCTTCTTTTTCAGCATTTCAGTTGTTTGTTCTATTGTGTTAGTCGAAGGACAATATGCATAGCAAAGAAATCCACCAACAGCTCGCCTTTGCAGGCCCAGGCCCATTATTAGCCATTTCATGGGTGTGGGCCACTAGGCTTGGAGGGGCTAGGGACTGGCACACTACTTCCCCCCAATCAACTGCACTTGGCCTCTTCAGGAGGTTTGCAGAACCACAGCTCAAGGGATAAAACTGCTGCTTCAGAGTCCTAATCTGGGTTCCAGAATTCCCCAGATGCCCAAGCCCACTTCTTCTGGCCCAACCGCTTCCGTACAGCACCTTGGATAGCTCTTTTACAATCCTGGCAGGTTCTGACTGAAACCCGGAATGGATTTACATAGGGTGACCATATTTTGGCAACCAAAAAGGAGGACAACATGGTCGGCCCCCAAGGGGGCGTGTCCAGCACCAAGGGGGCGTGCCCACCTGAACATAGCCTTGGCCACATGTCTGATTTTACAGCACACATTCAAGACAAATCTGTTCTACATAGCATCTTAATGTTAAAATCACTGAAATAAAGAACAAGTGAGAGATTCAATGTATCTGAAATTAACTTCACTCACTCCTACTTTTGTAGGTTTTGCTGTACTTTGAAGCTTTTGCTATGCTTTGTGTGATACAGTCTCCCCTTCCCTCAAATATCTTTTCTGACTGTATCTTCACTCATTGCAAGCTGTTGTTGTTGTTAATAGGGTTTGTTACTGGCCGGACGGATGGCTGGCTTTTTTTAATTTCATTTTTTTTTAAAAGCATGTGTATAATTGTCACAAGTTTCTCTGCTCTAACATTAGGGTAGGTGTTCTGGCAGTTTACCTAAAGACTGGAGATCCCCTTAATGCCAAGGGCTGAAATTGCTCAGTATGCAAAACCCCAAAGAGGAGGTTTGACAACCTGAGTTCGAAGGATATGGCTCCAGCAGTTTTAAAACACAATAATTTTAAAACTTTGAACTTTTAAAAAAATCCTAAAAAAACAATGGATGAACAGATCTGATTCAAACCTGGCATGGCTAAATCTCTCCTTAAGAGCTATCATGGTGCCAACTTTCAGCCCTTTATCTTTTAAAAATGTCATTTAAAAATAATAATTTTAAAACCTCAAACAATTTTTTAAAATCCTAAAACTCAATGGATGGACAGATCTGTTTCAAACTTGGCATAGCTAAAGTCCTTGTTAAGAGCAATCATGGTGCCAACTTTTATCTCTTTATCTTTAAAAATAATTTTTTTAAAAAAAATTAAATCCTCAAATTTTAAAAAATTCCTAAAAATCAATGGATGAACAGATCTGTTTCAAATTTGGTGTGGCTAAAGCTCTACCTAAATCCTATCATGGTGCAAAGTTTCATCTCTTTATCTTTAAAAATGACAATTTTAAAAATAATAATTTTAAAACCTCAATTTTTAAAAAAATCCTAAAAAATCAATGGATGAACGAATCCGTTTCAAATTTGGTATGACTAAAGCCCTTCCTAAGAGCTACCATTGTGCCAAGTTTCATGTCTTTATCTTAAAAAAATGACAGAGTTATAAGCATTTTTGTTAATTCCCATTAGAGCTGCTCTTTGGAAAAATCTGGATTTCTCCTCCCCCTCCCAGATTTGTCATCAAAAACCTGGACAAATCTGGGCAAATCCAGTCATATGGTCACCCTAATTTACAGCCCCACTGAAATTGGATCCACCAGCCTCGACTGTTCTAATACAAATTCCAGAAACTGCCTCTGATGTGCATGGGCTGCTCAACAGAGAAATTGCTCTGGATTTGCTGAGGTGGTAATGTTGAAAACCACTGGTTTAAGTGAAACAATAGAAGAAGAAACAGGGAAGTATAGGCTCGGCTAAGAGACCAGCTTCATCAGGTTCCTCCATCAAATGTTATCTAGTAGAAGCTGTTTTATCAGTCCATTGCTGATGGAGAGATTGGGCTTCAGGGACTACAAGATGACTCCATTAGGGCCCTCCCTCAACTGTCACCTCGAAGCAGGCATTTGGTCAGGCTGCAGCAGAGGGAGAGATGGGACTGCAATGCTACTTCATCAGCTCTGCTAAAAGGCCAGCTTTATTCAGCTCCTTACTCAACTGGCATCTAGTAACAGCCGTGTCATCAGACTTCAGCAGAGGGAGAGAGATGGGACTGCAGGGCCGCTCCGTCAGCTCTGTTGCGAGACCAGCTCCATAGGGCTCAACTCCTTCAACTGTGTCCAGTCAAGCTGGTCATTATAAGAACTTTGTTACTTTAAGAACTGGTGCTTGTGTTTGCTTTCTCCCTTTTCCCTTCACCACCCCTTTTTTTTCTTTTGTGTTGCATCTTAGGCCTTTGCTACACCTACCTTAAAATCCACGACGGAGGAGGGGAGAGCCCGCGACACAACTATCGCGGGCTGTCGCCCTAGTCTAGAGTATTGCATCTAGTTCTGGGCTCCACAATTCAAGAAGGATGCAGACAAGCTGGAGCGTGTTCAGAGGAGGGTAATCAAGATGATCAGGGGTCTGGAAACAAAGCCCTATGAAGAGAGACTGAAAGAACTGGGTATGTTTAGCCTGGAGAAGAGAAGATTGAGGGGAGACATGAGAGCACTCTTCAAATACTTAAACGGTTGTCACCCAGAGGAAGGCCAGGATCTCTTCTCGATCTTCCCAGAGTGCAGGACACGGAATAACGGGCTCAAGTTAAAGGAAGCCAGATTCCAGCTGGACATCAGGAAAAACTTCCTGACTGTTAGAGCAGTACGACAATGGAATCAGTTCCCTAGGGAGGTTGTGGGCTCTCCCACACTAGAGGCCTTCAAGAGGCAGCTGGACAACCATCTGTCGGGGATGCTTTAGGGTGGATTCCTGCATTGAGCAGGGGGTTGGACTCGATGGCCTTGTAGGCCCCTTCCAACTCTGCTATTCTATGATTCTATAATTCTATGACAGGGAAGCATTAGGCAATGGATGTTCTGCCTTAGGGTAATGGGGTTGATCTGGATTATCTTTAGGGTATATTCCCCCACCCCCAGCTGGAATATTCCCATATCACTTCAATTCAAGTCCCTGAATTTTGCAGCTCCCCCTTTTAGTCCAACAAAAAAAGGGGGGGGGGGGACAATCCACTTTATTACTTCCCAATCCTTGACAGGAACAGCCAATTTTGCGATAACCCTTGAAGCATTGCTCCCTTGTCCACTCCTACCTACTCCCCAGTTACTGGCTGGAAAGCCCAGCTATTGCAGTAAATTGGGATGGATCTTTCTCTGGTTTCATAACCTAACACCTTGCCAAGAGCAGCAATCCCCTAGAGAGTGTCAAGATGCATTTGAAACACCTCCTGCTGAGGGGCGATTGGCACAAAATCGTGTTGGTTCCACAGCTACTTGTTTGCAAAGTACTACTGTTTAAAATTTGCCAAGCACAGTGCTGAATTTTCTCTTCCTTAAATCCCCCCTTCTCTCTCTCTCTCTCTCTCTCTTAAATAATACTCTTAAAACTTTGGGCAGGATCCATCCTAGTGTGGTCACAGTGCTTGTGTTTGGAAGGATTGCAGTGTGTCTCATCTATCAGCAGGCCCATGTCGTCAAGAATCAGGAATAGAACTGCACAGAACGTTCTCCCGTTAAGATGGTCATTCTCAAAGCTGGATGCACACAAGCTGGAGCGTGTTCAGAGGAGGGCAACCAGGATGATCAGGGGTCTGGAAACAAAGCCCTATGAAGAGAGACTGAAAGAACTGAGCATGTTTAGCCTGGAGAAGAGAAGATTGAGGAGAGACATGATAGCACTCTTCAAATATTTGTCACACAGAGGAGGGCCAGGATCTCTTCTCGTTCATCCCAGAGTGCAGGTCACGGAATAATGGGATCAAGTTACAGGAAACCAGATTCCAGCTGGACATCAGGAAAAACTTCCTGATTGTTAGACCAGTACAATAATGGAAGTGATTCCCTAGGGAGGTGGTGGGCTCTTCCACCCTAAGATGCAGCTGGCCAGCCATCTGTCAGGATATGGTGGATTCCTGCATTGAGCAGGGAATTGGACTCGATGGCTTTATAAGCCCCTTCTAACTCTACTATTCTATTATTCATTGCCTTTAAGGTTCTGGATTTTGGGCTGGATTACTGGCAGATGAGCCTCGTGTGGCGCAGAGCGGTAAAGCAGCAGTTTCTGCAGCTGAAACTCTCCCCATTGCCTGAGTTCAATCCCAGCGGAAGCTGGTTTCAGGCAGCCGGCTCTGGTCGACTCAGCCTTCCATCCTCCCGAGGTCGGTAAAATGAGTACCCAGCTAGCTGGGGGAAAGGTGATAAGGGCCGGGGAAGGCAACGGCAAACCACCCCGCTATAAGGCCTGCCAAGAAAACGTCAGCGAAAGCTGGCGTCCCTCCAAGAGTCAGCAATGACTCAGTGCTTGCACGAGAGGTTCCTTTCCTTTCCTTTTACTGGGTCAGTGCCATTTTTTTAAAAAAGTGGCTTCCTTCTTGGTAATACTGGGCCTGTTCAAATGCCATGCTAAGTCACGGTGGCTAAGCACTTTGAGGAAAACATTATGGCTTAGTATGTCATGTGAACCATGACTTAGCATGTCATGTTAACCATCAGTTAGGATGTCATGTGAACCATTCCTAACCATGGTGGCTACATAAATACCATTTAAACATGCTCGCTAACAATTTGCTGCAAAAGGATTATCGGTCTAACCATGGCTTAGCGTATTGTCTGAACATGTATTTTATACATGTTGTTGTAAACCGCCCAGAGAGCTTCGGCTGTGGGGCGGTATATAAATGTAAATAAATAAATAAATAAATATTGCTGTTCCCTGCCTTGATCAAATGGAGAGGTGGGTAAGAATTATTATTATTATTATTATTATTATTATTATTATTATTATTATTATTATTATCATCCCCCCTGACACCAATAGCTTCTCAGGGATCTCATAATGAATATGGTTATGCAATGCCATCATATAACCAATGAAAGCACAATGAATAGCACCTTTAGAATTATGATTTGTTTGAACTTAAACTTAGAGCCAGTTCACCACCCCACTGACATTGGAGCCACCAGCTTCCACTGTGTATAACCAATCGCATGCTATAGCTGCATATGCTTTCTAGATGATTTTTGAGGACCCTTCCAGCTCCGTGGTTCTGTTATTCTATATTCACATTTTCAATGGAGTGGGGCCTCGCTATTGTATGAGCAGCCCTGCTGCTTTAAAAAAAAAAAAGTGCCCGTGCCATCCCTGGACACGGCACATGTGTGTGGACCCAGGGGGAGGATCTTGGAACCAGGAAATCCCTTTCCCCTCCCTCCTAAAAAGCCAGGAGATGTAGAAAGAGTCAGAGAGAGAGAGAAAGAGAGAGAGACTTCTTCCTTCCTTCCTTCCTTCCTTCCTTCCTTCCTTTCCTCCTCCTCCTCCTCCTCCTCCTCCTCCTCCTTCTTCTTCTTCTTCTTCTTCTTCTTCTTCTTCTTCGTTTAGGAGAGCTAATACTGCATTCTGGCACCAGGTGTCGCTATTTCTAGTTTCTCTCATTGCTTAGTTGAACCAATGTGATTTTCTGTGATTATTGTCACACATTACTTGTGTTTGCTGCTATTGTGTGTGTTTCCCCTTACATCTGGACCAAACCTGTCTTCTGACCAAGAAAAAGGTTCACAGAGAGAATATACCTGGAACTCCTGGGAGGCTAGAACCATAATACCTCACTTTTGTTTGTAGCTGCCCTTGGGTAAACTGCTGGAGCTATGGCAGTGAAGAGTGCCCGCCAGATACCAGACTGTCTCCTTCTTACCCAGTCTGGCTATAAAGAACTCCTGTTCAGGCTGTGATTTTGCCTGTGCAATCATAGGCTGTTGCTAGACAAGGGTTTAGCCCATGCTGATACCCGGGCTCACCCCTGTGCGTCCAGACGATTCACAGGGGATCCCGGGGTCAGCCAGGGCTAAACCCTCCCTTGACCCAGGATAACTGGATCCGCTTGTGGCCCGGTATTTCAGCAGCCCGGGGCTGTGGGAGGTCTAGCTGGTTCCATGGCTTTTCCCGGCTATGCGGCTTACTCACAAGTAGCCAGGAGAAGCCGCGCAATGGGCACAGCGCTCCATAGTGTTGTGCCCATTGGGCTGGGGGGGGGAATCACAAGGAAGAGAGAGATGGGGGACAGGGGGGAAGAGGGGACCTGGCAGGAGAGATGGGGGGAAGAGCAGAGCCAGGGAGGGGAGATCACGGCCGGGGGGTGGGAAGGGGCATTGGACACGGTGAGTGGGGGAGGGCAGATGGGCGAGTGAGTGAGTGGGGTTGCGGACATGGTGAGCAGGGGGGCAGGGGTGAGCAAGCGGGCGGGGGGCATCAGACATTGGGGGGAATCAGGGACACGGGGGAGCGGGGAACCCTTTAAAAAAAAAGACTTACCTTATCATAGAATCATAGAATAGCAGAGTTGGAAGGGACCTACAAGACCATCGAGTCCAACCCCCCGCTCAATGCAGGAATCCACCCTAAAGCATCCCTGACAGATGGTGTCCAGCTGCTTCTTGAAGGCCTTCGGCTATTGGGCGGTATAAAAATGTAATAAATAAATAAACAAAATAAATAAATAGTGTGGGAGACCCCACAACCTCCCTAGGTAACTTATTCCATTGTCGAACTGCTCTAACAGTCAGGAAGTTTTTCCTGATGTCCAGCTGGAATCTGGCTTCCTTTAACTTGAGTCTGTTTTTCTGTGTCCTGCACTCTGGGAGGATCGAGAAGAGATCCTGGCCCTCCTCTGTGCGACAACCTTTTCAGTATTTGAAGAGTGCTCTCATGTCTCCCCTCCATCTTCTCTTCTCCAGGCTAAACATGCCCAGTTCTTTCAGTCTCTCTTCAGAGGGCTTTGTTTCCAGGCCCCTGATCATCCTGGTTGCCCTCCTCTGAACACGCTCGTTGGTGCGCTCCTGCGCACATGGCCCCTTTAAGTTTTTTTTAAAAATGGCCGATGCAACGGGGCTTTCCCTTACCCCGTCGCGTGTCACGTGTAGACTGGGGCGACGGCCCGCACTAGCTGCAGTGTGGCCTCCCCCCTACTCCCCACCGGATTAACAGGTAGGTCTAGCAAGGCCAATAGACTTTATTGTGAGCCCTTCTTGACATCTTCCTACAGCTTAGCTCTGACATCAGTCATATTAATTGCATTTTCTAAGTAGAAAATGCACAAGGAGGTGACGGTGTGGGCCATAGTTGTTGTTGTTGTTTTGCAAAAGAAGCTCTCTGATCCTGTTTTTTAAATGGAATGTGGCCACCAGCTGTTGCATCAGTACAACTGGAAATGCTAGGAGCTTCCATAATTCATGCTTTTCTTCTGGTCCAATGTGCACCTTCATGCCCTATCCCATCCAGCTGTTACATGGTGGAAACCAAACGGCAGAGCAAATCTGTTTGGATGGGTTACATCTGGTGCATAAATACATAATGATACTTCTCTGAAGGCACCTTCTAGGCACTCCAGCAATTGTGGAATTTAAACTAGGACAGTTATTCTTTTTCTTTAAAATAAAGTTAAAAACAGAATGGGCTCAGGACAACACCTCCACTGTGTGCGAGAGATTTTTCATAAGTCAAATTTATTTCTTGTTATTGCCTCTCTGGGAAGGGAAGAAACCAAAATCGTTCAGGTTTCTGGAAAACTAAAAAAGTCAATCTTGGATTTTGAATAGAATCTGGCGGCTGGGTATAGAATCCCTTAGCTTGAGTCCCCCCTACACATACACACACACACACACACACACACTACCTGCTGTTATGTCCAATCACAAATAGCCCTTCTTCTAGGGGAGGACCTAGGTGTCCATGCTGCAGCCCCTGGACGTGGGCAACTTTCATCAGCCAGAAGTTCCAGTCTTCTCGTATAAATACATCTAGGCTTAATCTACACCAAGCATGATATTTTCTCTCCCGCTCCCCACCGATGGGGGGCCTATTAACAATGCCTTTATGGGTAGGGTGACCATATAAAAAGGAGGACAGGGCTCCTGTATCTTTAACAGTTGTATTGAAAAGGGAATTTCAGCAGGTGTCATTTGTATATATGAAGAACCTGGTGACATTTCCTCTTCATCACACCAGTTAAAGATGCAGGTGTCCTGCCCTCTTTTAAATCTGGTCGCTCTAGTATAGCTCCTGCACCTTTAACTGTAGTGATGAAGAGGGAATTTCACCAGGTTCCCCATATATACAAATGACACCTGCTGAAATTCCCTTTTCTATGCAACTGTTAAAGATACAGGAGCCCTGTCCTCCTTTTCATATGGTCACCCTATTTATGGGCCCCATCGGTGGGAGGGGGGCACATAGGCCTCAGCTAGACCTATGGTTTATCCTGGGATTGTCCCGGGGTCATCCCTGCCTGCTCCCAGGATATCCTGTGTGTCATTTACATGAACAGGGATGACCCCAGGACGATCCCAGGATAAACCTTAGGTCTAGCTAAGGCCTCAATTTTCCCAAGGCCACCATTAGAGGGGAGAAGAAAACATATGCAATTTCCACAGCCTTGGGGCCATTGGAAAGTGCATAATTCTCCTGGCACACCATTGAGGGCCTGGAAATTGTGCATTGCTGAGTGCTTGACAGGGCCACCCACCCAGAACAGTAGGGTGACCCTATGAAAAGGTAGGACAGGGCTCCTGTATCTTTAACAGTTGTATTGAAAAGGGAATTTCAGCAGGGGTCATTTGTATATATGGGGAACCTAGTGAAATTCCCTCTTCATTACAACAGTAAAAGCTGCAGGTGCCCTGCCCTCTTTTAAATCTGGTCATTCTATATAGCTCCTGCAGCTTTAAATATGGTGATGAAGAGGGAATTTCACCAGGTTCCCCATATATACAAATGACAACTGCTGAAATTCTCTTTTCTATGCAACTGTTAAAAATACAGGAGCCCTGTCCTCCTTTTCATAGGGTCACCCTACAGAACAGGGCCAGCTGAGCAGCACTTGATGAACTCACGGGGTGGGCATCTCGTGAGTTCTTCATTGCCTAGATTGAAGCTGGAGTCTTTGGCATGCAAAGCAGGAACCCTACCACTGAGCTCTTCAAAGGCATAAAGATGGCAATATATGGTGTGGCTTTACTATTGTACAGCTTGGATTTTTAATTATTATTGTTTAAAGGAATGTTAACCACAAAGCCAAGAGTGAGCTAATTAGAAAATTGCAGAATTATAGATCATCAGGAAATCTTTAGGCAAATGCATCAAGAAACATCCATGTGAGGTTCCCAAATACGATGAGAATGCAATTTCACACTTCTGTATGTTTGTAGAACTCGTCAGTTTGAATCTTTATTCCAGGTGTATTTGTAACAACAAAGGCTCTATATTTGGGATGTATGAGAATTACTTTTATGTTTGCAAAACATGAATGCGTGCCCTTTTCACAATCCCAAACGTAGCTGTCAAAAATATTTAAAATTACCAGACGTTGGCTAATATTCAATTTGTGTAACTTTCCCTGTTGTCAGGATCAGCTACTAGTGATGAGTACTTTCAGGATCCAGGTCGGAGCTCACAGGGCTGCTCTGCT
This sequence comes from Elgaria multicarinata webbii, assembly GCF_023053635.1. Lineage (NCBI taxonomy): Eukaryota > Metazoa > Chordata > Lepidosauria > Squamata > Anguidae > Elgaria > Elgaria multicarinata. The sequence goes on along the minus strand of NC_086177.1, from coordinate 111,123,374 downwards.
GCAGAGTGCTGGCAGGACTCAGGCCCTGGCCAGCAGCAGTTCATGATAGGGTAATTCTGTGCAGCTGGGAGCAGCTAGAGTCAGGGCTGTTTAAGACCCACATTGTGACACCAGCATTTGCCACATCAACATCATTCCTGTGGTGCTTGGCTCTTGTTACCTTGTTTGTGCCAGACCTCTGACTGCTCTTTGGACTATGCTATTGCCTCTGCCACGCCTTGTTTGTTCCTGACCTTGGACTGTTCTTTGGACTGGGGATGTGCTCTGCTTCTCCTCGGACTGGAGAAGCAGGAGCGGATCAGGAGGCTTCGCCTCTGCTTAAGGCGTAGGCGAAGAGGATCGGGGGAGCAGCAGAGCGTTGCGGAGTGGATTGAGGTGAAGGCGGATCAGAGCAGAGCGGCCCCTAGGCGGATCGAGGCGGGGTGGAGCAGGCAATTTGCGGATCGGGCGCAAAGAGGATCGGGGGGGTCTGTGCATATCCCTACTTTGGACTATGCCACATTGTGGTTATACCAGTAAACTGCTCTATCCTAAACAGCTTGTGCGTGGGTTAGTCTTTGTACACCTTCGCTCTCCAAGGTACACCTTCGCTCTCCAAGGAGCGCACTCAGTCTGCGCTCTCAGCCGCCCACGTCTTGGACTGTTACACCTGTTCAGTTTTTGGAAATTTCCAAATTTGCACAAATTTAAAAATGTGTAAGGGGAAACTTGCACAACTTTGGACATTTATGCAATTTGGGGGATTTCTGTGCAAGTTCTTCATTCAATAGCCATTGGTTTTGCATGCATGATTGGTTGATTGCATTTCTATACCACCCAATAGACGAAGCTCTCTGGGCAGTCCACCATTTACATGCAACGAATAGCAATCATGAATGTGAATGTAAATCAGGTGCAAGATGAGCTGAAGTTGAGAAAACACTGACAAGTTCAAACATTACTTATTTACCCAGGCCTACTCTACAGTTAAGGCTGTAAAAAGGCCAGAAGGAGGGAGAGTGAGCAGGGGGGTGTACCCCTAAATTTTCTCTGCTCCCTATTTTTTTTTTTTTTTACAAATAAATGATTGAAACCTAGTCCACAATTTTGTCTTTAAGAGGCTTGCAAACCAGATAAACTGCCTCCTACTTTTTGGTGTGTGACCCCGGACTGGAAAAGTTGCTTGTGATAAAATAAACCATCTGCAAGTCCCATTTCATAAAACAAAAAACAAAAAAACCCTGTGAAACGAGGATTCCTGTGACTCCTCTCTCCAATAGCCATAATGTAAGCTAGGATGATGGAAAGATCTCCCTTTGTCAAAACCAAAAAAACAAAACCTCATGCAGCTTTTTGGGATTGGGAAGGGCTATCAATTAATGGAGACACACTTAATTTTGCACTTTCAAACTAGGGTGACCATATGAAAAGGAGGACCGGGCTCCTGTATCTTTAACAGTTGTATTGAAAAGGGAATTTCAGCAGGTGTCATTTGTATATATGGAGAAGGACCTGGTGAAATTCCCTCTTCATCACAACAGTTAAAGCTGCAGGTGCCCTGCCCTCTTAAATCTGCTCACGCTAGTATAGCTCCTGCAGCTCTAATTGCTGTGATGAAGAGGGAATTTCACCAGGTCTCCATAATACAAATGACCCTTGCTGAAATTCCTTTTTTTTTTTGCAACTCTTAAAGATATAGGAGCCCTGTCCTCCTTTTCATATTTTCACCCTATTTCAAACCAAACCTTTAATTTCTCACTTCTCTGAATTTTCCAATGGAGTCCTTCTATCAAAAGAGATGAATACAGAAAGGTGTATATTAGGGGAAGTTGCACAAAAAATGCCTATATTCATGGAAAAGGCATTCAAAAATTCACTATGTTAGGGAACTCACTTGCAAAAATGTGGATATTGGTCAACATTATGTATCAAAACGCCTGTATTAGGAGAAATGCACACAAAAATCTGCAAATGTTCATGCAAACCTTTGAAATAAAACTTCTCAAAGTTTGGGACAAACTAAATTTAAGTTTGGAAAAATGAGAAATTGAGGGAAAGAAAGAACAGACGGGTTTGTGTCCATCCCTGGTAGCTTTTTCATTCTGTACGGGGGGGGGGGGGGGGAAGCATGAGATTTCACCTCTAGTTCTGCTTCCAAGCTACTGCTGATCACCATGGCGGGTGACTCACGCTACAGCCGATTGCTAGTGCTGGGTTGTCCCCTTGTCCTGATGCTGACATCAGTCATGGTGACCCTATGAGCCACTGAGAAGACATCTGATCTCTAACATGTACACAATAACCTCATCAGGGATCCCCAGGGCTCTTCCTTTTCTGAGATCCTGCTCTATCACCTCAGATCCCTGGCTCAGTGGAATAGTTTCACAGTCACAGGGAACCGCGTAAGTGTACATCTGGAACATCTCTGTAGGGTGGCATGGGGGTACGTGGCGTTGATGGGGCAGCAGTTGGGGCAAAATGCATGTCCATGTTAGGTTTTTGAAAGAGCAATAACAGTATATTTCCCATTAATATATTTTCTCCAGAGCAAGTCCAATCGATTTGAATGGAGCATACATCCAAGTAACCCTGTGTAGGACTGCGGGGTTATTTAAATTTTCCATTTTATGATTCAGTGAGAATTTGTGTGTGAAAGTGTCTTTTCTTCAAGTAGCCAGAGGGGTCCAGCAATGGGGGTGGGGGCAAGTTACTTGCCCCCTCTCTCGCACACACATACCCCAGCTCTGCTCATGCATCTCTGTAAATCAAGTGTTCTTCTTCAGATCCGAGCAGTAATGCATCCTCTTGTAACAATGCAGCTCATTTCAGAGGACCAAATGCCCCCAGCTGCCCTGCAAGGGGTGGGAGCTGCAATTGGCAAGTTTGGTGGTGCATTGAAAACACATCCCTCCTCCCCTCCTTGCCTTGATTCACATTATAACGCATCATTTCTCGTTCCTCCCACTGCTGTTCCTTTGCTCGACTGTTCCTTCCCACACAGCCTACATTTGGTACAGCAATTCATCCACAAGCCACACTCAGCCCCGGAGCTGTGATGCTGCTTCCGTCCTTTCGCTGCCGTTGCCACATCATCATTCCTCACCACCAGCTCACCGGACTAAGATCCTGATGCATCTGCTCTGGAGGCACCGTCTGGTGTCTACCAGCCTCCCTCCTCATCTATGCAATACCTCTGTGGGCGCTTCCAGACCAAGGTCTCCTTTCTCCAGTATGTCAGAGACATTCAAATGTATGGGAGCCAAACAGGACTCTCACAATGCTAATAGTAGAGCGTTCCATGCAAAAAGAGCCTCGTGTGGCGCAGAGCGGTAAAGCAGCAGTTTCTGCAGCTGAAACTCTCCCCATGGCCTGAGTTCGATCCCAGCGGAAGCTGGTTTCAGGCAGCCGGCTCGGGTCGACTCAGCCTTCCACCCTCGCGAGGTCGGTAAGATGAGTCCCCAGTTAGCTGGGGAAAAGGTAATAATGGCCGGGGAAGGCAACGGCAAACCACCCCACTATAAGGCCTGCCAAGAAAACGTCATCGAAAGCTGGCGTCCCTCCAAGAGTCAATAATAACTCAGTGCTTGCACGAGAGGTTCCTTTCCTTTTTCCTTCCATGCAAAAAGCCCCATGTTTGGTCACTGGTGTAGATCTCAGGTAAGCAAGACTGCAGTGGTGCAGTTAGAGCCAGAGTTCTGAGGGACCCCAGGACGGTACTTTTTCATGGGTGCCAGCTGCATGAGCATTCTCTGTTCCCTGTAAGCTGAGCTGCAGTCCCCACAATAGCTGGGGGAGATAATGGGCATGTCTACACCAGCCATTTATCCCAGGATCGTCCCAGGATCATCCCTGTGCATCCAAATGACACACAGGGGATTCCGGGAGCAGGCAGGGGCGACCCCTCCATTTTCCTGGGATAACCCTTAGGTGTAGAAAGGGCCAATGAATGCGCTGAGCAGTGATATAAAGTTCTGAGCTATCCCTGCTGTAATGCAAGGTATTTTGGGGTGGCCTGATCTCGAAGGGGCAATGAAGACTCATAGGCCTTTGCCAGACCTACCTCAAAATCCGGGCATGAGAAGGGGCGAGCCTGCGATGCAAGTATCACGGGCTGTTGCTCTAATCCACACATCAGGCGTGACAAGGGGAAGGAAAGCCCCATCACGTCCGACATTTTATTTTTGGTTTAAAGGGGCCGCTGTGCACGAATGCTGGAGGGTGAGGTTTTTTTAATATATATCAAGGTGGTGACAGCAATAGACAACTCTCTGTCCTGGGAATGAGATGACCTCCATCTTGCATGGTCCAATTATTTTTTTAAAAAAAATAATCCTGGTGGGCCTTAAGAGCTGAAGAAGTGTTTTCTGGATCACAGTAAGAACCAGCATTAATTGCAAGAATCCCAGCAATCAACAGGAATCAGGTGATCCATGGGGAAATTAAGCCTGTAGTCCGTTGGCGGACCATTGTCTGCTCATTCCTGCCCTATTCCTTATCTGGCTGCCTGATTTGATGGTAGTCTTGGGGGGAATGTCCCAGTGAATGATGATGGATTTGGATCACAATTCAACTCCCATCAAGTCCATGCCACCTCCTTTTTGACACTTACTCTCCCATGCTTGTTTTTCCCATTACCCTTCGCAGCAATCAGTCCTTCTGGATGATCAACATTTCCATCCTCCACCACCGCTCTGTTAAATTGACCATATCCTTCCCCAGTGGAAGTGCATTGATTGTTGATGTTCCATGATTGATCTTTTCACCCACCGCAAATGGAATGCTTTTCAAAGTGCCGCAGACATTGCCAGCGAATGCAGGGATGGAGGCTCATGGTGGAGCAATGAGTCACAGCTAGGATATTGAGGTTATTGCTCCTCTATGTGATGATTCACACATGCGTGTTCTCTATCAGGAAAGTATCTTATCCATCAATCGATTGTCCTACAGCTGATTGTATGAAATTGTGATTGTGTGAAGAAGCACTCTATTTGAAGCAGTATGGGAGGATGTGAAATGTTGGTGATTGCTTGACCTACAGTGGCTTTGATGCACATGGAAGACATTACTTGATGTTGCCGTCATGGGGTGAAAACAGGCCTGTGTGGTCTCAACTTTTGTGTCTTGTGGATTTCATCATGAATCTCAAGCTTAAGGAAGTTAATTACAAAGCACCAGTAGTAAAGACTATAACTACTGTTATCAGACCGAAGGCCTATCTAGTCCAGCATTCTGTTCCTGCACTGGCCGGTTAGCTGCCTATGGGAAGACCCCAAGCCAGATATGAGTGCAAAAGCACCCTCAAGCACATGTTGCACAGCAACTGGTGCAAAGAGGCATACTGCTGGTGCCTATGATATTAGAGGCAATGTATAGCCATCATGACTTGTAGCCGAGTAAGGGAAGTGGAGTCCTTGGGCAGGCGAGAAACATGGCATCAGAGGAGCGGAGGGCACGAGCGGGGTAATAGTGTGAGATAAGAGAGGAGAGATAGGCAGGAGCTAGACCGTGAAAAGCTTTGAAGGTCAACAGGAGAAGTTTATATTGGATTCTGGAGTGAATTGGAAGCCAATGAAGAGATTTCAGAAGTGGAGTGACATGGTCAGAGCGGCGGGCCAAGAAGATGATCTTAGCAGCAGAGTGGTGGACAGAGACCAGCGGACTGATGTGAGACGAAGGAAGGCCAGAGAGAAGAAGGTTGCAGTAGTCCAACCGAGAGATAACCAGTGCGTGAACGAGAGTCTTGGCAGAAGAGACAGACAAAAATGGTCGAATCCTGGCAATATTATACAGGGTCTTGCTTTTTACTGTGTTATCTGTACAGCACCATGTACATTGATGGTGCTATATAAATAAATAATAATAATAATAAATAATAACAAGCTGTCTGCACTGGTGGTCATCACTATAACCCATGGTAGCTAATTCCAAAGTTTAACAAATCACTGTGTGAAGATGTACTTCCTTTTATCTGTTCTGAAATTCCCAGCATTTAGTTTCACTGAAAGCTCCATCTGACAAGCATTTTATTGTACTCTCGTTACTGGGCACTCATGGAGTTTGCTCAGGTCCTTCACGTGACATTATCTGCCTCTCGCCTCTTCAGGCCTTCCTCGCGTGGAAAAAAAATCCCTCTTTAAGTCTGATTTTTAAAAAAAAACTCGGAATTGCTGCTCTCTCCTGCCTTGTGCTTCTTGTGTACTTCCTCTTTTGAAAAGAGGAAGTAACTGAGGAACGAAAATAGGATGGCAGGGAGTGTGTTAACCCCCGGTGCGATGGAGCTTTAAGTGACTCCAGGTTCTAATATTATGAGAGAGATCATCACGCCTTTTGGGGGTGTGATGATCAGAACTGTACCCAGAATTCCAAATGTGGTTGCACTGTAGATCTGCATAAATGAGTTATTTGTGGTTTTGTTTTTTATTTATTTATTTATTTATTTTATTTCATGTATATACCGCCCCACAGCAGAAGCTCTCTGGGCAGTTTACAACAATTAAAAATAGTAAACATAAAAGTATACAAAATTTAAAAACCATCAAAAACATAAAACAGTATAAAAACAACAGTATCCATTTAAAAACAACCATACTAGGGTCCATTAAAAACAAACTTAACATTGTTAAATGCTGTTAAAATGCCTGGGAGAAGAGAAAAGTCTTGACCTGGCGCCTGAAAGTTAACAATGTTGGTGCCAGGCGAGCCTCATCGGGGAGATCATTCCACAGTCAGGGCCACCACTGAAAAGGCCCTCTCCCTTGTTGCCATCCTCCGAGCTTCCCTTTCCTAATGATCCCCATCATGGAATTTGCCTTTTTTCATTGGGTTGACATTTTCACTAAGCTGCCAAACACAACTTCAAGATTCCTTCTGTGATCTATCAGTCACTACCAGCTCAAAACCCATCAGTGTATGGCAGTTAGATTTATTTATTTATTTATTTATTGCCAGAAAGTACAATGGTAACACCATATCCAAAAGGTCACCGGCAAGGTTAATGAGATTTGTCACGGAAGCTATTAGAGATAAGAAAGCATCCTTTTGAAACTGGGGTCTTGCCCAATCAAGAAGAACAAAAAGGAACACAAACATGGTCAAAGGAAGTGCAAAAAGACTATTTGGGAACAGCAACAATGACGACGACAACAACAACGTATATTGATGGGCATATCAAACCTGCTTACATATTTTACTATATTAAGTAGCGTATAAGTATTTAATAAATAAATATCACTAACAATATTCAGACTCACAATTACAACAACAGCAACAACTATAATACCTTTAAGTATATCAGAAGCAGAAAAACAGCTAGGGAGGTAGTTGTGAGCCCATACATGAAGGTAATCAAAAATGAGTGCTGATATAGTGCAGTAGTTAGCAGACTGAGCTATGAAACAGGAAATGCCTTGTATGCATCTAGGCACAGTCATGATTAACACACTAAGGCCATAGCTAGACCTAAGGTTCATCCTGGGATCATCCAGGGTTCGCCCCTGCCTGAGCACTGGATCCCCTGTGTGTCACCTAGATGAACAGGTTTGATCCCTGGACGATCCAGGGATAAACCTTAGGTCTAGCGATGGCCTGGGATAGAAAAGGGGATCCAGTGCTCAGGCAGGGGTTGGGTGCCATCAGTATGCTGATGATACTCAGCTCTACTTCGCCTTGTTGTCGGAGTCAGCTGGGGCTGTGAAGGCGCTGGACCAGTGCCTTGAGGCTGTAATGGGCTGGATGAGGGCCAATAAACTGAAGCTGAATCCCGATAAGACGGAAGCTCTGTGGATTGGTGGTTCCCGAGTCCGGGAATTGGGTAAGCGACCTGTTCTGGAGGTGGTGGCGCTCCCTCTGAAGGAGCAGGTGCGTAGCTTGGGAGTACTCCTTGATCCATCATTGTCACTGGAGGCCCAGTTGGACTCTGTGGCACGGCTGATCCGCCAGCTATGGCCTTTCATGGACCGGGATAACCTAGCTACAGTAATACATGCACTGGTAACTTCCCGATTAGACTACTGCAATGCACTCTACGTGGGGCTGCCCTTGAAGATGATGTGGAAGTTGCAGCTAGTGCAAAATGCAGCAGCTAGACTGCTGGTGGGTACATCTTACAGAGACCACATAACACCAGTCTTAAAGGAACTGCACTGCCTGCCTATACACTTCCAGTCGGAATTCAAGGTGCTGGTAATGATGTTTAAAGCCCTAAACGGCTTGGGACCTCGATACTTGAGGGAGCACCTCTCCTTATATATGCCTGCCCGAGACTTGAGATCTGTTGGAGGAGCCCTTCTCTGCATCCCACCAATGTAACATATACGTTATGATGGGACAAGGGAGAGGGCTTTCTCTGTGGTGGCACCCCGGCTGTGGAACGCCCTCCCCTTGGAGGCCCGGTTGGCGCCAACATTGATTTCATTTAGACGCCAAGTAAAAACATGGCTTTTTAACAAAGACTTTGATGGTTAAACTCACTGGCACATTGTTTTAACTGTTCTAACTGTATCTATTGCTTTTAAATTATATATTTATAATATATATAAATATATTATAAATGCCCATCATGAGGGGGGGGGGTTTGAAGGGGGGGGAAAGCAACCCAAGAACCGGAAAACCAAACTCCCAGAGGACCAGTTGAATTCAGAACAGATATGAGCCAACAGTGCGATATGGCTGCAAGAAAGGCAAATGCTATTTTGGGCTGCATTAATAGAAGTATAGCTTCCAAATCACTTGAGGTACTGGTTCCTCTCTATTCGGCCCTGGTTAGGCCTCATCTAGAATATTGCGTCCAGTTCTGGGCTCCGCAATTCAAGAACGACGCAGACAAGTTGGAGCATGTTCAGAGGAGGGCAACCAGGATGATCAGGGGTCTGGAAACAAAGCCCTATAAAGAGAGACTGAAAGAACTGGGCATGTTTAGCCTGGAGAAGAGAAGACTGAGGGGAGACATGATAGCACTCTTCAAAGACTTAAAAGGTTGTCACCCAGAGGAGGGCCAGGATCTCTTATCGATCCTCCCAGAGTGCAGGACACGGAATAATAGGCTCAAGTTAAAGGAAGCCAGATTCCAGCTGGACATCAGGAAAAACTTCCTGACTGTTAGAGCAGTATGACAATGGAATCAGTTACCTAGGGAGGTTGTGGGCTCTCCCACAATAGAGGCCTTTAAGAGGCAGCTGGACAACCCTCTGTCAGGGATGCTTTAGGGTGGATTCCTGCATTGAGCAGGGGTTTGGACTCGATGGCCTTGTAGGCCCCTTCCAGCTCTGCTATTCTATTATTCTATGATTGTCTTGTGGATTCTTTTCTCACAGCAATTGCTTTGGCTGTTGCAAAGGCAGGGGAGAAATGTGAATTGCCCATGTTTGGCTGAAGAGCTGGTCTGCCCACCAGCCATGACGCCCTGCATGTAATAACAAAGGAGACTTGATTAACTGACTCACCATGCCAAGGAGGGGGAGAAGGGGGGGAAACCATTATTTATATATGTATGTAGTATACGTACATAATAGTGGGCTTTTAATTTGAATCTGCTGTTTAGATTGGCTGGCATTTCAACAGCTGAGGGGGCTGCCCCTCATCTGAGCTGTCAGTCTGACTCACTTGCTCCAAGGGTTTGGCAGGAAAAGAGAGCTGAACATGGGGAAGAGAGAGAGAGAGCAAAAAATGAGAAACAGCGGAACGCTGTCACAGGATGTCACAGGAGCCGTGGAAAGAAGGAGACGCACACACATGATCAGATATAATTGCACACACATTGATACGGAACAGAAGAGCCCTGCAGGATAGGACCAAATGTTCATCTGATCTAGCTCTCACAACTGCTTTCTCACAGGGGCTAACTATATGCCCCCAGGAAAACCACAAGCAGGGCATGGAGGCAACAGCACTCCCTGCTGTTTCCCCACTGGCAACTCATATTTAGAGGCCTAATGTTTCTGAACATGGAGCTAGTATAGAATCACAGAATCATAGAATAGCAGAGTTGGAAGGGGCCTACAAGGCCATCGAGTTCAACCCCCTGCTCAATGCAGGAATCTTCCTTAAAGCATTCCTGACAGGTGGTGGTCCAGCTGCCTCTTTGAAGGCCTCAAGGGTGGGAGAGCCCACGACCTCCCTGGGTAACTGGTTCCATTGTCGTACTGCTCTAACGATCAGGAAACTTTTTCCTGATGTCCAGTCAGAATCTGGCTTCCTGTAACTTGAGCCCATTCTTTTGTGTCCTGCATTCTGGGATGAGTGAGAAGAGATCCTGGCCCTCCTCTGCGTGACAACCTTTTAAGTATTTGAAGAGTGCTCTCATATCTCCCCTCAACCTTCTCTTCTCCAGGCTAAACATGCCCAGTTCTTTCAGTCTCTCCTCATAGGGCTTTGAATGTTTCCAGACCCCTGATCAACCTCATTGCCCTTCTCTAAACACACTCCAGCTTGTCTGCATCCTTCTCTTCCTCCAAGAATTTGTCTAATCCCCTTCTAAACCAGTCCAAGGTACTGCCTGATCCCGTGGCATTTTTTGTGGTGTGAAGAAAGACTTCCTTTTGTCTGAACTTACTGCAATTCAGTTTTGTTAGATGCCGACTTCTAATGTTATCATAAACAGATGAATGGTCTGACTTCCTACATTCCTAAGGTCACCTCTACAAAGATGAATTTAAAGCTAGTGATAAAGGCATGGAAGGAGGAGTGACATAACTTTGATCATTCTACATGAGAAGTGTACATGTGGTTGGCTTGAGAGGAAACACACTTCCAGGAACAAGATGGCAACACAAGAGTTTGTGTGGAAAGGAAAGAAAGATAGGTGATTTCATAAGTGACAGAGAAGAGGACACCTTTAAAATTAAGGATCCAGTCCTTTCTCCAGCCAGCCACTTAGCCTTGGGGTGTTGGAGAAATCAGCAATGGATACGAATGAGTTCAGATTGCTATGAATCCAACCTGCAGATTCTGCAATAAACCAGCTTCCCCCCCCCCCCCGCCACATTTTGCAGATTCTGAGAACTTGTGGATCGTTTTTTTAAAAAAGAAATGTGAGCTTGAACAAGAGCACATTAGTGCAAATGTGTAATTGCAAACAGGAACTCAATTCTTGTACTGATTGGTGAGAGATTCAGGACAGATTAAAGGAAGCACTTCTTCACACAGCACATAGTTAAACTATAGAATTTGCTACTACAAGACATAGTGATGGCCACCAATTTTAATTGCTTTAGAAGGGGATTGGACCAGTTCTTGGAGGAGAAGGCTATCAATGGCTACTAGTCCTGATCCCTATGTGCTACCTCCAGTAACAGAGGCGGTAAGCCTGTATGCACCAGTTGCTGGGGAGCGTGAGTGGAAGGTTGATAGTTTACTCATGTCCTGCCTGGTCGACAGCTGGTTGGCCACTGTGTGAAAAGAATGCTGGACGTGATGGGGCCTTGGTCTGATCCAGCATGACTTTTCTTATGTTCTAATGTACATCCCGAAGAAAAAATCTGATTCTGTCAGCAAGTAGTTGTTAGAACAAAAGAGCCCTGACAATCCGTGAAACATAGAATGGATATAACAAAGATCCTGTCCAGTCGAAATAGTAAGCCATGGTGGTTAAGCATTTTGAACTAAACGTCATGATTTAGCATGTCATGTGAACCACAGCTTAGCATGTGGGATAGCTAATACCCTGGAAGACAGAAACAAACTTCAAAGTGATCTAGATAGGCTGGAGTGCTGGGCTGAAAACAACAGAATGAAATTGAATAGGGATAAATGCCAAGTTCTACATTTAGGAAATAAAAGCTAGGGGTGTGCACGGACCCCCCGCTCCGCCCCGCGGGCCGATCCAAAAATGTCGGATCGGCCTGCTCCGCTCCGCGCCGCCCATACTCCGCTCCTCTTCGCCGTGGAGCTCCAGCTCCGAATCGGAGCTCCGCAGTGGAGGGGAGTGGTGCCAGGTAAGGTCGGGAGAGGAGGGGGGGTTACCGGGCCCTGCCGCCGTTGCCGCCCGTGCGGCTACGGCGGCAGAGCCCGGTAAGGGACCAAGGGGGAGGGGGGCCTTACCTGCCTCCGTCTGTGGTCCGTCGGCTTCTTCAATTGAGCCCGCGGTTCAGCCAGGAAGTCTGGGCCGTGCGGCCTAGACTTCCTGGTTGAACTGCGGGCTCAATTGAAGAAGCCGAGGGACCGCGGATGGAGGCAGGTAAGGGAGAGGAGGGGGGTTACCGGGCCCTGCCGCTGTCGCCGCATGGGCGACAGCGACAGCGGCAGGGCCCGGTAAACCCCACTTACCTTTCCGGCGGAGCTCTGGATCGAGGTGAAGGATCCGCCTTCACCTCGATCCTCTTCGCCACGCTCCGCCAGCCCCCCAATCCTCTTCACCTCCGCTTTAAGGGGAGGCGAAGCACCCTGCTCCGCTTCTAATTCGCTGGTCTGATTAGAAGCGGTGCACATCCCTAATAGAAACCAAGTGCACAGTTACAAGATGGGGGATACTTGGCTGAGCAATTCTACAAACTAGAAAGATCTTGGAATTGTTGTAGATCACAAGCTAAATATGAGCCAACAGTGCGATATGGCTGCAAGAAAGGCCAATGCTATTTTGGGCAGCATTAATAGAAGTATAGCTTCCAAATCACGTGAGGTACTGGTTCCTCTCTATTCGGCCCTGGTTAGGCCTCATCTAGAGTATTGCATCCAGTTCTGGGCTCCCAAATTCAAGAGGGATGCAGACAAGCTGGAGCGTGTTCAGAGGAGGGCAACCAGGATGATCAGGGGTCTGGAAACAAAGCCCTATTAAGAGAGACTGAAAGAACTGGGCATGTTTAGCCTGGAGAAGAGAAGATTGAGGGGAGCCATGATAGAACTCTTCAAATGCTTAAAAGGTTGTCACACAGAGGAGGGCCAGGATCTCTTCTCAATCCTCCCAGAGTACAGGACACGGAATAACGGTTAAAGTTAAAGTTAAAGGAAGTTCAAGTTAAAGGAAGCCAGATTCCAGCTGGACATCAGGAAAAACGTCCTGACTGTTAGAGCAGTATGACAATGGAATCAGTTACCTAGGGAGGTTGTGGGCTCTCTCACACTGGAGGCCTTCAAGAGGCAGCTGGACAAGCATCTGTCGGGGATGCTTTAGGGTGGATTCCTGCATTGAGCAGGGGGTTGGACATGATGGCCTTGTAGGCCCCTTCCAACACTGCTGTTCTATGATTCTATGTCATGTGAGCCATTCCTAACCATGGTGGTTAATAGGGTGACCATATGAAAAGGAGGACAGGGCTCCTGCGTCTTTAACAGTTGCATAGAAAAGGGAATTTCAGCAGGTGTCATTTGTATGGAGAACCTGATGAAATTCCTTCTTCATCACAACAGTTCAAGCTGCAGGAGCTGTACTAGAGTGATCAGATTTAAAAGAGGGCAGGGCACCAGCTTTAACTGTTGTGATAAAGAGGAAATTTCACCAGGTTCTCCATATATACAAATGACACCTGCTGAACTTCCCCTTTCAATACAACTGTTAAAGATACAGGAGCCCTGTCCTCCTTTTCATATGGTCACCCTATGGTTACATAACAACAGTTTAAACACTCTCACTAACCATTTGCTGCAAGAGAGTTAGTGGCCTAACCATGACTTAGTGTGTTGTCTGAACAGGACCAATACATGTACATCCCTAACTCTGACTTGAGATGGGGAGATACTACTGAATGACTGAATTACCGAATTTTCCACTTTTGAACTATATGCTCACAAATGCTGACATATTTTGTTTCTATTCAGTAACAGAATGGAAGAGCGGTGAAGTGACCCATCGGCTCGCTGAGTCATTTCCTTTTGTCCAAGGGAAAAAATCCATTCCAATGGTGTGCTCTAGAGGCTGGTGATATTCTTCGCTCATGAAAGTTACACTGAGGTGCCATTTCAAGTCAACTATCAGAGTTAACTCAACATTGTATGGGGGTGCTCTTGGGTCCAGAACTGTCACTTGAGGCACAGGTGAACTCAGTGGCAAAGAGCACCTTTTATCAGCTTAGGCTGATATACCAACTGCGCCCTTATTTATTTATTTATTTATTTATTTAATTTATTTACTACACTTATATACCGCTCCCATAGCCAGGGCTCTCTGGGCGGTTTACAAAAATTCTAAAATTGAGAATTTTAAATTTTAAATTCTAAAACACAGAACATACACACATAAAGCATTAAAAACCATTAAAAAAAACCTAAACATGTGGGTGTGCCGCCATATGCCTGGGCAAAGAGGAAAGTCTTAACCTGGCACCGGAAAGATAGCAGCGTTGGTGCCAGGCGAGCGTCGTCAGGGAGATCATTCCAGAGTCTGGGGGCCACCACCGAAAAGGCCCTGTCCCTCGTTGCTACACTCTGAGCCTCTCTCGGATTAGGCACCCGGAGGAGGACCTTAGATGTTGAACGTAGTGATGTTGGACTATTTTATTTATTTATTTATTTATTTATTGCATTTCTATACCGCCCAATAGCCGAAGCTCTGTGCTGGCTGGGGGATACTGGGCATTGTAGTCCAACACACCTGGAGGTTGTCAGGTTGGCGAAGGCTGCTCTAAAGTCTTGACAAAGTGGCACATTTGAATTGGCCAAAGGGCTCAGGTACATCCAGTCGACGGATGTTCAAATCACAGCCGTTTTGACATTCCTTATTTAGAAAGCTATGTAACAGAGGTTTCCATGGTTTCTCACCCCGCCCACCTCCATTTGAAACAGGTTTGAATAACTGTTAGCCATGGAACGTTGCTTTTTTTAATCATTCAGACCTTTTTGCAATACAACAAAAGCATTACATGTATTCAAAGACTTGCCATGGATCCCTCATTTTGTATTTGAGACTGGCTAAATACGCCCTTGACTTACTGCTTTTTAAATAAACATCCCAGTCATAAAAAGTAAAAGAAATGGGTTTTAAAATTATTGTTGGAATTCAGTATCCCTTAAAATATACATAATTAAGCTTTACAAGAGACTAAACTTATGCTTCTTCATTTATTTATTTTTACTTTTACAAAAAATAACATTGCATTTATATGAATGTAACATGGTCAGAGCTAAATCATGGCCAGTTCATGAATACATCATCTTCATTAGGGCTGTGCTCCGCTTCTCTTCGGTTCAGAGAAGCAGGAGTGAGGCAGCCTGATTCGCCTCCGGAAAAGGCGGAGGGGAAGAGAGTCGGGGGTGCTGCAGATCGAGGTGAAGAAGATCGCCTCAATCCGGAGCTCCGGACGCAGGTAAGTGGGGGGGGAGTAGGACTCAACTGGCGGCGCCGGCGCAGTCCCTGCAGCGATGGCGATGGAGCCAGTTAAGGGGGCAGGGAGGAAGGAGCCTTACCTGCGTCCGTCGCAGGCTTCAATTGAGGCCCCGGTTGAAGCCAGAAGTGAAGGCCGAGGCCTCTTCCGCTTCAAGCCAGGGCCTCAAATGAAGCCCATGATGACGGATGCAGGTAAGGGGTGGGGGGTGGCTTACCTGGCGATGGCGGCAAAGCTGGATCTCACTCCGTGGAGCGGAGCGGGGGACTGGCGGAGCAGCGCGAAGAGGATCGGGCCCTATTTGGATTTTCCAGATCAGGCCACGAAGCAGATCGGGGGGTCTGTGCACAGCCCAAATCTTCATTGTTTGTTGATGGACACAGCAAGTGAAGATGTGTGCAGGGGCAGCATCACAATCTAGTTTGGAGAGGAACACTGGTGCTTCCATTACAAGGTGCTGTTTTTAACCTATAAAGCCTTACACAGCTTGGGACCACAATACCTGACAGAACACCTCTCCCAACATGAACCCACCCGTACCCTGTGCTCAACATCTAAGGTCCTCCTCCGAGTGCCTTCTCCGAGGGAAGCTCAGAGGATGACAACAAGGGAGAGGGCCTTTTCAGTGGTGGCCCCTCAATTATGGAATGATCTCCAGGATGAGGCTCGCCTGGCACCAACATTGTTATCTTTTCGGCGCCAGGTCAAGACTTTTCTCTTCTCCCAGGCTTTTAACAGCATTTAACAACATATGCTAAGCTTGTTTGTTTTTTAATGGACCCCAGAACTGTTGTTGTTTAAACGGATACTGTTGTTTTATACTGTTGTTTTTATATTCTCGATGGTTTTAAATTTTGTATACTTTTTAATTGTTCACTGTTTTTAACTTCTGTAAACTGCCCAGAGAGCTTCGGCTATGGGGTGGTGTATAAATTTAATAAATAAATAAATAGATGATGGAGACATGTTCCCTGGTCTTGCAGGAGATAGCAGGAGACATCTTGTACAGTCCTACTTTAGGGATGTAGAAGACTTTTATTTCTGTTCATAAATCATCTGAACATGTCCCTTACACGACCCCAGGTGTGAACAGGTGTGACCCCATATTAACACATTTGTGATTGCACTGAAACGTGCAATTTGGAGATCTGCACAAACACATGTACAGGACAGGAGGGTCAAACCCAAGTCCAGTTGGTGTCACTATGTAGCATCCTGAAGCAGCTTCAGTGACCGTTAGGGATGTCTGCCACCAGGAAATCCATCCCCTTTTAGACTTGCCAGAGTTCTGTGGCGTACCTGACTCAGCTGGTATTTCCAAGCTGAGCTGTGGATTTCCCCCGAACCCTGGGGACTTTCACAAATATTTTTGTGTGTGCAACTAGAGATTTGCACAAATTTACATCCCCATTTGCATGAATGGTGCAAATTTGTGCAAATTGTAGCTGTAATTTGCACAAATTAAAAATTACTAGCTAACCGGAATCCCTGCAGGTTGAGTGGCCAACTAGTGGAAATCCAGGGGGCTGAGCTGATGAAAGCTTGTCAAACTCCAACCACCAACCAGTTCCCCCCCCCAAATCCTTAGTGCCCTAACGGATACCTACTCTGCCCCCCACTGCACTGTAAGGACATGTCTGGGGTCAAGAGCTGCCACAATGCTCCACAGCAAAGTTACACCAGGAGCATTGTGAAAAATTTAAATGGTGGTTCCAGCTCCCGCTCTCTGATCACAGCGCTGCTGCTACCAGGTAAACCACAGGAACCCACAGGAGGACACTATTGACGCCCCCCACAAGCTGGAGTGAGCCCTTCAAGCCAGAGGGCCATGGTGTAGGGCAGGGGTGGGGATATGTCACCCTCCAGATGTTGGAGGACTGAAGCTCCTATCAGCTTCAGCCACCATAGCAAGTGATGAGAATGATGGGAGCTGAAGTCCGATAATGACTAAAAAACAAGAGAACTGGCCTGACCTCTTATGGCTAAAACACTGAACTGGAAAGAAAGGGGTGGGAATAATAATAATAATAATAATAATAATAATAATAATAATAATAATAATAATATATTTATCTATTTGTTACCCGCCTCTCCCTCTGGATCGAGGCGGGGTACAACACAATTAAAAACACCATAAAGTACATAAAACTAATTCAAACATTCAAAAATATAAGGAAAGCTTCTAATTGTTCCACTATCAATAATTTGGTACAAGTGAGTGAAATCCTTAAGAACTTTAATATACTATGTACCAAAAACGATCTGTATACCTCAAATAAATCCTAACTGTGTAATATTATATATACCCTCAAATGAAAACTTTAAAACCAAACCAAACGCGTTTTGACCCAATTTGGGTCTTCCTCAGTGTTGTAATTTAATTTACATACATATACAATACAGAAAAATATTTTGGAATCGTCTCAGCCTGCAAGTCAAAAAAACATAGCCAGGTTTATACTGGAGCTACAGGTTTACAGAAAAATGGTTCAAAAATCTTTATTCCTTCTTAATCTGTGTTTCTACTTACCACTACTCTCGGTTGGACTACTCGGTTGGACTACTGTAACCTTCTACTCACTGGCCTTCCTTCTTCTCACATCAGTTCATTGGTTTCTGTTCACCACTTGCTGCTAAGATCATCTTCTTGGTTCGCCCCTCTGACCATGTTACTCCACTTCTGAAATCTCTTCATTGGCTTCCAATTCACCTCAGAATCCAATATAAACTTCTCTTGTTAACCTACAAAGCTTTTCACTGTCTAGCTCCTTCTTATCTTTCTTCTCTCATCTCACACTATTGCCCCGCTCATGCTCTTCGCTCCTCTGATGCCATGTTTCTCACCTGCCCAAGGTTTCTACTTCCCTTGTTCGGCTTCGTCCATTTTTCCCCGCTGCCCCTTATGCCTGGAATGCTCTTCCAGAACATTTGAGAAGTACAAGTTCAATCGCAGCTTTTGAAGCTCAGCTAAAAACATTTTTTTTCCTAAAGCTTTTAGAACTTGATTTTGATCTTACTTTTATACTGTTAGTTTTACTCTCCCCTGTGCCTGTTTGGTGCATTCTCTTCCCCTTCTTATTGTTTTATTATTATTCTATTAGATTGTAAGCCTATGCGGCAGGGTTTTGCTATTTTATTGTTTTACTCTGTACAGCACCATGTACACTGATGGTGCTTTATAAATAAATAAATAATAATAATAATACTCTGTTGCTTCTTTTTTCTTTCTTTTTTAAAAAGGCTAAACAGGAGCCTACTACATTCAAGTTCTTTTGACCAACTGGTAGCTTTTATATACATGCCCTCATGTTTTCGTCTCACATCAGTCCGCTGGTCTCTGTCCACCACTCTGCCGCTAAGATCATCTTCTTGGCCCGCCGCTCTGACCATGTCACTCCACTTCTGAAATCTCTTCATTGGCTTCCAACTCACTCCAGAATCCAATATAAACTTCTCCTGCTGACCTTCAAAGCTCTTCACGGTCTAGCTCCTGCCTATCTCTCCTCTCTCATCTCACACTATCGCCCCGCTCGTGCTCTCCGCTCCTCTGATGCCATGCTTCTTGCCTGCCCAAGGACCTCCACTTCCCTTACTCGGCTTCGTCCTTTTTCTTCTGCTGCCCCTTACGCCTGGAACGCTCTTCCAGAACACTTGAGAACTACAAACTCAATCACTGCTTTTAAAACTCAGCTAAAAACTTTTCTTTTCCCTATAGCCTTCAAATATTGAGTTTGTTCTGACTCTATACTGTTTAGCTTCACCCTACCCGGTGCCTGTTTACACTTCCCTGTGCCTGTTTGCATTCTCCTTCCCTCTTTATTGTTTACTACAACTTATTAGATTGTAAGCCTACGCGGCAAGGTCCTGCTATTTATTGTGTTATCTGTACAGCACCATGTACATTGATGGTGCTATATAAATAAATAATAATAATAATAATAATAATAATCTAATGAGGTGATTTTGAAATGGCGTGGAGCTATTTTCTAGAATTGGAAGTGCAAACAATATCCATATAGATATCGGCCAACATAAAATAGCTCCATGCCATTTCAAAATCACCTCATTAAATGAAACATGAGGGCATGTTGTGGTGATACCACCTTTCTGTCCCTTAAGTATGTCTAGAAGTTTGTATGTCTAGTGAGTGCGGAATGTTTGACTGAGTGGGTGTGGCTGATGATGCTGTGAGAGAGGCAGAGGGAGGAGTATAAATAGGTTGGCTGAGGGGATTGTGGGAGTTGGAGTTTTGAGTGAGTTAAGGGAGTTAGGGTTTGTTTAGTCAGGAGAAGGTCCAGTGGTGTGGAGAGTGAATGGAGATAAGATTACGGTATCTATTAGAACTAGTAGATTAAGCAGGTTAACTAGCATTGAAAGTAACTAAGATCTGTTAAACAAAAATAAACATTTTATTTTGTTACCTCAAACCACATGTCTGCTTGGCTTTATCACCTGCTCTACAGTTTCTATCATAAACACCATATATATATATGAGGAGGGAAAGGAACCTCTCGTGCAAGCACTGAGTCATTACTGACTCTTGGAGGGACGCCAGTTTCCATTGACATTTTCTTGGAAGGCCTTATTTTTTATTTATTTATTTATTTATTTATTTATTTATCATACTTATACCCTGCTCCTCAGCGAAAAAAGGCTCTCTGAGCAGCTTACACTTAGCAAAAAAGGCAGCGTGGTGGTTTGCCGTTGCCTTCCCCAGCCATGATTACCTTTCCCCCAGCTAGCTGGGTACTCATTTTACCGACCTCGGGAGAATGGAAGGCTGAGTCAACCCAAGCCGGCTGCCTGAAACCAGCTTCCGCTGGGGTTGAACTCAGGGTATGGGGAGAGTTTCAGCAGAACCTTTCCAGATTCTAGTCTTTACCCTCTTATGTGAGGAAAAGGTTGTGTTTTACCCTACCCTCAGGTTGTTCAAGTGTTAGTGCTTGGCTTGAGAAGGGTGTGCTAGGCAAGGCCTTCTGTGTAAGGTCAGTGCTGTCGCAAATGTATATAAAAGTTACCAGTTGGTCAAAAGAACTTGAATGTAGTAGGCTCCCGTTTAGCCTTTTTTAAAAAGAAGAAGAAGAAGAAGAAGCAACAGAGTAGTGGCTAAGACGACAGGTATACAGATCATTTTTGGTACATAGGCCACAGCTAGGTTTTTCCTGGGATCATCCAGGGTCCGCCCCTGCCTGAGCACTGGTTCCCCTGTGTTTCACCTAGATGAACAGGTTTGACCCCTGGACGATCCAGGGATAAACCTTAGGTCTAGCTATGGCCATAGTATATTAAAGACTTCTTAAGCATTTCACTCACTTGTACCAAATTATTGATAGTGGAATGATTAGAAGCTTTCCCACCCCTTTCTTTCCAGTTCACTGTCCGATAATGACTAGACATCCCACACATTCTGCTACCCTGGTGTGGGAGACAAGGGGCTGGGTCAGATGGCTTCTTGGTTCCCAGCAACTCCATCAGAGTGGCCTCTCTGTGGTGGTGGCCTCCCTCTTTCCCTTCTTGCTGAGGTGGTGGCGGCAACGGCTTTGGTGATGCCTCGGGGCTCCGAGCGGAAAGCCGGTGGCAAGAGACCTTTCTGCCTCCACTAGTGTCAGCCAGCAGCATGAGAATTTCCATCCCCACCCACCCGGCTAATGACGCTCCGGTTTTAAATCCCACTGGGACCACAGGCACAGCACACGCCCCCACACTTGGGGATACGAGCTCTGCAAAAGCACTCGGTGCCACTCTGAGCGAGATGCTGTGGTTACCTTGGCAATTGTTACTGCGAGTCACTGTGAGGGAGAAGAAGGGAGGGGGGGGATAGAGGAAGCAAACATTGTGGACCTGAAGACGGAACGTTAAGTTCTGAAACGACGGCTTGAACTCTCTGGGTAGCACAAAGCGTGTCCGTGCTGCCTCCATCTTAGATATGGCACCCAAGGCTTAGTGTGATGCTTAGCCTGGCTGGCAAGGGCTTCTCCTCGCTCACCCAGCCTGGCTTCAAGGGCCAGGCCCTTCACCTGTTAAGAGACAATGAGCGGTCGTACCTCTTAGCTTACATGGAACTGTTTCCCTTCCTTTCTTATTTCCCGTCTCTGATTTTGCTGTGGCTCTCTTCCTTGAGTTACCTGGAGTTATTTACTCTGCAAGGTACTTTTCCCCAAAACATCTCCCCTCTAAGAAGATGTGCTGTACAGACTCAAAACATCGGTCCATCTAGGTCACTATTGTCCAGCACTTCTCCAAGTTTTCAAGGAGGAGCCTTTCCTCGCCCACCTTGCATACGCTGGAGACTGAACCCAGGACCTTGTCTATGCAAAACATGTGTTCAAACACTGAGCCATGGCCTCTGTTGACTGTGTGGTTCATCTTGATGGTATGATTCTAGGATCCACCCATGTTTCTAGTTTCCACTATAGCCCAATAAGTGGAATAAAGTGACAGGGCTTTAAGGGTCAGGGTGTATGGCTTCCATATCCTGGACTAGTGCCTAGACTCAGTAATGCACTGGAGATGGGCCAATAAACTGAAACTGTATCTTGGAAAGATGGAAGCCCTGTGGCTGAGTGGTTCCTGAGTCCGAGAGATAGGCTCATTGCCTGTTCTGGATAGGATCGCACTCCCTCTGAAAGATCAGGTTTGTAGTTTGGGGATATTCCTAGATGCATCATTGTCACTAGAGGCTCAAGTGGCCACGGCAACTCAGAGTGCCTTTTACCAGCTTCGGTTGGTTCGCCAACTACAGCCTCTCTTGGACAGGGACAGCTTGGCCAAGGTGGTACAGGCGTTGGTAACCTCAGGATTGGATTACTGCAATGTGCTCTATGTGGGGCTGCCCTTAAAGCTGCTCCAGAAGCTGGAGCGAGTGCAGAATGCTGCAGCTCAGCTGTTGTCCGGAGCTGCCCCTTTCCAGCATGTAACTCCTCTGATGAGGGAACTGCACTGGCTGCCTATTCACTACCGGGCAAGGTTTAAGGTTCTTGTACTTGTGTAAAGAGCCCCAAACAACATGGGACCAGGATACCTGAGAGAGCACCTTCTCTCCTACCAACCTGCCCGGTCACTGAGGTCATCCGAGGGTCTGCTCCTGGTGGTTCCACATAGATCCATCCTCCGATAGGAGTCCACCAGGGGAAGAGCCTTCAGCGTGGTGGCGCCCCTCCTGTGGAACTCCCTGCCTCTGGAGGTCAGGCAGGCGCCAACTCTGTATTCCTTTCAGCGCCTCCTGATAATGTCATTGTTCCAGGAAGCCTGTCCTTAATGACCAGCCATGGTTCACTGTACATTTTGCTTCCTTTAAAATCTATTTTAAAGGGTTTTATTTTTTGTGTTTTATTTTTTTCTTGTATAGTGCTCTGAAATTTTGAATGGGGAGCAGTATGTAAATATTGTAAATAAAATAAAATAAATATCTGCTCAAGTCCCTGTCCCTCTACTATGGCATTGCCCTCTGAGAAGTCTGGAACTCCATCACTTAGGCCGTAGCTAGACCTAAGGTTTATCCCAGGATTGTCCTGGGGTCAAACCTGTTCATCTAAGTGCCACACAGGGTATCCAGCGCTCAGGCAGGGACAAACACAGGATGATCCTGGGATAAACCTTAGGTCTAGCTACAGCCTCACACTACAATCACACATGTCTCTACTTGGGTGTAAAACCCACTTTATTCAATGAAGATGTCTCCTTGATGGCAAGCAATCTTCTGAGCCACCAAAGTTATGGCCACCTGGTGCCTTGGCAGCTGCTCTGGACCTCCCTGCATTTAGAGGATCCCATGACCCCACCCTCTCAAGCCAGAAGATGTCCACCAACCCATCACCTGTCATGGAAGATACAAGACAAGAGTAAACATAGAGACAGGCCTGAATTGAATACATAAAGTTTGGAATTGAATATATAAAGATGGAAGCTGGGAGTTAAAAGCACTTTTCACATGCTGAGTCAACGTGGAGGAGGGGAAATGTCTGCTCCTGGCCTGCACACATTCAGGTGGAGGTGTGAATAGAGCCAATGTGTATATAACAAGTATACCAGGGGGAAGCAATGTGGTACCCGCAGCACCAATACACCAACAGACACCTTTCTTGGCACCCATGAAGGTGCCCTATGCCTCCTACATTTTAATAATAATAATAATAATAATAATAATAATAATTCTGTGAAACAGTCTTCTGATGCTGCTGAAAACAGTAGGTTCAAAGGAGTTACTGTGTTGAAGCCAGGCCCCACAACTGCCTTCTATTTAGACTTTGAGGCAGGTTACTTGTCCTTTGCCACACTTCCCATGGCAGGCATATGGAGGTGGTGCTCAGGATCATCTCTCAAATTGCAAAATGTACCCACAGGACCCAAAAGGATCCAGTTCTTTTTTGGCTTGACATACTTCTGGAGCATTGCACTACTTGCTTTGCGTCTGCAAGCTCAGCTGCAGGCTTTTCCAAGAACCCTTTTTTTTTTTTTTTGCACTTTTTTTAGAGGGGGAGGTTCTGCAATTGCCCCAAATTTCTGAGTAATTTGTGCAAATTCAGCTGCAATTTGTACATATTGCTCAGAAAAGTGTGCAAATTGCAGAATGTCTCCCCTCCTAAAAGGGACACAATTTCCACCACCACCCTAAAAAAACCCTGAAAACTGGGCTGATGTGCTGCAGATCAAATCGTGCCATGCAGCTGGAACCAAAACAAAATGCGGGGGGGGGGGGGAAGAGCCTACAAAAAAAACATTAAATTCCACCACCACCAAATGGATTTCTCCAACATCTGTACCCCGAAGTATACAGATAGAATCTCCCTGTTCAATCAGGAACCTTGCACAAGGAAACCTCCACAAAAATATGTACAGAGCCGGAACATTTAGGATCAGTTCAGACCTCTGGCTTCTGTGGAGCTTGGTGGAAGGGGGAGCAGGACTTATTCTACTCCCTACTCTCCATGTATGTGGCATATATAGAATCATAGAATAGTTGAGTTGGAAGGGGCATATAAGGCCTTCGAGTCCAACCCCCTGCTCAATGCAGGAATCCACCTAAAAGCATCCCTGACAGATGGTTGTCCAGCTGCCTCTTGAAGGCCTCTAGGATGGGAGAGCCCCCAACCTCCCTAGGTAACTGGTTCCATTGTTGTACTGTTCTAACAATCAGGACGTTTTTCCTGATGTCCAGATGGAATCTGACTTTCTGTTACTTGAGCCCATTATTCCGCGTCCTGCACTCTGGGATGTTCAAGAAGAAATCCGGGCCCTCCTCTGTGTGACAACCCTTCAAGTATTTGAATAGGACTCCCTTGTATGTAAGAATCCACCTTAAAACATAACTGACAGATGGCTGTCCAGCTGCCTCTTGAATGCCTCTAGTGTGAGAGAGCCCACAACCTCCCCAGGTAATTGGTTCCATTGTCATACTACTCTAACAGTCAGGAAGTTTTTCCTGATGTCCAGGCGGATAATAATACGACTATTATCCGATAAGGCCTCCTCACCGACAGTTGGAAATGCCATTGCAGCCCACTCTCCTTAATTCAATTGTACCAAAAGCAATTGCTTTTTTTGACTCCTCATAATTACCAAAAATATAGGAACGTCTGAGGAATATAGTCTGAAAGAGGAGTCACCTTTCACCTCTGACACACGCACACTCACAGCCACAACTCCCCTCACAGTATGACATGCACTCGTGTAGGAGGTGACCCCACAGTGATGACCAGAGAGATGGCATTCTCTGGGTTCCAGTCCAAAAAATGCCCCCTTGAGTAACAGAGCGCGTTTCCATGCCCACAGATGTGTTTCTTGAATGCGCTGAACAACAACAACAAAAAGCTGACGAGCAAGATGTAGAAACAGCCTCCGCAGCAAGGTGGGAATCCTTTCTCTCTCTCTCTCTCTCTCTCTCTCTCTCTCTCTCTCCACGCAATTCAATGGAAGCAGCTTAAGCAAGTGAACGAACAGACCTAGTTGGCAAGTTAGGAGGAAAGACGACGCCTCACCAGTTTCATTGTTGGGATTTTTTGTCCTCTGCCAGAAGAAAAGCAACAAAATAGGGATGACGGTTAGACAAAATGAGCCTGACCCACACAATGCTGAGGAGCAACAATGCACACATGTATACACTGTTCTCTCACTGCTCAAGTGAGGAGATCCTTCCTGAAACCGCCTCTTCCGCTGGGCCCTTTGAGCCTGACTGAAAGGAGAAGGAAGTTGTAGACAATGGAGACCAACCGGCTGGGGTGGAGAAGTGATGGGGGAGGCAGCCAGGGAGGGGGGAGGAGGAGGAGGAGGAGGAGGAGGAGGAGGAGGAGGAGGAGGAGGAGGAGGAGGAGGAGGAGGAGGAGGGAAGGAAGGAAACACTAAGGGACCAGCACACAGAGTTTCCAAGACCTTTGCTTGTTTCCTGTTGTTCTCCTCTCCTTCTTCCCCACCTCCAAGTAGTTCATTGATTAGTTGTCAAGGGTGACCAAAGTGGGAGGCCGAGGCAGAGGATGAATGACACGGCTTGCAGTGAGGGTC
Source organism: Elgaria multicarinata webbii (assembly GCF_023053635.1). NCBI lineage: Eukaryota > Metazoa > Chordata > Lepidosauria > Squamata > Anguidae > Elgaria > Elgaria multicarinata. The sequence continues at coordinate 111,097,647 of NC_086177.1, read as the reverse complement.
ACTGCGAGGGAGACCAGGCCACAGGGGGGATCTCGTCAACAGAGCAACAGGGCTTGGCTGTGTGACAGACGAGCCCAAACAGTGAAAAGAAAAGAGGCCTTTAGCATTGCCACCAGAAAACAGCTGCTGCTTCTGTTTCCTTGTTGCAATGAGCCAACACAAGTCATGGTGTACAGCCAGGCCTCTGTGAAAGCTTCCAGGTCAGGTCTTGGGCCCGCTGCCTCCTTCATCATAGAATCATAGAATAGCAGAGTTGGAAGGGGCCTACAAGGCCATCAAGTCCAACCCCCTGCTCAATGCAGGAATCCACCCTAAAGCATCCCTGACAGATGGTGGTCCAGCTGCCTCTTGAAGGCTCCTAGTGAGGGAGAGCCCACAACCTCCCTGGGTAACTGATTCTATTATCGTACTACTCTAACAATCAGGACGTTTTTCCTGATGTCCAGCTGGAATCTGGCTTCCTTTAACTTGAGTCCATTATTCCGTGTCCTGCACTCTGGGAGAATCGAGAAGAGATCCTGGCCCTCCTCTGTGTGACAACATTTTCAGTATTTGAAGAGTGCTATCATGTTTCCCCTCAATCTTCTCTACTCCAGGCTAAACATGCCCAGTTCTTTCAGTCTCTCTTCATAGGGTTTTGTTTCCAGACCCTTGATCATCCTGGTTGCCCTCCTCTGAACACGCTCCAGGTTGTCAGCATCCTCACAGCGGGTAGGGATGTCGGAGAAATCCATGATGGATTTTTGGTTTCTTAGTGGGGGTTTTTGGCTGTGAATTGCTTTTATTATCATTATTTTATTACCACATCTGTATCCCACCCTTCCTCCAAAGAGCCCAAGGTTAGGAGAATTTGGATTTTCTACAAAGCTGAGCTGCACGTTCCACTACGGACCAGCTTCCTCTGAGTTGCATGGATACCACAGATTTGAGGACCCTGCTTTTCTAAAAAAAAAAAAAAAAGACACTTTGGGTGGGGATTGGTGCTAATTTGGCAGTATTGTGCACTTACACAAATGTGCAGTTGAACACAATTCTGAAAGAACCCTAAAAAGTCAAATTCTGTCAATGAGTTGAATGAAAGATGTCTCACAATCTGCAAGACACAGATAGGCCCTGTTCAGAAGACACCTTAAACCATGGCTTTAACTATGGTGAATAATGCAAAAAGCCTTATTGTTTACCCTTTGTGCCCTTATTATAAATAGACTTACCCTGGCCAGACATTTCCAGTCCTTCCAAGATCACTAGCTCCTAGTGGCTGCAAAAAAAAAAAAAAAAAGCAAATGCTATTTTGGGCTGCATAAATAGATGTATAGCTTCCAAATCGCATGAGGTACTGGTTCCTCTCTATTCGGCCCTGGTTAGGCCTCATCTAGAGTGGAGGGGAGACATGATAGCACTCTTCAAATACTTAAAAGGTTGTCACACAGAGGAGGGACAGGATCTCTTCTCGATCCTCCCAGAGTGCAGGACACGGAATAACGGGCTCAAGTTAAAGGAAGCCAGATTCCAGCTGGACATCAGGAAAAACTTTCTGACTGTTAGAGCAGTACGACAATGGAATCAGTTACCTAGGGAGGTTGTGGGCTCTCCCACACTAGAGGCCTTCAAGAGGCAGCTGGACAACCATCTGTCAGGGATGCTTTAGGGTGGATTCCTGCATTTAGCAGGGGGTTGGACTCGATGGCCTTGTAGGCCCCTTCCAACTCTGCTGTTCTATGATTCTATATCGCCTGGTGTAGACATGCCCCAAATCTCATTGATGCCTTAATACCGGCACAAGAAGGACTCCCGGGGCGGAGGTGAGAGCTCCGTATTTTACAGCACTGTAGTCAACCAGAACCACCAAGTGAATTGAATCAGTGTATTTCCCCCCTCTGCTCAAGTTGCTTTATCCTGGGCCTCCCATGGAGGGGAGGGGGAAGCATGGTCTTTATCTCTTTGCAGAGATCTCAATGAGAAGAAAAGGCTCTTGGAATTAAACGAGACTAAAATAAGTGCCGATGGAAATCGGAAGTGCTGCTTGTTCCTGATTTTTAGTATGTTGAAAATATCTCACTCCTGTCATGGAAAAAGAGCACCCGGGACGGCTTCAAATAGCACAATCCGCCAGAAATATCAGGGTAGCATCCACCGAGGGGGGAAAGTTTTAAAATAAGGATTGCTTTGGGTGCTGACATGGATTGACATGTCTGGTTCACAAATAGACTGATTAAACCAAGCAAATGGGGAAGCATTTCACTGCATGCCATATATGTAAAAATGTCCCCATAGTACTTGAAGTTTCCAAAATGCTATCTGTGAACCACAAGTGGTCCATCATGCAACACTAAGGTGACCATATGAAAAGGAGGACAGGGCTCCTGTATCTCCAACAAGGTCAAGACCTTTTTATTCTCCGAGCATTTTAACAGTCTATAAATAACTTTTAACTTGGTGTTTTGAATTTGTAATTTTGCATTGCTGCTGTTTTGATCTGGTTGAGCTTTTATATTGTATTTTATATTATGGTTTTATACTGTTGTTTTATACTTTGAATGTTTTTAATTTTTGTGAACCGCTCAGAGAGCTCCGGCTATTGGGTGGTATAGAAATGTAATTAATTGATTAATTAATTAACAGTTGTATTGAAAAGGGAAATTTCAGCCGTGTCATTTGTATATATGGGGAACCTGGTGAAATTTCCTCTTCATCACACCAGTTAAAGCTGCAGGTGTCCTGCCCTCTTTTAATCTGGTCAGTCTAGTATAGCTCCTGCAGCTTTAACTGTTGTGATGAAGAGGGCATTTCGCCAGGTTCTCCATTATTATTATTTATTTATTTATTTATTTATATAGCACCATCAATGTACATGGTGCTGTACAGAGTAAAACAGTAAATAGCAAGACCCTGGCTTACATTCTAATAAAATCATAATAAAACAATAAGTTGGGGAAGAGAATGCACCAAACAGGCACAGGATAGGGTAAAACTAGCAGTATAAAGTCAGAACAAAATCAAGTTTTAAAAACTTTAGGAAAAAGAAAAGTTTTTAGCTGAGCTTTAAAAACTGTGATTGAACTTGTAGTTCTCAAATGTTCTGGAAAAGCGTTCCAGGCGTAAGGGGCAGCAAAAGAAAATGGACGAAGCCGAGCAAGGGAAGTAGAGACCCTTGGGCAGGTGAGAAACATGGCATCAGAGGAGCGAAGACGAGTGGGGGAATAGTGTGAGATGAGAGAGGAAAGATAGGAAGGAGCTAGACAGTGAAAAGCTTTGTAGGTCAACAGGAGAAGTTTATATTGCTGAAATTCCCTTTTCTATGCAACTGTTAAAGATACAGGAGCCCTGTCCTCCTTTACATAGGGTCACCCTATGCAACACAAAGAGGTAGTCGCAAGAGTTGATGCCATCTTGGATCTAAAGAAAGGAAGTGATCCCCAAAGCCTTGACCCACAAATGGTGTGAAGGTGTACATAGGAGAGTTCTCTTGTTGAAGCTAAGCAGGCCTGGTCCTGTAAGCTGTCTGTATGGGAGACCACCTGAGAATGATAGGCAGTCACACTGAGCCCTTCAAAGGAACAGAGCAAATGGCAATTGTTCAAGGAAGGAATTGAAACTCCCTCCCTTTCTAAGATAGCACCGGGCATAGGCAAGAGCTGTCTGGATACAACATTGTGAATTCCGGATAGATAGTCTGAGCTGGGATGTGGGGACACTGTGTTGCAGAGGTTCTACCTTATTTCTTCTATTCTAAGATGCACTTTTCCCCCCATATAAACATCTCTAAAAATGGGGTGTGTCTTAGAATCGTGGGTGTGGCTTCGGGTTTTTTTCCTTGTTGGTGCTACTGAAATTAGTGTGCATTTTACAATCAATGGTGTCTTACAATCAAAGAAATACGGTACTTAGATGGCTGACTCCTGATGTGGTGCTGTGGGATTATTACTCTGCTCCATGGCAGTTATGCTGCAGGGCTCAACAGGGTTCTATTTTTATCCTCCCAAGTTTTTCAACATCTACATGAAATCACTGGGAGAGGTAATTCAGAGATGTGGGCTAAGATGTCATCAATATGCAAATGACACCCAGTGTACCCTTTACATTTAAAAAGGTATGTGGAAACCCTGAGGGGATCTACACTAGTCAAATTAGAACATGTCTTACCATTTTTAAGTGTGCGTTTGGTAGTATTTCGCTACATGATGTTCAGTTTGGGACGTTTTATTGTTGTCTGTTCTTCGGTTTTTATTTTGAACTTTTCTGAAATAAGTCGTTCTATTTGGTATGATGTGGCCGATTTCATCATATTAAATGGGTTTCCTGTAGTTCTTAATTAGCCAATTGCATTCCGGGGGGGGGGGCATGTTTATGTAATTTCTGCATCCAAAGTTGGAGCCGGGTTTTTTTCCTATCAAGCCTCTTTTTTGCAGACACTTTTAGTTTCACTTTTGGGAGGCTGCTTGCTGGATCGTTTGTAAGTAGAGGATTCTCAGAGAGAAGAGGAAGTGGGAGGGGAAATTGGCAGCCGGGGAAAAAGAACAAACAGATTTCTTTTCTTAGTGTGGCCAAAAGGAATGCATTCCCACTGAAAGAGAAAAGTAAGTAAACGTTTTTAAAACGGCTACGTTTTAAATCGTTGAAAAACAAAACATTCAATGACTGTAAAAACAATGTTTCATATACTTGTGTAGATGCCCTCCCTGTCCCCTTTCCCAAGGAGAAAATTTTCTGAAATTCTCACCTCTCACAGTTTTCCTTTTCTGCCCCCTCCCCAAATGACAAAAATGGAATAATCGATTGTTTTAGCACAGCACTTGTCACATGGATCACATTTTACCACCAGTTGCTGGGGAACATGGGTGGGAGGGTGCTGTCGCACCATGTCCTGCTTTGTTGGTCCCTGGCCGATGGCTGGTTGGCCCCTGTGTGGACTGAGTGCTGGACTAGACGGACCCTTGGTCTGATCCAGCAGGGCTCTTCTTATGTTCTTATGCAAAGCACAACCCCACATGGACAGACATAACTTTGCAACTGTTATTCATTCTCTGCTAACCTCCTATTTTGATTATTGCAGGGGGGAAAGATGGACATGTATGAATCGGGACATGTATGGTAAAACGAGAGAGAGGGATGGAGGTAAGGTTAAGGCAGGCAGGCAGGCAATGGGCCCATTTTGCAGTTTGATCTAATGTGGGTCCTGTGTCTAATACTACTGTTGGCCAAGAAAATTCAGTAGGAAACAGAGATGTCAGACTAGAAATAAAGCAATGCATCAAGTCCCGGCCCTCCCTGACATTCCCCCTCCCACGACTGGTAAAAAATGGAAGGGAAGGATAGATGGATGACTTTGAAAGGGGATTGGACAAATTCAAAAAGGATAAGGCTATCAATGGCTACTAGTCCTGATGGCTTTATGCTATCTCCAGTCTTAGAAGCAGAATGCCTTCCTACACCAGTTGCTGGAACATGGTTGGGAGGGTGCTGTTGCACGTGTGCCCTGCTGACGAGTTCCATTTAGGCAGCTAATTGGCCACAGTGTCAACAGAATGCTGGACCAGATAAACTAGGTGATCCGCTCCAGCATGGCTCTTCTTATTAGGGCTGTGCACGGACCCCCCCCCGATCCGCTTTGGATCCCGATCCGCAACTTCCGGATCTGGATCGGTCTGCGCTGATTCACCATCGGTCCGCTTCGCTTCACTGCGGAGCTCTGGATCTGAATCGGAGCTCTGCAGCAGCAGCAGCACCAGGTAAGGCCCCCCTCCCTCCTCCCCCCTTACTTGTGTCCGTCCACGGTCAGCTGGTGGCTTCAACTCAGCCTGAGGACTCAAACAAAAAGACCAGGCCGTTTGAGTCCTCGGGCTCAGTTGAAGCCGCTGCTGGGCCGTGGAGGGACTCAGGTAAGACCCTCCCCCGCTACCCCCCTTACCTGGCTCCACCGCTGTCACCGCGTGGTAACCCCCCCTTGCACACACCACTTACCTGGTCCGTTGCCTGTCGGCAGCTTTACTAGAGCCCGTGGCGCAACCTGGAACTGTAGGCCCCGCTTGGGGCTTACACTTGCGGGTTGAGCCACAGGCTCTAGTGAAGCCCACGATGGCCCGCGATGGACCAGGTAAGACCCCTCTCGCCCCTGCCCCCTTACCTGGCTCTGCCGCCATCATCGCACAGGCAGCAGCAGTGCCAGATAAGGCCCCCTTACCTTTTTTTTTTTTTTGGAGCTCCGGATCGAGGCGAAGGGTCTGCCTTCATCTCGATCTGCTTTGCGACACTTCACTGCCCCCCGATCCTCTTCGCCTCCACCTTAAGGGGAAGTGAAGCACCCCGATCCGCTTCTGCGTCTCCAACCCGAAGAGAAGCGGAGCACAGTTTTACTTCTTATATCCTCAGATGCGGAGGTTTGGTTCAGAATATTTGCTTTTGAATTATACTCTGTGCATTTAAGCAAAATCATAAATTTTATAGCACTAAAAACAACTAGATGATTAAATTGAGGCAAATAATACTTAGAAAATCAAATCAGAGGTTTCGACGGCATGGCTGCTTCAGAAACAAAATTGAAAGTGTGTGACTTTAATTTACATTGTTTCATTTAAAAGTCTCTTTTTTAAAAAGACAAAAAAGGAAAGAGTGGGTTGATTTAGGTCAAAATGAAAGTTGCCCTTGGCAACAACTTAGGCCTTTTGACCACAAATCTCTCTGTGCTATGTATCAGTGAGGTTTAAGTGTTCTCTCACTTACCCTTCTTTAAGAGAGCAAAAACTACTGAAGTTCTGCTGTTTTGTATGTGTGAAGGCTCTTCCCCTGGTGGACTCCAATCAGAGGATGGATCTATGTGGAACCACCAGGAGCAAACCCTCGGATGACCTCAGTGACTGGGCAGGTTGGTAGGGGAGAAGGCGCTCTCTCTCTCTCAGGTATCCTGGTCCCAAGTTGTTTAGGGCTTTGTACGCAAGTACCAGAACCTTCAACCTGGCCCGGTAGCGAATAGGCAGCCAGTGCAGTTCCTTCAGCAGAGGAGTTACATGCTGGAAAGGGACAGCTCCAGACAACAGCCGAGCTGCAGCGTTCTGCACTAGCTCCATCTTCCGGAGCAGCTTCAAGGGCAGCCCCACATAGAGCGCATTGCAGTAATCCAATCTTGAGGTATATCCCAGTGATGATTCAAAATGTAGCATGTAAATAGCTTCACCCCATGAACAACCATTTTATATCTGTCTCAGGTCTCCTAGCTATTATTTTGGCTGTGGTTGAGAGAATGCAGGGAACTTTTTTTCTTTCTTTTTCTTTTAAAGAGCCTTCAAGTCTGACGTTTTCCCATATTGCTGGTATTGACAGTTAAAGCCCTAAATGGTTTGGGGCCAGGTTATTTGAAGGAACGCCTCCTCCCATATGTACCTGCCCGGACCTTAAGATCATCTACAGGAGCCCTTCTCCGTGAGCCCCTGCCAAAGGAAGTGAGGCAGGTGGCTACTAGAAGGAGGGCCTTCTCTGCTGTGGCACCCCAGCTGTGGAACGAGCTCCCCAGAGAGGTCTGCCTGGCGCCTACACTGCATTCCTTTCATCGCCAGCTGAAGACCTTTTTATTCTCTCAGTATTTTAACACTTAATTTTAACTTAAATTTAAATTTTACTGTTTTAACTCTGTATTTTAATCTTATATCAATTTTGCTGCGTGGTTTTTTTATCCTGGTTGTGCTTTTTATACTGTATTTTGTATTTGTGCTTTTAACCAGTTGGTTGTTTTATTGTGGTTTTAATTTTTGTGAACTGCCCAGAGAGCTTCGGCTATTGGGTGGTATAGAAATGTAACAAATAAATAAATAAATAAATAAATTTTGGGGGTGGGAGAACCAGGAATGCTGAGTTCTCAGAAATTCTCCAAACTCCACTTCATAGCTCAGTTCATCTAGCTCCCATTCTCATTTTGACCTGGTTCTTGCCCCCTTCATTTAAACTGGAAAAAATGCATGTTTTGAAGGCAAAAGGTACATGTTTTCATGTGCATTTTCCAAAAGTGAGCACATCTCCTGCATTGACTATAGTGTGAAAGTGTGTATTTTTAACACACCTTTTAAAACGCAGATTTTTTCAAAGTACACATTCTTGAATGTGATCAGAAATTCAGGAATTTACTAACTAAAAAAGAAGAAGTCCTGTTTGCTTTCGCATATGGGATTGTGAGTGAGGCAAGTTCGAATGAAATGAAATCCTCACGCATCCTTAGCCCAGAACAATACTGAACTAGATGCGTCAGTAGCAGCTGATATTCCAGATGTGTTGAACTGCAGCAAATGAACATAAACCTCTTCTTTTCAGCCTCAGTGTTTGTTTGATGTGTGCTTGTCTGTTGTCCTAATGAACAATAACAGAGACATGGTGAAGGAAAGCAACATTCAGCTTATCCTCTGAAGTGTTGCGACTGGTGCAAATAGAGCTGTGGACCCTTCTCAACATGTCTAGATAGATGTCCAAGGATATATCTGAAAACGCTATTTTGCACCCCCTCTGCGTTTTCGCATCTGGTGATGAAGGCTGTCTTGAGTTTAGAGGTCATCATGTAACATTGAGGAAGGGAGGGAGGGAGCAGACAAGATTGGAGAAAGCATCGTTTCTTGATTAAAACCAAGGGGGTCCCTAAAGCTTTGTGAACAAAAAATCAATACAAGCAAAGCACACAGAGGGGGGCTCTAGAGACGGCTGTTGAGGAAAGGAAAGAGCAAAACATAAATACGGCAGGACACCGTCTCCAGGTAGTTGCACTTGCTAAAAAATTGCATTATCATGGAGCAAAGGCTCAGCAAGTGATTCCATGGAATGAACTCAGCAGGTGCTCCCAACGGCCATGATCAACGTTTAAGGAATCATTCTATCTGTGTCTCTCTTGCCAGTAGACGGAGAAACTGCCCCAAGATTTGTGGGTACAGATCTTGGTTTAGGACAAATTTGGGGAAGCTTAATGGAAGTCAAAGTGATTCCACACCTGTGGAGAATCTTCAATGAGCTTCCCAGGCTGCTATTTATTTATTTATTTATTAGGGTGACCATATGAAAAGGAGGACAGGGCTCCTGTATCTTTAACAGTTGTATTGAAAAGGGAATTTCAGCAGGTGTCATTTGTATATATGGGGAACCTGGGGAAATTCCCTCTTCATCACCACAGTTAAAGCTGCAGGTGTCCTGCCCTCTTTTGAATCTGGTCACTCTAGGCTAGCTCCTGCAGCTTTAACTGTTGTGATGAAGAGGGAATTTCACCAGGTGAGACATGCATACAAATGACACCTGCTGAAATTCCCTTTTCTATGCCACTGTTAAAGATACAGGAGCCCTGTCCTCCTTTTCATATGGTCACCCTTATCTCACCAATTAATACACCATTTTCCAGAGTGATCAAAGCAGTGCCATTAAAAGCAAAACAACAGTACATCATTGCAATATGACTTCACGATAATAAATAAACGCTAACGGGCAGTAAAATTCCACGTTCTGATGTGCACGACAGACCGTAGCTGGCTGGGTCACACTTCTGGGAGAGACCGCGTGAAGAGAAACGGCTGCATGTCAAAATCTGATTCCATCAACGGGTGGAGGACGAAATGAAAGGTGCCTGACAGGCCACAAAAGACAGACGGAATGGATTTTGCACAATCCATACATTCGTACCTGTTGCCTACTTACCCACAATGCTTTCGCCTTGCCGGGATTCAGACTTAGTTTATTGGCCCTCATTCAGCCCACTGCTGTGTCCCAACATCAATCTGCAGCCTGCACAGCCACATCTGCTTCAGATGTTATACAGACATAGAGCTAGAAGTCATCCACATATTGATGACACCTTGTTCTAAATGATTGCTCACTCCTAGTAGTTTCATATAGGTGCTGAAGAGCATTTGGGATAAAATAGTGCACCACAGTACCCCATAGTACAAGTGTCAGGAGGTCAAAATGCACTCCCCTAATACTACTCTCTGAGACAATAAATAGAAACAGAACAATTGAAATAGAGAGTACTAATTGCCCATTCCACATAGCCATCTAAGACAATCCTATGGTCAGAGGAATCATACAATAGTACAGTTGGAAGGAGCCTACAAGGCCATCGAGTCCAACCCCCTGCTTAATGCAGCAATCCACCTTAAAGCATCCCAGACAGAAGGTTGTCCAGCTGCCTCTTGAATGCCTCTAGTGTGGGAGAGCCCACAACCTCCCTAGGTAACTGGTTCCATTGTCGTAGTGCTCTAACAGTCAGGAAGTTTTTCCTGATGTCCAGCTGGAATCTGGCTTCCTGTAACTTGAGCCCATTGTTCTGTGTCCTGCACTCTGGGAGGATCGAGAAGAGATCCTGGCCCTCCTCTGTGTGACAAACTTTCAAGTATTTGAAGAGTGCAATCGTGTCCCCCCTCAATCTTCTCTTCTCCAGGCTCAACATGCCAAGGGCAAGATCTACACTACTGCTTTAAAGCCCTTTAAACAGTTTTGACAAGTGTTGGGGCCCAGGACACACTCCGTATACAGTTGTCAAAAGTGCTTTAAAGTGCTTTAAGGCAGTAGTGTAGATCTGGTTCTGTTCCTCTCATGATACAAGTCATCCAACACAGGAGTAAAGGCCAATTTGGTCCCCAAACCAGGCCTGAATCAAGACTGGAATAGGTGTCAACAATCAGGCCACAGCTAGACCTAAGGTTTATCCTGGGATCATCCAGGGTTCGCCCCTGCCTGAGCACTGGATTGCCTGTGTGTCACCTAGATGAACAGGTTTGACCCCTGGATGATCCAGGGATAAACTTTAGGTCTAGCTATGGCCATAGTTTCATGTAAGAATGCCAGCAGCTGCTTCTCTCTCTCTCATGTCTCTCCTTAGCCTCCTTTTTCCAAGCTAAACTATCCCAGTTGTAACCTTCCCTCATAGGTGAGATGCTCCAGTCCTTTAATCATTTTAGTTGCCCTTTTCTGCAAGTACACTGTTCACATCATCAGGTCACATTAACTGAAATGAAGAACTGGTTCAGAATCAGGACTGGGCCAAAACTCTCGGTGGCCACAGCTAGACCTAAGGTTTATCCTGGGATCATCCAGGGTTCGCCCCTGCCTGAGCACTGGATCCCCTATGTGTCACCTAGATGAACAGGTTTGACCCCCTGAACGATCCAGGGATACACCTTAGGTCTAGCTATGGCCTTTCTCTCTCCCCTCCCCCAGCAATGTCATACAGCATATTCTATTTTGGTGGGTTTCCCTGCATTCCTTGTGAAAATGTTTGCTCATTTCTTTAAATTGCCTTTGCTCTCAGTTATCCTTATTTGTTCTCAGTGACTTTATTTTTGTAATCTAAATTATTGTAATCTCATTAAATGTAATAAAAAGTAATAAATATTATTAAATGTAATAAAAAGTAATAAATATTATTAAATGTAATAAAAAGTAATAAATATTATTAAATGTAATAAATAATAATCTTTTCCTTTTACTAATATCTGGTGATATCACATTAGGCATGGTATGTCTGGTTGGGCAAGATCATCAATGTGATTAAATGGTTTTAATTTTTTGCGAACCTCCCAGAGAGCTTTGGCTATTGGGTGGTATAAAAATGTAATAAATAAATAAATAAAATTAAATCCCGAAGGGGAGAAAACAGCAGCCAGAGGGGAAATTGTACAAATGAATCAGAACACATTGGAACCCATCGCACTGGAAAGAAGATATTTTCAACAGAAGCCTTTACCCCACAGAAATTGCCAGGTGTGACCTGAAAATCAAAATGATGAATCATAGAATCGTAGAATAGTAGACTTGGGAGGTGCCTACAAGGCCATCGAGTCCAACCCCCTGCTCAATGCAGGAATCCACCTGAAAGCATCCCTGACAGATGGTTGTTCAGCTGCCTCTTGAAGGCCTCTAGTGTGGGAGAGCCCACAACCTCCTTAGGTCACTGATTCTATTGTCGTACTGCTCTAACAGTCAGGAAGTTTTTCCTGAAGTCCAGCTGGAATCTGGCTTCCTTTAACTTGACCATACAGCCAAGATTTTTCTTTTATCATTACAGTGTGCCGTTGTTTATGACAAATTTCCAGCATATGCCCCCCTGCGTTGAGAATGCAAGCTAGAATGGATTCCCTGTACACATAATATCCTGAAGTTTTAACATTCTTCCGAATAAGAACTATAACCATGTCTTTATTATTGTTAAGAACAGTTTGAGGTGTGTCTTTTGGCCACAAATCCTCCAAAGCACACTTTCTTGGAATAAGTCCCATTAAAATCAAATGCAGTTGGTGATCTCACCTCTGAAATCTCACCTGACAACAGGGCACAGAAGGGTCATTTTCGGTATGTACTACAGCTCCAGAATGGAAGGAAATGATGCGACACTCATTTTGTTGGACATCGGGATTTCAGAAAATGTGTGAACATTGAGATGAATTTCCTCCTCCCTAGCCAAATATTTCATGGTGAATTATAAGCATAATAACATGTTGCTATTTAGCTCTGCTTTCTAATAAGTGACATCGTAATAGCTATTTTTTGAACCATTGAGCATATATGCTTATGGTTCCCTGTGCTGTTTTTGTACTTCTCACATGATTGAATAAACGCTCTTGGAGACACTTGCAGATGATAGAAAAGGGGGGGGTAGCTTTTGAAGCTGGTACTCCTCACCCAAATGGTCTACTGATGTGATCAGTATTCTGAATTCTGTCAGAGGCTGATCTTACCACCACAGTCCAGGCCCTGGTTCTTTCCAGACTGGACTATTGCAACCTGTTGTATACAGGGCTTCCCTTGAAGTATTGCGTCCAGTTCTGGGCTCCACAATTCAAGAAGGACGCAGACAAGCTGGAGCATGTTCAGAGGAGGGCAACCAGGATGATCAGGGGTCTGGAAACAAAGCCCTATGAAGAGAGACTGAAAGAACTGGGCATGGTTAGCCTGGAGAAGAGAAGATGGAGGAGAGCACTCTTCAAATACTTAAAAGGTTGTCACCCAGAGGAGGGCCAGGATCTCTTCTCGATCCTCCCAGAGTGCAGGACACGGAGTAATGGACTCAAGTTAAAGGAAGCCAGATTCCAGCTGGACATCAGGAAAAACTTCCTGACTGTTAGAGCAGTACAACAATGGAACCAGTGACCTAGGGAGGTTGTGGGCTCTCCCACACTAGAGGCCTTCAAGAGGCAGCTGGACAAGCATTTGTCGGGGATGCTTTAGGGTGGATTCCTGCATTGAGCAGGGGGTTGGACTCGATGGCCTTGTAGGCCCCTTCCAACTCTGCTATTCTATGATTCTATGATTCTATGAAGCAAATCCAACACCTGCAGGCTGTACAAAATGCAGCAGCCAGGTTGGTCAAGGGGCTCCCAAAGTGGTCTTCTATCACTTTGATGCTTCAAGAGCTCCATTGGCTGCCGATGGCTGCTAGGGTGCACTACAAGGTCTTGTTGACCATGTATAAAGCCCTGCATTGCTTGGGTCCTGGATACCTGTGCACTCGCCTCTCTCCTGTGTCTCACCTTTGGCAGACTCGCTCTCAGGAGCAGGGTGCCCTGATGGTCCCCCGCTACAAATTGGAATGTGCCGGGTCCAGGGTTTTTTCAGTGGCTGGCCCCCGGTTATGGAATAATGTGCCCCTGGAGATTAGACAGGCTCCCACTCTCAATTGCTTCAAACGCCTTTGTAAGGCGTTTTTATTTTCACGAGAGATTGGGGAGGGGGTGGTTTAAATTGGGGTTGAGGGCTTTTAATGGTTTGAGGGCTAGGGTTTTAATGGAATTGTCTTAGGCCATAGCTAGACCTAAGGTTTATCCCTGGATCATCCAGGGGTCAAACCTGTTCATCTAGGTGGCACACAGGGGATCCAGTGATCAGGCAGGGGCGAACCCTGGATGATGTCAGGATAAACCTTAGGTCTAGCTGTGGCCTTAATGTGGGTTGAAAGTTTTAATGGAATTGTTTTATATGTTATTGTAAAGCGCCTCGATGCCAGAAATGGTGAGGCGGCGCTATAAAAATGCTTTAAATAAATAAAATAAATAAACAGTATAGCTCATAACATCAGAAGTGCTGCTTGAAGAATATTAATTAATTAATTAATTAATTAATTACATTTCTATACCGCCCAATAGCCAGAGCTCTCTGGGCGGTTCACAAAAATTAAAAAAAAAAAAATCCAAGATGAATCCCTTAATTATATCTCATTTCTACTACTGTAAGCCTCTTACAGGCTCAATTCAAAGTGCTGGTTATGACCTATAAAGCCCTATATGGCGCGGGTCCAGGTTATTTGAAAGACCGTATTCTCCCTTATGAGCCTGCCCGTGCTTTGAGATCTTCTGGAGAAGCCCTTCTTTCAGTCCCACCTTCTTCACAGGCGCGCTTGGTGGGAACATGGGAGAGGGCCTTCTCGGTGGCTGCTCTAGTGCTCTGGAACTCTCTTCCCCGGGGAAGCTAGGCTGGCTCCCTCCTTGATGGGCTTTCGGAAGCAGGCTAAAACTTTTTTCTTCCAGCAGGCCTTTGGAGAATAATCTGGCCCTCCATCTATGTTAATGTCTTATAATTTTGTTGTGTATTTTAAACATTTATGTTTCCCCCCCCCCCCAATGTATGTTTTAAACTTTGTAAGGCCGCCTTGAGGCCCAGCATTGGGCAAAAGGCGGGATACAAATAAATATAATAATAATAATAATAATAATAATAATAATAATGGGGGCTACTTTTGAAAAGTGTTCATAAACTTCAGCTGGCTTAGAATCCTATAGCCAGACAATTCACCAGACCTGGGTCCATGGCTGTGTGTGACTCCCATGTTACAACAGCTTTACTGACTAATTGTTTGTCTCTGGATGCAATTCAAATTGCTGGTTATGACCTCAATTCCATACACAACCTGGCACCAAGTGGGAGGTCTGAGCTGTATGGGGAGTGACTCCCTCGGTTTGAGATGACCAGGAAAATAACCAGCTGGCATAAGGCCACCCTTAGTATTGCATGGTCTGAACCCAGGCAGCTTTCACCATCCTTCCTTTATTGGATGTCAGGGTAGAATTAGCCATGCATCTGAGCACCGTAGCTCCAAGTGCAATCCATCAACTGTTCTAGGCCTTTTAATTCTTTCCCTCATGGCCTCTTTATGGGGTAATCTGGGAAGTACAGTGTCTGAAATATTGATTGAAGCATCCTGAGTTATTACACTAGGCTTATCATGACATTCACTTGCTCAGAATTTAATACCTTCTGTTGCCCTTTTGGTAAAAAGTAAAAAAAAAATATAATACTAGCATCAGGTGTGAAGGGAATTCTCCACAAGTCATAGAAGGTGATCAACACCATCAATTACCAAAGATTGCTTTCACCCCCACCCCCACCCCCTTGCAATTAGTTTAACTACAGCTGTTAGGTTTCTCAACTTTTTAGGTTTAGTTTAGTGAATATCAATATCAGACTTCCCCCAATCTGAAGACTCCCTGATGTGTTGGACTACAAACCCCATCATCCCCAACCCTCACAGTCAGTTACACTGCTGGTTGGGTGTCATGGGAGTTGATGTCCAATACATCTGAAAGGCATCAGGTTGTGGAAGGTTGGTCTAAATCAAGGCCAACTGTGAAGGATTCCATCCATTTCTTAAAATCCTGCCTTCTTTCTCTCTTTAATGTAGGATTTCTTTCTAGCTGCCATTGTAGACATCTGAAAACATACTAACAGTGTCAGTTAGACTCAGTTTTGTCCAGGGTGTATGGGGTCCATCACATACACCCATCCATTACAGAGTCCATCAGTTATTCCAACCTTCTCAAAGCTGCGGCCCTCCAGACATCTTTGACTACAACTGCCAGAATTCCTTAGCATTGGCCATGTTGGCTTGGACCAATGGGAGTTGAAATCCACATTCTGCACATTCTTCATGACACATCTAAGTAGGGATGTCAGAGGAATCTGGTTGTGGGGGTGGAGCTTGACAAGCTTTCATCGGCTTAGGGTGACCCTATGGAAAGGAGGACTGGGCTCCTGAATCTTTAACAGTTGTAAAGAAAAGGGAATTTCAGCAGGTGCCATTTGTATGCATGCAGCATCTGGTGGAATTCACTTTTCAACACAACAGCTAAAGCTGCAGGAGCCCTGCCCTCTTGACAAGATACAAAAGAGGGCAGGGCTCCTGCAGCTTTAACTGTTGTGATGAAGAGGGAGTTTCACCAGGTTCCCCATATATACAAATGACACCTGCTGAAATTCCCTTTTCTATACAACTGTTAAAGATACAGGAGCCCTCTCCTCCTTTCCATAGGGTAACCCTTCATCGGCTCAGCCCCCTTGACTTCAGCATGTCTCCTGCTAGATGGCCCAACTTGGACTACAGCAAATATTTATTTATTTATTTATTTATTTGTTACATTTATCTACCGCCCCATAGCCGAAGCTCTCTGGGCGGTTTACAAAAGTTAAAAACAGTAAACATTAAAAGTATTCCAAATTTAAAAAACATAAAAAACAACAGTATAAAAACAACAGTCAGCTAGTGGCTTTTCCTTTATTTATATATTTATTTATGGAAATTGAGATTTGTGATTTGTGCAAAAAGTCCTCAGAATTCAGGGGAAACAAACAGCTCAGCTCACAAATGCAAGCACACCGTGCAGGTTCAGTGAGCCCCCAAAGGGTTGGATTTCTCAGCAACAGACATCCCTACAACTAGGGCCGGATCTACACTATTGCTTTAAAGCGCTTTAAAGCAGTAGTGTAGATCCGGCCTAGGTAAATGCCAAGAGTAGGAATTTAGACAGTAGATCTCAGTCTTGCGGTTTGTGTTTTTATGAGACACATGGGTAGCTGAGCAAACTTCCTTCCTTTCAATGGGGAAAAGACTTCATTCACAATACTCTGACAAGTGGCCAACAGAAATGAGCAAGCCTTCTGCTGTTGTAAAAGAATGGGGCGGAATATGGATTTCTTTTACAGCCTGAATTTCTGCCAGCGTTTTCGTCTAGTGGTCAGAAGAACAAGAGAAAACAATTACGAGATACACTGTATTGTTTGGCAGGATCTGCAGCAATAAACAGCTGTCAAGTTTGATTTGGGAGCTGGGGTGAAAAGAGGAATCAGGGCAGTTGCAACGAGGGGTGCTTGAAAAAGTACCTGTTTAGGAAAGCTTCCTATACAGGATGAATACATACCATCCATGCTGCATTCCAGGTGTGTTTTTAGACTGCAACTCCCATCATCCCCAACCACCATGGGGAAAGGTGGAACATCCCACAAAGAGCTCAGCCCAGTTGGACCCCGCCCCCCAAAGGGCTAACTGCCATCTTCACCCTGTGGGGAAGAAGATGCGAGGGAGACTGGAGCAGGCAGGCACCATCAGACCCTGCTTCAGTTTGAACCCCCCCCCCCACAGGGCTAACATCTTCACCATGTGGGGAAGAAGGAGCTGTTGGTTTGCCCCTCCATTGGGAGATGAGAGGACGGAGCAAGGCCTTCCCACCAACCTAAACAGTCTCCTTAATTTCTTTTTATTTTCTCCCTCTTCCCTCCCCATCCACTTTTCCTTGTGTGTCATGTCTTTTTTTAGAATGTAAGCCTGAGGATAGTGATTGTCTTCTTTATTGATACATTGTAAGCCGCTCCAAGAGCCTTTTGGCTGAGGTGCGGGATAGAAATACTCTAAATAAATAAATAAATAAATAAATAAAACACAGCATGCTCTTGGACACGACTCATGTTTCAAATGACTGTGCCCTAATTTTGAATACCTGGGACACATTGTCCTCCTGGATTCAAACTCTTCACATCCCATGCAAGTATGCATTCAATGACAGGGCGTGGGGGGAAACTCTGCCATTTTAAGATCCAAGATACGACTATCTCATGTTGGCTCAAGCTACACAAAGCCAGGAAATAACAGATGTCCCCCGTGCAATGTCACAAATTGTGCTTGCTTTCCATTTACCCTCCATGCACCCCCGCTTTTCTTTCAGGCCCAAATACAGAAGAAAGATAGGAAAGGAACCTCTTGTGCAAGCACTTGAGTCATTGCCGACTCCTAGAGGGACGCCTGCTTTCGCTGACGTTTTCTTGGCAGACTTTGTAGCTGGGTGGTTTGCCATTGCCTTCCCCAGTCACGGTTCCCTTTCCCCCAGCTAGCTGGGTACTCATTTTACCGACCTCAGAAGGATGGAAGGCTGAGTCGACCTGAGCCGGCTGCCTGAGAACCAGCTTCCACTGGGATCGAACTCAGGCCGTGGGGAGAGTTTTGGCTGCAGTAACTGCCGCTTACCACTCTGCGCAACACGAGGCTCCTCCAAATACAGAAGGGGAGGATAAAGTGCCTGGGACCAGAAAAGATGCCCACATTGTTCTGGTTTTGTCTTGCTTTATAAAACATCTGGACCTTACTGTATTGCCAGAGGAATCCTCCAGTGAACATTCCAACCTTTCCAGTATTCTGTGCTTTCTTCTAGGTAAAGGTGATGCTTCCTTCATGCCTGTCAATTGTACTAGGACAGGATGAAAAAGGGAATCCCAAGTCACCTTAACACCTGCCCTCAGAATGATGACACGGATGCATATATTGGGTGGGGAGGGTCAATGATGTGCACAGGCCTTCTCCACTCCATGGAGTTCAGAGTGGAGGCTGCATGCAACACAAGCCACAGCTAGACCGAAGGTTTATCCTGGGATCATCCAGGGTTCGCCCCTGCCTGAGCACTGGATCCCCTGTGTGTCACCTAGATGAACAGGTTTGACCCCCTGGACATTCCAGGGATAAACCTTAGGTCTAGCTATGGCCACAGTGGCTTAATTTTGCAAAGCTTGCTTCATCCCCTCTTGGGGAAGCACTATGTATATTATGCATTAAGAGAGATTAACTGTGCAGTCCTAAACAGGTCTACCCAGAAGTGCACACCAATGATTATTAGAATGTAAGCCGATGCAGCAGGGTCTTGCTATTTACTGTTTTACTCTGTACAGCACCATGTACATTGATGGTGCTATATAAATAAATAAATAAATAAATAAATAAATAATAATAATAATAATAATAATGAGTTTAGTGGGGTTTACTCATAGGTAAGTGGGTATTGGATTGCATCCGGAATCACTTTTGAGGCTGCCTGAGAAGTTAGCAAATATTTCCTCCTTTCATCCAGATCTATGATCCAGTGATGGGCTAGTTTACACATATATCTATATTCCTGATTCTCTCTCTCTCTGTCTCTCTGTCTCTCTGTCTCTCTCTGTCTCTCTCTGTCACACACACACACACACACACCATTGGCACTATCAACAGCAAGGAAAAAAGTGAAACCAGACAGAAGCACCCATATAACCAAGAAACTGTCTTAAAATGAAGAAACGCTCAACAAAATACAGAAACAGAGAGGGACCAACCCTTCCAAACTGCCCATGTGTGATGTCCTCCATGATGTAATGACCATCTGTAGCAGAAAAGTGGAATCCAAAAAGGGAATAATAGGTGTATCCCTAAAGGATAGCATTTTTTTTCTTGGTTAGAGACCTTCCTGTATTTTTCCACAAGGAGAGATAGATAGATAGATAGATAGATAGATAGATAGATAGATAGATAGATAGATATGGGGCCATCTTCTCTCTGCTTTACTGCCGCATATTGTAAAACGCAAAAGAACTAGTTTACCACTCTTTTTAAAAACTGGCCAGTTTAAGGCAACCAAATTCTAGCTGGGGATGCATGGATCCATCCCTTTCCAGTCTCTGTCACTTTTGCATGTATCCCCTAATAAGTTCAATCTATCCCATTTCTGCATTAATCTGCAATTTTTTTTAAAAAAAATCCAAATGAAATGTGTGTTTAAATACATATTTAAGAACAGATTTCTAAGAGAGCCATCCGATGCTCCCCCCCTCCCCATACAGTGCCTGGGAGACATGGAATATTTCATTTTCCTGGCTCTGAGCTCAGAGACAAGGCTGCAACCTCGGACCCAGGAAACTGTGCTCCCCGCCCCCTCCCCCTCCCCACCTGGCAGCCAGCATGATGGCTGCTGTGACGAGCTTGCAAGCACAAGCTCGTAGGGGGTGAAAGGGGGTGTTCCCAGAGGCATGGAGGGGAGGAGATTGGGGACAAAGGGATATGAAGTCTCCCCAATCACCCCCAGATTCCTTCCTCTCCTGCTTTCCAAAGCCTCTGCTAGACAGGCAAAATCTCCCATCTGAACCAGTGCCTGGGCACGGTAATGGACTGGATGAGGGCTAACAAACTGAGGCTCAATCCAGACAAGACGGAGGTACTGTTAGCGGGTGGTTCTTCTGTCCGGCGAGGTGATGTTTGCCCTGTCCTGGATGGGGTTGCACTCTCCCTAAAGGATCGGGTCCGTAGTTTGGGGGTGCTCTTGGATCCAGAACTGTCACTTGAGGCACAGGTGAACTCAGTGGCAAAGAGCACCTTTTATCAGCTTAGGTTGATATACCAACTATGCCCTTATCTGGACAGAGATAGCCTAGAGACAGTTATCCATGCTCTGATAACCTCTCACTTGGATTACTGCAATGCGTTATACGTGGGGCTGCCTTTGAAAACGGTCCGGAAGCTTCAGCTGGTATAAAATAGGGCAGCCCGTTTACTAACAGGGACTGGCTGGCGAGATCACATTACGCCAGTTCTTTTACAACTTCATTGGCTGCCAGTCCAGGTCCGGGCCCGATTCAAAGTGCTGGTATTGACATTTAAAGCCCTAAACGGTTTGGGGCCAGGTTATCTGAAGGAACGCCTCCTCCCATATGTACCTACCCGGACCTTAAGATCATCTACAGGGGCCCTTCTCCGTGAGCCCCTGCCAAAGGAAGTGAGGCAGGTGGCTACTAGGAGGAGGGCTTTCTCCGCTGTGGCACCCCGGTTGTGGAACGAGTTCCCCAGAGAGGTCCGCCTGGCGCCTACACTGTACTGCTTTCGTCGCCAGCTGAAGACCTTTTTATTCACTCAGTATTTTAACACTTAATTTTAACTTAAATTTAAATTGTACTGTTTTAACTCTGTATTTTAATCTTATATCAACTTTGCTGTGTGGTTTTATCCTGGTTGCGCTTTTTATACTGTATTTCGTAATTGTGTTTTAACCTGTTGGGTGTTTTATTGTGGTTTTAATTTTGTGAACCGCCCAGAGAGCTTTGGCTATTGGGCGGTATAAAAATGTAATGAATAAATAAATAAATAAATAAATAAATAGCTAAAATGCAGCTTGGAGGCTTACAACTACCCATAGGATTGAGCCCTAAATGTATTTTCTCTTAGGATAAACATTTTAGCATGCATCTTAGTAAATTCTTTGGTCAGAGAACTGTATCTTACTGTCTTATCATATTTGGGGAAGTGTTAAATAGTTACATTCCCACGTGCATATTAGTCCAGGAGATGTGAATTGGATCAGTTCAATTAGGAATTTGCAAAGATTAAATGCTCCAGACAACCCAAACAATATTCCAGGCCACAATCTAACATATGATGCAGCCCCTTGGTGTCAATGAACGCCTATGCCTACTTCAATAAACGAGAAGAAATAAAAAGGTAGGAATCAATTTGTCTCATCCCTGCATTAAAGACAAATTAATTTGTGATAACAGGCACAGTCAATGTTTCAAGCCTGAAATATGAACATTGTCCAATTTGATTGGTTTGGGTTGGCGGTGCGGGGAGGGACATGTGCATATTTTACATTGATAAAATCCAAAATATTGAGATTCCTACTGGCAATGACTGAACAAACCCTTTGTAATGTACAATGTAGCTACAGATTATGCACAATTTTGCCCATAATAGAGCCTCGTGTGGCGCAGAGTGGTAAGCAGCCGTTACTGCAGCCGAAACTCTCCCCACGGCCTGAGTTCGATCCCAGCGGAAGCTGGTTCTCAGGCAGCCGGCTCAGGTCGACTCAGCCTTCCATCCTTCCGAGGTCGGTAAAATGAGTACGCAGCTAGCTGGGGGAAAGGTAACTGCGACTGGGGAAGGCCATGGCAAACCACCCCGCTACAAAGTCTGCCAAGAAAACATCAGTGAAAGCAGGCGTCCCTCTAGGAGTCAGCAATGACTCAAGTGCTTGCACAAGAGGTTCCTTTCCTTTCCTTGTCCATAATAATCCTGAGGCTTTAGAAGCAAAAGGCCCTTATGAGTAGGAACACCCACCTTGGGTCTTCACTGCTTGCTGAGTTTGCCTTCAGGCTTGGGGCTAAAAATGAAGCAACCATTAAGTCTGGGAGGAAAAGCTTGTCATCGATCAGAGAGAGAATGGTTAACGGAGTGATGCAGGAGGGTGGAAAATTGAATGGAAGTGCATTCAAAAGGAGCTATGATCTCACCTTTAGGTCTTTGGGGTTCTTGCCCTCCACCCTGGTGAGTGGTTCTTTAGAGATGCCAGTCAAAGAGAATGAACCTGAAGGACATTGATTTGAAAGAGGAAGAGCAGGTGGCAAAAATCCAGCCAACCTTTATCGGGGAGTGAAATCATCATGTTCTAGACTTGGAAGTACACTGTGAAGGTTAATAGGGGGGTTATTTCATTGACGAACACAGCACATGGGGAAAGCACTTGTATTTGATGAATGGCCAGTTTAAAGTCTCCAAATGAATCAAGCCATTATTATTATTATTATTATTATTATTATTATTATTATTATTATTATTATCCCTTGGGTCACAGGCAGCTTAATACCATTCAACTTCTGAATTTATTTTATTATTTTATTTATTTTATGTCAATTTCGCCTAATAGCTGAAGCTCTTTTGAAGTTGTTCCTGTTGGCACACCTGAAACCTAGAACAAGGGATCCCAAATCTCCTTGTTGGCTCACCTGTGGCGAGTTCTTAGTAGAATGCAGGAGAGGGGGCACCGATTCTGTTTGTCCATGCTTCGCAAAGAACATAAGCAATGTGAGAGACAAACTGTGTGTGCTTTCTGTAAATGCCCTACTTAGAATAAGCTAAGTCCCAGCCCATTTACCTGGCAAGGTGCACCTGTTTGTACGGCTCTGTGGGTCAGCACGGTCAGGTGCCTCAAGGTTCCAATAGGCTTCCACTTGGTCCAATAAAGCAGCCTTCTCCAATCTGGAGGGGATCTACACTAGTATATGAAACATTGATTTTACAGTCATTGAACGTTTTGTTTTTGAACGATTTAAACGTAGCAGTTTTTAAAACGTCTACTTACTTTTCTCTTTCCGTGGGAATGCATTCCTTTTGGCCACACTAAGAAAAGAAATCCGTTTGTTCTATTCTGCCGATTTCCCCTCCCACTTCTTCTTCTCTCTGAGACAATCCTCCACCTACAAACAATCCAGCCAGCAGCCTCCCAAAAGTGAAACTAGAAGTGTCTGCAATAAAGAGTCTTGAAAGAAAAAAATGGCTCCAACTTTGGGTGAGGAAATTACATAAACATGCCCCCCAAGAATGCGATTGGCTAATTAAGAACTACAGGGAACCCATTTCATACGACGAAATCGGCCACAACATAACGAATAGAACGACTTGTTTCAGAGAAGTTCAAAATAAAAACCGGAGAACAGACAACAGTAAAATGTCACAAACTATACATCATGTGGTGAAATACCACCAAATGCACACTTAAAAATGGTAAGACACGTTCTAACTTGACTAGTGTAGATCCCCTTCTGGTGTCCTTCAGATGTGTTGTAACCCCAAGACAACTGGAGGGTGCCAGAAGATATCAAACTTTTGATTTCTGGCCTTGGTCCTGGGTCTGAGCCATTTGTGATGCAGGCACAAACTGAGCTGGCCTCAGGCTACTTCCTTCTGCTTAACTGGAAACCTCTTTCCTGGTTTCACTAATTTCATGTACACCATTCTCAAATCTCAGACTCGACTGCTTTTTCCCATCACTGTGGCTCAGTTCCTCTTTCAATCCTTCCTTCCTAGCCCTTCCTTGCTCAGTACTATAATCCAAGTAAGCTTTGTTCAGCACAATGCAGCAAGGCTGGTTTACCACTTTTTGGTATAAGGGACATAAGTCACATTACAATCGAATAATGGCTGCCAGTCCAGGTCCGGGCCCAATTCAAAGTGCTGGTATTAACATTTAAAGCCCTAAACGGCTTGGGGCCAGGTTATCTGAAGGAACGCCTCCTCCCATATGTACCTGCCTGGACCCTAAGGTCATCTTCAGGGGTCCTTCTCCGCGAGCCCCTGCCAAAGGAAGTGAGGCAGGTGGCTACCAGGAGGAGGACCTTCTCTGCTGTGGCACCCCGGCTGTGGAATGAGCTCCCTAAGGAGGTTCGCTTGGCACCTACATTACATGCTTTTAGATGCCAGGTGAAGACCTTTTTATTCTCCCAACATTTTAACAATCTATAAATACATTTTAACATGGTGTTTTAAATTTGTAATTTTGCATTGCTGCTGTTTTTATCTGCTTGAGCTTTTTTATTGTATTTTATATTATGGTTTTATACTGTTGTTTTATATTATGAATGGTTTTAATTTTTGTGAACTGCCCAGAGAGCTCCGGCTATTGGGCGGTATAGAAATGTAATAAATAAATAAATAAATAAAGGAAGGAAGAGGCCGGTGTGGTGTAGTGGTTAGATTGTTGGATTGGAACTGGGGAGATCCCTTGTTTCTAGTTTCCACCCAGTCACGAAGTTCACAGGGTGACCTTGGGCCACTGGAGAAGGAGAAGAAGGATGAGAAGGAGAAGGGGGAAGGAGAAAGAGAAAGAGAAGAGAAAAGAGAAGAAGTAGAAGAGGAGAAAAAGGAGAAGAAGGAGAAGGGAGCAGGAAGAGGAGAAGGAGAAAAGAAAGGATGCTGCAATGAGCAGCGTAGCAGCATCAATCCCACAGGGCTCTGGCATGCCCATGATGGCCCAAGTGCAGCCGTCAACCCTGTTTGCTCCTTCCACTTATTGGGTGGTTGTTTGGGGGGGAGGGTCCTCTGATCTGCAGGACCCTTTGGCCCCAAGGTGCCCTATCTACACCACTGCTAGAGCTATGGTGCATCTACTCATTTACTCCCTAGTCCCTTCTCTCTGCCCTATAACAAGCTAGCATCTGTACAGCTCAGCCAATGGCAGCCATGGACCTTCCTTCCTGCCCCTGCCATTCTATGTCATGGTGGGCCAGTTTGGGCAGACAGCGCCAGAGGTTTCACACCCCGGCTACCCCTAGCCCTGGCAACCAGTTCCGACTAGTTTCAGGCATGGCTGCTTCTAATTTAGAATTGCATCTGAGACCATCTACACCTCTCCATAAATGGAGACAAGTTTCTCGTTCTATGGGCACGAGTTCCTTTATTTATTAATCTTGGGTTTGCTCCTGTTTTGTTTTTGTTTTGGCTGCTCTTTCCGCATTTGGAAGCACAGCCTGCTAACGCGGTTTCGCAATCCGTCGCTGTCGAGCTGATTTACACGGCATCCTAAGGCAGGAAGAACGGCGTACACCGGACGAGCCACAGAGCAGCGGTAAATGTGTTTCCAGGCAAATGTCCACAGCAATTAAAAATAATGAGCAGAGGCCTTCTCGCCACCACTGCACAATGCCAACCATCAGGAAGCCCATTTGTACGGCTGAAATTGTTGATTTTTGTGCCCGGAAAATGTGTTTAGCAGAAGGAGGGCGAGGCCTCTAATTGGGGTGGGTGGGAAGACTTTGGATCTCCTTCCACAAGGAGGAGTTGGCATGGGTAACTGCAGCCAGTAATGATAGCTTGTATGGCCACAGTGCCTCCCCACCTGAAAAGGTCCTTTGTAGTATAACACGGAAAGTGCCATTTCTTCTATTGATGCCAGGGTGCATTTGTAGCTTGCAATTTGTTTATCTAAAAGTTAGAGCAGAGGGCAAAAACATAAATGAATATAATTAGAATATTAAAACTAGAGATGTTACCACCAGGTCTTACCAAAAAAAAAAGGAAGTGAGAGCTCAAAATGCCAAGATGAACTGAAAGGTAATGGGACACAGGAATCGCACGAGGTCCTAGTTCCTCTCTATTCGGCCCTGGTTAGGCCTCATCTAGAGTATTGTGTCCAGTTCTGGGCTCCACAATTCAAAAAGGACGCAGACAAGCTGGAGCGTGTCCAGAGGATGGCAACCAGGATGGTCAGGGGTCTGGAAACAAAGCCCTATGAAGAGAGCCTGAAAGAACTGGGCATGTTTAGCCTAGATAAGAGAAGATTGAGGGGAGACAGGATAGCACTCTTCAAATACTGAAAAGGTTGTCACACAGAGGAGGGCCAGGATCTCTTCTCAATCCTCCCAGAGTGCAGGACAAGGAATAACGGGCTCAAGTTAAAGGAAGCCAGATTCCAGCTGGACATCAGGAAAAACTTCCTGACTGTTAGAGCAGTACGACAATGGAATCAGTGACCTAGGGAGGTTGTGGGCTCTCCCACACTCGAGGCCTTCAAG
This sequence comes from Elgaria multicarinata webbii, assembly GCF_023053635.1. Lineage (NCBI taxonomy): Eukaryota > Metazoa > Chordata > Lepidosauria > Squamata > Anguidae > Elgaria > Elgaria multicarinata. Next base: position 111,071,292 of record NC_086177.1, on the reverse strand, counting down.
AGGCAGCTGGACAACCATCTGTCAGGGATGCTTTAGGGTGGATTCCTGCATTGAGCAAGGGGTTGGACTCGATGGCCTTGTAGGCCCCTTCCAACTCTGCTATTCTATGATTCTATGATTCTATGATAAATAGGACTGTACCAAGCCAGGCCATTGGTCTATCAAGCTCAATGTAGATTCTACACTCTACACAGAAGCAACTCTCCAGGGTTTCAAGTAGGGATGGGCAAACATGTGATGTTTGAACATGTCGAGGTTCTCTGAAGTCCTTCTCGAAGCTCAGTTTGCTCCACTTGCACTCTGGAACATGAGCGTCTTTTTTTATTGGGGGGAAAATGCACATTTTTGAAAGTGTGCAGCCAAAAACACGTACTTTCTCCCATAAGTTAAAGACTGAAAAGGCAGATTTTCGGGGGGGGGGGAGTGTAGACTTGCAGAGATGTGGGGAAGTTTGAGGGAAAGCAAGTTTGGGGAACTGTGGACATTTTCTGAGAATTGTGCTCCTGCTTGTGTTCACAGTTGTGAATGGGACATGCTTACATGATTTACAAGCAAGTAAAAAACACCTCATGTGCTCCTAGAGCCTTTCCTGACTCTTTCTGGAAGCTCTAGAAATCAAACGTAGGACCTTTTGCATGCAAAGAATGTCTTCTACCCATGAGCTCTTGCCCCTCCCCTTAGATATGACTCTTCTACCAGGAGCTTTGGCTCCGGGCCCATGTAGCAGGTAGTGTCAATGGAACTTCTCAGTAAAGTGTCAGGAACTGTTGACCATCAGTTCCCCATGTGGTGAGCCATGTCACTACATCTTCTCAGTGAAGAACCTTCCAGGCTGACTCCAGCCGAGCTGCTCATTGGCTTCTTCTGGGCAGGAAGGAGGATCAGGCGACTTCCTGTCTCAGTGAAGCTTTGCTTGAGTAACAAAGTCTGGCACGTTCTCTGCTCTTGCCTTCTGGTTTGCCATCTGATCCTGATTGCTCTTAGAATCATAGAATCATAGAATAGCAGAGTCGGAAGGGGCCACAAGGCCATCGAGTCCAACCCCCTGCTCAGTGCAGGAATCCACCCTAAAGCATCCCTGACAGAGGGTTGTCCAGCTGCCTCTTGAAGGCCTCTAGGGTGGGAGAGCCCACCACCTCCCTAGGGAATTGGTTCCATTGTCATACTGCTCTAACATTCAGGATGTTTTTCCTGATGTCCAGCTGGAATCTGACTTCCTTTAACTTGAGCCCATTATTCTGTGTCCTGCACTCTGGGAGGATCGAGAAGAGATCCTGGCCCTCCTCCATGTGACAACCTTTCAAGTCTTTGAAGAGTGCTATCCTGTCTCCCCCTCAATCTTCTCTTCTCCAGGCTAAACATGCCCAGTTCTTTCAGTCTCCCTTCATAGGGCTTTGTTTCTCTTTACTTTGTGCTCCTCATTCCTGCCTCTTGAGTCATTCCATACTTGACACCCTATGTGAAACTCTGACGTTCTTGTTCTTAACGTCTTAAGTGTTTCAAGGGAAGAATCATTTTAAGCGGATTCATGGAATGTTTCGGGTTTGCACACCCTTATGGGAGACCCAGGCCATAGCTAGACCTAAGGTTTATTCCTGGATCATCCAGGGGTCAAATCAGTTCATCTAGGTGACACACAGGGGATCCAGTGCTCAGGCAGGGGCGAACCCTGGATGATCCCCGAATAAACCTTAGGTCTAGCTGTGGCCCCACACACCCCAAATATAAATCACTAAAGCAAACCAATTCAGCAAATGGTTTTGCGCTATAAGTGATAAAAGTAGAAAACTAATATTCTTTCTACAAAATTAAAAACAACGCAAAACAACTAAGCATGTCAAATGTAACCCTAGCCTTCGGAGAGAAAGGGAAAGTAATAAGAACAGTGTGTTTGAAACATGTATTATTTTTCAAGGAAATATAACATATACTCAAGAGCAATTTGTCATTTAAACCCCTATTAATTAAATCCCAACATTTTTTTTAATGACATGTTGTGAGAAAACTGTCTCATGAAAAAATAATAATTGTGAGAATTACTGCCCTGCTCACATGTAAAAGCCATCTAATTAATCCTTAATTAAATACAGTCCTCAAAGGCTTAGCGGGACTTCTCTTGAGCTGAGGTATTCTTATGCTCCAGATGGTATAATGAAACGCTTAGCTTTGATTTACTAACAGCAGAAAAGTTCCAGTGGTAGTTTCCTCTGATATCAAATCTGAAACAAAACATAATGCAAGAAATCACTCTGATTCTGATAACGATGGAGGCGATTTCCTGAAGGGTTACTGCAGTGATGTCATTACTTAGTAACAAAGGAGCAGGAGAGAGAGAGAGAGTTGGAAGGGGCCTCCAAGGCCATCGAGTCCAACCCCCTGCTCAATGCAGGAATCCATCCTAAAGCATCCCTGACACATGGTTGTCCAGCTGCCTCTTGAAGGCCTCTAGTGTGGGAGAGCCCACAACCTCCCTAGGTAACTGATTCCATTGTTGTACTGCTCTAACAGTCAGGAAGTTTTTCCTGATGTCCAGCTGGAATCTAGCTTCCTTTAACTTGAGCCCATTCTTCCCTGTCCTGCACTCTGGGAGGATCGAGAAGAGATCCTGGCCCTCCTCTGTGTGACAACCTTTTAAGTATTTGAAGATTGCTATCATGTCTCCCCTCAATCTCCTCTTCTCCAGGCTAAACATGCCCAGTTCTTTCGGTCTCTCTTCACTGATTTGGTTCTTGTTCTTCCCTTTCAGAGAATTCTGGGAATTATATTTTCAATTTTTGTTTTAATTGGAGATGGAGGTGTCTTATAGACAGTTCTTTGCATGTACCTCTCTACTTCCCTCTGAATTGAGCAGGGGTTTGGACTCGATGGCCTTATCGGCCCCTTTCAATTCTAGTATTATATAGTTCTATGATTCTATGTATACACCAGTGGCTGGAGGAACAAGACCAAGGATACTATTGCACTCATGTCCTACTTGTAGGGTGACCCTATGAAAAGGAGGACAGGGCTCTTGTATAGCTGCATAGAAAAGGGAATTTCAGCAGGTGTCATTTGTATATATGGAGAACCTGGTGAAATTCCCTCTTCATCACAACAGTTAAAGCTGTAGGTGCCCTGCCCTCTTTTAAATCTGGTCACTCTTATATAGCTCCTGCACCTTTAACTGTTGTGATGAAGAGGGAATTTCACCAGGTTCCATATATACAAATGACACCTGCTGAAATTCCCTTTTCTATGCAACTGTTAAAGATACAGGAGCCCTGTCCTCCTTTCCATATGGTCACCCTACCTACTTGTGGGTTTCCTAGTGGCAGCTGGTTAGGTACTGTGTTATCAGAATGCTGGACTAGGTGGACCTTCGTCTCATCCAGCATTGTTTTTCTTCTGTTGTTGTGTACTTTCTCTATAATCATGGCTAGAGTTCTAACAAAGTGCACCACTTTCTGAGCATAGAATCATAGAATAGTAGAGTTGAAAGGGGCCTAAAAGACCATCGAGTCCAACCCCCTGCTCAATGCAGGAATCCACCCTAAAGCATACCTGTCCAGTTGCCTCTTGAAGGCCTCTAGGGTGGGAGAGCCCACAACCTCCCTAGGTAACTGGTTCCATTGTTATACTGCTCTAACAGTCAGGAAGTTTTTCCTGATGTCCAGCCGGAATCTGGCTTCCTGTAACTTGAACCCATTATTCCGTGTCCTGCACTCTGGGAAGATCGAGAAGAGATCTTGGTCCTCCTCTGTGTGACAACCTTTCAAGTCATTGAAGAGGGCTATCATGTCTCCCCTCCACTCTAGATGAGGCCTAACCAGGGCTGAAAAAAGAGGAACCAGTACCTCTTGCGATTTGGAAGCTGTACGTCTATTTATGCAGCCCAAAATAGCATTTGCATTTTTTTGCAGCCACTCGGAGCTAGTGATCTTGACAGGAATGGAAACGTCTTGCTGGTTCCATTGTCGTACTGCTCTAACAGTCAGGAAGTTCTCCAGTTAAAAGATCTCAATTAACCAGGCTTAAGGAGACCTCTGCCTGAAACCCTGGAAAGCCAGGTGGACAAAACAGTGCTGAACTTGATAGGAAAAAAAAATTGGTTGACTGACTATCAGTCAGCTGCTTATAACCTAACAAGGAAGATATACCAAGTACATTTCTCAGTAACTTCTTCACAGCCCTTCTTGCAATGTTCTTTGCCACATTCTTTGCCAGGTTCCAAAACACACCCGAGGTCAGATTTATTTATTTATTTATTTAATTAATTAATTAATTAATATACTGCCCCATATCCGAAGCTCTCTGGGTGGTTTACAAAAGTTAAAAACAGTGAACATTAAAAGTATGCAAAACTTAAAACCATCAAAAATATTTAAACAACAGGATAAAACAACACTATCCATTTAAAAAACTGAAAAATCTCACCCATGAAAGCAACAGACATAGCCTCAGGCAGTACAGGGAGCAGGTATTTGCCCTTTGTTCTCAACCGCTGTATTCCAGAATGAGGGGATGAAACCCTTTTGAGGTTTGTAGACACAGCTTGTGTTGTTGCTGAATAACTCTGGTGCTGTCTCTGCCTTCACTCTGTGCGTGCCTCAGGTCATGCAAACTGAGATTGAATTATGTTTAAGCCCTACGCCGAGGTTGAATTATGTTTAATTTTTTGCGTTCTCCTTCAAAACCTTGGACAGGATTTTACTTTTTACAAACGTCACCATCATATTATTCTCAATGGGGCAGGCCAGGGCAGTAGGGTGAGGTGGTGGGGTAGGGGAAAGAATAGGTCTCCTTTGGTTTTAGAAAAAAAGTTATGTTGCCTAAAGTGATCAGAAACTCCAGCCATGCAGAGATAAGACACCAGCTTGGTGTTTAAATGGACAACTTTTATTAACTACAATTTTTACAGGAACTGCAATAAGTTGAAATGGTAGCTACTAAATCCCTCTTACCTATGTGGATCTCTATTAACTTGTTCTGCCAAGCTCCCTTGGAGTACATAAAACTACAAATCTAAATCAGACCAAGGCAATTGCTAGACCATGGGTTAGAGCGGTGCGAGTCCTGTGCTCGTCCCTGTGCGTCCAGATGATGCACAGGGGATCCCGGCGTCAGCCAGGGCAGGAGGCCAAGGGAAAAATCACATCACAATTCTGAGGAGGCAGGGGGATGATGAAAGGAGAGTGACACATATAATAAATAATACAGTTTAATCTGTTTGGGGCACAACCACATTACTCACTGATGTTGCCAAATAACATGCCCCAGCACATAAGAACATAAAAAGTTCCATGCTGGATCAGACCAATGGTCCATCTAGTCCAACACTCTGGTCACAGAGTGGCCAACCAGCTGTCGACCAAGGACCATCGAAGCAGGACATGATGCAACAGCGCCCTCCCACCCATGTTCCCCAGCAACTGGTGCACACAGGCTTACTGCCTCAGGTATTAGAGGTAGCACACAACTATCAGGGCTAATAGCCATTGGTAGCCTTCTCCAGGAATTTGTTGAACCCCCTTTTAAAGTATTCCAAATTGGTGGCCGTCACTACATCTTCCATAATTTAACTATGTGCTATGTGAAGCAGTACTTCCTTTTATTTGTCCTGTATCACAGCTTCATGGGATGACCCCAGGTTCTAGTATTTTGAGAGAGGGAGAAAAATATCTCCCTATCTACATCCTCCACGCCATGCATAATTTTGTACACCTCTATCATGTCTCCCCTTAGCCTCTTTTTTCCCAAGCTGAACAATCCCAGTTGACGTAACCTTCCCTCATAGGGGAGATGCTCCAGCCCCTTCATCATTTTAGTTGCCCTTTTCTGCACTTTTTCATGCTCTACAATGTCTTTTTTTTAAGAGCGGTGACAAAAACTGTACACAGTATTCTAAGGGCCTTGCTAGACCCAGCCGGATAAGCCGGCAGGGCGGCGGGGCAACGGCGTGCTAACTTTAGCGTGCGCCGCCCCGCCTCCTAGATGGCAGACGCGCAGGGACTGCGGAAGCCCTGTAGCGTCGGCCATTTTTTTTAAAAAAAAATTGGTTAAAGGGGCCACATGCGCCCCGAAGACTCCGGAGAAGATAAGTGGGTTTTTTTCCTAAAATTATCTGTCTCTCGCCCCCATCCCATCCCCGGTTGTCCGTCCCTCCCCCCATCCCATCCCCGGTTGTCTGTCCCTTGGCCCCATCCCATCCCCAGTTGTCTGTCCCTCGCCCCCATCCCATCCTCGGATGTCCATCCCTCCCCCCCCTCCTGCCAGTCCGGCCTTCCCCCCCTTATCTCCCCCCCCAGATCCCCCCGGCCCGATGGGCACAGCGCTCGTATGAGCGCTGTGCCCAGTTCATGGCTTTTCCCGGCTACTCGCAAGTAAGCGAGTAGCCGCAAAAAGGCACGGACCTTGCTAGACGTTCCGCAGCCCCGGCCTCAGGCCGGGGCTGCGGAAAAGGCGCGCCATAAGCGACTTCGCTTATGGCATGTTAGGGGAGGCTTCAGCGCGGCCTGACCCCGGATTCCCCTGTGCATCATTTGGACGCACAGCAGGGAAACCGGGCCTCACAGCGCACTAAGGCCTCGTCTAGCAAGGCCCTAAGTGTGGTCGCACCATTGATTTGTATAAAGGCAGTAAGATACTTGCAGTTTTATTCTCATTTCTTTTTCTAGTAATGTCTATCATGGAGTTTCCCATCATTACAGCAGCTGCACACTGGGTTGACATTTTCATCAACCTGTCCACCACAATCCCAAGATCTCTTTCTTGTTCGATCACTGCCAGCTCAGGATCCCATCAGGTTATACCTGAAGTTGGGTTTTTCCACCCCAACGTTCATCACCTTACACTTGCTTACATTGAACCGCATCTGCCATTTGGATGCCCACTCTCCCAGCTTGGAGAGATCCCTTTGGAGCTCTTCACAATCCCGTTGTGTTTTATTTAACAACCTTAAATAACTTGTTGTCATCATCGGCATCACATCAGCATGTGTGCTGAATGGGACAGGCAAATGCAACACATCTGATAATACATATGGAAATGAAACAAGTCAGCACATGGCCGTAAGACATACATGCTGTGCAATCTCACATGGAAAGTAGAGTGAGATCCTAAGTGTGTGAACTGAAAACAGAGCACAGCAGGTACAGGAAGTGTGTGCCAAGCACAGAAATGAGGAAGAATAGTGCAAAATCCATTTAGATGAACCTATGCTGGGTTTTCAGAACATCCAAGAAAGATGCTGTGAAAATCACTTTTATCTCTGATAGCCAATATTTCCTTCCAAATAAGATTTTGGTTCATTCCCCGTATTAATATTTGGTAGAATCACCCAGCCTTATGCTCAAGCCAAAAAGAAAGGGTGTGGACACACACTCACCATATACAGCTCAAATTGTAACTAGCAGTCAGTAGTGAATCAGCAATGCCCCTTCTCATTCTGGATTTGAAGAAATTAGGAAGGCAGAAGAGAAATTCTAGAGCAGACTTTATATACGGAATAATGGGCTGAAGTTACAAGAAGCCAGATTCCGGCTGGACATCAGGAGAAACTTCCTGACAGTTAGAGCAGTACGACAATGGAACCTGTTACCTAAGGAGGTTGTGGGCTCTCCCACACTAGAGGCCTTCAAGAGGCAGCTGGACAACCACCTGTCAGGGATGCTTTAGGGTGGATTCCTGCATTGAGCAGGGGGTTGGACTCGATGGCCTTGTAGGCCCCTTCCAACTCTATGATTATATGATTCTATACTACCATAAAGTGTCATCTACTAGTTAAGAAGAATAAATGATCATTGAGTTCCTTCAGATAAGCATTTATTGTATGCTTGTTGCTGGGCACTCACAGATTTTCGTGGGTCCCTCTCACAACATCATCTGCCTCCTGTGCACCTCCCGCCCCTTCTGGCCTTCCTCCCGCCACAAAAAACCACCCAGAAAGCCTGATATATTTTTTAAAATTGAAGTTGCCACGATCTCCTGCTGTGTTCATGAGAAGCAGCACGATCAGAACAGACCACTGAATGGGCCACATACACGTTGTTTACTTCCTCTTTTGAAAGAGGAAGTATGAAGCAATGGAAGCGGGGGCGGAGAAGTGATGGTAAGGAAGCATGATTTTCCCCCGTCTGATGGAGCTCATAGTAAAAATGAAATTAATTTGGTGCGGAAATTTGGGGAGGATGGGGTGGGGATATTGGTGGACAAAGATTACTGGGAGGAAAGGGTAACAAGTGACTTGAAAGGGACAGCAGAAAGCTAAAACTGGTAATGTGCAAGCTGCATCTTTTGTTTTTGTCTTACATCCTAAACTTTATCAACTAGTATCATGGCACCAATTTCTTTCTATAATTATCTTGAATATCATGGAAACGTAGAAGAATAGAGTTGGAAGGGTCCTACAAGGCCATCAAGTCCAACCCCCTACTCAATACAGGAATCCACCTTAAAGCATCCCTGACGGATGGATGTCCAGCTGCCTCTTGAAGGCCTCTAGTGTGGGAGAGCCCACAACCTCCCTAGGCAACTGGTTCCATTGTCATACTGCTCTAACAGTTGGGAAGTTTTTCCTGATGTCCAGCTGGAATCTGGCTTCCTGTAACTTGAGCCCATTATTCCGTGTTTGCTTTCTGACAGTAAATACGATAAAATACAGTCAAGGTGTGTGTTCATACATTTATGAAGTTGCTGTGCTGTTCAATACAAAGAATGAACTTCTCCAATAATGACCCATATGGGCTGGGGGTTGTAGGAACCTGTCTGAAGCAAGGCATGTGCATTTAAGTGTCCCATTGGTTGTAACTTGTTTACCCAACTAACTCCCACAACACCTTCAAAAGGATACAGCCCTGGTGAAATCCTTACTAACGAGAATCTTCTTAGCTGTTGGTGTTACTCAGGAGTCCTGTTTTGCTCATGATTTCTTATTCACCCTCATATATTTATTTATTTTGTTTTATTTTTACACACACACACACACACACACACACACACACACACACACACACACACAATCCGACATTTATCTTCTTCTCTAGAATTTGCTTAACCGTCTCATCTTATTTGGGTATCTGCTCTTAAAGAAGGATTTGCCCCAAGGCCTAGGCTGACGAGGGATCTCTGTCACCTCAGCCTTCCTCATTACAGATCACAAACTCTCAGCAATGATTCTCCTAGAATCCAATTTAAGAGTGAGTTGCCAGGGAGTCCCTGGGAGCTGTGAACCTGTCAGTAACCTGTCAAGTGCGAGGATTATCCATCATGGTTATTGGGCCTCTGCCAGACAGTCTACACAGCAATTTGGTTTGGGTTTCTTTTCAGTGGAATGTGTGTACAGTGATGAATAGCGTTTGCTGCTTAATTTAATAATGCTAAGATGGTCTCACTAGTTTTTTGATCATTTCCATCCTGGTGTTATATCTTCTTCCCAGCCAGCCTGTTTAGGGAAAGAGTTCAGGTGGACCTCAAAACCATCTATTGAGCTGAATGAGATCTAATAGCCAATTAGTTTAAGCATTCCTCCATCATGGCAGAACAGATCAGTTTATACACTATGGAGCACAGCAAAAGGGCATTGCAGAAAGTATTTTACAGAGCAAAGAGCTTGAGAGGATTCACACAAGAAAGCCAGCTACAAGAGAAGATCCCCAAGTTATGGCCACATCCACCAGCTCAGGAGCATCATGTCTGGAAGAGAGCGGGGGGGGGGGGGGTTCAGTGGAAGCCACAGGGAATGAGGTGCATAAGAAAAGCCATGCTGGATCAGAGCAAGGGTTCATCTCGTCCGTCACTCCATTCACAAAGTGGCCAACCAGGGTTCCACAAGCAGGGCACAGTGCAACAGCACCCTCCCACCCATGTTCCCTCAGAAACTGCTGTGTATAGGCATACTGCCATGGATACTGGAGGTATCACATAGCCATCGGGACTAGCAGCCATTGATAGCCTTCTCCTCCAGGAATTTATCCAATCCCCTTTCAAAGTAATCCAAATTGGTGGCCATCAATACATCCTGTGGTAGTGAGTTCCGTAATTTAACTATGCGCTGTGTGAAGAAGTCCTTCCTTTTATTTGTCCTGGATCTCCCACCTAGTCCAGCACTCTGTTCCCACAGTGGCCAACCAGAAGTCAATGGGAAACCGACAAGCAGGACACGAGTGCAACAACACCCTCCCACCCATGTTCCCCAGCAGCTGGTGCACACAGGCTTACTGCCTCGAATACTGGAGATAGCACACAGCCATCAGGGCTAGTAGCCATTGATAGCCTTCGCCTCCAGGAATTTATCCAACCCCCTTTTAAAGCCATCCAAATTGCTGGCCATCACTACATCTTATGGTAGTGAGTTCCATAATTTCACTATGCGCTGTGTGAAGAAGTCCTTCCTTTTATTTGTCCTGGATCTCCCACCCATCAGCTTCATGGGATGACGCGATTTGAGAGTGGGAGAAAAATGTCTCCCAATCCACATTCTCCACACCCTGCATAATTTTGTACACCTCTATCATTTCTCCGCTTAGCCTCCTTTTTTCCAAGCTAAACAATCCCAGTTGATGTAACCTTCCCTCATAGGGGAGATGCTCCAGCCCCTTCATCATTTGAGTTGCCCTTTTCTGCACTTTTCCCAGCTCTATAATATCCTTTTTTTAGGTGTGGTGACCAGAACTGTACACAGTATTCTACATGTGGTTGCACCATAGATTTTTATAAGGGCGGTATGTTTAAGTTGTTCTAAAGAGGTCAGATGGTTTAAGGGGGAACGTTACACAACCACCATTCCACTTTGAGTTCAAAAAACCCGACACCTCCTACTCCTTTTTCTCGGATCTTGCGTTCTCAGCTACAGCAGGGCTGCACCACCACCCAAAGTGAGAGCTATGGGGAGGCCTTTAAAAATCATTTCCAAACTTCTCAGGTTGTATTTTTAGCAAGCCACGATCTCACGCTAGGGCCTGGGATTTACTACTGGCATTTCTCATTAACACTCTTGCAAATCTACTCTGGTAGAAAGGGACGAAGGCATGGAGGTGTGTGAGGGAATCTGTGTGTGTGAAAGAGAGAACAGAACAGGATTGCTTCTGTGTGATATCAAGGATGATACAGCCACAAAATTGGAGATGTGTGGGCTAAATTGACCTGATTTCCTCCTCCTTTGGAGGGTCCAGGGGTTTAGAGGTACAGACAGCGAAGGTGGGATCTTTCAGGCATTTATGTATTTTATTGAAATATCTGCATGCTAACTTTCTGGCCTAAGCAAGGATTCTTAAGGCAGCTAACTTAATGTTAAAATATGCTGACAGCATAGATCAACTAAACAACAACAGCATGACTGCATCAAGAGTTGTGGACTTTTGTGGGCCAGTGGGCCCAGATGCATGCTTACAAGCCCGCACTACAGGAGCATCGGGACGTGATCTCCTCCGGGCCGGTCACCCATCACCAAGGGAGTTGTTGGGAGCGTGTTCAGCTGGAGCGTGTTCAAAGGAGGGCAACCAGGATGATCAGGGGTCTGGAAACAAAGCCCTGTGAGGAGAGACTGAAAGAACTGGGCATGTTGAGCATGGAGAAGAGAAGATTGAGGGGAGACATGAGAGCACTCTTCAAGTACTAAAGAGGTTGTCACGCAGAGGAGGGCCAGGATCTCTTCTCGATCCTCCCAGAGTGCAGGACACAGAATAACAGGCTCAAGTTAAAGGAAGCCAGATTCCAGCTGGACATCAGGAAAAAATTCCTGACTGTTAGAGCAGTACAACAATGGAACCAGTTACCTAGGGAGGTTGGGGGCTCTCCCACACTAGAGGCATTCAAGAAGCAGCTGGACAACCATCTGTCAGAGATGCTTTAGGGTGGATTCCTGCATTGAGCAGGGGGTTGGACTCAATGGCCTTGTAGGCCCCTTCTAACTCTGCTATTCTATGATTCTATAAGGCTAAAAGGACTTCTCTAGGGCTGGTCCCTTGACACCAAATGTCTCACCAGGGGAGGAGCATCTGCAGCACACACACACACACACACACACACACACACACACACACACACACTTCATTTCTTTGGGCTCATCTACTAGGGTGACCAGATGAAAAAGGAGGACAGGGATCTTGTATCTTTAACAGTTGTATTGAAAAGGGAATTTCAGCAGGTGTTATTTGTATATATGGGGAACCTGGTGAAACTTCCTCTTCATCACACTAGTTAAAGCTGCAGGTGCCCTGCCCTCTTTTTAATCTGGTCACTCTAGTATAGCTCCTGCAGCTTTAACTGTGGTGACGAAGAGGGAATTTCACCAGGTTTTCCATATGTACAAATGACACCTGCTGAAATTCCCTTTTCAATACAACTGTTAAAGATACAGGAGCCCTGTCCTCCTATTCATAGGGTCACCCTACATCTACACCAGGCAGAATATTCCACTATGAAAGTGGTATATAAAAGGCAGGACCCACGCTATGGCTTTATAGTGGTATCGATGTGCACTGACCACTGTTGGGTCCCACACATACAGTATACCATGTTCACGGTGTTATACTGTGCTTGTTGTAGATGTGTCAATGGGCCCCAACAGTTGTCAGTACACTTCAGTACCACTATAAGGCAGTAGTGTGGCTCCTTGTTCTTCTCACCCTAACCCTAACCCTATGTCTCAGACTATAATTATGCACCTGCTCCTATATTGTTCCTTAATCAAAGCCACGTGGCATTAGCTCTCGAGTTAACTGATTTATATCTTCTAAGGCCTTTGCTAGACCTACCTGAAATTCCGGTCTGGAGGGGGGCGAGCTCACACTGCAGCTAGCGTGGGCTGTGGCCCCAGTCTATACACCAGACGTGATGGGCTAAAGGAAAGCCCCATCATGTCCACCATTTTATTTTTCATTTTTTTCATTTTTAAAGGGCCGGGTCAATCGACAAAGGTAAGTTTTTTTGTTGGTTTTTTTTAAAAAAGGTTTTCCCGCTCCCCCCTGGACTCAATATCCCCCCTGCCCCCATCTCCCCCCCAGCCGCGATCCACCCACCCACCCCCCGACCACAATCTCTCCACCTGCCCCATGCGTAGCTTCTCCCAGCTACAAATGAGTAAGCTGTGTAGCCGGGAAAAGCCGTGGAATGGGCTAGACCTTCCATAGGCTCAGCCCAGGACTGTGGAAATACTGGGCTACAAGTGGAGCCCATTACCCCAGGGCAAGGGAGGGTTGCCCCCTGCCTAAACCCAGGATTCCCTGTGCATCCTGGATGCACAGGGGCGATCCCGGGTAGGGTGACCCTATGAAAAGGAGGACAGGGCTCCTGTATCTTTAACAGCCATGTAGGAAAGGGAATTTCAGCAGGTGTCAATTGAAGAGGGTGAAATTCCCTCTTCATCACAACAGTTAAAGCTGCAGCAGCCCTGCCCTCTTTTGTATCTGGCCACTCTACTATAGCTAGTGTAGCTTTAACTGTTGTGATGAAGAGGGAATTTCACCCTCTTCAATTGACACCTGCTGAAATTCCCTTTCCTACATTACTGTTAAAGATACAGGAGCCCTGTCCTCCTTTTCATAGGGTCACCCTAATCCCGGGTATCAGCCCAGGCTAACCCCTCATCTAGCAAAGCCCTAAGCTTAAGTGCTGTGACCTCTCAAGTGTCGTTTGCGTCACCTAATCCACACCAATAAGCCAATGTTACCAAATACCAGCCTCTGTCAGGGCCCAGCTTCAGCACTGCAACGGGCCTTGCAGGTTATAGCAAGGATTTGATAGTCTGGAAGAGTTTGGACCTTGTGCAATGTCAGAAATCGTGTGAGCTTTTCTCTGTCAGCATACTTAGAGCAGAGCAAGAGGGAGTTACTCTGCTTTCCACATCCACCTGCAGAGCGTGTCTTAAGAAGGACGGAGGCTGGAAACTCTCTGCGACAACCTGACAGAAGTGGGGTGGAGTTTGCAGAAAAGTCACCTGGGTTAATCCCTGAACAGTGGCGTCCTGTTTGGACAGGAGCCTCACTTAAAGGCCCAAAGCCCTTGTCTTCCAAGAGGTCCAGAGGAAGTGTCTTACAGGCCGTTTCTACACCAGCCCCAAAATCCGGGCTGGTCACAGCTGAATCCCTGTGCATCCAAGTTCTTCCCGTGGTCTCAGGATCGTCCTGAGACCATGGGAGGTGTGTAGGGACCCAGCCCTGCATTGATGGCCTTATAGGCCCCTTCCAACTCTACTATTCTATGATTCTATGCTTCAGAGTGCACCAAGTTGGACAAGTTCATGCTTCTCTGCTGTTCCGCAAACTCCCATTTTGAGAAAAATCATGGATTAGCAGGCCTCATTTGGGTGATTTCCAGAAATAGTGTGATTTACACAAAATTGCAGGCATAAATTATCTAAGTGATGATTTTCGTCAATAGCATATCCACGCTTTTGCACAAAATGGCAGCTTGTGGAACAGCAGGACACAACGAGGACTCACTGGGCACCTGTGGATTGTCCGGTGGTTTGTCCCACACATTTGTCGGGGTTGGGCCAGCGGGGTCTGGTGAGTGGTTCACGAGGCAGACGTGGAGGAGTTCACCCCTCACAAGACTCACAGACTAACTGGAACAGCAGAGAGAATTCCAGGAAGGAAGCTTTGCATGTTCCTATTAGAAAGAAGACTATAGCAGGCAAAAACATCCTTCAGTTCCCCTCCATTTACATTAATGTAATCCTACTTAGATTAATTGGCTGATAATCTGTGTCGGTTGGAAACTGTGGCCCTCCTCTGTCACACAGAGGAGGGCCAGGAACTCTTCTCGATCCTCTCAGAGTGCAGGACATGGAATAAGGGGCTCAAGTTAAAGGAAGCCAGATTCCAGCTGGACAGCAGGAAAAACTTCCTGACTGTTAGAGTAGTACAACAATGGAATCAGTTACCTAGGGAGGTTGGGGGCTCTCCCACACTAGAGGCCTTCAAGAGGCAGCTGGACAACCATCTGTCAGGGATGCTTTAGGGTGGATTCCTGCATTGAGCAGGAGGTTGGACTCGATGGCATTGTAGGCCCCTTCCAACTCTGCTATTCTATGATTCTATGAACACTAGATGAGGTTCCTGAGGGTTAAAGGAAGTATTATCTAATGGATCCCACTTGCAAAATTAAATTAGGATACTTGAAGCTTTAAGGAAGAAACATTTGTTTCAAGGATCCCTAGTCTTACCCACAGCAAGATGAAAAGTTAATATTATGAATTACATAATGAAACAACAACAACAAACAAGAGGAAGGCTATAAACTACTGCTCCGTGATTTTAATTTTATTTGAACCAAGTGATGGGGAAGAAAGTTAGTTAGGGCTGCAATCAGGAATTTTTAATACTTTTAATGTTTACTATTTTTAATTGTTGTAAACTGCCCATAGAGCTTCGGATGTGGGGCGGTATATAAATGTAATAAAATAAAATAAATAAATAAATAAATAAATTTTACTGAAAATGTTAGTGGGGTGGTAGAAGAGGTGGCTCCCTCTCAATTTTATTCACTCAACAGGGAACTAAAGAATTAATCTGAAACACAGGCCTTTGCTAGCCTACCTTAAAAAGCACGACGGAGGATGGGAGAGCCCATGATACAACTATCGCGGGCTGTCGCGTTAGTCTATACGTCAGGCGCGACAGGCGAAATGAAAGACCTGTCGCGTCCGCCATATTTTAAAATTCTTTTTAAAGGGGCCAGATGCGCACAAACGCTCATGCGCTTAGGTGAGTAATTTTTTTTAAAAAAAAATAGTTTCCCCCACTCTCCCACCCTGCCCCCGATCCCCCCACCCTGCCCCATGCACGGCTTCTCCTGGTACGCATGAGTAGTCGCGTGTAGCCAAGAAAAGCAGCGGAACGGGCTACACGCTCGCGGTCTCGGGCTCAGCCCGAGGTCGTGGGAAATACTGGGCCAAAAGTGGTGCCCATTATCCCAGGGCAAGGGAGGGTTGTTCCCTGCCTGAGCCAGGGATCCCCTGTGCGTCATCTGGATGCACAGGGGCGAACCCAGGTATCAGCCCGGGATATAGCCTGGTCTAGCAACGGCCAGAATTTGCAGATTCTGTGAGGGGGGGAAAAGCATTGCAAAAAAAATCGTACCTTCATAGTATTTAGTAGCTCAGAAGTTTCCAGGCAATCCATCAATCAACATTTATTGCATGGCCCAAGTCAGCCACAATATTAAAAACACCATCGGGCAACAGCATCACTCAACACAACAGTGATCCAAATAACTTGATCTATGCCAAATTCAACCAATTCCAGTGATGCTCTTCCAAGCACCAACACACTGAGAATCACCTGATGAGCTTCCAGTACAGGTCTGGGGTGGCAACTTGTGGTCCTCAAGATTGATGATGATGATGATGATGATGATGATGATGATGATGATGATGATGATATAAAGTGGCAGTTTTGGGAAGTCTGGGGGAAAGTGACCTCATCATACTTGAATTCTTGATTATAAAGGAGGCAAAAGCTGAGTGTAGCCATACACGTACTCTGGATTTTAGGAAAGCTGATTTTAATAAACTCAGAACTATGATAAGTAAGATCCCATGGCAAGTGAACCTAATAAGAAAAGGAGTGCAGGATGGGTGGGAGTATTTAAAAAAGGAAAATTTTAAGGCACAATTACAATCAATTCCAACAAGGAGAAAATATAAAATACAACAGAAGAAACCAATGAGGCTCCACAAAAAGCTTAGAGATGACCTGAAAACAACAAAGGATACATATAGGAAGTGGAAGGAAGGCCAGGCTACAAAAGAAGAGTACAGACAAGTGGCACAGAAGTGCCAAAATGGCGTCAGGAAGGCTAAAGCTGAGAATGAGCTGAGATTAGCGAGGGATGCTAAAAGCAATAAAAAGGCTTTCTTCAGATACGTGAGTAATAAAAGACAGAGGAAAAAAAATGGTGGTTCAACTGCTTAATGAGGATGGCAAATTGATAACAGAAGACAAAGAAAAGGCTGAAGTGCTCAGTTCCTACTTTGGCTCAGTCTTCTCCCAAAAGCAGGTCTATGACCCCCCTTGGAAAAAGTGAAGCAGAAGTTGAGGAGGCAGGCTTGCAGTTTGAGATTGATAAACAAATGGTCAAGGAACACCTGATTTCTTTGAACGAGTTCAAATCTCTAGGGCCCCATGAACTGCATCCTAAAGTAATGAAGGAGCTAGCAGAAGAATTCTCAGAACCGCTGTCTATTATCTTTGCAAAATCATAGAATCATAGACTAGTAGATTTGGAAGGGGTCTACAAGGCCATCGAGTCCAACCCCCTGCTCAATGCAAGAATACACCCTAAAGCATCCCTGACAGATGGTTGTCCAGCTGCCTCTTGAAGGCCTCTAGTGTGGGAGAGCCCACCACCTCCCTAGGTAACTGGTTTCATTGTCGTACTGCTCTAACAGTCAGGAAGTTTTTCCTGATGTCCAGCTGGAATCTGGCTTCCTTTAACTTCAGACCGTTATTCCGTGTCCTGCACTCTAGGAGGATCGAGAAGAGATCCTGGCCCAACTCTGTGTGACAACCTTTTAAGTCTTTGAAGAGTGCTCTCATGTCTCCCCTCCATCTTCTCTTCTCCAGGCTAAACATGCCCCATTCTTTCAGTCTCTCTTCATAGGGCTTTGTTTCCAGACCCCTGATCATCCTGGTTGCCCTCCTCTGAACACGCTCCAGCTTGTCTGCATCCTTCTTGAATTGTGGGGCCCAGAACTGGATGCAATACTCTAGATGAGGCCTAACCAGGGCTGAATAGAGAGGAACCAGAACTTCACACGACTTGGAAGCTATACTTCTATCATGGAAGATGGGTGAGATGCTGGACGATTGGCCATCTGGGCCTTCTCCCATTGGCCATCTGGGCCTTCTCTTGGCCGGCGCAATGCCACCGAAAAGGCCCAGATTACTGCACTGGGACAGACTGGGGGCCGCACTTCCGGGAACATGGCCTCCAGCCCCTCCGATTGCCATATGGGCCTACGTCGTCAACTGAGCAGGCAGCTGGGTGGGCGGGCATGGCAGCGAATGGCGTGGTCTGGCCTGGCCTCCCCTGTCTTGGAGCCCCAGCCTGGCCTTGGAGCCACTCTGGTTGGGCCCTGGAGCTGGCCCGCCCTAGCATTGGAGAATGTGAATAATGACTAAAAGACATGCTTCATGGTTGTAGTATCTGGAATATGGACCTCCATCCCTGTTAGACAATCCCTGGGGGGAAGGGGAGATTTTTTACTCCATCTCTGTACCCCTGAGAGTATAGCCTGAACAATAATGCAATTCCTCCCCCTGTTTTCAAAGAAATTAAGCCACTATGTTCTTTGACAGTTTTGTTCTTGATGCTGCTTGTAATTTTTTTTAGCTTTGATTTAGGGATATATGAGAAATGCTTTTCCAATCATTTTTTATCAGAATGTGCACAGCTCACAGCTCCTGGAACCAAATGTGAACCTGAATGCAATCTGCAGCTGTAGTCCTTCACATTCCCAAGCTTGTGATGCAATTTGGAGAACAAGCAAATTTTAAACATGCACTTGAGAAATGTGTATATTTGAAAAAATGCACACGAAGAGCACATGCTTTTGAAAAATGTAAGCAAACATGTTTGAAACAATGGGAGAAAAAAGTGTACATTTCAAAAATGTGCACAGTGTTTGGATTACTGTGATGCGCTCTACATGGGGCTGCCTTTGAAGAGTGCTCCAAAACTTCAGCTGGTTCAAAGAGCTGCAGCCAGATTGTTGACCGGGGCTGGTTACAGGGAGCAGAGAACTCCCCTGTGAAAACAGCTCCACTGGCTTCCAGTCTGTTTCCGGGCTCAATTCAATTTATTTATTTATTTATTACACTTATATACCGCCCCCATAGCCAGGGCTCTCTGGGCAGTTTACAGAAATTCTAAAATTAAGCTAAAAACAAGTATACAAAATTTAAAATTCTTAAACACAGAACATACACACATAAAGCATTAAAAACCATTAAAAGAACTAAACATGTGGGTGATTAAGATGTGCTGGTTATCACCTATAATGCCCTCTACGGCTCGGGTTCAGGTTATCTGAAAGACCATATTCTCCCATATGAGCCTGCCTGTGCTCTGAGATCTACTGGAGAAGCCCTTCTTTCAGTCCCACCATCTTCACAGGCACGCCTGATGGGTCCACAGGAGAGGGCCTTCTCGGTGGCTGCTCCAAGGCTCTGGAACTCCCTTCCCAGGGAGGCTAGACTGGATCCCTCTGTGCTACACTTTCGGAGGCAGGCAAAAACTTGTTTGTTCCAGCAGGCTTTTGGAACTACTCTGGACCTGTGTTAATGTATTAGACTGTTTTTTTAAAAAAAAAAGTTACTGTTTTTAATTATATATATATATATATATATATATATATATATATATTACTGAAGGTTTAATTCTATTTTAACTTGTGTAAATTTATATTTCTTATTTATTTATTTATTTATTTATTTATTACATTTTTATACCGCCCAATAGCCGAAGCTTTCTGGGCGGTTCACAAAAATTAAAACCATAATAAAACAACCGACAGGTTAAAAACACAAATACAAAATACAGTATAATGTTATATGTTTGAATTGTATGTGTTTTGATCTTGTAAAGCCGCCTTGAGTCCCAGTACTGGGGAAAAGGTGGGACATAATAATAATAATAATAATAATAATAATAATAATAATAATAATAATAATTTGATGCATGCATTTGGTAAAACACATGAATGTTTCTGCAAAAAATAAAAAAAGAAAGCTTGCAATCTGACCCAGACATGAGTTTATTTATTCAAATTACATTTATGTCCCCTCTTTTTTGTCCTTTTGCAAGTACCAAAGGTAGCTTACTTGGTTATCCTCCTATTTTTATCCTCAAAACAGCCGTGTGATGTAGGTTAGGCTGAGAGTCAATGCCTGGGCCAAAGTCACCCAGTGAGGTTCATGGCTGAGTGGGGATCCTTGGATTCCCCCTCCCAACACTCTAACCACTAGACCACACTGGTTCTCAGTGTCAAATGAGCTTCAAGGTGGAATTCAGAGAGCCTCAACAAGCTCAAGTTTTGCCAATCTGCACACCCCCTACCTTCATTTTTATGCTGATTTCCATCTTGTTTGTGCTTTCAATGTTCACGTTTTAGCTGCCTTGGTTGAGCCCTTGCCAAACCTTCTATTCTTCAGTGGAAGCCCTCCTCCCTGCATCCACATGACAGAGGTTAGGTGAGTGGCGGCCAGGGAGAGGGCCTTCTTCGTCATGGTACCTCACATGGAATGCCCTCCTAGAGAAGGTCACTTGATCCTGACTTTGATGTTATTTCCGTGCCAGCCAAAGTCATTTTCTGTTTAGCCCAGCATTCCAGCATGTGAAAGCAGCTGGCTTTATCTATGGCCATGGCTAGACCAGGCCTATATCCCGGGATCATCCCAAGATCATCCCTGAACATCCAAATGACACACAGGGGATACCGGGAGCAGGCAGGGACGACCCTTCCATTTGCCTGGGATAATCCTTAGGTCTAGCTAAGCCGTAGGGTGACCATATGAAAAGAAGGACAGGGCTCCTGCATCTTTAACAGTGGCATAGAAAAGGGAATTTCAGCAGGTGTCATTTGTATATATGGAGAACCTGGTGAAATTCCCTCTTCATCACAACAGTTAAAGGTGCAGGAGCTATACTAGAGTGATCAACTACAAAAGAGGGCAGGGCACCTGCAGCTTTAACTGTTGTGATGAAGAGGAAATTTCACCAGGTTCCCCATATATACAAATGACACCTGCTGAAATTCCCTTTTCAATACAACTGGTAAAGATAAAGGAGCCCTGTCCTCCTTTTCATATGGTCACCCTAAGCTAAGGCCTATGGCTCTATCTGCTCTGCTGGTTTCTCTCTCTCTCCATGACTGTTCTGTTTTTATTGATTCCTGCTGCTTGTTCTATTTCTGTGTTTTTAATATTGAGTCATAGATAGATAGACAGACAGACCGGCAGACAGATATAGATATTATTCTTTCAACAAGCTTGCTACCCTGATGGTCTTGTACTGAAGGACAACATAGAAATCAACTAAATAACAACATACACTGATAAATAAATATTACTGGCAAAGGATGCAGATATTGGGCCTGTTCAGACAACACGCAAAGCCATGCTGAGGCTGCTAACCCTTTTGCAGCAAATAGTTGCTCAGCATTTCAAACCATGGTTATGTAGCCACCATGCTTAGGAATGGCTCACATAGCATGTTAAGTCATGGTTCGCATGACACGCTAAGCCATCATGGTTTGCGCAAAATGCTTAACCACTGCAGTTTAATGTGTTATATGAACAGGGTCATTTTAATTAATAAATAATGTGCATCCCACATTAAGACCCATGTAATCATGGCCATGCAATTGTCTGCAACACAAGAAAAAAAAAAGAGGTCATACTGATCATGTAGGGTGACCATATGAAAAGGAGAACAGGGCTCCTGTATCTTTAACAGTTGCATAGAAAAGGGAATTTCAGCAGGTGTCATTTGTATATATGGGGAACCTGGTGAAATTCCATCTTCATCACAACAGTTAAAGGTGCAGGAACTGTACTAGAGTGACCATTTTAAAAGAGGGCAGGGCACCTGCAGCTTTAACTGGTGTGATGAAGAGGAAATTTCCCCAGGTTCCCCATATATACAAATGGCACCTGCTGAAATTCCCTTTTCTATGCAACTGTTAAAGATACAGGAGCCCTGTCCTCCTTTTCATATGGTCACCCTAGATCATGGGAGAAGAAAGGCTGCAATTTTGGCCTAAAAACAATGAGATTCTAACAGTCAAAGATGCTTGGAAGTCTACATTCCCCCCCCCCCCGTTTTTGTGGGAAAGCAAATATTCACTAGGCTGGAGGCAGGGAACGCATTTAGCAAGAAATACGAAAACAGGTTTGTTTGGGTTCTCTTTGTTTGTTTCTGGAAAGAAAGAAAGAAAGAAAGAAATGCTCTCCTCTTTGCTGCTCACATTTTATGGCGCTGTAAAAGGCTTTCACCCTCCAGCAGACTTTAAAAGTAATTCCACATGGCAAATATTGCAAAGAAAGGCAAGCAAAACAGGCTTTTCCCATCCCTAAATGGCCAAGCAAAACTAAGCGTGAAACGACTTTGCCTGTGAGAAAGAGAGGCTTAGCGAATAGCAGGAGGGTCTAAATGCCAGGATTGCTCAAGGGCCCTTTCTTTATTTGATGATGATGATGATGATGATTCATATAATATATTCAAAAATATAAACTATCATTCAGTTTGTGTCAGTAAATTTACCACTTGAGGAGCTCTTTGCTTTGTTCATTTGTCTTCCAAGGAGCTCCTGTGTGTCTGTCATGAAACTCGGGTGACCATATGAAAAGGAGGACTGGGCTCCTGTATCTTTAAAGTTGTATAGAAAAGGGAATTTCAGCAGGTGTCATTTGAATGCATGTAGCACCTGGTGAAATTTTGTCTTCATCAAAACAGTTAAAGCTGCAGGAGTCCTACCCTCTTGACCAGATACAAAAGAGAGGAGGGCGCCTGCAGCTTTAACTATTGCGATGAAGAGGGAATTTCACCAGATGCTGTAGGCATACCAATGACACCTGCTGAAATTCCCTTTTCTATGCAACAGTTAAAGCTGCAGGAGCTATACTAGAGTGACCAGGTTTAAAAGCGGGCAGGGCACCTGCAACTTTAACTGTTGTGATGAAGAGGGAATTTTACCAGGTTCTCCATATATACAAATGACACCTGCTGAAAATCCCTTTTCTCTACAACTGTTAAAGATACAGGAGCCCTGTCCTCCTTTTCATAGGGTCACCCTAATGAAACCTCTCAGCAGGGATTTATGGGCATTTCTTTTCATTTCAAAATCACTAAAAAAAAATGCCCCATTGGCAATCCTGAATGCAGACGCAAACAGGAGCACATGTTCTCCAAAAACAACAACAACCATCCACAAATTCCTGACCTTGCTTTCACGTTTGCAAAACCTGTGCTTTGAAAATGCACAACTTTCTCAAAATGCACAGTTCTCTCAGAATACGCCCATTTTAAATCACCCACATTTTAGTCTATGAAAGGTGTTTTTTTTGGTTTTTTTTTTTTGTTTTTTTGTTTTTTTGCAAATTTGGGAATTGTTTGCACAACTATCATGTTTGATAGCTGTTTGGTTTGTGGAATTTTCCCATTCGCACAAAAGGAAGAATAATCACAAATGTGAGTGCAAATTGAGAGATGAGATAATCTCTGAACATCAGTTCATTTATTTGGCAAGCTCAAACATTACTTTTTCACCCACCCCTAATTCTCAGTGGTAGGGTGACCCTATGAAAAGGAGTACAGGGCTCCTGTATCTTTAACAGTCGCATAGAAAAGGGAATTTCAGCAGGTGTCATTTGTATATATGGAGAACCTGGTGAAATTCCCTCCTCATCACAACAGTTAAAGCTGCAGGAGCTATACTAGAGTGACCAGACTTAAAGGAGGGCAGGGCTCCAGAACAGGAATCCAGAATGTGAAGACACAAAATTGGTCTCTTCAGTGTTTTTAAACCTTTAGTGTTAAGACACAAAATAGTCTCTTCGGTGTTTTTGAAACCTTTAAACAGGCTACCGGTTTTTTAAAATCCTGTTTTCACAGATGCTTCATCAGAGACACTTAAAAGAAATAATAAAAGATAAAACTTTTTTAATTATCCCCCCAAAACAAATTGAAAATCCAATCATACTATTGTTGATGCAAGAAAAATTCAGTTTGGTGTAAGAAATTTTGGGGCCTTGCTAGACCTACCTCAGAATCCATGTGGGAGGAGCAGCCAGCCTACGCTAGAAGTAGCACGGACTGTCGCTCCTTTCCACATGTCAGATGCAATGGGGAAAGGAAAGCCCTGTCGCATCCTCCATTTTTAAAAAAAAGTTAAAGGGGCCATGTGTGCAGGAGCGCACCAACGAAAAGGTAAGTTGTTTTTTTAAAAAAGAAGGGGTTCTCCGCTCTCCCTGACCATGATTTCCCCCCCCCCAGTGTCTGATGCCCCCTCGCTCACCTCCCCGCTCGCCCCCTCACTCACTCATCCTCTTGCCGCCCCCGCTCGCCATGTCCGATGCCCCCTCCACCACCACCCCGGCCGCAATCTCTGCACCCTGGCTCCGCTCTCCCCCCATCTCTCCTGCTGGGTCCGCTCTTCCCCCCTGGCCCCCATCTCTCCCCCCCCCGCGATTCCCTCGCCCCCAGCCCAATGGGCACAGCAAGTGCGCGAGTAAGAGAGCAGCCGGGAAAAGCCACAGAACCAGCTAGACTTTCCACAGCCCCAGGCTCAGCCCGAGGGCTGCAGAAAAACTGGGCCACAGGTGGATCCGGTTATCCTGGGTCAAGGGAGGGTTTAGCCCAGCCTGACCCTGGGATCCCCTGTGCATCATCTGCACACACAGCAGGGAGCCTGGGCCTCGCACCAGGCTAAACCCTCGTCTAGGAAGACCCTTGGTCTTTTCTACACCTAAGGTTTATCCAAGGAAAATGGAGGGGTCATCCCTGCCTGCTCCCGGGATCCCCTGTGTGTTATTTGGATGCACAGGAAAGATCCAGGGACGATTCTGGGGGAAAAGGCAGGGGTAGAAATGGCCTTTGACTCACCACCATCTATAGGGCTAATGCCGTGGAGAAAAGGGGAGAGTTCGAACCTCAATTCCATGTTTAAACAATATATATATATATATATATATATATATATATATATATATATATTCTTGGATGTGAGCCTTAAACAATAGTATTTTCATCACCCATTTTTTTGGTTTAAATACTCTGGAGACTTTATTTGTGTCTCAACACTGTAGATTATTATTATTGTACAACATGCATTTGTTCATAACTTTCATGTTATCTGTTCAATTGTAACACAATTGTTGAAGATAGAATTCCACCAGGTGCTGCTTGCATTCAAAGGACCCCTGCTGAAATTCCTTTTTCAATACTGTTTTAGATACATGAGCCCTGTCCTCCTTTCCATATGGTCACCCTAGTCTGATGGGTCTACTACTACCTGGGGTTGCTCGTGGCCAAACAATGTGTCACCAGACTTGGACATCAGGCTGGTCCCACAGTTGTCACCACTCCTGTCATTCTGGAGTTGATGCGGGGGGGGGGGGTGTCCCAGAGCTGGGATGGGTGTCCTGACAAAAGAAAATGGAGTGTCTAGTATTGGGGCCACCTTGGGTATGGTTTCTTCTTGGAAAGTATTTCATTTTTTGTGCAAGGTTTTGTAGAGATGTTGGAGGAATCCAGTTGTGGGGGGAGATCAGCAAGCATTTGTTGCCTCACCACCACTTCAGAATCCATTCCACCTTCTGCCAGCTGGCCCGACTCAGTGTGCAATATATTCCATATATTATTATTATTTTGTAAAAATATTTGCACAAATTATAGCCATAAACTGCCCATATTTGCATAATCCATGCAAATTGCAGCCCTAATCTGTGCAAGTTATGCAAATTTGTGCAATTTGCCAACAAAATTCGTCCAAATTATGCAAATTTGTGTGGCTCGTGGCCTAATTTGTTCAAATCTCTACATGCGCAAATTACAGCCAAGACACACAAAAAAAGTGCGTTAAAAATCCCCAGAACTCTGGAAAACTACTCGGCTTGGCTTGCAAAAACAAGCTGAGTCAGGTACAGATTTCCCAGCCATGGACATCTCTGTTGTGTTATGGTTTATGATGTTGCAAACCACCCAGAGAGCTTTGCTTATTGGGTGGTATAGAAATGTAGTAAATGGATGAAATCAGCTAATGAAGCGGTCCCTGGCTGTTGCCTGTGAAATTCTAAAATTTCATTTCTGACATATTTAAAGGTACCCCATGGCCCACACTGGGGCCTTTTCACCATCCTTCCAAATATCCTGCCCCATTTGGTATTTTTGTTTAACATCAGGGTGACCCTATGAAAAGGAGGACAGGGCTCCTGTATCTTTAACAGTTGCATAGTAAAGGGAATTTCAGCAGGTGTCATTTGTATATATGGAGAACCTGGTGAAATTCCCTCTTCATCACAACAGTTAAAGTGCAGGAGCTATACTAGAGTGACCAGATTTAAAGGAGGGCAGGGCACCTGCAGCTTTAACTGCTGTGATAAAGAGGGAATTTCTCCAGATTCCCCATATATACAAATGACACCTGCTGAAATTTCCTTTTCAATACAACTGTTAAAGACACAGGAGCCCGGTCCTCCTTTTCATATGGTCACCCTATTTAACATAACATCCGGCCTAAAGAAGAAGCCTACAAAGAAGCCCCCTGCATTGAGCAGGGGGTTGGACTCGATGGCCTTGTAGGCCCCTTCCAACTCTGCTATTCTATGATTCTATGATCAGGAAAAACTTCCTGACTGTTAGAGCAGTACGACAATGGAACCAGTGACCTAGGGAGGTTGTGGGCTCTCCCACACTAGAGGCCTTCAAGAGGCAGCTGGACAACCATCTGTCAGGGATGCTTTAGGGTGGATTCCTGCATTGAGCAGGGGGTTGGACTCGATGGCCTTAAAGGCCCCTTCCAACTCTGCTCTTTATGATTCTGATTCTATGAAAGGTCTGCTGACCTACTTTGTAACTTTTTTGTTGGTCCTAATAAAGCTGTGATCCTGTCGATGTTTTGATTTCCTTTATTCTAACGGAACAACACCGCTACAAAACATTTTATAAATAGACCAATTAACAATGCTTTATTCTTATTGTTCCGGCCCTTTTCCCTTGCAAAATCATGGTGTTAAGGGTGAAATTACCTGATTACCTTTTGAAAGCATTCGACTGGAACGCTTCTATGGCAAATGGTGCTTCTGGCAGCCTTGTTTCTTCGCCACTTGCCATAGAGAAAGTATCTGTATTGAAATCATTTTCAGCTTGATTTAGTTGTACTGGTTAGTGTATCGTCTGGGTCAAAGCGGAGAAAGGCCTTGCCTGTTTAAGTGGTGGATGGGTTGTTATCCTTTACCTTTTTCTCATTCCTGTTATTTAACCTCCTCATGTTTCTGATTGCTTTCTTTGTATCCACAGCCTGATACGGCAAGGTCTTCTCTCTCTCTCTCTCTGTGTGTGTGTGTGTATGGATACACAATATAGACATCTAAGTACATAGAGGGAAATAAATTTCCATAAATACCCTTAAGAATGATCTTATTTAGCCTCGTTTTGTCTCCTCATTGCAATGTGGTTGCAGCCTTTGCTGCTGCCTCTGAATCCCCAGGCCCTGGTAATGTATGCCTTTTTCCCTCCCAGTTTGGGCCCTGACGATGCTATGTAGGGGTGTGCACGGACCCCCCACTCCGCTTCACTTTCAGATCCGCCATTTTCGGATCGGGCCGCTCCGCACCGCCCCCACTCCGCCTGTGCCCACTCCGCTCCGCTCCGAGCTCCGGATCTGGAGCGGAGCTCCGTTCCCCCCCCATAGGGGGGGTTACCGGGCCCTACCGCCATCGCCGCCCATGCGGCGACGGCGGCAGAGCCCGGTAAGAGACCAAGGGAGAGGGGGACTTACCTGCCTCCGTCCGCGGTCCGTCGCCGTCTTCAATTGAGCCCGCGGTTCCACCAGGAAGTCTGGGCCGCGGCCCAGACTTCCTGGTGGAACCGCGGGCTCAATTGAAGACGCTGACGGACCGCGGACGGAGGCAGGTAAGGGAGAGGAGGGCAGGGGGGTTACCGGGCCCTGCCGCTGTCGCCGCATGGGCGACAGCGACAGCAGCAGGGCCCGATAAACCCCACTTACCTCTCCGGCAGAGCTCCGGATCAAGGCGAAGGATCCGCCTTCACCTCGATCCTCTCCACCACGCTCCGCCGGCCCCCCAATCCTCTTCGCCTCCGCCTTAAGGGCAGGCGAAGCCCCCTGCTCCGCTCCTGCTTCTCCGGTCTGATTAGAAGCGGAGCACATCCCTAATGCTATGGGGTTTGCACCCAAGAATTACTTTTTCTTCCATTTTCTTACAAAGAACAGAGTTGCTGTTCTCATCCTCCAAGAGTCCTGAATCTGCTGAGGGAGGCACCCCAAGTGGAACATTTCATGAATCCAGGTCTTCATAACTTCCAAACAGTATATGAGTGAATAATGAAGTGTGATGTGTAGCTTTAGCATTGGGTAGTCCTAGTACAGATCTCCAGGCAAAGCGTAACGGCCAGCTCACACCCAAGGAACGAAGGCTGGAGAAGGATGATAGTTCAATATTATATATTACACCCAAACACACCCAAACTCACACCCCCTGACCAGTCAAATTGGTTTGATGGAGCTATTGCCACCTGTTGTGTATATACTTGCTTCATTTGTTCTAATATCATCTCTGTTTGAATAGACTTTGAAGGACCTTTTTTGAAGCCCTTCAAAATTTGGCAAAGCCTTTTTCATAGAGATGACGGTGGATCAGAAGAAATGAATGCGCCCACCCTCAGCGACAGTAATTCCATCTTACCCGTTTTCTACACACTGGTGGGGTTGTGGGAGTTACCACGTGCCTCCAGCCCTGGGATCAAACTCAGAATCATACCTGGTGTCCTTGCAGCTCTTATCAAGTCAGCTTTTGGGTTGGAGAGTAGAAGGCACGTGCTTTTGGATGACGGTGAGAGGCAACTTTCAGACCCCAATTTCTCTGAGTCACTTGTGACTTTGAAGAGAGGCAAATGTCATTTTGTAGTTGAAGATGAGTAAAAGTGAAATAGGAGGGGGAGAACTATATTTCAGATTAAATGGTCTCCAAGCAGCAACACTCATATTTGGCAAAGAGAAGGGGCAAACATTGATATTTGAACTTTTGTAAACAACCCAGAGAGCTTCAGCTATGGGGCGGTATATAAATTAAATAAATAAATAAATATATCCCATGAGTCTGGGACTATATAACTACTGACCCACCAACCAGCTATTGTGGTCTCCAAGAATCCTGCCCTTTTCATTCATAGGCAGCAAAACCAGGAGTTCTATCAATCTTCTAATGTAAGGGTGAGCCGTTCTCTAGATGTTTTGACTTACAGCTTCCCTCACCCTTTCCCATTGGCTATGCTGGCTGGGTCTGATGGGAGTTGTAGGCCAAAGCATCAGGAGGGCCATAAGCTGCTAACTCCTGTTCTTGTGGCCTACTATATATGGCGGATGGGCTATGTTCATCTTGGTTGGTCACAGGTGGTGCAGGTGTGCATTAAGCTTGGGGAGTAGTAAAAACAAAAAAAAGAAAAAAAAAACCACTACCCTAAAACATAAAGAATGATTTGTGGACATGTAGATAGATGTTCTTGTATAATGTAGCAGGTTCTTTTTGATGTTCCTAACTCGAGTGAGCACTATTAGGTTGCTGCTCCATAGGATAAAATATTGTCTTCTCCTTCCTCTCCCTGTTGCATGCATATGCATGAGTATTAATCTTGCCAAAGAGGAGAGAAAAAGAAAGAGAGGCAATAAAGATGGTGAACCCCAAATGCACTTTGCTTGGCTTAGTTCTGGTAATTATCATTCTACACACAAGTACAGTTCCATAATAGGAAAAAAGGAAGGTGGGAGGTGGCTTGATGGTCTACCTCCTGCCCCTCCAAAACTACTCCACCATATGTTTGATAAAAGTTATAAATGACATTGTCAAGGGTAGGCCAGGCCAGGCCGTGGCTGAGAACTCTAAGCCTGTGGGCCAGCCTCCCCTGCTACTTCATAGTCATAGAATCATAGAATAGAATTGGAAGGGGCCTTCAAGGCCATTGAGTCAAAACCCTTGCTCATTGCAGGAATCTACCTTAAAGCATACCTCACAGATGGCTATCCAGCTGCCTCTTGAAGGCCTCTAGTGTGGGAGAGCCCACCACCTCCTTAGGTAACTGGTTCCATTGTCATACTGCTCTAGCAGTCAGGACGTTTTTCCTGATGTCCAGCTGGAATCTGGCTTCCTGTAACTTGAGCCCATTATTCTGTGTCCTGCACTCTGGGAGGATCGAGAAGAGATCCTGGCCCTCCTCTGTGTGACAACCTTTCAAGTATTTGAAGAGTGCTATCATGTCTCCCCTCAGTCTCCTCTTCTCCAGGCTAAACATGCCCAGTTCTTTCAGTCTCTCTTCATAGGGCTTTGTTTCCAGACCCCTGATCATCCTGGCTGCCCTCCTCTGAACACGCTCCAGCTTGTCTGCGTCCTTCTTGAATTGTGGAGCTTTATAGTGGTATTGAAGTGCACTGACAACTGTTGGGGCCCATTGACACAGACCATATACCGCTTTCATACCACTATATCCTGTTTGGTGTGGATCCTGCATCTTATATACCACTTTTATACTGCTTTCATAGTGCAATATCCTGCTTGGGGTAGATCTGGCCTCAGAATGCAGGGCACAGACTAATGGGCTCAAGTTACAGGAAGCCAGATTCCAGCTGGACATCAGGAAAAACCTGCTGACTGTTACAGCAGTACGGCAATGGAAGTGATTCCCTGGCTTCCTGTAACTTGAGCCCGTTATTCCGTGTCCTGCACTCTGGGAGGATCGAGAAGAGATCCTGGCCCTCCTCTGCGTGACAAGATTTTAAGTATTTGAAGAGTGCTATCATGTCTCCCCTCAATCTTCTCTTCTCCAGGCTAAACATGCCCAGTTCTTTTAGTCTCTTCTCATAGGGCTTTCAGTCAGTCCTTAAGGTCAGCAGCCTGAAGTGGAGAAGCTGGAGACAGAATCATTCCAACATATCTTTCTAACGTGTCCAATGTGTATATGGTGGTGTACTAGTGTCTTTATTATTATTTGCATAGATAATGAATGGATGCCAAGTCTCAGCGAATTGATCTAGGTTTTCTGATCTGTTGTGTCAACTTTTCCATTAAAGCAATAGACCAGAACCTAGTTGTCTACACTGAAACAGGATCTGTCAGCTGTTTTCCAAGAAGATGTGATTGTCATTCTTGCTGCTACCCACATGAAAGTTAAATGAAGTTTATGTTTTAAATTTTTGCTTGTTCCATCAAAAAGGGATGTGCAAATCAGCAAAACTTGGGCCTTGCCAAAGTTCTCCAAATTCCATCTCAAAGCTCATTCTGACTCAACCCCATATCAGAGTCCGAGCTTTGGGATTCCCCCCTTTGTTTTGCATGAAAATCCATGCATATCTTTTCCAAATGTAAGCATCATCAATCATGCACATATTTGAAATGTACACATTCTTCTCCCACTGCTTGAAGCAAATTTGTGCACATTTTAAAAACCTGTTTATTCACATTTTTCAAAAATCTCAAAAGTCTGTGTGTGGTTTTTAATGCACACTTTAAAATGTATGCGTGCTTTGGAATGGTTTTGTTTGTTTGGTCTGTGATGTTGCAAATTAAGAAGTGTATGGATTTCAACCACAGATTGCATCAGTGTAAGTTTTCAGTTCAGAAAGTGAGAACCAGGTAAATCCTCATCAAAAATATATGGCAATACATTTCCCATACATCCCTATTTAAAAGTATTTTCACCAACCTCGTACAATCCAGAGGGTTCACACAGCCGGCCAATTGCAGGGTTGGGGTTACATATTCCCATTCTAATATATACAGAGCTCTGTGCCCATTGAGGGTGGAGTGGGGGGAAGGCAAGTTTTTTAAAACAACAACCGCCTTACCTTTCATTCGAGCACTCGTGCGCTCTTTTTCCTTTAAAAGAAAATTCCAAAATGGTGGCCGCAATGTCGCGCACATCATGTAGACGAGAACGACCATCTTGCGATCATAAAATTGGGAGATCGTCGCCCTCCAACCCCCCTCGTCTAGCCATGGCCTTGGACACATACAACGGACCAATCTGGCTCCCAGTACCTGAGGTTCACCACTCAAGTTCCTTTAGTTCCTTATCTTTAAACTGGAATTGGATAGTGTCATGACTCTCCCTTTGGGTCTCCTTTACCTTTCTCTCTATAAAGGACCCCAAGTATGGACCCAGTTGGAATACAGCTGCTCACTGGTTCTGCATTTCACTGACCCTTCGTAGCCCCACAGAAACCAGCCCAGCACTCTTGTGCTCCACTCTATGTACCCTTTTCCTTCGCTGTAGCCACCATATATCTCACTACCTTACCTCATTGCAGACAATACTGAGCAAGTTGGACCAACGATCTGACCCAGAATAAGGCAGTTTCCTATGTTTGATTCCCTGTGAAAGCCACCTAAATCAAATCCCATAAACCCAAGTGCTGCGTGAAGAAGTGTTTCTTTTTCTAGGGCCAGGATCTTCCATTGATCCATTTAATTCAATGACCCATGCATAATTCTACCAACCTGGATCATTTTCTCCCACCCCTTAGGGCAGAATCCCATGCATATTTAGAAAGGAGAAAAGACCTATATCTCCCAGCATGCCCCAGCCTGGGCTTTTCTCTGTCTAAACATGCATGGGATTGTGTCCTTTGTCAACTTTACACCTAACCTTAAAAGCCCTGGATTTTCTAGCCCTCCCTTCCCAATATTGATGCTCTCCAGATGTGTCAGACTACAAGTCTCATCATCCCCACTCAGTTGACCATGGCTGTGCTGGCAGGGAATGAGGGAGGTTGCAGCTAACACATCTGGAAGGCATCAGATCAAAGATGGCTGTTTTTTTCTTTCCAGTATCAGAGGCAGTAAGCCTATATACACCAGTTGCTGGGGAACATGGGTGGGAGGGTGCTGTTGCACCATGTCCTGCTCTGTTGGTCCCTGGTTGACAGCTGCTTGGTCTGATCCAGTATGGCACTTTTTATGTTCTCATGTGCTGGGGCATGTTATATAGCAACATGAGTGAGTAATATGGTTGTGCCCAAAACAGATTAAATTATATTATTTATTATATGTGTCACTCTCCTTTCACCATCCCCCTAGCACCTGCTAACTGCTTCCAGGCAGTGAAAGGTATCACCTGTTTCTTAACGAAATGATTATGCATGGTGTGGAGAACAGTGGATAGGGAGACATTTTTCTCCCTGTCCCATAATACTAGAATCCACTGGGGTCATCCAATGAAGCTGAATGGTGGGAGATCCCGGACAAATAAAAGGAAGTAGTTCTTCACACAGTGCATAGTTAAACTGTGGAATTCACTACGACAAGATGTAGTGATGGCCACCAATTTGGTTGGCTTTAAAAGGTGGGGTGGTGGATAAATTCCTGGAGAAGAAGGCTATCCATGGCTACTAGCTCTGATGACTATGTGCTACCTCCAGTATTCGAGGCAGTAAGCCTGTATGCACCAGTTGCTGGGGAACATGGGTGGGAGGGTGCTGTTACATCATGTTTTGCTTGTGGGTTCCTGGTCAACAGCTGGCTGGCCACTGTGTGAAGAGGATGCTGGACTAGATGGGCTCTTGGTCTGATCCAGCATCAGGGCTCTTCTTATGTTCTTAGGAAAGGTACTTACACACACACACAGAGAGAGAGAGAGAGAGAGAGAGAGAGAGAGAGAGAGAGAGAGAGAGGATTCCCACCTTGCTGCGGAGGCTGTTTCTACATCTTGCTCTTCAGCTTTTTGTTGTTGTTGTTCAGCGCATTCAAGAAACACATCTGTGGGCATGGAAACGCGCTCTGTTACTCAAGGGGGCATATTTGGACTGGAACCCAGAGAATGCCATCTCTCTGGTCATCACTGTGGGGTCACCTCCTACACGAGTGCATGTCATACTGTGAGGGGAGTTGTGGCCGTGAGTGTGCGTGTGTCAGAGGTGAAAGGTGACTCCTCTTTCAGACTATATTCCTCAGACGTTCCTATATTTTTGGTAATTATGAGGAGTCAAAAAAAGCAATTGCTTTTGGTACAATTGAATTAAGGAGAGTGGGCTGCAATGGCATTTCCAACTGTCGGTGAGGAGGCCTTATCGGATAATAGTCGTATTATTATCCGCCTGGACATCAGGAAAAACTTCTTGACTGTTAGAGCAGTATGACAATGGAACCAATTACCTGTGGAGGTTGTGGGCTCTCTCACACTAGAGGCCTTCATGTTCTTAGGAAAGGTACTTACACACACACACACACACACAGAGAGAGAGAGAGAGAGAGAGAGAGAGAGAGAGAGAGAGAGAGAGAGAGAGAGACTTTTCTGCATCTTTTCCAGATCTACAGTATCCTTTTGAGAAGGTGCTGGAGAGATGTCTGTGCAGTTTGAGATGTCTGAAGGGAGTTATGGCAGAAGACATCTATGGGGAAAGCAGCTTGGCTTTGCACACTTTCTAAATGGCCCCAAATGTTCTTAAGCTTCATGTTCCTTTTTAACTTGTATTAACTTGGGGGTGGGGGTGGGTGGGGGGTGATATCTCTTGTTATATGTTTCAGTGGAGGGGGGAGAACTAGAAGTGCAATAAAATTAGAGGTCACAAAGACAGCTCAAGGTAATAATCAAAATTATTCATGGAAAATATTAAAAATATATATTACAAGTGACATGATCAAAATTTGAGTCTTTTTGAAAAGAGAAGCGGGGAAGAAAAGCAGCAGAGCTGACTTGGAATTGATTTTGAAAAGAATATTAAATGTTATTACCAGTAAAATTTACAAGTGGCATATATCACATTTGTTCTTTTTTGCCCTGTAACAGAAATATCCAGTTGTGCTAACGGGAACTCTTGCTGATGGTGGCAAGTTGTTAATGAAATGACACCTTTTTTTTTTTTTTTTGGTAGTTGCATAGATTAGGTTGAAACCTGGGCTCTAGTTCTGAACTCTGTAAGGAACTGGGCTAAAGCGAGAACAAGGAAAGTTCCGATATGTTTCATGATGTGCCTGTTGTCAGAACTGCTGACCTTCCTTCTTGCAAGCGCACAGGAATAACTCCTGGGTATCAGTACTTTACTTTACCCTATGGAAGGGTACATTTGGAATACATCATCCCTTACCATTGGCCTTGGTGGGAGGGATATATGAGAATTGTGTTCCTGTACTCAAGTAATGTGAGCATGTCCTGTTCACAAACCTGAACACAAACTCAAGCAGCAATGCAATTCCTGGGAATTTTTCACTTTTTCAAAACCTGTGCATTTTCATGCTTTAGCTTGTATGCGCATTTTCCCTGCTCCAATGCCCCCCCCCCCAGGAATCCTTACATTTGGGGATGCAAATGAGCTTTGAGGTAGGATTTGGGAGATGTTTAGCCTGGAGAAGAGAAAATTGAGGGGAGACATGATAGCACTCTTCAAATACTTGAAAGATTGTCACACAGAGGAGGGCCAGGATCTCTTCTTGATCATGTTTGGCCAGATCTACACCAAGCAGGATTTTGCACTATGAAAGTGGTATGAAACTGGTATATCATAGAATGATAGAATCATAGAACAGCAGAGTTGGAAGGGGCCTTCAAGGCCATCGAGTCCAACCCCCTGCTCAGTGCAGGAATCCACCTTAAAGCATCCCTGACAGGTGGTTGTCCAGCTGCCTCTTGAATGCCTCTAGTGTGGGAGAGACCACAACCTCCCTAGGTAACTGATTCCATTGTCACACTGCTCTAACAGTCAGGAAGGTTTTCCTGATGTCCAGCTGGAAACTGGCTTCCTTGAACTTGAGCCCGTTATTCCGTGTCCTGCACTCTGGGAGGATCGAGAAGAGATCCTGGCCCTCCTCTGTGGGGCAACCTTTCAAGTATTTGAAGAGTGCTATCATGTCTCCCCTCAATCTCCTCTTCTTCAGGCTAAACATGTCCAGTTCTTTCAGTCTCTCTTCATAGGGCTTTGTTTCCAGACCCCTGATCATCCTGGCTGCCCTCCTCTGAACAACATGCTCTAGTTTGTCTGCATCCTTCTTGAATTGTGGAGCTTTATAGTGGTATTGAAGTGCACTGACAACTGTTGGGGCCCATTGACACAGACCATATACTGCTTTCATACCACTATATCCTGCTTGGTGTGGATCCTGCCTCTTATATACCACTTTAATACGGCTTTCATAGTGTGATATCCTGCTTGATGTTGATCTGGCCTCAGAATGCAGGACACAGACTAATGGGCTCAAGTTACAGGAAGCCAGATTCCAGCTGGACATCAGGAAAAACCT
This sequence comes from Elgaria multicarinata webbii, assembly GCF_023053635.1. Classification (NCBI taxonomy): domain Eukaryota; kingdom Metazoa; phylum Chordata; class Lepidosauria; order Squamata; family Anguidae; genus Elgaria; species Elgaria multicarinata. The sequence continues at coordinate 111,035,350 of NC_086177.1, read as the reverse complement.
TCTGACTGTTACAGCAGTACGGTAATGGAAGTGATTCCCTAGGGACGTTGTGGGCTTTCCCACACTAGAGGCCTTCAAGAGGCAGCTGGACAGGTATGCTTGAAGGTGGATTCCTGCATTAAGCAAGGGATTGGACTCAATAGCCTTAGAAGCCCCTTCCAACTCTACTATTCTACGATTCTATGAACCCAACAAGCTCAAACACTGACCCTTACTGATCGTGGTTAGAATCCTACAACTTCCCAGTTCTGGCCCAGTGCAACCATGGGAGAAATAAAAAGGGATGTGTCATTACAGAGGAAGCTCATTCTGTTGCCTGCTACTGGTGTCACCATTAAGAGTAAATCCACCCCCTTTCTTCTTAGCCCCATTCTGAATTCTGTTTTATGGTCATTCTAAATTGTGACGAATGTTGAGAATAATGGGGGACAGGTCATTGTCAACTGGCTCTCACATAGTGTATATCCCTCGCTCTAATTGCAAATTCAGGTGCTGAGTGCCAACAGGATGGGAGCCAAAAACAAGATTGCTGAGAAACAAGAGTGGGGGATCAGCTTTCATTGGAACCCCAGGGGTTTGCATAAGTAAAACAAATAGCGAACCAACCCAAGGTGGACAAACACCCTTTTCCATAAAAAGACCACTGAGGCTGTGCAGAAGCCACAGAGTGTTGACTGTCAGTTAGAAAAGGAAAACTGAAAAGTGGGAGAGAATGGAAGTCCTAGGGCTCATCTACACCAAGCAGATATTCCACTGTGAAAGTGGTATGAAAGCGGTATATAAAAGGGTATATAAAAGCACACTACTGCTTTATAGTGGTATTGAGGTGCACTGACAACTGTTGGGACCCATGACACATGCCATATACTGCTTTCATACCACTTTCAGAGTGTTATATCCTGCTTGGGTAGATGTGTCATGGCCCCCAACAGTTGTCAGTGCACTTCATTACCACTATAAAGCAGTAGTGTAGATCCTGCAGTGCACTTCAATGCCGCTATAAAGCAGCAGTGTGACTCCTGCTTTTTATATACCACTTTCATAACGCTTTCATAGTGGAATATCCTGCTTGGTGTAGATGAGCCCCTAGAATCATAGAATCATAGAATAGTAGAGTTGGAAGGGGCCTATAAGGCCATCAAGTCCAAACGCCCCCCTGCTCAAGGCAGGAATCCACCCTAAAGCATCCCTGACAGATGGTTGTCCAGCTGCCTCTTGAATACCTCTAGTGCGGGAGAGCCCACAACCTCCCTAGGTAACTGGTTCCATTGTTTTACTGCTCTAACAGTCAGGAATGGAATTATTCAGGAATGGAATTCCTGAATAATGGAAGTCCTGGAGGAATTTGTTCTTCGTTGGGAGGAATGCTGAAGAGGAAGGCTCCTGTTAGAAGGTAAGTGTTTGTTGCACATTTTGTTGAAGATAAATCGATGAATCGAAATGGCATTGGAACTGGTGGGAGAAATGGAAATAAATCAAAGTCTTAATAATCCCTTTAATGCAACTCTCCTTGGCCAGAGGCTCATCATGTCGAGGAATAAGGCATTTGCTCCTTTCTTCCAAATGTTCCGTAAACCATTTGGTCTCTTCAAGCTACTCTGTGCTACAGCAGAGGCAGGAGTATTATTATTATTTATTTATTTATTTATTTATTTATTTATTTATTTATATAGCACCATCAATGTACATGGTGCTGTACAGAGTAAAACAGTAAAATAGCAAAACCCTGCCACATAGACTTACATTCTAATAAAATCATAATAAAACAATAAGAAGGGGAAGAGAATGCACCAAACAGGCAGAGGGTAGAGTAAAACTAACAGTAAAAAGTCAGATCAAAATCAAGTTTTAAAAGCTTTAGAAAAAAGACATGTTTTTAGCTGAGCTTTAAAAGCGGCGATTGAACTTGTAGTTCTCAAATGTTCTGGAAGAGCGTTCCAGGCGTAAGGGACAGCGGAAGATAATGGACGAAGCCGAGCAAGGGAAGTGGAGACCCTTGGGCAGGTGAGAAACATGGCATTAGAGGAGCGAAGAGCACGAGCGGGGCAATAGTGTGAGATGAGAGAGGAGAGATAGGAAGGAGCTAGACCGTGAAAAGCTTTGAAGGTCAACAGGAGAAGTTTATATTGGATTCTGAAGTGAATTGGAAGCCAATGAAGAGATTTCAGAAGTGGAGTAACATGGTCAGAGCGGCGAGCCAAGAAGATGATCTTAGCAGCAGAGTGGTGAACAGAAACCAACGGACTGATGTGAGAAGAAGGAAGGCCAGTGAGAAGAAGGTTGCAGTAGTCCAACCGAGAAATAACCAATGCATGAACAAGAGTCTTGGCAGAAGAGACAGACAAAAATGATTGCATGTTTCAGCGGCGTGTTTGCAGTTGGCGGGGGTGTGAGGAAAGAGTCCCAGCAGTGCTCAAAGGCCTGTTCTTGGAATGGTACATTATATACAAAATTACATGGCAAAAAATGAAGTTGTATTTCAAGAGCATGTATTGTGGTTGACATCTCGTAATAACCATGGTATAGATCCAGGGATTAAAACTCTAGCCTGCAGGCCTCATATGGCTTATGGAAGAGGGGGTCTTCATCCTTCACCCTCTCCAGGCCCTGGGGAAGAGGAATCCCTAATGGAATTCTCATTACTTGGGATTCTAATGGAGAGCTCCTCACTCGGGATTCCCTTCGCACACTGCACACAAAGGAGGCGCTCTTCCCCAGGGCCTGGAGAATCCCTAATGGAATTCTCATTACTTGGGATTCTAATGGAGAGCTCCTCACTCGGGATTCCCTTCGCACACTGCACACAAAGGAGGCGCCCAATTTTGCCAATGTGTGAAGGAGTCAATCCTACACGCACTGGCTAATTGACACTTCATGCCATGTGCTCTGCCCTGAGCAGATGGTACACACTGTGCAAAGGTGGCTGTTTCCTGGAGGACATACATGGAGCCCCCATGCCTCTTTCAACATGGAGAAAGGGGAAATGGATGGGAAGGGGGAGGGGGTTCCATCCCCTGACACCATCCATCCTGGTGGGTTGGTCTGGGGGGCGCAGTTCAGGTCTTCAGGCCCAACCCACATTGACACCCCTGGCATAGATGAAGGTAGGCAACTTGGTACCCCCCAGACAATTAGGATCACAACTTGAATAAACCCAAGCTAGCTTGCCCAGGGATTGTGGGAATTGTAGGCCAAGGCACCAGATGGCCTGCATATAGTAAATACTCCTGTGCCATTGCAAAGGGCCACAGCTTAGTGGTAGCGCACATGCTTGGCATGCAGAAAATCCCAAGACTGTTTATTCCAAACCGAATAGATGTTCTGCTTCTCTGGTGACACCTGTGCCGTTTGTCAGCATTGTACACCTGACCTTTTCTGCCTGAGCAGTTAGAATGTTTGTGAAAGTTCCGTGAAATTCCCCAGAAATATCATTGCATTTCTCAGCCGGTGAGAGCGGCTGAATCTTGGGTAATGATTAATAGGTGACAGCAGCATTTAGCAAAGTGTTTCTGTATGAAAAATGCTACAGCGCCTGTCTGTTTATCTTGAGGCTCATAAGACTGCTTTCCTTTCTCAGAAACTTTGTGCTTGCTCCAAAGCTGTACGGCATTTCATTGAAACGTTAAATAACTTTGCCGCCGACTTAAAAAATGAGCCATCTTGCCAGAATGATTGACTATGCAGACTTGTGTGAGGTTAATATTGCTCCGTTAGCACACACACCCCACTGCAACCTATAAAGCCATGTAGAAGAAACACATGAACCCTTGAAACTGTTGGTCTGTGATTCTCAGTGATGATCACACAGCTAACCGTCATTTGCTTAGTTTGCATTTCTTTGCTTTGAAAAGTTTGGTTTTCACAAAACACTTTGCCCAATGGCCTTGAACTCTTCAACAAAAACAGCAGCAGCAACATATTGTGATTCAGTTTCATACTTGTCATGTTTCCCAAGACCTCCCACCTTCTTGGGAGACAACAACAAGGTCTGCTAAGGATTCCACCAAGCTTTATTCAAGCAATAAACATCTCTTCCCACCTTAAGGGAATCTAATCTCTAGGAACTTTCCCCTAGGCAAAACTATGCAAACTAAGCAAGACAATTGTCCTTTCAAGAAGAATGGAAAGCCCTTTCCCAAAATGCATTAACTTCAGAGAGACTGGGTGTGAGGCAACTTCTGATGAGATGCCGGATGGGCTGACTTTCTCTCACCTTCCTTTAGCCCCACCCATTTTAGTCTGCGGCACACTCTGGATTGGTTAACTTTTCTGTGCCCTCCCCTTCGGAAGAATATTAGCTTCTCTCTAACTGTGTGTTGTTTACCCTTGAGGAGATAAGCTCAGGAGAAGGTTCATTCCCATCTGGTGAAGAGCCTGTGAGAGCTGCCTCCTCCACTGGTATAATCTGGCCTGTTTCTGGCACCCTCTCCTCTACTTCAGAGTCTGATTCTGATTGATCACCTGAAACACCTTCTCCCAACCCAAGGGGAGCAGAGCTAGATATCACCATCTTTGACACAGTTCTTATCCCCCACCCCTTGTGTTGCTGTGTATCTGCGCTGGTGCACATCTCAGCGGCATTATTAAAAACATATATCAGTGCCCATACCCATCTGTCCAGTCCCACCCACTTCTCCCGATACCCATTCGGAACCGCCATCACGGGGCACATGTCCTCCCGCAACGGCTCCCCTTTACTTGAGGGAAACCTCCCTTGCACATGCTCCATGAACTATGATCCCAGAAGTGGGGAACCTCGCAATTATCCCTCCTCTGTTGCAAAAGGGCTGTAGGTGTAGATTAGCCCTAAGTGAGGTTTCTCATGGCCCCAGCCTCTGGCGATAGCCAATACTCAAAGATGGAAGAGGAAGAGCTGATCATGGAAGAGGCACCAAACCAGGCTGGATCCTGGAGGACCTACATGAAACCCCGTGCCACACTCATCTCTCTAGAAGAGAGGTGGAAGAGAGGAGGAGGGGCCCTAGCTCAGTGGTAGAGCTTTTGCTTTGCATGCAGATGGTCCCAGTTTGATCCCCACCATCTCCAGGTAGTGCTGGAAAAACTCCTGCCTGAAGCCCTGGAGAGCCACCGTCAGTTGACAATGCTGGGTTAGATGGATCAAGGGTTTGTCTCGGTGCCAGTCAAGGAACAGAACAAGTTTCCAAGTACCAACTGTGAGGCTGGTGGCCATGAACTTGTAGATCCCAACCAGGGCCCTCCACCACCTTCACCTCATCCCAGTTCCCCTGAGGAGTGAAGTGCCTCCCACTCCCCAACACCTGACCAATGGCACAGGAAACAGGCCACAGAGAGGAAAGGTACTAACCTTCAGGCCAGGAGGTTCCTGCTTAAGTGGTTACATCCCTCAGACAACATACTAGTTTTTCCCTATGGGGGACAGTTACAACATCTGGGATTGTTTAGCTTGGGGGAAAAGGAGGCTAAGGGGAGACATATAGAGGTGTACAAAATTATGCATGATATGGAGAATGTGGAGAAGGAAACATTTTTCTCCCTCTCTCAAAATACTATAACCAGGGGACATCCCATGAAGCTGATGGGTGGGAGATCCAGGACAAATAAAAGGAAGGACTTATTTTCACAGTGCATATTTAAACTATGGAATTCATTACCACAAGATGTGGTGATGGCCACCAATTTGGAAGGCTTTAAAAGGGGGTTGGATAAATTCCTGGAGTAGAGAGCTATCAATGGCTACTAGCCCTGATGGTTGTGTGCTATCTCCAGTATCCGAGGCAGTAAGCCTATGTACACCAGTTGCTGGGGAACATGGGTAGGAGGGTGCTGTTGCACCATGTCCTGCTTTGTTGGTCCCTGGCCAATGGCTGGTTGGCCACTGTGTGAACAGAGTGCCGGACTAGATGGACCCTTGGTCTGATCCAGGATGGCAGTTCTTATGTTCTTAATAGGGATGGGTGAACATGTGATTTTTATGATCACTGAGGCCACAGCTAGACCTAAGGTTTATCCTGGGATCATCCAGGGTTCACCCCTGCCTGAGCACTGGATCCCCTGTATGTCACCTAGATGAACAGGTTTGACCCCTGGACGATCCAGGGATAAACCTGAGGTCTAGCTATGGCCTGAGTTTCTCTTGAACCTGGGCTCATTTTCCAGGCATGATTGCGCCCTGTTTTCATTTCAATCAAATGGGAAAAGTGCACATTTTGAATAGGGAAACTGCACTTTTTTAAAAAAGAAAAGAGAGCACCCATATGAGCACTCCCCTCCCCCCACCATAAAGTAAAGCATGAACGTGTGTTTTGGGGGATATGTACATTTTTAAAGTGCACATTTTTAAAGCACTCATTTCCTGGAAGTTCGATAAATTGCAGGAATTTCCTAAAAAAAGATGCTCAGGTGCATGATTGTGGACATAAACAAAATGTCCATACATTACTATCTTAGAAAGGGAGATCTGGATGGAAGGAGTTGTCCTCAGTCCACCTCCAGAATGGAGCAAGTTGTGCACTCAGAGCTACCCTTGCTTTGTAGATTGTTGATGCAAACTAGAGAACAGAGTCGGGGTATTGAAGCCCCATAGCGGGACCCTTGCCTGATCCTCATGATAACCTCAATCAGCTTCCCAAGTTCTCGAAGGTGGAAAAGTAGTTAGCTATCACTTATAATGGTGAGTCAGTAGTAGAACAGAGAAACTCCCATGTTCAGTCCCTGGTATCAAGGTTCCCTTTGCAGGTGAGGAGGAGGAGGAGGAGGAGGAGGAGGAGGAGGAGGAGGAGGAGGAGGAGGAGGAGGAGGAGAAGAAGAAGAAGAAGAAGAAGAAGAAGAAGAAGAAGAAGAAGAAGAAGAAGAAGAAGAAGAAGAAGAGAGTTGGAAGGGGCCTACAACCCCCTGCTCAATGCAGGAATCCACCCTAAAGCATCCCTGACAGATGGTTGTCCAGCTGCCTCTTGAAGGCCTATAGTGTGAGAGAGCCCACAACCTCCCTAGGTACCTGATTCCATTGTCGTACTGCTCTAACAGTCAGGAAGTTTTTCCTGATGTCCAGCTGGAATCTGGCTTCCTTTAACTTGAGCCCGTTATTCCGTGTCCTGCACTCTGGGAGGAGGAGGAGGAGGAGGAGGAGGAGGAGGAAGAAGAAGAAGAAGAAGAAGAAGAAGAAGAAGAAGAAGAAGAAGAAGAAGAAGAAGAAGAAGAAGAAGAAGAAGAAGAAGAAGAATTCATCTCTCTGCTAGTGGCACTTTTCTTCCCTCTTCCTTGGTAAGCTGTTTATTTATAAGAGATAAATAGATGAGCAGACCAAAGAATAAACCAGCCTCAGAAACACTTATAAGAGAAAGGAAGTATGAACTGACCCACTCAGGTTTATTGGTGCAAACAAAGTTTAAAACTCAGGGTGAGTGGGCAGAAAGTATATCAAGGAAAAGTTGGCTTTCCATCCATGAGATACAAGCAATAAGGGAAGGCTTTCCCTTTAATATAGCGGGATTATGCGAAAGACAGCACAGGGAGAGCTTTGCTCACTAGGTTAATTCCCACTCAGCTATGAAGCTCAGCGGGAGGCTTTTGTGAAAGTCACAATTTCTCAGCACCTACGTGAGGCTGAAATGCTGTTCAGAGTTCCTTGGAGGAAGGGAGGGATACCAATGTAACAAATAAACAAAAATAATTTTAGCTGTCTTAACCTTGGAGTGCCAGTTGAATTCCTCCTTCTAAATCCATCTGTAAATTGTGGATGGATTTAGAACGAGGAAGACGCTTACGTGACGTAATGTTACTGTTATCTTAGGGTATTCCAATGGATTTGTTTAGTTGTAAATACTGGAGACCCTAAGTCAGTAGATTCTAAGCGTTTCTGGGGTCTGTTCACAGTGATGTCTGTGAAAAAGCTTCCATGTGGTCAGAAGCCTCCAAGTGACTGCATTAGTTGTTTTAACTTCTGCTATAGCCACCCAACATGAGCGCCCTTTCAGAAATAAGTGTCCCTTTTGTCATGATCTCCTTATTGCCAGAGAAATTGTTGGTGGAGTTTTGAGTAAGTAGGTGGTGATGCTGAAAAGATTATTGAAAAGAAGCTGTCCATGGGTGGCTGTAGTAGCTGCCTGATCTATAGCTCCTACAGTCAACCATAGGCTGAGCTTGTGGGATCTTAGAATCATAGAATAGCAGAGTTGGAAGGGACCTACAAGGCCATCGAGTCCAACCTCTTGCTCAATGTCCATACAGCCTTCTAGGTCAAGGCTTTTCCTAGTCCATCCCTCAGCTGCTTGGGATGGAGGGTTGGAAAGAAATGGAAACCCACTTCATGTAGTAAGATTATGGGGAAAGGATCCATGCGATGCTTTGGCGCACAGTTGGATTGCATGAGTTTATGCTGAAATGGGAAAAGCCAGACTCTGAATGAAACATCTTGTTTCTGACCCCCACCCAGAATTTGAAAGAGCAGAAGGGGACGGGGAAGGGTGCCAAGCAGTTTGTGCTGTTGTCTTTGAAACTGTAACTCACCAGGGGCTGAACAGAAGAGCGTCAGCAACTCCCAGCTGAGTTAGGGGATTAATGGAGTGGAAGCCGAGTGGGAAGGAAGCTCTTTGAATGGAACTGGGGGAATGTCTAGACTCTCTGGGAAAAATCATTAAATTAAGATGGCACAATGAGGCGAACAAAAAGCCGGCAACCTTTTCTTATGCGCAGCATGGAGGCAGGGTTGGCTGCTGAGCAGGGACTTCTGATTATTCGGAGACTGTACAGCCAAGAAGGAAACTTGTCATTGCCATTGATCACAACTTCCTGCCTGGCCGATGTCACAGAGGTTCACTCATGGTATTTGTCCCCCCCCCCCAAACAAGGGCTCAGCCTGGACTGGTCACATGTCACCCTCTGCACGCACATGCAACACACACACACAGAGAGAGAGAGAGAGAGAGAGAGAGAGAGAGAGAGAGAGAGAGAGAGAGAGAGAGAGAGAGATCTCCAGCTGTCTGACCCAGGAGAATTATGGAAATCAAAACTCGACACCAAATACAGAATTCTGACTCAATGGATCAGCCTGCCTGCTTTCAAAAGAACCACTTCAAGGTGTATCTTTTTCATGGAGCTCAGACATTAGATAGAATAGATATTAAGAGAAAATTGGGATCAGGTTTTAATGGCATGTAGCTGTTGCTTTTTGAAAGGAATCTCTGGCTTTTGAAAAGAATGTACTCTTCTCAGTCCTTTGGAAGGTTCAATATTGTGAAACTGGATAATGAACGCTGAATACTTGCTTCTCGTATTATATCAATGGTAATCAGTTCTTAATTGCAGAATAATTTCTAATGCAGGTGTGGGGAACCTCGGGCCTGGGTGGGAGAGCCGGTGTGGTATAGTGGTTAGTGTCTTGGGAGACTCAGGTTCAAATCCCCACTCGGCCATGGAAACGCATTGGGTGACTTTGGGCCAGTCACAGACTCTCAGCCGAACCGACCTCACAGTGTTGTTGTTGTGAGGATAAAATGAAGAGGAGGAGGATCATGCATTCTGCCTTGTGCTCCTTGGGAAAAAGGCAGAAAAGGAATGTGATGATTATTGCATTTATATCCCACCTTCATTTGCTCCAATTACCCAAGGCGGTGTACATAATCCTCCTCCTCTCCATTTTATCCTCCCAACAACAACCCTGTGAAGTAGGCTGGGCTGAGAGTCTTTGACTAGCCCAAAGTCACCCAGAGGGTTTCCATGGCTGAGTGGGGTCTAGAACCCAGATCCCCCGACTCCTAGTCCAACACCTTAGCCACTACACCACACTGGCTATAAACAAACATAGCCCTCCAAGGGTCCCAATATAAACCTCAGGGGTTCCCCAGATATCCACGTCCCTCCCCCCCCCCAAAAAAAAACAATTTTGGAGTGGTTTCCAGACTTTTGTGCAGGTTTTTTTTTCCATTTGAAAAAGTTGAAATGCCTTCTCCCAAGGCTTCATTACTGGCAGCAAGAACTTTAAGCTAAACTAGGCTGAAGGTGGTATCCTGCTGCTGTAAGATTCTGCTGCTTCGATATGACTAGGGCTGAGTCTATTTGAAGAGCTGTCAGAGGAGAGCCCTCCATTTGAAGGTGTCTTCTATTTAAAGGACTGTCCAGTCCAAGTCCATAGAGTCATAGAATAGTAGAGTTGGAAGGGGCCTATAAGGCCATCGAATTCAATCTCCTGCTCAATGCAGGAATTGAGCAGGAGATTCGATTAAAGCATCCCTGACAGATGGTTGTCCAGCTGCCTCTTGAAGGCTTCCAGCGTGGGAGAGCCCACGACCTCCCTAGGTCACTGGTTCCATTGTCGTACTGCTCTAACAGTCAGGAAGTTTTGCCTGATGTCCAGCTGGAATCTGGCTTCCTTTAACTTGAGCCCATTATTCTGTGTCCTGCACTCTGGGAGGATTGAGAAGAGATCCTGGCCCTCCTCTGTGTGACAACCTTTTAAGTCTTTGAAGAGTGCTCTCATGTCTCCCCTCAACCTTCTCTTCTCTAGGCTAAACATGCCCATTTCTTTCAGTCTCTCTTCATAGGGCTTTGTTTCCAGACCCCTGATCATCCTCGTTGCCCTTCTCCTCGTTCCCCAGATATCCACACCCCTTTTCCTGAAAAAAAGCCATTTTGGAGTGGTTTCCTGACTTTTGTGCTGTTTTTCCCCACTTGAAAAAGTTGAAATGCCCTCTCCCAAGGCTTCATGACTGGTAGCAAGAGCTTTAAGCTACACTAGGCTGCCATTTTTATTTTGTATTTTTGGCGTACGCACACACACACACAACACACACACACCTTTGCCTTTGGCACTACCCTATGGTATGATCCATTGTATTTCTATTTAAATTTTGGTTGTCATTTCTAAATTGACATCTATGCATGTAAATATACATATGCAAGTTGGTGCACCCTTCTGTGTGTGAAGCGTTTGCTCTTTTTGGGTGATGCAGAAGTGGTACACCTAAACCCTACGTTCCGTCACCACCTGTCAGATCCATGAAAGGGGGCAACCCCATTTGCTCTCTGCCATAGTGGCCAGTTGTCCCATCTAGTTACAGCTGTTAGGATGTTCTTAGGCTATAGCTAGACCAAAGGTTTTTTTTATTTTGTATTTTTGGCGTGCGCGCACACACACACACACACAACACACACACACCTTTGCCTTTGGCACTACCCTATGGTATGATCCATTGTATTTCTATTTAAATTTTGGTTGTCATTTCTAAATTGACATCTATGCATGTAAATATACATATGCAAGTTGGTGCACCCTTCTGTGTGTGATGCGTTTGCTCTTTTTGGGTGATGCAGAAGTGGTACACCTAAACCCTACGTTCCGTCACCACCTTTCAGATCCATGAAAGGGGGCAACCCCATTTGCTCTCTGCCATAGTGGCCAGTTGTCCCATCTAGTTACAGCTGTTAGGATGTTCTTAGGCTATAGCTAGACCGAAGGTTTATCCCTGGATCATCTAGGGGTCAAACCTGCTCATCTAGGTGACACACAGGGGATCCAGTGCTCAGGCAGGGGTGAACCCTGGATGATCCCAGGATAAACCTTCGGTCTAGCTGTGGCCTTAGACATTCCTTTTGCATCTGTAAATGCATCTCTGGGTTAATAAATTAATAAATTGCATGGCATGAAGCCAGAAAGATTGGTGGGGTGCGGGCACCCTTGCAGCAATGCATCTTGCTAGAAAAAGCAGCTCTTTCCCCACAGAGGACTTGTCCTCACTTCTCAGTTTATCTCCTCCTTAGCATACGAACAACAGGACAGCCCTCTGTAATAGGACCCCACGAGATTGCTATGCAGCGAATTCTTCAAGAGCCATGAAATACGGCACTGCACTGAGCTTGACCCACGCAGATAAAAACTGCTTTGCATGGTTATTACAGCTCATGGGGATGTGGAAAGAGGCAGCTAGGAAGAGCTAGGCTGAAAATTAAACTCAGCAGGGAACATGGAGGCTGAAGGACGGACGTGTGTTTTCTGGTTTACCAAAATAATTTGGTGATGTCGTTGTTGCTTGTGAGTGTCAAGTATTCAATCTCTTTGCCCACCATCTGCCGCCTCCTGGTTTCGTTTATTTATTTATTTCTAGATCTTTCAAAATCAACCCTTTGATTTCCGTCATGGTTAGCCCACAAAGAATGCTATCAATATTGTCAGGACGAGGCCTGTCCCACGGAGAAAGGGGTGTCTTGGTAAGATTCCAAGAGGTGGGCTGAGATAGCAGAAGCATAATATGAGGTCGTAGCAGGTAAGTGAACAGGAACAAATCTCTGCATCTAAAGGCAGAAATTATTGAACAATTCCAAGGAGAATGAACAGAGGCACTTAAACTGCAGGAGTTAACCAGCACCGTCCTCAAGTAAGCCAGTGACAAAGGCCACAGCTAGACCTAAGGTTTATCCGGGGATCATCCAGGGTTCGCCCCTGCCTGAGCACTGGATCCCCTGTGTGTCACCTAGATGAACAGGTTTGACCCCTGGATGATCCAGGGATACACCTAGGTCTAGCTATGGCCATAGATTACTTGTATAGAGTCTATGCTTAGGAAAAATGCCATCACTGCCCGCCCACCCCACCCCCAGCATCAAATTCAGGCAGAGGAAGCATCTGGCCTCTCTTTCTGAGGGGTTCGAGGTTTACCAGATGACAAGTAGCCAAGGATGGCCCACCCACTAAGAGAAGCAACACACCTGAGCAACTGGACTTGGCATTGCGTGGGCATGCTGTGTGATGTTGGCACGAGGCCTAAACTGGTATCAAGGGGAGAAAGGAAAGGATGCTTGAACCATCAACCATCAGGAGGCTGTGGTGGTATGGACAGCGGCCAGCCCAGTTAGCCTAATGCAGTTGCCTGGCTGCCAACTGACTAGCAGCCCACATCGTAGACGCCTTCTGATGGACCTGCTAGAGCAGCCTTCTCTCACCTGGTGCACTCCAGAAATCAGTGCGACAACTCCCAGCATTCCACGCTGCTGAGGCTAATGAGAGTTGACATCTGAAACATCCAGGGCATGTCTAGACCAGTCGTTATCCCAGGGATCGTCCCAGGATTGTCCCTGCGCATCCAGATGATGCACAGGGGATCCGGGGAGCAGAGAGGGGTGATCCCTCCATTTCCCTGGGATATCAACACGCCCTTTTAGCTTGATGCTTCCTGTAGTCTCGGGATCATCCCAAGACTGCAGGAGGTGTGGGCGCCCAACCCGGCTTCATTCCACCTCCTCGCGAGTACAGGCATGGAGACAGGAACCAGGCACAGGGCAGGGAGCTCTTCAGGTGCTCTGTGCCCATCAGGGGTGGGGTGGGGTGAGTGAGATCAGGTGTTTGTTTTTAAATTCACTTTTAGTCGGAGCACACGTCCACTCATCCTTCTGTAAAAATAAAAATAAAATGGTGGGCATGACATCCCTCCTTCCTCCCGGGATGTTGCGCACGCGTCTGGACAAAGGGGAGGATCTCGCGAGCAGAATATCGCGAGATCTTCACCCCCGCCCTCCCTTGGTGTAGCCATGCCCTCAGAGGGCAACAGGTGGGGGAAAGATGGCCTAGAAAGTGGTGAGACGTTGGTCAGTGTTAGCTTCATCCCACGTACCTGTTTACCTCGAATTATCCCCTACAGCGCTAAGCTGTCATTGTTGTTGTTGCTAGCTAAATCACACTCCGGGTGGCAGTGCTCCTAAGATCCTTTGCATACCAGGAAAAGGGTTTAAGGGGGGAAATGTAAAAAAAATCATAAAAAATCAACAGACGACCCAATCTGATTCAAATTTGGTATGCTTAAAGCGCTCCTTAATATGCATTACTGTGCCAATTTTGATGTCTTTAGCATTAAAACTTACACAGCTGTAAGCATTTGTTTAATTTGAAGCTTAAGAGTATCAAATCCTGCTCTTGCACCCCCAGTGGTCGCTCGGAAAATGACAAATGATTCGCTCCAAAACCAGTAGCCAAATAGGGCGGGTCTTTTGGCTTTATAGCACAATTAAAGCAGGATGCATGGGAGTACTTCACGTTCAAAGCAGATTATAAGCTGGAAAACTTCAGAGTCCTTTGCATGCAATTCACAGTGATTGCACAGTATATTATTATTATTATTATTATTATTATTATTATTATTATATTTATTTGTATCCCGCCTTTTGCCCAATGCTGGGCCTCAAGGCGGCCTTACAAAGTTTAAAACATACATTGGGGGGAGGGGAACATAGTTAAAATACACAACAAAATTATAAGACATTAACATAGATGGAGGGCCAGATTATTCTCCAAAGGCCTGCTGGAACAAAAAAGTTTTAGCCTGCTTCCAAAAGCCCATCAAGGAGGGAGCCAGCCTAGCTTCCCTGGGAAGAGAGTTCCAGAGCACCGGAGCAGCCACCGAGAAGGCCCTCTCCCATGTTCCCACCAAGCGCGCCTGTGAAGATGGCGGGACTGAAAGAAGGGCTTCTCCAGAAGATCTCAAAGCACGGGCAGGCTCATAAAGGAGAATACGTTCTTTCAAATAACCTTGACCTGAGCCATGTAGGGCTTTATAAGTCATAACTAGCACTGTATAACGCTGGTGTGAGGAAGCTCTGGATCTGGTTGCTCCCTGTGGGACACAGGATGCTGTTCCAGATGAAGCTACCTAGGTTTGATGCAGCAGGGCTCTTCTAGCATTCTTATGAGAGGGTGGGGCTATGGGAAAAGGGCTGGAACTGTTCAATCTTCCCTCTCTTACCGGAGTTTATAGGCCTTTAGGTACAAGATAATATACTTCGATGTCTTTATATGCAAGGGGGAGAGGGTGTCAAGTGATAGATTTACGACGCTGGTCTTGTTACTCTCCAGAAAAAGGACAAGCCAACACCTGACGCCTGAGCCTCCACACTCCAAAAGTGCCCCGGCTGGATTGGAGGTTGTTTTTGATACTTAAATACACAGCTACTTACTGCAGTGCTTCTGAAATTTTAATGCCCATCCATAAAGTCGTTTATTGCTTTCTCCAGACACCCGATCCTTTTGGACGAAGCAAAGTGGAGGAAAATGAAGAGCGCTTTTTAAAAATGTGCCATCGGAGGCTTGCTGCAGGGCTTTTGTTTTTGCGTTTTGATAGCTCTCTTTTCATATATATATATATATATATATATATATATATATATATTCTTTTTTATTTCATTTTACTATCTCATTAATGTAAAGCTCTTTCAACCTCCAAATAGAAGCTCCAGGGAGTGCAATGCACCAACCACACGGTGAATCTGGAACCTTCTGCTTTAGCGTCTACATCCTTCCCCCTCTGCTTAGTTCTCTTGTTTAGCTCAGAGGGATTTTTCATAGAACTCAGAGAGTACAAGGTAGTCAAGGCTATAAGGGAAAAAAACCCCATTTGTCTGTGTTTGCTGATGCTAGTATTTCAGTGTCATTTCTGAGCCAGGGCCTTGCTAGACCTGCCGGATAATCCGTCCGGGAGTCAGGGCGACGGCGCGCTGCAACTAGCGCGCACTGTCGCCCTTTTCCACACATAAGACGCAACGGGGCAAGGGGAAGCCCCATCGCGTCTGCCATTTTATTTAAACCTTAAAGGGCCATGTGCGCAGGAGCGCACTACCGCCGGACAAAGTAAGTTTTTTTAAAAAAAAATATAGGCTCCCCCGCTCCCTCTGCCCCTGTTTTCCTCCCCACACACAATTCCTGATGCCCCCCTGCCCGCTCGCTCGCCCGTCCTCCCCCTTCCCCGATGCCTGATGCCCTGTCCTTCTTTTCCCCCATCCCCCTTCCCCAATGCCTGATGCCCCGTCCTTCTTTACCCCCCATCCCCCTTCCCCGATGCCCGTGCCTGTTCTTCTTCCCCCCACTCTCCTACCAGGTCTGGCCTTTCCCCCAGCCCCTATCTCCCCCCCCCATGATCCTCCCCCGGCCCAATGGGCACAGCGCTCCTATGAGCGCTGTGCCCAGTCCGTGGCTTCTTCCAGCTACTCGCGTAAGCAAGCAGCCAGGAAAAGCCACAGAAGTTGCTAGATTTTCCGCAGCCCTGGCCTCAGGCCGGGGCTGCAGAAAAGCCGGGCCATAAGCGAATCCGTTTATCCCGGCTTAAGGGAGGCATTAGCCCGGCTTGACCCCGGAATCCCCTGTGCGTCATCTGGATGCACAGGAGGGAGACCGGGCCTCACACCGCGCTAACGCCTGATCTAGCAATGGCCCCAGTTCTCTGATATCCTGAGAACCTAAAAAAAACCCAACTCATTTATACACTGAGTTTCTAGTCCTCATGGAACTATGTAATTGGTGTTTCCAGAAAGTTCAGAAACAATATTTTAGCGGAGAAAATATTGTAAGTGCTAAAGTATCACTACCCTCATGTATCAACAGCTATTTTACCTGTTCTATCGCCTGCTAGATCTTCTGACAGGTAAGCCAATTTTCAAACCAATTCCACACGTTCTCTCCATTTCCAAAGGAGTTTCAACGTGAAATGTTTTCGCTGGAATTACCATCCCTTTTATCCTGTTGCTTTTTAGTTAATCATCCCATATTTTTCCTTCTCTCCTCAGTACCCATGGGAAGAGGAAGAGGTATTAGGCCTTAGCTAGACGAGATGAAATCATGGGGAGAACCCCGGGATCATCCCTGTGCATCCGCATAACGCACAGGGGATCCCGGGATCAGGGAGGGATCATCCCTCCCTTGCCCCGGAATAGAGCCTTCCACTTTGGGCCCACTTTTTCCACGGGATGAGCCCAAGACCATGGAATGTGTGGCCCGTTGCCACGGTTTGATCCGGCTCCACGTGATTACTCGTGTGGAGCCAGGAGCCGCGCACTGGGTGCACTGCACCCAGCGCGGGTAGGGTGGGGGAGCGGGGAAATCAATTTAAATTTTTAAAAAGCACATACCTTTGGGCAGACCATTTGTGCACTCCTGTTTCTTTAAAAAATTAAAAAATGGCGGGCGCGATGCCTCTCTTCCTGAGGTTGTTGCACCTCACGTCTAAATGGAGGAGGGATCTCACGTTAATCACAACGTGAGATCTTCCCTCCTCCATCATGGACTCCATCATGGTCTAGCTAAGGCTTTAGTTTAGAGAAGCTCTTAGAATTATAGAATCATAGAATAGGAGAGTTGGAAGGGGCCTACAAGGCCATCGAGTCCAACCCCCTGCTCAATGCAAGAATCCACCCTAAGGGGCAAATCAGGGACTTCTGATCCCAGACCTCCTACCCTGGATCAAGGGTAAGAATCATTATGAAGGAAGTCAGATTCTGGCTGAACATCAGGAAAAACTTCCTGACTGTTAGAGCAGTACGACACTGAAACCAGTTACCTAGGGAGGTTTTGGGCTCTCCCACATTAGAGGCCTTCAAGAGGCAGCTGGACAACCATCTGTCAGGGATGATTTAGGGTGGATTCCTGCATTGAGCAGGGGGTTGGACTTGATGGCCTTATAGGCCCTTTCCAACTCTACTATTCTATGATTCTATGATCTATTTTAAGCCTTCTCGGCAAGAGCCAGGCAGGGCAGGAGGAAGATGGTTTCACCTCCCATTCCTCTTTAAAAATGAAAAAGTGTTGTGTGTACCTCTCTGTATGTACCCTTCTGTCACCTGGGAGGTGACAGACAGGTCATAGGATTCTGTGGATCCTGACCTCTCCTCTTGCCTCTCTGCCCACTGACCCACTCCCTTGATGACTTCTCAGAAGTCTTCCAAGCTCACTGTTGTGACTTTGGAAGAGCGGCCACCACCATGCTCTCTGTGGCAGCTGCAAGGCAGGGAAGGTAAACGGCCTGATGTTTTTGTGAACCGCCCGGAGAGCTCCGGCTATTGCGCGGTTTAGAAATGTAATAAATAAATAAATAAATAAATAAATGTTGGAAGTTATAAAACCCTCTGAAGGTTATAGAATTGTCTGTGGTCACAGGAAGGGAAATTCAACACATCTTAAGATCCGTGGGACACTATACCAGAGACCATACGATTGTTGGGTTAATGCCCAGAAGAAGAAGAAGAAGAAGAAGAAGAAGAAGAAGAAGAAGAAGAAGAAGAAGAAGAAGAAGAAGAGGAGAAGGAGGAGGAGGAGGAGGAGGAGGAGGAGGAGGAGGAGGAGGAGACGGAGAAGGGAGTGTGTGTCTGTACATGTGTGTGCACACATACACTGAGCAAAACAAGAAAAGAAAAAGGTATGAAAACTTTGAAATTACTTAACGCTGGCTGATTTTCAACCATTTTTCCAAGCAATGATCAAAACATCATCCCTCTTCAATTGATCATTCTAAAGAACCTCTGTATATATAAAAAGAAGAAGAATTGAAATATGGCAATTCAAAGCTCTGCATGGCAAAACTACCCAGAAAGTGTTAACAAGAGAAATTAGGATGCAACCTCATCAGTGAAATGGCTCAAAAGCAGGTCAATCGAAAGCAAAACCTGGAAGTTTTTTATTGCTACCATTCAAGGTCCTGTAATTGCTACCAATAATAATCAAACATACATCAGGAGGACAACAGATACAGACACTTGTAGAAAATGGATTGATAAATCGGGAATGGTGTAATCAGAACTGCTCTGTCTATCCTGTCTTATCCAAGACAGAATATCTGGTAGACACAATTAAGTTGCAACACAGGGGGGGGGGGGGAATCATACGCCATCAGCTGGGTATGTCGTACCAGCTGATCAGCTCAGAGCTATATTTAAAAAAATATATAGTCCTGGAGCAAAGCCAGTTCTTGAGAGTAATGATTAAGACTTGTACAGGGAAACACTTATTTTAACAAATAACACTATACAGGTTTCAATCTGGTGAACATCAAGAAACAACTGAAACAGCTAGTATAATCAGCACTGCAATATATCTCACCCACAACACTGAAGAAAAATCTGAGACGGAATAAAATAAAGTATCAGAGTTGCTTTGTTCAGTGGACACCAATAATCATACTTCTACAAAAGCTGGCCATGGAAAGAAAAGATGTCTGGAACTTCAAAACAATTCATAAAGTTGGGATGTCGGAGAAAGCAGCAATGGAGTCAAATGTATTTGGATTTCTATGAATGGCACCTATGGATTCAGCAATGGAACAGTTTATTCTAAGGCCTCATCTACACCAAGCAGGATATTCCACTATGAAAGTAGTATGAAAGCGGTATGTAAGAGTCAGGAGCCACACGACTGCTTCATAGCAGTGTTGAAGTGCACTGACAACTGTTGGGGCCTTTTGACACATACCATATACTAGGGATGTGCTCCGCTCCGATTAGAATCAGAGAATCAGAAGCGAATTGGCCTGCTCCGCCTTGCCCAGAGGCGGAGTAGAAGCGGACCGGGGACCCGTAGAAGCACGGTGAAGAGAAGCGCCCATACGCGGAGCGCTTCTCTTTTTTGTGGACCGATCCGATCACCATTTTGAAAAATTTCGCCCATAGGATTGCATTGCAGAAAAGAATAGGGGATAACTGTGTTGTTTTTAAAGCTATCTTTCTGAAACTTCTTGTGCTTAGAGAGTCGTGGCTGGGGGTCATTTTGAGTCTACTCTCAGCTCTCTGCGTGCTGCGGTTCGCTTGCTATAATTTTTGGGAAAATCAGGTAAAACAGCGGGAAAATGTACCTTTTTCGAAGGGCTGAGGGGCAGAGTCAACTCCCGGTCATGATCACAAGATCCCAAAGTTGGAGGAGGGGATAGGCAAAACGGGTAACTTGGGATTCTGGGAACTTCTCTTTCTTAGTCTGAACGCACTTTTCCCAGTGTTTTTTAACACAGTAGCCCCACCAAATGCGCAAACATAACCTGAAATCATATACTAAACCAATAATAAGAGATAGAAAAAGCACAGCACTGCTACCCACCCTAACTTTGGGGAACAACTGAATAGATGTGGTGCAAGGGGATGAGCTCCTCTAGGGCATGTGGACATGCCCTGTGCACTCTCCTGTCCTTGGAGGGCCATCAGAGCCCTCCAAAGGTAAATCACTGGAGAGAATGCCTATCATGAGTTGAAATAATCGTTTGCTTCTTAAAGACTGGTACATAGACAGGACCAGTCAAATTGGCAGATGATTCCCCCTCCCCTTGGGCACGTCCACTCCCCTCTTACTGGTAAAAGACAGATATAGCCTTTTTAAAAAAATTCTTCTTGTTTATTCAGCAACACTGCTGCTTTTAATTCCACCCTTCCTTTGTTTATTTATTTATTTATTTATTCCATTTTATATGAATTACTGGCTTTGAAACTATCCTTGGCTCACTTCCTTGTGCCCCCAGAAATGTCTGCTGCCTGCCTGCCTTCCCTCCCTCCTCCCCTGCCCACCTCGCAGGGATGGTTTTTGTGTGTCTTGCTTTGACTCAGGGGAGAAGTCCTTCCTGTGCTCAAGTTCCAAATCAATTTTTCAAGTGTGGAAGAAGATTCATATTTAGGTTTATCTCTACTCCAGAACTTTCTCATCTCCGGAACTTTCTCCTGATGTCCACGATCGTATCTCGGCATGTCTTTCAGATATCTCAGCCTGGCTGCTTCATCGCCGTTTGAAACTCAATATGGCAAAAACTGAACTGCTTGTTTTTCCTCCTAAACCTTCTCCTCACCTCTCATTCTCTCTTACTGTTAACGATGTCACGCTTACTCCGGTCAAGGAAGCTCGTAGTCTTGGCTTTATATTTGATTCCTCGCTCTCCTTTATTCCTCATATCGAGGCAGTAGCTAAATCTTGTCGTTTCTTCCTGTATAATATTGCCAGGATTCGACCATTTTTGTCTGTCTCTTCTGCCAAGACTCTCGTTCACGCACTGGTTATCTCTCGGTTGGACTACTGCAACCTCCTTCTCTCTGGCCTCCCCTCATCTCACATCAGTCCGCTGGTCTCTGTCCACCACTCTGCCGCTAAGATCATCTTCCTGGCCCGCCGCTCTGACCATGTCACTCCGCTTCTGAAATCTCTTCATTGGCTTCCAATTCACTCCAGAATCCAATATAAACTTCTCCTGCTGACCTTCAAAGCTCTTCACGGTCTAGCTCCTGCCTATCTCTCCTCTCTCATCTCACACTATCGCCCCGCTCGGGCTCTCCGCTCCTCTGATGCCATGCTTCTCGCCTGCCCAAGGACCTCCACTTCCCTTTCTCGGCTTCGTCCTTTTTCCTCTGCTGCCCCTCATGCCTGGAACGCTCTTCCAGAACACTTGAGAACTACCAACTCAATCACAGCTTTTAAAACTCAGCTAAAAACTTTTCTTTTCCCTATAGCTTTTAAACTTTGAGTTTGTTCTGACTCTATACTGTTAGCTTCACCCTACCCGGTGCCTGTTTACACTTCCCCGTGCCTGTTTGCATTCTCTTTCCCTCCTTATTGTTTACTACAACCTTATTAGATTGTAAGCCTATGCAGCAGGGTATTGCTGTTTACTGTGTGGTCTGTGCAGCACCATGTACATCGATGGTGCTATATAAATAAATAATAATAAATAATAATAATACTCCCCAATTCATGGCATGTTGAGATTTCCTT
Source organism: Elgaria multicarinata webbii (assembly GCF_023053635.1). Lineage (NCBI taxonomy): Eukaryota > Metazoa > Chordata > Lepidosauria > Squamata > Anguidae > Elgaria > Elgaria multicarinata. The sequence continues at coordinate 111,013,884 of NC_086177.1, read as the reverse complement.
TGAAATGGGCCCATTGAGCTGTCTGCAGATACTGGGGTGTCCTACTTTCATAAATTCCCCAAAAATCCGGGGACGATGGGATTGGCTTGAAACTTGGCATCCATGTGAACACATGGGTAAGCTGTCATGGGACCTAAGGTGAGGTTTCTGACATGCAAATTGATGTCGTTGTAAAATGGGACTTGATTTGGGGTGAGTTAAAAGGTTAGAGCCCCGCCAAAAATCAGGGGATGATGGGATTGCCTTGAGTCTTGGCATGCATGTGTATCCCTGGATAAGCTATCATGGTGCCGAGTTTGAGGTTTCTAACGTGCAAATTGACGGAGCTATCGAAAGGGGTGTGAATGGGGTGCCCAATTTTCAAAAATTCCCCAAAAATCAGGGGATGATGGGATTGCTTTGAAACTTGGCGCGCATGTGTATACCTCCATGAGGTGCCATGGTGCCAAACTTGAGGTTTCTAACTTTAACAGAAAAAAAGTTGTATACTTTTTTAGCTTTCAATGCAAGCCTATAGGGGGGGAAACGGAGCTCCGATCCGGATCCGGAGCTCCGCAGCGGAGCGGAGTGGACATAGGCGGAGCGGGGGCGGAGCGAAGCGGCCCGATCCGCAAATCCCGGATCTGGAAGAGAAGCAGAGCAGGGGGTCCGTGCACACCCCTACCATATACTGCTTTCATACCACTTTCATAGCATTATATCCTGCTTGGGGTGGATGTATCATGGCCCCCAACAATTGTCAGATACTTCAGTACCACTATAAAGCAGCAGTGTAGATCCTACCTTTTATATTATTAGTAGTAGTAGTAGTAGTAGTAGTAGTATTAGTATTAGTATTAGTATCCCGCCTTTTGCCCAATGCTGGGCCTCAAGGCGGCCTTACAAAGTTTAAAACATACATGGGGCGGGGGGAACAAAACCATAAACGTTTAAAATACACAACAAAATTATAAGACATTAACATAGATGGAGGGCTAGATTATTCTCCAAAGGCCTGCTGGAAGAAAAAAGTTTTAGCCTGCTTCCGAAACCCATCAAGGAGGGAGCCAGCCTAGCTTCCCCGGGAAGAGAGTTCCAGAGCACCGGAGCAGCCACCGAGAAGGCTCTCTTCCATGTTCCCACCAAGCGCGCCTGTGAAGAAGGTGGGACTGAAAGAAGGGCTTCTCCAGAAGATCTCAAAGCACGGGCAGGCTCATAAGGGAGAATACGTTCTTTCAAATAATCTGGACCCAAGCCATATAGGGCTTTATAGGTCATAACCAGCACTTTGAATTGTGCCTGGAAACAGACTGGAAGCCGGTGGAGCTGTTTTAACAGGGGAGTTGTGTGCTCCCTGTAACCAGCCCCGGTCAACAATCTGGCTGCAGCTCTTTGAACCAGCTGGAGTTTCTGAACACTCTTCAAAGGCAGCCTCACGTAGAGCGTGTTACAGTGATCCAATTGGGATGTAACTAAGGCATGTGTCACCGTGGCCAGGTCCGACATCTCTAGGAACGGGTGCAGCTGGCGCACTAGCTGGCGCACTAGCTTTAACTGTGAAAATGCACTCCTGGCCATCGCCGAAACCTGGGCATCCAGGCTCAGGGCTGAATCCAGAAGTACACCCAAGCTGCGGACCTGTGTCTTCAGGGGGAGCGTAACCCCATCCAACACAAGCTGAATCCCTATTCCCTGATCTGCCTTTCGACTGACCAGGAGCACCTCTGTCTTATCGGGATTAAGCTGCAATTTGTTCGCCCTCATCCAATCCATTACTGCCAACAAACACCGGTTTAGCACAGAAACCACTTCCTTGGAATTGGGTGGAAAGGAGTAGTAGAGTTGGGTGTCATCAGTGTACTGGTGGAACCGCACCCCACAACTCTGGATAACCTCTCCCAACAGTTTCATGTATATGTTAAATAGCATGGGGGACAAAACAGAGCCCTGAGGGACTCCACAGGCCAATGGCCAAGGAGTCGAACAGGAGTCCCCCAGTACCACCACTTTCATACCACTTTCATAGTGGAATATCCAGCTTGGTGTAGATGATTCCTTGTTCACATGTATTCTGAGGACTTGCAGACTGGATTTTTTATTATCATTTTGAAGGGGGGTTGTACAAATTTGCACTTGCACTAATGCACATTAATGCTAATTCACGCTTACATTAATGTGCATTAACACAAGTGTGAATTAGCACTAATGTCCAATAGCACAAGTGGAACGAAATTCTTACACATTCCTAAACAAAATCTGATTCCACCAATGAGTGGATGATAAGACAAAAGACACCTGACAATTTGTAAAAACGGAACAGATCAACCATCCATACTTCCTTATCATAAAGTTTCTCCTTTATTATCCACTATAGGTGTTTCTCCAAATAAATTGAATCAAACCTTAGAGCGAATGAGGAAGGAATTGATTTTCCTTGTTCCATCGGATTTCTCTGCCGTATGTTACCTTCCTCTTGAATTCCAATTGAATTCGGAGAATTCCTCAAATTAATTCCAGTGTGGACAGTTCGCCTTGGTTCCCTTCTTTCGGTTCATCTGCATCTCTTCCTTCTCTCTGTTACTTGTGCTTATATTTATGAAGGATCTCCACACTCCCTTTTCTGAATGCAGAGAGATAGTCAGCATGGTTCTCTCCATACAAGGGGAATGGGGTACAGTGGGGGTGCAGGCCAGGGAGCCCAGTTTCCTGGTTCCAAACTTGGAACCAGGCAACTGAACTATCCTATTCTCATGCTGTCTGGTGGGCATAGGATGACTCTTTAAGACCACAATAAAACAGTCCTAGAATGATTCAAAAGCTGACCAAAAGAGAAAAGTCTTTCGAGTTCTTTATGAAGTTTATGATCGTCAAGTAATTTAATCTGCTAAGATCTGGGGAGAAATGACATGACAGCATTCCAGAGAAATCCATGGAGATGCATTTAATGATATTAAAGACAATGATCATTTCTGTTATTTTCTATGCTTCCCACATAAGCTGGACTTTGGCATGAAGGCCATTGGGAATAAAAGGGGAAACATTGTTGCTATTATTATTATTATTATTATTATTATTATTATTATTATTATTCCCATTATAGATACTCACATCTAGAGGATTAAGCTGTTAAGTCTTTATCAAATTGTTAATACATTGTGAGATTCCAGCTGCCCAAATTCATGAGGACTAGGAAATTGACTCACAATTTTAATAAGAAACATGGAAATCTTCTTCTTCTTTTTTTTTTACTTTTCTTTTCAGTATGTGTCACATTCGATGATTATTTTCACACCCACAGCCATCAGATTTCCAAAACTCCCTAATGGGTCCATTCAACTCAAATGAACTCAACTCTCTTTGTGTAAATTAGGAAAGTATAATCGGAATCCAATTAGCTTGCACAATTTGAGTCACCAGCACAGGGGAAATCTATTGCCTGGTGAACACAGAAGTGACCCAAATAGCAACATGTGAATGGAAGTTTACTGGAAATAGCACATGCATTTATAAAACCCCTGTCAGCACAGAAGGCCTGAGGAAAGGAGTGATTTTAAAAGCATCACAATGAATGTGTCATACACAGAGGCTCTTTCTGCCATTTCTGGAGTTAATGGTGCCTAGAAAAGGATCCAAAGGCAGTTGGAATCAAGGAAAGTCTCTCTGTTTATTGGGCCAAAGTTGTCTCCAGTCCAACATCCTGTGAAGAAGACACATCTGGAAAATGTAAGCAAAGTTGGCCATGTGATCCTAAAAATGCTTGCTAAGGAGTAAGCACCGCTGAACACAGCAGCATTTACTTCTCAGAAGACATGCATAGGATTGCACTTGCTAATGTTCTCCGAATGCTTGTTCCCATTCACAGCTTTTGTCCCCTCTGTTTTTTCAAGATGTCCAAAGACATTAAGATTCTTAACTGGACCTGTAAGACACTGTCTTCTATTCCATCACACCATTTATCCACATTTATTTACTTACAACATTTATATACTGCTACACATCTCAAATAGATTGCAGATGAACAATAAAAGATAACAAGAATACTTCCCTTGCTCAGCTTCGTCCATTTTCTTCTGCTGCCCCTTATGCCTGGAACGTTCTTCCAGAACATTTGAGAACTACAAGTTCAATCGCAGCTTTTAAAGCTCAACTAAAAACTTTTCTTTTTCCTAAAGCTTTTAAAACTTGATGTTGTGCAGACTTTCTACTGTTAGTTTTACCCTACCCTGTGCCTGCTTACCCTAACCTGTGCCTGTTTGCATTCTCTTCCCCTCCTTATTGTTTTACTATGATTTTATTAGATTGTAAGCCTATGCGGCAGGGTCTTGCTATTTACTGTTTTACTCTGTACAGCACCATGTACATTGATGGTGCTATATAAATAAATAAATAAATAATAATAATAATAATAATAATAATAATAATAATAATTTTATTTTTAAAACATAATACTAATAGAAACCATGGATGGTCAATCAAGGAAGGCTTCCCAGAATAAAGCTGTTTTCAGGAGGTGCCGGAAACAACACCATGTTAACACCTACCTGACCTCCAGAGGCAGAGAATTCCACCACCCTGAAGGCTGCCCTCCAGATGGACTTCATCGATTCATAAAATCATAGAATAGTAGAGTTGGAAGGGGCCTTAAGGCCGTCGAGTCCAACCCCCTGCTCAATGCAGGAATCCACCCTAAAGCATCCCTGACAGATGGTTGTCCAGCTGCCTCTTGAAGGCCTCTAGGGTGGGAGAGCCATAGGTCCATGCAGAACCACCAGGAGCATGCCCTCTGATGACCGGGCAGGTTGATAAGGGAGCAAGCACTCTCTCTGGCATCCTGGTCCCAAGTTTTTTAACGGCTTTTTACACTAGTACTAAAACCTTAAACCTGGCCTGGTAGTGAATAGGCTGTCAGTGCTGTTCCATCAGCAAAGATGTTACATGATAAAATTAGCCAATCTGCTGCATTCTGCACGTGCTCCAGTTTCTGATCCAGCCTTAAGGGCATCTTCACATAGAATACATTCCGATAATCCAGCCTTGAGATTACTAGTACACTGTGGCCAAGCTATCCCCTGTCCTGAAGAGGCCGTAGCTGGCAAACAGCTGAAACTGGTAAAAGTCACTCCAAGCTGCCATGGCCACTTGGGCCTCCAGTGACAGTGATGGATCTAAGAGCATCCCCAGACTACCAACCTGATCTTTCAAAGAGATTGCAACCCCATCCAGAACAGGCAATGGGCCTGTCTCCCAGACTTGGGGATGACTCACCCACAAGGAACTTACTAGGGTGCTGCTTCAGTTTATTGGCTTTCACCCTGCCCATCACTGTGTCTAGACATGGATCCCAGATGGCCTCTTTTGATGGTTAGCAGCCCTTCAGGGGCCCAGGCAGATCTTCTCCCAACCCCTGCTATCTAAGAGCCTTCTTACTGGAGATGTCAGAAGTCAAACAAGGTGCCATGAACCCCATCCTTCAGCCATATCAGTGTATCAGAGAAGACTCGGAAAAGGAGGAGGACGAGGATGAGGACGACGACCAGTTTGTTTTTCCAAGGGAAGGACAATCAGTTCCATATTCATACATCCCCACTCCCTCCAGGCAGAAGACACTGCTTTTTCATCATTTTCTGAGTCAGAGGATGTACTCTGGCTGAACTTCCATCTCCTGAAACTCACAGAAGTCTGAGAATACAAAATCCGGCAAAGGCCCTTTATCTAAGTGCACATTTCCCCCCAAATGTACCTCCTCAGACCCTTAGGTCATTTCAGAGGCCCTTCTCTGGATGCCTCCACCAAAGGAAGCTAGGTGGGTGGCCAAAGGAGAGAGGTCCTTCGAAGTGGTGGCATTCTAATCATAGAACAAACTCTGCATTATGGCAATTATGCCAATTCCTGTGCTGTGTATTGTTTTTGCATTATATTGTGTTTCAGTCTTTTAAATATTTATATTGGATTTTATATTTGAATAGTTATTTGGCATTTTAGTTTTTTTAATTATTTGTAACCCACCAAGAAAACAGTAGTTATTGGACAGATTAGGAATACAATAAAGACAATTGGGTCTGCCTTTGGAGAGTTCTTAGAAACTACAGCTCGTGCAGAATGTGGCCACAGGATTTTAACTAGGGTGGCAACAATTTTTTTTTAAAAACACACATTGGCTCTCAGTTGGTCTCTTGCCCAATTCCAAGGGTGAGCCTTAACTTTAAAAAACCAAATCAGGGTGGAGAGCTAGTGGCCATACACATGTGGTTGGGTTACAAGTCCCATCATCTCTGACCATTGGCCAGGGTGGCTGGAGCTAATGGGAGTTGTAGTTAAAATATTTGGAGGGCACCAGATTCTCCTCCCCTGTCATAAATTATCTGGATCCAGGATACATAAAGGACAGTTGCTCCCCAGATGATCCTACCCATGCTTTAAGAAGTTTTTTCCCAATGTGATGCCCTCCAGATGTTGGACTACAGCACCCACCATCCCTGATCATTGGCCATACTGGCTGGGGTTCATAGTCCAAAATATCTGGAAGGTACCACGTTGGGGAAGGCCTAGTCCTTTAATATCTTCTTCATAGCCTTGGCTCTAGATCCCTGTCTTGTCAACGTTGCAACAGAAGGTTACCAAGGAAAGGCCTTCTCAGCAGTGAACTTCTTCCTGGTGGAGATTCACCCCACCACCATTTCCTTTGCTAATCTTCAGATACTAGGTGAAGGTGTGGTTCTTTTTCTTAGGTCTTCTGGAATTAGTTGAGGCTAGTATTTTCTTTCTTCTTCTTCTTCTTCTTCTCCTTCCCCTCCTCCTCCTCCTCCTCCTTCTCACCCTCCTCCTCCTCCTCCTTCATCATCGTCATCGTCATCATCATCATCATCATCATCTCCTTTTCCTCCTTCTCTTCCTCCCTTCTGCTTCCCCTTCTTCTTCTTCTTCTTCTTCTCCTTCTCCTCCTCCTCCTCCTCCTCCTCTTCCTACTTGAATTTGTTTTGGCATTGAACAAATTAGATATTAGCCCCTTACTGTTTACCTGCAGTTTATCTTACTTCTCTTATTTTTGTTTTAATATTTGTGTTGTGTCCTTTTAAATTCTGTTAGCCACCTTTCATATCTTCTTAAAGCCAAGGGCAGGACATAAATATTTTAATAAAAGCAAATGTTTGCAAAAAGAAAAAAAGAAGAAAGAAAGAAATTTCCCACCCCCAGTTCAAGTTTCCTTTGTTATGAGCATCAACAATTTTGATGCACATTCAATCCAACCTTTGAATACAGCCATTTATAGAGTATGCTAATTTTTCGAGGCATCATTTGTTTTAATTTTATCAGGAGCAATATGGTGAGCCAATATTGGGAGACAGAATAGACTAATTTTATTTATGGCAAGACCGGTAAATCAGAAGCTGAACAATTTTGTAACTTAGCAGAAGAAGGACATCTGGATTAGTGAAATTTATGAAGCCATCTCTTTGTTTTACAATACACCATCCATCCTCCACAATGTACCATGCTAGTAAATAGCCATAATTATTTGGCTCAAACGCATGCTCAGGATGAACTGAGCATTCATCAAGTTCTTCAGATAGGCATCCCATAATTATGTATAATTCACTGTCCACTTCAAAAAAATAGAATAAATGTGTTCTGCAATCCAAAATTGCATCAAAACTGAGAGGAAAGTAGAGAATTTATGAGGGCATGGGTTTTCCAGTGGTGCCGTGCTCTAACCTCACCTTCACATCCAAAAAACTGCTGTGGATAAGATAAGGAATTGTAATGAAACATGGCCTGTGTGATGGAATTCGAGATGCGGCCATTGTAGAGAGAGAGGGACAGGTGAAGAGTGGGGGATTTGGGCTTAAAATATCTAAAGTGCAATGAGGTGATAGTAGAAGAAAGAGTTGGGATGACCTTCCTGTTTAGCAGTCCAACGCTTGTGAACATGATTGTGGGACACTGTCCAGATTGGGCCTTGGACAGTGAAGGTTGTTTTTGGAACCCAATCCTTGAGCTGCAGATAGAGTGGAAGGCCTTTGGCAAATCACATGTTTCTTTTCAGGCTAAGCTAACCTTCTGTGAAATGGGAATACTTTTGACTTTTATGGCCTTAAGAGCAGATGTCCCGCTGAGCTTATAGCAGCTTGCACATGAACAGCACAATCCAATGCATGTGGGCTTTCCCACACTGGAGGCCTTCAAGAGGCAGCTGGACAACCATCTGTCTGGTATGCTTTAGGGTGGATTCCTGCACTGAGTGGAGGGTTGGACTTGATGGCCTCATAGGCCCCTTCCAACTCTACTATGATTCTATGATACTCAGAAGTAAGTCCCAGTTCCTTCGATGGGGCTTGCCCCTAAGTAAATAGCTACAGCAGCCTTCTCCAACTTGGTGCCCCCCAGATGTTTTGGGTGTCAACACTCAGTCTAGGCCAGCATGTCCAATAATTAGGAATTCTGGGAATTGTAGTCCAAAAACCATCCGTAGGGCATCAGGTTAGGAGAAGGCTGGAATACAAGCTGCAGCCTGGAAGTGCTATAAAAATAATAGATCATATTTTCTGCAGTGGTGCTGCTTTCCCCTGTAATTATATTGTGCAGTAACATTCTACTTTCAGCATGATCATTAACATGAAAAACGTTTAAATAACAAAGAAATTGACTTCAGAATAATGTTGCCGCCTTGTTTTTAATCAAACAGTCTCTGTTCGTTTTTCCTCAGTGAAAACTGGCAAGAGACGTTGGCATCCATGCTTCGGAAGACACCTGTTAAATCAAACCGCCAAGTGTACAAATATTGCATTCATTGTTGGGCTTTTCTGGCTGTTGTGAGTAGATGATTTTTTCCCCTCAAGTCTGAAAAGATGGTTTATATGTGTTCTTTCTTCTCCCCTTCTTCTGGGAGCAACTTCGTGTTCATAGAATCATGGAATCATAGAACAAGGAGCCTATAAGGACATTGAGTTCAACCCTCTGCTCAATGCAGGAATCCACCTTAAAGAATTCCTGACAGATGGCTGTCCAGCTGCCTCTTGAAGGCCTTGAGTGTGGGAGAGCCCACAACCTCCCTAGGTCATGGGTTCCATTATCGTACTGCTCTAACAGTCGGGAAGTTTTTTTCTGACATCCAGCCGGAATCTGGCTTCCTGTAACTTGAGCCCATTAAATGTGGGTTGAGAGTTTTAATGGAATTGTTTTATATGGTATTGTAAAGCGCCTTGATGCCAGAAATGGTGAGGCGGCGCTATAAAAATGCTTTAAATAAATAAATAATATAATAAATTCCATGTCCTGCCCTCTGGGATGATCAAGAAGAGATCCTGGCCCTCCTATGTGTGACGACCTTTCAAGTATATGAAGAATGTTATCACGTCTCCCCTCAGTCTTCTCTTCTCCAGGCTAAACATGCCCAGTTCTTTCAGTCTCTCATCATAGGGCTTCATTTCCAATCCATATGATCAGCACATCTTTCTTTTTTTATGTGCATTCTAAATATGCAATGAACATTTTAGGTCATGGATGCTCCCTAGATTACCTGTAATACATGGGCAAAGTGGTGGAGGTGGTGAGGAGATCAAAATGGAACCTGACTCTTTGAGAATGGCCTGGCCCCAAGCCATAACCAACACTTTGAATTCTGCCCAGAAACAGATTGGTGGCCTGTGAACCTCTTGTAAGAAAAGAGTCAGGTGCTCCCATTTTTTAAATGTACCTATACAGTCAAACACCATTTGGGGGGGGAGGGGAGCAGCAAATCATTTATTTATTTATTTATTTATTTATTTATTTATTTATTTATTATTGCACTTATATACCGCTCCCATAGCCAGGGCTCTCTGGCTGGTTTACAGAAATTCTAAAATTAAGATTAAAACAAGTATACAAAATTTAAAATCCTAAAACACAGAACATCCACACATAAAGCATTAAAAAACTGTTAAAAAACTAAACATGTGGGTGATTAAGATGTGCCGCCATATGCCTGGGCAAAGAGGAAAGTCTTAACCTGGTGCCAGAAAGATAGCAGCATTGGCGCCAGGCGAGCCTCGTCAGGGAGATCGTTCCATAGTCTGGGGGCCACCACCGAAAAGGCCCTCTCCCTTGTTGCCACACTCAGAGCCTCTCTCGGAGTAGGCACCCGGAGGAGGACCTTAGATGTTGAACGTAGTGACCGGGTATATTCACGATGAGAGAGGCGTTCCGTCAGGTATTGTGGTCCCAAGCCGTGTAAGGCTCTATCGGTCAAAACCAGCACCTTGAATTGGGCTTGGAAACATACAGCCAGCCAGTGCAAGCAGACCAGAGCAGGTGTTATATGGTCAAACCTTCTGGTTCCCGAAATCATATTGCCAGCTCAGAAATGTATGGACTTCATCCTCAAACAAACTTCTCATACATCCCTCTTCTGGGCCAGCTGAAGTTTCTGAACAGTTTTCAAAGCTATCCTCCCATAGAGCACGTTGCATTAGTCCAAATGGGATGTAGCTGTGACCAGATCAGGCACCTGATGTGAAAGTTCTCTGAGATTCTTTTTCTATGCCACAGATCTTTTTTTAAAAAATAGGTAGACGCATTCCTGAAGAAACCATATTTGGCACTTACTGATCTTGGTAACTATAGGGCAACCTTCCCCGACCTGAGAACAACTCTTAGTAGCTCCCAGCAAGCATGGATGGCTGCTCTAGATTCACCATCCTTAGACAAGGTATTTGAGAAGATAGTGGTGGAGAACCCCAGGTGATGCTGAATGGAACGAGCTATCTAGTGCTGTTTAACCTTCATTGTAGGACTGGTTTGTCTCAGTGGTCCTTATGACTAACCTGGGCCAGATCTATACCAATCAGTTGAGAGCTTTATGTGGCTGATCTACAAGGTGATAATGTTGGAGGGCTCCACTCCAAACATACAGCCATGGCTCCTTCTATGAATAAGCGTCCAACTGATGAAGACTCCTCGAAACAGGAATTGTACCGGACACCCTAATTAGTGAATATGTGTGGGGATACAACTCTGTACTTTTACTACTAAAATATTTTTCCCATTTGCTGTTTTGTAACATGTTATTGAGACTTTAGTGCTGACACATTGGAAACTATGTGATGGATACTGTTTTTTATACTGTTTTTATGTTTCTGATGGTTTTTTAAATCTCGTATACTTAATGTTTCCTTTTTTTAACTGTTGTAAACCACCCAGAGAGCTTCGGCTGTGGGGTGGTATATAAATGTAATAAATACATAAATAAAATAAATATTATTGTTATTGTTTTCTTTATTTTCTATAGAGTGGAGGCTTCTGCACCGTTATATATATATATATATAGAGAGAGGGGGGTTTAAGGCTGTGTATCAGCAAGGAGAAAGTGTTTTGTATACTTATTTACAGACTGTATATGTAAGAATACTGTATATATATAGCCCAAATTTGTAATATTTTGCGTCTATCTTATATTTCATGTGTGAGTCTTTGTGGTTGAGTGCTCAGCACTCCAATTGTGTTTTTTCCAGATCTATACCAAGCAGGATATGACATTTTGAAAATAGTTTTAAATACTATATCTGGAGTGTGTCCTAGGCCCCAACAGTTGTCACTACTGTTATGAACCATTTTAAAGCAGTAGTGTAGATCCCACCCAGGAAGGTTGGTTCCACATTCTACAGAAGGGAATCTTTTTTTCCCTCTCTGGCTGCCTCCAACAAGCAACCCTCAAAAAATCTCTGGGCCTCAGGGTAGTGTTGTGGTTCGCTGTTTAATATGGGGTGGGTAACTAAGGCCCTTTCTACACCTCCCGGCCTTCTGGGAGGGAGGAGGGAGGATCTTGGGATTTCCTTGTTCTGAGATCCTCCCCCTGGGTCCACATGCCCACACCACATCCAGGGATGGCATGGGGGCCATTTGTTGTTTTTTTGAAGCAGAGGTGCCGGACGCGTAAGAGTGAGACTACGCTCCATTGAAAATGTGAGTAGTTTTTTAAAAACTGGCCCTCAAACCACCTCCCTACCATCATGGGGGAGGGCAAGATTGCTGCCACCCCCTCCCCTGATGGGCAGGGAACTGCGTGGTGTAGCTCTGTGCCCATTTCTGGTGCCACAGTTATTCACGAGACGGGCGCACACATCTCCCGCAGGATGACCCCGATCAGGTTTTCTCAAGGTGTCTTTATCCCTGGGAAAACCCATGCCCTCCCCCCACCCCGACCCCAGGAGTCCCTGGGCATCATATGGATGCACAGGGACTCAGCCGTGACCAGCCTGGACTATCGGGATGATGTAGACACAGCCTAAGAAGAAAGGCCTCCAAAATCTCAAATACTAAATTTTAGTTTTTACCCTTTGGTCTGATCAAACCAGGCTTTTTCTTCGAAGTGACTGCATATGGTATCCACAGGTAGAACCTCCATGTCACCTGGCATGGTACTCCAGGAAGAACTGAGCTCTGGCGTCTGTGTTGCAGTGGAGGTTGGTGGATCAGATTTGGGCGAGGCTGTGAATCTACTCTGGGGCCTTAGCTAGGCTGAGCAGTCTAGCGGGACGGAGGGGTGAAGATCTCGCAAAAAATTTTTACCACGAGATCTCCCCCTCTGTTCACACGCAGCGTGTGATGACCTCAGAGGGAGAGGCGTCGCGCTCGCCATTCTAAAAATTATTTTTAAAGAGACCGGAGCGCATGAGTGCTCGTGCACAAAACCTAAGTACTTTTTTTAAAAATAATTATTTTCCCTCTTCGAGGAACCGCGGGAGCTGGGACAAACCAGGCCCAAAGAGGAGGGCTCTATCCCGGGGCAAGGAAGGAATCATTCCTCCCTGATCCCAGGATCCCCTGTGCATCATGTGGACACACAGGATGATCCCGGGGATCACATCCTGTCTAGCTAAGGCCTCAGTTTCAGTCAGAACCAGTTGGAGCTTTAAAGGAGCTCTCCAAGGTGATGTACCTGTTTGGGGGATTGGGTTCAGCACCTCCGGTGGCTACTCTACAGTTCCAGCTGGTTCTGTCTGAAATCCAGAATGGATTCACCACCACACAGAAATCGGAGCCAAAAGCCTCCACGCTGTTTTGTAATTAGCGTCCCTGTCTGCCATTGTTACTTTACTAACACATTAATTACAGAATTAGTCCACTGATGTTTGACGGGTCAAATGGCCGCCCAGGGGACAAGGGGAGGCAGGAACCCACCAGTGGGATGTGAACTGCCCTGCGTTTTCCATGAAAGTGCAGCAGCCTACAGCAGTCGCTGAAGGTATTTGTGCTAGATTTGAAATCAGGTGGCCGGGGTGTGTGTGTGTGAGGGGGGGTGGCGACGGCGGAGGGTTTGGTGGTAGAGAGAGGAGAGCAAAGCATTCCCTCGGCTCGATAGAGTGTTAATCACAGCACCTGGAAGTGCAGAAGCGGCTCTTACATAATGGAATGTGTCACTTTTTTTTAAAAAAAGTGTGTTTCGGAAAGTTAAGAATTCATGGCAGGGTGGGGGGAGGGAGGAATGTTGTGCTGACTCAGCCCATGTCAAGCCATTCTCAAACTGCTGACTCAGCCAACTGAGCCGTGTTAATTCTGCCCGCCCTCCTCTCTCTCCTCGGCCCTCAAGTTTTGCTTCTCTGTTTCGGGGGTATATTTAACACCAATTTGTTCTTTTGCCCTCTACCTCGGGCAAGGCCTGTGCCATCCTAAACAAAGAGCCCAGTTCTATCAGTCACGACCGTCCCCCTGTAGTTTCTTCTCCAGATCCCTTCATCAGCTCTTCCACTCCAGAGATCTTCCTGCCAGCAAGCAGACCAATTAATGCCAATCATGAAGGTGGCATTTCCCCCCCTTCCTCCTCCAACTCCTCCTTTCTCCTGATGTGCCCATCGTCCACTGAGATCTCAGCATAGTTCCCTCAGCGACCCTGATTTTAGCTGTGCCATCTTCTTGTTAACCTGAGCAAGGATGAGATGTCTGTGGGTGGACTGTTTAAGCAGCTGCTGTGGGGTTGCCATATGTGGCATTATATTATATGGCACGGTCTGGAGGCTGTTCTCAAAGCAACATCCCTGAGTTAAATGGCTGGAACTGGAGCAGTAAACCCACCGGTTTCCAAACTGTAGCAAGTAGAAGGTCCTGTTCTGTTGAACAACTCAATGCAAGTCGCCCTTGAATTGCAAAGCCGCCATCTCGTACTAAATCACGTGAGGTACTGGTTCCTCTCTATTCGGCCCTGGTTAGGCCTCATCTAGAGTCTTGCGTCCAGTTCTGGGCTCCACAATTCAAGAAGGACGCAGACAAGCTGGAGCGGGTTCAGAGGAGGGCAACCAGGATGATCAGGGGTCTGGAAACAAAGCCCTATGAAGAGAGACTGAAAGAACGGCATGTTTAGCCTGGAGGAGAGAAGATTGAGGGGAGACATGAGAGCACTCTTCAAATAATTAAAAGGTTGTCATACAGAGGAGGGCCAGGATCTCTTCTCGATCCTCCCAGAGTGCAGGACATGGAATAACGGGCTCAAGTTAAAGGAAGCCAGATTCCAGCGGGACATCAGGCAAAACTTCCTTACTTTTAGAGCAGTATGATAATGGAATCAGTGACCTAGGGAGGTTGTGGGCTCTCCCACCCTAGAGGCCTTCAAGAGGCAGCTGGACAACCACCTGCCAGGGATGCTTTAGGGTGAATTCCTGCATTGAGCAGGGGGTTGGACTCGATGGCCTTGTAGGCCCTTCCAACTCTGCTATTCTATGATTCTATGATACTATTTTGTTTTCGGTTGTTTCATACCTTCAGGGTGGTTTAGGGTGACATAGAAACTCACCTAGTGTGAATCTTAGGTATGCTTGTAGGTTTCATTCTGGCCACATTTTAAAGCAAACCAACCAGAGCTCCACATCCTGGGCTAATACAAAAATTGAAATACTATTACCCTTCAATTTTTCACACTTCTCTGAATTTTGTGATACTGTTCAACGCTCAAAAACTGTAGCAAAATGCTCTTTTATGTTAACATGCATAGAAGAACACATGTTTTAGGTTAAAACACATGCAGTTGAGTTAGAATTCATCAACATGTTTAAATTTATCAACACAGGCTTGAATTGTGATAAAGGTTTTTGTTTTTTAGCACACTACATGCATTAATTGGCTTACCTAATGCCAAGGTGTTTGTGTTATCAGCAGCAACTACACTGTGAATGGCCACGGTTAATAATCTGCATTTAATCCTCTTGCCACACATGTACTGCATATAAACCTTAAATGCTCCATCCGTAATGCTCCATGTTTCTGAGGAAGTAGACAGTGTCCATGAAAGCTTATAATAGAATAAACGTGTCACTCTTTAAGATAGCACAGGGCTGTTGGTTCTCTTTGCCCTCTTTGCCACAACAGACTAACACAGCTACCCTCTGGAAATTGACTTTTCTTTTTTAAAACATTCACCGATTGGTGTGGATGTGGGACAGATTGGTCATATGAATGCACACATGTGAAAATGACATGGACCAGAAACAATCTGATTCCTCCCTCCCTATGTGCATCATGCTACAGATCACGTTGCGAGATCGGCAAGGAAGGCAAATGCTATTTTGGGCTGCATTAATAGAAGTATAGCTTCCAAATCCCAGTTACCAGTCCTAAACAAAGTATTTCTCCCACCCACCCCTTGCCTTGAAATTCCCAATATGCTTCCTTCCAGCAGGAAACTTCAAAATCCTTCCAGGTTTTTGCTTTGGCCATGGTCTGGCAAAGGTATCCATACAGCTTGCATTAAT
This sequence comes from Elgaria multicarinata webbii, assembly GCF_023053635.1. Taxonomy (NCBI): domain Eukaryota; kingdom Metazoa; phylum Chordata; class Lepidosauria; order Squamata; family Anguidae; genus Elgaria; species Elgaria multicarinata. Next base: position 110,998,186 of record NC_086177.1, on the reverse strand, counting down.
AGAAGTATAGCTTCCAAATCACGAGAGGTACTGGTTCCTCTATATTCGGCCCTGATTAGGCCTCATCTTGAGTATTGTGTCCAGTTCTAGGCTCCACAATTCAAGAAGAATGCAGACAAGCTGGAGCGTGTTCAGAGGAGGGCAACCAGGATGATCAGGGGTCTGGAAACAAAGCCCTATGAAGAGAGACTGAAAGAACTGGGCATGTTTAGCCTGGAGAAGAGAAGAGTGAGGGGAGACAGGATAGCACTCTTCAAATACTTCAAAGGTTGTCACACAGAGGAGGGCCAGGATCTCTTCTTGATCCTCCCAGAGTGCAGGACACAGAATAACGGGCTCAAGTTAAAGGAAGCCAGATTCCAGCTGGACATCAGGAAAAACTTCCTGACTGTTAGAGCAGTACAACAATGGAACCAGTTACCTAGGGAGGTTGTGGCCTCTCCCACACTAGAGGCCTTCAAGAGGCAGCTGGACAACCATCTGTCAGGGATGCTTTAGGGTGGATTCCTGCATTGAGCAGGGGGTTGGACTCGATGGCCTTGTAGGCCCCTTCCAACTCTGCTGTTCTATGATTCTATGATTCTATGACCTCCTTTTAAAGGATCAGTTTTCACCTTAAAGAAATTTAACATTTTCTGCTCGATTTGTCTGTCCACCTGAAGGATTGATGAAATGGGGGGGGGGGTGTTGAAATTGCTAAAATAGGGGGTTAAGTTCTTTAATTAGCCGCTTTTCTACTCACAAGGCCTTCCCGGATGGGCTCTGATATTCTTGGGTGAAACAATATTAGGAGCCATGTGAGATGGGAGTGAAAGTGGATGGGTGGTTGGGAAGCCCTGTGTTGCATGTCTGAAAGGATAATTAAGAACAAAACTGTAATACGGGATGAAGAGACCTCAGGCAAAAACATAATTTTACATTAGGTTTTGCAGCCCAACGGAGAAGCTTCTGATCAGGGCTATGCTGGATTTCCACAGCGCTCCTTTCGGGGTATGAAAAACCTTCTGTCAAAAAGAGGCAATGTTCCCCATTGGAGATCCTTTTTTTGGGAAAAATCGCTTTTCACATCAAAAACATCCCTGCCGATTCACAGGGTTGTAGGTCCTTGTTTGAACTACAATTCCCATACTACTCCAGGTTCTAAAATTAGCCCTCTGGCATGCTCCGTTCCCATGTGATTACTGTCTCAAAATGTGCTCTCTGGATCAAGGTAAGTAGAGGTATTTGATGAGCACTTCCATGGTGTTGAATGCACCATTGCTTTAGCTTCTGAGGTCTCCACACTGGCAATCACTTCCATAAATAATATTGTGTGATTGTACGCATCCCATAACATTCCAGTTCGCGAAGAATGTGGTGTTAACTAGTGGCATCAATGATTTCCCTCACCAGGTGGCACGCAGAGAAGTCAAATGAACTTACAATGAGCTCCTTCCTGCCCCCAAGCTGCAAAATGCCTAAGGTACGTTTTTGATTTTCACATTCATTTTATGCGCGTATGTATTCAAACATTTATAGGTGGCCTTTCTGCCTGAAAGGTCTCAAGGCAGCAAATAAAGAAAATGGCAATCAGCAATCAAAAATACAACAAAACTCAAGGGAGAATGAGTGAGTGAGCCGTTTTAGTTTCACCCTAGTTCTCAAACGCAGGTAGAGTAGGGTGACCCTATGAAAAGGAGGAGAGGGCTCCTGTATCTTTAACAGTTGCATAGAAAAGATAATTTCAGCAGGTGTCCTTTGTATGCGTGCAGCACTTGGTGGAATTCCCTCTTCCTCACAACAGTTAAAGCTGCAGGAGCTGGTCAAGAGGGCAGGGCTCCTGCAGCTGTAACTGTTGTGATGAAGAGGGAGTTTCACCAGCTGCTGCATGCATACAAACGACACCTGCTAAAACTCCCTTTTTTATACAACTGTTAAAGATACAGGAGCCCGATCCTGTCCTCCGTTTCATGTGGACAACCTAAGGTAGAGCAGGCCCCATTTACACCTTTAAACGTGCATAAATGAAATCTCTTCATTGGCTTCCAATTCACTTCAGAATCCAATATAAACTTCTCCTGTTGACCTACAAAGCTTTTCACGGTCTAGCTCCTGCCTATCTCTCCTCTCTCATCTCACACTATTCCCCCGCTCGTGCTCTTCGCTCCTCTGATGCCATGTTTCTCGCCTGCCCAAGGGTCTCTACTTCCCTTGCTCGGCTTCGTCCATTTTCTTCTGCTGCCCCTTACGCCTGGAACGCTCTTCCAGAACATCTGAGATCCACAAGTTCAATCGCAGCTTTTAAAGCTCAGCTAAAAACTTTTCTTTTTCCTAAAGCTTTTAAAACCTGATGTTGTTTGGACTTAATACTGTTAGTTTTACCCTACCCTGTGCCTGTTTACCCTACCTAGCGCCTGTATACATTCTCTTCCCCTCCTTATTGCTTTACTATGATTTTATTAGAATGTAAGCCTATGCGGCAGGGTCTTGCTATTTACTGTTTTACTCTGTACAGCACCATGTACATTGATGGTGCTATATAAATAAATTAATTAATTATTATTAATAATAATAATAATAATAATAATAATAATAAATGGGACCTTTGTGGCTGCCATTGATACAGCAATGGAGGCCTCCAAATGAGGGCGGATGGCTGCCAGGGGGTGGTCGAGCCATAGGGCACTCGAAGAACAGGCCCAAGGGCCAGGCCGCAGCCCAGTGAGCTGAGTCTGGGGGCAGACACAGGGCAGTCCGTTGGATTCCTGGACCCAGCGGGGCACACGTGACATCCCCAGCCACCACCAATGTAAACTCACAACCAAATCTCAAAGTTCCTGCTGAGCCAAAACTGTCCAGGCACGTTAAGGGAATCAAATACAGTTTTAATAAGACCGGAGACATTTCTCAGGGATGGGTTTGGGGGTTGGACATGCTTCCCAGGGTCCCAGAAAAAGCATCAATGGAGGCTTTAGTTAGGGTGACCATATGAAAAGGAGGACAGGGCTCCTGTATCCTTAATAGTTGCATTGAAAGGGCAATTTCAGCACGTGTCATTTGTATGCATGCAGCACCTAGTGAAATTCCCTCTTCATCACAACAGTTAAAGCTGCAGGAGTCCTGCCCTCTCTAGTATAGCTCTTGCAGCTTTAACTGTTGTGATGAAGAGGGAATTTCACCAGGCGCTGCTGAAATTCCTCTTTCAATAGAACTGTTAAAGATACAGGAGTCCTGTCCTCCTTTTCATATGGTCACCCTACTTTAGTGCAGGCATCACCTACTTTTCCTCGACATCACTTGATGCCCTGCTTGGGGTTAGTGAAGAATAGATATGGGTGAGAATATCATTCAGTTCATTGTCACGTGTTTTTTTTTAATTAAAATGTATCCAAATCGCACATTTCATCAAAAATGGGACAGAAAGAACCTCCAATTTTTATTTTTGAGAGAGTTATCCATCCAAGCGAAAGGCTTTGGGTGCTAAGCTCTGAAAAGTTTGGGTTTGAATTCCTGTTTATTCCATCATGCACTGCCACCTCTTATTTTCTGACACACTCCTCACCTTCAACTGCGACATGGCAGGCAGGTACAACATGCTCCTGTCCTTGCAGGGAATAATTGTACCTGTGGTATTTGGCTGCTGCAGACCGGTGTGAATTTTGTTTGGCTTGTTTTTGATAAGAACCTACCAAAATCCACACATTTCTTCATAAACAGTACAGAAAGAACTTGAGGGTTAAAAAAAAACACCCCAAAACAAACAAACACAAATGTGGGCAAAACTAAAAACTTCTGTCCATCCCTAGTGAAGAAACTTTCCATTTGAGAAGAGCTGGCGTTGGAATTTGTTTGTTTGATGACAGGAATCACTTACATTAAAATACGTTCCGAATGGTGCAATGGTGGAATTTGGAGGATTCCAAGTATGCTATACAGAGTGGGAGGCTCCGTGTGCCTCGCGTCCTGCACGTAAGCTAGAGGGGTGATTTCACTTGTCTAGAGAAGGCTTCAGGGAGGGGGAGGGGAGGAGGTTGGGGCAGCCATTGGGTGTGTGGAATGGCGGCCACCCTGGTCTCTTCTCCACCTCTCTCACATAAGGCCCACTTTTCCCTATCACTGTGCTCCATTTTGCGAGCATGGAGAGCTAGCTGGTCCAGTGGTCCAGTTCTCTCTGCACTAGCTATGAGGGGCAGGGGGCAGGAGCATGGTTCCTGGCTCCCAGCTCAGAGCCCAGTCCACAAACTCCAAACCAGGACACCAAACAATCCTGTATTTCGCCCAGGCACTGTCTAGGGGACATAGGGATTCTCCCTAAATGATTTACAAAACAATACTGCATACAATCACAATTAAATATGTGCTCCTGGTGGTTCCACTTAGACCCATCCTCCGATTGGAGTCCACCAGGGGAAGAGCCTTTAGCGTGGTGGCCCCCCTCCTATGGAATTCTCTGCCTCTGGAGGTCAGAGTGCCAACCTTGTACTCCTTTCGGCGCCTCCTGAAAACGTCATTATTCCAGGATGACTTTCCTTAATGACCAGCCATTTATTTATTTTATTTTATTTATAGCATTTCTATACTGCCCAATAGCCGAAGCTCTCTGGGCGGTTCACAAAAATTAAAACCATAATAAAACAACCAACAGTTTAAAAACACAAATACAAAATACAGTATAAAAAGCACAACCAGGATAAAACCACACAGCAAAAATTGATATAAGATTAAAATACAGAGTTAAAACAGTAAAATTTAAATCTAAGTTAAAATTGTGTCAAAATACTGAGAAAATAAAAAGGTCTTCAGCTGGTAATGAAAGGAGTACAGGGCCAGGTGGACCTCTCTGGGGAGCCCGGGTGCCACAGTGGAGAAGGCCCCCCTCCTAGAAAACCAACCCATGAGGACTTCTCCAAAATGTCTTCACCACTTTTCGAAAGCCATTTCTTTTCTATCAAACTGAATGAGGATGGTCAAAAAAATGGGGGAGACATATTCAGCACAACACTAGTCTTTGCCCATCAGGGACGGGAAACGACAATTCTAGCCATTGAAGATTACAGAATCATAGATTAGCAGAGCTGGAAGGAGCCTACAAGGCAATTGAGTCCAACCCCCTGCTCAATGCAGGAATCCACCCTAAAGCATCCCTGACAGATGGCTGTCCAGCTGCTTCTTGAAGGCCTCTAGTGTGGGAGAGCCCACAACCTCCCTAGGTAACTGATTCCATTGTCATACTGCTCTAACAGTCAGGAAGTTTTTCCTGATGTCCAGCTGGAATCTGGCTTCCTTTAACTTGAGCCTGTTATTCCATGTCCTGCACTCTGGGAGGATCGAGAAGAGATCCTGGCCCTCCTCTGTGTGACAACCTTTTAAGTATTTGAAGAGTGCTATCATGTCTCCCCTCAATCTTCTCTTCTCCAGGCTAAACATGCCCAGTTCTTTCAGTCTCTCTTCACAGGGCTTTGATTCCAGACCCCTGATCATTCTGGTTGCCCTCCTCTGAACACGCTCCAGCTTGTCTGCGTCCTTCTTGAATTGTGGAGCCCAGAACTGCACGCAATACTCTAGATGAGACCTAACCAGGGCCGAATAGAGAGGAACCAGGACCTCACGTGATTTGGAAGCTATACTTCTATTAATGAAAGCTATATGGAAGCTATACTTCTATTAATGCCATGGTCTGGCACAGATACCTTTGCCAGACCATGGCCAAAGCAAAAACCTGGAAGGATTTTGAAGTTTCCTGCTGGAAGGAAGCATATTGGGAATTTCAAGGCAAGGGGTGGGTGGGAGAAATACTTTGTTTAGGACTGGTAACTGGGATCCCCTCTATCGTGATAGCAAACTTCCTCCCTCCCATTCCTCCTAGACCTCTCCAATGAAAATCTCACATTCAGCTGCTCCATAGATACTCTAACAAGTGGGTGTGCTGTTATTGGTGGCAATTAGGGGGTCTTGCTCCCATCAGCTCTTTCAGAGAGATTTAAAACACCATCCTGCCTGCCTGTAGGTGGTAATTTCAAGCTTTTCATTTTAGAAAATTAAAAGCCTATTTCTTTCTCCTTTCTCCCACCCCTCTCCCCTCCTCGGAGAACATGCGCCTGCCTGTGTGTAGGCGTTTAGACGAAGCTCACCTTTAGCAATTCTAGTATAAAAATAAATTCTCTGAGATGCTCAGTTCCTCTCTGGAGATTGCTGAGCTACTGGTGGGCACCTCTGCCAACGGCGTGCACTCCGTCGGTAGATTTTTGAAGTGCACAGGAGAATATTAAAAAAAGTACTAATTGGTCTTATTTTTAGCCACGCTGATATCAGACACCACCAGTCTCAAAAACGTTGGACTGCAGGGATCTGGTAACATTTCGCATTTCCCAAGACTACTAATCAAGTGAGTGTTCATCAAGAGTGCAGGAGCTGTTGTCTACAGCCCCCACTCCAGCCCTTGTTCAGAAAAGGGTTCTGGTCAGATCACTTGCAGATAACAACTACCGTATTTCTTCGATTGTAAGACGCCATCGATGGTAAGGCACACACTAATTTCAGTACCACCAACAGGAAAAAAAAACCTAAGACACACCCGCGATTCTAAGACGCGCCCCATTTTTAGAGATGTTTATATGGGGGGGAAAGTGTGTCTTAGAATAGAAGAAATATGGTAAATGGCCCCTTTCAAAGAGCAGCTCCTGTCAAAGAGGTTCATCCCACATACCCGTTTCCCTCGAATTATCCGCATAGCGTAAAGCTGTCGTTGTCATTAGCTAAATCACACCCTGGGCGGCAGGGCTGCTAAGATCCTTTGCATACCAGGAAAAGGGTTTATTGGGGAGAAATGTAAAAAATCATTAAAAAATCAACGGATGACCCAATCCGATTCAAATTTGGTCTGCTTAAAGCCCTCCTTAATGTCTTTCACTGTGCCAATTTTGATGTCTTTATCTTTGAAACGTACGCAGATGTAAGCGTTTGTTTAATTTGTACTTTAAACATATCAAATCCTCCTCCTGCGCCCCCAGTGGCCGCTCGGAGAACAGCAAAAGGTTCTCTCTTAAAGGGGTAGTAAAATACGTCAGGTCTTTTGGCTAAGAAGCACAATTAAAGCAGGATGCCTGGGAGTGCTTCACAGTCAAAGCAGATTATAAGCTGGAAAACTCCGGAGTCCTTTGCACGCAATTCGCAGAGATTGCGCAGTATAATGCTGGTGTGATGAAGCTAATAGAAGCCCTCCTCTAGGCCAATGTGCTCTCTTGCCTTCACTCAGTTGCACATCCCATGGAAAGTGAAGCGGCATGTAAAGCATGGGCAAGAACTGTCTGATTGTACACCTGCATGTAGACGTTCTCCATCCTCACTAGTTTCAAGAGGATGCACCTCCAACTTTGCATCTCCAACCACACTGTGGCACAATTTACCAATGAACACAACAGCTAAGACCAGAAGCTAAGGCTATCTCATGTTGGTCCAAACTCCCCCAACCCCCACAAAGCCAGGATACAGTTTAAAGCTAATGCCTTAAGCGACGTGTCATGTGACCTGGGAAGAAGTTGTGCAATGTCACAAATTGTGCTTGATTACAACTTACCCTCCATGTTCCCATACTTTTTCTTGGTCTTTCAGACCCAAATCCAGATGGGGAGGATGGAAATACTGGGACCAGCAAAGATGGCCCACATTGTCCTGGCCCTGTCTTGTCTTAAGAAGCATCCAGGATGATCAGGGGTCTGGAAACAAAACCCTGTGAAGAGAGACTGAAACTGGGCATGTTTAGCCTGGAGACGAGAAGATGGAGGGGAGACATGATAGCACTCTTCAAATACTTAAAAGGTTGTCCCACAGAGGAGGGCCAGGATCTCTTCTCGATCCTCCTAGAGTGCAGGACACGGAAGAATGGGCTCAAGTGACAGGAAGCCAGATTCTGGCTGGACATCGGGAAAAGCTTCCTGACTGTTAGAGCAGTACAACAATGGAACCCATGACCTAGGGAGGCTGTGGGCTCTCCCACCCTAGAGGCATTCAAGAGGCAGCTGGACAGCCATCTGTCAGGTATGCTTTAGGGTGGATTCCTGCATTGAGTGGGGCGTTGGACTTGATGGCCTTATAAGCCCTTTCCAATTCTACTATTTTATGATTCTATGTTCTGAGACACTGTGGTGTGGGGGAAAACACAGGCAGGCAAACATATTGGAAGGTAGGGAGTCACACGAAGAGAGATATTGGGGTGGTGGGACATACGCACACATTGGTGGTGGGGAGAGAAACAGGCAGGCCTACACAAATACTGGGTGGCTGAGAAACACGGATAAACCTAATGGGAGTGGGGGTGGACAGTGGGGAGAGAGACATAAAAGCTGAGATATGGGGAGAGACGTGGAAACACAGAGACACACAGAATAGAAGAGAGGGACGGACGGATGGACGGACGCGCGCGCACGCACGCACACACACAGGGGAGACACAGGGGATCTTCACATGAGCGAAATAAAGCACCCTTGTGACTGGCCACTCATAGACCTGTGTGGGTCCTTTTGATGATGGAGAAGTCTGGGACCAGGCAACCCGTGTCCCTGCTCAGTCTCTGCTCCCCAGGTGCTGTTGATGGGCAACCTTGAGGCTCCTGCTCTTCCTCTGTAGGGTTCTTTTAGCCAGACTTAGTATGGGTGTCCCATCAAATAGAGGACTTTCCACAGTAAAAAAGGACACCTTATTCCCACACATTCACCTGAAGTGGGCAAATGTGCCTAGAGAAGAGCATCTCTGGCAGTAGGTTGGGGTTTATCCCTCAGCCCTCCGAGGGCTTAGGGACCTTGGCCACAGCCTCAAAATGCTGACCTCCGAGGCTGGCCCTGAACTCTCCCCATCTCTTCTTCATTGGCTCTCCCTATTGTCTGTTGTCCGTGACCTCCCTTTTTCTGGCTATCCAGTACAACTCCTGCCCCAGCTTATTCATTTTCTTTTTTGGAGGCATAGTCGTTTCACACAGTTTGAGGCACAGTGTACGTGTACATATACACACACACACACACACACACACACACACACGAGAGAAGGATAAGTTATTATTGATTCCACTTCATGTATTTGAGTTCATTAATATCCCATCCTGGAACTCAAGGCAGTATCGGGTCCACGTGTGGTCTCCCATCCAGGCGCTGACCAGACACAGGGCAACTTAGCTTCAGCAAAGTAGCGGCATCATTTGCCCTCAGACCAGGCCCTGAGGACTTTCCTGGGGCTGGAAGTGAAACTGCTGGGTAACCATAGAAAATACGCCTCCCTTTTCTGGCACACAACCGCTTTGGAGTGATGTTAAAGTAGTTCCCTAGGTAACCAAACAGGGATCTTGGAGAAACAGCAATCTAAGGAGAGGGGGAATGAAGCATTGATACAATGGAGACAAGGCAGCCAACGTCCTCAGCATATGGCTAGATGCTGCCATTTCCCCCCACAAAGTACCAATATATCTGAACAAGTGTTCCTTTAATCTACTGAAGAAAGCAGCTGGGGGGTGGGAGCGGCAGCAGGAGGGAGGGATGCAAGCGACTTTAATGGTGCTTCACGTAGGGCTGTGCACTGCCTCAGGCCAAAGCCCAGAATCCAAGGTGAAGTGGGCCGATTTGGCCTGCCTCGGCCTAAATACGAGCTGGTACCACTTCGGCCCGAGGCATCCCGAAGCAAAATGGATTGGTTCTGATTCTGAAGTGCCTCGGAACGATTCAGGGTGGTGGTGTGCCACTATCCCTGCCCACCCACCCGCTCATGTGGGAAAGCTGGCACAAGGCCGACCATGAGTCCACCCTCCCCACCCCCCTCTTCTCCCTCCCTGGTCACACACACACACCCAAACCTGCCACTGCTGCCACCAGGACTTACTTTTGGCATGCATCCTCCTCGATTAGAGCAGCAATTTAAAAGCAAGATGGGGGCTCCCTCTTTTTCATAGATTTATGGTCGCAAACTACAGTGGCCATAAAGGGAGAGAAGGAGGGGGCAAGCGGAGAGTCCAGGAACACACAAAGGCTGACCAATTTGTAGGGAGGCAAACCTCGCTTCAGCTTCGGTTCTGAAGCAAGGTGGCCAAGCCCCAAATCACCCCTAGTTGGGGGCAATTTCAGAGGCTCCGAAATGGCCTCTGAGCCAAGTTGGGGGTGGTGCCTGGACCTTAAGATCATCTACAGGGGCCCTTCTCCTGCCAAAGGAAGTGAGGCAGGTGGCTACTAGGAGCAGGGCTTTCTCCGCTGTGGCACCCTGGCTGTGGAATGAGCTCCTCAGAGAGGTCTGCCTGGCACCTACACTGTACTCCTTTCGTCGCCAGCCGAAGACCTTTTTATTCTCTCAGTATTTTAACACTTAATTTTAACTTAAATTTAAATTTTACTATTCCAATTCTGAATTTTAATCTTATATCAATTTTTGCTGTGTGGTTTTATCCTGGTTGTGCTTTTTATATTGTATTTTGTATTTGTGTTTTTAAACTGTTGGTTGTTTTATTATGGTTTTAATTTTTGTGAACCGCCCAGAGAGCTTCGGCTATTGGGCAGTATAAAAATGTAATAAATAAATAAAAATAAATAAAAATACCCCTAGTTTCATGTCATAAGAATCCAGATGGGGGAGAAAACAGAACTGATAGATTCATTTAGACCAAGGTGTAGGGTGGAGGAGTGATCCTTCACACCACACCTTGGTTGGGACGGCTTCAGTACATGTTACCTTTCCCTTGCCTGGTAAAACACCCACACACCCAAAACTGGGTCCCATCCAAGGCATCAAGTGGAGCCCTCTAACCTCTGCTTTGTTTGGGGCAGCTGTGCCATGTCATCTGACCCATGGAGGGCCAGGTGGGGCCCATTCCACCCACCCCAGAAGAACTTCCCTACCCTGCTCTCAATTATTGGTCTTAGAGAGGACTTCCCCAGCCCTTATATCAGACAACAGATGCTTTAATAGGAGATGCCAGGATTTGACCCTATACATACAAAGCATACAATCTACAGTCATGGCACACATGGGTTCTGGCCTCTTCCAATAGGCTGGTAAGGTCTTAGCCTCTGCTCAGAGAAATGGTCCAATCCTTCTGGTCTGCTCCTCACAAATCAGTTCCAAGATGTCCATTGCATCTACTAGGCTGACTTCCAGCATGATTTTCTCATGGTGGCCTCCAGGATTCTTTGTCCACCAGAGTCCTTGGGAGACATTCTCTTCTGCCAGTGTATAACATGGTCATGAATTGATCCATTTCTGAAGTTCTCTTCCTCCCACGAGCTCTGTCAAGAAGATAATCAAATCTAACATCATCAATGGCAGCTGGATGCCCATAAGTAATCTACATCACAAAGTTGTGGTTCTTTGCAGCTTCCAATAATGAGTCCTCACTTCAAATATTGTTGAAATGGAACAATCTTTAGAAAAGTTAATGTATCTGCAGGGCATTGAGACCTCACGTTAAATCAGAAAAATCCCCTGATTTCTCCATCTATTAGCTTCCTTTCTAAAGCCTGTAGAAAATTATATTTATATCTAAGCCCAAGACTTGTTACAAATATATAAATTATCTTTTATATGGAAGAGTTTGCACAAGCATCACAATATAATTTGTCCCAGGGATTCTAATCAAGACTGAAATAATTTCCCTACAGTATTTCATATGCGGTTTTCCATCATTCAAATAAAATTAATACCCAGCGACGGTAATTTGGAAACTTAACATGTATGCAAGCTGTTATTTAGTATTTTAACACCAAAGCGAGCAAATAAAAATTGCAGTGGGGTTTAATTATTTCTGTACCACAAAACAACTCACCTCAGGTTACCGAGATAACCTAACCTCGCCTTTAATATCAATTAACTCATCAGAATATATTTTACATCTTTATTTTGACACACAAAACTTTCCTCTGCCCGTTGTAGAAAAGAAATTATGAATTTGCCCAGATGCTGGGGCTCAAAACCACCTCTATTACCTCCAAGACTTTGTAGTATTCATGCCATAGCTAGACCTAAGGTTTATCCCTGGATCGTCCAGGGGTCAAACCTGTTCACCTGGGTGACACACAGGGGATCCAGTGCTCAGGCAGGGGCGAACCCTGGATGATCCCAGGATAAACATTAGGTCTAGCTGTGGCCTTAGTGTTAGGGCCTTGCTAGACGAGGTCTTAGCGTGCTGTGAGGCCCGGTTTCCCTGCTGTGCGTCCAGATGGCGCACAGGGGAATCTGGGGTCAGGCCACGCTGAAAGAACATCTAGCAGGGTCCATGGCTTTTTGTGGCTACTCGCTGACTCGCGAGTAGCCGGGAAAAGCCATGGACTGGGCACAGCGCTCATACGAGCGCTGTGCCCATCGGGCTGGGGGGATCCTGGGGGGGGAGATAGGCGGGAAGGCCGGACCGGCAGGAGAGGGGGATGGCGGAGGGCAGCACACATCTCGGGGATGGGGAGGGATGGCGGAGGGCGGCACACATCGGGGACGGGGAGGGATGTCGGAGGGCGGCACACATCTCGGGGACGGGGACCAAGGGCGGGGAAAGAGTGGGCAGGGGGCATGGATGGGATCAGGAGCGGGTGGGGGCTTAATTTTTTTAAAAAACCACTTACCTTGTCCGGAGTCTTCGGGGCGCACGTGGCCCCTTTAACAACAAAAAACAAAAAATGGCCGACGCTGCAGGGCTTCCAGAGTCCCTGCGCGTTGTGCGTGTAGGAGGCGGGGCAGCGCGCGCTAAAGTTAGCGCGCCGTCGCCCCGCCTCCCTGCCGGCTTATCCGGCATAGTCTAGCAAGGCCCTTAGTTAGTAGACAGCAGTCTATTACCTCCAAGACTTTGTAGTTATTCAATGTTAGTTAGCAGACAGCAGTGGATGCTGGTGGCTGTGATGTTAGTGGAGCAGTGAATCCCCTTCCGGGTTTTTTTCAGAACTAGTCAGAACTCTAAAGAAACTATCCTAGTAGATTCACAGCCCCACAGACATCAGAGCCACCAGCCTCCACTGGCAGACAGTCTCTTAAATAATATTCAGAAGCAATTCCCAAACCAGAGTCTTTGAAGTCTGACACAACATATTTTTCTTCTCCTACCTAACAGAATTGCGGTGGAGATAAAAGGGAGAGGAGGGAGACCATGTAAGCCTTGCAAGAGGGGGGAAAAGGCAGGGTATAAATTTAATAATGAATATCTAAAATAAATAAATAGCTGACGGAGTCATAAATCTGTGTCCGCACTATACTACGTCAGATTAAAAAAACAAAAACCACTTCGTTTGCATAGGAGATAAGCCTGTTTGAGAAAATGTGTAATTTGGAGGGGATTTGCATGGGTGGGTTTTTTTGTTTTTGTTTTTTACTTTTGGAGAGATTTGTGCAAATTTGCATTAACTGATATGCATTTATGCTAATGTGCATTCGTTAATTTACATTACCTGCACAAGTGTGCATTGAAACAAATGCATAGAAGTGTAAGTAGACTGGAATTCTCCCCTCCCCCCCAAAAAAAATCCAATTCTGTCAATGAGCTAATGATGGGATAAAATATTCCTGACAATTGGCAAAAACCACTACGAATGGATTTAACAAAACCTGCACATCTGTATCCTCACCTCTGTATAGATCAACAGTTTAAAATGACCCCAGGACATGCCTCGTGGTACCTTTTGTTCTAAGTATCTTTAACTCTCTTTATTATTATTATTATTATTTATTTATATAGCACCATCAATGTACATGGTGCTGTACAGAGTAAAACAGTAAATAGCAAGACTCTGCCGCAAGTAAGACTTTTGAAATGTATAGTCAGCTTGCTTTAATTTTATTTATTTATTTATTTATTTATCTCATTTCATTTCATTTCATTTCTATATCGCCCAATAGCCGAAGCTCCCTGGGCGGTTCACAAAAATTAAAACTATGAAGAGCATAATAAAACAACCAACAATTTAAAAACACAAATACAAAATACAATATAAAAAGCATGACCAGGATAAAACCACAAAGCAAAAATTGATATAGGTTAAAATAGTGGTTCCCAAACTTTTTCAGGTAACTGCCCCCTTGGTTCCACAAACTCATGGCCAGTGCCCCCTACCATACACTATAAAAATCATTATTCAGAATAGCGGTTTTCAACGACCCACTAAGGAAGATAATAGCAATAAAATTTTAAACAGTAACAATTAATTGAATATTTATTCAAAATCCGAAGCACCCACTGCAGGCTTGCCAAGGGAGGGAGGGAAAAGAGAGCGAACGCCTGTTTTGCAGCCGGCATGGCGGGGCACACCAAGTACGGTATGTCTCTTCATTAGCGTTTTGGTGCTTTTGAAACATTTCAATTCACCATTAAAAGGACTCTTCTTAAACGGTATTAATACATGTGTGGATTCTTCCCCTGTATGGCTTGGAACCAAACTACCTTCTCCCATAAAAATGTCCCTGGGCTTTAAGACCTTCTGGAGAGGTGCTTCTTGGAAAAGACCACCTCGAGCGCCCCCCTGCCACCCCCTTGCCTCTTAACGCCCCCCTATGCAATCCCACCACCCCCAAGGGGGCAGTACCACCCACTTGGGGAAGCACTGGGTTAAAATATGAGATTAAAACAGCAGAGTTTAAATTTAAGTTAAATTAGGTGTTAAAATACTGAGAAAATAAAAAGGGTTTCCATCAAGCAGCCAGGAATCTTTCTGAAGTTTCCTTTCAAGCTGGGAGGATCCTTTTATTCTACCCTAACCTGGGTCCCCTTTTGTCATTGCCCCTTTCTTTGAAGTTTATAAGTGATCTGGAGTTTGAGTAGCCAGTGATCTTTTTGATTGGGGGGTACACAGACTCTCTGGTTCACAGCTGCAAGTTTTGCCTGGGGTACGCTTGGCTTACAAAATATTCCTTGTGATTTCAAAACAATTATTATTATTATTATTATTTATATACTGCCCCCATTGCCAAAGCTCTCTGGGCGGTTCACATAAGATAAAACATTTAAAAACAATATACAAAAATTAAAAACCACAAAAACATGCAAAATTCACATACATTTAAAACCACTATATCAACTTTAGAAACGATGAGCCAAAAAACAGACCCAGGCTCATTACATATTGCTAAATGCCTGGGAGAAGAGGAAAGTTTTGTCCTGGCACTGAAAAGATGACAATGTCGGCACCGGGTGGGCCTCGTCAGAGAGATTGTTCCACGGTTGGGGGGCCACCACAGAGAAGGCCCTCTCTTTTGTTGCTCTGCCCCTCCAACTCTGGTCCCTAACCCACATTTCCTGGACCAGAGTTTTCCTTGCCTTCCTCATCTGAACTACTTCGCTGTTTTGTATGCACCACTGGAGGATTCCGGGAGTTGTAGTCCAACACATTTTGAGGATGCCAACTTGGGGATGGTTGTAACATAGGACCTGGCTGTGAGTTTTAACTGAATGGCTCCAACTCATTCCTAGTCTCATGTGATGTATGCAACCTGTAGCCCCAGACGGGACATCCCCATAGGACAAACCTATCAAGTTCCATGGAGCCCGGACGCTCATCCACACCAGCAGCATACACAGATCTGGATTAGGGGAAATATTTACCGTACAACTTCAGAGTTCTTGTTTAGGAGAAAGACAAATTGTGATATCATTTTCATGCGTATTACAACAGGTTTGATACTTAGAGACAGACAAAACAACTGCCTCTTTCCTCTTAAAGATATATTTTAAAGAATCTTAAGGTCCTTCTACACCACGACCAATTAAATACCTAGGTGACACAGTTTGGATGAGAATTTTCAACGAGGCAGCTCACATACCAATTATAATTATCTTCAGCTCATTACAAACACACAAAAAACCCACAAGTATATATTGTTAATGTGCATTGGCCCTCTTTGAAATATATATTTGGAAAGCAATACTGTGGGTGGATGTGGGAGGGTGTGCATGAGAGAGAGAGAGAGAGAGAGAGAGAGAGAGAGAGAGAGAGAGAGAGAGAGAGAGAGAGAGAGATTTTTACACTAGAACAGCTGCAGGCCACTCATGTGGATTGGACCCCTAATGTAGAGGGTTGGATTTTTTTATTCATTTTTAAAATCCAGATTGGGGTCTCTGTGCATGCGTAAAGTCTGTGAAAAATCAGTATTCTTCCGAGGGAGAGGGCACTTCAGGGCTGGCTGAAACTAAAGTCCGCCACAGACTCAAATGGGTGGAGCTAAAGGCAGGCGAGAGAAGGTAGGCCCGGTTAGCTTCTTGCCAAAGGCTTCTTCAGAACCAGCCTCCTTGAAGTCAAAGCATTCTGGGAAAAGGCTTTCTGTTCGTCTTGAAAGGACAATTGTCTCGCTTAGTTTGCATAGTTTTGCCTAGAGGGAAGTTCCTAGAGGTTAGACTAGGGTGACCATATTTGGGAAACCAAAAAAGAGGACACCTAGTGTGTGTGTGTGGAAGCAGCTTTCTGAGTCCTGCAGAAAGTACGTTATTCCCCCGCCACCTTAAAGAACCCGATTGGAGTGGAGGAGGGGAAAGGATTTCATTCTGCACCACCACCATCCACTCCAATTGGGGCCTTTTCTATAATGTCCACGAATGACCTACTTTCCCCTATAAGACCTCAATTGGAGCTCGGGGTGGGGGAATGATGTGCCTCAAGAAAGCATGTCATTCCCTCCTGCCATGATAATGGCAGCCTTAAAGGGGAAGGTGTGTCATTCCAGGACATTATTGAAAATTATAGAAAATCCCCCCTGACACCATGGAAAGAACAAAAACCAGGACAAATCCGGGGAAATCCTGACAGTTGGTCACCCTAGGTTAGACTCTCTTCAGATGGGAAGAGTTGTTTATTGCCTGAATAAAGCTTTGTGGATTACGTGGCAGGCCTCTTTATTGACTCCCAATAAGGTGGGAGGTTTTAGAGAAGCACAACCGTGTGTAAAGCTCCTTCATGTGAGGAGGTCTCCTGCACCAATCCAAATGCCTTCTTGCATGGAGCTCTACATGCATACAACAGCATGGCAATAGCCCCTCTTCTCACACTCTGTGAATGCCCAGCCATCAGGGTATGTGTCTGGCCTGTGCATTAGCGAGACTGACCATATGAAAAAGGAGGACAGGTCTCCTGTATCTTTAACCGTTGTGTAGAAAAGGGAATTTCAGCAGGTGTCATTTGTATGCATGCAGCACCTGCTGAAATTCCCTCTTCATCACAAGAGTTAAAAATGCAGGAGTCCTGCCCTCTTTTGTATCTAGTCAAGAAGGCAGAGCTCCTGAAGCTTTAACTGTTGTGATGAAGAGGGAATTTCACCAGGTTCTCCATATATATATAAATGACACCTGCTAAAATTCCCTTTTCTATGCAACTCTTAAAGGTACAGGAGCTCAGTCCTCCTTTTCATATGGTCACCATAGCATCAGCAGCAGGGGGAGAACTGGTCCTGTGACCTACGCACTCATGCAATTAATGTGCGAGGAGGTTCATCTGACAACCACCCCTAACTGCTCCTCTAGGATCGGGGTCAATTTCAGCCCAGATCTCTGCTGAATGATGTCTTAGAGAATTGAAGACAGTAACTCTCTTGAGTAGGGTGTAACAGATGCATAACAGATGCATATTTGTGAATGCTTCTTTGTAATGTCCACATTTCTTTGCTAAGTTTCCATAACAATGAGTACTAGACAAATTTCTTCCCTATGCCTGTTCCACAGGCTTGCCTCAAGAGTAGGGTGACCATATGGAAAAGGAGGACAGGGCTCCTGTATTTTTAACAGTTGCATAGAAAAGGGGATTTCAGCAGGTGTCATTTGTATATATGGAGAACCTGGTGAAATTCCCTCTTTATCACAACAGTTAAAGCTGCAAGAGCCCTGCCCTCTTTTAAATCTGGTCGCTCTTGTATAGCTCCTGCAGCTTTAACTGTTGTGATAAAGAGGGAATTTCACCAGGTTCTCCATATATACAAATGACACCTGCTGAAATCCCCTTTTCTATGCAACTGTTACAGATACAGGAGCCTGGTCCTCCTTTTCCATATGGTCACCCTACTCTTGAGGCAAGCCTGTGGAACAGGCATAGGGAAGAAATTTGTCTAGTACTCATTGTTATGGAAACTTAGCAAAGAAATGTGGACATTACAAAGAAGCATTCACAAATATGCATCTGTTACAGAGAAGTATGTACAAGTATGCTGCATCTCTGGGGAAGGTCACCTGCAAAATTGTGTAGAATTTGAAAACGCATATGAATTTATATAAAGGCATATTAATAATGACCAATTTGTTTGATTTTATTTCTTTGACTTTCTCCCCTAGTTCAGAGTCCATGAATTATGACTGAGGCTTTTCAGGAGTCAAGTTGCTTTTGTGAATAGATGGGGTGCCTTGTGCAAGGTGCTCGCTTAGGTTTCTGTCAAAGAAATTACCAAGGCAGCTGAGTCCTCCGTGAGAAACAGGTTACCTGCTCTGTAAAAGCAGCCATGGAACATCTGGCTTATTAAAATTTCAAGAAGCTGAAGATTAAGAGGGACGGTGGAAATTTTGGAAATGGATTTCCTCTTTAATGGAAACGCATCAGCATTTTTGTGAGCGGGTGTGCTGTCAAGGAAGGCCAGAAGTCGCCAAAAGATGTGGAAACTTCAAACCCCGCTTATTCTTTGGACTCAGGCAATGCCTGAGTATCGAATCGTTGTTTGTTGTGTCTTTTTTGTTAAGTTGAAACAGCGTTAACGATATAGGTATGTGATACACCATTTTTATTTGGCTTTTCTGTTTCTATTTCGTCCATCTGTATTCATATCTGAATTTGGAAAACCTTCTAAGTACGGGGACTTTGGGAATTAATTTCATTTGGAGCCTGATGTCAGTTATTTAAATTCTAGATCAGTCTTATCCTACTTGGTGCCAGGCGTGTTTGGGAATGCCAGAGAAATCTGCAATGGATTCATACGTGTTTGTTATGAATCTGACCTTCAGATTTCGCAGTGGACCAGTTTCCCCCAAGTTGTATGGATTCGGCAGACTTGCAGACTGTTTTTTTGGTTGTTTTTTTTACTGAGATGGGGCGTATTTGCACAAATGTGTATTTGCAAATAGGAACAAAGTTCTCATACCCCTGTAGATAATAATAATAATAATTACAGGGAAACACAGCAGCGTTTCCGTGTTAAGGATGATCAGTAAAAAAAAGCATTCCACCATGTTAAAAGGCGTTATTGGGAGGTGGGTCATTCTAGTATCCTAAAATGGAAAATATTTCACCAATCTTTCTGAAATGGAGTACTGCCAGAAAGAAATGCTGGTTTTACATACCCTGCGCATTTCAAGAAGATTGGTGAAATATTGAGGGCAGGATGTCACTTTAAATGACAAAAGGGGGGAAGCCTCTCTGTTTCAAACTGACACAGAAGTGCTTCCGGGCTGGCGACAATTTTTTGTGCACTAAAAGCTCCAAATTGGGAGCCTTACCGTGCAATCTATTAGTAGGATTGTGTTGCCCTATCCTCCCCATTGATGGAATGGCCTTTCTTTTTTCAAAAGTCCATTCCATCAATTTTTATTTCTTTTTTCAAAAATCTAATGCTTCCCTATGGGGAATCTGATAAGGCAGCGCATGTGCCTCAGATTCCCTGGAGGGAGGGGGGAGAGGCAGGGAGAGTGCGGCCTGCGCTCAGCCACGAGAGATCAGGTAAGGGGGGGCTTGCCTGGAGCCACCGCTGCAGTTTGTGCAGCGGCGGGTCCAGGTAAGGTTCCAGGCGGAATGGGGGCCTTACCTGCTCCGGCGGGCCCGGGTTTGAATTGAGGCCCCGGCTCTACCAGGAAGTAAGGCCGCAGGTGTGGCCTTGCTTCTGGTGGGGCCAGGGCGCTCAGTTCAAGCTCAGGCCCGCCACCACCGGAGGAGGTAAGTGAAGTGTGGGGGTGGGGGTGGGCTTGCCTGGATCTGCTGCCTCAATGGATTCTACATGTTTATGCCACCCAACAGCTGAAGCTCTCTGGGCAGAGCACAACACTTCAAACCGTAAAATACAAAACACAACACAAAAGTTTAAAAGTTTAAATAGTCAGTATACAAAAATAAAATAAAATATTTCTACTATTGCTTCCCACCACCATTACCAAACTGTTGCATTTGCAAAGGAAACAAAGCACATGCATAGGCCAGAATTAGTGTTCCAAACAAATCATGAAAAGAACAGGGGGAAAAAGGCCGTCTACATTTCTATCACTGATATATGCTATTACTGCTGTGATTATGACGCCGGCACAACACGATAATTTGCTGCCAAGCGGAAGGAGCGTTCTCCGCTCATTGAAAGCCCAGCCACCGCCAAATCATTCAACTTTAATCATGTAATGAAAAATGTTGTTCTCGTAGTACAATGCTACATCATTAACTCAACCAGCAGTCAAACAGGTTACCCTTGGGATCTATTATTCTTGGGCTCTTTCTCCCTGGGGGGCATGGGGGAGAGAGACGGGCCTTTGTAACATATTCCCCTGAATGACTCAGAACCATCACGGTTTGAAGAAAACAAATTGTATATTTTGTGTAGCAGCAACGCTATCTTTGCCCAGAAAAAGGGACAGATGTATTCAATTAGACCACTTTGTGGAGAGTCAGTCTAACTGAAGGCTATTAGTCCTGATGGCAAATGGGACCACCATGTTTAGAGGAGGAACTTCCTATGCCAATTCTGGGCACAAACCATGACTTGGTGGCCATGCTGGCTGGGGAGTTTGGTAGTGGTAGCCCAAGACTTCTGTGGGGGGGGGGGAGCAATAGTTGGGGAAGACTGCAGTAGGGTATAGTGGTCAGTCACTTTCATGCCCAAACTGTGGGTTCTGATAATTCCAGCCCCTTAGTGTCATACCAAGAAGTAGGCCCCAGTTTAGAGAGCGGCCAAATCATTATTAACATTTAAATTCCAACGTATTTCCTAAAACGCAACCGAGGTGCTACAGCTATGGTTTCAAGGGAGCATGCTGAGGTGCCATTTCCCCGGGGCTTCACCCATCCCCCCCCTTTCTGACTACACAAGGAAATATGGGGAGGGGCTCCCCACACCAAGGCACACAGCTCCCCATTGTTGCGGGGGGGGGGGAAGAGTGTTAGAGAATTAAAGTTCAGATCGGGAGGTGCTGCGGTGGCATGAAATATACACTATAGTAAGGGAGGCAGTGGTGGTGGAAATGTGAACAAAAGGAACCGAAAAGGCGACTACCGTAGAAATAAAATAAACCCAATGAATTAAATCGTCGTTCAAAAATTATACACACTTATTGTAAGTAAGTTATTCTAGCATAAATAAGTGTGCATAATTTTTGAATGACGATTTAATTCATTGGGTTTATTTTGTTTCTACGGTGGTCGCCTTTGGGGTTCCTTTTGTTCACATGAAATGTACACTGGCAGACCGCTAATAGCGTGACCATATTGAAAGGTGGACAGGTCTCCTGTATCTTTTAACAGTTGTATTGAAAAGGGAATTTCAGTAGGTGTCATTGTTAAACATGCAGCACCTGGTGAAACTCCCTCTTCATCACAACAGTTAAAGCTGCAGGAGCTATACTAGAGCCACCAGATACAAAAGAGGGCAGGGCTCCTGCAGCTTTAACTGCTGTGATGAAGAGGAAATTTCACCAGGTTCTTCATATATACAAATGACACCTGCAGAAATTCCCTTT
Organism: Elgaria multicarinata webbii; assembly: GCF_023053635.1. Lineage (NCBI taxonomy): Eukaryota > Metazoa > Chordata > Lepidosauria > Squamata > Anguidae > Elgaria > Elgaria multicarinata. The sequence continues at coordinate 110,976,582 of NC_086177.1, read as the reverse complement.
TCGATCCAAGTGTTAAAGATACAGGAGCCCAGTCCTCCTTTTCATATGGTCAACCTAGAGAACTTCCCTCTCTTGGGTCTTGGCAAGTGTAATGATCCGAGGCGTGGGCGGCCAGACTCTAGGGCTAGGCCACCGGGACCCAGGAGAACTAAAACATAACAGAGCCCCTCACAAGACAGGTAGACTGGAAAGGTCTTATTTTAATAATACTAGCAAGGTATGGCAGAGCCCGAGGCAAAAGCAAAGCCCAGTCTTGAGCAGGATTCAGAGTCCAGGAGTACACAAAGTCCAAGCAGGGCAAGAGGCAAAAGCAGAGTCTAGGATTAGCAGGTTTCAGAGGCCAAAGGCAAACCTGAGTTCAAGGAGGGGTCCAGGTCCAGGTCCAGGTCCAGCAGGGGCAGAGGCAAGGGACATGGTCATGAAGAAACAGAGATTCAGGCAACTCAGGGTCCAGAGTCACAAGAAGCAGGAGCGGGCTACAGCTGATCCAAGAGATCACGTTGCTGCAGCAAAGGCTAGAGTAGAAAAGCAGGTCTTATATAACCCTTGCCCCAGTTGCTCCCAGCTGATCCACATCAGCCCCCATGGAGTACTGCTGGCAAAGGGCCTGAGTCCAGCGAGCACTCTACAGCAGACCCGCTCCTGACAGTGGACCTGGGTCCTGCGAATACTCTGCACTAGCACAGATCCTGACAGTAAGAAACCTCAAATTACACAGCCCAGAGCCAGATTATTAAATAGACATGTTTATTAACAAACATAAGGTAAGGGAGCAAACACAGGATACAATAAACAGCAAACAAACCTGCAAGTCGTCCCCTTGACTATCTCATGCCTCTGTAAGAGAGAGAGAGAGAGAGAGACTCCATGCTTTTCTGACTCAGCACATGCCGAGTCAGGCAAGCCAGAGATACTGACTTACCTACGAGCTGCCATATCGCCACTTTGTGAAAATGGCAGCCATAAATAGTACCATCCATGCAAAATTGCAGGCGCATGTGGTAGGGTGACCATATGAAAAGGAGGACAGGGCTCCTGTATCTTTAGCAGTTGTATAGAAAAGGGAGTTTCAGCAGGTGTCATTTGTATGCATATAGCACCAGGTGAAATTTTGTCTTCATCATAACAGTTAAAGCTGCAGGTTCCCTGCCCTCTTGACCAGATACAAAAGAGAGGAGGGCACTTGCAGCTTTAACTATTGCGATGAAGAGGGAATTTCACCAGATGCTGTATGTATACAAACGACACCTGCTGAAAATCCCTTTTCTCTACAACTGTTAAAGATACAGGAGCCCTGTCCTCTTTTCATATGGTCACCATAAAAGTCTTTTCTATACAACTGTTAAAGGTACATGATCCCTGCCCCCTTGATCAGATACAGAAGGGGGCAGGGCTCCTGCAGCTTTAACTGTTGTGATGAAGAGGGAATTTCACCAGGTTCCCCATATATACAAATGACACCTGCTGAAACCTCCAGAGCTTTCCAAACTTTTCATGTTGGTGACGCACTTTTTAGACATGCATCATTTCGCAACACAGTAATTCAGTTTTACTAGCAAACCAGAGGTTAAACTAACCCCTTATAAGAGATACAGACACATACATAAATTGAAATAACGAAATGTATGGGGACACAACATATCTCATGAAAAGCTTTCATTTATATTTAAAAAATATATGATTTGCAAGATAATAACATACATTTCCAAGATTGTTGTCATTTATGAGTAACAATATGTAAATATGTGCAAGAATTAAAAAAAACTGAATAACACCAATAACTACTTAACATTTTAATTTATTTATTTATTTATTACATTTTTATACCGCCCAATAGCCGAAGCTCTCTGGGCGGTTCACAAAAATTAAAACCACAGTAAAACACCCAACAGTTTAAAACACAATTACGAAATACAGTATAAAAAGCGCAACCAGGATAAAACCACTCAGCAAAGTTGATATAGGATTAAAATACAGAGTTAAAACAGTAAAATTTAAATTTAAGTTAAAATTAAGTGTTAAAATACTGAGTGAATAAAAAGGTCTTCAGCTGGCGACGAAAGCAGTACAGTGTAGGCGCCAAGCGGACCTCTCTGCAGATGAGGTGTATGAGGTTGATGGGATGAGCACAGCTTTTGAATATTTGGTGGAAATATTAGATAAAGACACTTGCATTTTGTCAAGCATTTTTAAGCTTCTGCGTTTCAGTGTCTTTAAGTTTGTCATCGTTGAAAAGGATACTTCACCAATCTATGTAGCAGAAAACTGCAGAAGAATTTTGAATGCTTTTTTACCTATGTTTGGATGCATTTTTGAAATGCGATTCCAAAAGCTGTCTAAGGTAGGGTGACCATATGAAAAGGAGGACAGGGCTCCTGTATCTTTAACAGTTGCATAGAAAAGGGAATTTCAGCTGGTGTCATTTGTATATATGGAGAACCTGGGTGAAATTCCCTCTTCATCACAGCAGTTAAAGCTGCATGAGCTATGCTAAAGTGACCAGTTTTAAAAGAGGGCAGGGCACCTGCAGCTTTATCTGGTGTGGTGAAGAGGAAATTTCACCAGGTTCTCCATATATGCAAATGACACCTGCTGAAATTCCCTTTTCAATTCAATTGTTAAAGTTACAGGAGCCCTGTCCTCCTTTTCATAGGGTCACCCTATCTAAGGGCCTTGCTAGACCTACCTTAGAATCCAGGCGTGTGGAGGGGCCAGCCCCCGCTAGAAGGAGCACGGGCTGTCACTCCTATCCACACGTCAACGCGATGGGGTAAAGGAAAGCCCCGTGGTGTCGGCCATTTTGTTTTATATCTTAAAGGGGCCATGTGCATAGGATAGGGTGACCAACTTTCAGGATTTTCCCGGATTTGTCCTGGTTTTTGTTCTTTCCATAGTGTCAGGGGGGATTTTCAATAATTTTCAATAATGTCCTGGAATGACACACCTTCCCCTTTAAGGCTGCCATTAGCATGGCAGGAGGGAATGACATGCTTTCTTGAGGCACATCATTCCCCCACCCCGAGCTCCAATTGAGGTCTTAAAGGGGAAAGTGGGTCATTCCTGGACATTATAGAAAAGGCCCCAATTGGAGTGGATGGTGGTGGTGCAGAATGAAATCCTTTCCCCTCCTCCACTCCAATCGGGTTCTTTAAGGTGGCGGGGGAATAACCTACTTTCTGCAGGACTCAGAAAGCTGCTTCCCCACACACACACTAGGTGTCCTCTTTTTTGGTTTCCCAAATATGGTCACCCTAGTACTATGACTGTTGTGGTTGTTTATTATGTTATAAAAAATAAAGAAATGGTTTTATATAAGTGTAAGTTCCTTTTTTAGTATTTAGTATATTATTATAGTAGTTGTGTGCCTTTGCTACTCATTGGTTGCTATCATTTACTTTTTGTGAACCGCCCAGAGAGCTTCGGCTGTTGGGCAGTATAAAAATGTAATAAATAAATAAATGTGACCGAGGCCACGCCCCCTTGGGGGCTGGACATGTTGAGTTGGCACCGCCTTGGGGGTGGGCATGTTGGGGTGGCCACGCCTCCTGAGGGCGGCCATTTTGTCCTCCTTTTTGGTTTCCAAAATATGGTCACCCTAGCATAGGAGCACACCAACGATAAAGGTAGTGCACCATACTAATCGGCACCTTTGCTGCGAAAAATGCATGCAAGTTGGTGTTACTTATTTCCCATAGACTCGGAGGTTTCTCGTTACGTTCGTGCAACACACCTACATGCTGCAGCCGACACACTAATGTGTCACGACACACGGTTTGGAAAGCCCTGCCCTAAGCACTAACAAAGGTGATGGGAGGGGAGACACAGAAGATAATGACAGCATCTCTCCTTGTGGCATGGCTGCCCCCCTGCCCTGACTTCCTTGTGTGGGTTGCTCTGTCCTCCACCGCTGCATTCTCCCTATGTAAGATATATTTATTGGTGCCAGTGTGCTGTTAATGGAAGGTACTATTCTCTATGCTCTGTCATAGCATCATAGATGAGGAGGTCACAGATATAGTGCTGGTTATTGCCATCACTCCCTCCTATTGACTTCCTTTTTCTTGCACAAGATCTACGGCTGGTCTAAAGTCACACCATTAGCAAGGGCGTGAGCACAGTGTGCATCAGTGTTCTCCTTTCCCTGTGTTACCTCAACCCTCCCATGACTGTACCCCGCTTTCCCCATTGCTCTGATGCATCTTCTAGTGCTCCTCCATGGTATATTGCATGGCATCAGTGCACCTCACATTCTACCATTGCGAGTGCCAGTGTGGTGTAACGGTTAGAGTGTTGGACTGGGAGTTGGGAGATCTGGGTTCTAGTCCCCACTCAGCCATGGAAGCCCACTGGGTGACTTTGGGGCCAGTCACAGACTCTCAGCCCAACCTACATCACAAGATTGTTGTTGTGAGGATAAAATGGAGAGGTGGAGGAGGAGGATTATGTACGCCGCCTTGGGTTCCTTGGAGGAAAAAAGGCGGGATATAAATGTAATAAATAAATAAATAAATAAATAAATAAATAAAACCATAGTAGTGGGCCAAATCCTAAGTCTTCACAACTAGCATAATTTAAGAATAGGACTGTTCTGGAAATACCTTTTTGCATGCCCGGTCTCTGTTTTAATCTGGCACAATGGTAATAGTTTAAAATAAAATTAAACTGCCAAAAAGTTTAATTATCTGTTTAATATTATATGTTGCATCCCACCAATGCAACATATATGTTATGATGGGACAAGGGAGAGGGCCTTCTCTGTGGTGGCACCCCGGCTGTGGAATGCCCTCCCCTTGGAGGCCCGACTGGCGCCAACGTTGATTGCATTTCGACGCCAAGGAAAAACATGGCTTTTTAACAAAGCCTTTGATGGTTGGACTCACTGGCACATTGTTTTAACTGTTTTAACTGCATCTATTGCTTTTAAATTATATATTGTTTTAACTTGGATTATGGTTTAATTTGGTTTTAACTGTGTATATTTATTGTTTTATACTGTATGTTTTTATCTGTACGCCGCCCTGAGATCTTAGTGATATAGGGCGGGATATAAATATTATAAATAAATAAATAAATAAATAAATAAATAAATAATAAAAAGTCAAAAGCGTAAAAGAGACATAACCATCCAGACTCGGAGCAGTGCAAGAATGCAGCGGTGCCCTTTCATAGCTCCCATTCATTCCAATAGGACATGTGCAGGGGGATTTCTCAGTGGATTGTGTCCAGACCCAACAGATGCGTATGTGTGTGTAAGAGAGGTTCATAAATAAAGAGAATAAATAAATAAATAAATAAATATGTAATTTTAAACGATATTTGCATATATAATTTATGTTTTTAAAGCCTTGACAATCTGAAATATGATGTTTACAAACAAAAAGACCACTTATATTTTAACATTTTAAATCAAACAAACTTGAAACCAAGCTTTTTTTGGGGGGGGGGGGGTTAGGTTCATTCTTTGTTTTTTTCCAAAGAAAAGAGAGAGAGAGAGAGAGAGGACAACTTTTCAATCTTTGGCATTTTAACCCAGACATTTCATATTGAAGAAAAGCTGTTGGAGGTTGATTGTTCTGACTTTTTCTCATATGAATGAAATGAAGAAAAACCGAAATGTCAAGTTCCATAGAATGAAGAAATCAAAATGAATCACAAATATCAGCAGATTGAGATCCTTATACTTTTGAAACCATACATTGAAATTTTATAAATAATTTGTCCCAAAAAGAGCATGTTGGGGAATGCTGGACAAAGACTGGTTTAAGCCAACCATGTTTTCTGGTCTGTCTGTGGGACTTAAACTAGGATCCCTACAAGCCTAGAATCCTCCTTCATTTATTTCTTTGCTATTCAAATCTATATACCACTTTCCACAAAGGTATCAAAGGCATCAAGTAATCCCAGAGAACCTCCCCCATATTATTACCTACTAGAAAGATTTGCTGCACTCTTAGGCCATGGGTAGACCAGGCCTATATCCCAGGATTGTCCCTGGATCATCCCTGTGCATCCAAATGACACATATGGGATCCCGGGAGCAGGCAGGAATGACCTCTCCATTTGCCAGGAATAATCCTTAGGTCTAGCTAAGGTCTTAGTCTACGCAGCTCTTCACTTAAGGATGCCAAGTGATTCTCTGCTCAATGTACTTGCCACAGCTTTCCATTTCAGTCAGTGGGTCCAGATTACATTTTATGATGTAGCGTGGTCTGATCTTTAGCAAAGGTCAGGTTAGGTTCCTCAGAGAAGCAAGACAGGAAGAGATCAGAACCATGGATAGCTTCAAGTGGCTCTGGTCCTGCAAGCCAGATGCATTTTGGCTTCTAGCACCATATGTTGCTCCAACAAGGAGCAGATCAAGACTGTTCCTAAAGTAGGATGTTGCCTGATTTAGGCTGGATGGCACCACTTCTACATTGACTATGGTTTTGTCTCTAAAAGGGGCCTGACCTGTTTTAGCAGCCTCAAACTGTAATGATGTGGGCTGTGGCATGCAACTCTCCTCATGGCCAGAGACTTCAGAGTCCAATAATGGCAAGTGTCATACCCTACATAGGAATGGAGTCAGGGGATGAGAACATGAAGGAACACAGACCCATTGCTGAAGAGTCCAGCGCAAGGGGGGTGGAACCTGTGCCAACTGGGAATCCTGCCAGTATAGGGAGCAAGGAGGAGGAGGAGCCTGGCATGAGTGTATCGGCATCTATGCCAGCAGAGAGTCCTGCCAGCTTAGATAACCAAGAGGGGGAAGAACCAAACGTACCTGTTCCGTCTTTCAGCCAGCATAGGGTGGAAAAGGAAGCCAGATGTTGCTCCCAGAGGCTATTTCCAGAGGGAAATAGGTCCTAGGAAAGTGGAAGTCTGTTGATGCATTGGCATTGAGATTTGTATCCTGTTCCTTTCCAAATGTAAGGGGCAACTTCAGAGAAGGCTTTGTTTCTAGACAGATTGGACTGGGACTTTGGTAAATGAATTCAAAGAAGGGTCTCACCACTGATGATTCCAGTTCATGAGGGGAATATGATATGAAAAGAGGTACACCTTGATTTTCCTGATCTCATGGTGGGTTTGTACCCATGTGGCAGATGCTTCTAGGAGCATCAGCCAACCACAGATAATATCTTCGTAGTTGTCAGTTAAGGCATGGGTGGTATAGGTGGACCTAGAGGCTCAGGAAACCTAAATGTAAGCAATCAGGGAACAGATAAATAGACCCAGCAGATTTGGGACAAGCAAAAATCAGAGAAGAACAGCGCAAAGAGAACAGAGGAATTAGCAAACTCTTTGAGGTGCCATGGCTCCATGGTAGGGCACATCATCTGCATACAGAAGGTCCGGGTTCAATTCTTGGCACCTCCAGGTAGAGCAGGAAAAGAGCCATTGACACTGGTGTCATGGGCCCGCTCCTTCAAACACACACTTTGGCATTCTGACACAGGACATCCTAAATCAGTGAGACCTTCTTTGTTATAGCAGATCCCACACTAAAAGCATAATGGTTACACAGTTCAGAAATCATATAGCTGATGGCAATAAACTATAGCCTCCATAAGTAATTCCAAAACAATCCAAAGCTAATAACTATAACTATGTCAGTGATCCCAACATCTTGATTTTCCCCTTGCAATTCCTAGGTCTCAGAATACAGGAGAAGGGGCTCAAAATTCCCAGAGGATATCATCCCAGGCCACAGTTAAACCTAAGGTTTATCCTGGGATCATCCAGGGTTCACCCCTGCCTGAGCACTGAATCCCCTGTGTGTCACCTAGATGAACAGGTTTGACCCCTGGACGATCCAGGGATAAACCTTAGGTCTAGCTATGACCCCAGGCTATTCAAGAGAAAGGTTCTACAAAAAGACCTAAACAATTCGACACAGAGAGAGATTTAGTCCAACCTTGAAATCTTTGCTGGTATCCCCTTGCTACATGAGTCATGGCCTATCAAATCCAAGGCAACAGCTAGATCTAACCTTTATCCTGGGATCATCCAGGGTTCGCCCCTGCCTGAGCACTGGTTCTCCTGTGTGTCACCTAGATGAACAGGTTTGACCCCTGGACAATCCAGGGATAAACCTTAGGTCTAGCTATGGCCCAAGAGTCAAGACAGGTTCAAGGATAAATCCAGAGTAATCCGCCACATATAGAGAGATTTTGACTTCCACTTTGGTAGCTCCATTCTATATGGGTCTAGGCATAGAAAAGGGTCATGGTCAGTCCAAGGCATCTGGCATCTCTGGGCTATCGACAATGAAGTTAGATAATCCATAATCCGTCGTCCGGCGGAGCTTTTCCGAGTGGTTCGTGGCCTGTTACACTCTGGGCCAGGGCGTGAGATAGTTGAACCCTCGGTAGCACGCTGTGACGAGTTTGCACGGCACTTTGAAGATAAAGTCGCTCAGATTCGTCATGAATTGGACACCACACTTAATGCAGCACCACTAGTAGAGGCGTTCAAAGCGCCGTCCGGCTCAGTTTTATTGGATGAGTTTCAGTTATTGAGGCCCGAGGATGTGGACAAGGTGCTTGGCCAAGTCCGGTCAACCACCTGTGTGCTTGACCCTTGCCCCTCGTGGCTCATTACATCAAATAAGGAGGGGATCGCCGGCTGGGTCCAGGAGGTTGTAAATGCCTCCTTGAGAGAGGGAGTGGTGCCGGCCTCTTTAAAAGAGGCGGTAATTAGACCACTCCTGAAGAAGCCTAATCTGGACCCGGAAGATGTTAACAACTACAGGCCGGTGGCTAATATCCCTTTCCTGGGCAAGGTGCTTGAGCGGGTGGTTGCAGGACAACTCCAGGCACTCTTGAATGAAACGGATTATCTAGATCCATTTCAATCGGGTTTCAGGCCTGGTTTTGGAACGGAAACTGCCTTGGTCGCCCTGTGGGATGACCTCTGTCGGGAGAGAGACAGGGGGAGTGCGACCCTGTTGGTTCTCCTGGACCTCTCAGCGGCCTTCGATACCATCGACCATGGTATCCTTCTGGATAGGTTGTCTGAACTGGGAGTTGGAGGTACTGCGTTGCAGTGGTTCCGCTCCTACTTGGATGGCCGATTCCAGAAGGTGGTGCTGGGGGATTATTGCTCTGTGCCGTGGCTCCTAAGCCATGGGGTTCCGCAGGGCTCTATCTTATCCCCTATGCTGTTTAACATATACATGAAGCCGCTGGGGGAGGTTATCCGGAGATGTGGACTGAGGTGTCATCAATATGCGGATGACACCCAGCTCTACCTTTCCTTTTCATCAAACCCAGGTGAGGCAGTGGCTGTTCTGAACCAGTGCCTGGGCACGGTAATGGACTGGATGAGGGCTAACAAACTGAGACTCAATCCAGACAAGACGGAGGTACTGTTAGCGGGTGGTTCATTTGTCCGGCGAGGTGATGTTTGCCCTGTCCTGGATGGGGTTGCACTCTCCCTAAAGGATCGGGTCCGTAGTTTGGGGGTGCTCTTCGATCCAGAACTGTCACTTGAGGCACAGGTGAACTCAGTGGCAAAGAGCACCTTTTATCAGCTTAGGCTGATATACCAACTGCGCCCTTATCTGGACAGTGATAGCCTAGCTACAGTTATCCATGCTCTGATAACCTCTCGTTTGGATTACTGCAATGCGTTATACGTGGGGCTGCCTTTGAAAACGGTCCGGAAGCTTCAGCTGGTACAAAACAGGGCAGCCCGTTTACTAACAGGGACTGGCTGGCGAGATCACATTATGCCAGTCCTTTTACAACTTCATTGGCTGCCAGTCCAGGTCCGGGCCCGATTCAAAGTGCTGGTATTGACATTTAAAGCCCTAAACGGTTTGGGGCCAGGTTATTTGAAGGAACGCCTCCTCCCATATGTACCTACCCGGACCTTAAGATCATCTACAGGGGCCCTTCTCCGTGAGCCCCTGCCAAAGGAAGTGAGGCAGGTGGCTACTAGGAGGAGGGCTTTCTCCGCTGTGGCACCCCGGTTGTGGAATGAGCTCCCCAGAGAGGTCCGCCTGGCGCCTACACTGTACTCCTTTCGTCGCCAGCTGAAGACCTTTTTATTCACTCAGTATTTTAACACTTAATTTTAACTTAAATTTAAATTATACTGTTTTAACTCTGTATTTTAACCTTATATCAATTTTGCTGCGTGGTTTTATCCTGGTTGTGCTTTTTATATTGTATTTTGTATTTGTATTTTTAACTTGTTGGTTGTTTTATGATGATTTTAATTTTTGTGAACCGCCCAGAGAGCTTTGGCTATTGGGCGGTATAAAAATGTAATAAATAAATAAATAAATAAATAAATAACAAACCAGAATTCAAGTTCTGCGAAAAGTATAGCAGCACTTTTCTTGATGGGGGCTTAAAAATCTAAAGTTCGAAGAGAAAAGCGTCCAAATTGGATGGAGAGCCCATGGGCAGAGTGCCTGAAGAAACTCAGATGTTAGCAAGTTCAAACAAAAAGGATTTTGCGCAGTGAAGACGAGTATGTTCCTAACCAAAACTCCAAGCCTGGGCAATGACTTAAGAGCAAAGATGTGGCTGTGATAGTCCTCCTCCTTAACAACTAACTGACAAGGGGATTTAACCCCTCAACGAGGCCCCTGCCCAAATAGGACTTCTCCTCCTGGACTGATGCTTCAACCTGTGTGACGTCTCTGACCACCCTTCTTCTGTAAGGTTCTCATGGAGAAGCAGCCAACCTCCTTTCCTGTGAAGGCCAAAGCGAGCAGCTGGACAGCGATAACTGAGAATTCTGAAAGAGAGACGTTCACACTGATTCTGACATTCCACAGGCTGAATAGGCCCAAACCCTTCCACATCACTTCTGATCAGCTTCCAGATATAATCCACGAGGTGCAGTGCTGGAGCTGGGTCACAAAAGCTGGATCAATGGATTTGGATCAATGGATTTGGATCAATGGCCTGAGCATCAAACCAGATTGATTGGTCCACCTGCTTGCAGCCTCGCTCTCTCTCTTCCAAAGAGAGGCTGAAGTCAAGGAGAGCAGGGAAGTTCTGAGGTGAGCTTGCATTCCAGGTCAGGTGGGGCTGAGATGTGACTCCCTAAGTTCACGTGGCCCTCGGACTGATTTCATGTAGGTTGGGGGACAGAGGGAGAGAAGGGGGTGGGAAGGAAAGTGGTGGAAGGCGTGTGAAAAAGTCCTTCGTAAGTGATCGGGCATCTGGCAAAAGCCATTCATCACACCTCCAGCAACTTGCTGGGTGGGGAGGGAGATGGGTGGGTAGAGAGAGAATGAGGTGGCAGGAAGAGAAAAGAGGTTGGCCCAAACATTTTGGTCTCTGGTTCTATCTATTTTTGGCTTTGGACCCATCCAAATCTAGCATGAGACCCCCAACAGATTATCCCCAAGGGAATCAATAGCAAACAACAACAACAAAAACAACTCTACCCATCTTAGGGTAAATACTATAGAGAGAGAGGAAGGAAGAGAGGCCATGTAGAATGGCCCTCCCATATGTATTTATTTATTTATTACATTTTTATACTGCCCAATAGCCGAAGCTCTCTGGGCGGTTCACAAAAATTAAAACCACAATAAAACACCCAACAGGTTAAAAACACAATTACGAAATACAGTATAAAAAGCGCAACCAGGATAAAACCACACAGCAAAGTTGATATAAGATTAAAATACAGAGTTAAAACAGTAAAATTTAAATTTTAGTTAAAATTAAGTTTTAAAATACTGAGAGAATAAAAAGGTCTTCAGCTGGCGACGAAAAGAGTACAGTGTAGGCGCCAGGCGGACCTCTCTGGGGAGCTCGTTCCACAACCGGGGTGCCACAGCAGAGAAAGCCCTCCTCCTAGTAGCCACCTGCCTCACTTCCTTTGGCAGGGGCTCACGGAGAAGGGCCCCTGTAGATGATCTTAAGACCAGATCTAACCTAGACCATGTAGACCAGCCCATGAAGACTATCTCTAAGTTAGAACATTCTGGATCCCAGCCTTGCATTCCAATTCTAAACATGTCTACTTGGAAGTGCATCCCATTGACTTCAATCTCCCATTGAGAGACCAGAGTAGCCAAAATGTGAGCCTGGAAGTCCCAGTAAGAATTGGACTACAGCGATGACTACCCTGGGTGGTCATGACCAAGTCAAGGCACCGCCTCATCAGCTTCTGCCTACCATATTGATCAACTTTACAGGGTGGGTGTTAGTTCTAAGTGTTTCAAGTACTTAAGCCCCCTGTAAATATGATACATTATAAATATTACTTCCCCAGAAGTATTTTTAAGATTGCATTCCTCAATGTAATTTCTCACAAGGGCTTTTTGAAAATATTGCTGGCAATTTGACATTTAAAAAGCACTTTGTGAAAAATGTGGTGGGGGAAATTACGAGCCCTTCAATAATACATCGGCATTCTCCCATCCAAGGTTCCTTCAACAGGAAGAAAAAAAGAAAAAGAAAAAGCAGTGTGTTAGGCCAGGATATTATCTGCTAGCTATATGAAAACATTGTTAATAATAATTAATGGGAAAGCTCCATTTGATACTCTAAGTGAATTAGTTCCATCTCATATAAATGTTTAATGTCTTTCTGGTGTCTCATACATAATGGAGGTTTGTTCTTTTCAGTGGAGGGATCTCTTGTCAATTGCATCTCCCCAGATAAAAGTTCTGAAGGTGGCTCTTCCAACTCAGAGGGAGTTGTCAGACAAGCCAGGCACGGAAGGAAACTGACAGCTCTTACTAAAGCAAAGAGGAGAAGCAGAAAAGCAATGCCCACAGAGGCCATTTGGCTATTGTTTCTTCACTTTTGTAGCCTAAGTAAGTGTCTTTCCTTTTATTCGGCGGGATCGCCTTCTCCCATACAATCCGCCCCACACACTCAGGTCCTCTGTGAAGAATTTACTTCAGCCAGCTAAAACGAGATTGACAGAGGACCTTTTCTTCTGCCGCTCCCAGACTGTGGGATGGCCTGCAGGGAGAGATCCACCAATTCAATCGTCTTTCTGAATATAAAAAAAGCATTCAAGACTGGTCTCTTCCGGCAGGGGAAGGCAACGGCAAACCACCCCGCTATAAGGCCTGCCAAGAAAACGTCAGCGAAAGCTGGCGTCCCTCCAAGAGTCATTAGTGACTCAGTGCTTGCACGAGAGGTTCCTCTCCTTTCCTTCCTCTTCCGGCAGGCCTACCCAGTCAGATTTTAAGATGTCTGGCTGTTATTTTAATAATGTATTAGTTTTATATGTTTTAATCAGTTTTATGTATTTTATAATATTTTTTGTATTCTTTGTTGTTGAAATAATAATAATAATAATAATAATAATAATAATAATAATAATTTCCTCCATCCTCAATTTTTTCCCTTTCTCCTCTCCCGCTTCTTACCCCATTCTTGTTTCAAGCAATCCATTAAAACAAAACAAAACTATTACTAACTTATTATTTATGCAAATGTTTATTTGTTTAATTTGTTTGTATTTGTTTTGTTTTCATTTAATTTATTAATTCAATATAACACCACGCTTACAATAAAATAAGCATGTGTTTCTCATTAACAGAAAAATGGCCTTGTTCAGCAAATCATTAAAGAAACCTATTCAATTCCGTGTGACGTTGTAATGATTTCTGTGTGAATCTTTGTCTTCTTTCTTTCACTGAAATGCCAGCTGTCAGTTCTGACATAATAGCATAATCATACATTTTGTTTCCCGGTGTAGTTAAGAACTGGACGTATAATTCTCTCTAATATACGTGGAGCAGTAACCACATACGAAATTAATGGGGGGGAAAATCACCAATACAACTTTTCTGCATTTTTAACAAAGAACTTTAAGAAAAAGATTAATGGATTGAGATATACAATAACTACAAAGCATCTAATTCTTGATAATATTCACAATATTGTTAGAAATTCAACCATTTTGGTTAATAGTTCAACATAATAGATTGCTTCCCCAATGCCCTTTTAGATGCACATATCAAAGTCACTCATTAATCACCTTGGTGGTCTACTGTTCAAACAACACGCTAAGCCATGGTTAGGCCACTAAGCCTTTTGCAGCAAAGGGTTAGTGAGCACTTTCAAACCATGGTTATTTAATCACCCTGGTTAGGAATGGTTCACACAAGACGCTAAGTCATGGTTCGCACAATACATTAAGCCCCAAGGTTTAGCTCAAAATGTTTAACCTCCATGGTTTAGTGTGTCGTCTGAACAGGGTCAAACCATATCTTTCTGATCAGAAAGTCTATACAGTAATGCAGGGCAGGAAATTCTAGAGGAATTGAGGGGGGTATAGATGAAGCTCTCTCTACATTTCTGGCCTCCGGTGTGGTACCCATGGGGACCAATGTGCCTACAGATACTTTCCTTGGTGCAACCCATGGTTTTTGCCTCTCCTGATTTGTATTTTATTTTAATAGAGTTTTTTTTAATTAATTGTTTTTTGTTTGTTTTTCTACTGGGAGGCAGGCATGCTGCAAAGCAAAATGTTGGCCTCCAGAGCCATCTTTATTTGAGTTCAAGGCCTTAGCTAGACCTACCTGTAAATCCGGGCTAGAGTAGGATGACCATATGAAAAGGAGGACAGGGCTCCTGTATCTTTAACAGTTGTATTGAAAAGGAAATTTCAGCACATGTCATTTGTATATATGGGGAATCAGGGGAACTTGCCTCTTCATCACAGCAGTTAAAGCTGCAGGTGCCCTGCCCTCTTTTAAATCTGGTCACTCTAGTATAGCTCCTGCACCTTTAACTGTTGTGATGAGGAGGGAATTTCACCAGGTTCTCCATACATACAAATGACACCTGCTGAAATTCCCTTTTCTATGCAACTGTTAAAAATACAGGAGCCCTGTCCTCCTTTTCATATGGTCACCCTAGGCTAGAGGAGGGGAGATCCCATGATGCAACTATCACGGAATCTCGCCCTCATTCACACACGAGGTGCAACGAGCTCTGGAGGAAAGCCATCACACCCGCCATTTTTAAAAAAGTTTTAAAGGGCCAGCAGTGCAGGAGCACTCCAGCGACGGCAGATATATATCTCCCCCCACCCTAGCCTGGATAGGTGCATCACTCCTGGGAAGCGCTGCGCCCCATGCGCAGCTCCCGGCTATGCGTGAGCAATCGCGTGAAGCTGGGAGAAGCCGCTTCAATGGGCCACACGCTCACAGTGGTAATGGGCCCAAAGTGGTACCCATTATCCCGGGGCAAGGGAGGGTTGATCCCTGCCTGAGCCTGGGATCCCCTGTGCGTCATCTGCACGCACAGGGGAGATCCCGGGTATCAGCCCAGGATAATCCCTCATCTAGCTAAGGCCTGAGAGTGTTTTTTGGGTTGGGGGGGGCAGGGCCCATTTCTGCCTAGTACTTAGATTCTTGGGGAGGTTAATTTTCCTTTAGTCTCACCCCTTTGCCTTCTGAGAAATGGGTTCTTTGTGACTGGCCATGCCAATAACGACAACCGTTTCATAACTAGGCAAGCCCCCAAATCCCCACAAATTTATTTTCACATAGTTGTCCTCACACTTTCCTCATTTTATCTGTCAGTTTTTCTAGAAGGGCAAATCTGCCAATCCCTTTGATACGAGTTGATACCAGCTAACAATGGGAAGCCCTGTGCCATCCTTCCAGTGGAAGAAATGTATTGACTTTGTGAATAAAGAAGAAGAAAGGAGAAGACCCCTGTTACTGTATACAGACGTTTGGAGTGAATAGGAAGACTGTAATATTAGAGGGGGGAGTTCACCCTAGGCGGAAACTTATTTATTTATTATTAATTACATTTCTATACCGCCCAATAGCCGGAGCTCTCTGGGCGGTTCACAAAAATTAAAAACATTCAAAATATAAAACAACACTATAAAACCATAATATAAAATACAGAATAAAAGCTCAACCAGATATAAACAGCAGCCATGCAAAATTACAAATTTAAAACACCAAGAACTGTGGTGTTGGAGGAAAATTCTGAGAGTGCCGTGGACTGCAAGAAGATCAAACCAGTCCATACTCCAGGAAATAAAGCCAGACTGCTCACTTGAGGGAATGGTATTAAAGGCAAAACTGAAGTACTTTGGCCACATAATGAGAAGACAGGATACCCTGGAGAAGAGGCTGATGCTAGGGAAAGTGGAAGGCAAAAGGAAGAGGGGCCGACCAAGGGCAAGATGGATGGATGATATTCTGGAGGTGACAGACTCGACCTTGGGGGAGCTAGGGGTGGCAACGGCCGACAGAAAGCTCTGGCGTGGGCTGGTCCATGAAGTCACGAAGAGTCGGAAATGACTGAACGAATAAACAACAACAACAAAAAATTATTTATAGACTGTTAAAATGCTGGGAGAATAAAAAGGTCTTCACCTGGCGTCTAAAAGCATATAATGCAGGTGCCAAGCGAACCTCCTTAGGGAGCTCATTCCATAGCCGGGGTGCCACAGCAGAGAAGGCCCTCCTTGTAATTTGTATCTGAATCAATATGGAACGTATAGATATATGTGTATATACAAATGATGTAACATTTGATCTCTGTAACCAAAACTGTTTTTTTTTTAAAAAAAAAAACTAGGCAAGTCCCCTCATGACAGCCATTTTGTGAGAGCAGCAACAATACTCGCTCCAAATTCCAAGTTTGCTGACCCACAAAGTTTGGGGACCCCAACAATGCTGTGTGTAAGTGCTTTGGACGCAGGTAGAAGGCTGGTCTTTCCTGGGAGTATTTACAGCCCTACCAGGACAAAATCAGCCAGGAGCCTGTAAGAACGTTATTACCTGGACAAATTTTCTCTGCAGCTAACTGGAGCCTCTCCCAGGTACGTGGACAGCTCCAGACTGTAGGCACTTGCAGTTTTGGATAGCTTCCAAGATGCTTTGGAGACCTTTAAATGGGGCAATAAAAATGGATGGTACCTCTATCATTGGTACTGTGTCAGCACTGTGGGAACAAAATTTGTATTGAAATCACTGTTTCGTTGTGTTATTTTTCTGATCTCAGATTAGTGGCGATGCCAGGCGCCTGACTGAGTAGCGTGATTAACATGTGTAAAGCGACCTGGAGGCTGAGCTCTGGTGTCTTCACTTGAAGCTGGCTCTCAGCGCATGCATTCTTCACGTAGTTCCTAAGATAGAGTAGATAGCATTGGGACAAACTCTACGGAGCAATTTATCTGCTGGAGTTTGCCAAGGAGATTATACAATGTTGGTTCGTGCTGTGGGAAGAGAAATTGGAGACAAGGAACTTGCATTTATCTTAATGGTATATCCCCGAGTGAAGCAGCATATGGGATATGATTTAAGTTCAGCATCCTTTTCACGTGCTTCATCACCCAGGATGTTACTGAGCTGTCCTTTTAGTTAAGTTAAAGGTTTCTCTCTTAAAGAGGGGTCCTCCTCCAGACCCTCTTCCATGAGTAAAATCAGCAGCAGCCGGTTCACATATTTAGTCCCTTCAAAGCATTTGACATCTTCATCCTCCCCTATCCTTCATATCCCCAAGCTTCATAGCTTGGGCCTGTGATTTTGCTACCATGAGACAGACCAAATAATAGGGTCATCTTATGAAACTGTTAGGTGGACTGTGCCCCACTGGAGTTGAGGAATAGCCACTCGGGAATGCTGGCATACCTCTTTTAACTTGCCTTACTTGAAACAGACATGGGGCATGGCTAGACAAGAGGAGTGGAAGGCGACGATCTCATGATTTTATGATCACAAGATCGTTGCCCTCGTCTACACATGTCATGCGACATTGCGGCCGCCATTTTGGATTTATTTTTCTTAAAGGAGAAGGAGCCCATTAGCACTCCAACGAAATTGTAAGGTTTTTTTAAAAATAAATAAATAAACCCATTACGCTCACCCCACCCCACCCTCGATGGCCACAGAGCTCCTGAGGGGCTCCGTGCCCAGTTCCCGGCTCCTTGCATTACTCGCAAGGAGCCGGGATATACCAGTGACGGTGGGCCACACACTCATCGATCATCCCAAGACTGTGGAGAAATCAGGAAAAACTCCCTGCTCCCAGGATCCCCTGTACATCATGTGGACACACAGGGATGATCCCGGGGCAATCCTCTGGATAAGCCCTTGACTAGGAATAATAATAATAATAATAATAATAATAATAATAATAATAATAATAATAATAATTTATTTATTTGTTACCCCAAGGTTGCCTAGTTTACACAGGTTGCACAGACTTTACTGCTCTGTGCAAGCTCCCGGTTTTTGAGAGCCCTTCGGCAAGCCACCCTCAACGGGTCTCTTCCATCAATGGGTCTATCTTCTCATGGCCAAGGTTACACACACTTGCTACTTGTCTTCACATAACCACTACTTTTAGAGGAATGTGCAATGCTTCCCCCATTTAAGAAATTCCTTGCACATACAAAACTAGTATATCAGGAAGAAGGTCTGAAACAGTCTGTCCAGCAACAGATTCATCAACGTGAGCCTCTTGATTACCTCTTTCAGTCCGAGTCTAAGAAGCTTCCAAGGAATAAGGCTCTGTTGATTCATGCTGGCTTAGATTCTGCCTCCACCCATCTATTATGTTTCACTATCCTTATTAACTTCAGCATTACAACCAGATGACTCATTAATAACTATTAAGGGTGATTAGTTTTCATTGGGCTGATATATTAGCCACCACATCCATCCATCAACGCTTTTTCTCTCTATGTTGGTTGCACGTACAGTGGTGTTTAATTACACACATTGGGCTGAATTGACCAGTCTGTTAACCTGTGTTAGCTGCTCTTTAAAACAGCAGGAAGGGCCAAAGAGCAAAGACATCAAATGTAAGGTTTATTGGTATTTGAAAACTTTTGGCTTGGCCCTACGCTAGGAACCCTTCATTGCCATACTAGGGAAACGGTCCCCGTCATTGATTCCATCATCCCAGCAAGGCGAAGACTCAGGTGAGAGGGAAAAAGGCGAACCGGTTACTAATGGAGATCTGGAACACAGAGGTTCAGTGCCATAGACAGTCCTGACCTGGCAATTCTAAACTTGGATTAAGGTCCGTGACTGTCAGGATGAGGCCCATTCTCCCTGGTTTGGATTCCGAATCAGATGTGGAGGCTGCAGTAGAAGAAGACCAGCTGAAACAGGAAGTGGAAGAGAAAATTCTCCAAGACTCTTCAGGAGTCAGGGAGGAATCTTCCTAGGAGCTTATCAATCAGGAGGCCTAGGCTCAGAGATTGTCCCCCTCCCCCAGGAACTTAGCCTTTGTCGGATGGAGAGGGAGCATCAGAATTGACAGATCCCAGAGTCTGACACAGGATCAAGCAGGCAGAGTTGAGAGAAGGTAGAGGTGGTCCACCAGACTAGCGACGTGACAGAAGTTGTGGCATGACGACCCTACCTGAATGAAGAGTCCAGTAAAAGCTTCTTGGGCAAGGCAGGAAAATGAATGTCCATTTAACTGATAGGCAACTGCCTTGCTTTGTTAGGCTAATTAAGCTTCAAGGATTGCTCCTAGCTTTCACACTCCCTTCAGGTGCGAAGAGATGTCTATTTACTGAATAAGAGTTTTGTGGATTGCACAGCAGACCTCTTTATCGTCTCACCTCTGTGGTGGAACCCGAAACCACGGGTTCCTGTGTGGTTCGCTGAGTGGTGGTCAAAGACTCTCAAGACACAATTTCTCTCTCCTTAGAAGGTTTATTACGAGCAGCGCTGCAAGGTGGCAGTCTGAGGAAACTGCCCAATAATTTCAGGAAATGTCAACATATTTATAGAGTCAGTTCCCCTTAGATACCATGGCAGAACTTTCCCACCAATCATAATACAGTTCTGAAAATGCAACAACCAATAAGAAGCTAAGCATTTAGGCATGTACAGAGTATGAGTGCTTCTCTGACTAGAAGATACCACAGTTACAGCAAACAGCAAAACATCTCTATCTGTTATTTTCTTGGTTATCTTTCCTTGCAGACATCCTCCACCCTCTGACTGCCGGGGTGGACAACGCCTATGTTGTCACATAGTTTCAGCATCAACTTAACTCTAAAAGCAAAAGCAATTGCAGCATTAAAAACAAGGTTTAAAGGAACAGGAAGCTATGAACTTTATGAACTATAGCTAAGGATGATAGGCCGTTTTCTTATACCTATGGGCATAGCAAAAGAACCAGCTAAAATTCCGCGACAGTCCACCAGACTAGCGACGTGGCAGAAGTTGTGGCATGATGACCCTACCTGAATGATGAGTCCAGTAAAAGCTTCTTGGGCAAGGCAGGAAAATGAATGTCCATTTAATTGATAGGCAACTGCCTTGCTTTGTTAGGCTAATTAAGCTTCAAGGATTGCTCCTAGCTTTCACACTCCCTTCAGGTGCGAAGTTACCGCAGCACTGACCTAAAACAATGGACAGGCCAGGAAAGCCCTTGTAGGACCTTTATCACTTTAAGCTGCTAGCTTCCTTTTTTTACAGTCACTGGGTGTGTGGGGTTTTTTTTTGGGGGGGGGGGTTTAAGGGGTGAGGGTCTGGGAGGTAAGAATCGGGTTGGGAAGGACCCCCAAGGGCTTCCTGCTTTCTGTAGGAGTCTTAGGTCCACTCCTTGGAGTCAGAAGGCAGCAATATTATACTGGATGATATTTAGTAGATGTTGTGCAGGATCAAAGGTGGGGTCATATAGGGTGACCCTATGAAAAGGAGGGCAGGGCTCCTGCATCTTTAACAGTTGTAATGAACAAGAAATTTCAGCAGGTGTCATTTGTATATATAGGGAACCTGGTGAAATTCCCTCTTCATCACAACAGTTAAAGCTGCAGGAGCCCTGCCCTCTTTTGAATCTGGTTGCTCTAGTATAGCTCCTGCAGCTTTAACTGTTGTGATGAAGAGGGAATTTCACTAGGTTTTCCATATATACAAATGACACCTGCTGAAATTCCCTTTTCTATGCCACTTTTAAAGATGCAGGAGCCCGGTCCTCCTTTTCATAGGGTCACCCTAGGTCATAAGAACATAAGAAGTGCCCTGATGCTGGATCAGACCAAGGGTCCATCCAGTCCAGCATTCTGTTCACACAGTGGCCAACCAGCCATCGGCCAGGGAGCAATAAAGCAGGACATGGTGCAACGGCACCCTCCCACCCATGTTCCCCAGCAACTGATCCCACTTGAGAGGGATGAGGGACCATTTCTGATTCTTCCTCAGAACTGCTGTTGTTAGATTACTCCATCTATGAGGGTTTTTGGTCTTGGGACATGCCAGTCACGCCTTCCTATGTAGGACAGCTGTGCACAGAGCCATAGGAGACCAGGTTTTGCATTGGCACCTCCTGGCTCTGCCCTCATCACATCTAGCTTGGCTTTCACTTTTCCTCACAGTGGGGCAATTACCCCTGGGTGCTCTAGAAGTTCATACAGCTCTTAGAAGAACTAATTCCCTCTTGTAAATTGACCGGATTCTCACACTGCCTAGGGGAATCTCAGGTCAGTACCATCCATCCCAGAAAACCACAGTTAAAAGCCGCTCTCCGGTTCCTTCAAGGAGCATTTCGCTACCAGTTCCTTTCTTGTCTCCCTCGGTTGCTTTTGCTTGAATGCTTCGTTACGTGAGGTATTTGACTGGAAAATAGCCTTTTGTCCAAGGGAAGCCAGTTCTACCAGCTGTGCAATTCTCTGTTAAAATGCAGGATTTAAAAGTTAAGTACCAAGGCCAAGCTGAGTTAGGCTTGATTCCGCCTTTGCTGAGCGAACTCCCACTCCAATGACAGACATCAGCTTGCCTGTCCATTTCTCGTGGTTAAGGAAGTCAGAGAAATTCACAATGGAATGAATTAGCTAATTAACTGGAAGGAGGTGCAAATTTCCTTTGCATGTATATATTCTGCATCCATTTTCTATCAATAAATGGTCAACATTTTGCCCAAGTGGCTTGTTTCATAGAATCATAGAATCATAGAACAGCAGAGTTGGAAGGTGCCTACAAGGCCATCAAGTCCAACCCCCTGCTCAATGCAGGAATCCACCCTAAAGCATCCTTGACAGATGGTTGCCCAGCTGCCTCTTGAAGGCCTCGAGTGTGGGAGAGCCCACAACTTCCCTAGGTAACAGATTCCATTGTTATACTGCTCTAACAGTCAGGAAGTTTTTTCTGATGTCCAGCCAGAATCTGGATTCCTTTAACTTGAGCCCGTTATTCCATGTCCTGCACTCTGGGAGGATCGAGAAGAGATCTTGGGCCCCCTCTGTGTGACAACCATTTAAGTATTTGAAGAGTGCTCTCATGTCTCCCCTCAATCTTCTCTTCTCCAGGCTAAACATACCCAGTTCTTTCAGTCTCTCTTCATAGGGCTTTGTTCCCAGACCCCTGATCATCCTGGTTGCCCTCTTCTGAACACGCTCCAGCTTGTCTGCGTCCTTCTTGAATTGTGGAGCCTAGAACTGGATGCAATACTCTAGATGAGGCCTAACCAGGGCCGAATAGAGAGGAACCAGTACCTCCCGTGATTTGGAAGCTCTACTTCTATTAATGCAGCCCAAAATAGCATTGGCCTTTCTTGCAGCCATATCGCACTGTTGGCTCATATTCAGCTTGTGATCTACAACAATTCCAAGATCTTTCTAGTTTGTAGAATTGCTCAGCCAAGTATCCCCCATCTTGTAACTGTGCATCTTGGTAACCAAAAGAATGGTGCATCTTGGTAAGCAAAAGAACCTGATTGATGACTTGGACCCAGCAGAACCAGAACCCAATTTAACACACCCTATCTTAAAACCAGGTGTGTCTCACCTCAGCTAAGCCCCCGTTGACGTTGATGGAAGTTAAGCACTACTGGCTTTAATTAAATTGAGGGCCAAAATGCACTCCTGGATTTTACAACCATCTTCTCTCAATAAGTTCTTTCTGAGCTAATTATAGGTAAGACAGTGGGGTTCCATGCCTGGATGTCTTATCTCTGTACATGAAAAGTACATAACTTCTGGCCTTGCTGGGATCCTGGGGAGATGGCCACTCCTGCCACCCTTTCCCCTGACCGTTTGGTGGTTCCTCATCTTTTGTGAAATCCCGCCCCCACAAATTTTGAAAGATTGAGATGCTTTTCCTAAGGCTTAGATACTAGCAGCAATAGCTTTAATGCTGGTATTTTTGGCCTACGTCTTTTGGTTTTGGCCCCGACCACAACTGGAAAGTGGCCTCTGACAACTCCTCTGAAACGGAATGTAGCTTTCAGGTCCAGATGCAACAGCCCTGTTTTGCATGTTTGCAAAAAGCATCTCTGAGTGTGGGGGAGGGGGGCAAGACGCTGGGGAACATGGGTAGGAGGGTGCTGTTGTGCCATGTCCTGCTTGTTCATCCCTGGCCGATGGCTGGTTGGCCACTGTGTGAACAGAGTGCTGGACTAGATAGACCCTTGCTCTGATCCAGCATCAGGGCTGTTCTTATGTTCCTAAGATTCAGAATGGGACAGATAATCTTGGTAAGGTGGTGTTGTGTTTCCCAAAACCTCCCACCTTATTGGGAGACAACAAAGATGTCTGCCATTTATTCAGGCAATAAACATCTCTTCCCACTTGAAGAGAGTCCAACGTCTAGGAACTTTCCTCTAGGCAAAAGTACGCAAACTAAGTGAGACAATTGTCCTTTCAAGAAGAATGGAAAGCCTTTTCCCAGAATGCCTTGACTTCAGGGAGACTGGTTCTGAAGAAGACTTTGGCGAGAAGCTAGTTGTGCCAACCTTCTCACCTTCCTTTAGCTCTGCCCATTTTAGTCTGCAGCGTACTCTAGGATCAGCTAGCCCTGAAGTGCCCTCCCTCTTGGAAGAATACTGATTTCCCACAGACTGTGTGTTGTTAACATTTTCAGAGATAAGGTCTGGCGAAAGTACATTCCCAACTGATGAAGAGCCCATGAGAGTCACCTCCCCCACTCCCCATATAAGGTGGAATTTTCTGGCGCCATCTCTTCTCTTTCAGAATCTAATTCTGGTTGATCACCTGAAACTCCTTCCCCCACCCTAAGGGGGCCAGGCCTAGTCATGACTGGTGGTTTTGTTTAGTTTTTTTAAACCCAACTTCCTGATAAAAATACTCACCGCCACCAAGAATAGCAGCTATCTGCACTATTGGAGATATGTGTCAGTGTGTGTGTGTGTGTGTGTGTGTGTGTGTGAGAGAGAGAGAGAGAGAGAGAGAGAGAGAGAGAGAGAGAGAGAGAGAGAGAGGTTTCATTATGAAAAAAGGCATGGGGGGGAAGTTATGTCCTTTCCACCAGCACTGCAGTAATTCGCCAATTGGTGCTGCTTTTTATAAAAAATGCAAACAGATAGGAGAACCCAGACGTTTATTCATTTTGTTAGCTAGCGATTAAATTTTCATCCTGTCTGTCCTCCAAAAAATGGCTCTCAAGGCAGCTAACAATACCCACACACCCACACCCACACCCACTCTTAGAATCATAGAATAGTAGAGTTGGAAGGAGCCTATAAGGCCATCTTAACTGAAACTTAACATAAAAAACAACAATGTACGAGTTGAAAGGGAATTTGGAGATCATCTAGACTAACTACATGCAGGCTGTGAATTGCAGGGTGGAGTTCCAATATGTCCATACTGGACAGATGTCCATCCAACTTCTGCTCAGAAACCTCCAGCAAAAGAGAACCCATCACCTCCCATTTATTTATTTATTTATTTATTTATTACATTTCTATACCGCCCAATAGCCGAAGCTCTCTGGGCGGTTCACAAAAATTAAAACAACCAACAGGTTAAAAACACAAAAACAAAATACAGTATAAAAAGCACAACCAGGATAAAACCACACAGCAAAATTGATATATATACAGAGTTAAAACAGTATAATTTAAATTTAAGTTAAAATTAAGTGTTAAAATACTGAGTGAATAAAAAGGTCTTCAGCTGGCGACGAAAGGAGTACAATGTAGGCGCCAGGCGGACCTCTCTGGGGAGCTCGTTCCACAACCGGGGTGCCACAACGGAGAAAGCCCTCCTCCTATGGCAATTTGTTCCACTGCTGAACACTCTCACTGTTATGGAATTTCTCCTAATATGAAGCCAAAATCTGGTTCTCTGCAGTTTCCACCTGTTGGTTCTTGCCCTGCTCCCTGGAGCAACCAAGAACAAATCTGCTCCATCTTCTGCATGGCAGCCCTTTCAAATATTTGAAGGCCATTAACATGCCTGACCCCTTCACTCTTCTCTTCTGCAGGCTAAACACCCACATCTCTTCCAACTGCTTCTTATAGGGCTTGGTTTCCAGATCCCGCACCATCTTGGTCAGGCTTCTCTGGATATGTGCTCTACTTTGTCAATGTCCTTCTTGGAATCCAGCACCCAGAACAGGATGCAGTTCTCTAAATGCTGCCTCACTAATGCAGAATAAAGCAGAACTAGGACTTCCTATGATTTGGACGCTATGTTTCTGTTAACGCAGCCCAAGATTAAAAACAAATAATGCTATTAAAACACAACGGTGAAAGGAATCAACAGCACCATAGGCGTGTGCAGCTTATTTCATTAGGGGGTGCATTCAATTAGAGTGGAGGAGAGGAAAGCACAGTTTCTCACCTCCCCCCACTGCAGGAGAGAAGTTGAAGGGCTGTGGGGGTGAGATGCAGTGGTGGCAGCTGGGATGTCCGCACAGGGCAGAGGGAGCCAGGGATGCCACCTCATTGAGTCCACTCCTCATAGAATCATAGAATAGCAGAGCTGGAAGGTGCCTACACGGTCATCAAATCCAACCCCCTGCTCAATGCAGGAATCCACCCTAAAGTATCCCGGACAGATGGTTGTCCAGCTGCCTCTTGAAGGCCTCTAGTGTGGGAGAGCCCACAACCTCCCTAGGTAACTGATTCCATTGTTGTACTGCTCTAACAGTCAGGATTTTTTTCCTGATGTCCAACTGGAATCTGGCTTCCTTTAACTTGAGCCCGTTCTTCTGTGTCCTGCACTCTGGGAGGATCGAGAAGAGATCCTGGCCCTCCTCTGTGTGTCGACCTTTGAAGTATTTGAAGAGTGCTCTCATGTCTCCCCTCCATCTTCTCTTCTCCAGGCTCAACATGCCCAGTTCCTTCAGTCTCTCTTCATAGGGCTTTGTTTCCAGACCCCTGATCATCCTGGTTGCCCTCCTCTGAACACGCTCCACCTTGTCTGCAACCTTCTTGAAGTGTGGAGCCCAGAACTGGACTCCTTCTGCCTCCTGTTCTGTCTCCGCCTCTTTATTCTTGGCAGTCTCCCCTGAGCTCTGGATCCTGGACAAATCCATGGAGGGGGAGGGCAGGCAGGCAGGCAAGCAGGCAGCAGTCTCGAGTGCCTGGGTGCTCCTCAAGAGGAAGGGGGAGCCCAGAAAAGGATGCAGGTGCAGTCCACTACATCTCTACTCCCCTCTCCTCTCTCAGCCACGTGATCCCCTGCCCCCCCTCATTTTTTTTTGCCTTCAGGTCCACACTGTGTGAATCCTGAGCAGAAAGACCTTACAGAGGGAGGTGGCATACTAGCGATGCTGGCGTACGTGTCCCCACTAAAGAAAATAAAGTAACTAGCTGGCCGGCTGGGTTGGGAGGCAAGGCATGGCGACTGCTTAATTCCTGGTAAGGCCAGTCCCGGAAAGTGATCCAATTGGAGCAGTGAGGGTGGAGTGGGGAGGAAAGTGGACCCCCCCCCAAGATATTCATTGTAAGAATGTTTTAAATATGTCTTAAGGATGACTTATTTATTTATTTATTTATTACATTTTTATACCACCCAATATCCGAAGCTCTCTGGGCGGTTCACAAAAACTAAAACCATAATAAAACAACCAACAGTCTAAAACACACAAATACAAAACACAGTATAAAAAGCACAACCAGGATAAAACCACGCAGCAGAAATTGATATAAGATTAAAATACAGAGTTAGAACAGTAAAATTTAAATTTTAGTTAAAATTAAGTGCTAAAATACTGAGAGAATAAAAAGGTCTTCAGCTGGCGACGAAAGGAGTGCAGTGTAGGCGCCAGGCAGACCTCTCTGGGGAGCTCGTTCCACAACCAGGGTGCCACAGCGGAGAAAGCCCTCCTCCTAGTAGCCACCTGCCTCACTTCCTTTGGCAGGGGCTCTCGGAGAAGGACCCCTGTGGATGATCTTAAGGTCCGGTCAGGCACATATGGGAGGAGGCGTTCCTTCAAATAACCTGACCCCAAACCGTTTAGGGCTTTGAATGTTAATATACCAGCACTTTGAATTGGGCCCGGACCTGGACTGGCAGCCAATGAAGTTGTGGAAGGACTTGCGTAATGTGATCTTTTAAAGATGTTTTAATTATGTATTAATCATACCCTCGTGTGGCGCAGAGCGGTAAAGCAGCAGTTTCTGCAGCCGAAACTCTCCCCACGGCCTGAGTTTGATCCCAGCGGAAGCTGGTTTCAGGCAGCCGGCTCGGGTCGACTCAGCCTTCCATCCTCCCGAGGTCAATAAAATGAGTACCCAGTTAGCTGGGGGAAAGGTAATAATGGCCGGGGAAGGCAACGGCAAACCACCCCGCTATAAGGCCTGCCAAGAAAACATCAGCAAATGCTGGCGTCCCTCCAATAGTCAGTAATGACTCAGTGCTTGCACGAGAGGTTCCTTTCCTTTCCTAATCACGTAGGGTATGTTTTTAATTAGTTTTAATGTGTATTTTATATTATGTTTTTATACTGTATTTTATACTTTGAATGGTTTTAGTTTTTGTGAACTGCCTAGGGAGCTTCGGCTGTTGGGCGGTATAAAAATGCAAATAATAATAATAATAATAATAATAATAATAATAACTGGGCACAACGGGCATACCCCTTGCACACCCCTATGAACAGTACCTAACTAATTCAAAACCCTTTCAGCAACAGACCAACTTCCATGCCAACAGCTTGCCTGAATGAAAACGTCTTTGCCTGCTGCCGGACAGACAACAGAGAGAGGACCAACGTAACCCCCCCACCTCAGCAGGATCAAGGATCTCCATCACCTCCTTTGGCCCTCTGTAAGCACGGGTACAAGTCCCTCTGAATGTCTATAGGAAACCAACCAATCAAAAGCCTATTTTCTGTTGCATTCACTAAAGCCTCCCCCAGGAGGCCATAATACGCTTTATGATAAGCCCAAACAGGGAGAAATGTCTCAACCGACAGATACAAATTAGAAAAGGATCCAAAAGAGGCAACTGGGGTTGATTAAAGGCCAGAAGGCATCTTGATTTGTGAGGAGAGGCTGGGGAAAACAAAAAATAAAATGAAATAACCACTTTTCAAGTAAAAGACAACTTGAGGGCAATACGATAACCCTCTGTAAAGTATATATGTTTTTAAAAAGAATTCAACTGTAATGGTGATTGGTTTTAAGGTTAGCTCCAAAAAGTGAACTAAAATTAATGAGCTAAAACTGGGCAGACAGAGAGAGAGAGAAGGTAAGTGCAGTTGGATTTCATCTGGGCTGGCGGGGAAGTATCTCAGAGAACACTTTTGCTAAGGAGGCATGCAAGTTCAGCAACGTCTATATCTTTGGGCACACATAAACCAGAAAAAAAAAAGTCTGATCGGAGTCAAGCCAATTGTCGGTCTTGAACGGGTGATCCATGAGAGAAGAATATGAGGATTTGCCCCATTTATTCCTTTATTGCTCCTCTTGTGTTGCTATGCACTGTTTTCCATTTCTCCTGAATTTTGCTCCTAACTGGAGCTGTCCATTGTTTCTGCTCTGGATTCAAATTATGAGTTGAAGCAGCAGGAATGCTGTGGACGTCATATATCTTGACTTAAGCAAAGCTTTTGACAAAGTACCACATGACATTCTGATTAACAAACTAGCTAAAAGTGGGCTAGATGGAACAACTATTAGGTGGATTCACAGTTTGCTACAGAATCGGACTCAAAGAGTACTTATCAATGGAACCTTCTCAAACTGGGGAGACGCAACGAGTGGGGTACCGCAGGGCTCAGTCCTGGGCCTAGTGCTCTTCAACATTTTTATTAATGATTTGGAAAGGGGGTGCAGGGAATGCTGATCAAATTTGCAGATGACACAAAATTGGGTGAGATAGCTAATACCCTAGAAGACAGAAACAAACTTCAAAGTGATCTTGATAGGCTGGAGTGCTGGGCTGAAAACAACAGGATGAAATTTAATAGGGATAAATGCCAAATTCTACATTTAGGAAATAGAAACCAAATGCACAGTTACAAGATGGGGGATACTTGGCTCAGCAATACTACAAACAAGAAGGATCTTGGAATTGTTGTAGATCACAAGCTGAATAGGAGCCAACAGTGCGATATGGCTGCAAGAAAGGCCAATGCTATTTTGGGCTGCATTAATAGAAGTATAGCTTCCAAATCACGTGAGGTACTGGTTCCTCTCTATTCGGCCCTGGTTAGGCTTCATCTAGAGTATTGCGTCCAGTTCTGGGCTCCACAATTCAAGAAGGATGCAGACAAGCTGGAGCGTGTTCAGAGGAGGGCAACCAGGATGATCACGGGTCTGGAAACAAAGCCCAATGAAGAGAGACTGAAAGAACTGGGCATGTTTAGCCTGGAGAAGAGAAGGCTGAGGGGAGACATGATAGCACTCTTCAAATACTTAAAAGGTTGTCACACAGAGGAGGGCCAGGATCTCTTCTTGATCCTCCCAGAGTACAGGACACAGAATAACGGGCTCAAGTTAAAGGAAGCCAGATTCCGGCTGGACATCAGGAAAAACTTCCTGACTGTTAGAGCAGTACAACAATGGAATCAGTTACCTAGGGAGGTTGTGGCCTCTCCCACACTAGAGGCCTTCAAGAGGCAGCTGGACAACCCTCTGTCAGGGATGCTTTAGGGTGGATTCCTGCCTTGAGCAGGGGGTTGGACTCGATGGCCTTGTAGGCCCCTTCCAACTCTGCTATTCTATGATTCTATGATTCTATTATTTGTACTTAATCAGTCTGGGCCCAAAGCGGGTCGGGATCGGGCCGAAGCAGTTTGAAGCAGGTCAGGATCATGCAAAGCCCTTTGGATCGCTTCCGCCTGGTCCAGACAGCTGCCTGCCCAGCCATATGGACCCATCTGGAGCACCCACAGCTGCAGCCATCACCATCACCCCCCCCCCCAAAAAAAATCATTGTGCAGATGGTGGCAATCAGGCCATCAAGTATGCAACGTTACAGGAATAAATAGCCTACTTATGCCTGTAACATTCTATATATGATGGTGTGATGGCTGCAATTGGCACAGCTTTCGATTTCCAGGAGGGAAAATGGCAACGGCTGTGGATGCAGGTGCTCCCATTGAATCCAGGTAAGGTTAAGGGACTTGCTCAACTCAGGGCGTGTGTGTAGTGAGGCTCAGCAAGGGTGGTGGCCTGATTCGGATGTCCAAATCTCACTTTGGAGCCAAAGTCTGAAGCAGTTTGGACAGGGTCCGAATCAGGCCGAGGTGGGTCGGAGCAGGTTTGGAAGCTCCGAATCAGCCTCCGAAGCAGGTTGGGGTCCTCTCTGCATAGCCCTATTTTTAACTAGAAGGCTTTCTTAAGTTAATCCTGGTATCCGAGTAAGCACCATTTGCCTCATTCTTCTGTTCCTTATGAGCAATTACATCTGCATCTCTATTATTTGTTGCCAATGGGTAAGCATTTGAGGGAGATGGTGGGAAGAGAAGCACCAGGGGTAAAAAGCAATCCTGTGATTGTACATACGAATGGATTGACTCCAAGGAATAGGAAGAGCCTTGGATAAATTCCTTGAAGTAAAGGCTAACCATGGCTACTAGCCCTGATGGTTGTGTGCTATCTCCAGTATTCGAGGCAGTAAGCCTGTGTGCACCAGTTACTGGGGAACATGGGTGGGAGGGTGCTGTTGCACCATGTCCTGTTTGTTGGTCCCAGGCTGATGGCTGTTTGGCCACTGCGTGAACAGAGTGCTGCATAGATGGACCCTTGGTCTGATCCAGCATCCAGCACTTCTTATGTTCTTAATAGGGGTGTGCACAGACCCCCCGCTCCGCTCTGCGCCGCTCCGCCCATAGTCCGCTCCTCTTTGCCGCGGAGCACCGGCTCCGAATCGGAGCTCTGCAGTGGAGGGGAGTGGCGCCAGGTAAGGCCCCCTCCCTCCTATCCCTTACCTGCATCCGTCTGCGGTCCCTCAGCTTCTTCAATTGAGCCATACCAAATTTGAAACAGATATGTTCATCCATTGATTTTTAGGAATTTTTTTAAAATTTGAGGATTTAAATTTTTAAAAATATATATGTTACTTTACTCCAGCAAAGGAGATCGTTACCTTGTTGTGGTGCTGGAGCTTGAGCACCTCAAGGAGGCCATGAGCTAAACCGTGAAGGGACACCCAAGACGGGAAGGTCATGGTAGAGAGGTCAGACTAAATACGATCCCTGGGGAAGGTAATGGCAACCCACCCCAGTACTCTTGCCATGAAAACTAAATGGATCAGTACAACCAGAGATATGTCGGTATACCATCGGAAGATGGGACCCCCAGGTCAGAAGATGGTCAAAATGCTACTGGGGAGGAACAGAGGATAAGTTCAACTAGCCCCAGACGTGATGACGCAGCTAGCTCAAAGCCGAAAGGACGGCTAGCGGCCGATGGTGCTGGTGGTGAACGACGAATCCGATGTTCTAAAGGTCAACACACCATAGGAACCTGGAATGTAAGATCTATGAGCCAGGGCAAATTGGACATGGTTATTGGTGAGATGTCAAGATTAAAAATAGATATATTGGGTGTCAGCGAACTGAAATGGACCGGAATGGGCCACTTCACATCAGATCAGCACCAGATCTACTACTGTGGACAAGAGGATCACAGAAGAAACGGAGTAGCCTTCATAATTAATAATAAAGTGGCTAAAGCAGTGCTTGGATACAATCCAAAAAATGATAGAATGATCTCAATTCGAATTCAGGGTAAGCCATTTAACATCACAGTGATCCAAATATATGCCTCAACCACAGATGCTGAAGAAGCAGATCAGTTCTATGAGGATCTGCAGCACCTACTGGATAATACACCAAAAAGAGATGTTATTTTCGTTACAGGAGACTGGAACGTTAAGGTGGGGCAGGGGGTCCAACAAAGAGATAAAAAGCCCAATGAAGAAGACCCTCCATCTTCCTTGGTGGTGTCTGCGTATGTCAATACAGCTATAAACCAGTAGTGTAGATCTAGCCGTAGGGCATAGCTACACCATGCCTTATCCTGGGGATCACCCCGGGATCCTCCCTGTGCATTCACATGACGCACAAGGCATTGCGGGAGCAGGGAGGGATAATCCCTCCCTTTCTCCGGGATATCAGCAGAGCCTTTCCCCCCACTTTTTCCATGGTCTCGGGATGATCCTTGAGACCACGGAACATGTGGGCAGGCGTTGCAAGTTGTCCTGGCTCCTCATGAGTAACCGCAAGGATCCAGGAGCCGGGCATGGGGCACAGAGCTCCTCAATAGCTCTGTGCCCATTGGGGGTGGGGTAGGGTGAGCGGGGATATTTTTTTTTTTAAAAAAAGCTCACATTTTTTGCTTGAGTGCTCATGCGCTCCGTCTCCAAAAAACAAAATGGCTGGTGCAATGTCCTCATCCTCCTAGGATGTTGCGCGTTGCATGTATACAGAGGGGGAGATCTTGCGATAATCATATCGCGAGATACTCCTTCCTCTGTCACGCTAGACCTGGTAGGTCTACCCATGGCTGTAGTTAAAAATTAAGACCGGAAGTGGCTACATATACACAACTTGACAAGACAAGCTTGAAAGGTTAGATACCTGCCATCATCATCATCATCATCATCATCATCAATCTTCCTGAATCTCCCCACTCCCTACATGGACGGAGGGTTTCACAGTCTGGTGGAACTGCTGGACAGGCTCTCTCCTCTGTTGCTGGGAGGCATAACCGAGACTTCTCTGCTAAGGGTGAGGACAGAGCATCCTGGGTTGATCACATGGGAATCCCAGCCAATCAGCAAATACTATTGAAGACTTTCAGAGTAATTATTGAAAAACCGAGTGCTTAATAATGCTTCCAAACAATTTGTGAAAAGCCCTCCAGCCCAAACTCGCTTTGATGCATCTCTGGGATCTATTTACTGGTTCCCTCGACGGGTCTTGCAGTCAGGGCCGGCGCTGCCATAGAGGCCAGTTAGGCGGCCACCTAGAGCACCAAGGTAAGGGGGCGCCGAACGGCGTGCCTGGAAGTCACCCTCCCACGCCCAGAGCTGCTCTGGCCAAGTGAGGGCAGCTTCCGGGTGCGCCGTTCTGAAGCCTTCCACCCCCCACCCCCCAGCGTCCCTGGCTTGGCTTCAGCTGGGCACCTGCCCAGCAGCCAAAGCCAACCCAGGACACTGGGGGGTGGGGGCGGGCGGATGGCTCCACATTCTAACTTCCGGTGCGCGCCGGATGTCAGAACATGGAGCCGTCTGACCGCCCTCCCCCAGCTTCCTGTCTTGGCTTCGGCTGGGCCCTCCCAGCCAAAGCCAAGCCAGGATGGTGGTGGTGGGGGGAACGGATGGCTCCACATTCTGACTTCCGGCACGCACTGGACGTCAGAACGTGGAGCCGTCTGACTGACCTCCCCCAGTGTCCTAGCTTGACTTCGGCTGGGCCCTCCCAGCCAAAGCCAAGCCAGGATGGTGGTGGTGGGGGGAACGGATGGCTCCACATTCTGACTTCCGGCATGCACTGGACGTCAGAACGTGGAGCCGTCTGACTGACCTCCCCCAGCGTCCTGGCTTGACTTCGGCTGGGCCCTCCCAGCCAAAGCCAAGCCAGGATGCTGGGGGGTGGGGGCGAACAGATGGCTCCACATTCTGACTTCTGGCACACACTGGACGTCAGAACGTGGAGCCATCTGACTGACCTCCCCCAGCTTCCCGGCTTGGCTTCAGCTGGGCCCTCCCAGCCAAAGCCAAGCCAGGACGGTGTGTGTGTGTGTGTGGTGGAACGGACGGCTCCACGTTCTGACTTCCAGGCACGCTTGCAGTCATGGGAAATTGCCTAGATTGCTAATGTAATGATATGGTGATACACAATCAAATAAATCCCATCCAATTCATTTGATACAATTGTTATTTCCCCTCCTGACAAGTATTTGAAGAGCCCTCCCACCTGAGCACTACACGAGGGTTGTTTATGCTCCTGTTTCATGTGGAAGAGAAAAAGCCCCTTGAATTCCTTGGCAGGTGCCGTTAGTGCTCAACGGGAAGCCATAATGGGGAAAGTGCAGAGTGCAAAGAAGACAACAGCATTTTGATGTCAATGCATGTTTATGGCACCTTTGGCCCGAAGTTGGCATCTTTTGAAGTGGTGCTGAGCAATGATTTACCAATGCCGCAGAAGGACACAGAGAATGTTCTCGCGGTGGGTTGGGAGCTTGTAAA
This sequence comes from Elgaria multicarinata webbii, assembly GCF_023053635.1. Taxonomy (NCBI): domain Eukaryota; kingdom Metazoa; phylum Chordata; class Lepidosauria; order Squamata; family Anguidae; genus Elgaria; species Elgaria multicarinata. The sequence continues at coordinate 110,942,283 of NC_086177.1, read as the reverse complement.
AACGGGATGTTTATGGAGGTTTAGGTGGCCCTCGGCCCTTTTAAAACTTTTTTGGCACGGCTTGTGGATGTGAGATGTCGAATTCCTGTACAAGTCGACATATTGTCAAACCGTCCTTCTATAAACGAAATGTCATTTAAAGGACACTTTCAAAAATATCCCTGCAGGGCAGTTCCCTTCATCTGCTAAACGCTCCACTGATACCTCACTTCAGGAAACAAAAGTTTGCCATAGTCTTCTTGAAGACAGAACCACGAAGATGACATTGTGAGGGAGATCAGGATTACAATGAGAGCTTGGGAAGATAAATACCACATAAAGTCGGTGCAATTATTCAGAATACTGCACATACATTGCCATACCTAATTAAATAAATAAATGGCAAGACTTCTTACTTTGAGCGTCATCAGACAGGGGAAAATCACGTTTGCTTACCGTCGTTTCTCCGCCCTCACGTTTGTCCCTCATTACTTCCTTTTTTGAAAGGGGAAGTAAACAACGTGCACATGGCCCATGCAGTGGGCTGTTTTCATCGCGCTGCTTCTCCTGCATATAGCAGGGGACAGCAGCAAGTTCCGTCTTTAGAAATAAGTTGGACATGCTGGGGTGTTGTTCTTGTTGTTGTTCTTTTTGTTGCACAAAGAAGGCTAGGAAGGACAGGAGGTGTGCAGCAGGCTTTCTCCGCTGTGGCACCCCGGCTGTGGAACAAGCTCCCCAGAGAGGTTTGGCTGGCACCTACACTGTACTCCTTTCGTCGCCAGCTGAAGACCTTTTTATTTTCTCAGTATTTTAACACCTATTAACTTAAATTTAAACTTTGCTGCCATATTTTAACCTCTATCAAATTTTGCTGTGCGGTTCTATCCTGGTTGTGCTTTTTATATTGTATTTTGTATTTGTGTTTTCAGACTGTAGGTTGTTTTATTATGCTCTTCATGATTTTAATTTTTGTGAACCGCCCAGAGAGCTTCAGCTATTGGGAGGTATAAAAATGTAATAAATAAATAAATAAATAATAAAATGAGAGGGATCTGTGAAAATCCGTGAGTCCCCAGTAACAAGCGTGTAATAAAACGCTCATCTGATGGAGCTCTAAGTGGCCTATCACTCCAACTAACATTCTGCACGATGAGGCTACTTTAACCTACTACAAAGGATTTTTGTTTCCGGATTAGGATTACAAAACAAACTAAACACCTGTGTGGAAGATGTACAGGAGGAGTAAGTAGGAATTGTTTACATGTGGTTCTCGATCCTCCCAGAGTGCAGGACGCGGAATAATGGGCTCAAGTTAAAGGAAGTCAGATTCCAGCTGGACATCAGGAAAAACGTCCTGACTGTTAGAGCAGTACGACAATGGAACCAGTAATCTAGGGAGGTTGTGGGCTCTCCCACACTAGAGGCATTCAAGAGGCAGCTGGACAACCCTCTGTCAGGGATGCTTTAGGGTGGATTCCTGCATTGAGCAGGGGGTTGGACTCGATGGCCTTGTAGGACCCTTCCAACTCTGCTATTCTATGATTCTATGATTCTATGGTTCATCCTGCACTGAGCAAATGACCTTCAAGACCCCGTCCAACTCTATACTTCTATGTGGATGGAATTGGTTGCCACTGACAACTATTCAGCTCGAAGGTAGTGGTGAAGATGGAGATTCCTACAGCCTAGGTTACCACACCCTGTGCATATTGCCTAAAGAATGCATCCATTCAGGGCGTGGTTCTTAACTTGGAATTTTCCAGCATTTTGGAGCTGGTGCTAGATGGACAAACATTTGCCCTGGTCAGTTCCTAAATTCTCTGGTAGGTGCACAAATAAAATGAGATATAAAAATCAATAAAACAGGCATGAAATCTAAGGGCAGAATCTTATGCATGTTTAGACAGCATAGCTGTTTGGGGAATTCTGGAAACTGAAGGCCATATTTTTGTTTAGACATGCATAGGATTGCACTTTAGACAGTTAAAAACAGCAGTATAACAAAATGAGGAACAGAAAACAATAGTGCAGTTTTAAAAAGCAAATAATAATAATAGTAATAATAATAATAATAATAATAATAATGGGAAAATATTTTATACCACCCTGGGGAAAGGATAGGATAAATATTGAATAATTCACAGCGCAATCCTATGCATGAATCCTCAGAAGTAAGCTACATAGGGTTCCACAGAAGCAGGTAAGTGTGTAGGTTTGCAGAGCAAACCAAAGAAGACAAGGTGGGAACTCTCAACAGAGGGTTCATCTACACCAAGCAGGATATTCCACTATGAAAGTGGTATGAAAGCAGTATATAAAAGGCAGGAGCCACACTACTGCTTTATAGTGGTATTGAAGTTCACTGACAACTGTTGGGGCCCATTGACACAGACCATATACCGCTTTCATACTGCTTTCATAGTGTTATATCGTGCTTTGTGCAGATGTGTCAATGGGCCCCAGCAGTTGTCAGTGCACTTAAGTACCACTATAAAGCAGTAGTATGGCTCCTGCCTTTTATATACTGCTTTCATACCGCTTTCATAGTGGAATATCCTGCTTGGTGTAGATTAGGGTGACTATATGAAAAGGAGGACAGGGCTCCTGTATCTTTAACAGGAATGTAGAAAAGGAAATTTCAGCAGGTGTCAATTGAAGAGGGTGAAATTCTCTCTTCATCACAACAGTTAAAGCTGCAGAAGCCCTGCCCTCTTTTGTATCTGGCCACTCTACTATAGCTAGTGTAGCTTTAACTGTTGTGATGAAGAGGGAAGTTCACCCTCTTCAATTGACACCTGCTGCAATTCCCTTTTCTACAGTCCTGTGAAAGATACAGAAGCCCTGTCCTCCTTTTCATATGGTCACCCTAGTAGATGAGCTCAAAGATGTAAGACCAGAGCATCAAGGGCGATGAAAAGTGGGCTAACATAATCACTTTGTAAGGCTCATAATGCTATTATAAATCAAAATATATTCACACAATTACATGTACATATCACACTGTCTGAATAGAGTGAGAGAGAACATGCTATTAGCTTTACAGCTCAAATAATCATATGTAGAAACGGTCAAAACAATGATTTTTATTTACATAACAGGCTTCACAGCTCTAATGAGAGACATCAAAACAACGGCCAATACAATACAATTATATTTGTATTGTAACTTCGGAAAGTGTTGTTGTTTCTGTTCTTTTCACTGTAGATTTGCGTTGCAGCCATTTTTATTATGTGATAAAAATAGGGATATTAGTATTAAACATAAATTACAATTCAAGGTTGATTAAGGATTAAACCATAAAAACTGAATTGAATATACATTTTCGTTAGTATCCATGTTTCATTGGTCCCTCTCCCCAACACCATATATATATATATATATATATATATATACACCAACACAGGCAAACCTTTCAAAAATTATCATGAAGGAGACGGCAGAGGTGTACTGCCACCTGATAAACACTTTTTTTATTTAGGAAACCATTTCCCCCAAATTTTAATCCCAAATTTTAATGCTGCATTGTGTGTATATATGCCTCTGCTTTTTATATTATTTGTATTTTGTGTTATTTGTTGTTATTCATTTTGTTTGGTGGATTTTATGCTGGGGAATGCTGGGAGTTAAAGCACTTTTCTTCCTATCTAAACATGCATAGTGATCCACCCTAATGTGCCTGGTGTGAAGTTTTCTGAGAGCATAATAATAATAATAATAATAATAATAATAATAATAATAATAATAATAATAATAATAATAGAAATGTCCAAAAGGATAGATGTAATTTTAATTAGTATTTTGCCACATTTTCAGAATATTTAAATAATGTTTTTTTTTAAAAAAATAGAAACCAAGTTGTCTAAGGCCATAGCTAGACTTAAGGTTTATCCCAGGACTGTCCTGGAGTCAAACCTGTTCATTTAAGTGCCACACAGGGCATCCAGCGCTCAGGCAGGGACGAACCTGGGATTATTATTATTATTATTTATTTATATAGCGCCATCAATGTACATGGTGCTGTACAGAGTAAAACAATAAAATAGCAAGACCCTGCCGCATAGGCTTACATTCTAATAAAATCATAATAAAACAATAAGGAGGGGAAGAGAATGCACCAAACAGACAGAGGGGAGAGTAAAACTAACAGTATAAAAGTCAGAACAAAATCAAGTTTTAAAAGCTTTAGGAAAAAGAAAAGTTTTTAGCTGAGCTTTAAAAGCTGCGATTGAACTTGTAGTTCGCAAATGTTCTGGAAGAGCGTTCCAGGCGTAAGGGGCAGCTGAAGAAAATGGACGAAGCCGAGCAAGGGAAGGAGAGACCCTTGGCAGGTGAGAAACGTGGCATCAGAGGAGCAAAGAGCACGAGCGGGGCAATAGTGTGAGATGAGAGAGGAGAGATAGGAAGGAGCTAGATCCTGGGATAAACCTTAGGTCTAGCTATGGCCTAAGTTTTTTTTATTATTACTAAAAACAGTCATACTACCCTTAAACAAATCGATGGTGTGACCACACTTAGAATACTGTGTACAGTTCTGGTCACCACACCTAAAAAAGGATATTATAGAGCTGGAAAAAGTGCAGAAAAGGGCAGCTAAAATGATCAAGGGGCTGGAGCATCTGCCCTACGAGGGAAGGTTACATCAACTGGGATTGTTTAGCTTGGAGAAGAGGAGGCTGAGGGGAGACAGGATAGAGATGTACAAATTTATGCAGGGTGTGGAGAATGTGGACAGGGAGACATTTTTCTCCCTCTCTCAAAATACTAGAACCCAATGGGGTTATCCCATGAAACTGATTGGTGGGAGATCCAGGACAAATAAAAGGAAGTATTTCTTCACACAGCGTAGAGTTAAATTATGGAACTCACTACCACAAAATGTAGTGATGGCCACCAATCAGGATGGCTTTAGAAGGGGGTTGGATAAGTTCCTGGAGGCAAAGGCTATCCATGGCTGCTAGCCCTGATGACTGTGGCCGTTGCTAGACGCAAGGTCTATCCCAGGATCATCCCGGGTTTGTCCATGCCTGAGCGCTGGATGCCCTGTGTGGCACTTAGATGAACAGGTTTGACCCCAGGACAATCCTGGGATAAACCTTAGGTCTAGCTACGGCCTGTGTGCTATCTGTCCAGTATTCGATGCAATAAGCCTGTGTGCACCAGTTGCTGGGGGACATGGGTGGGAGGGTGCTGTTGCACCATGTCCTGCTTGTTCATCCCTGGCCGATGGCTGGTTGGCCACTGTGCGAATAGAGTGCTGGGGTAGACGGACCCTTGGGCCACAGCTAGACCTAAGGTTTATCCTGGGATCATCCAGGGTTCGCCCCTGCCTGAGCACTGGATCCCCTGTGTGTCACCTAGATGAACAGGTTTGACCCCTGGACCATCCAGGGATAGACCTTAGGTCTAGCTATGGCCTGGGTCTGATCCAGCCTCAGGGCTCTTCCGATGTTCTTCAGCTGCCTTTATCCTTGGCGAAGCTGCTCCACTTGCTCCTGTGAGAAACCATCGCGCCACTCACGGAGGACGATGATTTAATTTTATGAATGAAAACCTCCGACTTTCCATTGGCCAAGGCAGCCATACACAGAGAGCGGGACTGAGCCGAGCTCCAACGCTTTGCATGCTGGCCTTGGTAGTTCCCACTGCCTCCTCGCCCAGAGCAAGCGCGGAGGCCGAGAACTACAGCCAATGAGACGCCGCGCAGCTGGGACGGGGGCGGGGCCGAGGCGGCTGTCAACACACATACACACCTCCGCGCAGGCGCAGGGCGGCGTCGCCTTCCAGCCTGGGCTGTTCCCAAACTCCGTTACGCACACGCGCTGTTGGGGCAGGTGAGGAGCTGCGCGCGCAGTGGAACCCTTTGCAATGGGGGGGGGGGTTGCATGAGTTATGCCCCCCCCAGCTCTCTTCTCTCTTTCTCCCCCATGGCTGGAAAGTGGGGGGGGTGGTGGAGGTAAAAGGGGGTGCCCTGCAACAGCAGTGCAAAAGGGAACCTGTTTCTCCAAGGGGCTGCAGATGTCTCTGGCCTTTGCTAGGGGGGCTGAGAGTGGCTGGGGAGGGGGGTGGCCCAGCTGAGACCAAGCTTCCCCACCCTGGGGCCCTCCACAGATCATTTTGGACTCCAACTCCCATCAGCCCCAGACAGCATGGGCCAATGCTGTGGAATGCTGGGAGTTGGAGTCAAACACATCTGGAGGGCACCAGGTGTTGTGGGCCTGGGGTGGGGTTAAAGGCTGTTCTAGTCAAATGCTATTTTGGGCTGCATTAACAGAAGTATAGCTTCCAAATCATGTGAGGTGCTGGTTCCTCTCAATTCAGCCCTGGTTGGGCCTCATCTAGAGTATTGCGTCCAGTTCTGGGCTCCACAATTCAAGAAGGACGCAGACAAGCTGGAGCGTGTTCAGAGGAGGGCAACCAGGATGATCAGGGGTCTGGAAACAAAGCCCTATGAAGAACTGGGCATGTTTAGCCTGGAGAAGAGAAGATTGAGGGGAGACATGAGAGCACTCTTCAAATACTGAAAAGGTTGTCACACAGAGGAGGGCGAGGATCTCTTCTCGATCCTCCCAGAGTGCAGGACACGGAAGAACGGGCTCAAGTTAAAAGAAGCCAGATTCCAGCTGGACATCAGGAAAAACTTCCTGACTGTTAGAGCAGTACGACAATGGAATCAGTTACCTAGGGAGGTTGTGGGCTCTCCCACCCTAGAGGCCTTCAAGAGGCAGCTGGACAACCCTCTGTCAGGGATGCTTTAGGGTGGATTTAAGTCTCATGAATCCTTACGGACGCAGTGGTTTGATTCTGCCGGGGTCCAAAGCGCCCTCTTTTCTAAGCCTTTCGGAGAGGCGAGCTTGTGTGTACCCTTACACACGCAATAACACCCCCGTGCTGCTCCGTGTCACCCTCTTTTTGCGCTATGGCAGTTATTGTGAACTGCCCCCCCACAGGGCTTTAGCTATCGGGAGGTCTAGAAATATAATAAATACATATTTTATTATTGTTTATATACCGTATTTCTTTGATTGTAAGACGCACACTAATTCCAGTACCACCAACAGAAAAAAAAAAGCTTTGATTCTAAGAATAATAATCGCACCCGTGATTCTAAGATGCGCCCCGTTTTTAGAGATGTTTATATGGGAACAAATGTGCGTCTCAGAATCAAAGAAATACGGTATTTGGTATGTATTACGTGTTTATTATTATTATCTTTATATTTATCTTTCTACCGATTTGCAATTGATGGATTGGATTGGATTTGTGCCCTGCCTTTCTACCGAGAAAAATGGCGCTCAAGGCGGCTATGGTTGAGGCCTTGGGTATCCCTGACGGGTTGTATTCGTGGTTTTAATGTTCGCGTGATCGGGATGTGTTTGTGTGTTGCACGGCGTAGCACATGGTAAGTTGTGGTATAGTGTTGCAAGGGCGAAATTACGCAAGTCTTTTGGCTTGCCTGCTCTTCTGTCTCCTCCGTGGTTTTAAGAAAAAGATCAGAAGCTTCTGTTTTTACTTCTGAACTAACCACAAGCCCAGTGTTACGTCCGCACTTGGGGAACTGTGATTTGTTTGAACTCTTCTTACTTGAAACAAACCAAAATGGAACCAGGGCTCATTTCCATAACTCTAAACAATGGTTTAGTGTCCCATGTGAATTGGGTCTTTATCTTAGAGTTTAATGCTGTGATTTTCCCTCTCCCCCACTGTATGTTGTTTTAAGTGCACTGTTTTGGCAGCAAAGCAGCCTTTTAATTTCAAAATTTAATAAATATTAATGATTACCCTGAATCCTCTACTGGAAGAATGCTTCTCTGATTGCATATGTTGGGCATAAAAAAGCTGTTGAGCTGAGGGCATCTTTAGATTCCTGTTCAACAATTCCCTTGTTGGTGTTACGCTGCAATCATGTGACTCGTGGTGATGTCACTTGGGAGTAGATCATCCGTGGTGCCCATCTGGGTGATCTCATACACTCCTGTTTTTATGCTCTCTCTAACTACATGAGCTCAGTTCTCAGCGTTTAGATATTTACTCTGCAAGCAGACATGTCCTCTGCATTTTATAAAAATAAACTGCCCTGCTCAATATCTGCCCACCAGCCCTCCTTCTGAACATAAAATAAAATCTGGACTCTTAAATTGTCTCATGTAGTCACAAGCACTTGTGCAAAGACACATGGGCTTCCATGAGCATAAAGAGGACTAGAACCTTGATAGTTTTTTTTCCGTTTGTTTTAAAGTAAGCTGAGGTTCTCGGAATGCTGAATCGTTGCTCAAAGGTTTTGTGCTTATGATGGCAGAGTTGCAGCACACCTCCTGCCTGTTGGGGCTATACCACATTTCAGTCATTCTGGAATCTCTTATGATGCCGTATAGCGGGGACGTTGTGGGCATCTTTCATTCTGCCATCTGCTCTTCCGTCTCCACAGGGCTTGTGCAGGAAAGACCGCTCATGGGTTCAGCCTGAGGTCATGAATTGGGGATTCTCTGACTCTGTTCCAGTGTCCTGGGTGTGGTTTCCGGTTTCGCCGCACTACACCCACAAGATAAGCTCTTAAGGTTATGCTTACCTCCAGCACATGCAGGCAAAATGTGCTATCTAATCAAGCAACCGGTGGTGTTCTCTGCTGCAACTGATCCCTCCACTTTTGATTTCGTTTATGTCTGATCACCATGTGGATTTAATGCAGTGTGTGAGTGTTCAATTTGTAATGATTGTGCGGTGTTATTCTTCGGGTTAGTGAACCATTTCTCTTGGAGAAATGAATGCTAGGTTTGTATAGGGTGACCCTATGAAAAGGAGGACAGGGCTCCTGTATCTTTAACAGTGGCATAGAAAAGGGAATTTTCTGCAGAGAACGTGTATATACAGAGAACGTGGTGAAATTTCATCTTCATCACAAAAATTAAAGCTGCAGAAGCCCTGCCCTCTTGAACAGATACAAAAGAGGGCAGGGCTTCTGCAGCTTTAACTGTTATGATGAAGAGGAAATTTCACCAGGTCTCCATATATACAAATGACACTTGCTGAAATTCCCTTTTCAATACAACTGTTAAAGATACAGGAGCCCTGTCCTCCTTTTCATATGGTCACCCTAGGTTTGTACAGAAGGAAATTTCCTCTGCCCTACCCCCTACAAAAACTAATATACTTAAAGAAAAAGTAATCCAAAGTCGTTACCAACACTTGCACAACTGGAAACATTATATAAAGTAAGCAAATATGCATTGATTTGCTCCTTTAATTATATTTTCACAGGAAGGATACAAATATTGAAGATAATATATCTCCTTTGTATGCTTTACTCAACCTCCAGTAATAGTAGAGTGGTGCAAGAGTTCTGCCTTATTAATTTCATTTCATTTCATTTCTATACCGCCCAATAGCCGAAGCTTTCTGGGCGGTTCACAAAAATTAAAACCATGAAGAGCATTATAAAACAACCAACAATTTAAAAACACAAATACAAAATACAATATAAAAAGCACAACCAGGATAAAAGCACACAGCAAAAATTGATATAGTTTAAAATATGAAATTAAAACAGCAGAGTTTAAATTTAAGTTAAATTAGGTGTTAAAATACTGAGAAAATTAAAAGGTCTTCAGCTGGCGACGAAAGGAAAACAATGTAGGCGCCAAGGGAACCTCTCTGGGGAGCTCGTTCCACAGCCGGGGTGCCACAGCAGAGAAGGCCCTCCCCTTGGTAGCCACCTGCCTCACTTCCTTTGGCAGGGGCTCACAGAGAAGGACCCCTGTGGATGATCTTAAGGTCTGGGCAGGCACATATGGGAGGAGGCGTTCCTTCAAATAACCTGGCCTCAAGCCGTTTAGGGCTTTGAATGTTAATACCTGGCACAGACGTCTTTTCCCCATACCTTAACATCTATCTTTGCAGTCCTCAGGGCTAGAACCTTGCTTTTTATTTATTTTTAAGTAAGCTGAGTTTCTCTGAATGCTGAATTGTTCGTTGCGCGAGGTTTTGTGTTTATGATGGTGGAGTTGCAGCATTTATGCCTGGTAGATTTATTTGTGGAGGTGGGAGATCCCTGTTTGTTTCAAAGGAGAACCCTTCTCCTTTAACATGTTGGGGGAAAAATACTTCTCACATGACCCTTGGCCTGCTCCATAGCTATGTGCTGGTTTCTGGATTTCACAACAGTTGCTGCCATTTGAGCATCTGTTTTTGAGCCTGATAAAGTCATGAAACAACACGACCTGGACTTGGAAGGACATCATTTAGTGGAAAGGGTTCAATTCGGAGTCCAGCAGCACTGATTCTGATCATAACATCTATACCACAAAACACATTCCCTCTCCCCAGGAATCCCTTAGAACGGTAGTGCACGGATGGAGAATTGAGAACTAATAAGAACACTTAGTGTTCATATTTTAATGGCTCAAAACACTTCAGAATGTAAGCAACACTATTATCTTGTCCACCATCCTGTTCACACAGTAGCCAACCAGCTGCCCACAGAAAACCCACAAGCAGGAGTAGTGCAAAAGGAACCTCCTGCCCATGTTCCCCAGCAACTGGTGTGTATGGGCATATTGCTTCTCTTACTGGAGGTAGTATAGGCCATCAGGATGAGTAGCCATTGATAGCAGGGTGGCTAAAATTCAATGTTTTTTTTTAAAATTGATTTTTTAAAATTTAAATCGGTTTTTTTTATTTAAATCGGATTTTTTTTTAATAAAATGCTTTTTGAGGAAAAATCTATGTAAAGATGGTTTTCTATTTAAGATACATTATAGTCCAAAGGTTATTCATCATGAAATAAGGATTAGTTTTTAATTATGTAGCATGAGGCTGTACATTCATGCAATGTTTAAATTTTTGGGTAAATGAATTCCATTAATCCATTCACAATGTCATGCTCTTCCAGAGGTTTCTGTAAGATTATTGGGCATTTTTTTTAATCTAGAAGATATTATCACAGCTGTTTGGTTTTACAGTTCTCAAAAGTGTGAATTTGTGTCTGCAAAGATCACAATCCCATTGTTCCTTTGCAAATATATGAACACAGAAGCAACACCTTACCTCTTAAGTGCAAAAAATTACCTCTTAAGTGCAAAAAATTCAATGAATAGAGTGCACTTTGGGGGGGGGAGTCACATGATTAAATCGACTCTTTCTGAGTAGTGATTTAAATCAAATTGATTTAACTCAAATCCACCCTGTTTTATTTTTATTTACTTATTTATTACATTTTTATACCGCCCAATAGCTGAAGCTCTCTGGGCGGTTTACAAAAATTAAAACCATAATAAAACATCCAACAGTCTAAAAACACAAATACAAAATACAGTATAAAAAGCACAAGCAGGATAAAACCACGCAGCAGAAATTGATATAAGATTGAAATACAGAATTAGAACAGTAACATTTAAATTTAAGTTAAAATTAAGTGTTAAAATACTGAGAGAATAAAAATGTCTTCTGCTGGCGACGGAAGGAGTACAGTGTAGGCGCCAGGCGGACCTCTCTGGGGAGCTGATTCCATAGCTGGGGTGCCACAGCGGAGAAGGCCCTCCTCCTAGTAGCCACCTGCCTCACTTCCTTTGGCAGGGGCTCACGGAGAAGGGCCCCTGTGGATGATCTTATGGTCCAGGCAGGTACCTTAAAGGATCAAAAGTCTTCAGAATGTAAGAAAAACCATTATCTAGTCCAACGTCCTGTTCACACAGTAGCCAACCAGCTGCCCACGGGAAACCCACAAGCAGGACATGAGTTGCAACAGCACCCTCCCACCCATGTTCCCCAGCAACTGGTGTACACAGGCGTATTGCTTCTCATACTGGAGGAAGCATAGGCATCAGGATGAGTAGCCGTTGATAGCCTTCTATTCCACAAATTTCTCCAGGCTCCTTCCAATTTCTCAAACACTTATCTTTCCCAGGCAAAAACCTAGTAAGGTACTTTGTGTTGTTACTTTCAGATTGCAAGTGTGTGTCTCTGTGTGTGTGTGTATATATGTGGGGGACGCCTTTTATGTTTCGGAGACAACAGTTAGTTCTCCCTACATGACAAATTCTAGAAAGGTAGGCATTCCAGTCCATTGTAACAAAAAGCACTGAAGTGCCTTGAGGTCTCTTAAAGCAGGGGTGGTCAGATCTTCAGACGTTTGGGACTTCAAACTGCAGCATTCCTGACCATTGGCCATGCTGACAAGGGCTTCTGGAAGTTGAAGTGCAAAACATCTGGAGCTCTGTTTTCTGCCCACCCCTGGCTTAAAGTCAAAACAAATGGGAATGCATGCTTTTGTGTCCCGGTCTGTTAAATGGAAGAAGTGTTAGCCTCGGACTGGAAGGTTAGTACAGAGAAGAAGAAGGTGTGAGAAGAGATGTGTGTGTGTGTTTGTGTTTTGCAGTGAGACCGAAAGACTAAGCAATACAAGAGATTATTATGCCCAATGCAAATGAAACTTGAAATCAGTCGGACATATAAAAGAGCCAATTGGAGTTGGTGTGGCCACTCCCAACTGGTGGTGAATTGGGAAAGTGTGGTTGATAGTGCAGGAAAGGGTATCTAAAATGATCAAAAGCTTGGAGCATCTCCCCGATGATGGAAAGTTACAACAGCTGGGATTGCTTAGCTTGGACAAAAGGAGGGTAAGAGGTGTAGAAAAGTATGCCTGGTGTGGAGAATGTGGACAGGGGGACATTTTTCTCCCTCTCTCAAAACACTAGAACCCATGAAGCTGATAGTGGGAGATTCAGGAGAGATAAAAGGAAGGAGTTCTTCACATAGGCTGTCACTTGAGGCTCACATGGCCTCGGTGGCACGGAGTGCAATCTTCCAACTCCGGTTGGTGGCCCAGCTATGTCCCTATTTGGACAGGGATAACCTAGCTTCAGTTGTCCATACTCTGGTAACCTCCAAATTAGATTACTGCAATGCCCTCTACATGGGGCAGCCTTTGAAGATGATTCAGAAGCTGCAGCTTGTGCAAAACGCAGCGGCCAGATTGATAACTCGAACAGGGAGGTTTGAGCATATAACACAGATTCTGGCCCGCTTGCATTGGCTGCCTATATGTTTCCGAGCGCAATTCAAGGTGCTGGTTTTAACCTATAAAGCCCTACATGGCTTGGGACTGCAATACCTGATGGGACGCCTCTCCCGACATGAACCTACCCGTACACTGCGCTCAACATCTAAGGTCCTCCTCCGAGTGCCTACTCCGAGGGAAGCTCAGAGGATGGCAACAAGGGAAAGGGCCTTTTCGGTGGTGGCCCCCAACTGTGGAATGATCTCCCCGATGAGGCTCGCCTGGCGCCAACACTGTTATCTTTTCGGTGCCAGGTCAAGACTTTTCTCTTCTCCCAGGCATTTTAACAGCATTTTAACAGCATTTAACAACGTTAAGTTTGTTTTTAATGGACCCTAGAATTGTTGTTTTTAAATGGATACTGTTGTTTTTATACTGTTGTTTTTATATTTCTGATGTTTTTTAAAAAACTTGTATACTTTTTAATGTTTACTATTTTTAACTGTTGTAAACTGCCCAGAGAGCTTCGGCTGTGGGGCGGTATATAAATGTAATAAATAAATAAATAAATAAATAGATAGTGAATTGGTAAATTATGGAATTTGCTGCAACAAGATATGGTGGCCACCAATTTGGATGGCTTTAAAAGGGGGCTAGACCAATTCCTGGAGAAAGCTATGGCTATTAATCTTGATGGCTCTGTGGTACCTTCATTATTAGAGGCAGTATTCCTATCTACACCTGTTGCTGGGGAGCATGGGTGGGAGGTTGCTATTGCACTGAGGTCCTTATGGCTTCTGTTCCTTATGTGAACAGAATGCCAGACTAGATGTACCCATGGTCTAATCCAGCATGGCCCTTCTTTCGTTCTTGGGGTATGTAAACTCCCGCAAAGGGACCATTCCTACTGAAAGTTTCTGATAGTGTCAAACTTGCAAAGGAATTCCAACTCCATGCTGGATCTCCTTTTGAAGCTGTTTTTACTGGAGCGTGGCACCTTTCCGTTATAGCAAGGCTGAAATGCTCCCTGTTGATTCCTGAATGTTAGCATTTCAATGTCCTATTTGCGTACACTTATTCTCTTGTGCGGTGGCAACCAATTAAAATGGTGGAAGGATACTGCTGCCACATACCCTGGCAGGGTGGCTGACGTTGAGGACTTGGCATAATGAGTCTTGAATAGAAACGGGATAGAGTTGGCACTAAAATTCGTTGTGGGGGTGAGTTTTTTGGGATTGAAACTCTTTTCAGTGGTCTATTAGGTTTATGAGTAGTTGCTTTAAGGCTTTTTTGTGGGGGTTATTTGAAAGTGATGGTAGGCCTTCCACCTGTGGCCTGTGAGGATGAAGTTTCCTCTCGATTCGGGCCTCGTTAGGCCTCATCTAGAGTATGGCATCCAGTTCTGGGCACCACACTTCAAGAATGACACAGACAAGCTGGAGCGTGTTCAGAGGAGGGCAACCAGGATGATCACGGGTCTGGAAACAAAGCCCTATGAAGAGAGACTGAAAGAACTGGGCATGTTTAGCCTGGAGAAGAGAAGGTTGAGGGGAGACATGAGAGCACTCTTCAAATACTTGAAACGTTGTCCCACAGAGGAGGGCCAGGATCTCTTCTCAGTCCTCCCAGAGTGCAGGACACGGAATAACGGGCTCAAGTGACAGGAAGCCAGAGTCCGGATGGACATCAGGCAAAACTTCCTGATTGTTAGAGCAGTACGACAATGGAACCAGTTACCTAGGGAGGTGGTGGGCTCTCCCACACTAGAGGCCTTCAAGAGGCAGCTGGACAGCCATCTGTCAGGGATGCTTTAGGGTGGATTCCTGCATTGAACAGGGGGTTGGACTCGATGGCCTTGTAGGCCCCTTCCAATTCTGCTATTCTATGATTCTAAGGATAATCCCCCAGGATAGGCTGTAGAACAGAAGTGGGGAAGCTGAGCTTCTCCAGATGATGTTGGCTTCGCTTTGGCCCCAGGTAGCATGTCCACTGTAAGGAATGATGGGAGTTGTAGTCCAAAAACATCTGGAAGTTTGCGGATTCCCATGGCTGCTGTAGATCGCTGAGGATGAAGGTCTGCAGATGATGGTAGGTATGCGCCATGATCCTGACCCTCCATACATTGGAGAATCATCCCAATTCACCTCTACTGTGTAAGCATCAATGCCTTGCCTTTCAACTCAGTTTGCCACATATAGTTTTTTTTTTTTAAAAGAAAACAATATCTCCATGGCATACCCATTTTAAAGACTATGCAGTAATTATAGCAAGGGCAGATACCACAAACAAGCAGAAGCCTGTGTTTTTCCCCATTTTCATACTGCCAAGCTAATGGGCCTCAGTCTTTGGATGGAAATGTTAGCCCAACGGCTTTTCCCAATCACACATATTGAGACTTCAAATAGTTGTTGTTGTTTTTGTTTTTGTTTTTGTTATTATTATTATTATATTTATTTCTGTCCCGCCTTTTGCCCAATACTGGGCCTCAAGGCAGCCTTACAAAATTCAAAACATACACATTTTAAAACCTAGGAAAAGAAATGTACAGAAATTAAAGATATATATTACAATATTAAAACATTAAACGTTTAAAATACATTTATTTATTTATTGCACTTATATACCGCTCCCATAGCCAGGGCTCTCTGGGCGGTTTACAGAAATTCTAAAATTAAAATGAAAACGAGAATACAAAATTTAAAATTCGAAAACACAGAACATACACACATAAAGCATTAAAACCCGTTAAAAAACCTAAACATGTGGGTGATTAAGATGTGCTGCCATATGCCTGGGCAAAGAGGAAAGTCTTAACCTGAAGCCGGAAAGATAGCAGCGTTGGTGCCAGGCGAGCCTCGTCAGGGAGATCATCCAGAGTCTGGGGGCCACCACTGAAAAGGCCCTGTCCCTCGTTGCCACACTCCAAGCCTCTCTCGGAGTAGGCACCCGGAGGAGGACCTTAGATGTTGAACGTAGTGACTGGGTATATTCATGTCGGGAGAGGCGTTCCGTCAGGTATTGTGGTCCCAAGCCGTGTAAGGCTTTATAGGTCAAAAGCAGCACCTTGAATTTGACTCGGAAACATACAGGCAGCCAGTGCAAGCGGATCAGAGCAGGTGTTATACGATCGAGTTTTCTGGTTCGCGCAATCAATCTGGGCGCTGCATTTTGCACCAGCTGCAGCTTCCGAACCGACTTCAAAGGCAGCCCTACGTAGAGTGCATTGCAATAATACATAACAATTTTACAAGTCCTTAACATAGATGGAGGACCAGATTATTCTCCAAAGGCCTACCAGAACAAAGAAGTTTTTGCCTGCTTCTGAAATAGTTGAATTTGGGGTTTTCTTTTTCTGCAAGCTTTCAGGCTCCCTTTTGATGCAACTCTGTCACGTCATGCCGTCAGCTCTTTGCTTCTGCTTTGTATCTCTTCACGGACCACTTTATTTTGGCTAGGCTGTGTTGCAGAAGAAAGGAAAGCAGCGTTTTAATCCTTTGCAGGATCAATTCTTATTGTTTAAGTATTGAGCGGCATTGTGAGCGGAGAGAATATTATCTAGTACTTTAGACCGAGGTTTCTATTTAGAGTCCAAGGAAGAACAAAATTGGGTATGTTTTACAAGACCTAATCAAACTTTTATGATCCTAAACAAAGCAAAACGAAACGAAACCCTTCTTCAAGCATATGTATGAATTAGGTTTCAGGTGATGCAGAACACGGGGCTCCAACCTTTTTAGGCCTGTGGGCACAGCTGGTACTTTGAAAAAATGCCCTGAGCACCACCACAAGTTTGCTGTGTGGGTGGGGTCAAACACAGAAATGATGGGGGTGCCTCCCTTTTATCTATGTTTGTGTAAGTGTGCTTGATTGAGAACCTTGTGTGTGTGCTATTTCTCTCTCTCTGGCTCCTCTTCCTTCCTTTAAATAGGGAGGGAAAAAAGGCATCACTGCTTATATCAGCTGGAAGGGGGGGGAAATGAAGGCTACCCTCCTCCCATGGAGGCTTGCGGTAGCCATGTTCATGGCAGGGAGTGGGTAGAATTCGATCCTCTCCAATCGTGTTTTGTAATAGAATCATAGAAACATAGAATAGTAGAGTTGGAAGGGGCCTATAAGGCCATCGAGTCCAACCCCCGCTCAGTGCAGGAATCCATCTTAAAGCATCCCTGACAGATGGTTGTCCTCTAGTGTGGGAGAACCCACCACCTCCCTGGGTCACTGGTTCCATTGTCGTACTGCTCTAACAGCCAGGAAGTTTCTCCTGATGTCCAGCCGGAATCTGGCTTTCTGTAACTTGAGCCCGTTATTCCGTGTCCTGCACTCTGGGAGGATCAAGAAGAGATCCTGGCCCTCCTGTGTGTGACAACCTTTCAAGTATTTGAGGAGTGCTATCATGTCTCCCCTCAGCCTTCTCTTCTCCAGGCTAAACATGCCCAGTTCTTTCAGTCTCTCTTTATAGGGCTTTGTTTCCAGACCCCTGTTCATCCTCGTTGCCCTCCTCTGAACACGCTCCAGCTTGTCTGCGTCCTTCTTGAAGTGTGGTGCCCAGAATTGTATGCAATACTCAAGATGAGGCCTAACCAGAGCCGAATAGAGGGGAACCAGTACCTTGTGCGATTTGGAAGCTATCCTTCTATTAATGTAGCCCAAAATAGCATTTGCTTTTTTTACAGCCACATCACACTGTTGGCTCATATTCAGCTTGTGATCTACAACAATTCCACGATCCTTCTCGTTTGCAGTATTGCTGAGCCCAAGTATCCCACATCTTGTAACTGTGCATTTGGTTTCTTTTTCCTACATGTTGAACTTGGCATTTATCCCTATTAAATTTATTTATTTATTTATTGCATTTCTGTACCGCCCAATAGCTGAAGCTCTCTGTTCCCTCCTATTTAAGCTAAGGGATAGATTGTTCCATTGGCTTGAGTACAGAAAATCAAACCCCTGCCCCACCCTGCTGAAAATCAGTTTTGATATTTAGGGGAAAATAATTGCTTTGGGAGGCATGGTAAAATGGGGACAACAGTATTTCCTGAAAAAGATCCTTTAAATATGCAGTTGCCTGAAACATGCAACTCTTCACATGAAAAAACAAAATGAAAATTGGTTCAGTACCGTTTCTTTCCTGTATCTGCTGCTGTGTTGTTCCTGGTTAGGTATTTTTTCTTCCTGTAATAACCCTAGCCATTTGGGGATTATCTAGTGAACATGATTCCATCGAAACACGGCATTGCCAATCAGATTTGGCTATATCCAGGTGCTACTGAGGTTAAACAAAGTGGAGTGAGCGTGGGCAGTGCTTCCTGGACTGGTTACATGGCTGATCCTAGCCAATTAGTGATCACGTAATGAACCAGTGGTATTACTGGCAGCAAACGCAGCATATTCGCAGAACTGCTTTCTGAATAGGCAAAGTCTTTCATTAGGGAAGTACATTTGGTCATGATAAAAATGTTAGTAACCCGCCTCCATTTTGGGGGATTAATCCTGGTATAATATCCCTTATTAAACCTGTTTTGCTGGCAAGAAAACCCCATGCATTTCCGTGAGTTTTGGCCTGGAGGAACTCCCTCGTGGGTTGTTTTTCAGATTCAAAACTGAGAACAGCACTTCGTTCAACGCACATTTTTAAAAGTGGGTGGGCTGTGATGATTTGCAGTTTGCCTGGGACCTCATTCCGCTGGAGACGCGTTCAGTGGTGTGGCTGTGCGCTTCCTTTTCTACAGCCCCCTGGGCTGTCTGGCCTTGAGTTTAGGCTGGTGCGAAGCCGTTAGTAGAGATTTGATTCCATCTTCAGAAGCAAGGTGAATCCAAAATCAAATGTGCAAGTCACTTTTATCGCAGAGCTTGTCCTATTTCTTATAAGCGTCCTCTTTAATTAAATTGACATTTCTCCATGCAGTGGGTGACAGGCAGGTACAGAATGCCACATTATAACTCCTGAGCTTTATGTTGGGTTGATAACAGCGTTTGGTATGTCAGAGCTGATAGTTCAAGCCATTTAAGTCAACTGTGACTCAGACGCAGCCTACATTTCTGACCTTACATCTTGTTGCTTTTCCCTTCTGTTGATCTTCAGCTCATTCCTTGGAGTCTTCTTCTTACTTTCTCCCACTCTGCTCTCCCTCCTCTCTGCTTTGCCCAGCGGCACGTCAATGTTCCAGAATACTTTGCAAATCCCAGTGGTCCCAGGCACAAACATCCACCTCCTACTCTTAATTACAGAGTTAACCCCCATCGTGATTCAGACAAAGGTGACCTGGGTAGAATGGAAAGTTTGACATGGGAAGGCAAAGATGTAATCTTTTCCAGAACAAAATTTGGAAGATCTCTTCGGTTGCTTCTGCAGGAGCAACTCCGGTTCTTCTGCAATTACTTGCTTTCTCGGCAACTGATTCCTCGATTCAATTTATACAGTTTTATTTATTTATTTATTTATTTATTTGTTTATTTTATTACATTTATATACCGCCCTACAGCCGAAGCTCTCTGGGTGGTTTACATCAATTAAAAATAGTAAACATTAAAAGTATACAAAATTTAAAAACCATCAAAAACATAAAAACAGTATAAAAACAACAGTATCCATTTAAAAACAACAATTCTAGGGTCCATTAAAAACAAACTTAACATTGTTAAATGCTGTTAAAATGCCTGGGAGAAGAGAAAAGTCTTGACCTGGCACCGAAAAGATAACAATGTTGGCACCAGGCGAGCCTTATCGGTAAGATCATTCCACAGTCGGGGGGCCACCACCGAAAAGGCCCTCTCCCTTGTTGCCATCCTCCGAGCTTCCCTCGGAGTAGGCACTCGGAGGAGGACCTTAGATGTTGAGCGCAGTGTTCGGGTAGGTTCATGTCGGGAGAGGCGTTCCATCAGGTATTGTGGTCCCAAGCCATGTAGGGCTTTATAGGTTAAAACCAGCACCTTGAATTGGGCTCGGAAACATATAGGCAGCCAATGCAAGCAGGCCAGAATCGGTGTTATATGCTCAAACCTCCCTGTTCGAGTTACCAATCTGGCCACCACATTTTGCACAAGCTGCAGCTTCCGAACCGTCTTCAAAGATAACATTTGGAAAGATGGCTAGGAATTCAGGAGAGAGCTAGAACAGCAGTGTATCCCTCTCCTCCTCCTCTTTGACACCCACATCCCTGAGGCAAGACAAATACTCACCTACTGCTATGATAGGTCCGGCAGTAAAACTAATTTCCAACCCAGGGCTATCTACACTACGGCTTTATAGTGGTTTTGAAGTATGCCGATAACTGTTGGGGCACTCTTCAAATACTTGAAAGGCTGTCAAACAGAGGAGGGCCAGGGTCTCTTCTCTATCATCCAAGAGTGCAGGACACAGAATAATGGGCTCAAGTTACAGGGAGCCAGATTCCGGCTGGACATCTGGAAAAACTTCATGACTATTAGAGCAGTATGACAATGAAATCAATTACCTAGGGAGGTGGTGGTCTCTCCCACCCTAGAGGCCTTCAAAAGGCAGCTGGACAACCATCTGTCAGGGTTGCTTTAGGGTGGATTCCTGCACTGAGCAGGGGGTTGGTCTCGATGGCCTTGTAGGCCCCTTCCAACTCTACTATTCAATGATTCTATGTTACACATTCAATGCACTACTTTCATAGTGTTACTTCCTGCTTTTTATTTCACATTCTTAACAATTTGACA
Organism: Elgaria multicarinata webbii; assembly: GCF_023053635.1. Classification (NCBI taxonomy): domain Eukaryota; kingdom Metazoa; phylum Chordata; class Lepidosauria; order Squamata; family Anguidae; genus Elgaria; species Elgaria multicarinata. Next base: position 110,921,630 of record NC_086177.1, on the reverse strand, counting down.
GAAGGTGTAGATCTGGCCCAGTAGTGAACACCCTTTCTATCCATTCCAGGTTAGCAACTGGTTTTTACTGGAGAATGGTTCTTCTGGCAAAAAGGTACATGGTAGCAGACTTGGCATTGTCCTGTAAAGTGCAAAGTGACAGTGTGTATAGAGGATGGAGTGGGGGGATATGCAGACAATGGATGACTGGAAGCAGACTGCTTAATCTTCCTCCCCGCCTCCCATGATTAAGCTCTTCTGAAGTGCATTTGGATCAGTGGGTGAAAGCAAGTGGTGGTGGATTTTCAGAGGAGACGTGTTGTTTATGGGGAGATACACACTACCTTACTTGCCACATCCCTTTATGTTCTTCCTCTGTGCTGTGCACATCCATGGTGCGAATGGGTTTGGGAATCTTGTGTCCTGCTCCTAGAATCATAGAATCATAGAGTTGAGCCTACAAGGCCATCGAGTCCAACCCCCTGCTCAATGCAGGAATCCACCCTAAAGCATCCCTGACAGATGGTTGTCCAGCTGCCTCTGGAATGACTCTAGTGTGGGAGAGCCCACCACCTCCTTAGGGTTGGAGGGTGGTGGAACTAGTTGTCTTCTCTACGTCTGCCCCCAAACTGACTGCTGAGAGACCCCCATATCCACAGCTACTATTCTTTCCACCCCAGCCCCCAGGTTGGTAATGAAAGGCCCTACGTTTTTCCCAGTTGAGGCATCACACCTTGAATAGCTCCTTTGATGGGTTCTGACTGAAACCCAGAGCGGCTTCATCGCCCCCACTGACATCGGAGTCACCAGCCTCCACTGCACCAAAGTCACTGCTGGCGTCGTAGATGGCCACTTAGTTTCCCGTCAAGATTTCATATAAAACGTGGCCATTAAATTTCTGCAGGTCTTTCTCTCTCTCCTTTTTCTTTTTGTGCTTGTGCGTTCATCGTTCAGAAGAATAGATGCAAAGTTAAGGGCTGGAACGGTGGCTTAGATCATTTTGATTGCTGGCCCTGGGTGCAGGTCAGGTCATTTAGGTGGAGGACAACCCTGATAATTGCTCTTTGCTGCAATTTGAGCTGCTGAATACTTAATCTGGTTTTAGATTTAACTCTCGGCAATAAGTCACGGAGCGAAGTCTCCACTGTCCGTTCTCGTCGCGATGGGGAAAATGTAGATGAAACGGAACTTTGCTGACACATTGGCTACCAAAGATTCTATTTTAAAAAATGCTGTGCCTGGCTGTTTTTTCTTCCACCCCACCCCCTCAGCTCACTATTTATTACCTATTCACCTGCCTTGAAACAGGACCCGTAATCTTTGATCAATTGGGTTTATAGAGTTTTCCCCCTCCTTCCAAAGATGTATTGCACCTCTGCTGAAATGTGCGTTCGTAACTTTTCATGCTTCTCTGTAATTAACTCTGTTGTGTCTGTTTTTCCTTGTGAAGGGAAAAACAGGGTTGGGTCTTTGGTTGTCTGTTGGAAACATTATCAAAGCCCCAAGCAAGAATTTCAGGGCAAAGGAGTTGCCTGGAAAATGCAGGCGTCTCTTTGGCTGCATGTGACTGCATATGAATTTGACTGCGTATGAAGAGAGACTGAAAGAACTGGGCATGTTTAGCCTGGAGAAGAGAAGATTGAGGGGAGACAGGATAGCACTCTTCAAATACTGAAAAGGTTGTCACACAGAGGAGGGCCAGGATCTCTTCTCAATCCTCCCAGAGTGCAGGACACGGAATAACGGGCTCAAGTTAAAGGAAGCCAGATTCCAGCTGGACATCAGGAAAAACTTCCTGACTGTTAGAGCAGTATGACAATGGAACCAGTTGCCTGGTGAGGTTGTGGCCTCTCCCACACTAGACGCCTTCAAGAGGCAGCTGGACAACCATCTGTCAGTGCTGCTTTAGGGTGGATACCTGCATTGAGCAGGGGGTTGGACTCGATGGCCTTGTAGGCCCCTTCCAACTCTGCTATTCTATGATTCTATGTCCCAAATTCTGAGACCACCTCTTCATCCTGGCCTGCTGCAGCTAAACTACAGTTCATTCTTCTTGCTCTGTGCAATCTTATCTTTCATAGTCTTACAAGGGCCGATTCCAGTGGTGGGGTGCAAGGCCTCAGCTGGCCTTTCGGGGATCCCATTGTTAGCCACCCCCTTTTCTCTGACCACTGACCGTTTGGTGGTTCCCTGCGTTTTTGGCCCTTTGCTGAAAGACGTTTAACACCCGTCTTCTAAGAACTGTACAATTGGGAAAACTCTTCAAGATGCAGCTTCTCCTGTCTCTGCTGCATTGCACTTGGTCAATCGGTTACCGTTAAAACTCTCGTCTCTTCTCAACTCTTTATTGGAATATCTGTAATCTTCATGTGTCTCCTGTTCACATGCATGCCCTCCTTTCAGGGCTGTTCTTTGGAATGAGAAATTCCCCCTCTCCTCCCCATTAAAAATGTATGCACTGAAACAAGCAAACAAACAATGTCAGACGTGTAAAATCCGGAGGCATAAATTCAGTACATTTTTTTTTCTTCTGGCCCCTAGAGTGGTTTATTTATTTGCAGAAAATCCATGCCTGATCAAATTTGGACCATGTGAGTTTGTGCTGCTATTCTTCTTAATATTATTTACTCATTTCACTATCAAGGGCCTGCATTTTTTCCCCTTGTATGCATAGCTGCTCGTGGTTGTGTTGCATCACAGGTTTTGTAGTCTTAAAGCTGCAGTTTTATGGATGCACGGCTCTCTTATGAATGGCTTGCCATAAAAATGCTGAAATGTCGCAGTAATACAAATGGTTTGGCACAATCAGCTGCAAATCGGATGAGAATAAAGTAGTGTCCAGGGAACGCCTGTGTGAAAAGATACGTTTTCAGGAGGCGTTTAAAGGATGTCAGATTTTCCATCTCCCGAATCCCATGAGGGAGGGTTTTCCAGAGGGTGGGTGCCGCTACAGAGAAGGCCCACCATCGAGTTTCTTCATAGCTGCATTCTGTTTGTTTTGAAGCGACCAGCAAGACCACCTCTGAAGATCATAAATATTGTCTGAGTGTATATAAGGGAAGGTGTTATGCTAGGTATGGGGGAGTGTTGTACCGGTTCTGGATGGTATTGCACTCACCCTGAAGGAGCAGGTTCGTAGGTTGGGGGTTCTTTTAGATCCATCATTGTCTCTTGAGGCTCAGGTGACCTCGGTGGCATGGAGTGCCTTCTACAAACTCCGGTTGGTGGCCCAGCTACGTCCCTATCTGGACAGGGATAACCTGGCTTCAGTTGTCCATGCTCTGGTAACCTCCAAGTTAGATTACTGCAATGCACTCTACGTAGGGCTTCCTTTGAAGATGGTTCGGAAGCTGCAGCTCGTACAAAATGCAGCGGCCAGATTGATTTCGGGAACCAGAAGGTTCGACCGTATGACACCTGCTCTGGTCCGCTTGCACTGGCTGCCTGTATGTTTCCGAGCCCAATTCAAGGTGCTGGTTTTGACCGATAAAGCCTTACACGGCTTGGGACCACAATACCTGACGGAACGCCTCACCTGACGTGAATATACCCGGTCACTACGTTCAACATCTAAGGCCCTCCTCCGGGTGTCTACTCCGAGAGAGGCTTGGAGTGTGGCAACGAGGGACAGGGCCTTTTCGGTGGTGGCCCCCAGACTGTGGAACGATCTCCCTGACGAGGCTCGCCTGGCGCCAACGCTGCTATCTTTCCGGCTCCAGGTTATGACTTTCCTCTTTGCCCAGGCATATGGCGGCACATCTTAATCACCCACATGTTTAGTTTTTTAACGGGTTTTTATGCGTGTATGTTCTGTGTTTTCGAATTTTAAATTTTGCATACTTGTTTTTATCTTAATTTTAGAATTTCTGTAAACCGCCCAGAGAGCTCTGGCTATGGGGGTGGTATATAAGTGAAATAAATAAATAAATAAATAAATAAATAAATAAATAAATAAACATCCTGGTCCCAACTTGTTTGGGGCTTTGTAGGATAATAACGTAACCTTCTATGTGGGTCGGTAGCTAACAGGCAGCCAGTGCATATCTCTTAGCACTGGTGAGCATAGCTAGGTGTTCCCATCAGCACTCTAACTGCTATGTTCTGCACTAGCTGCAGTTTCCAAACCACACACATGGGTAGTCCCATATAGACTGTGCTACAGTTGTGTAATTGTGAGGTTACCAGTGCATGAATGATTGTGGCTAGGCTATTCCTATCTAGGAGCGGGCATAGTTGGTGTACCAACCAAAGTTGATATTTGGTGCTCTGGGCCACTTGGGCCTCTGGTGAGAAAGATGGATCCAGGCGCACACCCAAACTATTGACCTGTTCCTTCAGAGGGAGTGCAGCCCTATCCAGAAGAGAGGCAAACACCATAATTTTTGGACCTGGGAACCACCAACCCACAAGGTCTCTGTCTTATGATATGACTGTTCTTGTGTCAGAGGCTGGTGGAGAGCGGGAGAGGCAATGGTCTTCCATTGGCACAATTCATCCTCTTTGATCTCAACCGTCCAACATGATTTTGATATTGCTACAATTATGGAAGTGCTCCCATGAGGTATGTATTGTGCCTCTTATCCGCCTTGGATTAAACTCCTGAATGTGACAAATCAGACATTGATTAGAGCTCAGGGGCCATTATTTCGTGGCAATTGGCCATGTAAGTAGGCGTCACATTGTGTGTTCCATTTACCCTCTCTGCCTGGCTGAAGGATTCCATATTTGTAACATTCCAGGTGTTATGTTCTGCTTGCCAACATCGATAAAGCATTGTAAATCACCAAGCTAAAAAGGTATCTCGCTGGTGTGTTGAGCGTCATCTGATTTCTCGTTGATCCATGTTGACAGTAATGAAAGTAAACTTTGGGTGGTTGTTAACTGCAAGGCGCTAGTGTTGAATCCCCCTTTGGAGAGTGAAATTAATGCTAATGCCTCCGGATGTAAGCAAAAAATTACCTTGTTCCAAGATGTGCAACCAAGCAGGTGGTGTGTACCTTGTGACGGGAATCCCTTAGTTAGAAGGAGCCTTGCTGCTTGTGCACTACAAAATGTAAATTTGAAATGTATCTGACACACTGAATGGGATGGTTTGAAATGCCTGGTTCATTGTGAATACGGAAGACGGTCACGGGCCCTGAATGTTGGAATTTCAGGCTTGCACTTCAGCTGGCTTGTAGAAGATTTAGGCTGTGGGATGTTCCAGTTCAGGGGTTCTAGTCCAACACTGTAACTCAGGGGTGTCGATCAGCTTTCAGCCTGACCGCTACATTCCATGTTAGAGAAGCTCTTAAGGTCTGCTATCAAGTGCACCACACTTTCAGAAGGATGCAGACAAGCTGGAGCATGTTCAGAGGAGGGCAGCAAGGATGATCGGGTCTGGAAACAAAGCTCTATATGAGGAGAGACTAAAACAACTGGGCATGTTTAGCCTGGGGAAGAGAAGATTGAGGGGAGACATGAGAGCACTCTTGAAATACTTGAAAGGTTGTCACACAGAGGAGGGCCAGGATCAATTCTCGATCCTCCCAGAGTGTAGGACACGGAATAAGGGGCTCAAGTTAAAGGAAGCCAGATTCCAGCTGGACATCAGGAAAAACTTCCTGACAGAGCAGTATGACAATGGAATCAGTTTCCTAGGGAGGTTGTGGGCTCTCCCACCCTAGAGGCCTTCAAGAGGCAGCTGGAGAGCTATCTGCCATGGGATGCTTTAAGGTGGATTCCTGCATTGAGGAGAGGGTTGGACTCAATGGCCTTGGAGGCCCCTTCCAACTCTACTATTCTATGATTCTAGTGGGCGGGCCTGAGGGCAAAGAGACCTGCATATGTTAGCTTACAGCTCTTGGTGCCAGTAAATAAGCCTTAGGAGAGGCATTGGAACCGTTTAGAATGTGGAGGAAACTGCACAACTGCTAGGAAACCAACACACTATCAGTAGTTGGGGGAAATGGTGGTGGACCTGTGTTCAACTGAAGAATCTGGGGTTTGTGGTGGTGGGAGGGGTTGGCATCCATGAGGAATCTTCTTTGGTGGATCCCCTAAAGCTCTCTGAGATGAAGGTCTCAGGGGCACGGCCTGTTTCAGGGACCTTGAGGTTGATCGGGGGGTCCTGGGCCCTCGGGTTATATGGCATCCAAACCCTTTTTCTGATTCGGAGGGGCCTCTTAGCCCTAGGAAGTGCAGGTGCCTAAAGATCAGCAGAAGTGTCAACATGAGGAATGCAAACTCCTTGTGAGTAAGACTCTGCTCCTGAGCAGACCTATCTTCTGGTGACTTTGATGGGCTGCAGCTTTGATGGGACATGGAATGCTCAGTTTTAAACACCTTGAGTTCCAGTCAGGGAGTTTCAGGGACTACCTCTGTTTTCCAGCTTTCAGACTCCCTGGCTGGTTTGTTCTTTGTAGGAAGGACCCTGCCCCTTGCTGGTTACTAGCTTCTCTGTTTTTGAACCACCAGAAGCAGGACTGATGCCAGTTGATTACATAAACCCAATGGGGAAATGTAAAAAGCCAGCAAATAAAACGGATGCAATCAAAAATCCTTGAGAGCCCTCATGGGACAGCTATGTTTTTAACCAGCCATAGGTCTGGCAGATCTCTCTGGGGAGAGGGTCCTACAGTGCCACGACCAGAAAATCATCTCCATGCTGACAGCGATGACACCTGTAGGAAATAGTGACCAGATTATTCTTTATAATGTTAAGCCGCTTTCCCCAGCCTGGTGCCTTGCAGGTGCTTTGGATGACAACACCTGGCATTCCTGGCCATTGGCCAAGCTGGCTGGGGCTGATGGAAGTTGAAGTCCAAAACATCTGGGGGGCACCAGCTTGGGGAAGGTTGATATGAGAGGATGGACGCCCTAGCACAAGGCCTCCTTAAGCTACGTAAATTCAGCTGTGGAAGTTGTTGTAAGCATTGGAGCTCTCCACGGTCCTGAAGATGCTGTATTGGACTGGCTCCCTGCCTTGCGTCTCTTTCATTTGCTGTTGGGCCTCTACCTTCAAGTAACCACAGTTGCCTACTGCAGGGATGGGGAATCGCTGACCCAACTGCTGTTGGACTCCAGCTCCCATCAGTCCCAGCCAGCATGGCCTATGGTCAGGGATGCTGGGAGTTGTGGCCCTCCAGATGCTGAAGGACTGCAAATCTAGCCCCTGGCCTACTGTCTCTGTATACTGGCCCATATGGGACAAGCAGATGTAGTTGCTGGGTGTGGAGTGAATGGTGCCATCAAGAAAGAAAGCTGTGAGTTTGTCTCTCACGTTCTGTGAGCAGAATCTGCTTCCCGGACAACAGTTCGGCCATCCTTGAATTTTTCAGTGTATGAAATACCAAGTGAAAACTTGGCCTTTAAAGCAGCTTCAAGGGTTGCTGCGTTGGGCACAATAGAGCAATATATTTGAAATGGAAGTTGGAAGTGTTGGCTTTCTCACCCTGAGGACAACTGGGGTTGTTTTATTTTAAATCTTGGCCTTCTGCATCGAGCTGCTTTTGCTTGTGGGGCTGGACTGTATGCATCCTGCGGAAAGCCTTGCACTAGCTTTGGCGAAAATGAAAGATAACATAATCTCTGTTAGAGGTTGTGGGGAAAAAGGAACGTATTTACATATGTGGTGGCAATGCAAATATGTACAAAGATTATGGATGATGGTGTTTTCAGAAATTGAAGAAATAGTGGGAATGAAAATAGAACAAACACCAAAGATTGCATTGCTGTCACTATTTGAAGATATAAAGTGTGAAAAAGGAACTATAGAGCTGATATCGAGTTTGCTGGTTGCAGCGCGATTGATGGTAGCTAGGAACTGGAAGGTTCAAGGGGAATATTCTATAGAAGAATGGTATAAAGAAGTATGGGATATAGCCATGAATGATAAATTGACATGTAATATTAAATGGAGAAAAGGCGTAACTAAAATAAACGAGTTTGAAGGAATCTGGAAACAGTTCCTAATATTTGTGTTTATTAAGGGAAGTGGGAAACCGCCAGCAGAAGAAACGATTAGATTTTGGACTCAGGAATGATCCCGAGGTGGGGGGTGCACTTTTATGTTAAGAATGATGATGTTGTAGTATGTAGTAAGGTATATGTAATAGTTATTTAACATATGTACTCAACATTTATTCAATATGTATGCAACAGTTGTTTGATGTTTTTCTGTTTTTTTTCCTGTTATCATTATTATTATGGTAATGTTTTATGTATGTTTATATAGGTAGAAAATAAATAAAAATTATTAAAAAAACAAAAAACAAAACATAATCTCTGTTGCTCCCGGTGCTCAAGGAGAGGACGACATCCGGCATCCTGTCTAAATTGGCCCGTTGTCCTACGGTGAGCTCCGGCATCCTGCTAGCTTGGCTTTTCTTAAATGAAAACAGCCACAACAAATAGCCGATGTGGGGCTAGCTGTGCCTGGCAGGACCTGGCGAGAGATGGAGAGCTGTGACCCTTTGCACCTGCAATCCCGATTGGAATTTCACCTCGGGGTCAGCTGTTTGCAGTGGGTGGAAACCCCACGAGTTTCAGTGGTGAGCACACCATGGCTAACTACGTGTCTAAAGTCATGTCTAGCTTTGTGCTCAGAACATTTCATTTGCAAGTTATTGCGTATGACAATGGAATCAGTTACCTAGGGAGGTGGTGGGATCTCCCACACTAGAGGCCTTCAAGACGAAGCTGGACAGCCATCTGTCAGGGATGCTTTTAGGTGGATTCCTTCATTGAGCAGGGGGTTGGACTCGATGGCCTTATAGGGACCTTCCAACTCTACTATTCTGTGATTCACTTTAGGAGAGGGGGTATTGAACTCTTATAGTCTGAGGGTTGGATTCCATTTCAGAGAAGCTGTCTGGGCTCATTCCAGTGGTTCATCATCCTTGCAAAAGCTGGTTGGAAGGAGGAAGGGTGACTGGCTATAGTTGTTGTGAAGGACAGGGGTGCAAGTCTGTACCTTTAACCTGCTGTTGCTATGAGGGTGTAGGACTTCCCCCTAGGTAGGATCTATGGTCTGTTGTTCAAACTGGCTGTGCCAGGCTTCGGTGGCCGCCAGCCAAGGTCATTCCTGTCTCGAGCCAATCTGACTCCCACAGGCACCTGGAGATTATCAGGGCGTTGGACACACTAACAGGATTCAACTGTGGGAAAAAGATGTGGCCTGGCCCCTTTGGGAGGGGGGTGGGCTATCGCCCGGGAAGGGCACAGTTGGGTTACTCAGGTCATGGGAGAAGGGGTCCCCAAAAGAGATAAAAAGCTTCATGACGAAGCTCCTCCGTCTTCCTTGGTGGTGCGTGCGTATGTCAAGTGCGAAGATCAGGTCCATGGCAACCATGAAAGGTGCCTGGAGTTAGAAAGGTTCTTTATGTTTTAACATGTATGGGTATTCTGGAGAAGGTCAGCCGGATGTTGGCTGGGTATGGGGTCTTAGGAATGCTTCTTGGGGGTAATGGCTAAGTATTAGAGCTTTTCCTCACCTTCTTTCCTCACTCTCCCTTGTCCACAACCCCTTTTCCTTCCCCTTTCCCTCATTCATAGAATCATAGAATTATAGAACAGCAGAGTTGGAAGGGGCCTACAAGGCCATCGAGTCCAACCCCCTGCTCAATGCAGGAATCCACCCTAAAGCATCCCTGACAGATGGTTGTCCATTGAAGGCCTCTAGTTATTCATAGAATAACTCTGCTATTCTATGATTCTGTGAATCAGGCAGTTAAGGAGAGTTCTGCCCTAGAGGAGTAGACCTATGGGGTTTAGGTAGAAACTCCTTAGGGCTATCTCATGATCAATTTCTTGTCACTCTTCTTTGCTTACCCAGTGGAAGTCCAGCTGCAGTTGCCAACCTTAGAAGGGCTGCTGTCTATGAAGAGCAGGGGGTACAAAGTGCTTCTTCTACGCCGTGTAACGCTGCAGGGGGATGCTTTAAAACTGCTTTCCCTCCTCCTCAAAAGGACAGCAACGCATGGCAATGGGTGGACTGTATGGGACATTGCTTTAGGCAGTGGAGTTACCTGTCGGCCTACTGAGCCTAGGGATTTTGAAGATACTCTTGTTTAGGTTACCAGTTGTTGTCGTTACTTCCAGTATTTATTCTTTGTGTTTTTCCTTGAAATGTATATGTGAAAAACTTAAATCAATGTAAAATATCTGAACATTATTTGGATCTCTCCTTTTCCCCAGTAGTATCCCTACTGACTCGATGGCCTTGTAGGCCCCTTCCAACTCTGCTATTCTATGATTCTATCAAGGCGGGCCACATTCCGCAAAGTTACCTTGACAAAGTTCCTTCACCATCCTCCGAGTCTTCTAGGTTGTAATTTCTAACGATGGCATCTACTTATTTTTTGATGGCAAATGATACACTAGCGTTCCAGTAAATCAGCGCCTGAGAGAATTTATGATTTTGTCTTCTATAGAAGACTACCGAGAGGTTCCTAGAAAGGCTTATCAGAAATCTGACAGCCATAGCAGCAACTAATGCAGCGGAAGAATAACCCATGAGAACATAAGAAAAAACATGTTGGATCAGACCAAGGATCCATGTAGTCCAACACTCTGTCCAAACAGTGGCCAACCAGCTGTTGACCAGGGACCCACAAGCAGGACACCATGCAATAGCACCCTGTGACACATGTTCCCCAGCCACTGGTGTAGGCTTATTGCCTCTGATACTGGAGGTAGCACATAGCCATCAGGACTAGTAGCTGTCGATAGCTTTCCCCTCCAGGAACTTATCCACCCCCACCCTTTTAAAGCCATCCAGATTGGTAGCCGTGACTTCCTCTTGTGTTAGAAAATGCTATAGTTTAACCATGTGCTATGTAAAGAAGTACTTCCTTTTATCTGAACATAAGACTATAGACTATAAGAAGAGCCATGTTGGATCAGACCAAGAGTCTATCTAGTCTAGTAGCACTCTTTTCACACAGTGGTCAAACAACTGCCCATGAGAGACCCACAAACAGGACACGGTGCAACAGCACCCTCCCACCCATGTTCCCCAGCAACTGTTGCACATAGGTTTACTGCCTCTGATCTTGGAGATGACACATAACCATCAGGGCTAGTAGTCATTGATAGCCTTCTCCTCCAGGAATTTCTCCAACCCCCTTTTAAGGCCATCCAAATTGGTTGCCATCACCACACCTTGTGGTAGCAAATTCCATAGTTTGACATGTGCTGTGAAGAATCCACAAGGCCACCTAATCCCAGCAGCTCCAGGACCATACTAAGCACCCATGGGAAGAGCTGGCCATGGCCCTGCTGACATTGTGGTGAGCTAGCCTGTTTCCCGACGTGCCATCAATGGGAAAAGGGAGCTTTGGCCAACGCCTCCACTCTTAAGTATTGATCCCATTTGTCCAGCTCAATGAATTCCCTGTCTCTCTCTCTCTCTTTTTAGCAAGCTGTAGACCAATTATCCCCAACTTGGGCCTTCTAAATTACAACTCCTGACCCTTGGCCATAGTGGCTGGGGCTGATGGGAGATGAAGTCTAAAATATCTGGAGGGCATTGAATCAGGGAAGACTGCTGCAGATGTTAGCATCTGCTGCTTAAAAAGGAAGGAGAGGTAAAGAAATCTTGTCTTTGCTTTAAACTAAGCTTCTCTCTCTCTCTCCCCTCCTCCCTTGTAGATCTGGTGTTAGCAACAACACATTAAAACCTCTAACTAGGAGTGCTGTTTACTCTCTCCATGTCGCAGAGTGGAAAATTACAATATGCCACTCATATTCCCGTATGTTTCTCATCAGTTACTCTTCATTTTTTCCTCCCCTACCCTCTGCGACAGTGCAGTGATTCTATATTTGGGTTGCGAGTACTGTAGGAAGACGTTTCAGTTCCATCAGAAATCCACCCCCCCTCCCCATCTCAATCCAGCCACCAAGAAAAGCATTTCAGGGAGATTTGGAAAGAGAAAGAGAAGCCCAATGCAGGAATAACTCCTTTTTGGGGGTCTTCAAAGGGCTTGCTAGCTACAACAAAGGATGTGGCAGCTGCCCACCCTAGTCACTTGCGTTTTTTTCCCAAGCCTGTAGAAATGTAAGCAGGCCTACCAGGAACCCTCTTCTCGGTGGCTGTGTTTTTGTAAGTTGACATGGTTTGGAATCCTATCCAGACCCTTTCTTTTGCTGGAATCTCATAAGAACATAAGAAGAGCCCTGCTGGATCAGACCAAGGGTCCATCTAGTCCAGCACTCTGTTCACACAGTGGCCAGCCAGCCATCGGCCAGGAATGAGCCAAGGCAATGCTAATGGCTCATCGATTAGCATTGGATGAGCCTCGTAGGCTCCTTCCAACTCTGCTATTCTATGATTCTAATTAGAGTATTGGACCGGGGGCTTACGAAGAAGGCAACCTTGGCTGGCCACCTTAACATGGGAGAAGTGGGGTGTCAGGGTTTCTTCTGTGTCTTGGTCCCCTTGAAGCAACTTCTTAAGGATCTCTCCCTCCTTAAGAGTCCCACTTTCCTTCTTTTGCCTTCCCCTTCCCCAGTCATGTGGGGTTTAGGCTGCATATGTGGTGTGAGTGACACTCCAGACACAACTATTTACTAGTGAATTAAAACAAGCAAATTACAATTAAAGGTGTTTAGTCAATAGAGCTGAGTGTTACAAAAAGGCAATAAAAGTTGCATAAATGCAACGTCTTTTACCCTAAGCTGCCCCTAGACTTCTTCAGTCTGCTTCTTTCTGCTCTTTCCTCATGCTCTGGACTTCCCCTCTCTCCCTGGCTGGCTTTCTCCTCTCTTTTTACACCCTCTTCCCCCAAAGAAGAAAGTACTCTTCCAACCTTGAAGAAATTAAACTTAACCAGATAAATGAAACTACTCGTCTCAGGGATTTCCCTTATCAACAGAAAAATCCCAGGCCTCTAAGCCTGACTTAATTACTTTGCCTCTGTAAGCCTGAAACCTTCACATGCGGCATTCAAATCAAGAGTAACAGTGGATTTGTAGTTGGGGGTACTACAAATACAAACTGCCTCCATTTGACAAAACACACCCTCCGAGCAGTGGATATTGAGGAGATCTGATGGGATTTCCTCATTGCTAATGAAGATTTTGCCCTTGTTGTCTGCAAATCTTCTTGGGTGCTCCAGGCAAAGTGAGAACCATAGTAAATTCTTGGGCATAATCTACACTAAGCAGGAAATTGCACTATGAAAGTGGTATGAAAGTGTTGTATAAAAGGCAGGAGCCACACTACTGCTTTATAGTGGTATTGAAGTGCACTGACAACTGTTGGGGCCCATTGACACATACCATATACCTCTTTCTTACCGCTATATCCTGCTTGGTGTGGCTCCTGCCTTTTATATACCGCTTTCATAGTGCAATATCCTGCTTGGTGTAGATTAGGCCTTGACATGGGCCTAATCTACACCAGCCCTTTGACATGGGTCACTTAGATCAGTGGTTTTCAACCAGTGGTATGCAGAAGTAAATGGTTTTTTTTATAACATTTGCCAAGAATTCGCTCAACCTCAATCCCCAAATATCTTCGAGGAAGGCCACAACTACACAAGTGATCACGTCTGGAGTTATTTGTTCCCACTGGTGATTGTGTGTGAGTCCATGTTGTAAGTCTGTGGCCTTAGCTAGACCCAAGGTTTATCCCGGGATCATCCCGGGGTCATCCCTGTTCATGTAAATGACACACAGGGGATCCCAGGAGCAGGCAGGGACGACCCCGAGACGATCCCAGGATAAACCTTAGGTCTAGCTAAGGCCTGTGTTTCTCAGCCTTTTGTATCTTACATCCCACCTATCACTCAAAGAAACTGGGTACCACCACTTTTTCCAAGAAGGGCATTTATATGTTTACAGGCATTCTGTTATTATATTTCTTATTTACAGTAAGTCTTAAGGACATTTTTTTTTTAAAAAAAAGACCACAGTATTGTTGGTAAGACATTTTTATTGCTGTGGGTTTGAAACGCAAACAAAAATAATAATTCCATTAGTAGTTGAAAGTTGTAATAATCCTGTCGAGTATACATTTTACTACTACAGTCACTGTAAAACACGAAGATTATAAATAATTTTTTTGGCAGTATTGTTGGGAATAAATGTTTATTGCGATGACAAAACCACAAACAGAAAAAAATAATAATTATTAGCAGTTGAAAAGGTGGCATCTGTGGCAGGTACGGATGGCAGGAGGCAGCACATCACATTTGCAGGTGAGATTTGTGTAGTTGCTGCCTTCCTCTAAGATATTTGGAGCGGGATCCATGGGGTTAATTCAGCAAAACTCCGTAGTGTGTGTGTGTGTGTGTGTGTGTGTCTAATAAAAGGGGAAAATAAACATCCCCCCGAGGTTTCGCACAGATTATTTTCACAAGCTTGTGTGAGTTACGCTAGGTTTGCACACCTGATGCGGAGGGATCAATGACACTCCCGCCTATAACTTACATATTTGGACTAATTAAATCTGCAGATAATACTGTGTTGAAGACTCGGTGTATTAAAGCAGTCCTTTGTAGGATTTCAGGTGTCAATCAAAAAACACACAAAAACGCCTACTTGGTTTCCTCTTCCTAGCCAGTTCCCCCCCCCCCCCGAAGTGTCTAATGAAATCTCTTGTTGACAACCATAGCAACAGGCCCTGCTGTGTCTCTCGTGTTCTAGTCATAGTTTGACATTCCCCTACTTGTTGCGTTTCATGGAAGGTTCACAGCTTCTCTGGTTTTCCCTGGTTCAGTTCAGCTATCCTGCTCTATCATGGCTGGGCCTACTTTATTTATTTATTTATTTATTTATTTATTTATTTATTTGTTACATTTATATACTGCCCCATAGCTGAAGCGCTCTGGGTGGTTTACAAAAGTTAAAAACAGTAAACATTAAAAAAGTATAGAACATTTAAAAACATAAAAACAACAGTATCCATTTAAAAACAACAGTTCTGGGGGTCCGTTAAAAAACAAATTTAGCGTTGTTAAATGGTGTTAAATGCCTGGGAGAAGAGAAAAGTCTTATCCTAAAAGGATAACACTTTTAGGATAACACTGTTATCCTAAAAGATAACAATGTTGGCGCCAGGCGAGCCTCATTGGGGAGATCATTCCACAGTCGGGGGGCCACCGCCGAAAAGGCCCCCTCCCTTGTTGCCCTCCTCCGAGCTTCCCTCGGAGTAGGCACTCGGAGGAGGACCTTAGATGTTGAGCGCAGTGTACGGGTAGGTTCATGTCGGGAGAGGCGTTCCATCAGGTATTGTGGTCCCAAGCCATGTAGGGCTTTATAGGTTAAAACCAGCACCTTGATTTGGGCTCGGAAACATATAGGCAGACAATGCAAGCAGGCCAGAATTGGTGTTATATGTTCGAACCTCCTTGTTCCAGTTATCAATTTGGCTGCTGCATTTTGCACAAGCTGCAGCTTCCGAACCGTCTTCAAAGGCTGCCCCATGTCGAGGGCATTGCAGTAATCTAATTTGGAGGTTACCAGAGTATGGACGACTGAAGCTAGGTTATCCCTGTCCAGATAGGGGCGTAGCTGGGCCACCAACCGGAGTTGGAAGAAAGCACTCTGTGTCACCGAGGCCACCTGAGCCTCAAGGGACAGAGATGGTTCTAGGAGAACCCCCAAGCTACGAACCAGCTCCTTCAGGGGGAGTGCAACCCCATCCAGAATTGGTTGAACACCCCCCATCCGATCAACAACTTAACAACTCACAATGCCTGGCCACCTAGAGACTAGGGCCTCACCTACACCAAGCAGGATATTGAACTATGAAAGCGTTATATAAAAAGCAGTACTGCTTTACAGTGGTATTGAAGTGCACCGACAACTGTTGGGGCCCATTGGCACATACCATATACCTCTTTCATACCGCTATATCCTGCTTGGTGTGGCTCCTGCCTTTTATATACTGCTTGCATACTGCTTTCATAGCGCTATATCCTGCTTGGTGTAGATGAGGCCATGGGTCCCAACAGTCATCGGTGCACTTCAGTACCACTATAAAGCAGTAGTGCGGCTCCTGCCTTTTATATACCGCTTTATTTATTTGTTTTTATATTTATTTATTTATTTATTTATTTATTTATTGCATTTATATACCGCCCCATTGCCGAAGCACTCTGGGCAGTTTACAAAAGTTTAAAACAGTAAACATTGAAACATATATACAAAGTTTAAAAACATAAAAAGCATAAAAACAACAGTATCCTTATAAAAACAGGTATTCTGGGGTCCGTTAAATTAAAAATAAAAGAACCAGCATATGTTGTTAAATGCTGTTAAATGCCTGGGAGAAGAGAAAGGTCTTAACCTGGCACCGAAAAGATAACAATGTTGGTGTCAGGCGAGCCTCGTCGGGGAGATCATTCCATAATTGGGGGGGGGCACCACTGAAGAGGCCCTCTCCCTCATTGCTTTCATACCACTTTCGTAGTATCTGCAGTGGTATCTGCTTGGTGTAGATGAGTCCTAGAATTGTTCAGGTGATGGAAGACGAAAGTTGGCTAGCAGTAAACTGTCCTTTGCTTGTCTCCGTGAAAGCTCAAACTAAGGTCTGAATTCCAAACCCTGGTTCACGCAAATCATGGTTTGTAGCAGTGTCTGAATGGGACCGTTTTGTGTGGGGACGTGTTTGTAAAATGTATAGACAAGTAACGAACTAGAAGGAGGTGTGACACAGAGTCCCATGGGAATTCAGGGCTTGTTATGGTCATTCCCAACACCTTCAGCCACTTGGAAATGGATGATTGAAGGCACTTTAAATTGGTGATGGTACCAAATTCTGAATACCAAGGCAAATTTGGTTGCATAGTGAAATTCACTTGGGGATGGGACGTGGAATGCATGTTTTAAGTTATCAATAACCTACTAATAGCACTGAAATATATTTGCAGATTCTGAATTTAGGATTTCCACAAAAAATGCCCATTCAATCCATAGGATTTCCATGAAAATGCCTATTCATTCCATACAGTTTAGAGGGGCGCTGCGTGGACGTCCTGTGGATGCTATCTGATAGAGTAGCCTTATCTTGAAGCAATTAAACCAGGGATGGGTGATCAATTAATTTTTGCAATCACAGAGATTCTCCAAACATCTCCTTGAAGTTTGGCTTGACTCGTTCCCCATGTTTGATTGTGCTTCCTCCTTTTTTCAAATAGGAAAAGTATGCCTGTCTAATGGGGAAAAGTGTGCACCCCCCACACACAAAGGCAAGCATTTTTGCAAAAATGTATACTTTGCACATTTTTTAAAAGAAATGCTCACCTTTCAAATGTGAATGCAAGTTTGCCAACATTTTTGGAGAACATGTGCTCTTGCCTGCATTTCCGGATGCGAATGAAGCACGTTTGCACAATTTGCAAACAAACACAATTCTCCTGCATCCCTGAATCTTCACTCAATTCAGGTTTTTTTTCCCAGTCTCCCGTTCAACAAAAATTCATTGAGATTAATCACAAATGTTTGTAAGAATTTGCATAAATGGAACATGTAATTGATCAAATGGAGACTGTTAACGAATTGACAGAAATCATTTGCTTTGCACTGTGTCTCTTTCTTTCACACACACACACACACACACACACACACACACACACACACACACACGTGCGGATGATTAAAGGCCAGCTAAGAGGCTTTTCAAACAGCAGCACATGCAAAATTATGAGCATCCAAGGCAAATGGACCATCCTTGGGCAGAATACTGGTACCCAAGAAAGTTCTGGATGTAATAGCATCAAGAACATTGAGTGCCCTATACACTAGTGGTATTGGTATCCTTAAAGCTCCACTGTGATCTGATGCATACATGGAGTTCTGATAAATTGCTGCCCCATTCTTTTCAAGGTTGAGTAGTGCTTTTACAATGGGTAAATTCCCCCTAGTTTTCAGGAGAGAATGTAGCAGCTCCTGCCCAATTCTATGTGTACACTATGGATGTTGGTGAACAAACTGAGGCTCAGTCCAGACCATGCAGAAATACTGTTGGTCAGTAGCATTCCGGGTTTGGGGTCATCACCTGGTCTGCCTGGGGTAGCACTCCCTCTGAAAGATCAGGAACAAAGCTAGTGGGGGAAAGTGTGTGCTCTTGGATCTGGTGCTGCCCCTGGAAGCTCAAGTGGTGCTGACCAGGTGATGTTGATAGTCAGGAGTGCCTTTGCCCAGTTCCATCTGGTTTGCCAGCCTTGGGGAAAGAAGATCTGTCCACAATGATTCATGCCTTTAATCACCTCTTGCTTAGATTACTATAATGCAGTCTACATGGGACTGCCCTTGAAGAAGTGGCTGACCGGGAGCTTCGGCTATTGGGCGGTATAAAAATGTGATAAATAATTAAAAAAAAATACCCAGAGGACCTTCTCTTCTGCTGCTCCCAGACTGTGGAATGGCCTGCCGGAGGAGACTTGTCAGCTTGACGGTCTTTTAGCATTCAAGAAAGCTATCAAGACGATCTCTTCCGGCAGGCCTATCCAGTGGAATTTTAGGATGCTTTTAGTATGCTTTTAGGATGTTTTTAGGATGTTTTTTAACAGTGTATACTATGTTTTAAATCAGTATTTTGTGTATTTCATGCCTGCTGTTGTACCCCGCCTCGATCCAATTGGAGAGGTGGGTAAGTAATTTATTATTGTTGTTGTTGTTGTTGTTGTTGTTCAGAAACTGCAGCAGCTAAATTTCTGTCTGGAATGTACTTTGTATACTACGTTTGGATCTATTTCACTGGCTTCCAGTTTGTTTCTGGGCACATTGTAAGCTACAAAGCTCAAAAATGGGTTGGAGCAAGGAGATTGGAAGGTCCACTTCCTTCACTTGAACCTGCCCATAATAGATGATTATTCTTGAAGGCACTGTTATATCTTGAACTACCTTGTCACGGTACGCTGGCAGGTTCTTGAGGCAGGGCCTTTTCGACTGCAGACACCCTAAACACTTTGGTGGAAGGGAAGGAACCAAGTGTGATAAATAAAATGCATCTCAGTGGAGGATAGCTTCTTTAGAGTTCTGACTGAAACCTGGAACGGATTCACCGCCCCATTGACATCAGAGCCACCAGCCTCTACTGAAATGCATGCTACCAAAGGGGTTCCAGGAACCCAGCTAATAAAGACTAACATCCAGGAGAGTTATCTGAGCTTGTTCATGATTCAGAGCGGAAAGAATAACCTCGTAGAGCTAATTGGTGCATTGCGCATTGGTTTTGTCATGTGGGCAGTGTAAGACAGGAGAATCCTACCTATGGAAGATGCAGATGTGGCTCCCACTTCTGGTAAACTAGCTGGGTGATGTAGAGAGAAAGATACTAGAGTATTGGGTGTTCCTTGCATCTCAAAGCTGCCTGTGTTGGTTCCAGCTTCTCGCTGAATCGCAGAACTCTTCTTGGGCTGGACAAACAGGGTGTGGGCTACAGAGATTATGGGATGCAATAGAGGACTTTTCTGGAATCTGTATTCCCTGACTCTCTCTCCCACTGCCCCAAACCAAGGTCAGGAGTTTTGTTCCTGATGGCTAGACCCCACAACGTCAAGTCTGCGAAAGCTCTTTCCCCCACCTTGAAAAGTTGCAAGCAAAGACAGCAAAACTCACCGCCCCGTGCAGAAGTCTATTCAGCCTTTCTCCAGTGATTTGCTCCCGGGAGCCTTCCCTCCAAGGCCTGGCCTCCAGATCTCCTGGATGGAAGGAGCTTTTGTATTTATTTATTTTTGTATTGAGCAAAGGAACACAACAAGGATTTCCTATTCTTCATTGTCTCAAACCTGTAGGCACTGACTCCCCCTACTGGTTTTGTGCTATATTGCAACTTCTTCTTTGAAAAAGGAGAAATTCCAGTCCTTGTTTTACATGTGAATTCTTCAGCCCCGGTGTTTGAAGCCAGGACAAAGCCTGTTTAATTTAAATCTGTAGCCTGCCCCATTCCAAAGGTTGGAGCGTGTAATAGCACACACTCCGTCCCCTCACTCCTACAAAATATGCTTAGAATCCAGTCCCTAACGTCTAACCTGCTTAGCTTGAACTACAGGGGAACGCCCCCCCTCAAATTACCAAATCATAGAATCATAGAACAGCAGAGTTGGAAGGGGCCTACAAGGCCATCGAGTCCAACCCCCTGCTCAATGCAGGAATCCACCCTAAAGCATCCCTGACAGATGGTTGTCCAGCTGCCTCTTGAAGGCCTCTAGTGTGGGAGAGCCCACAACCTCCCTAGGGAACTGGTTCCATTGTCGTACTGCTCTAACAGTCAGGAAGTTTGCTGGAAGTAACGACAACAACTGGTAACCTAAACAAGAGTATCTTCAAAATCCCTAGGCTCAGTAGGCCGACAGGTAACTCAACTGCCTAAAGCAATGTCCCATACAGTCCACCCATTGCCATGCGTTGCTGTCCTTTTGAGGAGGAGGGAAAGCAGTTTTAAAGCATCCCCCTGCAGCGTTACACGGCGTAGAAGAAGCACTTTGTACCCCCTGCTCTTCATAGACAGCAGCCCTTCTTAGGTAGGCAACTGCAGCTGGACTTCCACTGGGTAAGCAAAGAAGAGCGACAAGAAATTGATCATGAGATAGCCCTAAGGAGTTTCTACCTAAACCCCATAGGTCTACCCCTCTAGGGCAGAACTCTCCTTAACTGCCTGATTCATAGAATCATAGAATCATAGAATAGCAGAGTTGGAAGGGGCCTATAAGGCCATCGAGTCCAACTCCCTGCTCCATGCAGGAATCCACCCTAAAGCATCCAGGACAGATGGTTGTCCAGCTGCCTCTTGAATGACTCTGGTGTGGGAGAGCCCACAACCTCCCTAGGTAACTGATTCCGTTGTCGTACTGCTCTAACAGTCAGGAAGTTTTTCCTGATGTCCAGCTGGAATCTAGCTTCCTTTAACTTGAGCCCATTATTCTGGGTCTTGCACTCTGGGAGGATCGAGAAGAGATCTTGGCCCTCCTCTGTGTGACAACCTTTTAAGTATTTGAAGAGTGCTCTCATGTCTCCCCTCCATCTTCTCTTCTCCAGGCTAAACATGCCCAGTTCTTTCAGTCTCTCTTCATAGGGCTTTGTTTCCAGACCCCCGATCATCCTGGTTGCCCTCCTCTGAACACGCTTCAGCTTGTCTGCGTCCTTCTTGAATTGTGGAGCCCAGAACTGGACACAATACTCTCAATGAGGCCTAACCAGGGCCGAATAGAGAGTAACCAGTACCTCATGTGATTTGGAAGCTATACTTCTATTAATGCAACCCAAAATAGCATTTGCCTTTCTTGCAGCCATATCACACTGTTGGCTCCTATTCAGCTTGCGATCTACAACGATTCCAAGATCCTTCTCGTTTGTAGTATTGCTGAGCCAAGTATCCCCCATCTTGTAACTGTGCATTTGGTTGCTATTTCCTAGAAGCTCCAACCCATTGGTAGAGCTTTAACATACCAAACATTTCAGCCCAATATTGATAAAACAATAGTAAAACCAAAATTAACATTTAAAATCAGGGATTACTACTGTATTTCTTCGATTCTAAGACGCACTTTTTTCCCAAATAAACATCTCTAAAAATGGGGTGCGTCTTAGAATCGAAGAAATACGGTATATACACACCAATAAAGTCTTAACTCAATTCTAGGCTGAGGTTAAAAAGTAGGCTTTTAGAACCCACTTGAAGGTCTGTAATGATGGGGTCTGAAGGACATCAATTGGAACAGTGTTTCACAAAGGGGGGCTGATACCGAAAAGGCCCTGTCCCTCAATAGGTAACTCATTTCTCATTTCTATTGCTGATCTAGAGGGTGTGGGGAGGCCTGTGATTTGTTCCCAACAGCGGCCCCAAGTGTGGTCCTTTCCTTTCCCCCTGTTTGGATGGGAAAGGAACTACCTTGGGAAGTCTTTTCACATTTCACATTTCACATTTGGTTGTTTTATACTTTGAATGGTTTTAATTTTTGTGAACTGCCCAGAAAGCTCCGGCTATTGGGCGGTATAGAAATGTAATAAATAAACAAACAAACAAACAAACATTGGATTAGTGGGCAAATTCTACTGCCTTTCCGACATGACACCAGTTATTAGGGTGTTACTAGTGGAGTGTCCTTCTCATGGCAAATGGGTCCGTGAGCACTTATGAACCACAATAGCTAAACAAAACATCCAAGTTCAGTATTAGAGTGCCACAAAATACCATTTTTGGAGGGCCACCATCTTGATGCCCATTTTTGGAGGGCCACCATCTTGATGCCCATTTTTGGAGGGCCACCATCTTGATGCCCATTTTTGGAGGGCCACCATCTTGATGCCCATTTTTGGAGGGCCACCATCTTGATGCCCAATTTTGGAGGGCCACCATCTTGTTGCCCAATTTTGGAGGGCCACCATCTTGATGCCCAATTTTGGAGGGCCACCATCTTGATGCCCAATTTTGGAGGGCCACCATCTTGCTGCCCAATTTTGGAGGGCCGCCATCTTGCTGCCCAATTTTGGAGGGCCACCATCTTGATGCCCAATTTTGGAGGGCCACCATCTTGATGCCTGGAAACTGGTGGGAAATTCGGGGTATTGGAATGAGTAACCTTTGCTTTAATCCAGCAGGGTCCCTATCTACTTGCCCCCACCCTAGATTCTGTATTTTGGTCAAACTAGTGTGGTGTAGTGCCTAAAGTGTTGGACTGGGAGTCAGGAGATCTGGGTTCTAGTCCCCACTCGGCCATGGAAGCCCACTGGGTGACTTTGGGCCAGTCACAGACTCTCAGCCCAACCCACCTCACAGGGTTGTTGTTGTGAGGATAAAATGGAGAGGAGGAGGATTATGCATGCTGCCTTGGGTTCCTTGGAGGAAAAAAGGCGGGATATAAATGCAATAAATAAATAAATAGAAAGATGTAACTTTGAATATTCTCTCTCTCTCTCTCTCTCTCTCTCTCTCTCTCTCTCTCTCTCTCACCCACCCACCACCAGCCTTTATAGAGTCAGAACCATTCTCAATGAGTTTGGCACATCCTGCCCATCTATCTTCCTTCCCTTTGGACATCAGGAAAAACTTCCGACTGTTAGAGCAGTATGACACTGAAACCAGTTACCTAGGGAGGTTGTGGGCTCTCCCACACTAGAGGCCTTCAAGAGGCAGCTGGACAGCCATCTGTCAGGGATGCTTTAAGGTGGATTCCTGCACTGGGCAGGGGGTTGGACTCGATGGCCTTATAGGCCCCTTCCAACTCTACTATTCTATGATTCTACGGCTGTAGTTCAGTAGCAGCATTCTGCTACCTTTCGTGGAGAATGCGCCAGCCTCCTCTTACCGAGGGCTACGTACAAAGCACAGCTTGGACTTGCCGACTTCTTAAAACCCACACGATGGATATTCGGCCTTGTTTTGACAGGGATCTGAGCTCTTATTGATCTTTTCTGACTGCTGAAGTAGCTTTTCTTACAGCATGACCCCAGTTGTTTGGGCCATTGTGAGATATGGTTTTTTCAGTTCGGAACACTTTGTAATGCAAATGTGTGTGTGTTTTGTGTGTGGGGGACTGTGCTAGCGCTCTCTCTCCTTCTGAAAATGCACCGTCTCAGTTGCCCTGCTATTGGATGATTTTCTTTGTTTACCACGTTAAAACAACATTTGTATAAGAGATTATTATTATTATTATTATTATTATTGGTTTTTGCTGAGTCTTCAAACTGGAGAGGTCCCTCCTCCCTTTCCTCCAAAGGGATGAGATCAGCAGTTGGTTCTCCTCACCACAGACATCCTTAAACTGCTATTTGGAGCGGCTTTTTCTTTTTTCTTTCCGTTTTCTTTCCCCTTCAAGTGTTTGCTTATCTTTGCCTGCTGTGTGCAAAATCCACTTTAATTGATCTTTGCAGACTGCCTGCAACTGGGGAGGGAGAAAGTATTTAATGCATTGTTTAATTCCCCTTGGCTTTTGTCCCACTTTTTTTTTTATTTTTAAGTCATTTTATTACGATCACTGAAGTGAAACCATTTGCATTGTCTAACATTGCTGTTGAAAGTTCAAAAACAGCCTGGGACTGGGCTACCCAAATGTCCGCCTTCTCACATATCAGCATGCCAGGGTTTTAAGATCTTGGTGTCTCTGCCATTAGAGGCACATTTGGCAGGGAAGAGAGAGAGAAGGCCTTCTCGGTGGCTGCCCCCAAGCTTTGGAACTCCCTGCCGAGGGAGGCAAGACTGGCACTCACTCTGTTGTCCTTGTAGGCAAATATAATTTTGCCCAGATGGACTTTTGGCCTATAAACTGGTTTGGTGCAGAAGCGGGTTCTAATCTGTAGGTGCTGTTTATTTCTTTTGTTATGTTTTTAATTTGTTTTCCTGCTAAGTTTTAATCAAGTTTTTTTTTTAACCTGCACTTTATTGTTTGTCACCTTGAGCGCCATTTTTGTTTGGCGGAAAGGCAGGATAGAGAAGAAATAAACAAATATATAATTGAAAAATCCATAGGGGTTACCAAAGGCAGGTAAATCTTACCATTGTAGCAGAATATGCATTGCAGTGTGTAGAATTGATAGGAATTTGTTGTTTCTTGTAGGGGTGACTAGTTCTGTACATGTGCAATGAGATAACTATGAGTAATGGTGTGGAGTACTTGGGGTCAGCGTCGGCTGATCCGCCAGCTACGGCCTTTCCTGGACAGGGACAACCTAGCCACAGTAGTGCATGCACTGGTAACTTCCCGATTAGACTACTGCAATGCACTCTACGTGGGGCTGCCCTTGAAGACGACTCAGAAGTTGCAGCTAGTGCAAAATGCAGCAGCTAGACTGCTTGTGGGTACATCTTACAGAGACCACATAACAATGGTCTTAAAGGATCTGCACTGGCTGCCTATATGCTTCCGGTCGGAATTCCAGGTGCTGGTAATGACGTTTAAAGCCCTAAACGGCTTGGGACCTCGATACTTGAGGGAGCGCCTCTCCTTATATATGCCCGCCCGAGATGTGAGATCTGTTGGAGGAGCCCTTCTCCGCATCCCACCAGCACAACGCATTCGCTATGTTGGGACAAGGGAGAGGGCCTTCTCTGTGGTGGCACCCCAATTGTGGAATGCCCTCCCCTTGGAGGCCCGACTGGCGCCAATGCTTATTTTATTCCGGCACCAAGTGAAAACATGGCTTTTTAACAAAGCTTTTAATGGTTGAATTCACTAGGCACATTGTTTTAACTGTTTTAATAGTTTTACTGCTTTTAAATTATATATTGTTTTAACTTGGTTTATGGTTTAATTTGTTTTTAGCTGTGTGTATTTACTGTTTTATACTGTATGCTTTTATCTGTACGCTGCCCTGAGATCTTATTGATATAGGGCGGGTTATAAATGTTTTGAATAAATAAATAAATAAATAAATAATGGAATATATTCCTGGAAATGGATGGAGGCTGCTATGAATGGGTTGGTCCAGAGCTGGAAGCAACACATAGCTTAATTTAGCAGGGATACCTTCATCTGGGGGTGATACTCGTATCAGTGGCAGACCTGGTTACTTTAAGAAAAATCGGAATGGTTGTGTGACCAGGGCCAGATCTACACCAGGCAGGAGAAAACACTTTGAAAACTGATTGAAGACTGTATATGGAGTGGGTGATGGGCCCCAACTGTTGTCAAAACTGTTTTAAAGGAGTAGTGTAGATCCTGCCCAGGTCCAAAACTAAGGATTAGGTCATTCAGGGGTCTGGAAAGAAAGCCCTATGAAGAGAGACTGAAAGAACTGGGCATGTTTAGCCTGGAGAAGAGAAGATTGTGGGGAGACATGAGAGCACTCTTCAAATACTTAAAAAGTTGTCACACAGAGGAGGGTCAGGATCTCTTCTCGATCCTCCCAGAGTGCAGGACACGGAATAACGGGCTCAAATTAAAGGAAGCCAGATTCCAGCTGGACATCAGGAAAAACTTCCTGACTGTTAGAGCAGTACGACAATGGAATCAGTTACCTAGAGAGGTTGTGGGCTCTCCCACACTAGAGGCCTTCAAGAGGCAGCTGGACAACCATCTGTTGGGGATGCTTTAGGGTGGATTCCTGCATTGAGCAGGGGGTTGGACTCGATGGCCTTGTAGGCTCCTTCCAACTCTGCTATTCTATGATTCTATGATTCATTGGCATCATGAAGGTTATAAATGTGCAGGGTTTGATTAGTTTGAGAGCGAGATCCTGGGAGAATGAGAAACTCACCATGCGTGGACAAATAA
This sequence comes from Elgaria multicarinata webbii, assembly GCF_023053635.1. Taxonomy (NCBI): domain Eukaryota; kingdom Metazoa; phylum Chordata; class Lepidosauria; order Squamata; family Anguidae; genus Elgaria; species Elgaria multicarinata. The sequence goes on along the minus strand of NC_086177.1, from coordinate 110,895,510 downwards.
AAGGAAGTCTTTCTTCACACAGCGCGTAGTTAAGTTATGGAACTCACTACCACATGATGTAGTGATGGCTGCCAATTTGGATGGCTTTAAAAGGGGGGTTGGATAAATTCTTGGAGGAGAAGGCTATCCATGCCTACTAGTCCTGATGGTTGTGTGCTATCTCCAGTATTCGAGGCAGTAAGCCTGTATGCACCAGTTGCTGGGGAAGATGGGCGGGAGGATGCTGTTGCACCATGTCCTGCTTTGCTGGTCCTTGGCCGATGGCTGGTTGGCCCTTGTGTGAACAGAGTGCTGGACTAGATGGACCATTGGTCTGATCCACCATGGCTCTTCTTATGTGCTCTGTCTGGCTTTGCCCACCATGCCTTCATTTAGGTAAATATGTACCTTTGATATTGACTGTTAGATTGAGAGGAACCGAGGTTTTACTGCGCTATCAATATGCTTGCTACTTCCTTCATTACCTTGTGCATACTTATAAATTATAAATTGTAACTTGTGTGTACTTATAAATGGTTGTAATCTGCCTCATGTTAGCTAAAGCTTGTTATTCTCTTAAAACGCAATAAAAATGTATTCTTTGATACCGTGTGTGCGCGCATGTGCGTGTGTTACTTTTGGGTAATGAATGACATGATTGTACACGTTGTTTGTTTGTTTTTGCATTGTAGGATGACTCTATGATTTTAGCCTGTAGAGATAAAGCTACATCACCAGCTTTCTGCATATTGTTCATTTTTACCCGTCTATTTATCCCAGTTGATTTACTGCTTCTAGGTTTTGGTTTGGGATATCTTTCCTGTTTGGTCTGGCCAACATTGGCTTGACCTTCAGGAGTTGTCTCCATTTTTTATTTATTTATTTATTTATATAGCACCATCAGTGTACATGGTGCTGTACAGAGCAAAACAATAACATAGCAGAACCCTGCATAGGCTTACATTCTAATAGAATCATAATAAAACAATAAGAAGGGGAAGAGAATGCACCAAACAGACAGAGGGGAGAGTAAAACTAACAGTATAAAAGTCAGATCAAAATCAAGTTCTAAAAGCTTTAGAAAAAAGAAAAGTTTTTCGCTGAGCGTTAAAAACTGCGATTGAACTTGTAGTTCGCAAATGTTCTGGAAGAGCGTTCCAGGCATATGGGGCAGCGGAAGAAAATGGACGAAGCCGAGCAAGGGAAGTAGAGACTCTTGGGCAGGTAAGAAACATGGCATCAGAGGAGCGAAGAGCACGAGCAGGGCAACAGGAGGAGGGCTTTCTCCGCTGTGGCACCCCGGCTGTGGAATGAGCTCCCCAGAGAGGTCCGCCTGGCCCCTACACTGTACTCCTTTCGTCGCCAGCTGAAGACCTTTTTATTCACTCAGTATTTTAACACTTAATTTTAACTCAAATTTAAATTATACTGTTTTAACTCTGTATTTTAACCTTATATCAATTGTGCTGCGTGGTTTTATCCTGGTTGTGCTTTTTATATTGTATTTTGTATTTGTATTTTTAACTTGTTGGTTGTTTTATGATGGTTTTAATTTTTGTGAACCGCCCAGAGAGCTTCGGCTATTGGGCGGTATAAAAATGTAATAAATAAATAAATAAATAAATAAAATAAAATAGTGTGAGATGAGAGAGGAAAGATAGGAAGGAGATAGACTGTGAAAAGCTTTGTAGGTCAACAGGAGAAGTTTATATTGGATTCTGAGGTGAATAGGAAGCCAACGAAGAGATTTCAGAAGTGGAGTAACATGGTCAGAGCGGCGAGCCAAGAGGATGATCTTAGCAGGAGAGTGGTGAACAGAAACCAACGAACTGATGTGAGAAGAAGGAAGGCCAGTGAGAAGAAGGTTGCAGTAGTCCAACCGAGAAATAACCAATGCATGAACAAGAGTCTTGGCAGAAGAGTGCTGATTCACCTGTCACGGGCACGAATCCTAGCATAGCCCAAGAATGGTTTTCAGATTTTCTACCTGTAGGGAACTCTCCAGTCAACTTTTCTGTTGAGGAGCCCTTGTGCCATGTAATATGCACAGTCAGTTCACACAACAATGCTGGGTCTCACCACTGCTACACGTGAATTCAACACGCATCCTAAAATGCCCCCTGAAATCCGGATTGACAAACCTTCCCGTCTGTCATTACTGATCTTCCTTCGGAGGAGCAACTCACAACCTGCTTTGGAATGCAGTTTGAAGACCCAAGAGGTCACCAGAGATGGTTAACCATCCTTTTTAAATGGAGGGGGACAGCTCTTGACTACTTCACAAGTTACTTTGAAACAATGTTAGAATAACTTCGAGGGCCCTTTGCAAGGTCATAACAAGGAGGTTAAAAATGGTTTAAATGGATGAATCTTCCCTGGAGTTATAGCTATGACAGTCAGAAACTTCTCCTTTTTGACTTGTGTTCGATAAACCAAAAGGTTTTTGTGATGTCTTTCTTCCCAACGGCTGGAGGACACTTTATTAATTCAACCCCTCAGCAGTGTTCAGAGATAGGGGAGGATGGAGAATGAATAACCGATGGAGCCACTTACTCGCTTTGCCATTTTGTTGCAGGGTTGTTGCACTTTAAATATTCAGCAAATACATTTCTTTACTTAACGGAGGAATCCGTCATTGAATTTTGGTCCCTTGTGATTCCCTTGTGCAAAGAGTCCCTTCAGCTATGCAGTGAGATGAATAAGTGATGAGAGCAGTATTTGGAATGGCAGATACCCAGGCAATGTTTTAAGCGGAACTTCTGGCCATTTGCTCTAGAAATGTGTTTGTGTTCCATTCTCAAAAAGGCGAAAAACATCTCCCTTGCTTCAAGAAAGTAACATGCATTTAGGGACAAGATCCATATTTCCCAAATCTCTCGCTGACACAGTGCTGTTTCCCTCTGAGCTAAAGGGAAAACAAACAAACAAACTATGCTCCACTCTCAAACCCCCAAATATTTTTTAGTATGCACTAAAATAAAATAAAAACACCCCAACATTAGTTTGGGGACGATCAGCCCACCTTTTTCTGTAGACCTGTTCTGAGTCCACTGAGGGGCAATGAATGCTTCTGAATCTCTGTGGTGCAGAGAAATTAAACCTCTTTCATTCCGAGGGTCGAATCTGGTTTTGGAGAAGCTCCTGGAGGCTGTGTTCCGGTGGTGGTAAGGAGGGCTGAAACCAAAATGGGCAGGTCCAGAAATACCTGCATATTTACCTAGGCTGATTAGCAAGGTGTAAGAGAGGCATTTCAGCTTTTTAGAATGGGGAAACACTGCACAAAAGATGGAAGACCAGCGAATGGTCAGTGGTCAAGGGAACGGGCCAGGGCAAGAGGGCCATCCAGAAGCCCTTGGCCCCTTCCACGCAAGGCCTGAGGTTCTGCATTCGTGCCTTGCACATGCCTTGACCAGCATGGGAGAAATTGCAACTACGCCCTTGTAGTAATGGGAATGACCCAGTCACACAGGAACCACAATCCTGTGGGAATCACCACCAGCAGAAGCAAGGCCAGAGTTCAGTTCTGGGCTCCACAATTCAAGAAGGACGCAGACAAGCTGGAACGTGTTCAGAGGAGGGCAACCAGGATGATCAGGGGTCTGGAAACAAAGCCCTATGAAGACAGACTGAAAGAACTGGGCATGTTTAGCCTGGAGAAGAGAAGATTGAGGGGAGACATGATAGCACTCTTCAAAGACTTAAAAGGTTGTCACACAGAGGAGGGCCAGGATCTCTTCTCGATCCTCCCAGAGTGCAGGACACGGAATAACGGGCTCAAGTTAAAGGAAGCCAGATTCCAGCTGGACATCAGGAAAAACTTCCTGACTGTTAGAGCAGTACAACAATGGAATCAGTGACCTAGGGAGGTGGTGGGCTCTCCCACACTAGAGGCCTTCAAGAGGCAGCTGGACACCCATCTGTCAGGGATGCTTTAGGGTGGATTCCTGCATTGAGCAGGGGGTTGGACTCGATGGCCTTGTAGGCCTCTTCCAACTCTTCTATTCCATGATTCTATGAATCATGCTGGAGGCGGTGCAAAATCCCCTTCACCCATTTCTTTACACTGCTTAAAGTTCTATTGTGCGTGTGTGTGTTCAGAACAGACCACAGGCCAGATAGTAATACTATTTATCCTTAAAATCTCATCTAAAAGTGATGCATTCCCAAACTGGAATACCCTGTTGCTGGAAGAGCAGGTAGATGGCCCTGTCCTGTTTTAGTAAAGCCGAGCTCATGGTGGGCCAGGCGAGTGCAAATCTACTGAACGCTCTGGGGCATAGATGTGGAGAGGCAGGGCTCAGCCCAGGTTAGGATTCCTGAGAATGAGGGATGTTTGTGTAATATTTTTTCAGCACCCTGGACAGAGCCCAGGGAGCAGACTAGGTGTTCAGTCTCAGCTGAACTCTTTAATTCTACTGGAGCCTGATTACAACTCTTGGGTTTCGGCCCCTTTCAGAGCCTTAAAGAGGCAGATCCTGTGCCAGGTACACTGCTTGCATTGACAAACCAGCTCAGTGGTCCCTGGGATCCTCAGAATCAGGTATGCTGGGTACTTGATGAAACTGGACGGAGGGGGTTGCAGTCTCTGATGGCATGGGGGTATCTGGAGGTCTCTGGCTTCATGGTAGGGTTCATGCCCAGTCTCTGTTTCCAGTTTGCTGCTAGACTTCAGGGTTACAATAGCTTCCTCTCCATGGATGCTGAGACACGTTTGATGTCTTCCTTCCTAAATTGGAGAACATCAGTGGATAGTCCACAATGCAGCTGGCAGAAGGATCAGAAGGCAAAGCAAGAAGGATCAGAAGGCAAAGCAGAAGACAATGGAATCAGTTGCCTGGTGAGGTTGTGGGCTCTCCCACACTAGAGGCCTTCAAGAGGCAGCTGGACATCCATCTGTCAGGGATGCTTTAGGGTGGATTCCTGCCTTGAGCAGGGGGTTGGACTCGATGGCCTTGTAGGCCCCTTCCAACTCTGCTATTCTATGATTCTGTGATTCTAAGGTCCTTCCCATTGTCCAGTCTGAAACAATTTCCTCTTCTGTATCATGTCTTCTGCTTCATTGTGGATGCTAAAGCAGGTCTAGCACGTCTTCACCATGCTAGAGCTGCTTTAGTATCCAACATTGTCATTCTGCAGTATCCAACAGTGTCATTCAACAGACTCACATTGGAGTATTGGAGCTCTCCTGAACCTTTTCATTGCACAAGTCATTCTCATTCCTTCCTTCCTTCCTTCCTTCCTTCCTTCCTTCCTTCCTTCCATTTATATACTGCCCCATAGCCGAAGCTCTCTGGGCAGGTTTACAAAAGTTTTAAACAGTGAACATTAAAAAGTATACAATTTTTTAAACCATCTAAAACATAAAAACAACAGTATAAAAACAACAGTTTCCAATTAAAAATAACAGTTCTCGGGTCTGTTAAAAACAAACAAACAAACTTAGCATTGTTAAATTGTGCCATTGGTTGCACAAGCAATTGCAAAAAAAAAAAAAAGTTTCACAACGGGTTGCACAAAAGTGACGTGTGAACTGTTGCACAAATGGGTTGCGCTAGTGTAATACACAACTGCTTGTACGAACATATCTTTAAATGGCTTCCCCTCTTGCGCATAGTTCGGAACCTAGTTTGCGCTAGAGCAACATCATTTGCGCTAATGGATACTGCTACACTTGGATACTGCCCTTTGCTTCAAACTAGCTGCAGAACTACACCACACTTCTAATTTGGGTCGGTGCTCTGTGTGGATTTTGAATTGCTCTGTGGAATCAGAGTTGCTAGCGCTGGCATTTTGCCTGGAGCGAATCTGGGGGCTTCTCCTTGGGCAAAACGTTTCAGGAAAGTGAGAAGAGTTTTAACTGAGCTGTTGAAATTTCTTGAGGCTCCACACCGATGTTTGAAGCTGTTTTCATGCCCACTTTGTCAGATGCCTTGGGTTTTTCTTTTGAATCAGAGAGCCAATTTTGGGTGAATACAGAATTGCAATGTATTTGTACTCAACTTACTGCTTTTGTTTTTTAAATACCCCTTTCATCTGTTTGTGCATGGCACACCCAGTAGTCCCCCATCCATGGGATCTCACCTGGCTGTCATATTCTCTCACTTTGGCAGATCATTTTCGGGTCACTCTGGCAGATAATAGTATTTTGTACTTGTACTTATTTTTAATTTGGATGGCTTTAAAAGGGGGTTGGATAAATTCCTGGAGAAGAAGGCTGTCAACGGCTACTAGTCCTGATGGCTGTGTAGTATTCGAGGCAGTAAGCCTGTGTGCACCAGTTGCTGGGGAACATGGGTGGGAGGGTGCTGTGGCACTCATGTCCTGCTTGCGGGTTCCTGGTCGATAGTGGCTGGCCACTGTGTGAACAGAATATTGAACTAGATGGACCTTTGGTCTGATCTACCATGGCTCTACTTATGTTCTTAAGTCTCCCCACCCCAGCCATTTCCACCCCCATTTTCACTTTATTCCTTATTTGGCTCCTATCCTCCTCAGTATCAAGGACCAAGTGGGCAACTTTACATCTGACCGCATCAAATTCAAAACAGCCCCAGTTTTCATTGTGTGCTCAAAGGTAGCATGGTCCATATTTCTGCTCTTTGGTGGAGGGAATAACGTTTTGTTCTGATGTGATTCCCCCTCACCCCAGGGATCAAAGCAGACTTCTAGAATCATAGGATCATGGAATAGCAGAGTTGGAAGGGACCTACAAGGCCATCGAGTCCAACCCTCTGCTCAATGCAGGAATCTACCCTAAAGCATCCCTGACAGAGGGTTGTCCAGCTGCCTCTTGAAGGCCTCTAGTGTGGGAGAGCCCACAACCTCCCTAGGTAACTGGTTCCATTGTCGTACTGCTCTAACAGTCAGGAAGTTTTTCCTGATGTCCAGCTGGAATCTGGCTTCCTTTAACTTGAGCCCGTTATTCTGTGTCCTGCACTCTGGGAGGATCGAGAAGAGATCCTGGCCCTCCTCTTTGTGACAACCTTTTAAGTCTTTGAAGAGTGCTATCATGTCTCCCCTCAATCTTCTCTTCTCCAGGCTAAACATGCCCAGTTCTTTCAGTCTCTCTTCATAGGGCTTTGTTTCCAGACCCCTGATCATCCTGGTTGCCCTCCTCTGAACACGTTCCAGCTTGTCTGCGTCCTTCTTGAATTGTGGAGCCCAGAACTGGACGCAATACTCTAGATGAGGCCTAACCAGGGCCGAATAGAGAGGAACCAGTACCTCACGTGATTTGGAAGCTATACTTCTATTAATGTAGCCCAAAATAGCATTTGCCTTTCTTGCAGCCATATTGCACTGTTGGCTCATATTCAGCTTGTGATCTACAACAATTCCAAGATCCTTCTCGTTCGTAGTATTGCTGAGCCAAGTATCCTCCATCTTGTAACTGTGCCTTTGGTTTCTATTTCCTAAATGTAGAACTTGGGATTTATCCCTATTCAATTTCATTCTGTTGTTTTCAGCCCAGCACTCCAGCCTATCAAGATCACTTTGAAGTTTGTTTCTGTCTTCCAGGGTATTAGCTATCCCACCCAATTTTGTGTCATCTGAAAATTTGATCAGCGTTCCCTGCACCTCCTCATCCAAATCATTAATAAAAATGTTAAAGAGCACTGGGCCCAGGACTGAGCCCTGCGGCACCCCACTTGTTGCCTCTCCCCAGTTTGAGAAGTTTCCATTGATAAGTTCTCTTTGAGTCTGATTCTGTAGCCAACTGTGAATCCACCTAATAGTTGTTCCATTTAGCCCACTTTTAGCTAGTTTAGCTAAACCAATACTTTAAATTTAAACAAATACGTTTAGAACCTTGTAACCGTACACATTTGCACTGAGGAAACCCTTAAGCTTGTACACGCGTTTACTTAAGTTAATAAATTCAAATTATATTGAATTTAGAAACAACTGGTGTGGGGGTCTGTGGAGGAGTGTCTCAGGAGAAAACAATTAATGGTGGCAGCGGAATGGGAAACTGAGGTCCGAATTGCTGGGCTGTGGAGCTGTGGGGCCTGAAGAAGAGGCGAGACAGGAGCAGCAGCAGGCGTTCAATAACAGCGTCAGCTAAGGATAGTGTGTCTCCTCTGAATGAATGCTTGCAGGCGGTAATGGGCTGGATGAGGAAAAACAAACTGAAGCTGAATCCAGACAAAACAGAGGTGCTTGCTGTCAAGGGCTCTGACCTAGGTTTGGAGGTGTGTCAACCAGTTCTGGATGGGGCTACACTCCCCCTGAAAGACTGTGTTCGCAGATTGGGGGTGCTCCTGGATCCGTCGCTCCAAATGCCAGCTCAGATAGATGCGACGGCCAAGAGTGCCTACTATCAGCTTCGGCTGATACACCAGCTGCGCCCCTTCTTAGAGTCAGAAGACCTAAAGACGGCTGTGCATGCGCTGGTAACCTCAAGGCTCGACTTCTGCAATGCGCTCTACATAGGACTACCATTGTACCTAGTTCGGAAACTTCAACTAGTTCAAAATATGGCAGCCAGGTTGGTCACCGGTACATCTAGGGGTGACCACGTTACACCAACATTAAAATCACTCCACTGGCTTCCAATTAGTTTCCAGGCAAAGTACAAAGTGTTGGTCATTACCTTTAAAGCCCTACATGGTTTGGGTCCAGGTTACCTGCGGGATCGCCTTCTCCCATACAGTCCGCCCCGCACACTCAGGTCCTCTGGGATGAACTTACTTCAGTCAGCCAAGAGTAGGCTGACATCAGTTTCCCAGAGGACCTTTTCTTCTGTCGCCCCCAGATTGCGGAATGGCCTGCCGGAGGAGATTCATAAAATTAACTCTCTCTGTGATTTTAAGGCAGCTTTAAAGACTAGCCTTTTCCGGCAGGCCTACCCAGATCAATGTAAAATCAAGAATTTTTAAGATGTGTTGATTCCTGTACTAATGTTGTTCCACGCCTCGATCCAAAGGGAGAGGCGGGTAAGAAATAAATTATTATTGTTGTTGCTGTTGTTGTTGTTGTTATTATTATTATTAAACCCTCACACATGTCATTAGCACAAAGGGGGACTGAAGTGGTCCTGGGTACTAGGGGCGTGGGCAGTCGTGTCAGGTAGCTTGCGGGTATCTCAGGTGAAGTTGAGACGACACAGGGGGGCAGGACGCGTCACAGTCCTTTAATGCCCTACTGAGTCAATGTCCTCTCTGGGCTTTTCTAGCTGTGCCAAGGCCTTTATTAAATAAATACACTTTTTTTTGAGCACGGCTTTGGTCTATAACTTGAATTGCAATTGCCATGCTTCAGTGCACAGGGACAATTCACTTTTTTATCTTGTCTATTACCAGGGAATTCGGGGCTGATTCTACAGCTACTGTAAAAAACCCTTTCAGTTCAAGTATGTTATAAATCGATTTGCTGTGTGTCTAGGTTTTTTTTCCTCCTCTTTTCCCCACTGAGTCTCACTTGTGCACATGGCTATGGGGGAAGAGAAGACCTAAGCCTTCAACAGCTTCAGTCTGTCCTGAGACATAGCTTGCTTACCTGTTTTGATCTAATCATCTGTCTGCAAAATAGTGGCCCTCAATTATTTTATCTGTGGCTTTTAGCCATGGCGGCTATTAGCCATGGTAGCTAAGTAAAATCTCAACGGAGGCCGTATGCTCCTTAATACCAGCTGTTGAGAGCAACAGCATGAAAGGCCTGTTGGCTTCACACCTTTCTTGTGGACTTCCCAAAGTTACCTAGTTGGCCTGTGTGTGTGTGTGTGTCTGTGTGTGTATGTGAATCCATCTTGGCCAGATTCAGAAGAGGTCTTCTTAGGTTCTCCTTAGGTTCTCCAGGAGCAGGTGATGGCTTGTTCTCCAGATGTTGGTGGAGAGCAAGCCATCGCCCCCAGCTAACATGGTTGGGAATGATGGGAATTGTAGCTTGGCAACATCTGGACCCTCCAACCCTGCCATGTTCAGGCAGGAGCAGCAGACCTCCTCTCTCATTTAACCACTCTGAAGGAAAGGATGGATGAAAACTAAAAACCTCTTGTTGTGGTTGAGTAGTAGAGTACATCATATGTATACAGAGGGTCCCAGGGTCCATCTCTGGCATTTCCAGGTAGGGCTGGAAATATTCCTGGCTGAAGAGCCGTTGCTGCCTGTCAGTATTGATAATACTGGTCTAGATGGACCAAGGGACTGAGTCAGTACAAGGCAGCTTCCTACATTTGGACACTTTGGGAGGGTACTATTAAGGGATCTGAGGCTCTGACCAGGATGAAACTCCAGGGGCTGACCTGGGACTTAAACCAACTTGGCTGCTTCAGATTGTCAATACTCACTCCCAGTTTGGTCAGATGGCACATGATGGAGCCATTTTGCTGAAGCTAAACCAGTCTGGGCGTCTGGTCAGTGCCTGGATGGAGGACCATCTGGGAACCCCATCTGTGCTGCAGTGAGTTGCATGAGGGAAGAGAAGAAGGCTATGAATGTCCTGGATGAATAAAGGGATGCTTGGAGACAGGTGTGCCCTTGTAGTCTCAACACAGGAAGCGGCCTTGGACAAGGTTAGACTGTTGCTCTATCCAGCTGTCTACGCTGACTGACTGTGCTTCTCCAGGGTTTCAGATGGGTGTTTTCCCCTGGAGATACCAGGATGTGAACCTACAGCCATCACCCTTCCTCTAATCTCATCTGAATCATAGAATAGCAGAGTTGGAAGGGGCCTACAAGGCCATTGAGTCCAACCCCCTGCTCAATGCAGGAATCCACCCTAAAGCATTCCTGACAGATGGTTGTCCAGCTGCCCCTTGAAGGCCTCTAGTGTTGGAGAGCCCACAACCTCCCTAGGTAACTGATTCCATTGTTGTACTGCTCTAACAGTCAGGAAGTTTTTCCTGATGTCCAGCTGGAATCTGGCTTCCTTTAACTTGAGCCCGTTATTCCGTGTCCTGCACTCTGAACAATACCTTCTGCCTCCTTGATTTAAGAATCCAGTCCCACTTTGCAGCTGCAAGGACCTCAGGACAGAAAACTGACAGCAGATCTGGATGCAAGAGTTGACTGCCTCCAAGTCCTGGGCTGGACTCGACAGACGATGCTAGGCGAGCTAAAATCATGTAGATCATAATGGGCATTTCAGCATAAGAAGTGTAGAAGGCCACATTCCTCAGTGGGGGGAAACATTCCACTGCCCTTCATTTCATACCTGTTCCCTCTTCCCACTTGCCTTTAGTTTCTCCCCCATAAACCCTTCCAGTGCTAGTTCAGTTATATTTATGGGCTTGTGATTGCAAGCTTCAAGTACAGCAAGGGGGCAAGTCTTGACCTGAGAAAATTATTTCTCTTGGCAATAAAGGAAGGTGTCTAATTAGAAATCAGGGTCATGCGGCGTTCCGGGAAGTCCTGGAGAACAAAAGCTGTGTTGCTCGGAGCTGGTACTGGACTGTATGGCTTGACACTCCGGGTGGCTGCTCACGCGATGAAATGATCCTCTGTACAAACAACTCCATATAGTCTTCATATAGAAAGCGGGCTATCGAGTGCTAACCTAGATAAGGGGAGACATGAGAGAGGTGTACAACATTACGCATGGTGTGGAGAATGTGGATAGGGAGACATTTTTGTCCCTCTCCCATAATACTAGAACCCAATGGGGTCATCCCACGAGCTGATTGGTGGGAGAACCAGGACAAATGAAAGGAAGTAGTTCTTCACACAGCGCATAGTTAAACTGTGGAATTCACTACCACAAGATGTAGTGATGGCCACCAATTTGGATGGCTTTAAAAGGTGGAGTGGTGGATAAATTCCTGGAGGAGAAGGCTATCCATGGTTACTAGCCCTGAAGGTTATGTGCTACCTCCAGTATCTGAGACAGTAAGCCTGTGTGCACCAGTTGCCAGGGAACAGGGGTAGGAGGGTGCTGTTGCACCATGTCCTGCTTTGCTGGTCCTTGGCCGATGGCTGGTTGGCCCTTGTGTGAACAGAGTGCTGGACTAGATGGACCATTGGTCTGATCCACCATGGCTCTTCTTATGTGCTCTGTCTGGCTTTGCCCACCATGCCTTCATTTAGGTAAATATGTACCTTTGATATTGACTGTTAGATTGAGAGGAACCGAGGTTTTACTGCGCTATCAATATGCTTGCTACTTCCTTCATTACCTTGTGCATACTTATAAATTATAAATTGTAACTTGTGTGTACTTATAAATGGTTGTAATCTGCCTCATGTTAGCTAAAGCTTGTCGACGGCTGGTTGGCCACTGTGTGGACAGAGTGCTGGACTAGATGGACTCTCTGTCTGATCCATCATGGCACTTCTTATGTTCTCGGTACAAACAACTTCATACATATAGAAAGCAGGCTATTGAGCGTTAACCTAATTTCATAGAATCGTAGAATTATAGAATAGCAGAGTTGGAAGGGGCCTACAAGGCCATCGAGTCCAACCCCCCCTGCTCAATGCAGGAATCCACCCTAAAGCATCCCTGACAGATGGTTGTCCAGCTGCCTCTTGAAGGCCTCTAGTGTGGGAGAGCCCCCAACCTCCCTAGGTAACTGTTTCCGTTGTCGTACTGCTCTAACGGTCAGGAAGTTTTTCCTGATGTCCAGCTGGAATCTGGCTTCCTTTAACTTGAGCCCATTGTTCTGTGCCCTGCACTCTGGGAGGATCGAGAAGAGATCCTGGCCCTCCTCTGGGTGAGGAGGGCCCCCGACAAACTAGCTTTCTATACCCCCGACAAACTAGTAAGCCTGTGTGCACCAGTTGCCAGGGAACATGGGTAGGAGGGTGCTGTTGCACCATGTCCTATTGGAGAGTATTTTAATTTATTTATTGCATTTTTATACCACCCAATAGCCAAAGCTCTCTGGACGGTTCACAAAAATTGTAGTTGGTGGCGTGAAGTAATTTCAATCATGCTGCGTGCCCCCCCCCCCAATCTGCAATCTCCCATGGTACAGCTTAGGTTTGCCATCTTAATCGGAGGTGGGAATAATTAGAAGCAGTCAAGGAGGTGGAGAAACAGATCTGACTGAAGCTCCTGTTTTCCTTGATGGCAGTGTGTGGAATGGTGAGTCATTAGAGCAGCCTACACATTAGTTGAAAGGAATAACTATAAGATTAATGAAAAAAGAAGAAATAAAATGAGGTCTAGGCCAGTTCTTCAGGACTGTCTCTATTTTCTCCTCCAATATGATTCCCTTCAGTCCGGAGCCCCCTGTTCAATTGGATTAAGGAGGCTGTTCTACAATGGGTTTTGAAAACCCTACGTAGGTATTTCTCTGCCGTATTCTGCTCCTATGGATGAGTGAGAGACTCTTTGCACACTTGCTTTACATAGGTAAAGGTTAACTATGGGTCATGAGTGCTGATCCCACCCACTATATTTCCAGACACTTGAGCCCCTCCTTTCCCAGTTTGGACCTTTCCGTGTTGAATTGTCGAGTTCTGAAAGAGCGTTCTACTCGCGTACACTTGAACTTGAGTAGAACTCCTTGTGCAATTGTGGACCCTGGCTTATCAAGACCTTGAGAAAGACCTTGAGAAAGGTCTTAACTGAGGGGAGCTGTGCCTCTACCCAAGTTAAGGGAATTCCTGGACAGGGGTTAGGTGTGTGAAGAGTTTCTGATTGGTCCAGAAAGCTAAAAACCACTAAACTAGATGAGCCGAAGATCACAGAGAAATACCTAGGTAGGTTTTTCAAAAGACATTGTAGGAGATACACAATGGCTACCTTCAGCCTTCCCCACAAATTTTACTTGGAACTGGAGAAGGACTTGAGAACAAGGAGGTGGCCGCCATGGCTGCTCAGAATAACCCTTTCCTGCACCAACCAGGGACTGGCCCTATACACCCCTGGCAGGGAAAGGAAATTTGGGGGCTTTTTGGTTTGTTTATTTGTTTGTTCGTTCCTGGAATTGGTAGTTAGGTGTAGGGTATACAGTTGCAGGATACAACTTGAAGCAAAGTGGAATGAATGTTCTTTCTGTGATCAGCCTTTTGCAAGTAAATTTGCTTGATAAAATTAGGATAGTTAGCAATGTATCCTTGCATTTAAATATTGCGCTCTTTAGATTGAGTTTATTGGAATAACCTTATTTCTCTTGCCAGGTCATTCCCTCCAATGAATCCCTCACCTCAGGTGGTGCATTGGGAAGGGTTGCAGTCACCTTGGGAAAGCCACTCCCCTGCTGCTGCTATTATATTATTATTATTATTATTATTATTATTATTATTATTATTATTATTACTTTCTCACTCATGGTGGTTTTCTACACAGACATGACAGGCTTTGCCAAGTCATGCTATCTTTTACAGATCCAGGAATTTCCTGACAATTGAGCATGTTTGGAGTTTGACTGCTTTCTGGATGTTGGTGTGGATGTATTTTGGTAGGCCCAGTTTCTGAAGGTTTTCTGTATAGTTTTTGGATGTGCAGTTACAATATGGGGGATACTTGGCTCAACAATACTACAAACAAGAAGAATCTTGGAATTGTTGTAGATCGCAAGCTGAATATGAGCCAACAGTGCGATATGGCTGCAAGAAAGGCCAATGCTATTTTGGGCTGCATTAATAGAAGTATAGCTTCCAAATCGCATGAGGTACTGGTTCCTTTCTATTCAGCTCTGGTTAGGCCACATCTGGAGTATTGCATCCAGTTCTGCGCTCCACAATTCAAGAAGGACACAGACAAGCTGGAGCGTGTTCAGAGGAGGGCAACCAGGATGATCAGGGGTCTGGAAACAAAGCCCTATGAAGAGAGACTGAAAGAACTGGGCAGGTTTAGCCTGGAGAAGAGAAGATTGAGGGGGGACATGAGAGCACTCTTCAAATACTTAAAAGGTTGTCACACAGAGGAGGGCCAGGATCTCTTCTTGATCCTCCCAGAGTGCAGGACACGGAATAACGGGCTCAAGTTAAAGGAAGCCAGATTCCAGCTGGACATCAGGAAAAACTTCCTGGCTGTTAGAGCAGTACGACAATGGAACCAGTTACCTAGGGAGGTTGTGGGCTCTCCCACCCTAGAGGCCTTCAAGAGGCAGCTGGACAACCATCTGTCAGGGATGCTTTAGGGTGGATTCCTGCACTGAGCAGGGGGTTGGACTCGATGGCCTTGTAGGCCCCTTCCAACTCTGATATTCTATGATTCTATGACTAATGGGATAGTTATGACTTCTTCTTCTTCTTATTATTATTATTTTCATTTCTATACTACCCAAAGCTCTTTGGATGGTTTACAACATTTTGTGTGCCTGTTGAGCAGGCTGCTACCAGCCAGACCATGGCTTCCCTCTCAAGAGGACTCAAGAGTGAGGCATCACCTTGCTGGCACTCCAGAGGAGATGCAGCTCAGTGAAGGAGCACAGGCTTTGCTTTCCAGTTCAGACCCAAACGTCTCCAGGTAGGGCAGACAAGAACTCCTGCCTGAAACCCTGGAGAGCCCTTGGTAGTCAGTGTCAGCAGTACTGGGCTGGATCGACTAATGGTTTGACTCTGTATAAAGCAGTTTCCTATGTTCTGGCTCGTCTCCTGCCGCAGATGGAGAGCGGCTGGCGTGACTTTCAGGAGCAGCCATTTGCCCGATGCCTCACTCTGAGGATGCCTCGCAATTAGAGATGTAAAATTTCAGGAAAAATATGGAAATCTTCGGAAAAATTGAAATAATGCAATATTAGCACTTTTTACAAATTGAAAGTCACTTTAGCAACATAAATGTAATTACGTCCAAGTTGGTTTGGCATAAAATTACTACATTTGGTACATTAAAAGTACAGTGCATTCAAACAATTATTACAAATGTAATTTACTTTTTATTTGTTTATGTATTTATTACATTTCTATACCGCCCAATAGCCGGAGCTCTCTGGGCGGTTCACAGAAATTAAAACCATTCAAAGTATAAAACAACAGTATAAAACCATAATATAAAATGCAATATAAAAGTTCAACCAGATAAAAACAGCAGCAATGCAAAATTACGATTTTGAAACACCAAGTTAAAATTTATTTATCGACTGTTAAAATGCAGGGAGAATAAAAAGGTCTTCACCTGGCATCAAAAAGCATATAATAGGTGCCAAGCGAACCTCCTTAGGGAGCTCATTCCACAGCCGGGTGCCACAGCAGAGAAGGCCCTCCTCCTGGTAGCCACCTGCCTGACTTCCTTTGGCAGGGGCTCGCGGAGAAGGACCCCTGAGGATGACCTTACGGTCCGGGCAGGTACATATGGGAGGAGGCGTTCCTTCAGACAGCCTGGCCCCAAGCCGTTTAGGGCTTTAAATGTTAATACCAGCACTTTGAATCGGGCCTGGACCTGGACTGGCAGCCAATGAAGCTGGAAAAGGACTGGCATAATGTGGTCTCATCGGCCAGTCCCTGTTAGTAAACGTGCTGCCCTGTTTTGTACCAGTTGAAAAGTTTTAACTTTTTTTTGGTAACAAATGGAGCTACAAGCTCCTGAACTGTTAGGAATACCTGAATTGTAAAGAACGTCTTTGTTTCTGCCAGTTTATGAGCAGGCAGAAAATCAGTTTAAAACAACAACAACAGAAGAAACACCAACATTAGTAACAAAGAAAATTATTTATGTTTCCTGTTGTCCTCCAGTGTCAAGACATAAAGCCCCCATTGCCATAAAAACAACTTAGAAAAAAAGGGGGGACCAAGATTCAGTGAATATGCATAAAATTTAATCAGACTCATTTTCTGACCTATAGCTATGAGTATTAGTTTCAGTCTCTGCTTCCATGGCAGTGCTGCCCCCTAGAGGCAGAACTGCATCTTCCTCTTGCATTTGAGAGTTGTAGTCTCAGTTTGCAACCTAGGTCCTGCTTGTCCTTGGTGAACAGACATTGTAATAATCTGATACTGTACAGTTTTTAGAAATCATTTGGAGAAGTAAATATCTGAACACCTTGTCTTAAACAATTTATTCATCATGCTAAAATAAAACATCCCTTAATCCATTTTTTGTTCATTTTTTTCAATTTTTCAGAAAACCCCCCAAAAGAGGCTTTGGAAAAAAATGGGGAAAATGGATTTTTCAGGTTTTTTTCTGGGCCTTCACATCTCTGAGGATGCATGGGCTCTCTGGAGAGCACACCAAAGTCTGATGCCTTTCTCTTGAAGAGGTTCTTCCTCAGTGCAAGGGATTGTGGTTGAGGTGTCCCTGGAGACTGTGTATACTGCAGAAGCTGAGGTAGACTCCATGGCCATCCTAATTCATAATGCCTCACTCTGAGGAAGTTCCCCCCAGAACAAGGTATTGAAGGAGGAGGTAGCTGGGACTCCTCTACATTTGCCCTCACCCCACCCCCGTGTTCTTCTGCAACATTTATTATTTCTAAAACCAGGTGCACATGATAACCACTGTGTGATGCTTTGTGTCAACAGAAGCCTTCAAGTGCCCATGGTAGCTGTTGTTCACCTCAGGTGTCCCAACTGCCTGTTGGGTCAGAGTCCCTTCCAACTCTAACTAGTCCCTATTTCAAGCAAGGAGAGAGTCATTTCTGCTCTTTCCTGTTTACTCATTATACACAAATGTGTCACTTTTGCAGGGAAAGTGGAAGTTGCTCCAGGCTGTATGCCTTTCTTATCCCCTAGGCCAGTGGTTCCCAAACTTTTTCAGGTCACCGCCCCCTTGGTTCCAAAAACTCATGCCCAGTGCCCCCTACCCTACACTATAAAAATCATTATTCAGAATAGCCATTTTCAACGACTCACTAAGGAAGATAATAACAATAAAATTCAAAACAGTAACAAATGAATATTTATTCAAAATCCGAAGCACCTGCCACAGGCTTGCTGAGTGGGGGGAAAAGAGAACGAACTCCTCTGTTTTGCAGCCAGCATGGCGGGGCACACCAAGCAGGGTATGTCTCTTCATTAGCGTTTTGGTGCTTTTGAAATCCGAAGCACCCACTGCAGACTTGCCAAGGGAGGGAGGGAAAAGAGAGCAAATGCCTCTGTTTTGCAGCCAGCGTGGCGGGGCACACCAACCAGGGTATGTCTCTTCATTAGCGTTTAGGTGCTTTTGAAACATTTCAATTCAATTCACTGTTAAAAGGACTCTTTTTAAATGGTATTAATACATGTGTGGATTCTTCCCCTATATAGCTTGGGACCAAACTACCTTCTCCCATAAAAATGTCCCTGGGTTTTAAGACCTTCTGGAGAGGCACTTCTTAGAAAAGTCCACCTGGAGCCCCCCCTGCCTCCCCTTTGCCTCTTAGCGCCCCCCTGCTTCCCCCTTGCCTCTTAACATCCCCCTATGCAATCCCACCGCCCCCAAAGGGGCAGTATTTTATTATTTATTTATTACATTTCTATACCGCTCAATAGCCGGAGCTCTCTGGGTGGTTCACAGTACCGCCCACTTTGGGAACCACTGCCTTAGGCTGCTCTTCCCCAAGTAAGGAATAGAGTAGGAAGAAGTAGCATGTGATGGAAAGAACAAAGGAAGGGAGCAGTTGGAAGTAACTTCTTGCTTCTCTTTGCCAGAGAAACAAGCAACTTCCAGAAGGTAACTTGGACTAGGATTGATGGTGCTCTCCTTACACTGGAGGAAGGAGTAAGAAAATAACATTCAGGAAAAGTTAGGAACACTTCAGAAGTGCCTCAAATTCTACTTATTTATGACATGGGAATAAATCATACTGGTATGCCAATCAGGGAGCCTTGGTTAGCTGTTGCAGCTTGTTGGTGCTCACTTGATGGCTTCCCCAGCCTGCAAATTGGCCATTAGGGTGGTTCACCAGTCATGTTCTAGGCTTATGAAACCTCAGCATTGTGAATCAGAACACATCATCATTTATGACATTTCATTTTATTTTCTTCATTCCGTTACACAAGTAATATTCATATTTAAGTAACTCACAATGGGATTTGGATTTGATAACGGCAGTGGCCCTCTTGTGAAATTTCCATCCCCCCCCCCTAGTTTCTTTCCAAGTTTCTTTTGCCTTATTTAAATACCAAAAAAGTCAGATTCTTTCAAAGTGGTGTTATTGGAAAGGGAAGCGTGGGTGTTATTGCAAGGTTGTGCCAATCCATTTTTATCTCATTATATATCTTTTTTTACCTAATGCTTTTTTATTATATGAGCTGTGCCGGGTTTTTAGATCTGATGCAGGGACAACGTTGCTATAACAACACGATGATTCATGTAATTTCTGCAACAATCTGTCGGTGTTGGGTTTAGTGGCTTATAAGATTCCACGCGGTTGTGCTGGGGGTGTTTCTCCTGTTTTGGTGGGGGATCACTCTTGCTGCTCTCTGTGCCGAAGGTCTTCAACTTTAGATGGGCCTTGGTAGGTGAATTCACTGTCTCTGGGTGTCATGATCCCAGTGCACATTTATTTATTTATTTGATTTCATTTCTACATTGCCCAAGAGCAAAAGCTCTTTGCATGCAGAAGGTCCGAAGTTTAATCTACAGGTAAAGTTGGAAAAGCTTTTGCCTAAAAACCTGGAGAGGTGCTGCCAATCAGTGTTAATAATACTGGGTTAGATGGCCAAAGGTCTGACTCAGTATACAGCAGCTTCCTTGCTTTAGGGGAGTCGTGAACTCTTGTTTTGCGGTGTTCACACTGCACAGAGATGATGGGAGTAGCTTTGACGCACAGCATGACGTCAGGGATGATCTTCTGCCCCACGCCTGGGTTCCAAACTCAGGAGAAGGGCAGGGGTTTATCACGTTCCTTACGGTCGTAGGTTTCATGTCTAGCGCTGCTCCCCTTGGGTTGGGGGAAGGTGTTTCGGGTCATCAATCAGAATCAGACTCTGAAGTAGAGCAGATGGTGCCAGAAACATGCCAGATTATACCAGTGGAGGAGGCAGCTCTCACAAGCTCTTCACCAGCTGGGAATGAACCTTCTCCAGAGCTTATCCCCTCAAGAGTAAACAACCCAAGGGCCTCTACTTCCCTTGCTCGGCTTCGTCCATTTTCGTCTGCTGCCCCTTACGCCTGGAACACTCTTCCAGAACATTTGAGAACTACAAGTTCAACCACAGCTTTTAAAGCTCAACTAAAAACTTTTCTTTTTCCTAAAGCTTTTAAAAGTTGATGTTGTGCAGACTTCTACTGTTACTTTCTACTGTTAGTTTTTCCCTACCCTGCGCCTGCTTACCCTACCCTGTACCTGTTTGCATTCTCTTCCCCTCCTTATTGTTTTACTATGATTTTATTAGATTGTAAGCCTATGTGGCAGGGTCTTGCTATTTACTGTTTTACTCTGTACAGCACCATGTACATTGATGGTGCTATATAAATAAATAATAATAATAATAATAACACACAGTCAGTGAGAAGCCAGTATTCTTCCAAAGGGGAGGACACAGAGAAGTTAGCTGATCCTAGAGTATGCCGCAGATTAAAAGAGGCGGAGCTAAAAGAAGGTGAGAGAAAGTCGACCCGGCTGGCATCTCATCAGAAGCTGCCTCACAACCAATCTCTCTGAAGTTAACGCGTTTTGGGAAGGGGCTTTCCATTCTTCCTGAAAAGACAGTTGTCTCGCTTAGTTTGCATAGTTTTGCCTAGAATAAAGTTCCTAGAGATTAGACTCCCTTCAGGTGGGAAGAGATGTTTTTTGCTTGAATAAAGCTTTGTAGATTACTTAGCAGGCCTCGTTATTGTCTCCCAGGAATCATAGAATCATAGAATAGTAGAGTTGGAAGGGGCCTATAAGGCCATCGAGTCCAACCCCCTGCGGGAGGTCTTGAGAAACACGACAGTATTGACCAAGGGGAGAACGCTGCTTGTCCTGGTAAACAAATCTGTGCACTTTCTAAAAGTAAAAACTGATTCTAACCCTGGAAACATAATTTAGAGCCCTTTACATGCTTTTTTTGAAAACAAACAAACAAACCCAGCCACGTTGACTCCCTGTTGGTGCTGTGCTGCCGGCAGTAAGCTGAAGTGAGTCTTGGCAACTTTAGAACCAGAACTGGATGGTGCATAGGATAGAGGCTAGAGCTGGTGAAACACAGACCCTGAGAAGGGTTCCTCTGGAGGCAGGATCTATTTCAGGCCAGGATCTCAATAGAGAAGTCTAGGTAAAGAGGTGCTGGAATAAGGATCTGAACAGAAACTATCAGGCCCCCCCAGTATGGATCTGGAAGGGCCGAATAGAGAGGAACCAGTACCTCACATGATTTGGAAAGGAACCAGTACCTCACATGATTTATTATGATTTATTACATTTCTATACCACCCCATAGGTGAAGCTCTCTGGGTGGTTTACAAAAGATTAAGTTTAGGAAGAACCAATGGGCTATCATGTTGAGACCAGGTAGGCACGGATTAAGGCAAACACTCCAGAGATCTTGGGGCGTCCTCAACCTCTGCCAACAATGATATCCTGGTTGAAGGTGCGGGATGTTTAGCATAGGGAAAGGTAAGGGTTGCCCAATTAGGCTCTGTGGCAGATCGGAAACCTTATTGCTCCTACAGTGACACTGTGGTCAACTTGGGAGAAGGGCTTGAGCATCTGAGATGAACACAAAATGGGAGAAAAGTTTATTGTACAAAAGCCCGGCACGTTTCAGCCGACTGATTTTTTTTTAAGGACTTCTTCAGGGCTTGTTAGAACATCTGCAGATGTTCAGTAACAACAAATCGCCTTGTGATGGTAACAACCCCGCCCCCCCCCCCCGAAGAAGGCCTTAAAAAAGCGAGAGGCCGAAACGTGTCGGGCTTTTGTATAATAATACACTTTTCTACAGCTTCCTGACTTCTCTCTTTTTTGTGTGTTCGACTTGGGAAAAGGTCTAACCTCACAACCTTGAGGAGAGGAATTCAAAGCCAGGCACTGGTATGTGGAGGTGCCCATTGTATCGAGCAAAATACTCATGCTAAGTCTTAGTCGCATGGCCTTGAGCGCCATTGTTTTGGTAGAAAGGCCAAGATATAAACCGAATGAACGAAGGATAGTGGGAATAGAACATGCGAAGCAGCTAGGCCCAATCAGTGTTCCAATCTTTTGACCAAAAGCGTGAAATGACTGTATCCTGCCATTCAGCTCCCTTCAGCCGTTTGCAAGGATTCTTGTTCCACAGGTCGAATGGCTTTAAACACAGAAATGTCCTAGTTTCAGGAGAAAGGATGTTTTTTTTTTAGGTGGAGGAGTGTCTTTGATGGCTAAGAATGTTAAAGTAGAGTCTGGCCTGTCAGTTTTTCCCCCTTCTTCCTCTTTTTTTAAAACACACACCATTGACCCTGGCTTTCCATCCTCGCTAATTATATTAATCTCCATTTGCATGCTGACGTGTGAGTTTAAGAGGGGTCACTGCAGCCTGGATGCGTATTAAACTTGTAAATGACAGCCAGAGGCCACAGTACCACCGGACAAGTGGCAATTAAGCCACTAAGAGGATCACAACATGTTTTCCGATTACCGGGAGAGGTTGGTTGATCTTTGCATTTAACGCTTGACATAGGCGGGCATGGCTGCCTCTTGACTGCATTAGTGGCGCCCATGTACAATCTCTGTGTTGGGAGACATCAGCATTCGACAGGAAATGGAGCTGTAGATGTTGCTTGGCAAATAGCCATCCATCATCAGAGTGACCCTATGGAGCCAGCCCAGCACTCTGTTCACACAGGGGCCAACCAGCCATCGGCCACGGCTGAACAAGCAGGACACGGTGCAACAGCACCCTCTTGCCCATGTTCCCCAGCAACTGGTACACACAGGCTTACTGCCTCGAATACTGGAGATAGCACACAACCATCAGGACTAGTAGCCATCGATAGCTTTTGCCTCCAGGAATTTATCCAACCCCCTTTTAAAGCCATCCAAATAGGTGGCTATCGCTACATCTTGTGGTAGTGAGTTTCATAATTTAACTATGCGCTGTGTGAAGAAGTCCTTCCTTTTATTTGTCCTGGATCTCCCACCATTCAGCTTCATGGAAGGACCCCAAGTTCTAGTATTTTCAGAGAGGGAGAAAAATGTCTCCCTGTCCACATTCTCCATACCATGCATAATTCTGTACACCTCTACCATGTCTCCTCTTAGCCTCCTTTTTCCCAAGCTAAACAATCCCAGTTGATGTAACCTTCCCTCGTACCGTAGATGCTCCAGCCCCTTAATCATTTTAGTTGCCCTTTTCTGCACTTCTTCCAGCTCTATAATACCCTTTTTTAGGTGTGGTGACCAGAACTGTACACAGTATTCTAAGTGCGGTTGCACCATAGATTTGTATAAGGGAAGTACGATACTGGCAGTTTTATTCTCAATTCCTTTTCTTATAATGACTAACATGGAGTTTGCCTTCTTTACAGCGGCTGCACACTGGGTGGACATTTTCATTGAACCGTCCACCACAATCCCACTTCAGCAGGGTGTGAGTTTGTGATTTTTCTTGGATGCTTTCCTGTGTTAAAAATAAAACCCATAAAAATAGAGCGGCCAAATCTAGTTCAGCTTTCCTACTTGTAGACATTTGTTTTTCCGTAAGTAGTTACTCAAAGTTGTGATTCCCTTATCTGTAGTCTAAAAGAGGTACAGTCACTTCATCATAGGGACATGGCAGGAGTCAGAAAGGGTGTGTGGAGTCTGGTGGTCTACCCCTCCCCCCTTCAGCCTACCAGAGTCCACTCTGTGTATTGCCAGGCCGCCATTTTGCATAAAAATGGTGGGTCGTTCTCTTACGTAAAGGCCTATTTGTGTAGATGGCAGCTGCAAAATTCTAGGTGAAAATGGTCCATTTACACTTGTAACTTTACATTTATGGCCACTTTACAGCTGCTATTTGATTAAATGGGTGTTTATGTAAAATGTAAAATAACAAGATGCTATTTTTATGCAAAATGGTGGCTCATTGAGGGATTGGGCAGCCAGTCGCTGGGTGCCTGTGGACCCTGCACCTGGCAGGGGTCAATTGAGTGGTCCGTCCCTAGTTCTTCATCTCAGGAACTATATTGCCTCGTTCCACTGCATGTATCAAGAGTAGGGATTTATGGGAATTTCATTTCAGTTCATTAAATATCAGAACTTGCCACTCTCACACCCTCATACATAGAATCATAGAATCATAGAATAGTAGAATTGGAAGGGGCCTATAAGGCCATCGAGTTCAACCCTCTGCTCAATGCAGGAATCCACCCTAAAGTATCCCTGACAGGTGCCTCTTGAAGGCCTCTAGTGTGGGAGAGCCCACAACTTCACTTGGTAACTGGTTCCATTGTCGTACTGCTCTAACAGTCAGGAAGTTTTTCCTGATGTCCAGACGGAATCTGGCTTTCTGTAACTTGAGCCCGAGGATCGAGAAGAGATCCTGGCCCTCCTCTGTGTGACAACCTTTTAAGTATTTGAAGAGTGCTCTCATGTCTCCCCTCAATCTTCTCTTCTCCAGGCTAAACATGCCCAGTTCTTTCAGTCTCTCTTCACAGGGCTTTGTTTCCAGACCCTTGATTATCCTGGTTGCCCTCCTCTGAACACGCTCCATGAATCCCTGAACTTGAAAACTCATTTGTAAAATAGATTAATTGGAAAAAAAGAAACTCTTAAAATATTTTATTTATTTATTTATTTATTATACTTATATACTGCCCCCATAGCCAGAGCTCTCTGGGCGGTTTACAGAAATTCTAAAATTAAGATAAAAACAAGTATACAAAATTTAAAATTTTAAAACACAGAACATACATACATAAAGCATTAAAAACCATTAAAAAACTAAACATGTGGGTGATTAAGATGTGCTGCCGTATGCCTGGGCAAAGAGGTAAGTCTTAACCCGGTGCCGGAAAGATAGCAGCGTTGGCGCCAGGCGAGCCTCATCAGGGAGATTGTTCCATAGTCTGGGGGCCACCACCGAAAAGGCCCTGTCCCTCGTTGCCACACTCTGAGCCTCTCTCGGAGTAGGCATCCGGAGGAGGACCTTAGATGTTGAACGTAGTGACCGGGTATATTCACGTCGAGAGAGGCGTTCCGTCAGGTATTGTGGTCCCAAGCCATGTACGGCTTTATTGGTCAAAACCAGCACCTTGAATTGGGCTGGGAAACATACAGGCAGCCAGTGCAAGCGGACCAGAGCAGGTGTTATATGGTCGAACCTTCTGGTTCCCGAAATCAATCTGGCCGCTGCATTTTGCACGAGCTGCATATGCATTTTGAAGAGAGAAAAATGATAATTTTCATGCTTTAGTCAATGGCGGGGGGGGGGGGGAGGGGAGCATGCATTTGGGTGTGCAGTTTAGAAATTGCACACAAAATGAATTTTCTCATCCAAGCAACAATAAAAAAAAAATTGGGAAGGAGGCAGGACCAAGATTTAGGGTGGAATTTGGAAAATGTTGATCATCTTAAGCCTTGCTGATTTTCCCATCCCTATAAGATGGTCTATTAGCCTGGGTCTATTCCCTTCGTTCTCTCACCACAACTATCACTAGGAGATTTTCGAAAACCTGGGCATCTTTTAGAAATTATGCAAGATGTTTCTAGTTTAATTTTGTGTATATTGTTGCAGATTTTAAGCCGGTGAAATCTGAAAAAACTGCTGTGTTTTTAAAAATCTCTTCATTGACTGTTTGTGGTGTGTTTTCAAGACTTGAGACTTGTGCAATGTATTTGGGCCTCGTGAAACCATTGATCATTAGACTTGCATGCCTTAATTGTTTTAATTGACAGATTAAATTCACTAAAGCTTTCCTGGATTAATTTGGAGGGCTGCAAATTAAGACACACTGTTTATTTAGTTTATTAATTTATTTTGGTTTTGGTGAGTTGCTATGATAAGGAATGGAAGGGAGAATGTTAAAGATGCATTTTCCCACCAGGAAGCCGTAGCCATTTATTATTGAATTAGAAGTAGTTTCAGCAGTTCAAAAAAAAAAAAAAAAAAAAAGGCTGTCGTATCAAAGCTGGACAACATGTATATTCTTTAAACATATAATTTTATTTATTTATTTATTTATTTATTACATTTTTATACCGCCCAATAGCCGAAGCTCACTGGGCGGTTCACAAAAATTAAAAACATAATAAAACAACCAACAGGTTAAAAGCACAAATACAAAATACAGTATAAAAAGCACAACCAGGATGAAAACCACGCTGCAAAATTGATATAAGATTAAAATACAGAGTTAGAACAGTAAAATTTAAATTTAAGTTAAAATTAAGTGTTAAAATACTGAGAAAATAAAAAGGTCTTCAGCTGGTGACGAAAGGAGTACAGTGTAGGCGCCAGGCGGACCTCTCTGGGGAGCTCGTTCCACAGTCGGGTTGCCACAGCAGAGAAGGCCCTCCTCCTAGTAGCCACCTGCCTCACTTCCTTTGGCAGGGGCTCACGGAGAAGGGCCCCTATAGATGATCTTAAGGTCCGGGCAGGTACATATGGGAGGAGGCGTTCCTTCAAATAACCTGGCCCCAAACCGTTTAGGGCTTTAAATGTCAATACCAGCACTTTGAATCGGGCCCGGACCTGGACTGGCAGCCAATGAAGTTGTAAAAGGACTGGCGTAATGTGATCTCGCCGGCCAGTCCCTGTTAGTAAACGGGCTGCCCTGCTTTGTACCAGCTGAAGCTTCCGGACCGTTTTCAAAGGCAGCCTCATGTATAACGCATCAACTAAAACTGCTGTTGCATCATTAATGTGCTGGGTATTTTATAGAGGAGAGGAGGATAGTTCCCTGCCCCAAGAAGCTTACAAACTAAAATTTGAAGGAAAGCTGCAATAATGTATGGCGACTGAAGGATTGCTTTGAAGGCTCAGTGGGAAAGATGGTTACTAATTTTTAGTAACTCTACTTGTGGATGTCCTGAGCATTTCAGTAGGGGCACTTTCAAGGGAGGTGCATCCCTGCCTAAGTACTCGCAAACAGGGTTAAGATGAGCAGAGGCCTGCTTGCCTTGATCCAACCATTAATTCCGTCTCCTTTGTGCCTGGCCCTCAGGGGCCAAGTTAACATAGTTGGTGCAAGGCCAAGGAAGGCAGGAGTGGGTGCTTCATGGGCCCAGTTGGAGCCTGCTTTTCCTGTCAGCAATGGGATTACCAGTCACAGAATCGGTAGGAGGACAATAGGTTTATGTGCATTGTTTCCACCGGAGATTAGGCTTTTATTAGTAGTATTTATTAGGACTGTGCACAACCCCCTGATTTACCTCGGAAGCTGACTTAGAGCTTCCATAGAATCATAGAATAGCAGAGTTGGAAGGGGCCTACAAGGCCATGGAGTCCAACCCCCTGCTCAATGCAGGAATCCACCCTAAAGCATCCCTGACAGATGGTTGTCCAGCTGCCTCTTGAAGGCCTCTAGTGTGGGAGAGGCCACAACCTCACCAGGCAACTGATTCCATTGTCGTACTGCTCTAACAGTCAGGAAGTTTTTCCTGATATCCAGCTGGAATCTGGCTTCCTTTAACTTGAGCCCGTTATTCCGTGTCCTGCACTCTGGGAGGATCGAGAAGAGATCCTGGCCCTCCTCTGTGTGACAACCTTTTAAGTCTTTGAAGAGTGCTCTCATGTCTCCCCTCCATCTTCTCTTCTCCAGGCTAAACATGCCCAGTTCTTTCAGTCTCTCTTCATAGGGCTTTGTTTCCAGACCCCTGATCATCCAAATTGCCATTGATTCAATTCGGGGCGCCTCGGTACCACCCCACTGACTTCGGATTCTATTTCAAATTAGGGCTCCCCTTGAATTCTCACCGAACCTGGTGAGCTGCTTCCCTCTGCCCCGTGACTTACCTGAAGCCTCTGGACGTGCCAGCGAGCCACCTGTACTCTAGGCGAGCCACTCTGCCTTGCTATAGATCTACAGCAGCTCGAGATGTTGTAAACTATGGCAGCGGGCCATTGGGCTGAATCAGCCCGAATCGCTTCGGCTGCTTCAGGTTGAAGTGGCCCAATCTGGTCCCGAGCCAGATTTGGGTCGAGGCGGACTGAATTGGCCTGCTTCGACTCAGAATCAGAGCTTGGGACTGAGCCAAAGCACACCCCCAATGTGCAATAATTTGGATTTGGGAGATCCGCCAACCTGTCCCAATCCTGAAATGAGTGTATTCACTCATTTTGGGGCTTCTTAAAGGAAGTGTTAAATCTTACTTGCAGTAGTGGTTGGTTCTACTTGCCCAATGAAAGCGGTGGGAGGGCTGCTTACGCAATGGCCCAGTTGGATATTTCCTAAGTGTTCCACAATCCCTACAACTTCTCTGTAAGGTATGCCACTGGGCCTTGCTAGACCTGCCGGGATAAGCCGGCAGGGAGGCGGGGCGACGGCGTGCAAACTTTAACGCGCGCCGCCCAGCCTCCTAGACGCACAACGCGCAGGGACGACGGAAGCCCTGCAGCGCCGGCCATTTTTTAAAAAGTTTAAAGGGGCCACGTGCGCCCGAAGACTGCGGAGAAGGTAAGGGTTTTTTATTAGTTAACCCCCCCCCATCCGCTCCTGATCCCTTCCTGATCTTTCTCTCCCTCCATGTCCCGTGTGTCATCTCCCCTCCTTTTCCCTCCGTGCGTGTGTCCTGTGTCATCTCCCCTCCTTTTCCCTCCGTGCGTGTGTCCTGTGTCATCTCCCCTCCTTTTCCCTCCGTGCGTGTGTGTGTGTGTCCTGTGTCATCTCCCCTCCTTTTCCCTCCGTGCGTGTGTCCTGTGTCATCTCCCCTCCTTTTCCCTCCGTGCGTGTGTCCTGTGTCATCTCCCCTCCTTTTCCCTCCGTGCGTGTGTCCTGTGTCATCTCCCCTCCTTTTCCCTCCGTGCGTGTGTCCTGTGTCATCTCCCCTTCTTTTCCCTCCGTGCGTGTGTGTGTGTGTCCTGTGTCATCTCCCCTCCTTTTCCCTCCGTGCGTGTGTCCTGTGTCGTCTCCCCTCCTTTTCCCTCCCGGGATCTCCCCGGCCGATGGGCACAGCGCTCAGCGCTGTGGCCAGTCCGCGGCTTTTTGTGGCTACTCGTGAGTAAGCGATTAGCCGCAAAAAGCCACGGAAGTCCCTAGACCTTCCCCAGCTCCGGCCTCAGGCCGGAGCTGGGGAAAAGGCGCGCCATAAGCGAATTCGCTTATGGCGCGTTGGAGAAGGCCTCAGCGCGGCCTGTCTCCGGATTCCCCTGTGCGTCATCTGGACGCACAGCAGGGAAGCCGGGACAGAAGGCGCGCTAAGGCCTCGTCTAGGAAGGCCCACTGTCATTATGCCCAGTGTAGAGGTGGGGATATGCGTGGGCTGAAGTGGAGAGAGTGTGGTTTCGCACCCAGGAACTTCATGGCCAAAGAGGAATTCTAACAAGGAACATCACAGCTTACCTTTATTTTTGCTAACCTGCTCCCAACTTTCTCTTTATTTACAATGATCTATATTCTGTTTACTCATCAGTTACTCATCAGTGAGTCCATCTTCTGCCGTGGATTGTGAGAGAATCTTGACCTATCAAGAGAGCTGACCTTGCAGAAGCAGCCGTGGAAAACAATTCAAACTTGTTTCTTTAAAAGGTAAGGGTACCAGAACTCTTTGTTTTTTGTGACCTGAGAGCTGGGTGATGAGTGATAGAACTTTTGTGTTTGTGTACCTCTTTCATGTTTCCGTGGTGGGAGGTGAGTTACAGTTGGTTCCTTATGGCACATTTGCTTACAGCTAGGCTGGTTTTCTCTCTCTCTCTCCCTCTCTCTCTCCCTCCCTTTTCAACGTCATTAGCTCTCTCATTCTGTGCTGCAAAGAAGAAACTCAGTCAAGTTAGGGAGCTGGGGAAGAAATTCCTCAAGACTCTCTAGGAGTCATGGAAGAATCTTCCCAAGAGCTTATCAAACAGGAAGCTGAGGTTCAGAGATCCTCTCCCTTGAGAATTCAGTCTTCGTCCAAGGGGAGGGAGCACTGGAATTGACACATCTCAGAGGCAGCTACAGAGTCAAGTGGGCAGAGTTGAGGGGAGTTAGGAAAATGTCCGCTAGACTAGCTGCACATCAGAAGTTGCATCATAAAGACCCTCCGTGAACGAGGAGTCCGCTAAAAGCCTGTCGAGCACAGCGGGAAACTGTCCATTTATTTGATATGCAGCTGCCTTGCTTTGCCTTTCTAATTAAGCTTAGAGGATAGCTGCTAGCCTTCACCGTCCCTTCAGGTGTGCAGAGGTGGGTTTTTACCTGGATAAAGACTTTGTGGATTGCACAGCAAACCTCTTTGTTGTCTCACATTTCGGTGGGAGGGTTTAGAATCATGACATGTATTAAGAACCCTTCTGGATCAGGCCAATCGTCTATCTAGCCCCATATCCAATGGTCTATCTTGCCCAGTGGTTCCCAAACTTTTTCAGGCCACTGCCCCCTTGGTTCCACAAACTCATGCCCAGTGCCCCCTACCCTACACTATAAAAATCATTATTCAGAATAGCAGTTTTCAACAACCCACTAAGGAAGAGAATAACAATAAAATTCAAAACAGTAACAATTAATTGAATATTTATTCAAAATCCGAAGCACCCACTGCAGACTTGCCAAGGGAGGGAGGGAAAAGAGAGCAAATGCCTCTGTTTTGCAGCCAGCGTGGCGGGGCACACCAAGCAGGGTATGTCTCTTCATTAGCGTTTAGGTGCTTTTGAAACATTTCAATTCACCTTTAAAAGGACTCTTCTTAAACGGTATTAGTACATGTGCGGATTCTTCCCCTATATGGCTTAGGACCAAACTACCTTCTCCCATAAAAATGTCCCTGGGTTTTAAGACCTTCTGGAGAGGCGCGGCTTGGAAAAGACCACCTCGAGCGCCCCCCTGCTGCCCCCTTTCCCCTTAATGCCCCGCTATGCAATCCCACTGCCCCCAAGGGGGCAGTACCACCCACTTTGTGAACCACTGATCTAGCCCCATATCCTGTCTTCCACAGTTGCCAACTTGATGCCTCTTAGAGGGTCACAAGGCAGGGCATGAAGGCCATCATAGGTGCCTGCTGTTGTCTAGCAACTAGTCATCAGAGCCATATTACCTCTGAATGTGGAGGTTTGATTTAGCTTTCATAGCTAGTGGCCAACATTGGGCCTACTAAGGCATTTCAAACTTTCCGGGCTGGAAACTTGTTCAAAGTCCTTGGCATTCTCCCAAAGGGTGTGTAACTCTACCATGTGCACGCCTCTGAATTAATACCTAACGAATTACCATCTGCCCCATGAGCCTTTAAGTTTGATGATATGATCTAATTGGATGTGTTTCCATGTCTACCCATAACTTAATGTTGTTGAAAACGACTGGTAGGCCGAAACAGGTCCACCGGTTGTGTATTGGGGTATTCTGGCAAAATACAGATATGCTTGTATATGTGTAAATTTGATCCAATGAGCCAGTATACTGGCAATTTCATCCATATTAACTCCCAATTGACGAGTTTATTATTCCGGTGCAAGTAGAGTTGTGGTTTGTTAATCTCAATTTGCGCTCAAGCTAGTCACGTGTAATACTTTATCGCAACGTCTTCTACAGAAGCTTTCTGTGACATTGCATAGATTTTGAAGTAAGGTGACGTTGAATTCATTTACACTTTTTCTTCTTTTTTTTTAAAAAAAGCACTTACGTTTCTGAGATCTATGCTGAGTTCATGGCTGGTATAGTTTTATTGGTGTATTTTGACACAACCACCAGAACTGGATCAGTAAGAAGGGGAAGAGAGAATTCTTAAGAACATGAGAAGAGCCCTGATGCTGGATCAGACCAAGGGTCCATCTAGGCCAGCACTCTGTTCACACAGTGGCCAACCATTAGTTGACTGGTTTGCATCTGCTTGCTTCTGTGAGTGAACTTTGCCCAGTGTTCAACACCCAGTGCAGGGGTTGGTTTTGTCCCCCATGTTGTTTAACATTTACATGAAGCCGCTGGGGGCGGTCATCTGGAGCTTTGGAGTGTGCTGCCATCAGTATGCTGACGACATGCAGCTCTACTTCTCCTTTTCATCTTCAGCAGGAGAGGCTGTGAATGTGTTGAACCGGTGCCTGGCTGCGACAATGGACTGGATGAGGGCTAATAAACTGAAACTCAATCCAGACAAGACTGAGATGCTGTTAGTAGGTGATTCCGCTGACAGGATGGGGGGTGTTCTACCGGTTCTGGATGGGATTGCACTCACTCTGAAGGAGCAGGTTCGTAGCTTGGGGGTTCTTTTAGACCCATCGTTGTCACTTGAGGCTCAGGTGACCTCAGTGGCACGGAGTGCCTTCTACAAACTCCGGTTGGTGGCCCAGCTACGCCCCTATCTGGACAGGGGTAACCTGGCTTCAGTTGTCCATGCTCTGGTAACCTCCAAGTTAGATTATTGCATTGCACTCTACGTAGGGCTGCCTTTGAAGACGGTTCAGAAGCTGCAGCTCGTGCAAAATGCAGCAGCCAGATTGATTTCGGGAACCAGAAGGTTCGACCATATAACACCTGCTCTGGTCCGCTTGCACTGGCTGCCTGTATGTGTCCGAGCTCAATTCAAGGTGCTGGTTTTGCCCTATAAAGCCTTACACGGCTTGGGACCACAATCCCTGACGGAACGCCTCTCCCGACGTGAATATACCCGGTCACTACGTTCAACATCTAAGGTCCTCCTCAGGGTGCCTACTCCGAGAGAGGCTCAGAGTGTGGCAATTATTATTATTATTATTATTATTTATTTATTTATATAGCACCATCAATGTACATGGTGCAATGAGGGACAGGGCCTTTTCGGTGGTGGCCCCCAGACTATGGAATGATCTCCCTGACGACGCTCGCCTGGCACCAACGCTGCGATCTTTCCGGCGCCAGGTTAAGACTTTCCTCTTTGCCCAGGCATATGGCGGCACATCTTAATCACCCACATGTTTAGGGTTTTTTTTAACGGTTTTTAATGCTTTATGTGTGTATGTTCTGTGTTTTAGAATTTTAAATTTTGTATACTCATTTTAATCTTAATTTTAGAATTTCTGTAAACCGCCCAGAGAGCCCTGGCTATGGGAGCGGTATAGAAGTGCAATAAATAAATAAATAAATAAATAAATAAACCTGTGTCTTGCCCTATATTGACGTACAAACTCTGCCATAGAACATTATTACCTCTACTGATTTGGCAGGAATTTTTTATTTATTTATTTATTACATTTCTATACCGCCCAATAGCCGGAGCTCTCTGGGCGGTTCACAAAAATTAAAAACATTCGAAGTATAAAACAACAGTATAAAACCATAGTACAAAATACAATATAAAAGCGCAACCGGATAAAAACAGCAGCAATGCAAAATCACAAATTTAAAACACCAAGTTAAAATGTATTTATAGACTGTTAAAATACTGGGAGAATTTTTACCTGTGGCCCAACTTGATTGTCTACTGGTTAGGAGCTGTTTGGCATTTTTTCATTGGACTTGGTAATGGCCCAGTGCTGCAAAGACTATGTGGTCTACCAAAGCCTGTCAACAGCCTGGCTTTATGAACACAGGAAGCTGCCTTATACCAAGTCAGACCCTTGGTCCATCAGGCCCCGGTATTGTCAACACTGACAGGCAGCAATGGGTTTCTTTCCTCACCCTACCTGGAGATGCCGGGAATCGAACCTGGGACCCTCTACATGCAAAGCAGGTGCTCTACCACTGAGTTAAAGCCCCTCCCATTCCTAGTTTTCATCCTGTACAAAATCAGGCCTGGTTTAACCTTGTAGCAAAGTGGAGGCGTAAGGACCCAGGGCAGTCAATTGGACTATACCACTGCAATTTCAACTGAGGGAGTGTGTGTGTGTGTGTCTAAAAGATCCCTTATGTAGAAATGCCTTGCAACAAGATGGCTAGCTCATTGTGCTAGTTTTCTAACTGCAGGGAGATGTATGTATTTGTGCATATGTATGAGTGAGTACACACACACACACACACACACACACACACACACACACACACACAAAATAACAGGTATATAACCTTCTGCAGTTTGAAGTGGCAAAAATTCTGATGTACCACATCATTCACATGCCATTTTGCTGGATTCTACTTTAGTCCCAGCCGAGGAAAGGAGTGTAGAGTAACATAGAATCATAGAATAGCAGAGTTGGAAGGGGCCTACAAGGCCATCGAGTCCAACCCCCCTGCTCAATGCAGGAATCCACCCTAAAGCATCTCTGACAGGTGGTTGTCCAGCTGCCTCTTGAAGGCCTCTAGGGTGGGAGAGCCCACAACCTCCCTAGGTAACTGATTCCATTGTCGTACTGCTCTAACAGTCAGGAAGTTTTTCCTGATGTCCAACTGGAATCTGGCTTCCTTTAACTTGAGCCCGTTATTCCGTGTTCTGCACTCTGGGAGGATTGAGAAGAGATCCTGGCCCTCCTCTGTGTGACAACCTTTCAAGTATTTGAAGAGTGCTATCATGTCTCCCCTCCATCTTCTCTTCTCCAGGCTAAACAGGCCCAGTTCTTTCAGTCTCTCTTCATAGGGCTTTGTTTCCAGACCCTTGATCATCCTGGTTGCCCTCCTCTGAACACGCTCCAGCTTGTCTGCGTCAAATGAGTAACAAAATGAGTAACAATTCTGGATCTCTCCCTCTCCCCAGATAGGGCTCCAAATCTTCTCCCCACCCTCTACCTAGTGCAGTTCTGCTATTGAACTGAACTGTGATGGGTAAAACCTATTTTGTTGTCGTAATTCGATCTGAAAGCTGCCTCATAGCTTTCCAGATCTGTCACACACTTAAATCAAACTTGACACCATCATAATGGGGCGTGTTATTTTGAGCTATTACGGCCTCCTTTAATAGGGGTTTCTTTTTATATCTTAACTTTTATTCTTTGACTTAAATTAAGCATTACCTTTCTAAATTTGCTTAAGAGTTTTTTTTTTGGAAGTTTATTGTGAAGCATCTGAACTGCTGTCTTGACCAGGCCCTATATGAGCAGGTATTAATGACTAAGAGCACAAGATTCTATGCTAGGTTTTGTTTGTTTTGTTTAATTTTGATTAGAGCACTCAAATCTTGCCCCAGTTTACTGTCTCCAGCATATGCATGTTGGGCTCTGGTACGTGTGCATTTTGAAAAGTGCTGTCAAACATTCCAAACCGATATGTTTTGTTGAAAAGACTGAAACTCAAATCCAGACAAGACAGAGGTACTGTTAGCGGGTGGTTCATCTGTCTGGCGAGGTGAAGTTTGCCCTGTCCTGGACGGGGTTGCACTCCCCCTAAAGGATCGGGACCATAGTTTGGGGGTGCTCTTCGATCCAGAACTGTCACTAGAGGCACAGGTGAACTCAGTGGCAAAGAGCGCCTTTTATCAGCTTAGGCTGATATACCAACTGCACCCTTATCTGGACAGAGATAGCCTAGCTACAGTTATCCATGCTCTGATAACCTCTTGTTTGGATTACTGCAATGCGTTATACGTGGGGCTGCCTTTGAAAATGGTCCGGAAGCTTCAACTGGTACAAAACAGGGCCGCCCGCTTACTAACAGGGACTGGCTGATGAGACCACATCACGCCAGTCCTTTTCCAGCTTCATTGGCTGCCAGTCCAGGTCTGGGCCCGATTCAAAGTGCATTTAAAGCCCTAAATGGCTTGGGGCCAGGCTATCTGAAGGAACACCTCCTCCCATATGTACCTCTCCGGACCCTAAGGTCATCCTCAGGGGTCCTTCTCCACGAGCCCCTGCCAAAGGAGGTGAGGCAGGTGGCTACCAGGAGCAGGGCCTTCTCTGCTGTGGCACCCCGGCTGTGGAATGAGCTCCCTAAGGAGGTTCGCTTAGCACCTACATTATATGCTTTTAGACGCCAGGTGAAGACCTTTTTATTCTCCCTGCGTTTTAACAGTCTATAAATTAATTTTAACTTGGTGTTTTAAATTTGTAATTTTGCATTGCTGCTGTTTTTATCTGGTTGAGCTTTTATATTGTATTTTATATTATGGGTTTATACTGTTGTTTTATACTTTGAATGTTTTTAATTTTTGTGAACCGCCCAGAGAGCTCCGGCTATTGGGCGGTATAGAAATGTAATAAATAAATAAATAAATAAATAAATGACTCTTCTGAGCAATGTCTTTGCTGGTCCCAATGTCCCACTCTGATTTGCCTGCTTTTCTTTCTCGCCTCCATGATATTGCTCATTGACCCAGAGACCTTATCTAAGTTTATCTCCTGAAACAGCTCCCCAGATTGCATGGAAATGTAACATTTTCATTAGCCACTTGCCAAAATAGTTTGAAGATGCATCTGAAGAAAACAAAACAAAAGAAAGAGAACTCTAATCAGTTTTTAAACATCCACGTTCATTACTGGCGCACATAATTGGGGTGAAGAGATGGAGTGGAGAGGGGAGGAGGAAGTAGTAGACAGAGTAGCTCAGCTGTGAAACACATACTTTTGGTGCACAGGGTTCCAGATTTTAATTCCTGGCATCTCCGGGGTGGAGAGCACAAGAATCATAGAATCATAGAATAGTAGAGTTGGAAGGGGCCTATAAGTCCATCAAGTCCAACCCCCTGCTCAATGCAGGAATCCACCCTAAAGTTTATCTGACAAAAAGTTGTCCAGCTGCCTCTTGAAGGCCTCTAGTGTGGGAGAGCCCACAACCTCCCTATGTAACTGGTTCCATTGTAGTACTGCTCTAACAGTCAGGAAGTTTTTCCTGATGTCCAGCCGGAATCTGGCTTCCTGTAACTTGAGCCTGTTATTCTGTGTCCTGCACTCGGGGAGGATCGAGAAGAGATCCTGGCCCTCCTCTGTGTGACAGCCTTTTAAGTATTTGAAGAGTGCTATCATGTCCCCCCTCAATCTTCTCTTCTCCAGGCTAAACATGCCCTGTTCTATCAGTCTCTCTTCATAGGGCTTTGTTTCCAGACCCCTGATCATCCTGGTTGCCCTCCTCTGAACACGCTCCAGCTTGTCTGCGTTGTTCTTGAATTGTGGAGCCCAGAACTGGACGCAATACTCTAGATGAGGCCTAACCAGGGCTGAATAGAGAGGAACCAGGACCTCACGCGATTTGGAAGCTGTACTTCTATTAATGCAGCCCAAAATAGCATTTGCCTTTCTTGCAGCCATATCGCACTGTTGACTCACATTCAGCTTGTGATCTACAACAATTCCAAGATCCTTCTCGTTTGTAGTATTGCTGAGCCAAGTATCCCCCATCTTGTAACTGCATTTGGTTTCTATTTTCTAGATGTAGAACTTGGCCTTTATCCCTATTGAATTTCATCCTGTTGTTTTCAGTCCAGCACTCCAGCCTATCAAGATCACTTTGAAGTTTGTTTCTGTCTTCCAGGGTATTAGCTATCCCACCCAATTTTGTGTCATCTGCAAATTTGATAAACGTTCCCTGCACCTCCTCGTCCAAATCCTTAATACAAATGTTGAAGAGCACCGGGCCCAGGACTGAACCCTGCGGTACACAAGGCCTTGGAGCACAGCTACTAATCAGAGAAGATGACTGTGGGCTAGATGACTGTGGGCTAGTGGTGGGCTAGATGACTGTGGGCCAGTGGAGGGCTAGATGACTGTGGGCCAGTGGTGAATAAGTAGCTGGCCCCTTTAAGGCTCCTGCTATGATTCATTCTCCTCAATTGCCCTTAATTACTCTGCTCATTACCTTTCCTGGGTGGGAACCATCGAAGCCCTCTTGGGCCATGGAGCTGAGTAGGCGTTTCCCTGAGCTTGGCTGTCTTTCTGTCTATCCCTATTTGAGATGTAACACTTTCCTGGACAGAAGGGCTTCCATTGTCACCTGTGATATCCATCATGGTCACAATCTGATCGTCATCCTGCAGGCTGTAATGGAGGGAGATGAGATGGGGTACAGGGCTATTCCTCGAGCCCTCCTGAAAGACCACTTGCTTCCCCCCTCCACCTTCCCCATCCTTTTTACCTTTCGTGCTGTGGCTTTTGAGATTGTAAGCGGTTGTTGTGTGTTTATTAGGGCTGTGCACCGCTTCGGGTCGAATCCCAGAATCCGAGGTAAGATGATCTGATTCGGCCTGCCTTGGCCTGGATCCGAGTTGGTAGCTGGTTGTCCTGAGGCATCCCAAGGCTAAAGCAGATTGGTACTGAAGCCTCAGGGTGCCTTGGGCCAATTCGGAGCGGTGCTGGACCGCTCCCGCCTACTGAGAAAAGCTGATGCGAGGCCGGCCATGAGTTCAGAAGAGTCCATCTTCTGTTGAAAAGGCATGGCTGAGTTGGTAATTGGCACTCCTTGCCACAGAACCCACTTGGGACTCTGATGGCAATGATAAAGCCAGGAATCACCCCTAAGCTACACACCTGCTCTTCCTGAGGGCGTGCAACCCTGTCTAGAGTTGGCAAATTCCCATGCCTGGGAACCACAGAGTCTCCATCTTGTTTGTTGGACCTCATATATCTCATCACTTCATCCAGGCATCATATCAGAACATGCACGGCCTCCCTATTCAGGTGTTACAGAGAAATAGAGCTGGGTGAAATCAGCACCGTGCTGTTGACACCTCTCTCCCCAACCTCCTATTGTCTCTCTGCAACGGCTTTGTATAGATGATGGTACCCTGCAGCACCATGCAGAATAATGGCTGGGAAGCCAAGACACAACCCCCCCCCCCCCCAATGCTACTTTTTGGAACCATCTCTTACAAGTTGGAGCAGAACCACTGTAGCACAGTGGCCCCGATTCTCAACTCAGGAGATGATCCAAAAGAATCCCAGGGTCAACGGTATCCGAAGCTGTTAAGTGGTACGGAAGGGTCAACAAAATCGCTCCACCTCTTCCTCTCTCCTTTCTCTAACGAACTGTGTACAGCTGTAAAAAGAAGTCATTTTAAAAGTTCAGAGGGATTTAAAAGTCACTCTTGAAGTCACTATTTATTTATTTATTTATTTATTTTATTTGTATCCTGCCTTCTTACCAAAAGAACCTTGTGTGGCGCAGAGCAGTAAAACAGCAGTTTCTGCAGCTGAAACTCTCCCCACAGCCTGAGTTCGATCCCAGCGGAAGCTGGTTTCAGGCAGCCGGCTCGAGTTGACTCAGCTTTCCATCCTCCCGAGGTCTGTAAAATGAGTAGCTGGGGGAAAGGTAATAATGGCCGGGGAAGGCAACGGCAAACCACCCCGCTATAAGGCCTGCCAAGAAAACGTCAGCGAAAGCTGGCATCCCTCCAAGAGTCAGCAATGACTCAGTGCTTGCACGAGAGGTTCTTTTCCTTTCCTTCCTTCTTACCAAAACATGGCATTCATTGGAAATCATCTATTTAACATAATGTAATAGTAAGGATGGATTATGCAGTGCAGTGGAGCTGTTGTAGAACTGTAGAAAGTGTGTGTGTGTGTGTGTGTGTCTCCATCCTGTTTATACAGAAAAAAGAGGTACAAAACAAAATAGGATCTTGTGGGTTCTTTGCTGTGACAATTCCAAAATAATGTCAAAGGAGAGGGATTTCACACACACACATACACACACACACACACACACTACGGTATAATAGTTCTGCTTCATTCTGCTGTATTTATATCTCATTTGCAGTACTGCGCTCAGTTCTGTGCACTATATTTCAAGAAGACTGTCGGGGGCGAAATGGCATAGGACAATGTAGATGATTAGCAGTGTGGCAAACTAGGGAAAGGGCCTTCTCAGTGGTGGCCCCCAATTATGGAATGATCTCTGACAAGGTCCACTTGGCACCAGCATTGTTATCTCTTTGGTGCCAGGTTAAGACCTTCCTCAACTTCCAGGCATTGGGCAGCATGTGTTGTGCTTTTAATTAGATCCTGGGCTCAAGTTAAAGGAAGCCAGATTCCGGCTGGACATCAGGAAAAACTTCCTAACTGTTAGAGCAGTACGACAATGGAACCAGTGACCTAGGGAGGTGGTGGGCTCTCCCACACTAGAGGCCTTCAAGAGGCAGCTGGACAACCCTCTGTCAGGGATGCTTTAGGGTGGATTCCTGCCTTGAGCAGGGGGTTGGACTCGATGGCCTTGTAGGCCCCTTCCAACTCTGCGATTCCATGATTCTATGAATTATTTTAGATATATGTGTGTTTCTGTGTGTTCTGTCTGTTCATATGTTTGGATGTAAATAGTTTTTAAATCAAGCATTTTTAAGGTTTCTTTAAGCGTTGCAAACTGTCCGGAGAGCTTTGGCTGTTAGGCGGTGTAGAAATGGAATAAAAAGAACGAAAGGAAGAAATGAAAATAAGTATGAAAAATGCATGTACCACGTCGGATATGAAGTATGGATGTATTTGTTTTCAATAAGCCCTTGTTCTTTTTGAAATGTACCTTCCAGGTGTGTTGATCTACAGCTCCTAGAATTCCCCAGCCAAATCCATTCAATGATGGGGGGGAAAAACCACTGGGCTCTTTTGGCCTGCCTCCCCCTCTATCTGCATTCTCCTTTAGGTTTAGGATGGGTGGAGAAACTGGAACACACCATATGATTTATTTCCCCCAAGCCCCTATTTATTCTTGCATTCTGGAACTCTGCATTACGTACATTCATACATCTATTTTAATGCTAAGCAAATCATCGCCGGCCCCCGTTTTATTTTCTTTTTCAGGTTGTCTGATTCAGCCAATATTAACGCGGCTGAGCATCTAATCTCAGCTGAATGAACTTGAGGCGGTTCTAATTCTTTCTTTATAACTGCAAGACCTTGCAAAGACCTTCCTTTTTGTTCTTGCTAAATATGTATTGAAATCAAATCAACCATGCAGCGACCCCGTTGACAGGCGATTGTGAGTGACTGAAAAGTTTTACCTGGGTGACTAGGTCATTTCTCAAAGTACAGAGAATCATCACTGCCACCTTTCTTTCGATCCAGTTTGTATACTTTTAATCTTGAGAACGTGACTCCATCAGCAGTACTTGTTTTGGGGTCTGGTGAGCTGGCGTGAATTTAGGGTGGAGGGAGAGTTTGCAATCCATATCAACCACGATCCGACCATGGAATGCAGAATGCGGAATTTATATACATAGAATGCAAAGCGTCTGACCTTTACAAGTGTGCAAATTTATAGTCCTCACTGGTTAGTCGGGGAAGGAGGCATTAATCACAATTGATGGCTTTTTATTAAATGTTATTTATTTAAAGTATTTATATACCCAAAACAATTTTTCACGACGGTCAATACAATGGAAAAAAAATCGTTTAAATTGATATTAAAACTAGATGGTGCTGTGCCAAACCTCTTCAAGTGAGAACTTTTGGCTCAAACTTCTGGGGAAGAGGAGGCAGTGAAATTGGAGGCCAGTTTCAGAAGGAGAGGTCCCACACTGCCATTTCCTTGGAGTCTACAGCCTAAACCCCATGTTACCCGGAAGGGCAAAGAGGGAAGGTGGGACTCTTAAAGAGGAAAGAGTTGCACAAGGAGTCCATGGTAAAAAAACCAAAAAGGGATTGTGAAGAGTTCCAAAAGGATCTCGCTGAAAGGGCATTAAAATGGCAAAGGAGGTTCAATGTAAGTAAAATAGTTGCGGTTCAATGTAAACCAAAGAAACACACACACAGTTTCACATATACACCAATGGGCTCTGCGTGAGCCGTGATTGACTGGAAAAGGGATCTTGAGGTCGTGGTGGATAGTTCAATAAAAACATTAAACTAGTGTGCAGCTGCTGTGAAAAAGGTGAATTCCATGTTAGGGGTCATTACGGAAGAGATCGAAAATAAAACTGCCGATAACGCAATACCTTTATACAAATCTACAGCGTGGCCACTCTTGGAATACTCTGTGTAGTTCTGGTTACTGCATCTCAGAAAAGGGTATTGCTGAGTTAGAGAAGGTGTAGAGAAGGGTGACCCGAATGATCAGGGGGCAGGGGCAACTCCCCTACAAAGAAAGATCACAATGTTTGGGGGCTGTTTAGTAAAAACAAGAACAGTAAGGAGGGACAGTTCGAGCATGTTGTTATTGCTTAGGACCGAAGAGTTCACAGCACTGGAGAGTGCTGGGCTGAAAACAACAGAATTAAATTTAATAGGGATAAATGCCAAGTTCTACATCTAGGAAATAGAAACCAAAGGCACACTTACAAGATGGAGGATACTTGGCTCAGCAATACTACAAACGAGAAGGATCTTGGAATTGTCATAGATCACAAAATGAATAGGAGCCAACAGTGCGATATGGCTGCAAGAAAGGCAAATGCTATTTTGGGCTACATTAATCGAAGCATAGCTTCCAAATCACGGGAGGTACTGGTTCCTCTCTATTTGGCCCTAGTTAGGCCTCATCTAGAGTATTGCATCCAGTTCTGGGCTCCACAATTCAAGAAGGACGCAGACGAGCTGCAGCGTGTTCAGAGGAGGGCAACCAGGATGATCAGGGGTCTGGAAACAAAGCCCTATGAAGAGAGACTGAAAGAACTGGGCATGTTTAACCTGGAGAAGAGAAGATGGAGGGGAGACATGAGAGCACTCTTCAAATACTTAAAAAGTTGTCATACAGAGGAGGGCCAGGATCTCTTCTCGATCCTCCCAGAGTGCAGGACACGGAATAATGGGCTCAAGTTAAAGGAAGCCAGATTCCAGCTGGACAGCAGGAAAAACTTCCTGACTGTTAGAGCAGTACGACAGTGTAATCAGTTACCTAGGGAGGTGGTGGGCTCTCCCACACTAGAGTCATTCAAGAGGCAGCTGGACAACCATCTGTCAGGGATGCTTTAGGGTGGATTCCTGCATTGAGCAGGGGGTTGGACTCGATGGCCTTGTAGGCCCCTTCCAACTCCGCTATTCTATGATTCTAATATCTATTGTATAACTAGAACGTACCGTTTCCACTCTGGGCTGTGGAGTCGGCACATAAAACCTCCGACTCCTTTATTCATGGCACTTCTGACTCCATCTCCTATTATTATATATAGATATAGGAAATAAATTTCCTATATATTTACTACATCGACTGCAAGCACACAACTTTTTAGAACCCTAACCTGTTAAAGCCCGGGTCTAAAGGCTATAGCTAAGACATTCTGGTTTTTTAATTTTATTCATTAAAGAAGCCCCAAAATGAAAGCAATGAGGTTATATTTTTATTTATTTATTTAATTGCATTTATATCGCCCCATAGTCAAAGTTCTGTGGGCGGTTTATCAAAAGACTATAGAGTATAAAGTAATAGGCTATGAAACTATAAAAGAAAATCAGGAACAACTTTCTCTACTAGTTCAAAAATCGAAAGTATATGCTTTGATATTCAAAGTCAAAACTACAAAAAAGTAAAAAAAAAATTGAACACCTAAAACAACTTAAGAAATGACTGTTTTAAAAGAAATGAACTCAGTTAGATACATAAGTAACATAAACCTTTTTCGAGATTAAAGTATGATTTGAATATAAACTCTATATACAATTTATCAGGAGTCGTCGTCCACAGCCCTACCATCAGTCCCTGTCACCCTTCAGTAGTTTGTGTACCTGGCTCCAGGATTTCTTAACTTTGCAAACACAGGTGAGGCTCACTGCAAGAAGAGCTACTGAATCCAAATTGCAACCAGGGAATCGTGCCCTTAAACGCTGCCTCTCTCCCCTTCTGTGTT
Organism: Elgaria multicarinata webbii; assembly: GCF_023053635.1. Classification (NCBI taxonomy): domain Eukaryota; kingdom Metazoa; phylum Chordata; class Lepidosauria; order Squamata; family Anguidae; genus Elgaria; species Elgaria multicarinata. The sequence continues at coordinate 110,852,168 of NC_086177.1, read as the reverse complement.
TGTGATGCACTCCGTTCTCCAGTAGATTAGCCCCGAACAGCTCTTATAAAGATTAGGTTGTGTGTGTGTGTTTTTCTGGAAGGATTTGAAGGATTGCCTTTATTAGCAAATCCTATAATAAGCTAACTTCCAATAAACAGACTCTGCTGGTTGTTTGTTTTTACTTTCGTGCTTGAGAACAAGATAGTTTCTCTCGAGGGCGGTTGTTTAAATGACTCGTTTCTTGGTTGTCACCGGGTGCAGTGTGGCTGTGGTTTTAAGAGGATGTTGCAGTTATACCTTCAGAGAGCAATCCTGTGGGTCCTAGACATTGCCTGAGGGGCCATTGGGTAGTGGGGATTCCCCCCTCCGAAGCTGGAGAGAGCACTCCCACTTTGAAAAGGCGGGGTTGGAGATCCATCCCTGCTCCCCTGCCTCGTAGCTGGTAGCTGGTGTGGAGAGAACCCCACTGGTTGGCCTCTGAGATCGAAAAATCTATCTCTGAGAAGGGAGAAATGGGGCCTTCCAGGTGGGTGGAGCAGGGAGGAGACTGAGAGACCAGGATACGAACTATCCTCAGCCTCTTCCAGTCTCCTTCCCTCTCGCATGGAAGCGCTGTCGTTCTATGGGCAAAAGGCCCATCTAGTGAAAAACACATGGATTGCAGGACGGACAGGCCAAGATCACCTCTGCTGCTCCTTCCACCCTCCTGAATTCAGCCTGGCAGGGCGCTGGTTACATGGAAGCCTCTGAGATTGGATGCTTCTACCTCGTGAGGGCACAACCCATAGGATTGCACCCTCAGTTGTGTAGCGTCGCCAGTTCTCACAGGAACACAGTGCCAGCACTTTTTTTATTTATTAGGAGGGTCATCTGCCATCTCCTCAGAACTTGTTGTTTCTCCTTGAGCCCAGCTGCAATCCTCATTGTAGCTGGGGGTGGGTGGGTGATAATGCATTTTTCCTGCTGTGATACATTGCCCCCTGTTGCAATGCAAAGCATTTTGGGATGGCTTGGTCAATTGAGACCCATTGGCTTCACCTAAGTCCTAGTTGTGGTGGCGATGGAAACGGCTAGAAGTAGTTTATTGGTGTGGATCAATACAGCTGCCTGAATTTTTGGGCTCTCTCTTTGGGGATGTCTCTGGGGATTGTCATGAGCACCTGCACATCAAAGTTTACCAGTCCATCACTTTATTCTAGAAGTGCCACAACAGTCCTTTTATTTGGGGTTTCTTACAACGGTGTTCCTTCTCGACCTTTGACATATGCTCTCCTTGAACCGCTTCCCCTTCCGTCACTTGATTAGGGGTGGCTCACCGATGGGAGAGGCTTCTTGTGCTGAAAGTCCTGGTTTTGATCCTCAGGTTGCAGTTAAACCTCAAAAAAACCAAGATTATGGCAACCAGCTTGATTGATAACTGGCAAATAGAGGGAGAAGACGTGGAGGCAGTGACAGACTTTGTATTTCTGGGCGCAAAGATTACTGCAGACGCTGTCTGCAGCCAGGAAATCAGAAGACGTTTACTTCTTGGGAGGAGAGCAATGACAAATCTTGATAAAATAGTTAAGAGCAGAGACACCACACTGACAACAAAGGTCCGCATAGTTAAAGCAATGGTATTCCCCGTAGTAACCTATGGCTGCGAGAGCTGGACCATAAGGAAGGCTGAGCGAAGGAAGATAGATGCTTTTGAACTGTGGTGTTGGAGGAAAATTCTGAGAGTGCCGTGGACTGCAAGAAGATCAAACCAGTCCATACTCCAGGAAATAAAGCCAGACTGCTCACTTGAGGGAATGGTATTAAAGGCAAAACTGAAGTACTTTGGTCACATAATGAGAAGACAGGACACCCTGGAGAAGATGCTGATGCTAGGGAAAGTTGAAGGCAAAAGGAAGAGGGGCCGACCAAGGGCAAGACGGATGGGTGATATCCTGGAGGTGACAGACTTGACCTTGGGGGAGCTAGGGGTGGCAACGGCCGACAGAAAGCTCTGGCGTGGGCTGGTCCATGAAGTCACGAAGAGTTGGAAGTGACTGAACGAATAAACAACAACATCTACAGGTGGGGCTCAGAAGGAATTCTGCCTGCAATCTGGAGAGCCATTGCGGCCAGCCAGCGTTGGCAATACTGGGCTAGGTGGACCAAAGGTATGACGTGGTATAAGGCCTCTTCCTACGTTTTCATTTGCAAAAGCCTGGTGCCAAAGCAGCACCTGTTGGACTCTGGTAGAGCATATACACAACCAACTGTATCTGGCCAGAAACAGAAAAAGCTTTTGATCTCTCATCACCCAACTTGCTTCCTTTGGCTTAACTGAGCCTGCAGGTAGTATCTGAGGAGGCTCTGCATCCATTCTCTATGAAGTCTTGTATAGTTAAGGAACACTCATTCTTACCTGGTGTGATACCTGGCATGATTTCTCCGGTGCTAAGTGGGAGCTGAAGACCACTCCTGAAGAAGCCTAACCTGGACCCGGAGGATGTTAACAACTACAGGCCGGTGGCTAATATCCCTTTCCTGGGCAAGGTGCTTGAGCGGGTGGTTGCAGGACAACTCCAGGCACTCTTGAATGAAACGGATTATCTAGATCCATTTCAATCGGGTTTCAGGCCTGGTTTTGGAACGGAAACTGCCTTGGTCGCCCTGTGGGATGACCTCTGTCGGGAGAGAGACAGGGGGAGTGCGACCCTGTTGGTTCTCCTGGACCTCTCAGCGGCCTTCGATACCATCGACCATGGTATCCTTCTGGATAGGTTGTCTGAGCTGGGGGTGGGAGGTACTGCATTGCAGTGGTTCCGCTCCTACTTGGATGGCCGATTCCAGAAGGTGGTGCTGGGGGATTATTGCTCTGTGCCGTGGCTCCTAAGCCATGGGGTTCTGCAGGGCTCTATCTTATCCCCTATGCTGTTTAACATATACATGAAGCCGCTGGGGGAGGTTATCCGGAGATGTGGACTGAGGTGTCACCAATATGCGGATGATACCCAGCTCTACCTTTCCTTTTCATCAAACCCAGGTGAGGCAGTGACTGTTCTGAACCAGTGCCTGGGCACGGTAATGGACTGGATGAGGGCTAACAAACTGAGACTCAATCCAGACAAGACGGAGGTACTGTTAGCGGGTGGTTCATCTGTCCGGCAAGGTGATGTTTGCCCTGTCCTGGACGGGGTTGCACTCTCCCTAAAGGATCGAGTCCTTAGTTTGGGGGTGCTCTTCGATCCAGAACTGTCACTTGAGGCACAGGTGAACTCAGTGGCAAAGAGCACCTTTTATCAGCTTAGGCTGATATACCAATATGCCCTTACCTGGACAGAGATAGCCTAGCTACAGTTATCCATGCTCTGATAACCTCTCGTTTGGATTACTGCAATGCGTTATACGTGGGGCTGCCTTTGAAAATGGTCCGGAAGCTTCAGCTGGTACAAAACAGGGCAGCCCGTTTACTAACAGGGACTGGCTGTCGAGATCACATTATGCCAGTCCTTTTCCAGCTTCATTGGCTGCCAGTCCAGGTCCGGGCCCGATTCAAAGTGCTGGTATTGACATTTAAAGCCCTAAACGGTTTTGGGCCAGGTTATTTGAAGGAACGCTTCCTCCCATATGTACCTGCCCGGACCTTAAGATCATCTACAGGAGCCGTTCTCCGTGAGCCCCTGCCAAAGGAAGTGAGGCAGGTGGCTCCTAGGAGGAGGGCCTTGTCCGCTGTGGCACCCCGGTTGTGGAATGAGCTCCCCAGAGAGGTCCGCCTGGTGCCTACACTGTACTGCTTTCGTCGCCAGCTGAAGTCCTTTTTATTCTCTCAGTATTTTAACACTTAATTTTAACTTAAATTTAAATTTTTACTGTTTTAACTCTGTATTTTAATTTTATATCAGTTTTGCTGCGTGGTTTTTATCCTGGTTGTGCTTTTTATATTTGTGCTTTTCACCTGTTGGTTGTTTTATTGTGGTTTTAATTTTTGTGAACCGCCCAGAGAGCTTCGGCTGTTGGGCGGTATAAAAAGGTAATAAATAAATAAATAAATAAATAAATAAGCTGCTAAACCACCCAAGAATGCGCTGAACCGGGAATTCTGGATGATCTCTCCCCTGACAATTTAGAGAAAAGACCCCTAAAACAAACCCTGGGTTCTTTCTGTGGCTAGCCAGGGAGAGACATGCCATAGGTCCAGATTTGGACCCAACACTGGGCTGTTTGGTTGCTCTTGTTCTCAGTGGGAGCCATTTATTTATTTATTACATTTCTATACTGCCCAATAGCCGAAGCTCTCTGGGCAGTTTGCAAAAATTAAAACCATGAAAACCATTCAAAATTTAAAGCAAACAACGGTATAAAAGCATAGTATAAAATGCAATATAAAAGCACAACCAGAGTGAAAGTGAGCAGCAATGCAGAAAATGACACAGATTTAAAATACAAATTTAAAACAGCAAAGTTAAAAATTAAGTGGATGAACTGTTAAAATACTGAGGAAATAAAAAGCTCGTCACGTGGCATCTAAAAGAGTATAACGAAGGTGCCAGGTGAACCTCTGTAGGGAGCTCATTCCACAGTTGAGGTGCCACAGCTGAGAAGGCCCTTCCTTTGGCAGGGGCTCACGGAGAAGGACCCCTGAGGATGACCTTAGGGTCCGGGCAGGTACATACGGGAGGAGGCGTTCCTTCAGATAGCCTGGCCCCAAGCTGTTTAGGACTTTCAATGTTAATACAAGCACTTTGAACCAGGACTTGGACTGGCAGCCAGTGAAGCTGGAAAAGGACTGGCGTGATGTGGTCTCGTTAGCTAGCGTGCAGAAGCACATTGCCATGTTGGCAACCCTGGGTGGTTGTTGTGTATGAACTCGGCCTCGGCTTGTACTAACTATAGTTTGATGAGATTGAATGAACAAGTCAGCACTTGGCCCTTGGAGGCTGCTGTACAGTGGGAAGAAAGAGTGATGTTATGAAGCTGAGCGTTGAGACGATGGAAAAGAAAGCAAATAACCAGCTCTGGATAATGATTTGGGTTCTAAACCACGGTTAGTTTAGAAAACCATTTAGTTTAGTTTAGAAAACCGCTGCTGCTTTAAAGAGAATGGCGGAAGCTGTGTCCACCTTGCTCGTGCGTTTTCTACTTTGCCCAGTGTTGGAGTGACCTGCTGTTGTCCAGTGAATTGTTGAGCAAAACCCTTGCAGCAGCTGACCACTACCAGCATTTCCTTTGGGTGGGGGGTGGGTTTCAAGAGGTTGGGGCTGGGAGGGGGTGCAGGCCAGCTTAACCAGGTTCCCCTCAAACCTGGTGCTGGTTCCGAAACCATGGTTTGGTGTGATCTCTATATGAATAACGGGCTCAAGTTACAGGAAGTCAGATTCCGGCTGGACAACAGGAAAAAACTTCCTGACTGTTAGAGCAGTACAACAATGGAACCCGTTACCTAGGGAGGTTGTGGGCTCTCCCACCCTAGAAGCCTTCAAGAGGCAGCTGGACAACCATCTGTCAGGGATGCTTTAGGGTGGATTCCTGCATTGAGCAGGGGGTTGGACGCGATGGCCTTGTAGGCCCCTTCCAACTCTGCTATTCTATGATTCTATGATTCTATGATCAGGGATGGTCACGGGTCTGGAAACAAAGCCCTATGAAGAGAGACCGAAAGAACTGGGCATGTTTAGCCTGGAGAAGAGAAGATGGAGGGGAGACATGAGAGCACTCTTCAAATACTTTAAAGGTTGTCCCACAGAGGAGGGCCAGGATCTCTTCTCAATCCTCCCAGAGCGCAGGACACAGAATAACAGGCTCAAGTTAAAGGAAGCCAGATTCCAGCTGGACATCAGGAAAAACATCCTGACTGTTAGAGCAGTATGACAATGGAACCAGTGACCTAGGGAGGTGGTGGGCTCTCCCACACTAGAGGCCTTCAAGAGGCAGCTGGACAACCATCTGTCAGGGATGCTTTAGGGTGGATTCCTGCCTTGAGCAGGGGGTTGGACTCGATGGCCTTGTAGGCCCCTTCCAACTCTACTATTCAATAATTCTATGATTCTATGAAAATGCTGCTGTTATATATTATTTAAAAATATGTGCTGGTAACTAGCCTAAAATCATGGCTTTTGCACAAAGCAAAAAGTATGGATGTTTGCATATCTGATGCATCTATATCAGACTTTTGAAATTTATTATGGTGGCTTGAGTATTGTACGTGTGCAATCCATTTTGAGAAATGTTGCTACACTTACCCCCAAAACTGTCTTTGGCTTCCTTGAAAGTTCCGTAGAACGTTTCCCAAAGGAGGGACCCTAAAAGTCGCCTTAGTGGCAGAATGACTTGGGACTGAAATAGACCCATTTCTTTCTATTAGACTGATTTTAGTTGCTGTTGAATAATTCGCTACCATCGTACATTTGAAATAACATTTGCACTGTGCTGTTTTTGATGGTTGAAATACTTTGCAAAAACGTGATCTCAGGTGGATTCCTGCATTGAGCAGGGGGTTGGACTCGATGGCCTTGTAGGCCCCTTCCGACTCTGCTATTCTATGATTCCCGTATCTTCAGTAGTCCTTACAATGTTCCTGTATGGTTAGCCAGAATCCTTATTCCCATATTTCAGATAGTCAGGCTGAGGCTGAGATGATCAATACCTAGGGAATGGTTGTGGCGGGCATAGAATAGAGACTTCCCCACTTTGCAGTTCATATTCCTGCATCCTGCACTCAGTTGCATCAGAATTTTATCCTGAAACACTACAAAGAATTTTACCCTCAACTGCTACTCTGTTTCCTTCAAAGCCTAGACCAAGGATGTCTCTAAGCTTGGCTTTATGAGCTTGATGAGGGATTTTGATTATGCTTTTGACGTGCGCTGGAATGTGAGCACATAACATCAAAAATCTGCCCTCTGATACTTCATTCTCTCCACACCCACCATTTCTAGAAGAAAGCTGCACATCGCTGTTGCTAAGCAACCGTACTATAGACTATCTCCAGTTGAGCAATTAAGGAGTCCCGGACAGCCTTTTCACAGGGTCACTTTCCTTCTGAGGAGAAATTACTGGAGACTTGTGGTACCGTCCGTGATAAATAGTTTATTGACAAATGGCAGGTTGAAGAGATCTGAAGTGCCCAAGCAACATCCTTCGCCTTCTCCATATTCTCGTAAGTGGCATCTACAGCCGCAAACCTCATAGACTGGGAAGGTGTCTCAAAGGTCATGTAGTCTGACCTCCCTCAGATGCAGAAAATCCACCAGCACAGCACCCGTGATTAAGTGGCCACCCATCCTTGGCTTCAAAACCTCCCCCCAAAAATGAGAATCTGTGGTACTCAGTGTCAAACAGCTAATACCATCAGGCTGTTCTTCCTGTGTTTACCCTACATCCTTTTCCTTTTTCTTGTAATCTGAATCTGTTGGTTTCTGTTCTATGCTTGGGAGCAATGGAAGACCATTTTTTTATTTTTTTATTTATTACATTTATATCCCGCCTTTTTCCCTCCAAGGTGGTGGACATAATCCTCCTCCTCTCCATGTTATCCGCATGACAACAACCCTGTGAAGTAGGTTGGGCTGAGAGTTTGTGACTGGCCCAAAGTCACCCAGTGGGTTTCCATGGCGAAGTGGGGACTAGAACCCGGATCTCCCGTCTCCCAGTCCAACACCTTAGCCACTACTCCACACTGGCTCTCTCATTTGTTCTCCGTCATCTACGGGACACCGCTTCAAATATCTGAAGATGGCAATCGTAAGGATGTCGTGGGAGTCCAAGCGGGGGTGGACTCTGCTCAACTTCCATGGACCACCGCAACTTATCCGCCATGTTTAGCTTCTGCTGGGTAGTCCGTGGGCACCCAAATCCCCCGTCCCTTCTCCCAGTTTTAATGAGAATTTGCCTAAATTTGAAGATTTATTCATATTTGGGATGGAAATCACTTCACAATAAAAAGAACTAATAATATGAGAGAATTCGAAACTGACAGTCATCCATCCAGGCCCAAGAAATAGAAACCAAATGCTCAGTTACCAGAGGGGGGGGGTACTTGGCTCAGCAATACTACAAATGAGAAGGATCTTGGAATTGTTGTAGATCGCAAGCTGAATATGAGCCCACAGTGCGATATGGCTGCAAGAAAGGCAAATGCTATTTTGGGCTACATTAATAGAAGTATAGCTTCCAAATCACATGAGGTACTGGTTCCTCTCAATTCGGCCCTGGTTAGGCCTCATCTAGAGTATTGCATCCAGTTCTGGGCTCCACAATTCAAGAAGGACGCAGACATGCTGGAGCATGTTCAGAGGAGGGCAACCAGGATGATCAGAGGTCTGGAAACAAAGCCCTATGAAGAGAGACTGAAAGAACTGGGCATGTTTAGCCTGGAGAAGAGAAGATTGAGGGGGGACATGATAGCACTCTTTCAAATACTTGAAAGGTTGTCACACAGAGGAGGGCCAGGATCTCTTCTCGATCCTCACAGAGTGCAGGACATGGAATAACGGGCTCAAGTTAAAGGAAGCCAGATTCCAGCTGGACATCAGGAAAAACTTCCTGACTGTTAGAGCAGTACAACAATGGAATCAGTTACCTAGGGATGTTGTGGGCTCTCCCACACTAGAGGCCTTCAAGAGGCAGCTGGACAACCACCTGTCAGGGATGCTTTAGGGTGGATTCCTGCCTTGAGCAGGGGGTTGGACTCGATGGCCTTGTAGGCCCCTTCCAACTCTGCTATTCTATGATTCTATGATTCTATAAGACTCTGAGTGCTTAGCTTGTAAAGATCTGGGTTTGAATAGTTGTGTATTCAGCCATGATAGTGTAGAACTATCTACACTATTTTATGTAATTAAATAAATAAATACGTTAAGTTTGTTTTTAATGGACCCCAGAATTGTTGTTTTTAAATGGATGCTGTTGTTTTTATACTGTTTTTTATGTTTTTGATGGTTTTTAAATTTTGTATACTTTTAATGTTTACCATTTTTATTGTTGTGAACCGCCCAGAGAGCTTCGGCTGTGGGGCGGTATATAAATGTAAATAAATAAATAAATAAATAAATAGAACAGAGTTGATACCTCTTTTTTTCCTGAGTGGCTGTTCATTTTTAAACTTTCATGGAAGGCATGCTGGGAATAGCTGCACCTATTGAATGTGGCTGGTGCAGATGGATGAGCATTTTATTTCAGTTTGGTTTTGATAAGAATTTCCCAACATTTGCACGTTTCTTTGTATTTGGGGTGGAAAGACTGTAGGATTAACAATAACAACAAGAATGAATGAATAAATGTGTGAAAGTTTAAGGCCTGTAGTGAGGTTAGGTCTTAGAGGTTTTGGGGTTTCTGGGGTGTATTTCTGAGAAGAGTAGTTTCATTTCTCCAGTTAAGATTCATTTCCCTGTTTCAGTTTCATTTCTTCAGTTAAGTATCAGTTCTTCAAGACTGAAACAGTACTTTCTGTTTTAGGGAAAGAGGGTATAAGAGAGAGAGAGAGAGAGAGAGAGAGAGAGAGAGAGAGAGAGAGCAAGCCAGCCAGGGGAGAGCCAAAAAAGACCAGAACATGAGGAAGGAACAGAAAGAAGCAGCTTGAAGAAGTCTAGGTGCAGCTTAGGACAAATGATTTTTTGTGTGCCTTTTATTCCCCTTTAATGCCTTTTGTATCACTCAGCTCTGTTGACTAAATTTACTCATTTTAATATCTTAATAAACAGTTGTGTTAAACCTAAAGTGTCTGGTGTGTCAATAACCCCACGTCTACAGCCTAATCCCCATGTTTCTGCGAAGGGCAAAGAAGAAAGGTGGGACTCTTAAGGAGGAAAGAGCTGCCCAAGGAGTCCAAGGCATAAAAGAAACCCTGACAACAGGGGAAAGCAAAAGTTTCACATTCATCCATCTCTTGGTAGGCAACATCATCCCGAGTTACGCCTGTGTAAACTGATGCATGGAAATTAAAAGGGTCTTCTTTGGCCAACGTGGGCAAAGTCAAATTGTATCTGCATTCCTATGTTTTAGTCAAGGATTTTTCTGCACGGTCTGGGTTTTCTCATCCTCTGGTGTTAGCAATGCCCTGGTAGGAGAGAGTTATTCCTTGGACTTTTGTTTTTTTTAAAAAATGAAAAACATTTCTCTCTTTCCCTCTCTTGGGGCATGTCTATCCCGGATTATTCCTGGGATCGTTCCTGTGCATCCAGATGCCACATAGGGGATCCCAGGAGCAGGCAGGGGTGATCCTTCCATTTTCTTGGGATAACCCTTAGGTGTAGCAAGGGTCTCTCTCTCTCTCTCTCTCTCTCTCTCTCTCTCTCTCTCTTACAATGGTTCAGTGCAGGCTGAAATGATATGCATGCAACGAGCGGTTACGATTAGCCTGGACGAATCATTAACATTAACATCCCCCTCGATGTGTCTGTTTGGCTTTATGATCCTTAAATGCTCATTTAGAGCTGCTCAGAAGTGCTCCATATGTCTGTGTGTGTTAGGACCACGGAGGTTCTCCTGTGCCAGCGGCGGCCCGTGTCCCGCTTTAGTTTACAACCGCTGCTGTCCACCGCATTCCCTTGACAAAAGAGGGTCCCGAAAACCCTTTTGAACAGTTAATCCCCGAGCTGTCTGCTTCTGTTACGTTCGTGTCGATGGCACCCTTATCCTTTCTGAAGAGGCGGCCGTAATATGCGGCATGCTGCCCCCTCTTTTCCTCCCCCCCTCCAGATACTCCCCCCGTCCCCCGTTCCAGTCCAGGCGGACTCATTTCCCTTCCCGTCTGTGCCTCGCCTATTTCAAGCTGAAGAGAAGGCCGGCAGCAGTTGGCTTTCTTTGGAGATCACGAGCGAAAATATCAGAAAATAACCTCCCTTATGGCGTACCTCATTCCTTGGCGGAGTTGCTTTCTTGGAGAGTTTTCTCTGGGAGGGGGGATTATTTTTGTGTTTGTTTTGCTTTTGGTTTTTTTTGACACAGTCGTACTAACCTTTTCCCTTGTTCTGAGAGCGGCTGTGACTGACTGTGTGAATGCTAATGGAGGTTTATTTCCCCTCTTCATTTTCCTTTTCCCTCTTTGTTTCTTTTCCTTTCAATAGTATGAACCAGATTTAGCTCTGGTGCTACTTGGAATCTATTAAACCAGCATCTTTCTTATGGAAATAGGCCTGAGATGAACGTTTGTGCGATTTCTGTTTCCGTTGGACAACATAGATGGTCTTCTTCTTCTTCTTCTTCTTCTTCTTCTTCTTCTTCTTCTTCTTCTTCTTCTTCTTCTTTTGTCAGTTGACAAGTTCTAGGGAAAACTGGGGTCAGGCAAAAAAGATTCCTCTCCTTGGCCACCCCCACACCAGGTGGTTTCTGAAAGCAATCCCAACATGGCAACCAGGATGATCAGGGGTCTGGAAACAAGGCCCTATGAAGAGAGACTGAAAGAACTGGGCATGTTTATCCTGGAGAAGAGAAGATTGAGGGGAGACATGACAGCACTCTTCAAATACTTAAAAGGTTGTCACACAGAGGAGGGCCAGGATCTCTTCTCGATCCTCCCAGAGTGCAGGACACGGAATAACGGGCTCAAGTTAAAGGAAGCCAGATTCCAGCTGGACATCAGGGAAAAACTTCCTGACTGTTAGAGCAGTACGACAATGGAATCAGTTACCTAGGGAGGTTGTGGGCTCTCCCACACCAGAGGCCTTCAAGAGGCAGCTGGACAACCCTCTGTCAGGGATGCTTTAGGGTGGATTCCTGCCTTGAGCAGGGGGTTGGACTCGATGGCCTTGTAGGCCCCTTCCAACTCTGCTATTCTATGATTCTGTGATTCTATGCCTGCACAGCAGTGCATGGCTAATGTGTGTGTGTGTGTGTGTGTGTGTGTGTGTGTGTGTATGGAGGGCACACAAATCATGTCGTTGGTTGTTGTTTTGGCTCCTCTTGAGCAGGCATCTGTTTTCTGCTTCTCTTCCTCCCTTCTGTCGGCGCCCCCCTCTCCTCCCCCGAGCATTCGACAGTGCTCTCCTTGTCGGACCGTTAAAGCGTGAAGATGTACCAATGAGGGGAGCGAATGTACTTTCAGTGGAGCTGCTTCCCTGGAAGTCTCCTGAGAGCGAGCGAGCGGATGAACGGATCCAAAAAAAGGGGGGGGGGAAGGAAAAGGCATCCCCAGAAGCTGTATAAACTGCGTCCATAGTAATAAGCAGTCAGGGAGCAGTGGCTGGCTGGCACTCCTCTCTGGACAAAATGGCGGGCGCGCCCTGCAGGTGCTCACCTAGGACTCTCTGCCTGCCTGTCCTGAAGTCACCCTTGCTTCTCCCACTCCTCTTCTTCTCCAGGGCCAAATGACATCTCAGTGTTAGTTTTCTGCGACAGACCACCTCTGTGTGTGTGTGTGTGTGTGTGTGTGTTTGTAATAGCTGTCTTTGGGAGTTAAGGGTAGGACTGTGTCATTCGTTCTCCAAGGTTGGTATTCTGTACGCCACCCTGAGATCCTAATGATATAGGGCGGGATACACATGTTTTAAATCAATCAATCAATCAATCAATCAATCAATCAATATTCACTCATTACAAATGTACCTCCTCAGTCACGATATCCCTTTCACCCTATACCCCTCACACCAGAACTCAGTGCCCAACTGCATCTTGCAGCAACGGATCCTCCAAGCTACCTTCCCAAAAGTACAATTACGATCTCCCAAATCCTCTCAGGGAGACAAGGATCTGAGGATCATTTGAACTGATTGTTTCAATCCTCTCTCTCTCTCTCTCTCTCTCTCTCTCTCTCTCTCTCTCTTTGTTTGTATGTATGGGGTTGTGTGAATCCATGCCTGGGGTGTATGTGTGTGTCACAAGGTCTTGGTGGAAGTGCCCACGTTTGCTTCTCTTGCTTGCTTGCTTTTTTTGCAAACACCTAAAAGCCTGGATATTTGGGGGTTTAGAACATGGCGGCTGCACCGTTGAGAGTGAATCTGTTCTGTTGCTATCACTGCAATTTACGGCTCTGGCAAAATGAAGTCAAAATGAAATGAGAAGTTCTCCCCACCCACCAATTCTAATGATAACCCTCATCCCCCCCCCCCACTCATCCAAGTTTGCCACCCGTGAATGGAACTGGGAACATGGGTGGTCATTCCATCTCAATCCTACCCCAAACTTAGGGTGACCATATGAAAAGGAGGACAGGGCTCCTTTATCTTTAAAGTTGTATAAAAAAGGGAATTTCAGCAAGTGTCATTTGAATGCATGTAGCACCTGGTGAAGTTTTGTCTTCATCACAACAGTTAAAGTTGCAGGAGTCCTGCCCTCCTGACCAGATACAAAAGAGAGGACAGGGCACCTGCAGCTTTAACTGTTGTGATGAAGAGGGAATTTCACCAGGTTCTCCATGCATACAAAGGACACCTGCTGAAATTCCCTTTTCTATGCAACTGTTAAAGATACAGGAGCCCTGTCCTCCTTTTCATATGATAAATAAAATAGAAGGCTGTGGTTGAAAATAACAATGGTACAATAAGAGTGATAACACTCAACCACAAAGGTACTAAGAAATTTTTATAGGCGAATAGTTCAAAAGCTATCACAAATGTACAAAAGACATCATATAGATAACATTTACAAGGTGTTCATCAAACATTCATAATGAAGCCTACAATAAGTTGGCATCCATTAAACATTCATGACAAGAATCAATAATCTCATTAATATGCATCTAATAAATAATTTCATATAGTGTCTAATAAACAGTAGTCCGGTACAAGTCCTGTTTTGAGAATTCTTCGTCAGTAGGACGCAACTGGTTCACAAAAGGAGCCACGGCTATACATTTAGAGTGGAACCCTCCAAGGTTTATCACCATATCATTTTCACGCATTCAAGCCGTCAGATAATGCTCTCAATTGTCAATGGTCACCCTACCCCAACTCCCTCTCCAACACCAGCAGCCTAAAGACTCCTGCCATCCAAGTTCCTTTCTCCGCCCCATCCCTCTCCCTTCCATCTAGCTGCAAATGGAGCCCATCTGTAGCTTCTGCCTGTTGCTTCTTAACAACCCGCACTGCTAAGTTAAATAGGATGGAGAAAAAAATGTCACTCTGGCATGGCCGGCAGGAAAAGCCATTGGTAGGATATTTTAGTATGATTTTAGGATGCTCTTAGGATGTTTTTAAACAGTGTATACCATGTTTTTAATCAGTATTTTATGAATTTTATGCTTGCTGTTGTTCCCTGCCTTGATCCAATTGGAGAGGCGAGTAAAAATATATTATTATTATTATTATTATTATTATTATTATTATTATTATTAGGTCAACCCCTTTGCCTGATTAAAACATCAACTTCTGTGCCCTGAAAGATGGTTCGGTAGATTTTTGTAGAACGGGATGGGGATTTGTTGCCTTGGCGCCCTGGCGGGGTCTCCCAAAAGACCCAATAAGGATCTGGGCCCTTGTGTTTGTCAGCTTTGCTACATGTGTTGGGTATTCTCCTGTAAAAACCAAGGAGTTGTCCAGGGCGACCTGCTGGATCTGCAAAAGCTTCCTTCAGATGTGTTCCTGAGAAGCTGCGTGCTTAATTGAATTTGCCAAAACTAATGGCCGGCACATTTTGCCAGTTTCCTTTTTGGGCGATTCCTAGAGGGGCTGATAGTGGTGTCATCTTCAGAAAACATGCAGTTTCTTCCTGAATTGGAAACAGAGAAATGATACACTAGTGGCAGCATATTAGGAGGGTCTGAGTATTAATAGAGTGCTTTATATAAGAAGTGCCATTCACAGGATTAGAAAATAGCTTCTTTGTGAATTGTTTTTCTTCTTTAAAAAAAATCTGCATTACGATCACAGCTTGGTACATAGCATATGTTCATACCGGAGGAGAGAAAGAGGCTTAGTTCCTGCTGGGGGCGTACCATAAACCTGTGCCTGGGCTATACCACTTAGGAGTGCTTTTTTGGGGGGGTGTCACACTGTTGTGTGCTCTTGCATATCAAAGACAAAACAACACTCCTTGCATGTAGAAAATTAACATACGAGTTTGAATGGTTCCAACCTAAGAATGTCCGCCACTTGGAAATCTTATTCTTTTTTGATTCAACAGAATGCTGCATTGGATATGACTTGATTTTGTTTGCGAACTGAGCTGCGGGCTTTCCCCTGAGCTCTAGGAATTCTTTTTTTTTTGCTCACTCACACCAGTTCTTCAATTTGCTCAAATTTCTGAACAATTTGTGCAAATTACAGCTAAAGTTGCACAGGTTATGGCTGTAATTCCCACAGGCTCTGCAATTTGTGCAAAACTCATAGCAATTTGCGCAAATTTGGCAAAGTGCTCAGAAATTTGCGCAAATTGCATACCCAGTGTGGGTGGGTGTGCGGGGGTAATGCACAAACTACTCCGGAAATCCATGAACTGAACTGACTCACTGCAGAGTGAGTCAGACACAACAGCGGGATCTGGGAAACCAAGGCCATAGCTAGACCTAAGTTTTATCCTTTGATCATCCAGGGGTCAAACCTGTTCATCTAGGTGACGCACAGGGGATCCAGTGCTCAGGCAGGGGCGAACCCTGGATGATCCCAGGATAAACCTCAGGTCTAGCTGTGGCCCAAGTCCAGGCGGGTGAATTCAAGGAAACTCTTTGAGCTCCAGCCTGCAAATGGATTTCTCTGATTCCCTATTCCAGCCTAGCTACCTACTCTCATAAGGAAGCAACTGGAGACTTCGCAGTTTGCCTAGGAAAATGGCAAGGCCTAGGATAATTGGCTCACCCCATGAATGAATTCGAGCTGCGTCCTTCCCCATGCATCATGAAGGAGTTGGAGAATGAACACACACGTATATAGGCTAACCAATGGGAGGTGGGTTGTTTGAGGCTATGATTTGGGGAGGGGGTGTGGCTCAATGGTAGAGCACATGTTCTGTATGCAGAAGGTCCCAGGTTCAATCTCCAGCATCTCCAGGCAGAGGTGGAAAAGTTCCTGCCTGAAACCCTGGAGAGTCATTGCTGCCAGTCAGTGTAGACAATATTGACCCAGATGGTCCAAAGGATGGCTTCCTGTGTTCTTAAGTTAGACTTGCTATTCAGGGGGGCACAAATCCTCCCTCTGCCTCTACACTGTGCAGAGTTGGGAGATGACACAAAATTGGGTGGGATAGCTAATACCCTGGAAGACAGAAACAAACTTCAAAGTGATCTTGATAGGCTGGAGTGAAGGGCTGAAAATGACAGAACGAAATTTAATAGGGATAAATGCCAAGTTCTACATTTAGGAAATAGAAACCAAATGCACAGTTACAAGATGGGGGATACTTGGCTCAGCAATACTACAAACGAGAAGGATCTTGGAATTGTTGTAGATCACAAGCTGAATATGAGCCAACAGTGCGACATGGCTGCAAGAAAGGCAAATGCTATTTTGGGCTGCATTAATAGCAGTATAGCTTCCAAATCACATGAGGTACTAGTTCCCCTCTATTCGGCCCTGGTTAGGTGTCATCTAGAGTATTGCGTCCAGTTCTGGGCTCCACAATTCAAGAAGGACACAGACAAGCTGGAGCGTGTTCAGAGGAAGGCAACCAGGATGATCAGGGGTCTGGAAACAAAGCCCTATGAAGAGAGACTGAAAGAACTGGGCATGTTTAGCCTGGAGAAGAGAAGATTGAGGGGAGACATGATAGCACTCTTCAAATACTTAAAAGGTTGTCACACAGAGGAGGGCCAGGATCTCTTTTCGATCCTCCCAGAGTGCAGGACATGGAATAACGGGCACGGAATAACCTCCCAGAGTGCAGGACACGGAATAAGTTAAAGGAAGCCAGATTCCAGCTGGACATCAGGAAAAACCTCCTGACTGATAGAGCAGTACGTCAATGGAATCAGTTACCGAGGGAGGTTGTGGGCTCTCCCACACTAGAGGCCTTCAAGAGGCAGCTGGACAACCATCTGTCAGGGATGCTTTAGGGTGGATTCCTGCCTTGAGCAGGGGGTTGGACTCGATGGCCTTGTAGGCCCCTTCCAACTCTGCTAGTCTATGATTCTATGATTCTATGAGTTAGCTGACTGCTCTTTCAGGGTGTGAGTACGACCCCTTCCCTCCACTCCTGAATTGAGAAGGAAGATTTTCCCATCCATTCTGCTCTGTGATGGGGATGATTGCTCTGTGTGTGTGTGTGTGTGTGTGTGTGTGCGCGCGCACAGTGAGGATTAAATGAGACGTAGCTGGTAGTTTCAGTGCTAGTTGTGGCATAAAAGCTGATTTGAAATAAGTTACATTTATGAATACCCGTTGGAGGGTGAAGGGATTCTTCCTGGTCCAGCCTCCCAGATTTTGTTGGCCCTCCTAATCTAAGGGATTAGGTCTACCTCACCTAGCCAGGGCTAAAATTGGTTTGGGCGTGTGTGATTTGGTCAAGCCACTGTTTGTGTATTCTCTGGATGGAAGATGAGAGAGAGAGAAAGAGAGAGAGAAGGAAGATTCCTCCAAAGGTAGTAATTTCTAGAATCTGGGAGCCATAGCTGATAAACCGCTATTCAGCATATCCATCAAGCATATTTCGAGCAGAGATGAAAATCATAGCAGAGGCTCTCCCAGCGATCTCAGTGGGGAGACAGAGTCATTCATGGACAATTGTTTCTCTAGGAACCCTAGACCCAGACTGTATAAACATCAGTTAAGAAAACTGTGTCCTGTTTTCAATGCAGCATGTATGTCTCGCATCTGTATTTCTAGGTTCACTCTCAACACAGGGACACCTGGCTATATGTCCTAGATTCAGCAGTGTTCCAGAAACTTTCCAGAGCCCTTGAGGTTGGGAGATTGAAAACCACTCGCTCGGTCCTTTGAAGGGCTATATCGTTGCGGCGTCAGCTGGGGTCAGACCTATGAGTGGATGCAAGACTTTTCATTTGGCACAGTGTGAGCCTGGCTTGAGCTGCTAATTAGATCTAGTTTTCAAATGGCGTTCTGGAAGCCTATAATAATTTGTGCTATTGAAGTGCATTATATCTATTGGCAAGACGCAAATGAAGTGATGGGAATGTTTGAAAGCCCAGTGTGCCATTTAGAGCTGGGGCGTTTGAAATGTGCAAATGAACGGAGAAGTCTCTTGGATGGTGATGTCACAACGGCCCTTAATGTTATCTCTGTATTGAGAGTAGGAATATTGGACGAACGTCTAGGGGGTGAAATTCGCTGAGATTTCATCAGCTCGGCCCCCTGGATGTGCACAAATTTCAGCCGTGATTCCCTTAACTTGTGCAAATTCCAGCCGTGATGCCCTTAACTTGTGCAAATTCCAGCCGTGATGCCCTTAACTTGTGCAAATTCCAGCCGTGATGCCCTTAACTTGTGCAAATTTCAGCCGTGATTCCCTTAACTTGTGCAAATTTCAGCCATACGGCTCCAATTTGTGCAAACTAAGCAAATTATGGATGGAATTTGTGCAAATTCGCGTAAATGTCAAGTTAAGAAACAAAATGAAATGAGAAACATTCCCGGATTTCATGAAAAAGCCCTCAGCTTTGCTTGCAAATACAAGCCAAGTCAGGAGCGTGGCAGAAGTTCGGTGACTCTAAAAAGGGGCGGATTTCTCCACGGCAGCCAACTTTCACTGAAAGAGTGTTTTCCCAGATGTTGCTTTTCCGAAGTCCTGCTCTTACCAACCAGGAAAATGTGGTCCTATGAAGGCAGATTGTAGATGGTGTCTCATATTTTTGAATACTACCCTATGTTCCCAACCCCTCCTTGCAGTTGTAATCTAGCACATCAAGGACTGGGGTTTCTCCTTGATATTCTAATTTTCTGCTTTCAGGGAGCGGTGTATTTGTTTTAATGTGGGACCCCATTCAAATATGACATTCCATTGCAACCTTAAGTTGTACAGTTGACTCTACCACTGGAGGTTTCTATGACCTTATTCTGTCCAGGGCTGTGGAGTCGGCACATAAAACCTCCGACTCTGACTCCTTTATTCATGCCACCTCTGACTCCTTTAATTATATATCGATATAGGAAATAAATTTTCTATATATTTCCTACATCGACTGCAAGCATACAACTTTTTAGAACCCTAACCTGTTAAAGCCCGGGTCTAAAGGCTATAGCTAAGACATTCTGGTTTTTAAATTTTATTTATTAAAGAAGCTCAAAAATGAAAACAATGAGGTTATATTTTCTAAAAACCCAAATAAAATTCTCCTTTACTGTGTTATGCGATATGCTCTCATTAGACCCGTGTACAACTTGCACACGTTCTAATGAGACTCACGTACACACACGCTTGAAAGGAATCTTTAGACATTGGTCATAGAGCGTCTGTGGCTAAGTAAGGTGTTTCTTATCTAAATGAATTGCTTGACCTAGCCTTGTGATTGCTCTCAGCCCCATTCCTGTGTTTTTTTCCTCATCTCTGTTGGAGATGGAGGGGTGAAGACACCTTGACTGTTGGCTGCCTCAAAATGGAGTCTGTACAGCTCACTCACAGGAGAGCTACTTCGTAACAACTGTATTTTATTCAGTTAGAAGTGAAAGTTGGTTTTTGTGCTTCCTTTCCTTCCTCCCCCCCACTCCCTCCCTCATACACCCCCCAAAACACTTTCTCTCCCCGCAAACAACCCAGCGGAGCCCAGCGCTTACCGCAACCAGCCAAGATGACCAAACTCCTTCTTGTGCTTGGAACTCACGTGCTTGGAGCCATGCTGAGTCATGGTGACCCATCTGAGCCTGCCTGTGAAGGGGCAGCGGCACTCTGGAAAAGGCGGCACATTGATCCGCCTTTTTCTCTGCTGCTGCCGATCCGCTGAGGGGGTCTGAATTTCTCTGGATTGCGAATCCGGCATTTTTGTCCAACCAGCCAGAATTTTTTGGAATTGGCTGGAATCCAGGACAATCTTGGTTTTCAGGGACATATCGCAACTCTGTATACAATTTAAATTTATTAGGAGTTGGAGTCGGTACATTTTTACCGACTCCGACTCCAGTAACCCAAGAATTGCTTCCGATTCCGACTCCACAGCCCTGATTCTGTCGTATGTGAAGATCAAAGGCTTACAGTGATGTGGCATTTTGGGGAGAGGTTGCGCTCTCCCAAACAAAAGGTCACAGCTCCCTAAGGCCTTATTGCTTTTGCTCTCTCCAGCTTGGCTTTCTGTTACTCCCTCTCTTATCCTTACCTGTTTAAAACGTCAGGCATCAGAGTTTGCAGTCTCCCTTCTAAAATCTGGAGACTTTTTCAATATGTACATGCGTGGAAAAATGTGTTTTCCCAAAGTGAAGTGTACGTTCACACTCTTCCACTTTCTGAGCCGTTAATTAACTGTTCCGAGTTTCGATTAAAGTTTTCCCTCCTACTAAAGGACATTCTTTTGCACGATTTTTCTTTGGTGGATGGAAGCCATGGCAAAATTACATTACGAATGCTGTTGAAATCAAAACAACAACAGATCACGTTGCTAACATGCTTTTCATCTGACAGTAATTCTTAATTGTTTACACCCCTCACCCCTTTCTTTTGAAATCAATTAGCTAAAGAAAAATATCAGGAACATATATATAGGATGGAGAACCTCAAACTCTTCAGTGGGTGTTCATCTTCAGTAACTCCTACATGAGTCAGAGGGTTGCCTGCCAGAGAAACTGAAGCCCACGATATTTTTTCTTTTTTTAGTTTTGCCATATTACATCATGATTCCAGCTCCATTGGGCTGGGTTAAAAAAAAATAATGCTTTGGCATTGATATAGTGCTTTTAGGAATATCTGAAGCATTTCACATACATGGTCATGTAATTCGTAGAACAACCTTGTAAGGTAGGTCAGTATTATCATCCTTATATCGTAGATGGGGGCAGGGGTTTCCATGGAGAGTGGGGGGTCGGAAGCGAGATTTGCAACAGCGACTTCCTGATTCATAGACCACTCTTTTAAAAAGTATGCAGTGACAGTTAATGCAAGGATTGTGAAAATGAGCCACCCAAAGGCAGTTGAAAGCTGGGAGGGAGGTATTCCTTTGCAGGGGTGGAGACAGCTGATGCACCAGGACTTGTCACACTCCCAGTTCTGATCCTTGTACAACCTCCTCCAGGAGCTAAACTGGTGATAAGGTGTTAACACACATCTGGCGGTGTGATCCCCTCCGATTGCGACTCCTCTTTAGGAGGAGGACTTGTAAGCCCAAGTAGCTGCAAATCCAGGGTTTTGCAGGAGGGTGTTAGGCAGTAGGGTTCACTTAGAATTGTAGAATCATAGAGTTGGAAAGGGCCTATAAGACTATCGAGTCTAAGCCCTTGCTCATTGCAGGAATCTACCCTAAAGCATCCCTGACAGATGGTTGTCCAGCTGCCTCTTGAGAACTACAAGTTCAATCGCAGCTTTTAAAGCTCAACTAAAAACTTTTCTTTTTCCTAAAGCTTTTAAAACTTGATGTTGTGCAGACTTTATACTGTTAATTTTACCCTACCCTGTGCCTGTTTGCATTATCTTCCCCTCCTTATTGTTTTACTAGGATTTTATTAGATTGTAAGCCTATGCGGCAGAATCTTGCTATTTACTGTTTTACTCTGTACAGCACCATGTACATTGATGGTGCTATATAAATAAATAAATAAATAAATAAATAAATAAATAATAATAATAATAATGAAGGCCTCTAGTGTGAGAGAGCCCACAATCTCCCTAGGTAACTGATTCCATTGTTGTACTGCTCTAACAGTCAGGAAGTTTTTCCTGCTGTCCAGCTAGAATCTGGCTTCCTTTAACTTGAGCCCGTTATTCCGTGTCCTGCACTCTGGGAGGACCGAGAAGAGATCCTGGCCCTCCTCTGTGGGACAACCTTTCAAGTCCTTGAAGAGTGCTCTCATGTCTCCCCTCCCCACTTGCTCCTAGGATGTTGCTGGTGCAGCAATCTTTCTGACCATCTCCTTGCCTCTGGGCTCTAGTTCTCGCTAGCTGACTGGACGGCAACCCTGCTGTCTCGGCAAGCTTGCCTTGAAACCAGGTCCTGCTGGAGAACTCCGTTCTTTTGTAGATGGGGAAAATCTCAGCCACATAGTTCAAGCACCTGGCGAGAACAGGACACTGGCCAACGGCTCTCTTTTACCTTTTTCCTTAGCACATCACTTAGCTTGATCTCTGAAGCTATTTGCTCCTCAGGTGCTGTCTATTACCGGATTTGTCTCTGACTGAGCCTTGGGGGGTGTCTTCACTCCACTGTTGTCTGGCAAACATTCCCACAGGTGTCACCTTGCACCTTTGGGCTTGTGAGCATGAGCAGAGGGGATTCTTGGTCCGCCCGTCATGTTCCCTGTCAAAAGGCCTCCTGTGGGGCCAGGAGGCGCGATGGGAATAAATGCACAAGAGAACTTTCCGGAATTGACGGACAGGGGCAGCCTTCCCAGTCAAGGCAAGCATTGTTCTGACAAAAGCAAAGCGTGTTTCACTCGCAGCCTCGTTGGCAGGCAGGCAGGCAAACGGTGGCCCCATCAAAATATCAATTTCTCGTTATGCAAGACATATTTGAGTAAAGGGCTTTGACCTTTACAGTACCGGAGAACCCGTGGGCTCTTTGCCAGCTCACAGGAGCCCGAAGATAATTTTCATGGTCAATCAAATGCTTCGATTTAAGTTGCAGCAAGACAGGTTTAGCTGGGACATTAGGGGAAATGTCCTAAGCTTTAGAGAACAGCAGGCTTTATTTTATTTATTTATTTTTTTCATCAGAGAGACCTTTTATTTTCAGAGGCATTTTGATTGCTGCAAAGTGGCAATCTCAGCCTAGTGTTTTGTTTTTTTATAGAAAGTATTATGGTCTGAAATTGCAGGGTTCATCTCTCTGACCCAACTGTCTGTGCTTCTGCATTCATTTCCAGACTCTGCAAACATTAGCAGCACACTGATAAAAGGGCTGGGAAGACACTTTGGAGATTAACCAGTTGAAACAAATCACTCTACCGCCAACCTTGGTGCACCTATCTTGCAAAATGGGTGCCACTTGGCCAGGCCAGCGTTAAATATGGGAAATGGTGGCACCTCAGTGGCGAGATCCTTGCATTGGTTATTTCTCTTAGGACATCTATGGAAATCCAATTGGCACGGTGACAGCAGGACTTTCAGCTGTGTTCCAGGAGGGGATTGTGGAAGGGCTCCACGAGAGATACGGAGTTCTCTGCTCAAGGGTCCTGTCCAGGTACCCTCCGTCTCAAATGCGGCCTGAAAACACACAACAGACAACTCGGTGTGCTTGCTTCGGCCAGGAGTGGGACATCTATATAGTCGACCTAAGTGATCCCTTAGAGCGCCAGGAACTAGTTAACTAGGGAGGTTGTGGGCTCTCCCATGCTAGAGGCCTTCAAGAGGCAGCTGGACAACCACCTGTCAGGGATGCTTTAGGGTGGATTCCTGCATTGAGCAGGGGGTTGTAAAAGTTATATGAAAGAAAGACCTAAGGCAGGGTTGTGCATTGGCTATTTTAGAATCATCAGCTCTGCCACATGTGTATCATTTCAGGGGAGACATGATAGCACTCTTCAAATACTTAAAAGGTTGTCACACAGAGGAGGGCCAGGATCTCTTCTCGATCCTCCCAGAGTGCAGGACACGGAATAACGGGCTCAAGTTAAAGGAAGCCAGATTCCGGCTGGACATCAGGAAAAACTTCCTGACTGTTAGAGCAGTACGACAATGGAATCAGTTACCTAGGGAGGTTGTGGGCTCTCCCACACTAGAGGCCTTCAAGAGGCAGCTGGACAACCACCTGTCAGGGATGCTTTAGGGTGGATTCCTGCATTGAGCAGGGGGTTGGACTCGATGGCCTTGTAGGTCCCTTCCAACTCTGCTATTCTATGATTGTATGAAGTTAAGTGGGACACCAGGTCCTGGATTTTGGGAAGTAGGTGATTTTGCTTCATTGGGGATGCTGACTCATGCTAACTGATCTCTCTTAAAAATGATATATAGATGTCTAGAAAGTAAAGATATACTTTTATTTATTTATTTATTTATTTATTACATTTTTATACCGCCCAATAGCTGAAGCTCTCTGGGCGGTTCACAAAAATTAAAACCATAATAAAACAACCAACAGGTTAAAAGCACAAATACAAAATACAGTATCAAAAGCACAACCAGAATAAAACCACACAGCAAAATTGATATAAGATTAAAATACAGAGTTAGAACAGTAAAATTTAAGTTCAAATTAAGTGTTAAAATACTGAGAGAATATAAAGGTCTTCAGCTGGCGACGAAAGGAGTACAGTGTAGGCGCCAGGCGGACCTCTCTGGGGAGCTCATTCCACAACCGGGGTGCCACAGCGAAGGCCCTCCTCCTAGTAGCCACCTGCCTCATGAGCAAGAAATAAGAACATAAGAGCCATGAAGGATCAGACCAAGAGTACATCTGGTCCAGCACTCTGTTCACACAGTGGCCAACCAGCTGTTGACCAGCAACAGTCAAGCAGGACGTGAGTGTAATAGCACCCTCCTACACACATTCCCCAGCAACTAGTGCACACATACTGCCTCTGCTAGTGTAGGTAGTAGCACATAGCTATCAGGATTAGTAGCCACTGATAGCCTTCCCCTCCAGGAATTTATCTAATCTCTTTTTAAAGCCATCTCAATTGGTCACCATCACTACACCTTGTGGTAGCAGATTCCATAGTTTAACTATGCACTGTGTGAAGAAGGACTTCTTTTTGTCTGTCCCGAATTTCCCACCAGTTATCTTCTTGGGATGACTCCTGGTTCTAGTATTTTGAGAGAGGGAGAAAAATATCTCCCTATCCACGTTCTCCACACCATGCAGAATTTTGTGCACCTCTACCAATTTCCCCCCTTAACCTCCTTTGCTCGAAGGTAAACAATCCCAGCTGTTGTAACCTTCCATCATAAGTTGTCAAATCACTTTGCCGAAGACATATATCAAAATTAATTGTATCTAACTTGAAATGTATATGTTAAGTTTTTGTTTGCATATTTTGATCATCAAAGATTCTCTTAGAAGTCAAGATTGTGGACTTAGATTTATGAAACAGGAATTAGTATTGGTAGTGAAGTGGTATTTTAGAAATTTTATACCTATGGTGTGATTCAGGGGTCAGATAGCATCATTGATACCAAAGCAATTGCCAGACAACACTATAAGAGAGGTCCTGGTAAGAAAAATGGACTCCGCAATGCTCTCCTTTTTAACAGCCAGAAATACTTAGGAAATGCTTTTACATTCTTTACTTTTTAGTATTTTAACTGGGAACTTATGTTTGTATCACTAAAAGAAAGATTCCAAGATTCCTGTAGTATTATTACTGTTATTACTATACCTGGATTGCAACCCACTCAAAAATCATAGAATCATAGAACAGCAGAGTTGGAAGGGGCCTACAAGGCCATCGAGTCCAACCCCCTGCTCAATGCAGGAATCCACCCTAAAGCATCCCTGACAGATGGTTGTCCAGCTGCCTCTTGAATGCCTCTAGTGTGAGAGAGCCCACAACCTCCCTAGGTGACTGATTCCATTGTCGTACTGCTCTAACAGTCAGGAGGTTTTTCCTGATGTCCAGCTGGAATCTGGCTTCCTTTAACTTGAGCCCGTTATTCCGTGTCCTGCACTCTGGGAGGATCGAGAAGAGATCCTGGCCCTCCTCTGTGGGACAACCTTTCCAGTATTTGAAGAGTGCTATCATGTCTCCCCTCAATCTTCTCTTCTCCAGGCTAAACATGCCCAGTTCTTTCGGTCTCTCTTCATAGGGCTTTGTTTCCAGACCCCTGATCATCCTGGTTGCCCTCCTCTGAACACGCTCCAGCTTGTCTGCGTCCTTCTTGAATTGTGGAGCCCAGAACTGGACGCAATACTCTAGATGAGGCCTAATCGTAGATGCTCACTTTGTTTAGCAGTGTTTTAATCTCTTATAGGGGGTAGACAGGCAGCTAAACTCTCCCAAAGTACTGAACGATAGACAGGTGGCTCAAACAAAGTCAAACCGTGCCAACCAAAATTGGGGGTGGGTGGGGGGGAATGCAAATACAATAATGAGCACCATGTACATTGATGGTGCTGTATAAATAAAATAATAATAATGGTGGTGTTATTTCAAGTCTTGTGCACGTACATATGGCTGGGACTGTGGAGGTGGGTGAGGGATCAACTGGAGATGGTGAAGCTAAGTCAGGCCACCTGATCGCCTGTGTTTTGGACCTGGTCCTCCCTCAGGCGACAGGGATTATCCTTCTGCTCTGCTGATGCTCTTGGTTGGAGTCAGGGAGTCAGAGCTGACACTTCGTTTGCCCTCAGAGGCTCTGAGCCTAGGGCTGGCAGGGCTTGGTTGGACATCTCACTGCGAGAGTGCAACCGGGACTCTTCTTCTTCCAGGGCTGGGCTCCTCTCCTCCGTTGTTTTTATCAGACCCTCTGCGCTGATACAGTGCTTATATATTGGGAAAATCTCCCCAGTGAGGCCTGCCTGGCGCCAACGTTGTTATCTTTTCGGCGCCAGGTCAAGACTTTTCTTTTCTCCCAGGCATTTTACAGCATATGTTGAGCTTTAACTGACTCCAGAACTGTCTTTGGCCTGGCTGAGAGTTTAAAAATTGTTTCAAACGATAGCTGTTTTTAGGTTTTTTAAATTTTGTATATTGATTTTTAATGTTCAGTCTTTTAACCTTTGTAAACTACTCAGAGAGCTTCGGCTGTGGGGCGGTATATAAATACAACAACAATAAAAATAATGGGCATGTTTTATTATAAATGATCATATTTCTGCTTCCGAAAATGTGTGTCGGGTGAGGGGTGTTGTTGCATTCTCATTAAATAAAATATAGGGGCAAAACGTTACCCAGTTTTCCATATCTCTCAGCCTAGGTTTGCCTTTGGGGTCTGAAGGTGGGGGCACCAATTGCATTATTATTTATTTATTTATTTATTTATTTATTTATTTATTTATATAGCACCATCAATGTACATGGTGCTGTACAGAGTAAAACAGTAAATAGCAAGACCCTGCCGCATAGGCTTACATTCTAATAAAATCATAATAAAACAATAAGGAGGGGAAGAGAAAGCAAACAGGCACAGGGTAGGGTAAACAGGCACTGGGTAGGGTAAAACTAACAGTATAAAGTCAGAACAAAATCAAGTTTTAAAAGCTTTAGGAAAAAGAAAAGTTTTTAGCTGAGCTTTAAAAGCTGCGGTTGAACTTGTAAGCTGCGGTTGAACCATTGCATGGTTCAGCTAGGGCACCCATTGCTGGTGGCTAGTCTAAGGCTGCCCGTGGCTTCAACACTGGGCTGATGTGGTTGACCAACACACACCCGACATCAATTGAGCAGTGAACCAGCAATTTCTACACTATTTTTTGCAGGCAGCCCTACACAGAGTGCACTACAATGGCCTCGCCTTCCCTAAAGTGGTACCCTCCGGGGGCAGTATCCAACAAGGACTCTACAGTTCCGTGGTTCGTGTTGCAGCAATGGGGATGTCCACTCACGCAATGGGGAGTTAGCGGCTCTAAATGTTACCCCCCGCAAACAAGCAGGAATGCTCATTTATGGATTGTGGTAGGTCAGCGGAGTGCCCCTTCTGTGAATGCCACTGACTTGTCTGGAAATGGCCGCTTCCACTCATTTCAGGTCGCTTTTTGAACTATCTCCCCATTGCGCAAGTTGTCGTTTCCTCTGGGACCCAGGGGCAATACGGTATTGCCCCAGTTGTGATGGATTGCAACTTTCAGCCCGTCTGGAGGGCACCAAGTAGAGAAGACTGTGATCATCTTAAACTCAAAGGGCTGTATCCAGTGTTAGTTCCCCTTAAGAGTAGACCCATTGAAAAGAACGGGACTTAATTAGAGAAACTTTGGATACAACCCAAGGTTTCTAATTTTCCCTGTGCATCTTGACTCTGCCCTTCCTCTTCAGTCTGAGCTGTTTGTTTCCCCAGTGAAATGTCCCACCAGCCATCTGGACTATTCTCCCCAGCGTGCTACAAAAAGGACTGCTTGATATGTCAGAGTGTTCAAACGATGGAGCAGCAGATAGAACTGTGTAGGGGCTTTTCACTCATCCATTTTTAGCATTTACTGCCAAAGGACAGGCCATTCGCGGAAGAGGCCGACGAGGTCAGCATGTTCTCACCAGTGGCTGTTTGGTCCGTCCTCTTCTCAGCTTATTATTATTATTATTATTTATTTATATAGCACCATCAATGTACATGGTGCTGTACAGAGTAAAACAGTAGGGCAAGCACCTTTGTGGTGGCTCTGTTTGCATATGCCCCCACTCAAATGGGAACCAGGAGCACAGGGCTACGGATCTAGTCTTTAGCTGTCTCTGTGAGAAGCACCTTCGTCTATCTCTTGAGCTCAACACTTTCACAGACAACTGTCCATGCTAAGTAACGACTCCAGACAAGCAATGTTTTTTTAAAAATCTACCTGCTTATGCTCTTTCCCATCAACTCATCCCCTCCTGCAGAACCCCCTTCGTCAAATGAGGCAGCCGAGAAAATGCCCAAGTTGTCACCGATGAAATTTAGCTCACCAACCCCACAAGCACCAATAGGTACCGGCATGCTCTCCTTGCGCATTAGGTACAACGACCTTCCCCAAGCTGGTATCCTCCAAATGTGCTTGCTGGGAGATGGTGGGAATTGTAGTCCAACACACTGGTGCCATTGGTGCGCATGGCATTTTGCAGTAATATCAAGGGCACAACTGATATACCAGGAGGAAACGTTGAAGAAACAGAGATGAGAGTTTGTTGCAGGCCAGGTCTCTGTGGGAGGCAGTCCACTGTCAAAGGACAATTATTCCCCCCTCCTCCTGTCTTCACGACAATCTCTTAATTCCCGTTCCTTGGCAACTCTGCTATTTTAAATAAGCATAGACTAGGGTGCAGTAACCTTTCCTGGTACCCTCTTAGCCTTTCTTACTGATGGGAAATGAAGCACTGCCTGAACTCGTACAACTAATGGCCACCAATTGGATGGATTTAAAATGGGATTGGACAAATTCCTGGAGAAGGCTATCAATGGCTGCTAGTCCTGATGGCTATGTGCTACCTCCAGTATCAGAAGCCTATATTCACCAGTTGCTGGGGGACACGGGTGGGAGGGTGTTGTTGCACTCACATTGTTTGTGGTTTTCCTGTAGGCAGTTGCTTGGCCACTGTGTGAACAGAATGCTGGACTACTTCTATTAATGCTATTTTGGGCTGCGTTAATAGAAGTATAGCTTCCAAATCACGTGAGGTGCTGGTTCCTCTCTATT
Organism: Elgaria multicarinata webbii; assembly: GCF_023053635.1. Classification (NCBI taxonomy): domain Eukaryota; kingdom Metazoa; phylum Chordata; class Lepidosauria; order Squamata; family Anguidae; genus Elgaria; species Elgaria multicarinata. Next base: position 110,823,004 of record NC_086177.1, on the reverse strand, counting down.
CGGCCCTGGTTAGGCCTCATCTAGAGTATTGTGTCCAGTTCTGGGCTCCACAATTCAAGAAGGACGCAGACAAGCTGGAGCGGGTTCAGAAGAGGGCAACCAGGATGATCAGGGGTCTGGAAACAAAGCCCTATGAAGAGAGACTGAAACAACTGGGCATGTTTAGCCTGGAGAAGAGAAGATTGAGGGGAGACATGATAGCACTCTTCAAATAATTAAAAGGTTGTCACACAGAGGAGGGCCAGGATCTCTTCTCAATCCTCCCAGAGTGCAGGACACGGAATAACGGGCTCAAGTTAAAGGAAGCCAGATTCCAGCAGGACATCAGGAAAAACCTCCTGACTGTTAGAGCAGTATGACAATGGAATCAGTTACCTAGGGAGGTTGTGGGCTCTCTCACACGAGAGGCCTTCAAGAGGCAGCTGGACAACCATCTGTCAGGGATGCTTTAAGATAGAGTCCTGCCTTGAGCAGGGGGTTGGACTCGATGGCCTTGTAGGCCCCTTCCAACTCTGCTATTGTATGATTCTATGATTCTGTGACTTGATGGAGCTTTGGTTTGGTCCAACAGGGCTCTTCTAATGTTTGTATGTTTCTCCATCTGCTTAGCAGCTGTGATTGCTTTTTCTTCTAGAATGATGAAACTGTGAGAGCATGACGTAGCGTGATCCAGCATGATTTTCACTTTAGATTCAAGGTAGCTAAGAAGATGAGACCCTGTAATTTTATTTAGTGCAGTGTCTAGACAAGCTATGAGGTATGGATCAGAGTGTTCCCAGTTTGCATTTTGCCTTTGTCATGAACTCATTTGGTGGCTTCAGCAAACCACAGTCTCTTCAGTTCTTCTCCAGCCTGCCATCTGGTGTCAATACTGACTTACCTTACAGGGTTGTTGGACATAGTACAGCAACATAGTGTACATACTATCAGTACTTTCAGTATTCCAGACTGATATAGATGCTAAGTATTATAAAGCCTACCAACTCTGTTACATATCTAACAATCAGGATGTATTTGTGCTGTAATTTAGAAGTTTCTGGTTTTCCATGGAGGGAATGTAGATATCTGACTTAAAACTGAAACATTTGAAGACAGATAGTATTTCATCTGTGGTCCTTTGAGACTTTCAGTGGGGAGGATTGTAACAAGATCAAGGATGGGAGGAAGCAGGACTTTGGACTCTCTCCTACTAGGCCAATAGGAAGATGTTGTTTCAGCAGGGAGCTAAAATCAACTGAAACCTTATATCGGTTGGCAAGATCTGAAGGAACTGACTGCACTGTTAGACTTTTCACCTGGTTTTGCAGCCTGAGTCTTCTGCGAGGTTTGGGGGGTGATGGTTCTGGTGGGTACTCATCCTGTGAGCCAGAAGACCATAACAGGAGGAGACTGAGTAAAGCATTGACTGTCCTACCCCAGAGGAAGTACCATTGGCCTTTTATTCATCAGACTCGTCTGAAAGGCCTGAGGGCTGGTGTGTCAATAGACCTCTTCATAGGGTCTCCCAATTTTGGTAGTTGGCTATGGGGAGGAAGCTGTTTTCCAGCTCTTTAGAAGATAGTTCATGTTAACTGAGCCCAGTTCAAAATGGAAATGAAGGGTCTCCACCCATCACTTGGTTTATGCTTTCTGTTTTGGTGGGGGGAGGTGGTTCATTGTGGGCTCCTTAAGAGCGGGTGGAACCAGATCCTGAGATATATATGTGGGGTGGTGGATGGTGATGTATTGTTGCACACCTGTTTTGAAAATGAACCATGCAACTCTTTCACTGTATTTTTAGAATTCCTGTCTTGCTTTTCTTCTGCTTTCTTGCTGCCACACAGAGTTTTGTTTATTCCTTTTTTTAAAAATAAAATAAAAAATGCACTGGTTTTTGGAGCCGCAGAAGACAGAACCTGCTCCATTTTGATTAATCTCCTTGGAAGTGGGAGAGAAGGCTACTCGGCTCAGCCTGCCTTCTGGAGAAAGCAAGCAGCGAGCTTGCTGTTGGACACAAGCGCTCACGGATGGACGGGTGCCTGGAGCAAGAATGAAGAATTAGAACGTCATCCTCCTTCTCTTCCCTGTCCTGAGATGACTGACACTGCAGGGAGTGGAGATACATCGGCAAGGAACATACGTACTTCAGCTTGAGAAATACAGAAGCAACGAAGGCTGTTGGTTGTATCTCAAAGCGTTTGGTACAGAGAATCTGAAATTCTGGGGCAGAAAAATAATAATCAGAGATGGAGATCTGTTGATACTTGCGCAATGTTTATAATACATGTCCTTCTCTGAAACGGATTGAAATCAAAGCTGCTCCATGGTGAAATAGATATTTTTATTTCTTTGTTTAATGTCTAGCATTCTTACACAATTTTATTCCTTTGTTTGTGTGTGTGTGTGGGGGGAGGAATCTCTGTCCTGCCTTTCTGTTAAAGCAGGGATGGAAAACCTGTGGGTGTCCAGATGTTGTTGGACTCCAACTCTGTTTATCCCTTGTCATTGGCTGGGATTGGTGGGATTTGGTACTCCATCAGAGCACTGAAATAATACTAAAAAATGCAAATAGATCACTGCCTGCGGTTGATGGGAGCTGGTACTCCATCAAAGCACTGAAATAATACTAAAAATGCAAATAGATCACTGCCTGGGGTTGATGAGATTTGGTACTCCATCAAAGCACTGAAACAATACTAAAAAAATGCAAACAGATCACAACTTGCAAACCATGCTACAGCAAAGCAAAGCAGCAATAAAACACCACACTTACTGTTTCTAAGAAGGGTGGACAAAGGAGACCATTTGCACCTGCTGCCTGGAATTCATAAGGACGGGCACCATTGTGAAGAATGGGGAGTAGATAGATGTCGAGTCCACACAATCCAAATGGCTCCCTAGGAGTGATGAGTGGCAGGTGTGTGTGTGTGTGTGTTTGTGTGTGTAAAAGAGAGAAAGAGAGAGGTGAGGGGATTTCACATGCAAAGGTATGGGTTTGTCATTTGTCCCCTTTCCTTTGTGTACATGGAGGGAGAAACTGGAAGGAAAAGCAAGGGAATAAAAAGCCAAGGCCCATTTAAGTCCTATCAAAACTTGAATGAGCCTCAACCAGATTTAAAATGGGTCACAACAATATGGACAGGGAGGGCAGTAGAGATGTGAAGGCCCACGAGGCGGTGAGGGGGGGGGAGGAACCTATGGAAAAGGTTTCCTCCTCCAAAGTGTCAACCCCGGAAATGTATTTAATTTTCAACAGTAGATTCATCATGGACTAAAGAAAGTTATTCTCCACACAACACATAGTTATGTAATTCACTGCTATGAGTAGGGATGTTGCAAGCGCCTGGTTGAGTCTGGGAGTTGTCTGCCATCCACCCACTCTGGACCCAGTTGGGTGCTGCAGCATGTTTGCGGCCCAGTGCTCTGAGTACCGGTAAGGCCTGAGCTTTCTGCCCTCGTCTGGAGCCTCCAGGGCACGCCACAATGCTCCGTTTGTACCTTCAATTTTGTGTAAATGAGGCCTTTATGGCTTGTCAGCTGGTGGCAGCAGCACAGGACTCCTGGCTCTGAAGCCCTTGTGGTCTCTCCTTCAGAGCCTGAAGGGACAGGAGTCAAATTCATTGTGTATCGTCAAATTCATGGTGCATAGGCCTACCAAATAGGTATTAGCCGCAATAGCTAAATGTTCATTGCTCAGGTCCTAAAGACCAGATGTTGAGCACATAAATGGAGAGAAGGCTGTTGTCCTTCTGCTCTCTTTGTGAGATTCATGGAAGCAGGCTATGGTCGATCAAAGGAGTATGGCTTAGATGGTGTATTGGCCGGATCCAGACCAACTTCTCTTATGGTCAGAGGAGGGCCTGTATCTCTTCTTGATCCTCCCAGAGTGCAGGACACGGAATAACGGGCTCAAGTTAAAGGAAGCCAGATTCCAACTGGACATCAGGAAAAACTTCCTGACTGTTAGAGCAGTACGACAATGGAACCAGTTACCTAGGGAGGTGGTGGGCTCTCCCACACTAGAGGCCTTCAAGAGGCATCTGGACAACCATCTGTCAGGGATGCTTTAGGGTGGATTCCTGCATTGGGCAGGGGGTTGGACTCCATGGCCTTGTAGGCCCCTTCCAACTCTGCTATTCTATGATTCTATGAAAATAAATAAAAGAAGGGTGTTTTGGTTGGAGATGTGAAAAACTGTATGGAGGGAACACAGAAAAAAAAAAAAAGAGAGAGAGAAGAAACCACCACTACCTATTTCCTCAACAACAACATTTTTTCTTTTATACCCCACCCCACCCCCGCTTCCCCCCTGCCCCCCAGGCCTTCACATTTCTAGTTTTGGCACATATAATACACTTTGTTTAACTAGGTCTGGTGTAAATCCTCAACTTGCATGAACCGATCCGTGGGAACAATGGCCAGAAGGGAACTACTGTTGAAGTTGAAGTAAAAATATCGCTAATGTGTTGACTAGCAATAGCACTGGCATCTCAATGGCACATGCCTTCAAGGGGATTTAATAACCGTTCTCTTTGCTCAGAGATTTGAGGAACCAAGGAAGTGAGAGCTCACAATCTTAATCAGAGATCTTCTTCAATACCCTTGCCAAACTACATTTCCCAGAATTCTGTGGGGGTAGAACCAATAATTGTTAAACTGGTATAAAAAGCAACAGTAACGTGAGAACCCGATGGAAGATAATAAGTTTTTGCACTGAGCTATCCACAATGAAATGGTTCTATTTCCCTCTCAGAAGCTTAATTCAATCTTGCAGAGTGCAAAGATTAAAAACAAAACAAAACCAAAAAAAAAAAAAAAAAATGGAAAAGAAAGATACCCAGATAGTTAATGAACCACAAAGTTGCCGGTAATGAATGATAACTCAACAGAACAGGGGGAAAACGAGCGAAAGGTCAGCCTACTGTAATGATTTTAGGAGAATATCAATTTATGGGTTTTCAAACACACAGGAGCAATTCCGTGTTGCCACGCTTGAGAACATAACAGTCCTTTGACTGATAAATCAACAAGACTGAATGAGTTCAACAGGCTATAATGGAGTTGTATGGCGTCTTTACGATGCTGAAGGGTTAGCTGAATAGCTAAGGTTAATATGTACCAGGAGAACATGCCATTAAATGTTGACAGACACCGTGGGCAGATAATATGTGTCTTTTGGTTGATATTCAATACTTGCGAAATGGTGCTCTGCTCGACGGAGTGGTGATTAGCAAATTATTTATTGCTGTTTGGGTAACCCGGCTGTGATGAAGATATAAATGTCCAGAGATATAGTGACAAGAAACTTCATGGCTTGCTTGGGTCCACATGGTGATATTCAAACGATAAGCAGTAACACACACTTCCGTGAATGCGTAAGAGGAAATCCGTTTTGCCTAGTGATTCATAGACGTCCACTAGTATTACTTATTTAACACAACTGTCTGCCTTACCGTAATGTGGGGGTTACCTTATTTTATCTTCACAATGGCTCGGAGTGTGGCAACGAGGGACAGGGCCTTTTCGGTGGTGGCCCCCAGACTATGGAATGATTTCCCTGACGAGGCTCGCCTGGCGCCAACGCTGCGATCTTTCCGGCGCCAGGTTAAGACTTTCCTCTTTGCCCAGACATATGGCGGCACATCTTAATCACCCACATGTTTAGGTTTTTTTTAACGGGTTTTAATGCTTTATGTGTGTATGTTCTGTGTTTTAGAATTTTAAATTGTGTATACTTGTTTTTATCTTAATTTTAGAATTTCTGTAAACCGCCCAGAGAGCCCTGGCTATGGGAGCGGTATATAAGTGCAATAAATAAATAAATGGCCCGGTGTTGTGAGTAGTGACACTGATTTTAAGTAGGGATGCGTGAAGCAGCAAAATTGGAGCTCAACCGGTTCCACTTCGAAGCGTGTTCCAATGGGGGTCCATGTCAGATTACAAACTTTGTGTTTTTTCTTCATGCACATTTCTCCAAAAGCATACATCAGTCTTTGAAATGTACGCATTCTCCTCCCATTCATTAAAACAGGTTTGTGCACATTTATCAATGGTACACCTTTTTCATGTGCCTTTTTCAAACGTACACATGCTGTCTCAAAGCCAATTTGGTGGTGGTGGTGGGATTTTTTGGACAAAATCCATTGCAAGATCGGCTATGTACAGACTTCGACCGCAGATTGCATCCGAGTTGGCGCATGGTCTGGAAAGTGCGAACTGATTGAAAACGAATTGAAATGAATGTTTGGGAAAAGAAAGAAAGAAAGAAAGCTTGCAGTCTGATACTATAAAGACTGATCTCTTCCGGAAGGCCTACCCAGTTGCATTTTAAGATTCGTTTTAATACCGTGCTGCTTTAAATAATGTATTAGTTTAAAATGTTTTAATCAATTATATGTGTTTTTATGACATTTGCATTTGTGTTGTACCCAACCTCGATCCAGAGGGAGAGGCGGGTAACAAATATATTATTATTATTATTATTATTATTATTATTATTATTATTATTATTATTCAGACTCAAGTCAGAATGAGCTTCAGGATGGAATTTGGAAAACGTTGGCAATCTCAGGTTTTGCTGCTGATTTGCACATGCCTAAATGGGATATTAAGTAAATAAATAAATAAATAAATATTTTGACACCCCACCCCCCCTCTGCCTTGTACCTTGACTTTTGGACAAAATTGCTTTTCTTTTGGTCTCACCAGTCTGCTAATGGGAAATGAATCATTTATGGCCACCCATGGCCACTGTGGCAGGTGTTTTATGAATGAACAGCCACCCCACCCCCTCACCATAGCAACCATTGTGTGAGAGTGTTCATGACACTCAAAATCCCACATGTGCCAGGTTGGACACCCCCCCCCCCCCGGCCCCCGCATTACAGTGAGGCAGTGAATCACTGGACTTTCTTGAATGAGTTGTTCTTTTTTCTGTACATCAGCTTTCCTCAACCTGGTGCATTCCAAGTATTTTGGACTATAATTCCCATTATCCTGATAGGCTGGAGTGCTGGGCTGAAAACAACAGAATGAAATTTAATAGAGGTAAATGCCAAGTTCTACATCTAGGAAGTAGAAACCAAATGCACAGTTACAAGATGGGAGATACTTGGCTCAGCAGTACTACAAACGAGAAGGATCTTGGAATTGTTGTAGATCACAAGCTGAATATGAGCCCACAGTGCAATATGGCTGCAAGAAAAGCCAATGCTATTTTGGGCTGCATTAATAGAAGTATAGCTTCCAAATCACGTGAGGTACTGGTTCCTCTCTATTCGGCCCTGGTTAGGCCTCATTTAGAGTATTGCGTCCAGTTCTGGGCTCCACAATTCAAGAAGGACAAAGACAAGCTGGAGCGTGTTCAGAGGAGGGCAACCAGGATGATCAGGGGTCTGGAAACAAAGCCCCATGAAGAGAGACTGAAAGAAGTGGGCATGTTTAGCCTGGAGAAGAGAAGATTGAGGGGAGACATGATAGCACTCTTCAAATACTTGAAAGGTTGTCACCCAGAGGAGGGCCAGGATCTCTTCTCAATCCTCCCAGAGTGCAGGACACGGAATAACGGGCTCAAGTTAAAGGAAGCCAGATTCCAGCTGGACATCAGGGAAAACTTCCTGACTGTTCGAGCAGTATGACAATGGAACCAGTTGCCTAGGGAGGTTGTGGGCTCTCCCACACTAGAGGCCTTCAAGAGGCAGCTGGACAACCATCTGTCTGGGATGCTTTTGGGTGGATTCCAGCATTGAGCAGGGGGTTGGACTCGATGGCCTTGTAGGTCTCTTCCAACTCTGCTATTCTATAATTCTATGATTCTATGATTCTATGATCTCCAGCCAGAATGACCATTTGCCATGTAGTCCAACACATCTGGAGAGTACCAGGTCAGGGAAGGCTGCTTTACATCTGAAAATACATTTATTCTCCCCCGGCTGGGGACCTACAGGTATATGTGGTTTTGTTTTTCCAAATAACAATTCAACTGAATGGCTGTAGCAAAGAGGAAAAATAAAATAAGCATGTGGATGAAGCTTTATTTATACAGCTTGTCAAAAATGAAGCATAAGCTTTTTTCCCCCAACAGCAGATAGCTAAATATTTTATAGAAATTGACAGGGATTCCGTCTGGATCACGGTTCTTTTTAAAGCCTTCACTTCCTGGGGAGAGTTTTTAAAAATGTATGTGGGGAGTGACAGGCTTCAAAATTCTGACATTGACTTTCCTGAAGTTGATTAACATCTCGTGTCTGATTTTCTGGCATGCCCTCTACTGACAGCCCCATCCCATCCCGACCCATAGAGCGATTGTAATTTAGATCATAGAATAGCAGAGTTGGAAGGGACTTACAAGGCCATCGAGTCCAACCCCCTGCTCAATGCAGGAATCTACCCTAAAGCACCCCTGACAGAGGGTTGTCCAGCTGCCTCTTGAAGGCCTCTAGTGTGGGAGAGCCCACAACCTCCCTAGGTCACTGATTCCATTGTCGTATTGCTCTAACAGTCAGGAATTTTTTCCTGATGTCCAGCTGGAATCTGGCTTCCTTTAACTTGAGCCCGTTATTCCATGTCCTGCACTCTGGGAGGATCGAGAAGAGATCCTGGCCTTCCTCTGTGTGACAACCTTTTAAGTCTTTGAAGAGTGCTATCATGTCTCCCCTCAATCTTCTCTTCTCGAGGCTAAACATGCCCAGTTCTTTCAGTCTCTCTTCATAGGGCTTTGTTTCCAGACCCCTGATCATCCTGGTTGCCCTCCTCTGAACACGCTCCAGCTTGTCTGCGTCCTTCTTGAATTGTGGAGCCCAGAACTGGACACAATACTCTAGATGAGGCCTAAAAGGGTGGCTGAATAGAGAGGAACCAGTACCTCACGTGATTTAGAAGCTATACTTCTATTAATGCAACCCAAATATAGCATTTGCCTTTCTTGCAGCCATATCGCACTGTTCTAACAACATTGCAACATTTGAGAGCAGTTTCGTGGTTCTTTTCTTTACTTTTTTGTCTGAAAGAGTAATTCTGTGGTTTCTGAGAGAGTGCTCCGGGGATCATAGACTATTTTGGAGATACCCTCTTCAGGTCCTAGACACTCCCTATGATCTCGGTAGGGGGACTATGACAACCGATCCCAACTTCCGTCACCTTGCAGTCTCCTCAGAAACAACTGCAACATCTGATTTCGAGGTCGCAAAACAGTGACCTCGGATGTCTTCGAAGAGGGTGAAAAGGGGATGGGATTGGGTTGGGAGAAGAGAGGCTGGGAACCAAAGTATCCTGCACGCTTTGAACCATGCGTTCCCGCTCACTGTCGGTAAGCAAGCTAGATGGGTTTGGGGACCCGTGTAGCTGAGTGTTGCTGTTGTTTTAAAACTTTTGTAGAAATGGGTGGCGAAATTGTCTCTGATCTCCCAACCCTGCCAGCAGCAGCCTGAGATCCTCTGAGCTTTGGAAAACTTAAAATAAATAAATAAACCAACGGGAAACTGTTATACAACAAAGTGAAGGGCTGCCCTCCAGTGCCTCCTTTATTGGGGTTCAAAGGAGTGATTTTGTGTTTTGGAGCTCATATCCCACTTCTGTCTGATAATTACATTTTGTGATTGGCCATGTCCACCGTGGCAACCATTTTATGACTAGGCAAGCCCCATTTTGTGAGAGTGCCTACAACACTCTCAAAATCTGCAATGTTTCCACTGACCCAGGAAGTTTGGGGACCCAGCTGGTAGCACCTTTCTATTTTACACTTGCTTATTTAGTAAAGATCCTACTCTTTAAGGCGCCGTAGAAATAATCTTAGGTGATAGATAATCTTCCCAACTACACATGCCTTTTCTACTTAGAAACTAGCAGGCTACCAATTTAGACACTATGGAATCTCCTCCATCCCATGTCTTGTCCTCCTTCTCTGTTGCAATTGGTTCATGTCAAGTTTTGGGGCAAAATCCTTTGAGCAGGTTGGACTTGGGTGGGGTAAAGTAAGACCAGGTGAGTCCAGAAAGACAAAGTAAGGCAAGGCAGGTGTGGCCAGTATTAGGAGAGTCCCCAGAAAGCAAAGCAGTATTGGGCAAAAGGAGGGATACAAAATAATAATAATAATAATAATAATAATAATAATAATAATAATAATAATTAAATAAAAAATAGGGATGGAGCTGGAAAAAGTGCAGAAAAGATCAACTAAAATGATTAAGGGGCTGGAGCATTTTTCTCCCTCTCTCAAAATACTAGAACCCGGGGTCATCCAATGAAACTCATAGGTGGGAGATCCAGGACAAATAAAAGGAAGTCCGTCTTCACAGAGCGAATAGTTAAATTATGTAACTCACTACCACAAGATGTAGTGATGGCCACCAATTTGGATGGCTTTAGAAGGGGGTTGGATAAATTCCTGGAGGCAAAGGCTATCAATGGCTACCAGCTCTGATGGCTGTGTGCTATCTCCAGTATTCGAGGCAGTAAGCCTGTGTGCACCAGTTGCTGGGGAACATGGGTGGGAGGGTGCTGATGCACCATGTCCTGCTTGTTCATCCCTGGTTGGCCACTGTGTGAACAGAGTGCTAGACTAGATGGACCCTTGGTCTGATCCAGCCTCAGGGCACTTCTTATGTTCTTATGATGTTGTGAGCATCTGACTGAGTCCAGGATGCCAATGGACTCCCCCTTGTCTGCCCCGCCCCACCCCACCCCACCCCACCCCACCCCACCCCAGGTGGGTGCAAGCTGTGTGAACGTTTACCTGCACTTGCAAGGCCCCTGTGAATCCATGGCAGCTGTCCACCCTCACTGCCAAAATTGCTGCATCAATGGTGGAACTTGAGCTAACAGGAGATAGCCCTAATTATGCAGGTTTTAATAATAATAATATATAGGGGCAGAACTAGTCATTAAAAGGGGAGCAACCTCACAGGGCCTACTTATCACAAGTTCAATCGCAGCTTTTAAAGCTCAGCTAAAAACTTTTCTTTTTCCTAAAGCTTTTAAAACCTGATGTTGTTTGGACTCTATACTGTTAGTTTTTCCCTACCCTGTGCCTGTTTACCCTACCCAGCGCCTGTTTGCATTCTCTCCCCCTCCTTATTGCTTTACTATGATTTTATTAGAATGTAAGCCTATGCGGCAGGGTCTTGCTATTTATTGTCTTACTCTGTACAGCACCATGTACATTGATGGTGCTATATAAATAAATAATAATAATAATAATAATCACTAATGTGAGATTGGCATTTTCAAGGGAGCACCTGTGATTGGGAAGGAGGGTGGTTAAACCTCACTTGCTAATTCTCACCTGTAACTGGTCCCCCACCACACCACACCCACAACAACTAGCTCTCAAATGACAGAGAAAAGTATTTCTGTAGAATTCACACCAAACACATATCAGTATTCACAATTCATCAGCAGTGAGAAGATGGGTGTTGCCAGAATTCCTGAAATGAGCAGGATTTTAATTTTTCTGTTCACTGAAATATGCAACGATTCTGTGTTGCTTAATGCAGTGATAGATTAAGCCTGCTCTACATGTAGGGCTCAAGAAGAAGAAAACAAAGAAAGGGGCAATGTGACACAACAATAAATAGATGTCTCCATTTTTTTTCCAAAAAAGAAAGAAAGCTAGATGAGAACTACATGCACAGACAAACACAGTAAATTTAACCAAGCATTGCTTTAGTAATTATTAAGCTACTTTGAAAACAAATTGTTTTCTTTTCTTTTGCGAGCAAGAAGGTGGAAAGTGACTGTTTTCTGTTTTGCCATGATGTACTGTAAATGATTTCAGTTGCAATGAAGAAAGATTAGCGGCAATTTATGTAATTGGCAGAATCACTTGGTATTTTTCCCCCTTACTGTACTACTTCAGCCGATAGGGGTGTGTGTGAGTGGGGGGATAGGGGGTAGGATGGGATCATAGAATCATAGAATAGCAGAGTTGGAAGGGGCCTACAAGGCCATCGAGTCCAACCCCCTGCTCAATGCAGGAATCCACCCTAAAGCATCCCTGACAGATGGTTGTCCAGCTGCCTTTTGATATCAGGGATGTCAGTATGTCAGGGTTCTTTCTATGACTTGGACCCTCTGAACGATCTCTGTTTACTTAAGAGTCCCACCTTATTTCTTTTTACTTTCCTCTTCCCAGTAGAGCCTCGTGTGGTGCAGAGTGGTAAGCGTCAGTTACTGCAGCCGAAATTCTCCCCATGGCCTGAGTTCGATCCCAGCGGAAGCTGGTTCTCAGGCAGCCGGCTTGGGTCGACTCAGCCTTCCATCCTTCCAAGGTCGGTAAAATGAGTACCCGGCTAGCTGGGGGAAAGATAACTGCGACTGGGGAAGGCCATGGCAAACCACCCCGCTACAAGGTCTGACAAGAAAATGTCAGTGAAAGCAGGCGTCCCTCTAGGAATCAGCAATGACTCAAGTGCTTGCACGAGAGGTTCCTTTACTTCCTTTTTTCCTTCCCAGTAACACGGGTTTTAGGCTGTAGACATGGGGCGAGTGAAACTCCAGACACTTGTGACTTGGCTTAACACAGCAGTTTACCAGAACATTAAAACAGCCAAATTACAAGAAAAGACATTTAGTCAATAGAGTTGAGTGATACAAAAGGCATTAAAAGAAAACAAAGTTGCAAAAACACAACTTCTTTTACTCTAAGCTTCACGTAGACTTCTTCAGGCTGCTTCTTTCTATTCCTTCCTCATGCTCTGCTTCCCCCTCCCTCTCTGGCTGGCTTTCTCCCCTCTTTTTATACCCAATTCCCCCAAAACAGAAAATACTGTTTGAACCTTGAAGAAATATAGCTTAACTGGAGAAATGAAACTTAACCAGGGAATGAAACTTAGCTGGAGAAACGAAACCACTCCTCTCAGGGATACCCCCTCCCAACAGAAAAAACAAAACAAAACTCCAGGCCTTTTAAGGCCTGACTTTAATACCTTGCCTCAGTAGGCCTCAACTCTTCACAGGGGGTTAATATGAGTGACACCTGTACACTTAAAGAAACATCTCAGGGAGAAGGCAAGAGTAGTCCCTTAACCTTGACATGCTAGTTTTCTGGGTGCGAGTTATTGTTTTGTGAGAGAACACTGGGGACATGTATCACCCTATATATAGCTTTTAGTGCGGGGATGGGAAACATTTTCCCCCTTTCTATCAAGGCCCAATTTCCCTCAAGTTTACTCTGTGTGTGCGGTGGGGTGGGGTGGGGTGGAGGGTTCATTCCAGCATTTGTCACACCTGAAGCCAATGGTGGGCAGGAGCGGAACCAAAACTGGGCAAGACCACCACTTTTCCACCTCTCTTTTTCTATCCCTCATAACTTTACAGCTGGAGTGTAGAACCTCAGGCCAAGTGGCCTGGCTGGGTGTGGACAGATCTAGCCCACCTGTCAGGATCTGTCCTGCAGCACCACCTGGTGGCCGCACTGCACCTTGCCGGCTGCAGAGTAGTTGCAGGATCCAGGCCGGTATCAGCAGCACTCACAGATGAGCTGATGCAGACCAGCTGGGAGCAGCTGGGAAAAGGCTATATAAGACCGGCATTTCCACCTCAGCCTTGCCACAGCAACATGGTCTCCTGTAGCCCGTTCCTGACTCCAGACCTTGCCTTGCCTGACCTTCTGCTTTGCCTGACCACGCCTTTTGCCGCTGGCCCTGCCTGGACTCTGTTGCCGGTTCTGCCGCCGTCCATCCCGGCCCCTGACACCTTGCTGCCCACGCCCTGGACCCTGACACCACTGGAACTCTGCTTGGGGTCTCAATCTGCCACCCTCCCGATGGCCACATCACTTTCCTGTGACCCAACCCCTTCCCTCAACATAGTTTGGTGGCTTCTTGGCTTTGGCCCAGTTTTCTCTTATTCTAAAAAGTAGAATAGAGGAGGGCCAGGATCTCTTCTCGATCCTCCCGGAGTGCAGGACACGGAATAACGGGCTCAAGTTACAGGAAGCCAGATCCCAGCTGGACATCAGGAAAAAACTTCCTGACTGTTAGAGCAGAACGACAATGGAACCAGTGACCTAGGGAGGTGGTGGGCTCTCCCACACTAGAGGCCTTCAAGAAGCAGCTGGACAACCATCTGCCAGGGATGCTTTAGGGTGGATTCCTGCATTGAGAAGGGGGTTGGACTTGATGGCCTTGTAGGCTCCTTCCAACTCTGCTATTCTATGATTCTAAATGTCTCTCCTAAGGGTTGGTTACTAGCAGCTGGATCAATGAGCTAACATCTGTTAGTACCGTGGGCATTTTGGCCCCAACACTTTTGTCTTCGCCTCTGCCCATTACAAAAGGCGGCCTTCCAGAGCTTCTCTGAAAAGTAATCTGGCCCTTGGACTGAAATAATTCCTGTTTTACGCCAAAAGTCAGTGTGGTGTAGTGGCTAAAGTGTCGGACTAGGAGACAGGAGATCCGGGTTCTAGTCCCCACTCAGCCATGGAAACCCACTGGGTGACTTTGGGCCAGTCACAGATGCTCAGGCCAACCCACCTCACGGGGTTGTTATGTGAGGATAAAATGGAGAGGAGGAGGAGGAGGATTATGTATTCCGCCTTGGATTCCTTGGAGGAAAAAAGGTGGGATATAAATGCAATAATAAGAGGTGATGCCACCCTGGTTGGAACACTGTTACTTCAGAGGGAGGGAGGGAGGGAGGGAGGGAGGGAGGGGGGCCGGCGAAACTATGTGGTTTCTGAAATGGCTCTTTCCAGTGTTGGAAGACGGACCATACCAAAAATCAGAGCATCCATTCAGATTGGTCTTTTGACAGGCTTGGTCTTGGCCAACACCATGGACATAGAGCCACAAAGAATCCCTCTTCTGTAAACCCACATGTCTTTGATAGTCTACAGGGGTTCCTTCCTCACACCTTCCATCCTTTCCCCGTTCCCATTCCCTTGAAGAGTGGAGATAAGGCCAATCGCTTGCCTATGTATACAACTAACAAGTGTCCATCTCCATGGGAAGATAGCCAGAAGTCTACATCAGGCCTACTTTCTGGCTCTCAGTTACTCGTGTTGAGTTCTGTCCAAAATCTTGTTCACTTCTTGTTATTCTTTTGGAGCTTGTGATGTGCTCTGCAACGCCTGTTCTTCCTTCAAGAGGTGTTAGTGATTTGGCAGAGCTGTGAGTAATTGTGGCATGTTAAACAGGAATCAGCATCGATTGCCACCAGTCTGAGGGAATGACGAGAAAAAGGCCCAAGTGCCCCGTTGAGGATAATGTATCATGTGAGCCTCAGGGCATACCCTTCAAACTCGCAATGTCCTTGAGGCATTTTGTCAGAGCGGCAATGATTATTATTTTATTTTTATGTTTATTTTTTATCTTTTTGTTTTGTTTGCATTGGCTTTATGGGCTGCTTCTCTCTGTGTCCCTCAGCACAGCAGTCATTTAGAGAACTGAAGAATTTATTTACTGCCACAAATCTGTAGAAGAATAATGTTTAGCTTCCGATGCACCTCTACTCTTGCAACTGTTTGTTCAGAATTGACATCTTGGTTCTGGGTCTGGATGGTGGGATCCTGAAGGCTACGACCCTGGGTATCAAACCCTTCATATACTTTATGGAAGTAGAAATCACTCAAGAAGAGCTATAACCCATTGGTAGAACACCTGCTTTGCACCATTTGGGCTTCTATGTTGCTAGATGGGGTCAGGTCCATGAGCAGCTATGTAACAGTTTCCTTATCTCACCAAAGATTGCCTAATCAGAGTCCTGTACACGCAGCTTCTTCTTCTTCTTCTTCTTCTTCTTCTTCTTCTTCTTCTTCTTCTTCTTCTTCTTCTTCTTCTTCTTCTTCTTCTTTATTTATATAGCACCATCAATGTACATGGTGCTGAACAGCTTGAACAATGTCTCCGTCAGAGCTGATAATCCAGTAAGATCTGGGAGGAGACCGGAAGGCTTATAAACTTGCCAGCTTGGTTCAGCAGCTGCTTCTGGGTCTTCTCTCTCCTACTGAGTAGACCCCCTTGTGGGAGATGCTGAATGAAAGGGTCTTCTGAGGGCCAGGTTGGTGCTCTGGTGACCACTCTGCATCTTCCACTTGGCCCTCATCTTTGCTCCGGAGAACCACAGGATAAGAGAAGAGAGTTTGGAAACACATCAGGGGTGAGGAAGGTTTGAAGGGGCTCTTAAGGACCCCCAGACAGAGAATTCCTGCAACAGGTCTCTTGAGGCTGCCCTGTGTCTCCCATGGTAGTGGGGTTTGCTACGGAATCACAGCCGTCCTCCTCCAAAGAGGTTTCACCCAAAGTGGTTGAGTTTGGCTGGGGACCTGCCATCTAGCTGCCTCGCCCAAATCCCACTCTCTCGTTTTTATACTAGAACACAGGTTTCTCCTCTTGGATTTTTTATTATTATTATTATTATTATTATTATTATTATTATTATTATTATTATTATATTTTTAATGATTAAAAATCACCCAGAGAGCTTTGGCTATTGGTCAGTATAGAAATATAACAAAAGAAATGCAATGAAATGAGGAATAGCTCCCCCCCCCCCCGCCGAACCATCTCAGGACACAGGAGGGGGATTGGGCAAGTAGTTAAGTAAGGTGACCCTATGAAAAGGAGGACAGGGCTCCTGTATCTTTAACAGTTGCATAGAAAAGGGAGTTTCAGCAGGTGTCATTTGTATATATGGGGAACCTGGTGAAATTCCCTCTTCATCACACCAGTTAAAGCTGCAGGTGCCCTGCCCTCTTTTAAATCTGGTCACTCTAGTACAGCTCCTGCAGCTTTAATGGTTGTAGTGAAGAGGGAATTTCACCAGGTTCTCCATATATACAAATGACACCTGCTGAAATTCCCTTTTCAATACAACTGTTAAAGATACAGGACCCCTGTCCTCCTTGTCATAGGGTCACCCTAAGTTAAGGAGAGACAAGGGTGATAAGAGTCTGGCTTGGGGACTTCCGAAGGTAGGAATTGTTTCTGATGTTAAGAGTCTTTGGCGTTAGAGGCACAGTTTTTACATCTGTCTCTCCCCACTGTGGGGACCTCCACAGAGAGGCTCAGAAGACTTAGCTTCGGCTATTGGGCGGTATAAAAATGTAAATAAATAAATAAATAAATGTATTGGTTAAAAAAACCAAAACCAAACCATTTCTATGCCTGCGAACTGTTGGATAACCAGTGCAAATAATTGGCTCACACTCCAGAGCCAATGTGGGGTAGTGGTTAGAGTGTTGGAGTGGGACTGGGGAGATCCAGAATCTGGTTCCCACTGGGCCATGAACATCACTGGGTGACTTTGGGGCAGTCACTGAGGCCTTAGCTAGACCTAAGGTTTATCCTGGGATCATCCAGGGTTTGCCCCTGCCCGCTCTCGGGATATCCAGTGTGTCATTTACATGAACAGGGATGACCCCGGGACGATTCCGGGATAAACCTTAGGTCTAGATAAGGCCTGACTCTCAGCCTAACCTACCTCACAGAGTTGTTGGGAGGATAACACGGAGAGGAGGAGGCCCATGTAAGCCGCCTTGCAAAAAGGAAAAAAAAAAGGGATATAAATGAAATACTGGTATTACTACTGGTTATTATAATAATTTAAGGTTTCTAGATTGTATTGAGGAACTTGTAGGAAACACTCTGTTCCTGCTGCTCTGGACGGGTATTGCGGTAGATGTTTGCCGCTTAATGTTTGCCTGAGTTTTAAGGAGCACTGAGTGGGATGCTTTTATTCAGTTAAAATAGGGTGACCCTGTGAAAAGGAGGACAGGGCTCCTGTATCTTTAACAGTTGCATAGAAAGGGAATTTCAGCAGGTGTCATTTGTATATATGAAGAACCTGTTGAAATCCCCTCTTCACCACAACAGTTAAAGGTGCAGGAGCTATACTAGAGTGACCAGTTTTAAAACAGGGCAGGGCTCCTGCACCTTTAACTGCTGTGATGAAGAGGAAATTTCACCAGGTTCCCCATATATACAAATGACACCTGCAGAAATTCCCTTTTCAATACAATTGTTAAAGATACAGGAGCCCTGTCCTCCTTTTCATATGGTCACCCTAGTTAAAAGAAAGAAAGAATAATCCCGAGGACGGTTTTGAGACATGCAGCAGGGTCGATTCGTTCATTAATTTTAGGTAATGATATGAGGAATCTGTCCTTTAATGTCCATAGGGAAGTACACCTTCATTGCACATTGGGGATACTTATCTGCAAAAGCAGGTTTGCAGTTCAAATCTTCGTCACGGATCACCTGCGTACGCATTGTTTAGGTGCCCACCGTCTTATACATCCCATTGCTCTTCATTTTCCCCACTCGACCAAACTCTGATGGACACATTCTTCCAAATCTGCAGTCCAAGGCACGTTTGCTTGAGAGTAATCCTGACTGAACTCCAGTGCGGCTTACTTCTGAGTAAACATGCTTAAGATCGCTCTTTCTCTTTCTTAATTTAGAGATCTGTTTCTTCACCCCACCGTTTCCACTGGGAAAGAGGGGGGAGTGTTTTTTGCTGGTAGGGCAAGGAATATCTCCCTTGCTAACTGCCGCAGTTATTTTCACTTGAGCTTGAAGCTTTCACATGCAGCCTGAAGCAATTGTCCCTGAGGAGAACTCAGTCTTGTGTCTGTTTGTTTTATCCTACACATACACACACACACACACACACACACACAGAGGAGATGGGGAGAGGTGACCTGTTTTTAACATTTATTTATTTATTGCATTTCTGTAACGCCCAATAGCCGAAGCTCTCTGGGCGGTTCAGAAAAATCAAAAACATTCAAAGTGTAAAACAACACTATAAAACCAAGATATAAAATACAATATAAAAGTACATGTTTTTAATTTTACTGTAGGTTTAATTCTATTTTAACTTTTGTAATTTATATTTATATGTTTTAATTGTACATGGTTTAATCTTGTAAAGTGCCTTGAGTCCCAGTACTGGGAAAAAGGCGGGGTATAAATATTAAAATAATAATAATAATAATAATAATAATAATAATAATAATAAATTACATTTCTATACCGCCCAATAGCTGGAGCTCTCTGGGCGGTTCACAAAAATTAAAAACATTCAAAGTATAAAACAACAGTATAAAACCATAAAATAAAATACAACATAAAAGCTCAACCAGATAAAAACAGCATATAATAATAATAACAACAACTACGGTTTACCAAGGGCTGGCATCTCCAGTTTTGTTTTTTGTTTAAAAATATACCGACTTGGAAATGCTTCCCTTGGTAGATGTTGTCGCTTTTCACTTCCCAACCACAGGTGACTCATACCTGTGGTAGGACGCATGGTTTTACATGTAGATGGTTCTGCCATCTACATGCAAAATGTCAGCCTCTGGAGTCCTTGGTGTTTATTTGCTAGATACTTGCAGCGAGAGAGAGAGAGAGAGGTGCAGGCAATATTCTCTTTAACATCTCCAGCTGAAGGATCTCAGATTAGTAGAGCCAAAAAAGACATCTGCCAGAGATGTGGGAGATGTGCCAGTTGGAGTAGGCAGAAGAAATAGACTTGGCTGGATGGGCCAATGTTCTGGACACTTCATCACAGGGAAGGGAAACCTTCTGCCCACGTAGATTTCCCATCTGGCCTGCGGAAGCCCCCTTTGCCATGCCTATCCCCTTTGCCAGGGCTAGGGAAAGGCAGCCTTTCTCTAGTAGAAGGAGAAGAAAGCCTTGTCTTATCTCTGCTCACTGGCTGAAGATAAGACAAGGGATTCCCAGAAGAGGACACTTATTCGGAGACATGTGTGGGTTTTCCTCCCCCAGCACTAGAGGAAAGCTGCCTTTCTCCATCCTGGGGATGGATGATGGGGGCGGTGGGCGGTTGGGGCAGGGGCTTCAGGAAGGAGTCCCCCACCTCTGACATCTTCAGGCTCCAAAGGGATGAGTAATCCAGTCCCCAGAGGGGGAAATTGGTTCCCTACTCCTGCTGTATAGCATCATACGTTCGTAAGGACTCTTCAAAATGGGGTTGCGGAAATATTTGAATGAAAAAGTGCTTATGGTATCAATACCTGATGGAACGCCTCTCCTGACATGAACCTACCCAACATCTAAGGTTCTCCTCCGAGTGCCTACTCCAAGGGAACCTCAGAGGATGGTATCAAGGGCCTTTTCGGTGGTGGCCCCCCGACTGTGGAATGATCTCCCCGACGAGGCTCGCCTGGCGCCAACATTGTGATCTTTTCGGCGCCAGGTCAAGACTTTTCTCTTCTCCCAGGCAGTTAACAACATCTGCTGAGTTTTTAACTGACCCCCGAAGAGTTGTTTTAAATGGATATTGTTGTTGTTCTGCTTTTGATGGTTTTAAATTTTTGTATATTTGTTTTTAATGTACACTGTTTTTAACCTTTGTAAACCGCCCAGAGAGCTTCGGCTATGGGGCGGTATATAAATGTAACAAATAAATAAAGTCATTGCAAGAACGAGGATGTATATCTGATTATTCTTTGCACGTAGTCACTCACAGCAAGGGAAAGATCGATCTTTAATAAAGGAAGGCCAATGACGAGTGTGATCCGGTGGAGGAAAGTTAAGCATTTTGCCCCTTGAAAATCATCTCTCTGGTAGACGCTGTTGGTTTTTGGCTCCCGCCCTATCGCTGATACATAGCTTTTATTGTGTGCTGTGTGATTTCTTCTGTTTCCCATGTTTTTAACTAGCTATTGTCCACAATTCCTTTTATTACAGTCAAAAGACCAATAAAACATATGAAAACACATAATAAATATTTAAAATACATGAAATTAAAACAGAGTATGATTGCATGAGCCTCCTTAAAGTTCTGTGCTAGAAGCAAAAGGAAAGTCCTGCCACCATAACTGATCTGGTAAGGATTGCGTAATTAAGAAATTTAGCAACTTGTTCGGTGGTATGTAGGGTGACCACATGAAAAGGAGGACAGGGCTCCTGTATCTTTAACAGTTGCATAGAAAAGGGAATTTCAGCAGGTGTCATTTGCATAAATGGAGAACCTGGTGAAATTCCCTCTTCATCACAACAGATAAAGTTGCAGGAGCTATACTGCAGCTATACTGTGACCAGATTTAAAAGAGGGCAGGGCACCTGCAGCTTTAACTGTTGTGATGAAAAGGAAATTTCACTAGGTTCCCCATATATACAAATGACACCTGCTGAAATTCCCTTTTCAATACAACTGTTAAAGATACAGGAGCCCTGTCCTCCTTTTCATATGGTCACCCTAGTGGTATGCTTATCTTGAGCCTGTAAAAGGACCGACATAAGGGTCACGGACGATTGTCCCGGTAATTGTTGCGTGAAAGGATGGATAAGGGCTTTTCTTGCCTCCTGATAGAAGCTGCAGTTGAATAATATGTGGGAGATAGATTCCACCTCCTCGTTGCTACAGGGGCAGCATCTATCTGATAGTGGGACTTTCCCAAATCTGCCCTCCATTACCCTGGAAGGCATAGCATTAAGCCTTGCTAGAGAAAATGCCCTCCTATATTTGGGTATAGATAACCAGCTTAAATACAGAGGTACACTATTTTGGTCGTGATCCTGTAGCCCCAAGGCATACGGGGAACATGGGCCCCGTGCAACTTCATAGAATCATAGAATCATAGAAAAGCAGAGTTGGAAGGGGCCTACAAGGCCATTGAGTCCAACCCCCTGCTCAATGCAGGAATCCACCCTAAAGCATCCCTGACAGATGGTTGTCCAGCTGCCTCTTGAAGGCCTCAAGTGTGGGAGAGCCCACAACCTCCCTAGGTAACTGATTCCATTGTCGTACTGCTCTAACAGTCAGGAAGTTTTTCCTGATGTCCAGCTGGAATCTGGACTTGCTGTAGTTCCTGAGTATCAATATCCAGGAGTCTCTGCTTAATGATCCTTTTGGCGCTACCCAGGTCCAGGGATAACAGATGGTCATGGGAGAGCCCTATGGTGGTAAGTTTTAGCTGAACTGCTTTCACCCATGGAGATTTATATTGTACTGATTTTGTGCACGTTCTCTTCCTTGTAGCTTTCGAAGGAAGCCTGCTCCTGGAGCTGTCTGAAAGAAGATGTCTTACGGTTCCATTGAAGGGAGTGGGTTTGGAAGCCGGAACACCTTCGGAGGGCCTTCAAGACAAGGATACCAACCTTTAGGTAGTACTTTAATCCGTGTCAAATAATTATTTCCTCTTATTTGTGGCAACGATTGCTATCTTAATAGAGAAGAAACCCCAACATATTCAAGCACATTCAAGATCCAAAGGTCTACTTTAGGTATGACCACAGGCTCTCACTCCCCCAGTAGAATTTTTATATCCCTCCCTCTTTTAACAGCAGACTCTGATGCCATAATGCAAACTATATTTGGACGGGTATCTCTTCCTCCCATTTCCTCCCTGCCAGTTTTCAATATCTGCTTGCTGTATTGTATGGCACGGTCGGGATTTATCAGAAATTAGTTTCGGTTTCTTTGTTTTACTAGCATTTAGCCCAGTTCGCAACCTCTCAGAACCGAACAGGGACCTGAACGCGATCTGCAGCTGAAGTTTGTACATGTCTGAGCTGGTAGCGTGATTCGTGGAACCCAAAAATGCATGTGAAGAAAAGAGAATCTTTTTTAAAAAATGCTAATGAAATAATCCGTACCTTTAGGAAGTGTTAAGCTTAGAAAAGAGGCGGGTGAGGGGAGACATGACGGAGGCGTATACATTTATGCAGGGTGTGCAGAAAGTGGATAGGGAGACATATTTATATTAGAACCCAATGGGGTCGTCCCATGAAGCTAATTGGTGGGAGATTCAGGACAGATAAAAGGAAGGACTTCTTCACACAGCATAGAGTTAAACTCTGGAATTCACTTCCACAAGATGTAGTGATGGGAAGCAATAGCCTTAAATTAGGGTGACCATATGAAAAGGAGGACAAGGCTCCTGTATCTTTAACAGTTGTATTGAAAAGGGAATTTCAGCAGGTGTCGTTTGTATATATGGGGAACCTGGTGAAATTCCCTCTTCATCACCACAGTTAAAGCTGCAGGTGTCCTGCCCTCTTTTGAATCTGGTCACTCTAGGCTAGCTCCTGCAGCTTTAACTGTTGTGATGAAGAGGGAATTTCACCAGGTGAGACATGCGTACAAATGACACCTGCTGAAATTCCCTTTTCTATGCAACTGTTAAAGATACAGGAGCCCTGTCCTCCTTTTCATATGGTCGCCCTAGACTATATGCTTTCTCCATTATCAGAGGGAGTATGCCTATGTACACCAGTTGCTGGGGAACATGGGCGAGAGGATGCTGTTGCACACATGTCCTACTTGAGGGTTAACTCACAGGCAGCTGCTTGTGTGAACAGAAAGTTCACACAGTGACTGTGTGAACAGAACGTTGGAGCCTTCGTCTGATCGTACTTATGTTCTTAAAAAGCACATGAACACACTTCAATCAATAGGAGAAAGATACATACATTCCGAAAAATTATTTGTAGATTATTTTTTTTGGGGGGGGGGGGAAATGTCATTGAATTTAAGTGCAAAAAGAATCAGAAGTAGCCTCAAGGTGGAAATCAAAGAATCTTGATGAGCTGAAGGTTTGCTGATTCACACATCCTCATGGCGTGAGGCGCTGCTGTTAGAGAAAAAAGTAT
This sequence comes from Elgaria multicarinata webbii, assembly GCF_023053635.1. Taxonomy (NCBI): domain Eukaryota; kingdom Metazoa; phylum Chordata; class Lepidosauria; order Squamata; family Anguidae; genus Elgaria; species Elgaria multicarinata. Next base: position 110,799,464 of record NC_086177.1, on the reverse strand, counting down.
CTGCTGTAGCATTCCTTTGAACATGCCAAACCTATTGCATATTTGGTTTTTTTCTCTCATTTCCTTTAATATCAATGTATCAATTGGAAGGTGTGCTGACGTGAATGTGGCATTCGTATCAACACACCTCCAATTGGTACCTTGGGGTTAAAGCTGCAGGCAGTAAGTTGGCATGGTTCAGGCCATACATGGCTCCATTTGATTGATTGATTGCATTTGTATACCGCCCAATAGCCAAAGCTTCTAGGGATGGATGGAATATTCTGATCCTGGCCTGTGTCAGTTTCACAGGAAGCTTGATCTTTCCCATTTCCAAAACCATCTATCATTTATTTATTTTTTAATAATGTCTGCTCCACGTAAAGATCCTCATCTGAATAGTAAACAAAATGCACATTTTGGTATGTGTCCTGGTGCTTGTTTGATGAACCAACAGCAGCTTTCAGAGAAGTGCATAATATGAAGCACAACTGTGTTTCAATCTACGCTCACTACAGGAAGTGTTGAACAGGTTGGTTTTGCTTAAAAAAGCATCCCTCACCATTTCCCAAAGATAAGAACATAAGAAGAGCCCTGATGGATCAGACCAAGGGTTCATCTAGTCCAACTTTTTGTTCACTGAGTGGCCAACCTATTCGCTACCGGGTCAGGTTTAAGGTTCTGGTACTTGTGTACAAAGCCCTAAACAACTTGGGACCAGGATACCTGAGAGAGCGCCTTCTCCCTTACCAACTTGCCCGGTCACTGAGGTCATCCGAGGGCCTGCTCCTGGTGGTTCCACCTAGACCCATCCTCCGATTGGAATCCACCAGGGGAAGAGCCTTCAGTGTGGTGGCCCCCCTCCTATAAAATTCCCTGCCTCTGGAGGTCAGGCAGGCTCCAACCTTGTACTCCTTTCGGCGCCTCCTGAAAACATCTTTATTCCAGGAAGCCTTTCTTTAACATGCAGCCTTGAATTTTTGTTTTTGCTTCTTTTAAATTTTGTTTAACTGTTTTATTCTGTTTTTATTTTCATTTTACCTTGTGCACCTCTCCGAAATTTTTCAATGGGGAGCGGTATATAAATATTCTAAATAAATAAATAAATAAATAAATAAACCAGCTGTTGACCAAGAACCTATGTTCTTGGTCCATGTTCCCCAGCAACCGGTCTATATAGGCTTACTGCCTCTGATACTGGAGGTTGTACTTAGCCATCAGGACTAGATAGCCTTCTCCTCCAAGAATTGATCCAACCCCCTTTTAAAGCCATCCAAGTTGATGGCCATTGCTACGGCTTGTGGTAGCAAATTCCATATTTTAACTATGCACTGTGTGAAGAAGTATGATATTCACAGGAGCCGTAGGGAGCTAGCAGAGTCCAAAGCAGCAAGTGGTCCGGCATCAGTCCAAAGCAAGGCAACAAGGATCTGTGTTGCTACTCCCATTTTTCAGATTGCAGTGCCAAGCCTGGAGACAATTGATACATGACCAAAAGCCACATTCTCTCTTCCTGTCACTGTTACGGTGGGTCTGTGGAGCTTCAAGGATCATGCCAGCCATTTTCTGTACTCCTGGTGGTACAGAGTAGGATGCCTGATCCTTGCGGCCTTGCTCTCCGCTTCAAGACCACTAGGTCATAGAATCATAGAATCATAGAATAGCAGAGTTGGAAGGCGCCTACAAGGCCATCGAGTCCAACCCCCTGCTCAAGGCAGGAATCCACCCTAAAGCATCCCTGACAGATGGCTGTCCAGCTGCCTCTTGAAGGCCTCTAGTGTGGGAGAGCCCACAACCTCCCTAGGTAACTGGTTCCATTGTCGTACTGCTCTAACAGCCAGGAAGTTTTTCCTGATGTCCAGCTGGAATCTGGCTTCCTTTAACTTGAGCCCGTTATTCCGTGTCCTGCACTCTGGGAGGATCGAGAAGAGATCCTGGCCCTCCTCTGTGTGACAACCTTTTCAGTATTTGAAGAGTGCTATCATGTCTCCCCTCAATCTTCTCTTCTCCAGGCTAAACATGCCCAGTTCTTTCAGTCTCTCTTCATAGGGCTTTGTTTCCAGACCTCTGATCATCCTGGTGGCCCTCCTCTGAACACGCTCCAGCTTGTCTGCGTCCTTCTTGAATTGTGGAGCCCAGAACTGGACGCAATACTCTAGATGAGGCCTAACCAGGGCCGAATAGAGAGGAACCAGGACCTCACGTGATTTGGAAGCTATACTTCTATTAATGCAGCCCAAAATAGCATTGGCCTTTCTTGCAGCCATATCGGTCCATGGCCAGCATCTAGATCCATGGCCGGAGGCAAGGGTGGGAGGTAACACACATCTCTCAAAGGCATTACAGGGTTCAACAGAAGCATATTATCATTTGGAGGGTGAGCACCAGGCTGCTCTCCAGTCACTACAGAACGTCTTTTGCCCAAAGTGGATTTGGAACTGAGGAATTTGTCTGAGGAATTTCATGGGCAACTCAAATACTTGCAATATTTTTCATGAGTATTTCACAAAGGAGGCCTAGGATGAAATGGAGGAATTGGCAACAGTGTTCACATGGCAGTAGATGCAAAGGGGTGAGTCAAACATTACTGCAAGGTTGTGTGAGATTGAGCAGGAGACGCCTTTCCCAACGTGATGCCTGCCAGATGTTTTGAACTTCAGCCCCAGTGTCGTGATTCCAAGCCCTCTTGCTGATATGCAAGACAATCAAGAGGTCTGCTGTGTAATCAACACAGTTTTATTCAGCAAATAACGTTCTCTTTATACCTGAAAGGAGTGAGAACGCTAGGAGCTCTCCTCTAAGCTTAATTAGGATATCTAAACTAGGCAGTTGCCCTTTCAACTAAAAGGAGAGTTTCCCGCGCAATCCAGAAGACAATTTAACTCAGGGAGGGATTTTCTGGAGAATTCTTTGGCATGTGGCTAGCCTGGTAGACCACTCACTTGACCCTGCAATGGACTCTGGGATCTGTTAACTCCAAAGTCCCCTCCCCCTCCGACAGAGGCTGAGTTCCCAGGGACTGGGGGAGGATGGGCTCTGAGTCATTGATATTCTGTCTGATAAGCTCCTGGGAAGATTCCTCCTTGACTCCTGAAGGTTCTCCTCTTTCGCTTCCTCTCTTGGATGGTAAACAGCTTCTGCTTCTTCTTCTTCTTCTTCTTCTTCTTCTTCTTCTTCTTCTTCTTCTTCTTCTTCTTCTTCTTCTTCTTCTTCTTCTTCTTCTTCCTCTTCCTCTTCCTCTTCTTCTTCTTCTTCTCCTCCTCCTCCTCCTCCTCCTCCTCCTCCTCCTCCTCCTCCTCCTCCTCCTCCTTTCCCCACACTAGGGGGAGCAGGCCTGTTCCTGACACCCAGCTAGCATGACCGATGGTCAGGAATACCAGGAGCTGGAGTCCAAAACATCTGGAGGAAACCACCTTGGGGGAGGCTGATGTAGAGAATGGGCGACACAATATCTCCATGACTGGCAAGAAGTGTGCTTGTGGGGGCGAATTCCAACGCAGGACTCACTACACAGTCATCACCAATACATTGTGCGGCTGCAAAACACGAGGAGTTGATGGGCATGGTGGAAACATGCTGAACCACCTGAACTTGACGTCATCACCCTTGGCATTCATTTCTGGTCCCGTCACTGGGCCGTCTGTGGCTCTTGCTGCTTTCCAGGCGAGTCAGATTGAAGGGACATATGCACACGCCGGGAAAGTTCCCAAGCCGTCATCACCGGTGATGGAAAATGTCAGTCAGTTAAGTCACGGGAGCTAATTTAGAAAGCTGTCTTCTGCCTTTTGAAGCCTTCTTCATACGCAAGATGACTCACATTGGGAGCAGAATTACTCCATGCAAAGATAACAACCTCTTTCCCCAGCATGTTTTGCACTTGGCCAGAGCGACCAAATACACGCACAATGAAATCCTGCCTCGTTTGAAAGGCATGTGCATTTGTCAAACGTGACTTTTCACTTCAGAAGCAAACTAGGCCGAGGTGTTTGTGCGGAGTGTTGTGTAGGGTGACCATATGGAAAGGAGGACAGGGCTCCTGTAGAAAAGGGAATTTCAGCAGGTGTCCTTTGTATGCATGCAGCACCTGGGGAAATTCCCTCTTCATCACAACAGATAACCCTGCAGGAGCCCTGCCCTCTTTTGTATCTGGTCAAGGCGTCAGGGCTCCTGCAGCTTTAACTGTTGTAATGAAGAGGGAATTTCCCCAGGTGCTGCATGCCCACAAAGGACACCTGCTGAAATTCCCTTTTCTATGCAACTGTTAAAGATACAGGAGCCCTGTCTTCCTTTCCATAGGGCCACCTGAGTGTTGTGAATATTAGTTCAGTGGACCCATATTCAAATTGTGCCTGCAGGTTTCAGCTCTTTACAGCAGGGGTATTGAACCTCTTTCAGCCCAAGAGCCAAATTCATTTTCAGAGAAGCTCTCTGGGGTCACATTCCAGAGGTGCGAGGGCCTGAAAGCAAATGGGGCCATGCCCTAAATCCCTCCAAATACCACTGTATTTCAGATTAAAGCTCTGGCTACCAGTAACTAAGCCTTAGGAGAGTCGTTAAAACCTTTTAGGACAGGGGGAAAGACTGCACAAAAGCTGAGAAGCCTCTCAATAATCAGCGATTGGGGGAACGGGTTTTGGGCTCTCCCACACTAGAGGCCTTCAAGAGGCAACTGGACAACCATCTGTCAGGGATGCTTTAAGGTAGATTCCTGCATTGGGCAGGGGTTGGACTCGATGGCCTTATTAGGCCCCTTCCATCTCTACTGTTCTATGTTTCTTTGATTCTGTGATTTTATTGGACTATAGTTTGAACTAGACTTTACAATGTGCATATGGCTGCCGCCAAAATGGCAGCCGTATGGAAAAGGTTTCCTCCTCCAAAGTGTCTAGTACAACTTGCTCTTCTCGGACATCATGGAGTAATATATTAAATAAAGGTGAGCAGTCAATGTAGCCATCTGACACCTGCAATTTAAACTAGATGTCATGTAGGGTTGGGGAGGAAAAAATATACACAACTTGAGAATTTTGGTGGTAGGCATGGATTTAGCATCATGGCTAGGCAAATAAATACACAAATAGTGTAGGAAAGTTGTGGGTTCTCTTTTGCTCCTCAGAAGGCCTTGATGTTCTAAAGCATGCTTTGAGTTTGCGTTCCCTACTCACAAGTCAGGTCCATAAAATTGTATCATCTTAATTTAGTCTGTCCCTCATTTAATGGAAACAGCATGATAATGACACCCTGGACCATCGTAGTTTGAAAGTTGCCAGTTTTTAGGGTTTTGAGTAAGAGCACACCGCTACTGTGAAGGCAGCAATGAAGCTGCACGATCCACCAAGGCAGAAATAACTTCAAATGTGTTTGTATCTGAGAGATAATCCTTCTGCTGAGATCTCTCAGTGGGAATCTGAGAATCCTTCCACTCCTACGGAGCACAGTGGCTCCTGCCTTTTATATACCGCTTTCATAGTCCAATATCCAGCTTGGTGTAGATGAGGCCCAGGTAGCTATGTGCAACCTCCAGTATTAGGACAGTTAGGAAGGAATAAAAAATCGTCAGTGCACTTCAAGTGGTATTGAAGTGCACTGCCGATTGTTTATTCCTTCCCCATAACGATCAGTCAGCATTTCGTGCCCACTGAGCACAGTCTGTCATCGCTGGTGGCGGTGGGTTTTTTTTGGTTCTGGGCCATTTCCACACCTGCCTTTTTTCCAAGGATCATCCCGGGATCATCCCGGGCATGTCTACACGGGGCGATAACCCGGGGAACATCCCGGTGCTTCCACACGATGCACAGGGGATCCTGGGAGCAGGGAGACATGATTCCTCCCCTTCCCTGGGATATTGCCCTACCCTTTAATCACAATTTTTCCTGCGGTCTATGGATGATCCCAAGATCACAGGAGGTGTGGCCCGCCATCGCAGTTTCGTCTCACCTCCTTGCGAGTAACTGTGAGGAGCCAGGACCCGCTCCCCCCACCCCATGGAAGGTGGGGTGGGGGGAGCGGGAATATATATTTTTAAAAAACTACTTTTTCGCTCGAGCGCTCATCTTCATTAAAAAAAAATGGCGGGTGCAACGTCCTACGTCCTCCTGGGACGTCGCACGCCATGTGTAGACCGGAATAACGGGCTCAAGTTAAAGGAATGTGTGCAAAAGCAAGGAAAACCCCATAGGGGTGTAAAAAATAGCCAAAGGGAAGGGTGGTTCCACCCTTGCCTTTCGCTATTTTTTACTCCTCAAGATTCCAGCTGGACATCAGGAAAAACTTCCTGACTGTTAGAGCAGTATGACAATGGAATCAGTTCCCTAGGGAGGTTGTGGGCTCTCCCACACTAGAGGCCTTCAAGAGGCAGCTGGACAACCATCTGTCAGGGATGCTTTAGGGTGGATTCCTGCATTGAGCAGGGGGTTGGACTGGATGGCCTTGTAGACCCCTTCCAACTCTGCTATTCTATGATTCTATGATCAGGGATGGTCATGGGTCTGGAAACAAAGCCCTATGAAGAGAGACTGAAAGAACTGGGCATGTTTAACCTGGAGAAGAGAAGATGGAGGGGAGACAGGATAGCACTCTTCCAATACTTAAAAGGTTGTCACAGAGAGGAGGGCCAGGATCTCTTCTCTATCCTCCCAGAGTGCAGGACACGGAATAACGGGCTCAAGTTACAGGAAGCCAGATTCCAGCTGGACATCAGGAAAAACTTCCTGACTGTTAGAGCAGTACTACAATGGAATCAGTTACCTAGGGAGGTTGTGGGCTCTCCCACACTAGAGGCCTTCAAGAGGCAGCCGGACAACCATCTGTCAGGGATGCTTTAGGGTGGATTCCTGCATTGAGCAGGGAGTTGGACTCGATGGCCTTGTAGGCCCCTTCCAACTCTGCTATTCTATGATTCTAGACTGAGAGGGAGGATCTCGCGAGCATAACACCCTGAGATCCTCCCCCTCCCTCCCGCATCCCCGTGCTGTGTAGACATGCCCCATTTGCATCCAAATGATACTCAGGGGAACCCGGGAGCAGGCAGGGACGATCCCTGCATTTGCCTGGATAACCCTAAGGTGTAGAAAGGGCCCTGATGTCTCTCCGCCTCTCCTCTCCTTCAGCATTTTCTCTCATTTTTTTTGGTACATCTGCAAATCTTGGGGTTCTTGAGAGCTGCTGATAACCTTCTCTTTGAGTGTGGGTGGTGCCATTTTTGGCTACTTAAGCAACGGCACTCACAGCCTGAGCATTGGGAATAGAGGGAGCGGTGAAAGAAAGAGAAATCCCCCTTGCACATTTGATTCACCATAATCTGATGTGTGTGTGTGTGTGTGTGTGTGTGTGTGTAGGGCACGACTCCTCAGTTACCATATCCCTCATAAATGGCACACTTAGCAGTTCCATTGGCAGTGTTCGGATGAATCACCCGTGTGCAGCGGTCCCAATCTTTTCCCGTTGGATTGCTCATACCTAGGGATGGCTGGCCATGTGTGTCATGTGTGGGTTGGAGGAAATTCTCTTTCAACAGCGAACCCAAGAGAGCTTATTGCTTTGACCCAAATCTGGAAAACAAGATGTTATGCCAGTGTGTAAAGTCTAGTTTCAACCCAAGAGTTTGTTTTTTGTCTCTCTTTCCTGGTCTTCTATGCACATAACTCTCTGTCCCCGGTATCCAGTTCAGCCTGTTTCTTTCAAGAGAATGGCCTGCTTGTTCATTTCTTTGAAGCTCAAAGGACATATTATTCAGAGTTCTTGGATTCTTTCCTCTGTTTTATTTCTTTATATCTGAGAGTGCTGCTTAATGCTCAAATACAGGTCTTTACCCCCACAGCTCAAAATCCACCCCCAAAAACTGTTTTTTTTCAATGCAGACCTCATAAAAATGATACATGGACTCTGGATTACACCCCCACCCCACCCACCCCCACCCACCAGTGGGTGAAAACACAACTTTAAAAGGAAGACTTCTCATTGGAAAAACAACTTACAGAGGTGATTTTTTTTTAAAAAAATCTGGATAATAAAACAAGAACAATAATCAAGCAGTGAAATAACAAGAATTTAAAGCAACAATTTAAATGGCCTTGGTTATTGGGCGGTATAAAAATGCAATAAATAAATAAAATAAATAAATAGATAAAAGGAGTTGAGACAGACTTATGAAGGGTAAGACTATCCATGGCAACTAGTTGTGATGGCTGTATATAACCTGGCTTCAGTTGTCCATGCTCTGGTAACCTCCAAGTTAGATTACTGCAATGTGCTCTACGTAGGGCTGCCTTTGAAGACGGTTCGGAAGCTGCAGCTCGTGCAAAATGCAGCGGCCAGATTGATTTCGGGAACCAGAAGGTTCGACCCTATAACACCTGCTCTGGTCCGCTTACACTGGCTGCCTGTATGTTTCCGAGCCCAATTCAGGGTGCTGGTTTTGACCGATAAAGCCTTACACGGCTTGGGACCACAATACCTGACGGAACGCCTCTCCCGACGTGAATATACCCGGTCACTACATTCAACATCTAAGGTCCTCCTCCGGGTGCCTACTCCGAGAGAGGCTCGGAGTGTGGCAACGAGGGACAGGGCCTTTTCGGTGGTGGCCCCCAGACTGTCGAACGATCTCCCTGATGACGCTCGCCTGGCACCAACGCTGCTATCTTTCCGGCGCCAGGTTAAGACTTTCCTCTTTGCCCAGGCATATGGCGGCACATCTTAATCACCCACATGTTTAGGTTTTTTTTAACGGGTTTTAATGCTTTATGTGTGTATGTTCTGTGTTTTAGAATTTTAAATGTTGTATACTTGTTTTTATCTCAATTTTAGAATTTCTGTAAACCGCCCAGAGAGCCCTGGCTAGGGGAGTGGTATATAAGTGTAATAAATAAATAAATAAATAAATAAATAAATAAATAAATAGACCTCTAATTTCAGAGGCATCACGCCTCTGTATACCAGTTTCTGTGGGACAGGAATGGGGAAAATGCTTTTGCATTCATACCCCGTTTGGGGATTTCCCATGGGCAGCTGGTTGGCCACCGTATGAACAGAATGCTGGACGAGATGGAATCGTAATTTGATCCAGCAGGGCTCTTCTTACATTCTGACTAGAACCTCCAACCTTTAAAGTTGTAAACTGCTTAGGGCAGAGCTTTCCAAGCTGTGTGTCAGCTGCAGTGTGTAGGTGTGTCGCGCGAATGGAACGAGAAACCTCTGAGTCTACGTGAAATAAGCAATACCAACTTGCATGCATTTTTACGTAGCAAAGGTGCTGATTAGTATGGTGCACTACCTTTATCGTTGGTGCGCTCCTGCGCACATGGCCCCTTTAAGATATAAAACAAAATGGCTGACGTGGCAGGGCTTTCCTTTACCCCGTCACATCGACGTGTGGATAGGAGCGACAGCCCGCGCTCCTTCTAGCGGCGGCTGGCCCCTCCACACGCCCGGATTTTAAGGTAGGTCTAGCAAGGCCCTTGGACAGCTTTTGGAATCGCGTTTCAAAAATACATCCAAACGTAGGTAAAAAAAGCATTAAAAATTCTTCTGCAGTTTTCTACTACATGCATTGGTGAAGTATCCTTTTCAACAATGACAAACTTAAAGACACTGGCCACAGCTAGACCTAAGGTTTATCCTGGGATCATCCAGTTTTCGCCCCTGCCTGAGCACTGGATCCCCTGTGTGTCACCTAGATGAACAGGTTTGACCCCTGGACGATCCAGGGATAAACCTTAGGTCTAGCTACGGCCACTGAAACGTAGAAGCTTAAAAATGCTTGATGACAAAATACGAGTGTCTTTATCTAATATTTCCACCAAATATTCAAAAGCTGTGTTCATCCCATCAGCCTCATACATCTCATTACAATGGTAAGTAGTTTTTGGTGTTATTCAATGATTTAAAATTCTTGCACATATTTACATTATTGTTACTCATGACAATAATCCTGGAAATGTATGTTATTATCTTAAAAATCATATATTTTAAAAAATATACATGAAAGGTTTTCATGAGATATGTTGTGTCCCCATACTTTTTCCTATAGCTTTTAAAACTTGATTTTGTTCTGACTTTATACTGTTAGTTTTACCCTACCCAGTGCCTGTTTACCCTACCCTGTGCCTGTTTGCATTCTCTTCCCCTCCTTATTGTTTTATTATGATTTTATTAGAATGTAAGCCTATGCGGCAGGGTCTTGCTATTTACTGTTTTACTCTGTACAGCACCATGTACATTGATGGTGCTATATAAATAAATAATAATAATAATAATAATAATAATAATAATAATTTCGTCATTACAATTTATGTACCGTATTTCTTCGATTGTAAGACGCCATCGATTGTAAGACGCACACTAATTTCAGTACCACCAACAGAAAAAAAACCCCTAAGACACACCCACGATTCTAAGACGCACCCCATTTTTAGAGATGTTTATATGGGGAAAAAAGTGTGTCTTAGAATCAAAGAAATAGGGTGTGTCCGTATCTCTTATAAGGGGTTAGTTTAACTTCCGGTTTGCTAATAAAACTGAATTACTGTGTCGTGAAATGATGCATGTCTAAAAGGTCTGTCACCAACATGAAAAGTTTGGAAAGCTCTGACTTAGGGTCTGACTATTTGAGGGATTGTCTATCTTGGTATGACCCCCTCTTGGTTATTAAGATGCACACAATTCGTCCTTTTGAAGTCACTCTTGTCGGAAAAGCTGGGAAGGGCTTTCTCTTACGTTGCTCCCAAAGTCTAGAATTCGCTCCCTTTGGAGAAGTAACTGGTCCCACTCTCTCTGCATTCAGGAAGGGCGGTATCAAGACACATCTTTTTCAATTTGCCATTCCCCCCCCCCAATTGTTATGGTTTTAAAGGGTATGTCTAACATTTTATTACATTTCTATTTGTTTATGATGGTTGTGTCTTGAATTATTGTATGCTCCCCTGGCTTGTTCCAGAACGTTTATTTGTTCCTGTGCAGTTTATTTACTGTATGCAAATGCAGTACATAAAACAGCAGCATTAAAACTTCCAGAAAGGAGCAGAATTAAAATAGAAACACAATCCATTGTGGATTAGCTGTAGTTTTTTGTTTTGTTTTGGTATTTTGTTTTTTTAAAGTCTGTATTGGTCATCTAAACACAGAACGAGAAGGGGTATGGTGGCCCCTCTCAGGGATAGTTCTAGAATTGTGGTGTTACCATTGAGAAGGCTCTGTCTCTCAGGCTGACACATCTGATCTTGTGCTTTGGCAGAAATAAGCGTAGTGCCTCCAAAGTCGATTTTAAAGGCCAGGCAGACTCATTCTGGAGCAGATGGCTTCTGCGGTAACCTGGTCCTAAGCTGCTTAGGCCTGTAGTGGAAGAAGACGCTTGTCTTTGAGTTACTACTACTATTATTTACAATATTTATATGTCCCTCCATATTTGAAATAGATTCTGGAGTGGTGCACATAGGAATGAAAAAGGGCGGGGGGAGAAAGAAGAGTAAAAACAGCAAATTAAAATTATTCAATTTAAAATGAAGGACCAACTCCTGGAAAAGAGTTGTTTTCAGAAGGTGCTGGGAGCATCATAGTGTTGACACCTGCCTGACCTCCATGCTCAGGGAGTTCCAAAGATAAGGGGCCACCACATTAAAGGCTCTTCTCCTGGTGGGCTCCCATCAGACCATAGGTCCATGGGGACCCATGAGAAGCATGCCCTCTGATGACCTCAGTGACTGGGCAGGTTGGTAGAAGAGAAGGTGTTCTCTCAGGTATCCTGGTCCCATTAAACCTGGCCTGGTAGTCAATAGGCAGTCAATGCAATTCCCTCAGCAATGGAGATATATGCTGAACTGAGGCAGCTCCTGACAACAGCCGAGCTGCTGCATTCTGCACTAGCTCCAGCTCCCAGAGCAGTCTTAAGGGCAGCCCCACATAGAGCGCATTGCAGTAATCTAGTCTTGAAGTTACTAATGCCTGTACTGCTGCGGTTAAGCTATCCCTGTCCAGAAGAGGCCGTAGCTGGCGAGCCAAGTGAAGCTGATAAAAGACACTCCAAACTCTTTCCCATCTCTCCCAGACCAGATACCACTCGATCCTCTCGGCCTGACCCTACATTGAAGGTAAAGGAAAGGAACCTCTCGTGCAAGCACATGAGTCATTACTGACTCCTAGAGGGACGCCTGCTTTCGCTGACATTTTCTTGGCAGACTGTGTAGCGGGGTGGTTCGCCATTGCCTTCCCCAGTCCCAGTTACCTTTCCCCCAGCTAGCTGGGTACTCATTTTACTGACCTCGGAAGGATGGGAGGCTGAGTCGACCTGAGCCGGCTGCCTGAGAACCAGCTTCCGCTGGGATCGAACTCAGGCCATGGGGAGAGTTTTGGCTGCAGTAACTGCCGCTTACCACTCTGCGCCACACGAGGCTCATTACTTTGCACAAATAGCCATTGAGACAGTTGAAGTAAGGCAGAAAGTTCATGATTTTCAAAAGAAAAGCCATGGCTGACCTGAGAAATGCAACTAGGCCGCCTGTCCCCACTGCTACTTGTGAGTCCACACCGGTTCTCATCAGGCAGCTGTTTGGATAAGACTCAACAGTGAGTAGAGCTTCCCAGGTTTGTCAGCACCAAGGACAGCATGTCACAAATCGAGCTGCAAGGCCTGTTCCATCCGGCTCCCCTGTGGTGATGTCTCTTTTGCCTTGGACCTGACCTTCCTGTTCATCTGCATCCCACAAACTGGGATTTATCACGAGGACTCAGCTGGCGCTTGGTATTCCTTCTCCATCCACCAAGAGGGGGAGGACGGCCTTCCTGACAACAGAGGAGCTGCTGTTCGGTGCAGCCAGAGTCGGTCCATCGAAACCCTCTGTTTATCTGGCACCGCTGCCCCTGGCAAGGGGCCATCACGACTAGTGAATGGGCTCGGAGCCATCCCAGCAGATGGGGCTCAGCGTAGGTAGCCAAGACTCTACGGAGCATCTTGTATGCTTGTCAGCTGAGTCCGTGACTCCCAGTCGATGACATTGAAATAGGTAGACCGCCTGGGGATGGGGGACAGGCAACCTGGGTGTGGCTGGGCCTTTGTCAGTCTAGTTCCCAAATAGATCATCCCGTCTGCTGGTTCATTAGCAGGCAAATTTGATCAGAGCAGCAGCAGAGCATGTGTACTCCGCCCTCCCTTTCTTTCAGCCAGCCATTTCCTGCTAAAACGATTCCCAGCTGCTTTTCTTCCTCCAGAGGGAAAAAGATACCATGACTCCACACCACTCTTATATCTCTGGGTTCATCTACACCAAGCAGGATATTCCACTATGAAAGTGGTATGAAAACGGTATATAAAAGGCAGGAGCCACACTGTTGCTTTATAGCGGAATTGAAGTGCACTGCAGGAGCTACACTACTGCTTTATAGTGGTACTGTAGTGCACTGACAACTGTTGGGGCCCAGGACACATCTACAGTAAGCAGGATATTCCACTATGGACCTTGCTAGACGAGGCCTTAGCGCGCTGTGAGGCCTGGTTTCCCTACTGTGCGTCCAGACGACGCACAGGAGAATCCGGGGTCAAGGCGCACTGAAGCCTCCCTTAACGCGCCATAAGCGAAGTCGCTTATGGCGCGCCTTTTCCGCAGCCCCGGCCTGAGGCCGGGGCTGCGGAACGTCTAGCAAGGGCCGTGGCTTTTTGCGGCTACTCGCTTACTCGCGAGTAGCCGGGAAAAGCCACAGACTGGGCACAGCACTTAGCGCTGTGCCCATCGGGCTGGGGGGGAGATAGGGGGGAAGGCCGGACCGGCAGGAGAGGGGGAGGGCGGAGGGCGACCCAGGGGATGGCAAGAGAGGGCGGAGGGCGACACAGGGGACGGCGGAGGGCGACACAGGGGATGGCGGAGGGCAACACGGGACGGTGAGGGAGGGCGGAGGGTGACACAGGACGGCGGAGGGCGACACGGGACGGGGACGGGGAGGGAGGGAGGGGAAAGAGTGGGCAGGAGGCATGGGAGGGGATCAGGAGCAGATGGGGGGGCTTAATTAAAAAAAAACCCATCTACCTTCTCTGGAGTCTTCAGGGCGCACGTGGCCCCTTTAACAACAACAACAAAAAGAATGGCCAATGCTACAGGGCTTCTGCAGTCCCTGCGCGTAGGCCGTCTAGGAGGTGGGGCGGCGCGCGCTAAAGTTAGCGCGCCGTCGCCCCGCCTCCCTGCCGGCTTATCTGGCAGGGTCTAGCAAGGCCCTATGAAAGTGGTATGAAAGCGGTATATAAAAGGCAGGAGCCACACTACTGCTTTATAGCGGTATTGAAGTGCACTGCAGGATCTACACTACTGCTTTATAGTGGTACTGTAGTGCACTGACAACTATTGGAGCCCATTGACACATCTACACCAAGCAGGATATAACACTATGAAAATGGTATGAAGGTGGTATATGGTATGTGTCCTGCCTTTTATATACCACTTTCATATGCTTTCATAGTGGAATATCTGCTTGGTGTAGATGAGCCCTCTAGGTGCACTATGATGCAGTGAGCATACCAGAAGAGTTTGGGGAGATGGACTGCAGACCCCCCATTACTGTTTATAAAATAACCCCCTTTCCATTTGTGATTGGGACATATTCGGGTTAAATGCTGCACCTAGTTTTCCCCATAGAACACAGATTATGTCATCAATCACAGACTATGATTGTTTGGTTTGTTTAAATTTCGGGGTGTGTGTGTGTGATTCTTTTTAGTATTAAAGTATATATGAATTTATGATTCACCAGGAGGAGAAGATGTGGTTGATGTTAGAAGTGGGGTAAACCTGTGAACAAACAGCCCCAGTGGAGTTATATTAAAAGTAGCGATGGTGAAGAAATTCGAGACAAACTAAAATGTGTTCAGGTTTCAAAGAATCCGACTTGCAGAATATATTGCAGACCAAACTTCCCTTTAAAAAAACAAAACAAAACAAAAAACCCACACAAAACTTTCCCTAAATTTATGCAAATTCATTCACAGGAAAATATGCAACTTTCTGCTGAGACATCTGTCAGGCTGGAGAATATATACGGCGGAAAATCAAATGGAACGGGGGATAATACACTTAATGTTATGTACTGACGAAAATTATGTAAATTGTAGTGAACTTCCTTAGGAAATTATTTGCGTATTTTTCTGCATAATGGAAAGAAAAACTCACACGAATCCATCTATGAACAGATGCTGGGATGATGACACTGCACAATCCATGAAACTCATGCGGGGCGGATTTCACAAAATCCGGACATTGCTAAGAGTACTCATGCTAGTAAAATATTGCTCTATCCTTGCCTTTCCCAACCTGGTACCCTGGTACTTCATTTCCCATCAGCACCAGCGAGCACGGCCAATAGTCGGGGATACTGGAAGAGTTGTAGCCCAAAACATCTGGAGGGCATTGGTCAGTTGCTTGAAATCCAAGGGCATGGGGGTAGCACTGTCCCATGTTAAGCAAGGCACTAGCCTGAAATGCGGGAGCGTGGGAGCATTCAGAGAGTTTTCTTTTATGGCGTCCCATAAATCCGGTTAAATTTTACAAGTCAGCACACTGAAAGCAAGGAATAGCTACAAATTTCATTTCTCTTTTTATGGTTTGCAAAAATAAAGCAACAGCTACCAAAGGGGTGCTCTCGTGCATGTTGCATAGAGTGCAGCAGAAAGCAAAATACCTAGGTGCGTGATGGATAGGTTTAGGTGCCAACCGCTGACGCTTCTGGTGAATTACACAGTGTGAAGACCGGCCAGGATGGCTGCGTTCTGGTTCATGCCTCCTGACAGGGAGGGAGGAGGGAGTTCATGAGAACAGCTCTCAAGGACCTTCTTAAAGAGAGAGAGAGAAAAAAACAGTTTGTTGAGCTGAGCGCTCTTCCCCGGAAACAGCACCTGGGGAGTTATCAGCTTGGCGCAAGGCAGTTACTAATTGGGTGTTGACTCATTTCAGCTGTGGGAAAAATGACCTAGTGGGAATCATAGAATCATAGAATAGCAGAGTTGGAAGGGGCCTACAAGGCCATCGAGTCCAACCCCCTGCTCAAGGCAGGAATCCACCTCAAAGCATCCCTGACAGATGGTTGTCCAGCTGCCTCTTGAAGGCCTCTAGGGTGGGAGAGCCCACAACCTCCCTAGGTAACTGATTCCATTGTCGTAGTGCTCTAACAGTCAGGAAGTTTTTCCTGATGTCCAGCCGGAATCTGGCTTCCTGTAACTTGAGCCCATTATTCCATGTCCTGCACTCTGGGAGGATCGAGAAGAGATCCTGGCCCTCCTCTGTGTGACAACCTTTTAAGTATTTGAAGAGTGCTCTCATGTCTCCCCTCAATCTTCTCTTCTCCAGGATAAACATGTCCAGTTCTTTCAGTCTCTCCTCATAGGGCTTTGTTTCCAGACCCCTGATCATCCTGGTTGCCCTCCTCTGAACGCGTCCGAAAAGGGAGGGGAAGACGGAGGCCCGAGTGGGGCTTGGGATTGGTTAGGACGGGTCATGGTACCAACAGATCCGGAAAGGGATAAAGGAGTGGGCAACCAGGGGGCAGCCATCTTCCCTGGGACTACACATCTGTAGAGTGGGAGATCCCTGATGAGCTGGGTAGTTGCTCGGTTTTAGAAAGGTGTTTTTTTTTAATCTTTTAGGGTTTGGACGCTCCAGGGATGACCAGCCGCCATTGAGGCATGATTTGTGGTGGGCTAATGTTTTAATTGCTGCGAAATTAATTGCTGCCAGAGTGGTGTATTGGCTAAGGTGTTGGACTGGGAGTTGGGAGATCCGGGTTCTAGCCCCCACTCGGCCATGGAAACCCACTGGGTGACTTTGGGCCAGTCACAGACTCTCAGCCCAACCGACCTCACAGGGTTATTGTTGTGAGGATAAAATGGAGAGGAGGAGGATTATGTACGCCGCCTTGGGTTCCTTGGAGGAAAGAAGGTGGGATATAAAAGCAATAATAAATAAATAACTTCAAGCTTCTTTCCGTCTCCTCTTCTGCCTCCCCTTATATTTGCTTCCATGCGCCCCCAGTGCGGCCCCAAAGCGATCGTGTAGCTTGCCTGTTCGAAGAGACGAGGAAGACGCGTCCTTGCCGCCGCCGCCGCCACCCACCTACCTCCTCGCTGGCCGGGTCGGAGAGCTCGGCGGAAGCCGAGCTCTCCGACCCGGCCGGCGAGGAGGTAGGTGGGTGGCAGTGGCAAGGACGCCTCTTCCTCGTCTCTTCGAACAGGCAAGCTACACGATCGCTTTGGGGGCGCACTGGGGGCGCATGAAAGCGCCCTCAGTACGACGTGTGGAATCGCCCGGGAACTTGGGGCAATCGGACGATTGGTCTGGAGCCTACCTTGCAGGGAGGTTGGGTGGACCCCAGCTTTCCTTCACACACAGTGTAGTGCGTGGGCGTGGCGATCTAGGAACAAAGGAACTCCATCTTGGTGCTCAACCCTTTGGAGGCTATGAACGGCTTTCTCATTTCTCTAAGGGAAGTTTTACACATTTGTCCACCCCTGAATACTGCAGCATCACTTCATGACAAGCTGGTGTAGGTGGGCCATGGCAGTTCTTAAGAACTTTCACATACCCCAGTGCCAATTGAAATGCAATGGATTGGATCCAGGCTTAGTCATACCTTGAGGAGACCCCTTCAGATCAATGAGACTACATTTATTTATTTATTCATTTATTTATTTATTTATCATTGCATTTATATGCTGCCTTTTTTCCTCCAAGGAACCCAAGGCGACATACAGAATCCTCCTCCTCTCTATTTTATCCTCACAACAACAACCCTGTGAGGTAGGCTGGGCTGAGAGTCTGTGACTAGCCCAAAGTCACCCAGTGGGTTTCCATGGCCGAGTGAGAACTAGAACCCGGACCTCCCAACTCCCAGCCTGACACTTTAGCCACTACACCAAACTTAAGTATAATTAAGTCTGTCTCCCACATATGGCTTTTTTATTGGAATGGTTCATGCATTCAGCTGTTTCTCATACACTGTAGAATACTCAAGATTGTATATGAATGCAGCGGTTCCTCCCTGCCTTCCTTTTTCCTTCTCCTTCCTCCTCCTCCTCCAATACATAGAATTACAGGAGATCCTCAAGTTCACTCTCAGGCTGTTAACAAGGTACTTCACAGGTCTGCTTTTTATTTCTTTGAGCCTGTTCAGAAGACACCTTCAACCCTGCTGGTTAAGGCTTTTGGTTAAGCATCAGGGTTGAAGGCGTCTTGGGCGATGTGTTTTGTTTAACCCTGCTCAGTCACTAACCACAGTCGGACTGTCTGCATCAGGGTTAGTGGCTCTAGCCACGGCTTAAAGTGTTGTGTGCGACAGCACGGGGTGTGGTTAGTGCTAACCCCAGAGAACCAGAGTTTCCCTAACCACAGAGCCTGAACGGTCGTCTGAACAGTCTCTTACTGTTCTAGCGATCGATACATAAATAGACACCACTTGCACGTATTTACCCAGAGCCCATCTGTTTTCTGTTGACGTTTCATGTTGTAATTGTTATCACCTGGGTCTGAAATGTGTGATGGGATGTGTCTACCTAAAACAATTAAGAAGCAATGGTTGACTGATAATTCAAGGAGTCGTTAGCTGATTTATGCTTGAGGACGTCAAGTTCTGACTGTATGTGTGTGTGTGTGTTTGTTTAGTATGTGATGGGGTTCATTTTCCTTTCCTTTCTGTACGAAAAAGAAACAACGTGCCATTCCTTCTGCAAGTGTGGGTTAGGTATTTCTATTTATGTGTTGGGTAAATCCTGGTGTCCATTTGAGTTTATGCTCCTCTACTCGGTAGTCAATTAGAGCACGCTGTAGGGATTTGAGACAGTGTTGGTATCTCAAACTAATTGCATTAGCACAGCTGAGTTTGCCTTCAGATCCAAAGTTTGGGTGATTTCACAGCTCTTTCTTGATTCATATCAGTTCAATCCACGCACTATTCAGTGGTTCAAGCATTTAAGTGCAAACAAATATGGAAAATTGGGATTAAAGTTGGGAATGAAGGGGAGCGCAGGCTGTGCCCAAGAGAAGAGCAATACTTTTGCTTGCTTGTTTTCTAGGGATGGGGGTAAATGTATTCAGTTCACATTTTAATTGAGAGATCTATTTATTTATTTATATTGATTGATTACTTGAGTTATGTCCCACCTTTTTTCCCTCCAAGGAACCCAAGGCAGCATACATAATCCTCCTCATTTTAACCTCACAACAACAACCCTGTGAGGTAGAATCATAGAATAGCAGAGTTGGAAGGGGTCTACAAGGCCATCGAGTCCAACCCCCTGCTCAATGCAGGAATCCATCCTAAAGCATCCTGGACAGATGGTTGTCCAGCTGCCTCTTGAAGGCCTCTAGTGTGGGAGAGCCCACAACCTCACCAGGCAACTGATTCCATTGTCGTACTGCTCTAACAGTCAGGGAGTTTTTCCTGATGTCCAGCTGGAATCTGGCTTCCTTTAACTTGAGCCTGTTATTCCATGTCCTGCACTCTGGGAGGATCGAGAAGAGATCCTGGCCCTCCTCTGTGTGACAACCTTTTACAGATTGACTGGTCTGCAGTTCCCAGGTTCCTCCTTTTTGCCCTTTTTGAAGATAGGGACAACGTTAGTCGTCCTCCAGGTAGGTTGGGCTGAGAGTCTGTGACTGGTCCAAAGTCATTGACTGAGCTTCCATGACCCAGATCTCCAGATTTCCAGTCCAACACTCCACCGCTGCACCACACTGGCTCTACTAGTTTACCTAGTTTCAAAATAATACACGAACCAAAACTCAGTTACCCTTTGAAATTTGTATTTCTATTATTATTATTATTATTATTATTATTATTATTATTATTATTATTTATTTATTTATTTATTTATTTATATAGCACCATCAATGTACATGGTGCTGTACAGAGTAAAACAGTAAATAGCGAGACCCTGCCGCATAGGCTTACATTCTAATAAAACCATGATAAAACAATAAGGAGGGGAAGAGAAAGCAAACAGGCACAGGGTAGGGTAAACAGGCACTGGGTAGGGTAAAACTTCTCCATTTTTTTTTAAAAAAAAAGTGTATGAAAATAATTGTATATTCCTAATCTTTTCTTATTGATTGATTACATTTATATCCTGCCTTTTTCCTCCAAGGAACCCAAGGCGGCATACATAATCCTCCTCCTCTCCATTTTATCCTCACAACAACAACCCTTTGAGGTGGGTTGGGCTGAGAGTCTGTGACTGGCCCAAAGTCACCCAATGGGTTTCCATGGCCGAATGTTAACTAGAACCCGGATCTCCCAATTCCCAGTCCGACACTTTAGCCACTACACCACACTTTTCTTCTCCTTCTCCTGGTACCTCTGGCTACTACAGACAGATGTGGCTACTTTAAGCTGTAGGAAGCAGATCCACACAGAATTCTAGGATATCCTCATGTGTCATCATAGAACGTAATTGTCTTAGAACAGAACTACATTGTTACGTATTCTTCTTTTATTGGTTTGTTTGATTTACAACCTACAGCCCTTTGAATATACCAATTCAATATACAAAAATAATGCACATAATAATCTTTGCTGAGATTTTTGTTTTTTAGATTTTTTTTTTTTAAAAGAAATGTTTTCTATGTTTAGCTCCTCCATCCCCCTGTACTTCCATTTTCTTGGCCTGGGTTTTCTTGCGATATTGGTTTACAACACTATAAAAATGCTTTTATGGTTTGGCACCAACGTATTTATGTTCACTCTTTTTTTCCCCTTCCCCCGGTGAGAACTGTAACTATGCCCTACACTCAAACAAGTCCATTAATCTCAACGTGCCTGGAGAGCATAAAAAGATGGCGTTCTCAAGAGAAGGGAACAGTTTACTACACCTGTCTAAGACTTGAAATGCACAAGGAAGGGCCGGAAGGAAGAGGGTTCCATCAATGAAACAAGAGACACTGCGTCCTGCTAGCATTCCCAGGGTTTGCCGGGCGCCTTTCAGTGACGTTCAGAAGCCCCCCTTACTGCTGCTAGACAGCATCCAATAATTCAGTGGAAGAAGAAAGGATCTGGCAGGTGGAGGGAGGACAACTAGGGTGACCCTATGGCAAGGAGGACAGGGCTCCTGTATCTTTAACAGTTGTATAGAAAAGGGAATTTCAGCAGGTTTGCATGCATGCAGCACCTGGTGAAATCATAGAATCATAGAATAGCAGAGTTGGAAGGGGCCTACAAGGCCATCGAGTCCAACCCCCTGCTCAATGCAGGAACCCATCCTAAAGCATCCCTGACAGATGTTTGTCCAGCTGCCTCTTGAAGGCCTCTAGGGTGGGAGAGCCCACCACCTCCCTAGGTAACTGGTTCCATTGTCGTACTGCTCTAACAGTCAGGAAGTTTTTCCTGATGTCTAGCTGGAATCTGGCTTCCTTTAACTTGAGCCCGTTATTCCTTGTCCTGCACTCTGGGAGGATCGAGAAGAGATCCCGGCCCTCCTCTGTGTGACAACCTTTGAAGTATTTGAAGAGTGCTATCATGTCTCCCCTCCATCTCCGCTTCTCCAGGCTAAATATGCCCAGTTCTTTCAGTCTCTCTTCATAGGGCTTTGTTTCCAGACCCCTGATCATCCTGGTTGCCCTCCTCTGAACACGCTCCAGTTTGTCTGCGTCCTTCTTGAATTGTGGAGCCCAGAACTGCACACAATACTCTAGATGAGGCCTAACCCGGGCCGAATAGAGAGGAACCAGCACCTCACGTGATTTGGAAGCTCTACTTCTATTAACGCAGCCCAAAATAGCATTGGTCTTTCTTGCAGCCATATCACACTGTGGGCTCCTATTCAGCTTGCGATTTACAAACAATTCCAATTCCCTCTTCATCGCAGCATCACAACAGTTAAAGCTGCAGGAGCCCTGCCCCCTTTTGTATCTGCTCACTCTATAAAAATAAAGCCACAGTGGTGCAGCAGTCCTAAAGCTGACGCCAGCTTCACCTTGAGGGCTCCTCAGTGTGTCTCAGTAACTCCTCAAGAAGCGATTGCAGGTGCTTTCAAAGGGGCCAAGGGGCTGCTGGTCTGTTAAGAGATAGTAAATGTCCGCAAAGCACCATTTCTACATATACGGGCAGGTTAAGGGGACCAGGGAAGCAAAGCCGTAGCTGTGCGGATGGAAGTCGTTGCAACGTCTTTGCTGGCCTCCTCAATGAATAATGAAGAAGGCAGCGGGTTTTTGCACCTTTGGCTCAGATTTATCAGGAGGACGTTTACGAGGCCCAGTGGTGCAGTTGCTGGGAAGTTTATTGGGAGCTCGGTGTTGCTGCTCTGTGCGCACGTAGGAGAAGAAGAGAAGGGGAGGTGAAAGGAGGCTGATGCTTCCACCAACCTTCAGTTTAAAGCAGCCGGAAGAAACGTCTTCTGCAGCTGTCCTGGCTTGGGACAGAATTCACTCCAATCTGTCCATGGAGGGAGCGATCCTTTGGCCTCTACACCATAATGGAATAGTTTGGATTCCCCAAACCAAAGGTCAGAGACAGCGCTCCCTTACTGTCAATGATGTTACGCTTACTCCGGTCAAGGAAGCTCGTAGCCTTGGCTTTATCTTTGACTCCTCGCTCTCCTTTATTCCTCATATTGAGGCAGTAGCTAAATCTTGTCGATTTTTCCTGTATAATATTGCCAGGATTCGATCATTTTTGTCTGTCTCTTCCGCCAAGACGCTTGTTCATGCACTGGTTATTTCACGGTTGGACTACTGCAACCTTCTTCTCTCTGGCCTTCCTTCTTCTCACATCAGTCCATTGGTTTCTGTCCACCACTCTGCCGCAAAGATCATCTTCTTGGCTCGCCGCTCTGACCATGTAACTCCACTCCTGAAATCTCTTCATTGGCTTCCAATTCACTTCAGAATCCAATATAAACTTCTCCTGGGGCGTTACTAGACGAGGCCTTAGCGCGCCTTCTGTCCCGGCTTCCCTGCTGTGCGTCCAGATGACGCACAGGGGAATCCGCAGACAGGCCGCGCTGAGGCCTGGTCTTACCCGCCATAAGCGAAGTCGCTTATGGCGCGCCTTTTCCCCAGCTCCGGCCTCAGGCCGGAGCTGGGGAAAGTGTGGAGAGTTCCGCGGCTTTTCGCGGCTCCTCGCTTACTCGCGAGGAGCCGCGAAAAGCCACGGACCTGGCACGATGCGCTGTGCCCATCGTGCCAGGAGGTGGGTGATCCGGGGGGGGGGGGGAAGATGGCAGAGGGCGACGAAGGAGACAGCGAGGTGATGGCAGAGGGCGACGAAGGAGACAGCGAGGTGATGGCAGAGGGCGACGAAGGAGATGTTGGGGGGGCGGAGGGCGACGAAGGAGATGGTGGGGGGGCGGAGGGCGACGAAGGAGATGGTGGGGGGGCGGAGGGCGACGAAGGAGATGGTGGGGGGGCGGAGGGCGACGAAGGAGATGGTGGGGGGGCGGAGGGCGACGAAGGAGATGGTGGGGGGGGCGGAGGGCGACGAAGGAGACGGCGAGGGGGGCGGATGGGGGGGATTAAATTAAAAAAAAACCCTTACCTTCTCCGGCGGCTTCGGGCCCCACATGGCCCCTTTAAAAAAAAAAAAACATGGCCGACGCTGCAGGGCTTCCGTCGTCCCTGCGGGTCGGCCGTCTAGGAGGCTGGGCGGCGCGCGTTAAAGTTTGCACGCCGTCGCCCCGCCTCCCTGCCGGCTTATCCCGGCAGGTCTAGCAAGGCCCCTGTTGACCTTCAAAGCTTTTCACGGTCTAGCTCCTTCCTATCTCTCCTCTCTCATCTCACACTATTGCCCCGCTCGTGCTCTTCGCTCCTCTGATGCCATGTTTCTCGCCTGCCCAAGGGCCTCTACTTCCCTTGCTCGGCTTCGTCCATTTTCTTCTGCTGCCCCTTACACCTGGAACGCTCTTCCAGAACATTTGAGAACTACAACTTCAATCGCAGCTTTTAAAGCTCAACTAAAAACTTTTCTTTTTCCTAAAGCTTTTAAAACTTGATGTTGTGCAGACTTTATACTGTTAGCCTCACCCTACCCTGTGCCTGCTTACCCTACCCTGTGCCTGTTGGCATTCTCTTCCCCTCCTTATTGTTTCATTATGATTTTATTAGAATGTAAGCCTATGCGGCAGAGTCTTGCTATTTACTGTTTTACTCTGTACAGCACCATGTACATTGATGGTGCTATATAAATAAATAAATAATAATAATAATAATAATAATAATAATAATAATAATAATGGAGGGAGGAATTGGAGATCTGAGCACCACCCCCTCCGCTCCCTCACAGTTGGCACGGAATGAACCACACTGACTGGCCTCCGAGGTTGGGAATTCAACTTTGGAAATGGGGAAAAGGGGTGTTTTGGTGGGCGGGGACTTGATAGGCCAGGGTACAAGCAATCCTGAAGCCTCTGTAGCCTTCCCCCCTCTCTGAAACGCTGTCACCAGGGGCAGGGGGAAGCCCGTCTAGTGGAAAATGCATGCTGGGAAAAATGTGCCGCTCCTTCTGGCCTGCGTAGAATGCTCGTAAGCTTTCAAGTTTGGGGGGGGGGGTTTACGATCATCAAGGCTGCAACCTATTGCATTGCACCCTTAAGAACTTAATAAGAGGACTTCTGGTCCTTCTAATCAAACATCCTTTGACTAACGGTAAAGCCATCCAGATGCTTCCAGGCAGGGAAGTACCCTTTTCCACAAGAGTGGTCTACTGCCTCTGAATTGCATCTGCTTCCCCACTTTTCACATTTTGGAGCATGCTCATTTTCTTGGACTACGCCGTTTTGAAGGAGCAGAAGGACAACCACTAGCTTCTCAGAACAAAGTATTTCCTGTAGGGATGTACAAGAAATTCATTTCTCAACCACGTGCCCACGTTTGATTTGCGCACATTACCCTGCTCAGTGTTATGCAAATGTCAAAAATGAACAAATCTTTAAGTCTCCCATGCTTATAAGGGATTTTGCACATTCCTTCCCCTCCCAGCTTCCATGTTCGATAATTCTTAGTTTTGTGCGATTTTCCCATTTGCGCAAAATGGACAGTGATTGGAAACGTGAGCACACGTTAAGGTGAGAAGAGCAGCGCACTGATGCGCAGAGGGCCTTGGTGCACTCGGACATGGCTCATTCTCCCATCCCTAATTTTCCAGGAAGTCCCTCCTTGGAAAATGGTCAACCCTCCCCTCCCAACTCTATGTCCTGTGAATAGCCAAGATCCCAATACGTGTGTTAAGGGGTACATCAAACTACAGTTTGTTTTTACATTTTGCCTTGTAGCATGGGGCAGGGGTACTGCTAGCATTGGGGAAACCACCACCACTAATAATAATAATAATAATAATAATAATAATAATAATAATTATTCATTTCTTATCCGCCTCTCCGATTGGATCGAGGCGGGGAACAACAGAAAGCATAAAATACCTAAAATACTGATTTAAAACATAGTATACACTGTTAAAAAATCCTTAAAACGTCCTAAAATCATACTAAAAGCATCCTAAAATTCCACTGGACAGGCCTGCTTGAAGAGATCAGTCTTGATAGCTTTCTTGAATGCTAAAAGACTGTCAAGCTGACGAGTCTCCTCTGGCAGGCCGCTCCACAGTCTGGGAGCAGCAGAAGAGAAGGTCCTCTGGGTAATGGTTGTCAGCCTAGTCTTTGCTGACTGAAGTAGATTCTTCCCAGAGGACCGGAGTGTGCGGGGCGGATTGTATGGGAGAAGTCGATCCCACAGGTAGCCTGGACCCAAACCATGTAGGGCTTGGCCCTTGTGAAGTTAGGACCGCGGGTCTTTGGATCTGGTCCTTGCGTAAAGGGATTCTCTCCTTTTGGCCAGGAAATCGCGGTGTGCAGAGAAAGGCTTCATGTTTGGGCCAAAGCAGTTGAATCAGTATGACGAAAGGCAAAAGACTTTTGGTTAGGCTGGTGAAAATTCTCAAGGGGGTGTTAGGCACACTTTGATCCACACATCCCTAGGCTTGCAGCTTGGAAGACCCTGGCATGCTGATGAGGATGGGACACCCATTAGCTTTCCCTAATACAGCACTGGGATGGCATCATCCTTTCATGAGCATCCATAGGACCTGTGAGATTGCCATCTCTCTGAGTGAAGAGCGGCTCGGGGATGCCTGCAGAATACCTGATGCACTTCAGGCCCTAAATAAATTCAAAATAATAGTTGGTGTTTGCTCTCTTCTGTTGCGATCCGAGAGCATCAAGTGCAGATCCATCTCTGCAGACAGACTCTATTATGCCTTCCTGCCAAGCAGAACAATGTTGCCTTCTTTATTTTCCTCTCCTGCAAACACTCGATTTGTCTTTGGTCGAAACTCAGCTCGCCACCGTGACGCGGGAGCCCTTCCGGGACTCCCTCGGCAAAGCGGGGCTCCTATTAAGAGATTATCCTCTTAATTTCATTATCTGTTTCTAATGGCTTTTTAATGTCTTCACCGCATTTACAAAAGGGAGGACTTCATGCATTTTGAGTTTCTCTCTCTCTGGCATCTTTTCAGGCAAGGCTTGGGCTGGCAAGGTGCCCCATAGCTCGGGAAGATCGATGGGCCAGCGCTGGAAATGACAAGGCCTTGCATTTGTGGGTTAGAGAGAACCTTCTCTCTCTCTCTCTCTCTCTCTCTCTCTCTCTCTCTCTCTCTCTCTCTCTCTTTTTCTGACATGGAGTCTTGGGAGGAAAACTCTGGGTGAGGATGGGGTGGCAGGGGTTGAGAGGCAGGAGTCAGACTAGTTCCTACGCCCCAGCACGCTGCAAAGACTTAGGGCATGTCTACACCTATGGGTGTAGAGGGAGGGAGGGAGGGAGAATCTCACGATATGGTGATCACGAGAGCCTCCCCCTTAGTCTACATGCGGCGCGCGACGTCCTGGGAGGATGGAGGTTGTTGTGGCCACCATTTATTTTTTTTTTTTACTGAAAAGGAGCACTTGGTCGCTTGTACGAAAAGTAAGTTTTTTAAAATCATCAACATCATCATCATCATCATCATCATCACCCCACTCCCCCAACCCACCCCCGATGGGCACGGAGCTCCTGAAGAGCTCTGTGCCCGGTTCCTAGCTCCTCACGGCTACTCGGGAGGAGCCGGGAAGAACCGGGATGGACACCCACATGTCCCATGGTCTTGGGGTTATCCCGAGACTGTGGGGAAAATTGGAATTAAAGGGTAAGGCGATATCCTGGGCCAAGGGAGAGATTGTCCCTCCCTGCTCCTGGGATGCCCTGTTGTGTCATGTGGACACATGGGGATGATACCCAGGGATGCTTTAGGGTGGATTCCTGCATTGAGCAGGGGGTTGGACTCAATGGACTTGTAGGCCCCTTCCAACTCTGCTATTCTATGATTCTGTGATTCTATATTGCCCTGCGTAGACATGCCCTTAGTCTTTAGTGGTGTTCCTGGGGTGAAGGAGGCACTCCTCACCACCTTCTTCCTGCAATTTAACACCGGGTGAGAGACTTAGGGAGGTCATGAGCACCCGACTTGAGTCCGACTCAACAGCGGCGGGGGATGAGTCTGATGAGTCAGACCCGGGTGAGTTGTTGTTGTTGTTATTATTATTATATTGATTGATTGATTGATTGATTGCATTTTTTATACCACCCAATAGCTGAAGCTCTCTGGGCGGTTCACAAAAATTAAAACCATAATAAAACAACCAACAGGTTAAAAAGCACAAATACAAAATACAGTATAAAAAGCACAACCAGGATAAAAGCCACGCAGCAAAATTGATATAAAATTAATATACAGAGTTAAAACAGTAAAATTTAAATTTAAGATAAAATTAAGTGTTAAAATACTGAGAGAATAAAAAGGTCTTCAGCTGGCGACGAAGGGAGTACAGTGTAGGCGCCAGGCGGACCTCTCTGGGGAGCTCATGCCACAACCGGGGTGCCACAGCGGAGAAAGCGCCATCAAATTTTCATGTACAGAACAAAATAAAGCAAAATACAAAACACCCTGCCATATGGATTACATTCTAAAATCACAGTAACAAACAAACAGGGAGGGGAAAGGCCAACCTGCATGGGGGACAATGAAACAAAGAATAAAAATTAGTATCGTCACACTACAGATTATAAGCTTTTGAGAAAAGAAACGTTTTCAAGTAAGATTTAAAAACTGTGATTGACATCGCGGTTCGCAGATGCGCCAGAAGAGAATTCCAGGTCTAGGAGGCAGCGAGCGAAAACAGGCGAAGACGAGTGAGAGAAGTAGAAACTCTTGGGCGGGTAAGAGACATAGTGTTATGAGAGCGAAGGGTGCCAGCAGGACAGTAAGGTGAAATAAGTGACGAGAGATAGGGAGGTTCACCCAATTCGTGTTCAGAGGAGGGCAACCAGGATGATCAGGGGTCTGGAAACAAAGCCCTAGGAAGAGAGACTGAAAGAACTGGGCATGTTTAGCCTGGAGAAGAGAAGATTGAGGGGAGACATGAGAGCACTCTTCAAATACTTAAAAGGTTGTCACAGAGAGGAGGGCCAGGATCTCTTCTCGATCCTCCCAGAGTGCAGGACACGGAATAACGGGCTCAAGTTAAAGGAAGCCAGATTCCAGCTGGACATCAGGAAAAACTTCCTGACTGTTTGAGCAGTACGACAATGGAACCAGTGACCTAGGGGGGTTGTAAGCTCTCCCACCCTACAGGCCTTCAAGAGTCAGCTGGACAACCATCTGTCAGGGATGCTTTAGGGTGGATTCCTGCATTGAGCAGGGGGTTGGACTCGATGGCCTTAGAGGCCTTTTCCAACCCTATAACTCTGTTATTCTGATTCTATGACACACATCTCTTCTTGATCCTCCCAGAGTGCAGGACATGGAATAACGGGCTCAAGTTAAAGGAAGCCAGATTCCAGCTGGACATCAGGAAAAACTTCCTGACTGTTAGAGCAGTACAACAATGGAACCAGTTACCTAGGGAGGTTGTGGGCTCTCCCACCCTAGAGGCCTTCAAGAGGCAGCTGGACAACCATCTGTCAGGGATGCTGTAGGTTGGATTCCTGCATTGAGCAGGGGGTTGGACTCGATGGCCTTGTAGATCCCTTCCAACTCTGCTATTCTACGATTCTATGATAATCCCTCAGGTACCAGGACAAAGCATCCTTTGTGAAGCCAGGTAGCGTCTCAGTTCTTGCAGCAAAGTCTCTGCGACAACAAGTTATATTTAAAGGGAGGACTGTGAATTGAGGCAACGCAAGTCTCAGTGCTTGAATACATTACCACTGGAGTGGCCCAAACCTGGGTGTTCTTTCAGGAAGGGGGGCATGACAAGAGTGGGTGGGCAAGCTGCTTGGAGAGGTTTTTCTAGCTCTCTTCTTGTTTATGATTCAATTAATGTATAGATCCGCTGAGAGTAGAACCCCTGACCTTCTGCTTCCAGGAAGAAGAATAGCATCTACCAAACCCCAAGCTCCCTTTAGGTACCAGTCTGCCTGGTGATTCTCCTTCTCTCTCTCTTATCTGCTGGCTACATCTGCAATAAAGCTGCAGCCCCTGAGAATTTGTGTAACTTGTCCAAAGTCTTTCAGCAACTAGCCGGAAAGCTTCCCTGAAAGGAACTGTATCCAAAGAAGATAAATTGAAAAGAAAAGGGTACCCTAATGCCCCAATATCACATTGAGAAAGGGATGGAAGATGCAAGACTTGCGGCTCACCTGTGGAAATGATGTGTTTGACTTCAGGTTAGAAACTATAGGGGTATTTCATGCATACTACCAAATGGGAGTATCTCTTATTCCTATCCTGGCAAGGTCATGCACAAGAGTAGAACAACACAAAATCCATGTGCTACTTACATGAATGTGCATTTATGCATGCGTGGATGTGCGTGCTTGCATGCGTGTACACAACAGTCTATATCTATAGAAAGAGAGTGGCACCTTCATTAGAGTCTTAAACTGGGACCACCGTCCCCAACCCTGAACTTTCCAGATGTATTGGGTTTCAAAATTTCATTCTGAAAACAACAGAATGAAATTGAATAGGGATAAATGCCAAGTTCTACATCCTGGAAGAAGAAACCAAAGGCACAGTTACAAGATGGGGGATACTTGGCTCAGCAATACTACAAACGAGAAGGATCTTGGAATTGTTGTAGATCGCAAGCTGAATATGAGCCAACAGTGCGATATGGCTGCAAGAAAGGCAAATGCTGTTTTGGACTGCATTAATCGAAGTATAGCTTCCAAATCACGTGAGGTACTGGCTCCTCTCTATTCGGCCCTGGTTAGGCCTCATCTAGAGTATTGCATCCAGTTCTGGGCTCCACAACTCAAGAACAACGCAGACAAGCTAGAGTGTGTTCAGAGGAGGGCAACCAGGATGATCAGGGGTCTGGAAAGAAAGCCCTATGAAGAGAGACTGAAAGAACTGGGCATGTTGAGCCTGGAGGAGAGAAGATTGAGGGGAGACATGATAGCACTCTTCAAATACTTAAAAGGTTGTCATACAGAGGAGGGCCAGGATCTCTTCTCGATCCTCCCAGAGTGCAGGACACGGAATAATGGGCTCAAGTTAAAGGAAGCCAGATTCCAGCTGGACATCAGAAAAAACTTCCTGACTGTTAGAGCAGTACGACAACGGAATCAGTTATCTAGGGAGGTTGTGGGCTCTCCCACCCTAGAGGCCTTCAAGAGGCAGCTGGACAACCATCTGTCAGGGATGCTTTAGGGTGGATTCCTGCCTTGAGCAGGGGGTTGGACTCAATGGCCTTGTAGGCCCCTTCCAACTCTGCTATTCTATGATTCTATGATTCTAAGTCACATTATTCCCAGCCAGGCACATTCCTGAAAAAGATGTAGGAAATAGTGGAATTGTGGTGCTTTGCCAAAACTCTGGAGCGGATCATATCCAGAGGGAACCCTCCATCATATGATGATCTGAGCTGATTGTTTGAAGAACACAAGATCTTCCTTTGAAGGAAGGTGTGCACTATGAATTACAAACACACCGGCTTTTTTGATGCATTAAACCCAAATAATTCTGATCATACAGACAGTCCCTAAGACAACAGTCTGGGAATCTCTGGAGAGAAGCTTTAATGAGTCCCTTTCAGCTAAACAGAGAGACGACTTCCCAATGTTCGTTCATCAGAAATTGTGATGCACAAAACATGTCGGGCTATTTGAAATAATCTTGTTAATTCCCTTGGTTCTCTGCCCCCCTTTTTTGGAGGAGGAAGCTACGAATAAGGGTATGTGAGGAGAATCACGGAGTACCTTTGTACGGATTTGCTCTCATAAGTGATAAAACATTCACATTTTCTGTAGTTTCTTTCATCCAGTCGATTCCTCATTCACTTTCCCCACAGTGCAATGATTCTTTCTGGCATCTTTTGATGAAAGCGAGAATTTTGCCAAAGTGCGGAGATGCTTTCATGTTCACTTTACTCTTGCACTGTGAGTCTTGGGCCCAATGTAAGTGAGAGAGCGCATCTCACTTTCTTCAATTCAAATTGTGAATTGACCACAATACTTGCCAAAGAAAAATACGGAAGACCACTGGAACATGGCAAGGACGAGGCTCCTGGTTCAAACCCTGGAATGCCTAATGCGACCAGATGTTCCTTGCATGCTCTCCACCATGTTCTGGAAGTGTCCAGAGTCAGCTTTGAGAGGAATCTCCATAGGTCTTTGGCTTCTCCAGGGCAAAGATACTCAGCTAGGAGGGCTGGGAAGGTGAACACTTGGGAAATGAGGACCAGTCAGAATAGATGGGCAGACAATCTGACTCAATAGAATGGGGCTTCAGAGGTTCAGACCCCATGGGTGTCATGGCCCAGGAATGAGAGCCTTCTAGGACTGAGGATTGCAGTGCCAGTGACCCCAAGGAGGAGGAGCCAGAAGCAATGCCTAAACCTTCACACTGGGTGTCTTCCGGCTTGGGCCTTGCTCTCTGTCCACTCAATGTCAGGTGGCACTGATGCCCTCTGACTTCAACAAATGGATCTTAGAATTCACCAGGAAAACCTTGGAAAGCATTCCTCTGATGCTGTAAGCTAGTGCTGGGGTGACATGCCTTTACCTTGCTCCCCATGTTCCTGTATCTCAGCTCACACGTCCCTCAGTGAAAACCTACAGTCCAACCTAGGGTTCTTAGCCTGTTCTATTCCAAAGCCACTGCAGCCCTTACCCAACCCTGTGTCCCCTTGCATTAGCGGTTTCCCCTAGTCGGGGTGATGGACTCCACAATAAAACAGGACAATGTGATGTGTGAAAACAGCCTGTAGCACTGGGGTGGATTTGGAGGTAGAATCACTTGAACCTGCAGCAAAATTTTGGGCGGAGCCATATTTGTTCATGAGTGAAGTGAAGTGTTTGGGTTCGATGACAAAATCTTGATAGTAAAGAGGAATCCATTTCAGGTGGTGGGTGGACTGAGTGGAGAAAATGTGCTACCTATGATGTGCTATCCATTCCCGGATGTCTCCAGCATGCCACCAAGATGACAGAATCACGGACTCAGTGACACACTTGGGTCCGACACACATGTGGTGGACATCTGCCAGATGTGCACTGTAAGCAACTCTTCCAACCTGCCACAATTTTGGCATAGAAAGCTCCCAGAGTATGTTCGTAATTCTCCGGACTGGGACCCCTTTCTGTCCCCATTCCAATCTGGAAACTCTTTCTTCCCAGTCTTGAGCTGTGGTGTCTAGTATGGATTCTGTTTGAGGAGGAAATTGAAAGCGCACCTTGCTGCCTGAAGGTCGTTTCCCAGCACATTTCCTGTTGCATGCGGTCCTTCTCCTTCTGGGATATGAGATGTCTCAGCTATTTCTAGTTTGATGCGAACAATTCAAAGCTGGGAATGGAAGTTTCCATGCTGACGGCACTAACATTTGACTCATTATGGGAAGGCATCCCCTTTGTGTGCATCTGTGAGCTCTCCATCTCTGTTGCGACAATATTTTTTTATCAAGCAACAAAAGATGAGATTCCACACCTCCGGCTGCGATCCCAGAAACGTGTGACTTCTTTCTCCATGTGTCTCCCTTTTTGCTTCCCACGCTTGACAGCCTATTTGCCGACACGTTGTCTTCGGTAAATTCTGCCTTCCAAACATGCCTGCTTGAATCTCGAGTGTTTACATTCCTCCCCTCCATGAATAAAATGCAAGGCTATTTTTAGATGAGTTGATAGAGAAAACACATCCTTAGAATCCTCTGTCTGATCAAAACTGCCAGCTGTTGCTAACCTAGCCCTAGTGATACCACAATCACACTTTCTTTGTGAGATGCTGGTCTTGAGCTCTGTGTACAGGGAATCATACGGAAGGTAGGATAAGTAGTCCCTCCACCAGCAAAAAGGTTGGTATCACCACCCAGGTTCCAAAGAAATACTTTAGGTGTCTTCTCATCTTAAAAACAGGTCCCTGCCAATTCATGAGCACACACAATTCTTAGGTTGTGTTCAGAAGACACTTTAAACCATGGCTTTAATCATGGTGGTTAAGCCAGAAAGCCAGGCCATGTTCAGAAGACACCTTAAACCATGGCTTTAATCATGGTGGTTAAGCCAGAAAGCCGGGCCATGTTCAGAAGACACCTTAAACCATGGCTCTAATCATGGTGGTTAAGCCAGAAAGCCGGGCCATGTTCAGAAGACACCTTAAACCATGGCTTTAATCATGGTGGTTAAGCCAGAAAGCCGGGCCATGTTCAGAAGACACCTTAAACCATGGCTTTAATCATGGTGGTTAAGCCAGAAAGCCGGGCCATGTTCAGAAGACACCTTAAACCATGGCTTTAATCATGGTGGTTAAGCCAGAAAGCCGGGCCATGTTCAGAAGACACCTTAAACCAAGGCTTTAACCATGGTGGTTAGGCCAGAAAGCCAGGCTGTGTTCAGAAGACACTTTAAACCATGGCTTTAATCATGGTGGTTAAGCCAGAAAGCCAGGCCTGGTTCAGAAGACACCTTAAACCATGGCTTTAATCATGGTGGTTAAGCCAGAAAGCCGGGCCATGTTCAGAAGACACCTTAAACCATGGCTTTAATCATGGTGGTTAAGCCAGAAAGCCGGGCCATGTTCAGAAGACACCTTAAACCATGGCTTTAATCATGGTGGTTAAGCCAGAAAGCCGGGCCATGTTCAGAAGACACCTTAAACCATGGCTTTAATCATGGTGGTTAAGCCAGAAAGCCAGGCCATGTTCAGAAGACACCTTAAACCATGGCTTTAATCATGGTGGTTAAGCCAGAAAGCCGGGCCATGTTCAGAAGACACCTTAAACCATGGCTTTAATCATGGTGGTTAAGCCAGAAAGCCAGGCCTTGTTCAGAAGACACCCTAAACCAAGGCTTTAACCATGGTGGTTGGGCCAGAAAGCCAGGCTGTGCTCAGAAGACACCTTAAACCATGGTTTTAACCATGGTGAATAAGGCTTTCTGGCTTAACCACCATGGTTAAAGCTGTGGTTTGAGGTGTCTTCTGAATAGGGCCCATGGCTCTATATTACCTCCAGATTTAGAGTGGTCTACCTCTGTGCACCCATTGCTGGGGAACATGAGCGGAAGGCTTTTTTTGCTTTATTCACCTTTGTTAAAGTCGTGGTTTAAGGTGTCTTCTGAACACAGCCTGGCTTTCTGGCTTAACCACCATGGTTAAAGTCATGGTTTAAGGTGTCTTCTGAATGGGGCCAATGTCAGTCCTATAAAAAACCAGGGATGGCTGGGTTCACATCGCTGAATGAACGTGAAACCTGCACTCCTTTGGTAGTTTGCACTTGGCTTTGGACATCAAAATGCATGAGTTGGGAAAGACACATTTTCATTTATATTTCTCTCTTCTCGACCAAAAAATAGAGATGTGATGATTAGGAAATAATTGGGCTACTATTACCATGCATTTTGTCAATGGCAAAATAATGTAATTTAAGTGTGAGTGTGCAGAATAATTGCATCCTTTCACAAAACAAACAGGGGATAATATAGCTGAAAAGGTGTGCAGAATACCTAGGAGCAAAAAATATTCATAGAATCATAGAATAGCAGAGTTGGAAGGGGCCTACAAGGCCATCGAGTCCAACCCCCTGCTCAATGCAGGAATCCACCCTAAAGCATCCCTGACAGATGGTTGTCCAGCTGCCTCTTAAAGGCCTCTAGTGAGGGAGAGCCCACAACCTCCCTAGGTAACTGATTCCATTGTCATACTGCTCTAACAGTCAGGAAGTTTTCCCTGATGTCCAGCTGGAATCTGGCTTCCTTTAACTTGAGCCTGTTATTCCGTGTCCTGCACTCTGGGAGGATCAAGAAGAGATGTGTGTCATAGAATCAGAATAACAGAGTTATAGGGTTGGAAAAGGCCTCTAAGGCCATCGAGTCCAACCCCCTGCTCAATGCAGGAATCCACCCTAAAGCATCCCTGACAGATGGTTGTCCAGCTGCCTCTTAAAGGCCTCTAGTGTGGGAGAGCCCACAACCTCCCTAGGTAACTGATTCCATTGTCATACTGCTCTAACAGTCAGGAAGTTTTCCCTGATGTCCAGCTGGAATCTGGCTTCCTTTAACTTGAGCCCGTTATTCCGTGTCCTGCACTCTGGGAGGATCGAGAAGAGATCCTGGCCCTCCTCTGTGTGACAACCTTTTAAGTCTTTGAAGAGTGCTCTCATGTCTCCCCTCAATCTTCTCTTCTCCAGGCTAAACATGCCCAGTTCTTTCAGTCTCTCTTCATAGGCCTTTGTTTACAGACCCCTGATCATCCTGGTTGCCCATTGGCAACCATTGGACATCCTATTTCTCCTCTGCACTAGATTCAAGGATGGGAGAGGAAGAAAGGGGACAGTGGAAGACAGCGTAGGGTAAGGGAAGGTGCCTCTCAAATTTTCACCGGACTGCCTAGTAAGGGTGAAGGGGGGTGCAAATGAGAAACCAAACACACCTAGTAAGGCAATGATCACATCAGTCATACCAGAGAGGCCTAGCTAAAACAGCTGTTTTCTGAACCAAAGTGCTCTTAGCCTATTACAAGCAGCTAATTAGTTCAGCTTGACCTAAGAAAAAGGGCCTTGATGAGAAAAGGCTATGCATGTTCCAGACAGGGTAAAATAACCAAGAACAAGTTGGGAATTTTCCATAGGAATGTGGACTAAGCAAGACGCCAGTTAATACATTAGCAGGAGGGCATTACCCTAAGTTAAGGAGGGGTCCTTTTAGGAGGCTAACCAATCAGTTGGCTTAGAACATCATCATCATCATCATCATCATCATATATTTATTACCTGCCTCTCCCTCTGGATCGAGGCGGGGAAGAACACTAAATACAATATAATACATAAAATTAGTTAAAACCAATACAATATTAAAATAACATTCACAGCATCTTAAAATTCTTAGGTTTAAAATTCATCTGGGTAGGCCTGCCGGAAGTGACTAGTCTGTACAACTATCTTAAACTCAGAGAGAACATTATTATTATTATTATTATTATTATTATTATTTATTTATTTATTTATTTATTTATATAGCACCATCAATGTACATGGTGCTGTACAGAGTAAAACAGTAAAACAGTAAATAGCAAGACCCTGCCGCTTAGGCTTACATTCTAATTAAATCATGGTAAAACAATAAGGAGGGGAACAGAATGCAGCAGGCACAGGGTAGGGTAAACAGGCACAGGGTAGGGTAAAACTAACAGTATAAAGTCCAAACAACATCAAGTTTTAAAAGCTTTAGGAAAGAGAAAGGTTTTTAGCTGAGCTTTAAAAGCTGCGATTGAACTTGTAGATCTCAAATGTTCTGGAAGAGCGTTCCAGGCGTAAGGAGCAGCGGAAGAAAAAGGACGAAGCCGAGCAAGTGAAATAGAGGCCCTTGGGCAGGCGAGAAACATGGCATCAGAGGAGCGAAGAGCACGAGCGGGGCAATAGTGTGAGATGAGAGAGGAGAGATAGGCAGGAGCTAGACCGTGAAAAGCTTTGTAGGTCAACAGGAGAAGTTTATATTGGATTCTGAAGTGAATTGGAAGCCAGTGAAGAGATTTCAGAAGTGGAGTAACATGGTCAGAGCGGCGAGCCAGGAAGATGATCTTAGCGGCAGAGTGGTGAACAGAAACCAGCGGACTGATGTGAGAGGAAGGAAGGCCAGAGAGAAGAAGGTTGCAGTAGTCCAGCCGAGAAATAACCAGTGCATGAACAAGCGTCTTGGCAGAAGAGACAGACAAAAATGATCGAATCCTGGCAATATTAATCTCCTCCGGCAGACCATTCCTCAGTCTGGGGGCGGCAGAAGAAAAGATCCTCTGGGTAACTGTTACCGGCCTAGTTGTAGCTGACTGGAGTAAACCCTTCCCAGAGGACCTGAGTGTGTGGGGCGGATTGTACGGGAGAAGGCGATCCCGCAGGTAGCCTGGACCCAAACCTTGTAGGGCTTTAAAGGTGATAACCAACACTTTATACTTCACCCGGAAACTAACTGGCAGCCAGTGAAGTGATTTTAAATTTGGTGTATAGTTTCATTCATGGAAAATGATAGTTTCATTTATGGAAAAAAGCATGGGAATTGGTATAATGCAATGGTATAAAATAGAACCTCGTCCTAAATACCAGATTCTGCCTTCATTTGAGATCCCTGCGGTCTCCTTCTGTATGTTTAAAGGGTCTTTAAGGGAAGACAGAGTCTGCAGTGGTGTGTATTGTAAGCAAATTCTTTTTCTATTTCTGTATCCAGGCTGGATGAAAAGTGTGTGTTTGTGTGTGTGTGTGCGCGCACACACACACACACACACACACACACACACACACACACACACACGCAAAAGTACCCAGGTTCTCATGGGTTGGAATTGCCTTTTAGGTTGATAAAGAGAAGCCTTCAATCAAACTTACACAACTGTCAGATATGAACACATTTTGCCCACTCCGCCTGAGTGAAGACATGCTGGCTGTCACTCCTAGGCACAGCCCCTGTCATGGTCGCCCCCTGAGGGAGGGGTCTGTCCACTCCATCCAAACAGGATGTAACTAAGGCATTTCATAGGATAACAGCATAATAGAATAGTAGAGTTGGAAGGGGCCTATAAGGCCATCAAGTCCAACCCCTGCTCAACACAGGAATCCACCTTAAAGCATTCCTGACAGATGGCTGTCCAGCTGCCTCTTGAAGGCCTCTAGTGTGGGAGAGCCCACAACCTCCTTGGGTAACTGGTTCCATTGTCATACTGCTCTAACAGTCAAGAAGTTTTTCCTGATGTCCAGATAGATTCTGGCTTTCTGTAACTTGAGCCCATTATGACTGTGACCAGATCAGAAGTCTCTAGGAATGGAGGACATTGGTGCACTCTTCGCCACTGCTGAGATTTGGACATCCATCTTTAAAGCCATGCCCAAGAATACTTCCAAACTGTAAGCCTGCAAGAGTTGTAGACCAAAACACCTGGAAGGCACCAGTTTGCCTACCGCTAACAAAGGGAAAGAACCCCAAGATACCAACCTTGTTATCTTCATAGCTTAAGTACGACTACATTGCTTACAGTTCTTATCTTCCCCAGCGAGGCAGATTTGGTAACTCTCTTCTGTTTCTGGAGTCCCTCCAACTTCACGTCAGTGAGGATAATCTCTTGAACGATGTATATCAGTTGCCGAGATACACCGAGATTGCACACGTCGTCTCAATTTTATTTGCGGCCTCTCTATCCAGTATGTTAGACCCTATAGATAGAGCTGTCAAGATTACACTTCCCGATACTGTTGCTTTAAAAAAAATAAAAATCATTTATTATTCAGAAAAGCAATACCCAACTGCATGGGTGATTCGCTTTGGAATCCATCTTCCGCTAGAATGTCTAAAACTGTATCTTTCTTTTGGTGGATGGAGATGATTTCTCCGCCGTATCACCCCTGTTCATCGCAAGTGCGTTGTCAGGATAAGAAATGCATGCCTGTTCTGCTGCTGCTAATACTGGTGATTATTAAGGACAGTGATAAAGATGTTTAAGCACAACTGCAGTGTTTTCTCCTTGGGAGGGGGGGAAATATTGACAGACGGATGGGTTTATCCGGGCTTATCTAAATGAGAAGTGAGGCTGTTCTTTCACTTGTATTTTCTTCACTTCTTCAAGAAAAGTCCAGTAATGAGTTTCATGCTTGTGATTTGTTTAAGGCTTTTTATCATGCCAGATTTTTAAGTACACCTTTGTTGTTGTGTTGGGATATTGAACATCTGCAGAGTTCTTATGGGCAGAAGTTCTTATAGGTACAGTTTATTGAATACACCTGCCAGCACCATATATGTCTCCTTGCTATGTGGCACTAAAGATGCCCAGATTCCTACTCCCCTTAAAATTAATTTGATATTTCACTTGAGCTGGGATGTCAACATTTGCCCCCCCCTCCAAATCACATTAAGCAAAATTTGATGGCACTTCTAGTCTATGGTCTCACCACCTTTGCTTGTTCACTTACTGTTCACTTTGCTTGTTCACTTACTGTGAACCTTTCCTTTTCATCAAACCCAGGTGAGGCAGTGGCTGTTCTGAACCAGTGCCTGGGCACGGTAATGGACTGGATGAGGGCTAACAAACTGAGACTCAATCCAGACAAGACGGAGGTACTGTTAGCGGGTGGTTCATCTTTCCGGCGAGGTGATGTTTGCCCTGTCCTGGACGGGGTTGCACTCTCCCTAAATGATTGAGTCCATAGTTTGGGGGTGCTCTTGGATCCAGAACTGTCACTTGAGGCACAGGTGAACTCAGTGGCAAAGAGCACCTTTTATCAGCTTACGTTGATATACCAACTACGCCCTTATCTGGACAGTGATAGCCTAGCTACAGTTATCCATGCTCTGATAACCTCTCGTTTGGATTACTGCAATGCGTTATACATGGGGCTGCCTTTGAAAATGGTCCGGAAACTTCAGCTGGTACAAAACAGGGCAGCCCGTTTACTAACAGGGACTGGCTGGCGAGATCACATTACGCCAGTCCTTTTCCAACTTCATTGGCTGCCAGTCCAGGTCCGGGCCCGATTCAAAGTGCTGGTATTGACATTCAAAGTTCTAAATGGTTTGGGGCCAGGTTATTTGAAGGAACGCCTCCTCCCATATGTACCTGCCTGGACCTTAAGATCATCTACAGGGGCCCTTCTCCGTGAGCCCCTGCCAAAGGAAGTGAGGTGGGTGGCTACTAGGAGGAGGGCCTTCTCTACTGTGGCACCCTGGCTGTGACATGAGCTCCCCAGAGAGGTCCGCCTGGTGCCTACACTGTACTGCTTTCGTCGCCAGCTGAAGACCTTTTTATTCTCTCAGTGATTTAACACTTAATTTTAACTTAAATTTAAATTTTACTGTTCTAACTCTGTATTTTAATCTTATATCAATTTTGTTGCGTGGTTTTATCCTGGTTGTGCTTTTTATACTGTGTTTTGTAATTTTGCTTTTAACATGTTGGTTGTTTTATTATAGTTTTAACTTTTGTGAACCGCCCAGAGTTCACAAACTCGGTATAGAAATGTAATAAAACAAATAAATAAATAAATAAATAAATAAATAAATAAATAAATACTGTTTTCATTATGGTCACACACACACACACACTGCACTCTCTTTAGGACCTTCATTGATGGGGAGAAGTAGATTAGGGCCCCACAATACGGCTTGACTTACAACCTGTTACGTGTGGTTGCAGGAGGGGATACACCACACTTCAATAACCCATGGGCCTCCAGTTGGGCACAGGTGGCAATTTTGTTTCAATTTGTTTTGGATAAGCATTTACTAATGATCACTAATCTCATATTAAGGATGGAAAGAACTTGAGATTTATTTATCTTGAATGGAATGTGGGAGTAACCGAAACTGACAGATTAATCAATAGAGGCCGAAGACTTTGAGAGTTTCTTTAAAAGTCTGGGCTTGAATTGTTGTATATTCAAAGACGTTAGAGCTGATCTGATGCAGCTACCTCGAGTATCTGAGGCCTCATCTCTCTCTCTCTCTCTCTCTCTCTCTCTGTTTTAATAAGAATTTATCCAAATACACAAATATCTTCATGTTTGGGATGGAAAGAACTTGAAATAGAAGTGGGAGAAACTGAAACTGACATATTCATCCGTCCCTACCTCAGTTGGGCAACCCTGTCCCCGAAGAGTTTGGCCTTGTGCTTTTACAAATTATTTTCCTTTTTATTTTTTAAACGTACCATTTAATCCTGATGGCCTTTATCCACCTTTATGATTTTGTGGCTTTTAGCTTCAATGCAGTTATATTGTAACTGGGGTTTTTATCAACCACCCTGGGACTATAATTGAGGGCTGGCATAAACCTTCTTAAATAAACCCATGCATGCTTTGGACAGGATGACTCCAATTATCCTAAGTCTCCAACTATCCTGGCTGGAGATGATCAACAACATCTTCAGTGGTAGTGGAAGGAATG
Source organism: Elgaria multicarinata webbii (assembly GCF_023053635.1). Taxonomy (NCBI): domain Eukaryota; kingdom Metazoa; phylum Chordata; class Lepidosauria; order Squamata; family Anguidae; genus Elgaria; species Elgaria multicarinata. Next base: position 110,758,149 of record NC_086177.1, on the reverse strand, counting down.
TGTAACCCTGACTCAGATGACCCTGGAGCTGGGCTTCTCATGGGCATTTAGTATCTTTCCAGCCCAGGGTACTCCTCTTCAGTTGTGAGGGGTTTTAGAATCTGTGCAGTGCTCCAGTGTCTGAGCTGTAACAACTTAAGTTTATGATAGCACTCTTCAGATATTTGAAAGGTTGTCACACAGACGAGGGCTAGGATCTCTTCTCGATCATCCCAGAGTTCAGGACACAGAATAATGGGATCAAGATACAGGAAGCCAGATTTTGGCTGGACATCAGGAAAAACCTCCTGACTGTTAGAGCAGTACGACAATGGAACCAGTTACCTAGGGAGGTGGTGGGCTCTCCCACACTTAGAGGCCTTCAAGAGGCAGCTGGACATCCATCTGTTGGGGATGCTTTGAGGTGGATTTCTGCATTGAACATGGGGTTGGACTCAATGGCCTTGCAGTCCCTTTCCAACTCTACTATTCTATGAGCAGTCATGGGTCCCTATGAGCTCTAATAGTCCTATGTCATCTTCCATTAGCTCTTAAGTAGATAAGGAAAGGTGTGGTAGAATGACAAGATCTAATATCTATTATCTTTTTATTATTCATGCTGGGAAATGTTTCAGCAAATGTTCTCTTGTTGCCATCTTTTAGAACTGACATCTACAGACTTCGGTACCCTACCTACATCTAAGTGTGTACACACAAGTATACACATGCATTCAGAGCAGACATTTCTGGAGGTTTTTGCAAAGAAATGGACATTTTCCACGAGGCTGATTTTATTCCACTGAAATATGGATGGGCTTAAAACTCTCTCTTAATCCTCTCCTGCTGTGAACGACTTAAATCACTTTGTCATTTGCGTACGCAGATTTTGGTAGCAAGGTAACTTTTCTTCCAAAAGCCTTTATTTAATATTTTCCTCCTCGTTGATTAAAAAGCTGCAGAATTGTTAATTTATAAAACCAGCCAACTGAAACCAAATGTCTTTGCCTTCTACCAAAATTAGAAAGTACTTAACATAGGCAGCTTGATGTTGGGCAAGGGTTACTCTGGGTCTTTTTTTCTCGTAAAACTACAAATGAAATGAAGATAGAGTTAAATAAATATTTCGGGCGAGTTACTTCCAGAGCTCATGTGGCTAACGTCATCCACCCTATCAAGAAACAATTCCTGGTGCATAGGATTGTGGGAAGGAGTGTACAGGGATGGGCGAATGAGCCAACTTGGAGATAGCCAGGATTCTCACAACATCGCCTCATCATTTGTTTCATCCCTGATTCCCTTTTACGTTTGTCCTCACTGCTTGCTTTGTGTCAGTGGGAAACTTTCCCAAATGGAACAGTGATAGAAGAGGAGATTTGTGCCAGTTTCCCTAAATTTCATAGAATCATAGAATAGTAGAGTTGGAAGGGGCCTATAAGGCCATCGAGTCCAACCCCCTGCTCAATGCAGGCATCCACCCTAAAGCCTACTTGACAGATGTTTGTCCAGCTGCCTCTTGAAGGCCTCTAGTGTGGGAGAGCCCACAACCTCCCTAGGTAACTGGTTCCATTGTCGTACTGCTCTAACAGTCAGGAAGATTTTCCTGATGTCCAGCTGGAATCTGGCTTCCTGTAACTTGAGCCCGTTATTCCGTGTCCTGCACTCTGGGAGGATCGAGAAGAGATCCTGGCCCTCCCCTGTGTGACAACCTTTTAACTATTTGAAGAGTGCTATCATGTCTCCCCTCAATCTTCTCTTCTCCAGGCTAAACATGCCCAGTTCTTTCAGTCGCTCTTCATAGGGCTTTGTTTCCAGACCCCTGATCATCCTGTTTGCCCTCCTCTGAACACGCTCCAGCTTGTCTGCATCCTTCTTGAATTGTGGAGCCCAGAACTGGACGCAGTACTCTAGATGAGGCCTAACCAGGGCCGTATAGAGTGGAACCAGTACCTCACATGATTCAGAAGCTGTACTTCTATTAATGCATCCTAAAATAGCATTTCCACCAATGTGTGCAAATTTCTTCCGTTTTGCCCAACTTTCCTAACTTGTGCAACTTTCCAACATTGATTTGAAAGCGTGGCTCATTCAATCCGCAGAGGAAATTTGTACAAATTGGTGGTGGTGGGGGAATGCGAATCAAACTTGGAATTGGGAATGAGATCAACGCGAGCATGTGCTCAATAATTTGCAAATATTTTTTGGTGGACCTGTTCTCTCATTCAGAGATTTGAGTGGGACAGGTTCAGGTATTCTCTGAGTAAAAATGATGTTCTTATACATCCCTAGAAGTAGACATCTTGGAATAGAAATGGCCATAACTGTGTGCATCAGTCACTTCTCTGAAGCCTGCATCCTAGGTGTCAAAGTCCTTGTGACTTAAGACTTTGGACCTTGAAGGTCTGAGATATGGTTATTATAGCTTGGTGAGCTATATATCCCATATTTTCAGTTCCATTAGGGAGCTGCCTGGGTGGATTAGCTGGGGTCGCTTAGTCTGCTTTAGCTCTTTCCACCTGGGTACCTAGCTCCATCACCCACAAAGATGGAGGCCTTGTGGGTGAGTGGTTCCCAAGTCTCTCATCAGCTTTTGATACTGTCATCCATGGTATCCTCCTGGATCAACTCCATCGGATGGGTATCGGAGGCACTGTGCTACAGTGGTTCCAGTTCTACCTACGAGGTCGTTTTCAGAGAGTAACATTGGGTGACCATTCCTTGGCTCCTTTGCAATTGAGGTGCCCAGGGCACCATCCTGTCCCCAATGTTATTTAACATCTATATGAAGCCATTGGGAGCGTTCATTAGGGGATTTGGAGCTAAATGCCATCAATATGCTGATGACATGCAGCTCTATCTCCCTGTGACATGTGAGTCAGGTGAGGCTGTGCAGGTCCTGGACCAGTGCCTAGACTCAGTAATGGGCTGGATGAGGGCCAATAAACTGAAACTGAATCCTGGCAAGATCGAAGCCTATGCGGCAGGGTTTTGCTATTTTATTGTTTTACTCTGTACAGCACCATGTACACTGATGGTGCTATATAAATAAATAATAATAATAATAATGGAAGCCTTGTGGGTGAGTGATTCCTGAGTCCGGGAGAAAGGCTCATTGCCTGTTCTGGCTGGGCTAATAGAAAGAGAGGTAGACTCTAGTGTTGAAGAGTGGAAAAGTTTTTAATCTCTTTACACTAATGTCTGTACCATCTAAAAATATTTTTTGTAAAAAAAACTATTTGAAAAAGGAGCTCGACATTTCGGATCTGGCGATCCTTCATAGAATCATAGAATCATAGAACAGCAGAGTTGGAGGGGGCCTACAAGGCCATCGAGTCCAACCCCCTGCTCAATGCAGGAATCCACCCTAAAGCATCCCTGACAGGTGGTTGTCCAGCTGCCTCTTGAAGGCCTCTAGTGTGGGAGAGCCCACAACCTCCCTAGGTAACTGATTCCATTGTCTTACTGCTCTAACAGTCAAGAAGTTTTTCCTGATGTCCAGCCGGAATCTGGCTTCCTGTAACTTGAGCCCGTTATTCCGTGTCCTGCACCCTGGGAGGATCGAGAAGAGATGCTGGCCCGATTAGACAGAATAACATGAAAAAAACAAAGAATTAAAATGGAGCAGTTCTTCATGTTTTTGTCGCCTGTTGTCTCTGCAGCAAATGTTTCTCGGTTAGTCACATTCCCTCTGAAAGTTCAGGTTTGTTGTTTGGGGATATTCCTAGATCCATCATTGTCACTAGAGGCTCAAGTGGCTGCCATGGCTTGGAGTGTCTCTTACCAGCTTTGCCTGGTTCACCAGCTATGGCCTCTCCTGGACAGGGACAGCTTGGCCAAGGTGGTACTGGCATTGGTAACCTCAAGACTGGATTACTGCAATGTGCTCTATGTGGGGCTGCCCTTAAAGCTGCTCCAGAAGCTGGAGCTAGTGCAGAACGCTGCAGCTCGGCTGTTGTCTGGAGCTGCCCCTTTCCCGCATGTAACTCCTCTGCTGAGGGAACTGCACTGGCTGCCTATTTGCTACTGGGCCAGGTTGAAGGTTCTTGTACTAGTGTACAAAGCCCTGAACAACCACCACCACATCATCATCATCATCATCATCATCATCATCATTTTATTTGTTATCCGCCTCTCCCTCTGGATCGAGGCGGGGTACAACACAAATTCAAACACCATAAAATACATATAACTCATTAAAACATTTAAAACTAATACATTATTTAAAGCAGCACATTATTAAAAAGGGCATCTTAAAATTCAACTGGGTAGGCCTGCCGGAAGGGATCAGTCTTTATGGCTTTCTTAAATTCTGGAAGACTGTTAAGTTGACGGCAAGGGTACTGTCACCCCTACCAACCTGCCCGGTCACTGAGGTCATCCAAAGGCAGGCTCCCGGTGGTTCCACAGAGACCTATTGTGCAGTTGGAGTCCACCATGGGAAGGGCCTTCAGTGTGGTGGCCCCCCTCCTATGGAATTCCCTTGCTCTGGAGGTCAGGCAGACACCAACTTCGTATTCTTTAACGTCCACCTGTGAGGTTCTTTGCACTTTTTTTAAAAAAATGTACTTTTAATGTGTTTTTACTCAATTTTTATTCTATTTTAGTTTGTCCATTGCTCCGAAATTTTGAAAGGGGAGCGGTATATAAACATTGTAAATAAATAAATAAATAAATTTCTGAAAGGTTATTTCATCAGTGCCCTCTAAGATCTAAAACATGAGCAGAATGAGGACGGACTTGTGAACACGTGCGATGTTTGCTTTGTTCTTTTCGCACAGCCGTTTATTAGCAAGTCTGCTAAATAAGGAAACAAAGAAGAATGAAAACAAGTTAATTAAAAAAAATACATAATGTCAGGCAAGGTCTGATTAAACCTTGATTACAAGGTGGGAAATGTATTTATATTTCCGCTGCTTTTGCAATCATAAATCATTGCTTGCTGATGCCCAGAATTGCTTTCCAAAAAGGTCAGGTTAGTTCCTCCTTCAGGTCAGGAAGTTCCGCCCCCCCACCCCCCTCTTTGCTCAACCCTGGCTAGAAAGAAAGTGTGGTCACTGGGTGTGCTGTTGAGAATGAGAAGAGGTCTCCAACATTTTTTTTTTTTAACAGCTTACTGAATCAATTAGAGCTTTTTGTTCAATGTGCTTCCTGTTCACTATTTTAGTAGTTTTTACAACATCCCTGTAAGGTAATCCTCTGTCGCTGATGTTCTTTTTGTTGTTGCTGCTGTTAATTCCATACTAGTGTGAAGGAAAGTTAAAAGAGATGACAACTCGACTTGCATTTTGTCTGCACAGTATTGTGCTTCTTTTGTACTAGAATTGTAGTAGAGTTGGAAGGGGTCTATAAGGCCATCCAGTCCAATCCCCTGCTCAGTGCAGGAGTCCACCTTAAAGCATCCCTGACAGATGGCTGTCCAGCTGCCTCTTGAAGGCCTCTAGGGTGGGAGAGCCCACGGCCTCCCTAGGTCATTGGTTCCATTGTTGTACTGCTCTAACAGTCAGGAAGTTTTTCCTGCTGTCCAGCCGGAATCTGACTTCTTGTAACTTCAGCCCTTTCTTCCATGTCCTGCACTCTGGGATGATCAAGAAGATATCCTGGCCCTCCTCTGCGTGACAACCTTTCAAGTATTTGACGAGGGCTGTCATGTCTCCCTTGTATGCAGGAATCCACCTTAAAGCATCACTGACAGATGGCTGTCCAGCTGCCTCTTGAAGGCTTCTAGTGAGGGAAAGCCCACAACCACCCTAGGGAACTGGTTCCATTTTGGTACTGCTAAAACTATCACGAAGTTTTTCTTGCTGTCCAGCCGGAATCTAGCTTCCTGTCGCTTGAGCCCATGATTCCGTGTCCTGCACTCTGGGCTGATCGTGAAGAGATCCTGACCCTCCTCTGTGTGACAACCTTTCAAGTATTTGAAGAGGGCTCTCATGTCTCCCTTCAACCTTCTCTTCTCCAATCTTCTCTTAGTAGCCCCTTAGCTTTTGTGTTGCACTATAGAAAAGAAACTACCTTTTGATATGGAATGATGGGCAGACAATGGGTAAAACAAGGAAGGGAGCACACCTTGTCTCTTCATAAGCATTTGAGGGTGCATATGCATATGAACGAGTGCAAATGCATGTTTTTTTCAGTGCCAGATGAAGACCTTTTTTCCCCAGGCATTTTTGTCTTTAAGTTTCTGCTGTTTTAAATTCGTTACTGTATTTTAAATCCTTGCCCTGCTGCTAGGTTTTATTCGGGGTTTTTTATTTTTATTTTACACGGTTAGTTTTAAATGCTTAAACTCTTATATTGTATTTCATTGTGTTGTATTTTATGGTTTTAATTGTGAACCTCCCAGAGAGCTTCAGCTATGGCGTGCTAGAGAAATGTAATACATAAATGAATAAATAAAATGAAATAACGTGTAGGTGGGTGAGTTGCTGTCGGGACAAGCCGGTGCCTGGAGTGTGAACTAGATGAGATGTCCTCGTGGGCGAAGGAGTCGAGCTTCAACAGTAGCTCCAGCAAAATCTGAGGGATAGACAAACCCCACCCCACCCCACCCAGAGAAGTTACTCCATTTTGAGTGATTACATGTGCCCCTGACTGGACACATAGCCCAGCTCCGGACCATCCGCTGTCATTCCCAGGACCCCAGGAGGACAGATGACAACAGTTCTGTACTGAAGACCAAACCAAGAGTTGGCCGTACCCGTTGGCCAACCCAAGGCCTCTGCCCTTTCCTTGGCTGGACATATCTCCTGCTGTTTTAGCTCTCAGCGTCTAGGAGTTGACAGTGGGCACCATCGGACTAGTGTTTTATTGCACACTCATTGCTAGGCACTCATGGAATTTCAGGGATCCCTCCCATGGTCGTCTGCGTCCCACGTGCGTCCCACCCCTTCTAGCCTTTTTCATGTAACAAAATAACACCCCAGTAAGTCTATCTCCTGTGTGCAGGAGAAGCAGCATGATCAAAACGGCCCACAGAATGGGCCATGCACAGTTTGTTTACTTCCTCTTTTGAAAGAGGGAGTAATGAGGGACAAATACATGGGCGGAGAAGCCACGGTAAGGGAACGTGATTTCCTCCCGTGTGATGACACTCAGTGTCTTCTTCTACCATGTTGAGCAACTGGTGAGGATCTGAGCCAAACCGCTCCGGGTTGCTGGATATCTGATAGTAGCATGGGCAACATCTGTCCCGCATTTCAAAGGCTCAGTCTCTCGTTTCCTGATTCTGGTTGTCCTCCCTTGAGTGGACAAACAGACTCTGCCTGTTGGCCTCTTCTTCTCCTTACCCGTTCCAAAACATCCCAGGCTATTGCTTCCCCCAGATTTTTAATGGGTTCTGCTTCACCAGGACTGGGCACATTCTGTTAAGGCAGGGCGGTTGTCGTACATTAGGCAGTGCAGAGATGGAGAAGCCAGGAATTAGGAAGAGTCAGTACCCATAACATGATCTGAAGGTGGTCCAAAGGTCAAAACACAGTGGGGAAGGTGGGTACAGTGAAGAGCTATGTAGTCATGGGACACACAAGACCGACATCTGAGAGCTGGTGCAGACTTTATTCCAGCACTCTGTGCCTCAAACTGCACCTTGGCAGACCATCAGTCTCATCTGAGGAATGGTCTTTTTGTGAGGGCGTCTTACTCACAAGTATCCTTTTACTCATGACGAGTGCTTATTCCTCCAGTAGGCATTTCTGCACCTGGTGGCTGACGGAGCCTGTACCTTTCGGGTGCCTGTGCTTTCTATGATAAAGAGGCTGTGTGGCCTCCTGAATCAGAGAGGGGTCTATCCTCACCTTGAGGGGTAGGGTGGATGGCCATCTCCCCTGAGGGCCCAGGATCCCCCTGATCTGCCTCAGGGTCCCTTGACACAAGCTACTCCTCTACAGTGTTTGGCTTTAGTAGTTCCAGGTCAACCTCCGAAGTTGATACCTCCAGAGGGGGCACGGAGCCAGTGATGGGGCCCATTGGGACATGTGTATGGCCTAGAAATGCCCCCAGAACCCTTTGCAGACGGCAGGCGAAGAACACGGTTCCCTCAGCTGATGTGGAAAAGAGTTCCCTGACAGTAGAAAACGTGAATGTAGCTGCTAAAGACGCTCAAAACAGGGGCTTTGTGCTTTTGCCAAAGCTGGGTAAGGCGTTGGGAGAAGGATAACATTTGCCCAACCTGAAAGAGAACGTGGGGACTGTTGACATCCGACAAGGCGTTCAGGTGTCTGTTCCTCCTCGGCAGTAGCTCACGTTAATGGCTGTTTTATCCAGCAGCTGTCATAATGAAGGATTTTGCCATCGCTTCCCACTCTCTGTTTATGCGGAAATAATTCCCCTTTCTGTCAAAATGGTTCCTGTACGGATGAAGGTTGCCACTTATCCCCCGTTCCCTCACCCCATCGATCCTCCTGTGCCTTTCACAGTGGCATGACGGGCCAACGTTCAACAGGCACTGCCATGACACAGGCTCTGAACAACAGACCCAGCTGCGGCTACTCCCTGCTCAAGCCAAGCACCACCGCTTGATACGCCTGAGGCCAGGGATAAACCCCACCTTCCTCCAAACTATGTGGAGAAAGGGGTTAAAATGGATTTCAATATATAAAATAAAACACTGTGAGTTATATGTGCTGAGGTGAATGATTGTCAGAGCGGGTGCTAAATGTGTAAACTTCAGAGGATAAATGCCAAACAGACACGTGGGATTTTTGTGGTAGTTAAAAACAAAATAATTAAAATTTATTTTTAAAAGCTCACAAGTTTTGTTTCAAATAAAACATTTGAAACCTTTCATCCAATCCTTTCACTCATTCACATACACGCTTTCCTTTCTCTCACACAATCACTCTTGAGCTTTCTTTATTATCTGTATTTATTTATTTATTTATTTATTACATTTTTATACCGCCCAATAGCCGAAGCTCTCTGGGCGGTTGATTAATATACATCAACTATGTGCACACCACACTCCAAAGACACCACTCTCTACCCTGAACCTCAAATTTCCCAGAACTTAAGTACTCTAAACACAGAGAGCACTAAAGACTCTAAGAGGACCTAAAAAGTCTCCCGCAATCCCCTCCGTCATTCCCTTATATATCACTCCTCCCCCCTCCCCAGACATCCTAACTCCGCCCACTCAGGCCAACATTCTAAAAACCACAGACTTACAAACTCCAGACATACATTTGGGAACTGACTTGTGGGGTGTAACGCCACAGGCACCACTTTACCCATCTATCTGCAGGGAGCAGCCGTGTCTTCCCCCGTTTCTGCCTGCCTGGTAGGTGGGTCGCCATTTCTTTTGATAGAATGGGGCCAAAGAGGAGATGGCCATGTGACGATGACTTCACTGTTGGTTTGGCACACTCACACGTGGACCCTTATTGATAGTTTTAAACTGGGGGGGGGAATTTGCAGATGACACCAAATTGGGTGGGATAGCGAATACCCTGGAAGACAGAAACAAACTTCAAAGTGGAGTTTTCAGCCCAGCTGGAGTGCTGGGCTGAAAACAACAGAATGAAATTGAATAGGGATAAATGCCAAGTTCTACATTTAGGGAATAGAAACCAAATGCACAGTTACAAGATGGAGGATACTTGGCTCAGCAATACTACAAAAGAGAAGGATGTCGGAATTGTTATAGATCGCAAGCTGAATATGAGCCAACAGTGCAATATGGCTGCAAGAAAGACAAATGCTATTTTGGGCTGCGTTAATAGAAGTATAGCTTCCAAATCACGTGAGGTACTGGTTCTTCTCTATTCGGCCCTGGTTAGGCCTCATCTAGAGTATTGCGTCCAGTTCTGGGCTCCACAGTTCAAGAAGGATGCAGACAAGCTGGAGCGTGTTCAGAGAAGGGCAACCAGGATGATCAGAGGTCTGGAAACAAAGCCCTATGAAGAGAGACTGAAAGAACTGGGCATGTTTAGCCTGGAGAAGAGAAGGCTGAGGGGAGAGATGATAGCACTCTTCAAATACTTAAAAGGTTGTCACAGAGAGGAGGGCCAGGATCTCTTCTCGATCCTCCCAGAGTGCAGGACACGGAATAACGGGCTCAAGTTACAGGAAGCCAGATTCTGGCTGGACATCAGGAAAAACTTTGTGACTGTTAGAGCAGTACAACAATGGAATCAGTTACCTAGGGAGGTGGTGGGCTCTCCCACCCTAGAGGCCTTCAAGAGGCAGCTGGACAACCATCTGTCAGGGATGCTTTAGGGTGGATTCCTGCATTGAGTAGGGGGTTGGACTCGATGGCCTTGTAGGCCCCTTCCAACTCTGCTATTCTATGATTCTATGATTTTATGAAACTGCTCTTTGAAGCACTGCCTGGTATGCCTGGCCGGTTTTTGCATCCCCCACGACCCCACAGCACGGCATTTGCCAGGGTGGCAGCAAAACCTCAGCAATTTTATTTGAAAACACAGCACGCGGGGGGCACCTGCCTTGTTTGGAAACAGAGTCATTCTCCCAGAAGCCTCCTGGGGACGGGATTTTGCTGCCAACCTTGTTGCCCAGCAAAATAACTGCTTCCAGGCTGCTGCTACATTTCCAGTTTTGGAGGAAAATTGGGTGTTGGGTGGCGGGAGGCTGGGGTCTGGCCCCTAGTGAGTTAGGGGGAGGGGCAAGGTGTCCCCTGACCGCAGGAGTTGTACATCCCCTGGAGTACATATTGGAACAGCCTCCTTGCAACTTGGTGCACTCCAGATGTTTTTGACTTCAGCTCCCATCAGCCTTGTCCAGCATGGCCGGTGGCCTTGAATGCTGGGAGTTGTAGTCCGAAACGTCTAAGGGGCATCAGGTGTGGAAAAGCTGCATTAGAACACATGTCGGTAGCCCGATTTGGGCATTTCAAAGAACATGTGTGGGGATTGATGGTTGAGGGGTGAATGCACCGACACTCTCCCATTGTCCTCATCCCTGTGAGCTCCACCCCCATCTTTTCCGTGTTTTGTCAGAAAGGTCTGAAGAGGCATTTAGCTCAACCTCATACCTCCTCCAGACTTTCTTCACACATGCTGTCGTGGTTCCAAGCCCTCCCGCTGGAAGGAAAGGAACCTCTCGTGCAAGCACTGTGTCATTACTGACTCTTGGAGGGACGACAGCTTTCGCTGACATTTTCTTGGCAGGCCTTATAGCGGGGTGGTTTGCCGTTGCCTTCCCCAGCTGTTATTCCCTTTCCTCCAACTAACTGGGTACTCATTTTACCGACCTCGGGAGGATGGAAGGCTGAGTCAACCCGAGCCGGCTGCCTGAAACCAGCTTCCACTGGGATCGAACTCAAGCCGTGGGGAGAGTTTCAGCTGCAGAAACTGCTGCTTTACCACTCTGCGCCACACGAGGCTCTTACCTCCCGCTGGAGCGTGAAGCAATAAAGAGGCCTCCCAAGAAGTCCTCAAAGCTTTATTCAGTAAATAAACATCTGTTTGCACCTCAAGAGAGTTTCAACCCAGGAACCTTCCTCTAGGATAACACTTGACTAAACCAAGCGAGACCATTGCCCTTTCAACAAAGGCGGTGGTCTTTCCCCTGAGTCCCTTTCACTTCAAGGAGGATTTCTTTGAAGAAGCCTTTGGCGAGAGGCTAGCTGAACTGACCACCTCTCACCTACCTTTAGCTCTGCCCGTTTGAACCTACGGCGTACTCTGGGATCGGTCAACTCTGAAGTCTCCCCCCCCCCCCCGCCCCAGGGGATTCCTGAGTTCCCACAGACTGTGTGTTGTTAATGTTCTCACTGATAATGTCCAGTGAAGATTCATCCCTGGCGGATGAAGAGCCTGAGAGAATCACCTCCCCCATTTCCGGTGTAAGGTGGGACGTTTCTAGTCCTGTTTCTTCAGCTTCAGGATCTGATTCTGATTGATAGCCTGAAACTCCTTCCCCCATGCCAAGGGGAACAGGCCTGGTCATGATACATACATTTTTTTAATGTACTGGATAAGATCATTGATTCATTAATCCCAACTTCCTGCTTCCCACAGTACCTTGCAGAAAGTCCGGAAGTGGTGCATCGAGGGAATATCCCTCTTCCACACCTGCCCCCAGGCAACTGCTATTCAAGGGGTGGGGGGATATTCTCTCGGAATCTATGCATTCCAGATAGTTACCTTTGCTCATAGCCACTGTCGGATCTATTTTTCATAAATTTGCCTAATTCCCTTATAAAGCCACCTAAACTAGGGGCTGTCAGCGCACTCAGCGACCATGAAATTCCAGATATTAGTTGTCTGTTGTGTGCAAAGGTACTCTCGTTTGAGTGCTCCTGGGTTCTACTTTTATGAAGGAGGGAGGTGTGAACATGGAAATAACTGACAATTACAACAATGCTTTCAACTGTTTAATGAATCCCTTAGGTAGATGAGCAATACAGGGATTGCGGGGAGAATTCAGAGCCTGGCAAATGAGGTGTGAAACCGTAGGAAGGGAGAATTGCATTCTAAGCCCTGAAGGGGCAGGCATGGTAACTGTACAGAGCCGAGAATGATGTGAGCACCCAGCCACATGGCGAGGAATTTCAACATGGCCTCACGAAGTCAGGTAATCTGGATGAGATCAAAAACGGCTTTGCCAGATTCTAGGATAGCAGAGAAAAGGTGGGCTGTGATGGCCTCACAGTGAACCTGCACCTGGGTAACACAGCTGCGACGGCACTGACCTCACACAGAAGGCCTTCTCAAGCCAAGCGCTACCTCTCGAAAAGCCTCAGGAAAGGGTAAAACCAACACAACCTCTCCCCTATATGTGAGGGAACAAGGTAAAGGGTTTTGGGAAATAGGTTCTATCACTGAGGTACTGAACGGCAGGTGTACTGTTAGATGTTTTTACGCTGGGTACTATAGCAGGTAATAAATCCGATCTGATGCGTAGTTTGTGGTAACAAAACACAAAGTAAAGTTTATTGAAATTTAACAAATCTGCATATTTTTATATTCAAAACAACAATCCCAAGTTCCTTAAAATTCTATCTTTTCTCACTCCAAACACTCTCACGAAGCACAACCCCAGACTTCAAACCAAACAAACTTAACTACCGTATTTGAAAACGGTCCGGAAACTTCAACTGGTACAAAACAGGGCAGCCCGTTTACTAACAGGGACTGGCCGACGAGACCACATCACGCCAGTCCTTTTCCAGCTTCATTGGCTGCCAGTCCAGGTCCGGGCCCGATTCAAAGTGCTGGTATTGACATTTAAAGCCCTAAACGGCTTTGGGCCAGGCTATCTGAAGGAACGCCTCCTCCCGTATGTACCTGCCTGGACACTAAGGTCATCCTCAGGGGTCCTTCTCTGTGGGCGGTATAAAAATGTAATAAATAAATAAATAAATAAATAATAAAAAATACCAGGAAGAGGGCCTTCTCTGCTGTGGCACCCCAGCTGTGGAATGAGCTCCCTAATGAGGTTTGCTTGGCACCTACATTATATGCTTTTAGACGCCACGTGAAGACCTTTTTATTCTCCCAGCATTTTAACAGTCTATAAATACATTTTAAATTGGTGTTTTCAATTTGTAATTTTGCATTGCTGCTGTTTTTATCTGGTTGAGCTTTTATATTGTATTTTATATTATGATTTTACACTGTTGTTTTATACTTTGATTGTTTTTAATTTTTGTGAACTGCCCAGAGAGCTTCAGCTATTGGGCGGTATAGAAATGTAATAAATAAATAAATAAAATAAATAAATATTTCTTCGATTGTAAGATGCCATCGATTGTAAGATGCACACTAATTTCAGTACCACCAACAGAAAGAAAAGCTTTGATTCTAAGAACAATAATTGCACCCGCGATTCTAAGACGCACCCCGTTTTTAGAGATGTTTATATGGCATCTATTCTGAATTGAACCGAATTTTCCAGCTCAAAGAACAGGGTCCCTCTAAGTTGTTATTGAACTGTAGGGCAGGATGGCAGAGAGGGCATTGAGTGTCAGAGACTGCAAACCTGATTTCAGCCTGCTTGAACAGATCAGTTCTTCATTAAATCACTCAGGAATCAGTAAATCACTCACGATGAACTTCCAAGTTAAGATTTTGGTGTGTGTGTGTGTGTGTGTGTTTTCTCCCCATGTTTTGAGATTTGCCTGCAAAACACTCGGAGCTGCCTGGATTCAGATGACTCAGAGCTCATCTACACCAAGTAGATATTCCACTATGAAAGTGGTATGAAAGTGGTATATAAAAGGCAGCATCCACACGACTGCTTTATAGTGGTATTGAAGTGCACTGACTGTTGGGACCCATTGACACAGGCCATATACCGCTTTCATACCACTTTCATAGTGTTATATCCTGCTTGGTGCAGATGTGTCATTGGGCCCCGAACAATTGTCATTGCACTTCAGTACCACTATAAAGCTGTGGTGTAGATCCTGCAGTGCACTTCAATATCACTATAAAGCAGCAGGGCGGCTCCTGCCTTTCATATACTGCTTCCATACCTTTTTCATCGTGGAATGTCCTGCTTGGTGTAGATGGAGCCCTCAGATTCTAAACTTGCAGGCAGGGGACACATGGAAATGAATGAAGGGACAATGGGCACTTGGAGGTACGGATGTGTGAATCAGCAAAATGTGAGCTCACCAAAGTCCTCCAAATTTCAACTCAAAGCTTGTTCTGACTCCAGTCCATAAGAGATTGTAAGCTCCTCCTCCTCCTCCTCCTCCTCCCCCTCCTTCTTTTCGCATGAAAATCTGTCTCTATTTTCATGCTTTTTTCTAAATGTATGTACCAGCTGTGCAGATTTTTTGAAATGTTTGCCTTCTTCTCATACTTGTGCACCGTTTTCATATGTAGACATTTGTTCATACATAGTTTTCAAATATACGCATAGAATCATAGAATCATAGAATAGCAGAGTAGGGTCATGGCCTGTTGGTAGAGCCCCTGCTTTGCATGTCATAGAATCATAGAACAGTAGAGTTGGAAGGGGCCTACAAGCCCATTGAGTCCAACCCCTTGCTCAATGCAGGACTCTATCTTAAAGCATCCCTGACAGATGGTAGTCCAGCTGCCTCTTGAAGGCCTCTAGTGTGGGAGAGCCCACAACCTCACCAGGCAACTGATTCCATTGTCGTACTGCTCTAACAGTCAGGAAGTTTTTCCTGCTGTCCAGCTGGAATCTCGCTTCCTTTAACTTGAGCCCGTTATTCCGTGTCCTGCACTACATTCGCATGCTGTCGAACATACCTTTTTTGAGGGGGAGGGGTCTATAAATCACATTGCAAGCTCAGAAATGTACAGACTTCCACTGCAGGTTGCTTTCGAGTCCATGTTTGGTGCAGACGGTGCAAACTGGGTAAAATCACGATAAAAAAATAAACTGAAATGAATTTCTCATACTTTCCTACTTGTAGGGCAAAGCTGCTGAGTTGGAAGGTGAAAAGGGTCATTAAGCCATCATGTGCCTGGTGATTTCTCCATGATCTCACCATCCCTGAAGTTTCCCCCACCCCTCCCAAAATTATGCCTGTTTCCTTGTTTACGGATATCCTGAGATGGTAAAAATAGTTACACATGTCTTGAGGGGCCTTTTTTCCCCAGTAGGGAATGGGCCTGTTCAGACAACACATTAAACCATGGTTAGGCCACTAACCCCTTTGCAGCTAATGATTAGTGAGCGTCTTTCAGCTATGATTATGTAGCCACCGTGGTTAGGAATGGTTCGCACGGCACATTGAGTCGTGGTTCGCACGACACAGAAGCCATAAGATTTAGCTCAAAATGCTAAATTAACCGCCATGACTTAAAATGTCATCTGAACAAGGTCTTTGTGGATTCCAATTTTGGTTCTTTATGGTTGGTTCCAATTTTGAAGCCTGACGAGGAAGCAAAAAAATGTTAAAAGTAGCCTGGGTGGCGGGGAGGGATTTTGCTGGAGGTAATAGGTGGGAAGGATAAGTTTTTTAAAAATATGCACCCAATACCCCCACATACACCGCCGTCCCAAGGATGGTGAAATTGCTGCCCCCCACCCCTGAAGGGCATGGACACACCCACACCCTGAACAGCTCCGTGTCTGTTTTGAAAACCGAAGGAGGCTGGAAGAAGCCAGGATTGTCATCCCCCCCCCCCCCCCGGTGGAGCTTGGAATCTTCCTGAGATGGTAGGAAAAATCGGGATAACCAAGGTCTCAGTTATCCTGTGGAAAGTCCCTGCCCATCTCTGGTTGCCTCCGGGATCCCCTGTACATCATATGGATGCACAGGGACGCTCCTGAGCTGATCCTGGGATAACTGCATGGTGTAGACATGTCTTAAAGTTGAGAATCCCAGAGGTAGCCTGTTCCCACAACATTTTCCACCCTACCACATCATGCCAGTCCTTTTACAACTCCATTGGCTGCCAGTCCAGGTCCAAGCCCCATTCAAAGTGCTGGTATTAACATTTAAAGCCCTAAACGGCTTGGGGCCAGGCTGTCTGAAGGAATGCCTCCTCCCATATGTACCTGCCCAGACGTTAAGGTCATCCTCAGGGGTCCTTCTCCGCGAGCCCCTGCCAAAGGAAGTGAGGCAGGTGGCTACCAGGAGGAGGGCCTTCTCTGCTGTGGCACCCCGGCTGTGGAATGAGCTCCCTAAGGAGGTTCGCCTGGCACCTACATGATATTCTTTCAGACGCCAAGTGAAGACCATTTTATTCTCCCCGTATTTTAACAGCCTATGAATTCAATTTTAACTTTGCTGTTTAAATTTGTATTTTTTTGCATTGCTGCTGTTTTTTTTATCTTGGTTGTGCTTTTATATTGTATTTTATATTCTGGTTTTATACTCTTTGTTTTATACTTTGAATGGTCTTAATTTTTGTGAACCACCCAGAGAGCTTCAGCTGTTGGGCGGTATAGAAATGCAATAAATGAATAAATAATTTGGGGCAGCCAATCAGAAGGTGAAGTCATTCGGGGTTCCCTTTCCTCTAAAGGCAGGTAACGCCTGTTGTCCTTATTTTTCGTTTTTGGCTAAATCTATCCATTTCTGTCCACATGCGCCACCACCCTCTTGGTCGCCCAGCCATCCCATCCCCTGCTCGGCCAGAGCCTTCTCTTTCTTCCATTCCTTGGATGGGACTGAGTTGCCGCATTCCAGATGCAGCCGTTTTGACTCGTTTCCCAGGTCGCGCTACCTTAGAATCATAGAATAGCAGAGTTGGGAGGCGCCTACAAGGCCATCGAGTCCAACCCCCTGCTCAATGCAGGAATCCACCCTAAAGCATCCCTGACAGGTGGTTGTCCAGCTGCCTCTTGAAGGCCCCTAGTGTAGGAGAGCCCACCACTTCCATAGGTAACTGATTCCATTGTCGTACTGCTCTAACAGTCAGGAAGTTTTTCCTGATGTCCAGCTGGAATCTGGCTTCCTTTAACTTGAGCCCGTTATTCCGTGTCCTGCACTCTGGGAGGATCGAGAAGAGATCCTGGCCCTCCTCTGTGTGACAACCTTTTAAGTCTTTGAAGAGTGCTATCATGTCTCCCCTCAATCTGCTCTTCTCCAGGCTAAACATGCCCAGTTCTTTCAGTCTCTCTTCATAGGGCTTTGTTTCTAGACCTCTGATCATCCTGGTTGCCCTCTTCTGAACACGCTCCAGCTTGTCTGCGTCCTTCTTGAATTGTGGAGCCCAGAACTGGACGCAGTACTCTAGATGAGGCCTAACCAGGGCTGAATAGAGAGGAACCAGTACCTCTCACTGCCCTAGCTATCATTCCCCGCTACCACGATATATTTGGTGCCGGTGAATTGCTGGTATTGGATACTGACCAAATAAGTAAAATATGTCCCTAGTTGAATTGCACACAAATTAATTATTGGGTCTGTCTTTGAGTGACACGTGAACGTTCTAAGTTGGGGTCAGAGTAGAAGTTACAGCCTGATGTATTAACATCTCTCTCTCTCTCTCTCTTTCTCTCTCTCTCTAGCTACACAGATCGATCCCAATGAACTGCAAGAACTTTTTCAGGATACGTCTGCCAGCGTCTTCCGAATTAATGCCAATGGTGCGTATGTCAAACATGGTGGATGTTAATGTGTTGAGTGCATTGTATATGTAAAGAAAGCAGGAAGGCCTTTTCCAACAGCAAAAGACCAATCCTAGTTCAACGCATGGATAGCATGTTCTTTTTAGACAAGGTATAATACACACACACACACACACACAGATTGTCCAACATATGCTGCATCAAAGAGGTGCAGATATGTTTCAGGCCTTGTTAAAATCATGGTCAGGATCTGGTTGGCCACCCCTGACCCTTGGAGCAGCTGGTCGGAGCTTGGGGTTGGCCTACCCGATACTTTTCTTGAGCAGAACCTCATCACAGCTCCAGCTTCCGAGATGTTCATTACGACCATAATTTCACCTACCTATTTAGCTGTCAGTTTAATTGTTTAGTTCATAGATGCCTGACAACATAAACATCTTAGAAATAAATGAACTAAGAACACTAATAAAAAAGTACAGTATATCGTAACTGAGGAACTAATTGCTGGTGAACGTACTGCAGGGAGCAATCTAACCCTGGCCAGATGGAGTGCTTGGATATGCAAATAGCCGTGTTTCTATAATTTCAGTTATTAATGACTGAAGGTGATAGTAGGCTACCACATGGAGTTCGAGTTTCTTGAGGTAAAGAACAGCAGAAATATTTGCATAGCAAAGATAATCCCACATTCTTTCAATGGTTCTGGAGAGGTCCCAGTTGCCATCTTGGAATGGTGTCACCAGCAATTGCTAAGACAGGCGGGCTCTCTCTTGAGTCTTTGCATCGCCTCCACAACATATGACTGTATGTTTGCAAAACCCACGTTTCTGAAATCCAGCCTGTGTCCAGAGGTGGACTCTCACTGGGTCTGTTCACACAACACGCTAACCCACACTCACTGGTTGAGTGTGGTTTTTTTGAACCATGGGTTGTTTATTGAACCGTGGGTTTGTGTGTTGTCTGAACTCAGCACATTTTCTGCAGGGTGGGTTGGCGTGTTGTCTGAATGCTGCCAGGGTGGCTTGTTAACCGTGTAGCATGGCTTGTTAACCACCCTGAAGAACCCAGCAACAAACCATGGCTTGTCAAGGTGGCTTCTTTGAGAAAATAAGCTACACTGCATGGTTAAGCCAGCCTCTGGTTCTGGGGCTCTGCTTTACCCCACGGAGGACTCTGATTCAGATAAACTGTGGTTTGCTCCACTTCAGGGGGAACCCCTCCACGCCCTCTTCTATGCCTTCCCGGCCTGCATATGTGTCACTCCACCCTGACTCCCCTGCGGCTTCTATCCATGAGCCACACAGGAGCTTGAGATTCCAGAAACACATACCAGTCTTTTAAGACCGGCTGGCAGAAATTCTTCTGGCTGGACTATTCTTCTACAATTCTTCTTCTAGAAGAATACTTCAGCCAGCACTTCATGCAGTGCCCTATCCAAGGTCCTGACGTGACCCAGAGAAGACAATGAGTGCCGTGTTGGAGTCCACTTCCCCTAGACCTCATGCCGGGTCAGGACAACTAGCTGACACATAGGGCCATTATAATTACCCCTCTCCCAATATACTGCCCTGCTTTTCTCTCCCAATTTTTCTGAGCTGCTGGAGATACATTCTCACCATTTGAGTGTGTTTGCCTCTATACATCATGTTCTTCTCTGAAATTGTGTTATGGCAATGTCTGTGTCGTGGCATGGGGCTCCTGTCTGAAGGTCTAATTGACCTTGACATATTTTTAGAAGCTGTCTTATTTCATCTCGAAATGGACAGTGTGCAGGGTTCAATGTCTCCTTGATTTGTGGCGGCCATGGACACAGACATGAACTATGAAGAAGCAATTCACTTATACAGGGAACCTCTAGAAAGGATTCTCTCCACTGATTTCTTTCTTTTAAAATCTCAGTATCTGGGATTTTCAAATACTGTCAGGATTTTGCATGTATCACACCCAGTTTATATGCTGTACATTGTTATATACCAAAACAACAACAACATTTGGACATATATAATACAGCTTCAAAAATATTTCACCGACAACTGGCCATCAAATTCAACGTCATCAAACAACCTGCACCTATACATACTCACTGAAACAAGCTTGGAAAATGCAGATCACAAAATGTACTGGAACAGAACACAGACAAGACAATCCCTTGCAAACATCCTGACATAATAGGTAATGACAAAAAGAAAAGAAAAAAACACTTACTTCATCGACAAAGCAATACCTAATGACAAAAATGTTACAGAAAAGAGAGAAAAATATACACTGCTAGCCATGGAAGTTAAAGAACGAAGACAACAGGAAAAGGTTACAATCATTCCGTTAGTCCCATTAGTCACTGGCATCACATCAATTATTATTTTTTTACAGAAAAACTTCACAAACTGAGGCCTTAGCTAGACCTAAGGTTTATCCTGGGGTCGTCCCTGTCTGCTCCCGGGGTATCCTGTGTGTCATTTACATGAACAGGGATGACCCCGGGACAATCCTGGGATAAACCTTAGGTCTAACTAAGGCCTGAGCCTACCAAAATACATCCACACCAACATCCAGAAAGCAGTCATACTTAAAACATGCTCAATAGAAAGGAAATTTCTGAATTAGTAAAAGACTTGGCAAAGCCCATCATGTCCATCGAGAAAAACTGCCATGAGTGAGAAAAGAGATGACAATGACGATCATAGAATCATAGAATAGCAGAGTTGGAAGGGGCCTACAAGGCCATCGAGTCCGATCCCCTGCTCAATGCAGGAATCCACCCTAAAGCATCCCTGACAGAGGGTTGTCCAGCTGCCTCTTGAAGGCTTCTAGTGTGGGAGAGCCCACAAACTCCCTAGGTAACTGATTCCATTGTCGTACTGCTCTAACAGTCAGGAAGTTTTTCCTGATGTCCAGCTGGAATCTGGCTTCCTTTAACTTGAGCCCGTTATTCTGTGTCCTGCACTCTGGGAGGATCGAGAAGAGATGATATCATGACAAAATAATAAAACTATAATGTATCTCCAAATATGAGTATACACATTCTCTCATGTATGCTATTTATGAAATCATGAAAGCAGAGTATACAGTTAATTTTAAGACTTGGCTGCCCTTTTCACATCATGTCACAACACAGCAGGTTTCAAATTCCATTCCTTCCAATATATTGCAGGGAAAATAAATAACAATTGGCTTGTAGATAATTCTAACTGTCCTGAGATATTTTGTAAACCTTGTCGCGAATTCTCCAGAGTGGTCATTGTAATGGTACTAGAAGTCATCTGTAGGCAGAGGGCAGCAAAAAAGCTAACTAGACATGGAACTCCAGCATGGTTAGAACTTTGGATGGGAAATTGTGAAATCTGAGCTGAAATCTCATGTCAACACTGAACTCATGCTTGTAGATGTAGGTGGTATAAGGAACAGCAATTGGTTCAGATGTTGGTGTAGGCAGTATAACAATAAAACTGAGCATTCATTCATTCATTTAAAGGATTTGTATCCCACCTTTTGATTTAAAAAGCCCTGGAAGCAGTTTACGAATGAATTGATTTAAAACACAATGAAAGCATCAATAAAAAACTTTAAATAATGCAGCAGAAAACAGCACAGTAAGAACTACAAAAGAGGGAAACAGGAGCTACGCAGCCAAATAAAAGGGATCATATCAGCTCCTAAAAGCACCAGAATAGAGGAATGTCTTCTCCTAGTGCTCATAAACAAATAAGAATGAAGGTTCAAGGTGAGGCTGTCTAGAAGAGAAAGTTCCACAGTTTGAACACCTCCAAAAAAGGACCATTTTCCATTTGCCAATCTTCAAACACAGATCTCATGGACCTCTTCTGGGCCTGTTCAAATATTAGGCAATTTTAGAATGAAACCCTATCTATAGTCAATTAAATGACAAGGTATCAGATTTTTTCCAGATCCCCAAACACTTGTACTTTGCTACGTAAAAGAAGAAATAGAATCAGGGGATCAGCAACTTCCGTTAAACATTCTAATAGCAGGAAGAATTTGCATTGCTCAAAACCAGAAATCAGAAGAACCTGATATGGGATATAGGAACTTGTTTTGTTCACAAACTTACCTTCATGCAAGAAGTCAATGTAATTCACAAACAAACTTCTTCACAGGACCATGGTCCTTCATTGATTTTGGGAATGAAAACTGTAATAACAATATTTAGCCATGTTTCCCGTTCCATGTTAAGTGTTTATAACTTCATTGTTTGTCATCATCATTAACAACAACAACAATAGAATGTGTCCCATTCTTTGTAAGCTAGTTACCTAAACTGAAAGGGCATGGACATATGCCTTCAGAGGAGGGCAACCAGGATGATCAGGGGTCTGGAAACAAAGCCCTATGAAGAGAGACTGAAAGAACTGGGCATGTTTAGCCTGGAGAAGAGAAGATTGAGGGGAGACATGAGAGCACTCTTCAAATACTTAAAAGGTTGTCACACAGAGGAGGGCCAGGATCTCTTCTCGATCCTCCCAGAGTGCAGGACACGGAATAATGGACTCAAGTTAAAGGAAGCCAGATTCCAGTTGGACATCAGGAAAAACTTCCTGACTGTTAGAGCAGTACGACAATGGAACCAGTGACCTGGGGAGGTTGTGGGCTCTCCCACACTAGAGGCCTTCAAGAGGCAGCTGGACAACCATCTGTCAGGGATGCTTTAGGGTGGATTCCTGCATTGAGCAGGGGGTTGGACTCGATGGCCTTACTCTGCTATTCTGTGATTCTGTGATTCTATGATTCTATGACTAATGGAATAGTTATGGCATTATTATTATTTTCATTTCTATACTACCCAAAGCTCTTTGGATGGGTTGGACTCGATGGCCTTATGGGCCCCTCCAACTCTACTATTCTATGATTCTATATAAAAAGGGTCCTCAAAATGATCACAGGTGATAGGTTCATATGGGAGAGGGCGTTTCTTTAGATATTCCAGGCCCAGGCATTGAGAATACTTAACTCAAATGTGATTTCTGTGTTAACCAAAGTAGAGATCCCTAGGTATATTATAATCTAAACTCTGTGAGTTCTTAGATGCTAGCTTCACTTTTGTCAAGCAGTTCTTTATTTCTGATGATGTAGGCAATGCATAATAATGAAGTGTCTTGATTAAAGGACACTCTTAAGGTACGTTTGAAGTCCATGTCTCCCCCCCCCCTTTGTCATCATCAGCATTCCCCCTTCCCAATCATCAGCACACCTGTGTCTAAAATGAAGGACTAATTCTGCTTATTCATATAAATTAAATGTGTGTGTGTGTGTGTGTGTGTGAGAGAGAGAGAGAGAGAGAGAGAGATTTTACTAATTATGAGGCACCATCCAGCTCACATTCAACTCTTGTTAGTCTCATTGATTTCTGTGGGGGAGCTGTGCACATACTTAAATATTTTCTTATAAAACAGTGGTGCCCTATGATGTCATTAATTTCCATTTACGATAAATTTACAATTGAAAGTGAAATGCAAAGTTAGTTTATCACATGGCTATAAATTAATCTGAAACGTGCTTAATCTCGATGCTTCCAGCACCATGTCTCCATGCTACCAATTTAGGAACAGCCTTGATGTGTAATATCCTTATTGTGGATTATAACGATAAAGGTTTGCTATGTCAGTACAGAGCTAAAATATTTGGTGTTTACTAGGAAGCGCCTTATTAACTCCTGTGAAAGCTAGAAAAGGGATTCGGTGATGGAAGAAAACTTCAGGATTTGGCAAGATTCATGGTTTTGTTTTGTTTTGTTGATCAGATGTAAGAGCTCTTCTAATGTAAGAGCCTCAATTCATGGGTGGGATTTTATAAGACTTCCTTATTTTTGCATTGTCTATTTTCCTGCAAAGAAAATCCATGCAAGCTGCAGTGGTGAGGTGTGGGATTTTGTTGAGGCATAACTTTTGGGACCAAAGCAGAAGTTGCAATTTGTGGCCCTCTGAATGTTTTGGCCTATAACTCCCATGATGCTTCACCATTGGCTATGGTGATTAAGGCTGGTGGGAGTTTTAGGTCAAACATCTGGAGGGCTGCAGATGCCCACCAGATGTTTTGTCCTGGACTAAGGATGGCATCTCCACTCTGCAGTGGATTTATTGACTGGGATTTTGCATTCTCCTGCCCGACAGCCTCGGTCACCCTATCTGCCAAATGGGAATATTCTTGCTACTGCAATTTCACCTGTGTTAACATTTGAAGCAAAAAGCAGAGGTTTGTCTCTGTATGTGTGCATGTGGAATTCCTTCTCGGATGAAGCATCTGGTGAAAGTTTATTCAATTTATTTATTTATTTATTGCATTTATATTCCACCTTTTTTCCTCCATGGAACCCAAGGTGGCATGCATAATCCTCCTCCTCCTCTCCATTTTGTTCTCACAACAACAGCCCTGTGAGGGAGGTTGGACTGAGTGTCTGTGACTGGCCCAAAGTCACCTAGTGGGTTTCCATGGGCTAGTGGGGACTAGAAGTCCAGAATCTCTTCTCGATCCTCCTAGAGTGCAGGACATGGAATAACGGGCTCAAATTAAAGGAAGCCAGATTCCAGCTGGACATCAGGAAAAACTTCCTGACTGTTAGAGCAGTACGACAATGGAATCAGTGACCTAGGGAGGTTGTGAGCTCTCCCACACTAGAGTAATTCAAGAGGCAGCTGGACCACCATCTGTCAGGGATGCTTTAGGGTGGATTCCTGCATTGAGCAGGGGGTTGGACTCAATGGCCTTGTAGGGCCCTTCCAACTCTGCTATACTATGATTCTATGACTCTAGAACCTGGATCTCCCGACTCCCAGTCCAATACTCTAGCCACTACACCACACTGATTGAGGAAAGCCTACTGAGTTTTTGATAAGATTATCTTAAATCAAAATGTGACCTCACATGTTTTAGCACTGATCATGGTCTTTGTCTTTAGGTTGATGCAAAGATATAATGGAATAGCACTTGCTAACTTAGTTGCTCCTGAACTCTGCCCTGTAAGATGTTCCAACAGTGTTTCTCTTCTTCTGACAGTGACATCTCTGGAAAGGAGCCTGAAGTCTCTGGGGACACCAAATGACACACCAGAACTGCGTGATGGATTGTGAGTCTCTTTCATGTGTCTGTGTTTGTCTGTTACCCTCTTTTCTTCCAACTTCCTCCCCTGTCCCTCATATGTATTTTTGCATTTGCTACCGTTTAATTCGGTTCTAAGCTGGTACTTTTTCCCAGCTTAAACTGGTACGTCAGCTGCAATTCTATCAAAAAATGAAGGATCTTGCCTCCTCAGTTATTCTTGCTCTGTTGACATCCAGGCTGGACTACCGTAGCACACTGTACTTGGAGCTGCCTTTGAAGACAGTTCAGAAACTTCAGCTTTTAAGGAGAAAATCGGATAATAAATCTCTTAAACTAGACTCCATGTGTACTAGTGACAGCCCCTTACATCCTGTCTACAGTATATCTGCCTTAGGTTCAGAGAGATGTGGTTGTCATGACAATGAGCTACACAGACATCAACATAACTTGGACAGAAAGTAATTTACACACAGACTTTTCATACTTAAAAAAGAAATAGAAGGAAAATAATCAGGGCAGTGTGTATTCAAGAACAGTTTAAAATGCTGGTTTTGACCCCAAGTTATTTGAAGGACCACCTTTGCCCTTATTGGGGCCATTATCATAGAATCATAGAATAGCAGAGTTGGAAGGGGCCTACAAGGCCATCGAGTCCAACCCCCGATTCTGTAGCCAACTGTGAATCCACCTAATAGTTGTTCCATCTAGCCCATTTTTAGCTAGTTTCTTAATCAGAATATCATGGGGCACTTTGTCGAAAGCTTTGCTGAAGTCAAGATATATGATGTCCGCAGCATTCCCACAGTCCACAAGGGAGGTTATCCTATCAAAAAATGAGATCAAATTAGTCTTACGAGACGCTCTTCTCACCTGGCTGCTGCCAAGGGCAGGAGGTCTTTTCAGTGGTGGCCCTACACCTCTTGAATCAGCTTCGATCAGGTGTACAATGGGTCAATTGTTTGCAATTTTACAGGTAGGCTTTGAAGACCCATCTGATTCGTCTTTGGGCTGCAGGTTTTATTGGTATCACTTCTTTCTATATTATTATTATTATTATTATTATTATTATTATTATTATTATTATTATATTATATTCGTTGGTTGTTGTTTTTCTATTGTATGTGTTTATAAGTAGCCAGCCTATTTAGGGCAGAGAAAAGAAAGGACTTCTTCACAAAGCACGTTGTTAAACAATTAGAGTTGCCTTCACAGCATGTGGTGAGGGCCATCAACCTAGGTGCCTTTTAAGGGAGATGTTACCATTTCATCCAAGATGAAAGCTGCTAGTTATGATGACTGTATGGCTCCAGGATCAGAAGTAGCGTGTGTCTGAATACCAGTCACTGCATTCCCAACAGTAGGAGTGGGCTATTGCCCTCATGCCTTTCTGGTGGGCTCCCCATAGTCATCAGGCTGGCCACTTGTAGGAGCCCTATCTAGACAGGGATAACCTAGCTTCAGTCGTCCATGCTCTGGTAACCTCCAAGTTAGATTATTGCAATGCCCTCTACATGGGGCAGCCTTTGAAGACGGTTTGGAAGCTGCAGCTCGTGCAAAATGCAGCGGCCAGATTGATTTCGGGAACCAGAAGGTTCGACCGTATAACACCTGCTCTGGTCCGCTTCCACTGGCTGCCTGTATGTTTCCGAGCCCAATTCAAGGTGCTGGTTTTGACCTATAAAGCCTTACACGGCTTGGGACCACAATACCTGACGGAACGCCTCTCCTGACGTGAATATACCCAGTTACTACGTTCAACATCTAAGGTTCTCCTCCGGGTACCTACTCCGAGAGAGGCTCGGAGTGTGGCAACGAGGGACAGGGCCTTTTCGATGGTGGCCCCCAGACTATGGAACGATCTCCCTGACGAGGCTCGCCCAGCGCCAACGCTGCTATCTTTCTGGCGCCAGGTTAAGACTTTCCTCTTTGCCCAGGCATATGGTGGCACATCTTAATCACCCACATGATTAGTTTTTTAACGGTTTTTAATACTTTATGTGTGTATGTTCTGTGTTTTAGAATTTTAAATTGTGTATACTCGTTTTTATCTTAATTTTAGAATTTCTGTAAACCACCCAGAGAGCCCTGGCTATGGGGGCGGTATATCAGTGCAATGAATAAATAAATAAATAAATAAACAAACAGAATAGTGGTCCACACTAGATAGGCCTTTGGTCCAGCCCAGCAGGGCTAGCTTTATACGCCTAGATACTGGGTAACATTGAAGCCTGGGAGTTTTCCAGTTCTTTGAGGAGTGAAAAATACTGCTGGGAAATTGTGACTTCCATTTCCTATTTAAGGAAAACCGTATTCGGTAAGCATGCAAGGTCGGACGCTGCCACAGAGCCACCACCAGGTACGGTAGTGTTGTTGGGCATTCCCAGGACCTAATAGGATGGAAATCCTCCACTCTCGAGTACTTCCTTCTCTTTTCTGAACTTCTACAGCCCTTGTTTCTCCCAAGCTGGTCACCTATTTCTCCTTGAGCACCCTCTGATTTAGAAGGTGTTTAGAGAATAATGGGAGAGCATTTGGTAGCTTGATAGCTTTTATTGTTTACATTTTTAAGTAGGGCTTTAATTGCACAGTAAAAGAGTCACGTGTTTTAAGACTGTGTGCAGCTCTGCTTCAAAGGACACAGTAATGCCAGTGTCAAAGAAGGAAAATGAATTGTGGGGGTGGGGTGGGGGATCTGTAAAAATAAATAAAAATGTTTAGGTCCTAAAGTCCTACTCAGTATGAGCAGGCTGAGGAATAGGGTGTTTGTTTGTTTGTTTTCTGTCTAAACATACATAGGATTGTGTCCTTAATGGGGGCGTCTGCATTATTGTTTGGGAAAGACAATTAAGTTCATTTTTGTAAAAACACGTGACCCAGTGCTGTTGGTGACTTCAAATAGAAGAAGAAATGAAAAGGTGTGTTACGTATTTTCTGACATACGTTGGCCACTAATTTCACTCCTGTGTTCACTACAGAGCCAGTGTGGCATCGTGGTGAGAATGTTGGACTGGGACGTGGTAGATCTAGGTTCCAGTCCCTGCTCAACGATGAAATTCACTGGGTGATGTTGGGGCAGTCCCTGTCGTGCCTAGGCCTGTTCACCTTAGGCTGGGGGGAAGGAGTTTCTGGCGATCAATCGGAATCAGGTTCTGAAGCAGAAGAGACAGCGCCAAAAATGTACCAGCCTACATGGGAGGTTGGCGAGGTAATTCTCACGGGCTCTTCACTAGCTGGGGATGAACTTTCACCAGACCTTATCACTAAAAACGTTAACAACACAGTCTGTGGGAAATCAGTATGGTTCAGAGGGGGAGGGCACATCAGGGCTGGCTGATCCTAGACACCACCGCAGATTGAAATGGGTGGAGCTAAAGGAAGGCGAGAGAAGTTTGGCCCTGCTAGCTTCTCGCCAAAGACTTCTTCAGAACCAGCCTCCTTGACGTTTAAGCGTTCTGGGAAAAGGCTTTCCCTTTTTTCTTGAAAGGACAACGGTCTCGCTTAGTTTGCATGGTTTTGCCTAGAAGAAAGTTCCTAGAGCAGAGCTTTCCAAACCGTGTGTCGTGACACATTAGTGTGTCAGCTGCAGGGTGTAGGTGTGTCGCGCGAATGGAACGAGAAGCCTCTGGGTCTACGTGAAATAAGCAATACCAACTTGCATGCATTTTTACGCAGCAAAGATGCCGATTAGTATGGTGCACTACCCTTATCGCTGGTGCGCTCCTGTGCACATGGCCCTTTTAAGATATAAAACAAAATGGCTGACGTGGCAGGGCTTTCCTTTACCCCGTCACATCGACGTGTGGATAGGAGCGACAGCCCGTGCTCCTTCTAGCGGGGGCTTGCCCCTCCACATGCCCAGATTTGTGAACTGCCCAGAGAGCTTCGGCTATTGGGCGGTATAAAAATGTAATAAATAAATAAATAAAATAAAAAAAAATTTAAGTTAGGTCTAGCAAGGCCCTTGGACAGCTTTTGGATTCACGTTTCAAAAATGCATCCAAACATAGATAAAAAAGCATTAAAAATTCTTCTGCAGTTTTCTACTACATACCTTGGTGAAGTATCCTTTTCAACAATGACAAACTTAAAGACACTGAATTGTAGAAGCTTAAAAATGCTTGATGACAAAATGCGAGTGTCTTTATTTAATATTCCACCAAATATTCAAAAGCTGTGTTCATCCCATCAACCTCATACATCTCATTAAAATGGTAAGTAGTTATTGGTGTTATTCATTTTTTAAAAAAATTCTTGCACAGATTTACATTATTGTTACTCATGACAACAATCTTGGAAATGTATGTTATTATCTTACAAATCATATATTTTTAATAAAATATAAATGAAAGGTTTTCATATGTTGTGTCCCCATACATTTCACAATTACAATTTATGTATGTGTCCGTATCTCTTATAAGGGGTTAGTTTAACCTCCGGTTTGCTAGTAAAACTGAATTGCTGTGTTGCGAAATGATGCATGTCTAAAAAGTGTGTCACCGACATGAAAAGTTTGGAAAGCTCTGTCCCAGAGGTTAGACTCTGTTCAGGTGGGAAGAGCTGTTTATTGCCTGAATAAAGCTTTGTGGATTATGTGGCAGGCCTCTTCATAGGGGCTCAGCTACACCAAGCAGGATATTGCACTATGAAAGCGGTATGAAAGCAGTATATAAAAGGCAGGAGCCACACTGCTGCTTTATAGCAGTATTGAAGTGCACTGACAACTGTTGGGGCCCATCGACACCTACCATATACCGCTTTCATGCTGCTTTCATACCACTATATCCTGCTTGGTGTGGCTCCTGCCTTTTATATACCACTTTCATACTGTTTTCATAGTGGAATATCCTGCTTGGTGTAGATGAGCCCATAGTCTCCCAATAAGGTGGGAGGCTTTGGGAAGCACGACAGTCACAGACTCTCAGCCCAACCCACCTCACTAGATTGTTTTAAGGATAAAAGGGAGAGGAAGACGGTTATGTAAGCTGCCTTTTATGGAATTCACTACCACAAGGTGTGGTGATGACCACCAAGTTGGATGGCTTTAAAAGAGGCTTTGATACATTCCTGGAGGAGAAGGCTACCAATAGCTACTAGCCCTGATGGCTATGAGCTACCTCCAGTATCTGAGACAGTAAGCCTGTGTGCACCCGTTGCTGGGGAACATGGGTGGGAGGGTGCTGTTGCACTCGTGTTGCATCTGTAGATTCCCCATCGACAGTTGTGTGAACAGAATGCTGGACTAGATGGACCCTTGGTCTGATCCATCGAGGTTCTTAGGTTCTCATCTACTGTACCTTTGAGCAGGTGCAGTTTTGCGTTTTAAGCTCTCTTAAATCATGGCACCGTCACGACTACAGGAATAATATGGAGCTCTGATAATATGGAGCTTCTGTGGCTCTGATGCTCTCACCACATTGACTTGGGAATAAGCCCCCTTTTGTTGGCTATGATGTATTTAAAGGAAAAATAATAAAATGAGCATCTGAGACCATCTGTGGCCAACGGGCCACTGCTGACAAAGGAAGGAAGGAAGGAAGGAAGGAAGGAAGGAAGGGGGTTGGATAAATTCCTGGAGGAGAAGGCTATCAATGGCTACTAGCCCTGATGGTTGTGTGCTATCTCCAGTATTTGAGGCAGTAAGCCCCTGTGCACCAGTTGCTGGGGAACATGGGTGGGAGGTTGCTATTGCACCATGTCCAGCTTTGTTGGTCCCTGGTCGACAGCTGGTTGGCCACTGTATGAACCGAGTGCTGGATTAGATGGAGCCTTGGTCTGATCCAGCATAGCATTTCTTATGTTCTTATGCCTTGGGTTCCTTACAAGAGATATACATGTAATAATCAACCAATCAAATAAAATCTCACTTCATCCCTGAACTACATGAATGGCCATAAGCAGCCCCACCCTATCTGTAAAAATGAGGATAATGATCCTGGCATACTTTACAGGATCGTTGTAGCAATTGGTGAAATACAGTCTATGAAATGTATTGAGCACCTGAATGAAAGTCTCTACTCAGTGATAGAGTGAACATAGCCTAACAAGCTAAAACTTAATCTGGGCAAGACAGAGGTGACTTTGGTCTGTAGGCAAGCTGATGGAGGGCTGAGCAGGTAGCCTCTTTTGGATGGAGTTACATTCTCAAACCCAAGAATTCTCCCACCCATGTTCCCCAGCACCAGTTGCTGGGGAACATGGGTGGGAGGGTGCTGCTGCATCATGTCCTGCCTTGTTGGTCCCTGGCCGATGACTGGTTGGCCGCCGTGTGAACAGAGTGCTGGACTAGATGGACCCTTGGTCTGATCCAGACTCAGGGCTCTTCATATGTTCTTATGTTCTTAATCTGGCTCACAGCTTTGGAGCTCTTCTGGACATGACTTTGCTCTGCGTGGTAAAGGATGATTTTTACAGCATAGTTGGGCTCACAAGCCACAGCCTTCCCTGGAAAAGGTGGGCCTCTTCATCAGGTCTAGGTTAGATTACGGTTTGGATGGCTTTAAAAGGCAGTTGGGTACTGTCCTGTCCCTCCCAAGCCCACATACTTTCGATGGGAGGCAAATGATGAGGCTTGCTAAGTAATCTACAAAGTCTTTATTAAGCAACAAACATCTCTTTAACCTGAATAGAGTCTACCTCTTTGAAACTAAGCAATTACTATGCAAACTAAGCAAGACAATTGTCCATTGAAGAAGAGAGAGAGGAGTTACTTCTCAAATGCTTGTAACTTCAAGGCGCCTGGTGCGGTGGTAGTTTCTGGTGCAATCTCTCCCGACTTTCTCACAGCTTCTTTACGCACTGTGCGTTTGAGCTTCTGGCGGATTCTAGCATCAGTTAGTGTTTCAGAATGCTCACCCCCGGAAGCTCCCTCGTTTCCCTCTGAGGGTGTAGGATTTGGCCTTGAGGAGATAAGCTCTGGAGTGGGCTGATTACCAGCTGAGGCCTCTCCCGTGAGAGCTTCCTCCCCCACGGGTATGGTCTGGCTGGTGTCTGGCGCTGCGTCTTCTAGTTCTGAATCTGATTCTGATTGATTACCTGAAACCCCTTCTCCCGAAACAGGGGCAGTAGGGTTAGACATGACAGATACATTCCTGGAGGCAAAGGCTATCAAGGGCTACTAGCCCTTATGGTTGTGTGCTATCTCCAGTATCAGAGGCACTAAGCCTACAGTATATGCACCACTTGGTGGCTAATATGGATGGGAGGGTGCTGTTGCATTGTGTCCTGCTTGTGGGTCCCTGGTCGACAGCTGGTTGGCCACTGTGTGAACAAAATACTGGAATAGATGGACCCTTGGTCTGATCCAGAAGGGCTCTTCCTATGTTCTTATGGTTACAGACTTTGTGTGAGGCTGCCTTTAAAAAGTGTTTGGAAAATTCACCTAGTTCAAAACTAAGGGTGTATGAATAATTTGTTTAGTTCATTTCTGATGAAGATTGACCCACTTCACACCATCCAGCGCAAACATGCACAGGGATGCAATCTGAAGTCAAAGTTCATACGTTTCCCAACTTGCAATGTCATTTGAGGCTTACACGCATTTGAAAAATGCGCACAAATGCACTTTAATCCATGGGAGAGGGATGCATACATTTGAAAGATGCACACAACTGATGTGTGCATTTGGAACAAATACGCAGGGAAATGCCCACAGATTTTCATGCAAAAAATAAATAAAAATCAAATAAAAATCAAAGCTTGCAAACTGATATGGACTCGAGTCAGAACAAGCTTCGAGGTGGAATTCAGCTTGCGTCCGGCTGCTTCACACATCTCTATTCAAAGCAAGCAGAGTTTTGACACCTTTATTGTGAAACCTTCCTTAACTCCTGGCCTGTTTCCAAGCCAAGGTTGAAGTGGCAGTTATTGTCTTTAAAGTCCTAAATCAAGTGTGGAAAGAAAGTAGACCTTCAGAATGGTTTGGACGTCCAACTCCCAACATTCCTGAACACCGGCCATGCTGGCAGGGGCTTCTGGGTGTTGAAGTCCAAAACATCTGGAGATCTACCTACTGGTCACCCCTGTCCTAAATGATATGGGCCTGAGATACCTAAAGGGCAGCCTTCTTTTACATGATCTTAGCTCATCTGCTCAGCCGTGCAGGCAGACTCTGTATCCAACCACTGGCAGAAATGCTGAGCAAAAGACATTGGGCTCTAATTGGGCTGTCCAGAAGCCCGTGCCGGTAGCGAATCTCCGGCCTGATGGTTCCAGGAGAGCTGACAGCTCTGGTCATGTTGGCAGCTCCATGGAATTTAAATCTCCCCTTTAATCGGTACACCATTCCCTTGGGGATAAACTTACAAAGTGTAGCAGGCAGAGCATTTAATTAAGATCTTCCAAGGCGATGACCCACATGCTTAGTAAAATATCTAATGAATAATTACCCACATAATTTGAATATTCATTTATTAAACTTATATACCACACAACTGGCAGGTGTCATTGGGGCAGTTTACAGTCATACATCAACAACAACTCCCGTAACTTCAGAACCAAAACAATAAATACAACAACGAAAATATCCATGTATTAAAACATGGAAAATGTTAAAGAGCCAAGAGTAAAGGTAATAATGAATACTTTCTAGAAGCGGAGGGGTTAATCTGATGTTTAAACATATACAGGGAGGGTGCCAGGCAGATCTCCCTGAGAAGGGCTTTGCACAGACAGGGGTCACTACAGAGAAGGCTCTGTTACTGGTAACCATTGGTTGTCCCATTGTATCTGGCAGCACCCAAGAAATTTTTCAGGGTAGACCACTGAGATTAATACAGAAATTCATAGAATCATAGAATCATAGAGTAGCAGAGTTGGAAGGGGCCTACAAGGCCATCGAGTCCAACCCCCTGCTCAAGGCAGGAATCCACCCTAAAGCATCCCTGACAGATGGTTGTCCAGCTGCCTCTTGAACGCCTCTAGTGTGGGAGAGCCCACATCCTCCCTAGGTAACTAATTCATAGAATCATAGAATAACAGAGTTGGAAGGGACCTACAAGGCCATCGAGTCCAACCCTCTGCTCAGTGCAGGAATCCACCCTAAAGCATCCCCGACAGATGGTTGTCCAGCTGCCTATCAAAATTTTGAATTGAGATGTAATAGGTTTTAGAACAAATTGCCATCTACTTCTGTTAAAATAATTTTAATAAATAAATAAATCACTGCAGTGCCCAAGGAATCCAATGAGTTCAATTGTCAAGTGCTGGCAGATATATAGAGATAGAAAGATAAAACATTTATGTCAGACAGAAGCTTTCAAGTGTCCACATTTCTAATGGAGGGTAGGATTTTAATACTATTTCTTTGGGTTTTGTTATTCTGCTTGTATAAGCTTTATGCGAGTGATTTCCATAAATATTTTGAAATGGTGTTTCATGTCTATTAATATGTTAAGCCCTTCAAAGTAATACCTTCCCAGTTTAACGTTAAAGCTGTTGGGATTAAGTATATCTAGTCACAGTGTGTTTATCAGGGCTGGTATCAGCTGCATGGAAGAGCTAATTCAGATGGCAGGGGTTGTGTGTGGGGATGGCTGAGAATGCAGCATTTGCAGTTGTCATCTGATCTACACAATGTGTTAAGTGGGACACTTGGGGCGAGGCAATGGCAATTTTGTACGTTGAATCCAGCTTTGCTAACACATTTTGCAAAACTGTAGAGTTGTATGCATTGATTTCATTTCCACCTTGCTTTTCCTCCGAGGAAGCCAGTGTCAGGTATAGGGTTCAGCAAGGCCTTGCAAGTTGTAGGTAGATTTAATTAGAATTCGGCTGGAATGTCAGAATCTGTGCAAACTTACCTTTGTCAGGATTCTCAGGGGAGAACTCTAACAATAAAAAATCAACCTCAGTCTACCCTTACACTGAGCGGTCGATAACACACACAGTCACAGGGAAGGTAAAACCTCAGGCACAAGGAGTCCCATGCTTGTACTTCAGCCCAGGGAACTACCCACCACCTGAGTCGGTGGAGAAAAAGTCTGATGGTTAATCCCAGCCTGCCTCTGCGCTGAGCTGACCACAAACACACAATCCAAAGGAAATCCGAGTTCAAGTCTATGGAAAGGATCTTGGAATTGTTGTAGATCACAAGCTGAATATGAGCCAACAGTGTGATATGGCTGCATTAATAGAAGTATAGCTTCCAAATCGCGTGAGGTACTGGTTCCTCTCTATTCAGCCCTGGTTAGGCCTCATCTAGAGTATTGCGTCCAGTTCTGGGCTCCACAATTCAAGAAGGACGCAGACAAGCTGGAGCGTGTTCAGAGGAGGGCAACCAGGATGATCAGGGGTCTGGAAACAAAGCCCTATGAAGAGAGACTGAAAGAACTGGGCATGTTTAGCCTGGAGAAGAGAAGATTGAGGGGAGACATGAGAGCACTCTACAAATACTTAAAAGGTTGTCCCACAGAGGAGGGCCAGGATCTCTTCTCGATCCTCCCAGAGTGCAGGACACGGAATAATGAGCTCAAGTTAAAGAAAGCCAGATTCCAGCTGGACATCAGGAAAAACTTCCTGACTGTTAGAGCAGTACGACAATGGAACCAGTGACCTAGGGAGGTTGTGGGCTCTCCCACACTAGAGGCCTTCAAGAGGCAGCTGGACAACCATCTGTCGGGGATGCTTTAGGGTGGATTCCTGCATTGAGCAGGGAGTTGGACTTGATGGCCTTGTAGGCCCCTTCTAACTCTGCTATTCTATGATTCTATGATTCTATGAAAGCCTCACAGTACTTTTCATGGCACAGTCCTGAGAAATCCAAAGTCCAAATAGAAGAGAGTCCATGTGCAGAGTGCTTTTAAAGTCCCAAATGGTGATGGATCCAAACAGGGAGGGGTTTGGGGCCATGAGTGGGAAAACAGGCTTCCAAACAGTGGGAAGCCTGTTTTCCCAGAGTCCATCCCAATGATTCGAGCACAGGTTCAAACCTACCAGTATCAGGCTCCTCTTACATTTTCAGAAGTGTAACATCTGGAACAGCCAGACCCACAGTTCTGTCATGTCTAGCTCTTCTCCCCCTAAGTTAGAAGAAAGTGTTTCAAGTGATCAATCAGAATCAGACTCTGAAGTAGAGGAGTCGGGGCCAGAATCAGGCCAGCCTGTACCAGTGGGGGAGAAAGCTCTCAAGGGCTCTTTACCAGCTAGGAGTGAACCCTCTCCAAAGCTTATCTTGTCAAGAGCAAATAATACACAGTCAGTGGGAAGCCAACATACTTCCGAGGGGGAGAGCACAGAGAAATTAGCTGATCCTAGAGTACGCCGCAAACTAAACGGGTGGAGCGAAAGGAAGGCGAGAGAAAGTCAGCCCAGCTGGTGTCCTGTCAGAAGCTGCCTCAAAACTAGTCTCTCTGAAGTTAACACGTCTTGGGAAAGGGCTTTCCATTCATCTTAGAAATTAGACTCTCTTCAGGTGGGAAGAGATGTTTGAATAAAGCTTTGTAAATTACTTAGCAAACTTCGTTATTGTCTCCCAAGAAAGCAGGAAGTTTTGAAAAACACAAGTTCTACAGTGAGGAACCTGCCTCCCGGCTTTTAGATAAATTCTCCACAGAGGTCCCGTGAATCCAAACCAGGAAGAGATTGCCTCTGTAGAGAAATGTCTAAACTGCATTTGAAAAACGCTATTTCGAACCATTGCACTTTGAACGGAGGAGCACATTGTCTGAATGGAGAGCGCCCCACGGGAAGAAAGTTGCTTAACATTTCATGTATGCAGACTCAGTGTCTGTTGCTGTCAGGGGCAGGCATTCATTGCTCAGCCGAGTCCTTCAGGGGGCTGAAGCGTTAATCCAATCAAGCTGATATTTAGTGAAATCCGTGCATTGGCTCAATGTGAGGGCTGGCTTATTCCTGGAGATTTATGTCAGGCCGGAAGCTGGAAGCCACTACTCTTCCGAGAGTGTCACATCTCTGATCCTTTGACTTTGATTGCCAGGCCAAAGAGTTATTTAAGTTGCCTTGTCTACCAAAGTGATTATCCATTTAATCTGAAGTGGCTTCCAATAGCACACATTCTAGGCTTTTCGGAATCTTTAAACAGAAAGGTTTGGCTGTGTAGCTTCTTTGATCAAGCAAGGGGATGGAACATTTTCAGGAAGGGAAGTTCCATTTATTCATGCAGTTGTCATTAATTAGTCTAGGAGCCTACTGCATGGTGGCTGTGGGTATCAATGGACACTTCTGTTGATGTCTACTGGGCTCTCTGACCCTCCTGATTTTAATTTTATTTCTTAAGATCTCCCCCCCCCTTTTTTTTTTAAGTGGGAAGCTGGCATGCTGCAAAGAAAAGTGCTCCCCTTAAACATTGTCTTTATTTCATACAATTGTAGAATCACGGAATAGTAGAGTTGGAAGGGGCCTATAAGGCCATCAAGTCCAAGCCCCTGCTCAGTGCAGGAATCCACTTTAAAGCATCCCTGACAGATGGCTGCCCAGTTGCCTCTTGAAGGGCTCTAGTGTGGGAGAGCCCACGACCTCCCTGGGTCACTGGTCCCATTGTCGTACTGCTCTAACAGTCAGGAAGTTTTTCCTGATGTCCAGCTGGAATCTGGCTTCCTTTAACTTGAGCCCGTTATTCCATGTCCTGCACTCTGGGAGGATCGAGAAGAGACCCTGGCCCTCCTCTGGGTGACAACCTTTCAAGTACTTGAAGAGTGCTATCATGTCTCCCCTTAGTCTTCTCTTCTCAAGGCTTAACAGTTCTTTCAGTCTCTCCTCATAGGGCTTGGTTTCCAGACCCGTTGCCCACCTCTGAATCCTTCTAAACCAGCCTTCCTCAACCTGGGGCGCTCCAGATGTGTTGGACTACAACTCCCAGAATTCTCGAGCCAGCTCTGCTGGCTGGGGCATTCTGGGAGATGCAGTCCAACACATCTGGAGCGCCCCAGGTTGAGGAAGACTGCGAAACCAACAGAACTCCTCTAAAGCAATTGAGTAGTTTAGTGTTTTGGAGTTCCGGCCCGAAACTCTCCAGTGCACTTAGGTTCTTTTAGGCTCTCCAGTTTGTTTTCTGGGATTTTTTTATTTTTTTTTAATGTGATCAGCCAGCTATGCCCACGATGGCAGGCATCTTATATAACTGGGCACCTATTCATCCATCCTCCCCTCCCTCATTGCCAGCCATTTAGGACATGAGAAACGTTAAAGGTAAGGACAAGCTAATAGCAGTACAAAATAGAAATAAAACACAATCAAACAGTTAATCTTTGTGCAGGTTTAGGCAAATTTAGCCTTCAAAAGCTTTGATAAAAAGCTTTTAACTTGGCACCAAAAGGAGGCCAGTACCTGCGCCAGTTGGGCCTCCAAGGGGAGGGCTTTTTACTAGGGATGTGCTCCGCTTCTAATCGGACCGGAGAAGCAGTAGCGGAGCGGGGGGCTTCGCCTGCCCTTAAGGCGGAGGCGAAGAGGATTGGGGGGCCGGCGGAGCGTGGCGAAGAGGATCGAGGTGAAGGCGGATCCTTCGCCTCGATCCGGAGCTCCGCCGGAAAGGTAAGTGGGGTTTACCGGGCCCTGCCGCTGTTGCTGTCGCCCATGCGGCGACAGCAGCAGGGCCCGGTAACGCCCCCCGCCCTCCTCTCCCTTACCTGCCTCCGTCCGCGGTCCGTCAGCGTCTCCAATTGAGCCCGTGGTTCCAGCAGGAAGTCTGGGCCTTGCGGCCCAGACTTCCTGCTGGAACCGCGGGCTCAATTGAAGACGGCGACGGACCACGGACGGAGGCAGGTAAGGTCCCCCTCTCCCTTGGTCCCTTACCGGGCTCTGCCGCCGTCGCTGCATGGGCGGCGATGGCGGCAGGGCCCGGTAACCCCCCCTATGGGGGGGGACCGGAGCTCCGATCCGGATCCGGAGCTCCGAGCGGAGCGGAGTGGGCACAGGCGGAGTGGGGGCGGGGCGGAGCGGGCCGATCCGAAAATGGCGGATCTTAAAGTGAAGCGGAGTGGGGGGTCCGTGCACACCCCAACTTTTTACACCCAGGGTGCCACAACAGAGAAAGCCCTGTCCCATCAAAATGTATGTTTTGTACTGGGGCACCGAGGACGTTTCCTGCAACAGATCTCAAATCGCGGGCAGGCATATAAAGGGAGAGGCGCTCCCTCCCTCAAGTGTCGTGTTTGAGAGAAAAGGAGGAACATGGCATATAGGCATTAACATTGACTTTGAATTTTATCACCCACGCTCTGGCTTTCTGTTGATTTTTCTGTCAGCCCATCCCTTTCCCTGCCTCCCAAGCTGTAACCCAGGAGTTGCAGTTCTGAATCGCAATCCCTTCAGGCCTCTCAGCAAATACAGGTTAATGTAGCTGCTGCAGGAGTGTTTCCTGTTTATCAGGTAATAAAGGCTTCCTAGCTCTGAAAGCTTCAGAACATGTTCAGTCTGTGATGAAGTGCAATTACAAAATGATACAGGTACGGGATGTCTGAGCACGCTGCCTTATCGCACTGAAGTGTCAGCTCATATTACTGAGCACCACATTGGCCAGGGCTGTGCAGAGCTGGAGACTTAGGACATTGCTTTTTTACCAGGCCAAACTATTTGTGCGCACTGTTTGGTTGTGGCTCCCTGTGGCGTAATCTATACCAAGCAGGTCATTGCACTATGAAAGTGGTATATAAAAGGCAGGAGCCACACTACTGCTTTATAGCGGTATTGAAGTGCACTGACGAGACTGAAAGAACTGGGCATGTTTAGCCTGTAGAAGAGCAGATTGAGGGGAGACATGAAAGCACTCTTCAAATACTTGCAAGGTTGTCACACAGAGGAGGGCCAGGATCTCTTCTCGATTCTCCAGAGTGCAGGGCATGGAATAATAGGCTCAAGTTAAAGGAAGCCAGATTCCAGCTGGACATCAGGAAAAACTTCCTGACTGTTAGAGCAGTACGACAATGGAATCAGTTACCTAAGGAGGTTGTGGGCTGTCCCACCCTAGAGGCCTTCAAGAGGCAGCTGGACAACCACCTGTCAGGGATGCTTTAGGGTGGATTCCTGCATTGAGCAGGGGGTTGGACTCGATGGCCTTGTAGGCCCCTTCCAACTCTGCTATTCTATGATTCTATGATTCTATGATGACTGTTGGGGTCGATATACTGCATTATTTATTTATTTATTTATTTAAAACATTTATATCCTGCCCTATACCATTAACATCTCAGAGCGGCATACCGATAAAAACATACAGTATTAAACAATAAATATGCACAGTTAAAAACAAATTAAACCATGATCTAAGCTAAAACAATATATAATTTAAAAGCAGTTAAAACAGTTAAAACAATGTGCCAGTGAGTTTAATCCTCAAATGCTTTGTTAAAAAGCCATGTTTTTTACTTGGCGTCGAAATGCAGTCAATGTTGGCACCAGTCGGGCCTCCCAAGCGGAGGGCATTCCACAGTCGGGGTGCCACCACAGAGAAAGCCCTCTCCCTTGTCCCATCATAACGTATATGTTGCATTGGTGGGATGCGGAGAAGGTCTCCTCGAATTATTATTATTATTATTTATTTATATAGCACCATCAATGTACATGGTGCTGTACAGATTACACAGTAAATAGCAAGACCCTGCCGCATAGGCTTACAATCTAATAAAGTTGTAGTAAATAATAAGGAGGGAAAGAGAATGCAAACAGGCACAGGGAAGTGTAAACAGGCACTGGGTAGGGTGAAGCTAAACAGTATAGAGTCAGAACAAACTCAATATTTAAAAGCTATAGGGAACAGAAAGGTTTTTAGCTGAGTTTTGAAAGCTGTGATTGAGTTTGTAGTTCTCAAGTGTTCTGGAGGAGCGTTCCAGGCGTAAGGGGCAGCAGAAGAAAAAGGACGAAGCTGAGTAAGGGAAGTAGAGGTCCTTGGGCAGGCGAGAAGCATGGCATCAGAGGAGCGGAGAGCACGAGCGGGGCAATAGTGTGAGATGAGAGAGGAGAGATAGGCAGGAGCTAGGCCGTGAAAAGGTTTGAAGGTCAACAGGAGAAGTTTGTATTGGAGTCTGGAGTGAATTGGAAGCCAATGAAGAGATTTCAGAAGTGGAGTGACATGGTCAGAGCGGCGGGCCAAGAAGATGATCTTAGTGGCAGAGTGGTGGACAGAGACCAGCGGCCTGATGTGAGACGAAGGAAGGCCAGAGAGAAGAAGGTTGCAGTAGTCCAACCGAGAGATAACCAGTGCGTGAACGAGAGTCTTGGCAGAAGAGACAGACAAAAATGGTCGGATCCTGGCAATATTATACAGGAAGAAACGACAGGATTTAGCCACTGCCTCGATATGAGGAATAAAGGAGAGCGAGGAATCAAATATAAAGCCAAGACTACGAGCTTCCTCGGGCCGGCATATATATATTCAGACCACTTTCATCGTGCAATATCCTGCTTGGTGTAGATGAGCCCTGTGTCTCAACAGCACGATCAGCTTCGTCGTTTTACCTGCCTCCTGCTTCCTGATGAATGAAACGCCTTGCATTTAGGTCCAACAAATTGAAGGCACAAGTATAGGATGGACGAGGCTTCGCAGCCGTTCCTGTGGAAAGGATCTAGGTGTTTTAGGTGATCGCAAGCCCAACATGAGCCAACAGTGTGATATGGCTGCTAGAAAAGCAAACACAATCTTAGGCTTTATTAACTGTAGCATACATGTAGCAGCGACGTGTAAAGGAGATGTGTTTTAGCTCCTTTGAACAAGAACAACTGCAACAGACGTAGTCACCTGAGCTCTACTTCATTACATCCTTATTTATTTATTTATTTATTTATTGCATTTTTATACCGCCCAATAGCCGAAGCTCTCTGGGCGGTTCATCCTTGGGGCCAAATGGCTTTACTATGTAGTGTGCAGCTACATCACAGCATTTTTACTTATTCTGAAGTGTGGGAGACTCCATGAAAATTGGGCCCCTTGCGTGGGGGAGGGGAGAAATGCATTTAACATTCCTGAACATGATGATTGCAATCTGAAACACACAGTAACACACGCACACCTGCAGTTTACCTGGGGGGGGGGGCATTCAATCAAGTGGGAGATTGTTTTTTTTTTCTATGCAAATTGCAGGTGCAAAGGTCCCAATCCTATGGTCTAGGGATGGGCGGACAAGAGATGTTTAAGGTCTCTAGGATTCTCTAAACATCGTCTTACTACTCTTCTTGCGCCTTAATTCTTTTTGCATTTGCAACTACTTCTCGCTCTCGAACATGGAATTTAGGCAAATCCCCTCAAAAATTCCTCCACAGACTAAAGCAGGGATGATTCAGACTACAGGGGAATTTGCGTAAATTAAGAAATTTGCGCAAAATCGAACTAAGGAAGTTGCGCAAAGCCAACGCGAGCACACGCCTGGGAATTTGTGGACGTTTTCAATGGACTCGTGCTTAAGATCGTGTTCAGGACTTTGGACAGGGCACGCTCGCGTATTTTCCAATCAAAACCAAAATCCTCATGCAGCTCTGGAAAAAGGTTTAAAGCTGCACTTAGAACTCTTCATCAAGGTAAATGGTAAACAAAGCAGAGAACGGGGTGGCAGGAAGGTGGCTGCTATTTTGTTTGGTTATTGCATTTCTATACTGACCAATAGCTGAAGCTCACTTGGCGGTTCACAAGAGAGGGCTGTTGAAGGCAGAGCACAGCTGTGGCCAGCTCATGGCCCTCCAGATGTAGGTTTCCAACTCCCATCAGCCCTGTTTAGCAGAGTCAATAATCAGGAATGCTTGGACTTAAATCCCCAAAATATTTGGAGGGCCAAAGTTGTCCACCACTGGCATTGAGCCTGCCTTGAATTACTGTCTAAAGATGGAATGTCGGGGGATGTAGCAGACATCCCAATCAGCTTCTGCTATGATGCTACTAGGTGGCATGAAATCAAGCTTCTACTCGCTGCACCTATGATTGCCCCTTGCAGTGCTCAGATGAAGTACTATAGAATGGTTGCTTCCCCCATTTTTGAAAGTATAAAACCCAGTTGTTACCCAGATCTGTCTCCATCCTTAGGTTAAACACACAGGTTCCTTGGTTGTTGGAAAACAGAAGCAGAGAAAAACTAAAGCTTAAAGATGTGGCTGCAAAAAAGCAAATGCTATTTGGGCTGTATTCATAGAATAATAGAATCATAGAATAGCAGAGCTGGAAGGGGCCTACAAGGCCATTGAGTCCAACCCCCTGCTCAATGGAGGAATCCACCCTAAAGCATCTATATTAATAGAAGTATAGCTTCCATATTATAGAAGTATATAATATAGAAGTATATTAATAGAACTTCTATATTAATAGAAGTATAGCTTCCATATTATAGAAGTATATAATATAGAAGTATATTAATAGAACTTCTATATCAATCGAAGTATAGCTTCCAAATCATGCGAGGTTCTGGTTCCTCTCTATTCGGCCCTGGTTAGGCCTCATCTTGAGTATTGCATCCAGTTTTGGCACCACACTTGAAGAAGGATAAAGAAAACCTGGAACGTGTTCAGAGCAGGGCAACCAGGATGATCAGGGGTCTGGAAACAAAGCCCTATGAAGAGAGATTGAAAGAACTGGGCATGTTTAGTCTGGAGAACAGAAGATTGAGGGGAGACATGATAGCACTCTTCAAATTCTTGAAAGGTTGTATCACAGAGGAGGGCCAGGATCTCTTCTCCATCATCCCAGAGTGCAGGACACGGAATAATGGGCTCAAGTTACAGGAAGCCAGATTCCGACTGGACATCAGGAAAAACTTCCTGACTGTTAGAGCAGTACGATAATGGAACCAGTTATCTAGGGAGTTTGTGGGCTCTCCCACACTAGAGGCCTTCAAGAGGCAGCTGGACAGCCATCTGCCAGGGACGCTTTAAGGTGGATTCCTGCATTGAGTAGGGGGTTGGACTCGATGGCCTTAGAGGCCCCTTCCAACTCTACTGTTCTATTATTCTATGATCCTATGAATTTTAGGTGGTATATGTGATAGAAAAATAAATAGAAATCCATATCAGTAGCTTTACATAGTAACAGT
Organism: Elgaria multicarinata webbii; assembly: GCF_023053635.1. Lineage (NCBI taxonomy): Eukaryota > Metazoa > Chordata > Lepidosauria > Squamata > Anguidae > Elgaria > Elgaria multicarinata. Next base: position 110,714,200 of record NC_086177.1, on the reverse strand, counting down.
AGAAAACCACAATGGTTTGCTGCCTTTGCGTGAAGCATTTCCAATATGCTAAGGAAAGGTCAGTTCCCATTTCAATTATAAATCTCATCTTCACGATTTAAAGGGATGCTTTTAACTTTTCAAGAGGTTGTTTTCCTTGCTTCATTTTTAAAGTATATACATATTTATTTAGGGAATTATGTACACATTTTGCAAGTGTAAATACAAGTTTGGAAATGTGTGGACATTTCTAGAGAAAATGTGGTCCTATTCACATTCAAGATTGTGAATGGGGCATTTTCATGTGAATTGAAACCCTCATATATTCCTAAGTGTAGTGGTGTGAACGGAGCCTAGTTGCATGAAGAGTTTCAGAGCCCCAGAATCACTCTTCTGTCTTGCTGTGTCGATATGTTTCCTACCCAGCTGTGTGTGAGCTGGCCCTTACCGCCAAATAAATGTCCTTTAGATGCAGGGAATTGAAGTAAATGCCCCGAAGGCCCCCACCCGCCCCCCTGTGATTCTATGAGAATCGTATTCATAAGGACATAAGAAGAGCCCTGCTGGATCAGACCAAGGGTCCATCTAGTCCAGCACTCTGTTCACACAGGGGCCAACCAGCCATCGGCCAGGCACTAACAAGGCAGGATATGGTGCAACAGCACCCTCTCACCCATGATCCCCAGCAGCTGGTGCACACATGCTTAATCCCTCAAATACTGGAGACAGCACACAACTATCATTATTATTATTATTATTATTATTTATTTATATAGCACCATCAATGTACATGGTGCTGTACAGAGTAAAACAGTAAATAGCAAGACTCTGCCGCATAGGCTTACAATCTAATAAAATCATAGTAAAACAATAAGGAGGGGAAGAGAATGCCAACAGGTACAGGGAAGGGTAAGCAGGCACAGGGTAGGGAAAAACTAACAGTAGAAAGTAACAGTAGAAGTCTGCACAACATCAAGTTTTAAAAGCTTTAGGAAAAAGAAAAGTTTTTAGTTGAGCTTTAAAAGCTGTGGTTGAACTTGTAGTTCTCAAATGTTCTGGAAGAGCGTTCCAGGCCATGGATAGTATCAGGGTTAGTAGCCATGGATAGCCTTTGCCTACAGGAATTTATCCAACCCCCTTTTAAAGCCATCCAAATTGGCTTTACATAGAATCATAGAATCATAAAATAATCGAGTTGGGGGGAGCCTTTAAGGCCATCGAGTCCAACCCCCCACTACATCTTGTGGTAGTGAGTTCCATAATTTAACTAGGCGTTGTGTGAAGAAGTACTTTCTCTTATTTGTCATTTTCCTTTTAATAAAGTACAGTTCTCCCCTCGACCCCTCCTCAAATGAATAAAACCGTTTTGCATTTTGAGAAACTCTTCCTGGAACAACAACAACTTCTTCTTCTTCTTCTTCTTCTTCTTCTTCTTCTTCTTCTTCTTCTTCTTCTTCTTCGTCTTCGTCTTCGTCTTCGTCTTCGTCTTCGTCTTCGTCTTCGTCTTCGCCTTCTGCTACCATAAATGTGCAAGCAGCCTAAAAGATGCTTTAAATAATTCTTGAAATAAAAAAGAAAAGAAAAAAACCTGTGTGTGTGTGTGTGTAGGTGAATATATGAATTAAAAAGAATATTGGTGGTAGTAAATATGTGGGTGGAGTGTAGGACTTCTTTTTTAAAAAGAAAACACACACTTTAAGTGGAGGATCATAGAATCATAGAATAGCAGAGTTGGAACGAGCCTACAAGGCCATCGAGTCCAACCCCCTGCTCAATGCAGGAATCCACCCTAAAGCATCCCTGGCAGATGGTTGTCCAGCTGCCTCTTGAAGGCCTCCAGTGTCGGAGAGCCCACAACCTCACCAGGCAACTGATTCCATTGTCGTACTGCTCTAACAGTCAGGAAGTTTTTCCTGATGTCCAGCTGGAATCTGGCTTCCTTTAACTTGAGCCCGTTATTCCATGTCCTGCACTCTGGGAGGATCGAGAAGAGATCCTGGCCCTCCTCTGTGGGACAACCTTTTCAATATTTGAAGAGTGCTCTCTTGTCTCCCCTCAATCTTCTCTTCTCCAGGCTAAACATGCCCAGTTCTTTCAGTCTCTCTTCATAGGGCTTTGTTTCCAGACCCCTGATCATCCTGGTTGCCCTCCTCTGAACACGCTCCAGCTTGTCTGCATCCTTCTTGAATTGTGGAGCCCAGAACTGGACGCAATACTCTAGATGAGGCCTAACCAGGGCCGAATAGAAAGGAACCAGTACCTCACGTGATTTGGAAGCTATACTTCTATTAATCCAGCCTAAAATAGCATTTGCCTTTCTTGCAGCCATATCGCACTGTTGGTTCATATTCAGCTTGTGATGTACAACAATTCCAAGATCCTTCTCGTTTGTAGTATTGTATCAGTTAAAACCTCCAATATAACCTTATATTTACCTTTTATTAAATGCCTGTTTCTGTCTTATTTTCACTGATGATTCACTCACATTACAATAGAAAGAGAAGTTAGCAATCTTGTGGGGGAGGGTGTTTCCATAATGATGCTCCCCAGTTTCTTCCTTCCTTCCTCATCCTTTCTGTTGCATTCCAAGCACTTTGTATCCTCTGCGGTTGAATAAAGAGCTGCTTTAGGTCTTCTGTTCAACACGCCAGATATTTAACCTGACACCACTTGCTCTAAATCCCTAGGAATTCCTTAGATGCGGCAACATTCGATGAGAATTTAACCTGACCTTACATTTCCTAGCTCTTTCTGCTCCTCCTTGTCACGTACCCTTTTTCTTGCTTCCAGGCTTTCAAGTTACCATTTGGCAAATGGCAGCCCGTTTTAGCATCAGGAGTATTGTGGACATATGCTTTCCTCTTCTATCCTTATTTTTATCTTTGCCCCGAGTCTCACCCTCTGTGGCTATTGCCTTTGCTTTCCCATCTCCCTACACTCTGCTCTAATTCTCACCTTGCAATATGAAGCATGCACTTTCTTTTTGAGGGACTTGGTAGATGGGATTTGCTTCTGCAATGGGTGCATCCTTGTGCATGGTGCAAGCAGAGGTATACCGATTTTAGTATCCCGTGGTTTTATCCTGGTTGTGCTTTTTATACTGTATTTTGTATTTGTGTTTTTAACCTGTAGGTTGTTTTATTATGGTTTTAATTTTTGTGAACCGCCCAGAGAGCTTCAACTATTGGGTGGTATAAAAATGAAAGAAAGAAAGAAAGAAAGAAAGAAAGAAAGAAAGAAAGAAAGAAAGAAAGAAAGATCTAGACCATGCCTTATCCAAGGGATCACCCCAGGATCATCCCTGTGCATCCACATGACACACAGGGGATCCCGGGGGAGAAGAAGGAAGTTCCCTCCATTTCCCCAGGATAACCGGGATGGCTTTTAACCTGATTTTCCCCGCGGTCTCGGGATCATCCCAAGACTGCGGAAGGTGTGGGCGGCCATCCCAGTTTTGTCCTGGCTCCTCATGAGTAAACACAAAGAGCCAGGAACCAGGCACAGGGCATGGAGGTCTTCTGCCTGAAGAGCTCCGTGCCCATCGGGGTTGGGAGCGGGTTCGTTTTTTAAAAAAACAACCCTGACCTTTTTGTTGGAGTGCTCTTGCGCTCATCTTCAGGAAAAAAAAATGGCGGACAAGACATCCTCCTTCCTCCCTGGACATCGCACACTAGGGCCGTAGCTAGACCTAAGGTTTATCACTGGATTGTCCAGGGGTCAAACCTGTTCATCTAGGTGACACACAGGGGATCCAGTGCTCAGGCAGGGGCGAACCCTGGATGATCCCAGGATAAGCCTTAGGTCTAGCTGTGGCCCATGTGTGGAGAAAGGGGAGGTTCTCCCAATCAGCATATCGCGAGATCTTTCCCCCTTCCCTCCCCAATGTAGACATGCCCGGGGTCAGATTCAGCAAGATCCAAACCCCACGCTTGGATACAAAGGTTTCTGCTGTTGTTATTTAGTTATTATTAACAAAAGAGAATGTATTTCAGAATCTATAACTGTGCCAATGGATACAACCCTCCCCTCCCTGATTGGACACCCCTTTTTAGGGGGAAATAAGATGTAGGAATGTTTTCTAGCATGCTTAACTAGGGTGGCCATATGAAGAGGAGGACGGGGCATGTAGGGTGGCCATATGAAGAGGAGGACAGGGCATCTGTCAGGGCAACAGTTGCATAGAAAAGTGGATTTCAGCAGGTGCCATTTGTATGCATGGTGAAATTCCCCCTTGATCGCAACAGTTAAAGCTGCAGGAGCTATACTAGAGTGACCAGATACCAAAGCGGGCAGGGCTCCTGCAGGTTTAACTGTTGGGAAGAAGAGGGAATGTGACCAGGTACTGCCATGGGTACAAATAACACCTGCTGAAATTCCCTTTTTTATGCAACTGTTAGATTTAGGGGCCCTGTCCTCCTTTTCATATGGACACCCTAATTTAACCTCACAGTAAACAGATTTCACCATACAGGTCTCACCTTAGATCAAATACATTCAGCAACATTTATGCTGTTGGTGAGGATTGCAAGCTTTTGCTATCATCTATCTATCTATCTATCTATCTATCTATCTATCTATCTATCCTGTTAGCAGAGGTATAGCCCACTGTGGGAAGAGATAAAACCAAACATGGGTGCAATGGTGAAGCCAGGAATGAAACTGAGTGGTTTCAGAGATATCTAGGGCCTAAACTACACCAAGCAGGATATTGCACAATGAATCATAGAATCATAGACTAGCAGAGTTGGAAGGGGCCTACAAGGCCATCGAGTCCAACCCCCTGCTCAATGCAGGAATTCACCCTAAAGCATCCCTGACAGGTGGTTGTCCAGCTGCCTCTTGAAGGCCTCTAGTGTGGGAGAGCCCACCACCTCAATGGTAACTGATTCCATTGTCATACTGTTCTAACAGTCAGGAAGTTTTTCCTGATGTCCAGCTGGAATGTGGCTTCCTTTAACTTGAGCCCGTTATTCCGTATCCTGCACTCTGGGAGGATCGAGAAGAGATCCTGGCCCTCCTCTGTGTGACAACCTTTTAAGTCTTTGGAGAGTGCTATCATGTCTCCCCTCAATCTTCTCTTCTCCAGGCTAAACAGGCCCAGTTCTTTCAGTCTCTCTTCATAGGGCTTTGTTTATATATATAAAGTGATATATAAATGGCAGGAGCTACACTAAGCAGGATTAGAGCGGTATATAGTCTTTGTCAATGGGCCCCAACAGTTGTCAGTGCACTTCAATGCCGCTATAAAGCAGTAGTGTGGATCCTGCCTTTTATATACCACTTTCATACTGGTTCCAAAGTGAAATATCCTGCTTGGTGTAGATTAGGCCTAGGTCTTGGTTTCTATCCCAGTACGTTTCCCCCCCCACCCTTGCCAATTGTGAATAGCTATTAATTAAGTTCCTTCTGTTCTTATTTGTAAATGAATAAATTGTTCTTCAGAGCTGAGATGCAGAAAACTTTGGACAAACCAAGCTTAATTGATTTATTTTCTCTCTCTTTAGTATGAGGAAGAGAGCTTTAATTCAGGTGAGGTTTGGATGGCAGGTTTTTTCAGCACTGGCAGGTGTCAGAGGAATGTTTTGTGTGCAGCTTGTGGCTGGAAATCCGTAGGCTGAAATTATGAGATGCGCCAAAAACCCCTCGAGAAATTTTGTTTGTCTTTTCAAAGTCCATTTAGCTTCCCTTGAAATGCCTGATATTGCTGTTGTTTTATGATAAAGTGGTTTTGTTGTTCCCCTGGATGTTAGTGTAGCACACTGGCTTCGCTCCGAGCTGTTTCCAGAGATGTAGGATGCACATAGAGGTAATAAAGAGATTGAAAATGTTTTGACTAAAAATAAATTCCAATTAATTCACTTCGGATTTTACTTCAGACAAAAACTGAGTGAAATTTAGGGATGGGCAGAAAGTCTCCTGGGATTTTTCAAACTGCTTGTTCGTTTTGTGCTAATCTTATGGAAACCTCAAGATTGGATTACTGCCATGCGCTCTATGTGGGGCTGCCCTTGAAGCTGCTCCAGAAGCTGGAGCAAGTGCAGAATGCTGCAGCTCGGCTGTTGTCTGGAGCTGCCTCTTTCCAGCATGTAACTCCTCTGCTGAGGGAACTGCACTGGCTGCCTATTCACTACCAGGCCAGGTTGAAGGTTCTTGCACTTGTATACAAAGCCCTAAACAACTTGGGACCAGGATACCTGAGAGAGCGCCTTCTCCCCTACCAACCTGCCCGGTCACTCAGGTCATCCGAGGGCCTGCTCCTGGTGGTTCCACATAGACCCATCCTCTGATTGGAGTCCACCAGGGGAAGAGCCTTCAGCATGGTGGCCCCCCTCCTGTGGAACTCCCTCTGGAGGTCAGGCAGGCGCCAACTTTGTACTCCTTTGGCACCTCCTGAAAACATCATTATTCCAGGAAGCCTTTCCTTAATATCCAGCCATGGGTCACTGCATTTGCTTCTTTTAAAATCTTTTTTAAGTGTTTTATTCTGTTTTTATTTTCATTTTATCCTGTACACCGCTCCGAAATTTTCAATCGGGAGCGGTATATAAATATTGTAAATAATAAATAAATAAACAAACAAACTCATAGAATTCTTGTAGTCTTTCTAGTACATGTCCGGCTCAGTGCAGAAGTTATGTGTAAGGGTGTTTTCTTTAAGGCGTGTGTGTGTGTGGGAAAACCCCCACAACCTTTGCATTCTGAAGTGTTACAGTCCAAGGAGAGCTTTACCTTAGCAAAGCTGGAGCGTGTTCAGAGGAGGGCAACCAGGATGATCAGGGGTCTGGAAACAAAGCCCTAGGAAGAGAGACTGAAAGAATTGGGCATGTTTAGCCTGGAGAAGAGAAGATGGAGGGGAGACATGAGAGCACTCTTCAAAGACTTAAAAGGTTGTCACACAGAGGAGGGCCAGGATCTCTTCTCGATCCTCCCAGAGTGCAGGACACGGAATGACGGGCTCAAGTTAAAGGAGGCCCGATTCCAGCTGGACATCAGACAAAACTTCCTGACTGTTAGAGCAGTACGACAATGGAATCAGTTACCTAGGGAGGTTGTGGGCTCTCCCACACTAGAGGCCTTCAAGAGGCAGCTGGACAACCCTCTGTCAGGGACGCTTTAGGGTGGATTCCTGCTTTGAGAAGGGGGTTGGACTCGATGGCCTTGTAGGCCCCTTCCAACTCTGCTATTCTATGATTCTATGATTCTATGAATTTCTTAAATGATGACTTTTCTCTTAGTTCTTACTCTGGAGGTGTTTCATTTAGCGCAAGAGACCTGCAGGATTTGTCCTGCTGAAAGTTTCTTTGTCGTTTTTCCACTCTTAGACTATTGAAATTAAAAAATAAAAAATCCTTTTGAATAACCATGGTTGAGCGCTCTAAGATATCTCAAAACGGAAAGTTAAGGCTTGCCTTTTTGAACATCTTACCCTGTCCAGTGCCTCCTTTAGATATCCCCAGGGTCTTGTGACTGGCAGCCTGAAATAAAACCTCAATCACAGAAGACAATCAGAGAGGTTAAAGGAGAAACGGTGGGCCAGGACCACCCCTGGGGGAGGCAGGGATGGGATTGTTACGGGACGGAGAAACGCACGCTCGAAAGCACTCCTGCACATGCAGCGGGCTTTGTTCTCTGACAACGTGGATTATAAATAGAAGATAATAGAAACAGTATCCCGCAGGAGCTATGAATAATTAGACAGCTGATGTGCAAGAGCAAGTAAAGGTCAGGTAGATAAAGTGAACTCCTAAATGGATTTGTGCGGAGAAACTGTAGACCTCTTTGGTTAGCTCCTCTTATTAAAATGGGAGGTGTTCTTAGAAAGAAAGAAAGAAAGAAAGAAAGGGAAAACAATAAGAGAAAAGTACCTCTAATTTTACACTCCACAGACTTGATTTTAGTATTGTTCACAATGCTACGGGTATACAGCAATTCCAGGTGTTTTTTACTACTGTGGAAACACCTTAAGCCGTGTCAAGGCCTAAGAAGTTTGGACAGCAATGGAAGTGGGCCCAGAGGCGAAAAATGGTACATTGTGCAGAGGTTTGCAGATGCGGAACGTCTGAAACTGGATTGTGCAGTTGGCTGGGCGTTGACGCAAATGAAGCCATGGAAGATTAGAAGCAAGGGGATGAAGTCCTGCATCAAGCAGGGTTACCGAGTTGAGTGTCAAGCTGCCACTCAAATAATAATAATAATAATAATAATAATAATAATAATAATAATAATATATTTCTTACCCGCCTCTCTGATTGGATCGAGGCGAGGAACAACAGCAAGCATAAAATACATAAAATACTGATTGAAAACATGGTGTACACTGTTTAAAAGCATCCTAAAAACATACTAAAATGTCCTAAAATTCTATTGGATAGGCCTGCCGGAAGAGATCAGTCTTGATAGCTTTCTTGAACGCTAAAAGACTGTCAAGCTGACGACTCTCCTCCAGAAGACCATTCCACAGTCTGGGAGCAGCAGAAGAGAAGGTCCTCTGGGTAATGGTTGTCAGCCTAGTCTTTGCTGACTGGAGTAGATTCTTCCCAGAGGACCTGAGTAAACGGGGAGGATTGTACAGGAGAAGGCGATCCGGCAGGTAGCCTGGACCCAAACCATGTAGTGGTGAATAACTAATGCTGAGAGCAGGATTTTTAAAATCATTTTTTCCAACTGCACAAATGCCCTGTCAGACACCCTCCCCTCGCCCAAGCCAAACCCATTATTTCTCTTTCACGATCACCAACACGAGCAGCACCTTAAACTTAAAGACAGATTGACAGGGCCATACGGACACCCAGGAAGGATGACAGACCAAGAGAAGGACACCACTGGTTGTCCTCTACAATCCCCAATTGAAACCACTGCAACGGATCATCAGTGAATGCCGACCCATCATCAGCACAGACACTTCTCTCTCACAAGCCTTGGGACACAGAGCAGTCCTGGCCTACAGACAACCTCCCAACCTGAAACAGCAATACTACTAACCAGCAACAGGACACAGGACAGAGACACAGACAGAGGGACCAGACCATGCAATAGACCCAAGTGCCAGCTCTGCACCCACAACTATTCAGGCAACACTGTCACAGGACCCGACAACACCAGTCACACCATCAAGGGCTCTTTCACCTGCATCCTCATACAATTTGTGTCACATGCCATCCCTGACTATGTTTTATTGTTAAATTCTTAATAAACACATACACGTAACACATGTCTTTTTTTCCCACCACTTTTTTTAACTGTACATTATCAGATATCCAACTGCACATTTCCCCCCCAACTGCACATTCGTGTTTTTTTTTTACTTACTTTTGCGCTGGAGCGCACGTGCACTCCATTTCCTGTTTCTTTTTTTTAAAAAAGGTGGGTGTGACATCCTCCTTCCTCCCTGGCACACCATGTGTGAACCCAGGGGGAGGATCTTGCAATCAGCATATCATGAGATCCTCCCCCCTCCCTCCCGGAACGCCGAGAGGTGTAGACATGCCCTTTATCTAAGAAGCCCCTTCCTTGGTCAACAAGGGCGAGTAGAATTCTCTTCCAGGTAACCACCAAGCAGAACATCTTTACAGAAGTCAGTTCCTTTTCTGTCTTAAGCCACCAGTGGCTACCCCACAGCAACACACGGGAGGCTGGGATAGGAAGAGCGCTTTGGCTAGCGTTTATGAATTTGTTTGCAGGGCTGCAGTCTTGAAAAGGCAGGCAAGAAATGTATTAAGTAAAAAGTCTGCTGCAAATGCATTTGCTCTTTAAAACAAACCCACGACAGCACCGAAGTTTGAACTTGGACTCCTCTCTGCACGTTCTCCAACACAGGGAGGTGGGGGAAGCAGGAACTCAGCTAATTCTATGATTCTGTGATTCTATGATGTATTTTAATAGTCTTCTATAGGGATGCTTTAGGGTGGATTCCTGCCTTGAGCAGGGGGTTGGACTCGATGGCGTTGTAGGCCCCTTCCAACTCTGCTATTCTATGATTCTATGGATCTATGAATTTTTGTGAACCAGCCACAGTGAACCAGCCACATGAGATGGTATAGAAATGTAATAAATGAATGAATGTGTGTCACCATTTAATAACCCACTGCCGCCCCTTCTTGCACACATGTCCCTGATGTGCAATAAACCCTTCCTTACTATTTGTCAGAATGATACATATGGCCAAGTTACCCTCAGTTGACAGAGTTTATCCTGGGGTAATTTGGCCATCTGTGTGGGTTCTCTGTATCCCACAGCGAAAGGGTAAGTAGTGATTAATCACAATTAATCTGCAGTTTTGTGGTTAAAAAATGTCTATATGTACACACACACACACACACACTTATATATTATGCACATTTATATCCTGCCTTCCTGCTTTGTGCACATGATGCACAATTAAAATGCATGCAATATGAGGCAGTGACATTGTGAAAACCAAACCTTCACTTGCAGATGGTGATGATAGTGGTGATGATGATAGTGGTGATGGTGATGGTGATGATGATGATGATGATGATGGTGATGATGATGGTGATGATGATGATAATGATAGTGGTGATAATGATGATGATGATGATGATAGTGGTGGTGATGATGATGATGATGGTGATGATGATGGTGATGATGATGGTGATGATGATGATAATGATAGTGGTGATGGTGATGATGATGGTGATGATGATGGTGATGATGATGATAATGATAGTGGTGATAATGATGATGATGATAGTGGTGGTGATGGTGATGATGATGGTGATGATGATGGTGATGATGATGGTGATGATGATGATAATGATAGTGGTGATGGTGATGATGATGATGGTGATGATGGTGATGATGATGGTGATGATGATGGTGATGATGATAATAATGATAGTGGTGATAATGATGATGATGATGATGATAGTGGTGGTGATGATGATGATGATGATGGTGATGATGATGGTGATGATGATGGTGATGATGATGATAATGATAGTGGTGATGGTGATGATGATGATGGTGATGATGATGATGATGATGATGATGGTGATGATGATGGTGATGATGATGATAATGATAGTGGTGATAATGATGATGATGATGATGATAGTGGTGGTGATGATGATGATGATGGTGATGATGATGATGATAGTGGTGAGGATGATAGTGGTGATGATGATGATGATGGTGGTGATGATGATGATGGTGATGATGATGATGGTGATGATAATGATGATAGTGATGATGATGATGATGATGATTTACAAATACAATAAGAACAAATAAACAAACAATAACAGCAAAAGAAAGAACAAAAAAATAAAAATAAAGGAAAAAGAACCGATCATAAAACATGTCTATGCACAATAACCAGATTATGGATTACAAAATGGTAATCCTGAAGATATGATGCCAACAGGCAGGATGACAAAAATCTCTCTGTGTGTATATTTTTTTATTTTTTTATTTATTACATTTTTATACCGCCCAATAGCCGAAGCTCTCTGGATGGTTCACAAAAATTAAAACCATGAAGAACATAATAAAACAACCAACCATCTAAAAACACAAATACAAAATACAGTATAAAAAGCACAACCAGGATAAAACCACGCAGCAGAAGTTGATATAAGATTAAAATACAGAATTAAAATTTGTAAGTTAAAATTAGTTGTTAAAATACTGGGAGAATAAAAAAGGTCTTCAGCTGGCGACGACAGGAATACAGTGTAGGCGCCAGGTGGACCTCTCTGGGGAGCTCATTCCAAAGCTGGGGTGCCACAGCGGAGAATATAACGTATATAATGCTAAGGTGAAGCGTGGCACAAAAGTTCTGAGCTATGACAGTGGAGGTTTTGAGCTATGAGAAGAACTTTGAACACTGGAGGCTCCGAGCTATGAGAAGAACTTTGTGTGGCGAAGCGACAGGATGTATAAAAACAGCTGGGAGCAAGGAAAAGTGACTGGGAGGGAGTGGGGGGAGTGGCTGGGTTGGTGGAGCCCAGAGAGGAGGCTTGATGGCATGTGTACAAGCCTCAAGTAAGTCCTGCAGGTTGGCAGGAAGGCAAGTGGGGAATAGGGAATGGTTCACACCTGGCTTTTCCAGGTGCCCGGAAAAAAAGTATGATACTGAACAATGAAGTACTAGTGCACAGATGAGATGGTCTGTGCGAATCAAGCTAGTATCTTCATAAATGAAGAGAGTCATTTTACTGCCCACTTCGTAATCTTAAATGGAGATGCTCGTAGCCAAACCTCAGACATCATTCGTACAGTACACCTACATTCCACATTTGATTTATAGCCACTTAAACTCCGTGGGATTGTGCCCTTTGATTTTAGTACGTTTGTTTCTCTCGCTTGGTTTTGTCTTCTCTTGGCCACGGCTACATTGGAAGTCCATTTGCATTCTCCAGATTCTCGACGGCGAGATCTGCTGTGAGGTGGAATATCCATTAGCGCCGATGAGAAGATTTCAACAAGCAATTGCCCAGTGCTGAGGAAATAGCGGTACAATTCTTTAATAGAATTGGATTCCCCACTGACTCACAGCAAAGCACATTATTTCCCCCCCAGTCATGTGCCCTTACATAACCTGTTCTGGAGGGAGCAAAGCTGATTTTAATCAATTTTCAGAATATATAAAGCCTCCCTCCTGAGGATGGCTTCAATAATTTACTGTGCGCTCTTTAATCTTTTCCTCAGGTCAACATGGGGTTTTGTTTCTTTTAATCAAACGTCGGAATATTCCTGTCCCTTTTGATTTGAACTGTGGATTTCTTGGTGGGAAATTCCAAGAGCTGTCTCCCAAACATTTATTAATTAAATTGATTTAAATTTATATGGAAGATGGAGTGGTTGGGAGGGGATGGCATTTGTCTTTGCGGCAGTGTCAGAACATTGGTCAGCACAGGTTACATTTCGAGGCTACGGGTGATACTGCCAATGTTGGGTAAACACAGCCCTGTTCTGCCTGGATCCTTGTGGGGGCTCTAGAAAGTGGTAAAGCTCAACTTGAAGATGTTTCTAAAAGTCATGATAAGGTATTTATTTATTTATTTATTGCATTTCAGTACCACCCAATAGCCGGAGCTCTCTGGGCGGTTCACAAAAATTAAAAACATTCAAAGTATAAAACAACAATATAAAAGCATACTATAAAATACAATATAAAAGCTCAACCAGATAAAAGCAGCAGCAATGCAAAATTACGAATTTAAAACACCAAGTTAACATTTTTTATAGACTTAAAATGCTGGGAGAATAAAAAGGTCTTCACCTGGCGTCTAAAAGCATATAATGTAGGTGCCAAGCGAACCTCCTTAGGGAGCTCATTCCACAGCCAGGGTGCCACAGCAGAGAAGGCCCTCCTCCGGGTAGCCACCTGCCTCACTTCCTTTGGCAGGGGCTCGCGGAGAAGGACCCCTGAGGATGACCTTAGGGTCCGGGCAGGTACATACGGGAGGAGGCGTTCCTTCAGATAGCCTGGCCCCAAGCCGTTTAGGGCTTTAAATGTTAATACCAGCACTTTGAATCGGGCCCGGACCTGGACTGGCACCCAATGAAGCTGGAAAAGGACTGGCGTAATGTGGTCTCATCGGCCAGTCCCTGTTAATAACCGTGCTGCCCTGTTTTGTACCAGCTGAAGTTTCCGGACCATTTTCAAAGGCAGCCCCACATATAACACATTGCAGTAATCCAAACGAGAGGTTATCAGAGCATGGATAACTGTAGCTAGGCTATCTCTGTCCAGATAAGGGCATAGTTGGTATATCAGCCTAAGCTGATAAAAGGTGCTCTTTGCCACTGAGTTCACCTGTGCCTCAAGTGACAGTTCTGGATCCAAGAGAACCCCCAAACTACGGACCCGATCCTTTTAGGGGGAGTGCAACCCCGTCCAGGACGGGGCAAACATCACCTCACCAGACAGATGAGTGGAATGCATCCAACCTATTCGATGTACTCATGAGATTAATTTGTAAATACGTGAAAGAAGACACTGGCCTCATCTACACCAAGCAGGTTATTGCACTATGAAAGTGGTATGAAAGCGGTATATAGGAGGCAGGAGCCACACTACTGCTTTATAGTGGTATTGAAGTGCACCGACAACTGTTGGGGCCCATTGACACAGACCACAGACTGCTTTCATAGCACTACATCCTGCTTTTTGTGGCTCCTGCCTTGTGTATACCACTTTCATACCACTTATAGGGTACAATATCCTGCTTGGTGTAGAATAGGCCAGGGACATCATTTTCAGTTCTGCATCCTTCAGAGTGTAGATAGGAGTTCTCAAGATCAAATGCTTCACCATTCAATCACCAGCGCGGCCACCACCAACATGCCATTTACATGGAAAATTCACATGCGAGGGATGTGCAAATTATTATTATTATTATTATTATTATTATTATTATTATTATTATTATTATTTATATAGCACCATCCATGTACATGGTGCTGTATAGAGTAAAACAGTAAATAGCAAGACCCTGCCGCATAGGCTTACAATCTAATAAAATCATAATAAAACAATAAGGAGGGGAAGAGAATGCAAACAGGCACAGGGTAGGGTAAGCAGGCACAGGGTAGGGTAAAACTAACAGTATAAAGTCAGAACAAAATCAAGTTTTAAAAGCTTTAGGAAAAAGAAAAGTTTTTAGCTGAGCTTTAAAAGCTGCGGTTGAACTTGTGGATCTCAGATGTTCTGGAAGAGCGTTCCAGGCATAAGGGGCAGCAGAGGAAAATGGACGAAGCCGAGCAAGGGAAGTAGAGACCCTTGGGCAGGCGAGAAACATGGCATCAGAGGAGCGAAGAGCACGAGCGGGGCAATAGTGTGAGATGAGAGAGGAGAGATAGGAAGGAGCTAGACCGTGAAAAGCTTTGAAGGTTAACTGGAGAAGTTTATATTGGACTCTGAAGTGAATTGGACAATGAAGAGATTTCAGAAGTGGAGTAACATGGTCAGAGCGGCGAGCCAAGAAGATGATCTTTGCGGCAGAGTGGTGAACAGAAACCAACGGACTGATGTGAGAAGAAGGAAGGCCAGTGAGAAGAAGGTTGCAGTAGTCCAACCGAGAAATCACCAATGCATGAACAAGAGTCTTGGCGGAAGAGACAGACAAACCCGAGTTTGTCAAGTTTCTTTGAGTTACACTTCAAAGCTCATTCTGATTGAAGCCTGTATTAGATCACGAGGTTCTTCTTTTTTCTGTTTGTATGGATATTTTTGCTAATGTTGTATTTTATTTATTTATTTATTTATTTATTTATTTATTTATTTATTTTATTACATATATATACTGCCCCACAGCCGAAGCTCTCTGTGCAGTTTACAACAATTGTATGCTTCTGTACAAATGCATGCATCAGTTGTGCACATATTTTCAGAGGTACAGCTTTCTCCCATTGGTCAGTGTGTTTTGGTGCACATTTTTCCCCCAAATGTACACCTTTTTATAATTCATTGGGTTTCTTATTCTGTGAATCACATCGCAAGCTGAGAAATGTATATACTTAGACCACGGATTGCATTTGTTTTGGGAGGTATAGACTGGCTAAGTTTTGGTCAGAAAAGAATTGAAAATTATTATTTTTTCTTAGAAAATTCACTTCAGAAAATGGCCTATTGCTATTCTGATGGGTTCTGAGACCATCCACTTGGACTTTCGGCACTGAACCCAAAGACTGTCAAGGGGGGGAACACTATACCTGCCCCCCTTATCAAACAGAGATGCCATCTGCAGACATAGTTGGCCTTTAGCAGCGGATTATGCCTGCCAAATTTCAGAAAAATAAATGCAGTGGGGGTTGTGCTACATCCAGGATATTTTTTTTATCCCTTTACAAATATTTCTAGGAATCTGCAGGGATAATTGTCCCTTCTGAGAGAATCAATCCTGCCAGGTGTAGTACCTATGTTCATTGTGGACCATCCCTCCAAAAATGACATACACCATAGAGGTAGCTCTAACCAAGAAAATTGCAATGTTTCAGAAGGATATATAATGTGGTTTATTTGGAAGAAGTGACCTCAAACTTGTTGGAGAGTGATTTGCTCCTCGCCTCCTCCTCCCCATCGTCCTCCTCCTCCTCCTCCTCCTCCTCCTCCTCCTCCTCCTCCTCTTCCTCCTCCTTCTTCTTCTTCTTCTCTGTCTTTTTCTTCTTCAACCCAACAATCCTCTTGATCAGATCAGTACTCAAAGATAGGGATGGGTAGACAAGCAATTTTCAACATTTCTTGGAGTCTCCAAACAGCGTCTTGCTGGTTGTCTCGTGCCTAATTCTCATGCACTTTTGCGATCACTGCTCACTTTGTGCAAATGGGAAAGTTGTGCGAATCGAGCAGCAATTGAATAAAAGGTTTACACAAAATCGCGTGAAATTTGTGCAAATCTCTAGAAATGTGCAGAAATTTCGTAATCTGCGCAAATTTCCTCCATAGACGAAAGTGGGACTGAATCAGTCTACTAAGGAAATTTGTGTAAGTTAGGAAATTTGCAAAAATTGAACTGGGAATCAGGAATGATCGGAATATGACCATGTGTTCATCACTTTCCGAATATTGTCAGTGGACATGGAGTTGTCCGCTTTGAACAGGGTATGTCCACATGGTTTTTAAGCAAAAACAAATTTCTCATACATCCTTGGCATTGTGGCTTACTGGGTAGGAAGTAGCAAGGGGCATTTAGATGGAGACTAGAGATAGGTGAATCTATGAATGCAAGTTTGTTGGGTTTCTCATTTCTACCCATATTCACATCAGTTTGCAAATGCAGCAAAGGCCTCTGAAAAGTCTGCATGAAAATGTGCCGTCAATTTTATGCACATTTCCCCTAATATCCATAGTTTTGTCCTCACTTTTTCCAGGGGTGCACACTTCTTTCAAGTGTTTTCCCACTAAATCTAATGCAGTTTTGTGTATGGTGTGTCCTTAATACAAATACTTCTGTGTGCATTTTTTTTCTTTTTTTTAAATTATGAACTGTTTCACGGAATTCCAGAAAGTGCAATTATCAGTTTGCTTACAGGTTCGGCAAGTCTGCATTTTTTAAGTTCGTACAAAAAAATAAAATAAGACCTGGCTAATTTTGCCTGGATCACATGTGGAAACAGGAAGTGGGCTGGCTGTGACCATATCCCTTAAAGCTCCCTACTGATCTCCTACTGATATATATCAATCAATCAATCACTGCAAGTATCATTGAGTTGGGGTTGGACTCGATGGCCTTATAGGCCAGGAGGAGGGCTAGGAGGAGGGCTTTCTCCGCTGTGGCACCCCGGTTGTGGAACGAGCTCCCCAGAGAGGTCCGCCTGGCGCCTACACTGTACTGCTTTCGTCGCCAGCTGAAGACCTTTTTATTCACTCAGTATTTTAACACTTAATTTTAACTTAAATTTAAATTTTACTGTTTAAACTCTGTATTTTAATCTTATATCAACTTTGCTGTGTGGTTTTATCCTGGTTGCGCTTTTTATATTGTATTTTGTAATTGTGTTTTAACCTGTTGGGTGTTTTACTGTGGTTTTAATTTTTGTGAACCGCCCAGAGAGCTTCGGCTATTGGGCGGTATAAAAATGTAATTAATAAATAAATAAATAAATAAATAGGCCCCTTCCAACTCTACTATTCTATTCTATGATTCTATGATCATACATATAGCTTGAACTTGGTTTTGATTTCTGGCCTTGCGGCATTCTTCTGTGTACGTCTTGATCACTTTTCTCCACCTGAGATCAGCCTGGACTACAGAAAGGATGGAGCACTTCCTATAGTTCCTCCAGTCACCAGCTTATAGCCACTGTCTTGGCTGTGAAATGGAGGAACAGAGAGGTCACGGAAACTGAATTAGCGAAGAACAGCCTAAGGAATCCAAATCCTCTAGGCCTTATGAAATGCAACCCGCCCCTACCTAACTGAGTGCTAAAAGGATTAGCAGACGGTGTCCTGAAATTGCTGACAATTATTTTTAAGAGCTCACAGAGGGCAAAAGAGGTCCCTGCAGATTAGAAAGAGACAACATTCAAACTCATTCTATTTCAAAGGAAGGTTGGACAAGGAGGCCCCCTCTCTATGGAACTAAAAGCCCCAATCCAGTCTTTCGATGCACATTCAGCTCTGTATAAAACTGCATCACTAATGAAGGAAGTAATCATTTTCGGAGTTACTTATGGATCACAAGCCTGGGCAATATTTGGAATATCCCTTAATTATGATGTGACGTTTTCCACTTCTACTTCCAAATGCACACACACACACACACACGGCCCATATTTTCCCTAATTGTGTGTGCGTGTGGGTTGGTGATTGCATGCACAGGGATGTGCGTGCATATGTGTGTGTTTTAAATAATATAATAATAATAATAATAATAATAATAATAATAATAATAATATAGCTTGAACGGATTCCTGCATTGAGCAGGGGGTTGGACTCGAGGGCCTTATAGGCCCCTTCCAACTCTACTATTCTATGATTCTATGATCCATTTTGATATGATATGACAGTCCCCTGCCCTTAGGAACGTGCAGTCAAAAGTTTTGTCAAGTGGAGGTGAGAGTCAAGGGTAGCAGGAAGTGAATGTGAGGAAATTATTCTGTGCTCAGTTTGACTCAGCCATATATATTTTAAACAAAGGCAATTCATAGCCAAAGTTCTTTTCACTGCCAGCATCCCAGCCTTGCACACACAGTATGAACTTAATAAAAGTGGCAACCTGGATTTCCCAGGTTTAGTTCCAAGCATTTCTATCCAAGGGAAAAGACATTGGAGATAATTCGGTCAGTCGGAGTTGAGAGTCCTGCGCTAGATGGACCACTGGTCCGACTTATTGTGAAGAAGCGTCCATGCCTGAGCAGCATTATGAGCCCATGCTCAGGAACAGAACTATAGCTTCCAAATCGCACAAGGACCTGGTTCCCCCCTATTCGGCCCTGGTTAGGCCTCACCTTGAGTATTGCGTCCAGTTCTGGGCTCCACAATTCAAGAAGGACGCAGACAAGCTGGAGCATGTTCAGAGGAGGGCAACCAGGATGATCAGGGGTCTGGAAACAAAGCCCTATGAAGAGAGACTGAAAGAACTGGGCAGGTTTAGCCTGGAGAAGAGAAGATTGAGGGGAGACATGATAGCACTCTTCAAGTACTTAAAAGGTTGTCACACAGAGGAGGGCCAGGATCTCTTCTCGATCCTCCCAGAGTGCAGGACATGGAATAATGGGCTCAAGTTACAGGAAGCCAGATTCTGGCTGGACATCAGGAAAAAGTCCCTGACTGTTAGAGTAGTATGACAATGGAACCCATGACCTAGGGAGGTTGTGGGCTCTCCCGCACTAGAGGCCTTCAAGAGGCAGTTGGACACCCATCTGTTAGGTATGCTTAAGGTGGATTCCTGCATTGAGCAGGGGGTTGGACTCAATGGCCTCATAGGCCCCTTCCAACTCTACTATTCTATAATTCTATGATTGAGACCTTCTCAGAGAGCTAGGATTAGCTTGGCATGTACTAGGCTCAAGGGGAGTCAAATCCACCCTGATACACATCTGACATTTGGTTCAGCAACCTCGGCCAATCAGGAGCAGCCAGAGAATTTGGCCAACCTCTTTGCCAATCTAGGTCCTTCAATGGCTACATGTTCCAAATGGTGGCATCTGATTAGCTGAGGCTCCTGCATCTCTCACGAATGATTCAAATTGAAATGGTGTGTGGATGCAGTGCTAACCCACCATGACTTCCCTTTGCCAGCAATGCCAGAGTGCCACCGCCTCCCTGATGTTCTTTCAGGCCCCACTGGACTGCCAGAGAGTGGTGGGGTACCAGACCTTTGCCCGCTTGTCTGGTGCTAATGGCACCACTGGCTTTTGCTAGTGCAACAGGTCCTTCTGACCAGCCCCTTGACTCCTTCGCTGTCTCTGACCTCTTCTTGATCCAGTGGGCAGGAAAATCCAGCCACACCACTCAATGGGCAGGAATGGGACAATGAGCCAGAACACACCTCAAGTGAAGGTGAGCCACTCAAGTGCTTAAGGGAAGAACTAAAATTCTTTGGGGAGGACAGGGTTAAGGAGCGTAAGCCAGGGGAACAAACCAGCATCATGAGACCTTCAGCAATTTGTGAATCCAGAATACGTCTGCTATGAAAAGTTGGTTGCCGACCACAGCAATTGAGACTGGGACAACAACTGTGATTTGATTTGATTTATTTTTAATGCAAAGTATGAAGCCGTCAAAGGGAAAGCGACGATGGGACCGATTCCCCCCACCCTGTCTTTTATTTGTCCAGATGCTGCACAGTAGAAAATTATGCCCTTCGCTTAAAAGCATCAACATATTTTAAGCATCAATCTGGGTGCAGTTTGGGACATGAGGACATAGTTTGTTTCGCGGACCCAAGATTGGACAGCAGGTGGGTTTTCTTGCTTGTGTTTCCACCACGTTTATTTCAGCAGTAAGTGCCCCTTGGCTGTAAAATGCAGGATGCTGTCATCTGTTTCCCCCCCCCCCACACACACACACCCCTATATGGACAGAAGGAGAAAACCTAGAGGACAAATTGAGGTGCTGATTTTTGGTCGTAAAACGCAACTAACCCCGCTACAATAATTTGTTCTTTGTTACAGCCAAGGAAGCTGCTCTCTGATAGGATAATCCTTTTATTCATTAATTCAGATCAAATCATCAGATCTTTATCAGAGTTCAAATGGAGTAGCACTTTGCGAAAGGGTTTTCTTTTTCTTTTTAGTTTCTGATGGTGTTGATGTGCACAGCCTGCATGTAACTCTCGCCAAAAGAAATGTGTGCGCCCTGATTTAAAGAACCAATAGATGGATTGTATTTATAAATCACCTTTTCATTAAAATATGTGCCCAAGGAATGTGCAGTAAGAGCAGGTAGAATTCTGGGTGTTGTTAGTTTTTTGCCTTCCATCCTTATCAGTAGTTAATCAATGGCTTACATTTATGCTCTGATCTGTTCTTTTCATAGAATCATAGAATAGCAGAGTTGGAAGGGGCCTACAAGGCCATCGAGTCCACCCCCCTGCTCAATGCAGGAATCCACCCTAAAGCATCCCTGACAGATGGTCATTCATCTCATTCTCTTTCATACTTGGTAGGCTATTCTGTATCCCCCCCTTCTTCCTGGATCACAATGAATCCGGCACAAGCCATGGAGAATTTCAAAAGAAGCCCAAAGAGTTTTAATAAGACAGGTGACTTATGTCAATAAGTTGGCACCAGATTTTGCATAACACAAAATTCAGTGTGCATTTTGAAGGTTGTCCCTCCCCCCCCCCCCCACTCACAGAAAACAAAATTGGTGGAATTTGAAAAGAAAACTAAACAGCGTAGAGACTGTTTTAAAGACTGTATACTCCTCGGGGCAAGGGCCTGTCCTCTTGTGCTTTGTGAAATGGCATGCACATTGATGACAATGACAAATCGTAAGATGTTCTCAGATGAACTGGTTGTCTGCACTTCTAAATGTGTGAAGTAGGATAAGTGGCAAGGTATCCTTTTGTTTATATTTTCAAGTGTAGCACCACCACCACTACTCTCTCTCTCTCTCTCTCTCTCTCTCTCTCTCTCTCTCTCTCTCTCTCTCTCTCTCTCACACACACACACACACACACACACACACACACACACACACACACATTCCCTTAGTTTGCCATGTGAGAAGACAAACTTACGACTTTTATATGTTTAGAAGTACCAATCCCTGCTTCAGAGCATGCTTTCAAATGCTGCTGTTGGATCCAGATTGAAGCTGGATCAACTGCATTGGTGAAAGTGGATTCTCTGCCCCCTCCTTCTCTCAGCAGTCCCTCCAGCCCCTTGCAAATGCTACATAAAGAGTGAGGAAACACCTACTCCATTGGGAGGGGGAATCTGAAATATTTCTTGGAAGTTCCTTCTACGAGCAGAGGACTTCCTCTCATGGACGGTCAGATTCTGGATCCAAGCCCTTAAGAACCAAGCTAGTGAAGTTGCCAAGCAAACCCAGCACAAGGGTAAGGCAACTTCTACACTAGGCAAAGTGAAAGAACTGGGCATGTTTAGCCTGGAGAAGAGAAGATTGAGGGGAGACATGAGAGCACTCTTCAAAGACTTAAAAGGTTGTCACACAGAGGAGGGCCAGGATCTCTTCTCGATCCTCCCAGATTGCAGGACACGGAATAACGGGCTCAAGTTAAAGGAAGCCAGATTCTAGCTGGACATCAGGAAAAACTTCCTGACTGTTAGAGCAGTACGACAATGGAACCAGTTACCTAGGGAAGTTGTGGGCTCTCCCACACTAGAGGCCTTCAAGAGGCAGCTGGACAACCATCTGTCAGGGATGCTTTAGGGTGGATTCCTGCATTGAGCAGGGGGTTGGACTCGATGGCCTTGTAGGCCCCTTCCAACTCTGCTATTCTATGATTCTATGATTCTATGAAGGTGATGACGCTGATTCTGCTGCTGCTGTCTAATGGGATTTCTCATCGGGATCTTGCGCACATCCTTAGATACCATCACTATTTGTGTGGCTTGTTTGAGCATCTCTCTGCTTCGTAAGGAATTCTTTTTTTTCTTTGTGCGGATGGACGGGACTGATCTACCTATTCAGCAGAGGTGAGGATGAAGTGATAGAGGCCTGGTGTGGTAGAATGGACTGTACCACTTCTTTATAAACCGCCCAGAGAGCTTTGGCTATGGGGTGGTATAGAAATGTAAATAATAATAATTTTAATAATAACAATAACAATAACAATAATAATAATAATAATTCAGATAGCAGGTGAGGGCTCATGAATACCGCTTTTCCTGAAATGAGTAAATGTCTTCCTGCAGTTCCCAAAAAACTTGCATTGCAAGGAGCAGGCTTGGTTAGAACAACCTCAGTATTCTTCCATTTCATACTACATGGGTAGATCAGCTCAGATAAGAAGATTCTGTAAAATGATTCAAAGGAACTGTAATATCTTCTTCTTCTTCTTCTTCTTCTTCTTCTTCTTCTTCTTCTTCTTCTTCTTCTTCTTCTTCTTCTTCTTCTTTTTATTTATTGCACTTATATACCGCTCCCATAGGCAAAGCTCTCTGGGCGGTTTACAGAAATTCTAAAATTAAGATTAAACGAGTATACAAAATTTAAAATTCTAAAACACAGAACATACACACATAAAGCATTAAAAACTGTTAAAAAAACTAAACATGTGGGTGATTAAGATGTGCTGCCATATGCCTGGGCAAAGAGGAAAGTCTGGAAAGATAGCAGCATTGGCGCCAGGCGAGTTTCGTCAGGGAGATCATTCCATAGTCTGGGGGCCACCACCGAAAAGGCCCTGTCCCTCGTTGCCACACTGAGCCTCTCTTGGAGTAGGCACCCAGAGGAGGACCTTAGATGTTGAATGTAGTGACCGGGTATATTCACGTCAGGAGAGGTGTTCCTCCTCCTCCTCCTCCTCCTCCTCCTCCTCCTCCTCCTCCTCCTTCTCTGCCTCCTATGATGGTAAGCGCCTTTATGCCTGAACTTGCCTCCTGTCAAAACCTGAGTGCTTCCTCCCCTCCCGAAATAGTAATTCTCTGATTCATGTTTTGCCTTGTCTGTAAACAACATTGATCAGGTTTTTCTAAGGGCCATTAACCCGAGGGACAGCTGAGGAACAGATAAGTTTGATGCAACATGCTACTAGACTTAATTGGCATCCAAGATACTCCATTGCCCAGCTTTTAAACAGATAATATTGTTCAGCCTCCATGCTAGGTGCCAAATAGGATATAAAAATCCATTGAAGTCAAAGCCTGGGGCAACCTGGATGTCAAAAGCAGAAGGCTCCGGTGTAGGAGGTAGAATGTTTTTTATGATTAGACTCTGGGCCCATTTTCCCCACTAATTTGTTTTTCATGTTCTTTTTGTATGTATTGCAACACAGAGGGACACAAAGTTTGGTATCACTATACCCTCCCCCCCCCGGGGGGGGATCTCAGTCAAACTATTTGATATCCTATAAATCAATTCCAGTAATTAACTGAACAAGTTATTCATTTATTATTTCCTGGCCAAAATAAATGGTGCTCTGGGCAGCTAACAATAAAATACAGGATTTTTTAAAAAAAATAAAAAATAAAACTTGATACAGCATAAAAGACAGCATGAAAACAAAACAAAAATAGAAACACCACTTAAAACACAATAGATAAATACACAGCACTAATTAAAACCCTATCCGCAACAGATCAATTTATATGCCGAAGGCCTGCCTAAATAGTGTGTGTGTGTGTGTGAGAGAGAGAGAGAGAGAGAGAGAGTTCCGAGACTGGGGGCGGCCACTGAGAAGGCCCTGCTTTGAATGAAATGTATTGATGGGATGTTGTGTACAATACTATTAACAATAATAATAACAACATATATATATATATACATATGTTGTTGTTTATTCGTTCAGTCGCTTCCGACTTTTCGTGACTTCATGGACCAGCCCACGCCAGAGCTTTCTGTCGGCTGTCGCCACCCCTTGCTCCCCCAAGGTCAAGTCCGTCACCTCCAGAATATCCTCCATCCATCTTGCCCTTGGTCGGCCCCTCTTCCTTTTGCCTTCCACTTTCCCTAGCATCAGCCTCTTCTCCAGGGTATCCTGTCTTCTCATTATGTGGCCAAGGTACTTCAGTTTTGCCTTTAGTATCATTCCCTCCAGTGAGCAGTCTGGCTTTATTTCCTGGAGTATGGTCTGGCTTGATCTTCTTGCAGTCCAAGGCACTCTCAGAATTTTCCTCCAGCACCACAGTTCAAAAGCATCTATCTTCCTTCGCTCAGCTTTCCTTATGGTCCAGCTCTCGCAGCCATAGGTTACTACGGGGAATACCATTGCTTTAACTATGCGGACCTTTGTTGTCAGTGTGGTGTCTCTGCTCTTAACTATTTTATCAAGATTTGTCATATATACATAATTACATATATTATATATGTAATATAATGTAATATATGTATTGATGTATTTGTTGTATTTGATTTTATATATGACTTGTAACTGGCTAAAACCCATTCAGGGTTGCCATAATAATAACTGAAATGAACAACAGCAGCAGCAACAATAACGATTTCTTCTTGCAAGCAAAACGTCGGTAACTAAGAGGCCTGTTGGATTTCTCTGAGGAGATACGAGTGGCTTCCCCATCACAATAAAAGCTTTGCTTCCCCTGTGTGAGGCAGGCATCTGTGATGTTCAGCCGCCTATTATCCTTTAAATGTAAATATGTGCAAAGTTAATGGTTTATATTATGCATAAAGTTCCAGGAAGTAAGTAGGCCTCAATGTACTTAACAATTCGTAAAGGGCGGGGGGGGGGGGCTGAATGCCTGAGTGCTGATTGGATAGTGGCAGGGAGTGCTTGGATTGGCTGTGTAAGAAGGGGAGGAGCTGGAGAAACATAGCTATATATAGTTTGAGTGGGTGTGGGTGATGATTCGCTGAAGTGAAGGGTAGAAGTATGGTAGAGAGAAGTGGATGATTATATGAGAATCAAGATAGTTGAGTTATAGACAGTAGTATTATATAGTGGAACGTTTTAAGAAAGAACTGACAGAAACCAATACTCTTAGAACCTTGTAACCATACTCATTTGAACTGAGGAAACAAATAAGCTTATGTACACGCACTTACTTAAGTTAATAAATTCTAACATTTAAGAACATAAGAAGAGCCCTGCTGGATCAGACCGAGGGTCCATCTAGTTCAGCACTCTGTTCGCACAGGGGCCAACCAGCCATCGGCCAGGGATGAACAAGCAGGACATGGTGCAACAGCACCCTCCCACCCATGTTCCCCAGCAACTGGTGCACACAGGCTTACTGCCTTGGATACTGGAGGTAGCACACAACCATCAGGGCTAGCAGCCATTGATAGCCTTCGCCGCCAGGAATTTATCCAACCCTCTTTTGAAGCCATCCAGATTGGTGGCCATCACTACCAACGAAGGAGCCGAAGGTGATGAAGGAGAAAGCAGTTAATGGTGGCAGCAGAATGGGAAACTGCCAGGTTGCTGGGTTGTGGAGCTGTGGGGCCTAAAGAATAAAGGCGAGACAGGAGCAGCAGCAAGAGGCCCAAACCCACACACACGTCATCAGCACAGGGGGGGATTGAAGTGGTCCTGGGCGCTATTGGCGTGGATAGTCCTGTTGGGTAGCTTGTGGGCGTCTGTGATGAAGCCAAGATGACACAGGTGGGCAGGACATCACAGCATCCTTAAGCAAGTGTGGCAGTAGTTAAAGGTGACCAATCCCTGGTGCTGATGGTTTTGGTGGGGTCCCCCCCCTTCTGTATTGTCTGAGTCCAGCTTCCACGGTGGTATGAGGCTCTTGATAGGATTCTCCATTGGCAGGCTGCCAGTTCTGCTGCTGTGTACTGCTTTTCTGTCCTTCGCAGTTCAGGTTCCTTTTAGCTCACCCCTTAGATGTAGTTCCTTGAATCCAGGAACAATGGGGAACAGTGGAGTCTTTCCCTCATTCCCTCTTCAGCTGCACCACTCACCAAATCCTTTCCTCTGACCACCAACCATGTGAAGACTTCCTAACTTTTATTCAGCCTCTTCTAAGTCTTTGTTTCTGGCAGGAAGAGGTTTAGGTTGCCATCCTGTGGAGGTTTAGATGGGGGGGGGGGAAGGTCCTACAACCCCAGCATGCCCCAGCCAACTGTGCCAGCTCAGGCATTCTGGGAGCTGTACGAGTCTTCATCCAACTAGAACTGCATAGAATTGCGCTCCTAAGTTAAATATTGTTGTTTATTCGTTCAGTCGCTTCCGACTCTTCGTGACTTCATGGACCAGCCCACGCCAGAGCTTTCTGTCGGCCGTTGCCACCCCCAAGCTTCCCCAAGGTCAAGTCTGTCACCTGCAGAATATCATCCATCCATCTTGCCCTTGGTCGGCCCCTCTTCCTTTTGCCTTCCACTTTCCCTAGCATCAGCCTCTTCTCCAGGGTATCCTGTCTTCTCATTATGTGACCAAAGTACTTCAGTTTTGCCTTTAATACCATTCCCTCAAGTGAGCAGTCTGGCTTTATTTCCTGGAGTACGGACTGGTTTGATCTTCTTGCAGTCCACGGCACTCTCAGAATTTTCCTCCAACACCACAGTTCAAAAGCATCTATCTTCCTTCGCTCAGCCTTCCTTATGGTCCAGCTCTCGCAGCCATAGGTTACTACGGGGAATACCATTGCTTTAACTATGCGGACCTTTGTTGTCAGTGTGGTGTCTCTGCTCTTAACTATTTTATCGAGATTTGTCATTGCTCTCCTCCCAAGAAGTAAACGTCTTCTTTAATTAAGTTAATTTAATTAAATGTAGGTGTTTTTGTATTTTGGCCCCTCCCTGTTTGCCTCCAGCCCTAGCTGCCGCCAAAAGCATTCCCACAACTCACCTGCTCACCTCGCCACCACTTGTTGGGTGCCGTCTGAGCCCCTTCTAAGGCTCATCGAGGCCCGATGAGTGCTCTGGAAATTACATATTTCCCCCGTTGTATAAATGGCAGCCGTAAAGTTCCCATGCACACAAGGGTAAAGGTGCAACTCCTCTTTTCATGGTTTTACTCTTTTGTCAATAGGGCCTTTCCGGCTGCCATTTATGCAGCCACGGAAATGTGCAATTTCTGGTGCCTCCTTTGTGTGCCATGAGGCGTAGTTGTGGATGAGGGCAGATGGGTGCTGCCGAGCACTGATTGGGCCTCACAGGCACTTGGAGTGCGGGTCCACGAACCTGCTGAGAGAGACCGACTGGATCCAGAGGGGATGCAGGGGAATGCGGGGTAGTCTGTCAGGCTCCCGCACTCATTCGGGCACTGACGGCGTCCCTAAATTTGACTCCTGGGCTGAGGGAGCTTCAATGTCTGCGGTGCAGATAATACTCAGTCCTTTTCCAGCTTCATTGACTGCCAGTCCAGGTCCGGGCCCGATTCAAAGTGCTAGTATTAACATTTAAAGCCCTAAATGGCTTGGGGCCAGGCTATCTGAAGGAACACCTCCTCCCGTATGTACCTGCCCGGATCCTAAGGTCATCCTCAGGGGTCCTTCTCTGTGAGCCCCTGCCAAAGGAAGTGAGGCAGGTGGCTACCAGGAGGAGCAGGGCCTTCTCTGCTGTGGCACCCCGGCTGTGGAATGAGCTCCCTAAGGAGGTTCGCTTGGCACCTACATTCTATGCTTTTAGATGCCAGGTGAAGACCTTTTTATTCTCCCAGCATTTTAACAGTCTATAAATGAATTTTAACTTGGGGTTTTAAATTTGTAATTTCGCATTGCTGCTGATTTTATCTGGTTGAGCTTTTATATTGTATTTTATATATAACTGTTGTTTTATACTTTGAATGTTTTTAATTTTTGTGAACCGCCCAGAGAGCTCCGGCTATTGGGCGGTATAGAAATGTAATAAATAAATAAATAAATAAACTCTTCTCAATGGGCCAATGTTCTGATTCAGTGTCATGCAGCTTCCTACAACGGAACAGAAAGTGGAGGAACACTGTTCCTTCGTTGCTCAGTGCAGAGGATGAATGTGACCTTGAAGCTTGTATAGAGGTCAGGCCTTATCTTGTTCTCTGTTCCAACCTGTTGGTGTGCAAGGCTGTTTTGCTTGTTGAAGCTCTTTTGCTTGTCTGGGGCACAACTCGGTGATGCAAGACAAGCAAAATCCCTACTGGACATCTTCTGAGTCCTAACTGCATTGGAGAAGAGAAACTTAGGAAGCATTTGCTGTGGGGGGAAAGAAAACAAAGATGGTGATCAGCTTCAATAGAGCTTTTAAAAGCCTCTTCTCCTGCATTGCTGCTTTATACCACCATGTCAGCCTCTTTCTATGGTCTACTATGGTCTACTTTTGACTGGCATCTGCTTCCAGGCAGTGAAAGGTATCTCCCATCACCTGTTTCTTAACCAAAGGATTATGCATGGTGTGGAGAACAGTGGATAGGGAGAGATTTTTTCTCCCTGTCCCATAATACTAGAATCCACTGGGGTCATCCCATGAAGCTGATTGGTGGGAGATTCAGGACAGATAAAAGGAAGAACTTCTTCACACAGCGCATAGTTAAACTATGGAATCCACTACCACAAGATGTGGGTGATGGCCACCAATTTGGATGGCTTTAAAGGGGGAATGGATAAATCCCTGATGGCTAAGTACAACCTCCAGTATTCAAGGCAGTAAGCCTGTGTGCACCAGTTGCTGGGGAACATGGGTGGGAGGGTGCTGTTGCACCATGTCCTGCCTTGTTCATCCCTGGCCGATGGCTGGTTGGCCACTGTGTGAACAGAGTGCTGGACTAGATGGACCCTTGGTCTGATCCAGCATCAGGGCCCTTCTTATGTTTTTACAATTAGGTAATACTGGGAGACAATGGGCAATTTCGACATGCCAGGCATTGAACCTGGGACTTCGTGCAGGCAGAGTAAGTGTTGTGCTCCCTTCTCTCTCCTTTTTCCGTCCAAAGCCAATTCTCAATCAAATCTCGACGCTCCGTTTCTGTCGCCATTCCTGCACCGTCAGCGTAATTAACTTGCAAAGCTTCACTCTCGGAGCGCCATTCATAAATCAGGCGGTAATTAGATTTAATTTACATTCAACGCCATTAAGATCTTCATTAAAAAATAAAAGCTTTGGAATTTCACCTCCCACCGCATTATATTTTATTTTAATATGGAACAGTAATAAGATATGTCAGTATTATTTTTATTATTAGCTTTCTGCCATATCCTTCTCCCCACGGGACAGCAAGAAGTTAATTAAAGGGACGTCTCAGGCGGAAAGAATTGGATTCCAAGGAAGTCACCCTACGGTACAGCGAGAGAGATTCCTAATCTATATATCTGTACAGACACACTGAGCAGCAAATACATATGCTGTAAGGAACTACATTTGCAACTAAGTTCCATTGCAAGCAATCAAAACAAGGCAATGTTATGGGGGGATAGTTGAGGATGATTCCCTTGTAGCAAATTCCATGTTTGTTTGTTTGTTTGTTTCAAACAAGGGTGCAGAACTTCAGGACTTTGGGCCTAATCCAGCCCTCAGAGGGTCTCAATCCATCCCCCTGGAGTTCCCCAGACAGTTTCTGCTCCCACTCCTTTC
Source organism: Elgaria multicarinata webbii (assembly GCF_023053635.1). NCBI lineage: Eukaryota > Metazoa > Chordata > Lepidosauria > Squamata > Anguidae > Elgaria > Elgaria multicarinata. The sequence continues at coordinate 110,684,166 of NC_086177.1, read as the reverse complement.
CCAGTTACTAATTCTTTGATAGTTTCTAAACTTTCCCCCCATTCTAAAGGGTTGGAATGCCTCTCCTAAGGTCTAGCATCTGGAGTAAAGGTTTTAGGGCACAATCCTAAGCTTATTTATTTATTTATTTATTTATTGCATTTCTATACCGCCCAATAGCCAGAGCTCTCTGGGCGGTTCACAAAAATTAAAACCATTCAAAGTATAAAACAACAGGTTAAAACCCTAATATAAAAAAAATATAAAAGCTCAACCAGATCAAAACAGCAGCAATGCGAAATTACAAATTTAAAACACCAAGTTAAAATTTATTTATAGACTGTTAAAATGCTGGGAGAATAAAAAGGTCTTCACCTGGCATCTAAAGGCATATAATGTAGTGCCAGGCGAACCTCCTTAGGGAGCCCATTCCACAGCCGGGGTGCCACAGCAGAGAAGGCCCTCCTCCTGGTAGCCACCTGCCTCACTTCCTTTGGCAGGGGCTCATGGAGAAAGACCCCTGAGGATGATCTTAGGGTCTGGGCAGGTACATATGGGAGGAGGCGTTCCTTCAGATAACCTGGCCCCAAGCCGTTTAGGGCTTTAAATGTTAATACCAGCACTTTGAATCGGGCCGGACCTGGACTGGCAGCCAATGAAGCTGGAAAAGGACTGGCGTGATGTGATCTCATCGGCCAATCCCTGTTAGTAACCGGGATGCCCTGTTTTGTACCAGTTGAAGTTTCCGGACCATTTTCAAAGGCAGCCCCTCAGTGGAAGAGAGACTTCTCTGTGGTGGCCCCCCAATTATTGAATGATCTTCCTCACAAGGCCTGCCTTGCTGTCTTTTCAGTGCCAGGTCAAGACTTTTCTCTGTTCCCAGGCATTTAGCAATATGAGATGAGCTTAATTGATCCCAGATCTGTTTTTAGGCTCGCCTGACAGATTATAGTTGTTTCTAGAAGTCTGTTCTTGTGTATACTGTCTGTGGCACATTTCAAATTTTGAATATTATTTTTAATGTTTTAATTTTATGTGAACTGCCCAGAACAATTTGGCTATGAGTGGTATAGAATTGGTGATGATGATGATGATGATGATAGGACAAGGTTACAGTTATTCTGCAGTCACATCAGTCACTGGCATCACATCGTTATTATTTTTTTACAGAAAACCTCCAAAACTAGGCCTACCAAAATGCATCCTCTCCAACATCCAGAAAGCAGTCGTGCTTATAGTGAGAAAATTTCTGAACCAGTAAAAGACAGCATGAGTTGGCAAAGCCCATCATGTCTGTCTAGAAAAAACACACCGTGGTTGAGAAAATCCCAATGAGACAAAGCCCTATGAAGAGAGACTGAAAGAACTGGGCATGTTTAGCCTGGAGAAGAGAAGATTGAGGGGAGACATGAGAGCACACTTCAAATACTTGAAAGGTTGTCACACAGAGGAGGGCTAGGATCTCTTCTCGATCCTCTCAGAGTGCAGGACACAGAATAACGGGCTCAAGTTAAAGGAAGCCAGATTCCAGCTGGACATCAGGAAAAACTTCCTGACTGTTAGAGCAGTATGACAATGGAACCAGTTCCCTAGGGAGGTTGTGGGCTCTCCCACACTAGAGGCCTTCAAGAGGCAGCTGGACAATCATCTGTCAGGGATGCTTTAGGGTGGATTCCTGCATTGAGCAAGGGGTTGGACTCGATGGCCTTGTAGGCCCCTTCCAACTCTGCTATTCTATAGGGTGACCATATGAAAAGGACAGGGCTCCCGTATCTTTAACAATTGTATTGAAAGGAGAATTTCAGCAGGTGTCATTTGTATTTATGGGGAACCTGGTGAAATTTCCTCCTCATCACAACCGCCCAGAGAGCTCTGGCTATTGGGCGGTATAGAAATGTAATAAATAAATAAATAAATAAATAAATAAAAGCTGCAGGTGCCCTGCCCTCTTTTAAATCTGGTCACTCTAGTATAGCTCCTTCAGCTTTAACTGTTTTCATGAAGAGGGAATTTCACCAGGCGTTGCATGCATACAAACATCACCTGCTGGAATTCCCTTTTCTATGCAACTGTTAAAGATACAGGACCCCTGTCCTCCTTTTCATATGGTCACCCTACTATTCTATGAACAACCACAACAGCAATAATAGTTTGGAGAGAAAAGCATACAACTCCCCATGGCCGGTTGGTGTCTGTTGAAAGTTTTAGACATTTTCTCTGCCTAAATATGCATGGAATTGTGACCTTAAGCAAAAATATGTCAGGGTTTTGTTTGTTGGTTGTTTTGTTTTGATATTTTGGCCCCGGCATTGACATATGGTCCCCACGCACCACTAGAATGCTGCCATTGAGGGGTTCTCCAAGACTGAATTTGCACCCCCTCTCCCCCAGGCTGCAGGAGATTCAGCCTCCCCGGTTTAAAACATTTATGTGCCACCGTTGATCAATGATTTCAAGGCAGTTTACAAGACTTAAAACCAGTGGAACAACAATTTATGTGATCAAACCATCAGATAAAAGCACAGTCAGAAGACAGAGAGTTTAAAATATTTAAGCATGTTTTAAAAATGCCTGGGTGAATGTAAAAAAATAAAAATAAAAGTCTTCATCTGGTGCCTAAAAGACAGCAAGGTTGATGCCAGGTGGACAGAGTTTCGTATCTGGGGCACCTCTGCTATTTTAAAAACAAAACAAAAACACACTTTTTCTTCTTGTAAAAAATCAAATAAATACCTGTGATGGGGAGGTAGCATTTGGCCATAGCATGCTGGTAGATACAGTATTTCTTCGATTCTAAGACACCATCGATTGTAAGAAGCACACTAATTTCAGGACCACCAACAGAAAAAAAAGCTTTGATTCTAAGAAATAATAAACGCGCCCGCGATTCTAAGATGCACCCCGTTATTAGAGATGTTTATATGGGGAAAAAGGTGTGTCTTAGAATCGAAGAAGTAGGGTAGGTAGGTGAGGTGGTCCTTCATCACCTCCAGTTCTGAGCTCTTCAATATTTCAAAGACGATCACTTTGTATTGGGACCAGAAGCAAAGAGGTAGCCAGGGAAGTTCTTTTGAGTAGGGGTGTGCACGGACCCCCCGCTCCGCTTCACTTGCAGATCCGCCATTTTTCGGAGCGGGTCGCTCCGCCCCGCCCCCGCTCCGCCCACTTCCGCTCCGCTCCGCTCGGAGCTCCGGATCGGATCCGGAGCTCCGTTTTTGCCCCCCCATAGGCTTGCATTGAAAGCTAAAAAAGTAAACAACTTTTTTTCCGTTGAAGTTAGAAACCTCACGTTTGGCACCATGACACCTCATGGGCGTATACACACACACGCCAAGTTTCAAGGCAATCCCATCATCCCCTGATTTTTGGCGAATTTTTGAAAATCGGGCACCCCATTCACACCCCTTGGGATAGCTCCGTCAATTTGCATGTTACAAACCTCAAACTCGGCACCAGGGCAGCTTATCCATGTGTCCACATGCACGCCAAGTTGCAAGCAAATCCCATCATCCCCTGATTTTTGGCGCGGCTCTACCCTCTAACGCACCTCCCATAACCCTAATTCACACCCCTTTAGATAGCTCCGTCAATTTGCACGTTAGAAACCTCAAACTCAGCACCATGATAGCTTATCCACGTGTCCACATGCACGCCAAGTTTCAAGGCAATCCCATCATCCCCTGATTTTTGGGGAATTTATGAAAATCGGGCACCCCATTCACACCCCTTGGGATAGCTCCGTCAATTTGCATGTTAGAAACCTCAAACTCGGCACCAGGAGAGCTTATCCATGTGTCCACATGCACGCCAAGTTGCAAGCAAATCCCATCATCCCCTGATTTTTGGCATGGCTTAACTCACCCCAAATTGTCCCATTCTACAACTACGTCAATTTGCACGTTAGAAACCTCAAACTCAGCACCATGATAGCTTATCCACGTGTCCACATGCACGCCAAGTTTCAAGGCAATCCCATCATCCCCTGATTTTTGGGGAATTTATGAAAATCGGGCACCCCATTCACACCCCTTGGGATAGCTCCGTCAATTTGCATGTTAGAAACCTCAAACTCGGCACCAGGAGAGCTTATCCATGTGTCCACATGCACGCCAAGTTGCAAGCAAATCCCATCATCCCCTGATTTTTGGCGCGGCTTAAACTTTTTAACTCACCCCAAATCAAGTCCCATTCTACAACTACGTCAATTTGCACGTTAGAAACCTATCCTTTGGTCCCATGACAGCTTACCCATGTGTCCCCATGGACACCAAGTTTCAAGGCAATCCCATCATCCCCTGATGTTAGGGGAACTTTTGAAATTTGAACACTCCAGTATGTCAGGGATTTAAAGTTGCAATTGCAGACAGCTCAATGGGGCCAGTTCCAAGGCAATCCCAACATGCCACGAGATAACCCTAAATCTTCTGGCACATTTGAAAAAGGGATTATTGAATTTGATAAAGTCTAAGTGAGCGCAGGAAGGACTTCTCCCCTGAGTCAAAGCAAGACACATACACCATCGCTGCAAGGCGGGAAGGGGAGAATTATTATTATTATTATTATTTATTTATATAGCACCATCAATGGAAAGCAGGCAGGCAGCATGCATTGTAGTGCCGCAAGGATGGCTTGAGCACTAACGCATAGCAAACCAACCCATAAGTGGGCGCAAAGTGAGGCAAAGATGGCTGGTTGTTTCTTTCTAAGCCAGCAGTTACGCCTTGAGGGGCACAGAGGAGGACGATTGGGAGCAAACCAGGCACCAGGCGGGCAGAGAGGCAGGCAGAGTAGGCGAGGAGTCAGTCCTGGCAGATGCCCCACCACAGCAGCACCCCGGGGGAGGCGGGCAGGCAGGCAGGCAGGCTGCGGGCATTTCTGGGGGCACAAGGAAGTGATGGCTGGTTTCTAAGCCAGCATTGCAGTTAGTCACGCATTGCAAACGCAAACCATCCCAGCGAGTCGGTCACCGAGGAGGACAGGCTAGCAGAGGGGCAGGCAGAGTGACATGTCATAGATCTAGTATTGGGGAGGAGTCAGTCCCGGCAGATGCCCCAACACAGTAGCACCCTGGGTGGGCATTGGAAAACGCCATCTTGTGGGTCAATACTTCCCCCACCCCATGTCCTGCAGGGTTGCCTGCCTAACCCTTGTGGGGATGGGAGATGGAGAGCTTAGAGTGGCAGTGCCAGCAGCAGCCTTCGGCTTTCCCCTGGAACCAGTCGCCTTGCCCGCCTCTTTCCCCAGCAAGATCGCCTGGTGCTGCCTATGAAGATGCATCTTCATGCTGCTGGTTCCATAATGCCCTGTCGATGAACCCCTGCTTAGGCTGAGTTTGCAGTGGCGACAGACAGCAAAGCGGGGATCCGCTCCCAACTCAAAGTGGTCCCACACGATGCTTGTCTTTCGTTTCTGTGGTGACACCACCAATTGCCCGCCTGAGCTCTCTGGTGTTGCCACAGAAACAGGGGTGTGGGATGAGACTGGGGAGAGAGCCTCGGCCTGCTGCTGCTCCTCCTCAGCCCCCACATCCTGGAGGCCCACCGCCTCCTCCTCCTCCCCCCCCTCCACTGTGCTGAGGACCTCGTCTAGGTCCATCAGCGGGCTCGTGGGCTGAAAGGAGAATGAAGGAGTTGGGGATACTCCTCCTCCTCTAATGGCACTGCTGCCACGTGCCTCTTGCAAACGGGCACTTTTCCCATTCCCACCCTCAAAAAGAGAACGCCGGGCACAAGTTGCAGAAGAGAGTGGCTCTGCCTGCTGCTTGTCCTGCTTCTGTTTTGGAGCAGTCAGCCAAGGAGTTGCCCGTTTGAGTTTCACAGGAGGAGAGGAAGCCCTGCTGGCAGACTGAGCCTTGCTGCTTTCAGCACGCCTGCTTTCTCTTTTCATGATGACTAACAAAATATTAATACTACTAATACTATGTATAAGGTACTACTAAGAATATGTATAAGAAGAATATAATATGTTTAAATGTAGGGAAATGGGACAAGAACAATAAAATATACTACTACTAATATGTATGAGAATATACTACTAAGAATATCTACAAGAATATAATAATATGTTTTAGAATATTACTAATAAATGTAGGGAAATGGGACAAGAAATGGGACAACCACTACTATAAGAAGAACAAAATATGAATACTACTACTAATATGTATGAGAATGTATACTAATAGACTACTAAGACTATGTCAAAGAATATAATAATAATATGTTTAAGAATAGGGAAATGGTGTGCGTATGCTTTCCCCAAAATGCTCAATCTGTGGCTGCCTGTTGAACTTGACAAAAGCAGCCCACTCCGTCGAAGTTACACAGAGAAGAAAAAGAGAATCCAATTTTTTTGGTATATTTGGTATATAGAAGATAGAAGGAAACACAATCAGGATTTAAGAGAGGGGAGGGGGAAAAAGAACCAACCACTACTATAAGAAGAACAAAATATGAATACTAATATAATATGTATGAGAATATATACTAATGGACTATGTGAAAGAATATAATAAAATATGTTTAAGAATATAAATGTAGGGAAATGGGACAAAAAGTGTGTGTATGCTTTCAAAAGAAAGCTTTCACAAAAGCAGAACAGTCAGGCTTTAATACAGGGAAGGGGGGGGCAACCAACCCAACCACACACTCCAAAATTCAAAAATAAAGTTTATATTAAATCAAAGTAAGGGGAAAACACAGGGCAAACTAAGCTACAAGTCAGAAAGAAGCAAACAAACACACACACGCGCCAAACTAAACCTATATTAAATTAATCTATCTCCAAAGCAGGAGCACTAGCTAAGTAAGTGTTCCCTCCACGAACGCCAACCCACAAAGAGACACAAAACAGAAAGTTCTCAGGGTGGGTCTGCCTTAGTCCCCCCTCCAACGCTGGGATTGGAGGAGGATGCTTTCTGAGGAGATGAATTCTCATCAGGATTGGGAGTTGAATGTGCCTGTCATCGCTTCCAAAATAATAATAATAATAAAAAAAAAAAACCCAAACCCCGATTTTTAAAAAAATATTGCACGTGAACCACAGCACGCAGAAAGTTGAGAGTGGTCTCAAAATGACCCCCATCCACGACTCTCTGTGCACAAGAATTTTCAGAACGATAGCTTAAACCCCCCCCCAGTTATCCCCGATTCTTTCCCTCAATGCAATCCTATGGGCGAAAAGCCGAAACGGAGCCCCGCGGTTGACCCTATTTTTAAAAAACTTCTAGCCCGCGACCCGTACGATGCAGAAAGTTGAGAGTGGTCTCAAAATGACCCCCATCCACGACTCTCTGTGCACAAGAATTTTCAGAACGATAGCTTAAACCCCCCCCCAGTTATCCCCGATTCTTTCCCTCAATGCAATCCTATGGGCGAAAAGCCGAAACGGAGCCCCGCGGTTGACCCTATTTTTAAAAAACTTCTAGCCCGCGACCCGTACGATGCAGAAAGTTGAGAGTGGTCTCAAAATGACCCCCATCCACGACTCTCTGTGCACAAGAATTTTCAGAACGATAGCTTAAACCCCCCCCCAGTTATCCCCGATTCTTTCCCTCAATGCAATCCTATGGGCGAAAAGCCGAAACGCAGTTTGAGCCCCGCGGTTGACCCGATTTTTAAAAAAATATTGCACGTGAACCACAGCACGCAGAGAGGTGAGAGTGGTCTCAAAATGACCCCCATCCACGACTCTCTGTGCACAAGAATTTCCAGAACGATAGCTTCAAAAACAACGTAGTTATGCGCGATTATTTGCCGCAATGCAATCCTATGGCGAAATGTTTTCAAGATGGCGACCGGAGCGCTCCGACTGAACTCGGAGCTCCGAAAAATGGTCGCTTCTCTTCGCCTTGCTTCTAGGGGGTCCGCGGTCCGCTCCTACTCCGCCTCTGGGTAAGGCGGAGCAGGCCAATCCGCTACTGCTTCTACGCTCCTAATCGGAGCGGAGCACATCCCTACTTTTGAGACTGGTGAAAGATGATCTGAGTGAGCAGTGCCAGTCAAAACTAGGGATGAGGGAAATCAGAGATATTTCAGCTTGGCGAAATTCTCCAAACCTCAAAACCCAGTTTGGCTTCTTCCTACTTTTGTTTGTGAGTTGCTCTTTGGAGTAATTGCTCAGTACGGATGGGGAAAATGTACATCCCTACTCACATTTTTCAAAGAAGTGCATCTCCCCATCCTCCCGCTTGATTAACATGTGAAAATGTTTGTTTATTTATTTTAAAAGTGTGTTTTGAATTGTGCATTTTTTTTAAAAAAATAAACAACCCGCGTTTTTGAACACAATCACAGGTTCAAGAACGTGTGGTTTTTTGAACTGCAGGCAGTGCAGTTCCTTGGCAAAGGTGTTACACGCTGAAAAGGGGCACCTCCTGATTTACTAAAGCTAGTAGAATCATAGAATAGTAGAGTTGGAAGGGGCCTATGCGGCTATCACGTCCAACCCCCTGCTCAATGCAGGAATCCATCCTAAAGCATACTTGACAGATGGTTGTCCAGCTGCCTCTTGAACGCCTCTAGTGTGGGAGAGCCCACAACCTCCCTAGGTAACTGGTGCCATTGTCATACTGCTCTAACAGTCAGGAAGTTTTTTCCTGATGTCCAGCCGGAATCTGGCTTCCTGTAACTTGAGCCCATAATTCTGTGTCCTGCACTCTGGGATGATCGAGGAGAGATCCTGGCCCTCCTCTGTGTGACAACCTTTCATGTATTTGAAGAGTGCTCTCATGTCTCCCCTCAGTCTTCTCTTCTCCAGGCTAAACATGCCCAGTTCTTTCAGTCTCTCTTCATAGGGCTTTGTTTCCAGACCCCTGATCATCCTGGTTGCCCTCCTCTGAACATGCTCCAGCTTGTCTGCGTCCTTCTTGAATTGTGGAGCCCAGAACTGGACGCAATACTCCAGATGTGGCCTAACCAGGGCCGAATAGAGGGGAACCAGGACCTCACACAATTTATAAAAAAGGGGGGGGGCACATCCTTATTTACTAAAGCTAGTAGAATCATAGAGTCATAGAATACTAGACTTGGAAGGGTCCTGTAAGGCCATCAAGTCCAACTCCCTGCTCATTGCAGGAATCTACCTTAAAGTATCCCTGACAGATGGTGGTCCAGCTGCCTCTTGAATGCCTCTAGTGTGGGAGAGCCCACAACCTCCCTAGGAAACTGGTTCCTTCGTCGTACTGCTCTAACAGTCAGGATTTTTTTACAGGAATCTGGCTTCCTGTAACTTGAGCCCGTTACTCCGTGTCCTGCTCTCTGGTTTAGTAATCTAAATGCAATTCATCACCCCATCTTACCTTAGAGCTGAGCGGATCTAAACCTGTGTGGATCCATTCGGCTCCCACGCATCTCCCATTGTCAACATCACAGCGTGGGCAACTAGTCCTTTGGCTTAGCGTATCAATAAGCCGTGCCAGGTGGCCAGTTGCGGTTGGGAAGACGGTGGCCTTTTCAAAGAGTCATTAAATTGACTGGTACTCAAAACAGCAAGTGCTATAAACATCGCGGACATCAATGAGCAGAGACATGTGGTGGCTGCTGGATGATGTCCATGTGGCCAAGTTGTTTTAATTTAACAAAGCGTCTTTAAGACCCTGCTGTGCTGTGTGCTCTTCTCTTTGATGCTTTGGCTTGGATACAGTGACAAAAAGAATGGCCTGTTCTGCCTAGTCTATTAATTCAGGAATATGTATCTGGAGCACTGCTCTGTGGCTGAAGAGATGTTGTCTTCATGGTACACTAAGTTCTCATTTATAGGATTGCTGGGTACTGTGCATAAAATTGCTGTGTGTTTCTGTTTTAATCACAGGCAGCTGTTCTACCTGTGTTAGCTGTTTTGAAGCTCTTGGGAGTTCTAGCTGTAAACCAGTGCACATTGCAAAGATTTTCCATAGAGGTGAACCTACTGGTCCTGTAGAAGTCTCAAGAGGTCCCTGCATACTTTGCACTGCAGGTGAAAAATCAGCTCAGAAAGGACCAGTTTTAAACTTCCTGGCTGTTAGGGCAGTAGAACAATGGAACCCATGATCTAGGGGAGGTTGTGGGCTCTCCCACCCTAGAGGCCTTCAAGAGGCAGCTGGACAGCCCTCTGTCAGGGATGCTTTAGGGTGGATTCCTACATTGAGCAGGAGGTTGGACTTGATGGCGTTGTAGGCCTCTTCCAACTCTGCTATTCTATTATTCTAATCCGAAAAAATGACCCTTTTAACAGAACTAATCATTATTGAATCTGTTGCAATATACAGTGAGACCCACAACAGTAGCGTTGGTGGTTATTTTTTAGGGTGACCATATGGAAAGGAGGACTGAGCTCCTGCATCTTTAACAGCTGTATCGAAAAGGGAATTTCATCAGGTGTCATTTGTATCCGTGCAGCACCTGGTGAAATTCCCTCTTCATCGCAACAGTTAAAGCTGCAGGAGCCCTGCCCTCTTTTGTATCTAGTCACGCTAGGCAGGGCTCCTTCAGCTTTAACTGTTGCGATGAAGAGGGAATTTCACCAGGTGCTGCACACATACAAATGACACCTGCTGAAATTCCCTTTTCTATACAGTTGTAAAAGATACAGGAGCCTTGTCCTCCTTTCTATATGGTCACCCTATATTTTCTTACTTGTATTTCTTTATTTACAGTCAACAGACCAATATAAAACAAGAAGATACACCATTATATAAAACAGTACAAAGTAGGGATAAAAAATAGGGAGTGTTAGAAAACCACTAAAGATACTAGATTATTTGTTGGTTTCTGAAAAGGGAACAGAATTGGGTTATTGGGGCCTAGCATAGTGAAAAAGGGAGGGATATATAGATAATAAAATTGCTAATCTGTGGATTTAAGCGCAATCAACATCCATAAGAGATCTGGTGCGGATGGCCACATTCAGGAATTTGGCCACCTGCTCAGAGGTAGATTTACTGGAGCCCTGAAGTAGACTAATCAGGAGTGACTCAGGGGATCGTCCAGGGAGACGTTGCATAATAGGACATAATAGGTCCTTCCTTGCCTGTTGGTAAAAATTGCAATGGAAGAGCACATGCAGAATGGATTCCACCTCGATGTTATTACATGGGCAGTATCTGTTTTTGGATGGAATTTTCTTATATCTGCCCTCCAGCAACTTGGAGGGGAGGACGTTAAATCTTGCTAGGGTGAATGCCTTCCTGTATTTGGGAATGGTTAACCAACCCAGGTATGGCATTCCGTCTTTGCAAGAAGGGACTGGGAGACCCAATGATTGGGGGGAACATGGTCCCCAGGCAGTTCCCCAGAGCTCTTGGTGGTCTATATCCAGTAGAGATCTATTGGAGAAGGTGTATTTTACATTAACAAAATATGGACAGCATTTGAATACAAATCCTCCAACTGCCATCTGCTGCCCTATGATGGAATTCCTATGCCTCCTATGACAGCCATTTTGTGATGGTGCCAAGGACAGTTTCTGAGATTGCCAAATGTGTCCACAGCCCCAAAAGCCTGCCTACTTCTGCTGTAGGATTTCCTGCATTGGCAGGAATTGGGGTAAATGGCCTTTGAGGTCTCTTCCAACTCTTATCATTCCATTTTTCTACCTTGAACCAAGGAAAGTGGACCAGGATAGAGTTTAAAGTCCAGGCAGGATGTAAGGTAAATGCCACAGCTTCTAGGGTTGAAGAGCCTTGCATGGTAGACCATGGGACCAACCATCAGTATCATGTGTGAGGTGGAAGGCACTGGGATCATTTGGGAACACAAAGAGGTGACTAGTGGCTTTCCTTGATGACCCGTTGCTGAAACCCATGAACAACGCAGCCCCTGGAGATGTAATATTGCTGAGTTGAAGTACTACCCTTAACAGTATTTTAGAGCAGCCTTCCCCAACATGGTGTCCTCCAGATGTTTTGGACTAAAACTCCCAGCATTCCTACCCATTGGATCTGCTGTCTGGGACATTGAAGTGCAGAACCTCTGGAGGGCACCAGGTTGGGGAAGGCTATTTTAGATTGGAAGGGAGTGAAATGTAGGGTGCAAAAATGCCTGTTGAAGCCAAATCTATTCCACATTGAATGATTAGGGAGGTTTTTTTGGTGCTGTAACTCTATACAAGCAGATATAGGTCAAATTTATTGGACAAGCCCTAAGATAATGAAATTCTGGAAGTTAGTCCTTGATCAAATAAGAGGAAATGACTGGTTATATTTTACAGTTAAATCCGTTATCTGTAATATTTTGTCATGTGAGATCATAATTGGTCTGGCCAGTTGATATGGAAATGATTATCCATCTCCTTGCTGCCATTAGGCTGGCTATTAGTTATAATTGGGAAGAAAGAAGGACACTACGTTAATATCAGGATCAGTTGCTAAGAACTGGTATGAGATATGCGATATGGCTGCAAGAAAGGCAAATGCTATTTTGGGCTGCATTAATAGAAGTATAGCTTCCAAATCACGTGAGGTACTGGTTCCTCTCTATTCGGCCCTGGTTAGGCCTCATCTAGAGTCTTGCGTCCAGTTCTGGGCTCCACACTTCAAGAAGGACGCAGACAAGCTGGAGCGTGTTCAGAGGAGGGCAACCAGGATGATCGGGGGTCTGGAAACAAAGCCCTATGAAGAGAGACTGAAAGAACTGGGCATGTTTAGCCTGGAGAAGAGAAGACTGAGGGGAGACATGATAGCACTCTTCAAAGACTTCAAAGGTTGTCACACAGAGGAGGGCCAGGATCAATTCTCGATCCTCCCAGAGTGCAGGACACGGAATAATGGGCTCAAGTTAAAGGAAGCCAGATTCCAGCTGGACATCAGGCAAAACTTCTTGACTGTTAGAGCAGTATGACAATGGAATCAGTTACCCAGGGAGGTGGTGGGCTCTCCCACACTAGAGGCCTTCAAGAGGCAGCTGGACAACCATCTGTCAGGAATGCTGTAGGGTGGATTCCTGCATTGAGCAGAGGGTTGGACTCGATGGCCTTGTAGGCCCCTTCCAACTCTGCTATTCTATGATTCTATGATAGAGGAGCTAATTTATTTATTTATTTATTTTATTACATTTATATACCGCCCCACAGCCGAAGCTCTCTGGGCGGTTTACAACATAAAGAGATCTCATAATAGGTTGACAGTTATTCAAATTGATCTTCTATTCGGAAATTGTTTATTTTCAGTGCAGTGTAATTAAATCTATTTTCAAAATGGTGGATGAATAGCCAAGTATCAGCTATTTCAGAAGTGTCGTACCCTTGACACTTTTTTTTTATCAGCCCTTCCCTGGTAGCCTAACACAGCAAAGTGCATTCTGACACTGCAGAAGTTGACATAGCCTGATACAGTAAAGCACATTCAGCTACTAAATGTTGTTGGTGGAGGATAGGATGGAGGAGACACTTATCACTAGCTGTTTGTTGTTTTGTTTGTTTTGGGGGAGAGTTATAAAGAGAGAGAGAGAGAGAGAGATCTGGGAATCTACCCTACATACAGAACTACATTTTAATGATACTGAAATTACTCTGCCATTTACAACCGACATCCTGATCCGTATGGACTACTTCTGTAAATTAGCTTCCCTCTATATTTGCATGGATGACTCTTGGAATAACTTTGGAATGTTTGCAACAAACCCTTTGACCTTTCTCGTTTGCTTGTTTTTGAAGGCACACAACTCAGCAAGAGACTAACAAAACCATCACAACTTGCACAAATGCTATCCGGCAGCTGACTGAGGTCATCAGAGGTTCTTCAAGGGTAAGTGACCTTTGAGATAAAGTCTGGGAAGATTCTGGGTGATTTACAGCACAATCCTATACATGTCTACTCAGAAGTAATCTTACTGAGATAAATGAGGCTTACTCCCTGGTACTTGTGTGAAGGATTCCACCCACACGATTTTTGAAGTTGTTATATTTGGGTGTGTGTGTGTGTTTCTCAACATTTTTTTTAAAGTCAAGCTTCCTTACAATCAGTCAATAAATCACAAACTGAAATCTGAAAAGTTTCCAAGACTTCCAGCTGTATTTCTTTACTATTTATTTATTTAAAGTATTTTTTTGGCTGCCATACAGGGCAGAAGCCTTCCCAAGGCGCTTTACAGCAACAAAACATATATTTAAAAAACCCAGTTAAAATGTTAAAAGCGATAAAAAACATAAACACAGTAAAATGGCAATAAAAACAAGAGTAAAGAATAAAACAAGCAGCAACGGCAAAGGAAGCTGCAGCTTGTGCAAAATGCAGCGGCCAGATTGATAGCTGGAACAGGGAGGTTTGAGCATATAACACCGATTCTGGCCCGCTTGCATTGGCTGCCTATATGTTTCCGAGCCCAATTCAAGGTGCTGGTTTTAACCTATAAAGCCCTACATGGCTTGGGACTGCAATACCTGATGGAACGCCTCTCCCGACATGAACCTACCCGTACACTGCGCTCAACATCTAAGGACCTCCTCCGAGTGCCTACTCCAAGGGAAGCTCGGAGGATGGCAGCAAGGGAGAGGGCCTTTTCAGTGGTGGCCCCCCAACTGTGGAATGATCTTCCCGATGAGGCTCGCCTGGCGCCAACGTTGTTATCTTTTCGGCGCCAGGTCAAGACTTTTCTCTTCTCCCAGGCATTTTAACAGCATTTAACAACGTTAAGTTTGTTTTTAATGGACCCCAGAATTGTTGTTTTTAAATGGATACTGTTGTTTTTATACTGTTTTTATGTTTTTTTTTTAATTTTTGTATACTTTTAATGTTTACTATTTTTAATTGTTGTAAACCGCCCAGAGAGCTTCGGCTGTGGGGCGGTATATAAATGTAATTAATTAAATAAATAAATAAATAAATAAATAAAGGCTGTAGCAGCAACAACAGTAGTCATAATCAAGAGAAGACCAAGGTAAAATAATATGTTTTCAAAGCCTTCTTAAGAGCCTGTAATGATGGAGCATGGCAGACTTCTGATATCAACTGGCTCCAAAGATGTAGGGCCACTACCGAGAAGCCCGTACTTAACATTATTTGTATATCACCTTTTAGGTTTTAAAAAATAATGTCCCCAGTGCACTGTACAAATAGATAAAAAATGTAATCCCTTCCTTCAATCTGAAGCGGTATAATCAATTAAAACTGCTCAGAACTTCATTTCCATCTCTCTCTATCTCATAGACACACACACACAATATTTATATTCCTCTCCCCATTCAGAATTTCAGAGCGGTTTAAAAGTTAAAATAAAACACACACAGAAAAAAAACACTTTAAAATAGATTTTAAAAGAAGGAAAATATACAGTGAACCGCAGCTGGTCATTAAGGAAAGGCTTCCTGGAACAATGACGTTTTCAGGAGGTGCTGAAAGTAATACAAAGTTGGTGGCTGCCTGACCTCCAGAGGCAGGGAATTCCACAGGAGGGGGGCCACCACGCTGAAGGCTCTTCCCCTGGTGGACTTCAATTGGAGGATGGGTCTATGTGGAACCAACAGGAGCAGACCCTCGGATGACTTCAGTGACCGGGCAGGTTGGTAGGGGAGAAGGCGCTCTCTCAGGTATCCTGGTCCCAAGTTGTTTAGGGCTTTGTACACAAGTAGAAGAACCTTCAACCTGGCCCGGTAGCAAATAGGCAGCCAGTGCAGTTCCCTCAGCAGAGGAGTTCCATGCTGGAAAGGGGCAGCTCCAGACAACAGCTGAGCTGCAGCGTTCTGCACTAGCTCCAGCTTCCGGAGCAGCTTCAAGGGCAGCCCCACATAGAGGGCGTTGCAGTAATCCAATCTTGAGGTTACCAATGCCTGTACCACCGTGGCCAAGCTATCCCTTTCCAGGAGAGGCCGTAGTTGGCTAACCAGCCAAAGCTGGTAAAAGGCACGCCAAGCCACCGTGGTCACTTGTCCCTCCAGCGACAGAGATGGCTCTAAGAGTATATATATGCAACCTAACCATCTGAGGTTTCTTCAGGACCGCTATCCCGCTCTCACCCCATCACATGCATCTACAAAGGGACCAAGCCCAGCAACAACTTAATAAATCCACTCCTTCTGGGAGAAGAGGAATCCCTGCTAGAAATAAGTTAATTGAGCCAAATAAAAGATGGTGATTAAAGTCTACCGCAGCCTTTGGAAACATAGCACAGGGGATTCCCCCCCCCCCCTCCCTATGAAGCAGTAAACTGCGGGATTATTGAGTTACCGAATGAAAGCTGAGGTGAGATAAAATGAAAGATTTCTTCTCACCGTCTGTTATCGAGACGCAGGAAATTGGCCGTTTCTCATACCTCCGGAGGCATTTTTCGGGACACAAATTGGGTCCAATGGGAAGTTGAATGAAGGCAACTTTTTCCCGTTCCCCTGACCCAAAAGAAAAGAAAAGAAATACAGTGTGTGTGGAGGGGAACATAGCAGTTCTTGATAGCTGAATGTCATTGCTATCAGAGCCGGGAGTGCAGCAAAAGCTACAACCAGAGAAAGTCTGGATTGGAGAGAATATAAACAAAGTAGAGTACAATTTACGAGCGCAGGAAGCACCCATCTTCCAACCTGAGAAGCAACCATGCTACTCCATCTCGGCAGCCCATAATAACTTCCGATGCTCCCCACTTAATTGGTATAACAGATCTCCAGCATTCTGCTTTCTTCATTTTCCTTATATTGCTTAAATAATTAAACCTACAAATTTTGAGGTGAAACCTGCAAATGTTTCCCCCTTCTCCCAAACAAATAGCTTTGGTGAGTACCGGTTGCTGAAGCTCCATGTTTCTCTTGGGGGATCTCCAAATAGTCTTCCAAAATAAAGCTTCTCATGGAGTAAGACAGCCTCTATCGATCTAAAGCAGTGGTTCTCAACCTGGGGCGCTCCAGATGTGTTGGACTGCATCTCCCAGAATGCCCCAGCTGGCTGGGGCATTCTGGGAGTTGTAGTCCAACACATCTGGAGCGCCCCAGGTTGAGAACCACTGATCTAAAGCTTTGCAGTCAGTCCTTTCTGAATCCATTATTCTGCATACTGTTTCATGCACTTTGGGGAGAACAGAGAGAGAGAGAGAGAGAGAGAGAGAGAGAAATGTTTCTTATCCAGAAGGATGTGTAAAATCAACAGAGGAATACTATGAGAATTATCTAGGGGTGGGTGAATTTCTCAGTGCCACTTTTTTTGTTTTGTTTTGTAACTACAAGCACAACCCTATGCACATTTAGACAGAGAAAAAAAAATCCTAAAACTCCCAGCATTCCCCAGCCAGCATGAAGGACGTTTTTTTTTTTTCTAAACAAGCATAAGATTGTTCCGTAAGTGTCCCTTTTCCATGCAGCCTTGACACTTCAAGGGATTTTAAAAAAACACACACCATAGTACACTGCACATCCCAAAAATTGGCACTTTAAAAATTTAAGGGGATTTGAAGATTATACACACAGTTACTTAATCCAGGAGTAATTTATTGAGAGGAACTAAAACTGACATTCAACAGATCAGGTTAAAGCAATAAGCACTTAAAATCATAGAATAGTAGAGTTGGAAGGGGCCTACAAGGCCATCGAGTCCAACCCCCTGCTCAATGTAGGGATCCACCCTAAAGCATCCCTGACAGATGCTTGTCCAGCTGCCTCTTGAAGGCCTCTAGTGTGGGAGAGCCCACCACCTCCCTAGGTAACTGATTCCATTGTCGTACTGCTCTAACAGTCAGGAAGTTTTTCCTGATTTCCAGCTGGAATCTGGCTTCCTTTAACTTGAGTCCGTTATTCCGTATCCTGCACTCTGGGAGGATCAAGAAGAAATCCTGGCCCTCCTCTGTGTGACAACCTTTGAAGTATTTGAAGAGTGCTATCCTGTCTCCCCTCAATCTGCTCTTCTCCAGACTAAACCTGCCCAGTTCTTTCAGTCTCTCTTCATAGGGCTTTGTTTCCAGACCCCTGATCATCCTGGTTGCCCTCCTCTGAACACGCTCCAACTTGTCTGCGTCCTTCTTGAACTGTGGAGCCCAGAACTGGACGCAATACTCTAGATGAGTCCTAACCAGGGCCGAACAGAGGGGAACCAGTACCTCACGTGACTTGGAAGCTATACTTCTATTAATGCAGCCCAAAATAGCATTTGCTTCTTTTGCAGCCACATCACACTGTTGGCTCATATTCAGCTTGTGATCTACAACAATTCCAAGATCCTTCTCGTTTGTAGTATTGCTGAGCCAAGGATCCCCCATCTTGTAACAAAAAAGAATTTGGGGGTAAAAAGAAAAAGAAAAGACCATAATAATGCCACTGTTCTCTATCCTTTGTCTACAATGCCGATGGAATTGCAGTACTCCTGTTCTTTAAGAAAATAATTTTAAAAGAATACTCAAAATCTCTTCGAAGGCCGTTATTATTATTATTATTATTATTATTATTATTATTATTATTATTGTCTCTTTCTCGCTCATGGCGTTTTTTCTAGATGGACATGACGGGCCTTGCCATGTCATGCTGTCTTTTACAGATTCAGGGATTTCCTGACAGTTGAGCATGTTTTAAGTATGACTGCTTTCTGGAAGGTGGTGTGGATGTATTTTGGTAGGCCCAGATTCTGAAGAGTTTCTGTAGTTTTTTGATGTGATGCCAGTGACTGATGTGACTAACGGAATAATTGTGACCTTTTCCTGTTGCCATGGACATCATCATCATCATCATTATTATTATTATTATTATTATTATTATTATTATTATTATTATTACATTTATATACTGCCCCATAGCTAAAGCACTCTGGGCAGTTCGCAAAGGTGAAAACATTGAACATTAAAAACCAACACACAAAATTTAAACCCTAAAAGCACAAAATTTAAAAAAACCCATAAAAGCATTAGAACAACTACGAGCTTTCAGCAGATCCGGGTTGTTTTATTATGGTTTTAATTTTTGTGAACCGCCCAGAGAGCTTCAGCTATTGGGTGGTATAAAAATGTAATAAATAAATAAATAATGCCTGGCAAAGAGAAAAATTTTGACCTGGCACCAAAAAGGTAACAGTATTGGTCCCAGGCTGTATAGGGACAGTATATTACCTGAGACTAGTTCAAGAAATTAGGAACTGCCCTGTGTAATAGGAGCAGAAGACATGTACATGATTGAATGCCTTTCTCTCTGAGAGAGTGTGCCACCCCCAGATTTCCTGAATTAGATTCCTGATTTGTCATGATAGCAACCATGCTCTGAGTGGCATGTTCTCCTTACGCCTTTCAAGTGCATCCGTTTTCCTCTGCTCCATGATGGAGTGGTTGTGTCTGATCAGCTCTTCAAATTGCAACCATACTTTACCCTTTGATGTCTCTCCTCCTGTATTCGACTCCGACGTAACGCAAATGAAAATCGCGGCTCCCCCTTCGGTCTTCAGAAAAAACATCCCTTCTGCGCATTGAATCATTCAGGAGCGGTTTGCACAACAATGTGGCGCGCTCCGTCTGTGAGCACCGTTCGAGTGATTGCATTTGCAAGACGTACCACAGAGGAAATGCAAGTTGCATACAATGGGATGCCCTTGTGTCTTCGCTCTGATGGCATAATGGAGCAGAAGATTGTGGTTCAGTTCCACCTGGCACGTTTCAAGGAAGACGTGGGGGCAGATAGCTGTGAAATCTTATTTATCCATAATGGGTATGTCTTTGGTGAGAGCAATAGCTAAAATCTGGCCCAAGGAAGTGCCTTTAAATCATGTATCAAATTGGAATCGGTTTGAAACACAGCTGCCAATGAAATGAAATAGATTGAAACAGAAACAATTAAGAGCATTCTATTAAAAGTTCCCATCCGCTCACTACATCAAATGTCTTCTAAAATGAAAAGAGAAAGAGAGAGAGAGGGAGGGAGAGAGGGAGGGAGGGAGGGATGGAGGGAGAGAGAGGACTCCATCATTGTAGTATTAGTTATATGTTTACCCATGCATTGTTCTCTCTAACATCTGAGTGAGGTAGGTAAAGCTGAGAAACCGTGGTCACCCAGAGAACTTCACCTCTGAGAGGATTTGAATCCTGGGTTCCTCCAGTCTTAGGCCATAGCTAGACCTAAGGTTTATCCCTGGATCATCCAGGGCTCAAACCTGTTCATCTAAGTGCCACACAGGGGATCCAGTGCTCAGGCAGGGGCAAACCCTGGATGATCCCAGGATAAACCTTAGGTCTAGCTGTGGCCTGAATCTGTCATTCTAACCATCAGTGGCCTCCTGAAAGAATGATCCTGGTAGATCCGCCAGGAGAAGAGTTTAAGCTTTAGAGACCTTGCAGGTCCTGGCCCTGCTCCAAGGAGTCAGGTTTGCTGAGCTCTCAGGAGGCTATGCAAACCTCCTGAGCCCTCAGCAAATTACACTTTCTGGGGCCTCCAGAAAGTGTGCAATTCCACCAGCACACAATAGCATGGCCAGGGGAATTGCACACTTTTTGGAAGCCCCGGAAAACGCACTTTGCTTTCCCCCTGCACCAATTGGGGCATTAAAGGCCGTCTTAACGTTAAGGGGGCCTTTAATGTCTCAATTGGCATGGGGGCATGTTTCTCTCCCGCCACACACTGATAGGTGCCTTAAAGACCCTGTTATTAGGACCTTTAAGGCCCTGGTTGGCATGGGGGTGAGGACACAAGGCTGGGGAAATTGTGTATTTTTCACCTACACTAATGGTGCCACCACCATTAGAAGGAGGCGGGGGGATATGTGATTTCCCCAGCCTTGGGGAAATGGTGTGTCGTCGTCCCCCCCTGCTGATGTGTGCCATTAACTCAGAAGAGGGAAAGGACAAAGGACTACGGGCCTGTCCTGGCTCTGGGTAGGTTCGTCTGGGCCTGTAAAGGCCGGACACGTGGACATCCACTGCCCTTCCGGGCCCAGGTGGATTTTTGTCCCAATGCTAGAAGGGTACTAATACAGAGGAACTTCTGCCTTTGATTGGCCACATGCCTCATGTCAGAAGACATAGGCACTTACTAGGTGACCTGAGGATAGAATGTGAGGGCGCTTTATTTATTTATTTATTTATTTATTTATTTATTACATTTTTATACCTCCCAATAGCTGAAGCTCTCTGGGCAATTCATAATTAAAGCCATAGTATACAACAGATCAAAGCATCATATGAACAGCCCCAATGGTGCTAGGTATCTGGATTTCACCACCATCTGCATTGCTACAATTAATCTTCTCTAGATAACCCAGTGGAGATATCAGAGCACTTAGCTCCAGAAGTGAGGAGCGTTAAGTCCTTGTGCATACACTGTAATGGTTCACATCTGGAAGATATGTAGGGCCCATTCGCCTGGTGGTCCTATAAATAACACAGAGGTCAAAGTGTCTTAGGGGTTTACTATATGTGAATACTGCTAGCACAAATGTAAGGGACTCTTATATGCTAAATGTGCTTGTTCATCTTCTTTTTTTGTTCTAGCAAGAACGACTCCAATTGGACCGGCTGAAGAACCAACTTTCTGATGCCATTCAGCGATATGGCGCAGTACAAAAGGTAAAAGGCATTTCTAAGGTTGGGGAGGGAAAGGGAAGGAGATAAGAAGAATGGTTACTGAGCTGGAGGGCTTACTGCATCGGGACTGTGGGTTCTATCTCCCCCCCACCCCACCTGAAGGTTGAATAGCCATGACCGGGGTGGTTCACCTACGGAGAAGCAAAGGGGGGAGCAGAAGAGGGGGGTGTTGCATCTCCAAAGTAAGCTTCTTTGGATGGGATAGAAGTACATTATTTTTTCTAGGCTGCCTGACTTACCCCTACAGGGGTAACAGACATAACACTTAACCATGGTTTATTTTCTTTAACCATAGCTAGGTGTATTATCTAAATACCTAAACCAGGGTGGGCAACTTGTGGCCTTATAGATGTCTTGGCCTATAGCTCAAGTCAGCACTAGCCAGCATGGCCAGTGCTGAGGTGTGACGGGAGTTATAGGCCAAAACATCTGAAGTGCCCAAGTTGCTCACCCTGATGTAATTGACTGAAAACCAGGGTGTGAAACCATGGTTTGAAGTGGGTTTACCAACTATGGCCATAACTAGACAGGGCGATATCCCGGGGTAATCCCCAAGATCGTCCCTGTGCGTCCACATGATGTTCCCTCCCTTTCCTCGGGATCTTGCCCTACCCTTTGAGCCTGCTTTTTCCATGGTCTCGGGCTGATCCCGAGACCGCGGAAAGTGTGTGCAGGCATCACGGTTTGTCCGGCTCCTCGCGGTTACTCGCAAGGAGCTGGGACCCGCCCACGGGGGCTCTGTGCCCATCGGGGATTGGTTGGGAGGAGCGGGGGAAATTATTTAAAATAAAAAAAACCTGACCTTTTGCGCACGAGCATTTGTGCGCTCTTCTCCTTTAACAAAAAAACACACAAAATGGCGGGTGTGACGTCCTCTCCCTCCCAGGTCGTCGCGCGCCACGTGTAAACATAGCGGGAGATCTCGCAATGAAAATATTGCGAGATCCTCACCCCTTCGTTGCACTAGACCTGGTAGGTCTAGCTGAGGGCTATGATTGTATTAACCAGGGTGAACATTACATCTGCAACAGCAAACCATGTTTAAGGCTGTTCCTTTGCCTCCTTGCTTGCAAAGTGGCAGGGCCTGCTGGGGTCTTTTATACATGCCTTCCAGGGACAAGAATTTGGGCTGACCGACTAAGCCCCAGTTTCACTGTCTCTGTTTTCCTAGTGATAAAAGGATCATAGAATCATAGAATAGCGGAGTTGGAAGGGGCCTACAAGGCCATCGAGTCCAACTCCCTGCTCAATGCAGGAATCCACCCTAAAGCACCCCTGACAGATGGTTGTCCAGCTGCCTCTTGAAGGCCTCTAACGTGGGAGAGCCCACAACCTCCCTAGGTCACTGGTTCCATTGTCGTACTGCTCTAACAGTCAGGAAGTTTTTCCTGATGTCCAGCTGGACCATTCCTTGTGAACTTCATAATATCATGGTGTTTCCCATTCCCACTTCTTCCAGAATTGTATTTAAGGAGTTTAGGTTTTTTTTTTTTTCCTTCTAAAATGTTCCCAATCATCATAAATACTTCTGCCTTGTATTATTATTATTTTATTCCAACTCTCCTGCACATGCTGGATCGATGTACCTGGAGATATATCTGACGACGGATGTATCTCTGCTACGACTGCTTCTTTCCCCCCCAATATGTGTTTCATCTAGAGCTAAGCATGTTATTTTCCCTCTATATATTTATTTTTAATAAATTACAATTTGACAAAATTATCCTTTGCATTCCCCCCGCCCCCAGAATGGCCCTGAAGGGGGCTGTTCTTGAGTAGCAAATTGCTACTTCTCCACACTTGCAGCTGTCATTTGTAAAATCCGTGGATTGCTTTTGATAACCCTGTCACCCTTGAAGTTTAAATTACTTCTAGTTTCTCAAAGGTCTACCCTCCTATTCCTAAATCGCACAGTTAACTCATTTCCCTCTTTCTTTTCTTTTGTGTGTATAAAATTATGAATAAACAAGATTCTAATGCATTTCAATTCTATCCTGACCAGTAATTCTATTTTCCACCCCCTTCTCTTGGCAGAAAATTGCAGAGAAGTCCAAAGCCCTGCTTCCCACAGGACAGAGAACCAGGAAGCAGGTAAGTGCAGTGTTGATTCAGATTAAGCTACAATATATTTCGAGCACGTACACAAACCTCTCATTTCCTTCTTGATGTTAGTCACTGTGGTAGGGCTGTACAAGTCCGTGCTTCGAATTTGAAAATTCAAAGCATGGAGGCCATTTCATGACGGATCCAGCATTTTATGAGGGATCCGCCATTTCAATGCAAGGCCTAGCGTTCCTATGCAGCCTACGATTCCCAGCATCCAGTGCCTTGGAGGGCTGTACTTACCAGGGCCCAGGGATAGTGGGTATACAGTAGGTCTACAACTCCTGATTGTACGCTACCATCACCTGCTCTGCCGGTCCGCTGGTGAGATCGACCTCCTCAGACCTCTGCTCCTCCGGCCTGATCTTCCTGTGCCCGGCCCGGAGGAGCAGAGACTGGATTTGCACAGCCCTATTGCATGGTTTCTTTTAACTCCCCAAATAGAATGATGCTAACCAGCACACAACTGCTAGAATATTACATGGTATCAAAAGAACTGGGGTAAACAAACATTTTATGTAACGTATTAATTGTGCCGTATCACGTACCGTGCATAAGAATACAATAATAGTTTACAGAAACTGAACAAGTTGTTTACAGTAACCGAGCATAAATAGATTGCAAGAAACTAAACAAGTTTATTTATTTATTTATTTATTATTAATTACATTTCTATACCGCCCAATAGCCAGAGCTCTCTGGGCGGTTCACAAGTTGTTTACAATAACCGAGCAAAAATAGTTTACAAAGACTGAATGATAACAGAATAGTTTGGAATAACTGAGCACTTACAGGCCTCCGGCTTCTTTCACCTGTTTCACAAATGCTTCATCAGAAACAGAATCTCACAACCGAGAAAACTTAATTGAAAATAAAATAAAAAACTCAAAGAGGGGGTTACACATCCAGAATGTTAATATAATATGTCTGCTGTAGTGACGATATAACACCACAATGCTCACCTTTGCCTCCTCACTGCACTTCTACTTAAACCTGGGTGAGGGATGTTGAAACAGACCAAATCTGCCTCCTTCGGTTCCCAATCCACCTTTAGACGGCCACACCGCTTCCCCTGGTTCCACACTGTTCCCCATGGCTGCCAATCAAGTGATGGTTTCCTGGCTCTCCCATTTTCCTCTCGAAGGTTGAAACTAGGGTGTGCTCTGCTTTGCTTTGGGTCGGGGAAGCAGAAGCGGATCGGGGTGCTTCGCCTCCCCTTAAGGCAGAGGCGAAGAGGATCGGGGGGCAGCGGAGTGTCACAGAGCGGATTGAGATGAAGGTGGATCTTTCGCCTCAATCCAGAGCTCCGAAAGAAAGGTAAATGGGGTTTTTCCTGGTGCTGCTGCAGTCTTTGTGGCAATGGCTGCAGAGCCATGTAAGGGGGCAGAGGGGAGGGGGGCTTACCTGCCTCTGTCGCGGTCCGGCGACGGCTTCAACTGAGGCTGAAGCTCAAACCGGAAGACCAGGCCACAACCACGGCCTGGTCTTCCAGTTTGAGTCCTTGGGCTCAGTTGAAGCAGCCTCCGGACCGCGGACGGGCACAGGTAAGGGGGGAGGAGGGAGGAAAGCCTTACCTGGCACCGCTGCCGCCACAACCACAGTCCGTGCAGCGACGGCGGCAGAGCCAGGTAAGGGGGCTGGGGGGAAGGGTCTTACCTGCGTCCGTCCGTGGTCCAGTGGCTGCTTCAACTGAGCCCGAGGACTCAAAAAGCAAGACCAGGCCTGGTCTTCCTGTTTGAGTCCTCGGGCTCAGTTGAAGCAGCAGTCGGTCCGCGGACGGACGCAGGCAAGGGGGGAGGAGGGAGGGGGCCTTACCTGCTGCCACTCCCGCTGCTGCGGAGCTCTAATTCAGATCCTGAGCTCTGGAGCGGAGCAGACCATAGGCAGTTCGACGCGGGGCGGAGCAGGCCCGATCCGCAATTTGCGAATCAGGCGCATAGCGGATCGAGGGGGTCCGTGCACAGCCCTAGTCGAAACACCTCTGCTAAGGCTTAGTGACTGGCAGTATGAACTTTAAGCCACAACGCATTGGTATTTGGGGGAAACTTTGCCCTCACTCATTTTGCCATTCGCCCTGATCACTTTACCCACCATTGGTATGTGGCTCCCCAAAACTCCCTCAAAGCTGAATTCAGCCCTCATCCTGAAGGAGGATCAACACACCAGCTCTGCGGTACACACTTTTAATGTTTTCTCAATGAAGTGCCATCCATCCACTCTAGCAAGGATGAAACACTGAACATTTCTATGACTTTGGTGCTGTCGACTGAGCAGACGTCCCATCCCCGCAAAACTGTTTTTCATCCACAGTAACTCCTGATCCACCTACCCTTCTGCAATATTAAATTATGTTCTTACGGCATCTCCATGATGTGTGCATAACCCCCCGAACATGTTTTAGTCCCACCCACAACAATAAACTTTAAAGGTACACAGCACAAAACCTCCTGCACCTATTCCTCTGAAACGCTGAATGTTTCTTCTGTAGGGACATTTCTGTGATGTATATCAATTTCATATGAGCTGCCTACAAAATAAAATAAAATAAAATAAACAAATCCTTAAAAAGAAGAAGAAGACGAAGAAGAAGAAGAAGAAGAAGAAGAAGAAGAAACAAAACAAAATTGTGAAGCCTGCTTTCAGAAGAAGAAGAAGAAGAAGAAGAAGAAGAAGAAGAAGAAGAAGAAGAAGAAGAAGAAGAAACAAAACAAAATTGTGAAGCCTGCTTTCACAAGAAGAAGAAGAAGAAGAAGAAGAAGAAGAAGAAGAAGAAGAAGAAGAAGAAGAAGAAGAAGAAGAAACAAAACAAAAATTTGAAGCCTGCTTTCACAAGAAGAAGAATTTTTTATTTATTTATTTTATTTATTTATTACATTTTTATACCGCCCAATAGCCGAAGCTCTCTGGGCAGTTCACAAAAATTAAAACCACAGTAAAACACCAACAGTTTAAAACATAATTACGAAATACAGTATAAAAAGCGCAACCAGGATAAAACCACACAGCAAAGTTGATATAAGATTAAAATACAGAGTTAAAACAGTAAAATTTAAATTTAAGTTAAAATTAAATGTTAAAATACTGAGTGAATAAAAAGGTCTTCAGCTGGCGACGAAAGCAGTACAGTGTAGGCGCCAGGCGGACCTCTCTGGGGAGCTCGTTCCACAACCGGGGTGCCACAGCGGAGAAAGCCCTCCTCCTAGGAGGAGGAGGAAGAAGAAGAAGAAGAAGAAGAAGAAGAAGAAGAAGAAGAAGAAGAAGAAGAAGAAGAAACAAAACAAAATTGTGAAGCCTGCTTTCAGAAGAAGAAGAAGAAGAAGAAGAAGAAGAAGAAGAAGAAGAAGAAGAAGAAGAAGAAACAAAACAAAATTATGAAGCCTGCTTTCACAAGAAGAAGAAGAAGAAGAAGAAGAAGAAGAAGAAGAAGAAGAAGAAGAAGAAGAAGAAGGAGAAGAAGAGGAAACAAAACAAAAATTTAAAGCCTGCTTTCACAAGAAGAAGAAGAAGAAGAAGAAGAAACAAAACAAAATTGTGTAGCCTGCTTTCACAAAAGCCCCTGCACCTATCTGTCTGGAATTTGGCAGGATTCATTCCATTGTAAGACGGGGCTCTGCCAACAAATTTCATCAAACTCTACTGAGGAAAGATGTTACTAGCAATTCTCTTTAAAAAATGCGCGTACACACACACTCACACACAAATATAATAACCTGGGTAGTATTTCTATGGGAGTATTAGGGTGGGGTGGGGTTCCTCACCTTGTCTTCCATCCACTGATCCTCCCTTGTAAGTGCTCTCAAAACCTGGTAGGGCTATTAATGGCTACTAGTCTCTATGGTGAAAAGCTACCTGCAGTATCAGAGGCACTGTGCATAGAGGTTGCCGGGGAACATGGGTGGGAGGAATCAGTTGCACTCATGTCCTCCGTGTGGGTTTCCCATGGGAAGCTGGTTGGCCACTGTGCAGACAGAATGCTGGATGTGGTATGCCCTTGGTCTCATCCAGTATGGCTCTTCTTACATTTAAGATGGATGGACCCAGGCTTCATGAGTATTTGCAGAGTCGCTGCTGCCATCTGCTCCCCACCTGCTGGACCATACAAGCCACTGGAGGGCTTGGCAGGCAGTTTGGGAGTGCCCCACGGCCATCTGTTGTACAGTGCAAGCTGCCCCCCTTTTTTTTTTACGCAGGACGGCAGCTCCATAATTTCCATATTTAAAAATCTGTGCAAAATGGCAGCCGTACAGGGCCATTTCCGCAATGTTACAGGTTCAGGGGGTCTCTTTACACCTCTTGAATGTTGCAGAGATGGTCTTTCACAGCCGCCATTTTGTGCAACATTAAAAATATGAAAATTATGGAATTGCCATCTTGTGTAAAAAAATGGTGGCTTACGTCGAGAAGCAGGTGACTGTGGAGCGCTCCCGGAGCACACAGGGCTTGGCGAGAACATGTACGAGTGTCCTGAGGCTCGTCAACCTGCATCCAGGGGCTGAGCATCCATTTTTGATGCTCGCAACATCCCTACATATGCCATGCTCCCTTTCTCACATTATTGGGTAAATTCCATCTTTCCCTTGTAGTTCTGCCTGTACGAATAGGGATCCAGAAAACTGTATTCCAATTCAAAAGTGCATACATATTTTATTTTATTTTATTTAAAAAAGGCGTTCAGTTCTGCACATTTCAACAGGTATTTCCATTATGTGGGCCTGTAGTCATAGAATCATAGAATAGCAGAGATGGAAGGGGCCTACAAGGCCATCGAGTCCAACCCCCTGCTCAATGCAGGAATCCACCCTAAAGCATCCCTGACAGATGGTTGTCCAGCTGCCTCTTGAAGGCCTCTAGTGTGGGAGAGCCCACAACCTCCCTAGGTAACTGATTCCATTGTCGTACTGCTCTAACAGTCAGGAAGTTTTTCCTGATGTCCTGCTGGAATCTGGCTTCCTTTAACTTGAGCCCGTTATTCCATGTCCTGCACTCTGGGAGGATAGAGAAGAGATCCTGGCCCTCCTCTATGTGACAACCTTTTAAGTATTTGAAGAGTGCTATCATGTCTCCCCCCCCCCCCAATCTTCTCTTCTCCAGGCTAAACATGCCCAGTTCTTTCAGTCTCTCTTCATAGGGCTTTGTTTCCAGACCCTTGATCATCCTGGTTGCCCTCCTCTGAACACACTCCAGCTTGTCTGCATCCTTCTTGAATTGTGGAGCCCAGAACTGGACACAGTGCTGTAGAAGACTCCTAACCAGGGCCGAATAGAGAGGAACCAGTACCTCACGTGATTTGGAAGCTATACTTCTATTAATGCAGCCTCATGTCTTGCAGGCATGCTGATTTGCACCTATTATTCCTTCTTGATCTCCCTTTTATAATATATTTCCCCCTCATTCCTCTCGAAAGCAAAATAAAACCAGGAAATTGAAGGTGTAAAACCTGTGCCACTGTTAATGCAGTGTTACCGTTGATTTCATTTCGTCCAGGTACAATGGCCAGGGAATTCACAAAGCACGGCACCAGTGATTTGAATGCTTTGTGAATCTATTGAGGCAGTAAAGTTAAGACCCTATATGACAACACAAAAATCCATGTCAACCCTGAGGTGGGAGTTGACTTGCATTTCCTTTGGGAACACAAACCTTTTTGTCTAGTTATCAGTGTTGATCAATGATAACGTAACATAAGAACATCCGAAGAGCCCTGCTGGATCAGACCAAGGGTCCATCTAGTCTAGCATTCTGTTCTGGCTATTGACCAGGAATCCACAAGCAGGACACAAATGCAACAGCAGCCTCCCACCCATGTTCTCCATGTTCTGGGATACATAGGCTTACTGCTTCTGCTACTGGAAGTAGCACATAGCTAATAGGACTAGTAGCCGTTGATGGCCTTGTCCTCCAGAAATTTGTCTAACTGCCTTTATCTAACCCCTTTTTAAAGCTATACAAATTGGTGGCCCTCACTACATGTTGTGGTAGTGAATTCCATAGTTTAACTCTTTGCTGCGTGAAGAAGTCCTTCCTTTTTTCTGTCCTGAATCTCCCACCAACTAGCTTCATGGGATGACCCCATTGGGTTCCAGTATTTTGAGAGGAAAATGTCTCCCCATCCACATTCTCCACACCATGCATAATTTTGTACACCTCTATCATGTCTCTCCTCACCCTCCTTTTTCCCCCAAGCTAAACAGTCCCAGCTGTTGTAACCTTCCCTCATAGGGGGGATGCTCCGGCCCCTGGATCATTTGAGTTGTCTTTATACCTACCTTTTCCTAAGTGTGGTTGCACCATAGATTTGTAGTTGAGCGGTCACACATACTGCTTTTACGTAGTGTTGTCAATTTCTGGCATCACGGGTTCCAGCAGGTCCTGAAGACACATCCGTGCCCTGATGGGGCCACTTGACATTGCTCAAAAGATGGGGTTGCTGCTGTACGCTGACCAGACTTTAGCATGCGGGGAAGCCAAGATGTGCCTTGGAATGTGGGTGGAGTGCAGTTGGCGGGATACCCAAATTGCCCAACTGGGTCCAAGAGTATGGCAGACCCCCCGTTCCCTGCATCCACACACCCCTGGATGCAGTTGGGCACTCCTGGCACAAGTGAGGTCCCAGCCCAAGTGCTCGTGAGGCCCCTGTAAGTGCTCAGCAGACACTCTTCCTGTGTCAATGGCGGCCATGCGGCCCAATGAGAAGATGCAGGCAACAGTGGGGCGAGTGCCTGCCAAGGTGAGATGCAGCTGAGTTCAGCCACCCCTACTAAGAGTATGACCCTGCATGTTCCACATCTTGTATCTTACTGGGAGGCTTTAGGCAAGACGCCATGAGCCTAAATCCATTTGGTGGAAGAAATCGCTGTTCTGGTGGAACTCCGACGCCTTTTCCTGGTGTGCAATTGGTTGAGTAAGCACTTAGCGGATCACTTTCTAAACCTAAGATCTG
Source organism: Elgaria multicarinata webbii (assembly GCF_023053635.1). Lineage (NCBI taxonomy): Eukaryota > Metazoa > Chordata > Lepidosauria > Squamata > Anguidae > Elgaria > Elgaria multicarinata. Next base: position 110,653,704 of record NC_086177.1, on the reverse strand, counting down.
CAATCACTTGTGCAAGCGGCAGCATAAGTGGAGCTTTCGTTGTATAAGAACATGAGAAGAGCCCTGCTGGATCAGACCGAGGCTCCGTCTAGTCCAGCGCTCTGTTCACACAGTGGCCAACCAGCTGTCAACCAGGCATAGTTTGGAACGTGGTTTCTGCTTCTGCAACATCATTTGCTTCATTGGTGAAAAGCGAATGGCACAAGGTATGTGCAGAGTGTTTTTGTAGCACTGCTGAGAATAATTAAGGAACAAATAAAAATTCCCGACCAGCCTCTCTATAACTGGAAGGAGTAGGAAAGACTTGGTTTCAAGGCAAAGGAGGCTTAAGCTCCAGCACCTACCTTTTATGGACTGAGCATTAAGTAGGATGTACGGGAATTCTGTTCCTGTTCGCAAATCACGTGGCCCTGAGTGCAAGCACAATCAGGAATGCAATCCTTGGGATTTGATGATGATGATGATGTTGATGATTATGATTATTTGAAATTTCCTGAGTGCACATTTCTCCCTAAAGTCTGCATTTTCATGCTTTAGCTTATGTGAAGAAAGTGCTTATTGGGTGCATGCTTTTAAAAATGTGCATTTTTCTGTTGGCAATATGAAGAAGGCAAAATGAGCTCCAATGAGGAATTTGAGAACCTCAGTGAACATTACATGTTCTCCCATCCTGAGCCTACCGGGGTGGGGGTGGGAGGAATCAGAGAGGATTGAGGGGGGACATGATAGCCCTCTTCAAATACTTAAAAGGTTGTGACATGTCACACAGAGGAGGGCCAGGAACTCTTCTCGATCCTCCCAGAGTGCAGGACACGAAATAACAGGCTCAAGTTACAGGAAGCCAGATTCCCCCTGGACGTGAGGAAAAACTTCCTGACTGTTAGAGCAGTACGACACCGGAATCAGTTACCTAGGGAGGTGGTGGGCTCTCCCACACTAGAGGCCTTCAAGAGGCAGCTGGACAACCATCTGTCAGGGATGCTTTAGGGTGGATTCCTGCATTGAGCAGGGGGTTGGACTTGATGTCCTTAGAGGCCCCTTCCAACTCTACTATTCTATGATTCTTTGACTGGTTCAGCATCGCTCTGCAAGATGACGTTTTGAAACGCCTGCATGAAAGACTGTGTCAGGGCAGTGGGGGGGGGGGAGAGTTGGGTGATCATGATGCTTTTCACTCCCCCCCCCCCAATGATCTCTTCCGTTCTGCTCTCACCAAACTGCATTTGTGTCGGCTTTAAATCACGTCTCGCCCCCTCCTGCCGAAAGGTCACACGGTTACCGGAGAAATAAATGGGAGCTCTCATCCAGCTTGTCATCTCATTCCGATGTGAAATGCAGCATTATTTTAATACCCGCAGAGATGGATTATTGAAAGGGAGGGAAATTGTATTCTTCTAAACCCCTCCTTGGCCGCAGCGTTTATAACATGATTAAAGGTGAACGCTGCCAGTTGCTGGTGCCTCCCCAGTCCCTTCTCTTTTTCGCTCATTTCCTCCACCCCGGAATAATATTTTGGAAAGTAGGTAACCCCTTATGACACTGGACGGAATATATAAACCTTCAGAAAAGAGGAATAATGGAGAACAAAATGCCAGTACTAGACTTAACTGTTTGTTTGTCTTGAGGTGGAGTTTGCTTACAATTCTGTGTGCATTTCCAGAACAAGACTGAGATGCTGTTAGTAGGTGACTCCGCTGACAGGACAGGGTGGGTGGGTGTTCTACTGGTTCTGGATGAAGGAGCAGGTTCGTAGCTTGGGGGTTCTTTTAGATCCATCATTGTCACTTGAGGCTCAGGTGACCTCAGTGGCATGGAGTGCCTTCTACAAACTCCGGTTGGTGGCCCAGCTACGCCCTTATCTGGACAGGGATAACCTGGCTTCAGTTGTTCATGCTCTGGTAACCTACAAGTTAGATTACTGCAATGCACTCTACGTAGGGCTGCCTTTGAAGACGGTTCAGAATCTGCAGCTCGTGCAAAATGCAGCAGCCAGATTGATTTCGGGAACCAGAAGGTTCGACCGTATAACACCTGCTCTGGTCCGCTTGCACTGGCTGCCTGTATGTTTCTGAGCCCAATTCAAGGTGCTGGTTTTGACCGATAAAGCCTTACACGGCTTGGGACCACAATACCTGATGGAACGCCTCTCCCGATGTGAATATACCCGGTCAATACGTTCAACATCTAAGGTCCTCCTCCGGGTGCCTACTCCGAGAGAGGCTTGGAGTGTGGCAACGAGGGACAAGGCCTTTTCGGTGGTGGCCCCCAGACTATGGAACGATTTCCCTGATGAGGCTCGCCTGGCGCCAACACTGCTATCTTTCCGGTGCCAGGTTAAGACTTTCCTCTTTGCCCAGGCATATGGCGGCACATCTTAATCACCCACATGTTTGGTTTTTTTAAAAAACGTTTTTTAATGCTTTATGTGTGTTTGTTCTGTGTTTTAGAATTTTAAATTGTGTATACTTGTTTTTATTTTAATGTTAGAATTTCTGTGAACCGCCCAGAGAGCCCTGGCTATGGGAGCGGTATATAAGTGTAATAAATAAATAAATAAATAAATAAGTTTAGTAGCACTGGGGAGGGCGCCCTCCCTTTCCTACCCCAGGTGTTAGATCCGGAGGGTTTGGGGCGGCATACCACTTCTTCTCCCTTCTCCCTGTATTCTTGCAACACATGTTCTGCCTGAGCTATGGGGGAATCCTTCTTATTTTATTACTGCATTTATATCCCGCCTTTTTTCCTCCAAGGACCCCAAGGCGGTGTACATAATCCTCCTTCTCTCCATTTTATCCTCACAACAACAACCCCATGAGGTGGGTTGGGCTGAGAGTCTGTGACTGGCCCAAAGTCACCCAGTGGGTTTCCATGGCTGAGTGGGGACTAGAACCCAGGGGGGATTCTACACATCGTACTGAGGGCGCTTCCATGCGCCCCCAGTGCGACCCCAAAGCAATCGTGTAGCTTGCCTGAGAAGAAACGAGGAAGAGGCGTCCTTGCCGCCGCCACCCACCTACCTCCTCGCCGGCCGGGTCGGAAAGCTCGGCGGAAGAAGGCGGGGTGGAGAGCGGCTCTCCACCCCGCCTTCTTCCGCCGAGCTCTCCGACCCAGCCGGCGAGGAGGTAGGTGGGTGGCGGCGGCAGCAAGGACGCCTCTTCCTCGTCTCTTTGAAAAGGCAAGCTACACGATCACTTTGGGGGCGCACTGGGGGCCCATGAAAGCGCCCTCAGTACGACGTGTGGAATCCCCCCAGAACTCCCGACTCCCACCCTGTCGCTCTAGCCACTACACCACACTGGCTCTCTTAGCATTTGCGTGCCCACCTTTCAAGTATCCTCTTGCCCTCCTCTTCAAAGCCCCTATCCAAAATGGAAGGGTTAAATTGACCTTAACTTTGCCACCACCTAGGGTGACCCTATGGAAAGGAGAGCAGGGCTCCTGTATCTTTAACAGTTGCCTAGGAAAGGGAATTTCAGCAGGTGTCCTTTGTATGCCTGCAGCACCTGGTGGAATTCCCTCTTCATCACAACAGTGAAAGCTGCAGGAGCCCTGCCCTCTTTTTTTTTTTTTTGTAGAGTGACCATTCTTATCAATTCTACACACAGCAATGCATATTCCACCACACTTCCACATTGAGGACCAGAGGATTTTAAGTCGTCCTTCATGGCTCCATGTCCAGAGATTTCTTCCCTTCTAAATGTTTCATTACCAGTTTGTTCTGTTCATTTCTTTTGCTTCATTTCCTCCTTCCTGACTCCCAAAGCACCTCCCACCAGTCCCGACTCACCACAAAGATCTGAGTTTGCACAGAGTCCTCTTTAATCACCGTTTAAGTTGTTAAAATAAAATCTCACTAGAGGTAAAGTTCTCCAACCCCCCGGAGAGCGCCATGGACTCCGATTGAATTTCAATTAACCGCAGCCAAGAGAAATGTACGTAAGAGAAAACGTCTTTTTCAAAGAGGAAGCAATGCTCTGTGCTTTTCTTTTTCAGACCCTCCCTGCCAGGGTGGGAGCTCAGTGGAGTGGAGGGAAGGTCTCCTTAGTACAGGTCCTTCAAAGAAATGTGGCACCATCCACACTGGGGCAGCATGGGAAAGAAATGGTTCCTTTATTTCTATGGAGACGTTGACAGAGCCCATCTTTCCATTTTGGAAGGGACTGTCACTCAGTGGTAGGGTACCGGCTTTGCATGCAGAAGGTCCTGGGGTCATTCGTGGATACCTCCAGTTCAAATAGGTGTCATGTCTAGCACTGCTCCCCTTGGTTTGGAAGAAGGTGTTTCAGGTGATCAGTCAGAATCAGACGCTGAAGTAGAGGAGTTGGCGCCAGACATAGGCCAGCCTGTACCAGTGGGGGAGAAAGCTCTCATGGGTTCTTCACCAGCTGGGAGTGAACCCTCTCCAGAGCTTATCTCCTCAAGGGCAAACACTACACAGTCATGATCAGTACACAGGATGATCAGGGGTCTGGAAACAAAGCCCTGTGAAGAGAGACTGAAAGAAGTGGGCATGTTTAGCCTGGAGAAGAGAAGATGGAGGGGAGACATGATAGCACTCTTCAAATACTTGAAAGGTTGTCACACAGAGGAGGGCCAGGATCTCTTCTCGATCCTCCCAGAGTGCAGGGCACAAAATAACGGGCTCAAGTTAAAGGAAGCCAGATTCTGGCTGGACATCAGGAAAAACTTCCTGACTGTTAGAGCAGTAGGACAGTGGAATCAGTTACCTAGGGAGGTCGTGGGCACTCCCACACTAGAGGCCTTCAAGAGGCAGCTGGACAACCGTCTGTCAGGGATGCTTTAGGGTGGATACCTGCATTGAGCAGGGGGTTGGACTCGATGGCCTTGTAGGCCCCTTCCAACTCTGCTATTCTATGATTCTATGATTCTAATATTCTTCCAAGGGGGAGAGCATGGAGAGGTTAGTCGATCCTAGAGTACGCCATAGACTAAAATGGGCGGAGCTAAAGGAAGGCGAGAGAAAGTCAGCCCAGCTCGCATCTTGTCAGAAGCTGCCTCAGAACTAGTCTCTCTGAAGTTAACGCATCTTGGGAAAAGGCTTTCCATTCTTTTGAAAGGACAATTTTCTCGCTTAGTTTGCATAGTTTTGCCTAGGAGAAAGTTCCTAGAGATTAGACTCTCTTCAGGTCTAAAGTTTTGAATAAAGCTTTGTGGATTACTTAGCGGGCCTCGTTATTGTCTCCCAAGAAGGCGGGAGGTTTTGGGAAACACAACATTAGGGAAGGAGAACCCAAGCCCTGGGGAAACAAATCTGGCCTGCCAGGGGTCCGTGCCCAGCCCTCTGGGATTCCCAACATGCCCATGCATCTTTCTGCCAAGTACTAATTGTCCGTGCAGGCTTTTGTGCAGTTTGCCGTCTCCCAAACCTTCCTGCTAAGGCTTAGTTACTGGCAAGGATGTTGAAAACACCCAACTAGGTCCAGGAATCCAGCGGACTCCTCCATCTTTGCACCCGACAAGCGAATCTGGCAGCCATCCATTCCCCTTGCACAGAAGTGGCAGCTTGGGGATTTCCATAAAAGTGATGTTGCTCGAATGGTTCAAAACAACAGCAACCCACAAATGCTCCATTTACACAAAACGTAATGTTGTGCAGAAAGGGTGGCTCGGGATTTCTGTCAAAGTTTCAGTCTCTCCCAAATTTGATTTTTTAAAATAAATAAATAAATAAATAAATAAATAAATCTGAAGTTCTCTTTGACCCCAGTATGGCGAACTTTGTGAATTTGGGTAAATTCTTATCAAAAATGAACCGCCACGAAATGCTCACCCATCCTCATCCCATGTGGGTTGAATAACGTGACCTTTGGCAGGGCATTTCTCCCCCCCCCCAAAAAAAAAGCAATTCACTAATAGTTATTTTAGACTGTTGGTTGTTTTTATTATGGTTTCAATTTTTGTGAACCGCCCAGAGCGCTTTGGCTATTGGGCGATATAAAAATGCAATAAATGAATGAATGAATAAATAGTGATTCAGTGAATGGCTACTTTTGACTCCATTTTTCCCCCCCCCTCCCATTGTTCAATACAGCTTAATTTTTTAGTTTCGTCTTCATTCCTATTCCCTCCCTTCTCTTCTTCTTTGTGGGTCTCTGTTGAAGATAAGATTCTGAAACAAAGAACAATTAAAACTCTTCTGTGACATATGTTTTCCCCCTCCTTTTTTTTTCTCGATAGCGCACAAAGCAATCTCTCGCATTTCTGCCCGTAACCATCCTATTAATGCTAAAATTGCTCCTATTGACATAATCATACCTTTTTGTGTGTGAAGCTAACAATGTAAATATGCTTGAGGAACAGCCAGGGAGTGAAGATAAGACTATTTTGGTGCCCAGGGGACGCACATGAGGCAGGGAGTACTAGGAGAGCATTATGCATTTTGCTCATCAACAATTTTTCAATAAAAGAAGATTTCAAAACTGAAACAGCTTTCAGCATATTAAACCTGACGCTGGGAAACAAATTGGAAATTGCAGGCAGAGTATCCGTGGTGGTTTCTTATTAGTGATGTTTTCTGCAGCAATCAACTCCACGAAACTTGGTTTGATTAGAGAGGAGGGAGATGAAGGGCGGACTGGTTGAGGATGCCCTGAAATACCTTTCCGGGAGAGACTCGAAAACTAGTTCTAATAAAAGTGTGAGGGTTTTGTGTGTGTGTTTTTAGGAATGGGAAATAGCAACTCTTTTCCATGTAAGATCTCAGCAGTCTTGGCAGAGATAAGGGTGCAATATGGACACCGGCCTGAAAAGAGTCCAAGTATGGTGTAGCGGCTAAAGTGTTGGACTGGGAGTCGGGGGATCTGGGTTCTAGTCCCCACTCGGCCATGGAAACCCATTGGGTGACTTTGGGCCAGTTACAGACTCTCAGCCCAACCTACCTCACAGGGTGGTTGTTGTGAGGATAAAATGGAGCGCAGGAGGATTATGCATACCTCCTTGGGTTCCTTGCAGGAAAAAAAGGTGGAATATAATAATAATAATAATAATAATAATAATAATAATAATTTATTTATTTCTTACCTGCCTCTACACTTGGATCGAGGCGGGGAACAAGAATGAATACAAAACACATTAAAAACTGATTAAAAACATAGCATACATGATTAAAACATCCTTAAAAATTATAGAATCATAGAATAGCAGAGCTGGAAGGGACCTACAAGGCCATCGAGTCCAACCCCTTGCTCAAGGCAGGAATCCACCCTAAAGCATCCCTGACAAATGCTTGTCCAGCTGCCTCTTGAAGGCCTCTAGTGTGGGAGAGCCCACAACCTCCCTAGGTCACTGGTTCCATTGTCGTACTGCTCTAACAGTCAGGAATTTTTTCCTGATGTCCAGCTGGAATCTGGCTTCTTTCCTGATGTCCAGCTGGAATCTGGCTTCTTTTAACTTGATCCCGTTATTCCGTGTCCTGCACTCTGGGAGGTTCGAGAAGAGATCCTGGCACTCCCCTGTGTGACAACCTTTTAAGTATTTGAAGAGTGCTATCCTAAAAAAAACATTCTAAAATTTCAATGGATAGGCATGCCGGAATAGATCAGTCTTATTGCTTTTTTAAATGCAATAATAATAATAATAATAATAATAATAATAATAATAATAATAATACAGTCCCTTCCCGCTTAATTTATATTTATCAAAATATCGCTATGCTGCTTTTCTTCCACAGATGTCATTCAGGGCATCTGATTAAAAGTAACTAAAGCAGCTTCCAAAGAGTCCTAACAATATTATGTGCAGGGGGAAGGACTAACTTACCCCATGTAAATGGGTACAGAACTGCAGTTTATATTATTAATATTTATTTATTTATTACATTTCTATACCGCCCCATAGCTGAAACTCTCTGGGCCGTTTACAAACATTAAAACATGTAATGGTTAAGAACCAGATATACAGAATATTAAAACCCATAAAAATATAAAACAGATAATATTCAAAATTTAAAAACCATCAAAGCACATGCCTTGCCGTATCATGGCTGAAGAGACCAGTGGTCCTGTTACAGGGATGCAGTACTCCTTTTCATATAGTCACCCTAATTTAAGGCTATTGCTGGCCATCACTACATCTTGTCTCTTCTACCTAGTATGGGGAAAGAGTCTTCAGGAAAAGGAGGACAGAGCTCCTGTATCTTTAACCGTTGCATAGAAAAAGGAATTTCAGCAGGTGTCATTTGTATATATGGGGAACCCGGTGAAATTCCCTCCTCATCACCACAGTTAAAGCTGCAGGAGCTATACTAGAGTGACCAGATTTAAAAGAGGACAGGGCACCTGTAGCTTTAACTGTTGTGATGAAGAGGGAATTTCACCATGTTCCCCATATGTACAAACGACACCTGCTGAAATTCCTTTTTCTATGCAACTGTTAAAGATACAGGAGCCCTGTCCTCCTTTCCATATGGTCACCCTACAAATGTGTGACCAGACATGCCAAAAGTGATGAGCTTTTTCGGTGGTAAACTAGATCCAGAAGAATGTTCCATCCATAGCAGCATCTGTCTGGGTGTAGAACTTGCTAAGCATTTGCACGTTTGTTCGTGTGCCTGTGTGTATGTGTGTGTGTCCCTTTAACAGAGACAGAGTGGGGGTGGCGTTTTTTTTTAATTTAATAGCCTGCCATGTTTTATTTATTTATTTATTTATTATTGCATTTTTATACCACCCAATAACTGAAGCTCCCTGGGTAGTTCACAAAAGTTAAAACCATTCAAAGCATAAAATAAACAGTATAAAAACATGATCTAAAATACAATATAAAAGCACAACCAGGATAAAGTCAGCAGCGGTGCAGAAATGCAAATTTAAAATACAAATTTAAAACAGCAAAGTTAAAATTGAATTTATTGACTGTTAAAATGCTGAGAGAATAAAAAGGTCTTCACCAGGCATCTGAAAGAATATAGTGTCGGTGCCAGGCGAACCTCCTTAGGGAGCTCATTCCACAGCCGGGGTGCCACAGCAGAGAAATTCTATATAGGGGTCCTCCTCCGTGAGCCCCTGCCTAAGGAAGTGAGGCAGGTGGCTACCAGGAGGAGGGCCTTCTCTGCTGTGGCACCCCGGCTGTAGAATGAGCTCCCCACAGAGGTCTGCCTGGCACCTACACTGTACTCCTTTCGTTGCCAGCTGAAGACCTTTTTATTCTCTCAGTATTTTAACATCTAATTTAACTTAAGTTTAAACTTCGCTGTTTTAATTCCGTATTTTAATCCTATATCAATTTCTGCTGTGTGGTTTTATCCTGTTTGTGCTTTTTATATTGTACTTTGTATTTGTGTTTTTAGACTGTAGGTTGTTTTATTGTGCTCTTCATGGTTTTAATTTTTGTGAACCGCCCAGAGAGCTTAGGCTATTGGGTGGTATAAAAAGGTAATAAATAAATGAATAAATAAATAAATATAGTCCACTCCTTTTACCAAAGTTACAAGACACCTGCCCACACTACAACCAGAAATTTTTTTATAGTGCTTGATTAACTGCAGGAATCTATGCAGGTGTTAGGGATGTACAGGGATTTAATTTATGATGTGTGTTTTTAAATTGTTGGTTGTTTTATTATGTTCTTCATGGTTTTAATTATTTTGTGAACCACCCAGAGAGCTTCGGCTATTGGGCGGTATAGAAATGAAATAAATAAATGAATAAATAAATAAATCTCAAACCACGCGAACGTATCCCATTTACAATCCCGAATGTGAGAACATGAGCAGGCACGCTCAGTGGAACTTATTTCTGAATCAAATTGCATAGGATTAAACTGTATTTGATTTTCATTTTTTTTTCCAATGAGGAGCAGTATATAAATAGTCTAAATAAATAAATAAATAATTTGTTTATTATGATACAGACGGGTGAGCTGGTGTGCTCCTTTTCGCCTTGTGTTTGCCCTGTGAAGGTACAGAGAACCTGAATGGGGTTTCTCTCTTCAGAAGATTATTATTATTATTATTATTATTATTATTATTATTATTATTATTATTATTATTATCCTGCCTTGCGGCCTTACAAAGTCTAAAACATACATGGGGGGGGACACAAAACCATAAACGTTTAAAATACAAAATTATAAGATATTAACATAGATGGAGGGCCAGATTATTCTCCAAAGGCCTGCTGGAACAAAAACGTTTTAGCCTGCTTCTGAAAGCCCATCAAGGAGGGAGCCAGCCTAGCTTCCCCAGGAAGAGAGTTCCAGAGCACCGGAGCAGTCAACGAGAAGGCCCTCTCCCATGTTCCCACCAAGCGCGCCTGTGAGGATGGTGGGACTGAAAGAAGGGCTTCTCCAGAAGATCTCAAAGCACGGGCAGGCTCATAAGGGAGAATACGGTCTTTCACATAACCTGGACCCGAGCCATATAGGGCTTTATAGGTCATAACCAGCTCTTTGAATTGAGCCCGGAAACAGACTGGAAGCCAGTGGAGCTGTTTTAACAGGGGAGTTCTCTGCTCCCTGTAACCAATCAACAATCTGGCTGCAGCTCTTTGAACCAGCTGGAGTTTCCGAACACTCTTCAAAGGCAGCCCCACGTAGAGTGCATTACAGTAATCCAATCGGGATGTAACTAAGGCATGTGTCACCGTGGCCAGGTCCGACATCTCTAGGAACGGATGCAGCATAAAGACTGCCGTTTCTCTTCCTTCCTCCCAACACATTTTCTTTAGAATGAAATGTTTATTAGGAAGACGATATCTCCACTCACGGACAAAGATAATTCACGCAAGCAATCAGCCCCGGGTTAACTGGAGAATGAAAGAGTCACCATCTCAGATAGAGAGGAAGCTCTCAACCATCCATCAAATAATCAATTACAATGTCCATTAGTACCCTTTAACCACACATTAGAAGAATTTACCAGGCACTCGAATGTCCAGGTCATCACCCCTAAGGATGAGCAGAGATGGGAGGAATTGATCAAAGTTTTGATGCCCCGTGATTTTCAAGTCAGCAAACAGACACCGTCAATTGGCTTTTGCATTTGTGAAGTATTTGAGAGGATGATGGTTGGGGAATGCTTTCCAGTCAGCTTGACCCAATGGGAATGAAAGTTTGTTCCATTAAAAAAAAAGAAGAAGAAAGGAGGTATTTTGGGTGAACGTTTAATGAGCGTCATCACACAGGGGGAAATCTTGTTTGCTTACCATCACTTCTCCACTCACGCATTTGTTCCTCGTTACTTCCTCTTTCGAAAGAGGAAGTAAACAACATGTACATGGCCCATTCAGTGGGCTGTTTTGATCCCCCTGCTTCTGCACAAGCAGGAGATAGCAACAACTTCTGTCTTTAAAAGTAAGCCAGACATAACGGGGTGTGTTTTTTTTAGGACGGCAGTGGTGATGGGGCAAGCACCCACACCCCGATCATGGTGTGGGTGGATTCACAGTCGTCTTATGAGAGTGCCCCCAGTCCTCTCTCCAAAATCCCAATGTGTCCACAGACCCAAACAGTTTGTTGAACTCTGTGCCAACTGTTGATGGGCAAATTCAGGACTTCTGCTTCCCCTTCTTATGGTTCTTTAAAATGGTCTTCTTCTCAAATAGAAGACTGCCCCCGCCACTCTTCAAATACTTGGAAGGTTGTCACACAGAGGAGGGCCTGGATCTCTTCTCAATCATCCCAGAGTGCAGAACACAGAAGAATGAGCTCAAGTTACAGGGAGCCAGATTCCGGCTGGACATCAGGAAAAACTTCCTGACTGTAAGAGCAGTACGACAATGGAATCAGTTACCTAGGGAGGTTGTGGGCTCTCCCACACTAGAGGCCTTCAAGAGGCAGCTGGACAACCATCTGTCATGTATGCTTTAAGGTGGATTCCTGGCTTGAGCAGGGGGTTGGACTCTATGGTCTTAGAGGCCCCTTCCAACGCTACTATTCTATGATTCTGTGATTCTTGTAGAGTAAAATACATGGCCACCTTACTTCAAAACCATTCTGGTCTGTTTTGTTTTAATCCCACTGGGCTCTGTTGAGTGCCCTTTCAGGGTCGAAAGGCAATGCAGACATTTTCTAGCATACATAAGTATTTACTGCCTCTCTGCATGTCTCTGTGGATAGTGGAAAACTAGAAAAACAGGGATGGTTCAGAGGAAAGAGGAACCCTCCGCCAAATACACCCACACAGTAGAGTAGACAAACTAATGTCTGCTTCATTGGCCTACGGAGCAATGTGGCTCTTAAGCAGTGCGTTGCCAGTTCAGAAAGGATATAAAAAGAATTAATGCACAAAATGGGGGAGCGAAAATATCATCATTGCCAGGGTTAGGAGACATAAGAACCTGAAACGAAGAGCTAAATTTATGTAGCCTTGGGAAGAGGGTTTGGCAGAGAAATGATTGCACTCTATAAATACTTTCAAGGTGACAATAGACATGAAGAATGGGTAATTTATTTACAGTCCTGGGTGACATGAAATCTGTCAATATGGCCGAAAGCAGAGGCTAGAAACATTTAGAGTTGATAGCAGGCCAGCATTTTGCTTTAGGGGACACTGGGCTAAAGAATTGATCTCCCATGGGGCACGATGAAGGAACACAATCTCCGCCGAAGTTCCATGACAGAGACCCTAGGTAGGAATGAGGTCGCTTTAATAACCCTGTGCCTATGAAATATACGCCAATTGTGATTTCAAATTATCTTTAGAGCCTCTAATGCCAACAAATAAACCCTTATTTCAATGTTCCCCAGGAGAGTATTTAGATTACAGACAACTATATTGCAGTACAACTTCCAAGTGGGATAATCAATATGAATTAAAGGCCGGACACATTTTTCAAAGTCAGAAAGAGAATCTCAGTGGGTACTCCATACCTGATGACAACCTTGATGGATTTGGCTGGAAAGGTAAAAACGAAGACAATGCAATTAATTGTTGCTGGAGGGTTGGCATCCTCCCTCTGAAGGGTTGCGTTACCTGGACGTTTATCCTGTCGTAAAAACTGATGATGAAATCTTGAAATGGGGGAAGGGGGGAGAGTTAGAAAGGTAGGGTGACCATATGAAAAGAAGGACGGGGCTCCTGTATCTTTAACAGTTGCATAGAAAAAGGAATTTCAGCAGGTGTCATTGGTATATATGGAGAACCTGACAAGATTCCCTCTTCATCACAACCGTTAAAGCTGCAGGAGCCCTGCCCTCTTTTAAATCCGGTCACTCTAGTATAGCTCCTGCAGCTTTAACTGTTGTGATGAAGAGGGAATTTCACCAGGTGCAACATGCATACAAAAGACACCTGCTGAAATTCTATGCAACTGTTAAAGATACAGGACCCCTGTCCTCCTTTTCATATGGTCACCCTAAGGTGTTTGGTTTGTTTTCAAGCCCCTTAGGGGTGGAACTCAGTTTTATTTCAGCTTCATAACTAGTTCATAATGGGCAGTGGAGCTTCCTTCGGCTCACCCCCCCCCCCACGGACTTTGATTCAGTTCCTTCTGCAGCACCCCACTTGATCTGCATTGGCTCGGGCCAGTTTTCAGATTTTCCAGGGATTTTGTGCATGGGGGAGGGAGGTCCTGCAATTTGCACACATTTCTGAGCTTGGCTGCTTCATCGTCGTTTGAAACTTAATATGGCAAAGACTGAATTGCTTGTTTTTCCTCCTAAACCTTCTCCTCATCTCTCATTCTCTCTTACTGTCAATGATGTTACGCTTACTCCGGTCAAGGAAGCTCGTAGCCTTGGCTTTATATTTGATTCCTCGCTCTCCTTTATTCCTCATATTGAGGCAGTAGCTAAATCCTGCCGTTTTTTCCTGTATAATATTGCCAGGATTTGATCATTTTTGTCTGTCTCTTCTGCCAAGACTCTTGTTCATGCTTTGGTTATTTCTCTGTTCGACTACTGCAACCTTCTTCTCACTGGCCTTCCTTCTTCTCACATCAGTCTGTTGGTTTCTGTCCACCACTCTGCCGCTAAGATCATCTTCTTGGCTCGCCGCTCTGACCATGTTACTCCACTTCTGAAATCTCTTCATTGGCTTCCAATTCACTCCAGAATCCAATATAAACTTCTCCTGTTGACCTTCAAAGCTTTTCACGGTCTAGCTCCTTCCTATCTCTCCTCTCTCATCTCACACTATTGCCCCGCTCGTGCTCTTCGCTCCTCTGATGCCATGTTTCTCGCCTGCCCAAGGGCCTCTACTTCCCTTGCTCGGCTTCGTCCATTCTCTTCTGCTGCCCCTTACGCCTGGAACGCTCTTCCAGAACATTTGAGAACTACAAGTTCAACCACAGCTTTTAAAGCTCTGCTAAAAACTTTTCTTTTTTCCTAAAGCTTTTAAAACTTGATGCTGTTTGGACTTTATACTGTTAGTTTTACCCTACCCTGTGCCTGTTTTACCCTACCCAGTGCCTGTTTGCATTCTCTTCCCCTCCTTCTCGCTTTACTATGATTTTAATAGAATGTAAGCCTATGCGGCAGGGTCTTGCTATTTACTGTTTTACTCTGTACAGCACCATGTACATTGATGGTGCTATATAAATAAATTAATAATAATAATAATAAAATAATAATAATAATAATAATATTTGCACAAGTTACCACCAAATTTGTGCAAATCATGGCCCAACTTGTGCAAATTATGCCAGTTACAACCAGATTTGCATAATTTGCACAAGTACGGCTGTGGTTTGTGCAAGTTCATAGAATCATGGAATAGCAGAGTTGGAAGGGGCCTACAAGGCCATCAAGTCCAATCCCCTGCTCAATGCAGGAATCCACCCTAAAGCATCCCTGACAGATGGTTGTCCATGTGCCTCTTGAATGACTCTAGTGTGGGAGAGCCCACAACTTCCCTATGTAACTGATTCCATTGTCGTACTGCTCTAACAGTCAGGAAGTTTTTCCTGATGTCCAGCTGGAATCTGGCTTCCCCTAACTTGAGCCCGTTATTCCGTGTCCTGCACTCCAGGAGGATCGAGAAGAGATCCTGGCCCTCCTCTGTGGGACAACCTTTCAAGTATTTGAAGAGTGCTATCATGTCTCCCCTCAATCTTCTCTTCTCCAGGCTAAACATGCCCAGTTCTTTCAGTCTCTCTTCATAGGGTCAGTTGTAATAGTTCAGCTGTAAAAATGCAGTTTGCTGGGAAATTTGTGCAAATTGCAGAAGATAAAAAGAAGAAGAAGCAAAAACATTTCCGGAGTTCAGGAAATAACCCGCAGCTCAGCTCTCAGATGTAAAGTGAGTTGTACATGCCCTGCAACTGCAAAGAAGTTCTGGATTTCCCAGTGAGGGACATCCCTATAACACGGTCACCAAACTGGGCAACCTCTCCAAGACCCTCTTAGTTTACCACTCACATTTCCTTGGGGGTGACAGTGGAAACGGCAGTGGAAATGCTAACATTTCCCATGGTGCCATGGTGTCTTCGGGAGCTACCGGAAATACTGGTACATCTAATGGAGTCCCCACCACCAGCCTTTCACCTACTTTCGGTGTTGTTGTTGTCATTTACGTTTTGTAAAAGTAAAGGTAGCGGCTGGGCCCTCTTATGCTTCCAATGACTTCATAAGGAATGGGAAGCCGCCATCCCACACCAAAT
Organism: Elgaria multicarinata webbii; assembly: GCF_023053635.1. Lineage (NCBI taxonomy): Eukaryota > Metazoa > Chordata > Lepidosauria > Squamata > Anguidae > Elgaria > Elgaria multicarinata. Next base: position 110,638,147 of record NC_086177.1, on the reverse strand, counting down.
TCATAACAGACTTTGGAGTTACGTTTCTCTAATTTGGACAATAAATCATTTGACCTGAACCTAGCTGTGGGGGTTTGCCCTGAGCTAATGATGGCTTTTTAATTTATCTCAGTGCCTGGTTGGAATGCTCTATACCTATGAGGAAAGACTATAGAGTTTGTTGTTTATTCGTTCAGTCGCTTCCGACTCTTTGTGACTTCATGGACCAGCCCACGCCAGAGCTTTCTGTCGGCCGTTGCCGCCCCTAGCTCCCCCAAGGTCGAGTCCGTCACCTCCAGAATATCATCCCTCCAACTTGCCCTTGGTCGGCCCTTCTTCCTTTTGCCTTCCACTTTCCCTAGCATCAGCCTCTTCTCTAGGGTATCCTGTCTTCTCATTATGTGGCCAAAGTACTTCAGTTTTGCCTTTAATAGCATTCCCTCAAGTGAGCAGTCTGGCTTTATTTCCTGGAGTATGGACTGGTTTGATCTTCTTGCAGTCCACGGCACTCTCAGAATTTTCCTCCAACACCACAGTTCAAAAGCATCTATCTTCCTTTGCTCAGCCTTCCTTATGGTCCAGCTCTCGCAGCCATAGGTTACTACGGGGAATACTATTGCTTTAACTATGCGGACCTTTGTTGTCAGTGCGATGTCTCTGCTCTTAACTATTTTATCAAGATTTGTCATTGTATTGGGGTCTTTTTTTTTAATCTAGCTTGGAAACAGGGGGATACCACTAAGGGAAAGGAAGGCATGATAAGAGGTTTCCTAAAATTGTGAACTAAATACAAAAATACTGAATTCAAACCAAAAGAAAAGCATAATTCTTCTACGGAGCGCAAGGTGGCACTTGTGGGGTTCCCAGACAGTTTCCTATACAGACCCAGACCTGCTTAGCTTCATCAATGTTGTGGTGTGAAACTGATTGGCACTAGTTTCAGGACAGATGGGATTCCTTGGACCAGACCCAGCAGAAATCACAAAGGAGGAAGGAAATAGGGTGATTGGGGTAAGACAGTCTTCCCATCAAAAGACGAGGTTCTGTCTCAGCATGCACAGTCAAAATGACTTTAATGCAGACGTGTTACTTTGACATGTTTTATCAACTTCGTCTTACTCACAAAGTGTTTGCAAAGTGTGGCGAAATGTTTGTCATCCCCACCACAGTCTACCATTTTAATGACCATAGAATAATAGAATAGTAGAGTTGAAAGGGGCCTATAAGGCCATCGAGTCCAAACCCCTGCACAGTGCAGGAATCCACTCTAAAGCATACCTGACAGATGGTTGCACAGCTGCCTCTTGAATTCCTCCAGTGTGGGAGAGCCTACAGCCTCCCTATGTAACTGGTTCCATTGTCGTACTGCTCTAATTGTCAGGAAGTTTTTCCTGATGTCTAGCTGGAATCTGGCTTCCTGTAACTTTACACCATTATTCCGTGTCCTGCACTCTGCGAGGATCGAGAAGAGATCCTGGCCCTCCTCTGTGTGACCACCTTTCCAGTATTTAAAGAGTGCTCTCATGTCTCCCCTCAATCTTCTCTTCTCCAGGCTAAACCTGCCCAGTTCTTTCAGTCTCTCTTCATAGGGCTTTGTTTCCAGACCCCTGATCATCCTGGTTGCCCTCCTCTGAACACGCTCCAGCTTGGGCCTAGTTCTGGATGAGAGGTCTGGATACTTCTCCATGGATGGGATTGCATATTCCTAAAAATTTAAAACTGTTGTATTAGGGATAAAGCTAGCCCAGGGTGCTGTCCCTGATATCCCGTTTTCTATGTGGTAAGATTTATTCCTTTAGTTGCTCACCTATTTATTTGGGGGGGGGGGTGCAGAAGAATATTCTGCTCTGTGAGCCCCTACTTGAAGTTTGAAATGGCACAGCCAAGACCCAGTTTGACTGCCTCAGTTGCAAATTCGGCATATAGATAAAGTGTTTTGTTTTTCATGCATACTAATATGATTGTGTGCACTGAAACAGGTGATTAGTCTGTGTTATTTGCTAGGACATGATCTTGTACATGTGTTGCATCTAACCTGCAGGCCAGTGGACAGAGAGTGTGAATTGGAGATGTAGGAAAATCAATCTGTAATCTCAATCAAATGCAAAATGAAACTAATTCATGGCGCATATTGAAGACATCGTCTGAATCAGTATCATTTTGGATACTCCCCAAAGCTCCAAGACCCTAACCAAGAGCTATTTTGATTCACTGGTTAACACTGAGTTGAATCCAAGAATGTATTCATGGACCCCAGACTGACCACAGGTGTTCCCAGAATCCAGGTAATAATGGATCTGAATGGTTGGTGAATGTCAGTTCTCTCCAGGAGACTATTTCATAGAATCATAGAATCATAGAATAGCAGAGTTGGAAGGGACCTACAAGGCCATCGAGTCCAATCCCCTGCTCAATGCAGGAACCCACCCCAAAGCATCCCTGACAGATGGTTGTCCAGCTGCCTCTTGAAGGCCTCGAGTGTGGGAGAGCCCACAACCTCACCAGACAACTGATTCCATTGTTGTACTTCTCTAACAGTCAGGAAGTTTTTCCTGATGTCCAGCTGGAATCTGGCTTCCCTTAACTTGAGCCCGTTATTCCGTGTCCTGCACTCTGGGAGGATCGAGAAGAGATCCTGGCCCTCCTCTGTGTGACAACCTTTGAAGTATTTGAAGAGTGCTCTCATGTCTCCCCTCAATCTTCTCTTCTCCAGGCTAAACATGCCCAGTTCTTTCAGTCTCTCTTCATAGGGCTTTGTTTCCAGACCCCCGATCATCCTGGTTACCCTCCTCTGAACACGCTCCAGCTTGTCTGCGTCCTTCTTGAATTGTGGAGCCCAGAACTGGACGCAAGACTCTAGATGAGGCCTAACCAGGGCCGAATAGAGAGGAACCAGTACCTCACGTGATTTGGCAAAATGCCCCCCCCCTTCACAGTCCATGAGCAGAGTGGAGAATTTGCGGTGCAAACTGTCTTTTTTGAATCAACCCAAACTATTGGAGAATTCCACCTTCCTACATTTGGTACACATACACACACACACACACACACACACACACACACACACACACATACCCCACACATTTCACCACCCACAAACAGCATGGATAATTTTAGGAGAGTATTTTAGCTCCTCCTGTTCATCCCGTTGTTGGATTTGACACTGTAGCACACCATGGAGAGCTCAGGAAAACTCCTGGGGTAATGGAGGGTGCCATGTCTTTAGGATAGCCTAGTGGCTGAGGATGCTGGATCTACACAGCTGCCTTACTCTGAGTTGATCGATCTAGTCTTACGCTGTCAATTCTGACCAGCAGCAGTTCTTCAAAGCTTCATGCTGAGGTTCCCCCATCCCAGCTCTACGTCCTAAACCATTTAACTGAAGAGGCTGAAGGTTCAACCTGGGACCTTGTATATGACAAGCTTGTGCTCAACCCATGCTGTTCGTATGGAAATTTGTCTCTTGGCTAGAGAGATGTACTGTGTTGAAACAGCACCATTATTCCTTGGAAAAAGAGCAACTGGAAGGAACCGTCAGTCCAAAAGAAGTGTTTGTGGGAATGTCGGGGCCTGTCCTGAGTCTGTAGCTGGTGCCCAGTCTGAGGAAGACTGGGAAGCCGTTTGCTGGTTGTCTCTGATTCACCAGTTGCAGCTGTGTCTGCCTCATGAAGGAAGGGTTTGTAGACATATGGTCACTTAGGAGATAGTTCTTAGGATACCCCTGGTCCATCAGTGTCTGTGCTCTGATGATCCATGGGCAGAGGGAGGAAAGTCTAGGGCCATGGGTGGCCTTGGAGCAGCATTAAAGGGTTTCTTGGGGATCTCAGGTGAGACATCTGTGCCATAGGAGCCCTCAGGTTGTCCCAAGTTTACTGTAGGTGAGGTGGTGCTGTAGACTGTTCATCCTCTGAAGAGGTCTCCCCTTGGACTTGGGTCAGTGGGGAACCTGAGAAGTCACTGGATAATCTTCAAAGTATCCCCTAAACTTCAGATCTATGAAATGATGATTCGTGTGTTGGTTTTCCGAGAAAGAGCCATAAAGCTTCAAGCGGAGTCACTTTGCACCACGTTGCAGGTACAGGAGGAATGTTCCGTATAATTTTTAGCCAGCAGTGACAGCCAGAACAGTTTGCTGGTGGGTAGAACACGATGGAGCCCTAAGAATTACGAGGGTATAATTCAGACAGCTGGGAAAGGACAGGAACAGGTTTTAAAAATGGTCTGCGATGCAGTGATAATAATCATGCTCACATTTACCAAAGATCTAGGGAAATATTCGTCCGGGTCAATCTTGTGTATAGAGGTTGCCCTCTTTCAAAGGTGACCTCAAGTTGCCCGATTTCTCTTGGCCCTGACATGTGTTGCTATTGTGATCAACATTTATGCTTGTTAAATAAAATGGGCTGTTTTTTTAAAAAACATAATGGCAGGCTGCGGGGAGGACGGGGTGGAGGGAGGAGGGAGTGTTTATGCTTCTGCTCAGCTTTATTATTATTCCACTTCACTCATGTTGCCGCAGGACCATCTGTTGGCATTGTAGATAAAGCCATCAAATGAATCCAGGGGGGGGGGGTGCGAAGAAGACTCTAAATAGAAACAGCCCAAGTATCTCTTTTAAGGAACACGTTGAAGAATTTGCTGGAGGCGCTACGGCGGGGGGAACGCAAGAACAGCCCGGATCAGGTCAGAGGTCCCTCTCGCCCCGTCTTCTGTTTCCAACCTAGCGACGTCTGAGAAATTTGTTTCAGTCCATTTTCGATCAGGATTCACCCAACAGGCAAATTCCGGACTGAGCACGGACTCAGACACGATCCGCAGTCGAAGCCCGTACATTTTTCAGCTTGCTTTGTGATTCGTGAAACCTCTGAAAATGTGGTCGGCAGCATGCATAACTTTTAAAAAAAATGGGCATGGAAAAATGTGTATTTAAAAAAAAAATGCGCAGAAATACACTTTAATTAATGGGATGGAAGTATGCCCATTTCAAAGATGAGCACAAATGATGTAAGCATTTGGGAAACTACGCAGGGAAATACACACAGATTTTCATGTGGAAACACTCCACCCCACCCCCGCCAAAACTTGCAATTAAGGATGGGAGAACTTCCCTGGGTCTGCCTTGCACATCGCTTGACAGACTCCCGTCTTTAATTGCAAGCTGTGGCAGGGCTGTGCAGTGCTTCTGATGAATCTCCGAAACCGAGTTGAGGCAGGCTGATTTAGTATCATAGAATCATAGAATAGCAGAGTTGGAAGGGGCCTACAAGGCCACCGAGTCCAACCCCCTGCTCAAGGCAGGAATCCACCCGAAAGCATCCCTGACACCTCGCCTCGGTTCCAAGGTGGTTCTGGGTCAGCCCGAGGTGCCCCGAATCCGATTGGCTCCGAAGATTTGGGGCACCTCGAGTTGCTTCGAAGCAGCACTGGGCCGCTCCGAACGCTTACCTGCTGCTACCTCCTCACTCCTGGCGTCTGCCGTCATCAACACCGACGCATCTGAGAAGAACCAGGCCACGATTTTAAGATATCGCAGGGGCTCTGATTAGTACCTCTATGGCCACCGTAGTTTGTGGCCATAGAGGTACTAATCAGAGACCCCACAATATCTTAAAATCATGGCCTGGTTCTTCTCAGATGCGTCGATGGCAGCAGGAGTGAGGAAGAGGAGGCAATGGCAGCAGGGAGAGCGGGGAAAGGGAGGCTTTTCTGGGTGCCAGCTGCACAGCCGGCACCCAGAAAAGGCCGAGTCACCTTGGAGCGCCTGAATCTTGCCTTGGCTTCAGCACCAAGGCAAGGTGAGCAACCCCCGAAGCACCCCGAGGTGAATCGGGGCTGTTTCGGGCGCTCCGAAACAGCCTCTGAGGCAAATCGGGGAGTTCGTGCACAGCCCTAGTATTCAGTCAGTTCTTTACTAGCTTATTATTATTATTATTATTATTATTATTATTATTATTATTTATATAGCACCATCAATGTACATAGTGCTGTACAGATAACACAGTAAATAGCAAGACCCTGCCACATAGGCTTACAATCTAATAAGTTGTAGTAAACAATAAAGAGGGAAGGAGAATGCAAACAGGCACAGGGAAGTGTAAACAGGCACCGGGTAGGGTGAAGCTAACAGTATAGAGTCAGAACAAGCTCAATATTTGAAGGCTGTAGGGAAAAGAAAAGTTTTTAGCTGAGTTTTAAAAGCAGTGATTGAGTTTGTAGTTCTCAAGTGTTCTGGAAGAGCGTTCCAGGCGTAAGGGGCAGCAGAAGAAAAACGACGGAGCCGAGTAAGGGAAGTGGAGGTCCTTGGGCAGGCGAGAAGCATGGCATCAGAGGAGCGGAGAGCACGAGCGGGGCGATAGTGTGAGATGAGAGAGGAGAGATAGGCAGGAGCTAGACCGTGAAGAGCTTTGAAGGTCAGCAGGAGAAGTTTATATTGGATTCTGGAGTGAATTGGAAGCCAATGAAGAGATTTCTGTTGGAACTGTGATACCCACCCTCAAGGGACCCTAACCCCGTTGTTGTTTGCAGAATCCCTTATTTATTTATTTATTTATTTATTTATTTATTACATTTCTATACCGCCCAATAGCCGAAGCTCTCTGGGCGGTTCACAAAAATTAAAACCACAATAAAACAACCAACAGGTGAAAAGCACAAATACAAAATACAGTATAAAAAGCACAACCGGGATAAAAACCACGCAGCAAAATTGATATAAAATTAAAATACAGAGTTAAAATAGTAAAATTTAAATTTAAGTTAAAATTAAGTGTTAAAATACTGAGAGGTCTTCAGCTGGCGACGAAAGGAGTACAGTGTAGGCGCCAGGCAGACCTCTCTGGGGAGCTCATTCCACAACCGGGGTGCCACAGCGGAGAAAGCCCTCCTTCTGGTAGCCACCTGCCTCACTTCCTTTGGCACGGACTCACGGAGAAGGACCCCTGTGGATGAACTTTAGGTCTGGGCAGGCACATATGGGAGGAGGCGTTCCTTCAAATAACCTGGCCCCAAGCCGTTTAGGGCTTTGAATGTCAATACCAGCACTTTGAATCAAGCCCAGACCTGGACTGGCAGCCAATGAAGTTGTGAAAGGACTGGTGTAATGTGATCTCACCGGCCAGTCCCTGTTAGTAAACGGGCTGGCCTGTTTTGTACCAGCTGAAGCTTCCGGACCCTTATCCAGGTTTGCCTCCGATTCCCTATTTGAATGTGTATTTTAAAATCCAGGCAAGCCCAGGGATTCTTGATTGAAGCGAACAGTTCAGGTGATTTTGACTGAAGGAGTTGCCAGTATCCAGATCCAACTCAAAAGTGCCAGAAAATGCCGACGGTTGCCAAAACGTACCGTGTCAGCAGAGGCTTTCATTGCCATAAATCCCCTTACAACGTTACGCTGAGTCAAAAAGAAACAAATTATGCTCAAAGAAAAAAGCCCATTTGCATCTATAATTAAGGACACACTTTGACGAATGTGTTCATCCACACTTGTTTAACCATGCGCTTTCTGAATTTTCACGCTTTCGTATGAACCATCTTTGGTTGTTTTCTTTTCTTGGAGAAGACAAATTATTTCGGGCAGTGAGAAGTTGTGATGGGAAGAGAAAAAGTATAGATAACAGCAGGGTGGTGTGCAGAATAGAATTTGACTGAAGGCCAGGAGAGAACGAGAAAGCCCTGAGTCATTTAGGGCGCAATTCTATGCCTGTTTAGACAGAAAAAATCCTACATCTCCCAGCAACCCCCAGCCATAATGGAGGACATTTTTTCCTGTCTAAACAGGCACTGGATTTCACCACTCCTTATTTTAAATTTTATATGCAACCTCTTCAAATGATCAAAGGTAGATCAATCCATGAACACTTGTATCAGCAGCCTTTAACCCAGACTGTTGTTCATATAGTGTGATGTTTTAAACTCTCATTGACAGAGAGATCCCCACCCACCTCGACCTATCAACTGCTACCTGATTATTTTAACTGGAGTTGCCATGGATTGAATCTGGGACCTTTTACATGCAAAACATGTGCTCTACTATTGGGCTATCATGTCTGCAACAGGGAAAGGCAAATCTCTACCAATTCTGCCCAAGCAGGATGATGACAGAAATTTAGTCAGGCATCTCCTAGTCCCTGAGCGATCCTCTCAGGGACATAAGATGGCCTGGGAAAACCCCTCCTAGGTCAGAGACAGCAGAACTGCCCTCAGACCCCTCCCCATCAAAGCTGGTACAGAAAAGTCACCTTCAATATGTTAAAGCAATAACAACAAGAAGAAAAAATAATGGGGGTGTCTGTCTTCTACCTGATTTACAGATGATAACATGGAAGGTAGTTTTGCAGAGTTTGCAGAGGTGTGGGGTTGAATTTTGGGTGTAAAAGCAAATCCATCTCTTGGTAAGAAGTGCTTCTCTTAATGGACACCAGGTGGCAGCTGACATTTTCCGCCATTGTCTAGCCTTGTAAAGAGGAGGCATTCTGGGAAAATTAAATTGTGGCTTCCAGCCTGCTGCCACTAGGAGCATTATTTAGTATTATTTATGACATTTATGTACCGCCCCATAGCCGAAGCTCTCTAGGAGGTTTACAAAAGTTAAAAACAGTGAACATTGAAAAGAAATATACAAAATTTAAGACCATAAAAGCATAAAATGCATACAAAAACAGACAATATCCATTTAAAAACATTTCTGGGGTCAGTTAAAAAAAGCTCAGCATATGCTGTTAAATGCTGTTAAAGGCCTGGGAGAAGAGAAAAGTCTTGACCTGGTGCTGAAAAGATAACAATGTTGGTGCCAGGCGAGCCTCGTCGGGGAGATCATTCCATAATTGAGGGGCCACCACTGAAAAGCTATCTAAAACACACATTGGCCAGATCTACACCAAGCAAGATATAGCACTATGAAAGTGGTATGAAAGTGGAATAGGGAGGCAGGGTCTATAGTACTGCTTTATCCTGGTATTGAAGTGCACTGACAACTGTTGGGGCCCATTGACACATACATAGTGCTATATCCTGCTTGGTGTAGATGTGTCATGGGTCCCAACAGTTGCCAGTTCACTTCAATTCCACTATAAAGCAGTAGTGTAGATCCTACCACAAACATGAAATACCAGCAAGAAATGTGGCTGGTCAGTTAAGGAAGGCTTCCTGAAATAAAGATGTTCTCAGGAGACACCAAAAGGAACACGGTGTTGGCAGCTGCCTGACCTCCAGAGGCAAGGAATTCCATAGAAAGGAGGACGTCACACTGTAGGCTCTTCTTTGAGTGGACACCAGTTGGGCCATAGGTCCATGCGGAATCACCAGGAGGATGTGATCTGATGATCTTAGTGACCGGGCAGGTTGATAAGGGAGAAGGCACTCTCTCCTGGGTATTTTTATGTCCCACTGGGGCTTATTTCTCAAGGATATTTAGATGTCCTGTTACTACCCAAAGGGCTGAGCAGTGAGTGCCATCATTTCCTTGTGTACAACACTAACCTTTCCTTTGCCACAATTTCAGCCCTGGCCTGACATTTTCTCGAAGTAGAAGAGAAGGGAGGAGTGCTGGTTGTGAGGCAATCACCAGTCAGGGTGACCAGGAGCCCTCTTTTAGAGAAGACATTCCTCTGTTTGAGTTCTGTTCAAATACGACTGCTCTCTGTTTGAAGGGGTGTCCCGTTCAATTCCAGTTTAAAAAGGCGCAACATCTGTTGCCCATCAACAGCGCCGGGACAGCAGATTGAAGAGGAAGGAACATGGGTCACCTGGGCAAAGTCTTCTACACTAGGGTGGGATGTACTGTATTTCTATTTAAATTATAATAATAATTATTATTTTTTAATGCACAGCCATGTATATAAATTCGCACACGGCAATTTTATTTATTTATTTATTTATTTATTTATTTATTAAAAAAATTATATCCCGCCCTATATCACAAGGATCACAGGGCAGCGTACAGATAAAATCATACATATAAAATAGAATAAATATACAATTCCAAAACAAATTAAACCATTAATATGCTAAAAACCAATATGAACTTTAAAAACAGTAAAACCAATTAAAGCAATTAAAACTATGTACAGGCTTGGTGAATTTAGCCATCCAAACCTTTGTTAAAAAGCCATGTCTTAACTTGGCGCCGAAATGAAACCAGTTTAGGGCACCAGTCGGGCCTCCAACGGGAGGGCATTCCACAGCCAGGGTGCCACCGCAGAGAAAGCCCTCCCCCACATCCCGTGTATGACTCGCGTTGGTGGGACGCGGAGGAGGGCTCCTCCAGTGGATTTCAAATCTGGGGCAGGCATATATACTCCCTCAAGTATCGAGTCGCCTAGCTGTTTAAGGCTTTAAACATCAATACCAAAACCTTGAATTCCGACTGGAAACGTATTGGCAGCCAGAGCAATTCCTTATAGACCGATGTTAAAGCTGTGCCCTCTTTTGTGTTCGTTTTTGGAGGATGCATTTCCCCTTGTTTGGGCGATCTATACGTGGCCACCCCATCTCCCTATGCGTGCACCCTCCTCCTCCTCCTGGACCCAGCAAAATGGGCTGCACCGTAGCTGGAAAAGCAGGAGTAATAGGCTGTTCTCCTACAGCTTGTGTGCAAAGAAGACAGATTACTAACCCTCATTTCTCTTTCCTGCCTAAAAGATAATGCAAAACAGTAATCACATTCCATATCGCCTCTTGGAAAGTGTTCAGCATCCCAGGACACGTGTTCCGCTGCTGCCTTGGGCCCTCGCTGCCCGTAATTGCTTTGGGCTTCTGTTCAACGCGTTGCAGCTTTGAATCTCTGGGTGACGGCAAAGTTCGTTGTCTTCAGGTTGGAGAGGGATTATCCAATCTAATGAAACCAAGCGGATCTTTCTGTTCTTTCACAGCAAGGGAGGTGCAGTTTGGCAGCTATTCAGGTCAATGACTTCCCAAGTTAAAAAATGAGATTGAGTAAGGACTGCGTCTTGTTTGCCTGGTCAACTTTGGGCTATGGGCTGGTTTCCGCAACCATAAATGCTGTGACTTCTTCTTTGGACACAGATGGACAATCGCTAGCTAATCTCACAATTGTTGCTATGTCTTTTTGATCCTTATCCGTATCAGCGTAAGGCCCACAGAATGTCAGCAACCGGTTGGAAGGGCAGCCTGGGAGGAGGCATATTATGCCATGCTGTGAAGAGAATATTGTGAGCCCCCAGCTATTGTGAGATAGCTGGGTGTGTGTTTGATGAAGACAGAGGCAAAGCATCTCTGGATTTCATACTGTTTCATGCTCCCCCACATGTTGAGATTTAGACCTCATCTTGAGTATTATGTACAGTTCTGAGCACCACACTTCCAAGAAGGATGCAGACAAGCTGGAGCAAGTTCAGAGGAAGGCAACCAGGATGATCTGGGGTCTGGAAACAAAGCTGTACGAGGAGAGACTGAAAGAACTGGGCATGTTTAGCCTGGAGAAGAGAAGATTGAGGGGAGACATGAGAGCACTCTTCAAATACTTAAAAGGTTGTCACACAGAGGAAGGGCCAGGATCTCTTCTCGATCCTCCCAGAGTGCAGGACACAGAATAATGGGCTCAAGTTACAGGAAGCCAGATTCTGGCTGGACATTAGGAAAAACTTCCTGACTGTTAGAGCAGTATGACAATGGAACCAGTTACATAGGGAGGTGATGGGATCTCCCACACTAGAGGCCTTCAAGAGGCAGCTGGACAACCATCTGTCAGGGATGCTTTAGGGTGGATTCCTGCACTGAGCAGGGGGTTGGACTCGATGGCCTTGTAGGCCCCTTCCAACTCTACTATTCTATGATTCTGTGTTCTTGGGGCAGCGTTAATGGGATTGGTTTTCTTTCAATAAGAGGCCGCTGTAAACTTCTGGTCTCCATCTGCTACCTGCTGTGTTTGCAAAGACGCCCATAGTAGAGGCAACACACCCCTATAAGTTTGTTTTGTGTGTTTGTGTTCCCCCCCCCCCCTACAGCTGGTGTGGAGGGAGGAGACTTTGCAAACAGGGTTAGCAAGTCCCCATGTTGCAGGGTATCCTTGTAAAGAAAGGGAAATATGCTATGGAAATTCTCCCTTCTGTCCAAACTCATAACAAGCTGTAAACAAACCCACCGGCCCCTTAATTAGAGCTGAGCTAACCCCCCACCCCCACCCCACGACATCTAGATGACAGAAAACTGAAATAAAAATCCCCTAAAGCTCCAGGACTCTATCAGTATTGAAACATATATAATTATTATATAACATTACGTTTCACATGTTCAGCGAAGCGGAAGGTGTAGAAATGCATAACTACACGTACATTTCTCAATGCTTAACGTAGCTACAATTAACTCGTGCCGTTGATTCCAGTGGGTCCATTCCAAACATGATAACATCTGGATCCCACCCAATATGTATTTGATGAGCAAAAGCACATCAAACTGATGGAACTATATTAGCACCCAAGTTTTAATTTCACAGTCTAACCCTTTTAAAGAGTATTTCAATTTCCCACCATTTCAAGCTGTAAACCGTGTTTAATTGTTGGTTATCTTGCACAGTTAAAGCTAGTGCACCAGCTGTGCCCTTTTCTAGAGATGTCGGACTTGGCCACGGTGACACATGCCTTAGTTACATCCCGATTGGATTACTGTAACACGCTCTACATGGGGCTGCCTTTGAAGACTGTTCGGAAACGCCAGCTGGTTCAAAGAGCTGCAGCCAGATTGTTGACCGGGGCTGGTTACAGGGAGCAGAGAATTCCCCTGTGAAAACAGCTCCACTGGCTTCCAGTCTGTTTCCAGGCACAATTCAAAGTGCTGGTTATCACCTTTAAATCCCTATGCGGCCTGGGTCCAGGTTATCTGAAAGGCCATATTCTCCCATATGAGCCTGCCTGTGCTCTGAGACCTACTGGGGAGGCCTTTCTGTCAGTCCCACCACCATCCAAGGCACGCCTGATGGGTCCACAGGAGAGGGCCTTCTCGGTGGCTGCTCCAAGGCTCTGGAACTCCCTTCCCAGGGAGGCTAGACTGGATCCCTCTGTGCTACACTTTCGGAGGCAGGCAAAAACTTTTTTGTTCCTGCAGGCTTTTAGAAGTACTCTGGACCTGTGTTCATGTAATGGATCCCCCCTCCTTTTAATCTGTTACTGTTTAAAAAATGTTTTAACATATTTTTAATTTTACTTCAGGTTTAATTCTATTTTAACTTTTGTACATTTATATTTATATGTGTTAATTGTACATGTTTTAATCTTGTAAACCACTTTGAGTCCCAGTATTGGAAAAAAAGGTGGGATATTATCATCCTCATCATCATCATCATCTTTCAAGTATGTGTGAGCTTAATTTTTGATCGACATACACCCCGTCCTGTTTTCCAAATGTATAGAACACCCTTCCCTTACCTGATGTAGTTCAGATGTATTGGACTACCAATGGCCCTGTTGGCTGGGATTATTAGGAACTGGGAGCCCAACACGTCCGGAGGGGCCCAAGTTGGAGTCTGCTGGTACAGAGCACCACAGAAGGCATATTTAACAATGCAGGGTATGCCATGGTTACTGATGCAGTGGTAGTGAGTGACTTATGAGTTCTTTGGTTTGAATCTCATCTGATCCATGGACTCTCTAAGGCCGTAGCTAGACCTAAGGTTTATCCCTGGATCGTCCAGGGGTCAAACCGGTTCATCTAGGTGACGCACAGGGCATCCAGTGCTCAGGCAGGGGCGAACCCTGGATGATCCCAGGATAAACCTTAGGTCTAGCTGTGGCGTAAGTTGCCTTAAGCAAGCCACTATTAACCTCATTCCCCATATGCAGGATGATGGAGAAAGTGATGAGCTTAGAGTTCTTCATTGGCACCTCTAGTAAGGATGACTGAGGTAGTGTCTACGAGCACCTTTCAACACTCTAAAATGCCGTTAAAAAGCTAAGGGACAGAGCGTTCATTTCTCTTTTTTTCTTTTTCGGTAGCTTTAAAGGTGTAGCACTTGAGTGATATGCCAAGGTGATGCCGTCTTTCCTCCTCTCCACCTGGTATTATCCGAGTTAGGACCGCTTTGAACTAGGGATGGGAGAATCAATGGGGAACGGCCTCAATGAGGTTCTTGCAGCTCAGTCTGCCTTGTTCCCAAATTTTCTGTTGTTGTCCCAATGGGAAAAGTGTGTATTTGGGTGCACCGTTGTTAAAATGAGAATCCCAATGTGTACACACACACACACAATGTGTACACACACACACCTGTCCGAGTCTGCATTGTCCTAATGAACGCATTTTGCAAATGCAATCGCAAGCTTGGGAATATGCAAGCTTGGGCCAAAAAATGGCTCACGTTCCGGGGCAAGTTCTGAAGTTCAATGAACTTTGACAAAAGTCTCATATGCTCCTACTTTGTGCCCTATCAGGTAAATGGGAGCAGGTGTGCCATGAGCAGAATGTATGTGGACAGTGGCTTCCACTAGATAATCTGAGCCTTTAGGTCACTATGGCCTTAGCTAGACCTAAGGTTTATCCCAGGATCGTCCCGGGGTCATCCTTGTTCATGTAAATGACACACAGGATATCCCGGGGGCAGGCAGGGGCGACCCCGGGACGATCCCGGGATAAACCTTAGGTCTAGCTAAGGCCTAATTTTCTCTTTTTCTTTCTTATTACATTTATATCCTGCCTGTTTTCCTCTTGCCAGGAACCCAAGGAGGCTCAATGGAGCCTCGTCTTCTCCATTTTCTCCTCACATCAACCATGGGAGGTATGTTAGCTTACCTGGTGAACTTCACAGCCAAGTGGGGCCTGTTACCTGTATCCCTCAAATCCTATGTCCAATACTGTAACCGCTATACTTCACTGGCTGTCATTCTTGCAACCAGTGCCAAGTTTGCCAGTTCTGATAGGCTACTGTTTCCTTTAACGGCAGAGTGCATGCACAAGTGGAAACACAGTCAGACACACACATCTGGGCAGTGTTGTTGGTTTTTGCTTCACAGCAGCTGAGCCTCCATCGTCTAATGTTTTCTCAACTTCCAGTTCCTCTTCTGGAGAAATCTGCCTTATGGGTTGAGCCCTCTGGTTCTGAAGGCTGCTTTATTTCTCTCTCACAGCAAAGTCCCAGGACTCCTTTCGCTGACCTGGCTGATGATGAGAAGATCTTCAATGGTGGAGATAGCATGTGGGCGGAGCAGAATCAGGAACATGCCCTGCTCTCTGAAATCACAGAGGAGGACCTGGAAGTCATCCGTCAGCGGGAAGAAGCCATCCAACAGATCGAGGTCAGTAACAGCCCTTGCGGGAAAGCTGGAGGCCAATTGGCACAGGGGCCATAGCTAGACCTAAGGTTTTGTTAGATCAATGTTCTTCACCCAGGGACGAAATCCAATCAGCCCCTAAGCACAACTCCACACTTTCTGCGACAGAGGGTTCAAAAGCGCTTTATTGATTATAATCAAGATCTGAGTGTCTTGAAAGCGAACAGTCAGACAAAGACATTGGGAATTCAGCACAGCATTTCAAGCCTGCAAGGGGCAGGGCCCTGTTGCAGCATAAACCAATCAGGACGTAACACTGGGGCATAGCTAATTTTTGCTTAAACAATCCCCTTTGTTCTACAGTAAGTTACAGTAAGCTAACTTTGACACAGGAGCACTGGAGCCGAGGCTATGTTTTCATTAGATAAGACAGATACAAGGAGACATCCAAGGAGACATTCTCGCATACATGACATTTTGCCTGCTGTATAATGGCTACTTCACAGCTTCCTTTAGAAAATGGAGGCACCTATTAAGTTTAAATTGCTTTAAAAGGGGGGAAATGTTAGCATAGGTGCCTCCATTAGAAAATGGAGGCACCTATGCTAACATTTCCCCCCCTTAAAAGCAATTTAAAACTTAAGCTTGCTAGCTTCTTCTAGGTTATCTATGGCTAAGGCTTCATAATGCAAATACATTTGCTGGTTGATTACATGTAAATGTAAAAGCTTTTTAAAGGATAACAGTTTATCCCTGGATCGTCCATTATTATTATTATTATTATTTATATATTAATTTATTTATTTATATAGCACCATCAATGTCCATGGTGCTGTACAGAGTAAAACAGTAAATAGCAAGACCCTGCCGCATAGGCTTACATTCTAATAAAACCATAATAAAACAATAAGGAGGGGAAGAGAAAGCAAACAGGCACAGGGTAGGGTACACAGGCACTGGGTAGGGTAAAACTAACAGTATAAAGTCAGAACAAAATCAAGTTTTAAAAGCTTTAAAACCTGTTCATCTAGGTGATCCAGTGCTCAGGCAGGGGTGAATCTTGGATGATCTCAGGATAAACCTTAGGTCTAGCTGTGGCCCCAGTCTCTTAACCATTTACACTGATGGTGCTATATAAATAAATAATAATAATAATAATAATCTTAACCCTGATATTATGGAGGGGGTGAGGAGAACCCAATGGATGTTGAATACATTAGAGGTGTGTGTTTGCTCTGGATGAATCCTGAACCCAAAGCTACAGTGGACTGCTTGAGTCCCGTATGAGGTGAAACAAGCACTGTAGGCTGGTGGCTCCTATTTCAGTGGGGCAATTAATCTTCTCTGGGTTTCTTTCAGAACCAGTCAGAACTCTAAAGGAGCTGTCTAAAACGCTGAATATTATCCCCCAAATGGATTCATTCGCCCCCTCACTGAAATACGAGCCACCAGCCTCCACTGGAAACAAGGGCTGTCCAAAATGAAGTCACTTCCTCCAAAAACTTTGGGAGCAATTTGGAGGCCAGTGAAAATTCAGGCTCTGACTGTAAGCATTGATACATTTGTCCCCAGCCTTATATAAAGAAAATGCCAGGGTAGAGGGAAGGGGAAGGTGTAGTTTTCAGATTGACAATTCTAGCTAACGATCAGGGAATAACTTGACCAGGGCTCTCCTTCTTACATCCCATCATGCTTTGGGGTGGGAGGTAGGAGGAAGTGAGCAGGAACTGCTCCTGCGTTTTCACTGCAGTTTGTGACTACGTGTCTTCAGCCACAAAGGCCGCAGGGGTACTCTGGGCTTCCAGGGATGGCTGCACTGCTCAAGGTTGTGCCCACCAACAGAAAATGGGGTGGGGTGAATTCCAGGCAGTCAGCCAGAGAGTATGTGGAGGGAGTAGGTTCCTTAAAGCAAAGCCTAGAGATGATCTAGTCTTATTGCTCTGAAATATAATGAGAAGGACACACGCACACACACACACACACACACACACACTGCCTGAAAGAATGCATTAGTCTTTCATCTTCTCTTTACACCGTTCTTCCAACTTCTCTTCACATGATTCTTCCATCTTCTCTTTCCTTGATTCTTCCATCTTCGCCTTACACCAGTCTTCCATCTTCTCTTCACATGATTCTTCCAGCTTCTCTTTCCTTGATTCTTCCATCTTCGCCTTACACCAGTCTTCCATCTTCTCTTCACATGATTCTTCCAGCTTCTCTTTCCTTGATTCTTCCAACTTCACCTTACACCAATCTTCCATCTTCTCTTCACATGATTCTTCCAGCTTCTCTTTCCTTGATTCTTCCAACTTCTCTTTCCTTGATTCTTCCAACTTCTCTTTCCTTGATTCTTCCAACTTCTCTTTCCTTGATTCTTCCATCTTTTCTTTCCTTGATTCTTCCATCTTCTCTTTCCTTGATTCTTCCATCTTTTCTTTCCTTGATTCTTCCATCTTCTCTTTCCTTGATTCTTCCATCTTTTTTTCCTTGATTCTTCCATCTTCTCTTCACACCAATCTTCCATCTTCTCTTCACATGATTCTTCCAGCTTCTCCCTACACTGCTCTTTCATCTTCTCCTTATTCCACTCTTCCATCTTCTCCTTGCACCACTCTTCTATCTTCTCCAGACAGCAATCTTCCATCTTCTCCTTACGCTACTCTTCTGTCTCCTCTTTACAGCACTTTTCGATCTTCTCTTTTACACTACTCTTTATCCCCTTCTTCTGAATCATGCCTTGTTCCTGGGTTACACATGCCTTGTATAAAACTGTTTCTTCCTCCTTCCTCATACACCAATGTTTCGTGCAGCCAGCAAGTGCACAGGAAAATAAAAGGTCTGTGCAACTCCCTTTCCATGCAGACTTTAAACTAAGGATGAACTCAGTGGTAGGACTGCACAGTAAATCACAACATTGGATTAAGAAACACAGTCCTGGGTCTCACTAATTGGATTACGCTAATTGTTTTGAGGTGGATTTGGGAATACTAGTAGTGCAGCAAGAAATGTGATACTATCAACACTGCTAGAAGAACATAAACATTCAAAGAACTGTCTGTTGCCAGCCAGTTTTCAGCAGCGAAGAGACACCAGGTGGAAGCTGAGATGAGAACTAGGCATGATTTAATGTAAATAAGAGGCTTAATTTAGTTGAGGGGCAATTATATGGGGCAATAGTTCTCTAATAAAGCTAAGGTTATGGTAGCGTTTATCTCCGTTACTTAGAACTGCATGGATTGTGTAGATGTGCACTTCCAAGGCACAGGGGATTCCTCAGTCCATTGTAGGTTCACATGAGCAACCCAATATAACTTATAGAATCATAGACTAGTAGAGTTGGAAGGCTCCTATAAAGCCATTGAGTCCACCCCCTGCTCAATGCAGGAATCCACCTTAAAGCATCCCTGACAGATGGATGTCCAGCTGCTTCGTGATTGCCTCTAGTGTGGGAGAGCCCACAACCTCCCTAGGTAAGTGTTGTACTGCTCTAACAGTCAGGAAGTTTTTCTTGATGTCCAGCCGGAATCTGGCTTCCTGTAACTTGAGCCCATTATTCCGTGTCCTGCACTCTGGGGGGATCGAGAAGAGGTCCTGGCCCTCCTCTGTGTGACAACCTTTGAAGTATTTGAAGAGTGCTACCATGTCTCCCCTCAATCTTCTCTTCTCCAGGATAAACATGCCCAGTTCTTTCAGTCTCTCCTCATAGGGCTTTTTTTCCAGACCGAGTGCAAATGAATAAATCAACTGAAGCTGATTGAAAGGGGTGAACTATGGAGTGGAATATCTCAATGACACAGCATATGTAGAAGGTCTCAAATTGAGCCCCTAGCAATGTTAGTAAGCGATCTTTTGCGATGTTGCCATTGAAAGTAGGTTGTACTAGGTTAGGCATGGGCAAATCTTTCAGTTTCACTTTCTCCTGCATTCATTTTATCTTTATCTATATCAAGTTCTTTCACCCTTGAATTATGAATTTTGGGAAATTCTTCACAAAACAAGCAATTTTTTTCTCCCAGGTACACTGGTCAAATTCAAGAGATAAACCTGTTCCTAGCATGGAGGAGACCATGATGATGATGATGATGATGATGATGATGATGATGATGATAATAATAATAATAATAATTTTTTACCCGCCTCTCCCTTTGGATCGAGGCGGGGAACAACATTAGTGCAGGAATCAACACATCTTTAAAATTCTTGATTTTACATTGATCTGGGTAGGCCTGCCAGAAAAGGCTAGTCTTCAATGCAGCCTTAAAATCACAGAGGGAGTTAATATTACGAATCTCCTCCGGCAGGCTGTTCCATAATCCAGGGGCGACAGAAGAAAAGGTCCTCTGGGAAATTGATGTCAGCTTAGTCTTGGCTACCTGAAGTAAGTTCTCCCCAGAGCACCTGAGTGTGCGGGGCGGACTGTATGGGAGAAGGCGATCCCACAGGTAACCTGGACCAAAACCATTTAGGGCTTTAAAGGTAATGACCAACACTTTGTACTTTGCCCGGAAACTAATTGGCAGCCAGTGGAGTGATTTTAATGTTGGGGTAATATGTTCACCCCTAGATGTACCGGTGACCAACCTGGCTGCCATATTTTGAACTAGTTGAAGTTTCTGAACTAGGTACAAAGGTAGCCCTACGTACAGGGCATCGTAGAAGTCAAGCCTTGAGGTTACCAGCACGTGCACTACTGTCTTTAGGTCTCCCATGTAGCTGTTAAAGAGGAGAGAACTCTCAGAAAAAAGAGAGAGAGGGAGGATGGGGGGGGCTGTTCAGACAACACACTAAACCATGGTTATGCTGCTAACCATTTTGCAGGAAATAGTGACCATGTTTAAACCATAGTTATGTAGCCAACTTGTTTAGGAATGATTCAGACGACACATTAAGTCATGGTTCACAAGACATGCTAAGCCATAATGTTCAGCTCAAAATGCTTCACCGACATGGTGTAGTGTGTTAACGGAACAGGGTTAGAGAAAGAGAGGGTGACCCTAAATCAGTACTTACTGGTTGAATACACAGGGATTCAAACCCAGACTTAAGAGCCAAGTATTCAAAGCCCAGGACTGGATAGACAATGGGCATGTCTAGACCTCCCAGCTTTCCAGGAGGGAGTGGGGAGGATCTCGCGGTATTGTGATCGCAAGATCCTCACCCTCAGTCCACATGGGCAGCACGACATCCTGGGCATAGCACCCGACACGGTGGCCATTTTTTAAATATCCAAGAACAGCTGGAGCGCATGAGCGCTCCAGCGAAAATTAAAGGTCAAAATAATTTTAAAAACCCCTCCCCTGCCACCCCTCCCCACCCCCGATGGGCACGGAGCCCCTGAAGACCTCCGTGCCCCTTGCCCAGTTCCCAGCTCCTTGGGTTTACTCTTCGTGACTTCATGGACCAGCCCCCGCCAGAGCTTTCTGTCGGCCGTTGCCACCCCTAGCTCCCCCAAGGTCGAGTCCGTCACCTCCAGAATATCATCCCTCCATTTTGCCCTTGGTCGGCCCTTCTTCCTTTTGCCTTCCACTTTCCCTAGCATCAGCCCCTGAAGACCTCCGTGCCCCATGCCCGGTTTCCGGCTCCTTGTGTTTACTCGTGAGGAGCCAGGACGAAAACGGACCGGCCGCCCACACGTCCCGCAGTCTCGGGACGATCCCGAGACCGCGGGAAAAGTTGGGATTAAAGCCATCCGGGTTATCCCGGGGAAATGCAGGGATCTTCCCTCCCTGGCCCCAGGATCCCGTGTGGGTCATGTGGACACACAGGGATGATCCCAGGGCGATCCCAGGGATAAGGCATGGTGCAGACATGCCCAAAGAAGAACATAAAAAGAGCCATGCAGGATCAGAACAAGAGTCAGTCTAGCCCGGGATTTTGTTCACACAGTGGCCAACCAGCTGCCTGTGGAGAAACCTACAAGTAGGAAATGTATACAATGGCACCCTCACACACATGTTCCCCAACAAATGGTTTTCATCAGCATAGTGGTTCTGGTCCTTGGAGCTCTGGATGGCCTTCTTCTCCATGAGGGTTCCTTCCCTCTAATCCCAGCCATACATGGGGGTTGGTTATAGATACACAATGCTAAGGGAAAGACACTCTGCACACACTGCCTTCTCCTCCATGAATCTGTATAATAATTGCAAGCTGTTTTTTCTCCTGAATATGGAGATCTTTATGAATCTTAGTGAATTCTTATCAAAGCCAACCTGAAGTGAAATTCTCACGCATCCCTATCTAGGACTAGGTGGGATGACAATATATTTATTTAAAACATTTGTTGTTGTTGTTGTTTATTCGTTCAGTCGCTTCCCACTCTTCGTGACTTTATGGACCAGCCCCCGCCAGAGCTTTCTGTCGGCCGTTGCCACCCCTAGCTCCCCCAAGGTCGAGTCTGTCACCTCCAGAATATCATCCATCCATCTTGCCCTTGCTTGTCTCCTCTTCCTTTTGCCTACCACTTTCCCAAGCATCAGCCTCTTCTCCAGGGTGTCCTGTCTTCTCATTATGTGGCCAAAGTACTTCAGTTTTGCCTTGAATACCATTCCCTCAAGTGAGCAGTCTGGCTTTATTTCCTGGAGTATGGACTGGTTTGATCTTCTTGCAGTCCAAGGCACTCTCAGAATTTTCCTCCAACGCCACAGTTCAAAAGCATCTATCTTCCTTCGCTCAGCTTTCCTTATGGTCCAGCTCTCGCAGCCATAGGTTACTACGGGGAATACCATTGCTTTAACTATGCGGACCTTTGTTGTCAGTGCGGTGTCTCTGCTCTTAACTATTTTATCAAGATTTCTCATTGATTTTATCACGATTTGTCAAGATTTATTTATTTATTTATTTGGAGTATTTTTATCCTGCACCTCAGCCAAAAGGCTCTCGGAGCGGCTTACAATGTATCGATAAAGAAGACAGTCCCTACCCTCAGGCTTACATTCTAAAAAAGACATGACACACAAGGAAAAGTGGATGGGGAGGGAAGAGGGAGAAAATAAAAAGAAATTAAGGAGACTGCTTAGGCTGGTGGGAAGGCCCTGCTCCGTTCTCTCATCTCCCAATGGAGGGGCAAACCAACAGCTCCTTCTTCCCCACAAGGTGAAGTTGTTAGCCCCGGGGGTCCAACCATCAAGCAGGCTCTGATGGTCATTTGTATCCTGCCCTATATCATTAGGATCTCAGGGCAGCATACAGATAAAAGCACACAGTATAAAACAACAAATATACACAGCTAAAAACAAATTAAACTGTGAACCAAGTTAAGACAATATATAATTTAAAAGCAATAAAAACAATTAAAATGGTTAAAACAATGTGAATTTAACCATCAAAGGCTTTGTTAAAAAGCCATGTTTTTACTCGGCGTTGATATGGAATCAGCGTTGGTGCCCATCGGGCCTCCAAGGGGAGGGCATTCCACAGTCGGGGTGCCGCAACAGAGAAAGCCCTCTCCCACGTCTCACCATTGCGTATAAAACTACCCCCCTCTCTCCATCTTCATATGAGCTGTTGATCTTTTCATACCGTCTGAGCACCAACCAGAGCAAACTGCAAGGCAAGGTATGACTTGCTACTTTGGGTTGCAGCTCTGGATTGGACAATTTTGCTTTAGGTATGATCCATCCATAGTGAAGCACCTTTAAGAACTGCTGTTTTCAATGGGAAAAGTTTTGAATGGGCAACTTAAACTCTCCCATTAAAATCAAAGGGAGGCCCAATGATTTACTTGGAATGGATGATGGCCATTCTGAGAGGATTGCTTCAAATAGGATTCTGCATTGCTGATGGATGTCTGAACAAGGCCAGATCCCAGGCCTTCCTGCTTTCCAGGAAAGTATGGAAAGCATGGGATCTTTTAGTTACGCCAGCTGCCCTTTATTTCTGGCCAGTGCCTAAGATGTCCGTGTTGACCGTTCAAAACGATACTATGCACATGCATTATGCAGGCATCCTTTTGTATAACCTTCTCCTGCCATTAATGTTGCTTGCTCCAAACTCTGAAATCCAATCCCACATCTGAAATCCAAACCTTTCCTCTCCCGGCGAATGAATAATCCTCCGGATGCCCCAGTTCCTTAAATTGTATGATATCTCATCACATTTCCGTCAATGTCTCAAATGCGTATCTATGTAGAAATTTCGGTAACATCAAAGGAGTTTTTTTGGCAATAGAAAAGAAAATCCATCCATTAGTTTGGAGGTAAATAATTTAAAGATCTCCAAATGATTGGCAGCTCGGTAAGGACATTTCCGCGTTGCTATAGATATGCTGGTGTGTATTGAGACAATTATAGTTATGAACAGAGGGGTGGGGGAAATAACATCAACACTTGGATAATGTTATGTTACAATTGGCTGAGAGACAATCAAAGGCAACAACCCCATGTATTGCAAACAAGCATGTCAAGTATGTGCCATTTAAATGTTCATGTCCCCAAATCCAAATGTAGTAAAATGTTGGAGCTCATCCTACAATCTTTTCAGTCGGCGCCTTCAGGACAGCAGGGGTAGGGACTGGGGAAGCAGGGGCCAGGGAAAGTAGAACAGGCACAGAGGAGATGCTAGGAAGAGAATAACAGAAGACCGCAGTCTAAAAACTAGGGCTGAGCTCCGCTCCGTTTCGGTTCGTAGAAGCAGGAGCGAAGCGGGTCGGGGGAGCTGCAGATTGCAACAAAGTGGATCGCTTCGCCTTGATCCGGAGCTCCGAACACAGTTAACTGTGGGGGGAGGGGGGCTTACCTGGCGCCGGCACAGTCCATGCGATGATGGCGAGGGACCCAGGTAAGGGGGACTTACCTGCCTCCGGCGCAGTCCGGCGCTGGCTTCAACTGAGGGCGAGGCCTCAGTTGAAGCCAGCGACGGACCGCAACAGAGGCAGGTAAGTGGGGGGGGAGGGGAGCCTTACCTGCCTCCGCCACCACCGCAGTCTGTGCGACGGCAGACGGCAGAGCCAGGTAAGGGGGGGGACTTATTCGCCCCCCATTTTGTCCTCTCTTCCCCACTTACCTGCCTCCGCTGTGGAGGCAAGTAAGTGGGGAAGGGGGGCAAAATGGGGTGGTGGATCTCGCTCCAGGATCCAATCCGGAGTGGGTCGGGGGAGGGTCGGATTGACCCGAACCCATCCGGGCCCAATCCGAAAGTTCCGGATTGGGCCCCGATGCGGTTCAGGGGGCTGGTGCACAGCCCTACTAAAAACAGCTGATGAAATGATATACTGCTAACATTGCAGAGACTGGTGAAGTTGACCTGGAAAATGAGTTAGGCAAATGGGCAGTGCCACCCTCTAATTCAGGTAAACATTCAGCCATAAGGCTTGTTGTAGTACATAGCCTTGAGTGCTTGCGTGTGCCATGATTCCAAGCCTTCCCACCAAGATGTGAGATAATAAAGCAGCCTGCTGTGCAATCCACAAAATCTTAGGGAGGTTGTGGGCTAGGGAGGTTGTGGGCTCTCCCACACTAGAGGCCTTCAAGAGGCAGCTGGACTACCATCTGTCAGGGATGCTTTAGGATGGATTCCTGCATTGAGCAGGGGGTTGGACTCGATGGCCTTGTAGGCCCCTTCCAACTCTGCTATTCTATGATTCTATGATTCATTCAGTCAACAGACACCTCTTCAAACTTGGAGTGAATGTGAATGCTAGGAGCTATCCTCTAAGTTTAATTGGGCTGTAGCTAGACCTAAGGTTTATCCCAGGATTGTCCTGGGGTCAAACCTGTTCATCTAAGTGCCACACAGGGCATCCAGCGCTCGGGCAGGGACGAACCCGGGATGATCCCAGGATAAATCTTAGGTCTAGCTACGGCCTTAGTTTAACAAAGCAAGGCAGATGCTTATCAACTAAATACATGGTTTCCTGCTGTGCTCAGCAAGCTTTTACTGGACTCTTCCTTCAGGGAACGGAATGCCGCAATTTTTGCCATACCACTAGTCTAGCAGACCTCCTCCCACCTCCTCTCAGCTGTCGCACCTGGATTCGACGTTTTCTTTGAGTTGTCTCCCAGGGTTTCAAGATCTCTTTCCTTGGTTAATCGTGAACCATTCAGATGCCATCATTGTATCTACAGAGTTAGGATCCAATGTGGGTCAGCTTTTTAATGAACTTGTATACTCTTCAAATACTTGAAAGGTTGTCACACAGAGGAGGGCCAGGATCTCTTCTCGATCATCCCAGAGTGCAAGGCACGGAATAAAGGGCTCAAGTTACAGGAAGCCAGATTCTGGCTGGACATCAGGAAAAACTTCCTGACTGTTAGAGCAGTGTGACAATGGAACCAGTTACCTAGGAAGGTTGTGGGCTCTCCCACACTAGAGGCCTTCAAGAGGCAGCTGGACAACCATATGTCAGGGATGCTTGAAGGTAGATTCCTGCATTGAGCCGGGGGTGGGGGGGGGTTGGACTCGATGGCTTTATAGGCCCCTTCCAACTCTACTATTCTATGATTCTACCTTAAAGACAAACAAAAAACAGATTTGGAACTGGAAGGATACTTTGTCCGATAGAAAAGGTCTCTTTTTTTGTATTTTCATATGAACTAGGATCATTATACATTCTCTATCAAAGAAAGTTCTGAAGATAATCTACTACCTACCTGTAGTTCAACATAGCAGCATGCACAAGCATCCTATAAATGCATAGTTTTAGTTGTTGGTCCAGCGATTTTAACATCTTTCCTGGTCCGTGGTTATCATAGACTCCACGGCTATGATCTGTGAATTGCAATGTGCTTGAATCCAATGTGGGTTTCTCATGTCTTGGTGCTCTGTAGTGCAGGGTGAATGTCCCAGTTAAAGTGCTACATAAAAAGAAACTCTGGAATATTCAGCATTTTTTTTTAAAGCACACAACAAAGGACTGTCCCAGTTCTCCTCGGTATTAGAAACCTGGAAGTGGCAAATGGAAGGAGAAAAGTGTGTGAGAGAAATCCTGTAGGGGGAAAGAAATGATTCCATCTGTTCCTCACTCATGGAATTTTCTCAGAATATTAAACGGCTGTGGTTGGCGTTTCTGTATGTGCAATATTTAGCGTAGAACCAGTGGAGAGCGTAAGACCTCGCGGTGACATGATTGTGTAGGGAAATCTATTTGTGGTCATTTTGACTGGTTTCTAATAATCACTAGATATAATAGCCCATTTCCCCCGAGATCTGTAAAATTGGATTCGTATGGTCTAATCTAAACCCTATTTGAAAGTCAAGGAGGTGGAGTGTGTGTGTGTGTCTGTCTGTTTTCTTCTTCTTTCCATTAATATGGGCCGTGCGTCTGAGTTTGCAACCTCCGTTTGGGTTCAGCAAAGCTCTTGACTGCTTGCTTAAGTGTTTTCATGAATAAGGATTGGCTTAAGCAGATGTTTGGATTTGACATGCTTTTGCAAAGCTCAGCTGATGCAAGGTTATAGCAAAGAGGGGGGTTTATTCCCCTTCAGTCCTGGAGTGAGCGGCATTCTTCTCCATGGCCTCTGGGATGCTCATTGGACACATTGATGATGCAAGTGAGAAGGAACAGTTAGATTCAGAAACATTTAATCCATACTCAGCACTGAGGTCCAAGTAGTAGAATTCATCTACTTTCATCACTCAGGAGAAATAATGACAGAAGATATTTGAGAAGGGGCAAGTGGTGTGGGTTGTACCTCCCTTGGCCATATTATTGGGATTAGTGCTAGGCCGAAACCTGTCAGACTACTGCTTTATAGTGGCATTGAAATGCACTGCAGGATCTTCACTACTGCTTTATAGTGGTATTAACGTGCACTGACAACTGTTGGGGCCCATTGACACATCTACACCAAGCAGGATATAACACTATGAAAGAATCAGTCACTATGAGACTGAAAGAATTGGGCATGTTTAGCCTGGAGAAGAGAAGATTGAGGGGAGACATGATAGCACTCTTCAAATACTTCAAAGGTTGTCACACAGAGGAGGGCCAGGATCTCTTCTTGATGTACAGCACCATGTACATTGATGGTGCTATATATAAATAAATAATAATAATAATAATTGATCCTCCCAGAGTGCAGGACACGGAATAACGGGCTCAAGTTAAAGGAAGCCAGATTCCAGCTGGACATCAGGAAAAACTTCCTGACTGTTAGAGCAGTATGACAATGGAACCAGTTACCTAGGGAGGTTGTGGGCTCTTCCACACTAGAGGCCTTCAAGAGGCAGCTGGACAACCATCTGTCAAGGATGCTTTAGGGTGGATTCCTGCATTTAGTGGGAGGTTGGACTCAGTGGTCTTATAGGCCACTGAGTCCAACTCTACTATTCTATGATTCTGTGGTATGAAAGCAGTATATGGTATGTGTGAATGGGCCCCAAAAGTTGTCAGTGAACTTCAATACCACTATAAAGCAGTAGTGTGGCTCCTGCCTTTTATATACCGCTTTCGTAGTGGAATATCCTGCTTCATGTAAATGAACCCAGGTTTTTTTTTTAAGTGTAGCCGATTGCTGAGGGGCTTTCTTCCTATTCCTCCCCCCAAAAAAAGAAACCCCCTTGCTTCAGCATTTGGAGGATCCTAGTGGTTCTTGGTGAATGCTTATTGGAGACCATGTGACCTCTTCCTTTCCAATAAACATCCATTAACCACTCCTGGGCTCCTGAAAATGCCAGAGGCATTTTTCTTTTAAAAGAAAAGGGGGAAAAAGAAAGAAAGGAAGAAAGAAAGAAGATGACCCCCCACCCCCACCCTGCAACTGGCTGCATTTAAAATTCTCACCTCTCCCAACCTCTTTCGCCTGGGTTTTCAATTTTCTCTCACGCCCCATGAAATGCTGAAAATGGAATGGTCAAAATTTTTGGCATAGCACTAGTCTGAATAGGGATGGCAGGGGATCAGAACAAGTAAGGGTGTACTAAGGGTTAATTTGCCCTTAGAGTAGTAGCGTAGTTATTAGGCAGGATTACAAGGGTCACACAGCGTACAGCGCTTATTTACAGCACTGGATGCATCAAAGAACCTTGGGTGGAAACAGGGGTAAAAAAGGGGATGGGAATGTTGTCTTATCAGTCAAGTGGAGCCAAATAGGTTTCCTTTTTAACCTGGGTTTCTTGTGTATAAAATACTAGCATGCTCTCTGTGTTTAGTAGTAGTGGTGGTTTCATTCTGTATGTGTTTAGTGGCAGTGGTGGTTTCATTCTGTTAGAAGCTTGGCCAGATTTCCCCCACTGTTTTATACTTCTGGCAATTCAGCGAGGGGAGGGGGCTATCTATTTATAGCTCACTGACGTTTGCCAAGTCCTTCACTTTCTGGATTCAGTCCATTTTATTCTGCCACTTCAGCTAATATATATGACTTCTGTTGCTCTTAGGCCTCTAAGCATTGGTCTGTACCCTTTATCTCTTGAGATCTGCCATCACATCTGTCTGCATCTTACACCTATTAATGCACAAACAGATCTTGTGCTAGAAGGGACATTCAGGGCCTTGCTAGACCTACCTTAAAATTCAGGCATACGGAGGGGCCAGCCGGCGCTAGAAGTAGCGCGGGCTGTCACACCTATCCACACGTTGATGCGATGGGGTAAAGGAAAGCCCCATCGCGTCGGCCATTTTCTTCAATCCTTTAAAGGGGCCATGTGCACAGGAGCACACCAACAAGAAAGGTAGGGTTTTGTGGTTTTTTTTTTAAAAAAATCCCCGTCTCCCTGTCCCCGATTTCCCCCCCGTGAAATCCGATCCCCCGCCCGTGATGTCCAATCCCCGCCCGCCCACACTGTCCGATCCCCGCCTGCCTGCTGGCTTGCGATGTTCGATCCCCTTCCCCCCCGGCTCCATTTCCCCCCCATCTACCCCCCCACCTTAATGGCCACAGCGCTTCTGTTGAGCGCTGCGCACCGTCCGCCATTTTTCCTGGCTAATCGCGAGTAAATGTTGTAGCTGGGAAAAGCGGTGGAATGGGCTACACACCTGCAGTCTCAGGCTCAGCCCGAGACCGTGGAAAAAAATGGGCCACAAGCGGTGTCGGTTAGCCCAGGGCGGTTTGAGCCCTGCCTGGGCCTGGGATCCCCTGTGTGTCATCTCGACGCACAGGGGCCGGCCCGGGCCTCACACCGGGCTAAACCCTGGTCTAGCAACGGCCTCAGTCATAGAGAACTGCTGATAATGCTGAAGATGCTTAGATGGCAGGAAGACCTTTAGATCCGCATGCATTCCTGCTTCTGTCCACATTGACGTGGGACATGGTTGCATGATCAACGAACAGAAATAAAATGTTCATATGTCCTTAATTTCACCCTCCTCAAATGTTATCCCCAACGTCTTTGAGCCATAATGTCTCAGGCCCTAGCACCCTTCACCGATGCATGCCTTCCGATGCCAACACTATACTCCACACACCCTTCATCTGTGAATGGGGCAGACATTTGAACAAATGTAGCTGTGTCTGTCACGGTAGAGTTCAGTTCAAACGCACTCCTAAATTGCACTAATTCTGCTCCGTCTATTTCTGTTCTCAGCCGACAATTTAAGGGATATTTAGAATTAAGGTGCTTTCTATACAATACATGCAAAATTTCCTTTTTGACAGCTGTAATATCAAAAAAATCGGTGAGGTCTTTGAGGCAATGAACTGAGTATGATTCTCTTCCGCTCCGCACTAATTTTTTTCTTTTTTTTTGGTTCCCTTATTTATATTTCGAGTAGACCTGAAACTGCTGATCAAAAACATAATATAATGGCAGCCTTCTCCAAGCCCCCTCTGAACTCCGGAAACAGACAGTGCTTAATATTCATTCCTCACCCAAGGCACAGCCTCCCTGCAGGAGTAGCTTACTGTGCTCTGAAGTTCAAACCATGATATCATGACTTTATCGAGGGTGTGTGGAAAAGCAGGCTGAATCGCTGAGGGCACATGGCAGATTGTTGTATCTAGGCGAAAGATAACTCCTTGCCTCAGAAGAATCTTGGGAGGGAGAGGATAATGGACAGGAGAAGAAACGTCGGAGAAGCAGGAGAGTCAAAGTGTAAGGAGGGGGCACATTGCTTTGAGCAGGTTTTGAGAAAATTCTGCATTTGGTGTCGCTGGTATGTAGCATGCAGATGTGCTGGTCTCTTCAAACCAGTTTCCTCTAGCTGAATCCCCAGTGCACATAGACAGATGTCTTCTGAAGGAGAAAAGAATATCGTTCTGGATGGCGACTTAGGAAACTCTGTACTGAAGCAGACAATCTCGCTGGTTCTTGAGAGAGCATTTCCACCTGTAATTTAAGTTGCACGGAGCTGTCTGCTAAGAACACAAGACCTGGATCAGCCTGTGGATCTACCTTATAATCCACTGCCGCCCATTTTCACTGTGTTGGAACTCTCTTTATATTGACAGCTACTAGTTGTGCAAGTCAACCATGAGTCACCCTTAAGAGAAACCAAAACTGAAATTGACACAACTGTTGATGACCCTTTACTCTCAGGCATGCTTCAAGTAGAGAGTGGCAACCGAGTGCCTTCCAGATGTTTGACCTATAGCTCCCGTAATCGCTGATTGGCCACGCTGGCTTCCATAATCACTAATTGGCCATGCTGGCTCTCATAATCACTAATTGGCCGTGCTGTCTGGGAATTGTACTCCAGAAGGCCTGGCGAACAACAGCCTGCCTAGCCCTTCCTTACCTAATGGATGCTCACTGGAAGAGGGCCCAGAGTGGTGGGCCAGTTAGGCTCCAAAGTGGCTTGCCAGCCACGTTCTTGGATAACATCTGGTTTCACACTGTACTAACCGTGTTTTGAATAGCTTTGTGGCCATCTGCGCTGCTTGCTTTGCCTGTTAATAGAGCTGTGGCCATTTAAAACCCGAAATCTCTATGTGCCTTTGTGTTCCTTTTGGCTCCTGCAGCAGACCCTGTTGTTTACATCTTGGAGAGAAAAAGCCTGGGGCTTTGCCAAAGGCAATAGTCACAACAAGACTCCAGGGCCTTTATCGTCCCTCGTCCCTTTAAAAATAATAATAATAATCTATTTTGAGAATGGCTGGACGAGAGAGGAGACTGCCTGATGTTGAATCATGTTTGTTGCAATGTTTTGCCTATATATTTCTGGTCAAGCCCTGCTTTGAATAACTTTAAGGGCACGTGCAATGGTCGCAGAGAGAGAAATTAAATCACGAAACTTGGATATTTCTGGGGAAATAGCTCTTTTGCCAATTAACCTCACAGTATCAGATAAACTTGACAAAATGAAAAGAGGAAAGAAAAGAAAAGAAAAAATACCTGAAGTTAAAGAAACGGTCTTCTGCCTTTGGAAACTCTGTATCTATTGATTATGAAAGCTCTGGTTAATTGGTTTAAATTAGCCCTCCTTCTCATTGGCTCAGCTGTTACGAGGTGTTACGGAATGTTCAGCATCATTCCAACATCTTAAAAAGATTTAAATAAACGCAATAGCATATGAACGTTAAATAAGGTGTTATGCTGTTGGTAGCAAAATGGACTGGCACAGAAATGAGTAGGCAGTGCTATCAAAATGTTGATCAACTGTCAGACTCTCTCTGTGTGAGAGAGAAAGAGGGGGCAGGAAAGGAGAGGGGACAGACTGGGGGAGAGAAGCTAATATAAGTGGGGAACGAACACAGAGATTGTATTACAGATGTGTATGTGGAGACACACTGGTCGTTGTAATTCGCAATGCAAATCCCTAAGCAAACTCTGAGAGAGATGAGAGGAACGTGAAGTTGCTGAGCCAGGAATACCGTGCTTTTAAATCCCAACGGCAGGAGAGGAATTGAGGAAGCGGCCAGGCTGTGCTCAATTGGTCATCTTTCACCACTGTTGAGGGTGAAGAGGTCGCTGTCTTTTAAGTACATAATCTTTCATTTTAAATGCATATGCTTCTCAAATGTCACTTGGGTAGGCTGACCATATGAAAAGGAGGACAGAGCTCCTGTATCTTTAACAGTTGCATAGAAAAGGGATTTCAGCAGGTGTCCTTTGTATGCATGCAGCACCTGGTGAAAGTCCTTCTTCATTACAACAGTTAAAGCTGCAGGAGCTATACTAGAGTGTCCAGATACAAAAGAGGGCAGGGCTCCTGCAGCTTTAACTGTTGTGATGAAGAGGGAATTTCCCCAGGTGCTGCATGCCTACAAATGACACCTGCTGAAATTCCCTTTTCTATGCAACTGTTTAAAATACAGGAGCCCGGTCCTCCTTTCCATATGGACACCCTAAAATGGACCCTTTTTTTTCTGATCCAGCAGGGCTCTTCTTATGTTCTTAAATGCCTGGCTCATTATAAAGCAGCTCTTCCTATTCCTATATGTGGAGCAGTAACTGGTGTCAGTTTAAGGCTGTCATTGCAGATGCAACATTAGCCTTCTCCCTGATGTACCCAGGGGGGTGTTTGCATGAGTAGGTGTCATTCTGTATAAGGTGCTCCCAGTCTGGCGTGGTTGCTGTGATGTGATCTTCAGATGTAGGAAGTAGAAAACACACCAAGTGTCTCTTGTGAAATAGAGCAAAGATATTCCAGATGGTTCTGTTTATCTTTAATTACTAATAGCCTAAGTGGTCAGCTGGATGAGGGGGGTGTCTACGGCAGCCGTTCATGTTAGAAATCTCTCTCTCTCTCTCTCTCTCTCTCTCTCTCTCTCTCTCTCTATATATATATATATATATATATATAATCACAGTGGGGAGGAGAAAGAAGCAACCTCTACCAGGGACTCTCTCTTTTGGCCCTGTGTCCAGCCACATCCTTGACAAATCTCAAGGTTATCATGAAGCAAGGACTGGTGTCACTTTCTTTTATGAATATCCGCTTACCTGTAGGGAACAAGGCTAGAGAGAATGCCGGCCAATTAACCAACAATGAAGATGCTTGATGAAAAACTCCTTCATTGCGAGCTTGAAAGTGAGTTATCTGGCTGCGTTGCTCCAGTTTGACGGCTGAAGATTTAAAGTGGTCTGAAGGTCACTTCAGAAGGCATGTCAAAGGAGGCGGGGGGGTTCATGTAAAAATAGAGTTGCATAGGGGAAGAAGGATGGATCGCCATGATTGGACAGATGGGTTGGATTCCACCGACCAAGTGGCTGATCTTGGACACGTCCTAGCCAGCACCATCTGCCGTTATGTTTCTCACAACGTGCCATGGGTATCTGTGATTTTCCGACCCCGTGAAAACCACATCTTTGTTATTGTGGATTAGTGTCTGAAGCAGGCAGACAGTATAGAAATATTGCAAACAACTGCTAGGACAAGATGATGCGGTCTTCCGCCAATTACCAACAGTAAGATACATGCGATGATCAACAATAATTCCATCCTGCACTCTGGTGCTTAGAGAGAAATCGCTGGGGTTTTGCACAGGGATCATTACGGGCGACTAAGCCTACGGTGGATAACGACAGGAAAGCGATCAGCAAAATGTCTTCAGATCTACACTGCGTTAGTCGAAGAGCGATCTATGCTTTCAGTTGGGGAATTTGATGTACAGTTAAGACTATTGTGGAAAATGCTGTGGTGGGCCACCAGGCACATGAAACGCACACCAACCACTGATGATCCGTATGTCACTGCTTGGAGAAATGTCTGTGATTTTTAATAGACAACGCAGTGCATAAGTAAGCTATTTGCAGATAGTAATAGTGACGTGATATGAATTGTTTTCTACATCCCTATTGCAATAGCAGGCGGGGTTGGGTGTACCACAGTGGGACTGTTAAGATAACACACTAATCCATAGTTAGGGCCACCAACCCTTTTGTAACAAGTAGTTAGTGCTCATGCTTAAACCGTGGTTATGTAGACACATGGTTAGGAAAAAACATCATTCACACGACATACTAAGCCATGATGGTTAGCTCAAAACACTTAACCATGATGTCTTAGTCTGTGGTCTGAACGGGGCCAAAGAAGTTCAGTTGCAAAAGAAGTCCTGAAAATGTGACTTTATTTATTTATTACATTTACCCACCTTCTTTTTCCACCTCAAGGAATCCAAGGCAACACATAATCCTCTTCCTCACCATTTTATCCTGTGACTGCTCCAAAGTTAGCCAATAGGCTTCCATGGCTGAGTGGGGACTAGAACCCGGATTTCCCAATTCCCAGTCCAATACTCTAGCCACTACACCACACTGGCTCTCATATGCCTTCTTGTTGTAGCTGTGCCACTTGGGGATGTATGAGAATTTCATTTTTACTCTCAAGTTATGTTACCCTGTCTGGAACATGCATAGACTTTTCTCATCAAGGCCCTTTTTCTTAGGTCAAGCTGAACTAATAAGCTGCTTGTAATAGGCTAAGAGCACCTTGGTTCAGAAAACAGCCTTTTTAGCTAGGCCTCTCTGGTATGACTGATGTGATCAATGCCTTACAAGGTGTGTTTGATTTCTCATTTGCACCCCCCTTCACCCTTACTAGGCAGTCCTGTGAAGATTTGAGAGGCACCTTCCCTTACCCTACGCTGTCTTCCACTGTCCCCTTTCTTCCTCTCCCATCCTTGAATCTAGTACAGAGGAGAAATGGGATGTCCAATGGTTGCCAATGGGCAACCAGGATGATCAGGGGTCTGGAAACAAAGCCCTATGAAGAGAGTCTGAAAGAACTGGGCATGTTGAGCCTGGAGAAGAGAAGATTGAGGGGAGACATGAGAGCACTCTTCAAATACTTCAAAGGTTGTCACACAGAGGAGGGCCAGGATCTCTTCTCGATCCTCCCAGAGTGCAGGACATGGAATAACGGGCTCAAGTTAAAGGAAGCCAGATTCCAGCTGGACATCAGGAAAAACTTCCTGACTGTTAGAGCAGTACAACAATGGAATTAGTTACCTAGGGAGGTTGTGGGCTCTCCCACATTAGAGGCCTTCAAGAGGCAGCTGGACAACCATCTGTCAGGGATGCTTTAGGGTGGATTCCTGCATTGAGCAGGGGTTGGACTCGATGGCCTTGTAGGCCCCTTCCAACTCTGCTATTCTATGATTCTATGATTCTATGAATATTTTTTGCTCCTAGGTGTTCCGTACACCTTTTCAGCTTTATTATCCCCTGTTTGTTTTGTGAAAGGATGCAATTATTCTGCACACTCACACTTAAATTACGTTATTTTGCCATTGACAAAATGCATGGTAATAGCAGCCCAATTATTTCCTCATCAACACATCTCTATTTTTTGGTTGAGAACAGAGAAATATCAATGAAAATGTGTCTTTCCCAACTCATGCATTTTGATGTCCAAAGCCAAGTGCAAACTACCAAAGGAGTGCAGGTTTCACGTTCATCCAGCGAAGTGAACCCAGCCTTCCCTGGTTTTTATAGGTCTGACTTTGGCCTTGTTCTCTGCCTACTTATGAATAGACGTGCTACTCATGCTTACTTCTGAGTAGTCATGCAGAGGCTTGATATCCGGGATGCTATTTGAAAAGGACTGCTGAGTGATTCCGTCCTGCTTACTTATGAGTAGAAAAAAGGATTCTCATCCTGCTACGTGCAGAGAAACTACACAACCCACTGGCGGTGGAGTGTGTGTGCATGCACACATCTGTGGCCCCTGGTCTTCTGAGCAGACACTGGATGAGGCCCTTGGGGCTGACAATGTTGTGTTCTCTGGTTTATGTTCTATTTCAGTGGCACAACTAGCCTTTTATATATATATATATAGGCAACTGGGTGTAAAGAGCTGCACTCTGACTGGTGTGGAGCAGATGTACCTTGGCCCCAAATGTGCTCTTCCTCCCTAACCAAATAGATTAAGTTGTTCTACTATTTATTATTTGCAAAAACAAACAAACAAACAACCTCTCCCCCTTCAAAAAAACACCACCCCACAGTAGTGATGGTTGCTTGGCTCCTTGCACGTCCCTTTGTTGGGCCATTGAACATTTACCATTAAAGTCTCAAGCTGTGCTTGTGCTTGAAAAAAATAAATAAACCATTAACTCCTTGCCTTCTGTAAATAGCTCCTAAAACAGAGACATCTGCTGGCTTTTATGGAGGTTAGCCCTTCTTCCAGATGAAACACGAGCATATATTTTATTAGCAGAGAAGTTGGTGTCTTCTGCCACCACCTCCCTCCCTCAGAATTCTGTTTCCCTCTGAGCTTAGCCACAGGCCTCACAGTAGGGATGTCCGTTGCTTGGAAATCCAGTGCTTTGGGGGCTCACGGACCTTCACTGCCTGCCTGACCCGGCTTGTGTTTCTGAGCCAAGCTGCATTTTTCCTCCAAATTCCAGGTAGTTTCCCCTTATTTTGTTGTTGTTGGGCAACAATTTCCACAATTTATGTATTTATTTATTTATTACATTGTTATACCGCCCAATAGCCAAAGCTCTCTGGGCGGTTCACAAAAATTAAAACCACGAAGAGAATAAAAACAATCAACAAATTTAAAACACAAATACAAAATACAATATAAAAAGCACAACCAGAATGAAACCACACAGCAAAAATTAATATAGGTTAAAATATGAGATTAAAACAGCAAAGTTTAAATTTAAGTTAAATTAGGTGTTAAAATACTGAGAAAATAAAAAAGGTCTTTAGCTGGCGATGGAAAGAAAACTATGTAGGTGCCAAGTGAACCTTTCTGGGGAGCTCGTTCCACAACCGGGGTGCCACAGCAGAGAAAGCCCTCCTCCTAGTAGCCACCTGCCTCACTTCCTTCAGCAGGGGCTCACGGAGAAGGACCCCTGTGGATGATCTTACGGTCCGGGCAGGCATTCAGGGAGGAGGCATTCCTTCAAATAACCTGGCCCCAAACTGTTTAGGGCTTTAAATGTTAATAACAGCACTTTGAATCGGGCCCGGACCTGGACTGGCAGCCAATGAAGTTGTAGAAGGACTGGCGGGATATGATCTCGCCAGCCAGTCCCCGTTAGTAGGCGGGCTGCCCTGTTTTGTACCAGCTGAAGTTTCCAGACCATTTTCAAAGGTAGCCCCACATATAACGCATTGCAGTAATCCAAACAAGAGGTTATCAGAGCATGGATAATTGTAGCTAGGCTATCTCTGTCCAGATAATTATCTCTGTCCAGAGTGCAGGACACGGAATAACGGGCTCAAGTTAAAGGAAGCCAGATTCTGGCTGGACATCAGGAAAAACTTCCTGACTGTTAGAGCAGTACGACAATGGAACCAGTCACCTAGGGAGGTTGTGGGCTCTCCCACACTAGAGGCCTTCAAGAGGCAGCTGGACAACCCTCTGTCAGGGATGCTTTAGGGTGGATTCCTGCATTGAGCAGGGGTTTGGACTCGATGGCCTTGTAGGCCCCTTCCAACTCTGCTATTCTATGATTCTATGATCCCTAGCTCCTGAAGAGCCTGGGAGAATCTTCTCCCCCTCTCCCTGTGTTGGCTGGTAGATTTGTAGTCCTGTTTCTTCTGGTTCAGAATCTGATTCCAATTGATAGCCTGTTACTCACACAGAAACACACACACACATACTAAGGGGAATAGGCCTGATCAGAGCAATGACTCTGCAGTTGGAAAAGAAATGGCTTCCAAGCAGACCTGGGTGTTGGGACCTCTCGTGTTTGAAGCAACAAACAAAAGTTGCAACAGGGAAGCGGTGTCCGCAGTCTTCCATGGGAGACTTTGCAGGACGTCTGGCATTTCAGGAGGGAGTTAAAAAGAGAGGAAGATTGTCTTTGCAGAAGGTGGGGAGCTTTCCCGACATAGCAGGAGCATCATGTTCCAGGCATAATCTTTCAACTGAGCCGTAGTTAGTTAAATGAAGCAAAGGATGCTCCTGGCTGCCTTCTTTCACGCTGCTGCTTCCTGGTTTCCAAATCAACCCTTGTGGCAAAAGAAGTAAAACTGTATCAGTGTCGTATCCCTCTCTGCAGTAACCCCTCTCTTTTTCCCTTCCTTGCGTAGACATTTTACTCTATTCCCATCCTGTACACGGATTGAGAGAAATTCTGAGAGGAATTAGGAGGCAAATCAAAGCACATAGTCTTTAGACTGGTTCAGTCATAGAATCATAGAATCATAGAATAGCAGAGTTGGAAGGGGCCTACAAGGCCATCGAGTCCAACCCCCTGCTCAAGGCAGGAATCCACCCTAAAGCATCCCTGACAGATGGTTGTCCAGCTGCCTCTTGAAGGCCTCTAGTGTGGGAGAGCCCACAACCTCCCTAGGTCACTGATTCCATTGTCATACTGCTCTAACAGTCAGGAAGTTTTCCCTGATGTCCAGCTGGAATCTGGCTTCCTTTAACTTGAGCCCGTTATTCCGTGTCCTGCACTCTGGGAGGATCGAGAAGAGATCCTGGCCCTCCTCTGTGTAACAACCTTTGAAGTATTTGAAGAGTGCTCTCATGTCTCCCCTCAATCTTCTCTTCTCCAGGCTAAACATGCCCAGTTCTTTCAGTCTCTCTTCATAGGGCTTTGTTTCCAGACCCTTGATCATCCTGGTTGCCCTCCTCTGAACACGCTCCAGCTTGTCTGCATCCTTCTTGAATTGTGGAGCCCAGAACTGGATGCAATACTCTAGAGGAGGCCTAACCAGGGCCGAATAGAGAGGAACCAGTACCTCACGTGATTTGGAAGCTATGCTTCTATTAATGCAGCCCAAAATAGCATTGGCCTTTCTTGCAGCCATATCGCACTGTTGGCTCATATTCAGCTTGCGATCCACAACAATTTCAAGATCCTCGTTTGTAGTATTGCTGAGCCAAGTATCCCCCATCTTGTAACTGTGCCTTTGGTTTCTATTTCCTAAATGTAGAACTTGTCCTTTATCCCTATTAAATTTCATCCTGTTGTTTTCAGCCCAGCACTCCAGCCTATCAAGATCACTTTGAAGTTTGTTTCTGTCTTCCAGGGTATTAGCTATCCCACCCAATTTGGTGTCATCTGCAGATTTGATCAGCGTTCCCTGCACCTCCTCGTCCAAATCACTTTGTGTCCACGTCCACTTTGATTGGCAGTTGTTGTTGTTTTTTTGTTATCGATTTTTGGTGTTCCACCATTGTTTCGAACTGGGGTCTTTGCACAGCTCTGCTAACTGAGATCAGCTGGTGTTGCACGCATGTGCGTGCATGAGAGAGGGGAGTACAGGGAGGAGCAGGCCAGCAAAACAAATCTCTAGCACTTTTTTCCTCATTGTGAGCCAGGTGATGATGGTGTTGAGAAGGAGGGGCAGCAGAAGCCCTGGCCTACTTGCCTCCTGGCTCTCTGCCTGCCAATCAAGCATGTACTAATTATGAGAAAGAGAACAAGGAGCAAGAACTGCTGGTGACAACGGCAGTGAAAAGACAGACGCGCCAAAGGACACTCTTGGTCAAGGGCCCTCAAAATGACTGGTGGAATACACGGTAACTCCTTTCACTCATTCCCTCCCCCTTCCTATTGAGTCTTTCCTTCCTCATGGGCCAACAAGAAGACTGAATCACAAGCAGGCTGGGGAGGCATTGCCTGCCACCTCTTCTGCAAATGGTTATCCAGAACATTTGTGTCTCAGTGGTCTGGTTTTGGTTCCATTGCTGTTGTCACTCACTACTTGGGTTCGTTATTAGAGGGAGTGGTGGTGGTGATGATGATGATGATGATGATGATGAAGATGCAGTTGTCACTGGGTGGCAACGAAACAACCCCAGCTCCAGGCATGCTGCACACCAAGGAGTGAAGAAGGGAGGGTGAAATGGCCAGAAAGGTGGTTTGGTTGGAGAGGAGAAACCATGACTACCTCATCTCCCAATGGCTTTGTTAATTTCAACTAGTGCTGGGATGAAAATTTCTCCCCCCCCCTTTTCCCCCCGACCATTCTCATTCAAAAAGCAATTGCGTTCGACAAGAAATTCAAAGGAAGAAGAAATTTCGGAGAAATCCTCATGGGTTTGGTTCAGGGTTCTTACTTGTGAGATGGCTGAGGAATATGTTTGAGTGTCCTCTCTTTCGTTGTACCATTATCTCAGTGGCAGTGCTGAAAATCCTCCCCAAAAAAGAGGCGGGGGAGGAGGAGGAGGAGGAGGAGGAGGAGGAGAAGAGGAGGAGGAGGAGGAGGAGGAGGAGGAGGAGGAGGAGGAAGAAGAAGAAGAAGAAGAAGAAGAAGAAGAAGAAGAAGAAGAAGAAGAAGAAGAAGAAGAAGCAGCTGTTCTACTCTCCTTGCCAATGGTGATGCCTACCTGTGAGAAATTCTTGGAGAATTTCTCTTCCCCCTGGAGAGATTTGGTGAAATTGTCCCCCTAATTCCTCTACCCACAAATAAGGTGGAGATTTTTGAAAGGCCAATTCTACACATCTCTAATTTAAAGGCAGAAGGGCTATCTCCATGTTGCAACCTAGTAACTCTAACTTTTGAAGCCCTTCTGCTTTGCCAGAATTAACTTTTCTAATATGAATTGACTATAAATTAGAGGAAATCTCAGCAGCAAATAGTTTCCGAACGTTGCTCCCCACAAAGGAAATATCTGGAAAGAGAAGAGTGCTGGGTTGAGATGAAGAATCATTTGGGCTTAAACTTTGGAACGTGCAGCTCTGTACAGCCCTCAGGCCAACCCATAAAATGCTCCATTAAAGTGGCCCCAGTGTGAAAAGCCATTGGCATCGTAAGCAGGCCAGGAAATAGCTTCATAAATGCACTTAGCAGGATAAACAGATGTGATTGAGGGTGATTTCATTCGCCTGATGTAACAGAAAGGGGCAAGAAATGGACAGAAATCTCTTTGCTCCTGCAAAGGTGAGGGAACGTGATGGTCTTTGTACCTTGTCAAGGGTGATGTGAAGTTAGAGGGACACCATTTTACTTCCTATCAGAAGACACTGCTTTGGCCATTGCAAGGAAGTGAGATGGCAACTCCTACAGATTTGGGTACTCCTTCACATTTTACTCACACAGAGGTCTTGAATTCAGATGTCCTAGACAGTGCCAACTTGGTTAAGGGATAGAAATGTTTTTTTGATAGAGAGAGAGATGTGTACAAATGGTCTTTCAAAATTCTCCGTGCTAATTGTGAGCAATGCAATTGGGGAAGCAACCCTACCAAAGTCTTCCAGGGGAAGGAAAAATTCTGAAACAGGTTCTCAGAGGAGGAACTCACTAATGGCAGTGGTTGTGGTACACTTCTTTCTTTTTCCCGCATGGTTTTTTGTTCGTTGTGCGGCAAATGTGTTGGCAGGCTGGTCCAATTTGTGTCTTTCACTATAGACTGTATCTAGTGTCATTCAAGGGCATTGTGTGTGGGGGGGCTGGGGGTATCACAAAAATTGGGGGGGGGGGAAGTACCGTTGCAATTTGTACAATTTGCACAAATTTCAACCACTGCTTGCGCAAATGACACACTTTTCAGTTGCGGTTTGCACAAATCGTGCCAATGTACACACATTTTGGTCACAATTTGCAAAACTCGTTCTTGAACAGGGCCAGATTTCCAAGCCACAGGCATCCCTACTATAGACCCTCTCCAATGATGGGGACTAATTGTGTGAGAGAGCTATTGATGATGGGAAAGCTGGAAAAATCCCCAAATCTC
Organism: Elgaria multicarinata webbii; assembly: GCF_023053635.1. NCBI lineage: Eukaryota > Metazoa > Chordata > Lepidosauria > Squamata > Anguidae > Elgaria > Elgaria multicarinata. The sequence continues at coordinate 110,596,552 of NC_086177.1, read as the reverse complement.
AACCAAGGAGCAGATATGAGCCAGCTGGTGGTCTCAGTTCTCTGACAGAGCCACCCAAGGAAGCCTGGCTTTGGAGTTCGGTTGGACTTTTAAGGCTGGTGGTCTAACTGTGAGAAATTGCTTGAGAAAATAAAATCTGAACTGTGGGCAGGTAGAAAGGAAAATGCCCACAGAGCTTTGGCTGTTGGGTGAGATAGTCATGTAATAAAATAACTAAATAAATAAATGTTCTGTGGGTTTTCCAGAATTTATTTATTTATTGACTTTATTACATTTATATACCTCCCCATAGCTGAAGCTCTCTGGACAGTTTAGAGAAGTTTAAAACAGTGAACATTAAAAACAAGTATACAAAATTTTAAACCATCAAGAACATAAAAACGATATCATTTTAAAACAACGATTCTGGGGTCAATTAAAAAACAACAACCTCAGCATATGTTGTTAAGTGCCTGGGAAAAGAGAAAAGTCTTGACATGGTGCCGAAAAGATAAGAATGTTGGCGCCTGGCAAGGCTTGTCGGGGAGATCATTCCATAATTGGGGGGCCACCACTGAAAAGGCCCTCTCCCTTGTTGCCATCCTCCGAACTTCCCTCGGAGTAGGAACTTGGAGGAGGACCTTAGATGTGGAGCGCAGTGTACGGGTAGGTTCATGTCGGGAGAGACGTTCCGTCAGGTTGTGGGCTCTCCCACACTAGAGGCATTCAAGAGGCAGCTGGACAACCATCTGTCAGGTATGCTTTAAGGTGGATTTCTGCATTGAGCGGGGGGTTGGACTCAATGGCCTTGTAGGCCCCTTCCAACTCTACTATTCTATGATTCTATAGGTATTGTGGTCCCAAGCCGTGTAAGGCTTTATAGCATCTAGTTGGCCATTTTGTGGTGGGGATAGGGGGTGGAAGAAAGCTGGACGAGATGGAAGTTAGTCTTCTGCACCAGGGCTCTTCTTTTGTTCTTTCATTTTGAAATCCCGATGTCCTTGCTGTGCTTCCGAGCAACTGGTATAGAGGGTTCCTCCCCCTGCAACACACTAACAGAGCTACCCTCTGAAATACACGGACAGGTGATTCACACCACTTACTTCTTTCCATCTTTGAAGTTTCTGCTGAAGTTTCTTGCTCTACCAAAGAGCAGGAAGAAACAGAAACTTCTAAGAACCCTCCAGCTCTTCAAAACCTCCCTTTGTTGTTGTAAGTGTCAGGAATTGCAGTTCAGGAATCAAGTGGGTTTTTTGGTACTGTTCTGCTCTGCTCTGCTCTTCATGGCATTTCTCAATCCCAGGCTCTCCTTAGCTTTATGCTAATCCTGTTAGTGTCTCTGAGAGCAAAAGACAGAATCAGAATCATTTCTGAAATCCACCGCCCGACTACACACACACACACAGAGACCAATTTGTTCACTTGCTACCTACTTGCAAAATAAGTACAAAAGTTCTTGCTCCATCACTTCAGCTTCTAAAAACAGATCTTTGTCGTTGATTGGCAACCCTTGAGTTGATAATATGCACATCTTGCAAATGTTATTGTTCTTGGATAACGAGATGAGCTGGGTTTGTCTGATTAGCTCGTGTTGCTCCTTAATGAACTAAAATGTCCTCGTTGCTTGTTGATAAGTCGGGCAAGTTTCAGAAGGGGAGGTCCGTTAGTGTGCTGCAGAAAAAGCAGCAAAGAATCTTGAATAACCAAAGGTTTGTTGGGCTATAATCTTTTATGGGTGGATGGATAATCTTTTAAAAGGATGGATAACTAACAATAGAGAGAAAGAGGAAGGAAAATAAGAACATATAGAAGTGTCATGCTGGATCAAACCAAGGGTCCATCCAGTCCAGGACTCGGTTCACACAGTGGCCAACCGTCCATTGGCCAGAGACTAAAAAAGCAGGACATGGTGCAACAGCACCCTCCCCCCCACCCTGGGATTGTTTAGTATGGGGGGGTGGAGGAAAGGAGGCTGAGAGGAGACATGATAGAGGTCTACAAAATTATGCATGGTGTGGAGAACGTGGGTAGGGAGACATTCTTCTCCCTCTATCAAAATATGTTCTTCACACAACACATAGTTGAATTATGGAACTCACTAGCACAAGATGTAGTGATGGCCACCAATTTGGATGGCTTTAAAAGGAGGTTGGATAGGGTGACCATATGAAAAGGAGGACAGGGCTCCTGTATCTTTAACAGTTATATTGAAAAGGGAATTTCAGCAGGTGTCATTTGTGTATCTGGAGAACCTGGGGAATAGCTCCGGCTATTGGGCGGTAAAGAAATGCAATAAATAAATAAATAAATTTCCTCTTCATCACAACAGTTGAAGCTGCAGGTACCCTGCCCTCTTTTAAATCTGGTCATTCAATATAGCTTCTGCAGCTTTAAATATGGTGATGAAGAGGGAATTTCACCAGGGTCTCCATATATACAAATGACACCTGCTGAATTTCCCTTTTCTATGCAACTGTTAATGATACAGGAGCCCTGTCCTCCTTTTCACATGGTCACCCTAAGGTTGGATAAATTCCTGGAGGCAAAGGCTATCCATGGCTACTAGCCCTAATGGTTGTGTGCTATCTCCAGTATTCAAGGCAGTAAGCCTGTATGCACCAGTTGCTGGGGTTCATGGGTTGGGTGCTGTTGCACCATCTCCTGCTTTGTTGGTCCATGGCCAACAGCCGATTGTCCACTGTGTGAACAGAGTGCTGGACTAGATGGACCCTTGATCTGATCCAGCATGGAACTTCTTATGTTCTAATGTTCTTAAGTTCAATTTGTGAAATGGCTTATGACAGGGTGACCATATGACAAGGAGGACTGGGCTGTTGTGTCTTTAACACTTGTATAGAAAAGGGAATCTCAGCAGGTGGCCTTTGTATGCATGCAGCACCAGGTGAAATTCTCTCTTCATCGCAACAGTTAAAGCTGCAGCAGCCCTGCCCTCTTTTGAATCTGGTCACTCTAGCAGAGTATAGTACAGACCCCTGTATTTTATTTGCAGAGGCCACCAGTGAGGGAGGAAGCAGCAGCCAGGCACCTCTCCACCGTGCCTGGCTCCAGCTCCAGCTGAGAGCCCCCTCCCTCCTGCTGTCAACTGTAACTGCTGAACTTTCCAACTAAGATTGTAGTGCCTGAATTTCCTTTCCTTTCCCCCCCTCCTCCTCCTCCCTCCCAATCCCCTTTCCTTTTGTGTCATGTCTTTTAGATTGTAAGCCTGTGGGCAGGGACTGTCAAGAAATACTTTTGTAAGCCGCCGTGAGAGCCTTTTTTGTCTGAATGGCGGCATAAAAATCCTTAAATAAATAAATAAAAAATAAATAGATAAAGCTGCAGGAGCCCTCACCTTTTTTCTTTTTATTTGGTCACCCTAGTATAGCTTTTCAATTCAACTGTTAAAGATACAGCAGCCTTGTCCTCCTTTCCATATGGTCACCCTAATAGTGGGGGATATTTGGGAAAGGGGTTAAGAAACAGTGGGCTGCAGCCCCTGCCAATGGGAATTCTTACCTGTGAGAAACTGTTGAGAATGTTTCCTTCCCCTGGAGAAATGCTAGGAAATAGTCCCCCCCCCACACACACACACACATATGCACACAGTTTCTCTACACCCAAATAGGGTAGAAATTTCCAAGACTTATTTGTGCACAGCTCTATTTAACAGACTGAGCTATGAATCTGGAAGTCCCGAGTTTGAATTTCATCACTGCCATGAACTCACAGGAGAGGGACAGCAATACTCAGCGTACAGAGTTTATTGTGAGGAGTATGATCAGTAGATAATGCATGTGAAACAATTTGAACAGCTGGGAGCACTACAGAACCTTCTGTGATGATTCAAATATTCTGAGGAGAGGTCCAGAAACTTCTTTTGCGTTTTGTTCAACATTAGGAAACCTTTTCAAGAAGTAAAACTTCTCTTTAAAGAGTCAGTAAGTTAAGGCAGAGTTTTGTGGAGCAGTGGGGCCTGAGCAATTATCATAGAATCATAGAAAAGTGAAAGAACGTGAAATAAAAAGCAGGAAGTAACACTATGAAAGTAGCACATTGAATATGTAACAGAGAATCATAGAATAGTAGAGTTAGAGGGGGCCTATAAGGCTTTTGAGTCCAACCCCCTGCTCAATGCAGGAATCCACCCTAAAGCATCTCTGACAGATGGTTGTCCAGCTGCCTCTTGAAGGCCTCTAGTGTGGGAGAGCCCACAACCTCCCTAGGTTATTAGTTCCATTGTCATACTGCTCTAACAATCAGGACATTTTTCCTGATGTCCAGCCGGAATCTGGCTTCACTATGGAAGCAGTATGAAAGTGGTAAATGAAAGGCAGGAGCCACAATACTTTTTTATAATGGTATTGAAGTGTGCTGACAACTGTGGGGGCCCATTGACACATACCATATACCACTTTCATTCCACTTTCATACCCCTATATCCTGCTTGGTGTGGCTCCTGCCTTTTATATACTGCTTTCATACCGCTTTCATAGTGCAATATCCTGCTTGGTGTAGATTAGGCTGCGAGCCCATTATTCCGTGTCCTGCACTCTGGGAGGATCGAGAAGAGATCCTGGCCCTCCTCTGTGTGACAACCTTTCAAGTATTTGAAGAGTGCTATCATGTCTCCCCTCAGCCTTCTCTTCTCAAGGCTAAACATGCCCAGTTCTTTCAGGCTCTCCTCGTAGGGCTTTGTTTCCAGACCCCTGATCATCCTCGTTACCCTTCTCTGAACACGCTCCAGCTTGTCTGCGTCCTTCTTGAAGTGTGGAGCCCAGAACTGGACGCAATATTCAAGATGAGGCCTAACCAGGGCTGAATAGAAAGGAACCAGTACCTCCCGTAATTTGAAAGCTGTCTTAATTGGCAACCTTGGTAGTCCTCTCTCTCTCTCTTTCTTTTTCTCTCTCCCTCCCTCCACACACACACACACACAGAGTGAATGAGAGAGAAACACACACACACACACACACACACACACACACACACTGACTGACTAAGGGCTCATCTACACCAAGCAAGATATTCCACTATGAACATGGTATATGGTATGTGTCAATGGCTCCAGGAGTTGTCAGGGCACTTCAATACTGCCTTTTATATACCACTTCGATACCATTTTCATAGTGGAATATCCTGCTTGGTGTAGATAAGCCCTAATTTGCAAGTAAGTTTTACAGGTATTGGGGGGTGAAAGAAAAGGCTTATGTTTGAGATTGTACTGAATCGCTTCCAGGAAACAGAGCTTAAGAGATCTGTATGTGCTGAGAATCTGAGTGCCGGACTTTTTTGCAAGACTTCGCATTTCCGTCTCTAACCATCTCAGTTGTGGCTTAATGGGAACTGTGGGGCTAGAATACCAAAGAAGCAACAACTGGTTGTGATATTGCACTCAACAAAAATGCAAAACCATTGCCCAAGTTGGAAACGAACACCGTGTTAATAATAGCCCTTTGGAGTAATTTTATCAGCGAGTGTATTTAATTTGTCCTGAATTATTTCAGACTCGACACTAATCCATGTATTAATAATAATGACAATGGCATTCTTTATTTAAACCTTTCAGAGATTGGTGCGTGTGTCGCCTCATTTCCATTATACAATTGATTAGTTATTGCAGTAAGAATGTTGCCAAAGTCATTTCGAAAGAGAAAGAACGGCTCTAAAACAAACCCTTCTTTAAAGAATGATTATGAACACGTCAAGAGTTGTATGTCTCAGCGTCGTTTCTAAGGAGTGTGTTTAATGGCATCAAGCTCAAAAAGCAATCAAAAAATTCTAATAATAACTGGAAGGCTTTTTTAAAAACTTTTTTTTGTCATGATGCTGTAAGTGTTAGGGGTTTTTTGGTTACTATTTTGTCGGGGTGAATATTAATTATGCACCCCCTGTTTATCAGGCAATTCTTCTTTGTGTGCCTGTTCAGAGTGAACCCTCCAGAGAAAGTTGGGTGTTTAATGCCACAAAGGAAAGGAAAGGAACCTCTCGTGCAAGCACTGAGTCATTACTGACTCTTGGAGGGACGCCAGCTTTCGCTGACGTTTTCTTGGCAGGCCTTACAGCAGGGTGGTTTGCCGTTGCCTTCCCCGGCCGTGATTACCTTTCCCCCAGCTAACTGGGTACTCATTTTACCCACCTTGGGAGGATGGAAGGCTGAATCGACCCGAGCCGGCTGCCTGAAACCAGCTTCCGCTGGGATCGAATTCAAGCCGTGGGGAGAGTTTCAGCTGCAGAAACTGCTGCTTTACCGCTCTACGCCACAACCCTACATATATTCACCCCAGCCTAGCTCCTAGCTGGATTCTCATTGATCTATTGGAGGTTTTTGTTACCATGGTATCTTCCTGGACCAACCCTTGGGGTTGGAGACACGTTGTGATAATGGTTCCCTGTCTTCCTGTATGGCCAATCCCAGAAAATAGCCTTCGGGGATTCCCACTCAATTCCATGGCTCTCATGCTACTGAGATTCTGCAGGGACTGTTCGTTAATATCTACATCAAGGATGGGGAACCTCTGGAGGACAAATTTGGCCCACCATGCTGGCCCATCAGACCCATGTGTCCTCAGGTGTGGTCCCTCCCCCTCCCTAAAGCCCTGCCCCCTCAGAAGGGAAAGGAGAAGGGGGAGTGGCTGAGGTGGAATCACTTTGCTCCTCCCTGTCTGTTACTCATGGGGAATGAGAGGGAGGAGAAACTCTGTGCAGAGAGAGGCACCGACTTCCCCGCAGGGAGAGGTGATCAGAAAAGCACAGTGGTTCAGAGTTTCTCTCTGCGTGGAGAAAGTCCTCCTGTGACATTAGTGGGTGGGGTTTCAGGGGGCCCCTAATGCCATTCAGCCCCTGGGGTTTGTGCCAGAATGCAGCCACTGGGACTAAATAGTTCCCCAACTCTGATCTGACCAAGGTCAACTGAGGGTTTGGGGTGAGCTAGGGTGACCCTATGAAAAGGAGGACTGGGCTCCTGTATCTTTAACAGTTGTATTGAAAAGGGAATTTCAGCAGGTGTCATTTGTATATATGGGGAACCTGGTGAAATTCCCTCTTCATCACAGCAGTTAAAGCTGCAGGTGCCCTGCCCTCTTTTGAATCTTGTCACTCTAGTATAACTCCTGCAGCATTAACTGTTGTGATGAAGAGGGAATTCCAATGACACCTGCTGAAATTCCCTTTTCTATGTAACTGTTAAAGATACAGGAGTCCTGTCCTCCTTTTCATATGGTCACCCTAGGTGAGCTGCCAGCTCTAATTCTCTTTGTCGGGTGAATCTAGGGAGACTAAAATATCTTTATCCGCCCAGACGTTCATTTTAACTTGTGTATGTTGCTAAGAATTAACGGTTCTTGTATGTCATTATTGAATGGATCGTATTTGCCCTGGAATTCTAAACAGAAGAAATGCTAGCATTTTTAAAATGTTTTAAATACATAAATGGTAAGTCCTTTTGATTTTCCCCATTAAAAAACCAAAATAGCCCAGAAATTATTTATTTAATTTCTTTAATCCAGTGAGCGCGACAGTTTGAAACGGCCACAGATTGTGAACCAATTTGTGTGCTAGACGTTAAGATTAAATAGTAAAACTTTGCTTAAAGACATATACAAACTTTGCTTATTATTTTCAAATCATCTCCCCGCCGGCACCAACATCCAAGCTGAAGGCAGCAAATTGCTGCTTACCACTGGGGTGTGTGTGTGTGTGTGTGTGTTTCATATATCGCCTGTAACTGGTTTACAATAAACGTTAGAATTGTGTGTGTGCGTGCATGTGTGCTTTAAATAGTATTTCTACATCAGCATTTTAATAGCCTGAAAAATACCTCATCAGTTCATTAAATGCATAAAACTGCACACTACGTTTGTCAGTGGTTGATGTGAATTTGCTTTGCCTGTTGGAGGTTATACTATGGACCTTGCTAGACCTACTGGATAATCCGTCTGGGAGTCGGGGCGACGGCGCGCTACAGCTAGCGTGCACTGTCACCCTTTTCCAGACGTAACACGCGATGTGGCAAAGGGAAGACACATTGCGTCCGCCATTTTTTTTTAGCCTTAAAGGGCCATGTGCGCAGGAGCGCACCGCCGGAGGAGGTAAGTCTTTTTAAAAATAAATATAGGGTCCCCGCTCCCCCTGCCCCTGATTCCCCCACACACACAATGCCTGATGCCACCCTGCCCGCTCACTCACCCGTCCTCCCCCCGTCCGCCATGCCCGTGCCCGTCCTTCCCCTGCCCCTCATCCCCCGTCCGCCATGGCCGATGCCCGTGCCCGTTCTTCTTCCCCCCCTCTCCTGCCGGGTCTGGCCTTTCCCCCGGCCCCTATCTCCCCCCCCTGTGATTCCCCCCCCCCGGCCCGATGGGCACAGCGCTCCTATGGAATGCTGTGCCCAGTGCCTGGCTTCTCCCGGCTACTCGCAAGTAAGCGAGCAGCCGGGAAAAGCCACGGACCCTGCTAGACCTTCCACAGCACCGGCCTCAGTCCGGGGCTGCAGAAAAGCCGGGCCATAAGCGAATCCACTCATCCCAGCTTAAGGGAAGTCTTCGCCCAGCCTGACCCCAGAATCCCCTGTGCGTCATCTGGATGCACAGGAGGGAGACCGGGCCTCACACCAGACTAACTCCTCATCTAGCAACGGCCTATACAGATGAACATGGGGATTAAATCAGCCCTTTTCTGTTCCCATCTCCATGGCAGGGATCCTGGTACACTTCACACTCCAAAGTGCATAAAAGGGCAGCTAAAATGATGAAGGGGCTGGAGCATCTCCCCTATGAGGGAAGGTTCCATCAACTGGGATTGTATAGCTTGGAAAAAAAAGAAGCCTAAGGGGAGTCGTGATAAAGGTGTACAAAATTATGCATGGTATGGAGAATGTGGATAGGAAGACATTTTGTCTCCCTCTCTCAAAATACTAGAACCCATGAAGCTGATCGGTGGGAGATTCAGGACAAATAAAAGGAATGACTTCTTCACACAGTGCATAGTTAACTCGCCCGTCCGCTCACCCCACCACTCGCCTGCTTGCTCGCCCGTCCCCTCACCCCCCCACTCACCTGCTTGCTCACCTTTCCGCTTGCCCCCACACTCACCTGCCTACTCGCCTGTCTGCTCGCCCCCCATTCGCCTGCTTGCTCGCCCGTCCCCTCACCCCCCACTCGCCTGCTTGCTCACCTGTCCGCTTGCACCCACACACGCCTGCTTGCTCACCTGTCCGCTCGCCCCCACACTCGCCTGCCTGCTCGCCTGTCCGCTCACCCCCCATTTGCCTGCTTGCTCGCCCGTCCGCTCACCCCCACTCACCTGCTTGCTCACCTGTCCCCTCACCCCCCACTCGCATGCTTGCTCGCCTGTCCGCTTGCCCCCACACTCGCCTGCTTGCTCGCCTGTCCGCTCGCCCCCACACTCGCCTGCTTGCTCGCCCATCCGCTCGTCCCCCCTGGCCCCCGTCTCTCCCTCCCACGATTCCCTCGCCCTCGGCCCTGTGGGTACAGCGCTCCATAGAAGCACTGTGCCCAGTGCGCAGCTTCTCCCGGCTACCCGCGAGTAAGGGGGTAGGGCCGGGAAAAGCCGCGGACCAGTCCACATGCACGTGGTCCCGGCCTCAGCCCGACCTGAGGCTGGGACCACTGGAAGAACTGTGCTACAGGCGGTTTTGGTTAGCACGGTGCCAGGGCGGCTTGAGCCCTAGCTGAGGCCGGGATCCCCTGTGCGTCATTTGAACGCACAGGGACGAGCACGGGCCTCACACCACGCTAACACGTGGTCTAGCAATGCCCCAAGTCCAGCCTGACATCCCTTTATAGTCCCCACGTCTCTAGCTTTATTACTCCTTTACACAGCACATAGTTAAATTATGGAATTCACTACCACAAGATGTAGAGATGGCCACCAATTTGGATGGCTTTAAAAGGGGGTTGGATAAATTCCTGGAGTCAAAAGCTATCAATGGCTACTAGCCCTGATGGTTGGGTGCTATCTCCAGTATTCGAGGCAACAAGCCTATGTGCACCATGTGATGGAACCGTGAGAGTTAATTCAGCAGTTCCAGGTGAGAGAGAGGGTTTGCCCAGCCAGGCTCAAACACACACCTCTCTCTCTCTCCAATTGAACAGTTACAAGACGGGGGATACTTGGCTCAGCAATACTACAAACGAGAAGGATCTTGGAATTGTTGTAGATCACAAGCAATATGGCTGCAAGAAAGGCCAATGCTATTTTGTCCTGCATTAATAGAAGTATAGCTTCCAAATCACGTGAGGTACTAGTTCCTTTCTATTCGGCCCTGGTTAGGCCTCATCTTGAGTATTGCGTCCAGTTCTAGACTCCACAATTCAAGAAGGACGCAGACAAGCTGAAGCGTGTTCAGAGGAGGGCAACCAGGATGATCAGAGGTCTGGAAACAAAGCCCTATGAAGAGAGACTGAAAGAACTGGGCATGTTTAGCCTGGAGAAGAGAAGATGGAGGGGAGACATGAGAGCACTCTTCAAATACTTAAAAGGTTGTCACACAGAGGAGGGCCAGGATCTCTTCTCGATCCTCCCAGAGTGCAGGACACGGAATAACGGGCTCAAGTTAAAAGAAGCCAGATTCCAGCTGGACATCAGGAAAAACATCCTGACTGTTAGAGCAGTACGACAATGGAATCAGTTGCCTGGTGAGGTGGTGGGCTCTCCCACACTAGAGGCCTTCAAGAGGCAGCTGGACAACCATCTGTCAGGGATGCTTTAGGGTGGATTCCTGCATTGAGCAGGGGGTTGGACTCGATGGCCTTGTAGGCCCCTCCTACTCTGCTATTCTATGATTCTATGATCAGGAAAAACTTCCTGTTAGAGCAGTACGACAATGGAACCAGTTACCTAGGGAGGTTGTGGGCTCTCCCACCCTAGAGGCCTTCAAGAGGCAGCTGGATAACCATCTGTCAGGGATGCTTTAGGGTGGATTCCTGCATTGAGCAGGGGGTTGGACTCGATGGCCTTGTAGGCCCCTCCTACTCTGCTATTCTATGATTCTATGATTCTAATTTAACCCTTTTGAGTCTAGGTTTTCAAGAAACGACAGAAGTCTGGATGTAAAGACCAAATGACTTTATTACATTTAAACACACTCTTCTTAAGGGTCCACACACAAGGATAGACAATTAGGAGGTTTGGGGAAAAAACACAGACGAATAAAACACACACAGGATAGCAGGGACTAATACCTCCCTCTCCCCCCCCCCCCCGTTCTCAATCAGACTAATTGAATACACACGCACTCCCCGCCTCAAAACACTCTTCAGCCGTAACTCGGCAAAGGTCCCTTGCCCCAGTACCCAAACCTAAACTACAACGAAACAACATGTAACGCTCTGACTCGACCTATTGTCGCTCACCTTGACTCGGCTCAATGGCCACTCGAGCTAAACTCTTTTCCTCGGTGCTACGCGGAGCTCCGCCATCCATCCGGCCCGGCCTGGATGCTCCTTGCTCACACGCGCACGCACCGGACTCCAACACCCACGGGAAAGAGGGCAAGCCCTTGGGTGCCCAAGCTTTTATCTCTTTGGGGGCACCTAAGTCTCCCAATCCATCCCAACCAATCAGAAGTCCTCAGAAGCCCCCAGCCTCACCCAAAGGGAGAGGGGACACTCCTGGAGCCTGGCCAGCTGCAGCTGGATACTTTTTCAGACACAGAATGTACTCCCACCAGTTCCAGCCCGGTTAGCTGTTATCAGGTGCTAGGCGCCATGGGAAGGCGCGTCCTTGGCCTCTGCAGCTCTTCTACTCCCTTTCGGACACAAAGAAACCCATCTCCTTCCACCCAGGATGAAAAGTTAAGATGTTCCTTAAAGGGCCCATGGGCCAAACCCATGATCCACCAGTTGCTGGGGAACATGGGTGGGAGGGTGCTGTTGCACCCTCTTAAATTGGGGGTTCTAGCCATGATGAGCTAGAAGTGTGCTGTTGTACTCATGTCCTGCTTTGGTGGTCCCTGGTCGACAGCTGGTTGGTGACTGTGTGAACAGAGTGCTGGACTACCGTATTTCTTCGATTCTAAGACGCCATCGATTCTAAGGCGCACCCCATTTTTAGAGCTGCTTATTTAGGGAAAAAAGTGCGTCTTAGAATCGAAGAAATACGGTAGATGGACCCTTGGTCTGATCCAGCAGGGCACTTTTTACATTCTTATGAAGGAGAGCATTTGGATCAATTACAGGAACTTTTCATTCCTCTTAAGCATTCGCAGAACGCCCTGACAAAGCTAATATGGCTGCCATGGCCCAGGACTGTTCTTAACCGCCTATGCATGCATTTCTACATGCCCAAGAAGGGCTCGATCATGCCCGCCGTTCGCCTATCACTTCATTTTGTCTCTTTTGTTTTAAAAGTGTGTCTTCTAGCAAATAGTTAGTTTCATCCGAGGCAAAGACCAGTTTCTCCTCCCCCTCTCTGAGATAAGTTGTAGTTGAATCCGGGCGAGGGAATGATAGAAGGAATGGGTATAATTTACGAGGAGAGATGATAGGACAGGATGCAAGTGTAGCCTCAAGGACATTTCTTCACAATCAGTTTGGGGGAGCACAATATCTGTGCCTCTGTGCTTCAACCTAATCACATTCTGAGGGGGAGGAATTATTTAAGACAGCTGAAAATGGAGTATAGAGGGGCATATCAGATTCAGAATAGAGAAGCAAATATGCAAATGTGGATGGGAGAGGTACGATAACTCTCTGAAGTTAATTATTTGGGAGATAACAGGATAATTTCCAAGGGCAGCTGTTGAGTCGCTGCTATCGGGAAGCGTTCAGGTATAGGGCTGATAAAAGTATGATGGGTTCCCAGTGGTTGCCCTACCTCCGGCATCACTTTCAAAGCCTCATCTTCTTACAGGCATCCTTCTTCGGCACATACACACACACACACACACACACACACACACACGGATCATATGTATGCTTTAATTAGCATATATTGTTCCATGCAACAGCTGCATAGAGCAAGCAGTGAGGATAAACTGACTCTGACTCCCCCACTCACCTGCTTGCTCGCCCGTCCCCTCACCCCCCACTCGCCTGCTTGCTCGCCTGTCCGCTCACCCCCCATTCGCCTGCTTGCTCGCCCATCCGCTCACCCCCCCACTCACCTGCTTGCTCGCCCATCCCCTCACCCCCACTCGCCTGCTTGCTCGCCTGTCCGCTTGCCCCACACTCGCCTGCTTGCTCACCTGTCCGCTTGCCCCCACACTCACCTGCTTGCTCGCCCCTCCATTCGTCCCCCCTGGCCCCCATCTCTCCCCCCCCCCACGATTCCCTCGCCCCCGGCCTGATGGGTACAGCGCTCCATCTCTGACAGATGGTTGTCCAGCTGCCTCTTGAAGGCCTCTAGTGTGGGAGAGCCAAGACAAAGATGGTGTCCAGGAGGATGTATACTAATATGATCATTCAAGAAAACCATCTGACAGAACTATTTTATATATATATATATATATATATATATATATATATATATATATATTCTACATGTGACCGCTGATCAAATCCCATCTCTCTCTCTCTCTCTCTTTCTCTCTCTGGTGGTTGGCAACACATTTTAGGTGAAATAATCATTGAATGTCAATTACTTATTCATGACAGTTTAAGATAGCAATAATTACCCTGGTTTCCCAGAACTCTCTTAAAATGAAAATGGTTTTTCCCCTTGAAATATTTTCCCCTCTGCAGTGAAATTACCCAGGTGGAGGTAGGTTGTAGTGGTGGGAAAACCTCCACAGAGCTAATCCAAAATTACTGAAATTGTGAAAGGGCTCAGGTGTGAAGCTCTGTGCTGGAGGAGAGGCACCATTCTTTAAACTTCTCTCAAGGTACCCATCTTCCATATGGGCCTTCATACAACAGGTATAATATATGTCCCATTTGGTTTATAGACTGGGCTAGGAGATGTATGCAGGGTGTGGCGAATTTGGATAAGGAGACGTTTTTCTCCTTCTCCGATAATACTAGAACCCAATGGGGTCATCCCATGAATCTGATTGGTGGGTGGTTCAGGACAAATAAAAGGAAGGACTTCTTCACACAGCACGTACTTGAACTATGGAATTCACTATCACAAGATGTAGCGATGGCCACCAATTTTGATGGCTTTAAACGGGGGTTGGGTCAATTCCTGGGGGAGAAGGCTATCCATGGCTACTAGCCCTGATGGCTATGTGCTACTTCCAGAATCTGAGGCAGTGAGCCTATATACACTAGTTGCTGCAGAACATGGGTGGGAGGGTGCTATTGCAACATGTCCTGCTTGTCCATCCCTGGGCAATGGCTGGTTGGCCACTGTGTGAACAGAGTGCTGGACTAGATGGACCTTTGGTCTGATCCATCATGGCACTTTTTATGTTCTTATGAAGGAAAGCATTTGGATCAATTACAGGAACTTTTCATTCCTCTTAAGCAGTCGAGGAATGCCCTGACAAAGCTAATATGGCTGTCATGGCCCAGGACTGGGAGTTCTTGGAGACTGAAACGTTGATCAAAAGTGACTCTGAAGGAGCATCAGAAACAGTTCCTGGTCCTTTTGAAATGGGGTGCAGAATTCCTTTCCCTTAAGGCTTGTCAAAGTTGACCAGGAGGAGCAGTTCAGGGAGCAACAGAATAATGTTAAGCCTTCCTGGCCTCAACCCATGTTTTCCTTCTGGTCTGAGGCTTGACGTGCCATGCAATGAGAAGTGATGCCGCGTAAGAGTCGTTCCACAACATGGCCTCACGGTGATTAGGAAGCACTGAAGTGTGCGGCCAAATTATTTCATATGGGCTTTGGAATGGCTTCACCAACCCACCAAGTCATCACAGCGCTGGAAGCAATTTGACAAAAAGATGCTGTGAACCACGGAAGATACATGTATTCTGGCCCCATGGCTGTACATCTTGATTTGTTAGGGGTGTCAAAACTGGGAGCGGGCAAGTTGGTCATCATCACGGCCCCCTTTGAAAATATGGGAGCTCCAAGCATCCTGCTTCTAAGGAGAGAATTCACGATAACATAGATAAAATAAGTGAGTAACTTCCACTCATTCTCACTGAAGGAGACATCTGGTCAAGCTGGAGCGTGTTCAGAGGAGGGCAACCAGGATGATCAGGGGTCTGGAAACAAAGCCCTATGAAGAGAGACTGAAAGAACTGGGCATGTTTAGCCTGGAGAAGAAAAGATTGAGGGGAGACATGATAGCACTCTTCAAATACTTGAAAGGTTGTCCCACAGAGGAGGGCCAGGATCTCTTCTCGATCCTCCCAGAGTGCAGGACACGGAATAACGGGCTCAAGTTACAGGAAGCCAGATTCCAGATGGACATCAGGAAAAACTTCCTGACTGTTAGAGCAGTGCAACAATGGAACCAGTGACCTGAGGAGGTTGTGGGCTCTCCCACACTAGAGGCCTTCAAGAGGCGGCTGGACGATCATCTATCAGGGATGCTTTAGGGTTGATTCCTGCATTGAGCAGGGGGTTGGACTTGATGGCCTTGTAGGCCCCTTCCAACTCTGCTATTCTATGATTCTATGATATATCTCTGCACCTCTTGACTGATTCCATGCCTGCCTACTGTCTCCACTTCTCCAACTTCTAGTTATATCTCAAGCCAGCATTGGTATCTGTCAATACTTACACCAGGGTAGGGATGTGCTATCACTCTCCTACTTTACCTCCAAACACTTGGGGGTTCTTTGAGTATGTGATAGCAAGGCTGGAAAAGCCCGATAGAGTGCTATGCTCCACTTTCTCCTATCCCGAGGCAACCCCCACTTATTGTATGGAAGGCAGAGGTGGCGACAGTGAAACTCCCATTGATAACACTTCACAGGCTGGCTACATTCAAGGAGACACCCATGTCTCACTATCAACTCACCCAGTAAAGGCATGAGTCAACTCACAGAATAAAGGCGTGAGACACCTCACAGAGGATTACTCTAGCAATACAGTAAGACTCAGATGCTCCATAAGGCAAGACAGGACCGGGACATTGTGGACCATCTTTGCTGGTCTCAGTCACTCCGTCCTCCCCATCTGGATTTGGGACTGAAAGACCCAGGAAAGGTGTGGGTGCATGGAGGGTAAAGTTGTTAGGAAAGGAAAGGAACCTCTTGTGCAAGCACTGAGTCATTACTGACTCTTGGAGGGACGCCAGCTTTCGCTGATGTTTTCTTGGCAGGCCTTATAGCAGGGTGGTTTGCTGTTGCCTTCCCCGGCCATTATTCCCTTTCCCCCAGCTAACTGGGTACTCATTTTACCGACCTCAGGAGGATGGAAGGCTGAGTCGACCCGAGCCGGCTGCCTGAAACCAGCCTCCGCTGGGATCGAACTCAGGCCGTGGGGAGAGTTTCAGCTGCAGAAACTGCTGCTTTACCGCTCTGCGCCACACGAGGCTTTCCTCGTAAGCACAATTTGTGGCATTGCACAACATCAATGACTTAGTTTCTTGGCTTTGTTGAGTTTGGACCAAACTGGCATATTTTTTGATGATTGATGCAATAATACGGACTGTGAGTGGAAGGTGAAAGAGGCAAAATAGTGTGCTCCTACTCCGTTTTGCCCTTCGGTTCCTGTGGCCTTTCCTGCTGCCACCTAGTGGCGATCTACATTTCTCTGGTTGCCTCCAACAAACCAGACTCAAAACTCTCTAGGTCTCAGTTAGCCGCCTTAGGTGGTGCGGATTAGCTATTAGATGCGGATGGATAACTGATAAAAGGAGGCCTCGTATTTTCAAATAACGAAGTTTAAGTATTACTGCAAGAAAATGTTCTGAAATCCAAATGGTTTGGATCCAAACTAGGGATGGACAAACAAGTGATGTCTATGATTGCCCAAATTCGCCAAACACGATGCTGAAGTTAGTGTCAGCTCATGTGTTTGTGCTCTCTTTGTTTATTTGTTTGTCTTGCTTGTATAGGAAAGGTGTGAAAATGTGCAATGTCAGACATGATCACAAACCAGGGATAAACACATCCAGATGGACTAAGGCCACAGCTAGACCTAAAGTTTATCCTGGGATCATCCAGGATTCGCCCCTGCCTGAGCACTGGATCCCCTGTGTGTCAACTAGATGAACAGGTTTGACCCCTGGACAATCCAGGGATAAATCTTAGGCTAGCTATGGCCTAACTAGACTAATGTTCCTATTTTATGCAGGTCCGTATCGAAGCAATATATTACTACTATTGGTCCAGTTCTCTCCATCTGTTGTCCAGTTCTACCACCTATGACTCTTTCTTTCCTCTAGGGCTGTTTACCTTTATTATTTTTAATTAGTTTCTCCCTCTCTCTCTCTCTCCTCAGATCCAATCAATCAAGAGAGTGGTTTCTTGTTCATTAAGTTTCTATTTCCTCAGTTAAAACTTCCCTTTCTTTCTGTGACGTTCTGTTGAAGTTTATAATCTCCTGCTGCCTCAACAAAAAATCCTGGCCTCTATGTTACAACTAAACATTTAGACTATCAACTTTTTGCCTTAAACTGATTAGCATACACACATGCCACCAAACTAAAAGCCAAAAATGAAGGACAGGTGTGTTCCTTCACACAGGCATAATAAAACTGCTTGAAAGCACTGGGTTCAATTCTAAAGCTCAGCATGCAGGGATGATTTCATACCTATTAAAAAATTAAACAAACTTCGAATCATAGAATAATAGAATAGTAGAGTTGGAAGGGGGCTATAAGGCCATTGAGTCCAACCCCGTGCTCAATGCAGGAGTCCACCCTAAAGCATCCCTGACAGATGGTTGTCCAGCTGCCTCTTGAAGGCCTCTAGTATGGGAGAGCCCACAACCTCCCTAGGTAACTGGTTCCATTGCCGTACTGCTCTAACAGTTTTCCCTGATGTCCAGCCGGAATCTGGCTTCCTGTCACTTGAGCCCGTTATTCCGTGTCCTGCACTCTGGGAGGACCGAGAAGAGATCCTGGCCCTCCTCTGTGTGATAACCTTTTAAGTATTTGAAGAGTGCTACCATGTCTCCCCTCAATCTTCTCTTCTCCAGGCTAAACATGCCCAGTTCTTTCAGTCTCTCTTCATAGGGCTTTGTTTCCAGACCCCTGATCATCCTGGTTGCCCTCCTCTGAACATGCTCCAGCTTGTCCAGATGTCTCCTTCAGTGAGAATGAGTGGAAGTTGCTCACTTATTTTATCTATGTTATCGTGAATTCTCTCCTTAGAAGCAGGATGCTTGGAGCTCCCATATTTTCAAAGGGGGCCGTGATGATGACCAACTTGCCCGCTCCCAGTTTTGACACCCCTAACAAATCAAGATGTACAGCCATGGGGCCAGAATACATGTATCTTCTGTGGTTCACAGCATCTTTTTGTCAAATTGCTTCCAGCGCTGTGATGACTTTGTGGGTTGGTGAAGCCATTCCAAAGCCCATATGAAATAATTTGACCACACACTTCAGTGCTTCCTAATCAACATGAGGCCATGTTGTGGAACGACTCTTAAGCGGCATCACTTCTCATTGCATTGCACGTCAAGCCTCAGACCAGAAGGAAAACAATTCCGTGTCCTGCACTCTGGGAGGATCGAGAAGAGATCCTGGCCCTCCTCTGGGTGACAACCTTTCAAGTATTTGAAGAGTGCTTCATCCCTCCATGCTCTGTCCTTGGCTTTTGCAGGACCCTGGGACCATCCCTAAACTATTAGGTTCTACACCCTCAATCTCAGTATCTGAAGCTTGGAACACATGGTGACACTAATTCTCTAGGTGAAAGGTAATGAACTGGGACCATAACAATTTGCTATTTTGACACCCCTTCTGAAATTCTGAATATTCATGGTGTGAAAAGCATCCTTTGTTTTTCAAAAAATAACCCAAACCCAAGGGGATTCTCTCTTCCGAAGAATGTGAGATTATCTGGCATATTCCCACCCACCACAAACATTAAATTCCACACATCCCTCTTTGAGATTTCTTCTTTTTTGTAAGGAAAACACACTCCTCTGTTTAGCTGTAATGAGCGGGTGCCCCTGAAATCGCTGCCTGTCTACACTGTGCCATTTTTACCGTCATGCCAACCAGTTAAAGGGGGTCTGATGAGATTTGAATCTTTGTGATCTTCAGGGTTCAATGAGTCGCTTTCAGGCTAGTATGCTGATAGCGAAACGTGAGGATGGCACTTCTTTGCGATTAATTAACCTCCAAGGATGGGGTGGAAGAAACAGTGATCTTAAAAGGGCTTCTTCTCTTGCGGATAGCATCATTTATTTCGTCTTCTTCTTTTGCTCCCTGCTTTCGTATATGAATTGTGACGTCCCGGAGGCTTCAGCCATCTGGACTAATGAAGTGGGACACCTCCGATGCTCAGCAACAGGGAAGAAGGAAAGTGGTACAATTGCTCTTCGAGAGCCAAGCTGACATTATTGCCTGTTCTCAGGAGAAACACCTTCCCGTGCTGTTTGCTTTATGGGCAGATCATTTCCCACTCTTGGAGTTTATCCGTTCTGCCAGCGTCTCCCTTTCCTGAAGAGAGAATGTGTGCCACGGATCTGACCAGCCGCCCCGCTCCATGAATTCGGAACATGCCCGGAGGGAGTGTACATGCATAGAACTCCTCCATGTGGAGAGAGACCCTGGGACCATTTACCCCCACCCCATCCCATTATCTGGAGGAGCATCACGTGCATCCATCAGATGCACAAAGCTCTTTCTAATTCTAGCCATATATGTGCAGAGGCCAGGAGCATGGTAACAGTCATATTTTTGGTGAGGAGCAGGGCTCTGAGTTCTGCACAGGGCTAGACCAAATGCAACCCTACAATCCCCCCTTGCATTTTTTTAATGCATAGCAGGGACATCTTAGCCCACCCCATGTGTATATGTGGTTCAAGTATATCATAGAAACATAGAATGGTAGAGCTGGAAGGGGCCTCTAAGGCCATCGAGTCCAACCCCCTGCTCAAGGCAGGAATCCACCTTCAAGCATCCCTGACAGATGGTTGTCCAGCTGCCTCTTGAAGGCCTCTAATGTGAGAGAGCCCACAACCTCCCTAGCTCCTTGTTTCCATTGCCATACCGCTCTAACAGTTAGGAAGTTTTTCCTGATGTCTAGCCGAAATCTGGCTTCCTGTAACTTAAGTGTGTTAGTCAGTGTCCTGCACTGTGGGATGATTTAGAAGAGATGGTTCCCTTATTTCTGTTTTGTGTAATCCCTTCCGCCTTCATGTGTTTTAATGTGATTTTAGACTGTAAGCCTCTAGGCAGGGTATTGCTGTTTTATTTGTATATTCTGTACAGCACCAAGTACATTGTGGGTGCTATATTATTATTATTATTATTATTATTATTATTATTATTATTATTAATCCTGGCCCTCCTCTTTGTGATGACCTTTCAAGTATATGCACATTTAAAAAATGGTTTTCATTCTTGCTCCCTCTGCACTGAGGTCACCCATAGATTTATAGGAACGTTTTTGAGCCATTCTACGCAATGTGGTAGTGAAAGACTGGACTGTACCACTTTTCAGCCTGCAGGTGGTCATGTGTGTGTGTAGATCATATTTCTTCATGCGCCTCCTTTTAATAAGCTCTCAGCATGTAGCAAACTGACACAAGAGAGTTTTTGCTAAACTTTTCTTCCCACTGTGTACGTTTTTGTGTTGCTAAACACTGAAAATGGTGGGTGGGTGTCGATAGCAATTTGTGGACATTGCAGCCACAATTTGCATCCTTTGTGTGAATATTTTTAGAATGTCAGCCTGAGGGCAGGGGTTGTCATCTTTACTGATTTATTGTAAGCCGCTCTGGGAGCCTTTTAGGCTGAGGTGCAGGATAAAAATACTCTAAATAAATCATAATCTCTGCCGCCTTTGCATAATTTCTGCATTTTTCATTGCAATTTGCATAACCTGTGAAAATTTATTTATTTATTTATTTATTTATTACATTTATATACCGCCCCCATCGCTAGAGCTCTCTGGGCGGTTTACAGAAATTCTAAAATGAGATAAAAACAAGTAAACAAAATTTAAAATTCTAAAACAAAGAACATACATACATGAAGCATTAAAAACTGTTAAAATAGAAGTGTGGGTGATTAAGATGTGCCGCCATATGCCTGGGCAAAGAGGAAAGTCTTAACCTGGCGCCGGAAAGATAGCAGCGTTGGCACTAGGCAAGCCTCATCAGGGAAATAATTCCATAGTCTGAGGGCCACCACCGAAAAGGCCCTGTCCCTCATTGCCACACTCCAAGCCTCTCTCGGAGTAGGCACCTGGAGGAGGACCTTAGATGTTGAACGTAGTGACTGGGTATATTCACGTCGGGAGAGGCGTTCCGTCAGGTATTGTGGTCCCAAGCCGTGTAAGGCTTTATCGGTCAAAACCAGCACCTTGAATTGGGCTCGGAAACATACAGGCAGCCAGTGCAAGCGGACCAGAACAGGTGTTATATGGTCGAACCTTCTGGTTCCCGAAATCAATCTGGCTGCTGCATTTTGCACGAGCTGCAGCTTCCGAACCATCTTCAAAGGCAGCCCTACGTAGAGTGCATTGCAGTAATCTAACTTGGAGGTTACCAGAGCATGGACAACTGAAGCCAGGTTATCCCTGTCCAAATTGCAGCCATAATTTGTGCAAATTGCTATTCATGCAAATACCCCCCCCCCCCAATAAACATCCGCTAACTGGCCCGACTTGATGCAGATTCCTCAGACCAGCTTGCGGGAAAGTCCATGAGATGCCAGGTTCCAGACGGATTCCTTGGATATCCCTAGTTAATCGTAACCAACAGTCTTACTCAGAATAAAACAGTTTCATCTGTGTCATGAATGGGATTTCAAAGTGTTTAACTTGAGCTGGATCAACTCCTCCACTTTGCCACCCCTTTATCGACTCATCTTCTTGCATTATTAAAATGTCTCTCTTTTCTCTCCCCCCTAATGTTCTGTATCTAATGTCCACAATGAATATTAGCAGAGATAAGTCAAGGTAGATTCTCTTTGAAAGTAAAGAGAGCTGAGAATATTTGTATTGCATTAGACGCAGCCCTTGTTCGGTTTTCTTTCCCGGCTCCTTTCTTCGCGTTTCGGTTCTTCAATTTGTTCATGGGCTCACTCTTTTCTTGGGGCATTCAGTAATTCACAATGGCTCTCTCCGGCTTTATTACAAATTAATGAGATTCTCACTGCATTACATAATTAAGTACAGTGGTCGTCGCCATCGCATAATGAACTCTCCCTCAAAAGCACATAGATCCACTTGGCACCTTTTCTGAATTCACCACAGGAGACGGCTTAGCTGTCCGCAAAAGTAGGTTGAGGATGCTCACATCCTACAGGTTCTAATCCCTGAAGGCCCAAAGTAACAAACGAATTGGGCACCACGCAGTTTAATATGCAAGGGAAGAGTTCTCAAGGGCGCTTTTTCATAACTGAGGTGGGAAAGGAGCCTCTTTGAGGGGGAAGCGACGACACGGAAAGCATGTTTGGGAATATGAAAAATGAGTTTGTCTGTATGGCCTCATGTGGCGCAGAGCAGTAAAGCAGCAGTTTCTGCAGCTGAAACTCTCCCCACGGCCTGAGTTTGATCCCGGCGGAAGCTGGTTTCAGGCAGCCAGCTTGGGTCGACTCAGCCTTCCATCCTCCCGAGGTCGGTAAAATGAGTACCCAGTTAGCTGGGGGAAAGGTAATAATGGCCAGGGAAGGCAACGGCAAACCACCCCGCCAGAAGGCCTGCCAAGAAAATGTCAGCGAAAAGCTGGCATCTCTCCAAGAGTCATTAATGACTCAGTCCTTGCACATTCATTTCCTTTCCTTCCTGTACAGCCAATTCGCCAGGATTCAGTGTGGTCCAGTGAATCCCACCCTGAATCCTGATCTGAGATCTGCTGGGATGTTATTTTGCAAGCATAAAGGGGAGGAAACAGGCTTGCAACGTTTCCACTCCATGGCCCCTAGACCACATGTAGGTGGCCTGCAAGCCGCAGGTGACCTTCACTCAGTCTTCTCTGTGACCTGCAGTGCTGGTGTGGTATCCTATCCACTGTTCCCTGCCACCCAGGTGATCAGTCATGAGTTGGGTGGTGGGAACAGATCCTGAAAGAGAAGAGGGAAGAGTGTTTAACTTATCCAGGCAGAACCTCTCAAAAATTGTAGGGTGGGAAGTGTTTCTTTTTTTTGTGGGGACGGTGGAGTGTAAGTTCTTGGCCTCCTTCAAATGTGAAGGTCTTCAGAGTTTAAAGAAGGCCATCAAATGTTGTCATGAAGTCCCTGCACATTTTTAGGCTGCTGGCAGATTCTGCCTCAAATGGTGTTTCAGGTCAGTTTGGTGGCTCCTAATCAAGCAGGGGGAAAACCAAGACCAAAATTACGCAGGAGGTTGCATGCACCTCACTTTAAAATATTTGTTCCGCTTTCACTATCTTGGTGCTCTTCACTTGTGCTACACTACAACTCCCATCACTGCTAGTCCTGCTGGTGGGGGATAATGGGAGTTGTAGTCCTACCTTGTGTGGAAGGCGTCATGTCGAGGAAGGCTGAGCTAGTTGATGGGTCTTCTGCAGGTTGAGTTTCCAGCAAATCCTCACGCTCTCTTCCCTTCCCTTTTTCAGAGTGATATGTTGGACGTTAACCAGATCATTAAGGACTTGGCCTCCATGGTATACGAGCAGGGTGACACGATAGGTAGGTATCATCATTACCGGTTCTCTTATGATGTTCTTTAAATCTGGGATTTGTGATACGACGGCAGCTTCATTCTCAGAAAAAGATAAGGTGATCTATTGCTGAACGACTTAAGACAAGCTGGAGCATGTTCAGAGGAGGGCAACCAGGATGATCAGGGGTCTGGAAACAAAGCCCTTTGAGGAGAGACTGAAAGAACTGGGCATGTTTAGCCTGGAGAAGAGAAGATGGAGGGGAGACATGATAGCACTCTTCAAATACTTGAAAGGTTGTCACACAGAGGAGGGCCAGGATCTCTTCTCGATCCTCCCAGAGTGCAGGACACGGAATAACGGGCTCAAGTTAAAGGAAGCCAGATTCCGGCTGGACATCAGGAAAAACTTCCTGACTGTTAGAGCAGTACGACAATGGAACCAATTGCCTAGGGAAGTTGTGGGCTCTCCCACACTAGAGGCCTTCAAGAGGCAGCTGAACAACCATCTGTCAAGTATGCTTTAGGGTGGATTCCTGCACTGAGCGGGGGGTTGGACTTGATGGCCTTGTAGGCCCCTTCCAACTCTACTATTCTATGATTCTAAGGGGTCTGGCCTAGCCTTCCCCCTCACAGTCTTGATTTTTATGTGCAGAGTTGACCAAGCAGCTTATAGTGTACGCCTGCACAACCTTTGAGCAATTAAGCCAACTGCAGATGGAGGCTAGCCAGAGGCTGATAAACTGTTGGTTTTTTTTAATTATTATTTTGTTTCCTTCCAGCCTGCCTGGCCCTGCAAGAAAAGGAGAGTTGTCACTCAGCTGGCAAGCTAGAATGCATGTGTTTGGCTAGGCAGGTTCCCAGCAGTACATTTATTTATTTTTATTTATTTATTACACTTATATACCGCCCCCATAGCCAGAGCTCTCTGGACGGTTTACAGAAATTCTAAAATTGAGATGAAAACAAGTATACAAAATTTTAAATTTTGTATACATACATAAAGCATTAAAAACCATTAAAAAAATAAACATGTGGGTGATTACGATGTGCCGCCATATGCCTGGGCAAAGAGGAAAGTCTTAATCTGGTGCCGGAAAGATAGCAGCGTTGGCACTAGGCAAGCCTCGTCAGGGAGATCATTCTATAAGTCTGGGGACCACCGCCGAAAAGGCCCTGTCCCTCGTTGCCACACTCCGAGCCTCTCTTGGAGTAGGCACCCGGAGGAGGACCTTAGTTGTTGAACGTAGTGACCGGGTATATTCACGTCGGGAGAGGCGTTCCGTCAGGTATTGTGGTCCCAAGCCGTGTAAGGCTTTATAGGTCAAAACCAGCACCTTGAATTGGGCTCGGAAACATACAGGCAGCCAGTGCAAGCGGACAGAGCAGGTGTTATATGGTCGAACCTTCTGGTTCCCGAAATCAATCTGGCTGCTGCATTTTGCATGAGCTGCAGCTTCCGAACCGTTTTCAAACACAGCCCTACGTAGAGCGCATTGCAGTTATCTAACCTGGAGGTTACCAGAGCATGGACAACTGAAGCAAGGTTATCCCTGTCCGGATAGGGGCGTAGCTGGGCCACCAACCGGAGTTTGTAGAAGGCACTCTGTGCCACTGAGGTCATCTGAGCCTCAAGTGACAATGATGGATCTAAAAGAACCCCCAAGCTATGAACCTGCTCCTTCAGGGTGAGTGCAATCCCACATGAAGCTATCACACCACAGGGCCCACTGAGAGATCAAGGGGAGACAGCATCAGCAAGCTAACAGCAGAGGGGGTGGGGAATGGGCCACTTCACACAAGAGGCCGACTGCCGTGACCAGGTCTGTCCCCCTTAGGGTGGGGGGGAAGGAGTTTAAGGCTATCAATCGGAATCAGATTCTGAAGCAGAAGAGGCAGCACCAGAAACATTCCAGCCTATATGTGGAGTGGAGGAGGGGATTCTCACAGGCTCGTCACCAGCTGGGGATGACCCTTCGCTGGACCTTATCAGTAAAAGCTTTAACAACTCACAGTCTGGGGGAAATCAGTAATCTTCAGAGGGGGAAGGGACTTCAGAGTGGGCTGATCCTAGAGTCTGCCACAGACTCAAACGGGCGGGGCTAAAAGAAGCGAACGGTGATCGGCTTGGCTAGATTCTCACCAAAGGCTTCTTCAGAACAAGCCTCCTTGAAGTTAAAGGGGGCTTAGGGAAAAGTCTTTCCCTTTTGTTGAATGGACAATTGTCTCACTTAGCACCACACTTCAAGAAGGACGCAGACAAGCTGGAGCGTGTTCAGAGGAGGGCAACCAGGATGATCAGGGGTCTGGAAACAAAGCCCTATGAGGAGAGACTGAAAGAACTGGGCATGTTTAGCCTGGAGAAGAGAAGATTGAGGGGAGACATGATAGCACTCTTCAAATACTGAAAAGGTTGTCACACAGAGGAGGGCCAGGATCTCTTCTTGATCCTCCCAGAGTGCAGGACACGGAATAACGGGCTCAAGTTAAAGGAAGCCAGATCCCAGCTGGACATCAGGAAAAACTTCCTGACTGTTAGAGCAGTACGACAATGGAATCAGTTACCTAGGGAGGTTGTGGGCTCTCCCACACTAGAGGCCTTCAAGAGGCAGCTGGACAACCATCTGTCAGAGATGCTTTAGGGTGGATTCCTGCATTGAGCAGGGGGTTGGACTCGATGGCCTTGTAGGCCCCTTCCAGCTCTGCTATTCTGTGATTCTATGATTCTAGTTTAGTCAAGTCTTAGCCTAGAGGAAAGCTCCTAGAGATTAAACTCTCTTGAGGTGCAAAGAGACGTTTATTTGCTGAATAAAGCTTTGTGGATTACTTGACAGACCTCTTTATTGTCTCACAGTTAGGCAGGAGGGCTTGGAAACACGACACCGACAAAGAGGAATCAATGGCTGCTATAGGCAGCTAGAAGTTTCTGACTGCTCCAGTCTTCCCCAATCTCGTGTCCTCCAGATGCCTTGGACTTCAACTCCCGTTATTCCCAGCCAGCTTGCTAGGAATGATGGAAGTTGCAGTCCAGCACCTCTGGATTTGGGAAACCTGAATTACATCAATTTGACCTATGTAGATAGAAGCATCCAGCTGCCTGTAGCAGCTATTACTTTGGAGACGTGCAACAGTCAGGTGGAGAACCTACCTTCCAACCATTTCTTTGAGCTTCCCATGTACTTGCTCTCTTTCTAATAGCAGAGGAATTCTCCTTACAGCTCTCTAAAGGAAAAAAACCCGAGTCTCAGCACCACGGGCGTGCTTCCAGAAGGATCCCTACGTTGCAGGAGGGCAAGGAAGCAGTGGTGCGGAGACGGGGCTGGAAGAGGACTTTCTGGGTGAATTTAGAACCTGTCAGAACCAATAGCAGCTACAGGCAACCAGAGGCTTCAGACCATGTGGATATTCAGCATATTTGCATCAGCTGAATATGTATGGCCATAGCTAGACCTAATGTTTAACCCAGGATCATCCCAGGTTCATCCCTGCCTGAGCGCTGGATGCCCTGTGTGGCACTTAGATGAACAGGTTTGACCCCAGGACAATCCTGGGATAAACCTTAGGTCTAGCTACGGCCTGTGCTTCCCCACCATGGTATTCCATCTGATAAGGGCCAATAGAATTAAGACTATAAGAAGAGCCCTTCTGGATCAGACCAAGGGTCCATCTAGTCCAGCATTCTTTTCACACAGTGGCCAACCAGCTGTTGACCAGGGACCAACAAAGCAGGACATGGTGCAACAACCTCCTCCCATCCATGTTCCCCAGCAACTGGTGCACACAGGCTTACTGCCTCGAATACTGGAGATAGCACACAACCATCTGGGCTAGTAGCCATGGATAGCCTTTGCCTCCAGGAATTTACCCAACCCCCTTTTAAAGCCATCCAAACTGGTGTCCATCACTACATCTTGTGGTAGTGAATTCCATAATTTAACTGTGCACTGTGTGAAGAAGTCCTTCCTTTTATTTGTCCTGAATCTCCCACCCATCAGCTTCATGGGATCATCCCAGGTTCTAGCACTATGGGAGAGGGAGAAAAATGTCTCCCCTTCCACATTCTCCACACCATGCATAATTTTGTACACCTCTATCATATCTCCTCTTAGCCTCCTTCTTTCTAAGCTGAACAATCTTACCATGCTGTACAATATCATTTTTTTAAGGTGTGGTGACCAGAATTGTACATGGTATTCTAAGTGTGGTCGCACCATAGATTTGTATGAAGGCAGTGAAATACTGGCTGTTTGATTCTGAATTCCTTTTCTTATAATGCCTAACATGGAGTTTGCCTTCTTTACAGCTGCTGCCTTCATTACAGCTGTTAAGGGGATTATAAAGGAATAGGAAATAGAGGAGGAGGAGGAGGAGGAGGAGAAGAAGAAGAAGAGGAGGAGGAGGAGGAGGAGGAGGAGGAGGAGGAGGAGGAGGAGGAGGAGGAGGAGGAGGAGAAAACAGATGTGAAATAAGGCAGGGAGGGTGGCATTATGTGTCAGCTGAAGTTTGTTGGAATTGTCCCATAGACCATGATCTGTTGACCATGATTCACCCCTGTGATTTGTGTTAACTTTAAAATAATGCTAAGTCTGTCTTTCCAACCTCCTGGAACTTGTACAATGAACATCCTCCTTTGCCAGGCACTTTTTTCTTCTTCTTAACATGAGGTGCAGCCTCTGTGAATTTCTCATGCAAATGCAAAGGGAGGTTAATGTAAAATGACAGCTGAGGGAAAGATGTCCCACATCTCCTGCGATCCTTCTCATGTCTCCGTGTGCATGAGAGGAAAACAAACCGATGAATGTCTTCACATCCCCTGAAACAACTTTCTAACCCAACTGAGGCGTTACGACAAATATTTCTCCTCAAATAATGAAAAGGGCTTCAGGAGACAAAAGGAAGCTGAGGGCCCCAGAAGCTCCAAGTACCAAGGAAGTCTTGCAGATGTGAGGACTGGCTAGTAGTACTGGGAGCAGTAGACAGGCAGGAATAAGAACATTAGAAGGAAGAAGACTCTGAGGTGGTGGAGGAGGCATCAACCAGTGGGTCATCATCGGTTATCCCAGGACCCTCAAGGCCAGAAGATGTTGGGATACCAGACTCCGTGGACTCCTGATGTAGTCTCTACCACTTCCACGCTGGGGAAGCCAGCAATTGCAGGAAGAGGCAATGGTCCTCAGAAGTGGTGGGGTTAACAGCAGTCCCAGATCAGCCAGCCTTCAGCAAGCCTTGCAAGACCTCTTCATGATGCTGTGACAACAGCTCTTCTTGTGTGAGTTCCAGTCAGCATAGATCTGTCCAGGATCCTGACAGAGGCACTTTGTAGAAGTCCCTGCCTTGTGCAGACAGCTTCCCCTGTCATTGGTTGGAATTCTGGAGCATTCATGTCTAACCTTCTTAACTGAAGAACCTCAAGAAAGGAACACCCCTATGTGCCCTGAGAGTTATCAGCCCTGAAGGGGGGGGGGGAGACATCCACCCAAGGGACCTGAAGAGGAATGGAAGAGCTAAAGACTACAACCTAGTGGGGTTTGGATCTCTGATTTCCCTAAGGAAAAACACCAGGTGGAGCAATCCCCAAAATTCCAATTGCCTTTCCAGAACTGAGCAACATAGTTCACTCCCTAAGACCCAACTCACAATAATGCTGTGACTCCATGAAGTCAAAGAGAGCAATAGAACTAATTGCAACTTTCTCTGTTTGTCTTTTTTCATGAAAGATATGAAGCAGGGAGGGTTCAATTTGCCCCTACCTGGGTTTACTATTACAGTTAAAGTTATGGAAAGTGAAACAAACAGATTTGTTGATCCTAGTTGCAGACAGGGCTGGGAAGAACCTCCAGGTATTTATCATGTGCATCTTTGAATAGACTGATAATAAGTTAGGCTTGAATAAGGGAGTGCCATCTCCTAGGGTAACCATATGAAAAGGAGGACAGGGCTCCTGTATCTTTAACAGTTGCATAGAAAAGGAAATTTCAGCAGATGTCATTTGTATATATGGAGAACCTGGTGAAATTCCCTCTTCATCACAACCATTAAAGCTGCAGTAGCTGTACTAGAGTGACCAGATTTAAAAGAGGGCAGGGCTCCTGCAGCTTTAACTGTTGTGATGAAGAGGAAATTTCACCAGGTTCTTCATATATACAAATGAGACCTGTTGAAATTTCCTTTTCAATACAACTGTTAAAGATACAGGAGCCCTGTCCTCCTTTCCATATGGTCACCCTACCATCTCCTCTAGGAAATATGAAGGACATTGTTGTCCCAGGTTTTCAGGGCCTAGCTCAGCTATTTCATTATGAAGCATCTACAATTGATTCCCGTATTCAGCCATATTCACGGGGAAACCGTGCTGTATCTGGGGTGGGGTGGGGCGAATGGATGAAAGCTCCACCCCTGATGGATTGCTCTGACATCCCTAAGGGCACCTTGGTGGGCACCAAGAAAGGTGTCTTGGCGTGCCTTGGTGACCACAGACATACCGTTACCTAGCCCTGGGATGTACTGCTTGTTGTGTTGTTGTCAGCCTCTAATAACGAGGAAGACAAACTAAATTCAAGGATTGAGGCTCCAGAAATGCCTTTTCCTCACTGGTCCCTGGCACAGACGCGTCAGGAGATGCTCTGCTCTCATCCGCCATGCCTGCTTGAAGCTGAAGGGCCCGCTCCGTGATGGATGTGGAGAGCGATCAAGATGACATCACGACCAATTTGGCTGTGTTCTTCCTTGGCAGTCCCTTTAGCCTAGAATTAAGCTCCTCAAATTTGCTCTGGCTTCGGAAGGCATATCAGATGCAGAAGCCTCCAGCTGCGTGACAAGATCCATCAGTTACTCCGGTGACCCTTGTCACGGTGTCCCTTCTGGCTAGATTTTTTTTTTTTCTGAGGAGTTACACATGGAGCCCCAATATTGACTTGCCAGAGGAATGAGGAGAAGCTCTACAAAATAGCATTTCCCTGTATTTAAACAAATCATCGTTCATTCCTCCTCCCTGCTTGAAAACACAACACATCTTACTGCTGTCAACGTTTGGTGACAAGCTTCCTTTGAGCAAGACCCTCTTTGATCCAAATAAGTCATTGAAGCAAGTGAAGTTATCTCTTTGGTGGATGTCTGAAAGGACCAGACGTCGCCTCGTCGGGTGCTTCAGCTGCAAACGAGCGGTAGAGAAAAAGGGCAGGAAACGGAGCAAAACCCCTGTTAGACAATGAGCGTTGTACAAGTTCGGTTGAAAGTTTTTTTTGAACATTTTTAAATTTTTATATTTCGGATTTAAAAAAGAAAAGAAATTTCTTTTCATAGAATCATAGAATCATAGAAAAGCAGAGTTGGAAGGGGCCTACAAGGCCATCGAGTCCAACCCCCTGCTCAATGCACGAATCCACCCTAAAGCATCCCTGACAGATGGTTGTCCAGCTGCCTCTTGAAGGACTCTAGGGTGGGAGAGCCCACAACCTCCCTAGGTAACTGATTCCATTGTCGTACTGCTCTAACAGTCAGGAAGTTTTTCCTGATGTCCAGCTGGAATCTGGCTTCCTTTAACTTGAGCCCGTTATTCCGTGTCCTGCACTCTGGGAGGATCGAGAAGAGATCCTGGCCCTCCTCTGTGTGACCACCTTTTAAGTATTTGAAGAGTGCTATCATGTCTCCCCTCAATCTTCTCTTCTCCAGGCTAAACATGCCCAGTTCTTTCAGTCTCTCTTCATAGGGCTTTGTTTCCAGACCCCTGATCATCCTGGTTGCCCTCCTCTGGACACGCTCCAGCTTGTCTGCGTCCTTCTTGAATTGTGGAGCCCAGAACTGGACGCAATACTCTAGATGAGGCCTAACCAGGGCCGAATAGAGAGGAACCAGTACCTCATGTGATTTGGAAGCTATACTTCTATTAATGCAGGACAAAATAGCATTTGCCTTTCTTGCAGCCATATCGCACTGTTGGCTCATATTCAGCTTGCAACATCAGCTTGACATTTCTTAGCACCAGAGCTAGGAGCCTCTTTTTCTTATAGCCTTTATGTGGTGTTTTTCCCCCTCTTTTTCCTCAACAGACAGTTCTTGAGCCTTCAAGAGCAGTCAGGTGTGGGTACACCCTGACCTCTGCCCTTTGCAGAGTTAAGACCCCACAAATTCATAGCCAGAAGAATGTCACAGCAGAACAACCACCATGTCTGTGGCCGTTGCTAGACGAGGCGTTAGCGCGGTGTGAGGCCCGGTCTCCCTCCTGTGCATCCAGATGACGCACAGGGGATTCCAGGGTCAGGCCGAGCTAAAGCCTCCCTTAACCCGGCATAAGCGGATTCGCTTATTTTCCGCAGCCCCGGCCTCGCGAGTAGCTGGGAGAAGCCACGGACTGGGCACAGCATTCCATAGGAGTGCTGTGCCCATTGGGCCGGGGGGGGGAATCACGGGGGGAGGGAGATGGGGGCCAGGGGAAAGACCGTCCCGGCAGGAGAGGGGGGGAGGAATGGGCACAGCAATGGCGGATGGGGGGCAGGGGAAGAAGAACGGGCATGGGCATTGGGGACGGGGGGGGGCAGGGGGAGAAGAGTGGGCATGGGCACAGCCATGGTGGATGGGGGTGGGGAAAGAAGAACGGGCATGGGGGGCAGGGCATGGCGGACAGGGGGAGGATGGGCGAGTGAGTGGGCAGGGGGGCATCACACATCGTGGGGGGGAAATCAGGGGGAGCGGGGAACCCTTTATTTTTTTAAAAAAGCACTTACCTTTCCGGCGGTTCGCTCCTGCACACATGGCCCTTTAAGGGGGGAAAAAGCGGAGCACGCGATGGGGCTTTCCCTTGCCCCATCGCGTGTTGACGTGTGGAAAAGGGGAAACTCCCAGCCAGATTATCCGGTAGGTCTAGCAAGGCCCTGTATCCAGCTGTTCTAACTACCAAAGGTCTAATAAATTGAAATATAATATATATATTTCTTCTTTTTTTAAATGTACATTTCCCACCCCCACCCCCCATAGACGAAAGCTTGAAAACGTGGGGTTTGAGGATTTTGCGCAAATGCGCATTTTTGGAATGTAATAATTACTGTAATATTAATATTAATGTAATATTAATGTAATATTAATGTAATATTAATGTAATAATGTAATCATTATTAATGTAATAATTAATAATATTAATGTAATATTAATGTAATAGTACACTTTCTTTCCTATAATGTTGCTCCTTTTCATTGCCTTCTTGCAGTTTGCTTTCATAACTGCTTGTTGGTCCTGTGTTTTGTAAGCCACTTTGGGTATGTACGGATTAAATTAAATTTCATTGCAGGATTTGCTCCTCACTCCGCACCGTGTAATTACCTTCTATTGTCTTAATTTACAGATAGCATCGAAGCCAACATTGAGACCGCCTCTTCTAATGTAGAGTCTGCCAATGAGCAATTGGCAAAGGCCAGTCAACACCAAGTAAGTTGATCTTTTAATGAAAAGAAAAGAATCTGGCATAGACTGCTCAAATAAACATGCAATTTAAAATAACTTGGACAATTGGTACCCGGTGTAGTACCAGTAATTGTTTTGAAATATTTGGAAGTGTCTTAAAGAGTATTCCTAAAATCAGAGCTTAACCTCCTTTATTTCCCCATGATTTAAATGACTTCAGGGTTGGCAGCTTGCGTTGAAGTCATCATTTTGAGATCTGCATATTAAACAGCCATTTCCCACTAGAAAACGAAGCAATTAGCCACTGTTGTTCTTTGAAAGATGGCATTAAAAGCAGAGCCTTTGCTCCTGCATGTCCTTTCTTCTCGGCACATCCTAACTGGGCAACTCATTGAAAAGATCATGGTGCCGGCAGATGTGAGACCATTGGGAAATAGGATTTCAGCAGCAATCTTTTAAAGCTGCGATCAGAGATCCGTTTGCATTGAAGCAAGTACAAAGCAGGGCCATGCAAGCCACTAGACTTATTTGAACATAACTGGGACACAGAATCCGCATTGTTAGCAGAAATACATGGTGAAATATCTGTATAATAAAATGAGGCTGAAAACATCTGAAAAGTCCCAGGGTTTTGTTTTTTCCCCCCTCTGGGACTGCTAGATCTTAAATGCACCATATTACAGGAGCTCCAATACAAGCATTCTACTCATGTTAGGAGTTATCTGGATCAAAACCATTGATACTAGATTGACTGGCATTAAGAGATCAGTTTCACTGGGCGCCTGTCAAGGCTCAGACCACAGCAGAGGGCCTGAATTTACTCTAGTCAGCCAAAACTAGGCTGACAACTATTACCCAGAGGACCTTCTCTTCTGCAGCTCCCAGACTGTGGAATGGCCTGCCGGAGGACATCCATCAACTAAACAGTCTTTCTGAATTTAAAGAAGCTATAAAGACTGAGCTCTTCTGGCAAGCCTACCCAGTCGAATTTTAAGATGTCTGACTGTTATTTTTAATAATGTATTAGTTTTATACGTTTTTAATCAATTTTATGTATTTTATAGTATTTTTGTATTCAATGTTGTACCCCGCCTCGATCCCGAGGGAGAGGTGGGTAAGAAATAAATATATTATTATTATTGTCAGGCCTGGGCTGTGGGTATTTATTTATTTATTTATTACATTTCTATACCACCCAATAGCTGGAGCTCTCTGGGCGGTTCACAAAAATTAAAACCATTCAAAGTATAAAACAACAGTATCAAATCATAATATAAAATACAATATAAAAGCTCAACCAGATCAAAACAGCAGCAATGCAAAATTACAAATTTAAAACACCAAGTGAAAATTTATTTATACTGTTAAAATGCTGGGGGAATAAAAAGGTCTCCACCTGGCGTCTAAAAGCATATCATGTAGGTGCCAAGTGAACCTCCTTAGGGAGCTCATTCCATCGCCGGGGTGCCACAGCAGAGAAGGCCCTCCTCCTGGTAGCCACTTCCGGGTAGTAGTTAGGGTGACCATATGGAAAGGAGGACAGGGCTCCTGTGTCTTTAACAGTTGTGTAGAAAAGGGAATTTCAGCAGGTGTTATTTTTATGCATGCAGCACCTGGTGAAATTCCCTCTTCATCACAATAGTTAAAGCTGCAGGAGCCTCACTGTGTTTTGTATCTGGTCATGCTAGCCAGGGCTCATGCAGCTTTAACCGTTATGAAGAAGAAGGAATTTCACCAGGTGCTTCATGCATACTAATGACAGCTACTGAAATTCCCTCTTCTATGCAACTCTTAAAGACACAGGAACCCTGTCCTCCTTTCCATATGGCCACCCTAGTAGTAGTCTAAGGTGAGCCAGAAACTGGCAGCCATAAGACGGAAGCAATCGGTCAGGACCAAAGTACAAGCAGAGAACCAAGCCAGATGTCAGGACCAAAGGTCAGCCAGATATAGGAACTTGTAATGCTCAGAAAGTCCTTGCTGCTCCGTCTGTGTGTGCGTGTGTATGACAGGGAGGGTTTGCTTAAGGGTGTCCCAAAAGCAAGAACCATCAGGGGGGCTCTAGTACAAAGCCTAATTGCATATAGATGAACAAGCACATACTTATTTCTCATAATTCCCCATGAATCTCTCTTTCCCTCTACCTTTGTCTATCGAAATGTAGATTGTAAGCTTCTTGGGGCAGAAGCCATACTCATTTGTCCTATACCACTAACTATAAAGCATCACATACATGGATGGGGTTATAGAAACAATAAGGAGAGCTGATGTAGCATTGTGGGTAAGAAGCTCTACAGTTTTGTTTTGTTTTTTAAAAAAGAGTCTCTGGTTCGAATCTCGCCTCTGCTCGTGGTTCTCTAGATCAGAGCTTTTCACGTTGGTGACACACTTTTTAGACATGCATCATTTTGCGACACAGTAATTCAGTTTTACTAGCAAACCGGAGGTTAAACTAACCCCTTATAAGAGATACGGACACATACATAAATTGTAATGACAAAATGTATGGGGACACAACATATGAAAACCTTTCATTTATATTTTTAAAAATATATGATTTGTAAGATAATAACATACATTTCCAAGATTGTTGTCATTAGTAACAATAATGTAAATATGTGTAAGAATTTTTTAAAAATGAATAACACCAATAACTACTTACCATTTTAATGAGATGTATGATGGAATGAACACAGCTTTTGAATATTTGGAGGAATATTAGATTAAGACACTCACATTTTGTCAAGCATTTTTAAGCTTCTGCATTTCTGTGTATTTAAGTTTTTCATTGTTGAAAAGGATACTTCACCAATGTATGTAGTAGAAAACTGCAGAAGAATTTTTAATGCTTTTTTTACCTATGTTTGGATGCATTTTTGAAACGTGATTCCAAAAGTTGTCTAAGGGCCTTGCTAGACCTACCTTAAAATCCGGGCGTGTGGAGGGGCCAGCCCGTGCTAGAAGGAGCGCGGGCTGTCGCTCCTATCCACACATCGATGCGACGGGGTAAAGGAAAGCCCCGTGGCGTCGGCCATTTTGTTTTATCTCTTAAAGTGGCCATGTGCGCAAGAGCGCACCAACGATAAAGGTAGTGCTCCATACTAATCGGCACCTTAGTAAAAATGCATGCAAGTTGGTATTGCTTATTTCACATAGGCCATAGCTAGACCTAAGGTTTATCCCAGGATTGTCCTGGGGTCAAACCTGTTCATCTAAGTGCCACACAGGGCATCCAGCGCTCAGGCAGGGATGAACCCGGGATGATCCTGGGATAAACCTTAGGTCTAGCTACGGCCATAGACTCAGGTTTCTCGCTACGTTCGCGCGACACACCTACACACTGCAGCCGACACACTAATGTGTCATGACACACCGTTTGGAAAACTCTGCTCTAGATGACCTTAGCTGAGCTACGTTCTCTTAGCTGCAGCTGTCCCCCTTCTAGAGTGTGGGGATGACGACAGGATCCTTCCTCACAGGGTTGTTGTGTAAGGATTACTACAAGTCTGAGTATGTGAAGCAGCTTGAACCTTTAACGATGCCGGAAAAGCTCAGTGTGCAATTGGAATTCGTAGCATCACATATCCAGAAGCCTCGGCGGCCGGGGACAGCCCTGATGATGGAAGAAGTGGAGATTGTAATCCACATTAACAAAGTACAAGCCGCTCAGGGCTTCCCTTGCATTGTTAACAACAAGAAAGGCAAATCGCGACGTTGTTTGTGTGAGCAGCGTGTGATGCAATTAAGCCATATTGTTTTAATTTCCATTTAGGAACAGATAGGAGCAGGTGGCCCCAATAAAATGCGCACTTTCGGTTTTTCGGCCGGCTGAGTACAAAAGCTTGCCTGTGATTACAGGTATGCCGAGCACTGTCGGTTTTGCAAGGCAGCGTCTGTGCACCTGCGGTTTTCATTTTTACCTTAATGCGAGCCTTTTTTCAAAACAGCTGCTTCCCCGGGAAAACCAGGCAGCTAATTCAGCCGGCAGCCCCATTGATCAACGAAGC
Organism: Elgaria multicarinata webbii; assembly: GCF_023053635.1. Classification (NCBI taxonomy): domain Eukaryota; kingdom Metazoa; phylum Chordata; class Lepidosauria; order Squamata; family Anguidae; genus Elgaria; species Elgaria multicarinata. Next base: position 110,559,567 of record NC_086177.1, on the reverse strand, counting down.
AAGTGAACGCAGCAACTAACCCTTTGCAAAGCCTGACCTGGCATGTGTATTCAACCCTAAACTCCCCCCTCCATTTTTTATTTTATTTATTTGTTTATTTATTTGCTCTTAAACGGTCCCTCTTTCTCTAAATATTGGATCTGTAATGGAATATTTATGGGGTTGGGTCACCTGGAACTTTCAGATGCTACTAATCATGGAAGGTGCAACCTTGCAAGGAAAACGCCGGCCGCAGCTGGGCATTCGGTGGCGATGACAAAAGGCAGGTGTTTCTTCGGAGCATTGTGGTTAATCGTTTTCCGTTTCTGCAAAGAAGTTTTGAGAAAACAAGGCAACGCTTTCGTGACAAACAAGAGTGACCTTCCGAGAACAAGCGACCTTGAGTTTCTTGAGGGAAAGTTATGAAGCCAAGGATTAGTTCATTTTTATTTTATTTATTTATTTATTTATTTATTTATTTCATTTTTATACCGCCGAATAGCTGAAGCCCTCTGGGCGGTTCACAAAAATTAAAACCATAATAAAACACCCAACAGGTTAAAAGCACAAATACAAAGAATACAGTATAAAAAGCACAACCAGGATAAAACCACGCAGCAAAATGTACACCCCTGGGCTAGTGATGGGCTTTGCACGGCTGAGAAACAGCATTTCGCAGTGCACAAGCGGCCTCTCGGAATTCTCCACCTTATGGCGGAGAAATCGGGAGGATAATTTCACCGAATTTCTCCAGGGGGAGGAGAAATTCTCCAACAATTACTCACAGGTAGGCATCGCCATTGGCAAGGGGTGTAGAACAGCTTCTTTCTTTTTTCCTATGGGTTTTGTTTCTTTTCAGCACTGCCACTGCAAGTGGCAACAGCATCAACTATGTTGGCAGCCTGGCCCGCATTTTGTATCCTCCTCAATACCCTGTACGCCTAGCATCATGCTAGGTCATAGCAGGGGCTGAGGAAGTGAAGGCAGCCACCGCAGCTGGGCTGAAGTGTGGGAAGCCAAGGAGGCTACAGGCTGTCAGAGTGATGATTGCGCAATCATAGAATCACAGAATAGCAGAGTTGGAAGGGACCTACAAGGCCATCGAGTCCAACCCCCTGCTCAATGCAGGAATCCACCCTAAAGCATCCCTGACAGATGGTTGTCCAGCTGCCTCTTGAAGGCCTCGAGTGTGGGAGAGCCCACAACCTCCCTAGGTAACTGATTCCATTGTCATACTGTTCTAACAGTCAGGAAGTTTTTCCTGATGTCCAGCCGGAATCTGGCTTCCTTTAACTTGAGCCCGTTATTCCATGTCCTGCACTCTGGGAGGATCGAGAAGAGATCCTGGCCCTCCTCTGTGTGACAACCATTCAAGTATTTCATAGAATCATAGAATCATAGAACAGCAGAGTTGGAAGGGGCCTACAAGGCCATCGAGTCCAAACCCCTGCTCAATGCAGGAATCCACCCTAAAGCATCCCTGACAGATGGCAGTCCAGCTGCCTCTTGAAGGCCTCTAGTGTGGGAGAACCCACAACCTCCCTAGGTAACTGGTTCCATTGTCATACTGCTCAAACAGTCAGGAAGTTTGAAAGGGAGGACGCTCACACACACTCCTCAGTCATCTCACAAGTAAGGTCAGCGCAAGAATTCTTGACCAAACCCCACGAGAATTTCTCCGAAATGTCTTCCCCTCTGAATTTCTTTTCGAAAGACATTTCTTTTCTAGCACATTGACTGAGAATGGTCGAAATTTTCATGGGGGAAATTTTCAGCACAGCACTGGAATAGCAGGGAGAGGCGGCAAGGAACGAAGCATGGATGACTTTGACTAGGCCAACCCCCCAGCTCAGACAATTGCAAGGAGAACCAAAGGATGCACATCCCACTGAGAGCAAGACCCTGCCTCAATTCTGCGTGCACCTTAAGCCCTCTGCCAGCCGGGTGAGGATTTTGTTTCAATTCGGTTTTGATAAACCCCCCCCCTAAATTCGCAATGTTCTACATATTCAGGAGTAGCGATGCTGGAAAAATTTGAGCTCTTGATCTGCTTTGCGGAAGAGGGAGAGAAAAAGAAAAGAGACCATCTCTCTTGGCTGCCATTAAGCGGGTGTTGAAAATGTCTGGGAGGAAGAGAGGGTAAGAATGACGTTACCTGTGCCTTGCCAGTGTCCCTCAGCCCTGAAAATAATCAGACTGATCCTCCCTGACTTGCTATCGGACGTTTCAAATGGTGGCAGGGTGGGGGGAGTTTTCATTTTCAGTCTTACATGGGGTTCTACGCTATAAGGCTGCTGTTCCGAGCGGACGCTGTGGAGCCATTAGACACGTCCAGCCATCCTGAGCTATCCGAAGGAGTTGCACGTTTGATAAAGGACGGCGAAATCAGAGAAAGTTAAACTCGTGACGCAGCGGGAGCAAAACCAAAGAATCCTGCATAACCTGGAGGAGAGAAATGCCCAAAGGTGCCAAATGCCGAGTGTCACAGCTGTGGAGCCCCGGGCTGTACCACTTTGGACTGTCAGCTTGTCAGAGCTTATCAACGAAATCTCCGTCGGATGCAGCCGGCAGCCAGCTAGGCAGCCTCAAGTAGGGAAATCCAAAGGTTCTCTAAACACTTTGCGTAGTGGGCCCCCATTCGGGAATCTGTAGTCAGAGGGTATGGAAGCTTCCATGCCATGCACAGACACAAGGCCATGGGCAACTTCCAGGACTCTGGGAGGGAGATGTCTTGAATTTGCAGAGTGGGTATGTCTTAGCAAGGTCTTTGACATATTTGACAGTCTCTTTCAGCTTGGATTGAGACCTACTGTACGTTGACCAAACACTACAAATACCACGTGCTAGGGTGGTCATCACTGACTCAGGGTAGAGTGTGTCTGGAACATGGATGTATGAGAATATAGTTTTTGCTTGCAAAACATGCAGCCTTGCCACATTTGAAGCCCCAAACGCGGCTGCAAGCGTGAGCACATGTTCATCGAAAATATTCACCACTCACTGAACACGTGATTGTCATGTTTGATTTACGTAAGTTTCCCAGTTTGATTTGCACAACTTTCAGAAACGGTGGAAATTTCCTTCAGAGACCAAATCAGCCCCGCTTTAGTCTATGGAAGTCAGTTGCACAATTAGGAGATTTGTGCCCGTTTGCACAAATTTCACATTTGAGCATAGCTCAATTTGAGCAATATTCACATTTGTGCAGAGCAAGCAGTGTTCTGAAATGAGGACAAGAATCGGGCACAAGACAGACTGCGAGATGAAGTTCAAAGACTCCTATCAATCTCGAATATTGTTTGGCCACCCATCACTAACCTGAACCTACATGTCTACATGCCTTGTCAACACACAGTGACAGAATCTTGTTCCTTGAATGCCGTGGCATGTGGAAGGGACATTTTTCTCTTGCTGTACGTTAATTAGGACATCGTAATAATGATACATGGATTTTGTATAGCACCTCCAAGTATTTCACATCTATTACTTCACACTAGAGGCCTTCAAGAGGCAGCTGGACAACCATCTGTCAGGGATGCTTGAGGGTGGATTCCTGCATTGAGCAGGGGGTTGGACTTGATGGCCTTGTAGGCCCTTTCCAACTCTGCTATTCTATGATACTATGATTCTATGAATCAGTTCCCTAGAGAGGTTGTGGGGTCTCCCACACTAGAGGCATTCAAGAGGCAGCTGGACAACCATCTGTTAGGGATGCTTTAGGGTGGATTCCTGCATTGAGAAGGGGGTTGGACTTGATGGCCTTGTAGGTCCCTTCCAACTCTGTTATTCTATGATTCTATGAATTAGTTACCTAGGGAGGATGTGGGCTGTCCCACACTAGAGGCGTTCAAGAGGCAGCTGGACAACCATCTGTCACGGATGCTTTAGGGTGGACTCCTGCATTGAGCAGAGGGTTGGACTCGATGGCCTTGGAGGTCCCTTCCAACTCTGCTATTCTATGATTCTATGAATCAGTGACCTAGGGAGGATGTGGGCTCTCCCACACTAGAGGCGTTCAAGAGGCACCTGGACAACCATCTGTCAGGGATGCTTTAGGGTGGATTCCTGCACTGAGCGGGGGGTTGGACTCGATGGCCTTGTAGGTCCCTTCCAACTCTGCTATTCTATGATTCTATGAATCAGTGACCTAGGGAGGTTGTGGGCTTTCCCACACTAGAGGCATTCAAGAGGCAGCTGGACAACCATCTGTCAGGGATGCTTTAGGGTGGACTCCTGCACTGAGCAGGGGGTTGGACTCGATGGCCTTGTAGGTCCCTTCCACCTCTGCTATTCTATGATTCTATGAATCAGTGACCTAGGGAGGTTGTGGGCTCTCCCACACTAGAGGCCTTCAAGAGGCAGCTGGACAACCATCTGTCAGGGATGCTTTAGGGTGGACTCCTGCATTGAGCAGGGGGTTGGACTCAATGGCCTTGGAGGTCCCTTCCAACTCTGCTATTCTATGATTCTATGAATCCAGAACCTCAGGCCAAATTTGGGGTTCCCCAAATAGTGATGCCTCATTCCCCTAGCCTCACCCTCTTTAAGAACATAAGAAGGATTGTGCTTGATCAAATTGAGGGTCCATCCATTCCAGGACTCTGTTCACACAGTGGCCAACCCCCTGTCAACCAGGGAACCCCAAGCAGGACATGAATGCAACAGCATCCTCCCACCCATGTTCTCCAGCAATTGGTGTGTATTTAGGCTTAGTCTTTCCATGGACCACTAATCATTTAGTAGCTTTGTGCAGCTTTTCCTGCATTCTAAAAGGTAGAAATGCTTCTGCTAAAGATTAGCTACTGGCCGTAGGAGGTTTAAGGTTAAATATGCTGGTATCTTGGTCCTGCCCCCTTTTCCCCGGGCTCCGCCCACCACTGGAATGCAATCCCAAAGCACTTCCCTGAAATGGAATTTAGCCCTTTGGCTGAAAGAATTTCAACACCCCCACACTTACAAAAGTTTTATCCTTACAAAAACCATGTCAGGGAAGCCGTCATGTTATCTAACGTACATATTCCAGATAGAGTGGGGACTGAGGCTTAGAAAGAGTGGCTTGCCTAAGGTCCCCTCCTGAATTCATGAGGTTTGAACTAGGGATAGAGGAATCCACCCATTTCACTTTCTCCCACATTAATTTTTTTTTTTTTTTTTTAAAAAAATCCAAATTATTTCCATCCCAAATACAAAGGAATTTACACATTTTTGGTAAATCCTTATCCAACTTAAAATGAAACGAAATTCTCACCCATCTGCACTGGCCAAATTTCATAGACACAGCTATTCCCCATCATGGAGAACCCCATAATGCACCTGCTTTCCATGTAACTGTTAAAGGTGAGGAACGAGAAAGAAAAGGTGGCAACCTTAATTTCGTGCCACAAACACAGCTGAATACAGACAGGTTCGAAGCCAGACTTTTCAGAGTGAAGCCCTCAGAGCCCTCTGTGTGTGTGTGTGTGTGTGTATGAATCAGTCAGGTTCTCAGAGAGTTCCAGCCTTAAAGCCAGCCTAGAAATAATTTCAGATAGATAATTTTGCTTTCTCCCATATTTCTTTTTAATATCTCGATTTCTTTCTGCCCTGTTTATGATTAAATCTGCAGTTTTTTGTTTATAGATAAAAAGAGCCAAACAAATCTCTGATCTGAGCTCGGGAGTTTGTGATTTATATCCGTAGCTAGCATGATTGTAATACAACCTTTTTGCTAGGGTGGCCCTATAGAAAGGAGGACCGGGCTCCTGTATCTTTAGCAGTTGTAGAGAAAAGGCAATTTCAACAGGTGTCCTTTGTATGCGTGTATACTCTTTATCACAGTAGTTAAAGCTGCAGGAGCCTTGTCCTCTTTTGTATCTGATCATGCTAGGCAGGGCTCCTGCAGCTTGAACTGCTGTGATGAAGAAGGAATTTCACCAGGTGCTGCATGCATACAAAGGACACCTGCTGAAATCATTTTTTTAAGAAAATAAGACGAGCCCTGCTGGATGAGACCAAGGGTCCATCTAGTCCAGCACTCTGTTCACACAGCGGCCAACCATCCATCGGCCAGGGATGAACAAGCACGACATGGTGCGACAGCACCCTCCTACCCATGTTCCCCAGCAACTGATGCACAACTGCTTTACAACTGCTAAAGACACAGGAGCCCTGTCCTCCTTTCCATATGATCAAGTAAAATAGAAGGCTGTGGTTGAAAATAACAATAGTACAATATGAGTGATAACACTCAACCAGAAAGGTACTAAGAAAGTTTTATAGACGAATAGTTCAAAAGATATCACAAATGTACGAAAGACAGGCATATAGATAACATTTACAAGGTGTTCATCAAACATTCATAATGAAGCCTACAATAAGCTAGCATCCATTAAACATTCATGACAAGAATCAATAATCTCATAAATATGTGTCTAATAAATAATTTCCTAAAGCGTTTAATAGCGTCTAATAAACAGTAGTCCGGTACAAGTCCTGTTTCGAGAATTCTTTGTCAGTAGGACGCAACTGGTTCACAAAAGGAGCCGTGGCTATACATTTAGAGTGGAACCCTCCAAGGTTTATCACCACATCATTTTCATGTATTAAAGCCATCAGATAATGCTCTCAATTGAGAGCATTATCTGACTCCTTTCCATATGGTCATCCTATCAATACTGCTATATAGATCTAGCCCTAGATCCAGTTTGTCACTAGAGGCCCAGGTAACCTCTGTTAGCTGAGCTGCAAGAGCCCTGCCCTCCTTTCCATACGTTCACCATACCTTTTGCATATGATATTGGATAATTGAGCTAGGAAGCTCCCCATATATTGGTCAGATGCTGGGAACGTTTTGGGACCATCACTAGTCCCTGGAGCCTTAACATTCCAAGAGAGTGGTGGTGGATTTGTTTGGCTTTCTGATCGTAAGGAGCCCATGACTTGGTCTGAAAAGAGATGAAATTTTAAAACAGTCTTAACATAGCCCAGCAAAAAAAAGAAGAAAAAAATAGTCAATATAGAACTCAGGAAGGGGGTGGAGTGTTGAGAGCTGTCAAAAACTGTTCATCAATAGTGAGCCATTTACAAATCAGAGGGGAGTTCACCCATCACTATCCCATCACTCATTCTTGAATTCTATTGATTTCTAGAGCAAAAAAAAAAAAAAAAAGCACGTGCTCAAACCTCTCCCATTAATTCCAATGCTTAATTTGGCTGTATTGTGTGCAGTATGAGGTCAATCGCTTTTTAATGACAGCTTGCAAAATAATTCCCATTGATAGCACATGATTTATAGTGTCCACTCCATGATTGCATGAAAATGGGGCAACGTGAGGCCTTCCAGATGTTCTGGCCTTTATTATTATTATTATTATTATTATTATTATTATTATTTATATAGCACCATCAATGTACATGGTGCTGTACAGAGTAAAACAGTAAATAGCAAGACCCTGCCGCATAGGCTTACATTCTAATAAAATCATAATAAAACAATAAGGAGGGGAAGAGAATGCAAACAGGCATAGGGTAGGGTAAACAGGCACTGGGTAGGGTAAAACTAACAGTATAAAGTCAGAACAAAATCAAGTTTTAAAAGCTTTAGGAAAAAGAAAAATTTCAGCTCCTGTGAGTCCCAGGCCACAGCTAGACCTAAGGTTTATCCTGGGATCATCCAGGGTCCGCCCCTGCCTGAGCACTGGATCCCCTGTGTGTCACCTAGATGAACAGGTTTGACCCCTGGACGATCCAGGGATAAACCTTCAGTCTAGCTATGGCCCTAGCCAGTATCGCCAGTGGTGGAGGGTAATAGGTGTTGCGAGCCATGTCTTCCTTTGAGGCTAAGAGGGATACATGAGAATTTTGGCTCGCAAAATATACAAGCATGCCTGTTCAAAGCTCTGAATGTGAGCTTCATTGGCTGCCAGTGCAGGTCCGGGCCCCATTCAAAGTGCTGGTATTGACATTTAAAGCCCTAAACGGTTTGGGGCCAGGTTATTTGAAGGAACGCCTCCTCCCATATGTACCTGCCAAGACCTTAAGATCATCTACAGGGGCCCTTCTCCATGAGCCCCTGCCAAAGGAAGTGAGGCAGGTGGCTACTAGGAGGAGGGCTTTCTCTGCTGTGGCACCCCGGTTGTGGAATGAGCTCCCTAGAGAGGTCCGCCTGGCGCCTACACTGTACTCCTTTTGTCGCCAGCTGAAGACCTTTTTATTCTCTCAGTATTTTAACACTTAATTTTAACTTAAATTTGACTGTTCTAACTCTGCATTTTAATCTTATATCAATTTTGCTGCGTGGTTTTATCCTGGTTGTGCTTTTTATACTGTATTTTGTAATTGTGCTTTTAACACGTTGGTTGTTTTATTACGGTTTTAACTTTTGTGAACCGCCCAGAGAGCTTCGGCTATTGGGCGGTATAAAAATGTAATAAATAAATAAATGTGAGCGTGAGAATATGTCTGCCTGGAAAAAAAAGTTTATTGTCCAACATGTGCTAGCATTTGTCTCATTCCCAATTCCCAGTCCCACAAATGTCCTAATATGCACAACTTTTCTCTGTGGACTGAGCAAAATGGCAGGGTGACATCTTCCGGGAAGGGAATGTTGCATGAAGGAATCCTTTATGCAACATCCCCTTCCTGGAAGAGGTGAAGCTGGCAATGGTGACCACTGGAGTCCCTGATGCCATGTGTTGGAGTCACCTTTGCCATGTTCCAAACACTTGTTCCTTGCTTCTTGTTAAGGCCTTGGTGTGGTCCTCTTCCTTGCAAGATGGAGAGCCTGGGGCTTACTTGACAGCCAGTGGAGGCAGCAATGAGGGCGAACGTGGTTGTGCGGACTGATGCATGTGAGTCCACCAGACCCTAGACCCCACTGGGCACTCACAACATCCCTAGTCAAGATTCTCTTTACTTTGGCTATGACAGAATAACCCACCTACCATTTTGGAATTGACGTCATTTTGATTACATCTAAAATCTAGCAGCCTTCTTAAATTTCTGCAAATGAAACTGGCATTGTTTGACAAGGAAATTCTAATATGTTGGGTTGGGCGTGGAGCATTCCTTGTTGGAATGAAAGGCTAAATTGGATACTTTTACAGAGGATGTCACCAGTGTTTAAATTCTGGTGCCCCATTTGTGGCAAATAAGGTCATAACCCACCCACCCCGCCATTGCAATATGCTTATCAGTCTTTGTTCTCTTGGAGTAACTAGCATAAGAAGAGAAATATATAACCGCCCAGAGAGCTTCGGCTGTGGGGCGGTATATAAATGTAATTAAATAAAATAAATAATAAATAAATGTGTCTGTTCTGACGACTTGAGCAATAAAGATGAATAGGAACAACATAAGATCATAAGAACATATTAAATCACAGCTGTCCTCTTGACTGAAACAATGCAACTGAATATATTAACATAAAACACTATGGGCAGTTTGGAGAAGACTGGAGTAGAATAATTCAGCAGTCTACTCGACTTACGACCAAGGCCTTTGCTAGACCTACCTGATAATCCAGTGGTGAGGAGGGGAGAGCCTGCGATGCAACTATTGCGGGCTCTCGACGTTGTCTATACCTCAGGCGTGACGAGGTCAAGAAAGGACCCCGTCGCATCCGCCATTTTTTCGTCTTAAAGGGGCCATGCGCACGAACGTTCGTGCGCTCAGGTAAGTGGTTTTTTTAAAAAAATTAATGGCTTTCCCTGCTCCTCCCACCTAGCCCTGATGGCCGCAGAGATTCTGAGGAGCGCTGCGCCCCATCCGCCGCTTTTCCCGGCTACTCGCGAGTAATTGCGGTAGCCGGGGAAAGTGGTGGAACGGTCTATGCGCTCGTGGTCTCGGGCTCAGCCCGAGGTCGTGAGAAATACTGGGCCAAAAGTGGTGCCCGTTACCCCGGAGCAAGGGAGGGTTGACCCCTGCCTGAGCCTGGGATCCCCTGTGCATCATCTGGACACACAGAGATGATCCCGGGTATTAGCATGTGAGGTGCAGGGAACGCTGATCAAATTTGCAGATGACACAAAATTGGGTGGGATAGCTAATACCCTGGAAGACAGAAACAAACTTCAAAGTGATCTTGATAGGCTGGAGTGCTAGGCTGAAAACAACAGAATGAAATTTAATAGGGATAAATGCCAAGTTCTACATCTAGGAAATAGAAACCAAATGCAGTTACAAGATGGGGGATACTTGGCTCAGCAATATTACAAAAAAGAAGGGTCTTGAAATTGTCGTAGATCAAAAGCTGAATATGAGCCAACAGTGCGATATGGCTGCAAGAAAGGCAAATGCTATTTTGGGCTGCATTAATAGAAGTATAGCTTCCAAATCACGTGAGGTCCTGGTTCCTCTCTATTCGGCCCTGGTTAGGCCTCATCTAGAGTATTGCGTCCAGTTCTGGGCTCCACACTTCAAGAAGGATGCAGACAAGCTGGAGCGTGTTCAGAGGAGGGCAACCAGGATGATCAAGGGTCTGGAAACAAAGCCCTATGAAGAGAGACTGAAAGAACTGGGCCTGTTTAGCCTGGAGAAGAGAAGATTGAGGGGAGACATGTAGCACTCTTCAAATACTTCAAAGGTTGTCACACAGAGGAGGGCCAGGATCTCTTCTCGATCCTCCCAGACTGCAGGACACGGAATAACGGGCTCAAGTTAAAGGAAGCCAGATTCCAGCTGGACATCAGGAAAAACTTCCTGACTGTTAGAGCAGTACGACAATGGAATCAGTGACCTAGGGAGGTTGTGAGCTCTCCCACACTAGAGACCTTCAAGAGGCAGCTGGACAACCATCTGTCAGGGATGCTTTAGGGTGGATTCCTGCATTGAGCAGGGGGTTGGACTTGATGGCCTTGTAGGGTTCTATGAACCCGTAGTCTAGCTAAGGCCCAAGTCTGGATCCAATCTATAAGTCCCTCATATATCTATCCAGTTGCCACCGATGTAGAACTTAGTGGTCAGTAGGAAAAGGATGATGATTAATATAACTGAAACCAAAGTTTTGTTAAAGCCTTTGGTTCCAAAGCATCCAAGGGATGCTTAGGACTGAACCTAGTACTCTGATACGACCTCTTCCTGATGCTTTTATGACAGCAGTTCTCTTTTCCTCCACTCTGCCCCCCACAACTCCTAGTCAACTGGTTTCCATGTCATAGTGTTGGGCAGAGTAGATCCCTTGTGTAGTCAATGACAATGAGCAATTTGTAAATGAAATGGGGTGTGTGATTATTCATTATCCACCTGCCCAGACATCATAAAGTGCTTTCAGTCAGGAGGACAATCTCGCTCCTACACGGTGTGAGAGGTACTCCTACGGAAGGGGATGCTAGCTAAGAAGACTGAAATTGAAGCAGGAATGTTATTGGTGGCAACAGAAGATGAAACATATTTTTACAATCATCTATCTTATGCCCTAGTCTCCGTATCTACTAGCATATCTGAGAAACAATGTAAGACAAATTGATGAAATGTGTTCATACAGATGGAGAGAAAGACAGTAAAGCAATTAAATATTGAGTTTGTTCTGACTCTATACTGTTAGCTTCACCTGTTGCTGCCTGGCAAGACAAAATGGACCCCCCCTTTTTTTCCTGAACACTTTCTTCATGCCACATCAGCAGGCTAACAAACGTTGTTCTCTGCTCTCAGTTAATTAAGGGATGGTTCTGACATAAACAGTGGCACCAAAAGGATGCCAGAATCAACCTGTCTGCCCATCCAAGTGCATCATGGGGGGAAAAGACATTTACCTTGTAGACGCAGCCCAGGGAAGTCTGCAGCGGGCAGGTGACGAGATGAGTCCCAACTCAGATCATGTCATTTTCACTCCCCTGTCAGGACCACAGCAAGACAGATCGGTAAATGATCCACCCTTCTCGTATGGGAAATTCCTCACTACGCCCCATGCAGTCACCCACATCAATAGCAAGTCAAACCTTTGGAAACTATCTAAGCGGCTTTCCCTGGCTGTGAAAGGGTTGCTAGAGCCTAGGTTAAGAGCTTGTCCTGTGAGCCAGAGGGCCCTTGGTTCTCTGCTTATTGTATTGAATGGTCTGAGGCAACCCACAATTCCTCAGCCTCACTCTCCCCCGACCATTATGGGGATAACATAGACCCATCATCTGTTTGGAGTCCACTAGGGGAAGAGCCTTCGGTGTGGTGACCCTATCAAATTCCCGGCCTCTGGAGGTCAGGCAAGCACCAACTTTGTATTCCTTCCAGCGCCTCCTGAAAACAATGTTGTTCCAGGACTCCTTCCCAGTTTTACTTGCACTTTGCTTCTTTTAAAAATGTGTTTTTATTCTTCTATTGTATTCGTTCACCGCTCTGAAATTCTTGAATGGGGAGCGGTATATAAAATTGCAAATAAAGAAATAAACCACCAAAGTCCGGAACAAGCGATGGGTACTGCAAACTCTGGGAGGATCTCTTCTCGATCCTCCCAGAGTGCAGGACATGGAATAACGGGCTCAAGTTACAGGAAGCCAGATTCCAGCTGGACAGCAGGAAAAACTTCCTGACTGTTAGAGCAGTATGACAATGGAATCTGTTACCTAGGGAGGTTGTGGTCTCTCCAACACTAGAGGCCTTCAAGAGGCAGCTGGACAGCCATCTGTCAGGGATGCTTTAGGGTGGATTCCTGCAATGAGCGGGGGTTGGACAATGGCCTTATAGGCCTCTTCCAACTCTACTATTCTATGATTCTATGATTTTTTAAAAACAACAACAACACATATTTTATTTGCATGCGTCGAATTGCTATGTCACGGGACTGTCTTGAGTTTTTCAGAGCAGGGTGAGTTAAAAATCCAAATGTTCTTCCTATTGTCTTCAAGAGATTTCCTGTTTCAATTTGCTCATGCTCCAAAAGCCAGAAAACATCTCCACTTTTATATACCATCACGGCCCCACCAATACAGTGGCAGTGAACTGTTTATTTAGCTCCAACGAGGCAAATTGGTTAATTGGTAACTGAAGTCCAAGAAGGCAAACTCTGCCGGACCTCTGTGGATCTTTCCATGTAATTTGCAATACCGCAAGCCATGTAATTATGGAACCACATTTTGCCCTATGCTGTGCGCATGCAAGGAGTTGCACTGGAAATTGGCGAGATCTCCCTGTGTGAATCTCCGCCTGAACTTTGAATGCTGCTGCCGTCGTTATGCAATCTTGTTTTATTTCAATTGTTTTTGTCCTGCGTGGTACCAACATAATGCTGAGCACATCCAGTTGATGTATGCCAAGAAGGACATTAAATTAGATAGTGTCCTATAATATTTGTTCTGGCAACACGTCTAGGAGAACAGTGACTGCACTGGTAGCACCCCACAACCCCTCTGAAAATTGTAGCAGAGACAATCACCCAAATGGACTGCCAGTCTTACTCTTGGAATGTAAAGTAGATATGAGAACTTTTAGAGAAGAATTCCAGTAGGAAGAGAGTAATTTAGGCTCGATCAAAAAATCACCTTCCGGTCTTTTGAACCAAAAGGCAGCTGGGCTGAACTTTTAAACTTCTTTTTTTTTTCCCCCTTCAGAATGGGAGGGGGGGTCATGATGAAAGATGGGTGTGAAAGAGATTGTGGGTCACATTTAAATGGCTGCTGCTGTTTTTATACTGTTGTTTTTTATGTTTTTGATGGTTTTTAAATTTTGTATATTTTAAACGTTTACTGTTTTTAGCTTTTGTGAACCGCTCAGAGAGCTTCGGCTGTGGGGCGGTATATAAATGTAAATAAATAAATAAATTTTGAGGGGCAGGGATGCAAATCTCACTAATGCTCCCCAACTCCTTACTGCTGTTGGGTGCCATATGTATCTCTGAAATGTTAAAAAAAAAATGATAGTCTCATTTGTTGCCATGTGAATGTCCAGGTTTTCATGTTCAACAATGAATGTGGATCTAAAGAGGCCTTTCACCAGAGGTATGGTGTTGAGCACTCAGCAGATTTATGCACTACACACCTACCAGAGTGGCAAATTGGTACTTCTAAGGTGGGAAGATTAGCTCAAAAGCTTGTAAAAGTCCCAAAACATCGATGTTATTTTTGCACATTTGTGTTCTCATCACACATATGGGCATTCATTACAGAAGAGAAAAATGGCGTCGTTAGAACATCCAACCCCTATTGCCTGGACAGTGTACTAGTTCTAAAAGGCTGAACTAAAAGTTAGAGGAAGACGGAGATTAGGAAAAAAATCTGATTTGCCAAATTAGGAGGGGGACATGGTATTATGGGAATAGCAGGGTAGGAAATTGGAAGCTACAAAATAAGCCCATCAGCTTGACGTACATCAGGGGAGAGAAGCTTTACCCACATCCACACACCCTGCTACCCCAATGGGTAACAACAACAACAACAACAATAATAATAATAATAATAATAATAATAATAATAATAATAATAAGGCATCCAGAGTGGCTACTAAAAAGTAAATGGGTCAAAAAGGGTTTCAAAATGGCTGCTCTGATCCACCATTTAATTTATTTAAAGAAATAAGTAAATGTATGTAATCAAGGGAGCTCAGGTGTTGGTGATAATAGTAGGCGATAGGGTGAGAAACAGATTTAGGAGAAAGTGAAAATAAACAGAGCAGGTGCAGCTGTAATTACCTGACTTCAGAGGAACCCAAAGGGTTCCTGTTATACTTGTGGGTTCCCTGTGGGCAGCTGCTTGGCCACTGGAATAGATGGACCCTTGGTCTGATCCAGCAGGGCTGTTATTATGTTCTTCTTATTGTTTTATTTTACTCCTCCATGAATGATCCCAGCCAATTAGTGGGGGGGGGGGGTCACATACTTGTTCGATTATGTCGCAGTGTTATGCAGCCAGTTAGATTTAACTGTCTGTTGATGTCACTTTGGGCAGATGGAGCCCATTACAGAGAGGTGATCCTAGCCAATCAGGGATCACCGTTTCTAAGCCCTTTTACAACAACCTGTGAAACAACTTCTGCAAAAGCAAGGCCACTTTAAATTCTGAGAACATGTGTGTGTGTGTGTGAGTGTGTGTGTGTGTGTGTGTGTGTGAAAATAGTCCCCCCTTCCTAGGTTGACTTAGCACTCATTGACTTGGGTTGGCTTAGCTTGGCTTCCATTTCTCTTTCTTATTAACTCTGTCCTAGAATTTGTCCTCTCCTTCGAGTTTGTTGATCTATCTATTCAAGTATGTATATATATTTATTTATTCCTGTATTTAACACAGGTTCTCTACGTAGCTCAGACACAAAGGCAACATTAAAATATAATAAAAGCAAACAAACTCATACACACACTATTAAAACTGAAAGACAATCAGGGTGTCGCCCCTGAAAAAGCCCTCTCACTAGAAGTTTCCACCTCTCCCACTTTGGCAGGGGAACCCCGAATCAGGGCCCTTGATGAAAATCTTAAGGTTCAGGAAAGTACGTATGAAAGAAGGTCGTCTTTTGGGCAGCCTGGTCCCAAGCCTTTTAGGGCCTGAACAGTTGAAACCACAGCCTATTCAGTCTTGGAGATGGATGGTAGCTTTTACGTGCAACTACTTGCAAGTAACTGCAGCTTAAGTTCCAGGGCCGGTGCCAGGCTATTTTCCGCCCTAGGCAAGGTGAGCTGCTTTCACACACCCCACCCCCACTCCAGGTAGGCAGAGACAGGTGGGGATGGAGGCCGCGTTACCTTTCCCTCGCCCGAAGTCAGAACGTGCGTCTCGGCTTGGCTTCGGCTGGGCGGGATGCTGCAGTGGGATGGGCACGCAGCTCCACGTTCTTCCGGGCATGCCCATGTTCTTCCCACCCAAGCATCCTGCCCAGCCGAAGCCAAGATGGGACGCTGGGGGGTTGACGGCGAACGGACGGCTCCAAATTCTGACGTCCGGTGCACACTGGAAGTCAGAATGTGGAGCTGTCCATTCCGCCCCCCCCCCCACACAGCATCCTGGCTGGGCTTCAGCTGGGCAGGACACTGGAGTGGGGGGCCATCCATCTGCCCCCCCCCAGTGTCCCAGCTTGGCTTCGGCCACCCAGCTGAAGCCAATCCGGGACACTAAGGGGGGCGGCGGTCGGACGGCTCCACATTCTGACGTCCAGCGTGTGCCGGAAGTCAGAACATGGAGCCGTCCGACCGCCCCCCCACCCCCACCCCAGTGTGCCGGCTTGGCTTCAGCCACCCAGCCGAAGCCAAGCCGGGATGCTGGGGGGGGGGTGTCAGATGGAAGTCAGAACGTGGAGCCATCCACCCACCCCAGCATCCCAGCTTGGTTTTGGCTGG
Organism: Elgaria multicarinata webbii; assembly: GCF_023053635.1. Taxonomy (NCBI): domain Eukaryota; kingdom Metazoa; phylum Chordata; class Lepidosauria; order Squamata; family Anguidae; genus Elgaria; species Elgaria multicarinata. The sequence goes on along the minus strand of NC_086177.1, from coordinate 110,543,360 downwards.
GCGGGCGCCCAGCCGAAGCCAAGCCAGGGACGCTGGGCTGGGGGGCGGAAAGGCGGCTTCGGAACGGCGTGCCCAGAAGCTGCCCTCACTCAGCCAGAGCGGCTGGGAGTGGGAGGGCGACTTCCGGGCACGGCGTTTGATGCCCCCCCTTACCTTGGCGCTCTAGGCGGCCCCCTGAGTGTCCTCTATGGCAGCGCCAGCCCAGAGCTTAACCCTACTACCAACACTCTGAACTGAGTACAAGACAGTAGAGGGGTGGGCAACACCGAGGCCAGAGCCTGAAATCACCCCCTACCATCAACCCCCCCCCCACAAAAACGGTTTCTTTAAATAAATTAAATGGTGGATCAGAGCAGCCATTTTGAAACCCTTTTTGACCCATTTATTTCTTAGGAGCCACTCTGGATGCCTTATTATTATTATTGTTGTTGTTGTTGTTACCCATTGGGGTAGCAGGGTGGGGGGTGTATGTCAAGCCAGTGGGCTTATTTTGTAGCTCAACGTATGGGAAGCAGGAGGGTCCTTAAATGAAAAGAACAGCATTTTTCCCCCCTCCTGGTTTGGGAACCTTGAGTTGTGTTTATTTATTTCAAAAAATCAATTTCATTACTCTTAAATAAATTTGGAAATGAAGCAGAGCTGAATAAAACCCCAACATTTCCTTGAAGACAGTTGTAATAAGTAAGAGAGACCGCAGGTTAAAGGCCAGGCAGGGTTATCGGACGAGGGGACAGGAGAGAAACATTAAAAGGGCTGCAGAAATAAGCTAATTGAAATTTAGTATTCTTCCCTAGTATTAATCACCCCCTTAATAGGATTAAGGCAACTGATCCTCCTTTTCCTTTGTCCGTGAGCTCCGTTTCTCCTCCCTTCCTCCATCACAGGAATTCTATATTTGCATTTCCTTCTGCTCATAATCAAACATTCTGGGTGGTTATTTCTACCTGACCTCTTTCTCTTTCCTGTTTCTCTTCCTGTGTCCCACGACGAGGCGCAGAAAAGCCCTTGCAGATTTAGGAATTCTGCCATTCCCTTTGAATGCGAGGGAAATTATTTCAATAATGTCAAACCTGACCCTGCAGTTGGCTTTGATGGCTCATTCTGGGGTTTCCTTCGAGAACGGGAATTAACCTTCCGTGAGCCCAAATTCCGTGAGCCAAAATTTCAGATAACATCTACTTCAGGAGAAAAACACTCCTGGCTTTCAGCATAACCGCATTTAATTGTTACTCAGAGAAATGTAATTTATTACATAATCTTTCCGCCTGCAGTTTAACAGAGTCTATAACCCTCCAGAGGGAAAGCCGGAGAACTCCCTCCTCCCTGACCATTTTGAAATTGTGCCTTTTAACTCTTCATCGGGTTTTTAATTTTATATAGGTTGCACCAAACCATTGGCTATGCACCTGCCCAGGTTGTGCCATATACCATGTTTGGATTTATATGGCGTGGAACGCAACACACACACACACACACACACACACACACACCACTCTGTCAAAGCAGGTGTTGCATAGGATAAAGCATTACTGCTGAAACATCGGTTTTGTGCGGAATTCCTGGACTGGGGAGGGGGTATCTACACTACTGCTTTAAAGTGCTTTTGACTAGGGATGTGCTCCGCTTCTAATCGGACCGGAGAAGCAGTAGCGGAGCGGGGGGCTTCGCCTGCCCTTAAGGCGGAGGCGAAGAGGATTGGGGGGCCGGCGGAGCGTGGCGAAGAGGATCGAGGTGAAGGCGGATCCTTCGCCTCGATCCGGAGCTCCGCCGGAAAGGTAAGTGGGGTTTACCGGGCCCTGCCGCTGTCGCTGTCGCCCATGCGGCGACGGCAGCAGGGCCCGGTAACGCCCCCCGCCCTCCTCTCCCTTACCTGCCTCCGTCCGCGGTCCGTCAGCGTCTCCAATTGAGCCCGTGGTTCCAGCAGGAAGTCTGGGCCGCACTTGCGGCCCAGACTTCCTGGTGGAACCACGGGCTCAATTGAAGACGGCGACGGACCACGGACGGAGGCAGGTAAGGCCCCCCTCCTCCTTACTGGGCTCTGCCGCCGTCGCCACATGGGCGGCGATGGCAGCAGGGCCCGGTAACCCCCCCCATGGGGGGGGGACCGGAGCTCCGATCCGGATCCGGAGCTCCGAGCGGAGCGGAGTGGGCACAGGCAGAGTGGGGGCGGGGCGGAGCGGGCCGATCCGAAAATGGCGGATCTTAAAGTGAAGCGGAGTGGGGGGGCCGTGCACACCCCTACTTTTGACAACTGTTGGGGCCCAGGACACACTGCATATACAGTTTTCAAAACATTTTCAAAGTGCTTTAAAGCGCTTTAAAAGCAGTAGTGTAGATTCCCCCCACAAGTTCTCTGCCTGCTGTACTGTGACCAGATGTGTGGAAGGAATCCGTTCAGGGGGTGGGGTGGGGTGGGAGCTTGCCAAATGTTCACCTGTTTGCCCCCCATGCAGATTTTGGCTCGTTTCCCCTTTCCCAACCCACCCACCATGCAGATGCAATTTGCTGGGCTCCTCCAAATCTCGAGGGAAGGGGGGAGCTGAAAAATTGGGTGGGGGGAGAAATAAGCCCCCTCAGCTATTGGCTAAACTTTAAAAAACGTACAAGGAAACCCTGTCCCCCTCCCCAACGAGAAAATTCTCCGAATTCCCCCTCTCTACGCGGAAGAGGCAGAAAAATCAATGCCTCTTTCACAGGGAGAGAGGAAGTTCCCAAAAATAGGAGGGAGGATTCGGCCCACACTAATTGAAGGTGATGAGCAATGTGGGTCTGTGATGCTAATTCACACACAAAACTCATCAGTGGAGCCCTATCCATGTCTTCGGATGAACACGTGTAGGCTTAAACTGAGGAGGGGCCCCATATGTAACGCCCACCCACCCCATGTCCATGTTCCTACTGGCTTAGAATCCTAGAAACCTAGAATAGCAGAGTTGGAAGGGGCCTACAAGGGTTGTCCAGCTGCCTCTTGAAGGCCTCTAGTGTGGGAGAGCCCACAACCTCCCTAGGTAACTGATTCCGTTGTCGTACTGCTGTAACAGTCAGGAAGGTTTTTCCTGATGTCCAGCTGGAATCTGGCTTCCTTTAACTTGAGCCCGTTCTTCCATGTCCTGCACTCTGGGAAGATCGAGAAGAGATCCTGGCCCTCCTCTGTGTGACAACCTTTTAAGTATTTGAAGAGTGCTATCCTGTCTCCCCTCAATCTTCTCTTCTCCAGACTAAACATGCCCAGTTCTTTCAGTCTCTCTTCATAGGGCTTTGTTTCCAGACCCCTGATCATCCTGGTTGCCCTCCTCTGAACACGCTCCAGCTTGTCTGCGTCCTTCTTGAATTGTGGAGCCCAGAACTGGATGCAATACTCTAGATGAGGCCTAACCAGGGCCGAATAGAGAGGAACCAGTACCTCACGTGATTTGGAAGCTATACTTCTATTAATGCAGCCCAAAATAGCATTGGCCTTTCTTGCAGCCATATCGCACTGTTGGCTATCAGGGTTCTCAATGCTGGAGAACCTTCTCAGTATTTTAAACCAAGTGCAGTTAAATTCAACCATCTCTTGGGACATGTCTGTGTTATAATCCTTCTTTGCCCACTTCCTGATAGCCGTGTGCTTTGGCCCCAGACACGTGACATCTCCAGCATCAGCAGAAATGAGGGGGAAAAGTGCTTATTCTTTTAATTCTCAAACACACCCGATTAAATTATCAAAAAGCTCGATTTCATTAGAAAGTCTGCAAAGGCTCTTAACAAGTCAACTCCCTGGAAGGCAGGTATTTTGTTTGTTTGTTTTTGCTTTAGTTTTTTTTTTTTTTTTTGCAGATGTTGTTTTGCTAATCAGGTTTGAATGGATTCTCACTTCTGTGACATTCTGTGCCTTCCTCCGTAGTACTGGAGAAAAATTCAGGCACGCTTAGTAAAGGGAAGCATTTGTATATTTAAACACTGAAAGTGCTTCTCAGGTTTTTTTTATATATTTTCCCCTCCTTCCTCTAGCTAAAACTAATCTCCCCCTTCTCCTCCTCCAAAATGGGACATTCCAGCCCTGTATAACCTCTTCTTATGTGTTTAAAATTAATGCAAAGTAGGGGGGGAAATAACCTTGGGCAAAGATTTAAATCAATCTGTTCTGCACTGAATAAATACAAGGGAGATAGATATCTCAGAGGCATTGCAGGGAAGGAGGGGGGAAATCTTCTGAATCTGTACAGAACTTAGAAGGGGGTGGTGGAGAAGGACTATTTCGAGCAACTGAGCTGTTGAATTTGAGGCCACGTTTTGGATTTCTAAAATCCGTGCCATAGAATGCCGGTTTTATTGTCCATCAAAAATGTATGTTGGAAAAACAAATTCCTCACTCTGACCCATTGAGATCTTTAACGTTGTTCTAGACCAGTGGTTCTCAACCTTCCTAATGCCGCAACCCTTTAATACAGTTCCTCATGTTGTGGTGACGCCCAACCATAAAATTATTTTCGTTCTTCTCTACACGATCCATTGTCATGGGATGGTTTGCTAATGAAAATAATACATAACAATAGCTTTAATAATACAAAAGATGATACATGACATAGTTCAGTCAATACAGTTTCCTAAGACCATCGGAAATATGTGTTTTCCGATGGTCTTAGGCGACCCCTGTGAAAGGGTCATTCGACCCCCAAAGGGGTCCCGACCCACAGGTTGAGAACCGCTGTTCTAGACCATTGGTGTAGAACTTCAGGTCCAAATTTGGACCATCCAAGGTCCCTGTCTGGCCTTCCGGGGCCCCATGCCCTTTCTCATGACTCCCTATGATTTGGTGGCTTCACAGCTTTTATGCACTTTCTTCTCCATTCTAGAAGGTTGAATGATCAAAGGGCTGGAGCATCTCTCCTATGAGGGAAGGTTACAATGACTAGGGTTGTTTCGCTTGGAAAAAAGGAGGATAAGGTGAGACATGATAGAGGTGTACAAAATCATGCCTGGTGTGGAGAATGTGGATAGGGAGACATTTTTCTCCTTCTCCCATAATACTAGAACCTGGGGTCATCCCATGAAGCTGAATGGTGAGAGATTCAGGACATATAAAGAGGAAGTCCTTCTTCACACAGTGCAGTGCCCACCCTCGGGAAAACCCTCTCTCGTGCAGTTTGGCCGGCAGCAAATGTAACATCCTTCAAACGCCTCCTGAAAACATACCTTTTCACACAGGCTCTCCCTGGACTGTAATTTATCTGATTTTAAATTGTGTTCCTAAATTTTTAATGTTTCAATTGTATCGTAGACGTGTTGCATTTCATGGCTTTAATTGTGGACTGCCCAGAGAACCTCAGCAATTGAATAAATAAAATAATAATAATTAAACAATGGAATTCGCTACCACAGGATGTAGTCATGGCCACCAGTTTGAATGGCTTTAATAAGGGGGTTGGATAAATTCCTGGAGGAGAAGGCTATCAATGGCTACGAGCCCTGATGGTTGTGTGCTGCATACAGTATCCAAGGCAGTAAGCTTGTATACACAAGTTGCAGGGGAACATGGGTGGGAGGATGATATTGCACCTGTGTCCTGCTTGTGGGTCCCTGGTTGACAGCTGGTTGGCCCCTGTGTGAACAATGTGCTGGACTAGATGGACCCTTGGTCTGATCCAGCATCAGGGCACTTCGTACGTTCTTATGAAATGCCCTTCTCAAGGCAGAGTTACTCGCAGTAAAGTCTTTCACCTAAAAGATGATGCTATTTTTGGTATTTGGGGCCCTGTCCCTTTTTCTTTTAGCCCCACGCATCACTGGAACGAGGCCCCACCCAACACTGGAATCTGCCCCCCTCCCCCAAGCTGAAAGGGATTCAACACCCCTGAGTTAGATTCAAGTGGTGTTTGTGTGCCTAGTTCTTTTGATCCCTGCATTTCTGGAGTCTATAACATTGCAACTGGAAGCTTTTTTGCAACTTTTTAGATGTTGGAGGCCATGCTTGTGGAAGAGCCATCGCAAACATCAGACTGGGAACTCATAATTGGGCTGCTTCTTGGAAGGTCTGCCAATGGTGTGTGCTTCCCGTAGGGAGCTGTTCCTGCTCTATTGATTAGATGCCACATTGTGTTTATGGGAATATGCACATCTGTACCCTTTAGGGTGTTCAGTCGATAGAGCTGCACTTTTGTCAGTGTTCCTTTCAGGCTGGGGATGAAAGAACATGAAGATGGGATGCCTGCAGAGGGCACTGGGGGAAGTCATTTTCCTAACCCAAATGGCATGCATTAAAACCCAAAGAAGAAATAAGTTTGTGGACTTGGCAACCAGCACCATGGCGTATCTGGAATACCCAATCATTGAATCATACAATAGTAGAGTTGGAAGGGGCCTATAAGGTCATCGAGTCCAACCCCATGCTCAATCCATAGCGGTCAGAAGAGATGTTCAGGAGCTGATAAGGTGGACAATACTTTTCTTGGAAAAGCTACAACTAGATATGTTGCAGGCATCCAGGAGGGGCTTGAGGGCCAGTGGTTTCTCTTCCCACACACACACACTGGCAGACACCAGTCCATGGATCCCTGTGCTTGCCCATTTTGGTACAAGGCTTTTTTGTAAATGTCCGTTTGCATAAATGAGCATTGTAAAGGAAAGGAACCTCTCGTGCAAGCACTGAGTCGTTGCTGACTCTTGGAGGGATGCCAGCTTTCGCTGACGTTTTCTTGGCAGGCCTTATAGCGGGGTGGTTTGCCGTTGCCTTCCCCGGCCCTTATCACCTTTCCCCAGCTAGCTGGGTACTCATTTTACCGACCTCGGGAGGATGGAAGGCTGAGTCGACCCGAGCCAGCTGCCTGAAACCAGCTTCCGCTGGGATCTAACTCAGGCCATGGGGAGAGTTTCGGCTGCAGTAACTGCTGCTTTTATAGGTGTAAATGGTATAAATAATGACCCATTTACAGCTACGATTTACACAAATAGCCTTTTACGGGGTGGGGGGAAGTCGAGCCACCATTTTTATGTGAAGTGGCAGCTCAGTGAGGGACGGGGAAGCCTCGTGCCGCTGGCTTGGTGCCCGCAGACTGCACAGTGAGCAGGGTTGAGCCTCCAGTCGGTGTCAGCGCCAGACCTGAGCTGCAGTAAGTTCACCATTCTTAGCTATAAAAGACTAGGAATGGGTGAGACATTTGTTTCAGTTTGGTTTTGATTAGGGATGTTTGAGGAATTTGTTTCAGATCATTCTTTTTTATCATCATTTATTCAGTGCTCAGCACTCATCAACGGTACCTTCTCAAACTGCGGGGAGGTAATGAGTGGAGTACCGCAGGGCTCAGTCCTGGGCCCAGTGCTCTTCAACATTTTAATTAATTATTTGGATGAGGAGATGCAGGGAACGCTGATCAGATTTGCAGATGACACAAAATTGGGTGGGATAGCTAATACCCTGGAAGACAGAAACAAACTTCAAAGTGATCTTGATAGGCTGGAGTGCTGGGCTGAAAACAACAGAATGAAATTTAATAGGGATAAATGCCAAGTTCAACATTTAGGAAAAAGAAACCAAAGGCACAGTTACAAGATGGGGGATACTTGGCTCAGCAATACTACAAACGAGAAGGATCTTGTAGTTGTAGTAGATAACAAGCTGAGTATGAGCCAACTGTGATATGGCTTCAAGAAATGCAAATGCTGTTTTGGACTGCATTAATCGAAGTATAGCTTCCAAATCACGTGAGGTACTGGTTCCTCTCTATTCGGCCCTGGTTAGGCTTCATCTAGAGTATTGTGTCCAGTTCTGGGCTCCACAATTCAAGAAGGATGCAGACAAGCTGGAGCGTGTTCAGAGGAGGGCAACCAGGATGATCAGGGGTCTGGAAAGAAAGCCCTATGAAGAGAGACTGAAAGAACTGGGCATGTTTAGCCTGGAGAAGAGAAGATTGAGAGGAGACATGATATAGGGTGACCATATGACCAGATTTGCCCGGATTTGTCCAGGTTTTTGATGACAAATCTGGGAGGAGGAGGGGAAATCTGGATTTTTCCAAAGAGCAGCTCTAGTGGGAATTAACAAAAATGCTTATAAGTCTGTCATTTTTTAAGATAAAGACATGAAACTTGGCACGATGGTAGCTCTTAGGAAGGACTTTAGCCATACCAAATTTGAAATAGATCTGTTCATCCATTGATTTTTTAGGATTTTTGTTAAAAAATAGGTTTTAAAATTATTATTTTTAAAATCATCATTTTTAAAGATAAAGAGATGAAACTTTGCACCATGATAGGATTTAGGTAGAGCTTTAGCCACACCAAATTTGAAAAAGATCTGTTCATCCATTGATTTTTAGGAATTTTTAAAAATTTGGGGATTTAATTTTTTATATATATATATTATTTTTAAAGATAAAAAGATGAAACTTGGCACCATGATTGCTCTTAACAAGGACTTTAGCTATGTCAAGTTTGAAACAGATCTGTCCATCCATTCAGTTTTAGGATTTTTTAAAAAGTTTAAGGTTTTAAAATTATTATTTTTTAATGACATTTTTAAAAGATAAAGGGCTGAAAGTTCGCACCATAATAGCTCAATGAGAGATTTAGCCATGCCAGGTTTGAATCAGATCTGTTCATCCATTTTTTTTAAGGATTTTTTTAAAAGTTCAAAGTTTTAAAAATATTGTGTTTCAAAACAGCTGGAGCCATATCCTTCAAACTCAGCTTGTCAAACCTCCTCTTTGGGGTTTTGCATATTGAGCAGTTTCAGCCCTTGGCATTAAGGGGATCTCCAGTCTTTAGGTAAACTACCAGAACACCCATCCTAATGTTAGAGTAGAGAAACTTGTGACAATTATACACAAGCTTTTTTAAAAAATTGAAATTAACAAAAGCCAGCCATCCGGCCGGCCAGTAGCAAACCCTGTTAACAACAACAGCAGCTTGCAATGAGTGAAGACACAGTCAGAAAAGATATTTGAGGGAAGGGGAGACTGTATCACACAAAGCATAGCAAAAGCTTCAAAGTTCAGCAAAATCTACAAAAGTAGGAGTGAGTGAAGTTAATTTCAGATACATTGAATTTCTCACTTGTTCTTTATTTCAGTGATTTTAACATTAAGATGCTATGTAGAACAGATTTGTCTTAAATGTGTGCTGTAAAATCAGACATGTGACCAAGGCTATGTTCAGGTGGGCACGCCCCCTTGGTGCTGGACACGCCCCCTTGGGGGCCAACCATGTTGTCCTCCTTTTTGGTTTCCAAAATATGGTCACCCTACATGATAGCACTCTTCAAATACTTAAAAGTTGTCACACAGAGGAGGGCCAGGATCTCTTCTCGATCCTCCCAGAGTGCAGGACACAGAATAATGGGCTCAAGTTACAGGAAGTCATATTCCGGCTGGACATCAGGAAAAACTTCCTGACTGTTAGAGCAGTATGACAATGGAACCAGTTACCTAGGGAGGTTGTGGGCTCTCCCACACTAGAGGCCTTCAAGAGGCAGCTGGACAGCCATCTGTCAGGGATGCTTTAGGGTGGATTCCTGCATTGAGCAGGGGGTTGGACTCGATGGCCTTGTAGGCCCCTTCCAGCTCTACTATTCTATGATTCTGTGATCTGCAATTAGTCCATACATTTCTGAGCTTGCAGTCCAAGTTGAAGACCAATAAAAATGAGTTCAAGAGGAGGCATACATTGGAAAAATGTGCATGAAAAAAATGTATACTTTTTGAAAAATGCACAAATGCACTTTAATGAATGGGGGAATAATGTGTACAATTCAAAGATGCACATGATTGATGGATACATTTGCAAAAATGCACATGAAAATGTGCATGGCTTTTCATGAGAATAGAGGGGGGGAAAGCAAAGTTCGCAATCTGATATTGACTTGAGTCAGAACAATATGGAATTTGAAGAGCATCAGTGAGATCAAAGCTTGCTAATTCACACATCCCTAGTTCTGATAATTTTTTTTTTTACAAAACTTGCGAAGTTTCCCATGTCCAGGACATAAATAAAGAACTTGTGCAGGGGGTGGGGGGAATGGAAGAAAACAAAGATTTATTCATTCTGGCAAACAGATTTGAGTACTTTGCTCTTAATAGTCTGGGGGCATGTCTACATTGGCAATGTAGGGTGTGACGTCCCCTGGACATCGTGCACCTTGTGTGAACACAGGGGGAGGATCTCGCGATCAGCATCTCGTGAGATCCTCCACCCTCCCTCCCAGATCGCTGGGAGGTGTAGACATGCCCTGGGTCTGAATTAAGAGCGAGACTGCTCCACCCACTAAGATATCGCTACGATCTGAGTGACACTGCCAAGCAGTAGCCCCCCACACACACACCTTTCCAAAACACTCCCAAATTCCCAGCGAAGCTTTTCCAGCTGCAAGGCCACAAGGCCTTAAAAAAAAAACTCTATCAGAGATAAACTTGCAGAAACATTGACATTCTTAAACTAATTCCTAATAAATCTACCTACATTCAACAAGGCCTCCGGCCTTATAGCTATACCTAACAGAATTCCTGTGTATTCAATCATGAGCTGCATTAGGTTTTCCGCCTCTTTTTTTCTAAGGGCTATACGGCAGCCAGGAACGTCATGGCCCTCTCGCGTGTTTAGAATAGCGGTACTCATTGAATTTGACGGGTAGAGGTGGGTGAGAATTCTGTTTGAAGTTCATTTCTGATCAGAATTTACTAAAAATTGAAAAGCTTTTTCAGAGTTGGGAGGAAAAACCACTTGAGATATTAAAAGAAAAAGAAAAGCCTGAATGTAAGAGGAAGTGAAAGTGATATATTCACCCGTTCCTACAAGAGGCCAGCTAGATGGGGCAATATTCAGGGGCGATCCCCGGGCACAGGGGATCCCTCCCTTTCCCCGGCATATGGTCCTACCCTTTCAGCCCACTTTTTCCACGGTCTTGGGCTGATCTGTGTGGGCGTGCGTCGTGGTTTGTCCCAGCTCATCACGGTTACTCGTGAGGAGCTGGGGACCGTGCACAGGGCTCCTCAGGAGCTCTGCAGCCATCGGGGTGGAGTAGGGGTAGTGGGGATTTTTTTTAAAAAAAGAACAACTTACCTTTGAGCGCTTAAAAAAACCCTAAAATGGCGGGTGTGACATCCTGTTCGTCCGAGGCCGTTGCATGCCACGTGTAAACAGAGGGGGAGATCTCACGATAAAAATATTGCGAGATCCTCACCCCTCCATCATGCTTGACCTGTAGGTCTAGCTGAGGCCCAAGGGACATTTTCCATGTAATATGGAAATAGAAGATACATATTGGCACTTGCAATTATATATTGTGAGGCTGAGGGTGGTCAACTGGTCAGTCCCCTTTGGCTTCAGGCAGAGAGAATGGAGTAGTTAGGAATGGAATGTTCCAATTCATTTATGCCACCCATTTAACCTCTGGTGGTGGTGGCACTCTAAGAAGGACCTCATTGGAAGAATTTAATGTTCCAGGCAGATTGATATGGGAGTAGGCGGTCCTCAGGATACCTTGGTCCAAAGCCATGAAGGACTTTAAACTTCAAAGCCAGCACCTTTAATTGGCTGGGTATCAAATGGGCAAGCCAAGATGGGTGAGTTGTGTTCATAGAATCATAGAATAGCAGAGTTGGAAGGGGCCTACAAGGCCATCGAGTCCAACCCCCTGCTCAATGCAGGAATCCACCCTAAAGCATCCCTGACAGATGGTTGTCCAGCTGCCTCTTGAATGCCTCTAGCGTGGGAGAGCCCACAACCTCCCTAGGTAACTGATTTCATTGTCGTACTGCTCTAACAGTCAGGAAGTTTTTCCTGATGTCCAGTGAGCTGTCCCAGTAAAAAACCTTGGAATCCAAACTTTGAACCAATTACAGTTTCTGAATATGGGTAGCCCCACTTTAACAGGATTGCATCTGTGCTCGTCTAAACAGGAAGTATCTAAATGGGATGCTACCAGAACATGAATTCTCCTTGCCAGACTATCCCAATCCAGGAGAGGTCACAGCTGTCATCCCCGCCTAAACTGTTTGAAAGGACTTCATTCCACTAAGGACACCTGAGGCTGAACTATAAGGCAGCTCTGGCTATTTGAATTCACAGCCTGTACATCTCTCGTTCCCTTTGCATGCAAGCCCAATTTTCTCTTAAATTTATGTATTTAACATCTCAGACCTCCAAACTGCTCCAGCTGGGATTGAAAAGTGCTCTAAAGTGTCAATCCTGATGTCTTTCCTAAATGTGCAAAAAATGGGGATAATTAATTCCATCTGTCCATCTCTCTCTCTCTCTCTCTCTCTCTCTCTCTCTCTCTATATATATATATATATATAACCTCTTGCAGCTTGAAGAGCTGTTGAGATATGAATATTCCCAAATCTGTTGATGTCTGACAGTTCTCAAGTCTCCTCCACAAACATAGAAGATGCTTTCTCTTTTGACATTTCCCTCTATGTGGCATGCATGTGCCAAAAATGAGGGAGGAATATTTATTCAATCCTGCTGCATTGATCAGCCTGGTCAATTGGTGTTTTGATTGAGCTATCTTTCATGCTGATTGACTTCCCTTCATAAGAATGTTAGTTGCAGGAACAAAGGCTGCAATGTGTCTTGGGATACTGAAAGAACATCTGTTAATGATACCTATTATACCCGTTTTCCTTCTAATGTCTGCTAGTGAGTATTGAGCCAAATAAGTTGGGATGTCTTGTATAATCACCCTTTGATCTAACTATTTTCTGTAGCAATTAGGGAGCAGGTATTCAATGAACAGAATAGAATGCAGACTTCTGAAAGGATTTGCAAGTGATACTAAATTGGGGTAGATTGCAAGCTTTTGGGAGGATGAGCTTTTAATTCCAAATTATCTCAACACGTTGGAGAACAGGCAGAATCAAGCATAAATGTGTGTACCTTTTTGGGTAGTAAAAACCTGAAGGCAGGAATATGAAGTGCTTAGCTAATAGTAGAGCAAGGAGTATAATGTGAAGACAGAAGTCTCAGCTGGACCTGCCTATTATTGCGTGATGGAGGGCTGAAGATCTCACAATGTTTTTATCATGAGATTCCCCCTCTGTTTACATGCGGCGCATGACAGCCTTAAAAGGAGAGGACGTCGCGCCTGCCATTTTGTTTTTTAAAATAAGAAACACAAGATGCGCATGAGCGCTCATGCGCAAAATGTAAGGTGTTTTTTTTAAAAAAAAAACTTATTTTCCCCGTTCCCTCCACCCCACCCCCAATGGGCGCAGTGCTCCTGAGGAGCTCTGCACCCGGCTCCTCGTGAGGAAGGGGGACAAACTGTGTGCCTGCACACACGTTCCACAGTCTTGGGCTCAGCCCGAGACTGCGGAAAAAGTGGGCCTAAAAGGGAGGGCGAGAGCCCTGGACAAGGGAAGGATCATCCCTCCCTCATCCTGGGATCCCCTGTGCATCATGTGAATGCACAGGGACGATCCCAGGGATCACCCCATCTTGCTAAGGTCTAAGAAAGCAACACTATTTCAGGTTACAATAATAGGAGAGCTATGAATAAGACGCAAATTCCTTTTTTCCATTATATTCAGCATTTGAGAGGGCCCAAATGCTGAATATATGTTTGGACACTTCACTGCAAGAGGGACATAAAGAAGTTGAAAAGTTAGTCAGCAGGATATATGATGTAAGTTGGAAGTAGGTTGGTCCCTCCCAGTTCCTTGCTTCTGTGATGTGTGTGGCTTAGTTATTATTTGAAGATAGTTCAGAAGCTGCAGCTTCTGGGAAATGTGGCAGCCAGATTTATAGCAGAGAAGAACTGAACATATGACATCAATTCTGGCCCACTTGCATTGGCTTCCTGTATGTTTCTGAGCCCAATTCAAGGTTCTGGTTTGTTTGTTTTGTTTTTTACCAATAAATCCTTACATGGTTTTGTGTAACAATTAGGGTGACCATATTTTGGAAACCAAAAAGGAGGACAAAATGGCCACACACCCCAGGGGGCATGCCCAACAATATGCCCAGCCCCAAAGGGGGCGTGCCCACCCAAACATGGCCTTGGTCACAAGTCTGACTTCACAGCACACAATTAAGACAACTCTGTTCTACATAACATCTTAGTGTTAAAATCACTGGAATAAAGAACAAATGAGATATTCAATGAATCTGAAATTAACTTCACTCATTCCTACTTTTGTAGCTTTTGCAGTACTTTGAAGCTTTTGCTATACTCTGTGTTATTCAGGCCTTAGCTATTGGGCGGTATAAAAATGTAATAAATAAATAAATTAGCTAGACCTAAGGTTTATCCTAGGATCATCCCGGGGTCATCCCTACCTGCTCCCAGGATCCCCTGTGTGTCATTTACATGAAAAGGGATGACCCCCTAACATTTAACACTCTTTCCCCATCATCTTTCTCATATCCATACTCACACATTCAGCATACTGCTACCACTGAACAAATGAAGTAGTTGACAACTACAGAAAAATCTAGTACAGCAAACAAGCATTCAGAAAGAGTATAAACTACTATTACCCTGCATACATTAGCTATGGAACAAAATGGACTAAAGAGTAGTACCTCTTAGCTTGTTTCAACTTCAACCAGACATTAACCGTCAAAAACAGCAAAAAAAGAACACCAAAAACCTGCCTCATTGATAGCTGGTGGCTGCTTCAGCTAGCTGCTGAGGTGGTGGTGGCAGCAGCTGCTGCTGCAGCTGGCAGCAGTGGCAGCTGGTAGCTGCTGCTGCAGCTGGTGGTGGCTGCTGCTGCTGCAGGTGGTGGTGCTGGTGCTGGCAGAAGGCTGGGTGGGCCTTAAAGCGCACATTTCCAAAACGTGGAAACAAGTTCTTTAAGGTCCTCGCAAGCTTCCATCCGGGACTCTCGTGGGTGACTTCACTGCGTCGACCAAACAGAGGCCCGGACGGAAGCCTGCGAGAGCCTTAAAGCGTGTTTCCTGGACAATTATGAATAAAATTGGATTTCCCCTCCGGACCCGGTTTGGCCCCCTCATTTCTGGATATGTCCAGGCCAAACCTGACATATGGTCACCCTAGTCACAATGCCTGATAGAGTGGCACTCCTGGTATGACCTACAGTCCTCATCTGAGGCCCTCCTCGAAGTGCCTCCTCCAAGGGAGACTCCGATGATGGTGACAATAGCCAGAGCCTTCTCAATGGTGATCCCCCTCTCCAGTGAGTCCCACCTGGTGCCATCATTGCCATCTTTTCAGTACCAGGTTTATTTATTTATATTTATTTAAGCATTTTTATGCCGCCATTCAGCCAAAATATGCTCCCATGGCGGCTTACAAAAGTATTTTTTGACAAGAAAAAGTTAAGACTTTTTGTCTACTCTAAGCCATTTGGCAGATGATGATGGTTTTTTGGGGGGTGGGGTCCTTTTACTGGGTCCTGGTAGTTTTATTGTTAATAGGTGTGTGTGTTTTTCAATCTTGTTTTCAAAGTGTATTACATTTTTGAATGTTAAAGACAAATTGTGACAAATTTGATCCTACTGCTAGTGTCCCATATATGACGTCTCACCCTGTGGAGTGAGAGGTTTAATGCTGGTATTACCAGCCTGTGGCCACCACTTGAGGGAACAGTCTCTCAAGAATACCAGGACAATTGTGTTGCTGCTAGAGGAAATGGCAGTCCATGTGGGTACTAGTTTCCACTAAGCGATCCTGGATAAATATTGAATATGTTATTTCCTTCTAAAGTAACATTAATAGTTCACATTATTCCAAAGCCAAGTAAAATAATAAAAGCAGAATACACAAAGATATATAACTGCATTTTTCTTCCTCAGTTTTCAATCTGATTCTCCTCAGGGCATAATCCTGTGCCTGTTTAGACTTTTCTGTCCTACAAATCCCAGCATGCCTCAGCCAACATGTCAGACCATTTTCTGTCTAAAAATGCATAGGAGTGTGCCTTCAGTGTTCTTAGAACACCAAATGCCCGAACTGACCTTCTCTTCCCTTCAGTTGTCAAACCCCACAGACCATATCACCTCTCAGGAATGAAGTTCAGTTCCCATAAAGTTCCACCATCAGTACAGCTAACCCCAGCAATAAATATAATCTGAACTTTAGTACAAATAACAGTTCCCCATTTTGCCACATGTTTTATGTTGCATTCTATCATGTTGTTTATCACCCAGAAAGCTTTAAATGATCACAATATAGAATACAGAAGGATATATAGAATGAATGAATGAATGAATGAGTGAATGAATGAGTGAGTGAATGAATGAAGAGCTTCGGCTATTGGGCGGTATAAAAATGCAATGAATGAAAGAAAGATCCCAGGGACAATAATGTTAAAGCAACAATGAAACAGTAAATACAGTAATCAATCATAATAAAACCATCAGCAGTGAGTCTGATTGCAACAGCAACTAACCAGGTAAACAGGTGGATTTTAGCCTGATTGCAAAATGTCAATAAAATTGGTGCCGGGCATACCTCTTGGGAAGAAGATTCCAAAGCCAGGTTATCACCACTGAGAAGTCTCTATCTTGTATCACCCCCAAAGAGCTTTGGTAGGCTGCGGCAGGCCGTTCTCCTTGGCTGCAAAGGTGTCCAATGCAAAAGTCACAGAAACCAAAACAAACCTACTCATGAAGGAGAATCCTCAGGCAATTTCATTGATTTCTCCTTGCCCCGAGCTTTGGAGAACATGAAATTAAATAGAGCATAAATTCTGAGAAGCAAACTGGAGCGAATAACTTCATTTGTTAATGGTGACACAAAGGTTCTGCATTCCAGAGTGCATTTGTATAGCTGGGGATGAGAGTGTCATTTTAATTAATTGCTCCTCGTTAATTAACATGAATTGTGGTATTGGGAGGCAGTTAACAATAATGGTACAGCATACACACATACACCAGTAAAAAAAAGAGATAGGGAACTGTGGATCTAATCTTGGAAGAAATATCTGTGCTTCTCGTGGGTTCCATGGACCTTCTCCCCTTGCCTCTCCGACAATGGTGTGCAAAATTAGAGATGACTCTTCCAGGTAACCATTTTTGAGGAGCATTTTCGAGAACATGGAATGGATTCATCCCACTCCACCTAAACTCTGGTGTTGATTGTGGAATGCAAAATTCCATCCCCTCCATTCTGAGCATGGCACATTTTATGATATTGGAAGTGCACCTTGTTATGTCATCAAGGAGTGTCCCTCTTTAAGGATTGCAGGGGCTGAGAAACTGAAGTACGTTATAGTGGGATTGCACCTTTTTTATCAAAAACGACAACCTTTTGGGGGGATCCCCTCCCCCACAGACATGCTATTTTAATATATGAACTTGGTAGCAAATAAATCCATCTCTTTTTCTTTTTTTTTTTTTTTTTTTTTGGTTTTTTTTTGGGGGGGATGGTATATGATGGTTTGCTTACATGCTTGCTTGTACAGTTATCAGCCCTTGCAAAAGGTTAAACTAAACCAGCACTGGTAAGAAAGAAGATAATAATGGCCCTGTTCAGAAGACACCTTAAACCATGGCTTTAACCAGGTTGAATAAGGCTTTTTGCTTTATTCACTGTAGTTAAAGCCACAGTTTACGGTGTCTTCTGAACATGGCCAATGTCCTTTCTGGATGAGACCAAAAAAAACCCCCCCATCAATTTCATTGCTCTTTCCCCAGCAGTTGCTAAATTTCATGCCTCTGAGGAGTCCCCCACACAGATCATGAAAAAGATAACCACCCCCCTGCTAAGGTTGTGTGAATCAGCCAAACCAGACCTCAGTTCAGGCCTCAAACTTCCACCTCAAAGCTCAGTCTGAATTGAGACTATATCAGATTGTGAACTTTGGTGTGTGTGTGTGTGTGTGTGTGTGTGTTTGTTTTGCATGAAAAATGTATGACCATTTTCATACATATTTTCCAAATGTACACATCAGTTGTACACAATCGTGCACATTCCTCTCCCATTGATTAAAGCATATTTGAGTGCATTTCTCAAAAACTTGAATTTTTCATGCACTAGCTCCAGCTTCCGGAGCAGTCTTAAGGGGGCAGCCCCACATAGAGTGCATTCTAGTAATCCAGCCTTGAGGTTACTAATGCCCGTACCATTGTGGCCAACCTATCCCTGTCCAGAAGAGGCTGTAGCTGGCGAGCCAGCTGAAGCTGGTAAAAGGCATGCCGAGCTGCCATGGCCACTTGGGCCTCCAGTGACAATGATGGATCTTGGAGTATCCCCAAACTACGAACCTGATCTTCCAGAGAGAGTGCAATCCCATCCAGAACAGGCAATGGACTTATCTCCTGGACCTGGGAACCACTCACCCACAGGGCTTCTGCCTTGCCAGGATTCAGCTTCAGTTTATTGACCTTCATCCAGCCCAAGACTGAGTTTAGGCACTGGTCCAGGACCTGCACAGCCTCACCTGATTCAGATGTCACAGATTCAGAGCTGTGTGTCATCAGCGTACTGATGGCATTTTGCTCCAAATCCCCAATGACCGCCTCCGAAGGCTTCATATAGATGTTTTTAAAATACTGTCCATATCCCATGTTCATATCAGTTTGCAAACTTACTTCTTCTTTTTTTGGATGAAAATTTGTGAGTATATTGATGCACAATTTATCCAACTGTATTCATTAATTTTCATTTTTTTACAAAAAACCATGTACACATTCCTCTCCCATGGACTGAAAGTTATTTGTGTGCATTTTTCAAAAGAACACATTTTTTTCCTGCACCTCTTTCATCTGTATATTTCAAATGTATGCATGCTGTTGAGCACATTTTTTGGACCATGAATCACATTGGAAATTCAGACATACAGATTTCACCCATAGATTGCATCCATGTTCGGTTCAGAACATGCAAACTGGGTAGATCCTGATTGAGTGATTAATTTAATCAATCTATCAGGCTCAAGTTAAAGGAAGTCAGATTCCAGCTGAACATCAGGAAAACCTTCCTGACTGTTAGAGCAGTACGGCAATGGAATCAGTTGCCTGGTGAGGTTGTGGGCTCTCCCACACTAGGGGCCTTCAAGAGGCAGCTGGACAACCCTCTGTCAGGGATGCTTTAGGGTGGATTCCTGCATTGAGCAGGAGGTTGGACTCGATGGCCTTGTAGGCCCCTTCCAACTCTGCTATTCTATGATTCTATGGTTCTATGAAATGTACTGAAATGAAATTCTCATATTTCTCTGCCCCCAGGTGCTTTTTTTTTAATAGCATATGATATTGAGACGCATTATTATCACTGAGTTAGCATTAGGGTTTGGGTCTAGCAATCATGCCTTGTAGCCAGATATAAATGTTCTCCATGAATTGGCTGAATATATTTCAAAACGATCTAGATCAGTATAAGAAAGGAAGGAAGCGTTATTTCTTTTCAAAAGCAGTGTGATTAACAATGATAATTTCAAATGGACAATAACTACCTTCAGTTCTCATATGATTCCAGCACACTACATAAACTGTGAAAGGTTATGATGCTACCAATGGCGTCTAGTGGCTCCAATATCAGTGAGGCTGTAAATCGTTTCTGGGTATCAGTCAGAACCAGCCACTACTCTGAAACAAACTTCAAAGTGATCTTGATAGGCTGGAGTGCTGGGCTGAAAACAACAGAATGAAATTTAATAGGGAGAAATGCCAAGTTCTACATCTAGGAAATAGAAACCAAAGGCACAGTTACAAGATGGGGGATACTTGGCTCAGCAATACTACAAACGAGAAGGATCTTGGAATTGTTGTAGATCGCAAGCTGAATATAAGTCAACAGTGTGATATCGCTGCAAGAAAGGCAAATGCTATTTTAGGCTGCATTAATAGAAGTATAGCTTCCAAATCGCGTGAGGTACTGGTTCCTCTCTATTCGGCCCTGGTTAGGCCTCATCTAGAGTATTGCATCTAGTTCTGGGCTCCACAATTCAAGAAGGACTCAGACAAGCTGGAGCGTGTTCAGAGAAGGGCAACCAGGATGATCAGGGGTCTGGAAACAAAGCCCTATGAAGAGAGACTGAAAGAACTGGGCATGTTTAGCCTGGAGAAGAGAAGATTGAGGGGAGACATGAGAGCACTCTTCCAATACTTAAAAGGTTGCCACACAGAGGAGGGCCAGGATCTCTTCTTGATCCTCCCAGAGTGCAGGACACGGAATAACGGGCTCAAGTTACAGGAAGCCAGATTCTGGATGGACATCAGGAAAAACTTCCTGAATGTTAGAGCAGTACGACAATGGAAACAGTTACCTAGGGAGGTTGTGGGCTCTCCCACACAAGAGGCCTTCAAGAGGCAGCTGGACAACCATCTGTCAGGGGTGCTTTAGGGTGGATTCCTGCATTGAGCAGGGGCAGAGAGCTTCGGCTATTGGGCGGTATAAAAATGTAATAAATAAATAAATAAATAAATAAAAATGGCCTTGTAGGCCCCTTCCAACTCTGCTATTCTATGATTCTATGAAGAAACTATCCATATTTGGGGGCTAGATTTCAGCACCGTGAATAGCCCTTTTACACTTGTGACTGATTCTAACGAAAGACAGGAACGGATTCACAGCCCCACTCAAATTGGAGGCACCAGCCTCCACTGGATGTTCCTGTCAGTTGCTTGACAAAAGTAGGACAAGACTGAGAATATTATAGAAATGCATATTTTTAAATCATGAACAGAAGACCTTATCTGAATCTGCAGGAAGATTTTAAAAAGAAAGAAAGAAAGTCCTAAATAAGCATGGGTCAAAAATCTCTTTCTCTCTGTCTCTCTCTCTCTCTCTCTCTCTCTCTCCTTTCTGGAGTTATGTTGCTTTGAAATCAGGCCTCAAAGAAAACTGTTGTACACAGTTTACTCTGGTGACGAAGATATGTGGAGAATCACAAGGTCATTGCCCGACTCAAACTCAGAGGAGACATGTTGACTTTTAAGTATGCATTTTCTCCTTCTTCTTCTTTTTTACATGAAGACTTTTGGATTGTGATAGAAGCTGACATGCAGTTCCTTTAAAGAGAAGCTACAACCCAGGTTTTATTTTCTTTTTAAATGTACACATTTTACAGCACCCACATGTAGGTATCAAGAAATTAGCCATTTAATAGAACCAAACACCTGGCTATTTAATGGAGGCCACCAGCCAAATCAGGTAGAAATAGCTTCGGCCGGCATGTGGAGGTGCAGTCGAATTAGAACGAAGTGAATCCTTGCTTTGGCTGCAAACGTGTGGAAAATGGAACGAAATTAAGTTGCCTCGGCCCTTTCACCGCCACAAACTGATATAAATTGGTTTCATTAAAAATCCCTAACATATTTTAAAGCAGCAGTCCTAACCTATTAAATTTTGTGCAGTTGCCGAAAGCTACTAGCTTTGGTGGCATTTTATGTAGAAAATGAACAAGAGACAAATAGAATTTTATTGCTTTCTAAATGAAAAGCCAGGGAAGTCTGAGAATAAAATTGATTTTCACATCCGGGAAAGAAAGTTCTTTTTTTCCCCTCTCTCCTTATCTCTAGTCCCCAATCTCTCTCTCTCTCTCTCTCTCTCTCTCTCTCTCTCTCTCTCTCTCTCTCTCTCACACACACACACACACACACACACACACACACACACACCATGTTCCTCTTGTTTTCTAATTCTAACTGGTTTGCAAAGAAGATGTAGTGGTTTCATTCGCATCCACTTTGTTTAGAAGGCTCTTGTTATGGCTAGGCCGTTGCCTCAAGCCTTTGAGCATATGCAAGACGCTTTCCCTGTTCTGCCCTCACTGGATATTGTGTTATCTGTTATATTGACCCTAGTCTTTGCATTTGGAACTGTTTTAGTGTTCCCCGTATAGGTCTTTTAGGAACTGATGTACTATCATGTATTGATTGGTTGGCTCTAGAAAGAACTTCACATCCAGGATATACCAGTTCCTCCTCAAGTTAGAATGAAACCTCCCGCGGGCCTGCTTGACTGCTGTTGTCTTGATTTGCAACCTGGAAATTCTGGCCACGCATAAGAATATAAAGAGAACCATGTTGGATCCGACCTAGGATCCATTTAGTCCAGCACTCTGTTCACACAGTGGCCAACCAGCTGTCAACCAGGGACCAACAAAGCAGGATATGGTGCAACAGCACCCTCCCACCCATGTTCCCCAGCAACTAGTGCACACAGGCTTACTGCCTCAAATACTGGAGATAGCACACAACCATCATGGCTAGTAGCCACGGATAACATTCTCCTCCAGGAATTTATCCAACCCCCTTTTAAAGCCATCCAAATTGGTGGCCATCACTACATCTTGTGGTAGTGAGTTCCATAATTTCATGATGCGCTGTGTGAAGAAGTCCTTCCTTTTGTCTGTGCTATACCTTCTAACATTCAGCTTCATGTGGATATGTTTTCATTTACTTAATTTGTACCCTCCTTTTAAACTCAATGAAACCTACTAGTTAACTTACAGTAAGAACTTAAGAAGAGCCCTGATGCTGGATCAGACCAAGGGTCCATCTAGTCCAGCACTCTGTTCACACAGTGGCCAACCAGCCATCGGCCAGGGATGAACAAGCAGGACATGGTGCAACAGCACCCTCCCACCCATGTTCCCCAGCGACTGGTGCACACAGGCTTACTGCCTTGAATACTGGAGATAGCACTCAATCATCAGGGCTAGTAGCCATGAATAGCCTTCGCCTCCAGGAATTTATCCAACCCCCTTTTAAAGCCATCCAAATTGGTGGCCATCACTACATCCTGTGGTAGTGAGTTCCGTAATTATCTATGCACTGTGTGAAGAAGTCCTTCCTTTTATTTGTCCTGGATCTCCCACCAATCAGCTTCATGGTAGGACCCCATATTTGGTTATAGTAGGAACATCACTTAATGGCCGCCATCAGCGATCACATCTGCCCCCTCCAATTTCCTGTTCTTAGTAAGCCAAAGTCACATAAAGCTTCTCCTTGTCTTTTACCACTTTGGGTATGTTGACAAAGGAGTGCATTTTGCATGAGTGCCTCACGATTGAATTCACAGGCTATATAATTACCCTCGTCAATATATCCTCGGGAACTCCGCTCAGCCTATTGCAACTATAAGACGGCACGAAGTTACACTTGCCATTCCTTCCCACGCATCTTTTTCCCCCTTTTCCTTCTTCTATATAATGACTGCTGCATTTGAGTTGAGTCATCACGAAATCATTTGGATCAGCATGAAGCCAATTCTTACAAGGGAATAAGCTCAAAGAGCAGTTGTTAAGAGAGACTTTGATGAATTAAATATTAAATAGCTACCATTATGATCCAAGTGCCACTGATTGCCATGATTATACAAGTAGGTTTATTGATTTTAAATATTTATATTCCACCTCATCCTATGATCAGTGTGGCTTACAGTCATGATTAAAAATCACAAGGTTGTCTATTAATAAAAAAAACAAAAATTACAATCCAGTATAAACATCTAAAAGCAGCAGTGATGTAAGTATTTCTAGCCCAAAGGTGGGGAACTTGTGGTCCTCCAGATGTTTCATCCTACAACACCCATCATCCCTTACCAGTGTTTATGGGTAACAAAGGGGGCTGGACTCGATGGCCTTGTAGGCCCCTTCCAACTCTGCTATTCTATGATTCTATGATGGAAGTTATAGGCTTCTAAATGTTTTTTTCCCCTAAATAGTAAAGCCCTGAAGCTCATTCTGAAATCCGTCAGGGAAAAGCTGCGGTGAAACTCCTGCAAAATGTCATTCTGCGACATGGGACCACCACCATAAAGGCCCTTCTCATTGCTGAGGTTTGCTTGAGTTTATGCAGCATGGAGCAACCTGAAATAATTTGCATTTTAATTGGCACGAGGGGAACAGAGTTGGCTTGCTAGTTTTTGGCTCACTGTTGGCTTGGCTTTCTCTGCCATTGATCTCCTACCAAAATCCACCACCACCATTGGATCTAAGGAAAAGGAAGGAGACCAAGGGTAGGCAGATGGGCATTGCAGTGAACATGCAACTATTAAGGCTGTTTTACACATCAATGTCTCTAACTTGATGACTACAATGTCTCTAACTTGATGACTTGCAAGGAACAGTCACAAATCAGATACCACTAAGTAAGGTCCATAAGACATTCTGCAGGTGTTATTGGAACTCCTATTTCCTCCCCCAAAACTCCTTTGATATTTGCTCAAGCAAGAGACTCCATCATGATGGGGCAAAAATCCACCAGGGCCCACAATGGCAACAGATGCCCCTGCATCCGGCCTTCCTGGGCCCTGATGGACGCACCGGGCAGATTTTCACCCCATCGCACCTGCAGGACAAAGAGGGTGCAGGTCCAGGCGGAACTCACATTAGCCAGGGGAGGGAGAAACATGATTTCCCCAAGGCTAAGGAAATCACATATTTCCCCCTCCACTCTAATGGCGGGTGGCCACCATTAGAGTGGAGGGGGGGAATACCCTATTTCTTCGATTCTAAGGCACACTTTTTTCCCCATATAAACATCTCTAAAAACGGGGTGCGTCTTAGAATCATGGGTGTGTCTTAGGGTTTTGTGTGGTTTTTTTTCTGTTGGTGGTACTGAAATTAGTGTGTGTCTTACAATCGAAGAAATACGGTACATGATTTCTCCAGCCTTGGGGAAATCCCGTTCCTCTCCCTCCCCCACCACACACCAATCATGGCCTTGGATTAAGAATCCACGATTGGCGCAGGACAGGAGGGAAAGCAAACTCTCCAAGTCTTCCGGAAAGTGTCCCAATTCCCCCAGCACGGCATTAGCTTATTTTCCTCTATGACTTGATCCGATCTCTTTTTAAAGCTATTTTAAGCCCGTGGCCAGCACCAAACGTGGGGCAGTGTCCTCCTAGAGTCCCTTTTATACCATGTGAAATGATGTGTGTGCATGAAGCCTTCCACCGACATGTGCAAGTTACTCCTGCAGTCATCAAGTGATAGATGTGTGAACCGGTCCTGGAAGATTGCTCTATACGTGTGTGTGTGTGTGTGTGTGTGTGTGTGTGTAGGTAACCGAAGTCCACCAGCTCTGCTCCAGATTCCCCAGGAGTTTCTTTTCCTACTTCCAGGGAGAAACATTCCATCTCAAAGTCAACAAGGCAACGCTAGCAGTTTTCCTCTCCAACAGGAGAAGGTCGTTTGCATATTAGTATAGTTAATAGGTCTTAATTGCCCTTTAGAGACCAAGCCGGCCCCAAATACTTTGCAATACAACAGGGTTAGCTCTCAACAATACTATCGCTGCAAACATCCAATCCCCTACGTTTCCTAATTTACCTAGCTAATCCAATTTCCCTCTGAGCTAAGCTGAGATGGAACCGAGAAGCCGGAGAGGTGGCAGGTGATGTCATCGTCCCTGTGAGCTGTGCCTCCACTACACCGCTGTCCCTTGCCTTCCATCTAGGGCAGCCGAGCTGGCTGGGGCATTCTGGGAGTTGCAGTCCAACACATCTGGGGCGCCCCAGGTTGAGGAAGGCTGGTCTAGGGCCTCAGATAGGCTGATTACTCAGCCTTCCGCCATCTTGACGCTCCCTCTTCTCCTAAGCACCCCTTCCATTGTCCCCATGGAGTAGGGACTCATTTCCCCCCACTCCCAACCTTCCATCTCGACTCCCACCTGCTTCCTTCCTGACAGCCTTGACGGGTGCAACTGCGACACAGATCTCCTGGCCCTTTGTTCGTTCAATCCAAGGATCCTTTCAACGGCGTTCTAAAGAGCGCTTCGGGAGAATGGTCCACGTGGCGTCAGAAAAGGAGACGGTGAGGAAGTGGGTGTATCGCAAGCGCTTCTGAACGGCTCTTTAATTGAGCTGCAGCTGGAGACGATTGTGTTCGTTTCTCCTTCAGCGTCTCTCATTTCCTTGCATTTCTCCCGATGCCCATATTTGACGGATAACTGTTGCCAGACACTTTCTGAGGAACTCGGTAAAGAAGATCCCAGGAACTTTTTGTGCCATTCGCTCCGGGAGACACCTGTTGTTGTTGTTATTAGCATAACAGAGCCGTAGAGCAGCTATTTTCAGCAGGTCATAAAGGGCGTTACTAGACGAGGCTGTAGCGCGCGTTACCTTCCGCAGTCACGTCGAGGCTTCCAGATGACGTTCACGAGGATCCGCCGTTATCCTGCGGTGAAACCTCTTTATCCCGTCTTTAAAAAAGTGAGTTCTAGTGCGCCTTTTCCTGCTGTCCCGTGCTAATTTGGAGTACGTGTAGGAGGATGTGAGGTCACTGCGGTCCGCACTGGGCAGGAAAAGGCGTGCTAAGGGGAGTGGCCAGCGGCTTCGGTCAAGCTGCCTCCGCCATTTGCGCCCAGTCCGCCAGCTGGTGCAGCGCAGCGGAGCGGCTTTTTTATTATTATTCCTAAGTGACAGTTTGCGCAGGAACAGAGGAATGGAAAAGTGGCTGGTGTGCCGCTGGGTGTGTGGGGGGGATGGGTGGGGAATGTGCGGCTGTTTCTCCTATTTCCACCTCTGTGTGGGTCACTGTTCGGACAGGCGGGCATCCCACAGTCATGGGAAGTTGGTGGCTCCTCGCGGTGGGCAGCCACAGCGGCCGCATAATGGCGGTGCTGTACGCTGCGCCGAAGATGCAAAGGCTAGCGGGGACTGAGAGGGACGGTGCAGGCATGAAGGGCTGTGAGCCTGTTGGTGTGGGTACGAGGCTGGAAGAGGGCACAGCTGTTTCTGGGCTGCTGCCATGGCTACAGCCAGATGTGGGTTGGCTCCGTGGGATGGGGGAGAGGGCACAGAGGCAGTCATCGCCACCGACACTTCAGAGGCATGATGGGAGATGTAGGCACAGAGTGCCCATGCAGACGACTGACCTCGGGTCATATGACACATGCCACGACCCCCATCAGGAAGTGACCGCATCAATGTTGACCCTCAGCACCGGCGCTCGCTGGCCACGCCCCCTGTGAGCCATCCACCAATGGCAACTGGCTCCCCTCCGCCCAGCCTGAGGGGGCTGGTACGCAGCAGCAGCAGCAGCACTTCAGCTGGCACTGCCACTGCCGGTGCCACCGCCGCCGCCGCTGGTGCCGCGGCGGCATCGCTGACGGCTGCGCAAGCGATCGCCGCTGTTTGCGGTCCTCCGGACTTGCGCAAACCGTGCAGTGAGCGAAAAAAAAAGCCGCGGAAATCAGGCCGGTGTGGCTGCGCAGCCGTGCTCAAGGCGGCAGCAGCACAACCAGCGCAAACTTCCGCCACAAATCGAAGGACAGTGTGCATGATGAGGCGTCACGGCTGAACGGGGAAATCCGCTTTCACCGCTCCTCAACGACGGAACACCCGGTAGGTCTAGCAAAGCCCAAAGTCTCCAGATCTGATCTGACATTACAGGG
This sequence comes from Elgaria multicarinata webbii, assembly GCF_023053635.1. NCBI lineage: Eukaryota > Metazoa > Chordata > Lepidosauria > Squamata > Anguidae > Elgaria > Elgaria multicarinata. Next base: position 110,516,135 of record NC_086177.1, on the reverse strand, counting down.
CTTTAGCTTTCTTCACACAGTTGCAGGGGGGGGGAGGGTGGCATGGCAGAAAGAAATAATCTTAGTTTTAGGGGCCAACATCAAGGGTGCAAGTGATTGTCCTCTTGACTTGAGAGATTTTCCCATTCCATCTGCTCCCAATTCACTTCTTCAAACCCAATGGGTTAGGGTGAACGGGTGAATATCTCAGGCCCATTTTTTGCAGATTCCTTGTTTTACCACTTCCAAAGTCCTTTCCATGCTAAATCTGTACATTTTTAAATAATACTTATTATTGCAGTTTTTTAAAATTTCCCTCCTTTTTTCCTCCAAGGAACCCAAGGCGGTGTACATAATCCTCCTCTTCCTCTCCATTTTATCCTCACAACAACAACCCTGTGAGGTAGGTTGGGCTGAGAGTCTGTGATGGGCCCAAAGTCACCCAGTGGGTTTCCAAGGCCGAGTGGGGACTAGAACCCGGATCTCCCAACTCCCAGTCCAACACTTTAGCCACTACACCACACCACAGCACACCATTCACATGGATTATTAAAAAAAAATGTGCAAATTTCAAGTTGTAGGATTTTGAAAATTCATATCCATCCATTGATTAAAAATCCTTGGTTGTACGCATTTTTCTAGGGGCATTTTTCAAATATGCACATTATTTTCAAATATGCTGTTGTACTACCTGGCATCCCTTCCTTTTACCCAAGGTAGGGATCTGGTTTCCCTTGGGAAAGGGATCTGGGAGACAGACAGGGAGGATTGGGGTAGCCGGGAGGTTTGGGGAAAGTGTGGTGGGCGGATGAGGTTGATGAAGTATTCAAATCAAATTTATCAGCCCAATGGATCGATGGCCCACCTAGGTTGGTGCTCGGCTATTCCTGAGAAATTAGGGATGTGCACGGATCCCCCACTCCGCTTCACTTTAAGATCCGCCATTTCCGGATCGGCCCGCTCCGCCCCGCCCCCACTCCGCCTGTGCCCACTCCGCTCCGCTTGGAGCTCCGGATCCGGATCGGAGCTCCGGTCCCCCCCATAGGGGGGGTTACCGGGCCCTGCCGCCATCGCCGCCCATGTGGCGACAGCGGCAGAGCCCGGTAAGGAGGAGGGGGTCCTTACCTGCCTCCGTCCGCGGTCCGTCGCCATCTTCAATTGAGCCCGCGGTTCCACCAGGAAGTCTGGGCCGCAAGTGCGGCCCAGACTTCCTGCTGGAACCACGGGCTCAATTGGAGACGCTGACGGACCGCAGACGGAGGCAGGTAAGGGAGAGGAGGGTGGGGGGCGTTACCGGGCCCTGCTGCTGTTGCCGCATGGGCGACAGCGACAGCGGCAGAGCCCGTTAAACCCCACTTACCTTTCCGGCGGAGCTCCAGATCGAGGCAAAGGATCCGCCTTCACCTCGATCCTCTTCGCCACGCTCCGCCGGCCCCCCCAATCCTCTTCGCCTCCGCCTTAAGGGCAGGCAAAGCCCCCTGCTCCACTACTGCTTCTCCGGTCCGATTAGAAGCGGAGCACATCCCTATGAGAAATACAGGCTGCCCAATCTGCTCATTTAACTGGGTCACTTCATATTGAGCAATTGGGTAGAACAATTGGGTAGAACCACAAAAACAAAACAATCACCAACACAAAGGCGAAAGACTTGCCTTTTAAACATGAAGCTGGATATTCAGGAAAGAGTTTGGGTTTTCTGTGAGCGGTCCCTCTGTGACTGCACCCCTGGTTCCATTTAATTATCATGCAGTCATGGATGGACCTGTCCTAAAAAAAATGTAGGCACGCCTTGTTCCAAAAATGTGGATCTGAATCCTGTATTCATAAGAGAGAGAGAGAGAGAGAGAGAGAGAGAGAGAGAGAGAGAGAAGAAAAGTCAAGCTGAACTTTTCTTTCCTTACACGAAGGTCGAAGGTGCAGGAGCTTTCTGGCAGTGCATCAATCCAGCCGCCACCCAGTCCGCTTGACACCCGGCTTTCTGTAATGAATACATTTCTTGCATTGCTGCCCGCTTCTCGCGGCATTGACGTCTGATGATTAATATGCCTTGTCTTTTATAAACAAACCTAATGCAAAGCCAATAATGCAAGTCCCAGCGCTTTATTGCCAAAGCTTGCAGCTCGGCATTGTTTTTGGATATGTGTGTAAGGCAAGAGAGATGAATGCTCACTGGAGCTCAGGAGATAGAGCCTGGAATGAATTTATGAGACGAAAATTGCACAGGGGTGTGAAGAAAATGGATCTTAAGGAGGAGGATGTGGTGTGTATGTAGGCTGTCACAATATGGATTTGGTGGTGTCATTGTTGTTTTCATCAAGGAGAGATCCTGTCCCTCCTCTGTGTGTCAATCTTTTAAGTATTTGAAGGGGAGAGATTATAGCACTCTTCAAATACTTAAAAGGTTGTCACACAGAGGAGGGACAGGATCTCTTCTCGATCCTCCCAGAGTGCAGGACAGGGAAGAATGGGCTCAAGTTAAAGGCAGCCAGATTCCAGCTGGACATCAGGAAAAACTTCCTGACTGTTAGAGCAGTATTATTTATTTATTTATTTATTTATTTATTTATTTATCATATTTATACCCCGCTCCTCAGCCAAAAAAGGCTCTCAGAGCGGCTTACACTTAGCAAAAAAGATAGTCCCTGCCCTCAGGCTTACAGTCTAATAAAGACATGACACACAAGGAACAGGAGTTCAGGAGGGAGGGAGGGAGGGAGGGAGGAGAGAGAGAGAGTCCAACAGGAGAAGGCCATGATGTTTCTTCTGCCTTCTCCTGTCCCCTTGCTCTTTCTTCTTCCCCACAGGGCCAAGATGACAGTTTGCCCTGTGGGGGTGGGGGAAAGAGTCCAACAGGAGCAGGCCATGATGTTTCCCATGATGCAGTATGACAATGGAACCAGTTACCTAGGGTGGTTGTGGGCTCTCCCACCGTAGAGGCCTTCAAGAGGCAGCTGGACAACCATCTGTCAGGTATGCTCTAGGGTGGATTCCTGCATTGAGCTGGGGGTTGGATTCAATAGCCTTATAGGCCCCTTCCAACTCTACTATTCTATGATTCTATATGCAGTGGTGATTCTGGTCATTTTTCCCCCCTCTTGGGTAGTACAACCATGAAATTGAACAAATACCAAAATCAAAGACAAATGTGGGCTGCTTAGAGATGGGTGAGAAATTTCTTGGGTTTGCATTTTTTACATTTCTTTGCCAGTTTACCCCACATGCATTTTGCAGAACTGAACACAGACCTGAACACAATGCGCCGTTGGAAATTCATGTATTTCCAAGTTGGTGATGTGTTCTGCGTCCAGAAGGGGGGAAAAGTGATTGACAGCATGGGTTTGGAAAATATGCAAAGAAAAATGCTGACATTTCTAAAATGCACGCCCATGTTGTAGGCTACCTTAAAGTCTAATAGCTAATACCTGTTGAAATGACCACTGATAGATCTCTCTGCCATGAAGAGACCCATCTTCCAAGGTCTGACCCAGGCATAGCCAACCTTATGAAAAACAAACAAAAATGCTCTGCCATCACACACACACACACACACATCAAATCCGGAGAGCTTTTCCAATGCAATGCAAGCTGTAATGCCTGGATTAGGAATGTGTTTAGCAGAAACTGCTTATCATGCAATGCATTTCAGTGCTATCTTTGGGATGCTAAACCATGTAATATCCTTTCGGAAATGATGTTGGGTGTGATCCCTTTAAAGAATCCGCACCGGCCCACGGTCAATGGACAAGAGCTTAGCTAGAAGCATTTCCTAAACAGTTTGATTTCCTTTCTTTTTTCCTTCCCAAAGGTGTTTCTCCTCGCCCCCCCCCCCCCACTAAAACCCTCTAAAAATATATGTTGACTAACCTAAATTCTGTGAATGTTAGAAATACATCTACTGAGGGGAAGAGTTTTGTAAACTGCCCAGAGAGCTTCGGCTACGGGGCAGTATATAAATGTAGATGATGAAGATGATGATGATGATGATGATGATGATGATGATGATGATGATGATGATGGAACACAGCTCTCATTTTCCTATGGCATCCCCCTGCTGTCATTACCGCAGTGGGGGAAATGGACAAAGCCGGGGGAGCAGCAGAAGCTCACAGGGCCTGGTGAGTGGGGCAGACTTAGGAGCAGGTGGGCTGAGCACTCTCCAAGCTCACTCCATTTCAACAACTAACGTCTTTGCTGCATGAACTACACTAGCTGCCTATTTGCAACCAGGCCAGGTGCATGTTTTAGTGTACAAAGCCCTAAACAAATTGAAGCCAAGATATTTGAGAGAGAGCGCCTTCTCCCTTACCCAGTCCCCTGCCTGCCCAGTCCCCAAATCCACCACATCAGGTGCTCCTGGTGGTTCTGCATGGACCTGCAATCTGTTTGGAGTCCCCTCAGAGAAAAGACTTCATGGACTCATAGAATAGTAGAGCTGGAAGGGGTGCATAAGGCCATTGAGTCCAACCCCCTGCTCAATGCAGGAATCCATCCTAAAGCATCCCTGACAGATGGTTGTCCAGCTGCCTCTTGAAGGCCTCTAGTGTGGGAGAGCCCACAACCACCCTAGGTAACTGGTTCCATTGTCGTACTGCTCTAACAGTCATGAAGTTTTTCTGATGTCCAACTGGAATCTGGCTTCCTGTCACTTGAGCCCATTATTCCTTGTCCTGCACTCTGGGAGGATCGAGAAGAGATCCTGGCCCTCCTCTGTGTGACAATTTTTCAGGTCTTTGAAGAGCGCTACCATGGCTCCCCTCAGCCTTCACTTCTCCAGGCTAAACATGCCCAGTTCTTTCAGTCTCTCAGTGTCTTGTCTCCTTCACTATGGGAGACATTCTTATTTAAACAAACTGCTGCTGAAGACACTCTTATTTAACCAAAACTTCCCCAACTAACCAGCCTTAGTTTTATTGGCACATTCTCATTTTAAAAGTTTTAATTCTGTAGATGTTGATGATGATGATGATTGAAGCCCAAACTCAATCACCCCTAACCAGCACGTCCAATGGTGAAGGATGTTGTAGGGGTCACATTTTCCCCATCCTGGCTTTAAGGCATATGACCCTCTTAATTTGGGGATTCTAGCCATGATGAGCTAGAAGGGTGCTGTTGCGCCGTGTCCTGCTTTGTTGGTCCCTGGTCGACGGCTGCCTGGCCACTGTGTGAACAGAGTGATGGACTACATGGACCCTTGGCCTGATCCAGCATCAGGGCTCTTCTGACGGTCTTATGGTCTTAAGCAATGCAAACCATCCAAAGTTGCAGATGTCCCAGAACTTCTGCAGGGCACTTCTCTATTCCAGCCCTTCACCCTACATCTGAATCAGATCAGACGCTCCAGACCCCAACATTAGTGATCAGCCTTTCTGGCATAGGGCGGCCTCAGGGTTGTACACAGAAGGATTGGGTTTGTGGCCTTTCGAGAGGGTTTCTTCATTCCTCCTGCAGTGTTTCCATAATTGAAACAGAATCCTACCTCCTTGATGTCCTTTTTTCCTGCAAGGCAAAGCAGATAATAATTTCCATGTATTTATTTAGCAGCCCTGATGGCTAAGTGCTACCTCCAGCATCAGAGGCAATAAGCCTGTATACACCAGTTGCTGGGGAACATGGGCAGGAGGGTGCTTTTGCATGCACCATGTCCGGTTCTGGATCCCTGTTCAACAACTGGTTGGCCACTGTGTGAACAGAGTGCTGGACTAGATGGACCCTTGGTCTGTTCCTGCAGGGCCTCTTCTTACGTTTTTATTTGATTCGTACCCCACCTTTTTGCCAAGAAAAATGGTAGTCAAGATGCTTTCAATTGCAAATAACACTCGATCGAAACAATAAAACAAATACATTAAAACACTCAACAGCACACACGTTAAAAACACAACAGCAGAGAGAAAAAGTGTATGCATTGTTATTTATTGATCTATCAGTGCAGCATCTGAATTTGTGATTTAAGATATGAATCCCCCCTACTGCCCACTTGTCTTTCTTGACCCCCTTTGAGGGTGTGTGTGTGTCTCATCAGCCTCCCCAGCTTTTCCTGTCTCATCCTCCCTGCCTCACCTCTCTCGGAAGCAGCTCTGTTTCTCTCCAGATAATTTTTTTTTGCCTTTAATTCTTGATTATTTTAATCCCCAAACCATATGATTTAACTCGCTGCCATTCCAGAGGCTGTGCCGGCCCAGAGGACTCAGTTTGCAATGAACTATTGTCTTAGGTGGGCGGTTTGTCATGTAGAACTAATGTTAATGGGCAGTTTACATCTGGCTTGTCTCAGCCGCTGAAAATAGAGAGCATTATTAAACTTCTCATTTTATTAAGATTAAATGCCATGTTTGTTTACCTCGTTGCAGAAATGCTTGAAAAATACATTGTTCCCTCTCTCTCTCTCTCTCTCTCTCTCTCTCTCTCTCTCTTTCCCTCCCTCCCCTTTCTCTCTCTCTCTCTCTCTCTCTCTCTCTCTCTCTCTCACACACACACACACACACACACACGGAGGGAGGGAGGGAGGGAGGGAGATCTGTATATACACAAGACAAATGCTGGTGTTCAGCCTAGCACACAAAGGCTTAAGTATGCAGGGAGTGCAGAAGTGAACATGTTTGTCCTACCTGCAGCATCCCTGTGTGTGCCAATCCTGCCCCCTCCAACCCCAAATTTCAGGCATTAACCTGGATGGTGTGATGCATTTCATTGGGCACATGCCTGCGTCTCCCTTTAATTGGGAACCCTTTGTTATTAGGGCTCCTGTTGGTGTGGATTCTACTCACATTCAAATGATCATGCAGAGAACCCTCTTTCACACCTTCCAATTCATTGGGGTGGGGGCAACGTAGACTCCCATCTTCCCTACACACAAAAGCTGTCATGTCTTAGGTAGGGTGACCATATGAAAAGGTGGACGGGGCTCCTGTATCTTTAACAGTTGCATAGAAAAGGGAATTTCAGCAGGTGTCATTTGTATATATGGAGAACCTGGTGAAATCCCCTCTTTATCACAACAGTTAAAGTTGCAGGAGCTATCCTAGAGTGATCAGATTTAAAAGAGGGCAGGGCACCTGCAGCTTTAACTGTTGTGATGAAGAGGGAATTTCACCAGGTTCTCCGTATATACAAATGACACCTGCTGAAATTCCCTTTTCAATACCACTGTTAAAGATACAGGATCCCTGTCCTCCTTTTCTTATGGTCACCCCATCTTAGGTCACCGTGTCCACCTAAACACACAAATGGAAAGCGTTAGACAGAATAAAAATCCCTCTAAGAAGACACAAGGTTTCTATTGGATACAGGTTGTAATGTTGAACGGGGACAAATTGGCACTTTTTGAAGAGCAAGAGGAGTTTTGAGCAGTGGAAGGACCTGTATCTATCAGGCATAATTGGGCAAATGAATAGCTATACAAAGTCACGTATTTTTGGTTAGCATCCCATGAAACGAAATGGAGAGTGGAAGTGTGGAGTTTACAGCCTAATGGCTGCCAGCTACTTTTTGCTTGAGTTGGGCAGAAAATTTCAACCATTCCATTTTTGTCATTTCATGGTGGGGGGGGGGGGATGAAAATTCGGGTGAAAGAGGCTAGGAGAGGTGAGGATTTTGGAGGATTTCCCCTTGGGTGGGGGGACAGGCTGTCCAGATACCTTTTCTAAATGCAGCCAGTTGTTGAGAAGTTCTTTTTTTTTAAAAAAAAAAAAACCACCAGCCCGACCTTTTTGGGAGCCCAGAAGTGCTTACTGGATGCTCATTGGATAAGGAGAGGTCACATGTTCTCCAATAGGCATTCACTAAGAACTGCTGGGTTCATCCAAATGCAAAGGAAGGGTGTGTTGTTGTTGTTTTTTAAACTAAAAAATAGGTAGAAGACCCGTCAGCAACCGGCTACACTTAAAAAAAGGTATGTGGAAACCCTGTCCCCCTCCCCGAGGAGAAAATTCTCCAAATGTCAGCCCTCCCTGCAAAAGAGGCAGAAAAACCCACAATGCCTCTCTTTCACCGGGAGAAACTTCCCAAACACAGGGGGCAGGATTTGACCCAGCTCTACTTTTCGCAGAGTCCTTGCTCTCCTGAAGACACTGCACCTTGTCTGTGTCATTTTAGACGAGGGATGTACAGATTGTGTAAAATCCAGTCTGTCTGTGTTTTGCTGCTGGCCATTCTGTCGTCCGCTCATGGAATTGCATTCCACCACCACCCCAATTTCCTGAAGTTGCACGAATTTGCATTGGCGCAAATCCGCACTTGCAAAAATGCATGGACACCCCCCACCCAATGTGCAAACTCCACCACCCCCAAAAATAGCATGTTCATGCTTTAGCTGATGGGAGAAATGCTGTGTGTGTGTGTGTGTGTGTGTGTGTGTGTGTGTGTGTGCTTCTACAACTAGATTTTCATAAAGTAAAGTTAAAAAAAAGTCTGCAAATCTGCAGAATCCATGAGACTCAGGAAAAGCTATTCTGTTGCAGAAACTGCAGATCAGATTCATCGAAATCTGAACTGATTTCATTCCTTTGTACCACTTTAGACTACAGGTGGGGCCTCACTTCATTAACCATTACACAACACAAATATGCAATCACACAGTTCCCTCCACATAAGAAACCAGTATATAAGGGAGAAAGCTTGAAAGGGTGAGCATGTTAATGCATTTGAACACCTTTTTATGTAAGATTAAATATAAAATGCTTAATTTATTCCCCCCCACTACTTTTGTAATTCTTATTATGGTTTTAGTAGAGCGAGAGAAGCCCCCTGCTATGTTTGACTAATTTAAAGAGTGCTAAATATCCATGGGGAATGACTAAGCATGCCAGAGTGAGAAAATAAGGGAATATTACCGAATCCTGCTATTTTTGGTAAAAGATAGGCTGGCACGCTGGTGTCCCATATTTAACACAAGGGGACACCTCACTATAAACTACTACACTTTGTTATATATTTTGTCACACAGAGGAGGGCCATGATCTCTTCTCAATCATCCTAGAGTGCAGGACATGGAATAATGGGCAGAAGTTACAAAAAGCCAGATTCCAACTGGATGTCAGGAAAAATATCCTGTCTGTTAGAGAAGTACAATAATGTAATCAATTCCCTAGGGAGGTGGTGGGCTCTCCCACACTAGAGGCCTTCAAGAGGCAGCTGGAGAGCCCTCTGTCAGGGATGCTTTGAGGTGGATTTCTGCATTGAGCAGGGGGTTGGACTAGATGGCCTTAGTAACCCCTTCCAACTCTACGCTTCTATGGTTCTGTGAAATCTGGAGTTGCCTTTGAAGCCTACTTGGAAACTGTAACAGATCCATATGGCAATTCTAGACTGTTTACTGGGATCCAGCAGATGGAAATAGAGATGTATGAGAATTTGTTTACTGTTCACAAAACATGCAAGCCTGCCCTGTGTGAAGCCTTGAACTAGATTTTAGGGGCGAGCACATCTCTGCCAAAAAAAGTTTGAGAATGTTGGATATGTGTTAACGCTTGAAATTGTGCAGTGTTCCCAGTTTCATTTTGCACAAAGTTCCGAATTTGTACAAATTTTCCCCTGCAGACTTGAAAGCCCTTCTTTAGCCTATGCAGGAAAGTTGTGCAAATTTTACGTTTGATCGCTGCTCAATTTGTGCGATTTCCCCGTTCGTGCAGAAGGAGCAACGGTTGCAAACTTGGACAGGAATCGGGCATGAAATGAGTGGAGAGACAGCATTCAGAGAGTCCTATCGATCTCAAAAACTGCTGATTTGCCCATCCCTAGATGGAACAGGCCTCCCCAGTTTAAAAATGACTTCACTGGCTTCCTGTTCTGTTTCTGAACGACATTCCAAATCAAGGCCTGGATGAAGTCCTGCACGGCTTAGGACTAGGGATGTATGAGAAATTCATTATAATTTGGTTTTGATCAGGATTTACCCAGTATGAAACACACAAAACCGGACACAGACAGGAGCTCAATGTGTGGTCGCAGTCCGTACATTTCTGAGCTTGTAATGTGAATCAGAGAAAAGTATGCACAAGCTTGCATTAACCAATAGGAGAAAAGCATGGACATAACAAAAATGTGTACAACTAATATGTACGTTTGGAAAGAAAATGCATGGAAATACACACGACTTCCCGTACAAAAAGAAGACAAATAAAAAAAACCCAAAGCTGTCAATCTGAGACAGTCATGAGTTAGAACAAGCTTCAGAGAGCCTCGATAAGTCCAGGTTTTGCTCAGTTGCACATCCATACTTGGGAGCCAGATACCTGAAGGATCAACTGCTCCTACGTGGACTTACCTGATTTTCAGGGCATCATCTGAGCCTCTTCTCCCCCCACCCCCACTATTGTGGACTAGACAGGTACTAGCTGCAAAAAAAGTGGGGGATTTGTTTTCTTTTTGGCAACATATGGAATACTGTTTGCAGGGTGTTTGGGTTGGTGCCAAGTCTTATGTCTATCTAGCACCAGGTGAAGACCTTTTTTTACTTACCCAGGCCTGTAAAAACCACAGGTAAAACTTTGATGCTGATGCTGCTATCCTGTGATTTTGTTATTTTTAACCTACTATGCTGTTTAAGCATTCTTTTGATATCATAAACATCGTTTTTCAAGGACTGGTTGAACCTCCAAAGAAAGACAGGCTAAAATGCACCCCTTTCCCAGTTCAAGAGTTTACAACTGGGGTGGGGGGAGGTGACCTCCTTTCCAGAGGGCAGTGCTCTGTTTTGGAGAGCTGGCAGGGGCAGTTCTTAGTTTGAAGGAGTCCTTTTTTTGACAGGCTGTCCATAGAATCATAGAATCATAGAATAGAAGAGTTATAAGGGGCCTACGAGGCCATCGAGTCCAACCCCCAGCTCAATGCAGGAATGCAGCTCAATGCAGCTCAATGCAGGAATCCACCTTAAAGCATACCTGACAGATGTTTGTCCAGCTGCCTCTTGAAGGCCTCTAGTGTGGGAGAGCCCACAACCTCCCTACGTAACTGATTCCATTGTTGTACTGCTCTAACAGTCAGGAAGTTTTTCCTGATGTCCAGCCGGAATCTGGCTTCCTGTAACTTGAGCCCGTTATTCCGTGTCCTGCACTCTGGGAGGATCAAGAAGAGATGTGTGTCATAGAATCAGAATAACAGAGTTATAGGGTTGGAAGGGGCCTCTAAGGTCATCGAGTCCAACCCCCAGCTCAATGCAGGAATCCACCCTAAAGCCTCCCTGACAGATGGTTGTCCACTTGCCTCTTGAAGGCCTCTAGTGTGGGAGAGCCCACAACCTCCAGCCCAAATTTGATTCAAAGGAACAGCCCAACGGCTTTAAACTTGCCCATTAACAGTTAGCACCTGGATAACGGACTGAGACGGTCCACAAGTCACCTAGTCCAGGAGCAGAGGATTTGAGAAGCTGCCCTGGGCACAACCATAAAATGGCTACCGTCTGTGTCCATGGCTACTCACAAAGGACCTGTAACCTGCCTAGAGGTGTTCATCAGAAATTAAGACAGCAGCATCTAGAAGCTTCCACTTCACTTTGAAGCAATTTGAGCTGTTAGTAAGAAAATGTGTTTTTAATTTTTTAAAAAAAAAAAAATCTGAAGATTGGCATCTTGGTGGGCAAGAAGGAAAGCCTTTTAGGAGCATATTGGTGCCCATAGGCATTAAAATGTGTACCTTGATCTAGTCACTCTTCACTGTGGTGAGCTGTATTATATTTTTATTTAAATTATTGCTGTTGTTTCTATATTTGCAGCTATAAATTTAAATTTGCATACGCAAATATTATGCAAACTGGTATCTGTGGTGTTACACCCCACAAGTCAGTTCCCAAATGTATGTCTGAGTTTTTAAGTCTGTGGTGAGTTTAGAATGTTGGCTTGAGTGGGCGGAGTTAGAATGTCTTGGGAGGGGGAGGAGTCATATATAAGGGAAGGACTGGGGGGATTGAGAGGGACTTGTTAGGTCCTCTTAGGGTCTTTAGTGCTCTCTGTGTTTAGGGTACTTAAGTTCTGGGAAATTTGAGGGCCAGTATAGAGAGTGGTGTCTTTGGAGTGTGGTGTGCACATTGTTGATGTATATTAATCAATACAGATAATAAAGAAAGTTCAAGAGTGATTGTGTGAGAGAAAGGAAAGTGTGTATGTGAATGAGTGGAAGGATTGAATGAAAGGTTTCAAAAAGGTTTTTAAATGTTTTATTTGAAACAAAGCTTGTGAACTTTTAAAAATAAATTTTAATTATTTTGTTTTTAACTACCACAAAAATCCCACGTGTCTGTTTGGCATTTATCATCTAAAGTTTACTTATTTAACACCCACTCTGACAACCATTCACCTCAGCAGATATAACTCACAGATATAACCCTTTAACCACATAGTTTGGAAGAAGGTGGGATTTATCCCTTGCCTCAGGTGTATCAAGCGGTGGTGCTTGGCTTGAGCAGGGAGCAGCTGCGGCCGGGTCTGGTGTTCAGAGCCTGTGTCGTGGCAGTATCCTCTTTTGCCCACTCCATGGTTATGCATTTCTTCTTTTGGGATGAAATGGCTGTGGCCACTCTGCCTGCGACCCATTTTGAGTCTTATAGAATCATAGAAAAGCAGAGTTGGAAGGGGCCTACAAGGCCATCGAGTCCAACCCCCTGCTCAATGCAGGAATCCACCCTAAAGCATCCCTGACAGGTGGTTGTCCAGCTGCCTCTTGAAGGCCTCTAGTGTGGGAGAGCCCACAACCTCCCTACGTAACTGATTCCATTGTCGTACTGCTCTAACAGTCAGGAAGTTTTTCCTGATGTCCAGCTGGAATCTGGCTTCCTTTAACTTGAGCCTGTTATTCTGTGTCCTGCACTCTGGGAGGATCGAGTAGAGATCCTGGCCCTCCTCTGTGGGACAACTTTTTAAGTCTTTGAAGAGTGCTATCATGTCTCCCCTCAATCTTCTCTTCTCCAGGCTAAACATGCCCAGTTCTTTCAGTCTCTCTTCATAGGGCTTTGTTTCCAGACCCCTGATCATCCTTGCTGAGGCTCATATGAGCCTTGATCGGACTTGAAATGGGCCTCACTTCTTGACCCAGTAGCCCTCCCTGACAGTCCTTTCTAACCCACAAGTGAAGGAAAAGAGAGAGAGAGAGAGAGTTACTTTTGTGTGGTCCTCACTGGCCATTCCTAGGCTGTAGGCTTTTTCTAACTCACCCAGAACAGATTCCAAGAGCCCAGCGCCCGCAAAACAACTGTTTGGAAACAGTCAGTATCCCAGTGTGAAAGAGCCTGTTGCCCCCAGCTTTTCAGCAGTGTCCTTCTGTTTGCCTTTTCCCAGTCATTTCTGGGGCTGCAGGCTCTTTCAGCCTGCCTGCTGTAAAGAATGGAATATGTTGAGTTTCCTTCTGAAATGTGTTTGGGTGGTTAGAGATTTGTGACCCATCAGAGATTTGTGACCTTCCTCTGTGTTTGTAAAGCTCGAGGTTTTGTGGGTTCATAGAACATTTCCAAGTCCCCGACAGTTTTCAAGATGTGAATGTTTGCCTGCCCCTAACTTAGGGTGACCATATGAAAAGGAGGACCGGGCTCCTGTATCTTTAGCAGTTGCATAGAAAAGGGGATTTCAGCAGGTGTAATTTGTATATATGGGGAATCTAGAGAAATTTCATCTTCATCACAGCAGTTAAAGCTGCAGGAGCCCTGCCCTCTTTTAAATCTGGTCACTCTAGTATAGCTGCTGCAGCTTTAACTGTTGTGATGAAGAAGGAATTTCACCAGGTTCTCCATATATACAAATGACACCTGCTGAAATTCCCTTTTCTATGCAACTGTTAAAGATACAGGAGCCCTGTCCTCCTTTTCATAGGGTCACCCTACCTAACTGTTCCACTGGTAATTAGTTTTTGAATGGTAAGGCACCTTGAGAATTTTGATAAATTGAAAGGCAGAGTAAAAACGATGTAAATAAATAGGTAAACATTAGGAAAATGCCCTTCATTGTATACAGGCAGGGCTTCTTCTTCTTTTTTGAAAGGTCCGTATGAAGGGAGATACAAATTCAGTCTCCTTTGGGGACACCGTCTGAGCATCCGGCTGCCACCTGTGAGGTATTATAGGAGGCCAGGTTTTGCCCTCATTGTAACAGCGAAGGCAAATGCTTCATTTTTCTCTTCCCCATAGCCATGAGTGGCATCCATTCCCTTAAGAGCAAGGGGAGAGAACACAACGCAGTTCAATTTGGAAATAGGTCACCACGTTGGAGTATTTTTAGAGAACTCTTGAAAAAGATCCCCACCTCACCCCCTCTGGACAGTTCTGAAACTGACTCCTAATGTTGGCTGCACTTTATTAAATGGGTTTTAAAAGTCCTCTCTCTCTCTCTTTCTCTCTCTCTCTCTCTCTCTCTCTCTTTGTCCAAGCCCTAGACGCTAATCTCAGCTCAAACAGAGCTAAGCAAACAGCCTCAAGGAGATTTTAAGGGCTCCAAGGAACAGTATGCCTGTTCCATGATGCTCTCGTTTGCTGAGTTCTCTGTGAGCATTTGCTGGTGTCCAGGACTTTGGCATAGGTTTAACTTTAAAAAGCACTTTCTCCACATGTACGAAGACTTGTTTTCCTTTAAGAGCTGGCAAGGAGCCATGGAAGAGAAGGGGGGATAAAGGTTCCAATTGCATCCAAAACTAAATTGGTATCCCAAGTTAGGTGGTAATTATGAGGTTTGGATCTGCCCTACTATAGAATGCCCACAATGAGTTTAGAAAGGACCCTGTGACTTAGGGCTGATCCACCCCAAGCAGGATATAGTGGTATGAAAGCGGTCTGTGGTCTGTGTCAATGGGCTCCAACAGTTGTCAGTGCACTTCAATACTGCTATAAAGCAGTAGTGTGGCTCCTGCCTCTTATATACCGCTTTCATACCACTTTCATAGTGCAATATCTTGCTTGGTGTAGATTAGGCCAGAGAGAGAGAGAGAGAGAGAGAGAGAGAGAGAGAGAGAGAGAGAGATCTGTAACAGAATCAAATCAGTTCAAATTTCCATAAATCGGACCGGTGAATTCTGCAGTGGACCGATTTTTCCAGAGTTCTGTGGACTTGCGGACCAATTTCAGGAATTTTACACAAACTTAGTCGTATAAAAATAGGTTTAAAAAAACCACCATTAACAATGGCCAAAAATGTGCATTCCCCCATTTTGGGGAGGGGGATTTTCACATTTGGGGAGGGGATTGTGTCCATTTTTGCAAGAGTGAATTTGCTCAGATGCAAATTTGTGCAAATAGAATTTGCCCAAATTTGGGAAATTGGGGAAAATCCAATTCCTTCAATGATGGGTGATGGAATAAAAGTCACCTCACAGGCCATGATGCGTAGATCAGACTTCACAAAATGTGTAACATGTATTGAAAACCAGTGTGGTGCAGTTGTTCAAGCGTTGGACTAGCACCAGAAAAGAAATCTCCACTCACCCATGAAAATCACTGGATAACATTGAGCCAGTCACCCTCAGCCTCTCCTACATCACAGGGTGGAGTCAAATTAGTTTTCCTTGGAGGAAGGCTGCATTAATTGCAAAATAAATACATAATAAATGTATTTGTTGTAATGTTAGGAAATGGCTATTACCTTGTGATAGTATGCTTTTAGTTCTTCATTTAAGTCAGGCGTGGGCAACTTTCTACATGCCCGTGGGCCACTTTCCAGCAGCTGGGCCTGACTTTGAGCAGCATTTTTTAGGCTCCGCTGCTGGAAATCTGAAATATTAAAGACTCATCTGCATTTAAAGTACCATAAAGTATGGACCAGATCAAGGGCTTCATTCAGTGTAGTGTGATTAAAAAGAAAGAAAGAAAATAATTTGCATGGAAGGTTGGATGTGGCTGAATTTCTACCTAGAAAAAAGGGACAGAGATAAGCATATTTCAAGGCAGAGAGAGATACGGAGAGAAGGATATTTATAGATGTGAAGGGAGCTGGGGATAAAGCACGTTTGACTAATCCAAGAAGACATGCTGGCACAGCAGCGGCTCCTAAGATGTCCACATGTTTACATCAGAGAGGGGACAGATCCCAGATGGATGCTCCATCAGCAGCGTCCAGAATTCCTCAACTTGTCCGGGTGCCCAGATCAAAGGCATCCCATACAATTAGAGTCTCCAAATTTGGAGACAAATTTGGAAGTTCCTGCTTGGGGAAAATATCCAAAGGGATGTTGAGGGAAGATGGAGGGTGGGGGATGTTGGATAAGGCTCAGGGACGTAGCCCTACCTGTCACTAATTTGTCACCAAGTTTTAGCTGGCATAAAATAAAATAAAAATCAAGGCTGATGTGCTGGTCCCAGGTTGGGTGAGGCGATGAGAGAAGGAAAAATGAGTTTGGATAAGAATAGGAATTTACCTTTCCCTTTTCGTTATCCCTTTGTTTCTTTTTTGAAGGAGTCATATCCCTACCTATGAACAAAGTACCATAGTATATATGGTGATGGCAGGTAGTCTGGTTTGATGATGCATCATTCTCAGGTTTATTTCCTCTGCTGCTGCCTGCTTTTCATAGAATCATAGAGTTGGAAGGGGTCTATAAGGCCATGAAATCCAACCCCCTGCTCAATGCAGGAATCCACCTTAAAACATCCCTGACAGATGGCTGTCCAGCTGCCTCTTGAAGGCCTCTAGGGTGGGGGAGACCACAACCTCCCTAGGTAACTGATTCCATTGTCGTACTGCTCTAACAGTCAGGAAGTTTTTCCTGATGTCCAGCTGGAATCTGGCTTCCTGTCACTTGAGCCCATTATTCCATGTCCTGCACTCTGGGAAGATCGAGTCCTATTAAGTCCTGGTTCAAAGTGCTGCCTCCTGCCTCATGTGCATCTCAAAGTGAAAACGGGCATTTCAGCATACTCTTGGATCTACTTGCTTCCTGTAGTGGAGGGTCCTGCTCAGCTCTAGAAACACAAACATCTCTGGTCCTGTTTCGGTGTTTACCAAACCAAAGGGAAGGAGATCATCCAAGGCCATAGCTAGACCTAAGGTTTATCCCAGGATTGTCCTGGGGTCAAACCTGTTCATCTAGGTGACACACAGGGCATCCAGTGCTCAGGCAGGGACGAACCCAGGATGATCCTGGGATAAACCTTAGGCCTAGCTACGGCCCAAGTCAGGCCAGAAAAAAGGAGAAACAAATTCTCAGGAGGCAACCGTTTTCATTCTAAAGCCCTACGTGTTTCAGCCTGTATTCTCTCAAAGGCCTTCTTCAGTCGCCAATGAGACAATTATCTCGCTAGAGAGAATTCTAAAGTCATCTCCTAACAAGTAAGAATCTCCCCCTGAAGAAGGCCTTTGCGAGAATACAGGCCGAAACATGTAGGGCTTCGTAATAAAAACGGTTGCCTCTTGAGAATTTGTTTCTCCTTTCTTCTGACCTGTTTGCCAGAACACATGGGAGCTAAATGTATGAAGGGGCGGAGCACAAAGAAGACCCGCCTTGACAACCCTGCAACCATGGGCTCCTCTTTAGATCTTTGCACAATCAGTCTTAGCATGGGTCCCCATTGCACATATGTTTCTCAATGCATTCAGCTGAACATTCTCAGAAATCCTTTTCAAAACTTCCTGTATGTGTGTGTGGGGGGGGGAGGTTGGGGGGGTTAGTGTTGGAGCTTGCATGCCCACCCAACTACACACGTTTACCCCTTGCGTGATCAGGAAATTCCCTGACAGTTTAAGACTTCAGCCCTTCTCAGTCTTTCCCTCTACTTGTCCCCCGAATGTGTGGAGAGGGGAGAAAAATTGCACCAGCTGACCCATGTCCCCAATATCCATACAGTTGTGAATGTTTTTAAAGGGCTCTGACTTACATACCCATATAATATTGTAGGTTATACTTTCCTGCATGGTTATTTCCTTTTGTAAGCTGTTCTTTCAGCTCTGAGTATTCAGAAAGTAGAAAACTTTCATCGTCGTCATCATAACAGCAACAATGTAAAGTTCCCCCTTCAGATATTACAATGGAAACGCAAAAACTTGAAGCATAAAAATGCTTGTTATAGAATCATAGAATCATAGAATAGCAGAGTTGGAAGGGGCCTACAAGGCCATTGAGTCCAACCCCCTGCTCAATGCAGGAATCCACCCTAAAGCATCCCTGACAGAGGGTTGTCCAGCTGCCTCTTGAAGGCCTCTAGTGTGGGAGAGCCCACAACCTCCCTAGGTAACTGGTTCCATTGTCGTATTGCTCTAACAGTCAGAAAGCTTTTCCTGATGTCCAGATGGAATCTGGCTTCCTTTAACTTGAGCCCGTTATTCCGTGTCCTGCACTCTGGGAGGATCAAGAAGAGATCCTGGCCCTCCTCTGTGTGACAACATTTTAAGTCTTTGAAGAGTGCTATCATGTCTCCCCTCAATCTTCTCTTCTCCAGGCTAAACATGCCCAGTTCTTTCAGTCTCTCTTCATAGGGCTTTGTTTCCAGACCCCTGATCATCCTGGTTGCTCTCCTCTGAACACACTTAATATACATATTAAGGGTTAATGTGGGGGGTGTATAAAGAAGTATTAATGACAGCTGTGTGTTGTAAATATAATCAATAATAATTATAATAATAATAATAATAAATGTAGGAGCTTCTACACAATCAAGACCTCTGATTGATCATGGTTCCTGATCATGCAGGCAGCTGAACTTGTGGATGTCAGGGACACATAGAGAGAGATACCAGTGTCTTCGATCTCTCCCCCCACATCCATATATACCTGCTAGTCAATATCCCTGTAAGGAAACAGATGGTCCTATACAGGGACCCCCACAGGATAGAAAATGAGAGAGTTCCGATTTTTTATTTATTTATTTATTTATTTATTTATTACATTTCTATACCGCCCAATAGCCGGAGCTCTCTGGGCGGTTCACAAAAATTAAAAACATTCGAAGTATAAAACAACAGTATAAAACCATAGTGAGAGAAATGGAAGAGCTTCCTCCACTTTCCCCCACCACTGGGCTTGGTGAGCTGGGGGTCTTTTCCTTTGGTTCCCCCCGCCCCAATTGCATCTCTACTTTAGGGTTCCCGGTGTAGATACATATTTGGGACTTCTTGGTGTCTGCAAGGACTGTGCAGTAGCAATCCAGTAGAATTTTGGGATGTGTTTAGGATGCTTTTAGGATGTTTTTAAACAGTGTATGCCATGTTTTTAATATGTATTTTATGCTTCTTGTTCTTCCTCGCCTCGATCCGGTCGGAGAGGCGGGTAAGAAATATGTTGTTGTTATTATTATTATTATTATTATTATTATTATTATTATTATTATTATTATTTGTGAAGATAACCCCCCTGAACTGCTTGCATCTGCCACTGATCCAGGCCAAAATAAATAAATAAATAAGAATTAAAATCATAGATAACCCAGAGCAGTTCTGCTCATGCGTCCCTCCCTGCTCCCTGCCACAGACACACGGGAGCACGTGTTTCCTCCAGCCTGGTCGTTGTGCTTGGCGCATAGAGCAGAAAGAAGCCATCAGGTCCGATCAGAATCACGCCATGGTTTCCCTGTCGTTTCTCTGCTCCATTTTCCTTGGCCTCCTTTTTATCAATACTGCATCTGTCGCGACCCATAAGCTCACATGTTAGCTTTCCTCGGGTGCACAGGGCTGCTGTGATTTGATTATTGTTATTATTTTAATGCTAGCTCTCTGCATCTGTCCGTGCTCCTCTCAGGGAGAAGTCATCCCGATCTCTCCGCTGGTGTTCAAAGAGGAGGAAACAAAACCCAGCGTGGACTGTCTTTGGGCCGTTCAGCATGCTCCGGGGTGCTAGAGTTTGGAGTGGTTGGATCCCAGAATGTGCTAGGGACAGTGCGAGCATTTGAAACAGGGGTACTAGGCTATATGTGTGGCCCTGCTTGAATTACGGTGAGCAAATCAAGTACAGATAGCAGTGGAAAAGGTGCAGAAAGGGGTAACTTCTATCAACCCCAATGAGAAAAGATGTTCTGGTCGCTTTCCACCCATGGGGAAGTTGGCTGGTCCTCCCTAATCATCACTGGGGGGCTATCCTATCCCGCTTTTCCAGGGTGGTGTCTCATCCCCCCAGACCTTCAGGCAGGGAAAGGAAGGGCCCAGCCTTGCGCCTTTCGATCAGAGGCTTGGAGGACCCTCTTCAGGATTTCTGAACATTTGACTTTGTCGCTTCAGGGACACACGTGGTTTTGCTGGTGAGAACTTTGTAGCTCACTCAACACTAGACAGTCCCAGTTGGGACTGCAAACAGAGGGTCTTATTTTTAAATGCTCCCCCACATGAAAATAAAATCCTCGCTACATACTCAACTAGCACTGAGGATTTGATAAACCTTTTTGCCTTGACATGCTTGTTGACTACAGGCATGGTGGCTTGTTTCTGTTTCACATTGGGAAATATTCCCAAATATGACAGCCCCAGGATTCCACCATTGTGATTAGCTGCCTCATTCTGCATCATGGGTGAAATTTTAGAAATTCTCCAAATTAACAGGGAAGGAAGAAGGAATGCAATGTGCAGCAGAGTGAACCCACAGAAGGCCCTCTCATCCACACCTTTAGCCCTCCAGGTATATGGCTATCTACAACCCATGGCTGTCAGCACTTAGAATCATAGAATAGCAGAGTTGGAAGGGACCTACAAGGCCATCGAGTCCAACCCCCTGCTCAATGCAGGAATCCACCCTAAAGCATCTTTATAGAGATATTCACACTTGCACAGTATTCCTTCAAATGTATAATAAGCATGTGTTACCCTTCCAGTTTTTCCATTTCTATTGTGATGTCTGAAGGGGAGACCTGTGCGGTGCGGTCCTGAAAAAGCTGGATGTGTTTCTTGTAACACTTCTAACTTCAGAAGCTGCTGTGACTTCTGTAAGAATCAGAGCTGAGCTGAAAATGTGTCCTATTTTTCACGAACATGTCTTTTTCTTGGCATTGCTGACAAACACTCTTTCAGCGTTCCTTGCAAAAATGTGCAGTTATTCCTTGGAGGGCTCACTATTGTCTACACCAGCTGTAGGTCACCAAGTACCCTATAGAAGCCATTGGACCACAACACCCATACTCACAGAGCCTTGGCTAAGCTGGCTGGGGCTGATGGGACTTGTAGTCTAAAACATCTGGAAGGCTTCAGGTTGCCCACCTGTTGGACTATACTAAAAAGAAACAGCTCTCCGTTATTTCAGGCAGGAATCTTTCCTACATGGAGATGCCATAAATTGAACCCAGGACCTTCTGCATGACCTATGTCATGAGCTATGTGGCCTGCAGGAGCTATGTCCCCTCTTCACTTCTGACTGGAACCCAGAATAGATTCACAGCCCCACCACAATTGGAGCCGCCAGCCTCCACTGGCTCTTGCCCTCACTTGCCCTTACTTGCCCTCAGTGATAAACATCATCTCTGGCAAATCTGATTGACTTTTTAGTGTTGTGCCACTATTTATTTATTATTTATTATTGCATTTTATATCCCGGTTTTTTTCCTCCAAGGAACCCAAGGCAGCATACATAATCCTCCTCCTCCTCCTCCTCCTCCTCCTCTCCATTTTATCCTCACAATAACAACCCTGTGAGGTGGGTTGGGCTGAGAGTCTGTGACTATCCCCAAAGCCACCCAGTGGGTTTCCATGGCCGAGTGGGGACTAGAACCTGGATCTCCCGACTCCCAGTCCAACACTTTAGCCACTACACCACTATCACATTCACTGTGTGGAAATCATGTTATTACATATTTCAGAAAGAGGAAGAAACTTTAACAATGAGGGAAACAGAACTGATACCAAGCGTGACTGGGGGGAGAGTAAGAAAGCTGTTTACCCCACTTGCCCAGAGAGCTTCGGCCATTGGGCGGTATAAAAATGTAATAAATAAATAAATAAATTGCTTGTGACATCCAAGAATTATAACCGGAGAATATTTGTCATAGCTCAGGTCAAAATTCTCTGGTGAAGAAGAAGAACAATGTCTGGATGTCGAGGTTCTCAGCCTAAAACTTTTTGAACCGAAGTCAGTACCAGGGATTTCTTATCGATGGTATTTATAGAATCATGCCCATTGTATAAATGGGAATGTCACGCCAGGCTTCCCATTGGTACGTGTTTTGCATGAAAAGAGACGGGGTAGCTGTTGGGAGAGAAAAATCTAATAACTTTGCAGTGCAATATTTCCGGCCTGTAATCCAACAACTCATTTAAAACTCATGATGAGACTGTAACTGAAGAACACCAACTGAATCTGACTGTGAAGAACTTACTTTATTACTATATATAAAAAAGGGATGAGGAAAATCCACAAGCAAATTATTTATCTAAGTTTGTCTCTCTTTCCTTTGCTTTTTTTCTTTTCCCACAAGTAGATTCTGAAGGTCTTTTGGTATAAAAGCTGCAGCATTTTTATTAAGCCCAGAGCTGACATCTGAGTGGGCATTTTGAAGTGAGGAAGGCAATACCACTGAGGTGGATGGGTGAGGAAGGACTCGACATTGGGCGGGTTGGACATTTGTCCTGGTTCTGGTATTGCAATTAGTATACGTTAAAAAAAGAAAGAAAGAAAAGCAGTACAATCAACCTTAAGAAAGTGAACTCCACAACTTGTTCTTGGTCATATATAGAACAGGATCAACACACACACACACACATACACATACACACACACACACACATGTTTTGGTGGGGTTGTTGTTGAAAGAGATACATCCTTTTAAAATATCAAATCTTAAAATGGATTCATGCTGTGTGAGATTCTGTTCTATTTTACTGGTTGATTGATTGATTACATTTTTATACCGCCCAATAGTCGAAGCTCTCTGGGCAGTTCACAAAAATTAAAACCATGAAAAGTATAATAAAATAACCAACAGTCTAAAAACTGAGGCCTTAGCTAGACCTAAGGTTTATTCTGGGATCGTCCCAGGGTCATCCCTGCCTGCTCCCGGGAGATTATCCTGTGTGTCATTTACATGAACAGGGACGATCCTGGGATAAACCTTAGGTCTAGCTAAGGCCACAAATACAAAATACAATATAAAAAGCACAACCAGGGTAAAACCACACAGCAGAAGTTGATATAGATTAAAATACAGAATCAAAACAGCAAGTTTAATCTGGATATATTAAGTTGCCATCTTTATTATTTCTGTAAAAGCTTTGTAATGAATCTGGATATATTAAGTTGCCATCTTTATTCTTTTTTAAAATTACTTATTTTCAAAATAAAATACAGTGAAAACAAAAAAATGAAACACAGTGATACTAATTCAAAATGCACATGTTGACATACAGAATAGGTTGGATGGACCCATTGAAATAAATGGGAATTTAGCTTGTCATGAAATCAATGGGACTTAAGTAAATAACAAATCCCATGAAACCAATGAAACTTTAAATCCAATGATAGCCTAACTTAAGCCCCATGCATTTCAATGGGTCTACTCGAGTAGGATTAACATTTATTATTTATTTATTTATTTATTACATTTCTATACCGCCCAATCGCTGGAGCTCTCTGGGCAGTTCACAAAAATTAAAAACATTCAAAGTATAAAACAACAGTATCAAACCATAATATAAAATACAATATAAAAGCTCAACCAGATAAAAACAGCAGCAATGCAAAATTACAAATTTAAAACACCAAGTTAAAATTTATTTGTAGACTGTTAAAATGCTGGGAGAATAAAAAGGTCTTTCACCTGGCGTTTAAAAGCATATAATGTAGGTGCCAAGTGAGCCTCCTTAGGGAGCTCATTTTACAGCCGGGGTGCCACAGCAGAGAAGGCCCTCCTCCTGGTAGCCACCTGCCTCACTTCCTTTGGCAGGGGCTCGTGAAGAAGGACCCCTGAGGATGACCTTAGGGTCCGGGCAGGTACATATGGGAGGAGGCGTTCCTTCAGTTAACCTGGCCCCAATCCTAAATTTGACTTAGCCTGGATTTAACTCAGAATAAATGAATTAGTGATAGATGAATTCCCCCACTTCACCTACACCCAAAACCTTATTTGAGCTTCCTCTACCAACTATAAAAAGCAGGAGGGAAGGAAAAGGTAATGGCTTCTCCCCATGGCTTCTAAATTGTCTTGTGGTGTTTGAATTCTCATTGGCTGAGCTCCTTCCCAGTTGCCTTGGCTCATGATCGGCTGCTTAAATGAGGAGGAGGGGAGGTGTCAGCAGCTGAGGCACTATTGGGGGTCACCGTCTTGCCCATCACATGCCATGTGACTGCCTCTGAAAAGAAGGTGGGCATGCATTTCACATTTCTCTTCCTGCAGCTCCATGCAAGAGAAACCTGCCAGTAAGTGGTGGTATAGATTCCCAGTAGCCATGGGAATCATGGGGGATGGGCACCAGATAGGAAGCTACCCACATTTCAACAATAGGGATACCATTGCAATGGATCGAGGACCTTCTTCTTCTTCTTCTTCTTCTTCTTCTTCTTCTTCTTCTTCTTCTTCTTCTTCTTATTATTATTATTATTATTATTATTATTATTTATATAGCACCATCAATGTACATGGTGCTGTACAATCAACTTTTGAATGGGTGTTATGTAGATACATCTTGCAAGTGGATAAATATATAGTCTGATTTTCTTGAAACCATCGTATAACTCTCTCACGTCTTTGTTTTAAATGAACGGTACATATGATGGGAAATGGTAATCTTATATATGTAATGTATGGGGGGTTCTTTCCATTTTCACAATGTATTTTCTGTTCTGTTTTGTTGGTATTCACAATAAAAGACAAAAAACTCTGTACAGCACCATGTACATTGATGGTGCTATATAAATAATAATAATAATAATAATAATAATAATAATAATAATAAGGTTGTACTAAAATGCAGTTATCAGCAGAGAAGGGCAATGCTTCAGTGAGACCACATGAGTGGTAAAAGTAAAGTAAGTTCTGAGTGTCTGCTTAGTGCAGCTGATGGCCTCACCCATCGAAACTGATCGATGTAGGTGCAAAAGTCAGAGATCAGCTCAAAACATGTCTTGTTTCTAATTATTACAGATGGATTCAGAGTGTCTTGGGAATAGTGCCTGGTGAATGAATAGTTTGTAGCACAAAGACCATTACAAAATACAGAATTGCTCACGTATAGCAACACAAATTATTTAAAATATTCAAAATATTTGAGGTATTATCCTTTCTCAACCAAGGAGTCAGTCAGTGGGTCGCTCTAGGGGTGCTTCAGTTATCTGCAGCACCCACCCTTTGCTATCAGGATGGTGACATACATGCCAAAGTCACAAGGATAATTTCAGTCAATATCTGGCACTATCAGATAGGTGGGATCTCTGATGATAGTTTATACAAAACTATTAAATCAAACGGTCCCCCTTACAATCTACGCAGACTTTGTTAAGAAAGTTATTTCTGATTTTTTGGGCTGCAGCCGCAAATTTTGCTACCTTAATTGTGATTACTTTACTATGGTCCGCCAGCAGGTCGCAGATAATGTCTCTAGTGTGCCAACCTGCTCTTGCTAACAATAGTACCTTTAGAAAACGCTCCCTGATTTCTTTGTACAGAGGGCAATGCAGAAGATAATGCGCTAGGTTTTCGATCTCCCCCGAGGCACAAAAACAGATCCACTGGGCATGGGGGACTTTTTTATACTTCCCCTCCAAGAAAGAAGAGGGCATTGTCTGAAAACGAAGGGCAGCAAAGGCCTTTCTTAGGGCAGGAAACGATAGGTCAAGCAAATATTGAATAGTGCCTGGTTCATTCTAATGAAATGGTAGAATTCCAAACAGTGAAAATTGCAAACCTGTTTTATTGTGAATATCAGATGCGCTAACGCAAAAGAGAGAGAGAAGGAGAGAGAGGGATCTCCCAAGGAGATAATAATGTGTATTTCAATAATGGGAAAAGCAAGAGGAGAAAAGGAAAGAGAGAGAACTCCCACTGCATGTAACCTAAAGAGGCCAGAGCAGTGTTCAGATTACACTGTAAGAGGTATGAGACCCTTAATGGAATGGAGAAGCTCTAACCCACGACTTCCCCTAATTTAGACAAATCATATCCTTCATAGCCATGGCCTAAATGTCATGTTTTGGAGCCCAGTACGAACATGCTACACCATCTCATGAGTTTTAGATTTGGCCAGATGTTGCAGTGTGTGTGTGTGTGTGTGTGTTAGAGAGAGAGAGAGAGAGAGAGAGAGAGAGAGAGAGAGAGAGAGAGAGAACATTTTACTAGGGTGACCAACTGTCAGGATTTCCCCGGATTTGTCCTGGTTTTTGTTCTTTCCATGGTGTCAGGAGGGATTTTCTATAATTTTCAATAATGTCCTGGAATGACACACCTTCCTCTTTAAGGCTGCCATTAGCATGGCAGGAGGGAATGACATGCTTTCTTGAGGCACGTCATTCCCCCACCCCGAGCTCCAATTGAGGTCTTAAAGGGGAAAGTGGGTCATTCGTGGACATTATAGAAAAGGCCCCCATTGGAGTGGATGGTGGCGGTGCAGAATGAAATCCTTTCCCCTCCTCCATTCCAATCGGGTTCTTTAAGGTGGCGGGGGAATAACGTACTTTCTGCAGGACTCAGAAAGCTGCTTCCCCCCACACACACTAGGTGTCCTCTTTTTTGGTTTCCCAAATATGGTCACCCTAATTTTACTCACAGAGCTGTTGGGCCTTCAAATACTAATAACGTAGCTCAGTCTGTTAAATAGAGCTGTGCACAAATAAATCTTGAAAATTTCTACCCTATTTGGGTGTAGAGAAACTGTGTGCATATGTGTGTGTGGGGGGGGGGACTATTTCCTACCATTTCTCCAGGGGAAAGAAACATTCTCAACAGTTTCTCACAGGTAAGAATTCCCATTGGCAGGGGCTGCAGCCCACTGTTTCTTAACCCCTTTCCCAAATATCCCCCACTATTAGGGTGACCATATGGAAAGGAGGACAGGGCTGCTGTATCTTTAACAGTTGAATTGAAAAGCTATACTAGGGTGACCAAATAAAAAGAAAAAAGGTGCTTTATCTATTGTGATTAAGAGAGAATTTCACCTGGTGCTGCGTGCATACAAAGGACACCTGCTGAGATTCCCTTTTTTATACAAGTGTTAAAGATACAACAGCCCAGTCCTCCTTGTCATATGGTCACCCTGTCACAACCCAGTTCCCAAATGAACTTAAGAACATAAGAAGTCCCATGCTGGATCAGACCAAGGGTCCATCTAGTCCAGCACTCTGTTCACAAAGTGGCCAGGGATGAACAAGCAGGACATGGTACAACAGACCCTCCCACCCATGTTCCCCAGCAGGACTGCTCCTGAAAACAATATATCCAATTATTATGGTACTTTGTCCTTTTTACCATTTGTTACTCTTTCCTGTCTATGCCCAAAGAACCCTGGGACTGGTAGTTCATGAGAGAGCATGTCCACAAATCTCCTGTCTCTCTAGATGTCCTAGTTTAACTGGTCAAGCACACCCTCTCTGTTCTAGAGAAGGGACCAGGCTGGGAACAGAATGTTGCATGTTCTGTTCTATTACTCCTTCTCTGTTGCAGCCAAGCAAACACCACCCAATCTCAGCAATAGTTCCCCTAAATATCCTCAAAGATGACCTGCAATTTGGCTTTAACCGCCCCCACACACACACACTCATGGCAAAAGGTTTGCAGCCTCAGATGTGAACCCCTGGAAATGTGGTGAAATGTACCCTTCCCCCATTCTTGGTCCCTGCTCATAGCTTTAAAAGAACAGTAATGATGGTGGGTGGAGAGACACAAAGATTGAGCATTGGCCTAAGATGATGAGAAAAGAGCATGTGCAAATCCAATCTCAACTATTTACAATGTAATTCTTTACATGTATATTCAGAAGTTTCTTTGTAAACTACCCCGAGACCTTCAACTCTTGGATGGTATAGAAATGTCATAAAGGATATGAATGAATGAAGTAAGCTCCATTGAGTTCGATGGAATGTACTCTCAGGTAGGCCAGGATTGGATGCCAGTCCAGGTCCGGGCCCGATTCAAAGTGCTGGTATTGACATTTAAAGCCCTAAACGGTTTGGGGCCAGGTTATTTGAAGGAACGCCTCCTCCTCCCATATGTACCTGCCCAGACCTTAAGATCATCTACAGGGGCCCTTCTCCGTGAACCCCTGCCAAAGGAAGTGAGGCAGGTGGCTACTAGGAGGAGGGCCTTCTCTGCTGTGGCACCCCGGTTGTGGAATGAGCTCCCCAGAGAGGTCCGCCTGGCGCCTACACTGTACTGCTTTCGTCGCCAGCTGAAAACCTTTTTATTCTCTCAGTATTTTAACACTTAATTTTAACTTAAATTTAAATTTTACTGTTCTAACTCTGTATTTTAATCTTATATCAATTTTTGCTGTGTGGTTTTATCCTGGTTGTGCTTTTTATACTGTATTTTGTATTTGTCCTTTTAACCTGTTGGCTGTTTTATCATGGTTGTAATTTTTGTGAACCGCCCAGAGAGCTTCGGCTATTGGGCGGTATAATAATGTAATAAATAAATAGATAAGATTCCATCCTCAGGCTTTGTTTTCGTTGGGGTCAAGGACTGAAGAGGTCAGGATAAAGGCTTTATGGTAGAGCTGAGTTTTGAAGGGAGGTTTGAAAAAGAGAGAAAGAGGGAGAGAGAGAGAGAGAGAAATGGAACTGCATAAGGAGTTGCAGAAAGGAATGAGTAGAGCTCTCTGTGGGCATTGGTGAATCCCAAATAGCTGAGGGTGAATGGGTGACAAAATCGGAGTAACAAAGGTCATGGAAAAGGATTTATGGATGAAAAGGCCAAGGCATGGAGAGCTTTAAAGTTGGCAAACAGTTTGTGCTGGATGCAAATAGGTTGGGAAGCCAAGAAATTGACTTCTTGGATTTACATATATTTTATTTAAAATATGTGTCAGATAATAAGACAGCAAGCAAGTTTGCTGGAAATGATTATCTCCCACCACCGCTAACTTTCATACTGAGCAATTGACTGGGATTTAAATGCATCTAACTTCTCCCACAGTTGGGTTACTTATTGGAGAGGTCACTTCTAATAATGCCATTACCAAGGTATCTGGTTGATAGAATTAGCACCCCACCCACGTCAGACGCGTCTTTGCCCGAATTAGTATAATTTGTTACACTCAATCCTGATAACTCTAAGCCTCAATTATTCTATTCTCTTATATAAGCAAGATTGCCCAGATCTCTATTAGATAGAGGACGGCAGGTGACGTAGGGAAATTTAATCTCTTGGCATTTTCCAGCACACAATCCTCACTGCTGTTATTAATCAAAGCTTTGGAACCAGTTTTCCTCCTCGCTTTCGGCAGAAAGAGATTTGTTTCAGGTGGTAAAAGGGTATAGATCCTTTATACACAGTTTATAGTGGATTGATTTTGAGTGCGTCGATTTTCCAGTAATCTAAAAAGTTCAATAAATATCTGTACATTGCTGTATAATCAAGGAGTGGTTGGGGGCCTTGTAGGCCATGTAATTCAACTCCTCATTCAATGCGGGAAACCAGATCTAAGACATCCCCAAGAGATGCTTGTTTTCCATACTTCTGACTATTTGTGTTATCCTCTGCTAAAACCATTCCAATTTGTCTACATCTGGGACAGGCAACTTGCTACACTCCAAATGTCTTCAACTTCATCTCCCATAAGTCCTAGCCAGCATGGGCAATGGTCGGGGATTGTGGGAGTTATGCAGAACCCCTGGAGGAACCCCTGGTCTACATCCTTCTTGGAGTGCAGCACCCAGAACTAGGCAAAAAACACGCACATGCAAATAGAAACACCCACACCCACAGGGTGGACAGAACTCGCTCTAGCCAGGATTGAGTGTGTGTTTGTGTGTGTGTGTGTGTGTGTGTGTGTGTGTAGGGGTGTTAAGTCAAGCTTGTTCTGTCCCTTTTCCACACGAACTTCCATGTTGCTGCTGCTGTTGCTGTTTAAAAATATGTATGAAAGTCTTATGCATTTTTTAATGTATGCATGAATATATGCATTAATTTATGACTCAATGCATCCATTAATGTATGTGTTTTAAGAACATTTTTACAATGTATTTTGAAATGCATGCACCCATTGACTTAAGCGTATATGTGCACATTTTTCAAATGTGTGCATGTTGTCGGACACTTTCCCCCCCACCCCCCCAGAATGGCTTTACATATGGATTTCCAACTGCAAATTGCGTTTGGGGTCTTCATTTTGGTCCAGGAGGTGCAAATTGGCTAAATCCATAAATAAATAAATAAATAAATAAATAAATAAACAATGGCACATTTATCCCTGTGTTATGTCTTCCGCAGGTGTAATTATAGAGCTGAGAAGTAACAAGTTAGTGGCTAACGCTGGTGGTCTTGCCCAAAACCTTTTATAACCTCCAGTTGGTGGCCCAGCTACGCCCCTATCCAGACAGGGATAACCTGGCTTCAGTTGTCCATGCTCTGGTAACCTCCAAGTTAGATTACTGCAATGCGCTCTACGTAGGGCTGCCTTTGAAGATGGTTCGGAAGCTGCAGCTTATGCAAAATGCAGCGGCCAGATTGATTTCAGGAACCAGGTGGTTTGACCATATAACACCTGCTCTGGTCCGCTTGCACTGGCTGCCTGTATGTTTCCGAGCCCAATTCAAGGTGCTGGTTTTGACCGATAAAGCCTTACACGGCTTGGGACCACAATACCTGACAGAACGCCTCTTCCGACGTGAATATACCCGGTCACTACATTCAACATCTAAGGTCCTCCTCCGGGTGCCTACTCTGAGAGAGGCTCGGAGTGTGGCAATGAGGGACAGGGCCTTTTCGGTGGTGGCCCCCAGACTACGGAACGATCTCCCTGACGAGGCTCGCCTGGCGCCAACGCTGCTATCTTTCCGGCGCCAGGTTAAGACTTTCCTCTTTGCCCAGGCATATGGCGGCACATCTTAATTACCCACATGTTTAGTTTTTTTAACAGTTTTTAATGCTTTATGTGTGTATACAAAATTTTAAAATTTGTATACTCATTTTTATCTTAATTTCAGAATTTCTGTAAACCACCCAGAGAGCCCTGGCTATGGGGGCGGTATATAAGTGTAATAAATAAATAAATAAATAAATAAATCCTTGATAAATTCTTGATGGACAGTGAAACCAAGCAACCCAGACCTCACCAGCACTAAGCAATCATTAAACATTTAGAGTTTAAAAAAGCAATAAAGACTGATCTATTCTGGCAGGCCTATCCAGTGAAATTTTAGAATGGTTTAAGGATGTTTTAAAGATGTTTTAATCATGTGTGGTATGTTTTTAATTACTTTTTAATGGGTATTTTATATCATGTTTTTATACAGTTTGTTTTATACTTTAAATGGTTTTAGTTTTTGTGAACCGCCCAGGGACCTTTGGCTATTGGGAGGTATAAAAATGCAATAAATCATAATCATCTATTTATTTATTTATTTATTTCTTACCCACCTCTCCCTTTGGATTAAGGCAGGGAACAGAATTAGCACAACAACACAATATAAATCAATACATAATATTAATTACAAGAGCATATAAAAGCAATGCAACATCAAAATAACAACCAAGACACATTAAAATGCTTATTTTAAAATTCATCTGGGTAGGCCTGCTAGAAGAGACTAGTCTTTATTTTATTTATTTATTTATTTTATTGCACTTATATACCGCTCCCATAGCCAGGGCTCTCTGGGCGGTTTACAGAAATTCTAAAATTAAGATAAAAACGAGTAGACAAAATTTAAAATTCTAAAACACAGAACATACACACATAAAGCATTAAAAACTGTTTAAAAAAACTAAACATGTGGGTGATTAAGATGTGCCGCCATATGCCTGGGCAAAGAGGAACGTCTTAACCTGGCACCGGAAAGATAGCAGCGTTGGTGCCAGGCGAGCCTCGTCAGGGAGATCATTTCAGAGTCTGGGGGCCACCACCGAAAAGGCCCTGTCCCTCATTGCCACACTCCGAGCCTCTCTCGAAGTAGGCACCCGGAGGAGGACCTTAGATGTTGAACGTAGTGACCGGGTAGATTCACGTCGGGAGAGCTGTCTTGAATTTATAGCTGTCTTGAATTTAGAATCATGGAATCATAGAATAGCAGAGTTGGAAGGGACCTACAAGGCCATTGAGTCCAACCCCCTGCTTAGTGCAGGAATCCACCCTAAAGCATCCCTGACAGATGGTTGTCCAGCTGCCTCTTGAAGGCCTCTAGTGTGGGAGAGCCCACAACCTCCCTAGGTCACTGATTCCATTGTCGTACTGTTCTAACAGTCAGGAAGCCTCCTTTAACTTGGGCCAGTTATTCCGTGTCCTGCACTCTGGGAGTTTGGTGAGAGAGTTAAGTTGACGAATCTCCTCTGACAGGCCATTCCCCAGTCTAGGGGCGACAGAACACAAGGTCCTCTGGGTAACAGTTAATGAGAGGTGCTGTGCTTATTTGGAATTTATTTGTGAGACTGTTGTGCCATTAACTTTTATTCATTTCTTTGGATTTACCTCATGTGCATTTCCAGACCCACGGTGGTCCGGAAAAGGGGTGCTATGGGGTTCATAGAGGAAAAGAACGGGGTAACAGAGGTGAGACTATAGAACTAACTATGGGTAGGCAGCCACAGGAGAGAGAGAGTTTTCCTCAGCTCTCTGTCCCATCTGAACAGCTCTCTGAGGTACCCTAATAGCATGTCAGCAGCATGCCACAAGAGCGGGCCGCCGTTATCGCCTTGCGGCCCTCCCACACTGCCAGGCAGAAAATGGCTGACAAGCGTTAGACGGGAGATAAGTCCGCGTGAGAAGGGTGGGCTGAAGGAGGCGGGCATCCATTCGGCATGCGAGTTTGCTGTGCGACGTGTGTGACATCTCCTCTACTTGAAGGGGTTTAGGAGGCTAAAAAAAAAAAAAAACCCACAAAAATCCACCACCTTGTATTTCTGCCCATCCTCTCGCAGGTCCTTTCCATCCGCGAGGGGATTTGCAGCTGTTTTCTGTCAGCCTCACATCTGCCCGGCGCGCACCCCGCCTCGCCCGCCGTCCCGGGCCCTTGCGCTAAGCCCTGTCAAACAGTGACAGCGTCATGTACTGCCGGCTTCCATGAAAGAGTCTGAGCTCATAAGTGCCTTAGAATTTCTGCACACCAATGAGGTCTCCATTGTAATTGGAGCTGACGGCGCCTTTTGTGTAATCGGCATGCAAACTCCCTCCCGCCGCTTGCAGCTCGGGAGCCTGGTTGAGAGTGACAGAATTCATTATGCAGTGGAAACAGGCGAAGGGGCGTTCAAAAGAACCATTCATCAAGAGCAGAAGACTGTGCGCACGAAGATAGTAGTCAGGGAGCTTAAAACGCATCAATCCCCCACCCATACCGCTGAAAATTACCAATCTTCTTATCTCAGCTTCACCTTATTACGCTTTCTTTTCTTTTTCAAGTGAAACACTCTAATTGGGAAGAAATGACTTCGTTGTGAAGGGGAGGGCACCTCTCTCTCCCCAAGAAGCCTGTTTTGCTCTTGTGATGAGCGAACGATGGATCGCTTGTGCCGTTTCAGGAGAGCGCTGTTGGAAAACCGCGTGGCGATGCTCCTCCGAGCATGCGCTCCGTGCAAGAGAGAGCAGTAAAGGGCATGAGGTCACCTCCCAAACAGAGATGTGCTGTTTACTGGGTTCAGTTTACTTTTTGATAGGAGCTTCCCCAAATCCACAAATTTCATCCTAAACTGGATGGAACGCAGTGGAGATCAACAAAATTGAAATGTAGCAGCGTTGTCCATAGAATCATAGAATCATAGAATAGCAGAGTTGGAAGGGGCCTACAAGGCCATCGAGTCCAACCCCCTGCTCAATGCAGGAATCCATCCGAAAGCATCCCTGACAGATGGCTGCCCAGCTGCCTCTTGAAGGCCTCTAGTGTGAGAGAGCCCACAACCTCCCCAGGTAACAAATTCCATTGTCGTACTGCTCTAACAATCAGGAAGTTTTTCCTGATGTCCAGATGGAATCTGGCTTCCTTTATCTTGAGCCCGTTATTCTGTGTCCTGCACTCTGGGAGGACCGAGAAGAGATCCTGGCCCTCCTCTGTGTGACAACCTTTTAAGTATTTGAAGAGTGCTATCATGTCTCCTCTCAATCTTCTCTTCTCCAGGCTAAACATGCCCAGTTCTTTCAGTCTCTCTTCATAGGGCTTTGTTTCCAGACCCCTGATCATCCTGGTTGCCCTCCTCTGAACACGCTCCAGTTTGTCTGCGTTCTTCTTGAATTGTGGAGCCCAGAACTGGATGCAATACTCTAGATGTGGCCTAACCAGGGCCGAATAGAGAGGAACCAGTACCTCACGTGATTTTGAAGCTATACCTCCAAATCACAAAAGGCAAAGGCTTTTGTGTGCCTAGCTCTTTAAAAGTTATGGTTTAAATCCAGTATTAATGCATGTTTGTGGGGATGATTTAGGGCTGCCACGCCTTTGGTTTGGCCATGCTCCTCATCTTTCATGGCTATACAACCGGCAGGTTCAACATGGTCCTTTCAGAGCTAGGAATACCTACTGAATTTGGACAATGCAAATGGGGGAGCATTTTATTTAGTTCGTTGTCTGTTAAGAACAGCAGGGGTTCACAAAAATTAAAACCATAATAAAACAACCAACAGGTTAAAAACACAAATACACAATACAGTATAAAAGCACAACCAGGATAACAAAGCCCTATGAAGAGGGACAGAAAGAACTGGGCATGTTTAGCCTGGAGAAGAGAAGACTGTGGGGAGACATGCTAGCACTCTTCCAATCCTTGAAAGGTTGTCATACAGAGGAGGGCCAGGATCTCTTCTCGATCCTCCCAGAGTGCAGGACACGGAATAATGGGCTCAAGTTACAGGAAGCCAGATTCCAGCTGGACATCCGGAAAAACGTCCTGACTGTTAGAGCAGCGGGCAGGGGGGCATCAGACATTGCGGGGGGGGGGGAATCGGGGGCAGGGGGAGCAAGGAACCCTTTATTTATTTATTTTTTAAAAAGACTTACTTTTCCGTTGGTGTGCTCCTGCGCACATGGCCCCTTTAAGATTAAAAAAAATGGCCGACGCGACGGGGCTTTCCCTTACCCCGTCGCGTGTTACATCTAGCTAGGGGCGACGGCCCGCGCTAGCTGCAGCGCGGCCTCACCCCGACTCCCCACCGGATTATCAGATAGGTCTAGCAAGGCCCCTGGTTGACCACTGTGGGAAGACAATGCTGGACTAGATGGACCCTTGGGCTGATCCAGCAGGGCTCTTCTGATGTTCTTTTGTTCACGTCTGGCTTAGGGAGTTGTTTTGAGTTGACAATTTCCAATCAAGTTGGTTGCAGATAACAATAATAATAATAATAATATCCAGAAAACCGTCATATTTAAAACATGTTCAATAGTCAGGAAATTCTTGAATCAGTAAAAGACAGCATGACTTTGTGAGAAATAAAGAGATATGTTACTTTTTCATTAATGCTATGCTAAAATATATATATATCAAATATAATATAATTAAAAATATGTAGCTGAATAGCAGCCAGGCTAAAGTACTGTTATCTTTACTGAAAGATGGTTAAGGGACAGGAAACTGCTCAGACAGGTGTTTTAGCCGTTAGACTATTCAGTTGAAGTAAAAGAGAATAATACGGAACTTGTGGTTAGACTAGTGGTCAGAAGAAGTGACAAAACTGAAACATACATCTGTTGTTTCTTAACTTGTGATTTTGTGGTTACCTGATGGGTGGAGGGATGATCAAGAGCAATAAAGTGGGTAGGCCCAGACCATTCAAACCCATATTTGGACATAAGTAAATAGGGGTGGGTGGAATATTAAATGAAATGAAAAAGCAAGTGATCAAAGGCGGGACAAAGCTGCGTGCCGGGATAGGCTGTAACCCCACAAGTCTCTGACCAATAACGAGACGGGGAGGGACCTCTTCGGCCGGGTGTAAGGTATAAGATGTCTTGACATGTGCTTGGAGGGTGTGCCTACTTTGCTAGAGCACCCAGACTTGCAATTCTGTATCAATAAAAGGAACAGAGTGCTTTCACCATTGTCCTTGAATCTTTATTTCAAATCGCGTTTCTAACAACTTGGCAAAGCCTGTCATGTCCGTCTAGAAAAACCACCTCAAGCCAGAAAAGAGTGATGATGATGATGATGATGATGATGATGATGATGATGATGCACGATGGTGATCCGGGTCTGCATTGCAAAATCACTCAGTGTGTCTCTGGGCTTTTGCAGATAACTGTCTTGACCATGTACCGACACAATTACAGGAAGGCAGAGTTAGCCGCACAAATATATTTATGGCAGTTTTCACCCATCCCTAGATTCGTCCCAACATGGAAACTAATACAAGTGACATCTGCCAGGTGTCCTCGTGGCTTGTTGCTAAATAGTTCCCTGGCAGCAAAAAAAATGGGGGGGGGGGAGGGAATTGACGGAACATGCCTTGCTTGCCAAAAAAACTCTCTCGCCTCCCCACCCACCTTTTTATTGTGCAGACAGCAGTTCCCGCTTGTCAGAGAGATTCCCAATTCAAAGGTTACGGACATCTCGCTCCTGTCTAATTTTCACTCTGTCAGCGATGTCAGACGTGTTTCCCACCTCTCCCTGCAGGTGCTTTTTCTCTCTAAAGGTTGCTTTTGATCATCATTTATTGTATTTAAGGATGCATCCCTGGAACTGCAATAAACAGTGTGCCAGTCAATGTTATAAATAACGCTCCAGCCTGCCCATCCTTTAACTGCAGAAGATGTGTGCGTGGGGTATTGAGTTGCTAAGCCATGATTCTAGTATTGCTGTACCGTGCGTGCCTGTGCGGGTGTAGGAGAGCCCTGTGGCTTTGCCAGTTTGACAGGTGCAGGTAGGATTGCGAGACTCATTATGTGAAAGGTCTTCCATTCAATTATTCACAACTATGTAGAAGGGCGAATTTCAGCAAATGCAGCTTTTCCCAGAGATCCAGCACTCTGGGGCAAAACTGGCATTAAATCTATATCTCACAACTACATTTTTAATATATATTTTTATGCTAGAGTAGATCCAGAAAGCTCCATCAGCATTGAGACCGTGGCATAGGTGGTAGTGGCAGATAGACTTTTGAACATCCACTGTCTTTACAGTCTGATATTTTGAAATGATCTATTGGGTGCACCATTTATTTTGACCGTTCTTTCTTAACCTGGGCCGGATCTACACTAGTCTTATAACGTTGCTAGTGTCCCTTTCTAACGTGGTTCTCTGTATCGGTTCTCTGTATCACGGGGCACGCTAGCGTGACTTACGTTTAGCTGCAACGGTACTTCAGGGCACATGGTTAAATCCTTTCCATTCTTCCACTTCTCTGAGAGTAAGCAGAGCTGTTCAGTTTGCTCTGCCCACTTCCTGCCTCGTTCCTAGCCAGCAGTGCATAATCATAAGCACACACAAACTCCCTCTCAAAACATTTTAACAGAAGTCCTAGGGAATAGCCTGAATGCATAGGAGCCAGCCACTGTGCCGAAGCTAAGATGGGCTGGGTCTGGTCAGGGTTTGGATGGGTGACCGAACTGAAAAGTTTTAGCAGCAGCCCCAGCTGTTGAGATTATTTCAAACACACCATTTAAGCCCTGCTGGTCATGAGTTTTGGACTGGGAGCAGAGACCCTTGTTAATTTTCCTGCATGGAGCTACAGCGATCCTTTGCGCGCTCCTCAGCTCCTTTGCAAAGAGGCGGGTGAAATATTAAAAAAAAATCAAACGATGACCCAATTTGATTCAAATTTGGTATTTGAATTACTGTGCCAATTTTGGTGTCTTTATCTATAAAGCTTATGCAGATGTAAGCATTTGTTTAAAATCCTGCCGCCCACAGCAGCAGCTCGGGCGAATCTTTTGCAAAAGGAGCACAATTAAGGCAGGATGCAGGGGAGTACTTCACAATAAAAGCAGATTCTAAGGTGGAAGACTTCTGAGTCCTTTGCATGCAATTGTCAGTGATTGCACAGTATAACGCTGGTGTGATTGATCTGCTGTAGCAGATAAGATAGCAAGCGGGGCGAAGGAAGGAGAACAGGAAGTGGGTGGAGCAAACCCAGCAGCTCTGCTACTCTCAGAGAAGAGGAAGAGGAAAATTACCAGCAGAAGGAGGCACATGGATCAGTAGCCGTGCTGCAACTAAGAAATAGAACCTGTAAGTACAACTCATTTACAACGTTGGAGACCCAGGGTCACGTGATGCTGTGCGTCACAGTAACCTATTCAAAACGTTAGAATAACATCAGTGTAGATTCCCACCTGGTGGCCTCCCAAAGCGATGTGGGAATCAGCAAAATTGGAGTCCTCGGGATTCCATCTTGAAGTTTGTTCTGACTCGAGTCCAACTCAGATGGCGACCTTTCAAATGCTTATTTACCATCCGTGAATCGTGCGGCTAGTCTGGAAATGTAGGGACGTCGACCACAGATTGTATCTATGTCCATGTTCAATCTGGAAGGTGTGAACTGGTAAATCCTGATAAAAAATTAACTCAAACAAATTTCTCATTCATCCCTATTTTGAACTGGCTGGGCCTGATGGGAGTTGAAGTCCAAAACATCTGATGGGCAGCAAGTCAAGGAGGGCTGATTTAAGCCAACTTCTTGGCCAGTCATTTTGAGCCACTAAAGCATTGAAGTTAAGAGACGGAGCTTCAAACCTGGAAGTCCTCTCAGTTCAAATCTCGTCTCTGCTATTATTTATTATTATTATTTATTACATTTATATATCACCCCATAGCCAAAGCTCTCTGGGCGGTTTACAAAAGTTAAAAACAGTGAACATTAAAAACAAATATACAAAATTTAAAACCATCAAAAGCATAAAATACAAACAAAAACAGACAAAGTTGCCACATAATAGTAGTACTTGGTTCTCCATGTTTAATTAAATCGAAGCAGCTATAAGGTTTTTAGCATTCTCCCATGCCTTGTTTATACTCTCTGGTGATCTATGGTATGCTAACTAACAAAAGAATGGTCAGAATGAAGCTAAAGCATTTCTTTAAAATTCCTGCTTGCAAGTTATTAATATCAGGGATGAATGATTTAAAATAGCTGAGGAAAAACACACCCACCCACCCTTATATATCTGTACACCTCAATTAGTAAAAGTACTTTGTTATAATGGACTGTCACTATGCCCTCCACTATGCAATCCCAAAGGCACTACGGTATCGGAAAGGCAGTTAGATAATCGTAGCGATACATCTATCTCTTTCACTTGAAGAACGCAGAGTTCATTTGACAGTGACCCGGTGTGCCATTTTTCTTTTTTCCCCTTTGTAACTTGCCTGAGCCGAGAACAGCAGGTCACTCGTCTCTTTCTGTGGCCGTTTTTTTTTCCCATTTTGATTGTCCTTGGAAAGTACTTTACAGTACATGAGCATCCTGCTTAGAAGCCATGAACTCACAAGGCGGCTTTAGTCCCGCAGTCTGCAATATGGAGGATAAAATGAATAATACTGTCTTATCCGATGGATATGTATTACAACTGTTCACACTTCCCCAAGCTGCTGACTTCCAGATGTGCTGGACTGCAAACCCCATCATTTCCAGTCAGTGTGAGCCTTGATGGATGAGAATGATGGGGCTTGTAGTCCAGCACATCTGGAAGGCTGAATTAGGCCTTAGCTAGACCTAAGGTTTATCCCAGGATTGTCCCAGGGTCATCCCTGTTCATGTAAATGACACACAGGGGATCCCAGGAGCAGGCAGGGACGACCCCGGGATAAACCTTAGGCCTAGCTAAGGCCTTAGAATGCTATCCTGGGCGAACGTCCCAGGAACCATCGGATTTTTTGGGGAAAACCCTTCCGAAGTTGGAGACGATACTCTGACTTGGGAAGGGGGAGTTGGAAATCCGCCCCCTCTTTCCCCCACCTCCTCGCAGCTGGGGCAGAAGGAACTGTGCAGGCTGCCCTCCAAAGTCAGACAAGCAATCTCGGAGGACAAAAGGGGGTGTTCCAGTGGGTGGGGTGGAGAGGAGACTGGAGAGGTCAGGATACAAGATATCCAGGGCTTCCTCCAGCCTCCTTCCACCACCCCTTCCAATGTGCCCTTATTAGAAAAGCCCATCTAGTGGAAATTGCCAAAGATGGTGGACAGGGAGGGTCAAGCGCAGCAGAGCACAGGCTTCCTAGCGATGACGGTGCCATTGGTAGGGATGTTCTTAGGGCATCTGCTTCCCTGACCTTCTTTGGGTGGGATAGGACTTTGAAAGGAAACAAAGGGAGTTTGTCTTGCAACTTTTTTTCGGAGCAGTGGGGGTGCAATTAATAGAAGGTGGGATGGGGGTGTCATTTGTCCTCCCACCCAAATTGTGTTGTCCTTCTCTGTTGCAACATGACCCTGCACTCGGAACATTTGCGGAGTGTCATTTTGCATACACTGAGCAGATCAGGCAATTCCGGGGCTGCGTTAGTGCACGGCCTCGCTTGCCTTGCATTTTTAATTGCCCCCTTGAGGGAAGAGACTGGGCTAGAAGGAATAATAATAATAATAATAATAATAATAATAATAATAATAATAATAATAATTTCTTAATGTGTGTATCTGTAAAGAGGCACACGTCATCACCAAACAATTCTCCTGATTTTAGAGCAAATATATTCCCCCTTGAAGCATCATTCCCTTGGTAAGTGTCTCTGAGTTTACACTGTAAGCCATGATTTTTACATTCTTCCCCTTTCTTAGCGGAATGGGTACCCATTTGTAAAAATTATAACATTTGTCATCCACCTAAAACAATAACAACAACAACGCAGTGCCATCAGAGACAACAGCACTTACGAAATAAACGCAATTCAAGCATATCTTTCTAAATTGGAGGTATATGTATCTGAATAATCGATCTGAAATGCAGTCTAAACATGTACAAATAGTTGTATCTAAAGTGCCATATTTTGTGAATATATTTACATAGAAAATACGTTTTTGATAAATCCATTCGGAAATCGGGCTTTTCGCCAGGGGAAGTACAGCAACTGAGCGGTACGGAAATCTCCTTTGTCTCTTTCTTTTTCAGCCTCCGTGCCTTGCTTCTGAATGCAGCCCTTCCTCTCAGGGCAAGTGCTTCTCTGACTGATTTGGGGGTGGGGGATAGAATTCTGAAAGGAATCAAAAGGAATTTGTCTTGCAACATGTTTAACCTGTTCTAAATTTTGCCCATAATTTTAACTCACACAGTGAACCCTCATATGGGACATTTGGCTTTCTGGAGGCTAGCTAACATCTCATTGCCATCTTTTCCAAGCGCTACCTACACTCAACTCTAGTGGGTAACTCCAGGGATGAAAACATATTATCCAGATCATTTCCATTTTGGGACAGAAATTGCCTTTGTCATCCTAGTAACACCACAGCTTCTGCCAAGCGATGGATGAGGGAGTGCAACTGTGTTGGTTCTCCTGGACTTCTCGGTGGCATTCAATACTTATGAACACTGTTTCCTTCTGGATTGTCTCAAAGGATGTGGACTGAGGACACTGTGTTGAGGGGGCTTTACTACAAATGAGAAGGATCTTGGAATTGTTGTAGATCGCAACCTGAATATGAGCCAACAGTGCGATATGGCTGCAAGAAAGGCAAATGCTATTTTGGGCTGCATTAATAGAATTATAGCTTCCAAATCACGTGAGGTACTGGTTCCTCTCTATTCGGCCCTGGTTAGGCCTCATCTAGAGTATTGCGTCCAGTTCTGGGCTCCACAATTCAAGAAGGACACAGACAAGCTGGAGCGTGTTCAGAGGAGGGCAACCAGGATGATCAGGGGTCTGGAAACAAAGCCCTATGAAGAGAGACTGAAAGAACTGGGCATGTTTAGCCTGGAGAAGAGAAGATTGAGGGGAGACATGAGAGCACTCTTTAAATACTTCAAAGGTTTTCACACAGAGGAGGGCCAGGATCTCTTCTCGATCCTCCCAGAGTGCAGGACACGGAATAACGGGCTCAAGTTAAAGGAAGCCAGATTCCAGCTGGACATCAGGAAAAACTTCCTGACTGTTAGAGCAGTGCGACAATGGAATCAGTTACCTAGGGAGGTGGTGGGCTCTCCCACACTAGAGGCCTTCAAGAGGCAGCTGGACAACCTTCTGTCAGGGATGCTTTAGGGTGGATTCCTGCATTGAGCAGGGGGTTGGACTCGATGGCCTTGTAGGCCCCTTCCAACTCTGCTATTCTATGATTCTATGATTCTGAGAGAGAGAGAACTCAGAAGGGTCTGCTGGGGGGCCACAGGGTTCTGCAGAATTCTATCACGTCCCCCAGGGTGAAGAAATCCAGAGATTTGGGCTGTAGAGTCATCAGTATCCCGATGTTACTCAGATCTATCTCTCATTTACATCTGATCCTAATGAGGCAGTAGAGTTGATGTATATATTTGGAGAAAAGGGATGAAAATATGTATAGAGTTTCATGTGTAAAGAAGAAGAAGAAAAGCTCACAATCTGCTATGGATTCGAGTTCGAACAAGCTTCGAAATGGAACTTGGAGAACTTAGATGAGCTGCAGTTTTGCTGATTCACAGATCTCTAGATTTCAGTGTGCATTCTGGTTTTGATAGGGCTGCCCAGCCCCTAAATATCAGGTCTGTCATTTTTGGGGTGTTCCGTGACCTGGTCACTTCTTAGACGTGCAGGTGGCATCAGTGGCAGGAGCACTTTTTTTTTTTTAATCTCACTGGCTGGTCTGCCAACTTTGACTTTTCCTAATGAAGTTAGATCATCCACCATCATTTGTACCTCCTGGTGTGCTCTACACGGGTCTTCAGAACAGATGTTCAGAAACTGCAAGGAGTGCTAGAAGCTGTGTTAAGGGTGCTGACCAGACCCTGGTACATATTTTGTCTGATTTTCACTGTTTGTTGATGTGTTTCCAGGCTCAATTCAAAGTAATTGTATTAACCTTCAAAACCCTAAGTGGCTTGGGACTGGAGCACCTTCAATTTCATTGCCTGTGTTTTGAGATCTTCAGGAGAAGCCCTTATCTCACTCCCACCACCATCACAGGCATGCCTGGTGGGCACGCCAGAGAGGGCCTTCTCAGTGGCTGCTCCAGTGCTCTGGAACTCTCTTCCCAGGAAAGCTAGACTGGGGCCTAATCTACACCAAGCAGGATATTGCACTATGAAAGCGGTATATAAAAAGCATGAGCCACACTACTGCTTTGTAGCAGTATTGAAGTGCACTGACCACTGTTGGGGCCCATTGACACAAACCATATATACCACTTTCATACTACTTTCATAGTTTAAATCCTGCTTGGTGTGGCTCCTGCCTTTTATATACTGCTTTCACACCACTTTCATGGTGCAATATCCTGCTTGGTGTAGATTAGGCCTGGATCCTTCCTTGATCTGTTTTTGGAGGCAGGCAAAACCATTTTTGTTCCAGCGGGCCTTTGGTAAATAATCTAGACCTCCGTCTATGCCAAGGACTTTTAAAATGGTTGTGTATTTCAAATGTTTTAATGTTTTAATATTGGAACATATTATTATTATTATTATTATTATTATTATTATTATTGTGAATATCAACAAAACAGAACAGAAAATACATTGTGAAAATGAAAGGGAAAAACACGCCATACATGGCATATATAGGATTATCGTCATTTCCACCATGTTTTAATATTTGTGAACCACCCAGAGAGCTTTGGTTATTGGGTGGTATAAAAATCCAGTAAATAAATAAATAATAAATAAAAATGTGTACCTTTAAAAAAAAAGGAGAAAGTTATACAAAGGTTTCAAGAAAAGCAGACCAGATATCCATGTATTTAT
This sequence comes from Elgaria multicarinata webbii, assembly GCF_023053635.1. Classification (NCBI taxonomy): domain Eukaryota; kingdom Metazoa; phylum Chordata; class Lepidosauria; order Squamata; family Anguidae; genus Elgaria; species Elgaria multicarinata. The sequence continues at coordinate 110,472,428 of NC_086177.1, read as the reverse complement.
CCACTTGCAAGTTGCATCTATCATAGAATCATAGAAATCATAGAATAGCAGAGTTGGAAGGGGCCTACAAGGCCATCGAGTCCAACCCCCTGCTCAATGCAGGAATCCACCCTAAAGCATCCCTGACAGATGGTTGTCCAGCTGCCTCTTGAACGCCTCTAGGGTGGGAGAGCCCACAACCTCCCTAGGTAACTGATTCCATTGTTGTACTGCTCTAACAGTCAGGAAGTTTTTCCTGATGTCCAGACAGAATCTGGCTTCCTTTATACCCGTTCTAAAGTTGATAATGTTATTAAGCCCTCAGTCCATTGCATTATGGGAAGTGTGGATTTGTCCTTCCAATGTGATAGTATAAGTCTTTTGGCTGCCAAAAGGGTCTGAAGATCCATCTGTGCTGACCATGTGTTAACCATGTGTTAGCCTGGAGAAGAGAAGATTGAGGGGAGACATGATAGCACTCTTCAAATACTTAAAAGGTTGTCACACAGAGGAGGGCCAGGATCTCTTCTTGATCCTCCCAGAGTACAGGACACGGAAGAACGGGCTCAAATTAAAGGAAGCCAGATTCCAGCTGGACATCAGGAAAAACTTCCTGACTGTTAGAGCAGTATGACAATGGAATCAATTACCTAGGGAGGTTGTGGGCTCTCCCACACTAGAGTCATTCAAGAGGCAGCTGGATAACAATCTGTCAGGGATGCTTTAGGGTGGATTCCTGCGTTGAGCAGGGGGTTGGACTCGATGGCCTTGTAGGCCCCTTCCAACTCTGCTATTCTATGATTCTATGAACTTCCAAGAAGCTGGTAGGTAGTTTAGGAGGACATGGACATCGTTCCATATTATAGATTGTTTGAGTACAAAGTTCATTCTTATTATAACCTCCTCCCAGAAAGTGAGTTAAAGAAGCATTAGATGCATGCATGACCTCTCCAACAATTGTGCAAGTTAGACAAAACCTCATTGAAAAGGCGTTGTGGAGTCCAATAGACCCGAAACAAACAAAAAATGCTGAATAAGATGTAACCTGAGAGCCATAGAAGCTTCAGATACAGATGCTAGGGCAACCGTCCATTGGTTAGGCAAGATAGGACACTCCAATTCTCTATTCCAATCCAGTCTTAAACTATGGGTATCATATTTACTTACTGCTGCTACTAAATACTTACATATATGGGTCGTGGATCGACGTGTCAGTTCAGCTGTTATAAGTGTTTCTAACAGTGCTGGAGGCTCCGAAGCTGTAAAAGCAGCTGGAGCAAACCTAGATTCCAGCCGGCAGCATATTTAATATATTTTTAACTTTTGTCAATTTCTATTCATAGGTTTTAAATGTATACGTTTTAAATATTGTAATGACGCCTTGAGGCCCAGCATTGGGCAAAAGGCAGGATACAAATTATTATTATTATTATTATTATTATTATTATTATTATTATTATTATTTAAATTTCTATACCACCCAATAGCCGAAGTTCTCTGGGTGGTTTACAAAGATTTAATACCCATTAAAAATACATTTACGTCTAAACGTCTAAATAAACAACACGCACGGAGACACACATGTATCTAAAACAATTTTAAACCGTCAAAAATAAGAAGTATCCCAGACCTACTAAACAACCCCATCATGTGCTGCCAAATGCCTGAGAGAAGAAGGAGGTCTTAACCTGACACAGAAAAGAGAACAATGTTGGTGTCAGGTGGGCCTCTTCGGGGAGAGCACATCATAATGGGAGGGGGGAATGACAGGGAAGGCCCCGTCCCTTGTGGCTGCCTTCTGAGCCTCTTTTGGAGGAGACATCTGGAGGAGGGCGTTAGATGATGAACGTAGTGTATGGGATGGTCCAAGCCAGGAGAGGAGCTTCATCAGGTAATATGATCTTGAACTATGTATTATTTATTTATTATTTATTTATTTACTACATTTATATCCCACCTTTTTTCCTCCATAAGGAACCCAAGGTGGTATACATAATCCTCTCCATTTTAGCTTCACAATAACAATCCTATGAGATAGCTCGGGCTGAGAGTCTGTGACTGGCCCAAAGTCACCCAGGTTGAGTGGGGACTATAGGGTGACCAACTGTCAGGATTTCCCCGGATTTGTCCTGGTTTTTGTTCTTTCCATGGTGTCAGGGGGGATTTTCTATAATTTTCAATAATGTCCTGGAATGACACACCTTCCTCTTTAAGGCTGCTATTAGCATGGCAGGAGGGAATGACATGCTTTCTTGAGGCACGTCATTCCCCCACCCCGAGCTCCAATTGAGGTCTTAAAGGGGAAAGTGGGTCATTCGTGGACATTATAGAAAAGGCCCCCATTGGAGTGGATGGTGGCGGTGCAGAATGAAATCCTTTCCCCTCCTCCATTCCAATCGGGTTCTTTAAGGTGGCGGGGGAATAACGTACTTTCTGCAGGACTCAGAAAGCTGCTTCCCCCCCACACACACTAGGTGTCCTCTTTTTTGGTTTCCCAAATATGGTCACCCTAGGGGACTAGAACCTGGATCTATGTTGTCCCTGGTATCCATCTGGCTGTGACATTTTGCATGAGCTGCAGGTTCTCAACCATCTTCAAAGGTAGCCCCAAGTAGAGACCATTGCAGTAATCTAAGTTGGAGGTTACCAGAGCATAGACAATTGAAGCCAGGTTATCCCTGTCCAGATATGTGTATAGCTGGGCCATCAACCAAAGTTTGTAGAAGACACTCCATGGCACTGAGGCCACCTGAGCCTCAAGTTACAAAGATGGCTGCAGGAGAGACAAGCTATGAACCTGTTCCTTCAGAGCGAGTGCAACACCACCCAAAACATGTTGAACACCCTCCATCCAGTCAGAGGAACCACCCACTAACAGTATCTCAGTCCTGTCTGGATTGAATTTTGGTTTATTAGCCCTCATCCACTCCATTGTCACAGCCAAGCACCGGTTCAGCACACCCACAGCCTCACCTGATGAATATGAGAAGGAGAAATACAGCTGCATGTTGTCAACATACTGCGGACAATGCACTCCAAAACTCTGGATGACTCCACCCAGTGGTTTTATGTAGATGTTGAATAGCATGGGGGACAAAACTGACCCCTGTGGAAACCCACACTTGAGAATCCACAGGGTTGAGCAATATTCACAAGCACGACCTGCTGGAGCTGGCCATGCAAGTAGGACCAACATCACTGCAATGCAATACCTCCCACTCCTAACTCAGACAATTGTCCCAGAAGGGTACCATAGTTGATGATATTGAAAGCCACTGAGAGATCAAGGAAAATCAACAAAGTCACACTCTCCTATCTCTCACCCAACATAAATCATCATAACAGGTGACCAAGGCTGTTTTCATGCCAAAACCCAGCCTGAACCCCAGCTGAAATGGGTCTAAACCATCAGTCTCATCCAAGCGTGTTTGGAACTGGTTGGCAACTACATGCTTAAGGAACTTGCCCAGGAAAGGGACATTTGCCACTGGCCTAAAATGATTAAGGTTAAACACCACCTTCTTCCACATGTGCCTTCCTACGTGGCTTTGTTCAACTTCTGAGGCCTTGCTTCTGATTCCTTGCTCTACATAAGGCATGGAGGTCAGCTATCAGGAGCAGGACTTTTTCTGTAGTAGAACTCACCTTCTGGAATACTCCAAGCGCAAGATCCATCATGCCCTGACAATCCATTGTTTCATTCAGCTGGTTAAACTATGACGATTTATTTCAACTTTTACTGAGTTCTCTTTCAATTTACTTTGATTAAGGCTCTCCCTTGGTGGTTTTAAGAATCATTCTTATTGTTCTCTGGTTAGCAATTTTAATATTATGGGATTTTTAAAAATGATTACTGGGTGATCTATGTGTTGTTGATGTTCTTTATTATTATTATTTATTTATTTATTTATTTATTTATTTATTTATTTATTTATTTATATAGCACCATCAATGTACATGGTGCTGTACAGAGTAAACAGTAAATAGCAAGACCCTGCCGCATAGGCTTACAATCTAATATTTCGCAGTGTTTTGTTTGATAACCACCTTCCACCCATCTTCAGACGGTGAGGTCTGATCAACCCTAGGACCCCCTGGGATGAACTTCTAGGGACCATCGGATTGGACACTATACAATGCCAGCAAGATACATTGTGTAAAATAACGACGTATAAAGAAACAGCCAGTATCTCATGAGCCCAGCCATCTGGATCGTTTTCCTGAGCAAAGAAATAATTGAAAGTTTCTTTGTGAAGAAAGAATACAAACTGGCAAGGGGGGAAAGGGGGTATGATCTATGGAGCCCTGCCCAGACTGTTCGCACGGACTGAATGCCCTGCGCTGGCACCAGCAGTAACGAATGGAGCAATGCTGTAAGAATAGCAGCTCTTTGTATTATTCATATAACCTCCAAGTTGTTTGAAGCAGGAGGGAACAGATGTTGCAACGTAGTGCAAATGGCAGAAGGGGGTCGTGGGTGTGGACTTCCAACGAGGCCATTTCTCATCTCCAAACTGCCTCATCTTCAACTAGCGTTGGCTTTTATGATGGCAACACTCTTCCCTGGATTCTTTTCAGGTGGATTCAGTCACAATTTTGCACAATACTATCCTTTCCTGTGTGTCCCAGACAGCGGTCAGGAATTGTAGTCCAAACCTTCTGAAACTCTACCGTGAGTTCTCTTTGATGCCACTGCTACTGGCTAAGAGTGAATCAGGAAGGGCCATAGGTCAGTGATAAAGCTCATGCTTTGCTTTGTATATAAGATGCCCCAGGTTCAATCCCTGTGTCCTCTAGTTAGGGGTGAGAAACACTCTTGTCTAAAATCTTGGAGAGCTGCCGTCAGGCAGTGTCGACAATACTGAGTTAGATGGACCAGTTTTCTGACTCAGGATATATCAGCTTGGAGATTCCATCCAGTCATCAAGGGCTAATAGCTATCGAGAAACCTATCCTTCATGAATGTCCTTCATCAACGTTTACTCCATCACTGGTTAGAACAAGTCATGTACAACCTGTAGCCCACCAAGCTGAACACATACTAGCCCTGTGTTCTGACCTCTTTAAAAAAGAAATAGATTTCCAATTGGGCAGCAAAACCTGGATTACCAAACCCCAGCAAGGACCCCATGCATGACCAATTAATACATTTGTCCATTTTGGTTTTTATCAGTTTCTCCTCTCCATTTTATCCTCACAACAACCCTGTGAGGTAGGTTGGGCTGAGAGTCTGTGACTGGCCCAAAGACACCCAGTGGGTTTCCATGGCTGAGTGGGGACTAGAAGATGGATTGTCCCAAGGACCAGCCCAACACTCCAACCACTACAGCACACTGGCTCTCAATGTGCACATTTTCATGTGCATTGCACCTAATATACACTTCTGCGTACACAATTTTGCCTTATATAAACATCTCTGTAAGCAATTTTGCCTAATACAAATACTTTCCCCCCTGAAGCAGTTTCCCCTAATACCATGGGGTTTGAATTTTATTTTCATGACTGTAGCCGCGTTTGTGTGGACTTCCCTCTAACTTACTCATTGTTCTGTGCATTTTTCCGTTGGAGAACTGCATCGCAAACTTTGAAGAAGTATGAATATTGCAGTATATAAGTGTGTTTCATTGGTTTGGGAAGTGCAAATAAGATAAATTTGCATTAAAATGCAAACCAAACAAATTTCTCCAATAGCCCTAGTCACAAATCACATTTATTTACCTGAAACATTTACATCCGGCCTTTCCAGCAATATTAGCTCCGAAGGGAGCTTGTAATATATATATATACATATATATATATATATTTAAAAAATCATTCTTTGTTACACTAAAACAACAACAAAAATAAACAATTCGGTGAAACACCAGATAAATCATGAATAAAAACCATCAACAATTAGAGGATGCCAAAAGGTGAACCTAAGAATAGCAGGCTTGCATTCACTGGAATAAGCTATAGTTGCTATCAAGGGGATATTGAATCATAGAATCATAGAATAGCAGAGTTGGAAGGGGCCTACAAGGCCACCGAGTCCAACCCCCTGCTCAATGCAGGAAAATTGCACTATGAAAGCGGTATATAAAAGGCAGGAGCCACACGACTGCTTTATAGCGGTATTGAAGTGCACTGACAACTGCTGGGGCCCATTGGCACATACCATATACCACTTTCATGCCCCTATATCCTGCTTGGTGTGGCTCCTGCTTTTTATATACTGCTTTCATAGTGGAATATCCTGCTTGGTGTAGATGAGCCCCAAGTTTCTCTTAAAGCAAATTTTGAGCTCTGTTTTAAGGATGCTGCTGAAATAAAACACCTGTAGGTGTTGTGTTCCTGCCTGTTCCCTCTGGCATTCACACGTGCTGGCAAGCTGACACGAGACACTCACATCAGTGAGACTTCTTTTATTGAGGTCGACAGGCTTAATGGTTACACAGAGAGGACAGTAATCTTGGCCTGGGAGCAAATGAGACACAGAGGTTGTGATCGAGATGGGGTGAAACAAAGCCCTATGAAGAGAGACTGAGAGCCTTGCTAGACGAGGCCTTAGCGTGCTTTGAGGCCCGGTTTCCCTGCTGTGCGTCCAGATGACGCACAGGGGAATCCGGGGTCAAGCCGTGCTCAGACCTCCCTTAACGCGCCATAAGTGAAGTCGCTTATGGTGCGCCTTTTCCGCAGCCCCAGCCTGAGGCCAGGACTGCGGAACGTCTAGCAAGGTCCGTGGCTTTTTGGAGCTACTCGCTTACTCGCGAGTAGCCGGGGAAAGCCACGGACTGGGCACAGCGCTCATACGAGCGCTGTGCCCATCGGGCCGGGGAGATCCCGGGGGGGGACATGGGGCGGGAAGGCCGGACCAGCAGGAGAGGGAGATGGCAGAGGGCGACACGGGATGGCGGAGGGCGACACGTGATGACTCGGGAGGGCGACATGGGATGACATGGGAGGGCGACACGGGATGACACAGGAGGGCGACACGGGAGGGCGACACAGGGGACGGGGACAGGGAGGGAGGACAGGGAAAGAGTGGGCAGGAGGCATGGGAGGGGATCAGGAGCGGATGGGCGGGGCTTAATTAAAAAAAAACCCACCTACCTTCTCCGGAGTCTTCGTGGCGCACGTGGCCTCTTTAACAACAACAACAAAAAAGGCCGATGCTACAGGGCTTCCGCAGTCCCTGCACGTCGGCCGTCTAGGAGGCGGGGCGGCACGCGCTAAAGTTAGCGCGCCATCACCCCGCCTCCCTGCCGGCTTATCCGGCAGGGTCTAACAAGAGTCTACAGCTAGACCTAAGGTTTATCCTGGGATCATCCAGGGTCCACCCCTGCCTGAGCACTGGATCCCCTGTGTGTCACCTAGATGAACAGGTTTGACTCCTGGACAATCCAGGGATAAACCTTAGGTCTAGCTATGGCCCCAGTCTCCAAAACACACTTAAAGCAGAACGATGGTTAGAAAGCTTTAGGCTCCTTTTCTGATACGACCTTTAAGACAAACTCTCGGAAGGGTGTATGTTTAGGGTTCACCACCATCCAATTTGAGCTTCTCCAGATGCTGCACACGCTAGCACCTCAAGGGACATGACCAATCTCCTAAAACAAAGTCCCAGAGAATGGTTGCTCTGAGCCACCAGAGCCAGGCAGAGAAGATAGTTAACACACTTGTCAATCTCAGCCTGCTACAACTGAGATGACCCTGGTTACCATGACTTTAGGGACGGCTAAACTTCAGGCACGAGAGTCCCATCCTTCTGCTAAGGACTGGCAACTCCTTGCCACCTGAGTCTGGCCATGCACAGACAATCCACAGTAAATGCACTTAAGATCATCTACAGGGGCCTTTCTCTGTGAACCTCTGCCAAAGGAAGTGAGGCAGGTGGCTAATAGGAGGAGGGCTTTCTCCGCTGTGGCACCCGGCTGTGGAATGAGCTCCCCAGAGAGGTCTGCCTGTTATTATTATTATTATTATTATTATTATTATTATTATTATTATTATTTATATAGCACCATCAGTGTACATGGTGCTGTACAGAGTAAAACAATAAATAGCAAGACCCTGCCGCATAGGCTTACAATCTAATAAAATCATAGTAAAACAATAAGGAGGGGAAGAGAATGCAAACAGGTACAGGGTAGGGTAAGCAGGCACAGGGTAGGGAAAAACTAACAGTAGAAAGTAACAGTAGAAGTCTGCACAACATCAAGTTTTAAAAGCTTTAGGAAAAAGAAAAGTTTTAGTTGAGTTTTAAAAGCCTGGCGCCTACACTGTACTTCTTTCATCGCCAGCTGAAGACCTTTTTATTCTCTCAGTATTTTAACACTTAATTTTAACTTAAATTAAATTTTACTGTTTTAACTCTGTATTTTAATCTTATATCGATTTTTGTTGTGTGGTTTTATCCTGGTTGTGCTTTTTATACTGTATTTTGTATTTGTGTTTTTAAACTGTTGGGGGTTTTATTATGGTTTTAATTTTTATGAACCACCCAGAGAAATGTAATAATAAAAAAATGCAAGTCCAAGTCTATGAAAAGCCTCAAAGTACTTTTCATGGCACAGTTCTTAGATATCTAAAGCGTCCATGTGCACAAAGCGTCCATGTGCAGAGTGCTTTCAAAGTCCCAAGCAGAAATGGAATGCAAAGCAGAAGGGAGGCCAGGTGTTGCATCAAGAGATGAAACCTAGCCAAACTTTTTCAGCTTTGCACCAGCATTTAAAACCTATTCAAAGCCACTTGACCGACAGGTCCTCTGACCTGTAAGCCATTCCCATGTGCCAAGAGGGCGGGATGGTACAACCCACTTTGATGATGCAGTGCAACCTCCTTCAAAGCAGCTGCCTTGAGAAATCTGGAGTCTCTTTCTGTCTCTGGCACAAGAGAGTGTGAAACAGGCTTCCAGTGATGACATGTCAACACTTGGCGTGGCATCCTTGGATCCCAGAGACTAACGAAAGGATTCCCCCCTGCCCCACATTCCCTTTTAACCAGGAACAGTGCCAGACTTCTTCCTCTGCCTGCCCACAGCGATCCACCAGCTGGGCCAGGCCATCAGCTGTCAAGCAAGTCTGTCCAATAGAGCTGTCCATGATTCATTATTCTTAAATGACAGCAGCACATTCAAGCAAGCTGATCTCTTCTGACAGTGGGAATCCAATTAACCTGAATTACTATCTTGATTGTGGCCCAATTAATGTCAGCTGCCAAGTGTCAGACGTGAAAGCCCAGCTAATATCATTGTTTAATTAATTCACAGCACTGGGGAGCTGCATAGGGGATACCCCAGTGCCTTCATCTTTGCAGATTTTATTACTTGTGGTGTTTTTTTTCCCCCTCAACAAATTTTACTTCCTCTATGGAAGAGTATTTGCTAGGGCTATTTGAAACTTGAAACGAATGAGTAAGCGTTGCATAATAGTAAAATCAATCAAGCGATAAAACAAATGAATAAATACATAAACCAAATCACACCTGGTGTCATAGTCCCATAGCATACCTCAATTTTTGGAATTTAACCATTGGCAGGGTGACCATATGGAAAGGAGGACCGGGCTCCTGTATCTTTAATAGTTGTATAGAAAAGGGAATTTCAGCAGGTGTCATCTGTATGCACGCAGCACCTGGTGTGAGTGACCAGATACAAAAGAGCCTGGAACGCTCTTCCAGAACATTTGAGAACTACAAGTTCAATCGCAGCTTTTAAAGCTCAGCTAAAAACTTTTCTTTTTCCTAAAGCTTTTAAAACTTGATGTTGTTCGGACTTTATACTGTTAGTTTTACCCTACCCTGTGCCTGTTTGCATTCTCTTCCCCTCCTTATTGTTCTACTATGATTTTATTAGATTGTAAGCCTATGCGGCAGGGTCTTGCTATTTACTGTTTTACTCTGTACAGCACCATGTACATTGATGGTGCTATATAAATAAATTAATAATAATAATAATAATAATAATAATAATAATAATAATAATAATAATAAAAGAGGGCAGGACTCCTGCAGCTTTTACTCTTACGATGAAGAGCGAATGTCACCAGGTGCTGCATGCATACAACTGACGCTTGCTGAAATTCCCTTTTCCCACAACTGTGAAAAATACAGGAGCCCTGCCCTCCTTTCCATGTGATCACCTTACCATTGGCCATATCCCGCCAGCCAAAAATAACAATGACATCCTTTCTGAAGACCATCGTCATTGCTGAAACTCTTGTTGTAGTTTGTAACAGTTAAAGATGCAATCCTATGCATGTTTAGACAGTGGAGTGGGGGATCCTACAAATTCCAGCATCCTGGGAGTTGTAGGACTTTTTTTCTGTCAAAACAGGCATTTTTTAGTCCAAGTCCAGGACACCAAGTGCTGTTCGTATAGAACAAAAGAAGTGGGGGAAGGTGTTTGAAGCCCTAGGGCGGCTGAATGCAGTGATGCTCCCAAGCCTTGGGAGAAAGAAGCTATACAGCATCAGAGCAATGGTGCACCTGGGTAATTTCAGTCTACTTTCTATATGTTCCTATGTACAGTTCCTACGTACAGTTCAAATAAGCACAGAACAAGCTACTTCACATCGGTTCAATTCAAAGCACCTTCTGATCTCTTGCATATTGAGCTGCACTTTCCTGGCCTTCACCCACACACAAAGGTCCACAAACATTGTTCACAAGCCCGTTGCTACTTATCTGCAAAAGCAGAAGCCCCGTTTTGCTCTTTAAGCAGGGAAAAAATATCTTTGTTTGTAGCAAAGAGATCATATATTATTAATATTCTCATCATTATTATTATCTCTTACCCACCTCTCCATTTTGATCGAGGCGGGGAACAACAGTAAATATAAAATACGTAAAACTGAATTAAGAACATAATTTGTTGTTGTTTATTCGTTCAGTCGCTTCCGACTCTTCGTGACTTCATGGACCAGCCCACGCCAGAGATTTCTGTCGGCTGTCGCCACCCCTAACTCCCCCAAAGTCAAGTCTGTCACCTCCAGAATATCATCCATCCATCTTGCCCTTGGTCGGCCCCTCTTCCTTTTGCCTTCCACTTTCCCTAGCATCTGCCTCTTCTCCAGGGCATCCTGTCTTCTCATTATGTGGCCAAAGTACTTCAGTTTTGCCTTTAACACCATTCCTTCAAGTGAGCAGTCTGGCTTTATTTCCTGGAGTATGGACTGGTTTGATCTTCTTGCAGTCCACGGCACTCTCAGAATTTTCCTCCAACAGCACAGTTCAAAAGCATCTATCTTCCTTCGCTCAGCCTTCCTTATGGTCCAGCTCTCGCAGCCATAGGTTACTACGGGGAATACCATTGCTTTAACTATGCGGACCTTTGTTGTCAGTGTGGTGTCTCTGCTCTTAACTATTTTATCAAGATTTGTCATTGCTCTCCTCCCAAGAAGTCAACGTCTTCTGATTTCCTGGCTGCAGTCAGCGTCTGCGGTAATCTTTGCGCCCAGAAGTACAAAGTCTGTCACTGCCTCCACGTTTTCTCCCTCTATTTGCCAGTTATCAATCATTGTTAAAACATTCTAAAAACATCCTAAAATTCCCCTGGATAGCCTGCCAGAAGAGATCTGTCTTGATAGCTTTCTTGAATGCTAATAGACTGTCAAGTTGACGAGTCTCCTCCGGCGGGCCATTCCACAGTCTGGGAGCAGCAGAAGAGAAGGTCCGCTGGGTAATACTTGTCAGCCTACCTTTGACTGACTGAAGTAGATTCTTCCCAGAGGACTTGAGCGTGCGGGGCAGATTGCACGAGAGAAGGTGATCCCGCAGGTAGCCTGGACCCAAACCATGTAGGGCTTTAAAGGTGCTAACCAGCACTTTATACTTCGCCCGGAAACTAATTGGCAGCCAGCTGGTTCATTCTACAGGAGCAAGTTCTGCCATTTTGGGTGACAGTCTCAACTCTGCATGTAGGGAATGAATCATGTGACTGCCTTGAAGAAGAAGTCTCATTGGATGCAAGGGAAAGAAACTGGTGAGCACAAGAGGTACATGCATCAGCTCTGAGTTTATTACTTCATGTATCCTGAAACCAAAATGTTGGTTTTCTCTGGTTTGCGAAACAACGACCACAGTGCAAGTGTGGCTCCATTCCCACATTATTGTTCCTCTGTCTTAGTTCAATTACATGATTGAGAAGATTATAAGACTGGTCCCAGAAACTGGATTGGTGTTCCGCTCAGAGGCTTACTGGAGGTGACAACTTCATATCTCTTTCTTCTTGCAACTACGACAGCTACTTACATATAAATCTTGAGTTCCATGTGAGAAATCTTATGTAGGTATCACATGCATCCCGTTGGGTTGTCACATCCCTCATACTTACCATATTAATATTTTTATATATTTTTATTTTATTTTAGATCATCGTTTAGTGCTAGCTTCTTTATGTCATTAAAGCTTCTCTTTAGCTGTAATCCGCTTATTTTGGTAAGCACTTTGGGTCGGCTTGTCCTCATTTTTTTTCTTCTTCTTCAAGTAAGTGGATAACTGAAGTATCTTGTTGAGATGAAAGAGGAAAAGTTTCCTCTTCAACTAATTCACAGGCTCAAAACTTAATTGCCTGTATCCCGAGATCACCCTGAGGCATGTTGAAACTAGAAAAGAAAATGATTTAACTTGAGGCTCACATAAACAATCAGTTAATTCTTGTGTGTTACAGGCTGGTCTAACAAGTCCAATTGGTTTCAATTAGGGCTGTGCACGGACACACACACCCCCCCGAACCGCTTCGTGGCCCGATCCGGAACTTTCGGATCGGGCCCAAACCACTTTGGGTCAATCCGACCATCCCCCGCTCTGCTCCGTGGAGCGAGATCCAGAGGGGCGGATCGAGATTCCCCCCTTCCCTACTTACTTGCCTTTGCAGCGGACGGCGGAGGCAGGTAAGTGGGGAAGGGGGGACAAAATGGGGGGCAAATAAGCCTCCCTCCCCCCTCCCCCCTTACCTGGCTCCGCCACCGTCATCACACAGACTGCAGCAGCGGAGCCAGGTAAGCCCCCCCCCCTTACCTGCCTCCATCGTGGTCTGGCGCAGGCTTCAACTGAGGCCCAGGCCTCAGTTGAAGCCTGCGCCAGACCACGATGGACACAGGTAAGCCCCCCTGCCTTCTTACCTGGCTCTGCCGCCATCGTCACATGGACTGCAGTGGCGGTGGTGCCAGGTGACCCCCCTCCCCCCCACTTACCTACGTTCAGAGCTCCAGATGGAGGTGAACCGCTTCGCCTCGATCCGCAGCTCCCCTGACCCAATTCGGATCCGCCTTTGGAGGAGGTGGGTCAAGTCGCTCCGCTCGGGATTCATGATCCAAATCGGAGCGGAGCACAGCCCTAGTTTCAATGGTCTACTTTAAGTAGGATTCATATTTGATACAACCCACAGATTGCTGGGTCTCTATTGGAAACTGAATTGCCACATTAAATGGACCTTAATCAGCATCAGTTCTTCTCCCATGAGTATTCTTTTAGGATACAGTAAAGGACATAAAGGGCATCACTACACTTTAGCATCTGGGCCCATTAGGGATGTTCAATAATTTCATTTCAGTTTGCAAATTATCATAACTTGCCTTGGTGAAAACCAGGAACAGAAGTACAATTTTGGAGAAAATGCTTCCGGATTCCAGAGCTTGTGGCCATGTTTGGAAAATGTGTGTGTGTGTGTGTGTTTTAAAAAGTCACACTTTAAAATGCACCTAGGGATGGGCAAAATGTGCATTGTTCGAGATTGCCAGGATTCTCCGTTCTTCTTGGGCCAGATTCCTGTTTGTAATTGCTGCTCACTTTACGCAAATGGGAAAATTGCACCAATCGAGCAGTGATCGGACGCGAGATTTGTGCAAACTTCCCCGAGTTTGCACAGCTGTCTCAAAATGTGCAAAAACTTTCTTATTTGTGCAAATTTCCTGCATAGGCTAAAGCGGGGAAGATTCCGTCTACCGAGGAAATTTGTTGAAAATGTTATCTAATGGCGTAGCCAGCAAAATTGAACTTTTCTGTCCAACCCCCATGGTAATCGGGGCCTTAAAGGCCCTCTTACTCAATGGCCCTATAAACAGTGCCTTTAAGGGCCCCATCAGCAGTGGCGGGGGAGAAAAATGTGATTTCCCCAAGGCTGGGGAAGTTGTGTGTTTTTCCCCTCCACACTAATGGTGGTGGCCACCATTAGAGTAGAGAGGGGGGAAACCATGTGATTTCCCCAGTCTTGGGGAACAATGGAGGCTCCGGAAATTATGTATTTCCTCGTTGCATAAATGGGGCCTTTACAGCTGCCGTTGACACAACAGAGAAATAACTAATTTCTAGAGCCTCTATTGTGTGCAGCACTGGAGACTTTGGATCAGGGAGGATGGCTGCTGGATGCTTGTTGGGCTGTGCAGGGACTCGAAGCATGGACCCACAAACACGCTACATCCGTTGAGCTAGTTCCAGAGGGGCAGGCACAGGGAAGTCCGTCGGACTCCTGGACTCTGTCAGGAACCTGTGACATCCCTATAATCCTGTATAATATTGCTAGGATTCAATCATTTTTGTTTGTCTCTTCTGCCAAGACTTTTGTTCATGCATTAGTTATTTCTCGGTTGGACTACTGCAACCTTCTTCTCACTGGCCTTCCTTCTTCTCACATCAGTCCGTTGGTTTCTGTTCACCACTTGCTGCTAAGATCATGTTCTTGGCTCGCCGCTCTGACCATGTTACTCCACTTCTGAAATCTCTTCATTGGCTTCCAATTCACTTCAGAATCCAATATAAACTTCTCCTGTTGACCTACAAAGCTTTTCACGGTCTAGCTCCTTCCTATCTCTCCTCTCTCATCTCACACTATTGCCCCGCTCGTGCTCTTCGCTCCTCTGACGCCATGTTTCTCGCCTGCCCAAGGGTCTCTACTTCCCTTGCTCGGCTTCGTCCATTTTCTTCAGACCCCAAAAACTGAAATGGGCTCACTACCGATGTTGCAGGCTTCCAATATGAAATATGCTAATGTTTGTTAATCCATCCAAAACTCTGCCGGATTCCAGAGTTCACATCGAGCCTTTTGATCTATCTGAACGTCGTTTTAAAGAAGCCGGCTGCTTATTTGTGATTTAAATAAGTACCTCCCCATCAAAAATAAAGTAGTTAATCACATTATTGGCCTTTCCTAGCTCTGCCACCGAAGCAGTGATATTTAATCGCAAATTCATTGTTACATTTTAAGGAAGCTTTACCTTAAAGGTCGGCAGATTTGGACAACGCATTACAATTTGTACATCCTTTCAAAGGTCACCTTGTCCAGTTCTCTTTCAACACACCCCACTGTCTTGTCTCCTTTATCACAAATGATTGTGGACTACATGACCATCTCATAAAGCGCACGTGAAATGCACAGTGCAGTGCAGTTTAAATGTGAGATTTGGGGGGAGGGGGGGAACGGACCATAGGCAACACCTTGTTGTGACTTTTCTTCTTTCTTTTTCCAACTTTTGCCGGCAAGCAAACACAAACTGAGGCAGGGCGCTGAACCTATTAATGCCGCTGAACCTATGAATAGCATTTATTAGAGAGAGAAATTCACACAAGCCTTTAACTCGCCTACCGTAGGGATAATGGGAGCAAACGTTTCTAAGGAGGACTTCACACAGACGAAGTAAAAAGGTGGACGATTGAGAGATTCACACTTCTGTTACTTTGTGCTTCTGGGCGATGTTCAAAGGGGGAGGGGGATTTGCCCTTAGCCCACAAGTCAAGAGACGTGCTTTCCCAATGGCTCACCTGTGGAGCATCCAATTTCCCCCACATCTCTGAACATGCAAAGCAGTTCTTAGTTGGTACCAGCGGTGGGATATGACCTGTGCAACCCGGAATACATTACTTGCCGTCTAGTGCTAAGCCAGTACTGCCACCAGAGGACAATGCCTTTATTCTGGTTTCCTCTCTTTATCCGTTTCAGCGACGAGCTCGGAGGGTGAAGTGCTGCGTCATCTCTGCTGGCCTGGCGGTCCTGCTGGTCTTCATCATAATCATTGCGGTTTCCGTCAAGAAGTAACCCCACCCACCAGGTTTCCACAGGTAGGCTCTTCTCCTGGAACCTTCACTGCAGGATGGATGTAAAAGCAGAGAGCAATGGATGACTCTGCAAAGCTGTTGATGGTCAGAGCAGCAGAGCCTTCACTGGTTGATATGGAAGATGTGGCAGTGGGGAGGTCCAGAGACCTCTGAGAAGGGGGGATGAAACGTATTGCAACTGTACAGTCTGTCTTCACTCAATTAAGCAGATGGGAGGTTAGCTTCCACCTGGAGCTTCTAGCCCCTTTCCCTATGGTGACCCTATGGAAAGGAGGGCAGGGCTCCTGTAGCTTTAACAGTTGTATAGAAAAGGGAATTTCAGCAGGTGTCCTTCGCATGCATGCAGCACCTGGCGAAATTCCCTCTTCATCACAACAGTTAAAGCTGCAGGAGCCCTGCCCTCTTCTGCCTCTGGCTCCTGCAGCTTGAGCTGTTGTGATGACGAGGGAATTTCGCCAGGTGCTGCATGCATACAAATTCCCTTTTCAATACAACTGTTAAAGATACAGGAGCTCTGTCCTCCTTTTCATACGGTCACCCTGCCCTTCCCCTACTACTACGAGCCCTCTCCAAATATAGAGAAGGAAGCAAATAAAAACACATTCCAAGTTGAAAAGTCCTCCAGTGTCTGCACTGTATCATGGTACATTTAGCTTCTCCCCTCCCTTTGGCTGTAGTGTGAGGGTGGATAACTCTTTTTTTCCATGCAGGCCATATGCCAGTCAAGGGTGGGTCCAGAGCCAGAAGTGATTGGGGCCTCCCATTCTCTCTCTCTCTCTCTCTCTCTCTCTCTCTCTCTCTCTCTCTCTCTCTCTTCCTCTTCCTCCCCACTCAGTGAGTAGCCAGTGAAAGGAACGATCACTTTTCACAGAGGTCTCTATGGATCCCTTGCAGAAAGCATTCAAAATTAGGCCAAGGGTTGCCAACCCTGAGGTAGAGAATGAAGCACGGTTCCAAAGTAACCATTGAGCGCCATCACACAGGGGAAATCGTGTTTCCCTACTGTCGCTTCTCCGCCCGCGCTATTGTCCCTCATGACTTCCTCTTTCAAAAGAGGAAGTGAACAACGTGCATGTGGCCCATTCAGGGGGCCATTTTGATCCCTCTGCTTCTCCTGAACACAGCAGGAGAGAGCGGCAACTTCCGCCTTTAAAAATAAGTCAGACTTACTGGGGTGGGGGTTTTGTCGCGCAAAGAGGGGGAAGGCGCGTGGAACGCAGATGATATCGTGAGAGAGACCCACGGAAATCCGTGTGCCCGGCAACGAGCGTGCAAAAATACACTCATCTGATGACTAGTTTTCTTTATTGTAACAGCATATCAGTGGGGCTGGGATCTGACTCTCAGTGGAGCAACATCCAAGATTCCTCAAAGCTCCTCTGAATCCTGAAGCCCATGGAGCTGATGGCCTACGACTGCTCCCTGTTACTTAGTATTTGTTAGTTGTCTTCTATTTCTGGATGGTGCTTGCTACTGGCTGGTTTATGCTACTGACAGTGTCTATACTGATTTGGGTTTGGTCAGAAGGGTTTTGCCCAGCACCTCTGCGGGCCTTCAGCCGTTCTGATCAGAGGCATCACTAGAAACATGGAAGGGGCCTATAAGGCCATCGAGTCTAACCCCCTGATCAATGCAGGAATCCACCCTAAAGCATCCCTGACAGGTGGTTGTCCAGCTGCCTCTTGAAGGCCTCTAGTGTGGGAGAGCCCACCACCTCCCTAGGTAACTGGTTCCATTGGCGTACTGTTCTAACTGTCAGGAAGTTTTTCCTGATGTCCAGCCGGAATCAGACTTCCTTTCACTTCAGCCTTTTATTCCGTGTCCTGCACTCTGGGAGGATCGAGAAGAGATCCTGGCCCTCCTCTGTGTGACAACCTTTTAAGAGTTTGAAGAGTGCTCTCATGTCTCCCCTCAATCTTCTCTTCTCCAGGCTAAACATGCCCAGTTCTTTCAGTCTCTCTTCATAGGGCTTTGTTTCCAGACCCCTGATCATCCTGGTTGCCCTCCTCTGAACACGCTCCAGCTTGTCTGCATCCTTCTTGAATTGTGGAGCTCAGAACTGGACGCAATACTCTCGATGAGGCCTAACCATATTTGGAAGCTATACTTCTATTAATGCAGCCCAAAATAGCATTTGCCTTTCTTGCAGCCCTGTCGCACTGTTGGCTCATATTCAGCTTGTGATCTACACCAATTCCAAGATCCTTCTCGTTCGTAGTATTGTTGAGCCAAGTATCCCCCATCTTGTAACTGTGCATTTGGTTTCTATTTCCTAGGTGTAGAACTTTGCATTTATCCCTATTAAATTTCATTCTGTTGTTTTCAGCCCAGCACTCCAGCACTAGAGCCAAACCCCAAGGCATAGGTCCAAAGCCCTCTAGTTGGGAGGGCCCCCAAATATCCCCTGAGAGCTGAATGCCAGAGTGGCAGGCAGTGAAGATTCCTGCCTCCCTTTGCACCATTATAAATTACAGTATTTTTCTTTGCTAACTTAGATTAGCAGAGTGCTGATCAGATGCTGCCTTTTTTTGGGGGGGGCATAGCCAATCTGGGGGCTGGAGAGGTGAAAGCACGCTAAATCTATCAGACCCATCAAAGGCAGTGTCTGATTGGTTTAGTGCGCTGCACGGCACAACAAGAGGAGGAAACCAAAAATCAAACAAAATAGGATTGTGTTGGTCAGCATGGCAGCAATGGGAAGGCTGGCCAGGGATACACACACACCCCCGGGAATATCTTGCCCGCCCCCTTCAAACCTGTTAGCGCAACTGAGTCTGATATGGGTCTGGCCTCTTTCATCCAGGTCAAGGAACATGGAATTGGGCTTGAACCAATTGTCCACCGTGAAACAACCTCCTACGGAGTTTTCCCTTCCCTCGAAATAATTTGCCTGAAATATAGCTGAGCCGGCTGCCGGCGCTTTCGCTTCCAAAGGAGAAAATGCACCACTGATTCTTCAGCTCAGTGAGCACAGAGGAGCCAGCTGTGCCTTGTAGAGAGGGACCCTTGCTGCTTCTTTGCAAAGCCCCTTCTGGGAGTCTGTCATTACCTCCCCTGGAGCGGCTTTGAAGAGCAAGGAGAGTGATTTGGAGGAGCTGCTGGAGAAGTCCGGGCCCACCTCCCCTGTCCTCCAGGCAGGGAACGTGTCAAGTGTTGAGACTTGAATTGAAAATGGAGAGTGATGACACTCACTCTTCTTCTCCTGGGGAACTGACCCCAAGTTCGTGCACTTAGAATCATAGAATCATAGAATTAGGGTGACCAACTGTCAGGATTTCCCCGGATTTGTCCTGGTTTTTGTTCTTTCCATGGTGTCAGGGGGGATTTTCTATAATTTTCAATAATGTCCTGGAATGACACACCTTCCTCTTTAAGGCTGCCATTAGCATGGCAGGAGGGAATGACATGCTTTCTTGAGGCACATCATTCCCCCACCCCGAGCTCTAATTGAGGTCTTAAAGGGAAAAGTGGGTCATTCGTGGACATTATAGAAAAGGCCCCCATTGGAGTGGATGGTGGTGGTGCAGAATGAAATCCTTTCCCCTCCTCCACTCCAATCGGGTTCTTTAAGGTGGTGGGGGAATAACATACTTTCTGCAGGACTCAGAAAGCTGCTTCCCCACACACACACTAGGTGTCCTCTTTTTTGGTTTCCCAAATATGGTCACCCTAATAGAATCATAGAATAGCAGAGTTGGAAGGGGCCCACAAGGCCATCAAGTCCAACCCCCTGCTCAATGCAGGAATCCACCCTAAAGAATTCTTCTAGGTTCCTCTAGGGTTTTAGGATTTGTTATAGGTGAGTTTTATATTGCATTTTTAGTTGAGTTTTTTTTTACTGTAGAGTGATTGATTTTCATCTTTTGTTGGAATCCTAAGTATTTGTATGTTTCATTTTCTTCCATGTTATCTAGTATTTCGTTTATGTATTTTATACTTATTGTTGTTCACCGCCTCGATCAAAATGGAGAGGCGGGTAAGAAATAAATTTTTTATTATTATTATTATTATTATTATTATTATTATTATTATTAAGTGTTTCTGCTGTTTCTTCTTCTTTCCATTTTCCTCTTCCTATGTGTAGCATCTTGCATTTTCCTATCCCAAATTCCATTAGTAGTAGTAGTAGTAGTAGTAGTAATACCCCACCTTTTGCCCAATGCTGGGCTTCAAGGCGTCTTTACAAAAATAAAACATATACAATTAAATCGTAGAAATAGAAATATACAAAAGTTAAAAATATAATTAAATGCACTTCAATATTATCAACAACAATTTATTGCAGTCAATAGACCATTCCAACAAAAGTTACATACAGAGACACTGAGCGTACAGTTAGCTATTAAAAAGACAAGCAATCATAGAGGATCTAATAGAAATGGCCAAGTTAAAAAACTTGGCCACTTGCTCAGTGATTGATTTGTCTGTGTTCCGAAGTAATAGGAACATTAAGAATTCAGTTGGGTGACCAGGAAAAGTTTGTAAAATGGGGTTCGATATTAAAACATTTAAAATACAGCTAGCAATTTTAAAAGTCTTATTCATAGACAGATGTCCAGGCTATTTGCCAAAGGCCTGCCGGAAAACACAAAAGTTTTTGCCTGCCTCCAGAAGCACACCAAGGAGGGATCCATTCCAGCTTCCCCGGGAAGGGAGTTCCAGTTCGCACCTTTGGGGCCAAACCCAGACCCAAGATACAGACTGTGGTTGACGTTTGCACATTTGCAAACTAGCAGTGTGATTCATGGACCAACCCCCCCCCCCCAAAATACATTTGACAGTATACGTCCATTTGAAAAATGTGCATGGGAAAAAAAGGCAGACTTTTGAAAAATGGGCACTGATGCACTTCAATCAATGGGAGAAGAATGCATACATTTCAAAGTTGTGCACAATGGATGCGTTCTGTTTTTTGGGAGGGGAATATGCACAGAAATACATATGGATGTTCATAGAAAGCTCACAATCTGATACAGACTTAAGTCGGAACTAGCTGTGAGATGGAATTTGGAGAAATTTCAGCAAGTTCAGGTTTTTTTCAGATTTGCGGATCCAACATAGCAGCCCTGAAGCATTTAAGGCAGGAGTTTTTCCCATTAAGTCATGGAACTCACTACCACAAGATGTAGTGATGGCCACCAATTTCGATGGTTTTAAAAGGGGGTTGGATAAATTCCTGGAGGCAAAGGCTATCGATGGCTACTAGCCCTGATGGTTGTGTGCTATCTCCAGTATTCAAGGCAGTAAGCCTGTGTGCACCAGTTGCTGGGGAACATGGGTGGGAGGGTGCTGTTGCCCCATGTCCTCCTTTGTTGGTCCCTGGCCGATGGCTGCCTGGCCACTGTGTGAACAGAGTGCTGGACTAGATGGACCCTTGGTCTGATCCAGCATCAGGGCATTTCTTATGTCCTTAAGTTCTTATCTTTACATGAAGATGCCACATATTGAACATGGGACTTTTTGCATTCCAAGCATATGCTTTGCCACTGAACCACAGCCCTGTTCAAAATGCATTTTCAAAATGCATTTTAAAATACATGTTTTGACAGAGAAAATGTTTAAAAGATGTATTTAAATAAGTTTTTAATGCATTCTTGTGCCCATTTTTTATTTTTTTAAAAAATCAAAGTTTAATGTAAAAACAGCTAGAACAAACGTGTGGGTGAACACATGCAAACATGAAACTAATTGGAAATAGATGAATCAACCATCTCTAAAAGAAACCTAAGGACATGCAAATCCCCTCCTCCACTCCCCAACATGTATAATGCTATAATTAGGGTAAGAGCGATTATGTTATTGTTTTCCTTTTTGCGAAATTCCATCTATCATTGTCCTTAAAAAAACCCTTTGGATTAAAGGGAAATAACGTTTCCTTACCGTCACTTTGCTTCCTGTTTCTCCTCCGGATTTGAAATTGCTGAATTATTTGGGAGAAGGGCAGTGACCACATGGCCTGTACTTTAAAACTTCCCAGCTCACATATTAGAATGGGACAACTCCATCTAGTGGTTGTTTTATAGTGCAACTTCGACTGCACACGGCAGGAAGTATCGGGCTATTTCAGAAAAATCAGGTTTTCCAACATTTATTTTTAAGCGGAATAACAGAGGGAAGGAGCAGGAGGCATGCAGGAAGCTCACAACATTGTTGAATTGACCCACAAACTTCCGTGAGTGGCCAGTCACGAGCATGCTATAAATCACTCGTTTAAAGAAACCCTAAGGCTGATGCAACTTAAATCCATAATGAAACATCTGAACGTTATGCCCGGTGGTTAATATTTATATTCATTGGTTTCAAGTATAAAGAACTTTGTGTATCAGGACTTGAAAAAGACTCCTGCTTCAGACTCTGGACAGCCATTAAGGAAAGGACTAGAGATTTGTTGCCCGCTGCACCTCCTGCTTTGCCCACAGAAGAAACCTACTTCAATATCACCTTGAAGTGATCTCAGATAGCAGAGCTAGGAAAGACCTTCTCCCAAAAGATACTCTGCTGGAGGAGACAGTAGTGAACAAGATGAACCAAAGATCAGACCTAGTGTAGGGCAGTGAATTATCAGCTGCTGTGGTTGAACCGACGGGGCCCAAAGGATCCAGCAACTGCTTTATTTGTCACCCTCCTCACATGTTCAGAGTTTATTCCCTCCTTGAACAGGCATTGCCTACGGGCCAAATTTCAGCAGTCTTGTTCTCCAGCCGTTCAAAGCCCTTTGAGAGATCATAGAATCATAGAATCATAGAATAGCAGAGTTGGAAGGGACCTACAAGGCCATCGAGTCCAACCCCCTGCTCAATGCAGGAATCCACCCGAAAGCATCCCTGACAGATGCTTGTCCAGCTGCCTCTTGAAGGCCTCTAGGGTGGGAGAGCCCACAACCTCCCTAGGTAACTGATTCCATTGTTGTACTGCTCGAACAGTCAGGAAGTTTTTCCTGATGTCCAGCTGGAATCTGGCTTGCTGTAACTTGAGCCCGTTATTCCGTGTCCTGCACTCCGGGAGGATCGAGAAGAGATCCTGGCCCTCCTCTGTGGGACAACCTTTTAAGTATGTGAAGAGTGCTATCATGTTTCCCCTCAATCTTCTCTACTCCAGGCTAAACATGCCCAGTTCTTTCAGTCTCTCTTCATAGGGCTTTGTTTCCAGACCCCTGGTTGCCCTCCTCTGAACACACTCCAGCTTGTCTGCGTCCTTCTTGAATTGTGGAACCCAGAACTGGACGCAATACTCTAGATGAGGCCTAACCAGGGCCGAATACAGAGGAACTAGTACCTCACGTGATTTGGAAGCTATACTTCTATTAATGCAGCCCAAAATAGCATTTGCCTTTCTTGCAGCCATATCGCACTGTTGGCTCATATTCAGCTTGCGATCTACAACAATTTCAAGATCCTTCTCGTTTGTAGTATTGCTGAGCCAAGTATCCCCCATCTTGTAACTGTGCCTTTGGTTTCTATTCCCTAAATGTAGAACTTGTCATTTATCCCTATTAATTTTCATTCTGTTGTTTTCAGCCCAGCACTCCAGCCTATCAAGATCACTTTGAAGTTTGTTTCAAAGTGCTTCTCATACCAAAAGACAGAGCATCTTATTTCCAACATTTCAGTGCGTTCCGTGTTCTTGCGACATCTTTCTCCCCCCTCCCAACCCGCTGACCCCCATTTCCTCTTCCCTGAGAATGGACGTTAATACATTGTTGCAGCCACAGCTATTCCCATCTATGAGGAAATGTTGAACGAAGCAATAACTCACCCTAACGAACATTGTAAATAAGGGCACAACACGGCCAGCTCCGTTCCGTGGAATTGCTCTAGCTTCCCAAATTGATGCCATGGGGCCAGTTTTGCTGATTGGCTCTCTGTTTTTACCACTGTGCCGTCCACCGCTTAGTGGTTGAGAGAGCAGGCCAGATTGCAGCCCTCTGTTCACCTCCAGAGCTTCAGGGACCTCATCAAGTTTACCAGCTGCCTGTCACTGGACAAGAGCAGCCCTCTGGCTTAGCCACTGAGCTCTGCTGCCTTATAGAATCCCATCCTCTCCAGGCTGGTTTGAAAAGGAGCCCTCGATCCATCTTTGCAATACCCTTTTCCAAAACCCCATGTTCTTTTCAGGTTTCTTCTTTTTCTTCTTTTGCAAAGCCTTTTTTGTCCCCATCAGTTGCTTCCTACACCTCACACAACCATTGCAAAGCTAGCCTCTGGGATTCTCTACAGTTTTCGCATTAAGACTTTGACTTTCTTTTCATTGTGCAGATGACACAAAATTGGGTGGGATAGCTAATACCCTGGAAGACAGAAACAAACTTCAAAGTGATCTTGATGGGCTGGAGTGCTGGGCTGAAAACAACAGAATGAAATTGAATAGGGATAAATGCCAAGTTCTACATTTAGGAAATAGAAACCAAAGGCACAGTTACAAGATGGGGGATACTTGGCTCAGCAATACTACAAAGAAGAAGGATCTTGGAATTGTTGTAGATCACAAGCTGAATAGGAGCCAACAATGCGATATGGCTGCAAGAAATGCAAATGCTATTTTGGGCTGCATTAATAGAAGTATAGCTTCCAAATCACGTGAGGTACTGGTTCCTCTCTATTCGGCCCCGGTTAGGCCTCATCTAGAGTATTGTGTCCAGTTCTGGACTCCACAATTCAAGAACGACGCAGACAAGTTGGAGCATATTCAGAGGAGGGCAACCAGGATGATCAGGGGTCTGGAAACAAAGCCCTATGAAGAGAGACTGAAAGAACTGGGCATGTTTAGCCTGGAGAAGAGAAGATTGAGGGAAGACATGAGAGCACTCTTCAAATACTTAAAAGGTTGTCACACAGAGGAGGGCCAGGATCTCTTCTCGATCCTCCCAGAGTGCAGGACACAGAATAACAGGCTCAAGTTAAAGGAAGCCAGATTTCAGCTGGACATCAGGAAAAACTTCCTGACTGTTAGAGCAGTACAACAATGGAATCAGTTACGTAGGAAGGTTGTGGGTTCTCCCACACTAGAGGCATTCAAGAGGCAGTTGGACAACCACTTGTCAAGTATGCTTTCGGGTGGATTTCTGCATTGAGCAGAGGGTTGGACTCAATGGCCTTATAGGCCCCTTCCAACTCTACTATTCTATGATTCTATGATTCTCTGGAATGCAAAGCTTCCAATGAGATGCCTGTTTGGGGTCTGCCAAATCTGTCCCATTCCTTTCCATAGTTATCTCCGTCTTCTCTTGGGTGACCATGGGCATGTCTACACCATGTAGGGGGAAGATCACGGACATACCGGCTTCCGCGATCCTTCCTGGGTGTCCAGACGGCCTTGCGACGGCTCGAAAGGTCGTCGCAGCCGCCATTTAAAAAAAAAAGGGAGAGGAGTGCACAGGCGCTCCAATGAAAAGGTAATATATATATTTAAAATCATGATCCCGCTTCCCCCACACACACAATGGGCACGGAGCACCTGAAGAGCTCCATGCCCTTTGCCTGGTTCCCTCCTCCTCGTGTTTACTCATGAGGAGGTGGGATGAACCTGTGATGGCCACCCACATCCCCCGCAGTCTCGGGACAATCCCGAGACCACGGGAAAGCTTGGCTAAAAGCTGCCCCAGTTATCCTGGGGAAATGGAGGGATCATCCCTCCCTGCCCCAGGGATCCCCTGTGCGTCATGTGGACACACAGAGGGATGATCCTTGGACAATCCCCGGGATAAGACATGGTGTAGACATGCCCCATATGAAAAGGAGGACAGGGAACCTGTATCTTTAACAGTTGCATTAAAGGAGGATTTCAGTAGATGTCCTTTGTATGCATGCAGCACCTGGTGGAATCCCCTCTTCATCACAACAGTTAAAGCTGCAGGAGCTATACTAGAGTGACCAGATACAAAAGAGGGCAGGGCTCCTGCAGCTTGAACTGTTGTGATGAAGAGGGGATTTCACCTGGTGCTGCATGCATACACAGGACACCTGCTGCAATCCCCCTCTCAATACTATTGTTAAAGATACAGGAGCCCTGTCCTCCTTTTCATATGGTCACCCTAACCTTCTCTTACACGCCGGTATTCTGGATATGCAATTTCTCACGATGCCGTTCCGAACCATTTGTGCTCATCGTCGTTGTATAATCACTTGCCATTGCACGTTATGTTCCCCATTCAAAATGATAATTCGTTGCATTAATATTCTTAGTGTTACCGGTATTAATAGTATTAGTATTGAACTCCTTCGATGCATTCCCCGCAGTAAGTGCTTGAAGTGAGGCACGATGAATAAAAACGCAAACATGTCCAAATAATAACATGGTAAGATCTAAGCACAAGTGGGAAAAGGTTGATTGCGTTATAAAAGCAGACCAACCCACCGCCACCACCGAAAAAAAGAAAGCCAAAATCAGCAGCCATATATACACACACAAAATAACCGGAAAATGATTTCCTGTACAAATAGGTCTTAGTTTGCTAGCACAAAAAACAAGCAATGATGGGTCAAGCAGTTCTCCATGGGAATTCCAAGTTTGCTGAAAACATTGCTGAAAAGCGCGCGCACTCCATACATTGTTCATGATGAGAACATAGAACCAGTCATTCCTCACTGATTGGACTCGGTGGCACAGAGCACCTTTTATCAGCTTAGGCTGCTGCACCAACGATGCCCTTATCTGGACAGAGATAGCCTAGCTACAGTTATCCATGCTGTGATAACCTCTCCTCTGGATTATGTGTTATACGTCGGGCTGCCTTTGACACTTCAGCTGGTCCAAAAACAGGACAGCAAGATTGTTAAGGGGGGCTGTCCAAAGAGTTGCCCAGATTACACCGGTACTTTTCCAACTGCATTCACTGCCAGGCCACGTCCGATTCACTGGGATTAACATTCAGTGCCCTAAACGTCTTGGAGCTGGGTTATCTGGAGGATCGCCTCCTCCCATATGTACCTGCCTGGATCCTAATATCATCCTCAAGGATCCTTCCCACGAAGCTCCTCCCAAAGGAGGTCTCCCCATGAAGCTGACGGGTAGGAGGTTCAGGACAGATAAAAGGAACTCCTTCTGCACAAAGCACATAGTTAACTAGGGAATTTTCGACCACGTGATGTAGTGATGACCACCAGTTTGGATGGATTTAAAAGGGGATTGGACACATTTCAAAGAATCATAGAATAGCAGAGTTGGAAGGGGCCTCTAAGGCCATCAAGTCCAACCCCCTGCTCAATGCAGAAACCCACCTTAAAGCATCCCTGACAGATGGTTGTCCAGCTGCCTCTTGAAGGCCTCTAGTGTGGGAGAGCCCACGACCTCCCTAGGTAACTGGTTCCATTGTCATACTGCTCTAACAGTCAGGATGTTTTTCCTGATGTCCAGCCGGAATCTGGCTTCCTGTAACTTGAGCCCATTATTCCGTGTCCTGAACTCTGGGAGGATGGAGAAGAGATCCTGGATCTCCTCTGTGTGACAATCTTTTAAGTATTTGAAGAGTGCTATCATGTCTCCCCTCGTACTTCTCTTATCCAGGCTAAACATGCCCAGTTCTTTCAGTCTCTCTTCATAGGGCTTTGTTTCCAGATCCCTGATCATCCTCATTGCCCTCCTCTGAACACGCTCCAACTTGTCTGTGTCCGTCTTGAAGTGTGGTGCCCAGAACTGGATGCAATACTCTAGATGAGGCCTAACCAGTGCTGAATACAGGAAAACCAGTACCTCACGTGATTTGGAAGCTATACTTCTATTAATGTGGCCCAAAATAGCATTTGCCTTTCTTGCAGCCATATCGCACTGTTGGCTCATATTCAGCTTGTGATCTACAGCATTTCCAAGATCCTTCTCATTTGTATTATTGCTGAGCCAAGTATCCCCCATCTTGTAACTGTTCATTGGTTTCTTCTTCCTAGATGTAGAACTTGGCATTTATCCCTATTCAATTTCATTCTGTTGTTTTCAGCCCAGCACTCCAGCCTATGAAGATCACTTTGAAGTTTGTTTCTGTCTTCCAGGGTATTAGCTATCTCACCCAATTTTGTGTCATCTGCAAATTTGATAAGCGTTTCCTGCACGTCCTCGTCCAAATCATTAATAAAAATGTTAGAGCACTGGGCCCAGGACCAAGCCCTGCAGTACCCCACTCGTTGCCTCTCCCCAGTTTGAGAAGGTTCCATTGATAAGCACTCTTTGAGTCCGATTCTGTAGCCAACTGTGAATCCACCTAATAGTTGTACCATCTAGCCCACTTTTAGCTAGTTTGTTAATCAGAATATCATGGGGCACTTTGTCAAAAGCTTTGCTGAAGTCAAGATATATGACGTCCACAGCATTCCCACAGTCCACAAGGGAGGTTACCCGATCAAAAAATGAGACCAAATTAGTCTGACAGGATTTGTCCTTGACAAATCCATGCTGGCTTCTAGTAATCACTGCATTGTTTTCAAGACGTTTTCCATTGCACTGTGTTGACTTTTCCCACTGGTTACAGAGTTCCCTGGCAAGAGCGACGAAAGGAGTGAATGCCGCTCTAGGAGAGCCACCGGAATTGTTGTTGTTGTTGTTGTTGTTTTACAGCAATGGCTGATGGGATACCATCGGGAAGACTGGGGGAGGAGAGAAGGTGGAGGAACTGTCAGTCAAATGTCATAATGGATTTTACTCAACTCCACAGTAGCCCACAGTCACACAATGGTAGAGTGAGAACATGTCATGTGAGGAGTAACGTCTAGGAACTCAACCTTTGAGTGGAGTTTTCACACTGCATTCACTAACACGTCTGAACTGAGCCTTTAACTGCTGGGACCTTCTGCGTGTAGAGTGTGTGTCCTTATCAGTGAGCTATGGCCTCTCCGCAAGACGTACGGGTGTGTGGCATAAAGCTGTAGTCTGCTGTTTCATAGAGGAAGGAGAATGACTGGGAGACGAGAAAGGAAAAGCTTGTCTTCCTTTCATGATCGCTTTAATACAGCTGCAGGATTGAGAACAGACAGCTGGAGCCCAGGGCTTCTTCTCTGTGCGCTTGGGTTTGTAGGCCTCTCTTGGACGCATGCCAGCCAGTTTGACAAGGACCCACCAAATACGCAGATGTATCGCACTGAATAAAATCCACAGCTTCCAAATGGTTGTCACACAGCAATATCTGTCGGGCTAATGTGCTACCCTAGTTGCTGAGCTCTCTGCACGTGTCTCCTCCCTCAACATGATTTATATCTATCATGCACTGGGGCCCTTTGCTTTCATTCACTGCATGAAATGAACAGCGGTTTGGCCGAGGAAAGCCGTGATCAGTTTAGCAATTGTGAGGAGTGTTTGCATTGACTTCTTAAGAACCCGAGAAATCTCTTCCTCGCACTATGTTTATTTCAAGTGGAAGAGAGACTGTGGTGCTTAACCCTTAGTCCTGATCCCCAGTTAAAATGAAATATATGTCGAAATAGTGATTTGGCAAGTTTGCTTTCAGAGAAAGATAACTGTAGCTCCACTGGCACAGACAATGATCCTGTGCTGACTTTATGAAGGAACAGAACTCGCCTCCATTTTTGTATTTAGTTTAGTTTTTTTTAAGTGTGTGTGTGTGTGTGTGTGAGAGAGAGAGAGAGAGAGAGAGAGAGAGAGAGAGAGAATGAGAACATACATATGTTCACTGCCCAGTTTCCAATGAACAGCTATTAGTTCAGAGATCAGAAGCTTACATAGAGTATGCCATGAGGTTTGGTCATGGGAAGATGGTTAGAGTAGTGAGACAATGGAACCAATGACCTAGGGAGGTTGTGGGCTCTCCCACACTAGAGGCCTTCAAGAGGCAGTTGGACAACCACTTGTCAGGGATGCTTTAGGGTGGATTCCTGCATTGAGCAGGGGGTTGGACTCGATGGCCTTGTAGGCCCCTTCCAACTCTGCTATTCTATGATTCTATGAGAAAGGTTTAAAATTCAACTGAAGGTCAGAGGAAGAAAAAAAAGAGTTTGCTGAATGTCAGGGGAAGAGCTTAGGAAATAGAAATTTTGATTGAAGAAAGAGCTGGGGAGAGAAAACATGGATTTTAAGATATAAAAACCCTATGGCAGAAATGGGGGGAAGGGGGACAGAGAGAAGAAAAAGGAAGGGAGGGAGGGAGGAAGGAAGAAAGGAAGGAAGGAAGGAAGGAAGGAAGGAAGGAAGGAAGGAAGGAAGGAAGGAAGGAAGGAAGGAGCCTAGAGAAAAGAAAGAGCCAAAAGTGCTGTAACTGGAGAAGTGATTGAGAGCTTCGGCTATTGGGTGGTATAAAAATGCAATACATTAATATATGTTGGACCCAAGACAGTGAAATATTGCTTGGATAAAAAAACAAACTTGATAAAATAACATTAGATTAACTGGATGCATTTATCCCTGGTTATTTTATTACCCCATTTAGATTTTAAAACTTTTTTTTCCTTATTAACATTTTTCATCAATAAAACGTTAAAACTTATTTGTTTGAAACTTTGTGGCCTCTTTTCTTTTTGCTTACCCACCCCATATCTAATAGCCAAGCCCTGCACTACCTAAAAGAGATGCTTGAGAACTAGAGAGTTTTAAGGCTGTTTTCGTAGAGATAGCCAGGCCGGGGGTGGGGGGACAATTTCCTTCTGGTGGCAATGGAAAACGCTGCAGGAAAAGAAGGGCGAAATGTGTAGGGATGCTCCATTTGCCTGTTCTCCCTTCCACTGATGGAACACGGTGCTGCCAGTCCATGTTAGGAAATCCCCTCCATCTGCACATGTCATTGGAGGAGGGCCTTCTCTGCTGTGGCACCCCAGCATCACGCCAGTTCTTTTCCAGCTTCATTGGCTACCAATCCAGGTCCGGGCCTGATTCAAAGTGCTGGTATTAACATGTAAAGCCCTAAACGGCTTGGGGCCAGGCTATCTGAAGGAACGCCTCCTCCTGTATGTACCTGCCCGGACCCTAAGGTCATCCTCAGGGGTCCTTCTCCATGAGCCCCTGCCAAAGGAAGTGAGGCAGGTGGTTACCAGGAGGAGGGCCTTCTCTGCTGTGGCACCCCGGCTGTGGAATGAGCTCCCTAAGGAGGTTCGCCTGGCACCTCACTATACTCTTTTAGACACTAGGTCTCAGCATTTTAACACTTAAGCAATTTAATTTTAACTTTGCTGTTTTAAATTCGTATTTTAAATCTGTATTAATTTCTGAATTGGTGCTTGATGTTATCCTGGTTTTGTCTTTATATTGCATTTTATACTGTTTGTTTTATATTTTGGAATGTTTCTTTTTATGGTTTAAATCTTTGTAAACCTCCCAGAAAGCTTCGGCTATTGGGCGGTATAAAAATGCGATAAAATAAATAAATAAATAAATTGGCAGCTGGATGTGCAACTGTTTGCTCAAGCTAACCAGGGGGTTAAGAATGTGGATGTAGGGAAGAAAATTCAGTCCCATGAGACCCCCGCCTGTAGTCTGAAATGGTACAGCCCAGCCCAGTGAAGGCTGGTGGCTCCAATTTCAGTGGGGCTGTGAATTCGGTCTGGGTTTTAGTCAGACCCAGCCAGAACTCTAAAAGAGCTGTCCAAGATGCTGAACTTGATCCCCAAATCAGCACTTTACACAGCTCGAGTTCTGGGTTGGTCTGATTAAAACTCGGAATGGATTCACAGCCCCTCCGAAATCGGTCCCACCAGCCTCCACTGACTCAGCCCCAGCTTTGCCACCTCATCTGTTGCTTGTGAGAACTTGGCCGAGACCCTGGTTTGATTTGCTGTTCCCATAGTCTCCCGTTTGACATTCCACAGGCGTCGCCTTCTTTTCCAAGTTCCTGCACAAGAAACTTAATGTTTCATTCCTAATTGCTGTTCTAAGGCCGGCTAAATCGCCGAGTTGCAAGCTGCTTCTTTGCTCATTTTTGCATTCACCACTGCTTGACTTGCAGCCAGGCTGCTCAGTTGGTGGATCCTGATCAGACACTTCGTAAAGCCTTTATCCTGTCAAAGTCCCGCTGCGAAGGCCACCCGCCACTTTGGGAATTAGCATATGCCCGTCAGCCACGTCTCTAAACTGGTGGGGGTTTCCTTATCAGCAACTAGCCCTCCAGCTTTGGGCACAGGAGAAGGGCACTGAGTTAATGAAGTCGGCGTTAAGACTGCGTTGATATTTGGCTCGCTTACCGAAGGTGGTGAATGCACCAGCGTTTCTATTTAAGTATTTCTATTTTTTATTTTAGGTTTTGCCCTCAAACTTTCCAACTTCAGAAGTACAAAACCTGCCCCTCTCTATGTATCTTCCAGCATGATGGCCACAAATTATCGGCAGATAGTCCAGCAATGTTTTCAGATTCATGGCGATCCAAAGTAATGCCGCAGAAGTATAGGATGGGAAGACCTATACTTCTGCAGGAGTAAATGTGAAAAGTTCTAGGTGGCTTCGTTGGTCAGAAGCTGAACTTGGAAGATAATTCTCTGAGGAATGGCTTGAAAGAGCTAGATCTATTTAGCCTGGAGAAGTTCAGGTTAAGGGGAGACATGATAGTTGTATTTGAATATCTGAATTGCTGGCATATAGAAGAAGGAGCAGATTTGTTCTCTGTTGTCCAGAGCAAGGGTCCCCAACCTCCAGGCCATGGACCGGGAGCGGTCAGTAGCCTGTTAGAAACCGTGCCGCGCAGGAGAGCTGCTTTCACCCACCGACCCACCCCAGCGTACCTGGGTGCGGGGTGCCATCTCACCTGCCCAGCCAAAGCGAAGCCAGGACACTGGGGTGGGGTGGGGCAGCTTCGGAATGGTGTGCCCAGCCGGAAGCCGCTCTGGAGAGTGACTTCCGGGCGTGCCCTTCCGAAGCTGCCCGCCCCAGCGTCGTGGCTTCGCTTCGGCTGGGCGCCCACCGAGCCAAAGCGAAGCCAGGACGCTGGAGTGGGGTGGGTGGGGTGGGCTTCCCAAAACCATCCCCTCACCACCACCCCCGGGTCCGTGGAAAAATTTTCTACCACGAAACTGGTCCCTGGTGCCAAAAAGGTTGGGGACCGCTGGTCAAGAGGACAGGACTACAACCAATGGGTGAAAATGGCAAGGAAGCAGATTTTGCTAGCCTTTAGAATAAGCTTCCTAATGTTAGGAATTGTTTGACAGTGAGCTCCATCACACCTAGGAAAAAACACTGGCTACCGTCGCTTCTCCGTCGTCGCTCAGTTACTTCCTGTTTGAAAACAGGAAGTAAACAAGGAGCACGAGGCTCGTTCAGTCCGGCGTTATAATCATGCCGCTTCTCCCACACACAGCAGGAGAGAGCAGCAACTTCGGTTTAAAAATATTTTGGAGTTTTTCTGTTTTTTTTCTTGCGGCACAAGGAAGGCCAGAAGGGGCGCGAGAGGCAGACGACGTCCTGTGAGGGTCCAGCAAGAAATCCATGAGTGCCCAATAACGCGCGTGCAATAAAACACTCCTCGGATGGACCTCAGTGAAATACAAACAACACTAGGGTATCCACCCTCCAACCACAATCAAAAATTGAATCACAATAGTATTTCAATACTTTATATATTACTCTGTCCCATATATTGGCTACTTTATCCCAATAATCCACTTTTTTTTCATCAATAGTTCAATAATCACAATATTATATATAGAGATATAACGATACCTACAATTTCACAATAGACATAGGCTACAATTCAAACACTTATATCCATATATACATAAATCAAATCATTGGCTGGAGTTTTTACAGTATGTCCAAATCATATTACAATCTCATCTATTTTTATCATATATATAGATATAGATATAGATATAGACACCTCTCAATATTATGCTTTTAGCGTGGAGATTTCATAGCACCAACAGAAGTCCGGTACATAAATCTGTTTCGCTAGACAGCGCTTCTTCAGGAACACGCTAAGACACAAACGTGATAAAGAGAAACCATCATTCACTATAATACAAAAACAGCACTTCTCCTTACCATACTTTCTCTCAAGTTAACCTGCCATCCCAAATGTTTAATTTTATTTCCTACCTTGTATCAGTGGGTCAAGGCTTTTCATAACAGTCTCCCATATTACATGGTTTCTGAAACATATATTGTACAATTATTACTAATAGTCCCAGTGAAATAGGCTGACAAAAAATAGTTGTTGTTTTGTTCATTTGATTTTCGTACTTCTGCCAAAGGTAGGGTTCCTTCAAGCCTTTTGATGCATCTCTCTTGTGCGTGGATGGTGCAATTTGGCTACATGAGGATTTTTACGTGGATATTTTGTAAACTCTTAACATATAGGATGCAGAATATACATAGGATTGTATACAGAACATCTGGGCTCCAATCTTTTGGTATCTTCACTGTGGAAAGGGTAAAGGATCTTGGAATTGGGTAAAGGATAAAGGATAAGGGTAAAGCATCTTGGAAGGATATTGGAATTGTTGTAGATCGCAAGTTGAATATGAGCCAACAGTGTGATATGGCTGCAAGAAAGGCAAATGCTATTTTGGGCTTCATTAATAGAAGTATAGCTTCCAAATCATGTGAGGTACTGGTTCCTCTCTATTCGGCCCTGGTTAGGCCTCATCTAGAATATTGCGTCCAGTTCTGGGCTCCACAATTCAAGAAGGATGCAGACAAGCTGGAGCGTGTTCAGAGGAGGGCAACGAGGATGATCAGGGGTCTGGAAACAAAGCCCTATGAGGAGAGACTGAAAGAACTGGGCATGTTTAGCCTGGAGAAGAGAAGATTGAGAGGAGACATGATAGCACTTTTCAAATACTTCAAAGGTTGTCCCACAGAGGAGTGCCAGGATCCCTTCTCGATCCTCCCAGAGTGCAGGACACGGAATAATGGGCTCAAGTTACAAGAAGCCAGATTCCAGCTGGACATCGGGGAAAACTTCCTGACTGTTAGAGCAGTACAACAATGGAATCAGTTACCTAGGGAGGTTGTGGGCTCTCCGACACTAGAGGCCTTCAAGAGGCAGCTGGACAACCATCTGTCAGGGATGTATTAGGGTGGATGTTGCATTGAGCAGGGGGTTGGACTCGATGGCCTTGTAGGCCCCTTCCAACTCTGCTGTTCTATGATTCTATGATAAACAGCGTGAATACATAGGGAGATACTTTCAGTCATTGACTTATTTAGAAGCCTGGTGCCCTCTTTGAGACAACTATCCACATATGGCAATTGGTTTTCAGATGGAGGATGTAGTTCAAGTTTTCCACCAGTGTGGAGTTACCTGGGCCCTTTCTACACCTAAGGGTTATCCCAGGAAAACGGAGGGATTGTCCCTGCCTGCTATGGGACCCCCTGTGTGGCATTTGGATGAACAAGAATGATCCTGGGACGATCCTGGGATATAAGGCTGGTGTAGACATGCCCCTGGTCTTTAGACAATTTGCCGTCCTTTCTGCTTTTAAGTCTGAACTGCCTTTTTTACACTGACTTGGATTTAATGTATAACTGCCGGCATGTTTACTCAGAAGTTGGGCTGGATGGATCTGTCAGTTTTGGTCCTCTCTGTTTCTCTTCCCTTCACCCCACCCCAATTCTACGTTTGGTTCATTTGAAACAAAAAGAATTTTTTCCAGTCTTAAATCTGGCTCAACCCAAACGTTGCAATATATATATATATATATATATGTGTGTGTGTGTGTGTGTGAGTGTGTGAGTGTGTGCGTGCGTGCGCGCGCGCATTTGCATGTATCCTTGAAAACATACATGCATATGCTTTCCCATACATGTTCTTCTAGGGCAGCCTTCCTCAACTTGGGGCGCTCCAGATGTGTTGGACTACAACTCCCAGAATGCCCCAGGTGCAGTCCAACACATCTGGAGCATCCTAGGTTGAGGAAGGCTGTTCTAGGGTGACCATATGAAAAGGAGGACAGGGCTCCTGTATCTTTAACAGTTGCAAAGAAAAGGGAATTTCAGCAGGTGTCATTTGTATATATGGAGAACCTGGTGAGATTCCCTCTTCATCACAGCAGTTAAAGCTGTAGGTGCCTGCTGTCTTTTAAATCTGGTCACTCTAGTATAGCTCCTTCAGCTTTAACAGTTGTGATGAAGAGGGAATTTCACCCGGTTCTCCATATATTCAAATGACACCTGCTGAGATTCCCTTTTCTTTGCAACTGTTAAAGATACAGGAGCCCTGTCCTCCTTTTCATATGGTTATCCTAGCTGTTCTGTCCCAAAACTCCTGAACTCTTCACCCACACACCACATACCTGCACACATAAACACATACAGACATCAAACATTTTCCCACTACACACACACACTTACACACAATCAAAAGCAGGCCCTCTGAGTGCTAATTTTTAGAGCGTCCCTAGCATTAAGATGACCATATGGAAAGGAAGACTGGGCTCCTGTATCTTTAACAGTTGTATACAACAGGGAATTTCAGCAGGTGTCCTTTGTATGCATGCAGCACCTAGCAAAACTCCCTCTTCATCACAACAGTTAAAGCTACAGGAGCCCTGCCCTCTTTTGTATCTGGTCACTCTAGTATACCTCCTGCAACTTTAAATGTTGTGACGAGGAGGGAATTTCATCAGGTGCTGCATGCATTCAAAGGACACCTGCTGAAATTCCCTTCTCCAGGTTTTCTCACTGCAAAGTATGCAGCCTGCTGTAGATGGAAGAAAAGAAAAGAAAAACCACTCACACATTAAACTTGGTTTCAGAGAAGGGTATTATTGAAGAATTATTAAACACGTTCAGCTGCATCCATTCCAGTGTACCGAACTTTCCCACCCACCCACACGCTCTGTCTTTTTCTTTTTTGAAAGCAAATGCGATTTGGGTATTTGGTGCAAAATGTTGTTTTATGCCTCGTGCTCCTCTCATTAAAAAAGAGAGAACTCAGCGCTGCTCATTTGGAGCCCTGTTAATGCAGCTGTTAATAACAGAGAGATGCACATTCCTGCCTCTCAGCTTTTAGAGCTGTGATTAACATTGGGGAAGAACGTTTTGATACCGAAGGGTTACGCCATGTGGCTGAAAGCAGACGCGCAGATGCATTTGCGGTTTCGCTGCGCGTGCAGGACATTGCTGCATCCATCATATTCTGAATTTGAACAGAGATACAGCAATAGAGTGGGGATGGTCTGGATTTGGTCTCCATTTTGAAGATAGGTTGGGAATGGTCTGGATTCAGGAAGGGGTAAAGCCCCCTAAAGTATCAATTTCTGCACGAATTGGAATTGATTCATTCTTTGTTGGAATGGATGTTCTGTCCATAAGGTCCCTTAAATTGTTATTATTATATCTCTCTTTTCTTGCTCGTGGCGGTTTTTCCATGATAGGCTTTAGAATCATAGAATAGCAGAGTTGGAAGGGGCCAACAAGGCCATCGAGTCCAACCCTCTGCTCAATGCAGGAATCCACCCTAAAGCAACCCTGACAGAGGGTTGTCCAGCTGCCTCTTGAAGGCCTCTAGCGTGGGAGAGCCCACAACCTCCCTAGGTCACTGGTTCCATTGTCATACTGCTCTAACAGTCAGGAAGTTTTTCCTGATGTCCAGCTGGAATCTGGCTTCCTTTAACTTGAGCCCATTATTCCGTGTCCTGCACTCTGGGAGGATCGAGAAGAGATCCTGGCCCTCCTCTTTGTGACAACCTTTTAAGTTGTCTGTGTGACAACCAAGTCATGCTGTCTTTTACTGATTCAGGAATTTCAGTTTTAAGTATGACTGCTTTCTGGATGTTGGTGCGGATGTATTTTGATAGGCCCTGTTTCCGAAGGTTTAATGTACAGGTTTTTTATGTGATGCCTTATTATTATTATTATTATTATTATTATTATTATTATTATTATTATTATTAATCTTGTGCATCCAAATGTTAAAAACAAACTAAGCCAGCTTACGGAAATAATGGTTACTTAAAGTTTACAAAAATGTGCA
The DNA here is from genome assembly GCF_023053635.1 of Elgaria multicarinata webbii. NCBI lineage: Eukaryota > Metazoa > Chordata > Lepidosauria > Squamata > Anguidae > Elgaria > Elgaria multicarinata. The sequence continues at coordinate 110,434,585 of NC_086177.1, read as the reverse complement.
AGCTTTTGAGATCTCCAGATCTCTTCATCAGGAAAGAAGTCACAAAAAGCAGGTGGGGAGCGAATAGGAGCGGGGGGAAGGTAGACTGGATGTTATAGCCAGAACATCTGCATTGTCAGAATCTATGCAGATGTCCTGATTACAATGTCTAGTCTATCAATTTTTCCAAATATGGAACTCTCCATGGGAATAGAAGATCCCAAATTCTATGCAACTGAGGAAGAAGGTGCACAATTCAGTCAACTGTGCATGGGATGTACAACAATGGGCTCATCTACACCAAGCAGATATTCCACTATGAAAGTGGTATGAAAGTGGTATATAAAAGACAGGAGCCACACTACTGCTTTATAGTGGTATTGAAGTGCACTGAGAACTGTTGGGGCCCATTGACACATACCATATACTGCTTTCATACCACTTTCATAGTGTTATATCCTGCTTGGAGTAGATTAGGGTGACCATATGAAAAGGAGGACAGGGCCCTATATCTTTTACAGTTGTATTGAAAGGGAATTTCAGCAGGTGCTATGTGGAGAACCTGGTGAAATTCCCTCTTCATCACAACAGTTAAAGCTGCAGGTGTCCTGCCCTCTTTTAAATCTGGTCACTCTAGTATAGCTCCTGCAGTTTTAACTGTTGTGATGAAGAGGGAATTTCACCAGGTTCTCCATATCTACAAATGACACCTGCTGAAATTCCCTTTTCAATTCAACTGTTAAAGACACAGGAGCCTTGTCCTCCTTTTCATATGGTCACCCTAGTGTAGATGTGTCATGGGGCCCACCTATTGTTAATGCACTTCAATATCTCTACAAAGCAGTCCTATAGATAAAGCAGTAGTGTAGTACCTGTCCGGACCTTAAGATCATCTACAGGGGCCCTTCTCCATGAGCCCCTGCCAAAGGAAGTGAGGCAGGTGGCTACTAGGAGGAGGGCTTTCTCCGCTGTAGCACCCCGGCTGTGGAATGAGCTCCCCAGAGAGGTCCGCCTGGTGCCTACACTGTACTCCTTTCATCGCCAGCTGAAGACCTTTTTATTCTCTCAGTATTTTAACACTTAATTTTACCTTAAATTTAAATTTTACTGTTCTAACTCTGTATTTTAATCTTATATTATTTTTTTCTGCGTGGTTTTATCCTGGTTGTGCTTTTGATACTGTATTTTGTATTTGTGTTTTTAACCTGTTATTATGGTTTTAATTTTTGTGAACAGCCCAGAGAGCTTCAGCTATTGGGCGGTATATAAATAAATAAAGAAAGAAAGAAATCCTGCAGTGCACTTCAATATCACTATAATGATATCACTGTAGTGTGGCTCCTGCATTTTATATACCACTTTCATACCACTTTCATAGTGGAATATCCTGCTTGGTGTAGATGAGCCCATAGATTCAAATCTGTCTTATTCTCTGTGCTTTGACTGGAAAATGCACTGGGCAGCTATGGATGACAACTGGCAGCAATTGTGAAATTGTTTGTGAAAATCATTAAATCTCCACTTTTGCAGATGTCTACGAAACAAGTGATGGAATTAGCGGGGAAAGGTGGCAATATCCATGAAAGCAAAAGAACAGATTTCAAATTGGATCTGCAGATTTGTGAGCTTCTGCCTGGCAAACACGCTTCATGACACCTCTTTCATTTGCGCATATTTTGCCGTCAGGAGTGCAACCCAGTGTAACCACGCAGTTCTCCTGCAAACAGCAAAACAGAGCCATGTCAGCAAGAGGAGGATGAAGACTCTGCTATTTTTATAGTGCATCGTCCCTCGTTTAACTCTAGCCTGGAGATACATTTGTGAAAGCATTTTGAATTGTACCAAATGAGACCCATTTTCCACTGATGGGAGCTGAATATTGTATGCTTTGACAATTGGTTTTTAAAATCATCAAAATCTCTTCTTCTCCCCCCCCCTCCCCTTGCTGTATAGTTTCCATTTTGGTAAGTGATGTTTTTCTCCAATTACACCTAGAATCCTATTTGTTTTATTCTCTTCTGAGATGAATCCAGTGCTTGCCTTTTATTGCCCTCTTTTTAAAAGTAAAGGGAGCTCAAAAATAAAAATAAAATAAAAATGAACAAGCGTTATTTTTTTTCTTTTCTATCATGATAATAATCTGTTGCAGCTTTTGTCTCGACTTTCATATCCTTCCTCAAAAGACCAGTTGTTGTTTTTAAAACAAGCCCTTAGCTTAGTTCCTTTGTACTCAGCTGCAGCCAAAATCCCAATGATGCAATCTTTTGCCCCGCTGAACTCATTGGACTTACTTCTGAGCAACATATACAGCAGGGGTCCCCAACCCCCGGGCCACGGGCCGGTACCGGTCCGTGGCCTCTTAGGAACTGGGCTGCACAGGTGAGCTGCTTTCACCCACCCTTTCACCCCAGAGTACCTGGGCGTGGGGCGGCATCTCGCCTGCCCAGCCGAAGCGAAGCCAGGACGCTGGGGTGGGGTGGGGTGCCTTCAGAATGGCGTTCCTGGCTGGAAGCTGCTCTGGGGGAGCGACTTCCAGGCGCGCTGTTCCGAAGCTGCCCACTCCATCGTCCTAGCTTCACTTCAGCTGGGTGCCCACCCAGCCGAAGCAAAGGCAGGACGCTGGAGAGGGGGGCGGGGGCGCTTCCCAAAACCATCCCTTCAACACACACACACACCCGGTCCATGGAAAAATGGTCTTCCACGAAACCGGTCCCTGGTGCCAAAAAGGTTGGGGATCGCTGATATACAGGATTGCTTCCATCTGATCTTAAACTGTCTTTGGGATCATCTACACCAAGCAGGATATTCCACTATGAAAGTGGTCTATAAAAGGCAGGAGCCACACGACTGCTTTATAGCGGTATTGAAGTGCACTGACAACTGCTGGGGCCCATTGGCACATACCATATACCACTTTCATGCCCCTATATCCTGCTTGGTGTGGCTCCTGCTTTTTATATACTGCTTTCATAGTGGAATATCCTGCTTGGTGTAGATGAGCCCTTTGTCTCACCATATCAGTTGGTTCCCTGCCTTTCCTTCCTTATTTCCTCCAGTGCTGGGATTTAGATATTAAGTTTCTTGAGGCAGGGAACTTTATATTGCGCGGCACGGGATTGCCAGAGCAAGCCCTGCAGTGCTCTGCTTTGAAAAGTTTGCATCCTTTAATGAGGCAACAGGGCTGCCTACCAGCCACCTCTATGAACAAGGAGACACTAACAGGCTTCTGCTCGCAGGTAGATGGCAACATACAGACCCAGTGAAATAAGAATTGCTCTGTTGAACTCAAAAACTCGCATACTACTTTGCGATTTTTCGTTGGTCCTCATCAAGGTCTCGCTTTACTATGCCATTTATCTGTCCCTCCCACTTAATGGGCCATCATGTGGGTTGCAAGAGGCCTTCAAGAGGCAGCTGGACAACCATCTGTCAGGGATGCTTTAGGGTGGATTCCTGCATTGAGCAGGGGGTTGGACTCGATGGCCTTGTAGGCCCCTTCCAACTCTGCTATTCTATGATTCTATGATTTGCTTATTTCTTTGTTTAATAGAACAAATTGGACACCACTGTTTCCAGAACCAAACAGCTCCAGAATGCTTTACTGTAAAAAAATTTTTTTGAAATTTTAATCTGGGACCCTTAAGTAAGGCAGAGTTCATTCACTCCAACTAGGCTGCGGCAACCGTTTCGCCAAATTGCCCGATGAAAGGGGATTGGGAAAGGATGGCAACTACGTGAGCTCTGGGGATACTTCAAAGGAATCCAGGAGAGGAGGAGGGCAGTGGCGTTTGCATTATCAATGCGATGGATAATAAAGGATTTGTTAGGAATGAAAAATCCTCCAGAGCTGCTTCTCAGCAACACTGAGATGGCACTTGCTCCCTGCAGAAGCCCAGGGGAAATTAAAGGGGGCCTGGTAGAGCAAATGCTGTGTTTGTGTGCGTGCGTGCGTGTGTGCGTGTTTGAATGCTAAAGCAGGACTAGGCAATCAAGGGCCCTTCAGATCCCAATGGTGGTTGGGGTTTATGAGAGACCCGGTCCAAAGCATCTGGAGGGTACAAGGGTTAAGTCCAACCTCTCCCGCTCTGCTGCTGTTTTGGTCCCCTGAAGGTACAGGTAGGGCTGAAGATGGCCTTTTCAGTGCCAGCTGTTGAATGCCATTTTTGTTCCACCATTTTGTAGATATTTGGTAATAGGTGTTGGGTTCTAAAGAACTTAGGTCCAGAGAAGTAGAAGAGGTCAAGGTCTGAAGCCCCTCAGAGCTCTTAGTGGAAGCTCACAGTCAGTGTGTGTGTGAGTGTGTGTAAGATAGGGTGACCATATGAAAAGGAGGGCAGGGTAACAGTTGTGATGAAAGGGGAATTTCAGCAGATGTCCTTTGTTGGCATGCAGCACCTGGTGAAATTCCCTCTTCATCACCACAGTTAAAGCAGAAGGAGCTCTGCCCTCTTTTGTATCAGGTCTTACTAGGCAGAGCTCCTGCAGCTTTAACTGTGGTGATGAAGGGGGCATTTCACTACATCCTGCATGCATAGAAATGACACCTGCTGAAATTCCCTTTTCTACACAACAGTTAAAGCTGCAGAGCCGTGCCCTCTTTTGTATCTGGCGTGGGGCATGGCTGGCTAGAGAGGACCATGGACCGGAGCACTTTTACACAGAGGATAAACTGAAATATTTTGTTGTGGATCCCACTTGTCAAAGATCTATATACAATGTGGCTATGAAAGCATGGTGCTTAGATTTTGCTACGTAATGGTATTTTAGCTTTGTCATAGCTAAAGTACATCTATGAAATGTACTACTACTATTGAGCTATCAAGGCTCAATATGATAGCCCTGGCCGCCATAAGTATGGGCATATCTATACCAGCCCTATGTCTCGGGGTAGAATCATAGAATAGCAGAGTTGGAAGGGGCCTACAAGGCCATCGAGTCCAACCCCCTGCTCAGTGCAGGAATCCACCCTAAAGCATCCCTGACAGATGGTTGTCCAGCTGCCTCTTGAATGCCTCCAGTGTGGGAGAGCCTACCACCTCCCTAGGTAACTGGTTCCATTGTCATATTGCTCTAACAGTCAGGAAGTTTTTCCTGATGTCCAGCCAGAATCTGGCTTCCTTTATCTTGAGCCCGTTATTCCGTGTCCTGCATTCTGGGAGGATCGAGAAGAGATCCTGGCCCTCCTCTGTGTGACAACCTTTTAAATGTTTGAAGAGTGCTCTCATGTCTCCCCTCAACCTTCTCTTCTTCAGGCTAAACATGCCCAATTCTTTCAGTCTCTCTCCCAGTTCTTTCAGTCTCTTTCAAATGACGCACAGGGGATCCCGGGATATAGGGAATCATGGGACCAGGGACTTTCCACGGGATACAGGGAACCATGGAAAACCCGATTTTTCCATGGTTCCGGGACCATCGCACAGAGCGCGTTGTGTGGCCGCTGCTCCCGGGTCCTCCCATTGTCCCCACATGTAGTGGGGACCATAACATGGGAATGGAGCTGCACAGGGGCAGTCCATACCCATCGGGGTGGGGAGAGGGTTTGGTTTTTTCTTTAAAAAAAAATACCTTTTTGCGGAGGAGCACAACTGCATTCCTTCTCCCTCTTCGGGGGGGGGGGGGAAGACAGCCGTGACATCCTTCCAGGACATCGCGTGGCCGTCAAGACGCTGGGAGAGGAACGTGGAAGACGGTAAGTCCGTGATCCTCCCTCCCCCTACAGCCCTATGTCTGCCCCCTTTTTTCTTTTTTCTTTTTTTTAAAAGAAGCAATCCTGCTTATTACGGCCCACCTGAAGAGCGAGGCCAGGAGAAGCCCCTCCAGTTTTGATGCACATTTCCCTGTGCTCTTGCCTGCTTATGCGGAGAATCTCTGGTATTTGGGAGACCTGGGGCATTGCTAGACGACGGGTCAGCCCGGTGTGAGCCCCAGGCCATCCCCTGTGTGTCCAGATGACGCACAGGGGATCCTTGGCTCAGGCAGGGGTAACCCTCCCTTAGCCCGGGATAACCGGCACCGCTTTTGGCTCGGTATTTCCCATGGTCTCTGGCTGAGCCCGAGACCGCGGGTGTGTAGACCGGTCCGCCGCTTTTCCCAGCTACTGCAATTACGAGTAGCCGGGAAAAGCGGCAAATGGGGCGCAGCGCTCCACAGGAGTGCTGGGCCCATCAGGGCAGGGGGAGAGATCGGGGGAAGAGATCGGAGCCAGGGGGAAATTGGAGCCAGTGGGGGATGGGAGGATCGGAGCCAGGGAGAAATAGGAACCAGTGGGGGATGGGGGGGAATCGGAGCCAGGGGAAACTCGGAGCCAGTAGGGGATGGGGGGAATCGGAGCCAGGGGGAAATCAGAGCCAGCAGGGGATGGGGGGAATCGGAACCTGGGGGGAATCGGAGCCAGGGGGAAACGGAGCCAGCGGGGGATGGGGGGAATTGGAGCCAGCGGGGAATCGGAGCCGGGGGGATGGGGGGAATTGGAGCCAGGGGGAAACGGAGCCAGCAGGGGATGGGGGGAATCGGAGCCAGGGGGAATCGGAGCCAGGGGGAAACGGAGCCAGGGGGAATCGGATCCAGGGGAATGGGGGGGAATCAGAGCCAGGGGGAAATCTGAGCCAGCAGGGGATGGGGGGAATCGGAGCCAGGGGGGAATCGGAACCAGGGGGGAATGGGGGGAATCAGAGATCGCCGGGGGGGGGTGTATCGCTACTTGTAGCGTGGGCTCGCCCCTCCTCCAGCATGGATTCCCAAGTAGGTCTAGCAAGGCCCCTGGTGTTGAACGAGCGGAGTACAGATCACAGCATGAAATGGTTTTTGTTTTTTAATTGTGTTTGAGGATTTTTACCGTCTGGCAAGGAGAGGCCCCGGAAATGGGCTTTTCAGCCTGCCTAATTTAAACTCATTCATGAATGCACAAAAACACAGCCGGCAACTCTCGCCTTGCCCGGTAGCGTGTGTTGGCTCAAATAGCTTGGATTTGTGGTAATCCTTTTTCCCCTTCAGTAACCACCTTCGTATCTCCACATCCATGCCCTCCTCTCCCTCCCTCTCCCTTTGCTCAGCTTCTAATTAGCAAGTTGTTTCTTGGGTCTTGCGCTAGGAAGTTTTCTGTCGTTGGCCAGGTGGGAGGAAGTCCAACGGTTCCCACTGCCTTTTTAGAAGCTGCTCTTCAAACCGGTGGCCATGTCAATAAAAGAGAAGAACATAGGAAGCTCCCCTATACTGAGTCAAACCCCTGGTCCATCCAGCCCAGGATTGTCAACACTGGCTGGCAGCAGCTCTGCCAGGGTATTAAGTAGGAGTTTTTCAAGCCCTACCTGGAGATCCTAGGAATTCAACTTCAGATCTTCTACAATCAAAACGGGCTCTGAGCTACAGCTCCTCTTCCACGATGGAGAGATTTGAAGGTTGCAAGCTTGATAATCAGCTCAAGTTCTACCAGGCGATCATTTTAATTCACAATTGGGGGTGGGGGTTTATCCATTGAGACTAAGAATGAGGTCAGTAGATTGGCAATCCAGAGACCGGGATTGCATTTAAAGCATCCGGCATGGCCAATAAGCATTAGGTGTAAGAGAAAGGGATTTATGGCATTGTTGATTCATTATTAGTGGTCATTTATTTATTTAACCTACCTTTCTTCCAAGGCGCAGAGCGGTAAAGCAGCAGTTTCTGCAGCTGAAACTCTCCCCACGGCCTGAGTTCGATCCCAGCGGAAGCTGGTTTCAGGCAGCTGGCTCGGGTCGACTCAGCCTTCCATCCTCCTGAGGTTGGTAAAATGAGTACCCAGTTAGCTGGGGGAAAGGTGATAAGGGCCGGGAAAGGCAACGGCAAACCACCCTGCTATAAGTCCTGCCAAGAAAACATCAGCGAAAGCTGGCATCCCTCCAAGAGTCACGAGAGGTTCCTTTCCTTTCCTTTTCCTGATTCATAATTAGTGGTCTTTTATTTATTTAACCTACCTTTCTTCCAAGGAGCTCAAGGCTGCATATTTTATCCTTACAACAACCCTGTGAGGTAGATTAGACTGGGGGGAGCAGTGAGAGCTTCGGCTATTGGGCGGTATAAAAATGTAATAAATAAATAAATAAATAAATAAATAAATAAATAAATAGGTAGGCTTTTCCAAGCTTGCCTCTGAACAACTCAGAAATAATCTGATCTTCTAGTGGAGTTGGAAATATCAGCTCATTTTTCCAAGCCTGTCTAAGGACCAGAAAATGGCTGGTGCACTCCACCCCCACCCCGTTCAATGAATCAAGGTGAAGTTGGAGATTTCAAGGGCAAAATCCAAAGCTTTGGGAAGCCTCTCCTTTAGTGAGTTGTCTGCAGGGGATTGCCTTTCTCCAGTCCTTGGTTCTTCTTCAGCCCTCGGTGTGAGGAACAGGGAAAGAAGTGCCCCCACCTGCATATTCAGGAAAGGATGTCCATGTATTGGGTAAAACACATTTGGAAGATATGAGACCATCAGCTGGTAGGGCGGCCACTTATGAATTGCCCCCAAAGAGGACATGGAAACCACCCCACACACACCTTTTCAGCCCCTTCTCAGAGCAATTACTGCTTTTGTGCAAATGCCCCTTCCATTTACTTCCCAGCCTCTAAATTTGTACAAATTGAGTGGCTGGTAAGTAAATGGAGGGGGAAATTGTGCAAATTTAGAAACTGGGTAATAAACGCAAAGGGAAATTGTGCCACAGCAGTAAATGCTCCGGGAAGGGGACGTGAAAAGCTCTGGACTTGCTGGAGACTTGGGAAAGTGTCGCACTGGAAGAGGACATAGTCAAGTGTCAGCGCAACACTTAATAGCGAGTGGATTATCTTGCCCAGTGGGAGATACTGGGCATGTCTAGATCTAGGGAGGGGTAATAGGTGATGGGGTGATCACAAGATCCTCCCCCTCAGTCCACACGTGGCGGACGACGTCCCAAGTGGAAGGAGGACGTCGCGCCCGCTATTTTGGATTTTTTTTCTATTGAAGATGGGCACACGAGCGCTCCATCGATAAGGTTAGTGGTGTGTGCATTTTTAAGAAAGATCCCTCTCCCCCTCCCACACCCAATGGGCATGGAGCTTCTGCAGAGCTCCGTGCCCCATGCCCAGTTCCCAGCTCCTCACGTTTATTCGCGAGGAGCTGGGACGAAACCAGGATGGCTGCCCACACACCCCATGGTCTCAGGACAATCCAGAGACCACGAGGAAAGTCCGGATTAAAGCCATCCCGGTTATCCTGGGGAAAGAGAGGGTTCATCCCTCCTGGCCCCTGGGATCCCCTGTGTGTCATGTGGATGCACAGGGATGATCTCGGGGTGATCCTCGTGATAAGTTCTCATGTAGACATGTCCACTGTCCTCAGCACACATCGTGGTGCACTTAGTTCACTACACACACACACACACACACACACACACACACACGGGTTCCTTTCTGCTATTATCGCCCTCCCTAACCCTTCAGGACTGTGTGCAAATTAGCCTATATATACAGTCCTGCCTCATCAATTTTGTTGCATGACACCAGCTCCATTTTTATACTTCTATTGACAGATGAAACATAAAAAGAAACTGACATGGCAAAATTACCCATATCAGACAGCCAAATCTACAGTCTTGCGTACTTCTGAAAGACTGGGGGAGGGGGGGGATATACAACCTCATTTGCACAAATTCCAAAATCCTCCAAAATCAATCAATCAATCCAATTTGCAGGAAATTGCTGCCATTAAAAACCAAAACAATAACAGAATCTGCATATTGTATTGACTCACTAGTCAATGCTTGGGGGGGGGGGGCAATGGAATGAAATCCGCCAGGACCAAATCAGAAAAATCTGTGGAGTTTTCACCCCCAAACAGAATTCTCATACATCCTGCACGGTCGGTCCAGCCTTTGGGCTGATTAGCAGTGGCTCAGTTTCTTTCCGCAACGTCAACGAGATGGCAGTGCCAGAACATGTTCCTTACAAGTGAAACTGTCAACAAAAAATAACTTTTCAGAGAAAATTACCACATCATAATTAGGATTTATTTATTTATTTATTTATTTATTTATTTATTTATTTATTTAAAACATTTATATCCTGACCTATATCACTAAGAACTCAGGATGGCATACAGATTTGGCACTGTCATGTCTAGCTCTGTTCCCTTTGGGTTGGGGGAAGGTGTTTCAAGTGATCAATCAGAATCAGGCTCTGAAGTAGAGGAGACGGCACCAGAAACAGGCCAGATTATACCAGTGGGGGAGGCAGCGCTCACGGGCTCTTCACCAGCTGGCAATGAACCTCCTCCAGGGCTTCTCACACAGTTAGTGAGAAGCCAATATTCTTCCGAAGGGGAGTGCACAGAGAGGTTAGCCAATCCTAGAGTATGCCGCAGACTAAAACAGGCGGAGCTAAAGGAAGGTGAGAGAAAGTCAACCCAGCTGGCATCTCATCAGAAGCTGCATCACAACCAGTCTCTCTGAAGTTAACATGTCTTGGGAAAAGGCTTTCCATTCATCTTGAAAGGACAATTGTCTCACTTAGTTTGCATAGTTTTTGCCTAGAGGAAAGTTCCTAGAGATTAGACTCCCTTCAGGTGGGAAGGGATGTTTATTGCTTGAATAAAGCTTTGTGGATTACTTAGTGGACCAGGATGATCAGGGGTCTGGAAACAAAGCCTTATGAAGAGAGACTGAAACAACTGGGCATGTTTGGCCTGGAGAAGAGAAGATTGAGGGGAGACATGAGAGCACTCTTCAAATACTTAAAAGGTTGTCACACAGGGGAGGGCCAGGATCTCTTCTCGATCCTCCCAGAGTGCAGGTCACGGAATAATGGGCTGAAGTTAAAGGAAGTCAGATTCCGGCTGGACATCAGGAAAAACTTCCTGACTGTTAGAGCAGTATGACAATAGAACCAGTTACCTAGGGAGGTTGTGGGCTCTCCCACACTAAAGGCCTTCAAGAGGCAGCTGGACAACCATCTGTCAAGGATGCTTTAGGGTGGATTCCTGCATTGAGCAGGGGGTTGGACTCGATGGCCTTGTAGGCCCCTTCCAACTCAACTATTCTATGATTCTATGATTGTCTCCCAAGAAGGCAGTAGGTCTTGGGAAACACAACAGGCGCCTGCTAGAGGTGCACTGGGGACTGGATGTGACCCATGGACATCCTGTCTGCATCTCCATGCATCATAGCATCTCGCAATGGGCAGCAACACATCTGCAAACTATAAAGGATTATATCTCAGAACCTGCACAGCGAATCTAGCCTTGCCATCTTTTCCCTTCAGCCGCCCCGTCATTCCATGACACTAATGCCGGCGAAACAGAGATTAGAAAAGCTACTATTGAGCTAAGTGGGGACTGCGGCTGGGAGATAAGTGAGGCAGTGTATCTCTCTGGAGCTCATTTGTTCAACTTCGCTCACTCAGAACCATTCTGACTTGGAAATATTGGCCTGAATACAAAATCGTTGGCTTGCATTATCCCTTTCGCCTGATCCTCACCTCCTCAAGGAAGATGCACGGATCACTGATGGGCCTTGTGAAACTTTTCCAACGGGAGGCACAATCAGCAGGAACGTCAAAACCATTCTGGAACTTGATGTCTTAGTTTTGAACGCAGTTTCTCTTTGAGGACTAAAGTGCAGCAGGATGGAGTTGGATAGTCGATGTTACAAATTGCCGATAGCAGCTGGATTCCTGGGATTTTCAGGGTTTGCTGGTGATGTTGATGATTAGCAAAATGCCTCCCATTCTGAAAGGCAGCGTGATGATTGATGGATGAGTGCTCTCTTTATTCTAGGAAACCACAGAAGATGATCAGGGCACATGGAATTTGAAGAAAAGACCTTCAGCTCAATGGTAGGTCATCTGCTTTCAGGACCAAAGGCCCCAAGTTCAGTCCTAAGCTTCTCTAGGTAGGACTGGGGAAGGAATCCTGTCTGAAACCATGGAGCACCACTGCTGCCAGTCGGTGTATTTATTTATTTATTTATTTATTTTATTACATTTATATACCGCCCCACAGCTGAAGCTCTCTGGGCGGTTTACAACAATTAAAAATGGTAAACATTAAAAGTATACAAAATTTAAAAACCATCAAAAACATAAAAAACAGTATAAAAACAACAATTCTGGGGTCCATTAAAAACAAACTTAACATTGTTAAATGCTGTTAAAATGCCTGGGAGAAGAGAAAAGTCTTGACCTGGCGCCGAAAAGATAAAATTGTTGGTGCCAGGCGAGCCTCATCGGGGAGATCATTCCACAGTCGGGGGGCCACCACTGAGAAGGCCCTCTCCCTTGTTGCCATCCTCCGAGCTTCCCTTGGAGTAGGCACTCGGAGGAGGACCTTAGATGTTGAGCGCAGTGTACGGGTAGGTTCATGTCGGGAGAGGCGTTCCATCAGGTATTGTGGTCCCAAGCCATGTAGGGCTTTATAGGTTAAAACCAGCACCTTGAATTGGGCTCGGAAACATATAGGCAGCCAATGCAAGCGGGCCAGAATCGGTGTTATATTCTCAAACCTCCCTGTTCCAGCTATCAATCTGGCCGCCGCATTTTGCACAAGCTGCAGCTTCCGGACCATCTTCAAAGGCTTCCCCATGTAGAGGGCGTTGCAGTAATATAATTTGGAAGTTACCAAAGTATGGACAACTGAAGCTAGGTTATCCCTGTCCAGATAGGGGCATAGCTGGGCCACCAACCGGAGTTGGTAGAAAGCACTCCGTGCCACCGAGGCCACCTGAGCTTCAAGTGACAAAGATGGTTCTAGGAGAACCCCCAAGCTATGAACCTGCTCCTTCAGGGGGAGTGCAACCCCATCCAGAACCGGTTGAACACCCCCCATCCGATCAGAGGAACCACCCACCAGCAGCATCTCAGTCTTGTCTGGATTGAGCTTCAGTTTATTAGCCCTCATCCAGTTCATTGTCGCAGCCAAGCACCGGTCCAGCACATCCACAGCCACACCTGATGAAGTTGAAAAGGAGCAGTAGAGTTGCGTGTCGTCAGTGTAAACTCGGAAAGAGTGTTAAGGTGACATAACATAAGCGTACTGATGACAGCGCACTCCAAAACTCCGGATGACTGCACCCAACGGTTTCATGTACATGTTAAACAGCATACTGGAGAGTTCACGGGGCTGAGCAATGTCCCCTAAGCACCACCTTCTGGAGCCGACCTGCCAAGTAGGAGTGGAACCACTGCAATGCAGTGCCGCCCACTCCCAACTCAGCCAGACGTTCCAGAAGGATACCATGGTTGATGGTATCGAAAGCCACTGAGAGATCAAGGAGAATCAACAGAGTCACACTCCCTCTCCTGTCTTTCTCCCGACAGAGGTCATCATACAGGGCGACCAAGGCTGTTTCCGTGCCAGAACCAGGCCTGAAGCCCAACTGAAATGGATCCAGATAATCAGTCTCATCCAAGAGTGTCTGGAGCTGGCCAGCCACCACCCACTCAAGGACCTTGCCCAGGATTGTAGACAATACTGGGCTACACGGACCAAGGGGCTGCCATAGTAGAAGACAGCCGTCTTTGTCCCTCGTGCATCTTTGTACACTCTGAGGACTGAGATGGATTCTTTCCTGTCCAACCAGTTTTAAGGCTGGTTTGGTAGCGACAACCGAGGGAGGTGGATTCCCACCTCGTAGTAGCAGAAAATACCACAGGAAAGTAAGGATAAAAGGAAGCAAGGACAGGCTCCTTTGCCCCTTTCCCCTTCTACTCACAGAATAGGGTGTTGCCGGTTTGTGACATTCCCCAGGTGGGAAACCTTTCAATGGAGATTCTACCAGCCAATGTCATTGGTGGAGAACAGATCATTCAGGATGCGTGAATGAGTGAGGTTCAAGATTACTGGATTCTCCAAATATCGACTCGCTGCTCATCTTGTGTCCAATTCCAGTTCACGTTTGCACACTTCAGAAATACTTAAAGCTGATAGATGGTCAGAAAGCTTTAGGCTCCAAGATTACGGTCAAAATGCTACTCACTACTATAACAACCCGGTTTGTTTGATTGATTAATTGATTTGATTTGAACTTCACCTTTCTTTCTAGGAAACGGTACTCAATGCAGCTTACAATCATGGATAAATAAAACTTGATTAAATCAATAATCAAACAAATGCATTAATATAAAATCAAAAACACAACAATAACAGGGGAAAAAACCAGCACAAAACACCCAACCCACCAGACTTGCTTACACGCCAAGGGCCTGCTTCAATAAAAAAAATATGTCTAATTATAGTAAGGAAGGTGGTGAACGTATGAACTGGGTGTGCGTTGCTCAGTATGCTGTCCAGGCTCTGATGATGGCAGCTTGTAGCCCCCTGTGCTCCCTGTCTTCTGATGGTTCTTTGACATTAATCCAGATTTGAACTGGGCAACCGTTCAAATACATGAACCCTGCCCCTTGGACACATAGACATATAGACCAGCCAGTGTGGTTGAGTTTGCATGGAGCATGGGTACCCATGGCGGGAAAATTCCCTTCAATTCTTCTTTGCTGCACTTCCCTTTTTTCCCCTTTAAGGACCATGACCTTAACTTTCTGACACTTTCTGAAAAGTGTCCCTACAGGGAATCATTTGCTGCAGAAATAATTTTTTTTTTCATTTCTTACTTACTCAGGTTTAATGTCCCATGATTTTTCTTCTACTTAAAGATTATAGACTTAAGGGCGTATGTCTTGAACAAGCATTCTCCCACCCCCTCTAAAGCGAATGATAATTTCAGAGTTCTGCTTAGTTAGCACTGATGGAGGAAGGCTGGAGCTAAAAGCTGAGATGGGCCACATATGGACAACACAATTAGAGGGGAGAATTGACTGATGTCGCAAGAGACTTGGGATGACAGATGCTGAATATCACTCCACATCTTACAGAAATAAAGCTCCATTCTGTCTTGTGGTTTTCTACCTCTCAAAATTAATGAGCTATCAAAATGGCCATTAGCATGGGTGGTAGAGGAAGAGGGAGTACCAGGGCAATAGTTTCAACCCCCTGTGGGGTCTCGGTTCAGACTGGGCTACTCAGGGACAGGGGGAAGCTTTGATTCTCAGTAGGCTTGCTGATAAGGCATTCATTTATTTTGTCCCGTAGAAGTTAGCAAGAACTCTTCGAATGAAGCCTGTTCTTATCTGTAGAGATACACCCTGGATTCCATCTCTTGATCATCCTAGAGTGTCAGGGGTGTTGAGATCTAGCTTTTCATTAGAGAAAGACTAGGATGGATAAATTGTGTGGAGGGATGGCGCTCTTATATTGCAAGGACCTCTGAACGTATAAGATCCTACCAGATCCCTGTAAGGCCCAAGTAATCATAGAATCATAGAATCATAGAATAGCAGAGTTGGAAGGGGCCTACAAGGCCATCGAGTCCAACCCCCTGCTCAGTGCAGGAATCCACCCTAAAGCATCCCTGACAGATGGTTGTCCAGCTGCCTCTTGAATGACTCTAGTGTGGGAGAGCCCACAACCTCCCTAGGTAACTGATTCCATTGTCGCACTGCTCTAACAGTTAGGAAGTTTTTCCTGATGTCCATCTGGAATCTGGCTTCCTTTAACTTGAGCCCGTTATTCTGTGTCCTGCACTCTGGGAGGATCGAGAAGAGATCCTGGCCCTCCTCTGTGTGACCACCTTTTAAGTATTTGAAGAGTGCTATCATGTCTCCCCTCAATCTTCCCTTCTCTAGGCTAAACATGTCCAGTTCTTTCAGTCTCTCTTCATAGGGCTTTCTCCATATTCCATATTCATATTCCATGTCCATATTCACCACAAAAATGATTGGCAACCATTCATGAGTATTGTAAGAAGTAAAGGGTTGTATTTGGGTCACATTTCAGTGTGAACTGAACCTGTTCTGTGCCTATTGTGACCACAGGAGTTAAGGACGAGGTTGGTTCCTATCTGCATTGTCCCACCCTAGTTTCTGCTTTTTAGCCAGACTGGAATGGAACAGAATGTTGAGAACCAGAATGGAAACAGAGAGAGAATTATACATTATTTAAATATATTCACATTGGCCCATGAGGGGAAAACAATCCAAAATCCAGCTGAGCAGTATTTTATTAGGAACAACTGCAATTCTACAAAAATGTGCAATCCTACACCCTCCCCCAAAACATTTTTCTCAAAAAACTCTCCCACTCACCCCCAAATGAAAGCAATGACACCCTAGGGTGACCATATAAAGGAGGACAGGGCTCCTATATCTTTAACAGTTGTACAGACAATGGAATTTCAGCAGGTGCCATTTGTATATATGGAGAACCTGGTGAAATTCCTTCTTCATCACAACAGTTAAAGCTGCGGATGCCCTGCCCTCTTTTTAATCTGGTCACTCTAGTATAGCTCCTGTAGGCAATCCCTCCGTTTTCCTGGGATAACCATTAGGTGTAGAAAGGAAGGAAAGGAACCTCTCATGCAAGCACTTGAGTCATTGCTAACTCCTAGAGGGACGCCTGCTTTCATTGACATTTTCTTGGCAGACTTTGTAGCGGGGTGGTTTGCCATTGCCTTCCCCAGTCGCGGCTACCTTTCCCCCAGCTAGCTGACTACTCATTTTACCGACCTCGGAAGGATGGAAGGCTGAGTTGAGCCGGCTGCCCGAGAACCATCTTCTGCTGGGATCGAACTCAGGCCATGGGGAGAGTTCCGGCTGCAGTAACTGCTGCTTACCACTCTGCGCCACACGAGGTTGCTAAGTGTAGAAAGGGCCTCTGAAATGGAATTTGCCCCAGATCTGAGAGAGATTCAACACCCCTGAGATAGACCTTGGGTCTGATCCATGCAGTATAGCTCTCCCTGTGTTCTTAACAAGGGCAATGGTCAACAGACTGGAGCAACTGTGGGGCTGGACAATTTCCTAGGGGACAGTTTTGCCCCATGGACCCCATGGACCTTGGCCTATTGCAACCTGGGACACCTTCTCCTGCTTGTTGCGTTCCCTGCATTGTTCCTAAACCAGTGGATTCTGGCAAGCTTGTTAAAATGAAAAACGTGCCAACCCTCCGCACCCCCCCCATCCATATGTCCTGGAAATGAACAACACTATGGTGTAGGTTGAAACGCTGGAAGATTAGGAAAATGTGCACCGTCAGCAAAGGAAAGGAAAGAGAAATTGGACGGAGGTTGGAAATGCCATTTGTGATGGCTTAGAGTTTGACAAAACCAATGCACTCCCCTGCTTTTGAGATAACTGATGATCTGATGTCATAGCCTAGATGGGCGATAAACTGAATCACAATGGAAATAAATCCAGAGGGATTAGAGAAATGAAAGGCTGTGCAGTTCCATTTCTAGCATCCATTAGAAAAAATACTGCTGGGTAACAGGGGCCAGGAGAGAATATATACAAGTTAACTCAGCCAAAGTTGCCATAGATCAGGAGTAGCCAGCATGCCTGCCGTATGGCCTGCCTTGTTACTGATTTTCTGTTCCTACTCCTGGGATTTGCTTAACACATACGTAGCTCGGGCCAAACCATGGCAGGTTCTTGGAGTGATAAGCACTGGCTTTGCAAATTAGGACAATTTGAATAAATTGCCGTAATCCCAATGTTTGCCTCTCTAAGAAGCTGGAAACGAAGTGGAGATTTCCCTGCTGAGCAAGGCGTAGTGTTGTCTAAGCAAACTTGAGTGGGTTAACCAGGCACGGGTGGAAAAACAATGGAGTCAATTAACTCTTCCATCTTCTCCTTACACTGCTCTTCCATCTTCTCTTCACATGATTCTTCCAGCTTCTCTTTCCTTGATTCTTCCAGCTTCTCTTTACACCACTCTTCCATCTTCTCTTCACATGATTCTTCCAGCTTCTCTTTCCTTGATTCTTCCAGTTTCTCTTTACACCACTCTTCCAACTTCTCTTCACATGATTCTTCCAGCTTCTCTTTCCTTGATTCTTCCAGCTTCTCTTTACACCACTCTTCCAACTTCTCTTCACATGATTCTTCCAGCTTCTCTTTCCTTCATTCTTCCAGCTTCTCTTTACACCACTCTTCTATCTTCTCTTCACACGATTCTTCCAGCTTCTCTTTCCTTGATTCTTCCAGCTTCTCTTTACACCACTCTTCTATCTTCTCTTCACATGATTCTTCCAACTTTTCTGGATTATCGGTTGATAATCTGCAGCAGGACTGAAATGAAATTCCTCCCCTCTCCCCAATTCACCAGTCCATTCACAAGTGACACATTTAGGGAGAACTGGTGTGTGTGTGTGTGTGTGTGTGTGTGTGTGTTAAGCTTTCAGGTGATGTTTACCATTGGCAGGAAGCAGCCTAGGAATATAGGATGGTGCTCTGTGCAGAGTCAAACCACTTGGTCCATCCAACTCAGTTGACAGCATGCTTCAGCCCTATCTGGAGATGTGGTGCATTGAATTTGGGACATTTGGCATACAAAGTATTAGGGCTGTGCTCCGCTCCGATTTGGATTGTGCATCCGGAGCGGAGTGACTCGATCTGCCTCTGCCAAAGGCGGATCCGAATCGGGTCAGGGGAACTGTGGATTGAGATGAAGTGGTTTGCCTCCATCTGGAGCTCTGAATGCAGGTAAGGGGGCGGCTCACCTGGCGCTGCAGGCACCGCTGCATTCCGTGTGGCAATGGCGGCGGAGCCAGGTAAGGGGGCAGGGGGGAGGGGGCTTACCAGTGTCCATCGCAGTCCATCACAGGCTTCAACTGAGTTGAAGCCTGTGCTGGACAGCAACGGAGGCAGGTAAGTGGGGGGGGGAGGGGGCTTACCTGGCTCTTCCACCACTGCCGCAGTCCGTGTTGCAATGGCGGCGGAACCAGGTAAGAGGGGGAGGGGGCTTACCTGTGTCCATTTCGCTCTGGCGCAGGCTTCAACTGAGGCCTAGGTCTCAAAATGTAAGCAGGCCACGGCCTGCTTCCGCTTTGAGGCCTGGGCCTCAGTTGAAGCCTGTGCCGGACTGCAACGGAGGCAGGTAAGTGGGGAAGGCAGGGCAAAATCTCAATCCGTCCCTCCAGATCTCACTCCATGGAGTGGAGCAGTGGAGGGTCGGATCAACCTGAAGCGGTTTGGGCCCGATCTGAACATTCCGGGTCGGTCCACGAAGTGGTTCGGGGAGTCTGTGCACAGCCCCACAAAGTATGGGGCTTTGTATGGGCCTATCAAACAAATAGGCATGGGCAGCACATTTCATTAGGGTGTGCACCCAGGGATTTTTTTAAAAAAGATGAACGTTTATTGAATATTCAGTCATAAAGGGTATTATTTTTATTCATTTATTTATTAAGCACAGTAGACACTGATAGAGCCCTCTAGTGTGGGCTCTCCCACCCTAGAGGCCTTCAAGAGGCAGCTGGGCAACCATCTGTCAGGGATGCTGTAGGGTGGATTCCTGCATTGAGTAGGGGGTTGGACTCAATGGCCTTGTAGGTCCCTTCCAACTCTGCTATTCTACGATTCTATGATTCTATGATGCCCTACTCTGCTTTGATGCTCCCTCGGAGGCAGTGGTTCTTCAGCACAGCAGCAGAACAGCCGGAGGGCACACCCGGCACACCTCTTGCGCACGCCTATGCTCACACACTAAGCTACTGCACTTCCCCTATAAATTTCAAGCAACTTCTACTCCCGCTGTCATTTTCCCCACCAGGAATGATGGAATGTTGAGTGTCTCAGTTGGAAAAGAATAACAGAAAACCAATGGTGGAGAATGAATTGCTTTGCTCGAGCCTTTCATAGCTTCTAATATCCCCCAGAAAGGCATAGCTGGCTGGAAGCCTGAACAGCAACACTCCTCTTACAGGTCCAACTTATAGTTTTTAAATCCAGTCTGTCTCTTTCAATGGCTCAGTTGATGTCTATTGTTTAGTTGCGAGCATCTGTCTCCTGCTTCCTTCGTCTGCAAATGAATGGTCCTGATACTTACTCATTTCAATGTGACTTCTTCCCAGCAGAATCTGCTCATGGCCACCCATGACTCTGACGGTCCTGTATATTTCACGCTGCTAAAGTACAGGAAACTCATGCAAACTTTCACTCCCTTGAGCCCCCGGGAAAACTAGATTTGGCATCCCAAGTGACTGCTCTGAGAGAGAAACCAAAGAAAACAAAAATCAAATTTTGAATAATTAAGTGGTGCGCTTTCTGGGAACAATCCAGAATACCTAAAGTTGCTGGGGTGATGAAAAAAGATCCGTGTGGTCACCTTACTGCCGAGGCACATTTTATTCATGACTAGGGTGACCATATGAAAAGGAGGACAGGGCTCCTGTATCTTTAACCGATGCATAGAAAAGGGAATTTCAGCGGGTGTCATTTGTATATATGGAGAACCTGGTGAAATCCCCTCTTCATCACACCAGGTAAAACTGCAGGAGCTATACTAGAGTGACCAGATTTAAAAGAGGGCAGGGCTCCTGCAGCTTTAACTGTTGTGATGAAGAGGGAGTTTCACCAGGTTCCCCATTTATACAAATGACACCTGCTGAAATTTCCTTTTCAATGCCACTGTTAAGGATACAAGAGCCCTGTCCTCCTTTTCATATGGTCACCCTAGCTAGAGTTTTGTGCTATGCACCTTTAATTAAAAAAAAATATTAAGGCAGCTGCAAATAACTGTATTATTTCTGGGCAAAATTAGATGCAATTTGCAGGGATCAGTGCCCCTCCTGAGGGGACCATGCCTGCCAAGACGCGGATGAATAGGTACAGAGAGCTTTTGGAAAGAGCAACCTTTTACTATTTGGGAGTTTCCAAAGCAGGATGTGCTTATTTAGAGTGACCATATGAAAAGGAGGACAGGGCTCCTGTATCTTTAACAGTTGTATTGAAAAGGGAATTTCAGCGGGTGCCGTTTGTATGTATGGGGAACCTGGTGAAATTCCCTCTTCATCACACCAGTTAAAGCTGCAGGTGCCCTGCCCTCTTTTCAATCTGGTCCCTCTAGTATAGCTCCTGCAGCTTTAACTGCTGTGATGAAGAGAGAATTTCACCAGGCTCTCCATATATACAAATGACACCCGCTGAAATTCCCTTTTCAGTACAACTGTAAAGGATACAAGAGCCCTGTCCTCCTTTCCATATGGTCACCCTATTCATGACGGTATTTGAAACAATACTGTATAGAAGATGGCAGTGCTCCATCACAGGTCGTTCTCATAGGATTGCCACAACGTCTCCTGTAATAAATCTTCCCTGCTTGTCAGTGCCACATTCAAAATGGTGTTCGTGCACCACACGCTGCACCCATGGAGGTGATGTGAACCACTGAGGGATATTCAGAGGTTTATAAAAGTTACAAAAATAAATAAATGAATAAATAAAATGCACCTCAGAAAGCTGAGGATTCTGTAGGTGTTGGGAGGAACGACTGCTTTTCCCAGCCCCATCTGTGCCCATCCGCATGGTACATTCCACCCCATGCATATGAAACCAGAGGCCTGCATGCACTGGGAAGAGTGAATACTCTTCCTAGCACCACACAAGGCCATTCTCATGGTGCACTCTCCATGCATGTGAAGCCAAGAACCTGTAAATACGGATGAGTGAACTCATATATTCATAGAATCGTAGAGTTGGAAGGGGCCTATAAGGCCATCGTGTCCAACCCCTTACTCAATGCAGGAATCCACCCTAAAGCATCCCTGACAGATGACTATCCAGCTGTCTCTTGAAGGCCCTAGTGTGGGAGAGCCCTTGACATCCCTAGGGAATTGGTTCCATTGTTGTACTGCTCTAACAGTCAGGAAGTTTTCCAGATGTCCAGCCAGGATCTGGCTTCCTGTCTCTTGAGCCCGTTATTCCGTGTCCTGCACTCTGGGATGAGCAAAAAAAGATCCTGGCCCTCCTCTGTGTGACAACCTTTCAAGTATTTGAAGTGTGCTATCATGTCTCCCCTTAGTCTTCTCTTTCCCAGACTAAACACACCCAGTTCTTTCAGTCGCTCTTCATAGGGCTTTGTTTCCAGACCCCTGATCATCCTGGTTGCTCTCCTCTGAACACGCTCCAGCTTCTCTGCATCCTTCTTGAAGTGTAGAGCCCAGAACTGTATGCAATACTCAAGATGAGGCCTAACCAGTGCTGAATGGAGGGGAACCAGTACCTCACACACTTTGGAAGCTATACTTCTATTAATGCAACTCATTCAGGTCTGACTCATGGGATGCTCACCTTGCTACCACCATTTGCATTATCTTCTTTGGATGCTTGGTGAGCATCTGATGAACACCTGGCAGCTGTCTGCTCTGTTCCAGAGGTCTGCAATGGAGCAGAAGGCTGCCAGGCGGTTGATGGCTATGCAGATGCTTGACCCATGGGTCCACAAACGTGCTGTGGGTGGGTCCCAAAGCGGCGGACATGGGGGAGTCCATTGGACTCTCAGAGCCATTTGGACACCTGCAACATCCCTACCTGCAAACAATGGGAAGAGTTGAATAAACTTTTAATGTTTACTGTTTTTAGCTTTTGTGAACCACCCAGAGAGCTTCGGCTGTTGGGTAGTATATAAATGTAATAAAATAAATAAATAAATTCCTAACACCGGCCAGGAAGTGTATTCCTGATGGGGGTGATATGTGCCCTGCAAAGCCAAGGATTTGGCTGGCATCGGCCAAATCCCTTTCTCCATGCATGGTGGAGGTCAAAATGGGCAAGACGATGACATCACTGGGCGTGACCACAACCACTGATGTCAGCCACTGATGTCATAGAGGGCCTGGTGGAGGGTGGCTTTGGTTCTGCACCTAAAACTGTTTCCCACCCCTGGGTAAACATGGTTTTATGTTACACATGAACGACGAAAAGAAGAAGAAAGAAGTTGATTTAGGTCAGGCTTTCACAAAAAATCTTGCCTAAGAACAGCTCAGCAATGCAGTCAACGGTCCCCAGAGAAAGCAGGATTTCCTCGACTTTTTTTCTTCAGAACAGCATTTATTAGGAACACCCCCCCCCCGCCCCAGTTATCAGACTTTCTTTTCTGACAGCAGTTAGACTGAATGACCTACAGTTGCGTCGGGCAATGAACCTCTCTTATTTTATTCGATTATTCTCTCTCCTTTGTTGACCGTTTAGGGATTGGCTTGACTCTCCAAAACTATCACCCAGCTGATTCACTGAATTTTTAAAAATTTTTTTTTAAAAAATGCTTATTCCTTATGCATAAAAAACAAGCTACGTTTAAGTGCAAACAAGTTATAATTATAATTGCAAATCAAAAATTGGTTACAGAGGTCTCATAAAAAATAATAATTCACAATGTATAAACAACAACAGTATATGTTGGGGGAAGTTTTATATGGGGGTCACAAGCTTCTATCAACTGTATAAATGGGCCCCATGCTGCAAGAGTTGTGTGTGTGTGTATGTGTGTGTGTGTGTGTGTGTGTGTGTGACCAACATGATTTGCCATATCTTTGACTAAATACATGGGATGAGTTCAATGGATGCAAGTGGCTACATTTCCATTCTGGGTTGTAGTCAACTCTAAAGGAGCTATCTAAGGTGCTGAACCCATGATGGTGATAAGGTTCAACCCCTTGGATAGCTCCTTCAGAATTCTGGTTGGTTCTGATTACAACCCAGAATGGAGTATGAGCCACCAGCCTCCACTGCATGTGAGACCTTTCCAAATATTTTAGAAACCAAAAACTAGGAATGTGCACGGAAACCCCCACCCCGAAATGCTTCGTGGCCCGATCCGCAACTTTTGGATTGGGGCGATCCGCTTTGGGCCGATCTGCCCCTCCCCCGCTCCGCTCCACAGAGAGAGATCCGGAGGGGCGGATCGACATTTTGCCCCCCTTCCCTACTTACTTGCCTCTGCGGCGGATGGTGGAGGCAGGTAAGTGGGGAAGGGGGGGCAAAATGGGGGCTGAATAAGCCCCCCTTCCTACTGCTCCCTTACCTGGCCATGTCACCATCGTTGCATGGACTGCGGCAGCGGAGCCAGGTAAGCCCCATCCCTACTTATTTGCCTCCATTGCAGTTTGGCACTAGCTTCAACTGAGGGTCAGGCCTCAAACTGGAAGAGCAGGCCGCAGCCTACTCTTCCAGCTTGAGACCTGACTCTCAGTTGAAGCTGGCGCTGAACCATGATGGAGGCAGGTAAGTCCCCTTCCCCTGGCCTCCTTACCTGGCGGTGGAGCCAAGTAAGCCCCCTCCCCCCACTTACCTGCTTCCATCACAGTCCAGCGCTGGCTTCATCTGAGGGCCAGGCCTCAAACCAGAAGAGCAAGCTTTGGCCTGCTCTTCCAGCTTGAGGCCTGAGCCTCAGTTGTAGCCGGTGCTGGACCGCAATGGACACAGGTAGGCCCCCTCCCCCCTTACTTGGCTTCATAGCTGTCACCGCATAGACTGTGGCAGAGGTGGTGGAGCCAGGTAAGGCCCCCTCTCCCCCCACTTACCTGTGTCTGTCGCAAGGCTCAACTGAGGCCTGGGCCTCAGTTGAAGCCTGCGCCGGACCGCAACGGACACAGGTAAGCTCCCCTGCCCCCTTACCTGGCTCTGTCGCCGCACGGAAATCGCTGCTGCCGCCAGGTGAGCCCCCTCCCCCCTTACCTGCGCTCGGAGCTCCAGATGGAGGCAAATCACTTTGCCTTGATCCTCAGCTCCCCCGACCCGATCCGGATCCGCCTTTGGCGGAGGCGGATCGGGTCACTCCGCTCCCACTTCTACGACTCAAAACGAAGCAAAGCACAACCCTACCAAAAACCAAAGCATAGTTTGCTGACACTGTCCTTGTTCCATCGTTGTAGTTTATCCGGAGCGTTTAGGACTGAATGCCCATAGTACAGAGAAGACCCGTGCCATGACTTTGTTATTTAACACAGTTGTGATGTTCTGCGAGAAGTGTATTTTTAGCCATCTTGTTGTGCGTGGTGACTCATGCAAAAGGTGAGGAACAGCAAAGTAGCCGCCAGGTCCCATTACCGTAGTTTTCACAAGTCAAGACAGCCCATGACAAGGGCATCTGGTCAACAGAGCAGTACAGAAGATTGCACTTTGTCTGCCAATTACAAGAACCAGACAAAAGGTGCCACTTTTCTCTTTCCACTTAACTTCCCAAAATACAAAGTCTCCATTAAGCCAAGTTGTGTGGGCAGCTCCTTAGTAACCAGTTCAGCGCTCCCATACCCTCTCGTGCCTTGTAAGACAGGGCGTGTCGTGGGTGAGAGATATTAAACATATTCATGCAAGTCACTTGCAAACTTCTCTTGCTTCCTAAATGTATTTGTGTGCGATCTCCAGTATTTGAGGCAGTAAGCCTGTGTACAACAGTTGCTGGGGAACATGGGTGGGAGGGTGCTGTTGCACCAGGTCTTGCTTGTTCATCTTGTATGGAGAATGTGGATGGGGAGACATTTTTCTCCCTCTCTCAAAGTACTAGAACTCAGGGTCATCCCATGAAACTGATTGGTAGGAGATCCAGGACGAATAAAAGGAAGGACTTCTTCACACAGCGCATAGTTGAATTATGGAACTCACTACCACAAGATGTAGTGATGGCCACCAATCTGGATAGCTTTAAAAGGGGGTTGGATAAATTCCTGGAGTTGAAGGCTACCAATCGCTACTGGCCCTGATGGTTGTGTGCTATCTCCAGTATTTGAGGAAATACAACTGTGTGTACCAGTTGCTGGGGAACATGGGTGGGAGGGTGCTGTTGCACCATGTCCTGCTTGTTCATCCCTGGCCATCAGCTGGTTAGCCACTGTGCAAACAGAGTGCTGGACTAGATGGACCCTTGGTCTGATCCAGCATCAGGGCCCTTCTTATGTTCTTAGTTAGTTAGTTAGTTTTGCAGGAACAAGATTGCAAGTCCTGGGACACTATTTAGGAAGTGTGTGTGTGTGTGTGTGTGAGAGAGAGAGAGAGAGAGAGAGAGGGAGAGAAAGAGAGAGAGAGAGAGAGAGAGAGAGAGAGAGAGAGAGAGAGAGGAAGAGAGGGAGGCAAGGTGGTACCTCTGTCTCCCTGTGCTCTAGATGATTTTACAATTTTGTCCTCCGGAGTGCCCATAATCAATTAAGGGTGCAAGCCTACCCAGGGATGGAAGGAATCCTATCTAGCGAAGGGCAGACTCACCATACCAGATGCACTGGTTAGTGGTGGGTTGAAACTCTGCTGGGGCCTTAGAGCCCAGTGGATTTTCGCCCCATGGCTCCTTCTGGTGCTGGTCCTGTCAGGTGTGGGGGGAAATGCACATTTTCCCCAGCCTTGGGGAAATGGCATCACTCCTCCTCCCTGCCCCACCAATGTGGGGTTTAAAGCCTTTCCCAGGGCCCCCGCACCTATCGGTGCCTGAAAGGGCCTCTTAACACTTCAGGCCCTGATGGCCGCAGAGGAGGAGGTTTCCCTTCTACTCTAGTTACCGTGAACAGGGAGAGGGACCATTGTTCCATCTACCTCAGCCTTTCATACACCAACCAGTAGCAGGTCTCCAGGGTTTCCACCAAGAACTTTTCCTAGCCTTTCCTGGAGATGCTGGGGGTGGGACCTTCTATATGTACTCTACCGCTGAGCTTGTGATCCTTCTCATCATGTGTCTTTCTTTCCCTGGGCAGATGGGTTTGGGAGGGAGATTCCATTGGGTTTTGAGTTTGGGGGTGAGTGATGCCATTGGAGACAAGTCCCTGAAGACTAAAGCAAGCTGCAGTGCAAGCTGGTGGCTTTGATTTCGGTGAGGCTGTAAATCCATCCTGGGTTTCAGTTAGGACCAAAATAAAATAAAATAGAAGGCTGTGGTTAAAAATAACAATGGTACAATAAGAGTAATAACACTCAACCACAAAGGTACTAAGAAATATTTATAGACAAATAGTTCAGAAGATATCACTAATGTACAAAAGGCAGGCATATAGATAACATTTACAAGGTGTTCATCCAACATTCATAATGAAACCTACAATAAGTTGGCATCCTACTGACGAAGAATTCTCGAAACAGGATTTGTACCGGACTACTGTTTATTAGACGCTTTATGAAATTATTTATTAGTCGCATATATTATGAGGTTTTTGATTCTTATCACGAATGTTTAATGGATGCCAACTTATTGTAGGTTTCATTATGAATGTTGGATGAACACCTTGTAAATGTTATCTATATGCATTTCAGTTAGGATCAGCCAGAAATCTAGAGAAGCTATCCAAGCTACACCCCCCCCCACCGAAATTGGGTCCAGCACCTTGGATAGCTCCTTTAGCGGTCCAGCTGGTTCTGACTGAAACCTGGAGTTGATTCACAGCCCCACCAAAATTGGAGCCGTCAGCCTCCACTGGGTGAGAGACATTGCAAAATGCAGCTCACCCTGCTCTAGCTGCATGTGTGAGCCCATAGCTCAGAGAGCCATCAGCCCCATTCCAGCTACCTGTGCAGCACCTGGGGCGGGGGGTCTGCATGTGCCTATTGGTCAGCTGTTTGGAAAGGGAAGAGGGCAGGGACGGCCAAATACAGCACCCTGTTGCCCTTCTCCTAAGCCCTTCTTCTAGGTGCTACATGTGTGGGTTCCCAGTCCTTGGATTGGTGTCCTGCATGTACAGCAGCTAGCCATGGTTCCTGAGCTGGCTAGGAACCTGAATATAGAAGTTGGCTTGTGCGTATCTATACTCCTAGCTGGATCGGGGCAACCTGATATTGACAAGCCTTCCAGGAGACATTTTGAGCTCATTCATTTTGAGCATTATACGTGGGGCTGCCTTTGAAAATGGTCCGGAAACTTCAGCTGGTACAAAACAGGGCAGCACGTTTACTAACAGGGACTGGCCAATGAGAGCACATCACGCCAGTCCTTTTCCAGCTTCATTGGCTGCCAGTCCAGGTCCCGGCCCAATTCAAAGTGCTGGTATTGACATTTAAAGCTCTAAACGGCTTGGGGTCAGGTTATCTGAAGGAATGCTTCCTCCCGTATGTACCTGCCCGGACCCTAAGGTCATCCTCAGGGGTCCTTCTCTGCGAGCCCCTGCCAAAGGAAGTGAGGCAGGTGGCTACTAGGAGGAGGACCTTCTCTGCTGTGGCACCCCGGCGGTGGAATGAGCTCCCTAAGGAGGTTCGCTTGGCACCTACATTATATGCTTTTAAACGCCAGGTGAAAGACCTTTTTATTCTCCCAGCATTTTAACAGTCTATAAATAAATTTTAACTTGGTGTTTTAAATTTGTAATTTTGCATTGCTGCTGTTTTTATCTGGTTGAGCTTTTATATTGTATTTTATATTATCATTTTATACTGTTGTTTTATACTTTGAATGTTTTTAATTTTTGTGAACTGCCCAGAGAGCTCCGGCTATTGGGCGGTATAGAAATGTAATAAATAAATAAAATCCTGCAGTTCTGTTCTGTAGAACTCCGCTATTTATTTTATTTAGGTTAGATGATGATGGAAGCTATTCAATTCCCACCTAGGGAGGGGAGCAACTCATCACAGTTCTCTGATTTCCACCTCAAAGCTCAGTCCGTCTCGTTCCTGAATGCCAACTTTTCCTTCCTCCCCTGCCCCACAGTGGGAAAACTACATTTGGATACACATATTTTATTTTATTTTTTTCAAAGTGCTTTTCTCCCATTGACTCGATCATGAAAATGTGTGTTTTGAAAAACAAACAAAAATGAAAGCTCATTTTTAAAGTGCCCCTTTTTTTGGTAGCAAACGTTGTTTGAATACAATTGCAGGCTAAGGAATACACGTGCCTTGGCTGAGAAAAGCACTCCTGTTCATGTTCAGGATTGTGACCGGGCAAGTTCTGATGCTTAAATTGAACTGATATTCAATTTTAAACTAAACTAGCCTCCACTGGCTAATAGCCTTCACAGCCTATAGGACCATTTAGTTCAGTGTTGTCTACACCTGGGCTATTTAACCCCAGGCCTGTGAGCCCTATCTGGCCCTCCTGGGGTCCCAATCCTCCAGAGTTCCCCCAGATGGCTGGGCCTCCTTCCCTGGCTCTATCCGTTCCCCCCACCCAACCCTGTTCATTGGGTGATTGGCCTTTGTGCACTTTTTCTAGGGTGGCCATATGAAAAGGAGGACAGGGCTTCTGTATCCTTAACAGGTTTTATTTTATTTATTTATTTATTACATTTTTATACCACCCAATAGCCGAAGCTCTCTGGGCAGTTCACAAAAATTAAAACCATTAAGAACATAATAAAACATCCAACAATCTAAAAACCCAAATACAAAATACAATATCACAACCAAGATAAAACCACACAGCAGAAATTGATATAGGATTAAAATACAGAATTAAAACAACAAAGTGTGAATTTAGGTGTTAAAATACTGAGAAAATAAAAAGGTCTTCAGCTGGCGACGAAAAGAATACAGTTTAGGCGCCAGGCGGAACTCTCTGGGGAGCTCGTTCCACAGCCGGGGTGCCACAGTGGAGAAAGCCCTCTTCCTAGTAGCCACCTGCCTCACTTCATTTGGCAGGGGCTCACAGAGAAGGGCCCCTGTGGATGATCTTAAGCTCCGGGCAGGTACATATGGGAGGAGGCATTCCTTCAAATAACCTGGCCTCAAGCCATTTAGGGCTTTGTATGTTAGTAATTTCAGCAGGTGTTATTTGTGTATATGGGGAACCTGGTGAAATTCCCTCTTCATCACAACAGTTAAAGCTGCAGGTGCCCTGCCCTCTTTTAAATCTGGTCACTGTAGTATAGCTCCTGTACTTTAACTGTTGTGATGAAGAGGGAATTTCACCAGTTGCAACATGCATACAAATGACACCTGCTGAAATTCCCTTTTCTATGCAACGGTTAAAGATACAGGAGGCCTGTCCTCCTTTTCAGATGGTCACCCTAAGTGATTGGCCTTTGTGCACTTTTTCCAAATTTGAAAAGGATGAGATGCCTCTCCTTTGTGTCAGTTACCAACAGGGACAGCTTTCGCTAAACCATGCTGGAAGCACCTTTAAATAGCAGAGCTCTGCAGAACGTAACTGCAGAAGGAGCTCAAAATGTCTCCAGGAAGGCTTGTCAATATTATTTGACGGTGGCTGTGGCGTTACACCCCACAAGTCACTTCCCAAATGTATGTCTGCAGTTTGTAAGTCTGTGGTGAGTTTAGACTGTTGGCCTGAGTGGGTGGGGTTAGAATGTCTTGGGAGGGGGAGGAGTGATATATAAGGGAATGACTGAGGGGATTGAGGGGAACTTGTTAGGCACTCTTAGGCCATAGCTAGACCTAAGGTTTATCCCTGGATCATCCAGGGGTCAAACCTGTTCATCTAGGTGAAACACAGGGGATCCAGTGCTCAGGCAGGAGTGACCCCTGGATGATCCCAGGATAAACCTTCGGTCTAGCTGTGGCCTTAGAGTCTTTAGTGCTCTCTGTGTTTAGGGTACTTAAGTTCTGGGAAATTTGAGGGTCAGTGTAGAGAGTGGTGTCTTTGGAGTGTGGTGTGCACATAGTTAATGTATATTCATCAATACAGATAATAAAGAAACCTCAAGAGTGATTGTATGAGGGAAAGGAAAGTGCGTATGTGAATGAGTGAAAGGATTGGATGAAAGGTTTCAAAAAGGTTTTTAAATGTTTTATTTGAAACAAAACTTGTGAACTTTTAAAAATAATTTTTAATTATTTGGTTTTTACCATACCACAAAAATCCCACGTGTCGGTTTGGCATGTATCATCCAAAGTTTGCACATTTAGCACCCACTCTGACAACCATTCACCTCAGCAGATATAACTCACAGTGTTTTATTTTATATATTAAAATCCTTCTCCATTTTAACCCCTTTCTCCACATAGTTTGGAGGAAGGTGGTTTTTATCCCTCGCCTCAGGCGTATCAAGCGGTGGTGCTTGGCTTGAGCAGGGAGTAGCTGTGGCCGGGCCTGGTGTTCAGAGCCTGTGTCGTGGCAGTGGCCTCTCTCAGTCCTACCTGGAGAACCTGGGATTGAACCTGTGACCTTCTGCATGCAAAGCAGGTGCTCTGACGCTGAGCTAGAGCCCTACACCATATGCTGGAGGAAATATTGTTTTGTTCCAGAAAGGAGAGCTGAAGTTCGCACCAAGATACCAAGGCAGAGTGTCCTCCAGGGCCCCCCGCCTCCAGCCTGCTGTGCCAACGTCCCAGCAAATGTTCCTTTTTCAAAGCCGTCTTTTCTGTGGCCGCTTAATCAGATGTGATGGGTGCGGAATACAGGGAGAGGTTTTCAAATGCAAATTGGCATTGAAGACTGACATATGGCTGGGCGGTTGAATGTGCCTGTGATGGAAATTGTGGGTTTGTGTTTGCACAGAGATTCAACGAGCAGTCAAAACTGTGAAGCCGGAGAGGTTGGAGATGAGGAGAAACAGAGGCCTGGTTGTTTCTGCCAGGCTTTTTGTGTGTGTGTGTGTGTGTGTGTGTTTGTGTGTGTCATTTTGTAGGGTGACCATATGGAAAGGATAGGGTTCCTGTATCTTTAACAGTTGTGGAGAAAAGGGAGTTTCAGCAGGTATCATTTGTATACATGCAGCACCTGATGAAATTCCGTCTTCATCACAACAGTTAAAGCTACAGGGGTCCTGCCCTCTTTTATATCTGGTCACTCTAGTATAACTCCTGCAGTTTTAACTGTGTGATGAAGAGGGAATTGCACCAGGTGCTGCATGCATACAAATGACCCCTGTTGAAATTCCCTTTTCAATACAACTGTTAAAGACACAGGAGCCCAGTCCTCCTATTCATATGGTCACCCTACATTTTGTTTCTTTTTAAAGCGTGTTGTGCTGTTCAAAAAGTGGGAAGTCATGGGTTTTTTGCCGGGGGGGGGGGCACACACACACTAAAACCAAGCTGAATATTTGTGAATTTTTATTTTCGCACATTTTTGAAAGGGAGAATTTTGTGCTCAAGAGGAATGCACATTTGAGCCTGTTTTGTGAGTTTTCATCCTGATCCAAAACACAAAGTTAGGTCCACAGGAAGCTGGGCAGAAATTCCCAATGTTTAGTTAAAGATAATAATAATAGAACAAAATGCAGCAGCCAGATTGATAACCGGAACTAGAAGATTCGAACATATAAGACCGATTCTGGCCTGCTTGCATTGGCTGCCTGTACATTTCTGAGTCCAATTCAAGGTGCTGGTTTTAACCTATAAAGCCTTACACAGCTTGGGACCACCATACCTGACGGAACGCCTCTCCTGACATGAACTTACCCGTACACTACGCCCAAC
This sequence comes from Elgaria multicarinata webbii, assembly GCF_023053635.1. Classification (NCBI taxonomy): domain Eukaryota; kingdom Metazoa; phylum Chordata; class Lepidosauria; order Squamata; family Anguidae; genus Elgaria; species Elgaria multicarinata. The sequence goes on along the minus strand of NC_086177.1, from coordinate 110,402,491 downwards.
ATCTAAGGTCCTCCTCCGAGTGCCTATCCAAGGGAACCTCAGAGGATGGCAACAAGGGAGAGGGCCTTTTCAGTGGTGGCCCCCCCAATTATGGAATGATCTCCCCAACGAGGCTCACCTGGGGCCAACATTGTTATCTTTTCGGCGCCAGGTTAAAACTTTTCTTTTCTCCCAGGCAGTTAACAACATATGCTGAATTTTTCAACTGACCCCAGAATAGCTGTTTTAAATGGATATTGCAGTTTTTATGCTTTTAAATTTTTGTATATTTGTTTTTAATGTTCATTGTTTTTAACTTTTGTAAACTGCCCAGAGAACATTGGCTATGGGGTGTTATATAAATGTAATAAGTAAATAAAATGAATAAATAAACAACTATAGCAACAACCAGCTGGGCAGTTTCTGAACTAGTTCACAGGAATCACGCTCAGGAATAAATGTAGCTATTTGTTACATTCATATTCTATCTTTCCTCCAAGGAACCCAAGGCAGCATTCATATTCTATCTTTCCTGCCTTCTCCATTTCATCCTCAAAACAGCCCTGTGAGGTAGGTTAGACTGAGGCCTTGTCTACACCAGCTGTTTATTCCAGGGTAGTATCCCTACCGGGCTACATGACGTATAGCTGATCCCACTGTGATCCTGGCTCCTCCACTCAGTTATTCAGGAATATCGCTGACTGGTTTTGTAGCTGTTTTCTCGGCTCTCTCGCTACAATCCCGAAGTCTGCTGCTGGTGTGCTCCACCAGGGTGACCATATGAAAAGGAGGACAGGGCTCCTGTATTTTTAACAGTTGCATCGAAAAGGGAATTTCAGCAGGTATCATTTGTATATATAGAGAACCTGGTTAAATTCCCTCTTCATCACAACCATTAAAGCTGCAGTAGCTGTACTAGAATGACCAGATTTAAAAGAGGGCAGGGCTCCTGCAGCTTTAACTGTTGTGATGAAGAGGAAATTTCACCAGGTTCTCCATATATAGAAATGACACCTGCTGAAATTCCCTTTCCAATACACTGTTAAAGATACAGGAGCCCTGTCGTCCTTTTCATAGGGTCACCCTAGCTCCACCCCTTCATGAAGCTGTTGCTGTTTGGCAGGAGCTCCTGGCTCAGCGAACAGCCAACCCAGTGTGAGGGGTGTGTGCTTGCACATTACTGTGTTTCATCACAGAGTGTTTTAAAAAAAACCACACACCACCAAAACAAATATATCTGTGCAGGAGCGCATTTCTGACACAGTACCTTCCCCCCTTTGTGTTGTTGTGGGTCTGTGCTGGTGCACTTCTCTCAGGAGTTATTAAAAAAAAAATCCATGTCCCATACCTATCACCCACTTCGGCCGATACACATTTGGAACTGCCGTCACATAGAATCATAGAATTATAGAAGAGTAGAGTTGGAAGTGGCCTAGAAAGACATCGAGTCCAACCCCCTGCTCAACGCAGGAATCCAACCTAAAGCATCCCTGACAGATGGAGGGGATCTACACTAATATATGAAATGTTGTTTTTACAGTCATTGAACGTTGTTGGTTTTTTTGAATGATTTAAAATGTAGCAGTTTTCAAAACGTTTACTTACTTTTCTCTTTCCGTGGGAATGCATTCCTTTCGGCCACGCTAAGAAAAGAAACCCATTTGTAATTTCCCCTCCCACTTCCTCTTCTCTCCGAGACAATCCTCCACCTACAAACAATCCAGCCAGCAGCCTCCCAAAAGTGAAACTGGAAGCGGCTGCAAAAAAGAGGCTTGAAAGAAAAAAGAAAAAAAAAACAGCTCCAACTTTGGGCACGGAAATTACATAAACATCACTCCCCCACCCCCAGGAATACGATTGGCTAATTAAGAACTACAGGAAACCCATTTAATACGATGAAATCGGCCACGTCATACCAAATAGAATGACTTATTTCAGAGTTCAAAATAAAAACCGGAGAACAGAAAACAATAAAACATCACAAACTGAATGTCATGTGGCGAAATACTACCAAACGCACACTTAAAAACGGTAAGACACATTCTAACTTGACTAGTGTAGATCCCCTCCTGTTCTCCTGCAACGGCTCTCTTTTACTTGTGGGAAACTTCCCTCGCATGTGCCCCATGAGTGGCGATTGTGGATCTGGGAGAGCGCCCAACCACTCCTCCTCCCTTGCGAAAGGGCAGTAGGTGTAGATGAGGCCTGAGGTTGCCCAGTGAGCTTCATGGCTGAGTGAGGTCTAGAACCTGAATATTCAAAGTTGCGGTACAACACCTTAACTACTACACCACACTCGCTCTCAAGGTAGCCCATGTGATGGGTGACAGCCCCACCTGAAGCCACGGGCATGTCTGCACCAGCCATTTATCTCAGGGTCAGCTCGCGGTCATCCCTATGTGTCCAAATGATGCACAGGGGATGCCAGGGATGACTTCTCAGTTATCATGGGATAAAATGGACTGGATATACAACAATTTTTCCTGTAGTCCCGAGGCAACCCTGAGGACTGCAGGTGGTGTGGCACAGGCTCCCGGATCCTCCCATCTCCCTGCGAGTAGGGCCTCAACAAACAGGCACAGAGCTATCCTCTACGCCAGCGGTTCTCAACCTGTGGGTCGGGACCCCTTTGGGGGTCGAATGACCCTTTCACAGGGGTCGCCTAAGACCATCGGAAAACACATATTTCTGATGGTCTTAGGAAACTGTATTGACTGAACTATGTCATGTATCATCTTTTGTATTATTAAAGCTATTGTTATGTATTATTTTCACTAGCAAACCATCCCATGACAATGGATCATGTACAGAAGAACGAAAATAGTTTTATGGTTGGGGGTCACCACAACATGAGGAACTGTATTAAAGGGTCGCGGCATTAGGAAGGTTGAGAACCACTGCTCTACGCTCATCATGGGGGGGGGCAGCGGTTTCACCATCCTTTGGATGGCTCTCAGCGTTGGGTGCTGAGGTTTGAGGGTTTTCCTTTTCTTTTTAAACTTACTTTGGTGCACGATCACGCCCATGTTGCTGCACAAACGTCTCAGTTGGGGGGGGGGAATGCCGCACTGGAATGTCCCTCCTCAATTCCGGAATGACATGCAGACGTGTGTACACTGGGGGACGATCCCGGAAGCAGGGAAGCCTGAGATCCTCCCCCCGTCCCGGAAAGCCCATGGGTGTAGACATGCCCTACCTGTGGTCCCCTTTCTATCCACAATCACATGGGATAAGGAGGGCTTCTATGTGGCAAATCCAAAGGCATATTTCCCTTTACGTTTGTCTCTGTCTATCAAGTGTTGTTTTCCCCTTGTTCTTTATCCCGCCTGAAAGCAGTCCTTGCCCATCTGTTAACAATAAAAAGGTTTCCCATAGCTAATATCCATTAAAGTTCCATATGGCGGAGGTGTAGCGCAGCCTGAGGTGGCAAAGAGACAGCGACGGAGATGCACAGCTATTCGTGTGTTTGTTATTTCAAAGTAGAAAGCTTTTGGAAAGTGGGATTTCGTCTTTAATCTCAATGATCCATTAGGAAATGGGGGGAAGAGGTGGAGCTTTGTTTGAAAAGTGGAGATGGGCAAAGTCCAACTGAAATCTAGATAGTGCCGTTTCAAATCCTGACTTACCAGACCGCCACTGCGTTATGTCCCTGTAGCTCTGGAGGAAAGGAACCTCTCGTGCAAGCACTGAGTCATTGCTGACTCTTGGAGGGATGCCAGCTTTCGCTGACGTTTTCTTGGCAGGCCTTATAGCGGGGTGGTTTGCCGTTGCCTTCCCCGGCCGTTATTACCTTTCCCCCAGCTAACTGGGTACTCATTTTACCGATCTTGGGAGGATGGAAGGCTGAATCGACCCGAGCCAGCTGCCTGAAACCAGCTTCCGCTGGGATCGAACTCAGGTCGTGGGGAGAGTTTCAGCTGCAGAAACTGCTGCTTTACCACTCTGCACCACACGAGGCTCCCCTGTAGCTCTACTAGGCCCCAAATACTTAGCAATACAAAGTTCCCAATGCAAAGATCTCTGGAAATTTTTCTTTGACAGGACTACCTGGGCAATACTCAGACCTGGAATATCAGTATTCAAAACATAGGGAAGTTGCAATACTGGAATAATAATAATAATAATAATAATAATAATAATAATAATAATAATAATAATAATAAATAATAATAATAATAATTTAGGTGGCCCACCTGATCCTTCCTCCTTTCCATTTTATTCTCACAACAAGCCTGTGTGGTAAGTCATGTCAAGAGTCAGTAACTGGCCCAAAGTCACCCAAAGGCCTCAAAGGCTGAGTGGGGACTAAATCCCAGCTGTCCCTAGTCCTGGACCAATTGCATTAACCACCACACCAGACTGCCTCTCACTGATTTGGTGTTTCTCTGAAGGTTTCACTCAGAATCATCTACAAAATGAGACTCAGATTTCCGCAGCTTAAGATATTGGGTTACTGTTGATTCTATGGAAGCCTCTTTGAAAAGTGTCAAGACTCAGACCTGGTCTACATATGGAGTACGATGGAGTTGAATTGGTGATAGGACTCTTGTGTTTGCAGAATGGATGGTACTGCTTCAAACTGCAGGTGGGGGGGGGACCACGTCTGGAATGGTTTTGAAAACGAAGATATCACAAAGTCGCTGGAACCTTTCCCCTCGATGTGATCCAAGGATCCAACCTGGGGCTTTCTGCATGCTCTTCCACACAGGTACTGTACAGTCCCTCCTCAAGTTTGCTAGTGATACTAGGGTGACCATACGAAAAGGAGGACAGGGCTCCTGTATCTTTAACGGTTGTATTGAAAAGGGAATTTCAGCAGGTGTCATTTGTATATATGGAGAACCTGGTGAAATGCCCTCTTCATCATGATAGTTAAAGCTGCAGGAGCTATACTAGAGTGACCAGATTTAAAAGAGGGCTGGGCACCTGCAGCTTTAACTGTTATGATGAAGAGGAAATTTCACCAGGTTCTCCATATAATACAAATGACACCTGCTGAAATTTCCTTTTCAATGCAATTTCCTTTTCCTTTTCAAAATTCCTTTTTGTGAACTGCCCAGAGAGCTCCGGCTATTGGGCGGTATAGAAATGAAATAAATAAATAAATAAATAAATAAATAAATAAATAAATAAATAAAATAAAGATACAGAAGCCCTGTCCTCCTTTTCATATGGTCACCCTAGCTTAGATGACTTTAAAAAGGGGTTATATACATTAATGGAAAATAGCTGATCTATCAACCTGTCTACCAATCTAGCTGTTGCAATCCTAACTCTGATTGCTGGTGTTTTTGTATCCAGAACAGTGCAATCCATGCAGAAGAGGGAGCTATCAGTTTGTTTGGAGAACTCCAAGGTTTGTTAAGAACAAAAAATATTCAGTTTAAGAAGATGCTATGGTTAGTGGGGGCACCCAAAAACAGCCCATCGAAGATTTTAAAATGCTCATTGAACATAGAATGTGGGGGAGACTGTTGGGGAGAAATTACAGAAAATAGGGAAGGAGGGAAAATGGAATGCACAAGGGCACTCCGAATTGCAATGTTCTTTTACAGGCCCTACTTGCCAAGGACTGTTAGCCATGACGTCAATATTGAACCTCCATATTAAGGTGACCATATGAGAAGGTGGACAGGGCTCCTGTATCTTTAACAGTTGTATTGAAAAAGGGAATTTCAGCAGGTGTCCTTTGTATATATGAGGAACCTGGTGAAATTTCCTCTTCATCACAACAGTTAAAGCTGCAGGTGCCCTGCCCTCTTTTAAATCTGGTCACTATAGAATAGTTCCTTCAGCTTTAACTGATGGGATGAAGAGGGAATTTTGCCAGGTTCTCCATATATACAAATGACACCTGCTGAAATTTCCTTTCCTATGCAACTGTTAAAGATACAGGAGCCCTGTCCTCCTTTTCATAGGGTCACCCTATGGACTCTATATTCCACCTCCATACCGGTTGCTGGGGGGAGGCAATAGTGGAAGACGGCTGTTACCTCCATGTCCTTGTAGGGTTCCCAGTGACATCAGGATGGCTAAACTAGATTGACTTTCAATCCACTCCAGCTGTGCTGTTCTTCTGATCTTTCTCTCCCACCCACACTGGACAATACGGCAAATGGGTTGCAATTGCTTTTCGTTTTGCGCCAATGGGAACAATAGCGCAAAATGAACAACTATTGAATGTGAAAGAAATCCCCCAATCTGTGCAAATTTCCCCTACAGTAAAACATGGGCGATTTAAAAGTTTCATACAAAGCAGGTGCTAACCTTAACCAAACACTATATGCTAAAAAAACAAGAAAGTTAAGGTAATAATGGATTTATAATGAAGTTTTCGTATTAAAGTAAAATACAAAAATATTTTTTTAAAACATATGTAAAGAGAAAGTCATGCATTTTTCAAGCACACCGTTTTGAGAACATGAATGCCAGTTTGGGGAATTTGCAGACATTTTCAGACAAAATGCGCTCCCATTCGTGTTCATATTTGGAATTGCTAATTTTGGCGTGATTCGTGAACTGAAACAAAATTGTCATACATCCCTATCAAACGATGCACGTTATATTTTTATCATATTATACTTTATTCTCCTTTCTTGGGTGGGTGGGGGAGGAGTTGATTTTCTTACCTATTCATTTAATTGGAGGAGGCTGCAAACCTTTTCACATGTACCAGGGAGGACGTCCCATTGAACTTAGTGAAGTAGACATGTAGAGGATTGCACTGAAAGTGAATGAGTACACCTCTCTGCTCTCCTCTGTGATCTTTACTCATCTTTCTAACTTTTCTGTCAAACACGATTATTACCAAAGGTCTCCCCACCCCCCTGTACAGTAGAACATCTGTTCCAGGTGAGATAGGAGGAGCTGGTTTGGAATAGAACAGATGCAATATTCCCCCAAAAGCTTGTGGTGGACAGGATAGGGAAAAGAAGAAAAGGAATATTGGAGAAATGTGAACACACAACTGTGATCTTCCATATGAACTAGGACCATAAGTTCTTCCATCAGTTTAATATTGTTTAATAAAGTTTAATATTGGCACCATAAAAATACTTGGAGAGGGAGACCTGGGAAAATACAATTTCTGGAGGGAGAAAAAAACAAACCTATATAGAGCTATAGATTTAGTATGAAAGGATCAACTATTCACTCAGGAGTAGAAATAAAATCAACGATCAGATGCCACACTGGCTTGAGTGTTTTCAATTAACAGCATAATTGAGGAAATTATTAGAGCAATAGTAGCAGTAAGAGACTTGAGACGATAATGACAATGGAAAGAAGGAAAACTCTAATGTGAGAATATATCAGGCAAGTAGAAAGGCTGTGTGGGGGTAAAAAGAGAAGGAAAAATCCCAAAGAGAAGAACATCAGAGCAAAAAAAACCTGGAAATGCCCAGGACTGGACATGGGACCTTTTGCTTCTGTAGCAAGGGGCGGTCTCCTCGTGTGTCAGGACACACGATCCAGCCTCTGGTGATGGATGCATCAGAGCTGAGCGACATCACCCCTCACAGCGGAGCACATGGCTTGGTGCCGACATTCCTTCTCCATCAAGGCCATGGCAACAGGGAAGCGGGCAGCTCTAGCAATTCTGCCCCTTTCCCTGTTGCCATGGCCCTAATGGGGAAGGACACATTGACGCGGAGAGAACTTCTGTGCTGAGATGGCATCATTTGTCTGGATGGGGTTACAACTCCCACCCCCCGAAGACTGCATTCGCATTTTGGGGGGTGCTCCTGGATCCTTTGCTCCAAATGACAACACAGATAGATGCGACAGCCAGGAGTGCCTACTATCAGCGTTGGCTGATACGCCAGCTGCACCCCTTCCTAGAGTTGGAAGACCTAAGTGCTATAAAGCAGTAGTGTGGCTCCTGCCTCTTATATACTGTGCACTTCAATACTGCTTATATACCACTTTCATACTGCTTTCATAGCACAGTATCCTGCTTGGTATAGATTAGGCCCATGTCTAACCTTGATAACGGCCCTGCCTCTTTCAGCAATCCACAAAACAGGGAAAGAGGGAGGGAGGGATAGAAGTGTGACAAAATGAGAAAAGGAATAATCCTACTCACTTTGGATTGTCCAAATACGTTTGGATTGTCCAAATACGTTGGATTGTCCAAATACGTTCATGATTTCAGCCCTGCCCACTGGCCCTGGCAAATGACCTCCAAGGGAATGCAGCCCTTGGTCGAATGATTGACAGTGCAATCATGTTTATTCAGAAGTAAGTCCCACTGTGGTTAACTCAGGTTCCTCTTAGATAAAGCTCCATATAGGCTATATAGAGCCCCTGCCAAAGGAAGTGAGGTGGCTACTAGGAAGAGGGCTTTCTCCGCTGTGGCACCCCGGCTGTGGAATGAGCTCCCCAGAGAGGTCTGCCTGGCGCCAACGCTGTGCTCTTTTCGTCGCCAGCTGAAGACCTTTTTATTCTCTCAGTGTTTTAACACTTAATTTTAACTTAAATTTAAATTTTACTGTTCTAACTCTGTATTTTAATCTTATATCAATTTTTGCTGCAAGGTTTTATCCTGGTTGTGCTTTTGATACTGTATTTTGTATTTGTGTTTTTAACCTGTTGGTAGTTTTATTATGGTTTTAATTTTTGTGAACCGCTATTGGGCGGTATACAAATGTAACAAATAGATAAATAAATAAAATTCATTGTTGTTCCCCGCCTCGATGTAAGTGGAGAGGTGGGTAAGAAATAAATTATTATTATTATTATTATTATTATTATTATTATTATTATTATTCGTGCTTAGATTTCAACCTAAAAAAATTACCTGCTACAGAAAAGTCAGGAAGCAAGAGGCATGATTACGTGGCTATGGCTATAGTTAGCTAACTTGGTGTGTGTTTGTATGATTTTTACCCTGCCTTTCTACCAAAAAAAAAAAAAAAAAATGGTGCTTAAGGTGGCTTTGAGTCCAAGAAATACTTAAAAGGTTGTCACACAGAGGAGGGCCAGGATCTCTTCTCGATCCTCCCAGAGTGCAGGACACAGAATAATGGGCTCAAGTTACAGGAAGCCAGATTCCTGCTGGACATCAGGAAAAACTTCCTGACTGTTAGAGCAGTACGACAATGGAACCAGTTACCTAGGGAGGTCGTGGGCTCTCCCACACTGGAGGCCTTCAATAGGCAGCTGGACAAGCATCTGCCAGGGATGCTTTAGGGTGGATTCCTGCATTGAGCAGGGGGTTGGACTCGATGGCCTTGTAGGCCCCTTCCAACTCTGCTATTCTATGATTCTAGACATAAATGTAACTGATTTATGAAAAATGGGAAGTCTTTCATGACTATCAGAATAACAAGGCAAATATAAATCTGTCATGTATTCAGGTTATCATTATCAATTTACTATTGCACACACCAACATAAGAAAAGTGTGTACAGTGTACTGGAGTGTTTATACATGAATAAAAAGAATGGAACCCACCCACCCCCAGGCTAAATTAGCTAAACTTTGATCAGATCTACACCAAGCAGGATATTGCACTATGAAAGTGGTATGAAAGCTGTATATAAAAGGCAGGAGCCACACTACAGCTATATAGTGGTATTGAAGTTCACTGACAACTGTTGGGGCCCATTGACACTGCTTTCATACCACTTTCATAGTGTTGTATCTAGGTTGGTGTAGATCTGACCCTAGGTCCCACTGAACTCAATGGAACTTAAGCCATGACTAGCTTGCCCCATTGATATCAATAGAGTCTAATTTCCAATGTAGTCTGGATCCAACCCAATAAGAATATAAATGCAAATATGTACTGTGGCAAGAAAAATGCCACCTCGTATGCATTTTTCTGGGTATTTCTGAGTGCTTCTGTATTAGTGGATTTTCTTAGAGCTGATCAGCTGTCAAATTAACAGAGAGTAGAGTTATGTTTTGCTCCTGAAAATGAAGAGATCGCTGAAACTGTGCCTTCATTTGCCTCAGTGGCTACAAAGGAATAGCAGACCAATTTCACTTTGGATGCAGTGTGTTGTAATTGGGATAGTTATGAGTTGAATGAATTGAATTACATGACGCACTTCCCACCAGGCTGTCTGCTATATCTTGTGATTGGTCTTATTTTTTGCTTTTCAGTTTTCACCTTGTTCTGTTATCTCTTTGTGATCGCCAAAGGCTGAAAAAAATTAACCGGCTGAACTAAAAGGAACTATATTTCTGCTGCAGCTAGAGGAGGGTTAAGGAAGCTTTTTGAGCCCAAGGTTCATACTGACACAGTGGGTGGGGCCAGGAGCGAATTTGGGAAGGTCTAAAGACAAAATGGGTGTGGAATTTGTACAGACATTCACACACACATAGGGCATAGCTAGACAGGGAAATATCCCGAGGATTACCATGGGATTGTCCCTGTGCAGTCACATGATGCACAGGGGATCCCAGGAGCAGGGAGGAATGATCCCTGTCTTTCCCTGGGATACCACCCTACCCTTTTTTCACAGTTTTTTTCATGGTCTCGGGATGATCCTGAGACCCTGGAATGTGTGGCCAGGAGTTGCGGTTTGTCCTGGTTCCTCGTGAGTAACTGCGAGAAGCTGGGAGCTGGGCACGGGGCACAGAGCTCCTCAGGAGCTCTGTGCCCATCAGGGGTGGGGTGGGGTGAGAGGGGAAATTATTATTTTTAAAATAAAACTTAATGTTTTTTGCTCATGCGCTCATGCGCTCTGTCTCTTTTAAGAAAAAAATGGCAGGTGCAACATGGCAGAGTGCTGGGCTGAAAACAACAGAATGAAATTTAATAGGGATAAATGCCAAGTTCTACATTTAGGAAATAGAAACCAAATGCACAGTTACAAGATGGGGGATACTTGGCTCAGCAATACTACAAACGAGAAGGATCTTGAAATTGTTCTAGATCACAAGCTGAATGTGAGCCAACAGTGTGATGTGGCTGCAAAAAGGGCAAATGCTAATTTGGGCTGCAATAATAGAAGTATAACTTCCAAATCGCATGAGGTACTGGTTCCTCTCTATTCGGCCCTGGTTAGGCCTCATCTAGAGTATTGTATACAGTTCTGGGCTCCACAATTCAAGAAGGACACAGACAAGCTGAAGGGGGTTCAGAGGAGGGCAACCAGGATGATCAGGGGTCTGGAAACAAAGCCCTATGAAGAGAGTCTGAAAGAACTGGGCATGTTTAGCCTGGAGAAGAGAAGATTGAGGGGAGTCATGATAGCACTCTTCAAATACTTGAAAGGTTGTCACCCACAGGAGGGCCAGGATCTCTTCTTGATCCTCCCATAGTGCAGGTCACGGGATAACGGGCTCAAGTTAAAGGAAGCCAGATTCCAGCTGGACATTAGGAAAAACTTCCTGTTAGAGCAGTACGACAATGGAATCAGTTACCTAGGGAGGTTGTGAGCTCTCCCACACTAGAGGCCTTCAAGAGGCAGCTGGACAACCATCTGTCAGGGATGCTTTCAGGTGGATTTCTGCATTGAGCAGGGGGTTGGACTCGATGGCCTTGTAGGCCCCTTCCAACTCTGCTATTCTATGATTCTATGATCCTCTTCCTCCTACGACGTCACACGCCACGTGTAGAAAGAGGGGGAGATTTCATGATAACCATATCACAAGATCCTCCCTCCTCAGTCGCGCTAGAACAGGTAGATCTAGCTATGCCCTGCCCATAGGCACTTCGGCAAAGAGGCAGACACACCACTGCTATTCACTGGAGCATTGTACTATGTCCCTGCTTGGTGGACGGTAGCAGTGTCAAAGTTCTCTGTGCAACTGGGACATCAATGTAGCAATTGTTTTGCATGCCACAGCTCCTACATGAGAGAGCTCAGGGGTTCTTGGCCCCATGCAACAGTTTTCTTCAGAAGTTGGAGAACAGCCTAAAGATGATCTCTTTGGGAATCTTTCTCCAGACTCCACTTCTCCTGGGATGAAGGAGGACATCAAAGACCTTCTAGAGCAGGATTCATACTGGCAGGCAACAGGAGGGAGCCATGTGTGCCTTGCTTCGACTTCTCATTTTTTTTCTTGCAAAGATTACTCGCTATTAAGATAACAACCTCAGAGGCCCTGCGGGCAGTATGGCTCATCTGTTAAAAATAAATACAAGAATGAGGCTGAATCTCACTGCTAAGCAGAAGTCGTGCAGCTTAAACGGCGAAGGGAGCGCATTGCCAGAGTCAGCCAAGCAATTTCCTTGACTCTCCGACACCATCTGTTTAACGTCACTTAGAGTTAGGCCATGCCTGCCTTGCGCTTTTGACCTTTCTCTTTTCCCAAGGCTCCAAGATGGAGTCAAAAGGCTGCTGCTGCTTGTGACCTCAACCCTTTTGAGGCTGTCCGTCCTGTGAGTCAAGTTAGTGAGGCTAAAAAAAATACAGCAGTGGGATTTAGGGTGCTTACGAGTAGGATCTGGAACAAAATATTGCATTATGGCATGCTTTAGTCATTCCTCCTCCCCCACTTCTCTCCCCCCCAACAGTCTTTCCCTCCCCATGGGGCATCCTTGGAGCTGCCTCCTCCCTTTGCACCTCATGTCCTGCTGCTGCCTGGTCCACGGCCAGCTGGTGTCCTCCTTCCACTTCTGGTCCCTGCGCTGCTGCCGCCCTTCTGTCTTCTGGCCCCCGCCTTGCCACCTTGCCCCGCCACCTTGTCCTTGCCGCCACCATTCCGCCTGCCTTGTTCCGCCCTGGCCGTGCCCCCGCCATGCTGCTTGTTCCAACGCAGTGCTGCATCTTCTGCAGCTGCCACCGGCCCGCTTCTGCCTTGCAGCCCTGCCTCTTGTTCCATCGCCCGCACCCGCTGCGTCTTGGAGAGGCCCAGATGGACGAGGTGGGCGTGGCTTAAGCCGGGCGTTTCCGTATTTCACCACGGCAACCAAGGAGAGGCCCTGATAGAAGCCTGGAGGGCCTTAAACTGCGTGTTTCCGAAACGCGGAAACGTCCAGCTTAAGCCACGCCCACCTCATCCATCCGGGCCTCTCTTATGACGTCAAATGGAGAGGCCCACATGGACGAGGTGGGCGTAGCTTAAGCCGGGCGTTTCCACATTTCGGAAACGCGCGGTTTAAGGCCCTCCAGGCTTCCATCGGGGCTCCGATGGAAGCCTGGAGGGCCTAAACAGTTTTTTTCTGGCACATTTTTCCCAGACAAAAGGGTGGTGGTGGGGGAACAGGCATTTCTGGCCGGACCTGGATTTGGCTCCCCTCTGTTTCCGGTCATGTCTGGGCAAATCCGGACGTATGGTCACCCAAGCCTAAGCTGATTAAAGGTGCTCTTTGCCACTTAGTTCACCTGTGCCTCAAGGGACAGTTCTATCAAAGGCATTGTTAAAAAGCCATGGCTTAACTTGGTGCCAAGATGAAGCCAGTGCTGGCTCCAGTCGGGCCTCCAAGGGGAGGGCATTCCACATATGGGGTGCCACCACAGAGAAAGCCCTCTCCCACGTCCCACCATAGTGTATGTCTCATGTTGGTGGGACATGGAGGAGGGCTTCCTCCAACAGATCTCAAATCTCAGGCAGGCATATATAGGGATATAAATTGTAAGTATTATTTGTTATTGTGGTGGCAATATATGAATGAGAAATTTCATCCAAGCAGGATTTTTGCAAATTTGCTTTGACATTTAGCTTATGGCAAAATTGGATGGCAAGTCTAGTTCAAGGGGAGATGGGGGGGAATCAAATATCCCATTTAGTTTGTACAGAGGGACTCTTTGTATCTCCAGCCACAGATGGAAACTCAACTGATGGCCAAATTAGCCAAGAGCCAATGTTTTTTTCAGTCGTTTCTTTGATGGGTTCCTCCAGGACTAGAATGTGTGTGTGGGGGGGGGGGGGTGAGATGGAGTTGTCAAGGAGATAATGTCATGGCTCATTATGAAGCCAGATTGGCTTTGGAGGAGCTAAATGGCCAAAAGAAAATTGTAATCACCCTCCAATAAATGCATCACTCTACTCTGGAGGAGTATTTAAGGACAGACAGGGGTTGTCATAATGAGAAGATTATTTTGGCAATGAAAATAAGCCCCTGGGTTCCAAAATGTCGCTTGCTATTTAATCAGAAGAAAGTACACAGTGTATAATTGTCAGAGATCTGCTACAGTTTTACAGCTCCATCCAAGATCTCAGACAGTGAGAAACAGCAATAAGGAATAGGCTGAGATTGGCAGGGGTCATTCTCTGTCATTCTGGGACTTTTAGGCCATAGCTAAACCTAAGGTTTATCCCAGGATCATCCCAGGTTCATCCCTGCCTGAGCGTTGGATGCCCTGTGTGGCACTTAGAGGAACAGGTTTGACCCCAGGACAATCCTGGGATAAACCTTAGGTCTAGCTACAGCCATAGAGATAGAATTGTAGATTTGGAGGGGAGAGCTCATGGTTTGCATTCAGATGATCCCTGGTTCAATTGCTAGTGTCTCTGCGTAGGGCTGGAACAGAAGGTGGTGATTTTGATTTAATTTAAATCCCTACTGAGCTATAACAAATAAATAAATAAATTGTCATCCAGAATAGGGGAAGTGGTTGCCATGTGCACAGCACTTGCTTTGAACTGCTGTCACATGACCTCGTTCTCATGTACAGGTGGATGACAAACACAAGTGTAAGAGTTATGGCGCGCACCAAACAGATTCACGCACTACGTTCTATCTCTCATCTCTCACAAACAGCCTGACACCAACTTGCTTTTCTAACAACCACCTCTTGATTTGGCCTTCCAGTACTTTCTTTACCACCATGTGTAGTGCTGTTTATTGCCCCTTCTGGTAGCCTGAGAGATTACACGCCTGGCTATTTCTATATATCACACACTTCAATCAATCAAAACGGGGAACAGCTACTTAGAAAATGGGGATGTTAAGCCACAGTCATTAAAGCCCAGAAGCATAGACTTGAGTTTTAGAGATTTTATTCTTAACACACACACTCATGCCTGCATGTCACAGAAAAGAAAAATGGCTTGGGTAGTATAGCAGCTCCCTGGGGCACAGACTGGTAGGTTTAAGAGGCCTACAAGACAGAGAATGAGGAAGACGGGGAATTAGCTCTTGCTAATGAGAAGCAGAAGGTGGAACTTTGGAAATGGAAGACAAGGAATTGGGGACACTGTGCAACCATAGGAAGGAGCTCAGGTGCTGATGAGAATGGTGGGGCATGTGTAGGGTGACCAGATGACCCAGAAAACCCTGGAAACCTCCAGAAAAATGGGGATCTCTAGGGCAACCAGGTCTGGGCCCCAATTTACCAGGGAAAAGGCCCAGAGAATGCATTCTTGGACTTCCGTGCCAGCCAAGGAGAAGGCCTGGTTCAGCCTGGGGTGGGGGACCTCCAGGAATGCATCCTCCAGCCCGCCCACCCAGCCCTTGGAGAGGCAGCTGGTGCAGTTCTCTGAAATTCCCTTTTCTACGCAACTGTTAAAGATACAGGAGCCCTGTCCTCCTTTCAATATGGTCACCCTAGTTAAAGGGGGCATTCATGTTGGCAGGGAAGAGAGGGGCTGGATTATGGTGTATCCCCAGGCCTCCTTTCCCCTCCCTCTACAGCACCCCAGGTAGACATGTGAAAAAGCCCATCTAGCTCAAATGCAGAGCGGGAGTTGTTTTTTTGGGGTGGGTGGGTTTGACAGTCGCTCCTGCCGTGCCTCCTGCTCTGCACTGGGTACTTGTCAGCCTCCATGTTCAAAGCTTATGAGCATCAAGGGCATAATCAACAGGATTGCATCCTAAGGGTGCCATCTTTTGCATGTTTGGACAGGAAATGACCAAAAACTCCCAGCATCCCCCAGCCAGCCATGCTGTTGTTGTAGGACTTGTTTCTGTCTAATTATGCCTAAGATTGCACCCTAAGCTGTCATTAAGGTTCCTGAAGCCACCACCGTTTTGTTTTAAAATAGAATTTGGATGGAGAATCTTGACAGTGGGGCTTCTCCTTGCAATTCCCAATAAGATTCAAACAGGTTGCACTCAGCTTAAGGTTTTTAGTAGCTACTTCCAATCTTCTAGGTTCTGTGTTTGATCAACTGCTTTGGGCTCAAACACAGAAACTCATACAGAGATTGTAAGCTGCCTATGTGGCCTTATAGGTCCGGTCATATTTCTGCAATGCATGGAACTTGGGTTTGGGGCCAATGGCTGCATTACCAGGGGATAAAGCTTTTTCTCTGGGGATGCAAGGTAAATGGATCTCTCTGGGCAAAGGAGGCCGCAAAGTGCTTCAATCAGAAAATGCAGCATGGGTGGGTGAGGCCTTGGAAACATGGAATGGGCACCAGTGTGGAGTGGAGAACTGTGTTGGGGAAAAGTCATGAAGAATGATTACAAGCCAATTGGACCCAGGTTATTCTCAGAGCTGAGTCCCACAAGTATGAAGGGTGTCCAAGCAAAAAGAAAGAAACAAGACCTTCCTGCCTGGACTTCAAGGCTATTATAGCTTGGGTTCAAAACAAAGGGTGCAAGGGACGGGATGGCTCATAGGACAGACCCAGGATGGGTCAAAACAAAGGGAACAATAGTTTGGCTCTGGGGAATCAAAAGAAAGTTGAAGGAGGTCCCTTTATCCTTGATTGATGGACATCTGGCTGGCCTTAAGTTAGAAAGAAAGAGAGAGAGAGAGAGAGAGAGAGAGAGAGAGAGAGAGAGAGAGAGAGAGAGAGGGAGGGAGGGAGGGGGAGAGGGAGAGGGAGAGGGAGAGGTGTGTGTAGTATTCTTGACCCTACCCATCAGGGGGATGCAGTCCCTGAGAGCATCTCCAAAATTGCAATTGTCCCTTGGGCTGAAAGATGATAAAGCCATAAAGACTGATCTCTTCCAGCAAGCCTACCCAGTTGAGCTTTAAGATGCCTTTTTAGTGGTGTGCTGCTTTTAATGATGCACTGGTTTTAAACATTTGAATTAGTTTTATGTATTTTATGGCATTCTTATTTGTGTTGTACCCTGCCTCGATCCAGTGGGAGAGGTGGGTAACAAATAAATAAATATATTATTATTATTATTATTATTATTATTATTATTATTATTATTGATGATGATGTAGCTAGCACTTTGAATTGGCTCTGGAAATGGATAGGAAACCAATGAAGTTGTTGTAATCAAGGAAGCTCTTATAGCCAGCCCCAGCCTGGCCGCAGCCTCCTGGACCCACTGAAGTTTCCAGACAAATTTCAAAGGCTGCCCCTTGTAGTGTGGATTCCAGTAGTCCAATTGTGATGTAGGCCGTTGCTAGACGAGGAGTTAGCCCGGTGTGAGGCCCGGGCTCCCTGCTGTGCATCCAGATGACGCACAGGGGATCCCGGGGTCAGGCCGGGCTAAGTCCTCTCTTGACCCGGGATAAGCGGATCCACTTATGGCTCAGCTTTTCTGCAGCCCTGGGCTGAGGCCGGGGCTGCGGAAGGTCTAGCTACTTTCGTGGCTTTTCCTGGCTGCTCGCTTACTCGTGAGTAGCCGGGAGAAGCCACACACTGGGCACAGCATTCTGTGCCCATCAGGCCGGGGGGGGGGAATCATGGGGGAGGGGAGATGGGGGCCGGGGGAAAGAGCAGACCCGGCAGGAGAGATGGGGGGGAGAGCGGAGCCAGGGTGGGGAGATCACAGATGGGGGGCACGGAGGGGGCATCGGACATGGCAGGTGGGTGATCGGTGGGGCATGGTGAGTGGGCTGGCGAGCGGGCCAGGCGGCATGGCGGACTGGGGGGAGAAGAAGAACGGGGCCAGGGCATGGCGAGCGGGGGACGGGCATGGCGAGCGGGGGGAGGATGGGCGAGCGAGCAGGCGGGGGGATCAGGCATTGTGGGGAATAAATCAGGGGCGGGGGAGTGGGGAATCCCTTTATTTTTTAAAAAAACCACTTACTTTTCCATTGGTGCTCTCCTGCGCACATGGCCCTTTAACTAAAAAACAATAATAATGGAGGACGCAACGGGGCTTTCCCTTACCCCATCACTTGTTACAAGTGGAAAAGTGTGACGGCCCACGCTAACTGTAGCACGGCGTCGCCCCTACTCCCCACCGGATTATCAGGTAGGTCTAGCAAGGCCCGTAGTTAAATGTCACCCAGTGCTGTTCTCTGCTATTGTTCCCCTAGTGCTGATGTTTATGTGTCTAAGGCTACCATAAAGCAAAGGGAGGCATAAATTCAACATGACAAGGACGGAAAAATAGCAACATATTTGGGATCTTTGAAGGGGGATCACAGCAGACATCAGATTAATCCAAGAACTACAATAGTACATCTCTCTCTTTTTTTAAACGTAGGCCTTTGTTCCTAGAAAATCTTTAATGCCAAGATACTTTTGGTGCAGCTTGCTTCTCTGACAAAAGATATATCTCTTTCCCCTTTGAAAAACCATTCTTCTCTGCATTTGTCTGCCGACGTTGTGCTGAAAAGTCAATTGTGTTTTCTCTTCCTTCTTACCTAAAGCCCTTTTCAATCAGTATTGTTATAAGCGGGCTGTAATGTTGCAATGATGAATCGCTGGTGATTCGTCCCTTGTTATAAGTGAGCAACTTAAAGAAGGCCAGCACAAGGGAAAGATGGTATCCAGTGAGTTCAAAATGTTATGGAGGAGCTCAGACGTGCTGGGTGTTGGGACATGTTGATTGCGTGCGAGGCAGTTCATTGGCATGGAAACTTTGGCTTAAGTATCCATTTTGGTTCTGGAATAAGCAGCAAGCGAAGCTGAGAATTATTATTATTATTATTTATTTATATAGCACCATCAATGTACATGGTGCTGTACAGAGTAAAACAGTAAATAGCAAGACCCTGCCGCATAGGCTTACATTCTAATAGAATCATAATAAAACAATAAGGAGGGGAAGAGAATGCACCAAACAGGCAGTATAAAAGTCAGAACAAAATCAAGTTTTAAAAGCTTTAGGAAAAAGAAAAGTTTTTGATAAGGCTCTGGATGGCTGTTGAGGGGCATAGAGATGAGTAGAGGGAATTATACCCTGCAACTGCAGAAACACACGAAGGCGCGCCTCCTCATTGTTATGGAACCTCACAGCCAATGATCCCATGAGGGCAATCATGAATTGGCCATTCTAGAGCCACGGTGGGAAATTTGGCCCAATCACGAAGTGTCCCCACTTCCTAGACAGGTCAACAGTTTCAGGTACCACCTGGATGTCCTAAAATGGGGATAAACCTTTTAAAATGAGGGGGGAAACTGGCAAAAACCAGGAAATAACCAAACTGGGGGCCAGGGAAAGGGATAATGGCCACCTAAGGAACTCCAGATTGCTGGATTGTCCCTGAAGATCAGATTTGGCTTGTGGGGCTGCAGCTCAACACTCTGAAGCTCAACACTTTCTGACTTTTAGAGCAGTACAACAATGGAACCCATGGCCTAGGGAGTTCATGGGCTCTCCCACACTGGGGGCTTTCAAGAGGTAGCTAGACAGCCATCTGTGAGGTAAACATCCCAGAGTGCAGGACATGGAGTAATGGGCTCAAGTTACAGGAAGCCAGATTCCGGCTGGACATCAGGAAAAACTTCCTGACTGTTAGAGCAGTATGACAATGGAACCAGTTACCTAGGGAGGTTGTGGGCTCTCCCACACTAGAGTAGGGTGACCATATGAAAAGGAGGACAGAGCTCCTGTATCTTTAATAGTTGCACAGAAAAGGGAATTTCAGCAGGTGTCATTTATATATATGGAGAACCTGGTGAAATTCCCTCCTCATCACAACAGTTAAAGTGCAGGAGCTATACTAGAGTGGCCAGATTTAAACGAGGGTAGGACACCTGCAGCTTTAACTGTTATGATGAAGAGAAAATTTCACCAGGTTCCCCATATATACAAATGACACCTGCTGAAATTCCCTTTTCAATACAACTGTTAAAGATATAGGAGCCCCGTTCTCCTTTTCATATGGTCACCCTACACTAGAGGCCTCCCAAAGGCAGCTGGACAACCATCTGTCAGGTATGCTTTAGGGTAGATTCCTGCACTGAGCAGGGGGTTGGACTCGATGGCCTTGTAGGCCCATTCCAACTCTACGATTCTATGATTCTATGTGGCATTACTAGTAGGGGTGTGATCCGCTCCGATTAGGAGCGTAGAAGCAGTAGCGGATTGGCCTGCTCCGCCTTACCCAGAGGCAGAGTAGGAGTGGACCGCGGACCCCCTAGAAGCAAGGCGAAGAGAAGCGGCCATTTTTTGGAGCTCCTAGTTCAGGCGGAGCGCTCCGGTCGCCATCTTGAAAACATTTCACCATAGGATTGCATTGCGGCAAATAATCGCGCATAACTACGTTCTTTTTGAAGCTATCGTTCTAGAAATTCTTGTGCTCAGAGAGTCGTGGATGGGGGTCATTTTGAGACCACTCTCACCTCTCTGCGCTGTCTGGGTCGCGTGCTATATTTTTGTGAAAATCGGGTCAACCGCGCGGCTCAAACTGCGTTTTCGGCTTTTCGCCCATAGGATTGCATTGAGGGAAAGACTCGGGCATAACTGGGTTGGTTTTTAAGCTATCGTTCTGAAAATTCTTGTGCACAGAGAGTCGTGGATGGGGGTCATTTTGAGACCACTCTCACCTCTCTGCGTTGTCTGGGTCGCGTGCTATATTTTTGTGAAAATCGGGTCAACCACGCGGCTCAAACGGCGTTTTCGGCTTTTCGCCCATAGGATTGCATTGAGGGAAAGACTCGGGCATAACTGGGTTGGTTTTTAAGCTATCGTTCTGAAAATTCTTGTGCACAGAGAGTCGTGGATGCGGGTCATTTTGAGACTACTCTCAACTTTCTGCGTTGTCCGGGTCGCGCGCTAGAAGTTTTTTAAAAATCGGCGGGAAAAATACCTTTTTCAAAGGGCTGAGGGGCAGAGTCAGCTCCCGGTCATGATGATCCCAAAGTTAGAGGAGGGCATAGGCAAAACAGGTAACTTGGGATTCTGGGAAACTTCTCTTTCTTCATCTGAACGGGCTTTTCCCCGTGTTTTTTAACACAGTAGCCCCACCAAATGCACAAACACAACCTGAAATCATATACTAAGTCAAGAATAAGAGATAGAAACACAGCACTGCTCCCCACCCTAACTTTGGGGAACAACTGAAAAGATGTGGTGCAAGGGGATGAGCTCCCCTAGGGCATCTCATTGTGGACGTGCCCCCACTCTCTCCTGCACTGGAAGGCCATTAGAGCCTTCCAAAAAGAGTAAAACGGTGGAGCAATGCCTATCATGAGTTGAAGTGAATGTTCACTTTTTAGTGGTGGAGCGATGCCTGTTATGAGTTGAAGTGAGCGTTTACTTCTTAATCTTGGGCTGTCTTGAGTTGAACTGGCAGCTGCTTCCCTCTCCCCCGGGCACGTCCCCCTATTGCTGGTAAAAGATAGATATAGCCTTTTTTAAAAAAATCTTCTTGCTGTTTATTCAGCAACACTGCTGCTTTTAATTCCACCCCTCCTTTGTTTATTTATTGATTTATTCCATTTTATATGCATTACTGGCTTATCCTTGGCTCACTTCCTTATGCCCCCAGAAATGCCAGCTGCATGCCTGCCTGCCTTCCCTCCCTCCTCCCCTGCCCACCTCGCAGGGATGTTGTGTGTGGGGTGCCCGATTTTCAAAAATTCGCCAAAAATCAGGGGATGATGGGATTGCTTTGAAACTTGGCGTGCGTGTGTATATCCCCATGAGGTGTCATGGTGCCAAACATGAGGTTTCTAACTTGAACAGAAAAAAAGTTGTATAATTTTTTAGCTTTCAATGCAAGCCTATGGGGGGGGGGAAACGGAGCTCCGGATCCGGATCCGGAGCTCCGGGCGGAGCGGAGCGGAAGTGGGCGGGGCGGAGCGGCCCGATCCGGAAAATGGCGGATCTGCAAGTGAAGCGGAGCGGGGGGTCCGTGCACACCCCTAATTACTAGGGTGACCATATGAAAAGGAGAACAGGGCTCTTTTTCATATGTTGTATAGAAAAGGGAATTTCAGCATTTGCACGCATGCAGCACCTGGTGAATTTCCCTCTTCATCCCAATAGTTAAAGCTGCAGGAGCCCTGCCCTCTTTTGTATCTGGTCATTTAGCTAGTATTTATATAATATGACTATTCCAAGTGGCTTGTTCTCCCTCTCTCTCCCTCTCTCTCTTTCTCTTTCTCGGTCTTTCTTTCTTTGGCAAACATTATGAATACTGATCAACTTTTCTTTCCATCCACAGAGCACGTGATCCCATCATCCAGTGGAAGAGAAGCCAAAGATGTTGCACATTCAGGCCATGCATCAATGTCAACTTTACTGAATATATTACATTAAAAAGTGTTGTTGCCAATGAACAGTGCAATTATATAAGAAGAAGGGGGGAAATCTAGTAGTTCTTACTGATTAGTAATTGTGACTGAGGTTTTTTTTTCAGCTGAGGCCCAGGCGTTTGACCTTTGAATATGGATTTCGCCTTGTGTTAATGAATTTTAAAATCCCATGCTACCAAAAAGTGTGTTTCAGCACAGAAGTCTAAAGCCCTGATGCTATGTCGGTGGTGCAGGAGGCATGTCTACACCAGGGGAGGGGAGGGGGAGGGTCTCATGATATGCTGATCGCGAGATGCTCCCCCTCAGTCAACACATGGCGCGTGATGTCATGGCTGCCATTTTTGTATTGAAGATAAACACACGAGCACTCCAACAATAAGGTTAGTTTTGTAATGGATTTTAATATGTTTAATGGATTTTAATCTACTATTATATGTCAAAGTGTATGTTAGCAACAATTGTAGTAGAATTCCGAAAATGGGATTTGTAGTTAGAATCTCTGGAATGTTGGGGCCCCCTTCCTACAAGCTGGAAGAATGTGCGTAACCGTGGCAACGAAGAACACAATGAATTGTTCAGAATGTTCAGAAGAGGGCAACCAGGATGATCAGAGGTCTAGAAACAAAGCCCTATGAAGAGAGACTGAAAGAACTGGGCATGTTTAGCCTGGAGAAGAGAAGATGGAGGGGAGACAGGATAGCACTCTTCAAATACTTAAAAGGTTGTCACACAGAGGAGGGCCAGGATCTCTTCTCGATCCTCCCAGAGTGCAGGACACGGAATAACGGGCTCAAGTTAAAGGAAGCCAGATTCCAGCTGGACATCAGGAAAAACTTCCTGACTGTTAGAGCAGTGCGACGGTGGAATCAGCTACCTAGGGAGGTTGTGGGCTCTCCCACACTAGAGGCCTTCAAGAGGCAGCTGGACAACCATCTGTCAGGGATGCTTTAGGGTGGATTCCTGCATTGAGCAGGGGGTTGGACTCGATGGCCTTGTAGGCCCCTTCCAACTCTGCTATTCTATGATTCTATGAATTTGTGGCTGATGAGAGAGACAAGGGCTCCTGTATCTTTAACAGTTGCATAGAAAAGGGAATTTCAGCAGGAGTTACTTGTATATATGGAGAACCTGGTGCAATTCCCTCTTCATCACAACAGTTAAAGGTGCAGGAGCCATACTAGAGTGACCAGATACAAAAGAGGACAGGGCACCTGCAGCTTTAACTGTAGTGATGAAGAGGAAATTTCACCAGGTTCCCCATATATACAAATGACACTTGCTGAAATTTCCTTTTCAATACAACTGTTAAAGGTACAGGAGCCCTGTCCTCCTTTTCATATGAAAAGGAGAAACTTAAGTTCCATAGAAACTTAAACCATTAGAATATACCTTAAAAGACAAAAATAAAGGGGGGGGTCATAGGGGGATAGAAGCTATTTGCATAATACTATAAATACAGTGACCGTTGAGGAAGAGACTCAGTTTCTCTTTTCTTCTTTCGAGAAGAGGCTCCGCTGCAGTGTGTGTATCTGACTTGCAATTAAAAACCCTTTTTGGCTTGAGAATGTACCTGTGTTGTATCCATGTTGGCCAGTAGAATAAGGAAAACCACGACAGTTTTTTTTTTAAAAAAAAGATCCCGCTCCCCCCTCCCACCCCTGATGGGCACAGACCTCCTGAAGAGTTCCGTGCCCATCAGGATGAGGGAGGGGGGAGCAGGATCTTTTTTAAAAAGAACTAACCATGCCCTGTTCCCGGCTCCTTGCGTTTAACTTGCAAGGAGCTGGGACGAAACAAGGATGTCTGGCTAGACGTCCCATGGTCTGGGGATGATCCCAAGACCACAGGGAAACCCGGGCTATGACCTGTCCTAGTTATCCTGGGAATTTGGAGGGATTTTCCCTCCCTGCCCCCAGGATCCAGGATGATCAGGGGTCTGGAAACAAAGCCCTATGAAGAGAGACTGAAAGAACTGGGCATGTTTAGCCTGGAGAAGACAAGATTGAGGGGAGACATGAGAGCACTCTTCAAAGACTTAAAAGGTTGTCCCACAGAGGAGGGCCAGGATCTCTTCTCGATCCTCCCAGAATGCAGGACACAGAATAACGGGCTCAAGTTAAAGGAAGCCAGATTCCAGCTGGACATCAGGAAAAACTTCCTGACTGTTAGAGCAGTATGACGATGGAACCAGTTACCTAGGGAGGTTGTGGGCTCTCCCACACTAGAGGCCTTCAAGAGGCAGCTGGACAACCATCTGTCAGGGATGCTTTCGGGTGGATTCCTGCATTGAGCAGGGGGTTGGACTCAGTGGCCTTGTAGGCCCCTTCCAACTCTGCTATTCTATGATTCTATGATCCCCTGTGTGTCATGTGGTTGTACAGGGATGATCTCGGGGCGATCCCCGGGATAAGCCCTCGTCTAGACATGCCCGGAGAAGTTGTGCGCGGGAAGCGATGCTGGTTGAGCTTTTATATTGTATTTTATATTATGGTTTTATACTGTTGTTTTATACTTTGAATGTTTTTAATTTTTGTGAACCGCCCAGAGAGCTCCGGCTATTGGGCGGTATAAAAATGTAATAAATAAATAAATAAAAATCAATCAATAAATGCACAGCTTCTGAACTCGGATTCTTGACTCAGCTCTAAATTAAGAGAATGGGTGGGATGGTGTACTCTCAACCATGCTGTGTAGGGATACTCAGAGTTTATTTATTTATTTATTTATTTATTTATTTATTTATTTATTACACTTATATACCACTCCCATAGCCTTGGCTCTCTGGGTGGTTTACAGAGTTGCATTTTCATCTGCGACACGTGCCTCTGTGTGCATCACGCTCTAATGGAACCCTTTCCCCTTCCGGACTATTTCAATGGGGCAATGGATAGGGAGAACTGAGGAAAGACAGGTTTTTATTTTTACATAATTTGGTGCAGGAAGATTATGGCTAAAACACACGTGGCAGCAGACAGGTCATAATTCTTCCTACTAACTTTTAAGAAACGAGCTGTAGCAGAGTGAAATCAAAAGTAGAAGACTGGTGTGGAACGGCTGCTTATCTCTTCGTCTTTCTGCTGCTTGAACAAAATCACTGACCTTCAGCTGCTTCCCCCGCCCCCCCAATGGGTGAAACGTAGCTGCAAAGTCCTTGTATTATTATTATTGAGCGGGTGGTTGCAGGACAACTCCAGGCACTCTTGAATGAAACGGATTATCTAGATCCATTTCAATCGGGATTCAGGCCTGGTTTTGGAACGGAAACTGCCTTGGTCGCCCTGTGGGATGACCTCTGTCGGGAGAGAGACAGGGGGAGTGCGACCCTGTTGGTTCTCCTGGACCTCTCAGCGGCCTTCGATACCATCGACCATGGTATCCTTCTGGATAGGTTGTCTGACCTGGGAGTTGGAGGTACTGCGTTGCAGTGGTTCCGCTCCTACTTGGATGGCCGATTCCAGAAGGTGGTGCTGGGGGATTATTGCTCTGTGCCGTGGCACCTAAGCCATGGGGTTCCACAGGGCTCTACTTTATCCCCTATGCTGTTTAACATATACATGAAGCCGCTGGGGGAGGTTATCCGGAGATGTGGACTGAGGTGTCATCAATATGCGGATGATACCCAGCTCTACCTTTCCTTTTCATCAAACCCAGGTGAGGCAGTGGCTGTTCTGAATCAGTGCCTGGGCACGGTAATGGACTGGATGAGGGCTAATAAACTGAAACTCAATCCAGACAAGACGGAGGTACTGTTAGCGGGTGGTTCTTCTGTCCGGCGAGGTGATGTTTGCCCTGTCCTGGACGGGGTTGCACTCCCCCTAAAGGATCGGGTCCGTAGTTTGGGGGTGCTCTTGGATCCAGAACTGTCACTTGAGGCACAGGTGAACTCAGTGGCAAAGAGCACCTTTTATCAGCTTAGGTTGATATACCAGCTGCGCCCTTATCTGGACAGAGATAGCTTAGCTACAGTTATCCATGCTCTGATAACCTCTCGTTTGGATTACTGCAATGCGTTATACGTGGGGCTGCCTTTGAAAACGGTCCAGAAACTTCAACTGGTGCAAAACAGGGCAGCACGCTTACTAACAGGGACTGGCCGACGAGACCACATTACGCCAGTCCTTTTCCAGCTTCATTGGCTGCCAGTCCAGGTCCGGGCCCGATTCAAAGTGCTGGTATTAACATTTAAAGCCCTAAACGGCTTGGGGCCAGGTTATCTGAAGGAACGCCTCCTCCCATATGTACCTGCCCGGACCCTAAGGTCATCTTCAGGGGTCCTTCTCTGTGAGCCCCTGCCAAAGGAAGTGAGGCAGGTGGCTACCAGGAGGAGGGCCTTCTCTGCTGTGGCACCCCAGCTGTGGAATGAGCTCCCTAAGGAGGTTCGCTTGGCACCTACATTATATGCTTTTAGACGCCAGGTGAAGACCTTTTTATTCTCCCAACATTTTAACAATCTATAAATTTTAAATAACATGGTTTTAAATTTGTAATTTTGCATTACTGCTGTTTTTATCTGGTTGAGCTTTTATATTGTATTTTATATTATGGTTTTATACTGTTGTTTTATACTTTGAATGGTTTTAATTTTTGTGAACCGCCCAGAGAGCTCCGGCTATTGGGCGGTATAGAAATGTAATAAATAAATAAAATAAATAAATAAATTATTATTATTATTATTATTATTATTATTATTATTATTATTATTATTAATGCATTTTTATACTGCCCAATAGCTGAGCTCCCTGGGCAGTCTACAAAAATATGTTCCTCCCCACTTCCCTCCCTGATGGTTGAAAAAAATACTAGGAATTTTGAGCTGAAATATGATTGGAGGGGAAAGGGTTAAGCAATCTGCCCCCCCCCCCCCAAATCATCCTTTACTCCAGGCTCAGGCATCATGAAGGCTCTTTGGGAATTAAAGAAATAATGATAGATGAACAAATCATGGAATTCATTGTGATGGGAAGTTCGACTCTGGGTGCTAGACGTTGTAGTGACAGGCATGGATGGATGGATGGATGGATGGATGGTTGTTTTTATTTATTTATTTTATTTATTGCACTTACATACCATTCCTATAGCCAGGGCTCTCTGGGCGGTTTACAGAAATTCTAAAATTAAGATAAAAACGAGTATACAAAATTTAAAATTCTAAAACACAGAGCATACACACATAAAGCATTAAAAACCATTTAAAAGAACCTAAACATGTGGGTGATTAAGATGTGCCACCATATGCCTGGGCAAAGAGGAAAGTCTTAACCTTGTGCCGGAAAGATAGCAGCGTTGGTGCCAGGCGAGCCTTGTCAGGGAGATCATTCCAGAGTCTGGGGGCCACCACCGAAAAGGCCCTGTCCCTCATTGCCACACTCCGAGCCTCTCTTGGAGTAGGCACCTGGAGGAGGACCTTAGATGTTGAACGTAGTGACCGGGTATATTCACGTCGGGAGAGGCGTTCCGTCAGGTATTGTGGTCCCAAGCCGTGTAAGGCTTTATAGGTCAAAACCAGCACCTTGAATTGGGCTCGGAAACATACAGGCAGCACATGCAAGCGGACCAGAGCAGGTGTTATACGGTTGAACCTCCTGGTTCCCGAAATCAATCTGGCTGCTGCATTTTGCAGGAGCTGCAGCTTCCGAACCATCTTCAAAGGCAGCCCTACGTAGAGTGCATTGCAGTAATCTAACTTACTGGTTGGTTAGCTCTTGGGCAGCAGAGGTTGAGTTATTGACTGACTGTAACATCCTGCATTTCCCTACATTTAAGGAAAGGTATCTTTTGTTTAGGATACATTTTTGCAAAGCAGGTGTAAGATTTTTTGGGGATTCCATTTGGGAAAAATAGTGATGGTGGCAGAGTCTAGGGGCTCATCTACACCAAACAGGATATTCCACTATGAAAGCAGTATGAAAGTGTTATATAAAAGGAAAGAGCCACACGACCGCTTTATAGTGGTATTGAAGTGCACTGTAGGATATACAGTGCTGCTTTATATTAGGGTGACCATATGACCAGATTTGCCCAGATTTGTCTGGGTTTTTGATGGCAAATCCGGGAGGGGGAGGGGAAATCCGGAATTTTTTTCAAAGGGCAGCGCTAATGAGAATTAACAAAAATGCTTATAACTCTGTCATTTTTTACGATAAAGACATGAAACTTGGCACAATGGTAACTCTTAGGAAGGGCTTTAGTCATACAAAATTTGAAAGAGATCCGTTCATCCATTGATTTTTTAGGTATTTTTTAAAAATTGAGGTTTTAAAATTATTACTTTTTAAATCGTCATTTTTAAAGATAAAGAGATGAAACTTTGCACCATGAAAGGATTTAGGTAGAGCTTTAGCCACACCAAATTTGAAACATATCCGTTTATCCATTGATTTTTTTAAGACTTTTTTAAAAATTGAGGTTTTAAAATTATTACTTTTTAAATCGTCATTTTTAAAGATAAAGAGCTGAAAGTTGGTGCCATGATAGCTTTTAGGTAGAGCTTTAGCCATACCAAATTTGAAACAGATCTGGGGCCAGTAGCAAACCCTGTTAACAACAACAGCAGCTTGCTATGAGTGAAGATACAGTCAGAAAAGATATTTGAGGGAAGGGGAGAATGTAACACACAGAGTATAGCAAAAGCTTCAAAGTACAGCAAAACCTACAAAAGTAGGAGGGAGTGAAGTTAATTTCAGATACGTTGAATCTCTCACTTGTTCTTTATTTCAGTGATTTTAACATTAAGATGTTATGTAGAACAGATTTGTCTTAAATGTGTGCTGTAAAATCAGACATGTGACCAAGGCTATGTTCGGGTGGGCACGCCCCCTTGGTACTGGACACGCCCCCTTGGGGGCGACCATGTTGTCTTCCTTTTTGATTTCCAAAATATGGTCACCCTACTTTATAGTGGTTCTGAATAGCATTGACAACTGTTGGGGCCCGTGACACATCTACACCAAGCAGGATATAACACTATGAAAGTGGTATATGGTATGTGTCAGTGGGCCCCAACAGTTGTCAGTGCACTTCAATACTGCTATAAAGCAGTAGTGTGGCTCCTGCCTCTTATATACCGCTTTCATAGTGGAATATCCTGCTTGGTGAAGATGAGGCCTAGCTCGCTCGCTCGCTCGCTCGCTCGCTCTTTCTTTCTTTCTTTCTTTCTTTCTTTCTTTCTTTCTTTCTTTCTTTCTTTCTTTCTTTCTCTGTACCACCCAGTAGCTGAAGCTCTCTGGGCAGATAACAGCAAAGTAGCATATGCTATTTCTTAACATGTACTACCACTTGTGTTTGCAGGGTTTCTTCCAGAAAAGGGTCTGTCTCCTGTATTCATCTATTGGCGACTGGAAAGAGTGCTTTTCAAAATCATTCTTATACTGTTAAACTTCGCTTGTTAATGCAATAAGTGTAATGCAATAAGGAGGAAAATGGCCTCTCTCAACACCGGGGTTAATTTGAAAATAGCGCAGAGGAGAGAAATGCATAAGTTTGGTTAATTGTAAGTTCACTTTGGCTGTGAGATTTGGCTTTTCCAGGCAGGTAGAGGGAAACTTCCATTACCAGGAAAATTAGATGGCGGTAAATAAATGCAGCTGCTATTACTTCCTGTCTGGGCCTGCAGAGGCTGATCTGGACTTCCTGTTGGATAGGGTGACCATATGAAAAGGAGGACAGGGCTCCTGCATCTTTAACAGCTGTATAGAAAAGGGAATTTCAGCAGGTGTCATTTGTAAGGTGACTTTTGTAACTGGTCATGCTGGCAGGGCTCCTGCAGCTTTAACTGTGGCGATGAAGAGGGAATTTCACCAGGTGCTGCATGCATACAAATGACACCTGATGAATTTTATTTATTTATTTATTTATTTATTTATTACATTTCTATACCGCCCAATAGCCGGAGCTCTCTGGGCGGTTCACAAAAAATAAAACCATTCAAAGTATAAAACAACATTTTTCTATACAGTTGTTAAAGTTGTTAAAGTTGTTAAAGATGCAGGAGCCCTGTCTTCCTTTCCATATGGTCGCCCTAGTCCAATAACCCTTTAAAGACATCTGTTGTGACCTTGTCTGGAGGTGTCCTCTTTTGAGGATAACCCGGAGCCTGCTGAACAGGGCCAGCATCAAGGGAAGACATGGTTGGACAGTAGCAGGAGCCCTGTCCTCCTTTCCATATGGTCACCCTACTGTCGGAGCACCTGACACTGTGCACTGATAATGGGACATGTTATTAACCATAATTTAGTGAGCTTGTTCAACAGTACTTTATTAACTCATATGTTTGTTTGAGTATTGATTTGCCCATGACAAGGGTGCATTCATCTTCTAATTTGTCTGACAAATTAATTCGGCAGCGCCGTTAAGCTGCTGTTTACCCTGCTGATGCTCAAACTCGTTTGTGAAAAATACAAGTTGGCACTGTCTCTCCTTGCTGAAAATATCTCCACTTTGCAGTCTGTTGCCCGCCCAGCACCCCCCAAGAGCTGGCAACGGCAGGCGGGCATTTTGCCCAGCTCAGAGCGCTGCAGGGAACCACTGGATAATGTGAATAATTAGAATTACATGAGAGCAGACTGAATTGTGAAATGCTCAGTTTTGGGGTGCTACCCAAGAGTCACTGGAGCTTTTGCAATGCAGACAAACAAGGAGGAAATCTTGGCAAAACTGGGTAGAGGCGCCATCAACATGTCATGGCCAGAGTTTCTTATGAAGCCTCACAGACTTCAGGCAGAGCTTTTTGGATCTAAAGGTGTAGACCAGGGATGCAGAACCTCAGGCTCAGGAGGCCAAATCCTTTTAGGATTCCAATGCAGCCCTCTTGGATTCCCCAGAAGGCCATGCCCTGTTTTCCCTGATGATCAATCATTGGTGGTTTAAGCTACAATCCGCTGGTATTTCTTGGTATTTTGGCCTGCTCTGTTTGCCGCCACTCCCAACCAACCGCTGGAATGCAACACCTAAGGGGTTTTCCAATATGGAACTCAGCCCTTGGATTGAACAAGGTTTAGCACCATTGGTTTAGACACATTTGCAAAATGTGGAGAGCGACCTCCTTGGGGAGCATAGCATATATGATGTTCTAGGGAAGCATAAGGTCCTCAAGATGATGGTGCCTCCCTCCCTCCCACATCAGCAAAGATCTGGGAAGGATGAACGCCCACCTGGCAATGGAACCTCACCGACCCATGCTGCATGAAGAACTGCTATTTCGGCCATAACAGGAGGCAGGAGTGAGAGGCAGGAGAATAAGGAGGTTACAATAGTGAGGAGGTGGAGGAGGAGGACTGAATCTACGGAGGTCCTATCAGTGGACCCCTGGTGGTTGTGGGCCCTTGACAACTGTCCAACCATGCCTTCCCTTGATGCTGGCCCTGTTCAGCAGGCTCCGGGTTATCTTCCAAAGAGGACACCTCCAGACAGGTCACAACAGATGTCTTTAAAGGGTTATTGGACTAGGGCGACCATATGGAAAGGAGGACAGAGCTCCTGCATCTATAGAAAAGGGAATTTCAGCAGGTGTCATTTGTATGCACGCAGCACCTGGTGACATTCCCTTTTCATCACCACAGTTAAAGCTGCAGGAGCCCTGCCCTCTTTTGTAACTGGTCATGCTGGCAGGGCTCCTGCAGCTTTAACTGTGGCGATGAAGATGAGGGAATTTCACCAGCTGCTGCACGCATACAAATGTCACCTGATGGAATTCCCCTTTCTATGCAGTTAAAGATACAGGAGCCCTGTCGTCCTTTCCGTATGGTCACCCTAACTGGACAAATTCTGGGAGGCTAGCTCAATCCATGGCAATTAGTGTCCATGTTCTGAGGCATATTGCCACTGAATACCAGTTTTTGGAGGGCAGCTAATAGCCGGGAAAGTCCGTTGCCCTCATATCCTTCTGGTGGGCTCCCTAGGACCAAATGTTTGGCCACTGTGAGAAATAGGTAGGGTGACCATATGAAAAGGAGGACAAGGCTCCTGTATCTTAAACAGTTTCATAGAAAACGGAATTTCAGCAGCTGTCATTTGTATGCATGTCGCACCTGGTGAAGTTTCCTCTTCATCACAACAGTTAAAGCTGCAGGAGCTATACTGCAGCTACACTGTGACCAGATTTAAAAGAGGGCAGGGCACCTGCAGCTTTAACTGTTGTGACGAAGAGGAAATTTCACCAGGTTCTCCATATATACAAATGGCACCTGCTGAAATTCCCTTTTCTATGCAACTGTTAAAGATACAGGGGCCCTGTCCTCCTTTTCATATGGTCACCCTAGAAATAGGGTGCTGGATTAGATGGACATCTGATCTGATCCTGACTCAGGGCTCTTATTTTCTTATGAGATCTCTGACCTGACTCTTAGGATGCCAATTATGTAGCCAGCCTAGACCACATGCAATATCAAATATGCATCTAGACATATAAAAGATGGTTTCCAATGTACTATTTGCGGCACACTAAAATCCCAGTATCGTCAGAGGATTGAACGACTGCTTGGCCCTTTTCGTCTCTTGATTGACTGACAAGTTGACACAATGAGTTCCTGTTATTGACTGCTCGTATTCCCTAGTTGGATAATTGCATGTTTCACTGAGCCCTATATAAAGGTTATCTTCTTCTGTATTGCTCTGCTGCCATGGCTGTTGTTTTGCAGGCCATGCTGTGGAACGCTGCCTGTTTAAAAAGAATGAAAAGAACAGCCCATCACCAATGCCTGAGAAAAGATGGAACTCGTTTGTCTAGGGGTTATCTTTGGGGAAACTACAGGGAAGTATGATTTCCCCCACAGAATCGTCCCCCACCCAAAAAAGGGGAAGGACCATCGTTCGGAGGAAGATCGCATGCTTTGCTCTCAGCAGTTTTCAGGAATTCGTTCCCAACATCTCCAGATGTTCCAGATGCTCACTTGAGGGAATGGTATTAAAGGCAAAACTGAAGTACTTTGGCCACATAATGAGAAGACAGGATACCCTGGAGAAGAGGCTGATGCTAGGGAGAGTGGAAGGCAAAAGGAAGAGGGGCCGACCAAGGGCAAGATGGAGGGATGATATTCTGGAGGTGACGGACTCGACCTTGGGGGAGCTAGGGGTGGCGACAGCCGACAGAATGCTCTGGCGTGGGCTGGTCCATGAAGTCACGAAGAGTCGGAAATGACTGAACGAATAAACAACAATCTCCAGATAGGGCTGAGAAGCTGTTGCCACATGCCTTCTTTCCCTCTGTGGTAGATGGGAAGGAGAGAGAACAGTGATTCCCTTTGGTAGTGGCAAAAGAGGACAATGGAATGGAGCCCTGTCCTCACAGGGAGTCTTAGGGCATGTCTACACCAGGGAGGTTCTCGCGATATGCTGATCATGAGATCCTCCCCCTGGGTTCACATGCAGTGCACGACATCCAGGGAGAAAGGAGGATGTTGTGCCTGACATGTTTTTTTTAAGAACACAGGAGCTGGAGCACACCTGCACTCCAGCAAAAAAGGTAAGTTTAAAAAGTTCCAGCCACGCTCCCCACCCATCCCTGATGGCCCTGGATTCTCCCTATCCCAGCTCCTTCCCTCTAATGACTCTCACTACTCACAGGGAGGAGAGAAGAAGCTGGGATGGGTGGCCACACCACCCACAGTCCTCGGACTCGTCCCAGGACCACGAGAAAAACCACAAAAAAAGAGTATGGCAATATCCCAGGGTATTAGAGGGATCATCCCTCCCTGCTCCTGGGATCCCCTGTGCATCATGTGGACACACAAGGATGATCCCTAGTGTAGACACGCCCTTAATCTTCACCAGTTTTGATAAGGACAATTCCTCACAAAGAAGGGGGGATCTTCCACATCCCTCCTGGGACTCCCAGAAAGCATAAAGGCATATTTCATCAAGCTGTGATGTGGGTATCATCTGTTCGTCACTGGACCTGGATGTCTAGTTGAGAGTCCAAGGCTAGTGGAGAAGCTCTCCATGGTCAGAAAAAAAGGGGAGAAACAGGTTCTCATGATGCTTAAAATACTTTATTTCAAAGTCCGACACGTTTCGGCCTGTGTTCTTTCAAAGGCCTTCCTCAAGGGGTTCATAAGAGATCATAGAGTCATAGAATAGCAGAGTTGGAAGGGGCCTACAAGGCCATCGAGTCCAACCCCCTGCTCAATTCAGGAATCCACCTTAAAGCATCCCTGACAGATGGTTGTCCAGCTGCCTCTTGAAGGCCTCTAGTGGGGAGAGGCCACAACCTCACCAGGCAACTGATTCCATTGTCGTACTGCTCTAATAGTCAGGAAGTTTTTCCTGATGTCCAGCCAGAATCTGGCTTCCTTTAACTTGAGCCCGTTATTCCGTGTCCTGCACTCTGGGAGGATCGAGAAGAGATCCTGGCCCTCCTCTGTGTGACGACCTTTTAAGTATTTGAAGAGTGCTCTCATGTCTCCCCTCAATCTTCTCCTCTCCAGGCTAAACATGCCCAGTTCTTTCAGTCTCTCTTCATAGGGCTTTGTTTCCAGACCCCTGATCATCCTGGTTGCCCTCCTCTGAACACGCTCCAGCTTGTCTGCATCCTTCTTGAATTGTGGAGCCCAGAACTGGACGCAATACTCTAGATGAGACTTAACCAGGGCCGAATAGAGAGGAACCATTACCTCACGTGATTCGGAAGCTATACTTCTATGAATGTAGCCCAAAATAGCATTTGCCTTTCTTGCAGCCATATCGCACTGTTGGTTCACATTCGGCTTGTGATCTACAATTCCAAGATCCTTCTCATTTGTAGCATTGCTGAGCCAAATATCCCCCATCTTGTAACTGTGCATTTGGTTTCTCGCTTGGGCGAGGGGAGGGTGTCTGACAGGGCAGTTGTGCAGTTGGATTTTTTTAAAGAAACAAATAATACCCTGGCATCCACAATATTTTCAACTGTCTCTGTGCAGAGCCAATATTCTGAGTGATTGGAGAATACAAAAACCCACAGAGCCCACTCCTTATTAACGCACCATGCCACTGGCCAGAAAAAGGAGTGCGTGGCTGAGGAGACGCATGGGCTGCAATTCATCCATATCAGTTATGTGCATTAACTCACAAAATTAAGACCGGTCCCTCTCGGAGGAGCAGCCGTGAGGCCATTAACGCTCCCTCTCCTGACTGCGGAGTCTGAACTAAGCTGCTGAAGTGTCCATTCATTACACCCTTCAATACAGCAGAGTTGACTTGAACCTAATTAGACCCCCAAAGAAAAAAAAAGGTTATAATTAGAGTGGGGCACCTCTGTAAAATGTAATGAGTGAGTTTAATTGGTTGTTTCCCTCTCCTAACGATCCCAGAATTTATGAGATTTAATGTGGAAGGGATTTTCACTGCCTTTCTCTTCTTCCTAGTCACTAAACAGCAGCGGAAAGTAGGTGAGCAGTTACTTAGTAATGGACTGGTCAATTTTATATATTAGTGTCTGTCCTCGGTGTCTGTCTATGGACAGATTTACTGTCCACCTAATATTAATAGCTTTATCCTGGATTTGGACGTTTACTATGGATTTGGACATTTACTATGGTATGAAGACATGAGAGCACTCTTCAAATACTTAAAAGGTTGTCACACAGAGGAGGGCCAGGATCTCTTCTCGATCCTCCCAGAGTGCAGGACACGGAATAACGGGCTCAAGTTAAAGGAAGCCAGATTCCAGCTGGACATCAGGAAAAGCTTCCTGACTGTTAGAACAGTACAACAATGGAATCAGTTACCTAGGGAGGTTATGGGCTCTCGCACACTTGAGGCCTTCAAGAGGCAGCTGGACAAACCATCTCTGGGTGGATTCCTGCATTGAGCAGGGGGTTGGACTCGATGGTCTTGTAGGCTCCTTCCAACTCTGCTATTCTATGATTCTATGATTCTATGAGTCCAGCTCCATCCAGTCATTCATCACTGCTCCTATTTCTCCATCTAAAAGGCAGCACCTTCAAAAAAACAAACAAAATATTGCTAGTTTTGAACCATACTTCATTACATGTTTGTTCGTCTCCTCTGAGGAATATAGAGAAATGTAAACACATATGATCACGCTGGCATCATTGCAAAACCCAACAACTACACACCCTAAGGTGCAGCGTAACTCTGGGTGCAATGCACATGTACGAAGTATCCTTTTCTTTGCTAATTCAAACTCAGGAACTGGAAATATTGCATTAGCATCAGAGTAGGTAGCATTTACATTCAAGAGTCCAATCCGTGCTGTTTTCCTTACTGGTCCTCATCAGCGGAACATATATAACAATAATTACAGCTCTCATTGCAACAATCTTCCCATGAGGTTAAGTTTTCTACCTGGAACCTGTAAAGCAAAATGCACAATTTTAGAGATACTTGGGAGAATATTGCTTGCTAAACTAATCAAATAAATATAAAATTTTAAAAAATCAATTAGTATCTGAATGCAAAAAAAGAAAAAAAAAGAAAAAAAGAAAAGGGGGTGTTTGAAGACACAAGAGCAATGGCTTAGTTCACACAACAGACTAAGGGCCTTCCTAGACGAGGGTTTAGCCCGGTGCAAGGCCCAGGCTCCCTGCTGTGCGTGCAGAAGATGCACAGGGGATGCCGGGGTCAGGCCGGGCTAAATCTTCCCTTCACCCGGGATAACCGGATCCACTTGTGGCCCGGTTTTTCCGCAGCCCCAGGCTGAGCCTAGCTAGTTCCGCAGCTTTTCCCAGCTGCTCACTTACTCGCGAGTAGTCAGGAGAAGCCACGCCCTGGGCACAGCGCTCCATAGGAGCGCTGTGCCCATCGGGCTGGGGGCGAGGGAATCACGGGGGGTGGGAGTGATGGGGGCCAGGGGGAAAGAGTGGACCCAGCAGGAGAGATGGGGGGGAAGAGTGGAGGCAGGGTGGGGAGATCGCAGCCGGGGTGGTGCTGGAGGGAGCATGGGACGTGGCGAGCAGGGGCAGTGAGCGGACGGGCGTGCGAGCGGAGGGGCGAACGGGCAAGCGAGCGTGTGAGCGGGGGGGGGTGAGCGAAGGGGTGAGCAGGGGGGTCAAGCAAGCAGGTGAGCTGGGGGGCAACTGGGGGGCATCAGACGTTGTGGGGGGGAAATCGGGGGCAGGGGGAGCAGGGAACCTTTTATTTTTTTAAAAAAAACACTTACCTTTTCGTTGGTGCACTCCTTTAACTTTTTTTAAAAAAATGGAGGACGCGACAGAGCTTTCCTTTCCCCGTCGCGTCTGATGTCTGGATAGGCGCGACGGCCTGTGCTAATTGTAGCACGGGCTCGCCGCGCTTGAAGGCCGGATTCAAAGGTAGGTCTAGCAAGGCCCTAACTTACCCAGTGTGGGTTGTTGTTGAACTGTGGGTTATCGTGTTGTCTGAATGCAGGATGTTTTCCACAGGGTGGTTTCTCATGTTGTCTGAACACAGCCCTTGTTCCTTAGGGTTGCTCATTAATCCTGCAGTATGGCTTGTTAACCCACCCTGAACAACCCAACAACAAGTCATGGGATCTCAAGGTGGTTTGTTTGAGGGGAAAATAAGCCATAGATGCACATTTTCAGAAGTACCACAAGCCCAACTCTCCCTCTGCATCCCACAGTTCTTCTGTCCTGACTTCACAGAGTGTTAAATGTACTTTTCTCTGGCCCCGCTGACCTTGCTGTTAGCTGGGCTTTCTTGGTATCAAGGTGGACTTTTTCTATTTTCTTGACGCCGTGCTTCTCCCCCTGCTTTTGTCTGTCCCTCTCTGACTGCTAAGTGTGGCTCATTCCCCTTGGGAAAGCCAACAACATTGCAAGGTACAAGAGACACACAAAGGGGAAATCATACAGGCGCTTGGCGTCTTTCATCCGTGCGCAAGGCTTCCAGAGAGAAAGAAGTGGGCGGCCGGGGGGGCGGGGGAGGCAAAGACACTCGGGACATAGGAAGCTGCCGTACTCCAACTCAGACAATTGGTCCATCCTCTTCAATATTGTCCGCACAGAAATTGGCAGTGGCTCTCCAGGGTTTGAAGAATTATGAATTATTATATTTATTTGTTTATAATTAAATACGCTTCAATATTAAAACATTTTAAATGGTTGTTTTTATGCTTTTTACGTTTTTAGACTTTGTAAATTTGTTTTAATGTTTACTGTTTGAAACTTTTGTAAACCACCCAGAGAGCTTCAGCTATGGTATATAAATGCAATAAATAAATAAATAAATACGTGAAATGGATAACAATTTTAAGAGTCCTGGGCATAGACAGAGGTCCAGATTATTTGCCAAAGGCCTGCCGGAGAAAAAAGGTTTGGCCTGCCTCCAAAAACACAGCCTAGCTTTCCTGGGAAGAGAGTTCCAGAGCACTGGAGCAGCCACCGAGAAGGCCCTCTCCGGCCTTCCCACCAAGCGCGCCTGTGATGGTGGTGGGAGTGAGAGGATGGCTTCCCCTGAAGATCTCAAAACACGGGCAGTGAAATTGAAGGTGCTTTTCAGAGTCCTGGGCTAAGACAGAAGTCTAGATTATTCACCAAAGGCATGCTAGAACAGAAAAGTTTGTGCCTGCCTCCAAAAGCGTGACTCTATCTAAGCCCTATCAGGAGATGCTGCTAAGGAAAGGGGCTGGAAAGTATGAGCTCTACAGCTGAGTTAGGAGCTTCCCCCTTATTTAAGGAGCTTCCTCCTTATTTACGTTCTGGGGGGCAAGTCCCCCTGCTAATGCTGGGCAATTTAATGGGGGCAAAAAACTACACGAGGCCACCAGAGACATGTTTAGATCATTTAAATGTTCACTGAGCAGCATAGAGACATGTTCAGAGGAGGGCAACGAGGATGATCAGAGGTCTGGAAACAAAGCTGTATGAGGAGGGACTGAAAGAATCGGGCATGTTTAGCCTGGAGAAGAGACAATTGAGGGGAGGCACGATAGCGCTCTTCAAGGACTTGAAAGGTTGTCACACAAAGGAGGGCCGGGATCTCTTCTGGGTAATCCCAGAATGCAGGACAAGTTACAGGAAGGCAGATTCTGGCTGGACATCAGGAAAAGCTTCCTGACTGTTAGAGCAGCACAACAATGGAAGCAATGACCTAGGGAGGTCATGGGCTCTCCTACACTAGAGGCCTTCAAGAGGCAGCTGGACAGCCATCTGTCAGGGATGCTTTAAGGTGGATTCCTGCAATGAATAGGGGATTGGACTGGATGCCCTTATAGCCCCCCTTCCAACTCTTAATATTCTATGAAGCTGCTCATGTGTAACTGGTTCCCACACAGCTGGGAGAACTTCTAAAGCCCCACCACTACCATGTGTGCTGGTAAGTGGACAAATGTTCTCATTAGAACCCCACCAACTGAGCTGACTACATTGCAGGTGGCCTATTAGGGCTGCAAGTTGAAACAACATCAATGGGATAAAGAGAATGAAAAACCGTTTCCATCTCCTGTTCTGTCTTCCCCTGGCGAAGGCTCTTTTTGGGATCAAGTACAACGGCAACAAAGGCATGATGGATATTAAAGAACGGGTCCTGAGAAATTTAACACCATTTGAATCCATTAGTGTGACCATATGAAAAGGAGGACAGGGCTTCTGTGTCTTTAACAGTTGCATAGAAAACAGAATTTCAGTAGGTGTTATTTGTATATATGGAGAACTTCCTCTTCATCACCACAGTTAAAGCTGCAGGAGCTGTACTAGAGTGACCAGTTTAAAAGAGGGCAGGGCACCTGCAGCTTTAACTGTGGTGATGAAGAGGAAATTCCACCAGGTTCTTCATATATGCAAATGACACCTGCTGAAATTTCCTTTTCAATACAACTGTTAAAGATACAGGAGCCCTGTCCTCCTTTTCATATGGTCACTCTAGAATCCATACTTAAAACTTGTTGGCAAGGGGGAGGAAGGCCTGGTGTCACATATTTATAGGATGCTAATTGATTTAGACATGGGTTCAACTAATAGTTTAAAATGGATATGGGAATTGGACCAGAGGAACTCAATGCTGGGAAAAAATCCCATTGAAATCAGTATCTATTAATATGAATGAACAAACTTTGAAGATTCTTCAAAAATGGTAAATGACCCCTGTTGGTTTAGTACACATTCACCAGGAATTGACAAGATTGTGCTGGAGAGGATGTACCAGGTACCACCCAGCATACGTAGTGGTCCTGTGTAAAAGTGGCAAAGTTTGGGACTGAAGTCTTTGGTGAAACGAATAAAATACTTGGACAGATGTTGTAGAGAACACCAGAGTTGGCACTTTTAGGACTATTTCTGGAAACAACAAAAACTGCTCCTTTAAGCCATTGGCTGGATTTTTGTTGGCAGCTGCCAGACTGGTCATTGCCCAATTTTGGAAGGACCTAAAAGGAGTTTCATTGGATGCCTGTTGGACTTGGGTTTGGAAGACGGCCTTATTTGAAGAATTAACAAACAGGTTACAATTGGCAAAAGGAAGTAGGGAACATGATACATTTGCTATGAATTGGTATCAATTTATTATGTATGTTGGTAACACTCAATTTCATAACACTTTGCCTGTAGCATATCGGTCTCTCTGGTTCATGTGAATAATGTATTTTGTATTTTTCTGCCTTGATTTATTATAATTACTGATTGCTTGGACTATCGCATGTAGGCAGTGCGGGGAGGAAATAGAGTGTTAATTTTCCAAAAATTAAAAAAAAGAAGGCGTATCCAGCATCTTCAGCTGCTACCTATTCAGGTGGCATCTGCAGAGATGCCAAGACAACACCTTTTTTTCCAACCCTGAATGAAATCACTGGAAGAAAGCTGTGAGTTGTACGACTATTAGAGATGTATGAATCGCTCTATATTTTGTAGGATGACCATACGGAAAGGAGGACAGGGTTCCTATGAAGAGAGACTGAAGAGAGCCCTATGAAGAGAGACTGAAACAATTGGGCATGTTTAGCCTGGAGAAGAGAAGATTGAAGGGAGACATGATAGCACTCTTCAAATACTTAAAAGGTTGTCACACAGAGGAGGGCCAGGATCTCTTCTTGATCATCCCAGAGTGCAGGACATGGAATAACGGGCTCAAGTTAAAGGCAGCCAGATTCCAGGTGGACATCAGGAAAAACTTTCCGACTGTTAGAGTAGTATGACAATGGAACCAGTTACCTAGGGAGGTTGTGGGCTCTCCCACACTAAAGGCATTCAAGAGGCAGCGGGACAGCCATCTGTCAGGGATGCTTTAGGGTGGATTCTTGCATTGAGCAGGGGTTTGGACTAGGCCCCTTCCAACTCTACTGTTCTATGAGTCTATGATTCCTGCATCTTTAACAGTTGTACTGAAAGGGGAATTTCAGCAGGTGTCCTTTGTATGCATGCATTCCCCTTCATCACAACAGTTAAAGCCGCAGGAGCTATACTAGAGTGACCAGATACAAAAGAGGGCAGATCGCCTGCAGCTTTAACTGTTGTAATGAAGAGGGAATTTCACCAGGTGCTGCATGCATACAAAGGACACCTGCTGAAATTCCCTTTTCTACACAACTATTAAAGATACAGGAGCCCTGTCCTCCTTTTCATATGGTCACCCTGTTTTGTGTCCATGTCAGTATTGCATAGGGTGACCATATGGAAAGGAGGACAGGACTCCTGTATCTCTTACAGTTGTATTGAAAAGGAAATTTCAGGAGGTGTCATTTGTATACATGGGGAACCTGGTGGAATTTCCTCTCCATCACAACAGTTAAAGCTGCAGGTGCCCTGCCGTCTTTTAAATCTGGTCACAGTATAGCTCCTGCAACTTTAACTTTTGTGATAAAGAGGAAATTTCACCAGGTGCGACATGCATACAAATGACACCTGCTGAAATTCCCTTTTCTATGCAACTTTTAAAGATACAGGAGCCCTGTCCTCCTTTTCATAAGGTTACCCTAGTATTGCACGTATTCCACCATAAGTCGGTTGTGTCTAATTTCTACATCATTCTGCTTAAAATAAATACACAATTTCATATTTATTTTCAGATGCAGCCTTCGCTGATGTCCAACACCTCCCAACATATGCATTGTTGTACAGATCCTTTGAGCCAAGAACTGCATCACAACCTTCCTAGGAGTGTGGAATCTAAGGGGTAGCTCCGTTGCAATACAGAAATTAGTCTAGGGAGTGCAAATGAGGCCAGTTTGCTTAAAAACGCAGAGCAAAAGAAATCCTCTGGCAGCTGTAATGGCTCTACTTCTTATTCAGGCACCTTTTCAATATTGCTGTGGGGGCCGGGGGGAGAGGGGCAGGGGAGATGCAGTAGCTCACCAAAGGTCACTTTTCCAAACATCCACATATGTTCTGTGGTTAAGTATTTCATTACAGAGCAGATAAAAGCCCCAGCTGTCTCTGACGGTTAGCGTTGCCATGTTTTATTTATTACCCTTTGTTGCTTTATTCATGGCAAAGGACACCTGGATGTCCTTCTACTCACCTCCAAGCGGAGGCACGGTAGGGCAGCAGGTTGAATGGTTGCAACAAAAAGAAGACAAGGAGAGGAGAAAGTACGGGACTTGATCAGACAACTCGTGGCTTTCTATCACTTAGCCCTATTGGAGACATGGAAGAGTAGGTTGTTTTAAATAACAGAATAACAGCAAGGGACCTATTCAGCTGATCACTTTCACTTCACTGGGATGTTGTGTGCGAGTCCTCTGGAAGGGGGTACATTGAACCCCCCCCCCTTCGTCCATAGGCTCCATAACCCCAAGAGTCTATCATTAAGTGCAGACAGCTTTTACTTGCAAGTCTTTCCCTCCAGTTGCAGCACTGAGGCAAAGCAAGCATAAAGACTTCCAAGTCAGGGCAAGGAATTATACACCTTCTTCCTTCCCCTTCTGGCTTCAAATTATCCAAATGTCCAAGTCTCCTCCTTTTCAGTACTGGCCTTTCAGTTGGCCACTGTTATTATTTATTTATTTATTTATTTATATAGCACCATCAGCAAGTTGGGTTCTTCCGGTGCTGTAGAGAAGATAATATTCCCAGGCCTGTATACGCCTGCGGCCTTCTTAGGGTTACCAGCTAGGGACTTCCCAGTCTCCCCAAAAAGAAAGACTGGGGGGGGGGGAACTGCAGGTAAGTAATGCCTTCAGTCCAGCATCCACCATGGTGGCAAAGTTCTGCCTGCTTGTACACCCCTCTCACCAGTCTGTCTTCCCTTCTTTCGTTCGCCCCAATTCCTCCCCCTACCTGCTCCTTCCCCAAATTTTCTAGCTGCCCCGTGACGAGACTCAGCTGTTGCTGCTGAGGCTTCATTCTCCCACAGCTGAGCTGGGATGGCCTTGTCAGCTCTAACCCTTCCCACACGATGCTGCCTTTTAACTAGGGGTGTGCACGGACCCCCCGCTCCACCTCACGGGCCAATCCGAAAATTTCGGATCGGCCCGCTCCGCTCCGCCCATAGTCCGCTTCTCTTCGCCGGGCCCCGCCGCCCATGCGGTGATGGCGGCAGAGCCCGGTAAGGGACCAAGGGGGAGGGGGGGCCTTACCTGCGTCCGTCCGCGGTCCCTCAGCTTCTTCAGTTGAGCCCGTGGCTCTACCAGGAAGTGCGGCCTAGACTTCCTGGTTGAGCTGCAGGCTCAATTGAAGAAGCCGAGGGACCGCGGACGGACGCAGGTAAGGGAGAGGAGGGAGGGGGGTTTACCGGGCCCTGCCGCTGTCGCCGCATGGGCGACAGCGACAGCGGCAGGGCCCAGTAAACCCCACTTACCTTTCTTGCGGAGCTCCAGATCGAGGCGAAGGATCCACCTTCACCTCGATCCTCTTCGCAACGCTCAGCCGGCCTCCCAAACCTCTTCGCCTCTGCTTTAAGGGGAGGCGAAGCACCCCGCTCCGCTTCTAATTCGCCAGTCCGATTAGAAGCGTAGCACATCCCTACTTTTAACCTCACATAAACAACAACAGAGAGGAGCCCGCACAGGTAACAAGCACAAAACGGGAGACCTTTAAAATAATAATATAAATATGAATATCAACTGTGCAAATTCATAACTGTATTAGCTGAACATTCAATTCTTTATTGACATAACACATATATGAATGACCATCAAATATTGTAGGGGTTTTTATATATATAATCAAAGCAACTTCTTCACTGTAAGAACAATGACCAGAGTGATATATTATTATAAAGATAGCCTAGCTACAGTTATCCTTGCTCTGATAACCTCTCGTTTGGATTGCTGCAATGCTTTATACGTGGGGCTGCCTTTGAAAATGGTCCAGAAACTTCAACTGGTACAAAACAGGACAGCACGGTTACTAACAGGGACTGGCCGATGAGACCACATCATGCCAGTCCTTTTCCAGCTTCATTGGCTGCCAGTCCAGGTCCGGGCCCGATTCAAAGTGCTGGTATTAACATTTAAAGTCCTAAACGGTTTGGCGCCAGGCTATCTGAAGGAACGCCTCCTCCCATATGTACCTCCCCGGACCCTAAGGTCATCCTCAGGGGTACTTTTCCACGAGCCCCTGCCAAAGGAAGT
This sequence comes from Elgaria multicarinata webbii, assembly GCF_023053635.1. Classification (NCBI taxonomy): domain Eukaryota; kingdom Metazoa; phylum Chordata; class Lepidosauria; order Squamata; family Anguidae; genus Elgaria; species Elgaria multicarinata. Next base: position 110,357,856 of record NC_086177.1, on the reverse strand, counting down.
GAGGCAGGTGGCTACCAGGAGCAGGGCCTTCTCTGCTGTGGCACCCCGGCTGTGGAATGAGCTCCCTAAGGAGGTTTGCTTGGCACCTACATTATATGCTTTTAGACGCCAGGTGAAAGACCTTTTTATTCTCCCAGCATTTTAACAGTCTATAAATAAATTTTAACTTGGTGTTTTAAATTTGTAATTTTGCATTGCTGCTGTTTTTATCTGGTTGAGCTTTTATATTGTATTTTATGTTATGGTTTTATACTGTTGTTTTATACTTTGAATTTTTTTAATTTTTGTGAACCACCCAGAGAGCTCCGGCTATTGGGCGGTATAGAAATGTAATAAATAAATAAATAAATAAATAAAATTCTGCAGTTCTGTTCTGTAGAACTCCGCTATTTATTTTATTTAGGTTAGATGATGATGGAAGCTATTAGATGAATAGCTTCAGGAAGCTATTTACTTAGGTTAGATGATGATGGAACCGCCCAGAGAGCTCCGGCTATTGGGCGGTATAGAAATGTAATTAATTAATTAATAAACAAATAAATCAAGCAACATATTCACTATGAAAACACTGCACAGTGTGAAACAACTGCTCCAGATTACATTCAACATTCCATTACTTCATCAGTCAACTCTGTTACGATAAACTTTAATTCGTATAAGGTGCTCCATATCTTTCTTGCTTCCCTCTCACTGAGCGTCGCAGATAAAGCTACAAGCACACATGTGATAATTAGTGAGCAAATACTCATTCCTGCAAAACTCAATGAAAGGGTTTTTTAAAAATCTTTTTAATAAGGTATCCTGAAACATGGTACTTTCCTACATCAGGAGTCTTGAATTTCTTAGAACCAAGCTTTTAACTTTATGCCCAGGCTCAGCTGCTTTCTGCCTCTCTGACTAGGAGTCTTCAGCAATGGAGGGATTATGACTTGGCCTGGTGGTGAGTCCCGGTGGGTTGTTACAGATGTACAGAGGAGACCTTCTCACTGGGTCCCCAGTGTGGAGCCCATGGATTCCACTCTTGGCATCGCCATGCTCCCTGACTCCCCTGATTTTTATTTTATTTTAAAGATACTTTACTTAGAAGAAACTGGGAGGCTGCCATGTTGGAAAGCAAAGGGCTGCCTGCCTTCCAGCACCATGTTTGAATTCAAACGTCTGTGCTTTGGAGCTCAGGCACCACCTCTGCCTTGACTTAGGTTTTTGGGCATGTGGATTTTCTTTTAGTCTCACTAGTTTGTCTATTATTTATTTATTTATTTATTTATTTATTTATTTTTGCATTTATATCCCACTATTTTTCCTCCAAGGAACCCAAGGCGGCGTACATAATCCTCCTCCTCCTCCTCTCCATTTTATCCTCACAACAACCACCCTGTGAGGTAGGTTGGGCTGACAGTCTGTAACTGGCCCAAAGTCACCCAGTGGGTTTTCATGGCCAAGTGGGGACTAGAACCCAGATCTCCCGACTCCCAGTCCAACACCTTAGCCACTACACCACACTGGTTCTCATATACCACAATGACTATGGCAGCCATTCTTTGAATCAGCAACCCTCCCCCTCTGGCAGCCTTTTTGTGAGAGTGCCCACAACACTGTGTCAAAATTCCAAATGTGTCCATCAACCCAAAAAGTGTGGGAACCCCTCCTTACCAGAATGGAAGTGTAAACTTCCCGTCTCAGAAATATGGATACTTCAATCAAAACTCTTAATATTTCACTAGAAATTCCTCAACATGTACACTGATGGTGCTATAGAAATTAATTAATTAAGAACAACAACAACTTTTTAAATCTAAAAGCAATGGGCAAGTAGGAATTTGGTTTTGGGATGCATTTCTAAGCAACCCAAGGTCACTTGTAACACCACTTGAGAAGGTTAGCAAAGTTCTTCCCACAAATTGTTTGAATATTTTGCCCAGTTCTGCACCAAATGTTGTAGCTCAATAGCAGCACAGGTTATGTATGCAGATGGTCTGCTGCAGTCCCCAGCCACAAGGATTGCTTGTTACGGATTTGGCAATGTTAGATGTTATTTATTTCTTTGAAATGAAACCTCTCTTGCCATGAGGGCTGAATTTTGGGAGGGTGAATGCTGTACCTCCTTTTTTGAAAGGGAAGGGGAAAAAAAGAGAGCAAATTGGCTGTTTTTTTTTAAAAAAAGCTGTGGCTTTTTTCTTCTCTTTCTGGCACAAAAATGATCACCATGCTCCAGTCCTTCATCAACAGCCTGGCATATTTTGCAAGAGGGCTCTCCAAGAATGAACTTTACGTAAAGGTGTGAGATGTATTTTTTTTCATGCCATCAGGTATGAGCCTCTGAGGTCTCTGTGGTTGCTAATGATTCCAGGAAACCGTGCCATGTGTTATTAAGGGAGCCATGGAGATTTTTGGACTGGAAACTAGGGATGGATCAAATGAGCTCAGATTTCTATGAATTCCACAGCGGCCTGGCTTTTCCAGGATTTTGTGGATTTGTGGACTGGGTGTTTTTACTGTCTGGATTTTTATGCACGTTTTGGGCTAATCTACCCCTACAGCCCTTTCGCAAGGGAAGAGGCATACTGGGAAAGGTTCCCTGCTTCCACGAGCACCCCTCACGGAGCACACATGACTGATCTGCACTAGGGTTGTGCACCGCCTCAGATCTGAACCCTGAATCTGAAGCAGATCGGGGTGCTTCGGACCCTGAGTCAGTCCGAAGCCAAAGCCAATTGGCTCTGAAGCTTCGGGCTGCCTCGGAGCTTTGGAGCCGCCCCCACCCATGTCCTTACCTGCTGCCTCCATTGCAGCCTCCATCTTTCTTCTGGCGGCTTCCAATGCCACTGCTGGAAATGAAAGGGAATAGGCCGCACGATTTTAAATTGTCGCCGGTCCCAGGTAAGCCCCCTTCCCCACTTACCTGCGTTTGCCGCAGCTGCTAGTTTGCATCTGGTGGCTTCAACGCGAGGACTATTAACGGCCTTCAGTGTCCTCAAGTAGAAGCCACCTGACGCAAACCAGCAGTGGCCGCAGCAGCGGATGCAAGTAAGTGGGGAAGGGGGGCTTCCCTGGTAACAGTGGTGGACGGCGGAGGCACCAGGTAAGAGGGGAGAGTTTTCTGGGTGATGGCTGCACAGCCTGGCTACACACCCGGCACCCAGAAAACTCTGAGTCACCTCGCAGGGTCTGAATTTCACCTCGGCTTCAGCACCGAGGTGGATTGTGAATCCCCGAGCAGCCCCGAGGTGGATCGGGGCTGCTTCGGGGGCTCCGGATCAGCCTCCAAGGTGGATTGGGGGGTCCCTGCACAGCCCTAATCTGTACCACAATTAGAGGAAAGCTGTTGCGGCAGCACGTGTGCCCCATTACAGCAGTTCCACCTGCGTATCGGTAGAAGTGGGTGGGGCTAGGCAGATGGCTATGGGGCACAGGATTGTTTTTAATGACTCGTGATGGATGCACAGCAGCACAGACATGCAGCAACACGTGGGGGGTGGGAGCTCCATCGAATATGCGCTCTTGCGCAGAGATATGTTTGTATATATAAAAAACACACTTGGCAGTAAAATACACCAATATCCATGCACACGCCTGTGGCGTTACACCCCACAAGTCAGTTCCCAAATGTATGTCTGCAGTTTGTAAGTCTGTGGTGAGTTCAGAATGTTGGCCTCAGTGGGCGGAGTTAGAATGTCTTGGGAAGAGGAGGAGGGATATATAAGGGAAGGACTGAGGGGATTGGAGGGGACTTTTTAGGTACTCTTAGAGTCTTTAGTGCTCTCTGTGTTTAGGGTACTTAAGTTCTGGGAAAATTGAGGTTCAGGGTAGAGAATGGAGTTTTTGGAGTGTGGTGTGCACATTGTTGATGTATATTAATCAATACAGATAATAAAGAAAGCTCAAGAATGATTGTGTGAGAGAAAGGAAAGCGTGTATGTGAATGAGTGAAAGGATTGGATGAAAGGTTTCAAAAAGTTTTTTAAATGTTTTATTTGAAACAAAGCTCGTGAACTTTTAAAAATAAATGTTAATTATTTTGTTTTTAACTACCACAAAAATCCCACGTGTCTGTTTGGCATTTATCATCTGAAGTTTACACATTTAGCAATCACTCTGACAATAATTCACCTCAGCACATATAACTCACAGTGTTTTATTTTATATATTAAAATCCTTCTCCATTTTAACCCCTTTCTCCACATAGTTTGGAGGAAGGTGGTTTTTATCCCTTGCCTCAGGCGTATCAAGCGGTGGTGCTTGGCTTGAGCAGGGAGTAGCTGCGGCCGGGTCTGTTGTTCAGAGCCTGTGTCGTAGCAACGCCCCTCACAGCTAAGTGGCTGTTCACTAGGGTGTGATCCGCTCCGATTAGGAGCGTAGAAGCAGTAGCGGATTGGCCTGCTCCGCCTTACCCAGAGGCGGAGTAGGAGCAGACCGCGGACCCCCTAGAAGCAAGGCGAAGAGAAGCGGCCATTTTTCGGAGCTCCTAGTTCAGGCGGAGCGCTCCGGTCGCCATCTTGAAAACATTTCACCATAGGATTGCATTGCGGCAAATAATCGCGCATAACTACGTTCTTTTTGAAGCTATCGTTCTAGAAATTCTTGTGCTCAGAGAGTCGTGGATGGGGGTCATTTTGAGACCACTCTCACCTCTCTGCATTGTCTGGGTCACGTGCTATATTTTTGTGAAAATCGGGTCAACCGTGCGGCTCAAACGGCGTTTTCGGCTTTTCGCCCATAGGATTGCATTGAGGGAAAGACTCGGGCATAACTGGGTTGGTTTTTAAGCTATCGTTCTGAAAATTCTTGTGCACAGAGAGTCGTGGATGCGGGTCATTTTGAGACTACTCTCAACTTTCTGCGTTGTCCGGGTCGCGCGCTAGAATTTTTTAAAAAATCGGCGGGAAAAATACCTTTTTCAAAGGGCTGAGGGGCAGAGTCAGCTCCCGGTCATGATGATCCCAAAGTTAGAGGAGGGGATAGGCAAAACGGGTAACTTGGGATTCTGGGAAACTTCTCTTTCTTCATCTGAACGGGCTTTTCCCCGTGTTTTTTAAAACAGTAGCCCTACCAAATGCACAAACACAACCTGAAATCATATACTAAGCCAAGAATAAGAGATAGAAACACAGCACTGCTCCCCACCCTAACCTTGGTGAACAACTGAATAGATGTGGTGCAAGGGGATGAGCTCCCCTAGGGCATCTCATCGTGGACGTGCCCCCACTCTCTCCTGCACTGGAAGGCCATAGAGCCTTCCAAAGAGAGTAAAACGGTGGAGCAATGCCTATCATGAGTCGAAGTGAGCGTTTACTTCTCAGTGGTGGAGCGATGCCTATTATGAGTTGAAGTGAGCGTTTACTTCTCAGTGGTGGAGCAATGCCTGTTATGAGTTGAAGTGAGCGTTTTACTTCTTCTCAGAGCTGTTGGTGGCTGTCTTGAACTGGCAGCTACTTCCCCCTCCCCCGGGCACGTCCCCCTATTGCTGGTAAAAGACAGATATAGCCTTTTTAAAAAAATTCTTCTTGCTGTTTATTGAGCAACACTGCTGCTTTTAATTCCACCCCTCCTTTGTTTATTGATTGATTTATTCCATTTTATATGCATTACTGGCTTATCCTTGGCTCACTTCCTTATGCCCCCAGAAATGCCAGCTGCATGCCTGCCTGCCTTCCCTCCCTCCTCCCCTGCCCACCTCGCAGGGATGTTGTGTGTGGGGTGCCCGATTTTCAAAAATTCGCCAAAAATCAGGGGATGATGGGATTGCTTTGAAACTTGGCGTGCGTGTGTATATCCCCATGAGGTGTCATGGTGCCAAACATGAGGTTTCTAACTTGAACAGAAAAAAAGTTGTATAATTTTTTAGCTTTCAATGCAAGCCTATGGGGGGGGGGGGAAAACGGAGCTCCGGATCCGGATCCGGAGCTCCGGAGCTCCGGGCGGAGCGGAGCGGAAGTGGGCGGAGCGGGGGCGGGGCGGAGCGGCCCGATCCGGAAAATGGCGGATCTGCAAGTGAAGCGGAGCGGGGGGTCCGTGCACACCCCTACTGTTCACTGAGACTTGAACTCAGGGCAAACAGCAATGACCTTGCAAAGGGGAGGGGCACACCACAAATGTTCTTCTCAATGGAAGCGAGAGAGCCGGCAAAAACATGACAAAAGCAGTCAGGGATATTCTAGTAAAAGTGAGAAGCGGAACTGAGATCAATGTGGGAGCAGTTGAACGTCATATGTTTCCCCCATAGGCTAAAGCATGACAATGTACATTGGGGGCGGGATTTGCACATTTGGGGGAGGATTTGTGCATTTTCAGACGTGTGATTTTGTGCAAGTGCGAAATGTCAATTTGTGCAGACTCAGGAAATTGGTGTGTGTGTGGGGAATCCACTTCCGCCAATGAGCAGACAAGACGCCAAAACACACTGAAGTTTGTTTTTTCCCCTCCTGGTTTGTTTGTTACTGTGATTTTAGAATGTAAGCCATACGGCGTTTGGTATTTTGTTTTATTTTGTTCTGTACAGCACCATGAAAACTTGATGGCGCTATATAAATAAATATTAATAATAATATTAAGTCACTGATATCTAGGAATGGGTAAGAATTATTATGGTTTAATTTGTTTTTAGCTGTGTATATTTACAGTTTTTATACTGTATGCTTTTATCTGTACTGTTTTTATACTGTATGCTTTTATCTGAGATAGCACTCTTCAAATACTTCAAAGGTTGTCACACAGAGGAGGGCCAGGATCTCGTCTCGATCGTCCCAGAGTGCAGGACACGGAATAATGGGCTCAAGTTAAAGGAAGCCAGATTCCAGCTGGACATCAGGAAAAACTTCCTGACTGTTAGAGCAGTACGACAATGGAATCAGTGACCTAGGGAGGTGGTGGGCTCTCCGACACTAGAGGCCTTCAAGAGGCAGCTGGACAACCATCTGTCAGGGATGCTTTAGGGTGGATTCCTGCTTTGAGCAGGGGGTTGGACTCGATGGCCTTGTAGGCCCCTTCCAACTCTGCTATTCTATGATTCTATGATCTTATTGATACAGGGCGGGATATAAATGTTTAAAATAAATAAATAAATAAATAATTTCTGTTGTTGTTTATTTGTTTTCTAATAAGAACTTACCGAATTTCTCAGATTTCTTCATAAACAGGGAGGAAAGAACTTGAGCTTTTGTTTTTTGAATGAATGTGAGAGAAAGTGAAACCAGCAGAGTACTCCACCTAGGCAGAGGGCCCTAAGGGCTTTAAAGTTTGGGATTGAATCCCTGAGCGTTCATCCATGGTTGTTGTGCTGAATCAGGCTTGCTACTTAGCAGGCAGGTAAAATATGGTTCTCTCAGTGCTGGGGATAGCTGAATTTCTTGTGAAGATGGGTGAGGATTGCATTGAGTTCATTTTGATAAGAACTTACCAAAATTAGCATTCCCCTTCCTCCAATAAATGAGACAGGAAGAACTTCAGATTCATCCATCCCTTACTGATTTCATTCCAGGGTTATAAGCTTCTTACTCCCGCTCCCAGTACATGAACATTTCATTAAGGAGCTAAAAGATCCATAAGTGGAATTCAGTTTTCACAGCTGGTAGAAATAGAAGTGAAAACAGGGATATTTTCCACCAGCTCCTATTTTTGCACTAGCAAGAACTTCTGGATTTACTTCCAAATTTCACTAGCTGTATAAAAAACTCTTGTCCTTCACTTACAATTCTTTAGCTGTTTTTCTCCAAACTTGCTCCACATTTTGCTTTAGGAAAAATTCAGGCCATAGCTAGACTGGGCGATATCCCGGGGCAATCCCTGGGATCATCCCTGTGCATTCACATGACACACAGGGGATCCCGGTAGCAGGGAGGAATGATCCCTCGCTTGCCCCGGGATCTTGCCCTCCACTTCTAGCCTGCTTTTTCTGTGGTCTTGGGCTGATCCCAAGACCGTGGAACATGTGGGTGGGCATCACTGCTCGTCGAGGAGCTTGGAGCCGGGCACAGAACGCTCTTCCAGAACATTTGAGAACTACAAGTTCAATCACAGCTTTTAAAGCTCAGCTAAAAACTTTTCTTTTTCCTAAAGCTTTTAAAACTTGATGTTGTTCGGACTTTATACTGTTAGTTTTACCCTACCCTGTGCCTGCTTACCCTACCCTGTGCCTGTTTGCATTCTCTTCCCCTCCTTATTGTTCTACTATGATTTTATTAGATTGTAAGCCTATGCGGCAGGGTCTTGCTATTTACTGTTTTACTCTGTACAGCACCATGTACATTGATGGTGTTATATAAATAATAATAATAATAATAATAATAATAATAATAATAATAATAATAGCTCCTCACTCTGTGCCCATCTGGGGTGGGGTGGGGTGGGGTGGGGTGGGGGGAGCAGGGAAAATTATTTTTTTAAAAAAAAGACTTACCTTCTGTACACGAGCACTCATACGCTCCTTCTTTAAAACAAAAAAATGGCAGCCGTGATGTCGTGTGCCGCGTGTACACCAGTGCGACAATCTCACGGTCATAAAATTGTGAAATCATCACGGTAAAAACCCCTGGTCTAGCTGAGGCCTCAGTAGCACCTTTCCTTCTTGGTGGATTGTGGCCTCAAACATCAAAATCTCAGAAGCTCACGGGGTGTTTTGCATGGGACAGTGGTGGTTTCAGATGCAGATTCAGTTCGGATGCAGATCCTGATGCTAGGTAGGTGCTGGAATACAGGGCAGGGGGCAGGCTCCAAGTGTGTGTTTAGTAATCCCCACCATGGCAACATGTATCCCTACCAATGCCATTTTGCAGCAGTGATGTTGTGGGATTTTGCAGGAATCAAGAGGCAGCTGGACAACCATCTGTCAGGGATGCTTTAGAGTGGATTCCTGCACTGAGCAGGGGGTTGGACTCATAGAATCATAGAATAGCAGAATTCTATGTGTGAGTGGCTGGGCCTGGTACTGCAGCTATCAACTTAGGCCACAGCTAGACCTAAGGTTTATGCTGGGATCATCCAGGGTTCGCCTCTGCCTGAGCACTGAATCCCCTGTGCGTCACCTAGATGAACAGGTTTGACCCCTGGACGATCCAGGGATAAACCTTAGGTCTAGCTATGGCCTTAGCAGGGGGTCAGGTGAGATGGAGCCAGTACAGCTCCACTCCTATAACACTGCTGGTTTTGGCAGCTTTTAGTCTGAACAACGCATTCCTCAGGTACAGACTCAGCTCAACTCTTCTTGATGGCCTGTTTACATACAAACCATCAGCCTTCACAGCTAGGTGAGCCTATTAGTGTGCAGGCAGCCTATTGCTGGGCACACTTATCTTTGGATCTAGGCTATATTTCCTCTCCACGCTGCATGTGGGTGACACGCAGCTCACTATCATAGGGCAGAGCGACCACATTAACTCTGTCCCTGCGCCAGGGAGAATTCATCTGCTGTCAATTTGCCTTCAGAGGAAGAATCTGATACTTGAATCAATAATTGTCCTGTTCAAATATTAATGCTCATAAATGGCCTTTTAGGTGGCTCAGGAATGAGATCGAGTGACGTCCTGTCAGCAGAGTCAGCGCAGGGCCAAGGACACCGCGCATAGCTTTGCACTTGGATTGTAGCTTCGGTGTTGGCTCTCTCTTCCCTTCCGTTTCTTGAGGTTAACAGAAAAACAGATTTGGTCGCCATCCTTTGCGCTTTGGGTCTGAAATAAAAAAGATGTAAGAGTTTTTTTGTGTTTTTTTAAACAACGGAGCCGTAATGTTATTGACCAGGTTGAAAGCAAATAAAATTTAAGCCATTTCCAGAGAGGTAGCTGTATTAGGCTGTTGCACCAAAACCAACAAAGTGTCCCCAAGCTTTTTGGGACCAGAATACACGTCATCAAATATTTGGTCTGTCATCCTGATTTATATATCTATATCTATATCTACATCTACATCTACATCTACATCTACATCTACATCTACATCTACATCTATCTATCTATTATCTATCTATATATCAATGTGTGTGTGTGTGTGTGTGTGTGTGTGCCTTGCTAGATCTGCAGAATAAGCCGTTAGGGAGGAGGGGCGATGGCGCACTAGAGCTAGCGCGCACCGTCACCGGCTTCTACACGCCCAACGCGACGGGGCAATGGGAAGCCCCGTAGCGTCGGCCATTTATTTATTTTTTGTTAAAGGGCCATGTGCGCCGGAGCCCTGCCGGAGAAGGTAAGTGGGTTTTTTTTTGCAAAAATAAAGCCCCCCCTCGCTCTCCCTGCCCGATTTCCCCCCTGCCTGCTCGCTCGTCCTCCCCCCATCCACCATCCCAGATCCCGTCCCCGATCTCCCCCCCACTTGCCAGGCCGATCCCCGTCTTTCCTCCCTTGCCAGGCTGATCCCCATCTCTCCCCCCTTGCCAGGCCGATCCCCATCTTCCCCCCCCCCCCTTGCCAGGCTGATTCCCGTCTTTCCCCCTTCCTTGCCAGGCCGATCCCCATCTTTCCCCCCCTTGCCAGGCCGATCCCCATCTTCCCCCCCTTGCCAGGCCGATCCCCGTCTTCCCCCCCTTGCCAGGCCCGATCCCCGTCTTTCCCCCCCTCTTGCCAGGTCCAATCCCCGTCTTCCCCCCCCTTGCCAGGCCCGATCCCTGCCTTCCCCCCTTGCCATCGCCGATGTCTGGCCTTCCCCCTGCCCCTCCCGGCCCGATGGGCACAGCGCTTGTATGAGCGCTGTGCCCAGTCCGTGGCTTTTCCCGGCTACTCGCGAGTAAGCGAGTAGCCGCAAAAAGCCACGGACCCTGCTAGACATTCCGCAGCCCCGGCCTCAGGCCAGGGCTGCGGAAAAGCCGGGCCATAAGCGATTTCGCTTATGCCGGCTTAAGGCAGGCTACAGCGTGGCCTGACCTCGGATTCCCCTGTGCGTCATCTGGATGCACAGGAGGGAAACCGGGCCTCACACCGCGCTAATGCCTGGTCTAGCAAGGCCCTGTGTGTGTGTGTGTGTGTTAAAGCTTAGCTATATGTAAAATAATCACTGTGGCCACAGCTAGACCTAAGGTTTATCCCTGGATCGTCCAGGGGTCAAACCTGTTCATCTAGGTGACACACAGGGGATCCAGTGCTCATCCAGGGGCGAAGCCTGGATGATCCTAGGATAAACCTTAGGTCTAGCTGTGGCCTGTGACTATTCACAAAGTAGCATCAATAATCATCCTGGCATTGATAAGTTAATACTAGGGGTAGCATGATAAAAACCCATAGTCTTGATTCAAGCCTCAGGGGATAGAATTGAACTCCTTGGTAACGCTAATTTAAGCAGGGGTGTGGGGGCAACCTCTTTCGGTCCAGTGGCTGGCTTACTCTCCTGGACCAAGCTGGCAGGCTGGGTGATGTCAAAAGGGTGACACCCTGCCCTAAAGCTCCACCCCCTCTAGTGGCATCAGCAGCGCTACTTTGCCCACTTCTTGTTCCGTGGAAAGCCACGGAAAGCCACTTGGGTGGTGTTTGTAGGCACTCCTGCAATTGCCAGCCGTGTGCCTCCTTCCCGCCTTGTTCAGCGCTTTCCTACACTGCTCACATCACGATTGGGGCATGATCAGAGTAGGGAAGGAGCTGTCTTCTACCGGGCCTGGCCAAGTAGGTCTACTCCTTCCCACCCATCCCCAAATTTAGGATGACCATATGAAAAGGAGGACAGGGCTCTTGTATCTTTAACAGTAATGTAGAAAAGGGAATTTCAACAGGTATCAATTGAAGAGGGTGAAATTCCCTCTTCATCACCACAGTTAAAGCTGCAGAAGCCCTGCCCTCTTTTGTATCTGGCCACTCTACTATAGCTAGTGTAGCTTTAACTGTTGTGATGAAGAGGGAAGTTCACCCTCTTCAATTGATACCTGCTGAAATTCCCTTTTCTACATTACTGTTAAAGATACAGGAGCCCTGTCCTCCTTTTCATATGGTCATCCTACCCAAATTCCCAGTCAAGGAATGGGCAGCACAGGAATGGAATCAGCCAGGGTTTGCAGGGCCAGCAACTGCAAGCCCCAGCTGAGCAGTGTGAGGGAATCCCCAGCTCCACCCTGACAGAGGATGCTCTTCCAGAACATCTGAGATCCACAAGTTCAATCGCAGCTTTTAAAGCTCAGCTAAAAACTTTTCTTTTTCCTAAAGCCTTTAAAACTTGATGTTGCTTGGACTTCTACTGTTAGTTCTACCCTACCCTGTGGCCTGTTTACCCTACCCAGTGCTTGTTTGCATTCTCTTCCCCTCCTTATTGCTTTACTAAGATTTTATTAGATTGTAAGCCTATGCGGCAGGGTCTTGCGATTTACTGTTTTGCTCTGTACAGCACCATGTACATTGATGGTGCTATATAAATAAATAAATAAATAAATAAATAATAATAATAATAATAATAATAATAATAATAATAATAAGTGGTTGTTATTTCCTACTGGAGATAGCATAGGAATTACTCTCACCAGGGGGTGGAGTTTGGGAAGGGGGTGGGGCTTGGGGAGATTGGGGGAACCCATGGAGGGTACTCAATCTTGCATGGGGTGGACTGGGCTCCAGCACAGGCTGCATTGGGTCCATAGGACTCCCCTCATATAAGCAGACATCCCTCTTGAGTCACAGAATGTCCAAGAAGACCACTTGCATAAAGAGGCTCACTCACTCACTCGTGCGCTCACTCACTCACTCACTCACTTGCTTGCTCATAGTCCAACCCAACAGACACAGAACTTGGTAGGGGACACCTTACCTCTCCATTTCCAAACTGGAGCCATGTGGTTGGGTTGCCAAGGCCCTGGGCTCATCTACACCAAGTAGATATTCCACTATGAAAGTGGTATGAAAGCAGTATATAAAAGGCAGGAGCCACACTACAGCTATATAGTGGTATTGAAGTGCACTGACAACTGTTGGGATCCATGACACATACCATATACTACTTTCATAGTATTATATCTTGCTTGGTGTAGATGTGTCCTGGGCCCCAACAGTTGTCAGTGCACTTCAGTAGCACTATAAAGCAGTAGATGTGTCCTGGGCCCCAACAGTTGTCAGTGCACTTCAGTAGCACTATAAAGCAGTAGTGTGGCTCCTGCCTTTTATATACCACTTTCATAATGGAATATCCTGCTTGGTGTAGATGTGTCATGGGCCCCAATAGTTGTCAGTGCACTTCAATACCGCTATAAAGCAGTAGTGTGGCTCCTGCCTTTTATATACCGCTTTCATACTGCTTTCATAGTGGAATATCCTACTTGGTGTAGATGAGCCCCCTGTCAGGATGTCGGGAGGTCATTTCCAAGAGGGTGTGGTAGCTCTCCGTCCCTACGATCCGCTACTGGGACCTTGAGCCTGCGGGTTCGCATACACAAAGCACTGCTGTGGAGATGGAAAGCCAAGCTCCTCATACATATCCCAAGCCTATACAAGCCAGAGGCATCATACCGCCCCAAAGTTGCACATTGTAAGTTCGTTCTGTGTCTCAAGAGGACTCTGAGGTCTAAACACACTCTAAGACTAAGGGCATCTGCACCCACTGTCAGCCAATATGTTCTTGGCACTGTCTCGTAATATCCCCCCTACTTCTAGACAATTTATTGTTATTGAGACATCTTAAGCAAGCAATTCACTACAAGCTGTGCTTCCCGAAACTGATGTCCACTCATCTCTCACCCCATAACATAGGCCTTAGCTAGATGGGGGTTTATCCTGCGGCGAACCCCAGGATCGTCCCTGTGCATCCACATGACACACAGGGGATCCCGGGATCAGGGAGGGATCATCCCTCCCTTGTCCCGGGATATAGCCCTCCCCTTTGGGCCTGCTTTTCCAGTGGTCTCGAGACCGTGGAACATGTGGCCCGTTGCTGCGGTTTGACCCAGCTCCACACGATTCCTTGCATGGAGCCGGAAGCCACGCACAAAGCACAGCGTTCCTCAGGAGTGCTGCGCCCACGGGGGTAGTGTGGGGGAGCGTTGAAATTCATTTTAATTTTAAAAAAGCACCTACCTTTGTGCATGAGCGTTTGTGCGCTCCAGGTTCTTTTTTTAAAAAATGGCGAGCGCGATGCCTCTCCTCTTGAGGTTGTCGCGCCTCACGTGTAAACGGAGGAGGGATTTTGTGTTAATCACAATGCGAGATCTTCCCTCCTCCATCGTGGACTATGAGGTAGGTCTAACTCAGGCCACAGATAATCATCTGGTTTTCAAAGATTGCCCAACACAGAGGCTGGATTTATCAATAGTCCCTACCAATGAGTAGCTTCACCTGCCTCCACTTCATGATCAGGGTTGCTTGGAAGGACTGCACAGAACCATGTTCAAACGTTTTCCAATTAGGGATGGTTGAATCTGTCACTTTTGGTTTCTCCAAGTTCCTTATTTTTTCCATTCTTTAATTTGGTTCATCCTGAATTTTGTGCATTCGTTTTTTAAAAAAAAATTGCATGAAAATGTGTACACATTTTCATACAAGGAATTTCATGTGGAATTTTGTGCAATATAACATAATGCATTTTACTAGCATGCACGTTTTTGTGTGCACAGTTCCCCAATGTGCATCTTTTGGATGTGTTTTTGGATTGGAAGACTCTAGGGGGGAAATCGCAGGAATGCAATTTTTGAAGGATAACAATTTTGGTTCTTTTATTGGTTCAAAATTTATTGATTTATTGATTGCATTTTTATACCGCCCAATAGCTGAAGCTCTCTGGGAAATTCACAAAAATTAAAACCATGAAGAGCATAAAAGCAACCAACAAATTTAAAAACAGAAATACAAAATACAATATAAAAAGCATGACCAGGATAAAACCACACAGCAAAAATTGATATAGGTTAAAAAATGAAATTAAAACAGCAGAGTTTAAATTTAAGTTAAATTAGGTGTTAAAATACTGAGAAAATAAAAAGGTCTTCAGCTGGCGACGAAAGGAAAACAATGTAGGCGCCAAGTGAACCTCTCTGGGGAGCTCGTTCCACAGCCGGGGTGCCACAGCAGAGAAGGCCCTCCTCCTGGTAGCCACCTGCCTCACTTCCTTCGGCAAGGGTTCACGGAGAAGGACCCCTGTGGATGTTCTTAAGGTCCAGGCAGGCGCATATGGGAGGAGGCGTTCCTTCAAATAACCTGGCCCCAAACCATTTAGGGCTTCTCAAAGTGTGAAATTAGGTACCTTCACTTTAAATTGAGAACCAAATTCATTTCTCTCTGATCCAAACTGTCAAGAGGACATGAGTCTCCCAGTGGTTATCTTTGCTGGAAGTAGGCTCTGATGCAGCTTCAAAGATGGTCTAGCAGCCTCCAGTCCTTCTTCCACCCCAGGCATCAAACATGGTCCACAGATCTTTGCTTCACCAAAGAAATGGAAGTGCAGAGAAGGAAGAGGCCCCCAGGCATTAGCGATGGGAAAATAATAAGTAAGTTTCTTTCATCAACCAATAGGTGACTTGAGAATGCAACACAGGCCATAGCTAGACCTAAGGTTTATCGCTGGATCATCCAGGGGTCAAACCTGTTCATCTAGGTGACACACAGGGGATCCAGTGCTCAGGCAGGGGCGAACCCTGGATGATCCCAGGATAAACCTTAGGTCTAGCTGTGGCCACAGTTGCTTAGTTCAGAATGCCATTTGTTGGTAGCCTAAACGTGAAATATAAATGCGTCTTGTAGCTCCAAAGAAGAAAATGACTACCTCTTCCCTTATAGAATTTTCCAGACAGAATCAGTGGGGATTGTGTATGATGTTAGGGAACAGATGTTCTTCCTTTCAGCATGCAGAATTAATTCATCATACAGAACATACGGTTTCCCATATGACTTAGCATCTGTGTCTCCACAGTGGAATACACCACTGAACTTAATGCATGTGCCAGTGTGATGGCTTGTTTTGCTATAACCCTAGCTCAGTACAGTTTTCATACAAAAAACAACAACCATAAAATATAATAAGATTTTTCTTCATGAGCTTGATTAGAATTATGCCAAGGGAAAAATTCACCAGAGGACAGACAAGTCTTCCTTGTAAGGAAACAGGATTTGAGCTGGCCACAAGATTGGGTTGGCTAATCGAATGGGATTTGGGTGGGAGACCTATCAATGCTGAAATCTCTTTCTCTCTCAAAATAAATGGTTTGGGCATTCCTGAATGTCACATACTCTCAACTAATTATGCCACTCTAATCTCACATATCTCAGATTGAGTATAATTTTATATATTTGGGTGGCATACAGTAACTCTCAATAATACTCATTTATATCCAAGAAGGGTAACCAGAAGAAGAGCCATGCTTGATGAGACCAATGGTTCATCTAGTTCAGCACTCTGTTCACACAGGGCCTTGCTAGACCTACCTTTGAATCCGGCCTTCAGGCGTGGCGAGCCCGTGCTACAATTAGCATGGGCCATCACGCCAATTCAGACATCAGACGCGACGGGAACAGAAAAGCCCCATCGCGTCCTCCATTTTTTTAAAAAAAAGTTAAAGGGGCTATGTGCGCCTGCTTGCTTGCCCCCCCGCTTGCCCGCTCGCCCGCTCCCTCGCCCCCTCGCTCGCCTGTCCGCTCGCTCACCCGTCCGCTCGCCACCCCCATTTGCCCTCTCCGATGCCCCCTCCACCACCACCCCGGCCACGATCTCCCAACCCTGGCTCTGCTCTTCCCCCCATCTCTCCTGCAGGGTCTGCTCTTTCCTCCCTGGCCCCCATCACCCCCCCTGCGATTCCCTTGCCCCCGGCCCGATGGGCACAGCACTCCTATGGAGCGCTGTGCCCAGTGCGCGGCTTCTCCTGCCTATTCACGAGTAAGCGAGCAGCTCGGAAAAGCTGTGGAATCAGCTAGGCTCAGCCTGGGGCTGCGGAAAAACAAGTGGATCCGGTTATCCTGGGTCAAGGGAGGGTTTAGCCCGGCCTGACCCCGGGATCCCCTGTGCGTCATCTGCATGCACAGTAGGTAGCCCGGTCCTCACACCGGGCTAAACCCTCATCTAGGAAGGCCCACAGTAGCCAACCCTACAGCCCATGTTCCTCAACAACTGGTATATATAGGTTTACTGCCTCTGATCCTGGAGGTAGCACATAGTGTATATAGAATCATAGAATCATAATTATCATAGAATAGCAGAATTGGAAGGGGCCTACAAGGCCATCGAGTCCAACCCCCTGCTCAATGCAGGAATCCACCCTAAAGCATCCCTGACAGAGGGTTGTCCAGCTGCCTCTTGAAGGCCTCGAGTGTGGGAGAGCCCACAACCTCCCTAGGTAACTGATTCCATTGTCGTACTGCTCTAACAGTCAGGAAGCTTTTCCCAATGTCCATCCAGAATCTGGCTTCCTGTAACTTGAGCCCATTATTCCGTGTCCTGCACTCTCGGAGGATCGAGAAGAGATCCTGGCCCTCCTCTGTGTGACAACATTTCAAGTATTTGAAGAGTGCTCTCATGTCTCCCCTCAATCTTCTCTTCTCCAGGCTAAACATGCCCAGTTCCTTCAGCCTCTCTTCATAGGGCTTTGTTTCCAGACCCCTGATCATCCTGGATAGATCAGTCTATTGCTGTTCCATATCAGTTCTTCATACTGTATGCTTAATCATAACTCCATATTGTCCTATTTTCTTCATTAAAAAATAAAGGCATGAACTTTCAGATTTAAATTGTACACATTTCCTCTTAAAATACACATTTTTGTACGTACTTTTAAAGCTGAGTCCTGCATTGCAACATTCAGAGAAGTGTGCAGTCTGAAGCATAACTGCATTCCATTCGGCATATCAATCCAGGAAGGGCAGATGGAACAAAATTCTCCAGCGACCCTAATCCATACTCCCTTTGGAGCATAGTTATATTCTGATCCTGTGCAATTGTTCCCGTAATGGCACTTCCAGATGTGTTCCTTAAGAAATAAACTTCTCCGTTCTGTTAAGTCTATTTTATGATATAAACCAGGTTAAAGTTTCCATGTTGTAAAAACAAGGAAGCATTTCATCACTTTTAATAGCTAAGGACACAGTCCACGGGAGACTTCCTCTGTGCAAGCCCCACTGAAATGGAAGCAACAACTGTTTCCTCTGCCAAGACTCTTGTTCACGCTTCAGTCATTTCTCGGCTAGACTATTGTAACCTTCTCCTGACTGGCCTTCCTTCTTCTCACATTAGTTCATTGGTCTCTATTTATCATTCCACTGCTAAGATCATCTTCTTGGCTCATCGCTTTGATCATGTCATGCCTCTCCTGAAATCCCTTCATTGGCTTCCCATTCAACTCAGAATCCAATATAAGCTTCTCCTGTTGACTTTCAAAGCTTCTCACAGGCCACAGCTAGACCTAAGGTTTATCCTGGGATCATCCAGGGTTCGCCCCTGCCTGAGCACTGGATCCCCTGTGTGTCACCTAGATGAACAGGTTTGACCCCTGGATGATCCAGGGATAAACCTTAGGTCTAGCTATGGCCACAGTCCAGCTCCTTCCTATCTTTCCTCTCTCATCTCACATTATTGCCTTGCTCATGCTCTTTGCTCCTCTGATGCCATGTTTCCTACCCACCCAAGGGTCTCTACTTCTCTTGCTCGGCTTCGTCCATTTTCTCTCAATGCCCCCTTAAGCTGGAATTCTCTTCCAGAGCATTTGCAGACCATGAGTTCAATTACAATTTTTTAAGCTCAGTTGAAAACTTTCCTTTTTTCTAACGCTTTTAGACCTTGACTTTGATCTTACTTTTACACTGTTCGTTGTATTGTCCCCTGTGCCTGTCTGGTGCAGTCTCTTCCCTTCCTTATTGTTTTATTTTGATTTTATTAGAGTGTAAGCCTACTTGGTAGGGTGTTGCTGATTTATTGTTCTACTCTGTACAGCACCATGTACATTGTTAGTGCTATATTAACAACAACAACAACAACAACAACAACAACAACAATAATAGCACCATTGTGTCCTTTCCTGGCTTCCATCAATGGAACTTGTGCAGGAGAAGGTCTCTGTGGATTTATTATTATTATTATTATTATTATTATTATTATTATTTACACCATTGTGTCCTTTCCTGGCTTCCATCAATGGAACTTGTGCAGGAGAAGGTCTCTGTGGATTTATTATTATTATTATTATTATTATTATTATTTGCACCATTGTGTTCTTTCCTGTCTTCCATCAATGGAACTTGTGCAGGAGAAGCTCCCTGTGGACCTTCTAATAATAATAATAATAATAATAATAATAATAATTGCATCATATTGTCCTTTCCTGTCTTCCATCAATGGAACTTGTGCAGGAGAAAGTCCCTGTGGACCTTCTAATAATAATAATAATAATAATTGCATCATATTGTCCTTTCCTGTCTTCCATCAATGGAACTTGTGCAGGAGAAGCTCCCTGTGGATTCACGTTGATATTTATTGTGGCATAACTTTTCCTAGGCTGGAGACCACTTCTTCAGTTGTTCCATGTGGCATCATTACGCCTTGGGCTGGATGCACCAATTATGTGGAAAGCCAACGCTACTGCGCTATCTCAAAAGACAGCTTTTCTTTCAGAGAACTGGCAGGATTTCCATTTCATGTGCTGGGAGAAAAAAGAAGTAGCCATGAAGCTTGTGACAATTTTGTTGCAAGAGCAGCATATATTAGGGTGATATTGATGTGTGAAAATTTCAGACTGCTGTATTCCCAGGTTTTCAAAACCCAGCTCATGCATATTTAGTTTCAATAATCCCCGTACCATGCTCAGGGGGGTTACCTGGTTCTTTTAAGTCTCCTTCAACTTCCATTATGAGTTGCCACTGAATCTCGCCTGAAGTCAAGTATGAAGCAGACTTAGATGTTCCCAGTTGGGCAGCTGATGAATTTCCAGTGATGTTTGGCTGCAGACAGAGAATAAAGAGTGCTGAAGGTTGGATGATAGATCCACCATTGTTCATTACTGGCGTATTATCTCCGGCCCTGCTATCGCTTCTCGGCAAATAAGTGCGGTGGGACTTGGAAACATTACAAAAACCAGGATGCTCCCTAGTATTTGGGAGTAGGAATTAGCCACTTTTCATGAAGTGGAGCCCCCGTCTACCCAAAAGGAGTGTCTATCCACCACATTCAAAATCTTCATTCATTCCATTTATTATATTTCTATACCGCCCCATAGCTGAAGCTCTCTGGATGGTTCATAAAAATTAAAAACCATAAAAATACATTATACAACGTACAAAAACCATTTACATAAAAGCATATCAACACACAGAGGCAACATATCTCTAAATAAATGTTTTGAACCATCAGCCAAAGACAACACAAGACCTGATTTAAAAACTCATTATATGCTGTCAAATGCCTGAAAGAAGAGGGCAGTTTTAACCTGCCACTGAAAGGGTAACAATGTTGGTGCCAGGGGGCCCTTCCCAGAGGAATTATTCCACAATTAAGGAGCCACCCCCAAGAAGTCCCTGTTCCTTGTGGCTGCCCTCTGAGCCTGCCTTAGAAGAGGCACCCAGAGGAGGGCCTTGGATGCTGGGAGGGTACGCCATCAGGTATGGTGATCCTGAACCACTGCTTCCCCTAATTGCTGGGGCTTGGCTACCATTTCCCTCCTCTTCCCCCTTCTTGGAATACTCTCGCACAACAGGGGGACTGGTGGAGAAAGGAATAATTAAGGCATTCCAAGGGAGTGGAGCAGGTAAATCAATCTGGACAAAGACATTGCAGGGAACGCTTATCAAATTTGCAGATGACACAAAATTGGGAGGGATAGCTAATACCCTGGAAGACAGAAACAAACTTCAAAGTGATCTTGATAGGCTGGAGTGCTGGGCTGAAAACAACAGAATGAAATGTAAGAGGGATAAATGCCAAGTTCTACATTTAGGAAATAGAAACCAAAGGCACAGTTACAAGATGGGGGATACTTGGCTCAGCAATACTACAAACGAGAAGGATCTTGGAATTGTTGTAGATCACAAGCTGAATATGAGCCAACAGTGCGATGTGGCTGCAAGAAAGGCCAATGCTATCCCGGGGTCATCCCTGCCTGCTCCGGGGATCCCCTGTGTGTCATTTACATGAACAGGGAAGACCCCGGGACGATCCCGGGATAAACCTTAGGTCTAGATAAGGCCTAAGAGGCAGGAGCCACACTACTGCTTTATAGCGGCATTGAAGTGCACTGACAACTGCTGGGGCCTATTAACACATACCGTGTACCACTTCCATAGTGCTATATCCTGCTTGGTGTAGATGAGCGGCAGTTTTATAAAAACCCTAGTAAGGGCTCTTTTATAAGTCAGAGTTAAGGAGTGGGCAGTGAATAGAAGCAATAAACTAAGGGGGCAGGAGCAGAGGAAATGTAGTATATAGGAAAGAGTAGAGTACAATAGACTCTCTAAAAGAATGGACTAGATCCATTTGTGCTGTGTGCAGTGATGTAAGGGAAGCCTATCCTGGCTTCGCTTTCTAAAACAGAAAAAATAGTTCAGTGATCTAACCAGGAACAAGCTAAGAGTCATGTAAAATATTATTTGTATGTGCACCCTTTGGATGCTAGAAGTATGATAAACTGTAGTATTGCTTAATATAAATTCAAAGAAGACATTGAGATTGATCTGTGAGCAACCTGCAGGAATTGTCTGAAAAATGTTACATAAAAGAGGGGGGGGGAGTGAATAAATAATAAAATTAAGGGAACCAAGTTGTAATAAAACAATAACAAATGGATCTCATCTTCTGCCACCTCCCTAAAACAATGTCCATTGCAAATCTCTCTCTCTCTCTCTCTCTCTCTCTCTCTCCCCCCCTCTCTCCCCCCCCCACATGCCTTCATAATAATATGCTATTATTGGTTTGGTACCCTCTGCTTTTATATTGCCAGTATATCATACATTAATGTTTCCTCAGACACAAGAAAATGCATGTTTACCTCTCTGGGGGAGTTTATGAGGGTGACAGCTCAGTGCTGTAGTGGAATCAGGCCAGCTTTATATCTCTTTGTTAGTTTTCCATATTTTGTTTTTTTAAATTTCAGTACAAAAACACACAGTTCAGACTTCTTTCATCTGAAAGTGTTCGGTAATGACTCATTTCCAGGAAGCATTTAAAGCAAATTTGGCGTTTCCTGCTTGGGAGAAACAGCAGAGGGATTTCAAAGGAAGCAAAGAAGAGTTTTGTTAAGAGATTAGCAAAATTCCTCAGGAAAATCCTACACGTGCCTACCTTTAGACCTAAAGGCAACACTAACGCAACTTGTGTGCTGGGTAGAGATGGAGAAGGAATGTGTTCAGTGTGCATTTTAATGTGAACTACCTAAGGTACACTTTTGAATCAATACAAGGGGGAATCTACACTATAGCTTAAAATGTTATCGTTTGCCCTTGTTCCGTTATTAATTCTAACGTTACTATTTTTAACTGAGCTCACTAGCGTTATTTTCCGTTTCCTGTAACGTTATACCAGAGCACACTGTTTTGTTGCCCCGTTGTCTGATCCTTGATCCTGTCCTTTCTATGATCTTCCCAATGCCCAGACTGTCTCTTCTATGATCTTCCCACTTCTGTTTTTGTGTTTTCTGTGCCTACTTTTTCATCCCTTTATGCACGGAGAGGAAGGCTGTTGCTAGACGAGGAGTTAGCCCGGTGTGAGGCCCGGGCTCCCTGCTGTGCATCCAGATGACGCACAGGGGATCCCGGGGTCAGGCTGGGCTAAGTCCTCCGTTGACCTGGGATAACCGGATCCACTTATGGCCCGGCTTTTCTGCAGAAGGTCTAGCTACTTCCGTGGCTTTTCCCAGTTGCTCGCTTACTCGCGAGTAGCCGGGAGAAGCCACGCACTGGGCACAGCACTCCATAGGAGTGCTATGCACAACGGGCCGGGGGGATCACGGGGGGGGGGGGAGATGGGGGCCGGGGGAAAGAGCGGACCTGGCAGGAGAGATGGGGGGGGAGATCACAGACGGGGGTGCACAGAGGGGGCATCGGACATGGCAGGCGGGTGATCGGGTGGGCATGGCGAGTGGGGACGGGCGAGAGATAGGAGGCGGACATGGCGAGCAGGAGGAGGATGGGCAAGTGAGCGAGTGGGGGGCATCAGACATTGTGGGGGGGAAATCAGGGGCAGGGGGAGCAGAGAACCCTTTTTTTTAAAAAAAAACAGACTTATTTTTCCGTTGGTGCGCTCCTGCGCACATGATCCTTTAAGTCCCCCAAAAAATGGAGGATGCGACGGGGCTTTCCCTTACCCCGTTGCATGTTACGTGTAGAAAAGGGCGACGGCCCGCGCTACCTGTAGCGCGGCGTCACCCCTACTCCCCACCAGATTATCAGGTAGGTCTAGCAAGGCCCGAAGTTGTCCCAACCAGGAAGGAGAGTGGAGGATCACGTGGCATTGGATTTACAATGCGACTGGGGATACAGTGATAGAGCAGTGCACATTGAAATCTAAACAACACTGCAGAAGGGTAACAACGGAAAGGTAAAACGGAACATCATTTAACTATAAAACGTAATAAAGAACGCGTCATGTGACCAGTGATGTAATCAGAGCCATATGTACCGTTATAGATACAATAGTGTAGCTTCCACCCCAGAAATCAACACTCATTCATCCTTTGAAATTCCCACTTCCCTGAATTTTGCAATGGGGTTCTAGAGACAAAAAATGTCAACACAAATGTGTGTATTGTGAAAAAGTGCACACAAAAATGAGTATGACAAGGGCTGTCTCTGCGCACCGAAATCCCTAGGGTGGCTGTGCAATGGTGCTGCATTGATTCTACAATGCAGCAGCCACTTCGCAGCCATCATGGGCTTTCCCACAAAGAAAAAAGTTGGGGATTTACCCTGTTTTTTTTTTCCCTCTCGAGCAAGGCAAGTACAGTGCATCTGCTGTCTATCCTTGCTCTGGAGTTATGGCGGAGGCATGGCCGGGTGGATGGCGACCCCTGATCGGTTGCCATCTGCCCAGACAGAGGGCAGTGTGTGGGTTAGGGAAACCCATGCTTTCACTCCTGCATCAGATTAGCCACTGCCACCCCGATTCAGCAAAAGCATGGGGTTTTGCTTATCACAGTGGCAACCCACCACCATATAGGCAGCTCCCTAGTGTACAAAGCCCTGAACAACTCGGGCCCAGGATACCTGAGAGTGTGCCTCCTGCTTTGCCAACAAGCTTGATCACTGAGGTCATTACAGGGTTGTACATGGACCTATAGACTGAGTGGAGTGCACCAGTAGAAGAGCTTTCAGTGTGGTTGTTCATTCAGCAATACTACAAATGCGAAGGATCTTGGAATTGTTGTAGATCACAAGCTGAATATGAGCCAAGAGTGTGATGTGGCTGCAAAAAGAGAAAATGCTATTTTGGCATTAATAGAAGTATAGCTTCCAAATCGCGTGAGGTACTTGTTCCTCTCTATTTGGCCCTGGTTAGGCCTTCTCTGGAGTATTGCACCCAGTTCTGGGCACCACACTTCAAGAAGGATGCAGACAAGCTGGAGCATGTTCAGAGGAAGGCAACGAGGATGATCAGGGGTCTGGAAACAAAGCCCTATGAAGACAGACTGAAACAACTGGGCATGTTTAGCCTGGAGAAGAGAAGATTGAGGGGAGACATGATAGCACTCTTCAAATACTTGAAAGGTTGTCACACAGAGGAGGGCCAGGATCTCTTCTTGATCCTCCCAGAGTGCAGGACACGGAACCATGGGCTCAAGTTACAGGATGCCAGATTCTGGCTGGACGTCAGGAAAAACTTCCTGACTGTTAGAGCAGTACAACAATGGAACCAGTTACCTAGGGAGGTTGTGGGCTCTCCCACACTAGAGGCATTCAAGAGGCAGCTTGACAACCATCTGTCAGGGATGCTTTAAGGTGGATTCTGCATTGAGCAGGGGGTTGGACTCAATGGCCTTATAGGCCCCTTACAACTCTACTATTCTATGATTCTATGATTCTTTGGAACTCCCTGCCCCTGGAGGTCAGGCAGGCACAATGCTGCACTGCTTCCACAACCTCCTGAAACATGTCTTTTCCAGGAAGCATTCCTCAGCAGACCAGCCACCATTTTTTAATTTGTATTCTGGTTTAACTTGAACCATTTTAATATGCTGTATTAAATATCAGGCCTATCTATTGGCTTGTACTAAGTATTGGTCTGTTCTGGTTTATATAGATTTGCCACCCTGGTCAGTTTTGGAATCCTTATGGTTAGTGCCAAATGGATGGCACTTGGTTCTCGACATATTAGAATAAATAACCCGCTCCTACAATCTTGGCCACTAGAGAGGTGTGGCATGTTGTATCATGTCAATTACAGTTTGATCCATTCTCTCATGCAAAATTGACTTTATGGGGAAATCCAGATTTAGGAACTGGAAAGAAAGTGTTCTTGTAGAAGACATGGCTAATGGTTTAATAATGCTTTCAACCCATTTACCTGGAACAGATGTTCCTCTCTATTCAGCCCTTGTTATTTATTTATTTATTTAATTACATTTATATACCGCCCCACAGCCGAAGCTCTCTGGGCGGTTTACAACATTTAAAAATAGTAAACATTAAAAGTATACAATTTAAACACACACACACACACACACACACACAAAAAAAAAAACAGTATAAAAACAACAGTATCCATTTAAAAACAACAATTGTGGGGTCCATTAAAAACAAACTTAACATTGTTAAATGCTGTTAAAATGCTGTTAAAAATGCCTGGGAGAAGAGAAAAGTCTTGACCTGGCGCCGAAAAGATAACAATGTTGGCGCCAGGCGAGCCTCATCGGGAAGATCATTCCACAGTTGGGGGGCAACCACTGAGAAGGCCCTCTCCCTTGTTGCCAACCTCTGAGGTTCCCCCGGAGTAGGCACTCGGAGGAGGACCTTAGATGTTGAGCGCAGTGTACGGGTAGGTTCATGTCGGGAGAGGCGTTCCATCAGGTATTGTGGTCCCAAGCCATGTAGGGCTTTATAGGTTAAGACCAGCACCTTGAACTGGGCTCGGAAACATATAGGCAGCCAATGCAAGCGGGCCAGAATCGGTGTTACATGCTCAAACCTCCCTGTTCCAGCTATCAATCTGGCCGCCGCATTTTGCACAAGCTGCAGCTTCCGGACCGTCTTCAAAGGCTGCCCCATGTAGAGGGCATTGCAGTAATCTAATTTGGAGGTTACCAGAGTATGGACAACTGAAGCTAGGTTATCCCTGTCCAGATAGGGGCGTAGCTGGGCCACCAACCGAAGTTGGTAGAAAGCACTCCGTGCCACCGAGGCCACCTGAGCCTCAAGTGACAAAGATGGTTCTAGGAGAACCCCCAAGCTACGAACCTGCTCCTTCAGGGGGAGTGCAACCCCATCCAGAACCGGTTGAACACCCCCCATCCGATCAGAGGAACCACCCACCAGCAGCATCTCAGTCTTGTCTGGATTGAGCTTCAGTTTATTAGCCCTCATCCAGTCCATTGTCGCAGCCAAGCACCGGTTCAGCACATCCACAGCCACACCTGATGAGGATGAAAAGGAGCAGTAGAGCTGCGTGTCGTCAGCGTACTGATGACAGCGCACTCCAAAACTCCGGATGACCGCACCCAACGGTTTCATGTACATGTTAAACAGCATGGGGGAAAAGACCGATCCCTGCGGAACTCCATACTGAAGAGTCCACGGGGCCGAGCAATGTCCCCCAAGCACCACCTTCTGGAGCCGTCCTGCTAAGTAGGAGCGGAACCACTGCAATGCAGTGCCCCCCACTCCCAACTCAGCCAGACGTTCCAGAAGGATACCATGGTCGATGGTATCGAAAGCCGCTGAGAGATCAAGGAGAATCAACAAAGTCACACTCCCCCTGTCCTTCTCCCGACATAGGTCATCATACAGGGCGACCAAGGCTGTTTCCGTGCCAAAGCCGGGCCTGAAATGATTAGGCCTCATCTAGAGTATTGCATCCAGTTCTGGGCTCCACAATTCAAGAAGGACGCAGACAAGCTGACGTGTGTTCAGAGGAGGGCAACCAGGATGATCGGGGGTCTGGAAACAAAGCCCTATGAGGAGAGACTGAAAGAACTGGGCATGTTTAGCCTGGGGAAGAGAAGATTGAGGGGAGACATGATAGCACTCTTCAAATACTTAAAAGGTTGTCACATAGAGGAGGGCCAGGATCTCTTCTCGATCCTCCCAGAGTACAGGACATGGAATAATGGGCTCAAGTTAAAGGAAGCCAGATTCCAGCTGGACATCAGGAAAAACTTCCTAACTGTTAGAGCAGTACGACAATGGAATCAGTTCCCTAGAGAGGTTGTAGGCTCTCCCACACTAGAGGCCTTCAAGAGGCAGCTGGACAACCCTCTGTCAGGGATGCTTTAGGGTGGATTCCTGCCTTGAGCAGGGGGTTGGACTCGATGGCCTTGTAGGCCCCTTCCAACTCTGCTATTCTATGATTCTATGATTCTATGTCAAGCTAACTGGCCTGTAATTTCCTGGATCCCCCCGGATCTCTTTTTGAAAATTGGTGTTTCATTGGCCATCTTCCAGACCTTTGGTACAGAGGCTGAGCTTAGGGACATGTTGCACATTTTTGTGTAGAGGTCCGCAATTTCATATTTGAGTTTGTGGCGATACCCACCTTTCTGTCCTTTAGGTATGTCTGGGGTTTGTATGTCTAGTGAGTGCAGAATGTTTGACTGAGTGGGTGTGGCTTCTGATGCGGTGAGGGAGGAGTATAAATAGGTTGGCTCAGGGTATCGTGGGGTTTAGTTTAGTTAGTTAGGTACATTTGGTTTGAGTGGGAGTTTTAGTCTGGGAGTTTTAGTCTTGCTTGTGCTTCGTGAGAGTGTTTGATGTGAGGAGTGAGAATTTTGGACTTGGGATTGTTATTTTGAATATAAAAACATGCAGTTTTGATTTAAATTGAAATACTAAAGGTTTGTTAAATTTCAATAAACTTTACTTTGTGTTCTGTTACCACAAACTACGGCCGTAGCTAGATCTAAGGGTTATCCCAGGATTGTCCTGGGGTCAAACCTGTTCCTCTAAGTGCCACACAGGGCATCCAGCACTCAGGCAGGTACGAACCCGGGATGATCCTGGGATAAACCTTCGGTCTAGCTATGGCCTGTGTCTCAGCTCGGAGTGATTACCTGCTATATTACACTATGTAAAAACATCTAAAAATACACCTGCTGTTCAGCACCTCAGCAATAGAACCTATTTCCCAAAACCCTTTACCTTGTTTCCTCACATATAGGGGAGGGGTTGTGTTGGTTTTACCCTTTCTTCAGGCTTTTCAAGTGGTAGCTACGGCAAGGCCTTCTGTATGAGGTCGGTGCCATCACAGAATTCTTTGAGAACTCTAGGATGGATGCCATCTGGGCCTGGTGATTTATTTGCTTTCAGTTGTGAATAAGGTTGAGAACTTCATCTTTTGTCACCACTATTTGCCTCAGTTCCTCAGACTCCCTTCCTGAAAACTTCAGTTCAGGCACAGGCGTCTGTCCTGTATCCTCTGCAGCGAACACAGATGCAAAGAATTCATTCAGTTTCTCTGCAATCTCCCTGTCTCCTTTAGTACTTCCTTAGGTCCATTGTCATCCAATGGTCCAACTACTTCAATAGCTGGTTTCCTGCTTCTGACATATTTGAAGAATTCTTTATTGTTCACACCAAAGACCAGCCTTCCCCAACCTGATCCCTCCATGTGGCTTGGACTGCAGCTCCCATGTTTTGGAGTGCAAAGGCCATGCTGGCTGGGAATGATGGGAGTTGTTGTCCACCGTATTTGTATGGCCCCCAGTTGGGAGAAAGCTGACAGTCTGTCTCGTAAATCTAGCGCAGGCCACCAGCTTGATGAGCATGGAAGGGGTTAAATGAAAATGAAATTTGTGTCTGTGACGGAAACTTTGAGGTCGTTTGATTGGATACATTTTAATAAAACCCTCCACAAAACCTAACAGTGGTGACAGAGCATGCAGACATTCTGGGGCTACATTCTGTGACTAATTTCAACTTGATTGAAATTAATTAGGACAAATGAGTCAGTTTCTTTGTCAAAAGCCCTGCTGGGTTTCAGAAGGACGAGATTGCCACCAGAAGCTAGTTTGGGAATGTCAGTGTTGGGAGTTGGCTAGTGTAAGCTGACTAACCCTAACCATTATTTATTTTTTTGGCTCCAGAACAATTTCTGAGACCTCTGAGGACTACTGGAGAAAGATGCTGCCACCCATAGTCAGAATGTTCAAAAAGACGTTGATTTCTACAATTAAAAACTCCAGATTCGATTCATTAGGATGTTGTCCTGTGTAGACCTCAGTGAAATGAACTGGTCCCGGTGTGTTATTTTGTGTAAGCTGCCTCAGGGTCCTTCTGGATCAAAAGGCAGGATAGAAACAACAGCAGCAGCAAAGACATTTCCCTCCTGACAGCCCAAGGTGCCTTAGGTCAACTTTAGGAAGGGCTGTAGCACAGTGGTAGAGGCCAGGGGCCGCATCTACACTAGTCTTATACCGTTGCTAGTGTCCCTTTCTAACGTGGTTCTCTGTATCGGTTCTCTGTATCACGGGGCACACTAGCGTGACTTACGTTTAGCTGCAACGGTACTGCAGGGCACATGGTTAAATCCTTTCCGTTGTTCTTCCTCTTATCTGAGAGTAGCAGAGTTGCTGGGTTTGCTCCACCCACTGCCTGCCTCATTCCTAGCCAGCAGTGCAGGGCAATAGTCATAAGCACACACAAACCCCCTCCCAAAACATCTTAACATAAGTCCCAGGGAATTGTCTGACTGTATAGGAGCCAGCCACTTTGCTGAAGCTAAGCTGGGTTGGGTCTGGTCAGGGTTTGGATGGGTGACCAAATTGAAAAGTTTTAGCAGCAGCCTGGTTTTGGACTGGGAGCAGAGACCCTTGTTAATTTTCCTGCACGGAGCTACAGCGATCCTTTGAGCGCTCCTCAGCTCCTTTGCAAAGAGGGGGGAAATGTTTTTTAAAAAATCATAGAAAATCAACCGATGACCCAATTTACAGATGTAAGCATTTGTTTTAAATCCTGCTCCTGCGCCCACAGCAGCAGCTCGGGCGAATCTTTTGCAAAAGGAGCACAATTAAGGCAGGATGCATGGGAGTACTTCACAATAAAAGCAGATTCTAAGGTGGAAACCTTCTGAGTCCTTTGCATGCATTTGTCAGTGATTGCACAGTATAACGCTGGTATGATTGATCTGCTGTAGCAGATAAGATAGCAAACGGGGCGAAGGAAGGAGAACAGGAAGTGGGTGGAGCAAACCCAGCAGCTCTGCTACTCAGAGAAGAGTGAGATGAAAATTACCAGTAGAAGGAGGCACATGGATCTGTAGCCGCGCTGGAACGAAGAAATAGAACCTGTAATTACAACTCATTTACAACGTTAGAGACCCAGGGTCACGTGACGCTGTGCGTCACAGTAACCCATTCAAAATGTTAGAATAACATCAGTGTAGATTCCCACCTGCTTTGCATGGGGAATGACTGATGTTCAATCCCCAGCAATTCCAGGTAGAGCGGAAAAACTCCTGCCTGAATCCCTGGGAATCGGCTGCCAGTCAGTGTTGACAATACTGGGCTTAGATGGACCAATGGTCTGACTCAGTATACAGCTGCTTCCTATGTTCCTATATATTGGATCCTACTCTGAATACCGTGAAACTTTCACAGCACTTGCAACTATAATTTGTGGAACTTTTAAAGGCCTTTCTGCTTTCAGCAGAGCTTTTTCCCAGGGTGCTTCTTCAATCCCTTGCCCCCACCCCGCACACCCCCTTACATCCTGCAGGGCCTGGGAGCTGCTGATTGAGATGGGAGGGGAATTCCTGCACCTGCCACCATCGATTGCCTGGTGTGTGGGGACGGCAAGTGGGCGGGTTATTGGTCATGAGGAGGAGACACTCACTCATGTGTTTTAAAGTAATGGCAGACTAGTTTGATGGATAATGATAACTTTGGACTCCTTGCTGTATTCCACAACCCATCAATTTACCAGAGTGTTCATAAATATTGATTTTTCTCAATAACACTTTGGAGTAGTATACATTGCAACACCAGGTCTCTGTCTGGAACATCATGACAACATTGTACTCTCGTCTGGAGGATGGAATGGTAGTTTTCCTTGGGTCAGGAACAGTGGCTTCTGATGAAAATTTATTTATTATTTTAATAACCACCTATTTCCTCCAAAGAACCCAAGGTGGCATACATTAGCCTCCTCCTCTCCTTTTTATCCTTGCAACAACAACCCTGTGAGGGGAGACATGATAGCACTCTTAGGCCATAGCTAGACCTAAGGTTTATCCCTGGATCGTCCAGGGGTCAAACCTGTTCATCTAGGTGACACACAGGGGATCCAGTGCTCAGGCAGGGGCGAACCCTGGATGATCCCAGGATAAACCTTAGGTCTAGCTGTGGCCTTAAAATACTTTATGCTTTAGGATGGATTCCTGCATTGAGCAGGTCATAGAATAGTTACAAGACCATCGAGTCCAACCCCCCGCTCAATGCAGGAATCCACCCTAAAGCATCTCTGACAGATGGTTGTCCAGCTGCCTCTTGAAGGCCTCTAGGGTGGGAGAGCCCACAACCTCCCTAGGTAACTGGTTCCATTGTCGTACTGCTCTAACTGTCAAGAAGTTTTTCCTGATGTCCAGCCAGAACCTGGCTTCCTGTAACTTCAGCCCATTATTCCTTATCCTGCACTCTGGAATGATTGATAAGAGATCCTGGCCCCACTCTTTGTGACAACCTTTTAAGTATTTGAAGCGTGCTCTCATGTCTCCCCTCAATCTTCTCTTCTCCAGGCTAAATATGCCCAGTTCTTTCAGTCTCTCTTCATAGGGCTTTGTTTCCAGACCCCTGATCATCCTGGTTGCCCTCCTCTGAACACGCTCAAGAAGAAGAAGAATCTGACACTGGTACCACAGACATGCTTTGCCTCACTTTTGGCTTGCTTGGCCATGGGGAGGCCATTGCAGGTTTTGGAGGGTACAGAGAGATGTGGGCAATCACCATTGACATTTGTCGTGTGATGCCACCAGCTGGGGGAGGGGCTCGCAAGGTGTTTTAGCCATGAGGTCCCTCTCCTCAGCTTCTTTGAAGTGTGGCTCCCTTCCCCCATCCCTGTAGCAGTGTGGGTTCTGCTGGTTGACCTTTTGCCGGATGAATAGAGTTTGTTTGTTTGTTTTTGGCTCATTGTCTGATTGGCCGGTGCTAGGAGTCTTCATATAGACAAATCTGTTTCCATTTCAACCGTTAGGTTAATTTGGTCACATTTCATGGTAGGTAGGGCTTGGGGCAGTCTCTGTTACTGTGAACAGGAATGGTGTGCATTTTGAGGCCCCATTTTGGTGACAGATGATGCCTGAGGCCTCCCAATCAGGTTTCATAGTCCCAGTGGGAGGATAAAGGTTACCTGTGTACATGTCTACACTAGGTGATATAGAATCATAGAATAGCAGAGTTGGAAGGGGGCTACAAGGCCATCGAGTCCAACCCCCTGCTCAATGCAGGAATCCACCCTACAGCATCCCTGACAGGTGGTTGTCCAGCTGCCTCTTGAATGCTTCTAGTGTGGGACGGCCCACAACCTCCCTAGGTCACTGATTCCATTGTCGTATAGAATCCTGGGGATCATCCCGGGATCATCCCTGTGTGTCCACATGACACACAGGGGATCCCGGAGGCAGGGTTAGGCCCTGGTTAGGCCTCATCTAGAGTATTGCGTCCAGTTCTGGGCTCCACAATTCAAGAAGGACGCAGACAAGCTGGAGCGTGTTCAGAAGAGGGCAACGAGGATGATCAGAGGTCTAGAAACAAAGCCCTATGAAGAGAGACTGAAAGAACTGGGCATGTTTAGCCTGGAGAAGAGAAGATGGAGGGGAGACAGGATAGCACTCTTCAAATACTTAAAAGGTTGTCACACAGAGGAGGGCCAGGATCTCTTCTCGATTCTCCCAGAGTGCAGGACACGGAATAACGGGCTCAAGTTAAAGGAAGCCAGATTCCGGCTGGACATCAGGAAAAACTTCCTGACTGTTAGAGCAGTGCGACAGTGGAATCAGCTACCTAGGGAGGTTGTGGGCTCTCCCACACTAGAGGCCTTCAAGAGGCAGCTGGACAACCATCTGTCCTGGATGCTTTAGGGTGGATTCCTGCATTGAGCAGGGGGTTGGACTCGATGGCCTTGTAGGCCCCTTCCAACTCTGCTATTCTATGATTCTATGATTCTATGATCCTTCCCTTGCCCCAGGATAACCGGAATGGCTTTAATCCTGACTTTTCCTGTGGTCTCGGGATCATCCCAAGACCGTGGGACGTGTGGGCAGCCATCCTAGTTTTGTCCCGGCTCCTCACGTGTAACCGCGAGGAGCCAGGAACCATTGGGGTGCGGTGGGGGGAGCGGAAGGTTGTTGTTGTTCTTGTTCTTTTTTTAAAAAAACACTTACCTTTTTGCTGGCGTGCTCGAACGCTCATCTTCAACTAACAAAACAAAAAACAAAATGGCAGGTGCAACGTCCTCTCAGGACATCACGCGCTGCATGTAGACTGAGGGGGAGGATCTCGCGATCATCATATCGTGAGATCCTCCCCCCTTCGTCGGTAGGTCTAGCCATGCCCTGTGAGGCCAACTCAACTCATCCAGCCGGTGTTTTGTGGTCTGGGAGGGGCTGACATTCAAAAGCCTCTCTTCCCCAAATGGGGTAATCCTGAGGGGTGGAGATCTTATAGATCTTATAGCAGGCATAGAATGTTTTCCCCAATATATATATAAATATACTGCCTGGCAAGTTGCCAGCATAGATGAGGCACCCATCCAGGTATTTCTTCTTTGCAGATTTTCAATAAATGTGACCGGGTTTTTAGGCCATGTGCGTGTGCCTCATTTCTTCACTCCCCCCTACTTTCACCTTCAAAGTGTCTCCTTTCCTGCAAAACAATTCAATGCTGTTCTGCACTCCATCCTGGAAACCGTCAGAATTGCTACTCTAATTTGACACCTGTAAATAGAGGTGTGGTGTTACAAACTGGGGGAGGGCATTTTGGTTCAGCCATATCCCAAATGCATGGCGAGGCCATTCATAGTATATTAAGCTAAGCCCTAGTTCCAGAGGGCATATATAACAACTAGAGGTAGGATCCAGATGTACGTTGGATCAGCTGTCCTGGCAGATGTGGACTTGTCTGACCCCTCCTTCTCATGGCAACCCCCTGAAAATGGCCCACAGAAAGTATGGAGACCCTGATGAATGGAGTGAGAGTGAGAGGAATCCTCAAAAAAATAAAATGGAGGGACTTTCCATGGAGAAAAGCCCCTCCCCTCTTGGAAGGTCTCTTCTTCTCCCAGAAGGCAGATCCTGGACCCAACATCTGGTCGTCTTCTTGCAACAAGAGGCTAGAAAGAGGGTAAAAATGCCCTAGCCATGTTTTGCTTACTGCAGATAAAGATAAACAATGGCCCATGCAAAACGTGGGTTTTAAATCCATTTCAAACGATGATTTCACAGAAGGGTTTGCGTGCAGCAACCCTTCTCCACGGTTTAGTTATTCTGATGGAAGTATCAACTATGGTTGAGGAAAGCAAACCATGGTTAAATTTTAGGTCTGCAAAGTGCTGGTGTCTTCTTACCAACCATGTGCACATGTGGGACATTAAATGGCTGAGAACATACAGCAGTTTTTAGCTGTCCAAACTTCTGCATTAGCGAGCGGAAGACAGCTTGCTGCACAATAATTTGAATGAACACATTCCCAGTAGATCGGCTAAGCATTCCTTTGTTCTTATTTCGACTTGAATAATTGAAGCTTATCAAAACATTGGCTCACCCCTAATATTATATTTGTCTCCTGTTATTACTGTGTCTTCAGTAGTAACGTGGACTTGAAATGACTGGCACAGCGTTATCGCCATTAGGACTGGAAGGAAAATATGTGCGTTTTGAGCTGCCTCTCGCACCGCGATGCAGGACCACAATATTCAATTATGCACAGCACCTAATGTAAGTGTGTTTTCATGATTTGTATTGATTCTCAGGCATGACAGATTGATTATAAATTGGCTGATATATTGGCTTGTAAATGAAATAGACTGAATTGCTCAAGTGGATTAGCTGCAGTATTGGATTCTCGGGGCCTTTATGGCATTGCGTTTGTGTACATAAAAACGAATCAACGAGTGGTTTTGGACATCCCTTCACTTGAGCATTTTCGGGTGGTTTGATCCAATATTCCGCATCACCAAAGAAGAATCATGACAATTATTTCACCGTGCATCCCCCATTAAAAAAAAAAAAATGCATTACATGAATGGAGTCATAAACATGTTCTTGGCACATGAAATAGTAATAGACAAAATACACTCCAAACATGATGACGGTTAGCCTACATTCCTATGTCCCTGGCTCCTAAGGAGGCAGTTTTGATATAGAGTTGCTGGATGTTCTTACCTAAACTGAGTTTGGAGACAGAATTGATGAATCTTGCTCAGGTGAAACATCTGTAGGGATTCTGGATGGCCATCCAATGAAATTTGTTAACAGGGCCCCTGAATTGAGACCGGAGTCATGACTGGGGTCACACATTTCTAATTGTTGCTAATAAAACTTCCCTAAATTGACACTGAAAGCAAAAGTCAATTTTATTGATTACATTTTATCACCCCCATTCTTCCAAGGAGCTTAAGGAAGCATGCAGAGTTCTCCTCTAGCCCTGGACCCTCACAACAACCCTGTGAGGTTAAGAATTAGGTTTATCCAATGTGCTTCCTGGCTGAATGTAGCTAGTGCCGACTCAGGAATGGGAGGCTGAATTAATGATTCATTCTAACGTAATACCTTCTGCATATGACCACATTGATGAGTGTGCAAACCTTCATCGTACACACAGAGAACATGTGGCAATAACAACTGCAGTCACCCTGTGTGGTACATGTGTCTCTGTGTGTTTGGTTGGCTTGTGATGACACATTTATGGAACTATATCAATTCAAAAACTCATAATCCATGTTCGATAGGCAGCAAAAGAAGAAATAATCCTTTCTCCAGGAGAGCAACAGATGAGGAAAGACATCAATGAGGTGGGTGCACTCTTCTCAACATCTGTAGTACAGGATAAACATGGCCAGTTCTTTCAGAGACTGAAAGAACTGGGCATGTTTAGCCTGGAGAAGAGAAGATTGAGGGGAGACATGAGAGCACTCCTCAAATACTTGAAAGTTGTCACACAGAGGAGGGCCAGGATCTCTTCTCGATCCTCCCAGAGTGCAGGACACGGAATAATGGGCTCAAGTTAAAGGAAGCCAGATTCCAGCTGGACATCAGGTAAAACTTCCTGACTGTTAGAGCAGTACGACAATGGAATCAGTTACCTAGGGAGGTGGTGGGCTCCCCCACACTAGAGGCCTTCAAGAGGCAGCTGGACAACCATCTGTCAGGGATGCTTTAGGGTGGATTCCTGCATTGAGCAGGGGGTTGGACTCGATGGCCTTGTAGGCCCCTTCCAACTCTGCTATTCTATGATTCTATGTCTCTCCACCCTTCCTAGATTTTCCAAATTATTTCCTTACCTAAAAATAAATAAATGCAGGGGTGTTGAACCTCAGGCCCATGGGCCAAATCCTATCCATCTGGGGGTCTCAATTTGGCCCTTAAGACCTTCAGCTGGATGCACCCCCTTCTCCAAGTCACTAAGAGATTCCCATTTCCCCTCCTCTCTGATTGCCATTCATTTGATGGTTTCTCAACATGTGTGTTCTTAAGATTGAATCCCATTAAGGACAGAAGGACATGCCAAGAAGGAGAGGAAGAGGACCCTGTCCCAGGCCAGGTCCCAAAAAGAGAGCCTGCCAGACTTTTCAGGCTGAGGTTTGGGCTTCCTTTCAGTTTCAGGAAGAGGGTGATCTAGCAGCTAAGGACCAAGTCAAAAGACATCACAGGCAGAACATACCAGAGGAAAACTATACACAGGACTGTAGCCACTTGCCAACTTTCCAGTTCTGGGTTCAAGGGAGAAGGAACTCCAAATTGTGTGTTGTATACTTACTGGTTGGGGCCTGTGAAGTTAACAAGGACCCTAATAAAATGGGTTGTATAAAAGAAAACTGGGACATGGTGCATGCTGGTTAAAGCATCAGCTTGAGTTTCCTGGATTAGTGGAGCTTGAGATAGCCTTAATGCTGGTCTTAAAGTATCAGGATTTTTTAAAAAATAATTGTATACGGATTAGGTTGGTTCATATGTTACACACTGAACATGTGTAAGATAGGCTGTAGCTAGACCTATGGTTTATCCCAGGATCATCCCGGGTTCATCCCTGCCTGAGCGCTGGATGCCCTGTGTGGCACTCAGTTGAACAGGTTTGACCCCAGGACAATCCTGGGATAAACCTTAGGTCTAGCTACGGCCACAGTCTCCTTCTACCTTTTTGGAATGTGGCCATCTCTAGAGGCAATGAACCTGGAGAAAGGGTGAAGTGCTGAAACGTCCACCACCATTTTACACATTCTTGGCAAGGGGAGTGCCTGAGCTGCTTTTCCACTTGGCAGGAACATCTCCTTGCCAGAAAGAAGACGGAATAATTGAATAGGCCTTATCTCTGCTATGGCTGATTCTTGCTCTTTCCTCTCC
This sequence comes from Elgaria multicarinata webbii, assembly GCF_023053635.1. Classification (NCBI taxonomy): domain Eukaryota; kingdom Metazoa; phylum Chordata; class Lepidosauria; order Squamata; family Anguidae; genus Elgaria; species Elgaria multicarinata. The sequence continues at coordinate 110,320,305 of NC_086177.1, read as the reverse complement.
AAACTTCTCTGGATGATGAATGCAATTGCCAGAACAAAACAAGGACTCTATTTTAATTTATGTATGGCATGTCTATTTGTATGTATGTTTGCAATGAAATTCCTCCCTTGAGTCTTGTGACATAGCAATGTAATTTGGTAAGCATATTCAGGACACCATTCCACATTTCAAGCTCAAATTCTGGAATGGAAATCGGTATGCAGATCCAATACAGGATCCAAAACACCCATTTCAAAGAGGACCAGAAAGACTTAAGATATATTGTGAATCAATATCTGAAGCAAGGCCTTTCAAACATTGTGCTTCATTTGCTTATTCTGCTATTTCTAAACCTGAGGATGTGAAAAAAAAGTATGAAGGACATTGAAATACCTTCTAGTTACACTTGGTCTTCATTTCTTAGCTCCTCCATTTTGAGATTGCATCAGACAGGCATCCCACATATTTTCAAGGCTGCCTTTGGCCACAGCTAGACCTAAAGTTTATCCTGGGATCATCCAGGGTTCGCCCCTGCCTGAGCACTGGATCCCCTGTGTGTCACCTAGATGAACAGGTTTGACCCCTGGACAATCCAGGGATAAACCTTAGGTCTAGCTATGGCCTTTGTGTACTTGGGGGCTAAAAAATTGGTTTTGAATAAAATATAAATAAATGCAAAACATTGAGAGTTTCAGACGGTTGAATTCTCAGTCCAAAACCACAACCCATACTTGGAAATGTAGAATACATCTATGGGTAATTAGTGATGAAACCTCTTTTATAAGCTTTACAAATGATGCATTATTCATCAGCCCTGAAATGTCCCAGCGGGAGATGTGTTGTCATTAGATCTTTAACAGATGTAATTCTATTGACAGCAGAACATGGAAGTAGAGGGTAGAGAGAGGCCATAGAATCAAAGAATAGCAGAGTTGGAAGGGGCCTACAAGGCCATCGAGTCCAACCCCCTGCTCAATGCAGGAATCCACCCTAAAGCATCCCTGACAGATGTTTGTCCAGCTGCCTCTTGAAGGCCTCTAGTGTGGGAGAGCCCACAACCTCCCTAGGTAACTGATTCCATTGTCGTACTGATTCCATGGTTAATCTCTACCTGCTAAAATCTCTTTTGACTAATGCCAATGATTCAAAGACTGCAATCATAAATTGAAGTATCAGAATCAGAGGTTTTGGATCTTCCTACTGTTGATGGAAGGGCGTCACATACAGAAGGTGTCTCTGTCCAGTTGTCAGGGACTTTGGCTTTTCACCACAACGTAGTTCATTGCATTCAGAAGGGTCCGTTGACCCTCTATGTACCATTTTCAGGGGGATGGAGGGCTGCCATGGAGAGGGTGAGGTGGGAAAGTCCACCTTTGTCAGCCTAGTTGCATGCACCTAAATCAGGATCCAACCTGAGTATCAAGTATATTAAATAGATCACAGACCTTGAAATTGCCAAAACCAAACATTTAATTCCATAAAATAGAGGGAAAGGAAACTAAACCCCCACACACACACCACCACCACCACCAGAAAGCCCACTAAGAATACATTTTTCATTAGTAAGAAATCTAAACAAAGCTAAGACAAAATTAAAACAATGAGTACCCATTAATGGTTCTGCAGAAGTTGCTTATGAATTTTATAGCTTGGGACAAAAGTTTTATTTATTTGTCACATTTATATGTCACTTTTCCTTCAAGGAGCCCAAGATGGTGTCCTCCTCTCCAACCAGGTGAGGTAGGATAGTCTTAGGCCTTAGCTAGACCTAAGGTTTATCCCGGGATCATCCTGGGGTCGTCCCTGCCTGCTCCTGGGATTCCCTGTATGTCATTTACATGAACAGGGATGACCCTGGGACGATCCCGGGATAAACCTTAGGTCTAGGTAAGGCCTAAAAGTAAGTGATTGGCCCAATGTCACCCCGTGAAATTCATGCCTGAGTGAGGACTAGAACCTGGGTTCCAGTCCAATGCTCTAACCACTACACCACACTGTCTCTCCTTTTACAACTGATTCAGTTACATAATGTTGTGCCTCCATGACGAGGTAGGCCAGATCCCAATACTTTCCTGGGAACGGTTCAAAAATTCAAATGACAAATAAGTCAGGTTGTTTTACTTCTCAAAAATGTGTGCAATAGTAACTAATACAGAATTATCATTTCTAACTGTTCACTAACACATGGCCATACAGAATTCACATATGGATTGCCATCCAATCTTCTTTCTACAGGAGCTGAACGGAGAACATTAAAACAAATTAATGTTAATGCTTTCCTATATTTTGGGAATAATAATGACCCCAAGTAACTAGCACAGCTTCGTTATGCAACCATAGCAACCTGAAAATATGGATGGACAAATCTTTCTTTTCAGATTCTCATTTTTTCAAGTCTTAAGGTCAGCCTAAACTTTGAGAATTAAAAAACAAACAATCTTTTAATGAAAATACAGGAGCTTTCTTCTTCTTTGTATACGTTTCTCCTAATACATGCATTTTCTATGCATTGTTGCCTGATATTCACTTTTTTTGCAGTAGGGATGTATGAGAATTCCATTCGGGGAGGAGGTGAAAACTCAATGGTTCTTTCCAGTTCTGCTCTGCAGATTTCGTTGTTTCCCCAGGTAGCTGTCAGGTATAGGTATAAGGCTGGCCTTGCACCAAGTAGGTAGATTTATTAAGAAATGAGCTGTTGCTAGATGAGGACTTAGCCCGGTGTGAGGCCCGGGCTCCCTGCTGTGTGTGTAGACGACGCACAGGGGATCCCAGGGTCAGGCCGGGCTAAATCCTCCCTTGACCCGGGATAACCGGATCCGCTTATGGCCCGGCTTTTCCGCAGCCCCGGAAGGTCTAGCTACTTCCATGGCTTTTCCCAGCTGCTCGCTTACTCGCGAGTAGCCAGGAGAAGCTACGCACTGGGCATAGCCCTCCATAGGAGCGCTGTGCCCATTGGGCCGGGGGGGGGGAATCATGAGGGGGGTAGATGGGGGCCGGGGGAAAGAGCGGACCCAGCAGGAGAGATGGGGGAAGAGAGGAGCCAGGGTGGGGAGATCACAGACGGGGGGGGGGCGCAGAGGGGGCATTGGACACGGCAGGTGGGTGATCGGGTGGGCATGGCGATTGGGCTGGTAAGTGGGCAGGGCGGGCATCAGACATGGCGGGTAGGGGGGAAGAAGAACGGGGCCAGGGCAAGGAGATCGGGGACGGGCTAGCGAGCGGGGGGGGGCGGACATGGCGAGCGGGGGGAGGACGGGCGAGCGAGCGGGCAGGGGGGGCATCAGACATTGTGTGTGGGGGAAATCAGGGGCAGGGGGAGCAGGGAACCCTCTATTTTTTTAAAAAAAAAACTTACCTTTCCATTGGTGCACTCCTGCGCACATGGCCCTTTAATTAAAAAAAAAATGGAGGACGCGACGGGGCTTTCCCTTTCCCCGTCGCGTGTTACGTGTAGAAAAGGGCGACGGCCCACGCTAGCTGTAGCGCGGCCTCGCCCTGACTCCCCACCGGATTATCAGGTAGGTCTAGCAAGGCCCATAGTTTGAGCGTGTCAGATGTCTCTGCAAGCTTTTGTGAAACCCAACAGAGGCATATTCCCCTCTTGTCAATATCCTTGTCAGTTTCATCATTTCCACCCATTGCTTAGTTAATACCAGCACAGCCATGTTCCATACTTGTCAAAGAACTAGTCAACCCTTCTCCATCCCACCTGAGCTTGGGAAATTCTCTCCCCCAATCCCTACCCACAAGGCATGAAACCCCAAATATAATGGAGTACATAGTAGATTCCAGAGGAGTAGCCATGTTACTTTGTTGCAGCAAAACCAACAGAGTCTTGTGGCACCTGAAATCAATGTGAGGTTACTGATTCCTGGAGTCTTCAGTTCAAGGGATTCCCAGTAACATAGGCCATAGTTAGGTGGGGCAAAATCCCGGGGCGATCCCCAGGATCGTCCCTGTGTGTTGACATGATGCACAGGGGATCCCAAGAGCAGGGAGGGATCATCCCTCCCTTGCTCCAAGATCTCACCTTCCCCTTTGAGCTTGCTTTTCCCATGGTCTCCGGCTGATCCCAGGACCGTAGAACGTGTGTGAAGGTGTCACAGTTTGTCCTGGTTCCTCCCGAGGAGCCAGGACCTGCGCACGGGGTGCAGAGCTCCTCAGGAGCTCTGTGCCCATCAGGGGTGGGGGTGGGGGAGCGGGGAAATTAATTTAAAATAAAAAACCTACCTTTTGCACACGAGTATTTGTGCGCTCTTCTTTAACAACAACAACAAAATGACAGCCGCGACATCCTCTCCCTCCAAGGTCACCTCACACTGCGTGTAAACAGAGGGGGAGATCTTACGATAAATATATCGCAAGATCCTCACCCCTCTGTCGCTCTCGACTGGTAGGTCTAGCTGAGGCCATAGACTAGGAAAAGGCTTCTGCCCCAAGACAGTCACTGCTACTCAAAGTAGATAGTATTGGTCCATATGGGCCACCAGCTGGTCTTGAAGGCAACTTCAAACATATGAGAAAGTATCCATGAAGACTACACGCTGGCCTGCTTTGAAGAATTACTTTGGATGCTAATTGTACTAGCCTGGATCATGACCCATTGACACTCTCACCACGGAAGAGCAAATGTTTCACGGACAAGGTTGTTCCAAAAGGTGAAGACCCAACTGCAATCGTGGCCCTGCCCTGCAACGCCGCATGGCATCTCTCCCTGTTTCCCCATGACAGATAAAAATATCCTACCATGTTGGGAGGTAATTGACAATCCCCATCATCCCTCCATCATCTCTTAATAACAGTGTCAGGGTAAATACAACATGAGATAATTGAATCAGCAAACAATAAAAATTCGGTATGCCTCGCCAGCTAAAGATCCAGGAGGATTTAATCTATATCAGGCAGGTCTAATTATATCATAAAATATAATAATGGGGATATTATCAAGCCTTTTCCTGTTTAATTTGTTTTCTCTCCTTTCGCTATTCCCTGCAGTGTTTACCCTCCACGGTGGCAGTCTGGTATCCAATAAGCAAAGCGGCTTGCTGGTACTAGTGCTGGATGGTATTTTGGACCCAGCTTTTTCAGTGATTAATGGCTGTGGAAAGAAAATGCTCTCAAAGATTGTTCGGGATGGTAGATGTTTCCCTACATTTTTGGGGGAAGGGTTGCCTGCCTTACCTGTGTTAATTTTACAAGGGGAGAGAGTCCCCCCCCTTTTTTTTGCACTAGAAAAAAGGTTGTGCTTGCTACTCACAGCCTCAAAGGCCGTTGCTAGATGAGGGTTTAGCGTGGTATGAGGCCCGGGCTCCTTGCTGTGCGTGCAGATGATGCACAGGGGATCCCGGGGTCAGGCCGGGCTAAACCCTCCCTTGACCCGGAATAACCGGATCCACTTGTGGCCTGGTTTTTCCGCAGCTGCAGAAGGTCTAGCTGGTTCTGTGGCTTTTCCAGGCTGCTCTCTGGGAGAAGCCGTGCACTGGGCACAGCACTCCATAGGAGCGCTGTGCCCATCGGGTGGGGGGGGGGTGTAAAACCACAGGGTGGGAGATGGGGCTGGGGGGGGAAAGAGCAGACCGGGTGGGAGAGATGGGGGAGAAGAAGAACGGGGCCAGGGTGGGGAGATCGCGGCTGGGGGGCGGAGGGGGCGTTGGACATGGCGAGCCGGGGGTGGACGGGCGAGTGAGCGGGGGACGGGCGGGGCGAGTGAGCGGGGGTGGACATGGCAAGTGGGGGGCAGACGGGCGAGCGAGCGGGCGGGGGGGTCATCAGACATTAGAGTAAATCGGGGGCAGGTGGAGCGGGGAACCCTTTATTTATTTTTTAAAAAAAGACTTACCTTTTCGTTGGTGCGCTCCTGCGCACATGGCCCCTTTAATATAAAAGAATGGCAGACGCAACGGGGCTTTCCCTTACCCCATCATGTGTTATATCTAGCTAGGGGCGATGGCCCGCGCTAGCTGCAGCGTGGCCTCGCCCCGACTCCCCACCGGATTATCAGGTAGGTCTAGCAAGGCCCAAACTCTTCATAACCCCACAATGACCCTTCTGCTTTTTTGCTGTCCTGGTAGTCTCAGAGTCCGACCACATTTCCTGGAAGGCCCATGTTGCCATGGGCATTCTGGGGACTGTGGTTTGGCTAGGAAGCTGCAGAGAACTGCAACGGTCTTTGCATAACAGGAAATGGGGAATACAGAAAGCCTTACAACTGCAAGGATCAGATACAACAGCAGACAACCCCTCCAAAAAATGTGTGCCCCCTTGACAGCAGCCCCAAATCTCTGTGGACTTTCATGGGGTGGGCAGGCAGGGAGAGAAGAGTTCCTTGACAGCAGAAGTTCATTTTCAACCCACCATTAACTTGTACTTAACTAGAGATGGGCAAAACTCAAAGATCTCAATTCAGAATGGCCCTGGACAGGCTATGGTTTTTCTGAGACTTCTCAGGAATTGTTCTTCCTTCTTCAGATGTTTTGGAGACTCAGAAAGACCAAGACTATTCACCAGCCTACCACAGTGCCTATCCTTTTCTGTTGCCAGTTTCCCTTCTCCTTGCTTTCCCAACTTGCCTTGGGCATGTCTAGATGGGGCGATACCCCGGGGATCATCCCTGTGCATCCACATGACACACAGGGTATCCCGGGAGCAGGGAGGGAAGATCCCTGCATTTCCCTGGGATATTGCCCTATGCTTTTGTCCTGTTTTTCCCTGCAGTCCCGGGATGATCCTTAGAATGCAGGATGTGTGGCCGGCTGTCCCGGATCCTCATGAGTAACCGCGAGGAGCCAGGAACCGGGCACTGAGCTCCTCAGGACCTCCATGCCCATTGGGGGTGGGGTGGGGTGAGTGGGAGTTTTTTTTTAAAAAAAACCTTTAGTGCTGGAGCGCTCCTGCGCTCATTTTTGATAAAAAAAACAAAAGCAAAATGGTGGGTGTGATGTCCTCTCCCTCCCGGGAGTCACGCGCCACATGTAGACTGATGGGGAGGATCTTGCAATCAGCATATCGCGAGATCCTCCCCCTTCACCCCGCGGTCTAGACATGTCTAAGGTGACCATGTGAAAAGGAGGACCGGGCTCCTGTATCTTTAACAGTTGTATTGAAAATAGAATTTCAGCAGGTGTCATTTGTATATATGGGGAACCTGGTGAAATTCCCTCTTCATCACAACAGTTAAAGGTGCTGGAGCTATCCTAGAGTGACCAGATTTAACAGAGGGCAGGGCATCTGCAGCTTTTACTGTTGTGATGAAGAGGGAATTTCACCAGGTTCTCCATTTTTACAAATGACACCTGCTGAAATTCCCTTTTTAATACAACTGTTAAAGATACAGGAGCCCTGTCCTCCTTTTCATATGGTCACCCTAGACATGTCCCTTGTGAATAAGGAAAGGAGGACAAATGGAGGAAGGGGAAGCTGTATCCCACAAAAACAATGGAAGCTTTCCAGCGTGCTTAGAAGCCCATCATTGAAAATGGGGATCCTTGAATCTGTCAGTATAAACCCTCCTGTTTGAATGAATTGTCGATTTCTGTGGTTCCTTGAGGCTCCTAAAGGAAGCTGGTAGCATTTGATGGCAGGCAGATTGAAGCAGGTAAAATCCCATCCAGCAAACAGGGTCAGATCACTTTAGACAAGATCAGGTGAAATACACACAGCCCAGTCAAAGTTGACAGGTACAGACATGACAGGTAAGGTCAAGGAAGACAGAAACAGGGCCTTGGATAGCTCCTCATAGCTGGTGCCTATTAGCCTAACTTCTTAAACAGTGACAAGAGTGAATAGATGGAGCAACATCCTCCACTTGTCTTCCAATTTCCCCCTGGGGTCCTCAAACGCTGAGACAGGTGGAAAGAAAACCAGAGACCTCAACATTTTTAGATGCACTGGAGGAAATTTACATATGCTCAGGAGGTTCATTAGATGTTTGGGACACAACAGGAACATCTAGAAGGACTTCTGAGGAACACCTTACCCTGAGGGGACAGGGAGAAAAGTAGATACAAGTTGGTGAGCTACCACCATCTGGATCAAGTTAAAGGAAGCCAGATTCCAGCTGGACATCAGGAAAAACTTCCTAACTGTTAGAGCAGTACGACAAGGGAATCAGTTACCTAGGGAGGTTGTGGGCTCTCCCACACTAGAGGCCTTCAAGAGGCAGGTGGACAACCATCTGTCAGGGATGCTTTAGGGTGGATTCCTGCATTGAGCAGGGGGTTGGACTCGATGGCCTTGTAGGCCCCTTCCAACTCTGCTATTCTATGATTCTATGAGTGGGATACGAAGTGCTTCCGGGGGGCGGGGGGGCGTGCAGAGCCCTAGTATACATATGTACTCCAGTTGCAGGGGGACGTGAGCAAAAAGGTGCTGCTTGTGAGTTTCCTGCAAGCAGCGAGTTGGCCATTGTGTGAACAGAATGCTGGACAAGGTGAACTCTTGGTCTAATCCAGCAGGGTTCGTCTTACGTTCTAATAATAAGATGACTATATCTGTCCATCCCTCACAGAATCATAGAATAGCAGAGTTGGAAGGGGCCTACAAGGACATTGAGTCCAACCCCTTGCTCAATGCTGGAATCCACCCTAAAGGATCCCTGACAGATGGTTGTCCACCTGCCTCTTGAATGCCTCTAGTGTGGGAGAGCCCACAACCTCACTAGGCAACTGATTCCATTGTCGTACTGCTCTAACAGTCAGGAAGTTTTTCCTGATGTCACGCTGGAATCTGGCTTCCTTCAACTTGAGCCAGTTATTCCGTGTCCTGCACTCTGGGAGGATCGAGAAGAGATCCTGGCCCTCCTCTGTGTGACAACCTTTTAAGTATTTGAAGAGTGCTCTCATGTCTCCCCTCAGCTTTCTCTTCTCGAAGCTAAACATGCCCAGTTCTTTCAGTTCCTCCTTGCCACAGATATCATTGTGCAGCATTGGCACATGGAACTATCCCCCAGAATAGAGGCAATTTCTGGGTTCATACAGCTGGATTATGTACAGTATAATACAAAGTAAACACTCTCACTGAGCTGACTCCTCTCTGAGTCCTAAACAAACGCAGCTTCAAAACGAATGACCGAGGAGGGAAGGTAGAACATTCCACCTGGATATGGCTATAGACAAAAAGCCTGGAAATAAACTTAATAGCTCCCCACTTGGGCAAAGCAAACAAACAAACAAAAAACATTCAATATTCATTTGAAATACAACCTCGCCTAACATTCTTTGACAAATTCCTGTTTTTTGGTGTCCTAGGGTCACCTCTGCAGGTTTGGTACGCAGTCGTGTAATGAAAACAGTATTTCATACGAAAGCCACATGCGCAAGCCACCTCTAGGTAATTACTAGCAAATCCAGCCAGAGAGAAATACGTTATCTGTTCAATTTTCATGCACTTTACCCAAAGAGTACACAATGGCACATCTGCATAATGACTGGAGCTTGTACGGTTTAGCTGCCCTTCCAATTCTAACCAAAGAGAAAGAAGAGCGTGTTAGGATGGGGCAACTCTGAACCAAACTGTCACAACCCACACCTCGCCAAACTCACCACAGGTCACAAACCAGCCAGGTGCTTGATAAACCTTCTACATTTGCTGCCTTTGGCAAGCAGCAAAAATGGGCTATGAAGCCTACTGTGAACTGTTGTATGAGAGCCGGTTTAAGGCTTTTTATTGCTGTCCTAAGCAAATTTGGATATTTTGCTCTGTGCTAATCATGTCACTCTGGCCTTCTAAAAACAGTACCCAAGAAGGCCACAACAAAAAGTTATGATGTTTTTTTCTTTTTAATCTACTTGCATAGTTAGAGTGGCTAAGTTAACCGCCCTGCTTCCACAACACACACACACACACACACACACACACACACACACACACCGAATTTCAAGACTAAGCAGCTATCAAGGATTTATTTGTGCAAATCCTGATTCGTGCAAATTTGTGGCTAAGAACACTTACACAATTTGCACAAAATTGCAGCCAGAGAAATGCTATTGATGACTGTGATTTTGCACAAATTGCAATTTCCATAAATATTTCCAGCTGCAAATTTTGGCAAAGCAGCTCATGGACAAAAAAGAAAAGAAAAGAAACAGGAAATGGAAGCAGGACACGGAATAATGGGCTCAAGTTAAAGGAAGCCAGATTCCAGCTGGACATCAGGAAAAACTTCCTGACTGTTAGAGCAGTACGACAATGGAATCAGCGACCTAGGGAGGTTGTGGGCTCTCCCACACTAGAGGCCTTCAAGAGGCAGCTGGACAACCACCTGTCAGGGATGCTTTAGGGTGGATTCCTGCATTGAGCAGGGGATTGGACTGGATGGCCTTGTAGGCCCCTTCCAGCTCTGCTATTCTATGATTCTATGAAAAAGTAAAAGATGTGAGCTCTTGCCAGGTGCCTGTGGACTGTCTGGTGATTCGTCCCAGGAGCAAATGATAGGAGTCTGGTGAGTAAAGCACAGACAGGACTTGAAGTAGTTCACCCATCCTTATGTTCTGCTTTAAATCCGTCATACCATCAGCTAAGATATATGACCTAGCCTTGAAAAACTACTCGCCTCTTCCATGCTGCTTTGATTGGGAACACGGGGAAGGATCATTAGGGGGGGAATTAGTAAGTGGGGGTCCACAGCCTTTTTAAAATTCAAGAGCTTCATCTCTAATCAAGTGTTTTCATATGCTTCGTCCTCATAAATCATTCTGAATTTCATTTCAACAACAACAAAATTACCAACAAACCCTCCATGAACTTCTTTTTCATTTATAAAGAGGTATCGCTGGAAGAAAAAGTGTGCTGTTTGTTAGCGAGATGGACCTCCAAATGACAATGCTGTTGTTGTTTGGAAGGTTTTAATTACATCAATTTATTATAGTCCTGTCCTGCAAGGCGTACAGAGTGGAGCCCTTCATCAGTTGACATTTGCATCCATCACAAAATGGGACACCTTGACGCTCAGCTTGTATTATTCAAAGAATGAGATATGGATCATAAGAAGCACATGTAAATGAGCCCAAAGTGAGAGAGACTGAGAAGTAGTTCACACACACACACACACATACACACACACCTCTGTGGCTTTGTGGGGGAGATGGAGCACTCCATGGACAGAGCGGCTTTGCAGATAGAAGAAGAAATGAGGAAATAACGACTCAGGCCTCATCTACACCAAGCAGGATATTGCACTATGAAAGCAGTATATAAAAGGCAGGAGCCACACGAGTGCTTTATAGCAGTACTGAAGTGCACTGACAACTGTTGGGGCCCAGTGACACAGACCATATACAGCTTTCATGACGCTATATCCTGCTTGGTGTGGCTCCTGCCTTTTATATACCACTTTCATAGTGCAATATCCTGCTTGGTGTAGATGAGGCCTCAGATGTCAGAGATTGGGTAAACTGGGGCCTCTTTATTTAAGATAGGCTGACCAAATGGAAAGGAGGACAGGGCTCCTGTATCTTTAACAGTTGCATAGAAAAGGGAATTTCAGCTGGTGTCATCTGTAATGCATGCATCACCTGGTGAAATTCCCTTTTCATCCCACAGTTAAATCTTCAGGAGCCCTGCACTCTTTTGTATCTGGTCACTCTAGTATAGCTCCTACAGCTTTAATGTTTTGATGAAGAGGGGATTTCACCAGGTGCTGCATGCATACAAATGTAGGGTGACCATATGAAAAGGAAGACAGGACTCCTGTATCTTTAACCGTTGTATTGAAAAGGAAATTTCAGCAGGTGTCATTTGTATATATATGGAGAACCTGGTGAAATTTCCTCTTCATCGCAACAGTTAAAGCTGCAGGTGCCCTGCCCTCTTTTGTATCTGGTCACTCTAGTATAGCTCCTGCAGCTTTAACTGTTGTCATGAAGAGGAAATTTCCCCACATTCTCCATATATACAAATTTCCCTTTTCAATACAACTGTTAAAGATACAGGAGCCCTGTCCTCCTTTTCATATGGTCACCCTAGGTGAAAGCTCCCATAGGATTTTTTTAAAAAAAATTTTTAGAGTTTAATATCCAAAAAGAAAAGAAAAAAAAAAGATGCAGTTTTCAGTAAGGTAGTAGAGCTGAATTTGGGGGCAGACCCCTTCAGACGGTCAGTTGTTAATGCCATGACTGAAGTTTCATCTGTACAGAAAATAAGTTAGATGACGTTAGGACGAAAAGATTAGACAAATTCATGGAGGATAAGTATCAATGGCTACCAGTTATGATGGCAATATCCTCTTTGGTGTAGATCTGGCCAAACTTTCTAATGCTGCAACCAAAGCTGCGTCCCTTCCTAGAGTTAGAAGACCTAAAGACAGTAGTGCACATGCTGGTAACTTCAAGGCTCAACTTCTGCAATGTGCTCTACATAGGGCTACCTTTGTTCCTAGTCCAGAAACTTCAACAAGTTTAAAATATGGTAGCCAGGCTGGTCACTGGAACACCTAGGCGTGACCATATTACACCAGTTTTAAAATCTCTTCACTGGCTGCCAATTAGTTTCCGAGCGAAGTATAAAGTGTTGGTTATTACCTTTAAAGCCCTACATGGTTTGGGTCCAGGCTACCTGCAGGATCGCCTTCTCCCATACAATCCGCCTCGCACACTCAGGTCCTCTGGGAAAAATCTACTTCGGCTAGCAAAAACTAGATTAACAACTGTTACCCTGAGGACCTTCTCTTCTGCTGCTTCCAGACTGTGGAATGGCCTGCCGGAGGAGGCACGTCAACTTAATAGTCTACTAGCATTCAAGAAAGCATCAAAGACTGATCTCTTCTGGCAGGCCTATCCCAGTGGAATTTTAAGATGTTTTTAGAATGTTTTAGGATGTTTTTTAGGATGTTTTTAACAATGTACGTTATGTTTTAGTTCAGATTTATTTATTTTATCGTTTATGGTTGTTCCCCGCCTCAGTCAAAGTGGAGAGGCAGGTAAGAAATAAATTATTATTATTATTATTATTATTATTATTATTATTATTATTATTTTCTTCATGAGCTCTCTGTTTTATGCAGGTAACTCAATTATATGCAAATAGTATGCAAGCCCCATTTGTTTATATAGGAGTAGATCTGTCTATTGTTCAATTGGCTGGTTCCCTGTTAAGACTGGAGTGGCAGAAAAAGCACTCTGAAATGGAGATGATGTGTTTGGCCATTTATGAATGGGCTGAACGATGGGCCTCACACCCAGATTTCTAGCTGCCATTTATGCTGCCTTACAGGCATGAGCAGCAAGAGATCTGGACTTTTTCGGAAACTCTCCCAAGTGTTTTAAATGCAGCAGCAAGCTCCTTCTACTGAAAATCGATGTATTTCAGGGGGTTAGACTGTTCAGATCTGTAGGATCTGACCTGTAATTCCTGTTTGATACATGCGAGTTATCGCTCGATGTTGCAGTCATTATCAAGTGATGAACTGGCACGTGTGAATTCACCCTTAACTTCTCCACAGGGAAAGCTTTAATGTCCGAAGCTGTGATTTGCATACAAATCCTTTTTCTGCCTTATTACTATGCATTTCCTTCAGTGCTTCAGCCCTATTCCCTTTGGATAAATATTCATGACTTTGCTGGACATTTTTTTATTCCGGCCTCCCCTTTGTCTTGAACTCTTTATACATCTTTAAAAGCCTGTATTTGTCATAGTACAACAATAAAATTCTAACATAGTCCTAAGGAAAAATAATAACACATTCATAGGCATTTGTAGAGACTGGGCTAGAAGCCAACCATTTTTACCTTCATTGCCACTTAAACCGTCTTAACTTTATTATTCATGCTTCGGGATCCTTCCTTCCTTCCTTCCTTCCTTCCTTCCTTCCTTTCTTCCTTCCCTCCCTCCCTCCCTCCCTCCTTCTTTCCTTCCTTCCTTCCTTCCTTCCTTCCTTCCTTCCTTCCTTCCTTCCTTCCCTCCTTTCTACATATCCAGTAAATTAACCCCCTTTAATACAATTTCAGATATATTCATTACATTGGATCCAGACTTCACCCATAGAAAACAATGGAATGTAAGTTAGCAATTGACTCTATGATTCTGTGGACTGATCTCGTGACCCACTGATCTAGTGGGCACCAGTTTGGAGAAGACCGGCCTAGAAAGTTTAGTACAGACTGCCCATTGGATCTTCCTGAACAAAAAATAAATAAATAAGAGCAATTCCAGTGAATCTTTGCTCGAATAGCAACATTCTTTCTGAGGTCTGGTATGTTTCTGTGGGTTTTTTTGGTTGCCCTTTGGTCTTGAGTGCTGGTTCTTTCCTCATTCCAGACTTACTCAAATCTTGCGTAGGGATGTGGGAATCATCAAAATCTGATCTAGCTGGGGTTCTCCATGTTCTATCTTGAATTTTGTTCCATCTCGAGTCCATATCAGATTATTTATTTATTTATTACATTTTTATATTTATTTATTACATTTTTATACCGCCCAATAGCCGAAGCTCTCTGGGCGGTTCACAAAAATTAAAATCATCATAAAACAACCAACAAGTTAAAAATACAAATACAAAATACAATATAAAAAGCACAACCAGGATAAAACCACGCAGCAAAATTGATATAAGGTTAAAATACAGAGTTAAAACAGTATACAGAGTTAAAACAGATTGAAAGCTTTGGGTTTTCTTCTTTGTTGTCATCTTTTCACATGAAAATCCATGTGTATTTTCCCAAATGTGTGCATCAATTGTGCACATCTTTGAAATGTGTGCATGATTTTCTCATTGATTAAAGTGTGTTTGTGTGCATTTTTGAAAAGGACACATTTTTTAATGTGTACTTTTCCAACAGATGCATGTGGACAAATACATTTCTTTTTTGGTCCATCTTTGCTCCGAAAGGTGAGAACTGGATAAATCCTGATTTAAAAACCCCCTCACTAAAACCAATATCTCATACATCCCTCCTTCGGGCTAGTCCTTTGGTTGTGGTAACTGTTTTTATCCAAAGTCACCTAGTTCTTGGCTGACTTCAGAGAGCTGCCCATACTTCAGCCCAGAGAATTTCTAGCATGGATAGGGTACGATTACGAACCCACCATTCTCTTTCCTATTTGATCTGATTTATTCTCTGTCAGTAAAAATAAATAAATAAATAAATAGATGTGCAGATTCTTTCTCAAGCTAGCTGGAGGTTTAAGACTGACACACCTAAAAATGCACATTCCATTGAAAGTAATGGACAGCATCCACATTGCAATTTGCCTCCTGATGCACATCTGCTTTAAGCCTTCAGTTCTGAAAAGCAAGGATGTCTGAGACAACTTGCAGAGTATCCATGACTGAGATCTTGGGAGAAGAAAATGGAATATGCTGTAGGAATCAAGGGACAGGTTTCACAGAAGCTTACCTCTAATCAATATGTGCAATTCAGACCCCACCCACTCTCCATCGATTCTTGGCAGTCATGATCTCTTGAGGACTATCAGATTACAATGCTCCAGTGACAAAAGAATCCACAACAGACTCCCGGATTTTCCGTGATGTCTCACTTTTAAAGACACAGCAGCCTGGCCTAGATTGTGCCTAACAATTCTATGTTTTCCAGCCCACAGTCCTAAGCCTTCCATAAGAACATAAGTAGAGCTGTGCTTGAGCAGACCAAAGGCCTAAGGAGTCCATCATTCTGGTCCTACACTGGCCAAACAGATGCCCATGGGAAGCCCATAGATAGGATATGTGTGTGACAGCACCCTCCCACTGATATTCCAAACAACTAACATGAAGAGGTCTGATACTGGAGGTAAAATATACCCATCATGCCCATGGTAGCCTTACATTCCATGAATTGCATCTTCTGTTAACAAATTCCATAACTTAACAAAGCACTGTGTGAAGAAGTACTTAGAATCATAGAATAGTAGAGTTGGAAGGGGGCGATAGGGCCATCGAGTTCAACCCCCTGCCCAATGCAGGAATCCACCCTAAAGCATCCCGGACAGATGGTTGTCCAGCTGCCTCTTGAAGGCCTCTAGTGTGGGAGAGCCCACAACCTCCCTAGGTAACTGATTCCATTGTTGTACTGCTCTAACAGTCAGGGAGTTTTTCCTGATGTCCAGCTGAAATCTGGCTTCCCTGCCCATGTAACTGGTTCCTTTCTTGTACTGCTTGTACATTCTTGTACATTCTTGTTCCTGGACATCAGAAAGTTTTTCCTGATGTCCAGCTGGAATCGGGCTTCCTGTAACTTGAGCCCGTTATTCCGTGTCCTGCACTCTGGGAGGATCGAGAAGAGATCCTGGCCCTCCTCTGTGTGACAACCTTTCAAGTATTTGAAGAGTGCTATCATGTCTCCCCTCAATCTTCTCTTCTCCAGCCTAAACATGCCCAGAACTTTCAGTCTCTCCTCATAGGGCTTGGTTTCCAGACCCCTGATCATCCTCATTTTGACTTTCCTGAATCTCCCCATGTTCAGCTTCCTTCCTGGCTCAGTAGCTCTCATTAATTCAGTTCCCTATCTTCCCACCCTGTTTCTGAAATCTGCCTTCTCTTTCATTTTCCAGGTTCCTTTTTCTCTGTCCATTGCTTACTTTGCACTTTTTCTCCCGCCTTTTTGTGTATGTTTTGCTCTCTAACACCTTTCCCCCCTCATGCCATGGCACCTCTGTCCTCAGCCTGGCCCCACAAATAATTCTTTTTCTAGGGCTATGCGAGTTTTTAATCGAGTGAAACTTGCAGTTATTCTTTCCTCACAGAAGCTGAGCCGCAAACATTCCCTTTAGTTACCTGAGCATTTGGAATGTTCATGAACATTCCATCCCAGCTCAGCCAGTTGGTGTCTTCACTGCCACCAGCACAATACAATAAAGATTGATGCTTTTAGAGGCATATACATGTTTAAATCTCTCCCATTGAAACCGATGGGTCTTAAAAGTGCTTAAATCTGATTGGATTATGCACTTTGTCTTTGAAGAAGCAGGCTATTGTGCACATTGTAAACCAACTTTTTCCATTGCTCCTTTTTTTTTAAAGCCACAATACAGGTGTCAGGAAAGAATGTAAATGATGGGGAAATAGGGGTTATAAAAGGTGGCATTCCAGGCATATTTTCAAAGCTCTGTATAATTAGGGGTTGTGAGAGAAGCTGGTTGAACAGTAATCTTTAATGGATGTCTTCAGATCTCTTCAATCATCGCAGTGCACAGCCTCATTAGACATTCACTGAGGATGCAAAGACCACAAATTCACCTTGTTAATAAAAGGAATTGTCATGTCTCCGTGTAACCTGAGTCAATTATCTCCGATGTCAGCCGCTACAAAAGATAAGACTACTGTAAACACAGTGAAAGCTGGGAGATTATGGTTTGTTCAACACTTTCATATTCAGAATGCGTCAAAAAGTAATTTACAAAGCAAGGGTGCTGTGTGTGAAGAGACCGACGGACTGCCCAGCACTAATGTGACCCTTACTGTAAGGCTCCACCTGAAATACAGGGGCATTACTAGTAGTGCTGTGCTGAAAATTTCAATTATTCCATTTCTGGCGTTTCGTAGGGGGTGGGGGAGAAGGAACAAAGGGTTTGGAAAAAAAGGCTGGATGAGATGAGAATTTCAGAGAATTTTCTCCTTGGGCAGGGGGACAGGATTTCTACATGCCTTTTTAAATGTAGGAAGTTTTAAAGGGTTTTCTTTATAATAATAATAATAATAATAATAATAATAATAATAATAATATGTTATCCGCTTCTCCCTCCTGATCGAGGTGGGGTACAACACAAATGCAAACATCATAAAATACATATAACTAGTTACTGTATTTCTTCAATTATAAGACACCATCGATTGTAAGATGCACACTAATTTCAGTACCACCAACAGAAAAACACACACCTAAGACACACCTGCGATTCTAAGACGCACCACATTTTTAGAGATGTTTATATGGGGGGAAAAGTGCGTCTTAGAATCGAACAAATAGGGTAAAACATTTAAAATGAATACATTATTAAAAACAGCACATTATTAAAAGGCATCTTGAAATTCAGCTGGGTAGGCCTGCCGGAAGTGGTCAGTCTTTATGGCTCTCTTAAATTCCGGAAGACTGTTAAGTTGGCAAATCTCTCCCGGCGGGCCATTTCACAGTCTGAGAGCGGGAGAAGAGAAGGTCCTCTGGGTAATGGTTGTCAGCCTTGTTTTTGTTGGCTGGAGTAAATTCTTCCCAGAGGACCTGAGTGTGCAGTGCGGATTGTACGGGAGAAGGCGATCACACAGTTGTCATTATTATTTAAAAATGACACTTGCAGGAGCCCAGGTGTTCTTTCTAAATACCTACTGGAGGAGGTGTGGTGGCATGGTCTCCAACAGGTATTCAAGAAGAACTGCTGGGCTCCCCCATGTGCCAGGGTTGTTGCTGATGTTGTTGTTTTTATAAAAAATAGAAAGTAGACCTTCTAAACTTAAAAACGACACTTTAAAAAGGTACGTGGAAACCCTGCCCCCCTCTCCAAGGAGAAAATTCTCTGAAATTCTTCCCCTCCCTGTGCAAGAGGCAGAAAAAACAATGCCTCTTTCACAGGGAGAGAGAAAGAATTCCCGAAACTAGGGAGCAGGATTTGGCACGGCACGAAATACTGGCAATTCCCTCAAGATTTTAATGACATTTAGAATCCTTTCAATGATGTGCAGTTGCTGGTTTTATCTGCTGGCTCTTTGTGGCTTTATTGCTTGGTTTTTGGGTTGTTTGCATTTGATTGCGTTTGATTGATCTTTGCAAGCCGCCTGGAGGGTGTTTACTCAAAAGGTCAGGTGTAAATTAAATCCTAAGCATAGCATTTATATAGGGTTTTAGTGCAAGGGTGGCAAACCTGAGGCCCTCCGGCTGTTCTTGGACTCCAACTCCTATCAGCCCCAGCTAACATGGGCAATGGTTGGAGATTATGGAAGTCAGAGCCCAACAAACAGCTGGAAAGGGGCGTGTGAATCAGGCTTGCTGAAGTTCTCCAAATTCTAGGACTGTGCGAATCCGGGCCTTGGATTCAAATAATCAAATCACAACAGCCATTTCCTGATGGATCTGTCATTTCATGATGGATCCGCCATTTTAATTCACAGCCCTAGGCCTCTGTAAAGAAGGAACAGCCTACAACTCCCAGCATGCATTGCCTGGGAGGGCTGAACTTACCGAAGGCCAAGGACAGTGAGCATTCATGTCCTCTCCATCACTGAGAACCAAAGCAGGCAGCTGCAGGCCACCTGTGGAACACATGAGGACCCTTCCAAGGACTGCTATATCCTGGATCATGTCAGGGAGTGGGCAATGATGGCGGCAGATGGCTGATCACAGCTGTGAGCGAGCAATCACACTTGCTAGTGGGTGATCATGATGGTGGTGGTGGTGGAGAAGACACGAGTGCCTACTGTCCCTGGCCTCTGGTTGGTTCAACCCTCTCAGGCACTGCATGCTGGAAGTTGTAGGCTGTTCCTTCTTTACGGAGGCCTCAGGCTGTGAATTAAAATGGCAGATCTGTCATGAAATGGCGAATCCATCAGGAATTGGCCCTCATGATTCAATTATTCAAATCCAAGGTCTGGATTTGCACAGCCCTACCAAATTCCATCTCAGAGCTCGTTCTGACTTGAGTCCGTATCATATAGTATCATGCAATTTTTTTTTCCAAATAAGCATCAATTGTGCACATCTTTGACATTATGAATTTTTCTCCTATTGATTAAAACATATTTTTTTTCAAAAGTATCCTTTTTCAGGCATAGTTTTTAAATATATCCATGCTGTTGAATGCAATATCTTTGATCCAGGAATAACGTTGAGAGCGGAGAAATGTACAGACGTTGACTGAAGATTGTGTCCAACCTGTGTTCAGCCCAGAAGGTGTGAACTGAGTAAAACATGATCCAAAATGAATGGAAAGAAATTTCTCATACATCCCTATTCTGGAGGACCACAAATTCCTTTCCCCTGACTTACTGTGTTCAAATTCACTACCAAAAGATGTGGTGATGGCCACCAATTTGGATGGATTTAAAAGGGGCTTGGATAACTTCGTGGAAGAGAAAGTTATCAATGTCTAGTAGCCATGATGTCTATGGGCCTTGCTAGACCTACCTTTAAATCCTGGCATGTGGAGGGGCCAGCCCACGCTAGAAGTACCGCGGGCTGTTGCTCCTGTCCACACTTGAAAGGAAAGCGCACCAACGAGAAGGTAGATTTTTTTTAAAAAAAAGGTTCCCCACTCCCCCCTGTCCCCGATTTCCCTCTGCCATGTCCAATGCCCTGCCCGCCCACCCGCTAGTCAGCCATGTCTGATGCCCCCCGCCCCCAGCCATATCCGATGCTCTGCCTGCCCACCATGTCCGATGCCCCCCCACCCGCCCGCCATGTCTGATCCCCCCATTGCCCCTGGGCCGTGATTCCCTCCCCCCCAATGTCCCCTGGCTCCACTCTTGCCCCCCATTTCTCCTGCCAGGTCCACTCTCTCCCCCCTGGCCCCGATCTCCCCCCTGGCGATTCTCGGCCCGATGGGCACAGCGCTCCTGTGGAGCACTGTGCCCAGTGCGCAGCTTCTCCCAGCTACTCACGAGTAAGCTGTGTAGCCAGGAAAAGCCGCAGAACTGGCTAGACCTTCTAGACCGGGCTCAGCCTGGGGCTGCAGAAATACCGGGCCACAACTGGTGCCAATTATCCCAGGCCAAGGGAGGGTTTAGCCCGTGCTGACCCCGGGATCCCCTGTGTGTCATCTGGATGCACAGGGGTGAGCCCGAGTATCAGCCCGGGCTAAACCCTTGTCTAGCAACGGCCTATGTGTATCCTCCAGTATCAGAGGCAGTAAACCTGTATACACATGTCCTGTTTGTGGGTCAACAGCTGGTTGGCTACTGTGTGAATAGAGTGCAGGACTAGATGGACCCTGATCCGTTATGGCTCTTCTTATGTTCTTAAATGCTTCACATATATTACTTTGGATTCTGTGGCCACAGCCCTCTAGCTGAAGTATCACCAAGGTGTGATGAAGATAAAAGGCACCAGAAGGAAGGGAACATCTCCCTTATCTTCTCTGTAGTTCCTAGCACACCTTGGGATGGTAGATCACCTAGATCAACCTCCCCCAATCTGGTGCCCTCCAGAAATGTTGGACTACAAATCCATCATCCCCATGCTGGTCAGGAATGATATAATTTCTTGTCCAAGGCATCTGAGGAGCACCAGGCTGAGGAAGTCCAAACTCATGTAAGTGGTTGATGCTTTCTACCTTACTACCCTGTGCTGAAAATCATGGGGAAAATGGAAGCAATGGCTGGTTTTGGATGCAACCTCCCTATTCACCCACCCACAGTATTCTTGTGTTTCTCAAAACCTCCCACCTTGTTGGGCGACAATAAAGAGGACTGCCATGTAATCCACAAAGCTTTATTCAGGCAATAAACCTCTGTTCCCACCAAAAGAGCATCTAACCTCTAGGAACTTTCCTCTAGGCAAAACTATGCAAACTAAGCGGGGACATGAGTGCCCCCTGTCCTTGGCCTTCGGTAAGTTCAGCCCTCCTAGGCAGTGCATGCTGGGCATTGTAGGCTGTACCTTCTTTACAGAGGCCTAGGGCTGTGAATTAAAGCCTTTTCCCAGAAGTCTTTAACTTCAAGGGGGCTAGTTCTGAAGAAGTCTTTGGCAAGAAGCTAGCCGGGCCGACTTTCTCTCGCCTTCCTTCAGTTCTGTTCATTTGAGTCTGTGCTAGACTCTGGGATCAGCCAGCCCTGATGTGCCCTCCCCCTCTGAACCATACTGATTTCTCACAGACTGCATGTTGTTAACGTTTTCAATGATAAGGTCTGGTGAAGGTTCATCCCCAGCTGGTGAAGAGCCCATGAGAATCACCTCCCTATGTAGGCTGGTACGTTTCTCACACTGTATCTTCTGCTTCAAGATCTGATTCTGATTGATCGCCAGAAGCTGCTTCCCCCAGCCTCAGGGGAACAGGCCTAGTCATGACAATTATAATTTGTAAATTTCATTTCTGTTTAGAGACCCCTTCTCCCAGAAAAACCATATAAAAGGGGCCCCATCATTGTATCCTACAAAAATGGCGCGCCATTTATGAAACAAGAGAGAGTTTCATAAATGGCATGCCACAACTTATAAGGCCCTTTCTCTTGTAGCCACCTGCCTAACCTCCTTTGGAAAGTGCACCGAGAGGAGGGCCGCCAAAGATAACTGAACAGGTATCTATGACTTTTGATGTTCTGTTACGTATGCTGCCTCCGAGCCATTTTGAGTCCTAAAAGTCAACACCAACCCTTCAAATTAGGCTCTGAAATTGGTTGGAAGCCAGTGTAGCTGACGAAGCAATGGTGTCACATGAACATATTGGCCAGTCTCAGGTAGTACCCTAGCCGCTCTGTTTTGAACTCACTGAATTCACCTTCAGTGGTAGCATCACGTACAACGACGCCCTAACTGGGAGGTAACCACATACGTTTGTGTAGTTTAGGCTCAGTCCTAGTCTTGGTGGTAGCCTGCAATATCAGCAAAGCAGATGCACCGGGAGCCATGAACTAAATAAATATTTATAGTCAATGCTTGCTGGATTGAAAATCCAAACAGACTCCCCTCCACCCCGCCTTCAGCCCCAGCTGATATAGGAGAGCGATAATGCTGCAGCTGGAATTCCCTTCCCAGCAATGCAATGATCCTGTGGAAATTACATCTGTCAGTTTCCACTGGCGTGGGCACAGCATCTATAATTAGCAGCTAAAAATAATTACAATCTCACAGATGATAGGCAGCCATGTAAAACATGCAAGCATTCAGCCTTGCTCATTGCAGCATCATTAATAAGATATGTAATCTCTTTTTTTCCTAGGGAAGAGAGGTAGGGAGCACCTGATTTGCCGTATGGATATTGAGTTTATTAAACTGAGAGTCTTCAGTGGCAAAATGCAAGAGAATATGGATTGGACAGAGCGGGGGATATTGGTATGTTAATAAAACTTTAATTTTTAATTGGATGCTTTCTCTGCCAATTCAATTTCCTTCTTTTGCCTTTTCTCTCAGTTCCTGCTTCTGCCAGTCCATCTTATTCCTAGGCATGGAAATTAAAGGAAGTGGGGATTGAACGATGGTTCAAATGGCTGGCATTTCAGATATCCTTTAAGAAAGAAAAGAAAAAAATAGAGCATTAAGGCACAGAAATCCAGCAATCAAGTTTTAGTCCCCCTTTCTGAGCAAAAGGTTCTCAAGAAAACTAGTGTGAAATCATTCTCTTACAACAATGGGGAGCTGACAGACAGGTGCCACTCACTCACTTTTTTATAGGTTGGTAACAGATGCTACTTAGAGCCTCGTGTGGCGCATAGTGGTAAGTGGCAGTTACTGCAGCCGGAACTCTCCCCACGGCCTGAGTTCGATCCCAGCGGAAGCTGGTTCTCAGGCCAGCCGGCTCAGGTCGACTCAGCCTTCCATCCTTCCAAGGTCGGTAAAATGAGTACCCAGCTAGCTGGGGGAAAGGGAACTGCGACTGGGGAAGGCCATGGCAAACCACCCCGCTACAAAGTCTGCCAAGAAAATGTCAGCGAAAGCAGGCATCCCTCTAGGAGTCAGCAACGACTCAAGTGCTTGCACGAGAGGTTCCTTTCCTTTCCTTTCAACAGATGCTACACACTATGGATTCCATCAGCTTAGTTTTGTTCCTTTAATGTATTTGCCCACTTTTTACCTCCAGAGCCTTTTGGTGAGCTGAAATCTGCATTTTTGCAAACTTTCCATTGCAGCTCATCTCAGGAAAAATACACACCAAAAAAGTTACACATTCAGGAAAAGTGTGCACGAAATGCAGATATCTGAGAAAAGTGCACACAAAATTGCATTACACCAATGTAAAGTACTTGGGGAAAATGTGTATGTTTTTTAGAATGCACATACACACAAATGCATTGCAGAAAAGGCCACCTGGAAATGCACAAACATGGGCAGAAAGAAACAGGCTTGAATGCACATGAACTCAAAAACCTAGCAGTCTTGGCAGGACTGAGAAAAACAGACCCTCCCATGCCTACTGGAGACCCCCATGGCTGCTCCTGAAAGAGCACTCTCACTTCTCTTTTTTTGCTGAATCCAAGGAATGGGTTGTGAAAGGCACTCAGTTGCCACACACCCCCATCCACTCACAATGGCCACCAAAGGCCAGTAAGTAGCCTCCCACCCAAGGCATGCTGGGAGTTGTAGGCATAAGCCTGTTATTTTATTATTCAAATAAATAAACTGTATTTTAAACAATATTTAAAAAATACTGTTGACAAAAAAAAGTGCTTTTAGACTTTTCTGGTACATTGTACAAGCAGATCTATCAGCCTGCCAAATTTCAAGTTTCTAACTCTTCTGGAAGTGGGTACACATTATCGGACATACAAACCAAAATAGATACTTTCAGCTCTATAGGTAGAGATTTATCAATGAAGTTTAATAGAGCAACCTTTCAGTGTCCAAAGCACCTGCAAGGCAGTTTACAATGAAATGTTTTCTTTTCTTTTATCACTTTCATTTTTAGATTTTTTTTTTTAAAAAAATACAGCTCGGCAACATCAACGAAAATGGGGAAGGGGAGAACAGACCATCAAGTACAACCTATATTCAGCTACAGTCTAATACAAACTGACCCCAAAGACTTCCAGAGGTCAGTGTACACTGAAAGGCAAGCAGAGATTGAGCTGGAGGGAATCTACACGTAGTACTGAAGGCGCATGCATGCGCCCCCAGTACGCCCCCAAAACGATGGTGTAGATTTTGCCAACCTGCAGCCCAGAAGAGACGGAGGAGGAGGAGGCTGGAGAATCCGCCTCCCCGCCGGCCTCCTGCTGCCAGCGAAAGAGTCACCCTGGTCGGAGAGCTCGGCGGAAGCGGAAGCTGAGCTCTCCGACCCAGGTCGCTCTTACTACAGCAGCAGGAGGCCGGCGGGGAGGCGGCGGCGGCGGCAAGGACGTGGCCGGATTCTCCAGCCTCCTCCTCCTCCGTCTCTTCTGGGCTGCAGGTAGGCAGAATCTACACCATCGTTTTGGGGGCGTATGCATGCGCCTTCAGTACGATGTGTAGATTCCCTCCTGGACAGCCCTTGCTTGGAATGATATTCCATAATTGCATAACCTTGACTGAAGAGGCCCTGTCTCTGGTGTTCACCCACTTCACTTCTGAATGCAAAGTACCATGGAGCAAGTTCTCAGCTGTTGACCTCAGGGAGTTTTAAGCCCAAGACTGTACAGGAATAGAAAATGATATAAGTTTTAAAATGCTACGTGATTTAGTACCGTCTTATCTTTCCGCTCTTATCTCTTATTATACCCCTACCGGGGGTGTTTGCTCCTCAAATACCACACTTCAGATCCATCCAAGGGGTGTCTGTTTTCTCATCGAATTTGCCCATTTTCTGTAGCTGCTCTGTATTCCTGGAACTGCCTCCTGGAGCATCTGTGGACTGCTCCTTCAATCTCAGCTTTTAAGGCTCGATGAAAATGTCCACCCAGTGTGCGGCTGCTGTAAAGAAGGCAAACTCCATGTTAGGAATCATAAGAAAAGGAATTGAGAATAAAGCAGCCAGTATCGTACTGCCCTTATACAAATCTCTGGTGCAGTCACATTTAGAGTACTGTGTGCAGTTCTGGTCACCACACCTAAAAAAAATTATTATAGAGCTGGGGAAAGTACAGAAAAGGGCTATTAAAATGATCAAGGGGCTGGAGCATCTCCCCTACGAGGGAAGGTTACATCAACTGGGATTGTTTAGCTTGGAGAAGAGGAGGCTAAGGGGAGGTGTACAAAATTATGCAAGGTGTGGAGAATGTGGACAGGGAGACATTTTTCTCCCTCTCTCAAAATACTAGAACCCGTGGTCATCCCATGAAGCTGATTGGCGGAAGATCCAGGACAAATAAAAGGAAGGACTTCTTCACACAGCACATAGTTAAA
Organism: Elgaria multicarinata webbii; assembly: GCF_023053635.1. Taxonomy (NCBI): domain Eukaryota; kingdom Metazoa; phylum Chordata; class Lepidosauria; order Squamata; family Anguidae; genus Elgaria; species Elgaria multicarinata. The sequence goes on along the minus strand of NC_086177.1, from coordinate 110,294,440 downwards.
CCATGGAACTCACTACCACAAGATGTAGTGATGGCCACCAATCTGGATGGCTTTAAAAGGGGGTTGGATAAATTCCTGGAGGCAAAGGCTATCCATGGCTACTAGCCCTGATGGTTGTGTGCTATCTCCAGTATTTGAGGCAGTAAGCCTGTGTGCACCAGTTGCTGGGGAACATGGGTGGGAGGGTGCATGGGTGGGAGATTGACAAGTTGCACCATGTCCTGCATGTTCATCCCTGGCCGATGGCTGGTTGGCCACTGTGTGGACAGAGTGCTGGACTAGATGGACCCTTGGTCTGCTCCAGCATCAGGACACTTCTTATGTTCTTATATTCTTAAGGCTCAGTTGAAAATGTTTCTTTTTTCTAAAGCCTTTGGTATCTTTCCTTGGAAACTGGCTTCTAATTTTATCTCTTCCTTACCCCCCCTTTTAAAAACATATCTTTTAATTTTTTACTAAATTTTATGTTTACATTTCTAGAATGTAAGTCATTTGGGAAGGGAGTTGTTTTGTTGTTTTTCTTCTTTGTACAGTGCCATGTTCATCTATGACACTTTATAAATAAATGATACTAATAATAATAGTAATGGTAACAGCAGGATAATGTTATGGTTTTGGACCCTGAACTCTAGTCCTTAAAAGACACCAACCCCTCATTCTTTGGAGTGCTTTTAAACTTTTAATGTTTTATATTGTCTCCTGTCATGTTGTATTTTATGATTTTAATTGTGAACTGCCCAGAGAACCTCAGCTATTGGGCAGTATAAAAACATAATAAGTAAATAAATAAATTCTCAGAAGAAGCCACTTCTGAGTTTAATTGCATCATGAGGTTTCTACCTCTTTAGGAAACACTTCACTAGGAAGATTGCAGGGACCTCCCCTCACCTTCATTATTATTATTATTATTATTATTATTATTATTATTATTAATTTATTTATTTATATAGCACCATTAATGTACATGTTGCCACACCCTGAAACAGCTAAAACAGACAATCCCCTTTTAAGTGAAAAGAGTGTAGTCAGCATGGAGGCAGGGCTAATCAGTTTGAAGGAAGCCACATCCCTACTTAAGGCTCAGTCATGATCTGCTGCTTGTTGGAGCAACGTAAACTGGAGGGGCCAGACCAGGGAAGTTTGCTTAAAGCTGTCTTTCCCCCTTTCATTTTCTGCACAGTACTGGAGGACAGAGGAAGAGAATAGGCAGGCTGCTGTTTTTCCACATCAAAGTTCCCATTGTCTTTTATTTGAGAGATGTTCTCCTGCATGAAGACTGTCTGGAAAACAACCAATACAATCCCGAGCCAATCAAATGTGTAGATTTGCTTGCGTGAACTCTTTCTACCAGACACTTCCATTCTCTTCATCATCTGAGTCAGGTGTGTGTAGGTGCTGAGCTGTTGTATGGCTTCAGTAATTGGCTAGATGAGGCCCAATAAACTGAAGCTGGATCCTGTCAAAATGGAGACACTTTGGGTAGATAGTTCTTAGCTCCAGGGAAAGTGATGTTTTGTATGGGTTTTCACTCTCTTTAAATAAGAGCAGGTTCTCAGCTTGGCAGTGCTCCTAAATACAGCTTTGTTACTAGAGAACAAGGTGGCCTCTGTGACACAGAGAACTGGTCCAACAGTTGTAGCTATACCTGCAGATGGATAGTCTAGCAATTATAGGGTGACCATATGAAAAGAAGGACAGGGCTCCCGTACCTTTAACAGTTGTATTGAAAAGGAAATTTCAGCAGGTGTCATTTGTATATATGGAGAACCTGGTGAAATTTCCTCTTCGTCACCACAGTTAAAACTGCAGGTGCCCTGCCCTCTTTTAAATCTGGTCACTCTAGTATAGCTCCTGCAGCTTTAACTACTGTGATGAAGAGGGAATTCCACCAGGGGCTGCATGCATACAAAGGACACCTGCTGAATTACCCTTTTCTATGCAACTGTTAAAGATACAGGAGCCCTGTCCTCCTTTTCATATGGTCACCCTAAGCAATTATTATTTATGCTTCCATAACTTCCAGGTTGGGTTTACTGTATTGAGCGTTATGTAGGGTTGCCCTTGAAAATGACTTGAAAGCTTCAGTTGGTACAGAATTCAGCAGCCAGAATTTTTATTATTATTATTATTATTATTATTATTATTATTATTATTGTTGTTGTTATTATTATTATTATTATTATTATTATTATTATTATTATTACATTTGTATACCACCCTATAGCCGAAACTCTCTGGGCAGTTTACAAAGATTAAAAAGATTGGATTAAAAAGACTGAACATTAAAAATCAATATACAACATTTAAAAACATTTTAAAAAGTTTACATTTTAAAACAAATTTTAAACACTCAGCCAGGCCAAATGCTGTTGGAGTCAGTTAAAACTCAGTGTATGCTGTTGAATGCCTGGGAGATAAGGAAAATCTTAACCTGGCACCAAAGAGATAACAATGTCGGTGCCAGGCAGGCCTCATTGGGGAGACTGTTCCATAATTGGGGGGCCACCACAGAAAAGGCCCTCGTTGCTCTCCTCTAAGCTTCCCTCAGAGTAGGCACCTGGAGGAGGGCCTCAGATGTTGAGCACAGTGTACGGGTAGGTTCATTTTGAGAGATGCTTTCCATCAGGTATTGTGGCCCCAAGCCATGTAAGGCTTTATAGGTTAAAACCAGCACCTTGAATTGGGCTCGGAAACATACAGGCAGCCAATGCAAATAGACCAGAATCGGTCTTATATGTTCAAACCTTCAGGTCCCTGTTATCAATCCGGCCACTGCATTTTGCACAAGCTGCAGCTTCCAAACTGTCTTCAAAGGCAGCCCCACGTAGAGTGCATTGCAGTAATCTAATTGTAATTGGTGCTTCTTCCTATCTCACCCTGTTCATGTCTTGAGCTGGTTTCCTTATCAGAAGTTGGCTGCGTAACCACAGAGATAAGGGCTGGATCTACACTACTGCTTTAAAGTGCTTTATAACAGTTTTGACAACTATATATGCAGTGTGTCCTGGGCCCCAACAGTTGTCAAAACTGTTATAAAGCGCTTTAAAGCAGTAGTGTAGATCCTGCCAAGGATTTTCTCAGTGGTGGCACCTATGGCTTTAGAATGACATCCTTGCAGGTATACTCCCGGCAGGTACTTCAAAATCTTTTCAGCACCGAGTTCAGATATTTTTATTTGCCCGGGACTTTCAAGGTGCTGGTTTTGACCTATAAAGTCTTACATGGCTTGGGACCACAATACCTGATGGAACGCCTCTCCCGACGTGAATATACCCGGTCACTATGTTCAACATCTAAGGCAGAGCTTTCCAAACTTTTCATGTTGGTGACACACTTTTTAGACATGCATCATTTCATGACACACTAATTCAGTTTTACTAGCAAACCAGAGGTTAAACTAACCCCTTACAAGAGATACAGACACATACATAAATTGTAATAACGAAATGTATGGGGACACAACATATCTCATGAAAACCTTTCATTTATATTTTTAAAAATATATGATTTGCAAGATAATAACATACATTTCCAAGACTTTTCACATTTAACCAATTTTGTCAAGCTGCGATCGAGCGGCGGTTGAGGCGGTGTTCTATCAAAAAACTGGACCCATGGAATTTCTCGAATGCATCACTTCAGGTGCAGCTGCATCACTGGAAGTGATGTGGAATCAGCTGTTTTGACCCAATTATGCATACTGCGCATGCACAGTACCTGTACGATCCCTCGACCATGGTGTGCACCTGTCTCTTTGTTGCCGTTTGTTTCAAAGATCCTGGAGCGGGCGGTCTACTCTCGCTGTCTTGACTTTCTTTCTAGTAACTCTGCTTTGGATCCACTTCAATCTGGATTCCGTCCTCTGCATTCCACCGAAACAGCCCTTACTAAGATCACCAATGATCTCCTTACTGCCAAGTCTAAAGGCCATTATTCCGTTCTTATTCTCCTTGATCTAACTGCAGCCTTTGACACGGTTGATCATGATCTTCTCTTAGATTCCCTTCATGACCTTGGATTTTGTGGCTCTGTCTATAACTGGTTTGCCTCCTATCTAGCGGGTCGCTCTTTCAGCGTGTTGGCTAATGGCAGCTCGTCTTCCTCCTTTCCCCTTTCAGTAGGGGTTCCGCAAGGCTCGGTGCTTGGCCCGTTGTTGTTTTCCTTATACATGTTGCCCTTGGGCAAGCTTATTCAATCTCATGGCCTCCAATATCATCTGTACGCCGATGATACACAACTATATCTGTCATCTCCGGAACTTTCTCCTGATGTTCACGATCGTATCTCGGCATGTCTTTCAGATATCTCAGCTTGACTGCTTCATCGTCGTTTGAAACTCAATATGGCAAAGACTGAATTGCTAGTTTTTCCTCCTAAACCTTCTCCTCATCTCTCATTCTCTCTTACTGTCAATGATGTTACGCTTACTCCGGTCAAGGAAGCTCGTAGCCTTGGCTTTATATTTGACTCCTCGCTCTCCTTTATTCCTCATATTGAGGCAGTAGCTAAATCTTGTCAATTTTTCCTGTATAATATTGCCAGGATTCGATCATTTTTGTCTGTCTCTTCCGCCAAGACGCTTGTTCATGCACTGGTTATTTCACGGTTGGACTACTGCAACCTTCTTCTCTCTGGCCTTCCTTCTTCTCACATCAGTCCGTTGGTTTCTGTTCACCACTCTGCCGCAAAGATCATCTTCTTGGCTCGCCGCTCTGACCATGTTACTCCGCTTCTGAAATCTCTTCATTGGCTTCCAATTCACTTCAGAATCCAATATAAACTTCTCCTGTTAACCTTCAAAGCTTTTCATGGTCTAGCTCCTTCCTATCTCTCCTCTCTCATCTCACACTATTGCCCCGCTCGTGCTCTTCGCTCCTCTGATGCCATGTTTCTCGCCTGCCCAAGGGCCTCTACTTCCCTTGCTCGGCTCCGTCCATTTTCTTCTGCTGCCCCTTACGCCTGGAACGCTCTTCCAGAACATTTGAGAACTACAACTTCAATCGCAGCTTTTAAAGCTCAACTAAAAACTTTTCTTTTTCCTAAAGCTTTTAAAACTTGATGTTGTGCAGACTTTATACTGTTAGTTTTACCCTACCCTGTGCCTGCTTACCCTACCCTGTGTCTGTTTGCATTCTCTTCCCCTCCTTATTGTTTTACTATGATTTTATTAGATTGTAAGCCTATGCGGCAGAGTCTTGCTATTTACTGTTTTACTCTGTACAGCACCATGTACATTGATGGTGCTATATAAATAAATAAATAATAATAATAATAATAATAATAATAATAGTGCACCATACTAATCGGCACCTTTGCTGTGTAAAAATGCATGCAAGTTGGTATTGCTTATTTCACATAGACTCATAGGTTTCTCGTTACGTTCGCGTGACACACCTACACACGCCAGCAGACATACTAATGTGTCGTGACACACAGTTTGGAAATCTCTGATCTAAAGTCCTCTTCCAGGTGCCTACTCTGAGAGAGGCTTGGAGTGTGGCAACAAGGGACAGGGCCTTTTCGGTGGTGGCCCCCAGACTATGAAATGATCTCCCTGATGAGGCTCGCCTGGCACCAACGCTGCTATCTTTCCAGCGCCAGGTTAAGACTCTCCTCTTTGCCCAGGCATATGGCAGCACATCTTAATCACCCACATGTTTAGTTTTTTTTAACGGTTTTTAATGCTTTATGTGTGTATGTTCTGTGTTTTAAAATTTTAAATTTTGTATACTTGTTTTTATCTCAATTTTAGAATTTCTGTAAACCGCCCAGAGAGCGCTGGCTATGGGGGCGGTATATAAGTGTAATAAATAAATAAATAATATGCATAATCCTTCAGTCGGCATTGTAATTTTTATTTGCTCCCTTTTAATGTGGTTGTTAATGTTCATGTTTTATTTTTTTGAGTTGCATTGTAATAGTGCCGAGGCCCACCCACGTATTGTGGTTATTATCTATATTGTTGTACATCATCCTAGAATCCAATTTGAGGAAGGGTGGCACTGAAATGTGTTAAATAAAGAAACCAATTCCCTATGTGCACCCTCTAGAGAAACACCCTGGGCATTATATACATTTGATGGAAGTGCGTAGTTGGGAAACAAACGTTGGCCAATGGAGTATTGATGGAGCATTTGCACGGAGGAAGTAAAGGCTGAAGTTTTTTTTAAAAAAAATCATGCTTTTGTCCATTCTGCAGCACACTTTGTAACTACCTATCAAGAATCATTATTGGTTGCAGTGGAAATAAAAGCTGACACTCCTCCCTTGGGCATATGATATTAAAAGAACAATTTTGCAATTACATTCGTTTAAAGTTTAAGCTTCCAGCAGCGGCTCAGGCACAGGAACAGCACGTGAGGGCGGGGGCGGAAGTTTGTTTTCTCACATCAGAGAACGTCAAGAAAGAGGATTGATTTGTTGAAGCAATGCAGCCTGTCCCATCTTGAAGGCGCTGGATGGGGCGGGGAAATCAATAAATTGAAACAGAGAAAAGACATTAACATGTGTCACAGGCCGAGCAATATCATGGTTTTCCTTGAATAATCCATTCACTGTCTTTTACATCAGAACATTCCATCCCATGAAACTAGACAGCCCCGTGCATCCACTCTTTCTAGATAGCAGTTAAGAACTCCTAAATGTCCAGAGGAATTCTGGATGGTTGGATAATTCTAATAGAGATGTTACCCAGGGTTCAACGATCATGCAAAGCAGGAATGGCAAACTCTGTCTCCTCCCCATGCATATTAATTGAATGCCTGAATAGGGAATGCTTTGTCCAAGAAATCAGAAACCTGATCAGGGTTTCTGGGGAAGGCCATAGTTCCGTGTTCAGCAGAGATGGGCATACAAGCAAAAGTGGAGTTCATCAACGTTCCCCAAATTCCACCTTGAAGCTCTCATGACCCTATCAGATTGCGAGGTTTGTTTTTTATTCGGATCAAATTGTGTCTAATATTAGAGATAAGATATAAGTATCATGACTAGTAGACATCAATTGCTTTGTCCTCCATGAGGAACTAGGTTGGTTACCGGTACACCTAGGGGTGACCACATTACACCAGTCTTACAAACTCTTCACTGGCTGCCAATTAGTTTCCGGGTGAAGTATAAAGTATTGGTTATTACCTTTAAAGCCCTACATGGTTTGGGTCCAGGTTACCTGTGGGATCGCCTTCTCCTGTACAATCTGCCCTGCACACTCAGGTCCTCTGGGAAGAATTTACTCCAGCCAACAAAAACAAGGCTGACAGATGGTTGTCCAGCTGCCTCTTGAAGGCCTCTAGTGTGGGAGAGCCCACAACCTCCCTAGGTAACTGGTTTCATTGTCGTACTGCTCTAACAGTAAAGAAGTTTTTCCTGATGTCTGGCTGGAATCTGGCTTCTTGTAACTTGAGCCCAACTTTGTGGTTGACCATCCAGTGTAGACATACAGAGTTGTAGAGGTTCTGGCCATTGCCTGAGCAGGTCCTAAGAGAAGAACAAAATCTGAGAGACATTTGTCCATTCTGTTTCCTCCCCTGTGTACATAACATCTGAACAATCTCTCTGTTGTGACAAATCTGGAATTCTATCTTGAGCATTTTTCAGAGGGTAGACATGTTGGTCTATTGCAGCAAAAACAAGGAAGAGTTTTGTGGCATCTTAAAGACTCATTTCCCTATTTGTTGTAAATATCTGCTTTGGCTTATACTGAAGGATCATCTTTTCCACTATCCAATTAGCATCGCAAAATCTACATTCCAAGCAAACAAATGTTCTGAAATCTAGAGTCCTCAATGAAGATTGACATTTACAATTAATAGCTCAACTAGCTAGAGTGGTAACTCTTTACTCTTAAGTGTCCCATTATTGCAGCTTCTCTTGAAATCGGTGGTGAAAACATTAATCAGAAGGAACTTTTTTTGGCTTTAATTTCAGAGGACAGCGAGGCTGGGAAATTGAGAACTGGAATGTAGGTCTGCTATGTGTTGTTGGACTGAATACAAGGTTGATAACTATAGTCAACATTTATAAATTTGAAATAATTGTTTTCATTTTTTTTTAATTTTCTCAAAATTAAAAAAAAAAGAAATAATTGTTTTCAACTATTCAAATAAAAAATGACAGCTTTTGTAAACCTCCCAGAGAGTTCAGCTATGGGGCAGTATATAAATGTAATAAATAAATAAATATAAATAAATAAACACACAAAAAAACCTCCTACAAATCCTCACCTGATGTAAATAGCAGGAAACAATCTGAAACATCAGCTATCAAAGAAGGAATGAAATTGGTTTGCCCTTTCTTCAGAAGATTATCAAAGATGGATCCATGCGAAATTGCCAGGGAAGGTTGTTCCAAAATTTGTGGGGCAGTGACAAAGAAGGCCCTGCTTCTTTTGGAGGATAATCTAGCCCTGAGATGTGTTCAAATCTTTAGGAGGACCTCATGTGTAGTTATCAGTGTGTGTGTGTGTGTGTGTGTGTGTGTGTGTGTGTGTGTGATACAAAATGAGGTGTTCTCTGAGGCTATCAGGATTCTGAAATATTTAAAGGTTAATAAAGACATCTTAAATTGGACTTTGAAACAGATAGGTGGCCAGTGCAGCTGTTTTAAATAGTTGTTGTATGAGAAAATTGGTTTGCAGCAGCTGACATTTCTGCACCATCCTTAAAGGTAGTCCCATGTAAAATACATTGCAGTAGTTCAATGAGATCACCAGTGCATGATTGACATTGGTCTGGTCTCTGTCTGTCAGTAGGAGGTCTAGGTAACATGTCATCCAAAGCTGATAATAGGCACGCTGGGCGATGGGTGCAAACTGGGCCCCTAGAAGCAGTTCTGGGTCCAACAGTATCCCCAATTGTTCCATCTGACCTTTTACAAGAACATGATCCCATCCAGACTAATATGATCCTATCCAAATTTTCCCATTTAACTAGGCTATTGAGCCCTCCCAAATGATTAATCCAATTCAGTCTGAGCTTAGTTTTATTTACCCTCGTGTATTCCACCAAATACAAAGCAATAATGGGATACATAATAGGGGTGTGCACGGACCCCCCGCTCCGCTTCACTTCCAGATCTGTGAATTGCGGATCGGGCCGCTTCGCTCCACCCCCACTCCGCCCATGCCCGCTCCGCTCCGCTGCGGAGCTCCGGATCCGGATCAGAGCTCCGTTTCCCCCCCCCATAGGCTTGCATTAAGCTTAAAAAGTATACAACTTTTTTTCTGTGAAAGTTAGAAACCTCACGTTTGGCACCATGACACCTCATGGAGGTATACACACGCACGCCAAGACTCAAGGCAATCCCATCATCCCCTGAATTTTGGGGAATTTATGAAATTCGGGCACCCCATTCACACCCCTTTCGATAGCTCCGTCAATTTGCATGTTAGAACCTCAAACTCACCACCATGGTAGCTTATCCAGGGACACACACGCACGCTCAGACTCAAGGCAGTCCCATCATCCCCTGATTTTTGGGGAATTTATGAAAATCCAACTCCCCATTCACACCCTTTTCCATAGCTCCGTCAATTTGCACGTTAAAAACCTCAAACTCGCCACCATGATAGCTTATCCAGGGACACACACGCATGCCAAGACTCAAGGCAGTCCCATCATCCCCTGATTTTTGGGGAATTTATGAAAATCGGGCACCCCATTCACACCCCTTTCGATAGCTCTGTCAATTTGCACGTTAAAACCCCCAAACTCACCACCATGATAGCTTATCCAGGGATACACACGCACGCCCAGACTCAAGGCAGTCCCATCATCCCCTGTTTTTTGGTGGGGCTTAAACCTGCTGACATCTCAATGGGGCCATTTCAAAGGAAATCCCAACATGCCATGAATTGGGGAATATGAATCTTCTGCCACACTAGAAAAATGGATTTGGAACTTCCAAAACTCCAAGTGAGCGCAGGAAGGACTTCTCCCCTGAGTCAAAGCCAGACACACACAACATCCCTGTGAGGCGGGCAGGGGAGGAGAGAGGGAAGGCAGGCAGGCAGCAGACATTTCTGGGGGCATAAGGAAGTGAGCCAAGGATAAGCCAGTAATGCATATAAAATGGAATAAATAAACAAAGGAGGGGTGGAATTAAAAGCAGCAGTGTTGCTGAATAAACAACAAGAAGAACTTTTTTAAAAAGGCTATATCTGTCTTTTACCAGCAATAGGGGGACGTGCCCAGGGGAGGGGGAAGCAGCTGCCAGTTCAACTCATGAAAGCCATTGCTTCACCACGAAAGCTGAGGAGTAGAACTGTCACTTCAACTCATGATAGGCATTGCTCCACCGGGTTACTCTCTTTGGAGGGCTCTGATTGCCCTCCAAGTACAGGAGAGAGTGGGGGCACGTCCACATGGGATGCCCTAGGGGAGCTCATCCCCTTGCACCACATCTTTTCAGTTGTTCCCCAAAGTTAGGGTGGGTAGCAGTGCTCTCTTATTATTGGCTTAGTACATGATATCAGGTTGTTTTTGTGCATTTGGTGGGGCTACTGTTTTAAAAAAACACTGGGAAAAGTCCGTTCAGACTAAGAAAGAGAAGTTCCCAGAATCCCAAGTTACCCGTTTTGCCTATCCCCTCCTCCAACTTTGGGATCATGTGATCATGACCGGGAGTTGACTCTGCCCTTCAGCCCTTCGGAAAAGGTATTTTCCCGCCGGTTTTTTAAAAAATTCTAGCACATGAACCGCACCACGCAGAGAGCTGAGAGTGGTCTCAAAATGACCCCCATCCACGACTCTCCAAGCACAAGAATTTTCAGAAAGATAGCTTCAAAAACAACACAGTTATCCCCCTTTCTTTTTCGCAATGCAATCTTATGGGCGAAATGTTTCAAGATGGCGATCGGATCGGACCGCGGAAACCGGAGCGCTCCACCTATGGGCACTTCTCCTCGCCTTGCTTCTAGGGGTCCGCGGTCCGCTTCTACTCCGCCTCTGGGCAAGGCGGAGCAGGCCAATTCGCTCCTGCTTCTGCGCTTCTAATTGGAGCGGAGCACATGCCTAATACATAATACATAAAGATATGCTACGTAAAATTAAGAAGCACCCCCCCATTAAAAAAAAGACTGTGGGGAAAAAAAAGGTTTATTTTTATTTATTTAATTTATTTATTTATTACATTTCTATACCGCCCAATAGCTGAAGCTCTCTGTTTTTACTAGTGATGGGTGAATGTATCCCAAATTATTATTTGCTGACAATGTTTGAAATTCCTCTGTCCAAGATGAAAGTTTCCCATTATTCTGAGTTCTCGTTATGTATATATGTGGGGCTACATAAGCACTGACGTCCTCCTTGACCACCACGCAGCCACTCCTGGCTGCATCACTCCCTCCCGACCTCCTCTTCTTTGAAATACTGCATGCACTGCTGTCTTCAAAAACAATGTTCCAGCCCAGCAACACTTCCTGGAATGCCCGTAGGGTCGCCCCATGTGATGCACCCTGGCGTGGTCACATGACGATTCTAGGAAGCATCTATCAGGCTGAAACACTTATCTCTTTGCAGTCAACCATGCTGCTACAAGCACCAAAAGAGGTTTTCTAAAGCATTAAGAACTTTAGAAAAGCTCCTTTCTGGTTGGCTGGACTGAGAAAGAAAGTCACGCAGGTCACACAAGTACTTGCAATCAATCTCAATTTGAAACGTGAAGTTCATGGGATAGCCATCCAAGCTCGGTAAACGTTACGAACATAGTAAATTCAACTGATAAGTCACCTCATTTTGAGTTTCACCACCAGTATCACACCTTTTTACTGCCTGCCAAAAGATGGAGAAAGAAATTTAGGAACGCATTTCAGAGTCTCTATGGCACAACAGGAACGGCTCTTTTCCTTGTGTTTACCTGCTGTATTTATGATGGCACAGAATCAAGACTTCAGAATCAGGGCCTCAGAGGTCAACCCCGATACTTGGAGAATGCTCATCTAAAGAAAAACCAGCTTCACATGTGGGGCTTCTCCTACAGGTGAAGAGTGGAAGGAGAAACAATGGCAATTGAAGAGTGAGCACATGATTTCACGTAAAGTTCAATCCCTGTCATTGCCAGGGCTCAGAAGGACCTGGGTCGGAGACCCTGGAATATTGTGACAGGTGGACCAGGGATTGTAGGGATGTAAAAATCAGCAAAACAAAATTCTCTAAATTCTCTAAATTCCACCTTGAAGCTCATTCCAACTAGAATCTAATTTAGATTGTGAAAATTATTATTATTATTATTATTATTATTATTATTATTATTATTATTTCTTGTGAAAATCTGTGGGGATTTACGTGAGGATTTTTCCAAATGTACATCAATTGTCCACATCTTCAAAAATTATTATTATTATTATTATTATTATTATTATTATTATTTGAAATGTATGCATTCTTCTCCCATTTATTAAAATGTATTTCTGTTCCAGGAGATTAGCTCAATAACTGGACAATGGGTTCATCCATCTTCCCATGTAGTGCTGTTAAATTTATATAAAGGACTGGACAATTAACTATTAGATAAGGATTTAATAGGGCCACCTTCTACTGGCAGCAAGAGGGTTGATCGCCGGGCACTGGAAGGACGGCAAAGGGTTTCACTGGTATCAAAAGGTTTCGCAGACGGCCCTTCTAGAAAAATTGACAGATAAAATGAGGAAAGTGCAAGGACAATTACATGAAAATAAAATTGTGGGGATTTGGAAGAAATTTATTGACTTTGTGAATAAAGAAGAAGAAGCGGAGAACACCCCTGTCACTTTATACAACACATACAGAAGCTCGGAGGATGGCAACAAGGGAGAGGGCCTTTTCAGTGGTGGCCCCCTGACTGTGGAATGATCTCCCCGATGAGGCTCGCCTGGCGCCAACATTGTTATCTTCCAGGCGCCAGGTCAAGACTTTTCTCTTCTCCCAGGCATTTAACGGCATTGAACAAGATTGTTTTTTAATGGACCCCTAAACTGTTGTTTTAAATGGATGCTGCTGTTTTCATACTGTTGTTTTTATGTCTCTGATGGTTTTTAAATTTTGTATACTTTTAATGTTTACTGTTTTTAGCTTTTGTGAACCAGCCAGAGAGCTTCGGCTGTGGGGCGGTATATAAATGTAATAAATAAATAAATAAATTTGGGGTGGATAGGAAGACTGTAGTATCAGAGGGGGGAGGCCACCCTTGGCTGAAACTTGTAATTTGTATCTGAATCAATATGGAGCGTATAGATATATGTGTATATACAAATGATGTAACATTTGACCTCTGTAACCAAAACTACTAAATATAAAAGGAAAAAAAGGAAAAAGAAAAGTACACATTTTCTCAATCACACATTTCAAAAGTTCACATGCTGTTGAATGATTTTTTTTTTTTTTTGAGGGGGGTGTCTGTGAATCACATTGCAGGCACGGAGAGGTATGCACTTTGCCTGCAGATTGCATCTGAGTGCATGTTCACTCCAGAAGGTGTAAACTGCATAAATCCTGATCAAAAACAAACTGAAATGAATTTCTCATACATAGAATCATAGAATCCTAGAATAGCAGAGTTGGAAGGGGCCTACAAGGCCATCGAGTCCAACCCCCTGCTCAATGCAGGAATCCACCCTAAAGCATCCCTGACAGATGGTTGTCCAGCTGCTTCTTGAATGCCTCTAGTGTGGGAGAGCCCACAACCTCCCTAGGTAACTGATTCCATTGTCGTACTGCTCTAACAGTCAGGAAGTTTTTCCTGATGTCCAGCTGGAATCTGGCTTCCTGTAACTTGAGCCCGTTATTCCGTGTCCTGCACTCTGGGAGGATCGAGAAGAGATCCTGGCCCTCCTCTGTGGGACAAACTTTCAAGTATCTGAAGAGTGCTATCATGTCTCCCCTCAATCTTCTCTTCTCCAGGCTAAACATGCCCAGTTCTTTCAGTCTGTCTTCATAGGGTTTGTTTACAGAGCCCTGATCATCCTGGTTGCCCTCCTCTGAACATGCTCCAGCTTGTCTGCGTCCTTCTTGAATTGTGGAGCCCAGAACTGGATGCAATACTCTAGATGAGGCCTAACCAGGGCCGAATAGAGAGGAACCAGTACCTCACATGATTTGGAAGCTCTACTTCTATTAATGCAGCCCCAAATAGCATTTGCCTTTCTAGCAACGATGTGATTCTCCATAAGGCAGCTTATGAAACTTCTCATTTCCTAGGGAGAACAAAAGGAGGTTGATAAGACCAGCAATATTTATGTACGGGATTCTGTTTGCCCATTGGCCAAAGCAGGGAAACGGCAAGAGTGATTTTGGAAACTTTCAGCAGGTGGAGTGAGGAATCTCATAATTTCAGGGGCAACAGGCGTAGCGGCTAGAAAGTTGGACTAGGAGTCGGGAGATCTGGGTTCTAGTCCCCACTAGGCCATGGAAACCCATTGGGTGACTTTGGGTCAGTCGCTGACTCTCACCCCAACCTACCTCACAGAGTTGTTGTTGTGAGGATAAATGGACAGGAGGGGGATTATGTACTCTGCCTTGGGTTCCTTGGAGGAAAAAAGGTGGGATATAAATGTAATAAAATAAATAAACCCTCCAAATTCACTTCAAATTTTACTTCATAGGAAACTAGGTGACAATCTAGAAGACGGGCGGAACTAAGCCTGAGCCTAAATAATTGAACTTCTTTTGGACCAGAAATAATACTGTTTCTGTGTGGGAATGGTTTCTAAAATTGGGGAGAATTTGGGGAAAGGCTGAAAATCTGCTCCTGAGCATGGATACCTCCAATTCTTCACACTTGGGCAACCTCGTATTTGGATGACTGCAATGCGTTATATGTGGGGCTCCCTTGGAAAATGGTCCGGAACTTTCAGCTGGTCCAAAATAGGGCAGTGAGATAGTGAACAGGGACTCGCCAATATGATCAGATTATGCCGGTAGTTGAATAAGGCTGACACAATTGATCAGTAGGGTTTCTTGCACGCCCCTAGAGCCACTGAACTATTTCCATGAGGAATGGGCTATTCATTGTGTTCACTACTTCCAATTTCCGGAGTTTCCAAACACTCATCACGAATCAGGTGCAAAACCTCTTTGCACAATCAGGGCCCTGTAATATTGGTGGCCATTCCTTTAGCCCTGTCTTAGATCATTCTCTCTCCAGAAGCGCCTCCCAAGTAGCTCATAAACTTCACCAGTGACAGCTCAATATATAATGCCATTCCCACACTTGCCAAGGGTAATACTTTACAGCATATCTGTTACAAATCATTCCTTTTTAAAGTGTTGCCTCTGTCGGCAGGACGATGATTTATGCATCTTTTGTTGTTTCATCTGAATCGTTTCTTTAAAAAGAAGAGGACAATATGCAAATAGAGAAAAGGGGGGTTGCAAAGCATCTTCTGTTGTTTCTGTTTTGAAACAATACATAAATCATCGCATTTGGAGGCATGCGTGTTTACAGACTAAATGCTCCAGTTTTCCCATCAATTTCCCCATGTCTCAGTGGCCAGCTCTGTCATATTTACATCTCCTGGTTCTTCCAGGGAATGAGAAATGATGAGGAACAGCACTGAAGAATGTCTTTCCTCTTCTGGAATAGGAAACCAGCACACAACTCTATCTATCTGTCTGTCTGTCTATCTATCTATCTATCTATCTATCTATCTATCTATCTATCTATCTATTGCTATAGCTATCTATATATTTTTAAAGGGAAAAAAAGTACAATTTAAGTTCTCCGAGGGCAGGCTCTTTGAAAAGGAAATCTGGTTGACATCTGCCACATCACCATTAAAAGACAGAGACCATCTGTCACAGACAGGAGAGGGAGGTGGCTACAGAGTTTCTCATCGAAAGGACCTTCAACTCTTCAGGAGGGATGTATGAGGAATCCATTTCAGTTTAGGTAATTTACCAAGGCTAGATCTACACTTTTCAAATACTTAAAAGGTTGTTACACAGAAGAGGGCCAGGATCTCTTCTCGATCATCCCAGAGTGCAGGACATGGAATAACAGGCTCAAGTTAAAGGAAGCCAGATTCTGGCTGGACATCAGGAAAAACTTCCTGGCTGTCAGAGCAGTACAACAATGGAACCGGTTACCTAGGGAGGTTGTGGGCTCTCCCACCCTAGAGGCCTTCAAGAGCCAGCTGGGCAACCATCTGTCAGGTATGCTTTAGGGTGGATTCCTGCACTTAGCAGGGGGTTGGACTCGATGGTCTTATAGCCCCCTTCTAACTCTATGACGTGCCTTGTCGGATATGAGACGAGTTTTCCTCCATCGGCGCTCCAGTCGTCGACCTTCCCGCTTCAACTTCCTGAGATCTTCTGTGTACTAGGGTGCCCGATTGGAAGCAGGTCGGAGAGGACGTTTGTGGGCAATTGTGTCGATAGCCCTAGTTAGGTCTTGATTCCATCTCTTGACCAGGGCTTCAACAGGATCGTCGACAATACCAGCCATAGCACCCTCTAAGGCTTTCTGGAATCCAAGAGGATCCATCAGCCTTCGAGGGCGGACCATCTTAATAGGTCCGCCACCCCTACAGGGGCGGATGGTAGCCATGATATTAACCCTGACCAGAAAATGGTCTGTCCATGACAATGCAGAGGCATTTATCACTAGAGTTGGAAGGGGCCTATAAGGCCATCAAGTCCAACCCCCTGCTCAATGCACGAATCCACCCTAAAGCACACCTGACAGATGGTTGTCCAGCTGCCTCTTGAAGGCCTCTAATGGTATTGAAGTGCACTGATAACTGTTGGGGCACATTGCACATTCCATATACTGCTTCCATGTGTTTTCCCCTGCTTTTTATTTTACATTATCCAAAATACTGCAACAAGTGTCATTGTTTGACCTGCAAGGTCTAAATGTGCTAGATCTGCAAGGTCTAAATGCACCATTACCAGGATGGGATCGTAATGATTTAACACAACGTGTAGATCTGGCCCAACTTTTGCACCTCATGGAATTAAATGCACACCCAAATGCAACCTGCTGTACATTTCCAAGGGTTGGATCCAGGATCTGCTTCCCATAAGAAGAAAGATTCTTCCACTAGATGAAGTGTTTCACTCTCAAAAGGTCCTTCCTTCTTCTCTGTAGATGGAGGGCTCTGATATCAGGACCTTCCATTCATTCTTAGCCCTAGCAGGTGGGGTGGTAATGGGAAGAATGGCAGAACTGGTTTGCCTCCTGTTCCTGCTTGTTAGCATATTTAGACCAGTGTCCTCTTTCTCCACCCCTGTTCTCTTCTGAGGTTGCAAAAGGGACCTCAGAAGAGGACGTCCTGAAGAGCTTTCAATGGTATCTGAGAGGGATGAGGGTGGGAAAATCCCAATTCAAGGCTCCTCCCTCAAGGTCATAGGTGGGTTTACAGCCTTGGGGATGCATCCATAACATCCACTGGTCCCCAAAGTAAGGACTGATCTCTTACTTTATTTATGTAGTCATTCCATTGCAGACGTTTTCTGGGTGGCTCACAAAGTGAATACAACATGAAAAAAAAGTCTTTGAAACACAAATAAAGCACAGATGATGATTTTTATTTTTATGTTTTACAAGTCTTGTCTCTTGTTTATTTAACTGCTAAAGCAAAATGCCATTCTGATATGTGTGAACAGAAGTCCCCGTTTTAAGATAGGTGATGCAAATTTTCCACATGTTCTCTTCACACTTTTCACAATACCCCCCTCAAAGTTCTAAACGTGCTTTTTGCATTAAGACATTCAGAGAAAAATAAAAATTGTGAACACATCCACACCCACACACCCACACCTCAACTTCTTTGCAAGAACCAGAACGTTGATGCATTTACTCGGAGGGTTGGTTGGAAATGGCAGAGAAGACGGCAATGAAAAATGCCTTAGCTTTGAGAAATAAAACCTATTTTGGCTTCATCAACCTCCCATGTATATGGGGAAAGGCTGAGTGATGCTGTAAAACAGAATGGAAAGCTGGTAAATCAATATCGGGTTATTTTTTCCAGTGTTGCTTTATTAATTGTATGCTGTCTCTTTTTTATTTGTGTCTGCAGGAGTGGCAAATAGTTGTGAACATTGTCTCTGGCTAAATAGTAATAAGTCATAAAATGGCATCACTTCGATTGGCT
This sequence comes from Elgaria multicarinata webbii, assembly GCF_023053635.1. Classification (NCBI taxonomy): domain Eukaryota; kingdom Metazoa; phylum Chordata; class Lepidosauria; order Squamata; family Anguidae; genus Elgaria; species Elgaria multicarinata. The sequence goes on along the minus strand of NC_086177.1, from coordinate 110,276,376 downwards.
ACAACACTCTCATAATGGCCTGGGAAGGGAGAAAATTATATATAATGCAGTTTTGATTGCTCTGTGCCATAATCTGCTGGGAATGTTCTCCTGGGTGTTCTTGAACAATTCCCAAGTTTTCCAAGGCAGGATCTACACTACTGCTTAAAACAGTTTATAATGGTTTTGACAACTGTTCAAGCCCAGGACACATTACATTTACAGTTTTCAAAACGTTTTTAAAGTATTGTGTCCTGCTTAGTGTAGATCGGGCCCAAGAGAGCTTGAGCAGGAGGACTTCATCCTGGATTGTGCGATTCGTACCTGCTCTTATCCGAGAACATTATTTCTTTGAACACGGGAACGTATTAGGCGCAATCCACCATGCTATGCTGCCATACATCAACAATGCTTTCAGATGGGATTTGTGTAACAGACCATCTGAGCAGGGATGGTGTATTTATCTGAGAAATTCTTGATTTGAAATACATGCACCGTTAAGTTTTATTCTGTGCATCTCTTTTTTGGGGGGGGGGGCGGTTATGGGAGTTGGAATCAACAATTACTTTGGCTTGGTAAATTATCCTTACTGTGCAACCTAAGATTACCAACACACACACACACCTGTAGGCTCTGGGTGACCCCTGACCTGGAAGTGTTTGTTAGATACCTTGGAGTTGCCTGTGGGTTTTCTCCCACCACAAAAGTTGTTTATGAGCTGGAAGAATAAGCTGTGTGCCACGCCCATTTCATGGTCTCCAAAGAGGACAATGGGGAATATCCAATGTGACCTGACCACTAGCATAAATTAGGTTGTACTAGCATAAAGGAGCTCTAGCACAATGCCCATATCATTAGCTGGTGTGATGAGATCCCCCCACCCCAAATCCCTTCAATCTGTGCCATGCCAGGTACCCCTTACACTAGTGCAATGTAATTTACATTACTGCTTTGGCCACAATGTATATTGCTCGTTTTTAATGCTCCCATCACAGACTAACTGTGATGTTCAGATTTTCATTCATTCATTTGTTTTTGACATTTATACTTCACCTTTCTGTAAAATACCTAAGGTGGCTTCTAACCCAAGTAAAACAATGCACAGACCCCATTTTAGAAATGTCGCTAGGGTGACAGAAATCCTTTTAACCTCCCTCAACATGCCTCGAATGTTTTCCATAAGCTGGAAGGAAACGCCAAATCCACTGTGGAATTTTGCACCTCAAACAACTGCTGCCTATTGTTCTGGGGAATGTCCAGGGAGCCTTACGCACTCATCTCATGGAAGCAGAGAGACCATGTGCAGGCAGCCTGGGAGCATTTCTGTGGAAATGCTCCCACCGTCTGGGGTGATGATATGACCACCATGAATTCTGACAGAGTGAATTAAGGTTAACATAAGAACATAAGAAGAGCCATTCTGGATCAGACCAAGGGTCTGTCTCATCCAGCATTCTGTTCACATAGTAGCCAAGCAGGTGCCCATGGAAAAACCACAAGTAAGACTTGAGTGTAATAGGTTGTGTTTCCAAGGAACTGTTGTACACAGACTGCCCAAGAGTGTTCATTGAGTTCAGTATTAAGGGCTGTTTCACACAGGCTTCCCTACACAGGTGCACACTAATATGTGTGTGTGTGTGTTAAATATACTTTGAGGTGCACAAAGTATCTATTTCACTATCTCCATATTTATTGGGAAGTCATAACTGGCAATCTGTGCTATCTCCAGTATTTGAAGCAGTAAACCTGTGTGCACCAGTTGCTGGGGAACATGGGTGGGAGGGTGCTGTTGCACCATGTCCTGCTTTGTTGGTCCCTGGTCAACAGCTGACTGGACACTGTGTGAACAGAGTGTCAGACTAGATGGACTCTTGGTCTGATCCACGTTGGCTCTTCTTATGTTCTTATCTGTTCTTATCAAATCTAGCCTATACAACAGAAATTTGTATGACTTTTCTTCATGATGGCCTGCATTGATTCCTGTCCCCTAGAACTAATATGCACCATTTCGGGAAAACAAAACAAACACACCAACACACCCATTGTACGTGAAGTCAGCATTTTCAGGTTCCTGTTCATGCACTGTCCGTTGGGCCACATTTGCTCCCAAAATGTTCTTCAATGTTTTCATTACAAACCCTTGGCTCATATATGGGAGATGGACAGGGACAGATGGAATTTTGATTTTCACTAAAAATCAGGCACACATATTTGGAGGAAAGTGTCTTCAAATATGGACCGATTAGCTAAAACAGACCTTAGGTCCTAAGCAAACAAGAGCAGTCATGTTGGATCAGACCAAGGGTCCATTACCTATTATTATTATTATTATTATTATTATTATTATTATTATTATTATTATTATTATTTCTCTTTGTCACTTGTGACAGATTTTCTAGATGGATATGGTGGGATTTGCCAGGTCATGCTGTCTTTGCTGATTCAGGAAATGCATGGCTCACACTCCACCTGCTCTCACATTTGTTTCCCCTTTTCGCCACCAAAGAGCGAGGGGAAAGGCAAGGATATTTCACTCTTCTTTTAATGGGTAAAATTTTGAGCACAATAACCGCAAGAAATATGTGGCTGGCGAATGAGAAGTAGCTGAAAAACTTCTATCCATCTTCTTAGGTCTGCAGTTAGACGCACTGAAGACATCCTCTCCTCTGCCAACAATAAAATGGGAGGAAGCTATTATTTCTAATTATGTGTGTGTGTGCAGGGGTGGGTGGGGTGGGGTGGGGTGTAACAGAACTTTTCTATTAGTTCTAGGTGAAGACATAGTTTCCGGGTGCAGAACATTAATTTTCCTTTAAGTGATGTTTGGGATGACAGAAGATTGGTTCTGCTTGATTTACAGTGTCAGCATTTTTGAAGTTGTTCTCTCTCTCTCTCTCTCTCTCTCTCTCTCTCTCTCTCTCTCTCTCTCTCTCTCTCTCTCTCTCTCTCTTTCCCCCCACCCTACTCTCACATGTAATTTTGTGAACCACCACCATTTAATCAGGAGGCATCCAGATGATGAATACAAAAGCAGCTCCTTTATTATTCATAGATAGCATCCTTCCCAACAGCAAAGTTCTTTTTGGTTATGAATAATTGTGCTCGAAATCTTGGTTTCTGCTTAATCTCTCGGGGGCTCCTTCTTTATATCTAATTTATTTTTAATACCACAGGGGGTGCTTGGGAAAGATGAGCTGAACTCCCCTTCCTTGCCACGAAATAGTGATAGTGAGGAAGAATTACTTTCTTCCGATAACAAAGTCTCTGCAAGGAATGAAGCATATTGCAGTGCAGATGTGCTGGCAAACAAATGCTCTTAGTTCTAAGGACTTTCAGATGCTTTGTCCTACAACTCCAATGATCCTCCATCATTGGCTATGCTGGGTAGGGCTGATGGGAATTGTAGGCTAAAACATCTGGGTGGTCCTAAGCAAACAAGAGCAGCCGTGTTGGATCAGACCAAGTGTCCATTACCATTATTATTATTATTAATATTATTATTTCTCATTGTCACTTGTGACAGATTTTCTAGATGGACATGATGGGATTTGCCAGATCATGCTTTCTTTGCTGATTCAGGAATTTCCTGACAATTGAACATGTTTTAAATGTTTTCTGGATGTTGGTGAAAATGTATTTTGGTCAGCCCAGTTTCTGAAGGTTTTCTGTATTGTTTTTTGATGTGATGCTGGTGACTGATGTGACTAACAGTATAACTGTGACCTTTTACTGTTGCCATAGTTCTTTAACTTCCATGGCCAATGATGTGTATAAACATATATTTTCTCTTCTTCTTCTTCTTCTTCTTCTTCTTCTTCTTCTTCTTCTTCTTCTTCTTCTTCTTCTTCTTCTTCTCCTTTCTTTTTAGTATGCATTCATGAATTTGTTTATATTCATAGCAATGAATATATATATATATATATATATATATATATATATATATAATGCATATATGTGAAAATAAAACTGTTTAACACTTATGCATATGCTTCAACAAAAGCAGACCAGATATCCAAATAACTATCCACTTATATGCCACTTGTTCAACTGTTGAAAGTGTTGCAAGGTCTCCAATCCATTGCATTATAGGAGATGAGTGTTTATCCTCCCAATGTTGTCATATCAGTCTTAGCTGCCAAAAGGGTGTGGATAATCCAATTATGCTGACCATTTGTTAAATTCAATGAAGCAGGTAAGAAATTTAAAAGAGCATGTACATCAATTCAGGTCTTAGCTAGACCTAAGGGTTAACCCAGGGTCATCCCTGCCTGCTTCCAGGATCCCCTGTGTGTCATTTACATGAACAGGGATGACCCCAGGACAATCCCGGGATAAACCTTAGGTCTAGCTAAGGTCTAATAGTATTCCAGTACAAAATTATGTCTTATTATAATCTCTAGTCGTGGCTCCTATGTCAGTGGGGCAATGAATCTATTCTGGGTTTCAGTCAGAACCAGTCAGGACTCCAAAGGAGCTCTCCAAGGTGCTGAAACCAAGTGGATTCACTGCTCCTCTGTTGCCAGACAAGCCATTATTCTGCTAATTTTGAGGGAGGTTTCGTTCCGGCTTGAGAAAGCGTAGAAGAAATCTGCCATTCTAAGGGCCAGGCCTGACACTCAAAGCAGAATGATGTACCTGATACAAAGCTGTCCATCCCCAACCCCACCTCTTGGCATGACCATGGCTCTCCGGATTTGACTCCTTGACTTTCTACCCTCCTTTAATCCTATCTTCAATTTACATTAACTCTCCAAACTGTCTTCCCAAGCGAGTCACCAGGAAATCCACACATCAGGTCTTAATGTTTACCTGTCTGTATGAGCCCAGAGATTTCAATAACCCATTGTTTATGGATTATGGCCATTGTTTAAGTTTTAAATATTAAATTAAATTTTGGGGCATACAGCTGGCTCCTAGACAGCCCAAAATTGGGGATCTCTTTGAACCAAGAGAAGCCTCATTCTTTCTCACAAGAGGAATCTTGTGGAATCCCCTCTTCTTCCTCTTTCTCTCTTTGCAGAAGAGTGCCTCCAACTTCATCGCACCCCAGACTGCGCAAATATGGAGAGATAATCAACCCCTTATTAACTTTCCCCCAGATACGTCTACTGTCTTACCAGGTTTCCCCCTCTCTTCTCTTCTGTCATCACCCAGTCAACCCTCCCCACTTCTTTCTGCAGGGAAATGCAAGTTGCTAATGGCCGCTCTCTCTATTCACCAACTTTGCTACCAATCTCTATTTCCTTCCCCTGTGGGTCCCGAGATCCATTCCTCCCCCTAGCTCTCCATAGCCCCAAACTTCTTCTCCTCCCCTCTGCTAGTCAATTACACCAGGCCATTGCTTTCAATGTGTCCATCTTAACCATTAGAACTTGAATTCTGTACAAAAGGGTAGTGATCCTTTAAAAAGACTTTTTCTATGATCCAGTCTCTTGAATGTATGTCTTTAATTCTTTGCAGTAAAGTACTCCTGGGTTAAGCAATGATGTCTTTAATCTCTGAACTTCTCCTTAAGGTGCATGGCTTTGGGACGCTCAGTGCTCAATGTTAAAAGATCCCTTCAAGTGTCAAAGTTCCATGTCTGAAAAAGCACTCAGGCATACAGGCAACAAGGACAGTTGCTAATGCCTCTGACACAGGAGCAACCAGACGGTTCCAAAACTGACCAGGGCAGAAGAGCCAATGCAGTCAGGAAACACCAATATTCAGTATGAGTCAGCAGATAAGTCCATTGTTACCAAACGAGATCTAGAAAAGCAGATCCATATTCTTTAAATGGAACTTGCATCATTTTCAGAGATAACCTTTATGGAAAGGAAACCGCCCCTCCAAAAAATTATGAACACAGCATTGATTTTCTGAAAATATTTGCCAGGTAAAGATAAGGGAAACCCACATATAACATAAACAACCCAAGGTTGTTCATCTTAATTGCATTTCTTACCCCACAAATTCATCTTTAAAGACACCAGTCTACCTAAATCCTGAGAAATCTCATTAATCAAGTTACTCAGATAAGAGCAAGGGACCATCTATTGCAGTATGCTGCTCACCAATCTTAGTAAGTTGCTTGTGGGGATCTTATAGGTAGGGCATGAGAAGAATATCACCATTCCACTCATGTTCCCCCACAAGTAGTGAACATTGGCATACTGCCTTTGATAGTGGAGGTAACAAATAGCCATCCTGACTAGTAGCCATCGATAGCCTTCTCCTCCTTGAATCTGTGACATCCCCTTTTATTGCCATCCAAACTGGTGGTGGTCAGTACATCAGGTGGTAGCAAATTCCATAGTTTAACTAATCACCTTAATGGGATGAGCCCACTGTGTTCTAGTATTACGAGGGAGGAAGAATCACGTCTCACTATTCCCTTTCCTCACATAATTTTGTACACCTCTATCATGTCTCCCCTCACTCAGCTCTTTTCTAAGCTAAATGGTCTCAGATGTTGTAGCCTTTCCTCATAGGGGAGTTGCGCCAGCTTTTTGATAACTTTAGTTGCCCTTTTCTGCAATTTTTCCAACTCTACAATAGCAGTGACCAGAACTATACATGGTTTTCCAAGTGTGGTTGCACAATAGGTTTGTGTATGGGTGGTATAATGCCGGCAGTTTTATTTTTAATTCTTTTCCTAATTATGCCTAAAATGGAATTTACCTTTTCCATGGCAGCCACAGACTGGGCAAATATTTTCATTGAACTGTCCACCACAACCCCATGATCTCTTTCTTGGACAGTCACTGCTAGCTCACATCCTATCAGCATATACGTAGGGACCAAATAAGATGTCCAGTATGGGATTCAGTTAGGGCTGTGCACTGCTTTAGATTCGAATACCGAATCCAAAGTGAATCAGGGTGATTCAGAACTCCCTAAAACAAACCCGAAGTGAATCTGGCTTGATTTGGAAGGTCTGATTCGGGATACGAAGTGACTTGGGGGGAGGGTGTCCGTGCACAGCCCTAGACTCAGTGATTGTAGATTATACCAGGTCAGATTAGATGCTCAATACATAATATTTGAATTCAACTAGGAAGTCCATTCATTCATCTAGACCAGCAGATGTCTACGGCATCAGACACTCAGAGTCGCACATCTTTGTCAAACCTGAGTCCTGGGATCATGTTCACTGGAAATGCTGGGGATTGAACCTGGGAAACGAGAAGGATCTTGGAATTGTTGTAGATCACAAGCTGAATATGAGCCAACAGTGCGATATGGCTGCAAGAAAGGCCAATGCTATTTTGGGCTGCATTAATAGAAGTACAGCTTCCAAATCACGTGAGGTACTGGTTCCTCTCTATTCGGCCCTGGTTAGGCCTCATCTAGAGTATTGCGTCCAGTTCTGGGCTCCACAATTCAAGAAGGATGCAGACAAGCTGAAGCGTGTTCAGAGGAGGGCAACCAGGATGATCAGGGGTCTGGAAACAAAGCCCTATGAAGAGAGACTGAAAGAACTGGGCATATTTAGCCTGGAGAAGAGAAGATTGAGGGGAGACATGATAGCACTCTTCAAAGGCTTCAAAGGTTGTCACACAGAGGAGGGCCAGGATCTCTTCTCGATCGTCCCAGAGTGCAGGACACGGAATAATGGGCTCAAGTTAAAGGAAGCCAGATTCCAGCTGGACATCAGGAAATACTTCCTTACTTTTAGAGCAGTACGACAACGGAATCAGTTACCTAGGGATGTTGTGGGCTCTCCCACACTAGAGGCCTTCAAGAGGCAGCTGGACAACCATCTGTCAGGGATGCTTTAGGGTGGATTCCTGCATTGAGCAGGGGGTTGGACTCGATGGCCCTGTAGACCTCTTCCAACTCTGCTATTCTATGATTCTAATTCTTTATGTAAAGCATGTGCTGGACCACTGAACAATCACCCTATTGTCAATTTCTCCCAGTAGTCCGATGGGTCCACTTACCAAACCATGGGGCACATATAGGCCCACTTATTGTGCGCCTCAGGGCTTATTGAGCACATCACAAAGCTGCCCGCCCCTTACCAAGTCACTACTGTTGCACAAAATAGCAGCCTGGTCATTTCCATGAAGGTCATGTTGCATAAATTGCCACTGTAAAGTGACCATTTATGGAACATTACAAGCACGACTGGAGCATTCACACCTGTAATGTTACGTAAATGGCCAATTCATGGCTGTCATTTTTGCAACCTGCCCTTCCCAGAAATGCCCGAGCCACCATTTTGTGCGACAATGGTGGCTCGCAATGAGTCCGTCTATCCCTATCTCCTCTCCCCAAAGTAAGACTCAAGCATTTGCTGTTTGCTGTACTCAAGTGGGAAACTCATGCAAAATGGGGAAATTGTGCAAATTTCCTAATTTACATAACTCTCCTCCATAGACTAAAGGAGAGTTGATTCAGTCTATGGAGGAAAATTGTGCAAGTTAGGAAATCTGCACAAATTGAACTGGGAGTAGGGAATGAGACAAAAACATATATGTATTTCAGAATTTACTCACTTCCTGCCAAAGGAAGAGAGGCAGGTGGCTACTAGGAGGAGGGCCTTTTCCGCTGTGGCACCCTGGCTGTGGAATGAGCTCCCCAGAGAGGTCTTCCTGGCGCCTACACTGTACTGCTTTCGTCGCCAGCTGAAGACCTTTTTATTCTCTCAGTATTTTAACACTTAATTTTTACTTAAATTTAAATTTTACTGTTCTAACTCTGTATTTTAATCTTATATCAATTTTTGCTGCATGGTTTTATCCTGGTGGTGCTTTTCATACTATATTTTGTGTTTGTGTTTTTAGACCGTTGGTTGTTTCATTATGGTTTTAATTTTTGTGAACCACCCAGAGAGCTTTGGCTATTGGGTGGTATAAAAATGTAATACATAAAATAAAATAAGTAAATAATATTTTCGGCCAACATATCTTTGCGTTTGGAGCTTTGGATTTGGCATGCGAGCAAAAATGACATTCTCACACATCCCCATGTGTTACTCTGTAAAGTGGCATGCCGATGTTGCCATGATGAAGAAATAAACCAGGCCTGGGTGAGCACCATTAATTGCATGTGTATCACTTGCCAGCATGCCCTTAATTGGCTCTAATCAAGACTTACCTTGTTCCTCACTGGAGAGAGTGGAAGGAGATGATTGCTGCTTGAGTGTGGAGAGCTAACAACCCAGTGTGTGGCTGCTGTGAAGAAGGCAAACTCCATGTTAGGCATTATAAGAAAAGGAATTGAGAATAAAACTGCTAGTATCGTACTGCCCTTATACAAATCTATGGTGCGACCACACTTAGAAAACTGTGTACAGTTCTGGTCACCACACCTAAAAAAGGACATTATAGAGCTGGAAAAAGTGCACAAAAGTGCAACTCAAATGATTAAGGGGCTGAAGCATCTCCTGTATGAGGGAAGGTTGCATTAACTGGGATTGTTTAGCTTGGAAAAAAGGAGGCTAAGGGGAGACATGATAGAGGTGTACAAAATTATGCAGGGTGTGGAGAATGTGGACAGGGAGACATTTTTCTCCCTCTCTCAAAATACTAGAAGCCGAGGTCATCCCATGAAACTGATGGGTGGGAGATCCAGGACAAATAAAAGGAAGGACTTCTTCACACAGCACATAGTTAAATTATGGAACTCACTAACTCAGGATGTAGTGATGACCACCCATTTGGATGGCTTTAAAAGGGGGTTGGATAAATTCCTGGAGGAGAAGGCTATCAATGGCTACTAGCCCTGATGGTTAGGTGCTACCTCCAGAATCTGAGGCAGTAAGCCTGTGTGCACCAGTTGCTGGGGAACATGGGTAGGAGGGTGGTGTTGCACCATGTCCTGCTTTGTTGGTCCCTGGTCAAGAGCCGGTTGGCCACTGTGTGAACAGAGTGCTGGACTAGATGGACCCTTGGTCTGATCCAGCATCAGGGCTCTTCTATCAGAAGAAGGAAGGAGGGTGTGTTTTTCCCCTAGGAATTTGTAGCCACAGTCTTGCTAGAATGGCTAAGTTCCAGTCTTTCTCCCCAATGTGTTATTTAAAATTTATGTATTGATTACATTTCTATACCACCCAATAGCCAAAACTTTCAGGCCAGTTCATGAGACATTTCTGTATGGGTTTGTTTTCCAGTAGGGAAACTTTGTTGCTGGAGGCCCAAGAGGCAAGAGTTTAGAGTCCCTCGTCAGCTATGGCCTCTCCTGCAGAGGGATAGCTTGGCCACAGTGGTACGGGCATTAGTAACCTCAAGACTGGATTACTGCAATGCGCTCTATGTGGGGCTGCCCTCAAGACTGGTCCAGAAGCTGGAGCTAGTGCAGAATGCAGCAGCTCGGCTGCTGTCAGAAGCTGCCTCTTTTCAGCATATAACTCCTTTGCTGAGGGAATTGTACGGGCTGGTTATTGGCTGCCAGGCCAGGTTTAAGGTTTTGGTGCTAGTGTATAAATCCCTAAACAACTTGGGACCAGGATACCTGAGAGAGTGCCTTCTCCTGTACCAACCTGCCTGATCACTGAGGTTGTTGGAGGGCATGCTCCTGGTGGTTCCACATTTAGGCCATAGCTAGACCTAAGGTTTATCCCTGGATTGTCCAGGAGTTGAACCTGTTCATCTAGGTGACACACAGGGGATCCAGTGCTCAGGCAGGAGTGAACCCTGGATGATCCCAGGATAAACCTTAGGTCTAGCTGTGGCCTTACCTTTGGCACAATTGGAGTCCACCAGGAGGAGAGCCTTTAGTGTGGTGGCCCCTTCTCTGTGGAACTCCCTGCCCCTGGAGGTCAGGCAGGCACCAACACTAGGCTGCTTCTGGCGCCTCCTGAAAACAGGCTTTCCTCAACTGACTAGCCACTGTTTCTCTAGTTCCTTTGTTTTTTAAATTGAACAATTTTCATTTGCTTTTTAAAAATCTTCTTTCTTTTACTGTTCATACCTATGTTCACCACTCTGGAATCTGTGTTAGATAATTGAGCAGTATAGAAATATTGTAAATCATCATCATCATCATCTTGCAATCTGCCCCCAGATGTATGATGTAATATATCCTCTGGGAAGAATTTATTCCAGTCAGCAAAAACAAGGCTGACAACCATTACCCAGAAGACCTTCTCTTCTGCCACTCCTGGACTGTGGAATGGCCTGCCGGGAGAGATTCGCCAACTTAACAGTGTTCCCGAATTTAAGAAAGCTATAAAGACTGATCTCTTCCGGCAGGCCTACCCAGTCGATTTTAAAGATGTTTGGCTGTTATTATAATAATGTAGTAGTTTTATATGTTTTTAATCAATTCTGCATATTTTATAGAATTTTATATTTGATGGTGTCCCACACCTCGATACAGAGGAAGGTAATAAATAAATTATTATTATTATTATTATTATTATTATTATTATTATTATTATTATTATTATAATTATTATTATTATTGAGAAAAAGTGGGGGGAGTGACCCATCCCTGTTGGGTACCCATCTCTACCTTTAAAAGAAATACATATACTTATCCAGTTGCCTATGAAGAATATTTTTTGGTGGGGGGCAGTTCTAATTCTCAATTACCTTAGTTTGCTCGAAGCAATTATAAGAATCCGGAGTTCCCCATTGGGCTGTATATTTTAGACACGGCTGAAATAGCTTAACCAACCCATAAAGGGGAAGAGAGAAGCTAATCATGTTCAAAAAGTCCTCAAACACCTGCATGACTTCTTAAGCTTCCCAAGACTTCAGCGGCTCCACGCAGTCTTAGCACGGGCCCATGGGAATTGGGGTCACGGAATGGAGGCAGGTGTACTAATTGCCAAAGGAACCTTGCTCTCTGCAGCTTGTCCCATAAATCCACCAGGGTATTGAGATATTGACATTGCCATCAGGAAATGGGAACCCGTGGAGATAAAAGCAAAAGTACCATATCTTGGCGACGGAATCCGCGAGGCTGTATATTAAACTGTGGGGCAGCAAGCTGTGCAGAATACAAAGCGCAAGGGAGGATGAGAGAGAGAGAGAGAGAGAGAGAGAGAGAGAGAGAGAGAGAGAGAGAGAGAGAGAGAGAGAGAGACTACGTGGCTCAGACATAAGAGTATGCAAAGCCAGCAAAGAAGGAGAAGAAGGAGAAACAAGAGAATTTAAAGCCACATCTCCTATAATCCAGGAGTAACAGTGCTAGTCTTCCTAGAGAAACTTCATACTTGTTGGGTTTTGTTTACTCCCTTCCGAACAGGTATTTTCTTTTCCTTTTTTAAAAAATGTGCATAGGAATGTCATAGGTCTATAATGTATAAATCAGAGGTGACTAACTTTTTTTTTTTTTAAGTCTGAGGGCCAAATCCCATTTCAGAGAAGCTTCATATTCAGGTGACGGGCAGGGTGAAAAATCCCCCTCCATTCCATGGTTACCGATTTATAGCAGGACGTATGCCTACTCAGAAGTAAGAAGGACTGAATTACTCAGCAGCACTTTCGAATAGCATCCCAAATGCCACGCTTCCACATGTCTACTCAGAAGTAAGTAGGACAAGCCTCAGAAGGAAGCAGGACTGACTCACTCAGATTCCTCCCCAGGCTCCATCCCCTCAGTCCTGCGGGGGAAAGCTCTTATCTCCTGTCAGCAGCTGATTGGAGATAAGAGCTTTTCTTTCTATGGCTGAGGGGGTGGACCAAAGGAAGAAGTTGCCAGGTTGGATGGGGACTTCCCAAGCTTTATCAGTCCCATGGGCTGGAGTTTCTCCATCCCCAATATATAAATCAATATATGAAGCACACTTATAGTTTTTGGTTCTGTGTCGTCAATAGCAATTCAAGGATATAGACGGATGTCTATCTCCGACCAGCTCCCAGAGATTCTTTTAGCTGGAACTATTGTATATGTATGTGGGGGGAATTGAACATGGGATCTTCTGCAGAAAAGCCCAGCTACCCCCTCACAGATGTTTTGAAGAGAACTCGAACCCAGCCTGCCGTGTTTTTTTATCAGGAACTGCAACTGAATGACTTTCTTATTTGGAATGACATCAAGAAAGCAGTCAAGCACCCACTTGCTTCTTTTGAATCCTTTACAGAGCTGCTGTTACTTCAAGGAAAGGTTTGATATCATCTGTTCTGCTTTGTTGGCCCCTGGTCAACAGCTGGTTGGCCACTGTGTGAACGGAGTGCTGGACTAGATGGACCCTCGGTCTGATCCAGGTAGCAAACAATGGAAAAAACCTCTTGGCTGATACTCTGTAGACCTCTAACAGTCAGAGAAGACAATAATGGGCTGATGGACAAATAGGCATCCATGGTCTAGGGTTCCTACCACTTTCATTCCCCTTTCTGACCTTTCAGCATTATTTCTTTAGATATTATTTTCTTTCTTGTCATGATTGCAGCCCGTCGACTATCATGAAGTAGGCATGATGGTGTGATAACATCATACAACCAATGGTCTTGATGACGTGACATCACCGAGGACAAACTAAGGCCTCATCTACACCGAGCAGGATATGTAGCACTATGAAAGCAGTATGAAAGTCATAAATAAAAGGCAGGAGCCACACCAAGCATGGTATGAAAGTGGTATGAAAGCAGTATATGCCGTGTGTCAATGGGCCCCAACAGTCGTCGGTGCACTTCAATACCGTTATAAAGCAGTAGTGTGGCTCTTGCTTATTATATACCGCTTTCATAGTGCAATATCCTGCTTGGTGTAGATGAGGCCATAGTCAACTGTGAGTGAGGGCACTGCTACCATCCTCAATTAGCAGACCTCCTTTCAATGTCTTCTCCAAGAATCTCCAAAGGGGGGGGTGCCTTTCACTGTGCCAAAAGCGTTCAGAAAAATGCTCCCCTTTCTGTTGAACCCTAAAGTGTATTGAAGAAAATGAGCTCTGGTCATAGCAGTGAGATGCGGATCTAAATCATATTTATGCACCACCTGGCATGTATCTGCCCCCTTCCTGCACTCAGGGACCGAAAAACATTACTTGCAATTTACAAAGTACTTCATTTCCCAATAAGATTTATTTGCAAACAAACCAGAGATTTCTTGTTGCATGGTGCAAGGCGAGCAGTAAATTAGCTGTTCCCCAGATCAAATACATGGCGGCATAAAACCTCTCTCTCTGGGAAGTTACTCTGAGCGTCCGTTATGAAGCCACTTGGTTAATTGCATTAGTTCATAAGCTGCTTCTCTTTAAATTAATCTTGTACACACAAAAACAAAAACAAAAGCAAATAAAACCTCAAAACACTTTGAATCTAATGATTTCCCAGACTTCCTCCACCCATATTAATTCACGTTTAGTTTAGTTTAAACCATTGTAGTTGGGTTTGATTTTTTTTAAATTGTTCGATGCTTTCATTTATTTATGTTTTTTTTTTAAAAAAAAATGGGATATAACTTTACAAACAAACAAACAAACAAACATTTAGAGTATTTAAAATATACATCATTTCAGTAATGCAATCAATAACTTTGCAAGGAAATTCAACCTTACTGGCCTGCCCAGCTGGTGGCTGGGATTTCAGTGTGGCTGTGCTTCCATTCTGGATTTTAGTCAGACCAACCAGGAGCTATCCATGGTGTTGAACCTATTTTAGTGATATGTTTCAGCACCTCCAGTTATGGCTGCTTCTGACTGAAATCCAGAATGGAGTCACAGCCCCACTGAAAACCGAACTGTCAGCATACACTGGAGATTAATTTATGGCTATCTGGTGCATTCAACCCCTTGATTTAGAACTATTCCCTTAGCCACCTCACTTGCCATTAAGAAGCCTTTCTCAATCAGCTGCCCTTCAGATATATTTTTTTAGGCTTCAACTCCCATAAACCCCAGCCAACATGGCTCATGGTAGGAATTCTGGAAGTTGCAGTCCAAAATATCTAGAGGACGCCAGATTGGGGAAGGTTGCTGTTAGGAATGCTTATTTATTTATTTAGTTGTCATTATTTTATTCTATTAGATGCAGAACCTTCAACGTATGCTTTGATGAGAAGCTTTTCGGCTCAAACATTTGGGTACCAAATTTGAGAGATTCGTGCAAACCTTTTCACTCTACGATGATGTGTAACCACAGAGGATGGTGGCCACATTTTATACGAGAAGTAGTAATCTCAAAGGACTATAGTTGTGAAATAACTTCCCGTGCCATTTGTTATCTGTCATCCAGTGATGTGACTGAAATTCAGGATCAAGGAGTTCACAGTACAAATTTCCCCAGATCAACACTCCTGAGCTAATTCTATGAGCCAGTCCCAGTGCTCCCTAAAGCTTGGAGTTTAGGTAAGGACCTAGAAACCAAAATAAACTTCATTTCCTGGGGGTATTATGGCCTGAGTTCTGCTGTAATTTTTTGTTTATTCGTTCAGTCGCTTCCAACTCTTCGTGACTTCATGGACCAGCCCACACCAGAGCTTTCTGTCGGCCGTCATCACCCCTAGCTCCCCCAAGGTCAAGTCTGTCACCTCCAGAATATCATCCATCCATCTTGCCCTTGGTCGGCCCCTCTTCCTTTTGCCTTCCACTTTCCCTAGCATCAGCCTCTTCTCCAGGGTATCCTGTCTTCTCATTATGTGGCCAAAGTACTTCAGTTTTGCCTTGAATACCATTCCCTCAAGTGAGCAGTCTGGCTTTATTTCCTGGAGTATGGACTGGTTTGATCTTCTTGCAGTCCAAGGCACTCTCAGAATTTTCCTCCAACACCACAGTTCAAAAGCATCTATCTTCTTTCACTCAGCTTTCTTTATGGTCCAGCTCTTGCAGCCATAGGTTACTACGGGGAATACCATTGCTTTAACTATGCGGACCTTTGTTGTCAGTGTGGTGTCTCTGATCTTAACTATTTTATCAAGATTTGTCATTGCTCTCCTCCCAAGAAGTAAACGTCTTCTGATTTCCTGGCTGTAATATACCAGGCCTATTGAAGGCTGGAACATCAAGTATGTTCACTAGTGCCGCCACATTAGTTACAATGAGAGAAGGAAAAAGGGAGTTCAGAGTGAGTTGAGTGTCAGAGGCAGAAGGTATAGCTAATACCCTGGAAGGTTGTCACACGGAGGAGGGCCAGGATCTCTTCTCTATCCTCCCAGAGTGCAGGACATGGAATCACCGGCTCAAGTTAAAGGAAGCCAGATTCCGGCTAGACATCAGGAAAAACTTCCTGACTGTTAGAGCAGTACGACAATGGAATCAGTTACCTAGGGAGGTGGTGGGCTCTCCCACACTAGAGGCCTTCAAGAGGCAGCTGGACAACCATCTGTCAGGGATGCTTTAGGGTGGATTCCTGCATTGAGCAGGGGGTTGGACTCGATGTCCTTGTAGGCCAACTCTGCTTTTCTATGATTCTATAAGGCAGTGATGTGGAGAGGTAGGCCCTGGTAGGAAAGTGGCAGGCCCTACTGAGAGAAAGCAAATCCCTTAGAAAGGGCCTTAGAAAGAGCAATGGGTGTGATGCTGCTGTTAAAAAAAAAAGCAGTGCAAAGAGAAAAAAAATCATTTTGTGCAGAGCTGAGCTATGAAACAGGGGTAACAACAGTTCCTTGAAGCTGAAAGGGAAATGCTCTAAGCCAGAATTCAGAGTTACAACAGCCACAAACAAAAGATAGAGGTGAACGTCAGGCTGAGCTTTGTTCAGCAAGTTGATCATCACAGCTTTTCTGTGGCCACGGTTGTTAGTACCACAAGAAGTGATGTAACAATAATTGAAAGCAATGTTCAGTGATAGCAGCCCTAATCTTCTGGGTACACGTTTCTTGCTCTGCCTGTCTCATGCATGCTCGCTTTTTAGCATTTGATCTTCGGGATTCTTTCATCTTTGATCAAAACTGCTTAGGCTGCAGTGATTCCCCTTGTACTGAAGAGAGTTTAGTGTCTTTGAATCTCAATGGCACATCCATTGGGGCTTTGAGCACAGAGTAGGAGGGATCAGAGTCCGACATGTATCAACTTCCGTCACAAAAAAGGGTACCAAAACACTTGCCAAGTTCAATGCATGTTCCTCGAGGGAAACCTTTCAGGAATGCCTCTGATGAGGCAGGCAAAGGGTCTGAACATTACTCATACGAACAGCTTTCAAATGGGGTTCTTTTGGGCTTGGCCAAATGGCACATTTGTTGGGGGAGGGGGCAGCCACCACTCTGATGAATCCACTATATCAGTGGTTCTTAACCTTTTTTGAGTCATGGACCCCTTTGAAAATCTGGTGAAAGCTATGGACCCCCTCCCTAGAAAAATGCACACAAGCACATAAACACAACTTTGCATGCAATGAATATACTTTATTTTATTGAAAACTGATTGCCTCATGCAGTGTATGACATACACAAAGTATGAATAAAGTCATAGAATCCTAGAATAGCAGAGTTGGAAGGGGCCTACAAGGCCATCGAGTCCAACCCCCTGCTCAATGCAAGAATCCACCCTAAAGCATCCCTGACAGATGGTTGTCCAGCTGCCTCTTGAAGGCCTCTAGGGTGGGAGAGGCCACAACCTCCTGAGGTAACTGATTCCATTGTTGTACTGCTCTAACAGTCAGGAAGTTTTGCCTAATGTCCAGCTGAAATCTGGCTTCCTTTAACTTGAGCCTGTTAGCATCAAATTATGTTGATTCTTCCCTTCTATAGGACACACTCATGCATAGCGGAGAAGCTGGGTTTGATGCTGGGTAGGGGACAGATTCAAGCTTTTATTCCAGGTTTATCTCTTCCATCTATGGAGTCACCTTGCCCTTGGCTCAGACTGTAGGGTGGCCATATGGAAAGGAGGACTGGGTTCCTGTAACTTTAACAGTTGCATAGAAAAGAGTGCTGTTTGTATGTATGCAGCACCTAGTGAAATTCCCTCTTTATCCCAACACTTAAAGTTGCAGGAGCCTTGCCCTCTTTTGTATCTGGTCAATGACACAGGGTTGCTGCAGCTTTAACTGTTGTGATGAAGAGGGGATTTCACCAGGTGCTGCATGCATACAACCCCTGCTAAACAATCTGGTTGCTGTTGTTGTTTTCATTGTGGGTTCCCCCCGCCCCGTCTTTTACTGTTTTTACTGCATTGGTTTGTGATCCGGTGTTTTATTCTTGTTCATTTCTGACATAACTATATAACTATCGATCTATCTATTCTAGAATGATGACGATGATGATTTTTTTGGTAGGATAAACATTCATTCATGTGAGCCCCATCCTACAGACTGCAGTCTAATAAAGTGGTATCGCTCAGAAATAGGTTTATCTCTCCATGCGGAGTTTGGCCACAGACCCCCTCCCTAAGAGCCCAATTCTTATATGCATCTCAATGATGAAGAAGTGGAGGTGCAGGGGAACCCGCAACCTCGTATTGGACAAAAATCTGCTGCGTGGGCCTATGATTTGGGCCTGGGATTTCAGAGATACGAGAGAGGAGCTGTTCACGGGCATTTTAACACCTGCTTTTAAATTCAAATCAGCTTGACATTTTTTAATGCAACTCAAATTCTGCTGAAGAAAACAAAGAAGCCTTACTGTGTTGCATTTTTATTCCTATCACAAAGCAGTTTCCATTTTTTTTTATATCCTTAAGGAATTGACTTGATAAGAGACTCGGCATGAGGACTTTAATAGGGCCTCGGCTCGCTTTATTCCAAATATCATAATGCATAAACATTTCAAAAGCTTCTCCGCTATGCATGAGTGTGTCCTATAGAAGGGAAGAATCAACATAATTTGATGCTAAACGGCCAACTTAACATGGCACAAGAGGATTCCTAACTACCGCCTCGTCATTTGTATGCCTCTTACTGATATTTTACGCAGTTTTATGCAGAAAAAGCCATTCACTCACTGTTATCCTGAATTCATGCTGTTAAATTTTTCTCCGTTGGGCCCATCCAAATCTGAGAGCCTGCTGACATGACGAATGAAGGTGGTTTTCACTCTGGCGCCAGTCGCCACCAAACTTTAACCTTACGGAAAACTGCCGGAGGCAAAACATTTGAGAAACGTTGAGGGAAAGCAAATAAGTTTCAATAAGACTCGAGAAATTTCTCAAAGGTTTCTGGGTGGATTCCTCCATTGAGCTGGAATGGGGGTTGGACTCGATGGCCTTGTAGGCCCCTTCCAACTCTGCTATTCTATGATTCTATGGGTGTCCGCTCTCCACGCCTGAGTCGTCTGAGGATTTTACCTCTAGGAAAATCCTAAGGGAGGATTTGGACATTTTCCCTTGGGGAAAACATCTCAAGAAATTCAAGGGAACCCAAAACAGGTCCAGTACGACAATGATGAGGGGACATCCCTAGTTTATTGGAGTTTATCAGAGACTGATGTAGGCCAAGCCACACCCCAGGGTCAGCACCAGGTGTGTACAAGGTGATTCTGGGCTCACCCGAGCACTACCCTGACATATCCTTGCAAGCTTACTGGTGTGTGTGGGTGTGTGGTGGGCAGGGGAGTGGACAGCGGTCCTGCCAGAATGGGCAGCCCAGCAATGAAAAGAGAATATTTATTTATTTATTTATTTATTTATTTATTTATTGCATTTCTATACCGCCCAATAGCCAAAGCTCTCCGGGCAGTTCACAAAAATTAAAATCATAGTAAAACAATCAACAGGTTAAAAGCACAAATACACAATACAATATAAAAAGCACAAGCAGAATAAAAACCACGCTGCAAAATTGATATAAAATTAAAATACAGAGTTAAAACAGTAAAATTTAAATTTAAGTTAAAATTAAGTATTAAAATACTGGGAGAATAAAAAGGTCTTCAGCTGGCGATGAAAGGAGTACAGTGTAGGCGCCAGGCGGACCTCTCTGGGGAGCTCATTCCACAACCGGGGTGCCACGGCGGAGAAGGGCCTCCTCCTAGTAGCCACCTGCCTCACTTCCTTTGGCAGGGGCTCACCCAAAGAGCCCAAAGAGAAGTGCTTGAAACAGCAACCATCTTATTTCCCCCAGAATGCCACAGTGCTGTACAATGGGACCTTGAAGCTGGGGAATTCAGCTGATGGTAGCTGCAACTGCCTTGCCTCTCTTCAGAGTGCCAGGCTGTTAAAGCCCCTGTCCCCTGTCATTCGGTGCTGGCATCCGGCTTTTGAGGCCCTTGGACAACCTCTCCCCTGAGTGTCTACTTCCTCTAATTCTCACCAGCAGCTATGGCTCCCCATCTTCCTCTTTCACACCATTGTTACCATTGGCTCGTTTAACAGGAAGAGAGCCAGTGAGCAAATAGGCACTTGGTGGCCCCATTCAGAAGACACCTTCAACCACAGCTTTAACCATGGTGACTAAGGCAAAAGCCGTATTCACCGTGGTTAAAGCTGTGGTTTAAGGTGTCTTCTGAACAGGGCCATAATATGTTGCTCCTCCTTCACACCATCACCATCATTTGGACTAAAGCGAGAGACAGGTTGCAAAGGAGAAGAGGAGGAACAAAACCAGTGGGCTCTTGTCAGGGGGCCCTGTGGAGTGTGAGCCCCAGGCAGGTGCCCAACCACGTCCACCTTTGATGCCAGCCCTGACCACATAACATAGGGTAACCATACGAAAAGGAGGACAGGGCTTCTGTATCTTTAACAGTTGCACAGAAAAGGGAATTTCAGCAGGTATCATTTGTATATATGGGGAACCTGGTGAAATTCCCTTTTCATCACAACAGTTAAAGCTGCAGGAGCTATACTAGAGTCACCAGATTCAAAAGAGGGCAGGGCATCTGCAGCTTTAACTGTGGTAATGAAGAGGGAATTTCACCAGGTTCCCCATATATACAAATGATACCTGCTGAAATTCCCTTTTCAATACAACTGTTAAAGATACAGGAGCCCTGTCCTCCTTTTCATATGGTCACCCTAACATAACATTATTGCTCATTCTAAAAGCACCCAGCTGTTCTGCTGATGACCAATCTCCTGAGTTCAGGCTTTTTAAACCAGAAAAACCAGTTCAAGATGAGGTGTTTGCTGGCATTTTCCTCACCATGCTGAGTGCTGTTGCTGTGTCTGCCAAGCCCCATTTGGGGTTTCTTCCTGTATTAAAAAAAAAAAAGGAAGAGGACAGAATCTTAGAATGGGGAAGACACTATTCCATTTTTTTCCCACCAGTTAATTGCCAATACCCATCATCTTCAAACCATTTCTTATGAGGTTGTTCCTGATTCCACTCAGGAAGTCTGGGTGCATCTTGTGAAGGACAAGGGGCCTGAAATGGTTTCTGTTCTGTTCTGATTTAATGTTGCTTTTTGTGTCTGCCAGAATGTGTACATTATTGTGGTTTGAGCTTCCTTGTCCCAGGCTCTGTTGGGAGGGAAGTGCCTGGCATTTCCAACTCCCACCGTAGCACCTGGGGATTATCAGGGGTGCTTAAAAGTCAACTCATTTCAGCTGTGGGAAAGAATGTTGTCAAGATGTGGGTCTCGCTCCTGCTGGGAGGGGTCGCCAGAAGCCCGGGAAGGGCATTGGTTGGTTGGTGTGAATCATGGGGCCAGGTGGCCGAAAAGGGATAAAGCGTCTAGTGCTGGAGAGTCTCCATCTTCTTTGCTGGACGACACGCGTGTCAGGAGAGGATCAGCTTTTCTTATGTTTTAATGTATTGGGGTATTGTGGACAAGGTCAGCCACCACTGCGGCTGGGTGGTGGAATGACTGATGGTTTTATTGGGGTAATTGCTAGCCTTTTCCCCTCAATCTCTTTCCTCTCTCCTTTTCCCTCACCTCCTCTCCCAACCCTTCCCTTTCCTTAACGCTTAGCTTTTACCGACCAAGGCCTTACATGTTAGACTTAGTGGTGTTAATAAACCTGCTTTGGTCCCTGATGTGTGTTTGTGCTTTATTCCTGGAACATCTGGCTCATCCCGGTTGTGGACAGGGCTAGGGAGGCGGGTTGCCTGGGAGTCTAGGACTTTTGGTCCAGGAGCCTACTTTGCAGGGATGTCAGGTGGACCCTGACTTCTGTTACACATCTACTGTCTGTCTCATGAACTTGCATCTCATTCAGGGGGCACCCTCCCCACCCCTCTCTTCCCATCTCTAGCCATATGGCAAATCTGGAGTCATCCTGCCCTGCAGGAAGATGGCTGGGGTCATCTTCCTCTCTTTCTTCTGTCCTGCCAACATCCCATTGCCCTTATATAAATCTATGGCATGGCCAAATTTGAAATATTGAGTGTGGTTCTGGTCACACCATCTTAGGAAAGACATCAAAGGGCATGAAAGCAAGTTTAAAGTGATGCACATTGGGGCAATCGCAACTTCAAGTATAACCTGATGGTGACTGACCACGAAAGAGATCTTGAGGTTGTAGTGGACAGTTCAATAAAAATCTCAACCCAGTGAGCAGCCACAGTCAAGAAGGAAAACTCCATGTTGGGCTTTATAAGAAAAGGAATTGGGAATAAAACTGCCGGAATCATGCTGCCTTTATACAAAGCTGTGGTACGACCACACTTAGAATACTGTGTACAGTTCTGATCACTACGCCTAAAAAAAGATATTGTAGAATTAGGGGGGAGGGGAAATGCAGAAAGGGGCAACTAAAATAATCAAGGATCTGGGGCATCTTCCCTATGAGAGAACATTACAACAACTGGGATTGTTTAGCTTGGAAAAAGGGGGCAAGGGGAGACTCGATAGAGGTGTACAAAATTATGCATGGTGTGGAGAGGGAGACATTTTTCTCCCTCTTTCAAAATACTAGAACTTAGGTTCATCCCAAAAAACTGATTAGTGGGAGATTCACGACAGAGAACAGAAAGTACTTCTTCATACAGTGCATAGTTTAATTATGGAGTTCTCTACCACAAGATGTAGTGATGGCCAATTTGGATGGTTTTAAAAGGGTGTTGATAAATTCCTGGAGGAGAGAGATATCAATGGTTTCTAGTCCTGATGACTATGTGCTGTCTCCAGAAGCAGTAAGGCTGTGTGCACCAGTTGCTGGGGAACATGGGTGGCAGGGTGCTTTTACACTTATGTCCTGCTTGTGGGTTCCTGGTTGACAGCTGCTTGGCCACTGTATGAACAGAGTGTTGGACTAGAGCAGCCTTCCTCAACCTGGGGCGCTCCAGATGTGTTGGACTGCATCCTGGGAGATGCAGTCCAACACATCTGGAGCGCCCCAGGTTGAGGAAGGCTGGACTAGAGGGACCCTTGGTCTGATCCAGCAGGGCTCTTCTTATGTTCTTATGGAAAGGTACACAAAAAGAGCAACCAAAATGATCAGGGGTTTGGACCATTTTCCCCAAGAGGAGAGCATTTTTTCTTCAGCTAAATGTTAACTAATGATGTTGTTTAGACATAACAGTGTTTTACAAGTTATGCAAGGTGTGGAAAAAGTTGTTAGAGAAACGTTTTTCTCCTCTCTTAATACTAGAACTCAGAGTTGGGATGGGAGAATCTGTCAGACTGGAGCTTTTTGAGTTTCTCCAAGTTCCACCTTGACGCTCAGCCTGCCTTGCTCTCATTTTAATTTATGATCTGTTTTTCTTTTCATTCCAACAGGGAATATGTATGTTTTGGAATGGATGTTTTTGGAAGAGTACCCCCAAATGCACACACACACCCAAGAGACTAAAACATAAAAAAAATCTCCTGTGTTTGTAAAATGTGCATTTCGGCAACCTGTGAACTTTTCCTGAAAAATGTGCTGACATTTAAGTTTGGAAGTGTAAACAAAGCATATGCAATAAAAACAAAACAACAACAAAGCAAAGCAAAATTCTTGTACATCTCTAGCTCAGGGCAATTTAATGAAATGGGTGGACAGTAGATTCAGGACAGCCAAAAGGAAGAAGCTCTTCATACTACACATCATTCATTAATGGAATTTGCTGCCACAGGATGTAGTAATGACCACCAGTGTTGATGTCTGCAAAAGCAGAATAAAGAAATGCATGGAAAATGGGACAGGTCCATCAATGGCTTAGGCCACAGCTAGACCTAAGGTTTATCCTGGGATGATCCAGGGTTCGCCCCTGCCTGAGCACTGGATCCCCTGTGTGTCACCTAGATGAACAGGTTTGACCCCTGGATGATCCAGGGATAAACCTTAGGTCTAGCTATGACCTTAGTCATGATCATTCAGTAATAGTATACTATTGAATACCAGTTGATGAAGGGCAACAGCTGGAGAAATCAATTTCCTTCTTGCCTACTTGTGGGTTTCCCAAAGGCCCCTGTAGAAAGCAGATTGCTGGATTGGGTGGATATTGGCAGGCGAGATCACATTACGCCAGTCCTTTTCCAGCTTCATTGGCTGCCAGTCCAGGTCCAGGCCCGATTCAAAGTGCTGGTATTGACATTTAAAGCCCTAAACGGTTTGGGGCCAGGTTATTTGAAGGAACGCCTCCTCCCATATGTACCTGCCCGGACCTTAAGATCATCTACAGGGGCCCTTCTCCATGAGCCCCTGCCAAAAGAAGTGAGGCAGGTGGCTACTAGGAGGAGGGCCTTCTCCGCTGTGGCACCCCGGCTGTGGAATGAGCTCCCTAAGGAGGTTCGCTTGGCACCTACATTATATGCTTTTAGAAGCCAGGTGAAGACCTTTTTATTCACTCAGTATTTTAACACTTAATTTTAACTTAAATTTAAATTTTACTGTTTTAACTCTGTATTTTAATCTTATATCAATTTTGCTGCGTGGTTTTATCCTGGTTGTGCTTTTTAATACTGTATTTTGTAATTGTGCTTTTAACCTGTTGGTTGTTTTATTGTGGTTTTAATTTTTGTGAACTGCCCAGAGAGCTTCGGCTATTGGGCGTTATAAAAATGTAATAAATAAATAAATAAATATTGGCCTAATTCAGCCAGGCTATTTTATGTTCTCCAGGATTTGGCTCTGTGTCTTATCATATATAATCTGTATACCATCCTATCTGCACCTTCATGTCTGCGTGGTTTTTCTTTGCTTTTTCATTGATTTTTTTCCCCTCCATGGGTTCCACAAACTGAATTATTTTACAAATGTAGTAAAAAATTCAGGATGAGAACAAAAACCATAGGAAGTTAATTAGGGAGTGAGTGTATTTATTTATTCATTCACTCACTCAAAAAGCAAACTAAAAGGATAACAAACTTTCAACAGAGGCCTTCAAGAGGCAGCTGGACAGCCATCTGTCAGGGATGCTTTAAGGTGGATTCCTGCATTGAGCAGGGTATTGGACTTGAGGGCCTTATGGGCCCGTTCCAACTCTGCTATTCTATGATTCCAACAGCATGTTAAAACATAGTGCTTCAATAATGTTATAGGGCACATTCACTGTTTAGTAGGGGCCTTTGCCATGGAATTATCTGGTAACCATGAACATGCGCAGAGCATTCGATCTTCCAGAGCAGAGATTGGCTGCTTCCAAACCTATTGATTAATATCAGAGTAGAGATGTACCTTATTGGAGCGTCTAACGTCTCCAAAATGATGTGACTATTGTTCAGGCATCAATGCTGTGTGTGTGTGTGTGTGTGTATGTGTGTGTGTGTGTCTCAATTGAATATCTCCATATTTGGAAGACTTTTCTCAGAAATTGAGAAAGGAAGCATCTCTTTGTATCATAGGTAAGGAAGAACCACAGAAGAACAGATAACTTATTAGTAAGTACTTAGAAATCAATCTGAGAGTACAAACTTTGAGGATCCTTAGGAAAAGGTCTGGCCGGCTAAATGCAGGGACAAGTGGCCTGATAGACTTGGTGGTGTTTCAGGGTGTGGTTGGGATGCCTTCCGCACACCAACCCAGAAGGAACCTTCTCGGTAAGTACCAATGTTCCGTTCTCCAGGTTGGTGTGAGGAAGGCATCCCACAATGGGATATGCAAAAGCTAAAACCCCTTATCTGGGTGGGAAAATCTTAAGCCGAGTCTATTGTAGTCCTACGACCTGCTGGAGGACTCTCCTGCCAAAGGAGGCATCCGCTGAGGCATATGTGTCTATTTTGTAATGTCTTATGAAGGAATTAGGACTTGTCCAGGTGGCCGCCTTGCAGATTTCTGCCAGAGGGGCATTAGTACTTAAGGCGGCTGATGAAGACACTGAGTGGTCTGAGGGGCAGCTTTGATATTGACTTCTGTGGCTAACTAATTAGAAATTCCCACAGCACTTCCCTGAACATGTCCTCCAATTGCAGTGTTCAGGAGAGTGGGAAACGCTAACTGGCTACTGGTTCTGGCTGGGGGGGGGGGAGGGAGAGGGAGCGTGTTTCTGCTTGGACTCATAGAAGTCAATCATCCACATTTCCACAGCCTCTTATTTCAGTTGAACTATTACTCCTATTGCCTGGCAGGGCTTCCGGTGCAGGGGTGATCTGTCCAATAGATCTGGAGAGCATCAGGTTGAAGCAGGCTGGTGTAGAGGGGGGAAATTAAACAATCCTTAAAAATCAAAGCATGCTAAAGCCCTACTTAAGAACTATCACCGTGCCAAGTTTTATCTCTTTATCTTTAAAAGTTTAAGCAGATATAAGCATTTTTGTTAATTTTCATTTTAAAATTCCTAAAAATCAAAGCATGAACAGATCTGACTCAAACTTCGCTTACTTGGATTTTACGCCTCCGGCAGGATATTATAATTGTTTTATTTGTACATACTGTATAGAACCAAGTACATTGTTGGTGCTATATAAATAAATATTAATGATAAAATATTAATAATGGCTAAAGCCCTCCTTAAGTGCTATCACTGTGCCAAGTTCCATCTCTTCATCTTTAAAAATGAGGGAGCTGTAAGCATTTGATTAATTTCCATTGACTAAAGCAGTTATCCAAACACGGGTGGTTCTCCAACGGGTAATCCGACAGGGTGGAGTAAGTGGAGCCGCTCTGAAATTGGGGCAGAGAATTGCCTCAGTGGAGCTCTGGCTCAAATTGTGAGGCAGAGAAGACCCACTTTGCACACCCTTTCTGTTTAGTGCATTTCTAATTAATGGATGATCAAGACAGCTGAAACACTGAATCAATTCCAAACTGTATGTGGAAAAATTAGACCAATTGCAATTCAGAAAACAACATATTAATATCAGTTTGAAACCCCAAAGAGTGTCTTGAACATGCAATGCTAATATTGAGAAAGATGAGCAAATAAAATGGGAAGTATCATACATCTACGGTAGCTACATAGAAAGGAGGACAGGGCTCCTGCATCTTTGCCTAGAAAAGGGAATTTCAGTGTGTGTCCTTTGTATGCATGCAGCACCTGGTAAAATTCCCTCTTCATCACAACAGTTAAAGCTGCAGGTGCCCTGGCCTCTTTTGTACCTGGTCACTCTAATATAGCTTCTGTATCAATGCCCCTCTTTTTGTCTTCTGGCTTTTAAATCCTCATTTTGTACAATAGGGCCATTTATGCAAAATTGTTGGTGTCCATGATCTAAGACCACGTCCTAGACCATGTACTAGGGTGACCATATGGAAAGGAGAACAGGGCTCCTGTATCTTTAACAGTAGGGTGACCATATAAAAAGGAGGACAGGGATCCTGTATCTTTAACAGTTGTAGAGAAAAGGGAATTCCAGCAGGTGTCATCTGTATGCACACAGTACCTGGTGAAATTCCCTCTTCATCACAACAGTTAAAGCTGCAAGAGTGACCAGGTACAAAAGAGGGCAGGGCTCCTGCAGCTTTAACTGTTCTGATGAAGAGGGAATCCATGCATACAATTGATCATCTGTTGAAATTCCTTTTTCAATACAACTGTGAAAGATACAGGAGCCCTGTCCTCCTTACCGTATGGCCACCCTACTACATAACACACTTTACTCTGTGTCCTTGATTTGAATGGCTGCTCTTGCATGCACGGGCTATTTGTATTTTACCAGGATGCTCTGTAACATCTGTAATGCTAGAGGTTAGTTGCTCCCCACTTTTAAAGACACAGCAAGTGAAATTACACCTTTTGATGCCTTCACGATTTCTTGTAATTATCCCCCTTTCTTTCTGCTCACTAGCCTTGTTTTGATAATGGCTTTATCGGCATCTTGGCATCGGTAATTGAGAATCCCCATTTGTGATTCAGCTTGGCTCTTTCTCTCTCCTCCTTTTCGGGCTTTTAGTTGCCACTATTCAGAGACCATTTCCTTTAGCAAGACAGAGTGGCACCGGTGACACTGGTTCTGTTAAGATGTGAGAGCTGCAATTATAATGATGAGTCCATGATCAATGGTGCCATTCTCAAAAACACGCTGTGTGTGTGTGTGTGTGTGTGTGTGTGTGAGAGAGAGAGAGAGAGAGAGAGAGAGAGAGAGAGAGAGAGAGATCCCAGGTTTATTGAGTCATTCATCAATAACATTTGAAATCAAATGGGGACTTTATGGTAAGTGGGGCAGTGGGTAGCTAAGAATTCAAAAGCTCTTTCAATCAATCACCGCTTACTGAGCAAAGGGGGCAGAAAAGATGAAAGCTCAATGGCGCATGGCACCCAATCCATGTCTATAGGTCTACATTACTACTGAAATATGGCCAAGCCAGGATGAGGTCCTCAATTAATTTTGGGCATGGTTTATTTATTTACTTATTTAGAATTTTTAGCTCAGCTGCTTATTCCTGCTACAGGGATCGGCTGGGTGCCAGTTATATTCCCATGGCTAGGGAATTAAAGTTGACCTATTCTCAGGTTCCCCTTTGCATCCCCCCCTATTTGCCTTTTGGGGTGACTTTGGACACCCCATAATCTCAGCTTTGATTCCTGATAAGATGGACTTATTGTTGAGGGTTTTCATGAGAGTGTGTCCCACTCAGATTACTTTTGATTTTTTTAAAAAAGTAATTCCACTCTGCTTGTATATTGTTTAGGCTGACCCTATGGAAAAGGAGGACAGGGCTCCTGTATCTTTAACAATTGTATTGAAAAGGGAATTTCAGCAGGTGTCATTTGTATATATGGAGAACCTGGTGAAATTCCCTCTTCATCACAACAGTTAAAGGTGTAGGAGCTATACTAGAGTGACCAGATTTAAAAGAGGGCAGGGCCCCTGCAGCTTTAACTGTGGTGATGAAGAGGAAATTTCACCAGGTTCCCCATATATGCAAATGACACCTGCTGAAATTTCCTTTTCAATACAACTGTTAAAGATACAGGAGCCCTGTCCTCATTTTTATATGGTTACCCTAGACTTTCTACTTTCTAAACAGTCAACTTGCTGTTCAGAGGCTAACTGTTGAAGGGCAACAATTAGAGTTCTTTATCTTTTAACTGGGATTGGACAGGATAATAGAGACCTCCTCTTTAAATAGAGAAGATCTCAGAGGACATTCCTCTAGCAACCCTTCAAATTGAGGACACCTGTGAAAGAAGACACATGGCCACCCTATGACTAGTTCAAGGCTATCCAGTCAGCTTCATGGCTGAGTATAGGATATATGCCTTATATCCACTCATCCAAACTCAGTATCCTAATCAATACATCACACCGGATGCTAAAATAACTGTAATTTATGCAGTTATTTACATTTATAACCCACCTTTTCCTTTCTGGAAAGGAACCTAAGGAGGCTTTCATTGTCTTTCCCCTCTCCATTTTTATTTTCACAACAACCCTGTGAGGTAGGTTAGGCCATGAGTCGCTGACTGGCCCAAAGTCATCCAGTGAGCCTCACAGCCCAAGTGGGGACTAGAAGATGGATCTTCGGACTCCTGGTCCAAAACTCTAGTCACTATACCTCAACTGGCTCTCCAGTTTTTATGCTGCAAAATTAATGTAGGAAAACACTTACATAATATTGAGAAATATTTAAAGGAAACCAGCTCAATATGCATTAGCAAAAAAGGGTACAATACACCAGTATCACTAACCCCCCGCTCCCCTGACTTTATGGTTGAGCTGAAGTTTTCACTGGAAGATTTCCAGCTCAAAGCTCAAGCCTTCAACCTCTATGATACAGCAGCTATGTGGAAACATATATTTGCCTTTCAAGGCAATACAATTTTTTTTGTAAACCACCCAGAGAGCTCTGGCTAAGGGCACTAGAGAAAAGATGATGATTATGATGATAAAACTTCTAATGTCAGATTTCACATAAGACTCCTGGAACAGACCAAAGGCGCACGTAGCCCAACCACATTTCTCTGGGAAGCCCACAAGTAGGTCTTGAAGACAATAGCAATCTTGCTTATAGATATTGATAGACTTAGGCCACAGCTAGACCTAAGGTTTATCTTGGGATCATCCAGGGTTCACCCCTGCCTGAGCACTAGATCCCCTGTGTGTCACATAGATGAACAGGTTTGACCGCTGGATGATGCAGGGATAAACCTTAGGTCTAGCTATGGTCCTATTCTCCACCTAGCAGTGAGTTCACAGCACATAGGTTTATTCGGTTTATTGCTGCATAAATGTTGGTCCAAATGAGTGATTCTGTGCTCATACTGTTCCTTTGCACTCATGATCTTGCAGCTTCTTGACTCAAGTTTTCCTTTATTGATTTATGTGTTAAATCTTTAATCTGCCCAATAACCAATGTTCTCTGGGTAGATTACAAACAGTTAAAAGACGAAAATGCCAGGAAGGAAGGAAAGGAAAGGAACCTCTCGTGCAAGCACTGAGTCATTACTGACTCTTGGAGAGACGCAAGCTTTCGCTGACGTTTTCTTGGCAGGCTTTGTAGCGGGGTGGTTTGCCGTTGCCTTCCCCGGCCTTTATTACCTTTCCCCCAGCTAACTGGGTACTCATTTTACCGACTTCGGGAGGCTGGAAGGCTGAGTCGACCCAAGCCAGCTGCCTGAAACCAGCTTCTGCTGGGATTGAACTCAGGCCATAGGGAGAGTTTCAGATTCAGAAACTGCTGCTTCACCGCTCAGCGCCACACGAAACAGTTAAACATATAAAATACAATAGCAATATTTAAAATAATAAAATAGATTAGGATGCAAAGCAAGAAACAGCACAGGAATCAATCAAGCATATATATATATATATATATATATATATAGAGAGAGAGAGAGAGAGAGAGAGAGAGAGAGAACTAGATCTCTAAAATGGTCTCATTTTGGTGTAATGGGATCTGCTCTAGATTCATAGAATCATAGAATCATAGAATAGTAGAGTTGGAAGGGACCTACAAGGCCATCAAGTCCAACCCCCTCCTCAATGCAGGAATCCATCCTAAAGCATCCCGGACAGATGGCAGTCCAGCTGCCTTTTGAAGGCCTCTAGTGTGGGAGAGCCCACAACCTCCCTAGGTAACGGATTCCATTGTCGTACTGCTCTAACAGTTAGGAAGTTTTGCCTAATGTCCAGCTGAAATCTGGCTTCCTTTAACTTGAGCCCGTTATTCTGTGTCCTGCACTCTGGGAGGGTCGAGAATAGATCCTGGCCCTCCTCTGTGTGACAACCTTGTAAGTGTTTAAAGAGTGCTATCATGCCTCCCCTCAATCTTCTCTTCTCCAGGCTAAACATGCCCAGTTCTTTCAGTCTCTCTTCATAGGGCTTTGTTTCCAGACCCCTGATGATCCTGGTTGCCCTCCTCTGAACACGCTCCAGCTTGTCTGCCTCCTTCTTGAATTGTGGAGCCCAGATTCAAAAATATTGGTCTTGTGTGTTGCTGTGAAGATCTCTTCTAGGCATGTGCTCCACTCCTATTAGAAGCGCAGAAGCAGGAGCGAATTGGCCTGCTCCGCCTTGCCCAGAGGCGGAGTAGAAGCGGACCGCAGACCCCTAGAAGCAAGGCGAAGAGAAGCGACCATTTTTCGGAGCTCCTCTTTCAGGCGGACCGCTCCGATCGCCATCTTGAAACATTTCGCCCATAGATAACTGGGTTGTTTTTGAAGCTATCGTTCTTGTGCTTAGACAGTCGTGGATGGGGGTCATTTTGAGACTACTCTCACCTCTCTGTGTCGTGCGGGTCGCGCGCTAGAATTTTTTAAAAATCAGGTCAACAAACAGGGACAGCGTGGGTCAAACGGCGGTTTTCGCCCATAGGATTGCATTGCGGAAAAGAATCGGGGATAACTGGGTTGATTTTTAAGCTATCGTTCTGAAAATTCTTGTGCTTAGACAGTCATGGATGGGGGTCATTTTGAGACTACTCTCACTTCTCTGCGTGGTGCGGGTCGCGCGCTATAATTTTTTAAAAAGTAGGGTAAAGGCGGGAAAAAGATTACCTTTTCGATTGCTGAGGGGCAGAGTCAACTCCCGGTCATGATCACATGATCCCAAAGTTGAAGGTGGGGATAGGCAAAACGGGTAACTTGGGATTCTGGGAAACTTCTCTTTCTTAGTCTGAATGGACTTTTCCCAGTGTTTTTTAAAACAGTAGCCCCACCAAATGCACAAACACAACCTGAAATCATATACTAAGCCAATAATAAGAGATAGAAACACAGCACTGCTACCCACCCTAACTTAGGGGAACAACTGAAAAGATGTGGTGCAAGGGGATGAGCTCCCCTAGGGCATCTCATTGTGGACGTACCCCACTCTCTCCTGTACTTGGAAGGCCATCAGAGCCTTCCAAAGAGAATAACCCGGTGGAGCAATGCCTATCATGAGTTGAAGTGAGCGGTCGACTTCTCTTAGTGGTGGAGCGATGCCTATCATGAGTTGAACTGACAGCCTTGCTTCTTAAAAGACTGGTTGACCAGTCAAATTGGCAGCTGCTGCTTCCCCCTCCCCTGGGCACGTCCCCCTATTGCTGGTAAAAGACAGATATAGCCTTTTTTAAAAAGTTCTTCTTGCTGTTTATTCAGCAACACTGCTGCTTTTAATTCCACCCCTCCTTCGTTTATTTATTTATTTATTCCATTTTATATGCATTACTGGCTTATCCTTGGCTCACTTCCTTATGCCCCCAGAAATGTCTGCTGCTTGCCTGCCTGCCTTCCCTCTCTCCTCCCTTGCCCGCCTTGCAGGGATGTTGTGTGTGTCTGGCTTTGACTCATGGGAGAAGTCCTTCCTGCACTCACTTGGAGTTTTGGAAGTTCCAAATCCATTTTTCAAGTGTGGAAGAAGATTCATATAGGTTGATCTCTACTCCCCAATTCATGGCATGTTGGGATTTCCTTTGAAATGGCCCCATTGAGAGGTCTGCAGGTTTAAGCCCCGCCAAAAAACAGGGGATGATGGGACTGCCTTGAGTCTCGACGTGCGGCATATGTATCCCTGGATAAGCTGTCATGGTGGTGAGTTTGAGGTTTTTTTTTAACGTGCAAATTGACGGAGCTATTGGAAAGGGGTGTGAATGGGTGTTGGATTTTCATAAATTCCCCAAAAATCAGGGGATGATGGGACTGCCTTGAGTCTCGGTGTGCATATGTATCCCTGGATAAGCTTTCATGGTGGCGAGTTTGAGGTTTCTAACATGCAAATTGACGGAGCTATGGAAAGGGGCGTGCAAATTGATGTAGTTGTAGAATGGGACAATTTGGGGTGAGTTAAGCCGCCCCAAAAATCAGGGGATGATGGGATTGCCTTGAGTCTGGGCGTCCATGTGGACACATGGATAAGCTGTCATGGTGGCGAGTTTGAGGTTTCTAACGTGCAAATTGACGGAGCTATCCCAAGGGGTGTGAATGGGGTGCCCGATTTTCATAAATTCCCCAAAAATCAGGGGATGATGGGATTGCCTTGAAACTTGGTGTGCGTGTGTATACGTCCATGAGGTGTCATGGTGCCAAACATGAGGTTTCTAACTTGAACCAAAAAAAAGTTGTTTACTTTTTTAGCTATGGGGGGGGAAACGGAGCTCCGATCCGGATCCGGAGCTCCGAGCAGAGCGGAGCGGAAATGGGCGGAGCAGGGGCGGGGCGAAGCGGCCCGATCCAAAAATCACGGATCTGCAAGTGAAGCGGAGCGGGGGGTCCATGCACACCCCTAATCTCTTCCCCATGCTCTCCAGGAAGAATCTCAAAGTTCATTTGTGTCAGTTTCCCTTTCCATGAAAATGGTTGCTGTTGGGTATAACTCTTAGCTCTGCTTACCTTTAGGTACCCTGACCTCTGCCCCATTTATTTATTTATTTATTTATTACACTTATATACCGCCCCCATAGCCAGAGCTCTCTGGGCAGTTTACAGAATTTCTAAAATTGAGATAAAAACCAGTAAAAAAAATTAAAATTTTAAAACACAGAACATACACACATAAAGCATTAAAAACTGTTAAAAACTAAACATGTGGGTGATTAAGATGTGCTGCCATATGCCTGGGCAAAGAGGAAAGTCTTAACCTGGTCCCAGAAAGATAGCAGCATTGGTGCCAGGCGAGCCTCGTCAGGGAGATCATTCCACAGTCTGGGGGCCACCACCAAAAAGGCCCTGTCCCTCGTTGCCACACTCCAAGCCTCTCTCGGAGTAGGCACCCGGAGGAGGACCTTAGATGTTGACCATAGTGACTCGGTATATTTACATCGGAAGAGGTGTTCTATCAGGTATTGTGGTCCCAAGCCGTGTAAGGCTTTATAGGTCAAAACCAGCACCTTTAATTGAGCTCAATTGCTACATCAGCCCAAATGGGCACCAGGCACCACTGGTATTTACAGACTATCTACTTTATCTGTTTTATCGTGTTGATTTGATGTTGTTTCTTCCTTTTTTAATTTCCTTTTGGCTGTCCTCCTGACAGCCTTTGTAAATAAAAATAAATATGTTCTACGGTGACATTTAAATTCTCAGCATGTTTCCAGTAACAAAACAGCCATGCCAGAGGGGGGTTCTTCTGAGCACATGAGAAGGTTGAAACAAACAATCAAATACCCAAGTCCTCTTTCCTGGAAAGAAGACAG
Source organism: Elgaria multicarinata webbii (assembly GCF_023053635.1). Taxonomy (NCBI): domain Eukaryota; kingdom Metazoa; phylum Chordata; class Lepidosauria; order Squamata; family Anguidae; genus Elgaria; species Elgaria multicarinata. The sequence goes on along the minus strand of NC_086177.1, from coordinate 110,241,794 downwards.
TTTTGGGGCTGTGTTCTGAACCAAAGGGAGGAAATACACAATATGAATGTTGGAATCCTTCCTTCACGAAAGTGCCTGAACGTATAACTCTTGCAGCTCTGAAGCTGAGGGAAACTGCTTCTAGTCAGACATGTTAAAGAGCTTTTGAGGGAACGCAAACCCAGTTATTTCATTTTCGTCAACCTTCCTCGTTTGGCTCACAAAGGGAAGCAATTAAATGTTATTACCAGAGATGCCAACCAACTGTGGTGCCAGGGATTCCAATGGCATCACTTGGAATCATGGCAAGAAACTTCTGGTGACCAGTTGAATCCATTTGCAGATGTTGCCCATGTGAAGGAAAATGAGGGGCTTATACGCCATCCCTTTGCACCAAACTGCCAGCATTCTCAGAGGTTTAAGACATGTCCATGAAAAGAGCAATTGATGTAAACAGCTTTAAGACTACAGAACTTATAAATCATAGAATCATAGAATAGCAGTGTTGGAAGGGGCCTACAAGGCCATCGAGTCCAACCCCCTTCTCAATGCAGGAATCCACCCTAAAGCATCCCTGACAGATGGTTGTTCAGCTGCCTCTTGAATGCCTCTAGTGTGGGAGAGCCCACAACCTCCCTAGGTAACTGATTCCATTGTCGTACTGCTCTAACAGCCAGGATGTTTTTCCTGATGTCCAGCTGGAATCTGGCTTCCTTTAACTTGAGCCCGTTATTCCGTGTCCTGCACTCTGGGAGGATCGAGAAGAGATCCTGGCCCTCCTCTGTGCGACAACCTTTTAAGTATTTGAAGAGTGCTCTCATGTCTCCCCTCAATCTTCTCTTCTCCTGGCTAAACATGCCCAGTTCTTTCAGTCTCTCTTCATAGGGCTTTGTTTCCAGACCCCTGATCATCCTGGTTGGCCTCCTCTGAACACGCTCCAGCTTGTCTGCGTCCTTCTTGAATTGTGGAGCCCAGAACTGGACGCAATACTCTAGATGAGGCCTAACCAAGGCTGAATAGAGAGGAACCAGTACCTCACGTGATTTGGAAGCTATACTTCTATTAATGCAGCCCAAAATAGCATTGTCCTTTCTTGCAGCCATATCGCAACTGCATTTCACCCTCAAGTGAAATGCAGCTGTGTGGAAACCTCGGCCTTTTTAGCTTCATCACACCAGCGTTATACTGTGTAATCACTGCGAACTGCATGCAAAGGACTCCAGTGTTTTCCAGCTTATAATCTGCATTGACTGTGAAGCACTCCCAGGCATCCTGCTTTAATTGTGCTTCTTAGCCAAAAGAACCGCCGTATTTTAGTACCCCCTTTAAGAGCAAATCTTTTGTTGTTCTCCGAGCGGCCACTGGGGGCGCAGGAGGAAGATTTGATATTTTAAAACTTTAAATTAAACAAATGCTTCCATCTCCATAAGTTTTAACGATAAAAACATCAAAATTGGCACAATAATAGATATTAAGGAAGGCTTTGAGCACACCAAATTTGAGTCAGATTGAGTCATCTGTTGATTTTTTAATGGTTTTTTAAAAAACATTTCCTCCCTTTAAACCCTTTCCCTCGTATTTATTTATTTATTTATTTATTGCATTTCTATACCGCCAATAGGCGAAGCTCTCTGGGCCGTTTACAAAGGTATGCAAAGGATCTTAGGAGCACCGCTGCCCAGAGTGTGATTTAGCTAACAACAATGACAATGGCAACAGCTTTACGCTATGGGGATAATTAGAGGGAAATGGGTACATGGGATGAAGGTCTTTATCAGGAACAAACAATTGACATTGTTGAAGGAATGATCTGGCTGTAAACCTAACTGGGGCTGCCAGAAAGAAGCAGGTCTTACACCCATTCCAGATATGCTTCTGCCCCTGCTTGAAGTCAGCCATTCCTACAAATTCCAGGGGAGATGGAACCCGCTCATACCTGGCTGGGGCACTTACCTTGCCTCACAGAGCTCTGGCAGCCTTCTTAATGGTATCCCTAGGTAACTGATTCCATTGTCGTACTGCTCTCTTCCTGACTGTTAGAGCAGTACGACAATGGAATCAGTTACCTAGGAGGTGGTGGGCTCTCCCACACTAGAGGCCTTCAAGAGGCAGCTGGACAACCCTCTGTCAGGGATGCTTTAGGGTGGATTCCTGCATTGAGCAGGGGGTTGGACTCCATGGCCTTGTAGGCCCCTTCCAACTCTGCTATTCTATGATTCTATGATTCTATTATCATGAGGCTGAATGACTTCTGTGGAACATGTTAAACAACTGATTGATTTGCCATCTGTGGTGTCCTTGACATTCTGCTGATCAGGTGAGTATAGGAGCTTTGTTCCGCCAACAATGAAGTCTGAAACAAAGTCTTCTGGACAGCCTTGTGCTGTTTACCGGTACATTTCTTTTTATTTTATTTACTGGAGTATTCAAGTTTCAGCTTTCCATAAAATCTCAGTGCCAACAGACCTGATGCAAAACCTCTTCAAAGAGAAGGTTCCACAACTGAAGTGCTACAGTTGCAAAGGTTGTTTCAGTCACATGGACTCAGATGTCAGGAAGACAGTCAGGCGGGACTTGCTTTGCTGAATGAAGCATCCAGCTAGGTACTGGGCCAAGCTGCTGGGCAGTCCACGGGTGCCTGGTGAGTGATGCGTGGTGTCCTGCTTTTCCTGTGAGCTGCCATTTTACGCAAAAACACAGGTAAACGTTTTGATATGGCGAGCACAGAAGGAGCCCTGCTCTAGGTCATTGCAGACTATGGTGTAAGGGTCCCCTCTGAATTTGGGACATCCCCGTAGTAACCTATGGCTGCGAGAGCTGGACCATAATGAAGGATCTTCCATCGGTCCATACATTTCTCGTCTTGCACTGTTATTTGTGGAACCCACCCACCCCAAATTGTTCAACAGCATGCATACATTTGAAAATGTGCAGAAATATGCTTTAATCAATGGGAGAAGATGTGCACAATCCCTTACATACATTTGGGAAAATATATGCACAGAAATATGGACAGATTTTCATGTGAAAAAACAGCAACAACTTGAGTTGAGAGACCATCAGTGAGAACAGGGTTGCTGATTCAGAGATCCCTCCTTCAAGTAACGTCCTCTTCTTTCTATTGCTATACTCCTCCCTTTAATCATGACCCCTTTTCTATCCCCTCACCCCAGCAAAGAGGGGTAAATCAGTATTCCCCCATTTCTCAACAGGTTCCAGGGATTAGGTTGCATCTTGAATTTTGGCCTGAGTCTTGAGCGGGGAGGACTCTTTCCAACAGTACATCCTTATCCTGAAATTTAATCCAGCCCTAGAAGAAGGAAGCACCAGGAAGGCTCTTGAAAAACATAGGAACTCTCACATGCAACTCAACTAGTTACAGTTAAGCCACAGTCAGAATAAATAGCAGGACCAGTGGATTATTTGCTTAACATTGAATGACTTATGTGGTGTGTCAACGTTAACACCCAAGAGAATAAAGGCGCACCAGAAACGGCTCTCTAATTACTCTTTTCAGATGAAGTAATGATCTTTAATGTGCAGTGGATCTCATTAATTAACTCTCAGACTTTAATTAACTCCTTGCCTAATTCACCTGCCATCATGCATTATCACAAATGTCAACTTAACTGAGACTTTCTTTTCTCTTTGCAGTAGTGTGTATCTGGGGTGGTGGGGTGGCGGATGTTAGTAGGGAAGTATTTTTTAAAAACAACAACATGGGTTTTAGGGAGCTGAAGCTTAAAAAGTTGAGGATTTCTTGCATAAACTGGAGAGACTAGGAATATGCATACACTCCCACCCCACCCTATCCTGAAAATCTATGTGTTTTACATTGATGGGACCCTAGAAATAATATGAAGGAAATCAAAACAATTCAGTAAGCCTTTTTTTGCTTCCCAACAAATGGCTCAGATGTTTTTCTGAAAACCTTTGGGTAAAGAAAGCACTTTTGCACAGCAGTTTAAAATATTCCTATGTGAAGGTTTGAGACCTACAGAGGTAAGGTAATAAGAGTCAGGCTCAGAGGCCTGAAGTTTTTCTGTTGGCAGGCATTATCCCTGAAAAGAGTAGTTTCATTTCTCTGGTTAAGATTCATTCCCTGGTTAAGTTTCATTCCTTCAGTTAAGTTTCATTTCTTCAAGACCAAAACAGCACTTTCATTTGGGGGGGAGGGGTACAGGGGATAAAAGGAGAGAGCCAGCCAATGAGCCAGAGCAGGGAAGACCAGAGCATTAGAAAGAAACAGTTTGAAGAAGACTAGGGGCCTTGCTAGACGAGGCCTTAGCGTGCTTTGAGGCCCAGTTTCCCTGCTGTGCGTCCAGATGACGCACAGGGGAATCCGGGGTCAAGGCTTACTGAAGCCTCCCTTAGCGCGCCATAAGCGAAGTCGCTTATGGCGTGCCTTTTCCGCAGCCCCGGCCTGAGGCCAGGGCTGTGGAACATCTAGCGAGGTCCGTGGCTTTTTGCGGCTACTCGCTTACTTGCGAGTAGCTGGGAAAAGCCACGCGCTGGGCACAGCGCTCATACGTCTAGCGCGTCTAGCGAGGTCCGTGGCTTTTTGCGGCTACTCGCTCGTGAGTAGCCGGGAAAAGCCACGGACTGGGCACAGCGCTCATACGAGCACTGTGCCCATCAGGCCAGGGGGGCATCCCGGGGGGGGGGACATGGGGGGGGAAGGCCGGACCAGCAGGAGAGGGGGATGGCGGAGGGCGACATGGGAGACGGAGGATGATGGCGGAGGGCAACAAGGGAGATGGGGACGGGGAGGGAGGGCAGGGAAAGAGTGGGCAAGGGGCAGGGGGCTTAAGTAAAAAAAAACCTTACCTTGTCCGGAGTCTTCGGGCCGCACGTGGCCCCTTTAACAAAAATAAATAAATAAATTGCAGATGCTGCAGGGCTTCCGTAGTCCCTGCCATCGGCTGTCTAGGAGGCGGGGCGGCGCACGCTAAAGTTATACTTTATACGGCAGCTTATACGGCATGGTCTAGCAAGGCCCTAGGGCCACAGCTAGACCTAAGGTTTATCCCTGGATCGTCCAGTGGTCAAACCTGTTCATCTAGGGCCACAGCTAGACCTAAGGTTTATCCCTGGATCGTCCAGTGGTCAAACCTGTTCATCTAGGGCCACAGCTAGACCTAAGGTTTATCCTGGGATCATCCAGGGTTCGCCCCTGCCTGAGCACTGGATCCCCTGTGTGTCACCTAGATGAACAGGTTTGACCCCTGGACAATCCAGGGACAAACCTTAGGTCTAGCTATGACCTAAGTGACACACAGGGGATCCAGTGCTCAGGTAGGGGTGAACCCTGGATGATCCCAGGATAAACCTTAGGTCTAGCTGTGGCCATAGCCTACACTTTGGGAGAGGGGAGCACAGCTCAGTAGTAGAGCACATCTTTGCTGGCAGAAGGTCTCAATTTCAATCTCCAGTATCTCCAGATAAAAGGACCAGGTAGCAACCGACGTTTAAGACCTTCTGCTTCAGATCTGACATTTTGTGGCACAGTTAGGTAATTTTAGACTCTTCGCTTAATGATATTACTAGGGTATGGGAGGGTCTTTAGACCATGGAACTTACTTCAAAATATGGGAAGTCAGGCCTACTGCATTTGGTGGCCCTCTAATGTTGAGTGGGGCCCTGGACAGCTGCCCAAAGTCCTGCTCTGGGCATATCCACTGACTGGAGAGTTGCTGCTAGTCAAAGTAGACTATCGTGGTCTAGAAGGACAAAGTCTGACCTACTAGGTGGCATCTCCCCACGTTCCTACATCTCTGTGTGTTCTTTCCTCACTCTTGAGATTCCCACCACAGAGAATGAAAACAAGCAGGAAAAGCTTCGTGAGTCATTCCAAGCACATTCCCCGCTGTTTTAAGTCACATTGATGGATATTTTCAAGAAACTTCAATGAAGAGATATTCTGTTTATACTCAAGTGCTTATGAAGATGAATAGGCTGTAAACAATGACTCCACTTGATAGCTCTCCCATCCTGATGCAGCGTTTATTGATGTATGAAATTAGAGACTTCTGCTAAGTTGAACTGATTGCCTTAAGCACTGCTGCAGACAAGTGAAGAGTATTAATTATCTGAGAGTAAAAGCAGAAGTTGCATTTCCCTTGTCACACCTCCCCCCTTCACACCCCTTGTACACCCAGCACCTCTTTGATGTCACAGAGCCCTCAAAACTGTGTTCTTCTCAGCATAAACTGTTTCATTTCAACTATAAGTGTTTTACATTGATGGGGCTCTAGAAATAATATGAAGGAAATCAGAATAATTCAGTATGCCTTGAACTGTTTACACATTATGTATTTATTATTTACTTGTGTGTGTTGCATTTATATCCCAGCTTTTTTACTCAAGGTGGTTTATATTATCATCTGCCTCCCCATTTTATCCTCAACAACAACAACCCTGTGAGGTAGGTTGGGCTGAGAGTCTGTGGCTGGCCCAAAGTCACTCAGTGAGCTTCCATAATCAAGTGGGGGTAGAATTTGAATCTCCCAGCTCTCAGTCCAACACTCTGAACCACTACACCACACTGGTGTAGGTTAGACTTGCCCATCTGGTGCCCTCCTGTATGTGTTGAGATACTACTCCTATAACAACACCCCCCTCATGAAGGTATTATATTGTTTTGACACATTGGGAGGGCACTTTGGAGATGTCTGGCATGGGTTGTGGCACTTCCAGATGTAGGCAATACTTCCAGTATGGAGCCTGAATTCTAGAAAGATTAATGCAGAAAGCCAGTGTGGTGTAGTGGCTAGACTCAGTGGTTCTCAACCTTCCTAATGCCGTGACCCTTTAATACAGTTACTCATGTTTTGGTGACCCCCAACCATAAAATTATTTTCGTTCTTCTCTACACGATCCATTGTCATGGGATGGTTTGCTAATGAAAATAATACATAACAATAGCTTTAATAATACAAAAGATGATACATGACATAGTTCAGTCAATACAGTTTCCTAAGACCATCGGAAATATGTATTTTCCGATGGTCTTAGGCGACCCCTGTGAAAGGGTCATTCGACCCCCAAAGGGGTCCCGACCCACAGGTTGAGAACCGCTGGGCTAGAGTGTTGGACAGGAAGGCCGTTGCTAGATGAGGGTTTAGCCTGCTGCGAGGCCCGGGCTTCCTGCTGTGCATGCAGATGATGCACAGGGGATCCCAGGGTCAGGCCAGGCTAAACCCTCCCTTTACCCGGGATAACCGGATCCGCTTGTGGCCCATTTTTTCCGCAGCCCTGGACTGAGCCCGGGGCTGCGGAAGGTCTAGCTAGTTCCATGGCTTTTCCCAGCTGCTCGCTTATTCGCGAGTAGATGGGAGAAGCCGTGCACTGGGCACAGCACACTGGGCACAGCCATAGGAGCGCTGTGCCCATCGGGCCTGGGGGTGGGGAGATCACGGACTGGGGGGGCAGAGGGGGCATCATACATGGCGAGTGGGGGTGGGTGGACATGGCAAGCGGGGAGCTGGACATGGCAAGCGGGGGTGGGTGGACATGGCGAGCGTGAGATGGACATGGCGAGTGAGCGAGGGGACAGGCGGGCGAGCAAGGGGGCGAGGGGGCGAGCGGACAGGCGAGCGGGGGGGCATCAGACATTTGGGGGGGAAATCAGGGGCAGGGGGAGCGGGGAACTCTTTTTTTAAAAAAAATACCTACCTTCTCGTTGGTGCGCTCCTGCGCACATGGCCCTTTAATTTAAAAAAAAGGAGGACGCGACGGGGCTTTCCCTTACCCCGTCGCCTGTTATGTCTAGCTAGGGGCGACGGCCCCCGCTAGCTGCAGCGCGGCAGCGCCTCTCCTCCCCACCAGATTATCAGGTAGGTCTAGCAAGGCCCGAAGTCAGGAGATCTGGGTTCTAGTACACACTCAGCCATGGAAACTCACTGGCTTTCTGCATTGATCTTAAACTGGGTGACTTTGGGCCAGTCACAGACTCTCAGCCCAACCTACCTCACAGGGTTGGTGTTGTGAGGATAACATGGAGAGGAGGAGAATTATGCATGCCACCTTGGCTTCCTTGGAGGAAAAAAAAGGTGGGATATAAATGCAATGAATGAATGAGAAACTTGGCTATGCTTGTGCAGATGATGTTAAATCTGTTCCATGTGAGTTTTGTGGATGCTCAAACGTCTACCGTCCCATCATCCACTAATGGATGGAATTGGATATTTCTCAATTTCCTGAACTTGCATTCACATTGGAAGGTGGACATTTGGGCCACTGTGTATTTGCATGAATGTTCAGACCACCCCCATCCCCATTTCCATGCTTCGGGCTATGTGGGGCGGGGTTTGCACCTTTTTGGTCAGTTTTTATTAGACTTTGGGGCGGGGTATTTCCCCCCCCCCTATTTTCGTAAGACTAAATTCACATATAATTGCAGGAGGAAAAAAAAGAAGACGAAAAAATCACTCTGCAAGTCCACGGAATCTGCACAACTCAGAGAAGCCAGACTGCTGTGGAATCCACAAGTCAGATTCACAGAAATAGAAACTCATTTGAATCCAATGCAGATTTCTCTGACTTCACTATTAACAGCTGAATAAAATGGCATTGACAAGGAACCAAAACTATCTATATAAGTAGCTATTGGCTAATGATGAAATGGGTCCGAATGTACTGTTTGTAATGGGTCCCAGAGTAGAATATTATCTTGGCATTTCTCTCTCAAGCTCTTCACTACTTTCCACTGAATTGAGCATCAAAGCTGACGTATTTCCAGTAAATTGCTCCATTTGCTCAAATGTCAAATCTGACATTGGACGTCAGCTCAAAACGATGCAAAAACTCTTGTTCAATCAGGATGTCCATCCCTGCCATTGGACATGGTATACATTTGTACAACACAAATTACATTCATGGGGAGGGCTGATTCATCGGCCAGATTAAAGGAGAAAGAGAAAATGGATGTGGGCATATGTTTTGTCTCCTTTGAAGATTGTCTAACAAGACATCTCTATTGACAGTGACTTGTAGTAACTCCTTTATTCCTGAAACAGTTCTTCCAATCGCCAGCTCTGCCTTAACTTCTTTTCTAGCCCTCTACTTCCAAATCTATTTTATTTCATGGATTCCTAACAGAGACTGCTGGGAATTGTAGTAGATGCCGTTACAGCATGGAAGGAGGTCCAGCTTAGGTTGATATACCAACTACGCCCTTATCTGGATAGAGATAGCCTAGCTACAGTTATCGATGCTCTGATAACCTCTCGTTTGGATTACTGCAATGCGTTATATGTGGGGCTGCCTTTGAAAACGGTCCGGAAGCTTCAGTTGGTACAAAACAGGGCAGCCCATTTACTAATAGGGACTGGCTGGCGAGATCACATTACGCCAGTCCTTTTACAACTTCATTGGCTGCCAGTCCAGGTCCGGGCCCGATTCAAAGTGCTGGTATTGACATTTAAAGCCCTAAACGGTTTGGGGCCACGTTATTTGAAGGAACGCCTCCTCCCATATGTACCTGCCTGGACATTAAGATCATCTAGAGAGGCCCTTCTCCTTGAGTCCGTGCCAAAGGAAGTGAGGCAGGTGGCTACTAGAAGGAGGGCTTTCTCTGTTGTGGCACCCCGGTTGTGGAATGAGCTCCCCAGAGAGGTCCGCCTGGCGCCTACACTGTACTCCTTTCATCTCCAGATGAAGACCTTTTTATCCTCTCAGTATTTTAACACTTAATTTTAACTTAAATTTAAATCTTACTGTTTTAACTCTGTATTTTAATCTTATATCAATTTTGCTGCGTGGTTTTTATCCTGGTTGCGCTTTTTATACTGTATTTTGTATTTGTGCTTTTAACCTGTTGGTTGTTTTATTATGGTTTTAATTTTTGGGAACCACCCAGAGAGCTTTGGCTATTGGGCAGTATAAAAATGTAATAAAATAAATAAATAAATAAATTCTGTCCTGCAGTTAACAATGGCCCCATACTCTTCGCTGCGAGGCACTGCAGTGTTTTAGTTCTGGTTCTCCCCTCAGTACAACTGGAATAACGTCTACGGAGCCAAACTACATATTACACAAAGCCGCACGCATCTTTTCTGCAACATTTCTCTCCATCTGCTACTGCGGGGGAAAGACGAAACCTCCAATGTGCGTGAGAATGAAATTCGGCTTCGGCTTCTGGCTTCTCGAAAGAGCCCGTTTTGCTACATAGCTCACCAGACCCTTTTGCTTATTCCTTCCTCCACCAATGTTTGGGCCACGTCCATGTAAAATATTTATCCAGCCATGAATTATTTAACATTTAGGAAAAACTTCCACCATTTATATGCATGTGGCCAGCTGTGCCTGGGACCCATAAACACTTTTATGATCCAGACCAGCTTAGCACACTGGCTCTGGGCAATCCCTTGCTCCCGCTAGGCCAAGAGCTGAAACTCTTTGCTATACCCATGCTTTATTTATTTTTTAAAATGACAATTGGCCGTGCTAGGTTTCAATGAGGCCATCTGAAGCCAAACACCACCTACAGCCTCTCCCAGGCTCGGGGTTACACTGGGAAACGTCTTCTCACATGCGGAAGAATTGAATATTCCAGAGCATTTGGGTCTCCTTATGGCTGCTTTTCCAGACTTTACATCTCTCAGTGGGTGACACCTGATTTTAAGGCTGAATCGCCATTGGGTTGTGTATGTGTTCTTTCTTTCTTTCTTTCTTTCTTTCTTTCTTTCTTTCTTTAGTGGGCAAAAGACTTTTATCGCATCATTGGGAAAAGTGTTGCCCTCCTTTTATAAACTGAAGGGCTGAAGAAATGAAAGCACTGTTTAAGAATGCTTCTGATTGCAGCTTTCCGGATACTGACATTTATTTATTTATTTATTTATTTATTGCATTTTTATACTGCCCAATAGCCGAGTTGGAGTTAAAATCGCAGGAAGAAACATTAACAATCTCAGATATGCAGATGACACCACTTTGATGGCTGAAAGCCAGGAGGAGCTGAGGAGCCTTATGATGAAGGTGAAAGAAGAAGGTGCAAAAGCTGGGTTGCAGTTAAACCTCAAAAAAACCAAGATTATGGCAACCAGCTTGATTGATAACTGGCAAATAGAGGGAGAAAACGTGGAGGCAGTGACAGACTTTGTATTTCTGGGCGCAAAGATTACTGCAGACGCTGACTGCAGCCAGGAAATCAGAAGACGTTGACTTCTTGGGAGGAGAGCAATGACAAATCTCGATAAAATAGTTAAGAGCAGAGACACCACACTGACAACAAAGGTCCGCGTAGTTAAAGCAATGGTATTCCCCGTAGTAACCTCTGGCTGCGAGAGCTGGACCATAAGGAAGGCTGAGCGAAGGAAGATAGATGCTTTTGAACTGTGGTGTTGGAGGAAAATTCTGAGAGTGCCTTGGACCGCAAGAAGATCAAACCAGTCCATACTCCAGGAAATAAATCCAGACTGCTCACTTGAGGGAATGATACTAAAGGCAAAACTGAAGTACTTGAGGGAATGATACTAAAGGCTAAACTGAAGTACAAAACTGAAGTACTAATGAGAAGACAGGACACCCTGGAGAAGAGGCTGATGCTAGAGAAAGTGGAAGGCAAAAGGAAGATGGGCCGACCAAGGGCAAGATGGAAGGATGATATTCTGGAGGTGACAGACTTGACCTTGGGGCAGCTAGGGGTGGCGACGGCCAACAGAAAGGTCTGGCGTGGGCTGGTCCATGAAGTCACAAAGAGTCGGAAGCGACTGAACGAATAAACAACAATAGCCGAAGCTCCTTGGGTGGTTCATAAAAATCTCCCTGGGCGATTCACAACAATATTTTAGGATTTGCTCAGCTTATACAGACAATTTTTTTGTCTGAGAAGCATGCTGACTGGCTTGAACACTATTATTTTGCATGAAAGTCCTCTTGAAAACCTTCCACTGAATGCAACATGACACTCGACTATATTTTTTGTTATTATGCATTGGCCATGCTGGTTGTGGATGATCTGACATTTCTGGAGGCGACCAGGTTGAGGAAGGTGGTTGAAGGTCCTTGCAAATGGTCCAGCCTAGTTTAAACATTACATTAGGGACGAGAGATCTTTCCCTTTTCCAATCTTTCACTGTTTGTCCCTGATTTGCTCTGCCTTGCTTTTGACTTGTCCCGAGGTCTGGTTTCACCAGGGGAGCTTCTAATATTTTTTTTCAGGAACTGGAATGATCCATCAGTAGCAGCCCTCAATACACTGGTGACCCCACACTATTGATATGCATATTGTTGTTGTTGTTTATTCGTTCAGTCGCTTCCGACTCTTCGTGACTTCATGGACCAGCCCACGCCAGAGCTTTCTGTCAGCCATTGCCACCCCTAGCTCCCCCAAGGTCAAGTCTGTCACCTCCAGGATATCATCCATCCATCTTTCCCTTGGTCGGCCGCTCTTCCTTTTGCCTTCCACTTTCCCTAGCATCAGCCTCTTCTCCAGGGTGTCCTGTCTTCTCATTATGTGGCCAAAGTAGTTCAGTTTTGCCTTTAATAGCATTCCCTCAAGTGAGCAGTCTGGCTTTATTTCCTGGAGTATGGACTGGTTTGATCTTCTTGCGGTCCAAGGCACTCTCAGAATTTTCCTCCAACACCACAGTTCAAAAGCATCTATCTTCCTTCGCTCAGCTTTCCTTATGGTCCAGCTCTCACAGCCATATGTTACTACGGGGAATACCATTGCTTTCACTATGCGGACCTTTGTTGTCAGTGTGGTGTCTCTGCTCTTAACTATTTTATCAAGATTTGTCATTGCTCTCCTCCCAAGAAGTCAACGTCTTCTGATTTCCTGGCTGCAGTCAGTGTCTGCAGTAATCTTTGCGCCCAGAAATACAAAGTCTGTCACTGCCTCCACGTTTTCTCCCTCTATTTGCCAGTTATCAATCAAGCTGGTTGCCATAATCTTGGTTTTTTTGAGGTTTAACTGTAACCCAGCTTTTGCACTTTCTTCTTTCACCTTTGTCATAAGGCTCCTCAGCTCCTCCTCGCTTTCAGCCATCAAAGTGGTGTCATCTGCATATCTGAGATTGTTAATGTTTCTTCCTGCGACTCCAGCCTTGGATTCGTCATATATTCATCATATGCATATATGCACTGTTAAATCACTGTTATGAATGGCTGTTGCAGCAAGATGTATTTGTTACCATACGTGAAGCCCCACTCTTTCTAGTACATCCATGGAGACCCTCATCTGGGAAGTGCATAAGTCAGAAGCTTGAGAGCTTGGGAAAGGGAAGGACCTTGTTACCAGGAGAAGAAGCTCTCCACCTTCTGGTGCTGACTTCCACCTGCATTCACCACTGTCTTTGTTCTGGGGGGTGTCATGTTTTCTGGCCTTGATCCCCCCTCTGGCTCAGAGGAGGTCTCAGAAGTGCAGGAGGCATCATTCAGTGAACCATTGTCTGTTACCTCAGGACTTTTCAGGCCAGAGGGCACCTCCCCATAATGCCGCCATCCCCATTCCAGAAGAGCCAGTGGTTACTCCATCGAAGAATGGTCTCTGAAGACCCAGGCCACAGCTAGACTGAAGGTTTATCCTGGGATCATCCAGGGTTCACCCCTGCTTGAGCACTGGATCCCCTGGGTGTCACCTAGATGAACAGGTTTGACCCCTGGACGATCCAGGGATAAACCTTAGGTCTAGCTGTGGCCACAGACACAGGTGTCCATAGGAGTTTGTCCTAGAATCCACTTTAGGAGGAGCTACAATCTTACCCCGCCCAGATGTGTGCGGGTGTTCCTCTCCTTTTTTTGAAGAGTTCTGTGACAAAATCACCTGCTTCTTAGGTTAATGTTTTTTATTACATTAATATGAATGTATTCACAAGGTCCCATTCATCTTAAGCTCTGAAAGCCGTCAGATCCTGACACATTCCACGTACCCTAAGAGTTACTGCCCCTTGGCTTCTCAGAATCCTCCCATGAAGGCAGAGTGACCAGGGCTCTCCACGGATTCCTTTTCTCCTTCTTATAGGGTCACCCTACATGAAAGGGCCTTGGAAAAGTAAAGAGGTTGCTCTACATGCCGATTCCAGCCCTGGCATCAGGGACCTTTCAAAAAGGCAGAAAGAAACCTCACCTCAGTGAGCAGATGATTGCCATTCATTTCGTTAACTGAAATATAAATTATAGAATGCAGGAGCTCAGCTAGAACAATGGGTTGGAAAGTGCATCATCGGAAGCTGCTGACAGAAAACTCGGTTCCCCCTTAAAGTCCTGCACCAGCATCAGAACAGAAGGTGACCTTACGGAATGAGGAGACTACAAATACTCCAGCACAGCTTAGGAAACTCAAAGTCTTTTCCTGGACCTGTAGCTGCTTTCTTCAATTTGATTTCAAGTGGCACACTCAGGATTCTGATCTTTTCCCACCCAAGGCGAGAAAGGATTCTCTTCCCCCTCCCCTTGTCCTACCTTTAAGTTTCTGGTTTCTTGCTCTTCACTGCAGCTGGCACAAAAAAAGTTCCCATACTGCTCTTAGTGAATACCCTTTTAGAGTTCAAGCCTCATGTAACCTCCGCTTTGAGGCCTGAAAAACGGCAAGGATTTTATTTTCCAAGTCAGGATGAGATGGCAACGTACCAGGAGAGAAGGTACGGAATGACCTAGCCATGGTTATACATGCTTTGGTTACTGTAATGCGTTAGATGTGGGGCTGCCCCTGAGAAGTCTTTGGAAACTTCAGCTCGTTCAGAGTAGATCCGCTGAGCTCTTGATAGGGGTGTTCGGTTATGGAGATATTACATCAGTTCTGAAAGAACACCACAAGTTCCCTGCCCCAGCCACACTTTAAGGTGTTGTTTTCAACCTATAGAACACTAAGGCCATAGCTAGACCTAAGGTTTATCCCTGCATCGTCCAGGGGTCAAACCTGTTCATCTAGGTGACACACAGGGGATCCAGTACTCAGGCAGGGGCGAACCCTGGATGATCCCAGGATAAACCTTAGGTCTAGCTGTGGCCTAAATAGCTTGGCACTGTGGAGGAACGAAGACAAGGTTCTCTGATTCACACAGTTTTATTCCCATGTAGTTACAGACCATCATCCATTTGGGAATGAGGCAAGGGCCCTAACAAAACCTTCAGCATCTATTGAAAGCCAGAACCAGTAAAACATGAACGTATTACCATATAAGGAAATTAGCAGGGACATCTCATCCAGGGTCATCCCTTGAAGCTGATTGGTGGGAGATCCAGGACAAATAAAAGGAAGTCCTTCTTCACACAGCACATAGTTAAATTATGGAACTCACTACTACAAGATGTAGTGCTGGCCACCAATTTGGATGGCGTTAAAAGGGGGTTGGATAAATTCCTGGAGGTGAAGGCTATCCATGGCTACTAGCCCTGATGGTTGAATGCTATCTCCAGTATTCGAGGCACTAAGCCTGTGTGCACCAGTTGCTGGGAAACAAGGTTGGGAGGGTGCAGTTGCACCATGTCCTGCTTGTTCATCCTTGGCTGATGGCTGGTTGGCCGCTGTGTGAACAGAGTGCTGGACTACATGGACCCTTGGTCTGATCCAGCATCAGGGCACTTCTGATGTTCTTATGTGTCCAGCAGTTTTAAAAGTGTGCAGGGTGGACCCGTCTGCCGTTTTTGGCACAGATTTTGATTGTTTATTGGCATGTTGCAGTGCCAACCATGGTTTTTTTTTAATACAAACATATCTCTGCACAGCATCACATATTCACTGGACCTACTACACACCCCATGCATAGCTGTGATTTTGTGTTCTTGTGCATTCCTTCCAATTCATTAAAAAAAATCCCCATAGTTGTGTCATCTGTGTATCCCCACCCACTTCTCCCAATCCACATGCAGAAGCACCATCAGGGGACACATGTTCTCCTGCAACAGCTCTCCTTTACTTGTGGGAAACTTCCGTCGCGCGTGCCCCGTGAGCGACGATCGCGGAAGCAGGAAAGCTCGCAACCACCCCTCCTCCCTTGCGAAAGATGAGGCCTAAATTTGGCTCCTGCTGCACTCACTGAGGTTTATATCAACTCCAAGATGGGAACATAATTCTTTTAACAAACTCATCTTGTGCATTGAGGCAACTCCCTGCCTTTTGCTTCGTGCAAGAAACCTATCACTCACTCCATATCCAAATTAGAAGAAAAAAATCCTTGACATTATTAGAAATTAGAAATGCTTGATGAGGCATCTGTTAGTTGCTCAATGGTACAATTTGGGATAGAGAAAAACCTCAGCTGAATTGTGAAATCCATCCCTCTTGCATTGTAAAAGCAACCATTCAGCAGGAAGAAGGAACACTTCATGTGAAATGACTCTACTGGTGGTGATTCCAATAGCCCCTCCCACTATTGAATAATCTGCTTAACAGTAACCCTTGTTTTTCCAGTTATGCTTATATCCAATATTTCCAGTACTACTACTAGCAGTGCATGTTGAGTACATGGCTTAAGAACATAAAAAGAGCAGGACTGCTTTGCTAAATCAGATGAAGGTCCACCTAATAATCGAGGTCAGATGAAGGTCCACCTAAATTTATCCTACTCTTCCCACTCCCTACTCCAGACCCAGTTACACACAGCTAGAGATGTGCAGACTTTGGGCTCATCTACACCAAGCAGGATATTCCGGTATGAAAGCGGTATGAAAGTGGTATATAAAAGGCAGGAGCCACACGACTGCTTTATAGCAGTATTGAAGTGCACAGCAGGATCTACACTACTGCTTTATAGTGGTACTGAAGTGCACTGACAACTGCTGGGGCTCATGACACATCTGCACCAAGCAAGACATAACACTATGAAAGTGGTATGAAAGCTGCATGTGGTCTGTGTCAATGGGCCCCAACAGTTGTCAGTGCACTTCAATACTGCTATTGAAAAGAGCTGATACACCTTATTATACAGGCTTTGCCTGGCCGCTCCCCAGAGACCCTGATGATTAGCGTCCTCCAGGGCCAAAATAAATCAATCACTATACAGGTTGCCAAGTTTCTGAATCTGGCCATTCTCATCAGACCACATAGGATTGCATGAATTTTCCTCCTATGTTCTGTTCAAGATCTAATGTTAACACATGTCCCATCCTTGCTCTGATCTTACTCCCTTTTACCCTTGATTTTTTAAAATGTATTACTAATGATATGTTTTATATGCTTAGGTTATCTTACTGACCTTCTGCTTGGAATAACTGTACCTTTCTTTTTCTGGTCTATTGACTGTAAATAAAGGATTGATTGATACCGCTATAAAGCTGTAGTGTGCCTCCTACCTTTTATATACCGCTTTCATAGATGAGCCCTTTGTTTAATGTGTCCCATCTACATTTCATGGATTGTCAGGCAGTCGCCTTTTGTACCATTGTCCACTCATCGATGGAATTATTATCTGGTGCATTTTACAATCCAGATCAATACATTTCATTCCTTTACACCCTGAATGCTGCATCAGCAGTACGTTAGACATCAGAGGCCTTGGGAAATAAAAATGTCCCAAGGCAGATCAGTCTTTAATGTGTACTCCAGTGCCCTGGAGCATCAGGACATAAGAAGAGCCATCCTAGAACAGACCAAAGGTCCATCCAGTCCTGGATTCTGTTCACACAGTGGTCAACCAGCTGTCAACCAGAAACCCACAATCAGGACATGAGTGCAACAGCACCCTCCTGTCCATGTTCCCCTGCAACTGGTGTACACAGGCTTACTGCCTCTGATGGTTAATGTATGTTCCAGGGCTCTTTGTGCCCAGGAGGTATGCTCAGTTGCACAAGGGGAGGGGGATGTGAAATGGAGCTTCCAGGACACCTGGCATTGATAAGCTGGCCTTGGAAAACTAACTTTGCCTAGCACCTGGGATGCTGCATTCATCAGGAGAATGGAGAGGGAGGCCACACACAGGGCATGGCTAGACGACTGTTTATCCTGGGGATCGCCTCGGGATCATCCCTGTGCATCCACATGACGCACAGGGGATCACGGGGGCAGGGACTGATGATCCCTTCCTTGCCCTGGGATAATGGGCACCACTTTTGTCCCGTTTTTTCCTGCGGTCTCAGGATGATCCTGAGACTGCGGGACAAGTGGGCACCCATCCCAATTTTTAGGGATGTGCTCCGCTTCTAATCGGACCGTAGAAGCAGGAGCGGAGCGGGGGGCTTTGCCTGCCCTTAAGGCGGAGGCGAAGAGGATTGGGGGGCCGGCGGAGCGTGGCGAAGAGGATCGAGGTGAAGGCGGATCCTTCGCCTCGATCCGGAGCTCTGTCGGAAAGGTAAGTGGGGTTTACTGGGCCCTGCCGCTGTTGCCCATGCGGCGACGGCGGCAGGGCCCGGTAATCCCCCCCTGCCCTCCTCTCCCTTACCTGCCTCCGTCCGCGGTCTGTCAGCGTCTTCAATTGAGCCCGTGGTTCCAGCAGGAAGTCTGGGCCAATTGAAGACAGCGACGGACCACGGACGGAGGCAGGTAAGGTCCCCCTCTCCCTTGGTCCCTTACCGGGCTCTGCCACCATTGCCGCAGGGCCCGGTAACTTCCCCTATGGGGGGGGGAACGGAGCTCCGATCCGGATCCGGAGCTCCGAGCGGAGCGGAGTGGGCACAGGCGGAGTGGGGGCGGGGCGGAGCGGCCCGATCCGAAAATGGCGGATCTGAAAGTGAAGCAGAGTGGGGGGTCCGTGCACACCCCTACCAATTTTTATCCTGGCTCCTTGTGAGTAACTGCGAGGAGCCAAGAGACGGGCATGGAGCTCTGTGACCATCAGGGGGTAGTGGGAGTTTTTTAAAAAAACAACAACTCACTGTTTACATTGGAGCGCTGGAGCGCTCATCTTGAATGAAATTAAAAAAACTAAATGGTGGGCACGAGATCCTCCGTCCTCCCAGGACGTCATACGCCGCGTGTAGAATGGGGTGAGGATCTCACGATCACCATATTGCGAGATCACCTTTATCAGGAACGACGGTGCCCCTGTAGGAATATGGAAGTGGAGACGATAGAGCATATCCTTCTGTCCTGTAACTTTTATAATCAGGCCCATCATCTTATGATCACCCCATAGATGAGTAAACTGTCTAGAAGTACAGACAAATTCTATGTTAAGTTTCTGTTGGAAGGTAAGTCCTCAAAAGTAACTTTGGCTGTTTTTAAATTTCTTACAGTGGTGGCCAGGTTTAGAGTTCTCTGTGTATTAGAAGAAAGTTGACAATAGCTCTGTCTGATGTTTCATGTTTGATTCTTGTTTTCTCATGGATCTATGGATTGCAATAAAGATGTATGGTATGGTATATTGCGAGATTCTCCCTTCTCCAGCCCCTGGTCTAGCCATGGCCACAGAGGCCTCTAGCAATACCTCCCTGTCAAATACGCTTGAGCTTTGGAAGAAGGGAAGTGGGCAGCAAGGCACAATATAGGGCTGTAAGAAGAAACCTTTGGGGGCTGTGGGCACGTTAGGCAATTTGAGAAACTGTCCTGGGCACTACCACAAAATGGCTGCTCACAACAGCTTGAGTCCAAAGCAGTGGAAGGGTCTGAGGTCCAACATACTAAACAATTCCTTTGGACCCATACTTTTCATCAGCATCAGAAACCTGTTTCACTGCACTCCCAGCTGCCAGTAAGAGAAATATTGTGCTATTGGTTTCATAGAATCATAGAATCATAGAATAGCAGAGTTGGAAGGGGCCTACAAGGCCATCAAGTCCAACCCCCTGCTCAATGCAGGAATTCACCCTAAAGCATCCCTGACAGATGGTTGTCCAGCTGCCTCTTGAAGGCCTCTAGTGTGGGAGAGCCCACAACCTCCCTAGGTCACTGATTCCATTGTCGTACTGCTCTAACAGTCAGGAAGTTTTTCCTGATGTCCAGCTGGAATCTGGCTTCCTTTAACTTGAGCCCGTTATTCCGTGTCCTGCACTCTGGGAGGATCGAGAAGAGATCCTGGCCCTCCTCTGTGTGACAACCTTCTAAGTATTGGAAGAGTGCTATCATGTCTCCCCTCAATCTTCTCTTCTCCAGGCTAAACATGCCCAGTTCTTTCAGTCTCTCTTCATAGGGCTTTGTTTCCAGACCCCTGATAATCCTGGTTGCCCTCCTCTGAACACGCTCCAGCTTGTCTGCGTCCTTCTTGAATTGTGGAGCCCAGAACTGGACGCAATACTCTAGGTGAGGCCTAACCAGGGCCAAATACAGAGGAACCAGTACCTCACGTGATTTGGAAGCTATACTTCTATTAATGCAGCTCAAAATAGCATTGGCCTTTCTTGCAGCCATATCGCACTGTTGGCTCATATTCAGCTTGCGATCTACAACAATTCCAAGATCTTTCTCGTTTGTAGTATTGCTGAGCCTAGTATCCCCCATCTTGTAACTGTGCAGTAAAGGTTTCTTTAAGTGGGAGGGGGTAGGGCCCCTTGGAAAGGTATCCATGGGTGTACTGGTGCATGTGGTCATCAAGTTAACTACTTCTGGTTTAGAGGCTCTCAGAAGGAGGCAGTCAGACTTTTGAATCACTATAACCACTACACTAGCTCTTATTGCCTTTTGGAGTGAGAATAAGCTACACTTAAAACTTTAGTTTAAGACTGAAGTGAAAAGAATATTGAATCATGTTCGGAAGCACATAAAGAAGCAGTACAGATTACTCACCCCAAGAGAGATTAATAGTTTCAGGAGACTAATGAAGGAATGTCTGTAACTGGGATATTATTATTAAATATCTGTGTTTGTTATAAACAGTAACCATCAAAATGGGTACATTTTGCAATTGCATTAATTTGGAGAGTGAAGCACTTTTGACACACAAGGAGATGTAATACACAGTTCCAGAGGAACCACATTGTCAATTAGTGTTAATTAATATCTCATTATTGTGAACGCATTGCTATCGTTCAGGCTTATGTCATTTATCATGATGAAATGCTTTTGATTCATGAGGACTGAAATGGAGGCTTGCTTAGTAATTAGTTAACAGGCCCTGGATGCTACCATTTCATTGCTAGACAAGAGAGAAAAAGTTCAGGAAAATATGTAAAGTCAACTCATTCTTAGCAATTTGCTTGATCACTCTGTGAAAGTCTGTCAACAATGGGGAGATAAGAACATCAGGACGTAAGAAGAGCCATCCAAGATCAGACCAAAGGTCCATCCAGTCCTGGATTCTGTTCACACAGTGGCCAATCCCCTGCCTGCAGGAAACCCACAAGCAGGACATGAATCATAGAATCATAGAATAGCAGAGTTGGAAGGGGCCTACAAGGCCACCGAGTCCAACCCCCTGCTCACTGCAGGAATCCACCCTAAAGCATCCCTGACAGATGGTGGTCCAGCTGCCTCTTGAAGGCTTCTAGTGTGGGAGACACCACAACCTCCCTAGGTAACAGATTCCATTGTTGTACTGCTCTAACAGTCAGGAAGTTTTTCCTGATGTCCAGCTGGAATCTCGCTTCCTTTATCTTGAGCCCATTATTCTGTGTCCTGCACTCTGGGAGGATCGAGAAGAGATCCTGGCCCTCCTCTGGGTGACAACCTTTTAAGTATTTGAAGAGTCTCCCCTCAATCTTCTCTTCTCCAGGCTAAACATGCCCAGTTCTTTCAGTCTCTCTTCATAGGGCTTTGTTTCCAGACCCCTGATCATCCTGGTTGCCTTCCTCTGAACACGCTCCAGCTTGTCTGCGTCCTTCTTGAATTGTGGAGACCAGAACTGGACGCAATACTCTAGGTGAGGCTTAACCAGTGCCGAATAGAGAGGAACCAGTACCTCACGTGATTTGGAAGCTCTACTTCTATTAATGCAGCCCAAAATAGCATTTGTCTTTCTTGCAACAACATTTTCCCACCCATGCCCCCCTGCAACTGGTGTACATAGACATACTGCCTCTGATAGTGGAGGTAGCATATCACCATCAGAGCTAGTAGCCATTGATAGCCTTGTCCTCCATCCAATGGTCCAGGCCCCCTTTAAAGCCACCCAAATTAGTAGCCATTAGTATATATTGTAAGGCTGTGTGCTCTGCACCGAAAATCTGGGGTTCCCACAGGCCTCCGTCAGACCTCCAACATCACGGACCTCCAACATTGCGGTGCGGTTACGGGGTGGTTTCAAACCCATCGGAAACCCACAATGCGTTTAGAAGATCTTTCGGAGACCTGAATAGATCCGTAGGTATCCAAAGGCTTTTTAGGCCATGCGAGGGCTCGTTTCACGTTGATGGACAACTAACTGGAAACTTCCATGTTAGGAAGATGCTGTCACTGAGGGATGAAGGAGGGGTAGTTTCGAGATTGACATCTGTGGCTAACCAATAGCCACAGTCTCCTCCTTGTCCCACCTTCTAATCGTAGAGTTTAGGGGGAGGGATTGCAAATGATATAACCCATTTTCCCCTGCCTTGGAACTCATTAGTTTGCTAGCTTGTGGAGCGAGAAAGAGTCCAAGGGAATGTCCACACCAGGGGAGGGAAGGGGGAGGATCTCATGATATGCTGATTGCGAGATCTTCCCCCTCAGTCCACATGAGCCATGCGACATCCCGGGCGTCGCGCCCGTCGCGGCGGCCATTTTTTTTTATAAAAAGAAGAGCTGGAGTGCACAAGTGCTCCAGGGAAAATAAAAAGGTAAAAACCCGCCTGACCCCACTCCCCTCCCCCGATGGGCACGGAGCGACCTGAAGAGCTCCGTGCCCCATGCCCGGTTCCCGGCACCTCGGGTTTACTCGCGAGGAGCCGGGACGAAACTAGGATGGCTGACCACACCTCCCGCAGTCTCAGGACGATCTCGGGACCATGGGAAAAATCGGGATACAAGTGGTGCCGGTTATCCCGGAGAAATGGAGGGATCATCCCTGCCTGCCCTCGGGATCCCCTGTGCATCATGTGGGCACACGGGGATGATCCTGGTGTGATCCCCGGGATAAGTCACCGTCTAGACATGCTCCAAGTTCCACTCCCCATGTGCTCTTCATTATCTTTCAAGAGAGCTTGCAGAACTTTCAGAAACTAACTTCCTACAAAAGTCGAATTCCCCCCTTTGTGTCGACTTATACAAGAGTAAATGGGGAAAATGTGAAGAGCCTCCTGACAACAGATTTTATTTATTATTTATTTATTTATTTATTTATTTATTTATTTATTTATTTATTACATTTCTATACTGCCCAATAGCCGGAGCTCTCTGGGCGGTTCACAAAAATTAAAAACATTTTATGAAAAGCATCTAGTGCAGAGGAAGTCTGTGTGTGCATGTGTGTGTGTACGTGTGACAGTTAGCTAGTTAATGCATGGGAATTTTGAACATAGGTAGCTTTAGGATCTCTATAGCCTACTGTGTGGCTTCCTGTTCCTCCCTTTCTTTCTGTCCATCCGTCCTTCCATCCGTCCATCCTTCTTCTGCCTTTCTGCACTGCTGGAAGGCTGTGGCTTGCGATCTTTCCCTCCTGCCTTTGTAAAGGAACACAAAAAGCATTGAACAAACTCCTTTTGAAACCCTGCAATTTTTAATGCAAGAATACTTGTGCATAAAGCTGTTTTCTTTCCTTTGCTAGAGGAAGAGTGTGGTCTCTCCCTTTTTACTAAGCTAAGTTTTGCATATGGGTGTGGGTGTGGTAAATGCTAATTGTGTTCTGCATTTTGGTTTTCTCTGCTAGCTGCCATTTTAACAGGAGTCAGCAATACCAAATCCCACAGAAAGCTCTCTCTCTCTCTCTCTCTCTCTCTCTCTCTCTCTCTCTCTCTCTCTTCTCTCTCTCTCTGTGTGTATCTAAGGGCATGTCTAAACCTCACAGCTTTCTGGGAGGGAGGGGGAGGATCTCGTGAGCTCCTCCCCCTCAGTCTACATACAGCATGCAACGTCCCGGGAGGATGTAGGACGTTACGCCTGCCATTTTGTTTGTTTTATTTTGTTTTTTTGGAGATGAGTGTTTGAGCGTAAAGGTAAGGTGTGTTGTTGTTTTTTTAAAAAATCTTCCTGCTCCTCCCACCCCACTCCTGATGGCCATGGAGCTCCATCCCTGGTTCCTGGCTCCTCACGGTTACTCGCGAGAAGCTGGGACAAACCGGGCCGCCTGGCCACACATCCCGCAGTCTCAGGATGAGCCCGAGATTGTGGGAAAAATTGGGATTAAAGGGTATGCCAATATCCCGGGGAAAGGGAGGAATCATCCCTCCCTGCTCCCGGGATCCCCTTTGTATCATGTGGAGGCACAGGGATGATCCTGTGGCGATCCCTGGGATATCGGTAGGTCTAGACATGCCCTATGTGTCTCTCTCTGTAGGGGGGATATGGGGACCTTGTCTTTTTCTCTCCATGGATGGGAAAGCAGCTATGCAGGAAAGGGGATGTTTCGAGCAGAAGTATGGCAGCAGTGAAATAGATTAAGCTGCCCCTCCCCTTTTTAGTATTCCACTTAAACTAACAGCTCCCCGGGGTGTTTCGTATAATGAATGGGGCTGGGTATTTACAGCGTAACTGTTTACAGATCTCCCGTGTAATGTTCAGCCCTGAAAAACAGTTTTTTTTAAAAAAATATAAAAGGCCTACATTGAATTTTTGGCAATGAACATTTTCATCATGAAAGGAGGTAGGGGAGGGGTGGCAGCAAAACATCACATGAATCTTCCCT
Source organism: Elgaria multicarinata webbii (assembly GCF_023053635.1). NCBI lineage: Eukaryota > Metazoa > Chordata > Lepidosauria > Squamata > Anguidae > Elgaria > Elgaria multicarinata. The sequence continues at coordinate 110,217,243 of NC_086177.1, read as the reverse complement.
GACGCTGATCTCTTTCATCCCTCCTTCATGATGTTTTAAAGCACAACTGGCTACTGCAATGTTGCCATTTCTCTCCTCTCTCTGCGCTGCCGGGACTTGTCTTCCAGGAAGCCACGGCTAAGGGGTGGCCAGAATTGGGGAGTGCCTGCAGCCTGTCTCCAAGCGCCCCTGGCACCCACGCTAGCCTGCTATATGAATGGTGTCTGCCATTAATGAGTGGGGGGAAAGGGCAGACCCATGCCCAAGCACTTGCGGGGGGGCTCGTGAGTGCTCGGCCACAGGACCACACTGTCACCCAGACCCATCCAACTGGGTCCGTGAGGGGCCCCATGGACCCATTCAGATGCTTGAACCATCCCTAGCCATGACATTGTCAGGAGGCCCATGAGATCTGGCTTTCTGCTGATATTGCTGAGAGCAAATGAAGCTCATCCTCAGTAATTGAATTGTCCTCATTGTGAATTAGTTTTATTTACCCTCAGCGAAGGTCGCCACATGGCCAAATCTCATTGGCTATGTGACAACCTCACTACTTTGAGGGACAGATAAACAATGGGCTTTGCTAGATGAGGGTTTAGCCCAGGCTGATACCGGGGATCGCCCCTGTGCGTCCAGATGATGTGCAGGGGATCCTGGGTTTAGGCAGGGGTCAACCCTCCCTTGCCCTGGGGTAATGGGCTCCACTTGTAGCCCGGTATTTCCACAGTCCCGGGCTGAGCCTGGGACTGCAGAAGGTTTAACCTGTTCTGCGGCTTTTCCCGGCTACGTGCCTTACTCGCTCATAGCCGGGAGAAGCCGTGCACGGGGCAGGGGGAGAGATCGCAGCCAGGGAGGAGATTGGGGCAGGGGGGAGATTGGGGCCAGGGGGGAGATTGCGGCCAGGGGGGAGATCGGGGCAGGGGGGGAGATTGCGGCCAGGGGGGAGATCGGGGCCAGGGGGGGAGATTGCGGCCAGGGGGGAGATCGGGGCAGGGGGGGAGATTGCGGCCAGGGGGGAGATCGGGGCCAGGGGGGGGGAGATCGGGGCCAGGGGGAGCGGGGAACCTTTTTTTAAAAAAAAAACCACTTACTTTTGTCGATCGTGCGCTCCTGCGCACCCAGCCCTTTAAAACTGAAAAGAATTGGCGGACACAATGGGGCTTTCCTTTAGCCCGTCGTGTCTGATGTATAGACTGGGGCGACAGCCTGCGCTAGCTGCAGCGTGGGCTCACCCCTCCTCCCTACCGGACTTTCAGGTAGGTCTAGCAAAGGCCAATGTGGAGGAGGAAATGGAGTCGCAGCTAATCAGGGCTCTGAGGAGACTTTTTTGGTGCTCTCTTCTGAGAGGATAGGATTGCCACCCTCATTTCTGTGCCGGGACTTGGAAGTTCTTGAAGGGAGCATGGGTGTCTGAAGATGTTGGGAAGTCCAACACACCTCTGCCCCTTTTGAGCGTGATCAGCGAAAAAGGTTATCTTCACCAGGAGGCAAAGCTTCTTGTGGAATGGGTCCTTTGGTTCAGCTGGTAGTAGTTCTGGTATCAACTCTCTTCCTCACACCTCCAAGACCAGATTTGATCTCTTCGTCTGGATTTATTTATTTATTTATTTATTTATTACATTATACCGCCCGATAGCCAAAGCTCTCCGGGCGGTTCACAAAAATTAAAACCACAATAAAACAACCAACAGGTTAAAAGCACAAATACAAAATACAGTATCAAAAGCACAACCAGGAGAAAACCACGCAGCAAAATTGATATAGGATTAAAATACAGAGTTAAAACAGTAAAATTTAAATTTAAGTTAAAATTAAGTGTTAAAATACTGAGAGAATAAAAAGGTCTTCAGCTGGCGACGGAAGGAGTACAGTGTAGGCACCAGGCGGACCTCTCTGGGGAGCTCATTCCACAACTGGGGTGCCACAGCGGAGAAAGCCCTCCTCCTAGTAGCCACCTGCCTCACTTCATTTGGCAGGGGCTCATGGAGAAGGGCCCCTGTAGATGATCTTAAGGTCTGGGTAGGTACATATGGGAGTAGGCGTTCCTTCAGATAACCTGGCCCCAAACCGTTTAGGGCTTTAAATGTCAATACCAGCACTTTGAATCGGGCCCGGACCTGGACTGGCAGCCAATGAAGCTGGAAAAGGACTGGAGTAATGTGATCTCGCCAGCCAGTCTAGAACTGAAGTGCTGAGCCTCTTTCCGTCTGACAGCCAAATTCCATTTCAGAGAAAGTCTCAGGGGCAGCATTCCACTGATGAGGGTTTGCTGGAGGGGGGGGGGGGGCGATGGCAAAAAAGACAACGCCAAAAGCGGTGTGTGTGTGTGTGTGTGTGTGTGTGTGAAATCACCCCCCCCCAAAAAAAAACTCCCAGCAAAATTTTATGTAAACCTCTTGCCGTCAGCAATTAAGCTGTAAGAAGGGCATTTCAACCTTTTTAGAATGGGAAGGAAGCTGCACAAAAACATAGGAAATCGCCAAATGATGTGTGGCCTATAAATTGTGTAAGGTCCTGGTTCCACTCTATTCGGCAGTGGTTAGGCCACATCTGGAGTATTGCATCCATTTCTGGGCACCACACTTCAAGAAGGATGCAGACAAGCTGGAGCGTGTTCAGAGGAGGGCAACCAGGATGATCAGGGGTCTGGAAACAAAGCCCTGTGAGGAGAGACTGAAAGAACTGGGCCTGTTTAGCCTGGAGAAGAGAAGATGGAGGGGAGACATGATGGCACTCTTCAAAGACTTGAAAGGTTGTCACACAGAGGAGGGCCAGGATCTCTTCTCGATCCTCCCAGAGTGCAGGACACGGAATAACGGGCTCAAGTTAAAGGAAGCCAGATTCTGGCTGGACATCAGGAAAAACTTCCTGACTGTTAGAGCAATACGACAATGGAATCAGTTACCTAGGGAGGTGCTGGGCTCTCCCACACTAGAGGCCTTCAAGAGGCAGCTGGACAACCGTCTGTCAGGTATGTTTTCAGGTGGATTCCTGCACTGAGCAGGGGGCTGGACTCGATGGCCTTATAGGTACCAACTCTGGTACAGCCAAATGAGATGGCCATTTCATGTATTACCACTGGAACATTCAAGTCTGTGTAGAAGTATATATATGAAACTGTAACTCTGGTATTCTGTGATTCCATTTATTTAATGACTCATAAAATAATTTTCTCTAGACATTTTACAATGTGGCTAGGGAAAGAAGGTATTGCCATCTGGGGGACCCTGATAGGCCAAATTGGGAGCCCCAGGAGGGCCAAATATGCCCCCCCCCCTCGCCTCAGGTTGTGGAAGATATATGGAACAGCAAACTGGTGAGGTTGTTACTATTATTATTATTATTATTATTATTATTATTATTATTATTATTTCATAATATAACTCAGCAAGGCTCTGTGGTTTGTGGGTTGCCACAAGGTGACACCATTGTGGAGTCTCCTGAACTCCAGTTCCATCTGGATATTCTTCCAAAACAAAGATGCTTGCTTACCATAAAAGACTTGCCAACGTTAAGTTAGAATGAAGATATTTTCTTACAATCGCTAGCTGTGCTCTCACAAATCTGCCTTCAACAAACTGCATGAAGGAGTGGCACTCCACCGAGATGCCCGGGGCTTCCTGTTCCTTTTCCCAATTGCCTCCTACTCTGCAACTTCGGTCTCTTCACTTTGTTGCATTACTCATGAAACAGTTAATCTTTTAGACACAACACACACACACACACACACCCTCTGGTCAAAGCTAGGCCCTGAGGCAAAGTTTAACTGATATACAAGGACTCCTGCCGTCGATGTTTTCTGTACAGTATCTGTTCCTCCAGCAAACGTATTCTATATTAATCCTACATGATCTCAGTGGTATTTCTGATTCCCACTGTGAAATCCAGAAACACAATATTTTTGGGAACTGGCAGTTCACCTTAGGAAGGTGTTTTGCATTTCCTGCCCTATTTTTGCGGGTTACAAAACGTATTAATAACTAAGCCAAGTGTGCTACGGGCTCAAGGCATAGACAGGTTATTAGGGTGCCCCGCCAGCATAGCTGTCTTGCAATAACACACCAGAACATCTTTGGACCCATGTGGCTGCTCCTTCGTCAACCACTTAATAAACCATACTTGAGGCACAAACAGAGCCAGCTGGAGGAAAATTTAAAGAAGAGGGTCGTGCTGCAGAAAACTTCCAGTCAGAGCCTAATAGGCTGTGAGTGAGGAAGGGGTGTGTGTGTGAGAGAGAGTGAGTGTGTGTATCTGTATCTACTAGGCCCTGCAAGAGGGGAACTCAATACTACAAACAAGAAGGATCTTGGAATTGTTGTAGATCGCAAGCTGAATATGAGCCAACAGTGCGATACGGCTGCAAGTCAGAGGTCCTGCTCCTCGAGGGCTTTGCAGCTTTCGTGTCAGGATATGGTTTGCCTTTGGGGACCTTCTCGTCTCATCTACTCGACTATGCAAACAGAGTGGGGATGACGTGGTGCTGGTTTCACTTCAGAAACAAGAACAGATAATCTATGGTGGCCATATGAAAAGGAGGACAGGGCTCCTCTATCTTTAACCGTTGTATTGAAAAGGGAATTTCAGCAGGTGTCATTTGTATATATGAAGAACCTGGTGAAATTTCCTCTTCATCACAGCAGTTAAAGCTGCCCTCTTTTTAAATCTGGTTGCTCTAGTATAGCTCCTGCAGCTTTAACTGTTGTGATGAGGAGGGAATTTCACCAGGTTCTCCATATATACAAACGACACGGGCTGAAATTCCCTTTTCTATGCAACTGTTAAAGCTACAGGAGCCCTGTCCTCCTTTTCATATGGTCACCCTAGATAATCCAGAACTCTGTAACTGGGGGAGAACTTCAGATGGGAAGGATTTCAGAAATATCCCTAATGTAAACCCATCGTGTATGAAGTCTGTGCTTCGCACAACAATGATTCTTAACGGCATTAGGTCTGTGCTGTCGAATGAGGAATAAAGTGCAATAAAACCAGGTTTGTGCTTTCAAACAGAAAACGATGTGCAATTAAAACATGTTTTGCATGCTGGGAGACTGCTGAAATAATTTCGTTTTGGAAGTTGGTTTTGCCGATTAGTGTCCAGAACTTGCAACGCTTCTGTTCAGAAAGGAAGGGACCTCCACAAATATAAATAGGACGAATTTTCACATTGCTCTTGTCAATCAAATTTCTGCAATGCAAGCAAAAGGCTGGACATTCCAAGCCCATGTCGATGTTTCTGGCACGTCAGCAACAGTTTACTATGCCTCAACTGATAATAGATCATTTTGGCCATGTGAACCAGTTCTCACTGCTGATTCACTTAAAGTTGCAATGTTGTGGTTTCCGCCAGTTTTCTCTCATTAATACCAATACGTCTTCTCTGGTTTCAAACCAAGTATTCCATTTTGATTAGTTTGTGGATTGGGTGTTTATTGTCTGAGCTTTATCCCTATCAAAAGGAAACCAGTTAGGGGAAAACACAACATACAAAAAGTTATACGGACGTTGTCTGAGCTCTCTAAATGATCTTCTTTTTAACACATTAAATGCTTCAGCCATTTATTAGTTTCGGGACTCTGAGTTTGATCAATCAGGTTTCAATGCTCAGAGGGGGCACATGTTTTGTTTGTTTGTTTGTTTGTTTTAATTACCAAAAGCGCAATAAGGGACTGCAATCAATACTGTAATTGTTATTCTCTCTCTCTTTTTTTCTTTTTTTGCCTGGGGCAGTGAGGAACCAGCATATGCGGAGAAGAAGAAGAAGAAAACTTTTCCTGTTTCAGGCTTCCTTCTTGTTGTGATCTTTTACCTTACTAATTTCCCCCCCCAGCATGTTTGTTGCACAAGAATGAAGTCCAGATATCCAGTTAATTAAATTTCTTTATGGGGGGGAGGGCTTAGAGAGCCCCTTCTCCAAATTGAGGCTTAAGGAATGATCATAAAAAATACATAGTAAATTACGCACCGGCTTCTTGGAAAACACATGGACAGCGCAGATGGATCGTCAGAGCCCTTAAGACAGCCAAAAGACTTAAATTATCACATTGGAAGGACAAATTCACACCTCCCATGATGCAATGGATCGAGGACCTAATAATATCAACTTTTGAACGAGTGCTATATAGATGCAACTTGCAAGTGGATAAATATACAGATATTTGGGGCCTTCCTAGACGAAGCCTTAGCGCGCCTTGAGACCCGGTTTCCCTGTTGTGCGTCCAGATGAGGCCTCCTCCAACGCGCCATAAGCAAAGTCACTTATGGCGCCTCAGGCCGGAGCTGCGAAACGTGTGGGAAGGTCCGCGGCTTTTTGCGGCTAGTCGTTTACTCGCAAGTAGCCGCGAAAAGCCACGGACCTGGCACAGCGCTCATATGAGCGCTGTGCCCATCGTGCCAGGGGGTGGGTGATCTGGGGGGAGAGATGGCAGAGGGCGACGAAGGAGATGGTGAGGGGATGGCGGAGGGTGAAGAAGGAGACGGCGAGGGGGGCGGATGGGGGGGATTAAATAAAAAAAAACCTTACCTTCTCCGGCGGCTTCGGGCCCCACATGGCCCCTTTAAAAAAAAAAAAAACATGGCTGACGCTGCAGGGCTTCCGTCGTCCCTGCGGGTCGGCTGTCTAGGAGGCTGGGCGGCGCGCGTTAAACTTAGCGCGCCGTAGCCCCGCCTCCCTGCCGGCTTATCCCGGCAGGTCTAGCAAAGCCCTTGGTCTGCTTTTCTTGAAACCTTTGTATAATTCATCTCTGCCTGCTCCTGGGATTCCAGGTGTGTCATTTGAATCCTAGGGGGAAAGGCAGGTGTAGAAATGCCCCAGGTGGCTTCTTTAGATGACTGCAGAGTAAGATTGCTGGCTCAGCAATACTACAAACAAGAAGGATCTTGGAATTGTTGTAGATCACAAGCTGAATATGGGCCAACAGTGCAATATGTCTGCAAGAAAGGCAAATGCTACTTTGGGCTGAATTAATAAAAGTATAGCTTCCAAATCGCGTGAGGTACTGGTTCCTCTCTATTCGACCCTGGTTAGGCCTCATCTAGAGTATTGCATCCAGTTCTGGGCTCCACAATTCAAGAAGCACGCAGACAAGCTGGAGCGTGTTCAGAGGAGGGCAACCAGGATGATCAGGGGTCTGGAAACAAAGCCCCATGAAGAGAGACTGAAAGAACTGGGCATATTTAGCCTGGAGAAGAGAAGATTGAAGGGAGACATGATAGCACTCTTCAAATACTTAAAAGGTTGTCACACAGAGGAGGGCCAGGATCTCTTCTCGATCCTCCCAGAGTGCAGGACACGGAATAACCGGCTCAAGTTAAAGGAAGCCAGATTCCAGCTGGACATCAGGAAAAACTTCCTGACTGTTAGAGCAGTACGACAATGGAATTAGTTACCTAGGGAGGTTGTGGGCTCTAACCCTAGAGGCCTTCAAGAGGCAACTGGACAACCATCTGTCAGGTATGCTTTAGGGTGGATTCCTGCCTTGAGCAGGGGGTTGGACTCGATGGCCTTGTAGGCCCCTTCCAACTCTGCTATTCTATGATTCTATTATTGTAATGGATCAGTCAAATGCAACAGCGTGATGGAAGCTGACCAGCTTTGGGATCTGAAAAGAAATAAACATCTAGGTTTTGTTGGGATTGTCTGATTCAAAGGGATGCTCTAGTTGAGCCTTCCCTGTCCTGGTGCTTTCCAGATATATTGGAAAGATATATGTAGAAGATGCCAGGTTCAGTCCCTAGCCTCCTCTATGAAATGATCTCAACAGGGCTCAGGAAGACCTTCATAAGAGTCCTTGGAGAGCTGGTATCTCTCAGAGTAGACAATACAGATCAGAATGGCAGAAAGCAGTGTGGCAACTTCAGAAGACCTTTTGGATTCCTCCATGCTTGCCCCAGATAGCCTGTATTTTGTGTTATTGCGGGTTTAAATAAAAGAATTGGTAACCCTAGGGTAGACCATTTTCTTTCTGAGAAGAATTCTTCAGAATAAATGCTTGATCCTGGCAGGACCTGATCATGAAATCCCACAAGGAGTTTCTCAACTTTGTTATTCTGTTAGAAGAGTTCCCTGTGAAGGATACAGATGGAAAACTGAGTGGTGTTTTTTTTTTAAAAAAAGAAGCATATGTTGTTATGGAGAAAAAAATACACAAGAAAGTCTCTCTCTCTCTCTCTCTCTCTCTCTCTCTCTCTCTCTCTCTTTTTTTCTTTCTCCGTCTCCCCCCCTCTCTGTTTTGCACTCATACAAAATCATGTTGCAGCTTTGGTTTGTTCAATAATCACACAGTCAGTTCGAAAATACAGAAAAGGAAGAAGTGTGGAAGAATTGATCGCTTTCTTCAGACCACTGTGTCTCTCTGAACTGTTCTGCCACCGTTGATGTGAGCTGATCAAAGGAAACATGCCCAGACAACACTTAATGGAGTCAAAGAAACTTTTCTCTCCATTTTTATAAAGCTACGACTGAAAAAGTGTAACCGGGGTAGGAAAAAAATGAAGTACAGATGTGCCATTTTGGATGGTTGATCGTGGTGGGAATGTGTCTTCACATCTCCCTCAGCCTCCTCTGCTTTTTTTAAAAATGAAAATTTGGGGTCATGTCTAGACAGGGCGATATCCCAGGGATTGTCCCGGAATCGTCCCTGTGCATCCACATGACGCACAGGGGATCCTGGGAGCAGGGACAAATGATCCCTCCCTTTCCTTGGGATATTGCCCTACTCATTAATTTTGATTTTTCCCATGTTCTCAGGATGATCCCAAGACCACGGGACGTGTGGCCCACCATCGTGGTTTCATCCCAGCTTCTCGCGAGTAAACACGAGCCGGGAACCGAGCACGGAGCTTCTCAGGAGCTCTGTGTCCATTAGGGGTGGGGTGAGTGAGCAGGAGGTTTTTTTTTCTCCGTTTAAACATGTATAACACATTGTAGTCATCCAAATGAGAGGTTATGAGAACATGGATAACTGTAGCTAGGCTATCTCTGTCCAGATAAGGATGTAGCTGATATATCAGCCTAAACTGATAAAAGGTGCTGTTTGCCACTGAGTTCACCTGTGCCTCAAGTGACAGTTCTGGATCTAAGAGGACCCCCAAACTACGAACCAAATCCTTTAGGGGGAGTGCAACCCCCTCCATAAAGATATGGTATGGGGGAGGAGTGAAAGAGAGGGAGATTCCCTTTTAAAACTCAACTCTCCTGTCTTCTGGAAAGAAAAGCAGGTAAAACAGGGAACTTTGGGGGAGGAGAGGAGAACCAGCAGTGACTAGGGTTGGAGTGGGGTCAAGGAGGTAAACATACAGGGTGTAAGGACAGGCCCATAGAGGACCAACCGGGCTTTGGCAACAAAGGGGATGGTTAAAGGACCTTTGGAGGACAAGAGCTATACTCCAAAGGATTTCTAGTATTGACTTGGAATAAACCAATTTCTGGTTTTGGGTGTCTGGATAATAATAACAATAACACAAAATGAACCATGGCAGTGTTTCCACCTGAATAATAGCTAAAGGGAGAAATGTCTGGTGAGACTGAACATCTTGGCCGTTGCTTCGGCGAAGGGAGGGGGGAATAAAAGATCGTGCGCTTCATCTGTTTAGCTGGAAAGAAAATAAGCGTTAGCAATGCAGAAAAGACTCCAGATCAATATCAGCAGAGAGAATTGTTGCTGCTGCAGTGCCATTTATTTATCCCTGCTCAGCGGAGCCCCGCTTTAAAACATCAGGAGACAAAACTCTCTAACAAGGCTCGGATAAACAGCGCTGAACTCCACAACAGAATGTCAGAGAGCAAACGGCAAAATTGCTAGCACTGGAATATTTTCACATGTAAAGCAAACCCTTCTCTGAATAGCTGGGTTTGTGTTGTTGCCATGTATAATCTGAAATGGCTGGAGCAAATGCAAAAGAAAATGTTCAAGGTGTAGTTTGTTGGCTGATTAATCCTCTTCGTTCTGAGGTGCAAAGCAGATCAAACTACAGATTCCAACTTGTATACCTGTCTCAGGTTTGCTTATTGAATTGCTCCAGGCCAGTTCTTCTTGCTTTAGCTCATCGTAGAAGCATGTCAGGGGTATAGAGAAGACACATTTCTAAGGGCTCATTGCAAAGTTCAACAACTCTGGCTTTAGCTAGACCTAAGGTTTATCCCAGGCAAATGGAGGGGTCATCCCTGCCTGCTCCTGGGATCCCCTGTGTGTCATTTGGATGCACAGGGATGATCCCAGGACAATCCTGGGATACAGGCCTGGTCTAGCCATGGCCTAAGTCCTACTGTTTTGTGAACTGCCCAGAGAACTCTGGCTATTGGGCAGTATAGAAATGTAATAAATAAATAAATAATAATACTGTGTCCTACTCCCAGACTGTGGAGTGGCCTGCCGGAGGAGATCTGTCAACTTGACAGTCTAGTAGCATTCAAGAAAGCTATCAAGACTGATCTCTTCTGGCAGGCCTATCCAGGGGAATTTTAGGATGTTTTTAGAATGTTTTTAGGATGTTTTAACAATGTATAATATGTTCTTAATTCAGTTTTATGTATTTTATATTTACTGTTGTTCCCTGCCGCGATCAAAATGGAGAGCCGGGTAAGAAATTATTATTATTATTATTATTATTATTATTATTATTGTTGTTGTTGTTGTTGTTGTTGTTGTTGTTGTTGTTGTTATTGAATAATCTGAAATCCTGAGAATGTCTATTTTCATTGCACTCAGACCATAGGTCAAACTGGGGTCATAGCTGGCTCTCAGGTTCAATTCATGGCATTCGTGACCCGGCAGTTTCATGTGCTGCCAACGCAAACAGGTGGGTTTAAACGTTGGCACCATCTCTAAAGAAGTCATCCAGCCATATTTTGTTTCTTCTAAAGCCAGAAGTCACCCAGCCAAGGTTCTTCAGTTTAAAATATGGGGATAATTAGAATAAACAAAATGTCAACAAATACAAGGTATTTGCTAGTTACAACAAGCCTTGTTTAAAAATTAAAATGGAGTTTTTTGAAAAGATTGAGTTGTTGGGTTTTGTTGTCTTAAAATGCTTTTGAAAGCTATACTTGTCTCAATTAAAATTTCTTCAATGCACTAGATGGTTTCTTTTAGCTCTTTATGTCAATATCCTATAGCGATAAATATCACAATGCTCTAACAACTCTTATGTAATGGTATTGTCCCTGTTGTATTTGGTTATGCATATTTATTAGAGTGTGGTTAAATACTAATACACACATATATTCTGTGTCAAATACAGCCCCTGAAGAAGGATTGTCACCATCCGAAACTTTGGGCTATTTGTGAAGTTTGTTTGTTTTGTTTTGTTTTTTTAAAAAACCTTTTTAACAAGAAAAATATAGAATCTTCTCACCAGCACCAGACCAAGCGTCTCCCTCCTTTTGCACATACTTTTGGTGCTTCTCCCTCCAACCCATTTTTGTCATCTCTAAAGAAGGCCTTTGCTAGACCTACCTGAAAGTCCGGTCGGGTGGAGGGGCGAGCCCACGCTGCAGCTAGCGCCAGCTGTCGCCCCAGTCCTTACGTCAGACGCGATGAGCTAAAGGAAAGCCCTGTCACGTCCGCCATTTTTTTCATTTTTAAAGGGCTGGGTGCGCAGGAGCGCATGATCGACAAACGTAACTTTTTTTAAAAAAGGTTTCCCTGCTCCCCTTGGCCCCAATCTCCCCCCTGGCCCCAATCTCCCCCCCTGGCCATGATCTACCCCCCCAGCCGCAATCTCTCCCCCCTGGCCACGATCTCTCCCCTGCCCCATGTGCGGCTTCTCCTGGCTACGCGCAAGTAAGCTGCGTAGCCGGAAAATGCTGCTGAACGGGCTACACCTTCCGCAGTCCCAGGCTCAGCCCGGGACTGCGGAAATACTGGGCTACAAGTGGAACCCATTACCCTGGGGCAAGGGAGGGTTGATCCCTGCCTAAACCCGAGATTCCCTGTGCATCATCTGGCCAGGCCTCAGTTGATGCCTGCGCCAGACCACGACGGAGGCAGATAAGGGGCAGGGGGGGTGAGTTTGGCTTATCGGCCCCCATTTTGTCCCCCCTTCCACACTTACCTGCCTCCGCCATCTGCCACGGAGGCAAGGAAGGAAGGAAGGGGGGCAAAATCTCAATCTGCCCCATCGGATCTCACTCTGCAGAGTGGATCGGGGAGGGGCAGATCAACCCAAAGCGGTTTGGGCCTGATCTGGAAGTTCTGGATCGGGCCACGAAGCGGGTCGGTGGGTCGGTGCACAGCCCTACTTTTCACTTAATTAACCAGAATAACCAATGGTGAGGGATGATGGACATCACTGTTCAACGTCTTGAGGACCATACTTTTCCCACACCTGCTTTAAAATATCAGTCACTTTGAAGTTTGAGCCTAAGCGATATGGGCCAGCTGTATGTGTCATTAAATGAAAAGGATCTTCTATTGTTCTCTTTTCTCTTTGAACCTTTTAAAAGTTCCCTGGACAGGTCATTCAGCAGAGCGCATTTAGGGACAGTCCTGGGAAGTCTTTTTCTCCTTCTGTCTTAAACAAAATGGGTCCCAGGCAGAATCGAAGGACACACAATGCAAAGAGCATTTCTCTTTCCGCTTCACAATAGGCTGTTGTTAAAGTGGAACTGAAATTACAGCTGTTTGCTGCTGCTGTTACTGGCTGTGGTTTAGTGTAGAGCATTACATGGCCTTTTGGGTGAGACTGCCCTTTTGGCTGGTACGGACAGTTCGGGAGGCAAGCTGAGCAAAGCCTGGTTTTTATCGCTCCCTTCCCTGCCCAAGCGATGTTTACTGACGTGCTCAGGAACAAACGTCTGTTTGATGGCACACTCCTCTCTTTTGAAGAAAATGCCTCCTGGGAGATCATGGCTCCCTACATCTGGGAGGGGGAAAAGTCTCACTATGCTTCTTCGTGATGGAGCATCATCACTAGAGCGTTTATCGCACAATCATTACTCTGGATCCGTGTGGGTCCTTCTGATGATGTTGTCCACCACCCATGCGTCTCCTGCTCCTTCTTGCCTTCTTTCCGTCACAAAATAGACCCCTTTAAATCCATTTTTTTTATATAGCCATTGACATCCATCTCCTCCAAGAATTTATCCATTCATGCCTATCTTACATCCAGATTAGGTCTGCTGTAATGAACTGTACCTGAGGATGCATTTAGATGGTTCTTTGCATTTCAGCTGGTGCAAAATGCAGCTTCTTGTGGGGAATAGGTAATCAGAGCGCATGACTGTAATCCTGAACCACCATCTGCAATAGTTCCCAGTGTATTTTGAGGCCCAATTTAGCTGGTTGCCACCTTTAAGGCCCTAACCAGTTTGGGACCAGGTTGTTTGACAGACCACCTACATATTGCTGGAATAGCAATGGCAGGGGATCACAACAAAATAAGGAACAAAATGAGGAATAATTTGTTCTTAGAGTTCTAAGTGATTTACTAGGTGCAGTAATGAAGGTCGCTCAGGGTGCAGAGGTAATGAATAACTCTGGATGCAGCAGAGAGCCTTGGGGGCAAATAGAGATAGCAACGAAGGCGGAGAATGTTCCCTTGCAAACTTATGTGGAGCCAAATAAGTTTCCTTTTAGGCTGGGTTACTCGTGTATAAAAAGACTAGCATGCTCATTGTGTTCTGATAGTAGTGGTGGTTTTATTGTGTTAGAAAGCCAGGTCTGATTTGCTCAGGTCTTTTATGTTCCTGGCTGCTTAGCCAGGGGATTATCTGTTTATGACTCAGGGCCTTCCTAGATGAGGGTTTAGCCCAGTGCGAGGCCCGGGCTCCCTGCTGTGCATTCAGATGATGCACAGGGGATCCCGGGGTCAGGCCAGACTAAACCCTCCCTTGACCTGGGATAAGTGGATCCACTTGTGGCCTGTTTTTTCCGCAGCCCAGGGCTAGCTGGTTCTAACTGGTTCTGCGGCTTTTCCCGGCTGCTCGCTTACTCGCAAATAGCTGAGAGAAGCCACGCAATGGGCACAGCGCTCCATAGGAGCGCTGTGCCCATCAGGCTGGGGGCGAGCGAATCATGGGGGGGGAGTGATGGGGGCCAGGGGTTAAAGAGCAGACCCGGCAGGAGAGATGGTGGGGAAGAGCAGAGCCGGGGGGGGGGGGAGATCGCGGCCAGTGTGGTGGTGGAGGGCGCATCGGACATGGCGAGCGGGGCAGCGAGCAGACGGGCGACCAAGGGGGCAAGTGGGCGAGCGAGCGGACAGGCGAGGGGGGCGAGCAGAGGGGTGAGCAGAGGGGCGAGTGAGCAGACAGGCGGGTGAGCAGGCGAGTGGGGGGCAAGCGGGCAAGCGAGCGGGGTGGGTCGAGTGAGCGGGCGAACAGGGGGGCAAGCGGGGGGCATCAGACATTGTGTGTGTGGGAAATCGGGGGCAGGGGGGAGTGGGGAACACTTAAAAAAAAGACCTACCTTTTTGTTGGTGGCTCCTGCGCACATGGCCCCTTTAACTTTTTTTTAAAAATGGAGGACGTGACAGGGCTTTCCTTTCCTCGTCGCGTCTGACATCTGGATAGGCACGACGGCCCGTGCTAATTGTAGCACGGTCTTACCGCGCCTGAAGGCCGGATTCAAAGGTAGGTCTAGCAAGGCCCTCAGTAAAGGTCACCAAGCCCTTCATTTTCTGGATTCAGTATGGCTGAAGGAACTGCTCAAAGGACCACCAATAAGGTCCATCGCGTTAGTGTGAGCAAAATAGACAAGGCCTTTTGAGTGGTGGCCCACCCCTATAGAATTCCCTTCCACTGAAAGTGCAGTTGGATCAGTGCCTGGATATTTTAAAAGGGTCGTGGATGTTCCAATCTGTTTTTAATATGAACTGCCACACACACAAATTATTTTCTGTAAACCGCCCAGAGAGCCCTGGCTATGGGAGCGGTATATAAGTTTAATAAATAAATAAATAAATATTTTTTGGATGTTACTGCTTCAATTATTAATATTATGGGGTCTCCACCACTGTTTTGTATTGCTTTTATTCTTTTTCTTTTATCTGTGAACCACCTCAAGAGAGCTTTTTTTGCCTTATGAGTGGTATAAAAGAAAATTAAATAAATAAACGCATCAATAAATATATGTTTGTTTCTGGGACAGAGAAATGTTGATTTCTCACTGCTTGTGACCCCTGCTCCAAAAGCTGGGCCAGGGAATTCATTCATGAAGTCTGCCTTTGATTAATGTATGAACTTTTATTTCAGATCCATCAAGGATCGCAGAACACGCTGATGTCAAAATGGAAAACAAAATAATTGATGGCATTTTTGGATCGCATTCGTCTTCACTTTGTCATGCACTGATTGATCCTTAAGCAAAGATTTCTGTGCCATTTCTTTTGCCCCCTTTACCCTTGTTTGTTCTTTTGGAGCAGTTTCCGTATAATGGATGTGTAGGCAATGGAAGGCGTAGAGGGAGTCACTGAGACTATATGTTAAACAGACGAGCAAAGTCATTGTAGGACAGGAGAACATATGGGGCTGTCTTCCGCTGTATCAGAGAGCATCGGTGCCTCTCGCCCGGAACCAGCTACTTCAACTGGGAGAGGCTCTCTCCATATTCTCAGACAGGAGTCTTCCATTTATCTTCGGCTATGGAGTGCTATATAAAATATAATAATAATAATAATAATAATAATAATAATAATAATAATAATAATAATATCTAACCCCAGCTAAATCTCCACATCTGATTCCCTTTTTGACCACATTCATAGAATCATAGAATAGTAGAGTTGGAAGGGGCCTAATGCCATTGAGTCCAACCCCCTGCTCAATGCAGGAATCTACCCTAAAGCATCCCTGACAGATGGTTGTCCAGCTGCCTCTTGAAGGCCTCTAGTGTGGGAGAGCCCACAACCTCACCAGGCAACTGGTTCCATTGTCGTACTGCTCTAACAGTCAGGAAGTTTTTCCTGATGTCCAGCCGGAATCTGGCTTCCTTTAACTTGAGCCCATTATTCTGTGTCCTGCACTCTGAGATGATCGAGAAGAGATCCTGGCCCTCCTCTGTGGGACAACCTTTCAAGTATTTTAAGAGTGCTATCATGTCTCCCCTCAATCTTCTCTTCTCTTCTCCAGGCTAAATGTGCCCAGTTCTTTCAGTCTCTCTTCATAGGGCTTCGTTTCCAGACCCCTGATCATCCTGGTTTCCCTCCTCTGAACACGCTCCATGTCATTGAAATGAAATCTTCTCTGATCCAAAATCTTGTGATTCAGGTAGGTGGTCTCAAAGGAAATAATACTTCCAGGTGTTTGTTCCTTGAGGAAGGACCGTGGCTAGGTGGTAGAACATCTGATTTGCACAAGGAAGATCTCAAATAGACCTGGTATAAGGCACTCATGTCTTTGTCTCTATCCTATTGAACAAATATCAGTTTTTCATTTTGATCCGTTAGCAAGTAATCAGTCCAATGATGAGCCCCTTTCATCATTGACAGGTTGTCTTGAGCACAGTTGGAATTCAGCAGATGAAGATCAATGTGCGTTGTTAACCCAGCCACCGTCTGGTCAAAGATGGAGGCCTTCTATACTTGCTGTCCCTGATTCACATGTTGCAGATGGGTCTGCTTCTTCATTTGCTCCTGTTCCATCTTCTTCCTCGTGAGTATGTCCTTGCTACCAAGTAGACCCAGGCAAATGCTCTATGAACTCTGAATCATCACCAGTGCTATGTAGAGCCAGGGAGAAGAAGCATGAACCACAGTAGGGATAGGGGCAAAGGAGTTATTTAGGACATCAGGCAAGTCATCCCTACAACAAGTCTCCTCAGGTTGTCCCATGTCTTCTGCAGGAGAGAGGTCTGCTGAATGATATGACTCCTCCCACTCTGAAGAGGTCTCCCCTGGGCATGGGTCAGCTGGGAGGCTGATGCAGGAAGAGGAGTATAGCTTTTGTAGGGTTCCCAAACAAATGTACGCCCATAGGTTTATTTTAGCATTGAAGCCATTCAAGTTAAGGAGGTGAGACAATAAAGAGATGACACAACTGTATTGATTGAAAATTGGATCACATTTATTGAATTAGATCTGCAAAGGGGAATCCCTGGGTGGCTCTTCTGCTATGCCGGCACTAGCCACTCAATGTAATTGGGCAAAATATTCTTTGCCTGCTGGGTGTTGATTATAGAATTATCAACCCTCAGGATCTCCCCATTTGGGGAAGGGGGGGACACTCCCTGTCAATCTCCCCCAGGCCAGGAACACCAGGTGTGAAAAGAAAGATCTCCCCACAGGCAATCCTTAACCCCCATGGGCCCCGCAAAACCCTCAGTGGTAGGCCCTCAGGCATCACCTGTCACCACTAGTGATGCCTCAGAATGATCACCATCCCAATCCAGACAAACATAGCCTGCCCAAACTGGCCTGCCCAGGTAATGTGACCAATTGAAGCAATATAAGACCCACCAAATCAACCTGAGATGCTCCCAACCCCATTTACAGTGTGTCAACAATTCCGGCTTGACTCTCAAAGGAGTGATCAGTTAAACCCACACAATGTATACAAGGAGGGAGAGCGAGAGAGCTGTGCATCAAAGAGGCCAGGAGGAGGAACCCACAGGCTAAGATCACCCTGTAAGCCTCTCCGGTGGCACCACTGAGTAGGTTGACCATATGAAAAGGAGGACAGGGCTCCTGTATCTTTAACAGTTTTATTGAAAAGGAAATTTCAGCAGGTGTCATTTGTGTACATGGGGAACCTGGTGAAATTTCCTCTTCATCACAACAGTTAAAACTGCAGATGCCCTGCCCTCTTTTAAAAATGGTGACTCTAGTATAGCGCCTGCACTTTAACTGTTGTGATGAAGAGGGAATTTTACCAGGTTCTCCATATATACAAATGAGACCTGCTGAAATTCTCTTTTCTATGCAACTGTTAAAGATACAGGAGCCCTGTCCTCCTTTCCATATGGTTACCCTAGGTTGAGTCCATCCATCTCTTGTTGAAGTTCTACCTACCATAGTGATTTTATCTCCTACCATAGTAGGCATGTGTCACACATTCCAGAAGGTTGGGGTCCCGAATGACCAGAGTAACAAGACACCTTAAACATGGTGAATGGTCAAACCCACTGAGAAAGCTATTTGCCCAAGATAGCATATCTGTAAAGAGAAAGGGAAAAAAGGCCATTGATTTCTCTAAATTCCATCCCACTCCCTTGCCAGCTCTTTCTGCTTCAGCACAGGAGGTGCAGTTCATAACTCCTAGTGACAGGCGCGATATTGATATCCACCAAAGTGCCTGAGGGGAAAGAGAAAATAAACACTTGATAAAAGTATGATTTAAGATTAATAGTTGTCTTGTGAAGATCCATGATAAAACATCCCATAAAGAGATTACTTGCCCGCAGTACCGAAAGGCTCTTGCAGTCACGGCTGAGTGAAGCCGAAAAGAGAGAAGAAAGTCTAATTTCAGAGCAGGTTTATCTCAGTCAGAGAATCATCCCTGCCTCAGAAATACTGTAAAGAAAAAAAGTAAAAAAAAGTGACGCATTGCCTCATGTGAAGATACTGTGACCCAGAAGTAATTAAATATTGGGCTGTATCAAAACTGGCATTGGACTGATATTTTGGACCAAAATCTGGGATTTCAGAAAGGAGACAATTTAGATCATCTTTCATGAGTCCAGCTGATCTGGATATCCTAGGGTGACCATATGAAAAGGAGGACAGGGCTCCTGTATCTTTTACAGTTGTATTGAAAAGGAAATTTCAGCAGGTGTCATTTGTATATATATGGGAAACCTGGTGAAATTCCCTCTTCATCACAACAATTAAAGGTGCAGGTGCCCTGCCCTCTTTTAAATCTGGTGACTCTAGTATTTATTTATTTATTTATTTATTACATTTTTATACCACCCAATAGCCGAAGCTCTCTGGGCGGTTCACAAAAATTAAAACCACAGTAAAACACCCAACAGGTTAAAACACAATTACGAAATACAGTATAAAAAGCGCAACCAGGATAAAACCACACAGCAAAGTTGATATAAGATTAAAATACAGAGTTAAATCAGTAAAATTTAAATTTAAGTTAAAATTAAGTGTTAAAATACTGAGTGAATAAAAAGGTCTTCAGCTGGCGACGAAAGCAGTACAGTGTAGGCGCCAGTATAGCTCCTGCAGCTTTAACTGTTGTGATGAAGAGGGAATTTCACCAGGTTCTCTCTATATACAAATGACACCTTCTGAAATTCCCTTCTCTATGCAACTGTTAAGGATACAGGAGCCCTGTCCTCCTTTTCATATGGTCACCCTAGGATATACCAAATGGAACTACTGCAACTGGGCCGACCACATGACCGTGGGACCACACAATGCCTGGGTCCAGCTCCAGCTCAGAGCCCCCTCCCTCCTGCTGTCAACTGTCTCTGGAGAGGCCACCAGTGAGGGAGGAAGCAGCAGCCAGGCACCTCTCCACCATGCCTGGGTCCAGCTCCAGCTGAGAGCCCCCTCCCTCCTGCTGTCAACTGTAACTGCTGAACTTTACAACTAAGATTGTAGTGCCTGAATTTGCTTTCCTTTTCCCCCTCCTCCTCCTCCCTCCCAATCCCCTTTCCTTTTGTGTCATGTCTTTTAGATTGTAAGCCTGTGGGCAGGGACTGTCAAGAAATACTTTTGTAAGCCGCCGTGAGAGCCTTTTTTGGCTGAATGGCGGCATAAAAATCCTTAAATAAATAAATAAAATAAATGCCATGTGGTTATGCTGCCACCCACTCTCTGTAGAGCACCTATTTCTGCACGTTTTACTGCACATCCTGGCCTCCACCATGTGGTTTACTGCACATCCCAGGCTTATTTTAAGTCTCAACCTATAAATACTACCCCATATCTAATAGCCATATTGTCCGTCTCTCTCTCTCTTCCTCTCTCTTGGTGTAAAATTATTGTCTTTATGAGAAATGGAAATTCCACAATTAAAAATCTCACCTGGGAAATGGCATCTACTTGGAAAATAATTCTTTTTTAAAAGAATCATCTTTCTGCATGACACAAAGGATATTGCCAAGCTTTGATGAATAGTTTTTGCAGACTTTGACTTTCCAATATTATATTTTGGCTGTGATCCAACGGCCAAGGCCAAACAAAGATGACCATGTACACATTGTGCTGGTGCAAAATCCTGCTACCTAGATGAACCAAACGTGTGCATCAAGAAACAAGCTTGATTTTCTTTGTGTAAGGTTCTTATGTGAGATGGTTGTGCAATGGAAATAGGTGATCTGGTTGTAACCTTCTCTGCAGACAGCCATAATCTGGAAAGGGCTTTCCATGTAGGGATGTCGGAGAAATCCACAATGGATTTAAATGAGTTCAAAGAATTATAAAATAGTAGAGTTGGAAGGGGCCTCTAAGGCCATCGAGTCCAAACCCCTGCTCAATGCAGGAATCCACCTGAAAGCATCCCTGACAGATGGTTGTCCAGCTGCCTCTTGAAGGCCTCTAATGTGGGAGAACCCACGACCTCCCTAGGTAACTGGTTCCATTGTCATACTGCTCTAACAGTCAGGAAGTTTTTCGTGATGTCCAGCTGGAATCAGTTTTTTATGAATCCCAAATTCCCCATCATCCCCAACAAGCATGGTCATGGGAGCTATAATGCGACAGAGTGGAACCACTGAGGTTGTCTTGCCCAAGTGAGCTCAGAAATCTGGAGCCAGTACTGGGTCAAATTTTAGTGGCAACAGTTTGGCCTGCATGTGACAGCAACCATAGGTTCTTGGTTACTCAGTGACACCCCCTGTAATTCTACGAAATGAGCAGATGGTTAGAATTGTGGGCACTTCTCTCTCTCTCTCTCTTTCTCAGAAAGAAAATGCTTCCAATTTATTATTTCTTTGATGAGAATGAATTCCTTCCCTACCGCTATATGCCTGTCTGGTAAAGCATATATTTATCATCACTTAAACCAACAACAGCGTGAGAAACCAGCAGGGCTCCCATTTAACCTCGTTTATCGGCATTCTCTGCAGAGGTATTAGGCATATTGAGTGCTAATGAATTATTTAGGACTGCTCCAGATATTAAGTGCTTTGCATTGTGGACTAACAGCCAGATAAATGCATTGCAGGGTGGAATATGGGTGCTGGGACAGATCTCAATAGAAAATGCATGCCTTTGAGAGGGAAGGATTCTTTGGCAGTTTCTACACCTAGAATTTTTCCAGGGATCATCCCTGGATCATCCCTGTGCATCCAAATGATGCTCAGGGGAGCCCAGGATCAGGGAGGGGAATCATCACTCCCTGATCCTGGGATCACCTGTGCATCGTTTGGATGCACAGGAATGATCCCTAGAAAAATTCTAGACCTCAGTTATCCTGGTTTTACCCATGAAGATATAATGTAATTCCTTAAGAACTGGTTTAATATGTCAGGGGGAAAGCTAGGCCAAAACCCTTCTGTCTGGCATACTAGTTTTTTGTATTCAATGAATTATTTTAGTAGAGGAGAACATGCCGTTGTGTCAGTCCCCACCTGAAGTCTGAAGTGGTACAGCCCAGCCACAGTATCATTGATACAATGGAGGAAAGAATTATCATGGACACCTTCGTTATTCAGGTATATGCACACTGCATCAGAGGAATCTAAGCATCGTGGACATCATCATGAAATATGCCTTAATAATGCATCATCATCATCATCATCATCATCATCATCATCATCATCATCATCATCATCATCTCTTCTTCCTCTTCTTTCTTAGGATGATTACATGAAGGACCACCACCCCTTACACACACACACACACACACACACACTGCTGATTATTTTATTATTACTAAATGTGGAAGCTACTACTGTAGAACAGTATTGCCAGGATTCAATCATTTTTGTCTGTCTCTTCTGCCAAGACTCTTGTTCATGCATTGGTTATTTCTCGGTTGGACTACTGCAACCTTCTTCTCACTAGCCTTCCTTCTTCTCACATCAGTTCGTTGGTTTCTGTTCACCACTCTGCTGCTAAGATCATCTTCTTGGCTCGCCGCTCTGACCATGTAACTCCACTTCTGAAATCTCTTCATTGGCTGCCAATTCACTTCAGAATCCAATATAAACTTCTCCTGTTGACCTACAAAGCTTTTCACTGTCTAGCTCCTTCCTATCTCTCCTCTCTCCTCTCACACTATTGCCCCGCTCGTGCTCTTCGCTCCTCTGATGCCATGTTTCTTGCCTGCCCAAGGGTCTCTACTTCCCTTGCTCGGCTTCGTCCATTTTCTTCTGCTGCCCCTTATGCCTGGAACGCTCTTCCAGAACATTTGAGAACTACAAGTTCAATCGCCGCTTTTAAAGCTCAGCTAAAAACTTTTCTTTTTTCTAAAGCTTTTAAAACTTGATTTTGTTCTGACTTTTATACTGTTAGTTTTACTCTACCCTGTGCCTGTTTGCATTCTCTTCCCCTCCTTATTGTTATTATGATTTTATTAGACTGTAAGCCTATGCGGCAGGGTTTTGCTATTTTTTTGTTTTACTCTGTACAGCACCATGTACATTGATGGTGCTATATAAATAAATAAATAAATAAATAATAATAATAATAATAATAATAATAATAACTGGAGTTTTAGAGATCTATCGGAAGAGCAGGTAGGTGGAAAATAAAAAACTGGATCACAGAATTACCCATGAGAAGTGAGCCTGGATCCAACTAAATTGTAAGTACACAAAGGACTTCTCTGTGCACACATGACTAGCTAGCTTTGCTATCTGGTAGCAGATCCATTCACCAAACAAGGTGCTGATCCTGAGGATGCTTAATCTTGAGCGGCAGCTGTGGGGAATGGGGAAGGCATCTATTCAAAGGGAAAACCTGAAATGACTCATTGTATGGACCAAGGGAATCTCATGGCTATCAATGGCTATTAGTCCTGATGGTTATTTGCTACCTCAAGTATCCATGGCAATACATCTGTGTGCACCAGTGGCTGGGGAACATGGGTGGGAGGGAGCTGTTGGACCATGTTCTGCTTTATTGGTCTATCGTTGACAGCTGGTTGGCCACTGTGTGAACAGAGTGCCGGACTAGATGGACCCTCGGTCTGATCCAGCATAGCACTTCAAGAGGCAGCTGGACAACCCTCTGTCAGGGATGCTCTAGGGTGGATTCCTGCATTGAGCAGGGGGTTGGACTCGATGGCCTTGTAGGTCCCTTCCAACTCTGCTATTCTATGATTCTATGTTCTTATGTTCATCGCTTTGGATAAGAATTATCCAAATGTCCTTTACTGTCTATTGTCCACATCAGTGATCATGCTACATATACAGTAAGAAAGCTAAAGATTGGGAGGAACCACAATTTTGTGACAGAGTCCATGCTTTGTGTGCAAACGACACACAGGTTCCATTTCTGGTATATCCTTTTTAAAAGGGCAGGTAGTAGGTGATATAGTAGACCGTGGAAAGCCACTACCAGATGATCTGACCTAGTCTAAACCAGCTTTCTCTCTTCATATAACAGCTTGATTTATAACAGCATGTACTCTATCAATTCGCGCTTCTTTCAATATCCATCTCTTGGCAACAGAGTTCTTCTCTCTTCCTCTTCATCGGTACTGTCCACTTGAAGAACCAAGAGTAGTGTTGCCTGTTCAGGCAGCTACCAAAGAACCAAATTGACATTAAAGGAACCTGAGGAAAACTGCCCTTCAGGGTGTATTTTTCCCTGAAGCAGAAGGTAACAGTTCATTTATCTGCGTGGCATAAATTACCATATTAATTATTCTGAGTACTTAACGCCAATAAAGAGGAAAGACTTTACCAGTTGCAATCAAGAAGGAGACACCAAAATCGATGGAGTTCAAAGGCGCTGAGGCTCAGTGAATAATTAACTTCATGAGCACACAGACTTTGTATGCAACAGAACAAGAGGGCCATCCGACATACTCAAAAGAGTGAAAAGGCAGCTTAGGTCAAGAATGAAAAGGCACGGTGTGCATTATAATGAATCTTCAGCAGTTTGAAGCCGGTTGTGCAATGTAATCCTACGCAGGTTTACTCAAATGTAAGTCCCACATAGTTTGGAATTTACTTTTTGTTTTATCCTGCATAGGACGCCACTTATGCCCCCTCTCAATTCGATCCTCTCACCAATGACTTGAAGGTGAATATGATGAAGGATAATGACTACCCTCTGGTTGCCTGCTGAGTCTCATGACTCAATGGGAGTTTGAACCGGTGTCTCACCAGATTCAGCTGGACGTACTGTCACTTTGTGTTCAATGACACTTTCAACAGAGGGTGCACAGCGTTGCCATCTTAGAGTATGTTCAAGCTGCAGACATAGTGTGCTGAATACAGACTAACTTAGGCCTTTGCTAGATGAGGGGTTAGCCCAGTGTGAGGCCCGCACTCGTCCCTGTGCAATCAGATGACGCACAGGGGATCAAACCTCTGCTCAGGCAGGGCTCAAACCTCCTGGCCCTGGGGTAACCGGCACCGCTTGTGGCCCAGTATTTCCCACAGTCTCGGACGGTGGGCGTGTAGAACTGTCCGCCGCTTTTCCCGGTTACCGCAATTACTCGCGAGTAGCCGGGAAAAGTGATGGATGGTGTGCAGCACTCCACAGGAGCGCTGCGGTCATCAGGGCGGGGGGGAGATCAGGGGGGGAATCGGAGCCATGGGGGATGGGGGGAATCGGAGCCATGGGGGATGGGGGGAATCAGAGCCATGGGGTATGGGGGGAATCGGAGGTATGGGGGATGGGGGGAATCGGAGCCATGGGGGAATCGGAGCCATGGGGGATGGGGGGGAATCAGAGCCATGGGGGATGGGGGAAATCGGAGGTATGGGTTATGGGGGGGAATCGGAGCCATGGGGGATGGGGGGGAATCGGAGCCATGGGGGATGGGGGAATAGGAGCCATGGGGGATGGGGGGAATCAGAGCCATGGGGGATGGGGGGAATCGGAGGTATGGGGTATGGGGGGGAATCGGAGCCATGGGGGATGGGGGGAATCGGAACCATGGGGGATGGGGAGAATCGGAGCCATGGGGGATGGGGGAATCGGAGCCATGGGGGATGGGGGAATTGGAGCCATGGGGGATTGGGGGGAATCGGAGCTATGGGGTATGGGGTCATATCAGGTTCTCTCTTCAGATAGGATCTACACTACGGCTTTATAATGGTTTATAATGGCATTGACAACTGTTGGGGCACAGGGCACATTCCGATTCCCCCCATACCCCATAGTAAGTGCAATTACTGAGGGGTTCAGAATAACCTCCCCTGGATCCAGAATAACCTTCCTATGATTGTTTCTTAAAGATGCAAGGGGTGTTATAGTGGTTACTGGATTTGCTCTTGTATCATTCCAATCCCATGAAAGACTTAAGAGTTGTCCAGCTGCCTCTTGAAGGCCTCAAGTGTGGGAGAGCCCACGACCTCCCTAGGTAACTGGTTCCATTGTCATACTGCTCTAACAGTCAGGAAGTTTTTCCTGATGTCCAGCTGGAGTCTGGCTTCCTTTAACTTGAGCCCGTGATTCCGTGTCCTGCACTCTGGGAGGATCGAGAAGAGATCCTGCCCCTCCTCTGTGTGACAACCTTTTAAGTATTTCAAGAGTGCTCTCATGTCTCCTCTCCATCTTCTCTTCTCCAGGCTAAACATGCCCAGTTCTTTCAGTCTCTCTTCATAGGGCTTTGTTTCTAGACCCCTGATCCTCCTGGTTGCCCCCTCTGTTGTTCCCTGCCTTGATCCAGAGGGAGGGGCAGGTAGAAATATATTATTATTATTATTATTATTATTATTATTATTATTATTATTATGTAAGTACGAATGGGGCAAATTCAAGTAAAAAAATGAATCAAAAGAAAATTCTTTTGCATTCGTATTTGAAAGTTCATCAAATTTTGGACAGCATCTGCTTGTCAAAGTAGACAAAACTGAACAAGATGTACTCTGATTATACTGAGAATAATACTTCAATATGAGAATATACTCCAAGCCAGTATAAGTCTGTACTGCAGCTGTGCCTGGAGATTCTGGTATGAGATGGCATCAGAGTATAAATATAAAAGAAAACCCAAATCCAGTTGTGTATCACTCATTCCAAACTCTGCAAATTGTTTTGCCACTTTGCTGCTCATAATCCCACCCTGTATACGGATGGGATGAATCAATATACTTCCTAAAAGAAGCAATGAAATGTTTGCCCCTCATACCATTTAAACCTATTCTGGACAAATCTGGGGGGATTATATAGCAGGAAACTAATTTTGCGCTGACCCTGGGGGATGGACAACATGACCTGTTGTAATAGCTCTTTCCTTTCTTGTATTGGTAAGAGATTTGGACGGAGCTGATCTCCTGTAAAGGCTTTGCTCCTCAGTGGCACAATCACAATTTGAGCTTGTTACAAGGTCCCACTTAATTGCTTTCTTTTCTCCTTCCGAGCCCTGCCGGCCTCCCCGTGTGTTTTCCATTGCTGTCGAACCTGACAACAAAACCGTTTTGCTGAGAGCCAAGGGGAAAACAGAGTGACACGAAGGGAAACAAAATGAAACAAAGGCTACAGCAAACAAAGAGGTTAGCGAGACAGCTGATGTGAACTGTTTGGGCGGCAGCGTGAAGAAACATCGGGAGGCCAGTCCAGATGGATCTTGGCATCTGCAAAGCATTTGGAGATCTTCAGAGAATCATGCAAAGTGGTAGATGCCAGGAATGGCAAGTGAGTATTCCTGATAAGGCTGGTCTGTAACAGGACGGTTCTAGCTCTGTGGGTTACACCAGCTTCAGTTTGCTCACTCCTGTGGTTAAATTATCCCTGCCCTCTTCAAGGGCCCTCAGTCCTCATATGTTCCGATCTTATTTATTTATTTATTTATTACATTGATATACTGCCCCATAGCCGAAGCTCTCTGGGCGGTTTACAAAAGTTAAAAACAGTAAATATTAAAACAAATATACAAAGTTTAAAAACATAAAAAGCATAAAAACAACAGTACTCTTATAAAAACAACTGTTCTGGGGTCTGTAAAAAGCAAACAAACTCAGCATGTTAAATGCTGTTAAATGCCTGGGAGAAGAGAAAGGTCTTAACCTGGCGCTGAAAAAATAACAATGTTGGCACCAGGCGAGCCTCGTTGGCGAGATCATCCCATAATTGGGGGGCCACCACTGAGAAGGCCCTCTCCCTTGTTGCCATCCTCTGAGCTTCCCTTGGAGTAGGCACTCGGAGGAAGACCTTAGGCCCTAGCTAGACCTAAGGTTTATCCCAGGATTGTCCCGGGTTCATCCCTGCCTGAGCGCTGGATGCCCTGTGTAGCACTTAGATGAACAGGTTTGACCCCAGGACAATCCTGGGATAAACCTTAGGTCTAGCTATGACCTTAGATGTTGAGTGTAGTGTACGGGTAGGTTCATGACACAAATAACTTCATATCATGTATTTGCTACCCAATCTCCTGCAAACATGTATCATCTCTGCTTGTCATGTCAATGGGGGCTGCAAGTGTTAAGAGATGTTTTATTTTCTACAGGGAGGCAGGCAAGTCATTCTGCAGGAGCTATTCAGTTCAGAACATTTTAGATTAAAAAGGAGCTTGCAGTTTGCAGGCAAGCAGTCCAAAGAACCCCCCCAAACATTATGGAAATGCCCGTATCGGATCAATATAGCATCATATACATTTGGCAAAAGAGAAAGGACCAAGCAAACTTTGAAGTTGAAGTGGAAACACTTTGGAAGGAAGATGGAGAACGATTTCATAAGAGAAATGGAAAAAAAGGAGGATAACACAGAGAGAGTGTGAGGATCAGAGCTTGAAAGTAGGAGTTTTAAGCCAAGAAGCATCAAGCGGACTTGAAGAAAACGCTTAACCCAACTTTGAAGTTTTTTTTTAATTAATTCTACTGAACAAGGAGTTGAATGCAATATGGAGGCCTATGGATTATATCAATCCTTTTTGTTTTCCCTTCAAATAAATCTGATCGTTTAGTAGTTATTTAGTAAGGGGGGAAAAAAGCCAAAATGCAACTTCGAAAGGTGTATGATTTACAAGTTTAAAATTAGGGCTGTGCACAGCTGCCTGGAGGCTATTGCCTTGGAGGCTATTTTGGAACTTTTGAAACAGCCCCGATTTGACTCAGGCACACTTTGGGGGGTACCGGCCTCAGTGACAAAGCGAGATTTGCCCTGCCCCTCACGAAGCAGTCTGGCCTTGCGGGTTCCTGGGTCCCAACTGTGTGGCCAGCACCCACAAAAGCTGGGTGCAGGGATGATCAGGAGTCCATGGGAGTTTGGACTCCCTGCTTACATTCCCCCTCTCCTTCCACCCAGAGCAGCCACCACCAGAACTTACCTTTTAAATCACATCCTCCTCCCAAAATGCTGAGCCATGATTTAAAGTTAAGATCACGGGGGCTCTCTGCTTTTACTATATCTATGGCCAAAAACTATGGCGGCTGTAAAGGAGAATGACCCTTTATGGCTGCCATAGTTTGCGTATATAGATATAGTAAAAACAGAGCACCCCATGATCTTAACTTTAAATCATAGCTTGGCTTTCTGAGAGGAGGACACGATTTAAAGCTAAGTCTCTGCGGTGGCAGGAATTGACTAGGGAGGGTGGGGACAGGGAAGGGGTGAGTCCAATGGACTCACCTGGACTCAATGCTGGCCTTGTGCTGGTTTTCCTGGGTGGGCAGGTAGATGGGGGAGTGGCCTAGCTGTTGTGATGAAGAGGAAATTTCATCAGGTTCTCCATATATACAAATGACACCTGCTGAAATTCTCTTTTCAATACAACTGTTAAAGGTACAGGAGCCCTGTCCTCCTGTCCATATGGTCACCCTATTACTGATGTTAGGATATGGCTGAGTTTGTAGCATTGTGATACCATCACATTCAGTCTAGGGTCCATGATTAGGTGGGTTCACTCAAAGAGGAAGAAAGCAATAGCAGAGGGCTAAAGGAAATGAAAGCAAATGGTTGACTCTGAACAGTCAGCCACATAAATAGGCCAAAGAGCTTTTAGATAGGGTGACTATATGAAAAGGAGGACAGGGCTTCTGTATCTTTAACAGTTGTGTTGAAAAGGGAAGTTCAGCAGGTGTCATTTGTATATATGGGGAATCTGGGGAAATTTCCTCTTCATCACAGCAGTTAAAGCTGCAGGTGCCCTGCCCTCTTTTAAATCTGGTCACTCTAGTATAGCTCCTGCAGCTTTAACTGTGTGATGAAGAGGGAATTTCACCAGGTTCCCCATATATACAAATGACTCCTGCTGAAATTCCCTTTTCTATGCAACTGTTAAAGATACAGGAGCCCGGTCCTCCTTTCCATATGGTCACCCTATTTTAGAGGAGGCTTTACTCTTCCCTCTAAAACCACTACCTTTGAGGCAAAGATCAAGCTTTGCAATCCTTTGTCTCAGCGCTGATTAAAAGGTATAACTTTGATGAGGAAATTATTTATTACGCAGGACTCCCATTACCTATTTGGGTTGCAGGGGCAGATTCAGGACAGCCAACAACAAGTCCTTCTTTACACTCTGCGTAGATAAACCATTGAATCTGCTTGCTCAAGATGTGGTGACGAGCACTGACTTAGATGGCTTTAACGGGGGAATATGACAAAGAGTATGGAGGCTACTAGTCATGATGACTACATGCTTCCTCCAGGATCAGTGGCAGGGGGAACAAAAGCTTGTGAGCTTCCCAGTAGCATCTAGTTGGCCATTGTGGAGAACAGGATACTGGGCTAGATAGATAGGCCGGGAGCAGGCAATATGGTTCTTTCTAAATGCCATTGGCTACAACTCCCACAATCCTTGACTCTTTGCTATGCTGACTGGGGTTTATGGGAGTTGTAGTCTAAAATATCTGGCGAGAACCAGGTTGCTTACCTCTGAGATAAGCCATTGGTGTGATCCAGCAGTGCACTTATGTCCACTAGAGCTCAGTTTTCACTGACGAGGTGAACTGGGTCTGGGTTCTCTCACTTCAGAATTCTGGTTGTCAAGGTTCATATGACTTCAGTGTTCAATCAATCAATCAATCAATCAATCAATCTGTATAACGCCACGCCCCCCAGCATGTCAGGTAGAACCCTTCTCCTGACATTAAATACCAGGAATATCAGACCCAAAAGCTCTCGCAGCGTACAAAAGCAACTGTGATCTACAATTTGCCAGCAAGTGCAGGAAGAACTGCTCAATGCCACATTCCTTTCTCGGACTATTCCAGCAGATGCTAAATGTGCTTAAATGGACACTGAGAGCTGACTCAGCAGTCACAGCAGGCTTTTCTCATCGTGACGGGACTCTGTGTCTTTCAGAGGCAGACGAGCCTAGTCAGGGAAAATGCGGGGGTCAGAATAACCCCCTGACAAATCCCTCATGGCCGCTCAATGGCGTGGATTTACAGGGTAAACAAAGGCTTACCATAAAGCATTTGCAAGCTGTTTCATGGCTAACAAGAAGAAATGGATGTACCTAAGGAGTTCGGCAGCTGCAAATTATTTCCCTCCTGAATATTTAAAGGCTGTCTTTTGAAACGGGTTAAATAAGTGCAGTGTGCTTCATTCCTCATCCAGAATACCCAGCACCCTGCCTGTGCATTCTTGGCTTGTGAGGAAGGTCGAACAGTGATCTTTTACAGTTCTATAAAAATGTTCCCAGGAGACAATGCTCTTATTGTCTTTTGCAACATTTTCCAGTCATCTACGAAATAATTTCAAGTATGTGCATTTGAGTCACTCCTTCTAATAGCGAACAGGTGGTGAGCGCTAATGGGATTATACTTCTTCACTTCTCTCAGCTTTTCTCAATTTCTGGAAATGCTGACAGCCCTTAAAAAGAAGTTCCTTCGAAATGAAGGTTCCCCCCCCCAATATGACACAATTAGTTATTAGAGCTGAGCCAAAACCACTCATCATTCTTGTGAATATTTTTGGCAGTGGCAAAGCTCATGCCCACTCTTCGCCAGTTGATCTGTCTTCAGTGATGTCCTCACATTGCTAAACTTGAGCAGCTATTTAGCAGTGTGATGATACCTGGTTCACTGCATGATCCCTGAGGTTGTTACACAAGGAGGGCCAGGATCTCTTCTCGATCCTCCCAGAGTGCAGGACACGGAATAACGGGCTCAATTTACAGGAAGCCAGATTCCGGCTGGACATCAGGAAAAACTTCCTGACTGTTAGAGCAGTACGACAATGGAATCAGTTGCCTGGTGAGGTTGTGGGCTCTCCCACACTAGAGGCATTCAAGAGGCAGCAGGACAACCATCTGTCAGGGATGCTTTAGGGTGGATTCCTGCATTGAGCAGGGAGTTGGACTCGATCGCCTTGTAGGCCCCTTCCAACTCTACTATTCTATGATTCTATGATAGGGAAAAATCACAACTATTACTAATTCTGAAATGAGGCAGCAGCAGGGGCAGGTGGGGGAGGGGGAGGGGATGGCCCGGGGCAGTATTAGAGGAAGCAGTAGGCTACATTCAGATTGTGTCCATTGCAATTAATACCCATTGAAACCAATGGGATCTTAGATAATGGCTATTTTACATTGATTGCAATGGTGCCTATGCAAGACTAGCTTATTATGGATCCAACTCTCTGTGGTCACCAAAAAAAGGAAAGTGAATATTTGCATAGGTTTCACAAAATGGCAGATTTCTACTTGAAAATAGAAAATGGAAAACATTTGATCACTCTTTCTATTAAACAGTAGGGATGTGAATCTGATTCATCCAAAGCCTGAACTGAATCCAATCCCCCTTGGACTGGTTTTTGTCTTCCCAAAACAAAGTGGGCATCGCTCTGGAGTGACCAGCACTGAACTTTGACCAGGAGGGGATCTATACTAGTATATGAAACATTGTTTTTACAGTCATTGAACGTTATGTTTTTTAACGATTTAAAACGTAGCAGTTTTAAAAACGTTTACTTACTTTTCTCTTTCAGTGGGAATGCATTCCTTTTGGCCACACTAAGAAAACAAATCCGTTTGTTCTTTTTCCCCCCGTCTGCCAATTTCCCCTCCCACTTCCTCATCTCTCCACCGGCAAACAACCCAGCCAGCAGCCTCCCAAAACTGAAACTAAAAAATGTCTGCAAAAAATAGGCTTGAAAGAAAAAAAATGGCTCCAACTTTGGGCGCGGAAATTACATAAACACGCCCCTCAGGAATGTGATTGGCTAATTAAGAACTACAGGAAACCCATTTAATACGATGAAATCAGCCGCATCATACCAAATATAACGACTTATTTCAGAGAAGTTCAAAAACAAAACCGGAGAACAGACAACAATAAAACGTCTCAAAGTGAACGTCATGTGGCGAAATACTACCAAACGCACACTTAAAAACGGTAAGACACGTTCTAACTTGACTAGTGTAGATCCTCTCCTGGACAAGTCCTCATGCTGAAATTCAGGCTTTCAAACACAGACATTCCATCTCCTCTGCAAAATACAAAACAAAAACAACTTTTGGTTTCGTATCTCTAAAATGCTGAGGATGGAGGTTGTTCAGTTGAGTGACTGATGTGGGCATATTTCACCAGAGGTTCCAATTACCTTAATTTGGGCAAGGGATTGAGCTATAATATATATTTTCTCTCTCTTCCATTTCTTGCAGTGGCGAATTTGTGTTGTAGCAAGTAAGGAGGACCTGAGAGGTTGCATGTTCTGTTGGTTGGGATGCGGCAGCTTGAAGCTCTGTTTGTCCATGATTCCAAACCTTTGCCTTTCTCCTTTAACTCAGTCCTTTTCCCCTGCAGTGAAAAGAAATTCTTTAGGGTTCTTTACCTTACATGGCTTGGGACCACAATACCTGATGGAACGCCTTTCCCGACATGAACCTACCCATACATTATGTTCAACATCTAAGGTCCTCCTCTGGGCACCTACTCCAAGGGAAGCTTGGAGAGTGGTGACAAGAGAAAGGGCCTTCTCTGTGGTGGCCCCCCAACTGTGGAACAATCTCCCTGAGGAGGCCCGCCTGGTGCCGACATTGTCATCATTTCGGCGCCAGGTCAAGACTTTTCTCTTCTCCCAGGCATTTAGCAATTGTAATGATCATGGGTCTGTTTTTTGGGCTCATCTATTTTAAAGTTGTTATAGTGGTTTTAAATGTATGTGTATTTTGCTTGTTTTGTGGTTTTTTAATCTTTGTATATTGTTTTTAAGTGTTTTTATCTTATGTGAACCACCCAAAGAGCTTTGGCTATGGGGCGGTATATAAATGCAAATTATCATCATCATCATCATCATCATCATCATCATCATCATCATCTATTTTGTTCTACTTTCTCACTTGGGCCATAGCTAGATCTAAGGTTTATCCCTGGATCATCCAGGGGTCAAACCTGTTCACCTGGGTGACACACAGGGGATCCAGTGCTCAGGCAGGGGCGAACCCTGGATGATCCCAGGATAAACCTTAGGTCTAGCTGTGGCCTTGGTCTTTGTTGCTGCTTGTATGTGACTGTGTATAGAATAAGGCAGTGGATCCATCTCCCACCCCCCATCTGAAAAAAGAAGAAAATAAGTACTTTATTTGAATTCAAAGCAAGATTCACTTAACAAAGACTTGTTCTAGGGTGGGTTTATTCTTCTTGACCTCATAGGGAAGCCGGCTTCAGCTCAAAAAGTAACAGAAGTGTCTGAAGTATCCCAATTCTGTTCAGGCTTCAGGCTTCTACTGAAATGGATGCCCATCCTGGAATCCAGAGATCACCTTTGCTTTCTGCTGGCCAGCGGAGGCTGGTGGCTCCGATTTCAGTTGGGCTGGAATTCCCTTCTGGGTTTCTGTTAGAATTAGCCAGAACTCTAAAGGAGCTATCCAAGCTATTTTGTCCATAGGGTGTTGCATCTTGGATACCTCCTTTAGAGTTCTGGCTGGTTCTGAGTAATATCCAGAATAGATTCACAGCACCACTGAAATTGGACCCATCAGCCTGCCCTCCTGCTGGCCAAAACCTTTCCCTTTTTTCTCAAGCTACTCCATGGGTCTAAAATCCAACCTGACAGGCATAACAATACAAAGTCATTGGCATTCCTAAATTTTAAACCTGAAAAAAATGTTTTTACTTCTGTAGAATATTTCCAAATGATGTCCTCCTGTCATGGCAGTCTGGTCATCCCAGATCTGGTAGCTGCTGTAACCATCACTACATTATTGGCTTTGCTCTCTGCAGAGAAGGAATACTGGCCTGGGATTTTCTTATAGGTGATGACTTTGTGGGGGGTGAAACAACTCTGGTTCTTCCTTAAGAAAACTAATTAGATTCACTAACTGGTTCATCAGTTTGTTAGGCACACACAATTGATCTGAACTTTCCTCACCTGGTATCAGTTGAAAATTCATTAAGTGTTTTTGTTTTGGAGCTCTCTGGATTGTTTTGTCTATAAAGGGTGGATGTCCTCATGAATAACAATGTGTGAGATCCAACCAAATTTAAGCCCTTTAACATCTCATTGATTTCAATGAGATTCTATCATAAATCACATGTTTTTATTTCTTTTATTAGAAACAATGCGACTTAAAAGTATGCCAGCTTTACCTGGATTGTTTTGCCTGAATTGGGGATGCATCCTTCTGACGCCAAACCCAGCTGGTGAGTGCCAATGGCATGGTAGCCAAATGGAAGTCCATTTGAGAATCAGGAGGGAGGTATCAGCATGTTTGCGGAGAATGGGGGGGAGGTCCCAAGTTCGCAGCAGTATAACAAATCCTACAGATCTGGCTACACAGAATCATAGAATCATAGAACAGTAGAGTTGGAAGGGGCCTACAAGGCCATCGAGTCCAACCCCCTGCTCAATGCAGGAATCCACCCTAAAGCATCCCTGACAGATGGTGGTCCAGCTGCCTCTTGAATGCCTCTAGTGTGGGAGAGCCCACAGCCTCCCTAGGTAACTGGCTCCATTGTCATAGAATCATAGAATAGTAGAGTCCAACCCCCTGCTCAGTGCAGGAATCCACCTTAAAGCATCCCTGACAGATGGTTGTCCAGCTGCCTCTTGAAGGCCTCTAGTGTGGGAGAGCCCACAACCTCCCTAGGTAACTGGTTCCATTGTCATAGAATCATAGAATAGTAGAGTCCAACCCCCTGCTCAGTGCAGGAATCCACCTTAAAGCATCCCTGACAGATGGTGGTCCAGCTGCCTCTTGAAGGCCTCTAGTGTGGGAGAGCCCACAACCTCCCTAGGTAACTGGCTCCATTGTCATAGAATCATAGAATAGTAGAGTCCAACCCCCTGCTCAGTGCAGGAATCCACCTTAAAGCATCCCTGACAGATGGTGGTCCAGCTGCCTCTTCAAGGCCTCTAGTGTGGGAGAGCCCACAACCTCCCTAGGTAACTGGCTCCATTGTCATAGAATCATAGAATAATAGAGTCCAACCCCCTGCTCAGTGCAGGAATCCACCTTAAAGCATCCCTGACAGATGGTTGTCCAGCTGCCTCTTGAAGGCCTCTACTGTGGGAGAGCCCACAACCTCCCTAGGTAACTGGTTCCATTGCCGTACTGCTCTAACCATCAGGAAGTGACATGATGAAGTCACTATGAGTAAAGACTGCTGATATGAAGTGAAGGCATAGCTTCCTGGATTGGTCACATGGGTGATTCTAGGCAATCAGGAAAGTGAGTCAAACAAGCTCTACTCAATACACCCATTCCCAAATTTGGGGGCTTTCATTTCAATCACAGTGATAATATTTATTTATTTATTTATTTATTTATTATTGCATTTATATCCTGCCTTTTTCCCTCCAAGGAACCTAAAGTGGCATACATAATCTTCCTCTCCTCCATTCTATCCTCACAACAACAGCTGCTGTGTTTTTCATGCCCTCATCTTTCCCTGACCAATCTGGCTGGCTCTCTCCTCTCTTATTATACCCTCTTTTCCCAAAACAGAAAGTGCTGTTTCAATCTCATATATATATATATATATATATATATATATATATATATATATGAGAAACTTAACTGGAGAAATGAAACTTAACAGGGAAATGAATCTTAACAAGAGAAATGAACTCTGGGAGGATCTCTTCTCGATCCACCCAGAGTGCAGGACACGGAATAATGGGCTCAAGTTAAAGGAAGCCAGATTCCGGCTGGACATCAGGAAAAACTTCCTGACTGTTAGAGCAGTGCGACGGTGGAATCAGTTACCTAGGGAGGTTGTGGGCTCTCCTACACTAAAGAGGGACAACCATCTGTCAGGGATGCTTTAGGGTGGATTCCTGCATTGAGGAGGGGGTTGGACTCGATGGCCTTGTAGGCCCCTTCCAACTCTGCTATTCTATGATTCTATGATTCTATGATACCCCTCTCAGGGATAACCCCACCCAACAGAATTACCCCAGGTTTCTAAGTCCTGACCGATTTACTTTGCCTCTCAAACCTTTACAGGAGGAGATAAATGTATGTTTACAGAAGACAAGAGAAATGATGAGAGCTTGACATGGTATGGAAAAATGCATATTTGGAAGTGAGAGAATGCAGATATTTGGAAGGTATTCATAATCCCTCTTTAAAACTGTCTTAAATATTGGCAATACTCATTGGGCACAGTACAAAGTAAAGGTTGCTTAAGATTTCAAGGGGCTTAACACTGTGATCCTGTGGTTCCTTGGAGAGCATTCCAGGAACCACAGAATATAGTGGATTTCCCCTCATGAGGCCATAGACCCAGAGTGTAGACCAACGGCTCTCATCCCAGCGCCCAATGTCTATAGAGTAACAACCTATATGAATGTCTTCAGTTCATTAAGAGGATTGCACTCTTAATGAACTGAAGACATTGGGCCACTTCACTTATCCAGCCTGCAATCATTTCCAAGTGATGGAAGGGCAGGCGTATAGTATGTTCCATTTTCCACTATGCACCAAATGTATAATGCAGTGTGGGCTCTCCTCTTGCAGGTCAATATTTGCACTGAATTCTGTGTGGATGTGGAAGAAAGTCGAAATTAGTGCTGTGGCGAAAATTTCTTCCGCATAAATTCTGACAATTCTCATTCAATTTGATAGAAAAGGCATTGCTTTCGAAAAGGAATACAAAGGAGAAGTCATTTCAGAGAAATTCTCATAGGTTTAGGTCAGGGTTCTTGTGCTTACCTTACTTGTGAGATGACTGAGGAGTGTGTGTGAGTGTCCTGTCTTTCACTGTACAGTCATCTCTCTGATAGCCTTGGTTTCTTGCACTTCCCACGCAGGGGAAGACACCATGAATTGATTCTTCCCATATGGCCTTTTTAGATCAGGAAGTGCAGGCAGCCCAGTAGACTGAAGAGCAATGATGAGATGTGTAATAGGAAAAAAATCAGACAGTACCCTTAGCTAACTCACAGTGATTAGTTAAGGTCAGAAACACCACCACCATACATTCAAAATAAATAATAAATTCCCAGAGAATAAGGCAGAAAAATAGAAGCCTTTTTCATGGGGCAAGAAAACTTTCAGGAAATTGGAGTATGGATTTTAGTAGGGCTGTGCAGCCACCCCCTGATCCACCTCGGAGGCCAATCCGGAGCCCCTGAAGCAGCCCTGATCTCCATCGGGGCTGCTTCAGGGGTTCCAGACCTGCCTCAGGGCTGAAGCTGAGGCGAAATTCAGGCCCTCCAATGCTACTCAGACTTTTCTGGGTGCCAGCTACACAGCCGGCACCCAGAAAAGTCTCCCCTTCCCCACTTACCTGCTGCCTCCGCCATCCACCACCACCATCCTTGCGTCCAGCAGCTTCCACTACTGCCGACGCATAAGCCCAGAAGTAGGCCACGCAGCCTACTTCCTCTCTTATGCGACAGTGGAAGCCACCAGGACCAAGATGCCGGTGGCGACGGAGGCGGCAGATAAGGAGACGGATGGGTTGTTGTTGGTGGCCCAAAAGTGCCAAGGCAGCCCAAAGCTTTGGAGCCAATTGGCTTTGGCTTTGGGTTGCCTTGGTCTTCACCTGAACCACCTCGGATCCAGTTCAGAAGGGTCTGAATCACCTCGATCTGCTTTAGATTTGAGGTTTAGAGCCGAGGCCATGCACAGCTCTAGATTTCATAGCTCCGCCCTGCCTCGATCTGCCTAGGGTCCGCTCCGCTCCGCTGCAGAGCTCCAGCTCTGAATCGGAGCTCCGCAGCAGTACGGAGCAGTGCCAGGTAAGGCCCCGTCCCTCCTTCCCCTTACCTGTGTCCGTCCTGTCCCAGCTTAACTAGAGCCCGCGGCTCAACCAGGAACTGTAGGCCCCGCTTGCAGCCTGGTCTTCCTGTTTGAGTCCTCGGGCTCAGCTGAAGCAGCTGCGGGACCGTGGACGGATGCAGGTAAGACTCCCTCCCCCTTGCCGCTTTACCTGGCTCTGCCATGGTCTCTGCATGGGTGGTGGCAGCAGCAGGGCCAGGTAACCCCCTCCCTCCTTCCCCCTTCCCTGCATACCTGGGCCTTCTCTGCTGTGGCACCCCGGCTGTGGAATGAGCTGCCTAAGGAGGTTCGCTTGGCACCTACATTATATGCTTTTAGACGCCAGGTGAAGACCTTTTAATTCTCCCAGTATTTTAACAGTCTATAAATAAATTTTAACTTGGTGTTTTAAATTTGTAATTTTGCATTGCTGCTGTTTTGATCTGGTTGAGCTTTTATATTGTATTTTATATTATGGTTTTATACTGTGGTTTTATATTTTGAATGTTTTAATTTTTGTGAACCGCCCAGAGAGCTCTGACTATTGGGCAGTATAGAAATGTAATAAATAAATAAATAAATAAATAAATAAATCCATCCTGGCCCATCACCAGCTTCACTAAAGCCCATGCCTCAACCAGGAACTGTAGGCCCAGCTTGTGGCCTAGACTTCCGGGTTGAGCCGCGGGCTCTAGTGAAGCCTGCGACTGGCCATGACGGACCAGGTAAGACCCCCCTGCCCCCTTACCTGGCTCTGCGGCAGGGCCAAGTAAACCCCCTTACCTTTTTTGCGGAGCTCCGGATCGAGGCGAAGGATCCGCCTTCATCTCGATCCGCTCCGCTGCTCCCCCGATCCTCTTCACCTCTGCCTTAAGGGGAGGCGAAGCACCCTGATCCGCTTCTTCTTTTTCGATCTGAGGAGAAGCGGAGCACAGCCCTATTTGCAAGAGTATTTTCACAAGTGTCTCAGTCTCCACCAACAGTATTTTAGAGGGATATTCCTCCACCCCCAGACACCAAAATATTTGAAAATAACCACAAAGAACAACACTAATAAGAGAAGCCGCCCTGCAGTGACTGTAGCTGATCCGTTTTTCAGCATCAGACCTTATATTCCATCAAGGGTTTCCTTTGGAAACCTTGTGTTTATACCTCCAGGCAGAAATAATCAACATTGTTCCCATTAGAGGGGATGATTGCTCAAACATCTGCCAAAATGTGTTTAGTTTCTTTGGGGGCTGAGCTAGGAATACGCACAACAGTTGCAGTGGGGGCAGAGAACGTATAATTTGCTTTGAGATTTCCCTGTTGGTTTCTCAAAAAGACCCATCTCTCTATCAGATCATTTTTGTTTCCAAAAGATGAGGAAAAAAAAGACTCTTTCCCTAAATAGTAAAGTTTGCCTCAGTCTGAACAATGGACAGCAATTTGTATTTTAATCATATGCTTGCTGATGTTACTGTTTGCCATCTTAATTCAAAATAGTGACGTGCTCAGCAAAAGTTAATCACAAACAGGTATGGTTGAATAAGAGGGAGAAGTGGTATAAAGCTTATGAACTGGGCCTTAGCTTGACCTAAGGTTTATCCCAGGATCATCCCAGGGTTGTCCCTGCCTGCTCCCGTGATATTCTGTGTGTCATTTACATGAACAGGGATGACCCTGGGATGATCCCAAGATAAACCTTAGGTCTAGCTAAGGCCTTGGTCTCCAGAGTAAGGCCATGTGGACTAAAAGTTCTGACTCTGCAGATCCAGACATTTTCCTTTCTGACAAGCATGACAGTGTCCTTTGTTTGTTCAAATTGTGAATCTAAAAGACAGTGTGAGTGAGTTACAATTAGGGATAGCAGGGAAATCCAATTGTGGACTCAAATAAGGCTGGATGTTCAAGGATCCAAACGGCGGACCGGTTTAGCTCACCTCCAGGTCCATCAGATTTCCTGCAGGTTGGCTCTCCTCCATTTTAATGATGGCTGCCATTAGCAAAGCATGGGAAACCGAAGGCCATAAATTGTGTAGTTTACGGCATTTGCGACTTTAAGCATTTCCTTCTATGCAAATTGTGGCAATTTACAGCCATAATTTCCCCACGCTTGGCTAACGGCAGCCTCCATTA
The DNA here is from genome assembly GCF_023053635.1 of Elgaria multicarinata webbii. Taxonomy (NCBI): domain Eukaryota; kingdom Metazoa; phylum Chordata; class Lepidosauria; order Squamata; family Anguidae; genus Elgaria; species Elgaria multicarinata. The sequence continues at coordinate 110,177,045 of NC_086177.1, read as the reverse complement.
ACTACTCGCGCTGTTTAGAATGGAGGAGAGACATCCCATGAAATCCGACAGATGTGGTGATTCTCCAAGGAAATCTACTGGGTTCCAAGCAGTCCAGATTTCCCTGCTGGGGACATTGGGTGGGAGGTGGTTCATACATCACTAGTTAAAATGTCTTGCAATACTACAGATTTGTGGTTATGACATCTTGCTCATTGTAGTTTTTCCTGCCTATTTTACACAACATCCTATACAACGTTCAATTAAATTATTCACATTAGTGCAAGTGCATGTTATTGATTGTCTAATGCAATGCGTTATATGTGGGGCTGCCTTTGAAAACGGTCCAGAAGCTTCAGCTGGTACAAAACAGGGCAGCCCATTTACTAACAGGGACTGGCTGGCGAGATCACATTACGCCAGTCCTTTTCCAACTTCATTGGCTGCCAGTCCAGGTCCGGGCCCGATTCAAAGTGCTGGTATTGACATTTAAAGCCCTAAACGGTTTGGGGCCAGGTTATTTGAAGGAATGCCTCCTCCCATATGTACCTGCCCGGACCTTAAGATCATCTACAGGAGCCCTTCTCCGTGAGCCCCTGCCAAAGGAAGTGAGGCAGGTGGCTACTAGGAGGAGGGCTTTCTCTGCTGTGGCACCCCGGTTGTGGAATGAGCTCCCCAGAGAGGTCCGCCTGGCGCCTACACTGTACTCCTTTCGTCACCAGCTGAAGACCTTTTTATTCTCTCAATATTTTAACACTTATTTTTAACTTAAATTTAAATTTTACTGTTCTAACTCTTTATTTAAAACTTATATCAATTTTGCTGTGGGGTTTTATCCTGGTTGTGCTTTTGATACTGTATTTTGTATTTGTGCTTTTAACCTGTTGGTTGTTTTATTATGGTTTTAATTTTTGTGAACCGCCCAGAGAGCTTCGGCTATTGGGCAGTATAAAAATGTAATAAATAAATAAATAAATAAATAAAATGTATTGTTAGTAACTGTGCTCCTAAAAGTAGTGGTTTCTTGGAGAACTGCAGATAATGCAAGGCACTTATTTACATGGATCAGATCCTGGGTTGCAAATATCTTGTTTAAGTGCTGCTTTAGCTAACAATTTACACAAATTGGGTGTTTTTCTGGATGCAATGCATGGTGGAGAATTAATAGCTTCCGTTAAATGAGCACAATAGGATATAATAGGGTAACTGTCTTTCATTATCTGGTGGTAATTAGGGGCAGCAGAATGGTAGACCATAACAAATGGAATGTGGTTTTCTTTTGAAGAGTTGCCCTTTGCTTCATTAAGAAGGGTATATCTGGATATTACCAGTGCTTGATCAATATTGTAGTCAATAATGTGCCTACTAGGGTATCCCCATTTTTTGAGATGTTCATTAAGTTCATTACATCTTTCTGAGAAGGTTTCTTCATTATTGAAATGTATTTTATACTAAGAGCAAAAGTATATATCAAGATAGTGTGGGTGACGTGACTTGTAGAATCATAGAATCATAGAATAGCAGAGTTGGAAGGGGCCTACAAGGCCATCGAGTCCAACCCCCTGCTCAATGCAGGAATCCACCATAAAGCATCCCTGACAGATGGTTGTCCAGCTGCCTCTTGAAGGCCTCTAGTGTGGGAGGGCCCACAACCTCACCAGGCAACTGATTCCATTGTTGTACTGCTCTAACAGTCAGGAAGTTACAGATGGGAATCTGTAGGTTTATAATATAAGTATGTTGATTTGATGGTTTTCCATGATTATGGATGTCCAAGAAGGGTAATTTGGAGGTTCCAAATTCAGTATTACTGGAAAAATTATCTGTGGTTGACAAATTTAAGTTGATATTTTTTTTGTTAATAAACTTAGTAAAATTCTTCAAGGTATCCCTTCCATAGTCCCAGATGACGACGACAATGACAACAACAACATCAAAATCCGCAACCATCTACATAACACCAACAAACGCTAGGGTTGTAAGTGGAGGTTCTACAAACCATTTCTTCAAATTCTACCATAAATAGATTGGCATATGATGGGTTCATACATGTTCCTCTTGCTGTACCTTGGAGTTGTAAACAGTGATTGTCATTGAACATTTTGCAAGTGAGTTCCAGTTTAGCCAGGGGAGGTTAAGAGCTTTATCACACCAGCGTTATACTGTGCAATCACTGCGAATTGCATGCAAAGGACTCTAAAGTTTTCCAGTCTGCTTTGATTGTGAACTACTCCCATGCATCCTGCTTTAATTGTGCTTCAAAGGCAAAAGATTCATCATATTTAGCCCCTACTTTTTGAGCGTATCTTCCGAGCCGCCGCTGGGGTGCAGGAGCAGGATTTTAAAGAAATGCATACATCTGCATAAGCTTTAAAGATAAAGGCACCAAAATTGGCACAGTAATAGATATTAGGGAGAGCTTTAAGCATACCAAATTTGAATTGAATTGGATCATTCTTTGTTGTTTTAAAGATTTTTTTACATTTCTCCCCTTAAACTCACTTCCTGGTATGCAAAGGATTGCTGTCGCCCGGTAGCAAAAACAACAACAACCACGAAAGCTTAGTGCTATGGGGATAATCCAAGGGAAGCAGGTACGTGGGGTGAAGCTATAAGACTCCAGTGCTTGCTTCATTTATTTATTTATTTATTTATTTATTTAGAATATTTCTATACCGCTCCCCATTGAAAAATTCCAGAGCGGTGTACAAGGTAAAATGAAAATAAAAACAGAATAAAACAGTTAAAACAAAATTTTAAAGAAGCAAAAACAGAAATCCAAGGCTGCATGTTAAAGAAAGGCCTCTTGGAATAAAGATGTTTTCGGGAGGCGCCGAAAGGAGTACAAGGTTGGCGCCTGCCTGACCTCCAGAGGCAGGGAATTTCACAGGAGGGGCGCCACCACGCTGAAGGCTCTTCCCCTGGTGGATTCCAATCGGAGGATGGATCTAGGTGGAACCACCAGGAGCAGGCCCTCGGATGACCTCAGTGACTGGGCAGGTTGGTAAGGGAGAAGGCGTTCTCTCAGGTATCCTGGTCCCAAGTTGTTTAGGGCTTTGTAAACAAGTACAAGAACCTTAAACCTGGCCCGGTAGCGAATAGGCAGCCTGTGCAGAAAATGAAATTTAAGAAATATATTAAGGCTGAGAGGCCAATTTTGTGGGGCATGTTAGTGTATAAAGAAATAACATTGTAGGTTGCGGTGGTGGTATCATTGTTAAATCAACATCCCTGATTTAGTCTTTCAAGGGAATGTGTGGTGTCATTGATGGACTAGCAGCTGAATTATGACGTCAACATATGGTGAAAATATTGCAGTGACAGTATTGTTGCATGAAACAACAGGTTGACCTGGGTTGAAGGTTTGTTGTGGTGGTGGCTTTGTTTTATTGATCTTTGGTAGCATGTAAAATCTTCCTGTTGTAGTGGAGGGGATGATTAAAAGGTCAGCCATTTCTCTGTCCAGGAATCTGTAGATTACATTGTCAAGTTTAAATTCAGGTCAGCGGTGATATCATGACTGAGAGATTTGTATGTACGGTCATTTAGTTGACTCAGAGACCTTCAGAAATATAATATAGTCATCATCACAACATCTCCTTTATCATTTGGCAGTATGACCGTATCCTTTCTAATTCAAAATTGGTTGAAGGCCTCCCTTTCTTCTGTAGTTAGGTTGCAAACAGCACATCCAGGTTTGAGTTCATGAACTACTGTTTTAACTTATCAAAGGAAGGGTTCTGGATTTCCATTTCGGTTTGGTGTCCAGGGCTTTTGGGGGGACAGAAATTGTGAGATGGGATTACAGCATGGGTTCAAAATGTGAGTTTTGTTATAGTTATGGAAATATTCTTTTAACCTCATATTTAAATCTGTAGTTTAGAATGTATGTTTTCTCAAAATATGAATTTCTAAACTTTTTTTTTTTTTTTTTGCATGAAAACAGATGAAAGCTAGTGGATAATTAACTCTTATCCTTAAATTAGTTCAGGATAAGGATGGGTTATGTGAACCTGCAAAATTCATATTACCTAAATTTCTACATGAACCGGAATGCAGTTAAACACTGATTGTTATTATTATTATTATTATTATTATTATTATTATTATTATTTATATAGCACCATCAATGTACATGGTGCTGTACAGAGTAAAACAGTAAATCACAAGACCCTGCCGCATAGGCTTACAATCTAATAAAATCATATTGCAGTTTCCCAGTCGGTGTGATTAAAATGCAAACATTTTTAGAAATGTGCACAAAAACATGTACACATTTTTGTGCATTTTTTTTTAAATGTAAGAGTATGTGGAAATGGATTAATGAACATAATATATAGGGGGAAGAGAAACTGAGCAGAATCAAACTTGACAAATCTGTCCTTCCCTGGTTAAGCAGGTGAGTATCACATCAGTTCATATTTATTTATTTATTTTATTTCTTGCATTTGTATACTGCCCCATAGTGGAAGCTCTTTGGGTGGTTCACATAAGATAAAAACACTTAAAAACAATATACAAAAATTAAAAACCACAAAAACATGTAAAATGCACATACATTTAAAACCACTATAACAACTTTATAAATGATGAGCCAAAAAACAGACCCACGGTCATTACATATTGCCTGGGAGAAGAGAAAAGTCTTGACCTGGCGTCAAAAAGATGACAATGTTGGCGCCAGGCAGGCCTTGTTAGGGAGATTGTTCCACAGTTGGGGGGCCACCACAGAGACGGCCCTGTCTCTTGTTGCCACCCTCTGAGCTTCCCTCAGAGTAGGCACCCAGAGGAGGACCTTAGATGTTGAACGTAGTGTTCAGGTAGGTTCATGTAGAGAAAGGTGTTCTATTAGGTATTGTGGTCCCAAGGTTAAAACCAGCACCTTGAATTGGGCACAGAAACATACAGGCAGCCAATGCAAGTGGCCCAGAGTGGGTCTTATATGCTCAAATCTTCTGATCCCAGTTATCAAACTGGCTGCTTATAAAAAAAAGAATTTGAAAATGGAATGCCTCAAATGCGTTTTCACCTTAGACTCTTGGTGGAAAAAAAATTGCACATAAATCTTCTGACTTCCTTACTTTACCAAAGGGTTATCAGTTAAAGCCAAGATGAATCCTTGGGACTGGGCAGGGATTCACCATCTAATAATACAGGGTCCACTTGGGCAAGTGGAGTGGAATGGGAGAACTCACCAAAATCCCAACCATGTTTGACAACATTTAATGAACACTTGGGGGTGAGCTGATGAAAGTGGAAAGTGGCTCGATCTATTTTGCAGGCTCCAAGTATTTTATGAATATTGTATGGCAACGTTCTTCATGCGAACACCATGACAGATTGCATTATCCAGCATTCTATTCCCACTTCAGCGGAAACCCCTGGGGGCTCATTAAATATGGAACACATTTACCGCTAAGTTGGGCTGGCTGATAATGTAGCATCAGAAGAGTAAGAGGATCCAACCAGAAAGTCTACCAGCCCAATCCCATCCTCATCGCTCCCTGGATGAAGTTGTTAAAAGTGCAAACTTTGGATTTCATAACCTTTGGACCCTCTTCAAACAACTGATTTCCACTTGATGCCCAACACCGGCTAGGAACTTGGACAGGAACTTGGTTCTTTGTGTCATTCTTCTATGGCGGTCCACTTCAGCATAAGCTTATTCCAGAAGCAATGTAACCTTTCTTCTTTCTTTCCTTTTTTACATAGATGGTCAGAGTTAGCTAGAGGGATTATTGAAAGGGATTGGGTGTTATGTTTTGATTCTTAGCAGGGCTTGCATTGGTCCTGTGGTAGCTCCCAAGCCAGCTGGAAGAAAACAAAGCTAAACCAGAAATGGCATGTTTAGTGCCCCTAGTACACAAAGATCCTAGTGTATGCCAGGAGCCCTATCAGCCTCTCTCTTAAAAGTATATCTAGATAGTTAGAAGGTTCAGGGAATCTGATACAGAAGAGGCATGCCCATTTGGGCCAACCAGGGCCTTGAAGGTAGAGAGCAGATTATGCTTCCTACTTAACAGTATTTTCTTTGGGCCATGTCTACACATATGGTGTAGAGGGAGGGAGGTGGGACAATCCCAGACTTACCTGCTTCCGGGATCATCCCAAGGTGTCTACACACAGCACGCAACATCCCGGGAGGAAGAGGACATTGCACCTGCCATTTTGGTTTTGTCTTTTAATCGAAAAAGAGCGCAGGAGCGCGCCTTCGTAATAGTGAGTTGTTGTTTCAAAAAAACTCCCACTCCCCCCACCCCACCCCTGATGGGCACAGAGCTCCACACTCCACACCAGTTCCCAGGTCCTCAAGGTTACTTGCAAGGAACCGGGATGAAACTGGGATAGCTGGCCACACATCCCACAGTCTCGGGATCATTTTGAGACTGTGGGAAAAGTCAGGATTAAAGGGTAGGGTGAAATCCTGGGGCAAGGGAGGGATCATACCTCCCTGCTCCCAGAATCCCCTGTGCATCATGTAGATTCACAGGGACGGTCCCAGGACGATCCCTGGGATATTGCCCCATCTAGAAATGCCCCTTGAAGAACTTTCAGAGGACTATCCTCTAATTGAAGGTGTTCTGTATAGGGGTGTCGCAAGTATCAGGAGTCCAACAGACTCCCCCGCATCTGCCCACCCCCAGCTCACTGGCCCATGACACATTTTTGGGCCCACTCTTTGAATGCCCCACAGTCTTATGAATGCCAGGAAGCCGCTGGCCCTAGTCCAGAGCCTCCCTGGAGGCATGGAAATTACCGTATTTTCCGGCGTATAAGACGACTGGGCGTATAAGACGACCCCCAACTTTTGAGAAGATTTTCCTGGGTTAAAAAGTAGTCTTATACGCCAGAAAATACAGTACTTATTTCCTACCATATGTAAATGGTGTCCATAAAGGTCCCATTTATGCAAGAATAAAGGTGTGAACAGAGCAAAAACTAAAAATGCAGGGGGGTTTTGGTTGTTGTTTTAAAGTGCACAATTTAAAAGTGCACTTTTAAAAATGTACTTGAAAGTCTATTTTTTAAAGTTGTGCATTTTAAAAACACACACCTCATTTTCACACTTTAGTTAATGGGGTGAAAGGGCACACTTTTGAAAAAATGTGCACTTTTCACATTTGTACGAACTGGGGAGGGTGGGAACAGGTTGCAAATGTGAATGAAAGAGAACTGAATCAAGGTTGCAAATAAAGTTCAGCAGGTTGGAGAATCCTTGGTTGTCCCATCCCCCATTTTTGAGTAAGAATTGTGAGGTTGCAAAACGTGAGCCTATTTAAGGCCGTTCTAACTGATATCCATGTCAATCACGAGAATGTGTTTTCTAGGCATGTGCTCCGCTCTGATTAGGAGCGGAGAAGCAGTAGCGGATTGGCCAGCTCCGCCTTACCCAGAGGCGGAGTAGAAGCGGACCGTGGACCCCTAGAAGCAAGGCGAAGAGAAGCGGCCATTTTTCGGAGCTCCTAGTTCAGGCGGAGCGCTCCGATCGCCATCTTGAAACATTTCGCCCATAGGATTGCATTGTGGAAAACAATCGGGGATAACTGGGTTGATTTTTAAGCTATCATTCTGAAAATTCTTGTGCACAGAGAGTCATGGATGGGGGTCATTTTGAGACTACTCTCACCTCTCTGCGTGGTGCGGGTCGCGTGCTAGAATTTTTAAAAAAATCGGCGGGAAAAATACCTTTTTCTTTTTTTTTTTTTTTTTTTTTTTTTTTTTTTTTGAATATTTTTATTATTAAAACAACAAACACAAATCAAAATCAGTTAATACAAAATATTATCATACCTTACTATCATATATTCAATATTAACCTATTAAACATAATATAATAAACATAACAGTGCTCCCCCCACCTCGGGATCTCATTCTTGTTTCCAAAAACTCATAGTTTCATCTGTTGGTGGAACCCCCCTTCCTTTAGAAAATACAAACTCCAGGAACTTTTTCCATATACTCTCAAAATCATTCGTTTTTACTATGCCTCTTTGCATTTTTATATTACATGTCAATTTATCGTTTATAGCAATGTCCCACACTTCTTTATACCATTCTTCAATACAATAATCTCCTGTTATTTTCCAATTCCTAGTTACTATCAACCTCGCAGCTGTCAGTAGGTTCGTTATCAATTCTTTCATTTCTTTATTACATTTAGGATCATCATGCAGTGAGAGTAATGCAATCCTTGGTGTAACTTCTACTTTAAATCCCACAATCTGTTCAATCTCATAAAACACCATCTTCCATAACTTTTGCACATGTATACAATCCCACCACATATGTAAATACGTTCCCTTTTCTCCACAACCCCTCCAACAATCTGCTGAAAACTGTTTATTAATCTTATTTAATCTAACCGGAGTTAAGTACCACCTCCATACAAGTTTATAATAATTCTCCTTTATTCTTACTGACATATTTCTCAACACTCTCTGTCTCCATAGTCCATCCCACCTCTGTTGTCCTATTTGTATCTTCAGATCAGTCTCCCAAACCATTTTCCCAGCACTATCCAGCCCTCCTTTCTCAACTAATATATTATATATTTGACTCACTAACCCCTTTATCCCTATGTTTTGTCCCTTATCTATTTCTTTTTGTTCAATTAATTCCTCAAATTTCGTCCTCTCTTTACATTCTCCATTTTCTCTTAGCCAATTTTTAGTCCATTGTTCTAATTGAAAATAATTTAACCACGTTAATTCCAAATCTCTCAAAACTTCTTCCAACCTCTCTCTTGTATTCATCCCCCTTAACCACTCTCCTAATTTCATTTTATTTCTTTCTTTTAAAACTTTGCTTAACCTCATCTTTAAATTTTCAGGAAATTTCTTTAACATTATCACCGGTGTTAAGGGGGAATTACTTGAAAACAATTCCTTTTTATAATTATCCCAAAGTTCCCAATGGAACTTCAGAAATTGGTTATCTAAATCATTAAGCCATTTACCCTTCCCTTTTTGCTTAAAAAACACATTTTGCAATTTCAACTCAATATTCCCTAGCGTATTTTCCTCCATCCATTTCAAATCCCCTACCCCTATAATTGCTTCAACAACATGTCTTAACCTATTAGCTAGATAGTAGTACTCAAGGTTTGGGAGACCCAGTCCGCCTCTCTTTTGGCTTAAATACCATTTACTTTTATTAATCCTTGATCTCTTCCCTTCATTGCAGTAATTATTTATAAGATTCTGCCATCTTTTTAATTCTATCACTGAAATTCTTATCGGTAACATTCTAAAGAAAAAATTAATCTTAGGTAAAATTTTCATCTTTATTAAAGCTATTCTTCCAAACCAGGAAAGATTCAGTTTCTTATACCTCTTTAACTCTTCCTCCAATTCTTTTTTCAATCCATTTAAATTCTCACTTCCCAAATCTTCTAAATTTTTTGTAATCTTAACACCCAAATATTTAATTTTCTCCTTGCTTTTCAAAACTGAAGCCTTCCCTTCCCACTCCCTTTCTTCCTTTTTAGTATAGTTGAATAACATCAAATCCGATTTTGCCCAGTTTATCCTTAACCCCGTAACTTCCTCAAAATCATTCAACTGCTGTTTAATTCTTTCCATTTTACCTAAAGGATCTCTGATAGTCATCAATGTATCATCTGCAAACATGTTCAGTTTAATTTTATTACTATTACCTATCCCCTCTATCTCTTCATCCTCTCTTATTGCATTTGCCAACAATTCCATCACCAATACAAACAGGACTGGCGAGAGTGGGCATCCTTGTCTTGTCCCTCTAGCTAGTCGTATCTTGTCCGTTATTCCATCATTTACTACCACTACAGCTGTGCTTTTAGAGTATAACTGTTCTATTATTGTTCTAAATTTAGTACCAAATCCCATTTTATTTATAACCAACTTTAAAGTTTGCCAGCTCACACAATCAAAAGCCTTAAATATATCTAACGCTAAAATACCCGCCTTAATCCTTGATTTTTTTATCCCCTGTATTACACTCAAAACTCTACCTATTAATGTGTGCATCTGTCTACCTGCTATGAAACCACATTGATCTTCCCCTACATATTTAGCTATACATTTATTTAACCTTTTAGCCAAAATGCCTGAAAAAATTTTTGCATCTTGGTTTATTAGTGAAATTGGTCTATATGAATCGGGGAGAGTTAGATCCTTATCTGGTTTCGGAATTAAAATTATTATAGAATGCTCCCATGACTCTGGGATCCTCTCCCCCTCCATTATTGCATTATATAATTTCAGCAACTTTGGCACTATTAAGGTTTTAAATTTTTTGTAAAACTCTGGTCCTAAACCATCTGCCCCTGGTGATTTCCCTGCTTTAAGCTGGTCTATAACCTCCTCTATTTCACTTTGCGATATTTTATTATCCATTATTTCCTTATGTTCTTTTTCTAATCCTTTCTTCAAAAATTTATCCACATATTCTTCCGTCCTCTTCATTTGGATATCTCTTTTCTTGTATAACTCTTCAAAAAAATCCTGAAAAATTTTTATTTTATCCTTCATCAAATGACAATCATTACCCTGCTTATTTTTTACTAACCCTATCCCATTTTTGGCTTTTTCTTTCTGTGTGAGTTTGGCAAGCATCTTAGAGTTCCTGTTACTATTTTGAAAATATTCCCTTTTCATATAGATTAAATTCCTCTGTACCTCTTCTAAATTAATATTTTCTAATTCCTTTTTTTGTGCCATTAATTCTATTAATTTATGTTTATTCTTAGTTTGCCAATATTCTTTTTCCAGCTTTATTATCTCTTTTTCTAAAGTAGCCTGCCTTGCCTCTTGTTGTCTTTTTAATTTACACGTTTCCCTAATACAGTTCCCCCTAAACACAGCCTTCATGGTATCCCAAACCACTGCTATTCTTGTTCCCCCTTTCTCATTTATTTCCCATGTTTCTGACAATTCCTTCTGCATTTTCTCAATTACTTTATCATTCTTAAATATCTTAGTATTCAATCTCCACCTTAATGCTTCTTTATATTCCTTACTAACTGCAAAAACTAAGCTTACCAGTGCATGATCCGATACCTTGATTGTCCCTAATTCCATTCTACATGTCTTGGTTACAAAATCTCTAGATACAAAAATATGATCAATTCTGGAGTATGTATGATGGACTGAAGAATAAAACGTGAATCCTGGGTCTGCCCCTCTGAGAACTCTCCAAGAATCAACAAAATCCTTCTCTTTAATTAATTTGCTTAAAATAGTAACATTGTTTCTCTTTTCTGCTTCAGAGGGATTTGACCTATCTACTCTATTGTCCATAACCATGTTAAAATCTCCCGCCATAATTACATACCCCTCCTTGAATTCTTCCATCTCTCTTAATACCTCCTCATAAAATTCTTTTTGTTTATTATTTGGTGCATACATGTTAATCAAAGTATATTTTTCCCCCTCCAGTTTACCTTTAATCATGAGATATCTCCCATTCTCATCTTTTTTAATATCCTCCATCATAAACCCAGTTCTTTTTGAAATCAAAATGGCCACTCCCTTTTTTTTTGATGTCCCCAACGATACTTCATAATAGACTGGCCATCTCAATCGAATAACGTTCTTTTTCTCCTTAATTTGATGAGTCTCTTGCAGAAATATCATATCAGAACCATCCTTGTTTAACAATTGTTCAATCCTTCTCCTTTTTACGACTGCCCCCAGACCTTTGACATTGAGCGTTGAGATCCTTAACTTCTTATCCATATTCATCTCTCTGATCTTCTATTCGATCCCGATCGTGTTGAAAACATAACATACACACATATACATACAACACCTCTAACATACCCTTCCCTCCCACCCCACTTCCCCCTTCCCTCCCATCACTTTTCCCCCCAATATATACCCGGAAGTCTAATACTTCCGCCATTTTTTTTTACCCTTTGGGGGGGGGGAAAGAAGCCAGGAACCCAGAGCCAGCAGGAACTAATTAATATATTTCTTATCATCGCTATATTAACCATCTACACCACCCCCCCAACTGCTCCTCTTTCTTCTTCATCACCGCTTTTTGCACCGCCACCAGCATCTCTTTGAGGACCCAAACCTAAGCTCTCAAGAAGCTCCATGCCTTGCTGGGCGGAGAAAACCCTATGATTTTCCCCGTTGTATGAGAAACGCAGGAAAATCGGATATCCCCATGCATAAAGGATTTTCTTCTTTTTCAATTCCTCCGTTATGATCTTGACACTGCGTCTCCATTCCAAAGTCTGTTGGCACAGATCATTAAAGACCTGCACTGATGCTCCTTGGAACTTCAGCTCACCCAATGCTCTTAATTCTTTCATCAATTGCTCTTTCTTGTGATAGCTTAAAAATTTCACCAAAACATCTCTGGGGGGTGCACCACTTCTGAAACCCCCTACCCTGTGAGCACGCTCCACATCTTCTTCAGCTAATTGCAGGGTTGGGACTAGTTCTTTAAACCAGCTTAGAATATTCTTCCTGAGGTCCTCCCCTTTCTTCTCCACCATATGACGAACGCGAACGTTTACTCTTCGTGCGTTATCTTCCATAACAATCAGTCTCTTATCTAGATCTTTAAATTTCACCTCTTGATCATTTTGAGTCTTCTTAATTTCTTTAACTTGATTTTTCACTTGATCAACCTCTGTCTTCAAAAAGCCTAGTTGATTGTCTCTTATAGCCATTTCTGCAGCCAGCTTATCCACCCTCTTATTATTTTTGTCAATTTCCGTTTCAATTTTCATAAATAGTTCAGCTTTAAGACTTCTCAGCATAGCTGAAATTTGATCCACCATTTCCTCTTGCCCTGCTGGCTCTACGCCAGCTCCGGCAGCCATCTTCAACTCCTTTGTCGTTATTACAGATTCTCCTTGTTTTTCTTCCGTCTCCAGCTCTGGATCAACAACTCTTTGAGGTCTTTTAATGATATTGTTGGACGCGTATTGAACCCAGCGTGGCTTCACCACCGGGGCAGTTTTTTTGGGTGGCATAGGCTTGTAAATACTGCTGCTGCTAATTAGTTTCGCTTTCAAATTCAACAAACAGCGAGCTCAGAAGGGTTTTACTGCCGTGCTTAACGAGATTTATTACTTGCTACTGAAAAGGTGGCTATCAATCAATCTCTCCTGACGATGGCTCTGCAATTAAAATTCCTTTCAAGATAAGCTCTCCGTCTGGGAGATTCCTTATACAGCCGCTCTTAACAGTTCAAGGAGGGGCTACTTCTCCACTAGCCACCTTCCTTCCACTTCAAATACACTCGTTAAGCAGCAAAATACTTTAATCTTTTAAATCCCATTCTGTAGCTCAAAGTTTCCCATTCAATCTTCACCGTTCTTCACTATTTCCAGCCCAGATAATTAGATGATAAGGCTTAAAAACCTACCGGTCCATCGGCAGTTCTTTTTTTTCCTTATTGCTCCATTGGCACGCTGGCTCCTCCCCCGAAAAATACCTTTTTCAAAGGGCTGAGGGGCAGAGTCAGCTCCCGGTCATGATGATCCCAAAGTTGGAGGAGGGCATAGGCAAAACGGGTAACTTGGGATTCTGGGAAACTTCTCTTTCTTAATCTGAACGGACTTTTCCCCGTGTTTTTTAACACAGTAGCCTCACCAAATGCACAAACACAACCTGAAATCATATACTAAGCCGAGAATAAGAGATAGAAACACAGCACTGCTACCCACCCTAACTTTGGGGAACAACTGAAAAGATGTGGTGCAAGGGGATGAGCTCCCCTAGGGCATCTCATCGTGGACGTGCCCCCACTCTCTCCTGCACTGGAAGGCCATTAGAACCTTCCAAAGAGAGTAACCCGGTGGAGCAATGCCTATTATGAGTCGAAGTGAGCGTTTACTTCTTAGTGGTGGAGCGATGCCTGTTATGAGTTGAAGTGAGCGTTTACTTCTTAATCTCAGAGCTGTTGGTGGCTGTCTTGAGTTGAACTGGTAGCTGCTTCCCCCTCCCCCGGGCACGTCCCCCTATTGCTGGTAAAAGACAGATATAGCCTTTTTTAAAAAAATCTTCTTGCTGTTTATTCAGCAACACTGCTGCTTTTAATTCCACCCCTCCTTTGTTTATTGATTGATTTATTCCATTTTATATGCATTACTGGCTTATCCTTGGCTCACTTCCTTATGCCCCAGAAATGCCAGCTGCATGCCTGCCTGCCTTCCCTCCCTCCTCCCCTGCCCACCTCGCAGGGATGTTGTGTGTGTGTGGCTTTGCCTCAGGGGAGAAGTCCTTCCTGCGCTCACTTGGAGTTTTGGAAGTTCCAAATTTTGCAGGTTTAAGCTCTGCCAAAAAACAGGGGATGATGGGACTGCCTTGAGTCTCGGCGTGCGTATGTATCCCTGGATAAGCTGTCATGGTGGTGAGTTTGAGGTTTTTTTTTAACGTGCAAAATTGACGGAGCTATGGAAAGGGGTGTTGAATTTTCATAAATTCCCCAAAAATCAGGGGATGATGGGATTTGCTTGAAACTTGGCTTGCATGTGGACAGATGGATAAGCTGTCCTGGTGGTGAGTTTGAGGTTTCTAACGTGCAAATTGACGGAGCTATGGAAAGGGGTGTGAATGGGGTGCCCGATTTTCAAAAATTCCCCCAAAATCAGGGGATGATGGGATTGCTTTGAAACTTGGCGTGCGTGTGTATACCTCCATGAGGTGTCATGGTGCCAAACATGAGGTTTCTAACTTGAACAGAAAAAAAGTTGTATAATTTTTTAGCTTTCAATGCAAGCCTAAGGGGGGGGGAAACGGAGCTCCGATCCGGATCCGGAGCTCCGAGCGGAGCGGAGCGGAAGTGGGTGGAGCGGGGGCGGGGCGAAGCGGCCCGCTCTGAAAATTGCGGATCTGCAAGTGAAGCGGAGTGGGGGGTCTGTGCACACCCCTAGTGTTTTCCTTTGTGCATAAAAGAAAGACTCTGTGCTTTTCTTTTTGTGTATATCCTCCCCCCAAAATGTATACCACCAATGTGTGCTTTTTTGAAATGAATACGTCTTTGTCCCATTGATTAAGACAAAAGGCACACTTTGAAATGTTTGCATTTTTCGAACAGAATTGTTTTTATGGATGCATTGCAAACTGAAAAATATATTGACTTTAACCACAGGTTATGCCCCTGTCTCTTCGGTTTGGGGTAGATTTTGGTGAGAAGATGAACTGAAATGAATTTCTCACACGTCCCTGATGCTGGGGACTTGACAGGAAAATGGAAAGCAAATGGGATTAAGAGTGAGAACTAGCAAACGCTGCCTTGTGAAAGAAAGAGAAAAGAGGAGAAAGAGAGAGAGAATAATCAGAAGCATGGCAAGAAGATAGATAAAAGTACAGAGCAGAGAAATCAGGACAGATAAAAGGAAGTGCTTCTTCACACAGCACGAAGTTAAACTATGGAATTCACTTCTACAAGACATAGTGGAAGTGTGGTGTAGTGGCTAAAGTGCTGGACTGAGAGTCGGGAGATCTGGGATCTAGTCCCCACTTGGCCATGGAAACCCACTGGCTGACTTTGGGCCAGTCACAGACTCTCAGCCCAACCTACCTCACAGGGTTGTTGTTGTGAGGATAAAACGGAGAAGAGGAGAATTATGTACACCACCTTGGGTTCCTTGGAGGAAAAAATGTGGCATATAAATGCAATAATAAATAAAAACAAAATAAATAGTGATCCACTATTTTGAAACAGGATTGGACAAATTCATGGTCTGGGTTCAGGCTACCTGCAGGATCACCTTCTCCCATACAATCCACCCCACACATTCAGGTCCTCTTGGGAAGAATCTACTTCAGTCTGCCAAAATTAGGCTGACAACTGTTACCCAGAGGACCTTCTCTTCTGCTGCTCCCAGACTGCGGAATGGCCTGCCGGAGGAGACTCGTCAACTTAACAGTCTATCAGCATTTAAGAAAGCTATTAAGACTGATCTCTTCCGGCAGGCCTATCCAGTGTAATTTTAGGATGTCTTAAAATGATTTTAGGATGTTTTTAGAATGATTTTAGGATGTTTTTAGAATGATTTTAGGATGTTTTAACAACACATATTCTGTTTTGATTCAGTTTTATGTATTTCATATTTACTATTGTTCCCTGCCTCCATCAGAATGGAGAGGTGGGTAAGAAATAAATTTGTTGTTGTTGTTGTTGTTGTTATTGTTATTATTCGTGGGAGAGAAAGCAGCAATGGCTGTTAATCAGGATGGCTATATGCTACCTCCAGTATCAAGGCTACATGCCTTTGTATACCCGTTGCTGGGGAACATGGGCAGGAGGGTGCTGTTGCACTCACGTCCTGCTTGTGAGTCTCCTGTTGACCGCTGGTCGGCCACTGTGTGAACAGAATGCTGGACTAGATGAACTCTTGGGCCTAATCTACACCAAGCAGTATATTGTACTATGGCATATAGAAGGCAGGAGCCACACTACTGCTTTATAGTGGTATTGAAGTACACAGAGAATTGCTGGGGCCCATTGACTCATACCATATACCGCTTTCACACCCCTATATCGTGCTTGGTGTGGCTTCTGCCTTCTATACACTGCTTTCATACCACTTTCATAGTGCAATATCCTGCTTGGTGTAGATGAGCCCTAGATCTGATCCAGGACGGCTCTTATGTTCTTCTCAGTTTCCCATGCATGTGTGAAGGGACCAATAGCCATCACTACAAGAAAGGTTGGTACTCCAGCTCAATTTGTTAATTTAGGACTTCAAGGATTGAATTTCCCCCTAGAGAAGACCGTAGTCAGATATAATCAGCTTCCACACTTCTGACGAGAGAGCGAGAGAGCTTTGGATTCCCAGATTACTGAAGAGGTGATTGTATTATGCTGTAAAACTCCAGCTTGTACTGAATAAACATTGCCTTTGTTTTGCTTTAGCAGGTAACGGCAGCCGCTTGGCCAGCTTTTACGATCTAAAAAATGTAATTGCAGATCGGGGTTCCAACACTGTGGGACTAATTGCTGGAGGAAATTCAGGTGTTTGTAGCTGTAATATTCTGGGCTCAAGGGAGTGAGCTGCTTATGCTGGATTCCACCGCAGGAACAGGAGAGGGCTGGTGGAATGTTCACGAGTTGGACTTCAGCAGAGAAAACACAGCAGGAACACAGAATACAAAACACAGAGGGGTGGATTGGATTTAGAAATTAGGGCACAGTTAATAGAACGGCATCCTTCATATGTTCTGTCTCTCCTCACACCCTCCTTAAGAGAAAGTCCTCCTGGACCTTTCATTGCAGCTATCACCTTATTCCCCAATTTTTTACTTGTTACTCTTTATGGAAAACTTGATATGCTTTATAAGTTGTTAGATGAAGCAGTGGTAAAACTGCACTACCCTACATAACTAAGGATCGTGTCTATTCTTTTTCCATTCAGAAAGACCACACCCTGAAGTTTAAAGTAGAAGGGGGAAAGAAGCCTGTTTGAATGTCTGATCTACACATACTGCAGAATTATTTCCCATGGTCTCGTCGGTTTTATTTTGTATTTTGTGTTTTTTTAAAAACTCC
Organism: Elgaria multicarinata webbii; assembly: GCF_023053635.1. Lineage (NCBI taxonomy): Eukaryota > Metazoa > Chordata > Lepidosauria > Squamata > Anguidae > Elgaria > Elgaria multicarinata. The sequence goes on along the minus strand of NC_086177.1, from coordinate 110,159,573 downwards.
CTACAATTAGAAACTACAGTGCTGGGCCCTCTATCCTATCCCCCAAAATGGGTTCAGCACCTTCGATAGATCCTTTAGAGTTAGGGACTTCGAAAGCTGCCTTATACTGAGGCCTAGTCCATTTCTACACCTGCCTTTTTTCCAGGGATTGTCCCAGGATCATCCCTGTGCATGCAAATGACACACAACAGGGGATCCCGGGAGCAGGAAAGGACGATCCCTCCATTTTCCTGGGATAATCTTTAGGTGTAGAAAGGGCCCTAATCTACACCAAGCAGGATATAGCACTATGAAAACAGCATGAAAGCAATATATAAAAGGCAGAAGCCACACTACTGGTTTATAGCGGTATTGGGGCCCATTGACACAGACCATATACCGCTGTATCCTGCTTGGTGTAGATGAGCCCGTGGTCAACCTGTGGATCTTGACTTTGGCCTTAGCTGGACCTACCTTTTAATCCATGACAGAGGAGGGAAGATCCCACAATGTGATTATTGTGAGATCCCTCCTCTGTTTACATGTGAGGCGCGATGACCTTGGGAGGAGAGACGTCGCACCCGCCATTTCTCTTTTTAAAGCGACAGGAGCGCACGAGCATGCGAGTGCTGAAAGATAAGGGTTTTTTTTAATAAACAAATACTTTAATTTCCCTGCTCCCCCCACCCTACCAAGGAGCCTCGTGTGGTGCAGAGAGGTAAAGCAGCAGTTTCTGCAGCCGAAACTCTCTCCACGGCCTGAGTTCGATTCCAGCGGAAGCTGGTTTCAGGCAGCTGGCTGGGGTCGACTCAGCCTTCCATCCTTCCGAGGTTGGTAAAATGAGTACCCATGTAGCTGGGGGAAAGGTAATAATGGCCGGGGAAGGCAACGGCAAACCAACCCACTATAAGGCCTGCCAAGAAAACGTCAGCGAAAGCTGGCGTCCTTCTAGGAGTCAGTAATGACTCAGTGTTTGCACGAGAGGTTCCTTTCCTTTGAGCCTTGTGTGGCGCAGAGCGGTAAAGCAGCAGTTTCTGCAGCTGAAACTCTCCCCACGGCCTGAGTTTGATCCCAGTGGAAGCTGGTTTCAGGCAGCCGGCTCGGGTCGACTCAGCCTTCCATCCTCCCAAGGTCATTAGAATGAGTATCCAGTTAGCTGGGGAAAGGTAATAATGGCCAGGGAAGGCAACGGCAAACCACCCCGCTTTAAGGCCTGCCAAGAAAACGTCAGCAAAAGCTGGCATCCCTCCAAGGGTCAGTAATGACTCAATGCTTGCACAAGAGGTTCCTTTCCTTTTCCTTCCCACCCTACCTCCGATGGGCACAGCGCTCCTGATGGGCACCGCGCGGAGCCAGGTCAACTTGTGGCAATGGGCCACACATTCTGCGTTCTCAGGCTCAGCCTGAGACCGCGGAAAAACTGGGCCCAAAGTAGAGGGCTCTATCCCAGGGCAAGAGAGGGATCATTCCTCCCTGATCCTGGGATCCCCTGTGCATCATGTGGACGCACAAGGACGATCCCGGGGTCACCCCAGGATAAAGCCCTGTCTAGCTAAGGCCTTTGTTTCAAAGCCCTCAGAATAGTATCATTTCAGACCTTTGGTAAGAGTGTGCTCTCCTTTCCCCAGTAGCCCCAGCAGTAGGGAAGAAAAAGGGACGGTGACAGGGGGACAGAAACAGAGAGAAGAAAGGATCAACAACACAGAGAGGGAGAGAGAGAGAGAGAGAGAGAGAGGGAGGGAAGTGTTCCTGCTACTCTTCGACTGTCTTGTCTTTCTCCCCATTCACCAGCGGGATGTAGCTCCCAACCGATTACCCTGGAGGGACAGAAAAATGATTTTCCTACATGAGCAACAGCATAAATTATGATAAAAATTAGTATATTCTGCAAATTTGCATGTAAATATATGTGCATTAGGATGTGTTTTGTTTTTGTTTTTGTTTTTGTTTAAAAAGTCTTAAGATGATGTGGGACTGAGATGAACCAAATTTAAGATTGGGGAAAAAATGGGAAACCAACAGAAATAGAAATTTACAGATTCATCCATGCTTAGATAACCAATGATTTGATTTATTTATTTATTTATTTATTTATTTATTTATTACATTTTTATACCGCCCAATAGCCGAAGCTCTCTGGGCGGTTCACAAAAACTAAAACCATAATAAAACAACCAACATGTTAAAAGCACAAATACACAATACATTATAAAAAGCACAACCAGGATAAAAACCACGCAGCAAAATTGATATAAGGTTAAAATACAGAGTTAGAACAGTAAAATTTAAACTTAAGTTAAAATTAAGTGTTAAAATACTGAGAGAATAAAAAGGTTTTCAGCTGGCGACGAAAAGAACACAGTGTAGGCGCCAGGCGGACCTCTCTGGGGAGTTCATTCCCCAACCGGGGTGCCACAGCGGAGAAGGCCCTCCTCCTAGTAGCCACCTGCCTCACTTCCTTTGGCAGGGGCTCATGGAGAAGGGCCCTCTGTAGATGATCTTAAGGTCCGGGCAGGTACATATGGGAGGAGGCGTTCCTTCAAATAACCTGGCCCCAAACCGTTTAGGGGCAATCCAGAACGTTTCTCCTCCTATACACCAACAAGTAGAAGGGTATCACTCAAGACAAGAGTGTTTCTGCCCTGCAGAAGTAATTTTGTGAGACAAATCTGAGAAATATTACTTCACTAACACTCCGTAAGCATACACAATGATTTCGTTGCCCCACATGTCCAAGTTTAAGATCATCCTATTAAATCATTGTTCTTTGCTGCAAGGCCCCAATACCACTGTTGGCTCTCGCTCGCCTCAAGGTCTACTCCCCAACTCTTGTTCTCGCTGTCTGTCTTCAATAACTGGTCAGTTTCAGCAGGAGCTATGTAACTCCACCTTCATTTTTGCTTGAGTACTGGGCTGGCTGCTATGATTTGGGCTATCAGAGGCGGCTTCAGGGGTGGGGAGTCAGGAGACTTTCTGCTCATCCTATAAAGTGCCAGGGCTGGGTGAGAACAACACATGAGCAGTCAAAGGCCTCAGCCAGACGAGGGGGTGAAATGGCGACGATCTCGCGATTTTATGATGGTGAGATCGTCGACCTCGTTTACCCATGACATGAGACATTGTGGCCACCATTTTGTTTTAGTTTTTAAAGGAGAAGGAGTGGACGAGTGCTCGTCTGTGAAACGAAGTTTTTTTTTTAAAAAAAAATTATAATTTCCCCGCTCCCCCTATCCCACCCCCAATGGGCACAGAGCTCCTTAGGAGCTCTGTGCCCCATGCCTGGCTCCCAGCTCCTCATAGTTACTCGCGAGGAGCCGGGACAAACCGTGACACCCGGCCACACGTTCTGCGGTCTCGGGATCAACCCGAGACCACAGAAAAACCAGGCTAGAAGGGTAGGGCAAAATCCCGGGGAAATAAAAGGATCATTTCTTTATTTTAGTTATTTATTTATTACATGTATATACCTCCCCATAGCCGAAGCTCTCTGGACGGCTGACAAAAGTTAAAAACAGTGAACATTAAAAGAAAGTATACAAAATTTAATTTTTTTTTAATAAATATTTAAAAAACAGTATAAAAACAACGGGATCCCCAGTGCATCATTTGGACGCACAGGGATGATCCCAGGGCGATCCCTGGGATAAGCCCTCACCTAGCCATGGCCCAACAATTCTTGTGTGCTGGGGGAGGGGAGGAGCCTAAAAGCAAAAGAACAATGGGATTGGCTCTCTGCAGTGGTACATTGTGCAGGGACTGGAGGCAGCTGGGAAATCAAATGCATCAGCAAAAGGAGGGGAAAGAGTAAACCACCCAGAGAGCTTTGGCTATGGGGCGGTATATAAATGTTATAAATAAATAAATAAATAAATAATATTGACCTGCTCTGAGAGACATTGGAGCACCAAGTAGAGGAGAGCATGCTCTCAGTGATGAGAAAACGATCCGTCATGATCCAAGAACCAATGAGTCTGTTGGTATTTGCTTGTCTGGTGATGAGGACTTGTTGAACAACGTAGAGAGGGAAGGGGAAGAGAGCCCCCCCCAAGGTCTCAAGCTGAGTCCAGTGAATGGCACTGCTGCTTGGCTTTGTAGGGGGTGGGGTGAAGAAGAGGCTCCTAGAGCCCAGGAAAGGGACCCAGGTGGCCTCATTGACAGTGTCTGAAGCTAATGTGGCTTCTGCTAGGAAAATTATGAAGATCGTTGTCTTAAAGGATGGCTGGCAGAGACATCATGGTCTTCTCTATGGTGGGAAGAGCTGTAACTATTGAATTTGGTGGTGTGGATGCATTGCTTAAATGGTTGCGTCTTCCTTCCAGCTGTGACTTGCCAGATTTGCCACTCATGATCCTCCACTTTCTATGAGTGCATAATTCGAAATTGACAAGGCAGCAATTGCCACTTAATTACATTACCAAAATTAATGAGGTTTAAAACTATGTAGACACATGGTTTGATTCGCTAGTAATTAAATCTTCACATCAGCAAATAGGTTCTGACAACTTGACTGAATTGGCAGGGAGGCACGAGGACTTTAGAATGGGCAGGAGGGTGCTGTTGCACTTGTGCCCTGCTCGCGGGTTTCTCATCAACAGCTGGTTGGCCACTGAGTGACTGGAATGCTGGACTAGATGGACCCTTGGTCTGATCCAGCAGGGCTCTCCTGATGTTCTTAAGTAAATAACCATGAAAGTAAAATGGTGAGCTACCAAGACAAGTGTAGTCCACTATCCATGTGCCATCATTCAGCATATCGGGAAGCAGGCAATAATTTTGGTTATTTCAAGTTAATCTGTGGAAACCCAAGGATTCGCTCATCACTGTAGGCATGTCTGCACCAGGGGGGAGGGGGAGGATCTTGCGGTATGCTGATCATGAGATCCTCCTCCTGGGTTCACACATGGAGTGTGACGTCCGGGGAAGAAGGAGGGCATCACACCCACCATTTTTTTTTTTTTTTAAGGAGACAGGAGCTGGAGTGCACCCGTGCTCCAGAAAAAAAGTATGTTTTTTTAAAAAGCCCCACCCCACCCCCTCTGGATTCCCCCTGTCCCAGCTTCTACCCTCTTATGACCCCTGCCACTTGCGGGGAGGAGAGAAAAAGCCAGGATGGGTAACAAAAAAAAAAAAGTATGACAATATCCCAGGGAAATGGAGGGATCATCCCTCCCTGCTCCCGGGATCCCCTTTGCATCATGTGCAGACATGCCCTATGTTGAAGTTTATTTGGCATCTAAAACCCTAAATGAGTTTGGGTTCAGAGTACATGGTGAGCACATGGAAGGGCTTCTCAGTGATAGCGCTCACCTCATGGAATGTCCTTTATACATAGGTTCAGGCATCACACCCATTCAAGGCTTTAAGGAGGTTAGTTTAGGCTATTTTGTTCTGGCAAGCATTTGGGGAAATGTGAATTTGATTCCAGACCTGCAATGCTTTATTGGAAATTGCTATTATCCTAGATTTGTAATTGTTAATTTTATGGTTTATATTTTTTGTTAATTGATGTTATTATACTGCATGAATTGGATGTGATGTATAACTGATATTAGCTGACCCGAGGCTTCTTTTGAAGCATATGACAGCATACGAATGGAATAACTGATACTTACATTTTGCAGTCTAACTTTGAAGGTATCCTTGCTGAAAATCCTTGCCCCAGTGAAAATTATTTGCTCCGCAGCCCCAAGAAGAAATGGAATGCCTGCTCCCTGTCCACATATCTACAATTGTATTAATACATTGAGAGGTAGCAGAGCCTCACAAAGAGTGACTAACACAACCTAGGGAGGTTGTGGGCTCTCCCACACTAGAGGCCTTCAAGAGGCAGCTGGACAACCATCTGTCAGGGATGCTTTAGGGTGGATTCCTGCCTTGAGCAGGGGGTTGGACTCGATGGCCTTGTAGGCCCCTTCCAACTCTGCTATTCTATGATTCTATGTTGTTGGAGGCAATGTGATTTTGGAGGGCTGTGATTTTGCCCGACATGGAGAAGCTTGCTCAGAATTTCCATTTCACCTAATAATCAAGTTATGTAAATGTGATGCATTACAGAGGCATGCCTAATTTGGCAGTTCATGATGATGACAATCGCCATTAACCCCCCCCCCCCGACACACACACGTCATATTGGCAGTAGCAAGAGAAAGCAGCTGTTTCCTTAAAGCCAATGTTTGTTGTCGTGACCTTTTTAGAAAACATAGCAATGAAGTGCGGATTTGAAATGTGGATTTTGCAAGTGTTATAATCAACTGTGCACTTATTGGAATGCTGATGTTTGGGCCTTCAGGGTCAGCAGATTGAGACTGAATAGATTAAATTAAATATAGAGGGCGAGTTAGAGAGAAAAGCTTTTTTTGGCATTAAGCACATTTATTTCTAATGGCTGGCTGTGTGCTTTTGTTTTACTTACTTATAGCAGAAGTATATATTAAAAAGAACACATTTTCCTCTTTTAAGGGTCCTTTCAATGTAAGCTCTTGCAGTCTCTTGTCACTGCAACTGTCATGGTTCTTGGACTCAACTTTAGACATGTAACTGGTTGGCCATAGCACTGACAATATGAAATTGCCATACTGGATTACATCATTCATCCGTTTAACGCAGGCCATAGCTAGACCTAAGGTTTATCCTTGGATCGTCCAGGGGTCAAACCTGTTCATCTAGGTGAAACACAGAGGATCCAGTGCTCAGGCAGGGTCGAACCCTGGCTGGTCCCAGGATAAACCTTAGGTCTAGCTGTGGCCCCAGTATTGTCTTTGTACACCAGTTGCTGGAGAACATGGGTGGGAGGGTGCTGTTGCTAGTGGGTCCCTGATCAACAGCTGGTTGGCCACTGTGTGAGCAGAATACTGGACTAAATGAACCCTTGGTCTGATCCAGCAGGGCTCTTCTTAAGTTCTTATGTTCTTCCTTTGATTCTTCATGGTTGGATCTTTCCTTAGTCTGGTACCAGAGTTTCTCCACTTGGAGATGTCAGGGGCTGAAGTTAAGAATATCTGTATGGAAAGTACATCGTCTGCTTCTGAGCTGTGAGCCCTTAATTAATTAATTAATTAATTATGGTGGGTCATTAGTTTAGTAAACCTAGTGTTATCTCATTTATGGAACTCATTACCGGAAGATGTGGTGATGTCCATTGCCTTCCATGGCTTTATTAAAGTACACAGATCAGGAGGCTGGGATTGGCTGCAGCTTCCGGGGTTTTTTATGTTCAGTGGCAGATCTGGGTTTGTTGCAGTGTAATGTCTGAAATGGCCCTGAAACTAGCTACATCCTCATGTCATCCCAAGAAATTAGACTATACAATATTCAGGGTCTCCTGATGACTTAATTTAAATGCATATTCTTTAAGAATTCTGGTGAGGCCTTCATTTTAATCTACTTAGTTTGCATATTAATCAAAACCACGTTTTTTTAAATTTGAGTTTGAGCTAGCTGAAACCATCAATCAAAAATGAAGACTAGCTTCATATTAATGTGCAAAATGGCAGCCGGCTTCTATTAATCATTGGGAGGTGGGTTCAAAGAAATATCTTTCCTCATTTCAAAACCTTTTATTCTCTGCTCCTATTCAAAATTATGCATATAATGTATTCCAGTTAAGAATCCAGTTTATATAGCAAACATAGGGTCTATTTTTGCCCAGCTTAAAAGAACCAGTCATAACTTCTTTCTGAAGAACAGAAGAAGGCCTTAGCTAGACAGGGCGAAATCCCAGGGCAATCCCCAAGATCGTCCTTCTGAGTCCACATGATGGACAGGGGATCCTGGGATCAGGGAGGGATTTTCCCACCCTTGCCCCACGATCTTGCTCTCCACTTTAGGCCTGGTTTTTCTGCGGTCTCAAGCTGAGCCCGAGACTGCGAAATGTGTGGCTGGGCGGAGCGGTTTGTCCCAGCTCCTCGTGAGGAGCTGGGACCCACACATGGTCACAGAGTTCCTCAGGACCACTGCGCCCATCAGGATTGGAGTGGGGGGAGCAAGGAATATATATATACATATATATATACCTACCTTTTGCATATGAGAACTAGTGCGCTGTTGCCTCTTGAAAAAACAAAATGGCGGGTGCGAAGCCTCTCCCTCTGAGGTCATCGCACACTGCGTGTGAACAGAGGGGGAGATCTCTTGATAAAAATATTGCGAGAACGTCACCCCTCCATCCCGCTAGGTCTAGCTGAGGCTGAAGAACATGCTGAATCAGACCAAGGGTCTATCTACTCCAGCAAACTCTTCACACAGAGACCAACCAGCTCTGAGTGCAAAGCCCACAAGTAGGATACAATGGTGACAATTAGCCTATAATGCTACAGTTCTGGATATATTTATTATCTGGAGACGGAACTTGATGGTTCCTTTTCATGTTGTTGTTCCTCCTCCTTCTTTTCATCTCTGGGGAGGATGTAAGAACTAAGTGTTGCAGAATAAGGTTTATCTTGAGATAGAAGACAACTGAAAACTTTAAACAGGACCTTTACTTACCATATTTCTTCGATTGTAAGACACCATCAATTGTAAGAAGTACACTAATTACAATATCACCAACAGGAAAAAAAACACCTAAGACTCACCCACGATTCTAAGACGCACCCCATTTTTAGAGATGTTTATATGGGGGAAAAAGTGTGTCTTAGAATCGAAGAAATACGGTAATATTAACAGGCATCTTCTTACAACTAAAGCAGACAAATTAAGTAGGCAAAAGTGAAACCAAAACCACCACCCAAATTCCCTACATACATTAAGCATGTGGCACCTTTTCCTCCAGTTATTTCCCCCTCCACATTATGGGTGCAACTCCCCCTCTGTTTAAACACAGCATATGATGACCTCAGAGGCAGAGACATTGCACCTGCCATTTTGTTTGCTTTTTCTTAAAGAAGAAGAGCACATGAATGCTCGTGTGCAGAAAGGTAGTTTTTTTAAAAATTTAAACTTAATTTCCCCCCGCCCCCCACCCCACCACCAATGGGCGCAGAGCTCCTGAGGAACACTGCACCCCGTGCGCAGGTCCTGGCTCCTCGCGTGGAACCGGGACAACCTACGATGCCCGCCATCACATTCCGTGGTCTTGGGATCATCCCAAGACTACAGAAAAAGCAGGCTTGAAGGGGAGGGCGAGATCCCAGGCCAAGAATTCAGCATCCAAGCATTCAGGAAGAACTCCTGGGCTCCTGAAAATGCCAAGGGTGTATTAAATAAAAGAAAGAAAGAAGACCCCCCCCTTTCAACAACTGGCTAGGTATGTGGAAAACCTGTTTCCCTCCCCAAGGAGAAAATTCTCCAAAATTCTCACCTCTTCCAGCCTCTTTTGCCAAAGTTTTCATTTTTCCCCCACCTCCCGCAAAATGCCGAAAATGGAATGGTTGACATTTTTGGCACAGCACTAACTAGCGCCTTGAACTAAGCTTCGATATGAATCGGTAACCAATGAAGATCAAATAATGCCAGAGTCCTGTGCTTTACCTGGTGAGCCCAGACAACAGACCGCCAGCATAATTTTTCGCCAGTTGAAGTCTTTGGATGCTTTTCAAGGGCACCTCATTATAAAGCACATTATAATAATCAAGTCTGGTGATTACTAATGCACAAATGACTGTGACCACATCTGTGTAGAGCTGCATCTTTTATTAGGTTGGCATTTTTGGATTTTGTTTTTCATCCTACGGAAGCTGTTCTGAGAGTATTTTGGCTGAAGATCGGAGAATGACACGTCAACATCAACACACAAGTACGCCCCATTGAGTTCAGTGAAGCTTATTTCCATATAAGTGTGCACCAGATTACAGCCGATGTCTCCCAAACAGATATATGGGCACATCATCATCATCATCATCATCATCATCATCATCATCATCATCATCATCACCATAACCATTCATCACTTATCATTCATCATTTTATTTATTTATTTTATTTATTTATTTATTTATTTTATTACATTTATATATTCAGCCGAAGATCTCTGGGCGGTTTACAACAATTAAAAATGGTAAACGTTAAAAAGTATGCAAAATTTTAAAACCATCAAAAACATAAAAACAACAGTATAAAAACAACAGTATCCATTTTAAAAAACAACAATTCTGGAGTCCATTAAAAACAAACTTAATGTTGTTAAATGGTGTTAAAATGCCTGGGAGAAGAGAAGAGACTTGAACTGGCGCCGAAAAGATAACAACGTTGGCGCCAGGTGAGCCTCATCGGGGAGATCATTCCACAGTCGGGGGGCCACCACTGAGAAGGCCCTCTCCCTTGTTGCCATCCTCCGAGCTTCCCTCGGAGTAGGCACTCGGAGGAGGACCTTAGATGTTGAGTGCAGTGTATGGGTAGGTTCATGTCGGGAGAGGCGTTCCATCAGGTATTGCAGTCCCAAGCCATGTAGGGCTTTATAGGTTAAAATCAGCACCTTGAATTGGGCTCGGAAACATATAGGCAGCCAATGCAAGCGGGCCAGAATCGGTGTTATATGCTCCATCCTCCCTGTTCCAGCTATCAATCTGGCCGCTGCATTTTGCACAAGCTGCAGCTTCCGGACCATTTTCAAAGGCTGCCCCATGTAGAGGGCATTGCAGTAATCTAATTTGGAAGTTACCAGAGTATAGACAACTGAAGCTAGGTTATCCCTGTCCAGATAGGGGCATAGCTGGGCCACCAACCGGAGTTGGTAGAAAACACTCCGTGTCACCGAGGCCAACTGAGCCTCAAGTGACAGAGATGGTTCTAGGAGAACCCCCAAGCTACGAACCTGCTCCTTCAGGGGGAATGCAACCCCATCCAGAACCGGTTAATCCCCCCTTCATCTGATCAGAAGAACCACCCACCAGCAGCATCTCAGTCTTCTCTGAATTGAGTTTCAGTTTATTAGTCCTCATCCACTCCATTGTTGCAGATATCATTCCCTTGATATCCATAGAAATCGGTTCCCTTTGATTTGTATAGATCAATTGATTTATCCTAGACTGATTGATCCATACAAATCAATGGGACCAATTTGAATCAGTTGTTGAATTCTGCCTAGGGATGGGGGAGAACTTTGGTGGGTTTACATTTTTGAGCAAACCTACCTCATTTGCACTTCCTAGACTAATATGCTGATTGGAAGATTGTTATCCTTGAGATTGCTTAATTCTCTGAATTTATTTATTATTTATTTATTTAAAACATTTATTTCCCACCCTATATCATTAAGATCTCAGAGCGGCGTACAGATAAAAGCATACAGTATAAAACAATAAATATCCACAGTTAAAAACAAATTAAACCATGAACCAAGTTAAAAACAATGTATAATTTAAAAGCAATGAAAACAGTTCATGGCAATGCAGTTCATGGCTCAAAACATACATAGAGGTGGCATGGGCATCTGGTGGGGGATCGAAGCCTGGCAAGAAATTGCCTGTTCAGCCCCCTAGACACCAGTCTGGAAACCACCCACCCCAGTGCTTGCCTAACGTGAATGCCTATACTGTTGCATGCATCACCACTTTAAGGTTGCCATTTGCACAAATGGGACATTTACAGACAAAACGGAGCTGCCGTTTCTGTGCAAAATGGTGGGTCACCCAGGGAGTGGGTGCCCACGCCCCACTGCTGAGTAACCCTGGTCTGCCCAGCCATTCACCCCATGATGCTTGCTGGGATCTGATAAGTGGCAGAGATTCGGTGAGCAATGCCTTTTGCTGGGCATCCTACTACATTTGCTGACAGACTTCAGATTTCAAGGAAAGATGCTCAGGCAATCTCCCAGTCAGCAAATATAGGGGAATGCCCATGTATGGACCTCAGGTCCCTTTATGGATATAGGAACTGCACCAACATGTAGACTTTATAGTAAACACACACACAAACAACTCACTATGTTACTGCTGGCAAGCAGGATACTACCTCCCCGAAACTGCGACAATCTTCAGTTGCAATTGGTGAGCTCTACCTGTGAGGAAGAGTCTGAGTATTTCTCCTGCCCCTGGAGATATTTGGCAGGATTGTCCCCAATTCTCTGCCCAGAAATAGCATGGAGAATTTTGAGAGGCCATTTGTGCACAGCTCTATTATTTTTAGAATCACAAAAACCCAGTGGTGCAAGTGGTCACTTCCATGAGTGCAATGCATCCGGCAGAAGCAATTGCACACCGCCATTTGTGTCTTAAACAAACAAACACTGATGCAGAAATTAGAATGGACATAATGAAATGCATGCAAAACAGTTGTGGACTGGATGCAGACTGATTCATCTCGGTCTGTTCAGTACCCATAGGATGGGATCCAAAGGACAGTGCCATGTCTCAGGACGTGGTTTGGGGATTGATGGTGTAGCTGCTCTGCTAAAGCTAAGCAAGCCTGGGTCTGGTTAGTGAGTGCATGGGAGAGTACTAAGGGACCCTGTGTACATCGCCTTGAAGTCCATGGTGAAAGAAAGAAAAAACAATGTTTACATGAATAGAAAATATTTTTCATGCCCAATGAAATCTTTGGGCTTGTGTTTCCTGAGCAACAGTTTTCTGAGCTGCTTGGAGACTCGCTTTTTACACTCAGGTGGCTTTCGAGAGCAGTTTGTGATCATTGTGTGCAGAGGGATTAGTTGTTTAACAAGAGGGGGGGGGAGAGAGAGAGGGGGAGAGAGATCCCACTGGTCATGCCCAAACCTGTGGGTATGCCTGAAGTACCTTACTGGATTCCCGCCAGACAGAACTGAACACTAATTGCAAGCTACAAATTGCAAATGCATGAACTAACAAATTATGCGCTGTAATTTCACAAATGACTAATTGTTATTATGAAGTATGCATTAATGGGGAAAATAAGTCTGACAGCCCCTTAAGAGATTAAGATTTATGACAGATGTAGGATAATAGCTTCACTTCCAACGTTTGCTTGGAAAATCCGGCAGCCAAAGCGGCATTGCTTGCTGCCACTTCTTTTGCAGAATCCTTTGTTCTGGGGTCACTCTAAATGCATCTGTAGGTAGCTGGCCGTTGATCGCAAAGAACTGGAAAGACCCAACAATACCGACAACGGAGGAATGGATATCGAAGATGTTGGAACTTGCAGAGAAGGCAAAACTTACAGCGATGATGAGAGGAAAGTCAACAGTCACATTTATGTTGGAATGGAAACCTTTGATAGAATATTTGAAAGAGACAGAAAAAAATGATGTTTTTGTTTGTGTATTTTAGATTAAGAGACAGAAGGGGGGGGAGAAATATAGAGTCCATTGTAAATAAATTAAGAAATTAAGGAATTAAGGGGCATTTCTGGCATGAAGAGGGCAAATGAGAAATATACCCTAACCTTACCCTTAAATGTTTCTTAGAGCCTTGCTAGACCTTCTTGTTAATCCAGTGGGGAGTAGGGGTGACGCTGCGCTGCAGCTAGTGTGGGCCATCGCCCCAGTCTACACGTGAGATGCGACGGGGTAAGGGAAAGCCCCGTCGCGTTGGCCATTTCCTTTTCAACTTCAAGGAGCCATGCGTGCAGGAGCTCACTAGTCTTTTTTTTTAAAGGCTTCCCTGCTCCTCCCTGCCCCGATTTCCCCCACAATGTCTGATGCCCCCTGCCCGCTCGACCGTCCGGCCCCCCGCTTGCCTGTCTGGCCCCCCCACTCACCATGACTGCCCCCCGCTTGCTCGCCCGTCCGCCCCCACCCAGCTCCCCGCTGACCATGTTCACTAGCCTGCTCGCTCGCCCGCTTGCTCATCCGCCCAGCCCCCCGCTTGCCATGTCCGATGCCCCCTCTGCCACCCCCGGCCGCGATCTCCCCACCCTGGCTCTGCTCTTTCCCCCATCTCTCCTGCCAGGTCTGCTCTTCAACCCGGCCCCCATCTCCCCCCCTGCGATTCTCCCCCCCCCCCGGCCCATCCGCCGCTTTTCCCGGCTACTCATGCGTAAGTGCAGTAGCCAGGAAAAGTGGTGGAACGGTCCACACGGCCATGGTCCCAGCCTCAGCTCAACCTGAGGCCGGGACCACGGGAAAAAATGGGCTAAATGGGGTTTCACTTACCCCGCGCCCAGGGAGGTTTCACCCCTGCCTGACCCCGGGATCCCCTGTGCGTCATCTGGATGCACAGGGGTGAACCTGGGGCGAGCACCAGGCTAAACCTCTGTCTAGCAAGGCCCTTAGTGTAATTGTAGTTATATGTATTTTTGTTGGTATGTATTATGTGTGTCTGTATTATGTGTGATGGTTGTGTAGATTGTGTTGGAAAAATAAAAATGAAGTTAAAACTCACAAACACACACACACTGACCTCAGTGACAAGTTTTCAATCCATTTCTGCCAGTGTCATTGTAGGTAGTTATGCCTTTCCGAGGATACTTTAACAGTAAAAACATAAATGGAAGTCATTAAAGATGGAAGATAGAGTTACTCCCTCGTGGGCATCTCCTTTGATAGCAAATGACACAGCTAGCTTCTTTCCTTACCTGGGTTTACAGGATTTGATTACAAGCTCATGATTCCTGGCACTAAAATCATACAATAGCAGAGCTGGAAGGGGCCTATAAGTCCAATCGAGTCCAACCCCCGCTCAATGCAGGAGTACACCCTAAAGCATCACTGACAGATGGTTGTCCAGCTGCCTCTTGAAGGCCTTTAGGGTGGGAGAGCCCACCACCTCCCTAGGTCACTGGTTCCAGTGTCGTACTGCTCTAACAGTCAGGAAGTTTTTCCTGATGTCCAGCCGGAATCTGGCTTCCTGTAACTTGAGCCTGTTATTCCATGTCCTGCACACTGGGATTATCAAGAAGAGATCCTGGCCCTCCTCTGTGTAACAACCTTTCAGCTAACATTTGCCCTCTGCCAGCGCAACTGATAAACATTGACTTAATTGATTTAATTTGCCTAGGCTGTCCAGGCCACAGAAGCAGGAAGGCCCAAAGTAGGAAGCACATGCTTTGTGTGCGCAAAGCTCCAATCCCTAGCAAATAACACAAGGCTGGATAAATCCTTTTGCCTGAGATCTTGAATAGAAGAAACAACACTGACCGAGAAGATTGGGCTCCCCAAGCTTTGGGGGTTGGTGGCCGCATTTAGAACGTCGAAAGTGTGTTGAGCATGCTATCACAAAATGGCTGACATGGGGACTTTGCCCATTCATAAAATGAACATGCTTTTTTGTTACGTCCAGGGTGTGGGCAGCAGGGAGCTAGACTGGGCCACCGGGACCCGGGGGAGTGAGACAAAAGTGAGTAGCCACCTTCTAGGTGTCTTCTAGGTGGCTACTAGTTGGAAGGCTTTCTCCACTGTGGCACCCCGGTTGTGGAACGAGCTCCCCAGAGAGGTCCGCCTGGCGCCTACACTGTACTGCTTTCGTCGCCAGCTGAAGACCTTTTTATTCTCTCAGTATTTTAACACTTAATTTTAACTTAAATTTAAATTTTACTGTTCTAACTCTGTATTTTAATCTTATATCAATTTTGTTGCGTGGTTTTATCCTGGTTGTGCTTTTTATACTGTATTTTGTAATTGCGCTTTTAACATGTTGGTTGTTTTATTATGATTTTAACTTTTGTGAACCGCCCAGAGAGCTTCGGCTATTGGGCGGTATAGAAAAGTAATAAATAAATAAATAATAAAAGAACACCACACTGAAGCGGGGTCAAGAAGGGTTCAGCTTTATTGACCATCACTAGTGTGGGCCAGAGCCAGAGGCCCCCTCCTGTAGCATGCAAGAGTTCAGAGGCACAGTTGAACCTGAATCTGGGCCAAGCCAGAGTAACATCCCAAAACTGGCACAAGGGTAATGCACTGCCTGCTGAGACAGAGGCAGAACCACAGCATAGTCCAGAAGTCAGGAACCAACAATTCATGGCAGAGACAAAGCAAAGTCCAAAGGCAGTCCAGAAGTCAGGAATCAAAATGATCAGGAACGGGCATAGAGGTTTGCAGGAGGCAGCACAGGAACGATGTTACTGTGGTGAGGGTTGAGAGAAAAGTGCAGTGCTTAAATAGCTCTTACCCTGGCCCCACTCAGCTGGACTCCAATCACACCCCCTGTGTGTAGTTAGTCAGGGGCCTGAGGCTTGCAAACACCCCAGCAGGACAGGTCCCGACTGAAGACCTGGGTCCTGCAAGCACTCAGTACAGCATAGATCCTGACACTTTTCCAGAAGACAAACTGGTTGGGAACACACAGAAGTTTGCCTAAGTACATAGGTACACAACAGAGGTGGGAGCTAGGTAACAAAACACTCTTTTGAACTCAAATAAAGATGGCGGTAGTGGGTCACTTTGCAGAATGCCAGTTTCCCTGTTATTATTTTTTAAGACTTAAAATACAAATCAGGAGACACAGAGAATCTAGTAGGTGCCAGGAGAGGTGTCCATGGGCATGTTGGTGCCCATGAGGAACACATTGGATACCCTGAGTCTAGATGGACAAATGATCTGAGTCTGTATAGGTCAGCTTGATCTATGTTCATTGGTTTTCCTTGGCACAGAAATGTCAATGTGTTGGTGTAGAATGTAGAGTTCTTAAGCACAGGATATTTTTAGCTACACCTGAAAATCTCTTGGGGTGTTTTTGACGCTCCAAGCCAGTGTCCCAGATCTGAACTACTGTAACCGTTTCTCACGCTTGCTATGCCAATTTCCACCTTTGGATCCGAGCCAACCTCCATTTCATTTCTAAACCACTTTCTGAAATGGAAAACTGGCCAGATGTTCCACCTGCTAATTATACAGCATCTGTTTATCGAGGCCAGCAGGACGCCACATCAAGAGCCATAGTAGGTTAAGCAAGCCGAGAAGGAAAAGTGAACATAAAGTGCAGGCTGTGAAAACTGGCAAGGCAGAATTCAAGGAGAAGCCCTTGGGCCTTTGGGGGGAGGGGCAGAAATGCACATGAAAACTTGGGGTGGGCAATTGCTGTTTTGAGAGAAGGTTACTAAGGGTTCATGCAATGGCATAGCCCTTCATGGCTATAGCTAGGGGTAGAAGAACCAGGGATGGGGGAAATTGCAGAAATTCTCTGATCTTTATGCCGAAGCTCAGTTTGGCTCACTCCCATTCTGGTTTGCAACCTGTTTTTCGATTTGTTCAAATGGGAGTAGTGCATTTTTTATTTTCAAAAGCTGGCACCCGGGAAAGCCGGGCATGAGGCTGACAGTGAACCCATTGGACTACCTGCTTGCCCCCTCCCTCCCTCTTCCTCTCCCCACTCCCTCCATCCCCACTCACCCCCCAGAACATGGGACTGTGTTTCCCGCCACCTGTGGGACTTAACTTTGCCACACTTATCAATTCAACACACCGGTTTACATGAAGATGGGGCCTTGGTAGTTTTCCTAGCTCTACACTTGCAAATGGCTTTTACGTCTGCCATAATTTGTGACTGTAGATCTAGGAAAACAACAGAGCCCCCATCTTCATGTAAAATGGCAGCTCTAATTGAGGACACATGGCTAAGGTAAGTCCCACAGGCAGAGGGGGCAACAGTTCTGAGTTCCAGAGGCAAGCAGGGACGGAAGAAGGGGGTGAGCGGGGAGTGCAATGCACCCCTAGTTGGCCTCTTGGTGGGCAGGGGCAGCAGCTCACACACCCCCAAATTGTGCTGAGGCACTCCAAAGCTTTTGGATCCATTCCGATTCAGTTTGGGGTAACACAACCCAATCCAGTCCCACTCTGGATTCAGGCCAAAGCAAACCAAATCAGCTCACTTCAGCTCAGATTCGGGGTTTGGCCCCAAGGCAGTGCACAGCCCTATTAAAATGCACATTTATGCAAATCTCAACTCAAAGTTGGATATTTGCAAACATTTTCAGAGAATAACATGTTCTCCAGCTTGCATTTTTGGTGGCAAAAGTGGCATTGTCGAGTGATCTGCCTATTGAAATGAAATGTTCATGCGTCCTTAGCTAGAGCCATTAGCAAAGTCATGGTGGAGCAGATGCAAGGCCTATCTAGTCCAGTATCCAGATGTTCCAATGGGAAACCCACGAGCAGGACATGAGTGAAATAGCATCCTCACCTGTTGTTCCTCAGAAACAGGTATTCAGAGACATGATGCCTCTGAGACAGGAAGTAGCATATTATATCCCTCATGACAAGTAGCCACTGAATCCCATCAGAATGCTTATAGATATTTGGGCTGTAAAGGATCGTCTTCTTTTTAAAAATGCATTGTCCTCTACATTTATCCCATAGTGCAGAAGTAAAGAAGCTCTTTCAGTCCATGGACTAGATTCTGTTTCGGAGAAGCTTTCCAGTGGGGAAGGCTGCATTCCCATAGTGAACAAGGAAACAGGGCCAAAAATAGCGACATGACCAGCATATTTTAACCTAAAGCTCTTATTGCCGGTAACTAAGGCCATAAACAGATGGGGTGATACCCGGGGGGATCACCCGGGGATCGTCCCTGCGTGTCCACATGATCGGTTTTTAATGCTTTATGTGTGTGTATTCTGTGTTTTAGAGTTTTAAATTTTGTATACTTGTTTTTACTGCAATTTTAGAATTTCTGTAAACCGCCCAGAGAGCCCTGGCTATGGGAGCGGTATATAAGTGAAATAAATAAATAAATAAATAAATAAATGCACAGGGGATCCCGGGAGCAGGGATGTTCCCTCCCTTTCCCAGGGATATGGCCCTACAGTTGTATCCCACTTTTTCCACGGTCTCAAGATCAACCCTACCTTTCAGCGCTCCTTCTGGTGTGTTTTTTAAAAAACAAAATGGCGGGCTCAACATCCTGTTCCTCCAAGGCCATCACGCACTGCATGTAAACAGAGGGGGATATCTCGTGATAACAATATCACAAGATCCTCACACTTCCATTGTGCTAGACCCACAGGTCTAGCTGAGGCCAAAGCCTTAGAGAGGCATTTCAATATTTCAGAATGGGGGGGGGGATGCACAAAAGCTAGATGGTTGGGGCGGGGAAGGGAGTGGGACCAGAGCAAGGGGACATGTTGTTCTAGTGAACGCTGTCAAGCTAGATTGGGACTCCAGGAGGAGCCACATTTGACCCCCAGACCTGAGGTTCATAGAATCATAGAATGGGAGAGTTCGAAGGGACCTATAAGGCCATCAAATCCAACCCCTGTTCAAGGCAGGAATCCACCTTAAGGCATACGTGACAGGTTCTATAACACACACATTGCTATGAGTGTGACGTCAGTAGCTGCCTACAGCAAATTTTGTTTTGTTTTATCTTGTAGCAAATCCATCACAGATCTCCTACTGCATCATCTAGTTGCACCCTGAGGGATGGTTGATTTTTGACCACTAGATCCAAGCCAATAACGGAGCGTTTGATGAGCTAAGTGCTCTTCATTTTTGTCTACTTTTCTTTTTCTTTTTTTATTCGCTGAAACCTTGTTTGTATCAGGATGGCGTTAATAATGCATGATACCTTTAGGAATGACATAATTAGTTGCGATTTCTTAATTACAATGCCCAGTGCTCCTGCATTTGATCTTCCAGCTCTTGATAAAAAGAGAGGGCAAACATCTGCTTTCAATTTGGAAGCGTGCTGTTCCCTCCAAGCCCTCCTTTTAAGCCGCGTGAATGAAATGACTGCGTGGATGAAGTTAGGAACGGGCAAATGGATAATGTTTCCACCATGTAAAACTCAACTTTGCTCCTGGCCTTCTCTCTATAGAATCACAGCTCACTGATGTGATTTTTTCTGAGCATTCCAATTTTGTTTCATTCGGGCAACTAATCTCCCAGTCCTTTGAGGGCATTCACACAATGGATGTTGAGAACACCTTCTCCCAGGGATGTAAAGAAGCGTCCATTTATTTCCACATTTCCACAGATGGTCAGAACATCTCCGAATCACTCAAACTCTATGCAGGCATTCAGCCTGTACAGATCACGAAGAGGAAAAGTACGACAGAGTGAGAAAATGCATCCATGCCCTGACTTTGACATCACTGTCTGTCTGTCTGTCTGTCTGTCTCCTCTGTAGATCTTTGCACATTGAACACAATGTTGTACAGGGCATTCACAATACAGATGTGTGAATCAGCAAAAGTCAAGCTCATCACGGTCCCCCAAGGTCAACCTCAAATTTGAGGTTACATTTGGGAAACAGTGATAATGAGCTTGAGTTTTGAATGCCCCATAGAAGATTAGGGCCAGACAGGCATATCAAAGGAGCCAGCCAGACATATCATATACTAACACATACCAACACATAGGTTGGGCACAGTTTTACTGTTAGTTTTTACCCTACCCTGTGCCTGCTTACCCTACCCTGTGCCTGTTTGCATTCTCTTCCCCTCCTTATTGTTTTACTATGATTTTATTAGATTGTAAGCCTATGCGGCAGGGTCTTGCTATTTACTGTTTTACTCTGTACAGCACCATGTACACTGATGGTGCTATATAAATAATAATAATAATAATAATAATAATAATAATAATAATAATTTTCCCCCATTGATTAAAGTGTGTGTGTGTGTGTGTGTGTTAAATGAAAGTTGTGGGACCTCACAGTAGGCTCACAGTAGACTCTCAACAATAGCTCTCAATAATAGGCTCGCCGCTCTGACCATGTTACTCCGCTTCTGAAATCTCTTCATTGGCTTCCAATTCACTTCAGAATCCAATATAAACTTCTCCTGTCGACCTTCAAAGCTTTTCACGGTCTAGCTCCTTCCTATCTCTCCTCTCTCATCTCACACTATTGCCCCGCTCGTGCTCTTCGCTCCTCTGATGCCATGTTTCTCGCCTGCCCAAGGGCCTCTACTTCCCTTGCTCGGCTCCGTCCATTTTCTTCTGCTGCCCCTTACGCCTGGAACGCTCTTCCAGAACATTTGAGAACTACAAGTTCAATCGCAGCTTTTAAAGCTCAAATAAAACCTTTTCTTTTTCCTAAAGCTTTTAAAACTTGATGTTGTGCAGACTTTCTACTGTTAGTTTTACCCTACCCTGTGCCTGCTTACCCTACCCTGTGCCTGTTTGCATTCTCTTCCCCTCCTTATTGTTTTATTATGATTCTATTAGAATGTAAGCCTATGCGGCAGGGCCTTGCTATTTACTGTTTTACTCTGTACAGCACCATGTACATTGATGGTGCTATATAAATAAATAAATAAATAAATAATAATAATAATAATAATAATAATAATAATAATAATAATAATAATAGCCTCCTTCCCTCCTGAATAACCAGCACCACATCATTAGGATAATGTAGACAATTTCTGTAAGTGATTACATTCCTCATAGGCAGGAATAAGCCAAGACACTTTGATGAAATTAACCACCACTTAAAACAAAAAAGGTCCATTTTTTTTTAAAGTCAAAGTCGCTGGGGCAGAGGGCCACCAGAGGGCCACATATTACAGCCATTATTTCCCGAATCGGATGCTGCTTGGTCACCATATTCCATCTGAAAAGACTTCCTCCTTTTGTGCTCCTAGTCAATCATACAGCAAACATGGCGATGTCAGAGCACCACACATCCAGTCAGATTTGGCCATGTGACGGTGTTGCTAATGGCCAGAAAAGCTGTCCCATTGCTCTCAGGGTGAACCCAGATGAAAAGCTGTCCCCAGAACTCAAGCATTTGGGGTGGTACTTCCACCCTACCTTTCTTCACTCTGGTGTCAGTCTCACAACTCATCCATTTCACATGGCAAAACCATTGCCTTTGTTCCATTTGAGGTGGTCAGAATATGGTGAGGATGGATGTGAATCTCCATCTGGCGTCTGCCTGAACTATTCAAATGGACATGACTGAATGGGAGCAAAGAATGGTTAGACTTCTTTACCTTGGCAATGGGAATGTACCCCTTCAGCCTCTGATACCTGCCCCACAGTTTAACGCTGCTTGAAAAAGGGTAGTGGGACATCACAAAAGCGAGATCATGAAAGTGGGCTAGATGGAACTATTAGGTGGATTCACAGTTAGCTATAGAATTGGACTCAAAGAGTACTTATCAATGGAACCTTCTCAAACTGGGGAGAGGCAACGAGTAGGGTACCGCAGGGACCAGTCCTGGGCTCAGTGCTCTTCAATGCTTTTATTAATGATTTGGATGAGGAGGTGCAGAGAACGCTTATCAAATTTGCAGATGACACCAAATTGGGTGGGACAGCTAATACCATGGAAGACAGAAACAAACTTCAAAGTGATCTTGATAGGCTGGAGTGCTGGGCTGAAAACAACAGGATGAAATTGAATAGGGATAAATGCCAAGTTCTACATCTAGGAAATAGAAACCAAATGCACAGTTGCAAGATGGGGGATACTTGGCTCAGCAATACTACAAACAAGAAGGATCTTGGAATTGTTGCAGATCACAAGCTGAATATGAACCAACAGTGTGATGTGGATGCAAGAAAGGCAAATGCTATTTTGGGCTGCATTAATAGAAGTATAGCTTCCAAATCACGTACTGGTTCCTCTCTATTCGGCCCTGGTTAAGCCTCATCTAGAGTATTGCGTCCAGTTCTGGGCTCCACAATTCAAGAAGGATGCAGACAAGCTGGAGCGTGTTCAGAGGAGGGCAACCAGGATGATCAGGGGTCTGGAAACAAAGCCCTATGAAGAGAAACTGAAAGAACTGGGCATGTTTAGCCTGGAGAAGAGCAGATTGAGGGGAAACATGAGAGCACTCTTCAAATACTTAAAAGGTTGTCACACATAGGAGGGCCAGGATCTCTTCTCAATTCTCCCAGAGTGCAGGACACAGAATAATGGGCTCAAGTTAAGGGAAGCCAGATTCCGGCTGGACATCAGGAAAAACTTCCTGACTGTTAGAGCAGTATGACAACGGAACCAGTTACCTAGAGTGGTTGTGAGCTCTCCCACACTCAAAGCCTTCAAGAAGCAGCTGGACAACCATCTGTCAGGGATGCTTTAGGGTGGATTCCTGCACTGAGCAGGGGGTTGGACTCAATGGCCTTGTAGGCCCCTTCCAACTCTGCTATTCTATGATTCTATGAAGATGTTTATGTAATGGGCTCCCTATTTTGGCCCAGAAATAGTTAAATGGAAAAAAATACATATTTAGAGTTAGGGAGAATCTCAGTGTGAGTGTATTGGAGGGCGGGGGGTGGGGAGCTGGCTAGAATTGGGCAAACACAAGTGTTCAGAAATGGAAAGCTATCAGAATCAATTCTTGGTTGTTTTGAAATGTGATCCCAATTAAATATGGTATAGACATTACTTATCCAAGTTTATTAGCATTCAAAGAAGAAGTAAGCAAAGATGAGGAATTTTACAGTCTGAGCTAATGATGTTCCCCAAAGGTTAGAGGGGTTGTTTCATTGTTTGTTTTGACCTAATGAAGATATGAAAAAGGTCTCTTCCAGTTATTACTTGAAAAATGCAGAACTTTCTCAAAATGCACAACTTTTGCCATACAAATGAATCCAAAACAGCTGGAAATGAGGATGGGAGCAAGCCAAAGTGTGCACCCATCTCTGCTGTAATGTTATCCGTTTTTATAACTGTTTTAATTAAGTTGGTTTTAATCATGGTTTTACTATTGTTAGCTGCCTTGAGCAATTATTATTATTATTATTATTATTATTATTATTATTATTATTATTATTATTATTATCTCTTTCTCGCTCATGCTGGTTTTTCTAGATGGACATGGCAGGCACGTTGTCTTTTACAGGTTCAGGAATTTCCTGACAATTGAGTATGTTAAGTATGACTGCTTTCTGGATGGTGGTGTGGATGTATTTTGGTAGGCCCAATTTCTGAAAGTTTTCTGTATAGTTTTTTGATGTGATGCTGGTGACTGATGTGACTAACGGAATAATTGTGACCTTTTCCTGTTGCCATAGTTTTTTGACTTCCATGGCCAGTGGTGTATATTTTTCTTTGTTTTCCTCTTCCTTTTCAACAACATTTTTGTCATTCGGTATTGCTATGTTGATGATGTATGTGTGTTTTTCTTTTTTGTCTATGACTGTTATGACTGGTCAGTTGCAAGGTACTGTTTCATCAGTATGAATTGTTCTATTGCAGATTATTATTATTATTATTATTATTATTATTATTATTATTATTAGATAGGGGGATTGGAGGAAAGATTCGGTTTTTTGAGAAGAACTGATCAAAATTTGCAGACTTCTCCATTTTTGGAAAGAATTGCCCACATTCACAAATGTCTCCTCCTCTTCCCCCATTCCACATTGTTTTATGCCCTTCTTGCAGAACTGTGAGTAGGGGCATAGATCACAGCTCAGAAGTATTTTATTTATATATATAACCAGCACAAGTAGCTGTGGTAGCAGCATACAGTACATATCCTTCCATTTTATTTGTGTAAGCATCACTAAACCATCTGTCAGCAGTTTGCCATGGAAAAGGTGAAAGAGGGCTCCCATTCCATCATAGCAGCCAGATGAAGGTTGCTAGACGCATTTATTTATTTTAAATCCAAGTCTTTTCTCATCGGACTGCTGTTGCTTTCACTAATGTCAGCTGCATTTTAATACCTAACAATGGCTCTGACCTTTCCAGAAAATGCAAAGAAGCTGTGTGTGTGTGTGTGTGTGTGTGTGTGTGTGTGTGTGTTTTACTGTGCTCCCTTTTCTCAGGCAATGCACACACACCATTTTTAGAGCATTCTCATTTGATGCTAAGAGGATTGCTGCCTGCAAGTTCATTCAGAAATTCCTGACCTTTGTCATAGGTATCTAACTATCTACAGAGGTGGGAGGGAGGTGAAGGCAAGACTGAATCATGGAACCAGCCAATTGAGACTTTGTCTTAGAATATGGATTTACTGTAGCCAATTTCCGTGATGGCGGCCGAAGGTCATAATTACCAGGTTTGGTAGACAAATTTGTCAGGCTTGTAATAGCTAGCTTTATTGCAAATCAAGCGCTGTTTCCCCCTAAAAGTCTTTTCTTTTTTTAACCCCTTACTCTCCCTGAAGCTCTCAGTGATTACTATGAAACTCTGGTCCATTCATTTATGTTTGGGATATGAATGGGGAAAATAAGCAGCCTTTCAGTTCCTTCCAGACTGCTGAAGCTGTGAAATTGGCACTGGTGAGAGATCAGTCCTAAATTCACAAACCTAAGGCCATAGCTAGACCTAAGGTTTATCCCTGGATCATCCAGGGGTCAAACCTGTTCATCTAGGTGACATACAGGGGATCCAGTGCTCAGGCAGGGGCGAACCCTGGATGATCCAAGGATAAACCTTAGGTCTAGCTGTGGCCTAACTGACATTAATAAACTAATAAAGGGCCTGTTCAGACAATATGCTAAGCCATGATTAAGCTGCTAACCCATTTGCAGCAAGTGTCTAGAGAACGTGTTTAAACCATGGTTATGTAGCCATGGTTAGGAATGGTTCACATGACACACTAAGTCATGGTTCACACAATATGCTAAGCCATAAGGTTTCGCTCAAAATGCTTAACCAGCATGGTTTTTCATGTTGTCTGAACGGCCATAGGATCAACTGTGACTGACAGGCAAGCATTAAGAAGGCAGGTATTCTTTAAGTGGGGGAGTGGATAGGTGTTGTTGTTGTTGTTTTGTCTTTTAGACTCCATCCTATGCAAATTTAGAAAGAAAGAAAAAGTTCTACAACTCCCTGCATCCTTCAAAACTGCCATGTGGGCTGGGGAATGTTTAGACAGGACTTTTTCTGTCTAAACATGCATAGGACTGCACTACTTCTACTTGACAGCTACATTCAGCCTGAGAAGAAAGAGTCATTGAATCAGCATCAGTTATTTCCTGAGACATTATCTACAATGTAATTTAAATATGGAGTGGTATATAAATACTGTAAATAAATAAACAAATGCAATTACTACATTTCTATATCACCCAATAGCCAAAGGTCTCTGGGCAGTTTACAAGGATTAAACCATATATATATATATATATATATATATATATATATTATATCATAAAAAGAATGTACACAAATATAATAGTTTTAATATCATCAGGAGTATGTCCTACAACCGATTAAAAAGTCTTATCTTCCTAACTGTTAGAGCAGTACGACAATGGAATCAGTGACCTAGGGAGGTTGTGGACTCTCCCACACTAGAGTCATTCAAGAGGCAGCTGGACAAGCATCTGTCAGGGGTGCTTTAGGGTGGATTCCTGCACTGAGCAGGGGGTTGGACTCGATGACCTTATAGGCCCCTTCCAACTCTACTATTCTATGACTCTATGATCATATGCTGTCAAATGCCTGGGTGTAGAAGAAAGTCTTAACCTGTTGCTGAAGAGATGCCAAAGTGTTACCTGACTGATATTGTCTTGCAAATATCAAATCCCCAAATGGGGACAATCATGGAAGGTGGATGTAGAATACAAGTGTTGAGTGTTTCTGGTTTTGATATCGGAAACAAAACAAAAAAAGAGACTTGGGGGATAAGCTCCCCTCCCCCCATGATCATTGTTTCCAGCTGCTCCAATGTCATCATTATGTCCTCCCATTATTTCTTCAGCATAGATTAGTCACAGGGGTGATCAATGCCAAAATGGGATCATGATATGATTGAGCCAATCAGGCTTGACTATGGCCTCATCTACACCAAGCGGGATATTGCACTATGAAAGCTGTATATAAAAGGCAGGAGCCACACTACTGCTTTACAGCGTTATTGAAGTGCACTGACAACTGTTGAAGCCAATGGGCACATCTACACCAAGTAGGATATTCCACTATGAAAGTGGTATGAAAACGGGCATTCCCTGGCCAGGAATGCTGATTCAGCCTGGGCTAGGAACTTAAGAACATAAGAAGTGCCCAGATGTTGGATCAGACCAAGGGTCCATCTAGTCCAGCACTCTGTTCACACAGTGGCCAGGCAGCCGTCGGCCAGGGACCACCAAAGCAGGACATAGAATCATAGAATAGCTTAGTTGGAAGGGGCCTGCAAGGCCATCGAGTCCAACCCCCTGCTCAATGCAGGAATCCACCCTAAAGCATCCCTGACAGATGGTTGTCCAGCTGCCTCTTGAAGGCCTCGAGTGTGGGAGAGCCCACAACCTCCCTAGGTAACTGATTCCATTGTCGTACTGCTCTAACAGTCAGGAAGTTTTTCCTGATGTCCCGCTGGAATCTGACTTCCTTTAACTTGAGCCCGTTATTCCGTGTCCTGCACTCTGGGAGGATCAAGAAGAGATCCTGGCCCTCCTCTGTGGGACAACCTTTTAAGTCTTTGAAGAGTGCTCTCATGTCTCGCCTCCATCTTCTCTTCTCCAGGCTAAACATGCCCAGTTCTTTCAGTCTCTCTTCATAGGGCTTTGTTTCCAGACCCCTGATCATCCTGCAGCCCGTCTACACTTGTCTAGATGAAACGTAACAAGTTGGCAGAGATGACGTCAGCAGTCACATGATGCTGTTGTTGTTACGTTTCTTCTGACTTTTAAAACCATTCCACTTTCTGTTAAAATCGTTTTAAAACTAACAATGTGCCCCACCTTTCGTTGTATTCAATGCCGTCTTTCAAAGTCATGTCTCGTGACCATGGTCTTTGCTTCCTGATTAGGACAAGTGAGGGCTTTTCTAGGGGAGGGAGAGCTGGCACAACGCGACGAGGGGGACGGGGAGGGGGAGGGAGGGCGGTGAAAGAGGGGACAGAGGCTTAATTTTTTTAAAAAACCGCTTATCTTTTGGAGCGCACGTGGCCCCTTTAAGACGCTGCAGGGCTTCCCTCGTCGCCCCGCCTCCTTGCCGGCTTATCCCGGCAGGTCTAGCTCAGAGTCACCGAAAGAAGGAGGTTTACTTCAGAGCCGGTATGAGCATAATGAAGAACGTTCTAAAGAAGTGTGTGCCAGGGTAAAACGATAGAAGAAAAGGTATTTCGATTGACTGGGCTCAAGTTGCATTTTGTAACGTAGCAAGGGAGGACGCAACAATGCACTTAAACAACGGTGTAATGAATAGTGTAGATCCTGCCTATGAAAGCTGTATATAAAAGGCAGGAGCCACACTACTGCTTTACAGCGTTATTGAAGTGCACTGACAACTGTTGAAGCCAATGGGCACATCTACACCAAGTAGGATATTCCACTATGAAAGTGGTATATAAAACGCAGGAGTCACACTACTGCTTTATAGTGGTATTGAAGTGCACTGAAAACTTTTGGGGCTCATTGACCCATATCACATGCCACTTTCATACTGCTATATCCTTCTTGGTGTGGCTCCTGCCTTTTATATACCGCTTTCATATCACTTTCATAGTGCAATAACCTGCTTGGTATAGATGAGGCCTATGTGTTGATGTCACTCAAAGCAAACAGTGCTTCCCTGCCAATCATGAAGGCAAATAAAGCCAACTGACAAAGAAAGCAGGAGAGAGCAAAGCAAACAGATTTATTTATTTATTTATTTATTTATTTATTTATTTCACTTATATACCGCCCCCGTAGCCAGAGCTCTCTGGGCAGTTTACAGAAATTCTAAAATTGAGATAAAAACAAGTATACAAAATTTAAAATTCTAAAACACAAAACATACACACATAAAGCATTAAAAACCTTTTAAAAAACTAAATATGTGGGTGATTAAGATGTGCTGCCATATGCCTGGGCAAAGAGGAAAGTCTTAACCTGGCACTGGAAAGATAGCAGCATTGGTGCCAGGCTAGCCTCGGAAGGGAGATCGTTCCATAGTCTGGGGGCCACTACCGAAAAGGCCCTGTCCCTCGTTGCCACACTCTGAGCCTCTCGTTCTGAAACATCCTTTCAGGCATTTCCAGAAAAAATAAATCATCAAGGATGCTAGGAATTTTTGTATATTGCTAAACATGATTCAGAGGGGAAATCGTTTCAGATCAGGAAGGGAATTCTGCTGGCCCTATTACCCCTACTTGCAAAATTGAGTATACCGTGGAGCATCCAAATGATGGCACCACCATTTTCACAACAGTTCCAATGCAGGTAAACCATGAAAGTGACAAATGATGTCCAGATGCTCTAATTGTTCATCCATTTAGCCTTCCTTCCTTTTCTCATCTCCTTGTGGCACCAGGAGAATGAAACCAAGCAAAAGGAGAAGTATATTCTAGTTAACAAGCTGTTTAACTTAACAGATTCCTTTCAAGTGAACAAATTCGACAAATGGAAAAGAGACATTTCTTGAGGCAGTGTTTCTGGTGTTCAATTAGTGTGCCTAACTCTAATCAATAGAAGGATTTTGCAAAGAAGCAAGGTGGGCATGGTCTATTGAATTGTCATTAGGACCCCATTACGTACTAGGGGAGGATGCCATAGGATTTGCCCATGGCAATTTGCCATAGATTACCTGTCAAAGAAGTCATCGTTTGGAAGATCTCCTTATCATGCTAAGTGACTGGAGCTAAATCCAAGCATGACTGCAAGTAATGATGGTTGGAAGGCATTTGACCAGAGAAGAACCTGGACTCTCATTATTGGTGCAATTGAATCTCTGGTAATGACTCTGGCTTTTGAGTGTTCCTGGATCTTCTACTATATCTGTATTGGCATTCTGTCCAAAATGCCCTTTTTACCCACAAACAAAATATGGTTGGGTGTGGGGGAGAAAGTCATTCAGTATGCATTTTAATGTGAACTTAACTCCGTTTGCACTTTCAAACTACGATGAGAAACGAAACTCAGTCATCCATCGAAATTTTACTTCTCCACATTTTGCAACGGAGTTGCATGCAGAATGGAATATATTTGGGCGAAGAACATTAAAATGCATTATATTAGGAAAATTGCTTACAACCAGGACGATCAGGGCAACCAGGATGATCAGGGGTCTGGAAACAAAGCCCTATGAAGAGAGTCTGAAAGAACTGGGCATGTTTTGCCTGGAGAAGAAAAGATTGAGGGGAGACATGATAGCACTCTTCAAACACTTAAAAGGTTGTCACACAGAGGAGGGCCAGGATCTCTTCTCGATCCTCCCAGAGTGCAGGACACGGAATAACGGGCTCAAGTTAAAGGAAGCCAGATTCCAGCTGGACAACAGGAAAAACTTCCTGACTGTTAGAGCAGTGCGACAATGGAATCAGTTACCTAGGAAGGTTGTGGGCTCTCCCACACTAGAGGCCTTCAAGAGGCAGCTGGACAACCATCTGTCAGGGATGCTTTAGGGTGGATTCCTGCATTGAGCAGGGGGTTGGACTTGATGGCCTTGTAGGCCCCTTCCAACTCTGCTGTTCTATGATTCTATGAAATATGTATATTATTTATTATTTATTTATTGCATTTTTTTATATCCCACCATTTTTCCTCCAAGGAACTCAAGGCGCCATACATAATCCTCCTCCTCCACTCCATTTTATCCTCACAACAACAACCCTGTGAGGTAGTTTGGGCTGAGAGTCTGCGACTGGCCCAAAGTCTCCCAGTGAGCTTCCATGACTGAGTGGGGACTAGAACCCGGATCTCCCGACTCCCAGTCAACTATTTATTTATTTATTTATTTTATTACATTTATATACCGCCCCATAGCCGAAGCTCTCTGGGTGGTTTACATTAGCCACTATACCACACTGGCTCTGTTAGGCAACAGATTCTGTCCCATTCGGCCTCCTGGACTTTGCTTGCTGAGCCACTCTGGACCCATTGTGCCACATGATCTGCAAGTGCCCAGTGGCCACAGGTCCCCATCGCAAGCTGCCAGTCCGTGTAAAATTCTTGCTTGGGGTTTTCAGGATATTTAAGGTTACATAAATGGTGGTTGTAAAGAGGCCATTAACACAATGTTACAGATGCGAACGGTCCATTTACGTAACATTGCATAATGCATAATCTCATCTCACACTATTGCCCCGCTCGTGCTCTTCGCTCCTCTGATGCCATGTTTCTCGCCTGCCCAAGGGCCTCTACTTCCCTTGCTCGGCTTCGTCCATTTTCGTCTGCTGCCCCTTACGCCTGGAACGCTCTTCCAGAACATTTGAGAACTACAAGTTCAACCGCAGCTTTTAAAGCTCAACTAAAAACTTTTCTTTTTCCTAAAGCTTTTAAAACTTGATGTTGTGCAGACTTCTACTGTTACTTTCTACTGTTAGTTTTTCCCTACCCTGTGCCTGCTTACCCTACCCTGTACCTGTTTGCATTCTCTTCCCCTCCTTATTGTTTTACTATGATTTTATCAGATTGTAAGCCTATGCGGCAGGGTCTTGCTATTTACTGTTTTACTCTGTACAGCACCATGTACATTGATGGTGCTATATAAATAATAATAATAATAATAATAATAATAATAATAATAATAATATTGCTCAGGTGTCTCAGTGAATAAGGGTGGACGGCAGTGGTGTCTCAGTGAGCACCCAGCGAGAGTGGACAGGGATGAGTCCGTCCATCCCTAATTAGGAGACATGTATACAAAATGTGCACTACAACTCTCAACATTCCTCATCTTTGGTCATCCTAGCTGGGGCCGATGGGTATTGAAGTCCAAAACATCTGGAGGGCACCAGACTTGGGAAGGCTGCTGTAGATGAAGAGACACAACCCTATAACAAAGTTGAGTTTGTATACAATGGATGTGCAGGAGTAGAAGACATGGCAGGTCGTGACCATACCTTACATACAAACTATTGACATAAGCTCTTCCACGTGATCGGGAGCCCTGTTTTTGCATAGTTCACATTTGCACACTCCGTGCCTGTGTGCATGGGATCTGTTTAGACCATGCACTGAGCAGGTAACAGTCAATGTTTTGTAGACCAATTTCTCTCGTACCCAGAAGGAAAGCAATACGTTTACCTTGGCCTCCTTTTCTTTTAATAAAACCACGAGTGAACAGACTTTATTACACTAAAAAAGAAAGAAAAGAAAAAGAAAAGAAACTTCACTGGATTTCAACTGACAAAAAGGTAATGATTGATTTATTATGATTGTTTTTACCCTTTTATTATTTAGCAAAAGATGGAACAGCAATTGAGGTCTCACCTTGTCAAGCGCTTTGGCTGAAATCCTGATTGCTCAAACAGCCAGGCTATACAGATTGGGGATAATCCTGCTGTTCTGCACAATAGGGCTATAATGGTTGATAAATCACTTTGACCTCCACTTATTTGATTATTATGCTTCCTAGTCCCTCAAATCTCCAGCACTGACCATATCATGAACCATCTAAACAGGTTTTATTCTGGAATGTAATGGAAAACCCTTCTACTCTTGTCGCAGCCTTGCAATGGATTTTATTATAGCATCACAGTAGGTTTATTCTTTAGGTTTGATGATTTTGAAAAGCTCTCCGATCCTTCTTAAAATGGACTTCTGATCTGATCCCATAAAAGCTCCAGATTTAGATACAATGTCAAGAAGGCAAGCGTTATTTGAACAAGCGTTAGTTGTTCTCCCTGCCGCTCAAGGAACCTGAAAGGGAGGGAGAGACAGAAAACACCGTTACCCATGGAAATGAGCAAGTTTTCGTACTTTAGGCCCAGTTTGCTGTTACTGATCCCAATAATATGGGTGGGAGGGTGCAGTTGCACCATGACCTGCTTGTGGGACCCTGGTTGATAGCTGGTTGGCCACTGTGTGAACAGAATGCTGGACTAGATGGACCCCTGGTCTGACCCAGCTTGGTTCTTCTTATGTTCACATGTTACTTATGAGATCCTTCCAAATGAGAGGAAAGATCTCATAAGTCTTAACTGCTTTAGCTCTTCTTTTCATCAAACTCAGGTGAGGCAGTGGCTGTTCTGAATCAATGCACCTGGGATAAGATGAGGGCTAACAAACTGAGGGCTTTGCTAGACCTACCTGGGAATCGGTGCTGGAGGAGCAGCGAGTCTGCGCTACAAGTAGCATGGGCCATCGCTCCAATCCAGACGTAAGATGCGATGGGCTGCAGGGAAGCCCCGTCACGTCCTCCATTTTGTTCAAATCTTAAAGCGCCATGTGCACAGGAGTGCACCAACGATTAAGGTGAGGTGTATTTTTTTTTTTAAAAAAAAAAAGGGTTCCCCACTCCCCACTCTGGCTCTGTTTCCCACCGGATCTCCCCTGGCCTCCATTTCTCGTCCAATCTCCCCTGGGCCATGATTCCCGCCCCCGATCTCCCCTGGCCTCTGTTTCCCGCCTGATCTCCCCTGGGCCGCGATCCCCCCAATGTCCCCTGGCCTCCGTTTCTTGCCCGATCTCCCCTGGGCCATGATTCCCACCCCCTGATGTCCCTGGACTCCGATTCCCCCCCGTGTCATCCCCCCTAGCCCTGGTGGCTGTAGCGCTCCTGTGGAGCGCTGCAGCCTGTCCGCCGCTTTTCCCGGCTATTTGGGAGTTACTGCGGTAGCTGGGAAAAGTGGCGGAACAGACTACATGCCCGAGACCGTGGGAAAAACCAGGCCAAAAGTGGTGCAGTTTACCCCGGGCCCAGGGAGGTTTGACCCCTGCCTGAGACCAGGATCCCCTGTGCATCATATGGACACACAAGGATGAGCCCGGGTCTCGCACTGGGCTAACCTGCTGTCTAGCAAGGCCCTGAGACTCAATCCAGACAAAATGGAGGTACAGTTAGTGGGTGGTTCATCTGTCTGGCAAGGTAATGTTCAACCTGTTCTGGAGGGGGTTGCACTCATCCCCTGCATTGCACAACCCCCTGCATTGAGCAGGGGGTTGGACTCGATGGCCTTGTAGGCCCCTTCCAACTCTGCTATTCTATGATTCTATTATTCTAAAGGATTGGGTTTGTAGTCTGGGGGTGCTCTTGGAACCAGAACTTTCACTTGAGGTGCAGATGGACTTCAGTGGCAAGGAGCACCTTTCAACAGCTTAGGCTGATATACCAACTTAGCCCTTATTTGGGCAGAGATAGCCTAGCTACAGTTATCCATGCTCTGATAACCTCTCATCTGGATTACTGAAATGCATTATATGTGGGGCTGCCTTTGAAAATGGTCTGGAAACTTCAGAAGGTACAAAACAGGGCAGGATGTTTGTTAACAGGGATTGGCCAACGAGATCACATCATGCCTGTCCTTTTCCAGCTTCATTGGCTGCCAGTCCAGGTCCAGCCCCAATTCAAAGTGCTGGTATTAACATTCAAAGCCCTAAACAGCTTGGGGCCAGGCTTTCTGAAGGAACACCTCCTCCCATATGTATCTGCCTTGACCCTAAGGTCACTTTCAGAGGTCCTTCTCTGGGAACCATTGCCAAAGGAAGTGAGACAGCTGGCTATTAGGAGGAGGGCCTTCTGTGCTGTGGCACCCTGGCTGTGGAATGAGTTCCCTATTGAGGTTCGCCTGGCACCTACGTTATATTCTTTTTGGCACCAGGTGAAGGCCTTTTTTATTTTCTCAGCACTCTAACAGTTTATCATCTTAGTTTTTTTTTAAAAAATGCTGTTTTAAATCTATATCTGTATCTCTGCATTGCTGCTCAGTTTTATCCTAGTTGTGCTTTTATATTGTACTTTTATACTGTGTTTTTATACTGTTGTTTGTTTTATACTTAATTATCTCCATGGTTTCAGTGTTTGCAAACCACCCAGAGAGCTTCAGCTATTGGATGGCACAGAAATGCAATAAACAAATAAATAAACAAATAAATAAACTAGTGATGCCACTAAAACATGGGAAATAGTGTGTGGGGATAGACTTTTGCTTACAACTGGCAATGGAATTTCCCACCACCTGTCACTGAGCACAAGTGCCTACCTATTGTGCCCAGCTCGCCTGGGTGCATGGAGGCTATTGCGGGTGGGGGTAGGGTGACAGAGTGGCATGGTGACTAGCCATTGGCTGGTTACAAAGTGGTGCCACCACAGTGGAGAGGGATCTTGTTGGGAGATAAATTGGAGGTTACCCCTCCCTGAAGCCTCTTCATTTTGCAGTTCCCTGTAGGCAGTGTGGGTTCACTGGTCGCTCTTAGGAGGGCCAAATAGGAATTTTTGGCCCATAATTGTCGTGTCTCTCAGTTGCTCATGCTTTCAATGGGAAGAGAAATGAGGAAACTTGCTAAGTCATCCACAAAGCTTTATTTCAAGTAATAAACATCTCTTTAACCTGTATATAGGCCACCACTGTGAAACGACTCCCTAGGCAAAACTATACAAACAAAGCAAGACAATTGTCTATTCAAAAAGAAAAGAAATAGCTTCTCAAATGTCTATAAGTTCAAAGCAGCTGGTGTGGTGGTAGTTTCTGGAGTAATCTCTCCAACTTTCTTATGACCTCTGTCCGCATTGAGCTTTTAATTTCTGGTGGACCCTAGCATCAGTTAGCGCTTCAGAATGTTCACCCCCAGAAGTTCTCTCATTTCCCTCTGAGGGTGTAGGATTTGGGCTTGAAGAGATAAGCTCTGGAGGGGGGGCAACTTCCAGCTGAGGTCTCTCCCGTGAGAGCTTCCTCCCCCACTGGCACTGGCTGGGTGGTGTCTTGCACTGCATCTTCTAGTTCTGAATCTGATTCCGATTGATTACTTGAAACACCTTCTCCCAACACAGGGGCATTATTTATTATTTATTATTTATTATTTATTTTATTACATTTATATACCGCCCCACAGCCGAAGCTCTCTGGGTGGTTTACAACAATTAAAAATAGTAAACATTAAAAGTATACAAAAATTTAAAAAACATACAAACAGTAAACAACAGTATCCATTTAAAAACAACAACAACATTAGGGTTAGACATGACAATAATAATCTTTTGGTTATGGTTTTTTTTTACCTACTTCACACTGCAAGAGAGGTATGGAGTGTTAATTAGGTTAACATGACATTAAATTATTTCAGTCACAATTTAAAGGCAGGTATGAGCAGGCATCTTGAGCAGGTTTCAGGTTGGTGAGCATTCATAGGCACTGTTGTGGTGATGGGTAATGTCTGAGGCTCCCAGCTGTGAGTTTTACGGCCTCAGCTGGTGGGATAAGGGTTACCTTTGAAGCCAACCTTCCTCACTCACTTGGAGCTTTATGGCGCGAGGAGGGGTTGACACTAGAAGGCCTCCCTACCCCAAAAGGGGCAAGTCTGTGGGGTGGCAAACTGGCAGCACTATGTCACAGGTGGTGAATGTCTCACCCAAGTCAAATAGATTGGATGCCTGCTTAGGCTTCACCCATTCTGCAGATTTAATAAAATTGGCCCTATTTTAAATGCATTTACTTGTGTCACCTAATTCTTTCCCACCCTCCATCACCCGCAAGTGTCTCTTCTCACTACTGGTGCACCAGCTGGGAGAAAGGAGACTTGTGTACAATGACCGGGAACTCCATGATTTCCAGCTGGGATGCCACAGCTTGGTGCATGAACACAAGCCAAACCAGGGCCTCTGGGGAAATCTTTGGAGCCCCAAGAGGGCCAGATTTCCCCACACCAAACATCCCTACTGAGAACTGGAAATGGATAAAGGCAGGGGCTCAGGCACAGGTTTAAAGAGAATTTAAATAGCCACACTGGTGCAGGTGAGGAAATGTTACAACATGGGTGTACAAAATTATGCATGGTGTAGAGAATGTGGATAGGGGGTAGAATATATCATAGAATCAAAACACGGTAGAGTTGGAAGAGGCCTCTAAGGCCATCAAGTCCAACCCCCTGCTCAATGCAGGAATCCCCCTTAAAGCATCCCTGACAGATGGTTGTCCAGCTGCCTCTTGAAGGCCTCTAGTGTGGGAGAGACAACACCTCCCTAGGCAATTGGTTCCATTGTCGTACTGCTCTAACAGTCAGGAAGTTTTTCCTGATGTCCAGCCGGAATCTGGCTTCCTGTAACTTGAGCCCATTATTCTGTGTCCTGCACTCTGGGAGGATCGAGAAGAGATCCTGGCTCTTCTCTGTGTGACAACCTAGGAACATTGCTAGCCTTCTCCTTCAGGAATTTATCCAACCCCCTTTTAATCCACCCAAATTGTAGCCAAAATGTAGCCATCACTACATCTTGTGGTATTGAATTCCATAGTTTAACTATGCACTGTGTGAAGAAGTTCTCTCCTTTGTCTGTCCTGAATCTCCCACCAATCAGATTCTTGAGATGACCCCAGGTTCTAGTTACTATGAGAGAGGCAGAAAAAAGTCTTCTTTTCTCCAGTATCAGGGAAAGTATGCCTGTGCACACAAGTTGCAGGGGAAATTGGGCAGGAGGGTGCTGTTGCACTCATGTCCTGCTTGTGGTTTTTCCATGGCCAAATGGTAGACCACTGTGTGAACAGAATGCTTGACTAGATGGACCCTTGGTCTGATCCAGCATCAGGGCTCTTCTTATGTTTTCAAAACTTTTATACATCAAGAGACATATTACTCTACCATCTGCATTAGGGCTTTATTCTTGGGCCGCTTAAGAGCCTGTCCTTCCCTCTCCCAAGACCAACATTTCCAGGAATTTCTACTTCCTCAGACCCTTACAGACACCCCTCCCCTGCTCTACTTTATTATTGCTTCTCGTTCATTCCTGTAGCCTTGACGGTGTATGAAATCAATTTTATAAGAAGTTAAAAGGCAGTTAAAAGCTGCTGCGTAATTGGTTTTTCTCTCCTCTTTCTAGGAAAGCAAGTTAACTGGACACTATGATTTTCTAAGTAATGAACATTACATTTTGGGAAGTGTTCACGCCTTTTTTGGTGCTGGTGCTTAACGTTTAGCTAATTGGTTTTCACTTACGTTTGGTAATAAAAAGTCTGTCTCCATAGATGTATCTAATTAACACCTACCATGTTCAGAATCCTTCAAATGACTTTCAGGGGATCTTGACTCTAAAGGCAATTTGGGGCTCAGAAATAGGAGATGGTGCTTTCTTAACCCTCATGCTTCATCATCTAAAATCTTGGGAAATAGATGATGATGATGATGATGATGATGATGATGATGATGACAATGTTATTAAAATGGAATTGAAAATACTCAGTTTTTCTTGAATGTTTTTGATTTGCTACAAATCACTTTCCATTCCTGCCAATTTTTCATGTCCGTACAGAACTGTTTTGGGACATCATCCTGTTCACTCTGTGATCCCTGATTGGGCTGGATCACCCATCTATTTAAGTCCGAAAGAAATTACCATCACCTACCAAAAGGGGGTTGATGTGGTACTGAAGTACAGCAGCAGCTCAATAAAGGTATTTCAAACAAGAATGATTTTTTCTTTTTAAAAAAGATCAACATTAGCACCATCCAAATGTTTTGGGGTTGTTTGTTTTTTAAAGTGGGGGGAAGAAGGATCTCGTTTATAGTTCAATAGCTGGTTTCAAACTGAGTATGGAAACTGGAAAACATTTTCTTGCTGTAACCTATAGATATGTATCATTATGCCCAACCGTCTGATTTCTGGAACCTTTACCAGAGAGAGTGCATGGTAAGGTGATCACATGTATTTGAAACCCACTTTGAGCAGATTCTCTATGTTCCACATGCAATTCACCTCTTAGGTCTCCCAATCCTCTGAATGGAAGCCCGTAGATGTTAAGGAGGCTCTTCGTCTTTTGTACTACCTTGACTTTGTCCCAGTCAGGTTCACATCCACAGTGGTTTTCGAAACAGTGTTATAAGTAGTTAAGGTATGTGTGGCGTTACCCACATTTCTATTCCCTTAGGTATGTCTGGTTGAGTCTGTCTAGAGAGTGTGGAATGTTGGACTGAGTGGGTGTGGCTGGTGATGCTGTGGAAAGGGGGAGGAGTCTATATAGGGGGGAGCTGAGTGGTTTGAGGGGTTCGGTTGGTGATGGGGTTTGGAGGGTAGATGTGTTTAGCGGTGTGATTTCTTGTCAGGTGTTGGGTGAGGAATGAGTGAAAATAAGATCATAGGGACTAAGGATTTTTATTATTAGATTTGTTACTACCAGTATTCTTAAGAATAGGCAGAATTTGAATAGAATTTGAAGGAACTAAGAACTGTAAACAACAATAAACGTTTTCTTTATTTTGCCACCATAAAACCATGTGTCAGTTTGGCTGTGTCTCCTGCTCTATTGGTTCATAAATAAACCCATTACATTAAACCTTCAGCCTGCTATATTCACAGCAAAACCTTTTCCAAATCTCCTTACCTTTTCCCTCTGCTATAAGGGAAAGGTTATGGGTTTCTTTTTACCCCTTCCTCAGGTATTTAAGTGGTGGTGCATAGCCTGAGGGAGGTGTGCACGTCAAAAGCCTTATGTGTGAGGGGGTGGTGTTGCAGTATGTTCCCTAATAGCTGAGCTGCACAATTCAAAGGTGGCGGGACTCCACTTTGTAACTGTTCTTCCTTTGCAAGCCATTTGTCTTCTTTATAATGAACTGGTAGATCAAATCAGAAACCACAGGATGTTGAACCTTCTTCAGGACAAGGGACGAATTCATAAGAACATCAGAAGAGCCCTGATGCTGGATCAGACCAAGGGTCCATCTAGCCCAGCACTCTGTTCACACAGTGGCCAACCAGCCATTGGCCAGGGACCAACAAGCAGGACATGGTCCAACAGTACCACCCCACCCATGTTCCCCAGCAACTGGTGCATACAGGCTTACTGCCTCGAATACTGGAGATAGCACACAACCATTAGGACTAGTAGCCATTGATAGCCTTCTCCTCCAGGAATTTATCCAACCCCCTTTTAAAGCCATCCAGATTGGTGGCCATCACTACATTCAGTTTCTGAGATGCTCCCGGGGGCTGCATTGCAGTGGAGGGTAAGGCTGAAGGCAAAAGGGATAAGTTCAAAATTCCCAAAAATACATTAATGTTTTAGCTAAATCTCATACTGCCAGTAGCTAAGCTTTAGGGGTGGCATTTCAACCTTTTAGAATGGGGAAAACCATGCAAAAGCTTGGAGCTGATTGGTGGGAGATGCAGGACATGAAAATGATTGGTGAGAGATTCAGGACAAATAGAAGGAAGTACTTTTTCACACAGCACATAGTTAAATTATGGAACTCACTACGACAAGATATAGTGAAGGACATCAATTTGGATGGCTTTAAAAGTCGGTTGGATAAATTCCTGGAGGAGAAGGCTAGCAATGGTTACTAGTCTTGATGGCTGTGCTACCTCCAGTATCTGAGGCATGATGCCTGTGTGCACCAGTTGCTGGGGAACATGGGTGGGAGGGTGCTGTTGCACCATGTCCTGCTTTGTTGGTCCCTGGTCAATGGCTGGTTGGCCACTGTGTGAACAGAGTGCAGGACTAGATGGACCCTTGGTCTGATCCACCAATACACTAATGTTAATTTATTTCTCGGCTATTCTGTGGCTGGTTTAGCCTGACACTTTCCATCAGCATGGTCATATAGCATCTACTTCAAATTGATGGTGATGGCCAGATGTGCACCTAAATAGGAAGGAAGCTGTTTTTCCGCTACCCAAATTGCAAATGAGTCAGCTAGCACATGGACTTCTAAATTATCATTACTGCAAAGTTTAAGTGTAGGCCATGGTCGAAATTGGGTCTTGTGTTTTTGTGTTCAACTGTGGGCACCTGGACACCTTCTGTCTACTTATATTTATGCAGATTTTTTTTGCGATACATCTGCTCAATCCCTCCTCCCCAACTTACATACACTTCAAACAGGAGGCAATTTAGTAGCTTGCTTTATCCAAGCCCCATGCAGGCCTGGAGGTGGGGAAAGGTCTGTTCAGTTATCACAAAAGCTGCCAGCTAAATTGCAGCTCAATCATAACATGTGTTTAGAGTAGGCACCATAGGTAGAGGAGGGGGGCATTCAGTACACCTGTTCTGCTTTGAAAAGTGAGGAGATCTGGGTTTTGTTCTTGTTGTTTTGCATATTTCCAAGTGGCAATGCACAATGAAGCAACATTTTGGATGCCAGATACTGAAAATAATTAAAGGTTTGGGGGGCAACATCCTGCCACTCAGACAGCAGATCACTAAATCATCTGCAACATTATGTAGGTAAATAGAGATTTAGCAGGCAATTTATTACTGGGAGCCAAAATGAGAATAGTAAAGAAGTGGAAGGGCTGTAAATAACTAAAGAAAAACCTGTAGAAGGATGGGGAGAGGCAAATAAAAGATGTGGGATGTGGAAGGTAAAAACTCTCTCTCTCCCTTTAAATAATTAGCAAAATAAGTAAGTGAAATAGAATGTCGGAACGGGAAGCAAACATTCAGGCAAATATTGGCAGTGTTGTGAAAATAAAACATTTATATTAGAAGAACAAAAATATTGTGATTGTGTGTAGGCATACATTTAATGATTTAAAACAACTAAAGAGGTTTAAAAGATGGGTGTTGTTGTTGTTGTTTTTGAGGATATATTCAAGAAAGCATGTCTCTTTTTAAAGGGAGAAGATCCCTTTGAACAGGCATAGAAATGAGTTTAACGGCATAAATCTATGCATGTCTACCCCAAAGTAAGTCTTGTCATTTTCAACGGGGCTTATTCAGAGGCAAGGATGCATAGGATTGGAGCCTAATGATTGGTGGTGTATATTGCGATTTCTCCACCCAGGGTAGGTTCCTAGTTTTACATTTCCACGTTCTTTTATGTAACATCATCATTAGGGCTGTGCACGGACCCCCCGATCCGCTCTGGATCCCGATCCGCAACTTCCAGATCGAGTCCGTTCTGCCCTGCGTTGATCCGCCTACGCTCTGCTTCGATCCGCTGCAGGGCTCCAGATCCAGATCAGAGCTCTGTGTTTCCCCCCCAAAGACTTGCATTGAAAATCAAAGCCCCCCCTCCACCCTCAACACTTACCTGCCTCCGTTGCAGTCCAGCGGCAGCTCCAATTGAGGCCCAGGCCTCAAACAGGAAGACCATGCCATGGCTGCAGCCTGGTCTTCCAGTTTGAGGCCTGGGCCTCAGTTGAAGCCACCGCCAGACCGTGATGGAGGCAGGTAAGCCCCCCTCTCCCCTTCCCCCTTACCTGGCTCCGCCGCTGGCACTGCACGGACTGTGGCGCTGGTGGCATTTAAGCCCCCCTCCCCACTTACCTGCCTCCGTCGTGGTCCGGGGGTGGCTTTACCTGAGGCCTGGGCCTCAGTTGAAGCTGCCGCTGGAACACAACAGAGGCAGGTAAGCCCCCCTCCCCTCCTGCCCCCTTACATGACTGCCACCGTCGCCTCGCAGATTGATGCGGTGCCAGGTAAGCCCCCCTCCCACCACACTTACCTTTTTTTCGGAGCTCCGGATTGAGGCAAAGGATCTGCTCGGTCTCGATCCGCTTGGTCTTGATCCGCAGCTCCCCCGACCCGATCCGTCTCCGCCTTTGTCGGAGGCAAATCAGGCCGCTCCACTATCGGTTCTAAGAACCGAATCAAAGTGGCACACAGCCCTAATAATCATCTGGTGCAGTGTAATGGATAACAATAATTAACAAAAAAAGAAAATTAGCATGAAATTCTATGCTTCTTTAGATTGGGATTTGTAGGGCTTTTGTGTGTGTCTAAACGTGCATAGGATTGCACCCTTACTGGTTTGAATCTTGCTTATAAATTAGCGGTGTGCACGGACCCCCCGATCCGCCCCGTGGGCCAATCCAAAAATTTCGGATTGGCCTGCTCCGCTCCGCCCATAGTCCACTCCTCTTCGCCGTGGAGCTCCGGCTCCGAATCGGAGCTCCGCAGTGGAGGGGAGTGGCACCAGGTAAGGCCCCCTCCCTCCTCTCCATTACCTGCAGAGACCAAGGGGGAGGGGGGCCTTACCTGCATCCATCCGCAGTCCCTCGGCTTCTTCAATTGAGCCCGTGGTGAGGGACCGTGGTAAGGGAGAGCAGTTTACCTGGCCTTCCCGCCGCTGCCGCTCATGCGGCGACGGCGGGAGAGCCAGGTAAGGGACCAAGGGGGAGGGGGCCTTACCTGCGTCGGTCCGCGGTCCCTCGGCTTCTTCAATTGAGCCCGTGGCTCAACCAGGAAGTCTGGGCCACGGCCGCGGGCTCAATTGAAGAAGCCGAGGGACCGCGGACCGACGCAGGTAAGGGAGAGGAGGGAGGGGGTTTACCGGGCCCTGCCGCTGTCGCCGCATGGGTGACAGCAACAGTGGCAGGGCCCGGTAAACCCCACTTACCTTTCCGGCGGAGCTCCGGATCGAGGCGAAGGATCCGCCTTCACCTCGATCCTCTTCGCCACGCTCCGCCGGCCCCCCAATCCTCTTCGCCTCCGCCTTAAGTGTAGGCGAAGCCCCCCGCTCCGCTCCTGCTTCTCCGGTTCAAGGAGAAGCAGAGCACATCCCTATTATAAATGCATTCCCTAATAGTCTGGAGAACTTATCAAAAGCCTGGAACATTTGTGTGCCAAGCATTTCCTAATTACTTTATACCAATACTTGGCATGTGCATATATGTGGAAAACCAGTTGATGCAACTCGGTAACATTTTGGCAATCAGAGATATTTAGCATTAAAGTTTCCATACCTTGAAGACTGAGAATAGTCACACTGCTACTGAAATTGCTATTCGGACGGCAAGAAATGGTCACAAACGATTGTAAATCACCGGTGGAACAATTAATTGCTTGGTTTTATTGGAGGTTATACATTACTACTACTACTACTATTTGCTGCTATGGCACTATATTAACTAGAATTAATGCATACAGTATTTTTCTTCATTATATACATTCCTAATACAATGTGAGAAATATAATAAATTGCATTGTTTTTCTTTGTGGAAGAAAGCAAAGCACATCACGGATCAGGGGAAGCTGCCTTTGCTTTGGATCAGATTACTGGTGGATCTGGCCCAGTCTTGCCTAATCTGGCTGGCAGCATTTCTTCGGGGTATAAGGGAGGGGGAGAAGGGCTTTCCTTCTCTGTCTACATGTGGTGCTACGTCCTGGGAGGATGTAGGACATCACACCCACCATATTTGTTTTTATCACAAATGAGCACAGGAGCACTCCTGTGTGAAGGTACGTGTATATATATATATATATATATATATATATATATATATATATATTCCCGTTCCCCCCACCCCACCTCCAATGGGCACAGAGCTCCTGAGCAGCTCCATGTCCCATGCCCGGTTCCCAGCTCCTTGTGGTTACTTGCAAGGAGCTGGGGAAAAACATGTTGGATAGCCACATGTCCTGCGGTCTCAGGATCACCCTGAGACTATTGGAAAAATTGGGATTAAATGGTAGGGCAATATCTCGGGGAAAGGGAGGTATCCCTCCCTGCTCCCGGGATCCCCTGTGCATCATGTGGATGCACAGGGACGATCCCGGGACAATCCCCGGGATATCGCCTCATTTAGATATGCCCTGGGAAAAATGGAGTTGAAAGTGAAAGTATGGGGGTCATATCAGAATTGAAGCTAATGTGTGGCAAATTACTATATTTACCTGGCTTAGACTTAAGCTGACCCCAGCGGGGCGGCTTCCCCTAATTTTACAAGACAATTATCAGATGAAATGGTGGAACATTATCAAAGAGAAATGATGCACCTATGGGCTCTCTACAGAACATCTACTA
The DNA here is from genome assembly GCF_023053635.1 of Elgaria multicarinata webbii. Lineage (NCBI taxonomy): Eukaryota > Metazoa > Chordata > Lepidosauria > Squamata > Anguidae > Elgaria > Elgaria multicarinata. The sequence goes on along the minus strand of NC_086177.1, from coordinate 110,115,364 downwards.
ACCATAGGTTTAGAAAAACCACCCAGAGAGCTTCGGCTGTGGGGCGGTATATAAATGCAATAAAATAAATAAATTAATAAATAAAAAGCCAAAGACCTTGTTAAGCAGCGTATATGGGATATTGAACTGCAGAATGATCTAAGTCAAATCCTATATATTTACCGTTCTCCTCAAGATATACAGGGTGGTGGCCCCGCGGTCTATCTGAGCTCCCTTACATATTATAAATACAGGTGGGCGTTTACTAGGGCTCGCTATAATGCTCTCCCTTCCAAGTTCACAGAAGGCAGATGTCAAGGAATTCCTCTCCCCCAAAGGTTATGCCCATGTGATTCAGGTGAGATAGAGACATCCTCTCATGTGCTTTTACACTGCTCGTTCTACTCAGAGGCCCAGTCAGGCTTAATCCATCCTCTACTACAGGACTTTCCAGGTAACACTGAAGAATTTTATACCAAGTTCCTCCTTGCTGATAGAAACCCCTCAGTTACTTATAAGGTTGCTAAATTCTGCCACTTGGCTATGAGGACACGTCGTAACCTATTAACCTCGGAGGACTGTTAAATCTCTGGGAGATGAGAACTAAGGATCTGTACTACTTTGTATGGTTGCTGTTGCTGGATTAATGTTGTGATGGTCTCGGACCGTAATAAAGTGATTTGATTTGGGGGTCGTATCTTTCCAGACTGCAGAAAAGGTATCACAAGGCCAAGAGGTGACCAGTGTCTTTAACAAGCAGTGTCAAGAAAGTCGTTAGAGAAAAGGATTCTTTCAGAAGTCTTGCCCAAAAGAGGATAAAAGAAGGCAAAAAAACAAACAAACAGACACCCGTGCAAAAGTAATGGAAGCAGGCAGTAAGATGATGGCAAAAGCAATGCAATTCTTTCCTTTCCTGCCACGACCACCTCCATGTACCTCCACAATCACCTCAGAAAACTCTCCCAACTACTGGCTTCCGGCTACCTTGCTGCTGAGGTGAACACAGTTAGGCAGAAGCAGCAGGGGTGGTGTGAGGAAAGGAAATTCAAGGTAAATGCCACCATTAGAGAGAAGGGGAAAATGCATGTTTCTCCACACACCTGCTCTGATGGGGGACTTAAATGCCCTGTTAATAGGGCCTTTAAGCCCCCACCCCATTGGTGGTGCTGGAGAGAGAAACACACAATTTCCCCAAGGCTGAGGAATTGCATATTTCCCCCTGTTGTGTTAATGATGGATGCCATTAGTGCGGGGCGGGGGGGAAGGGATAATTTTATTTTTATTTATTTATTTATTACATTTTTATACCGCCCAATAGCCGAAGCTCTCTGGGCGGTTCACAAAAATAAAGGGCAAATAAAGGGCGAATCCATACCTGAGTGCTCTTCAGACAGAGGGCACTCAGGCATGGACCTCTTCCAGCTTTGGGTGGGTCTGCCTGGGCCCACAAAGGCTGGATATGGGGCATCTGCTGCCCTTGCAGACCTAGGAGGACATACTGTATGATACAATACTAAGAACAGTGTGGGGACCATGTGATTGGAGGGAGCACAAGGCGATATGGCAGGTGCCCTCAAGAGTCCTCGTAGACACCCATGCACCAGAGGTTCCATGTTGCTGACCCTCTTGTATGGATAGGACCCCATGTTCTGCCTCTGCCATGAGTTCAAAGTTGGGAAGACCTCTTCCTGAGACCTTGAAGAGCACCTTAGAGTTCACAATACGAGGATTATGGTCTGACTCAGTATAAGACAGCTTCATATGTTCATTCATATCCCTAGGGGAGCTCTGGAAACAAAGTACTTCTTGGTATTCTAGCAAAGATTGGAGAGGGATGTGGTAGGAATTTCCAATTCCTAAATTTCTCTGATGACTCCCCCCTTCCTGAGAATAATTCTGAGTTGTTGTTGTTTTTCTGTTTCCCACTTCCCTAGACCATTTTCCGGGACTTTCTTTCCACCATTTTCACGGGATGGCTACCATCTCCCCCTCTCACAATGCCCCAGAGTGACACTAGGTTAGGGTGACCATATGAAAAGGAGGACAGGGCTCCTGTATCTTTAACAGTTGTATTGAAAAGGGAATTTCAGCAGGTGTCATTTGTATATATGGGGAACATGGTGAAATTTCCTCTTCATCACCACAGTTAAAAGTGCAGGTGCCCTGCCCTCTTTTAAATCTGGTCACTCTGGTATAGCTCCTGCAGCTTTAATTGCTGTGATGGAGAAAGAATTTCTCCAGGTTCTCCATATATACAAATGACACCTGCTGAAATTTCCTTTTCATTACAACTGTTAAAGTTACAGGAGCCCTGTCCTCCTTTTCATATGGTCACCCTACACTAGGTCCAGGAGATATTGGAAGATGCAAAATGGTGGCCAAAGTGCTGCCTGAATCAAGAAAAATTCTTTAGGAAAAGAGAGAGGGAGAGAGAGAGAGAGAGAGACTGCTAGGACTGTACATTGCTTTGGGTCTGGCTCCAAATTCCAAGCTGAAGAGGGATCATAGAATCATAGAATCATAGAATAGCAGAGTTGGAAGGGGCCTACAAGGCCATCGAGTCCAACCCCCTGCTCAAGGCAGGAATCCACCCTAAAGCATCCCTGACAGAAGGTTGTCCAGCTGCCTCTTGAAGGCCTCTAGTGTGGGACAGCCCACAACCTCCTTAGGTAACTGGTTCCATTGATGATTCAGAGTTGATCGAGACCAGGCTAAAGCAGATCTGGATCAGGCCAAGGCTCTTCAGGAACCATCCAGAGTACCCAAAGCCACAGGCATAGCCATTTTTTTCTCCAGAAGTGAATGTTGTGCTAAGCTGGTCAGACCATGTCCAAATTAGGCAGAGGCAGGTTGAGGCTGATTTGGAAGCTGTGGATCAGCCTCCGAAATGGATTGAGGGTCTGGTGCACAGCCCTAGCTACTACCACTGCTGCTAATGGCAAGCCCCATCCTTGAGAAACTGCTGTCAGATTTCTTCTCCCCCTGGAAACATTTGGCAAACTAATCTCACCATTTTCTCTGGCCACAAATAGGGTGGAGAATTTAAAGACGCTGCTTGCACAGAGCTCTGGTTGGTTATTATTTAGGTATAATCTGTCCTGCTTTTGGGTGGGTTAGAACTAGGGATGTGCTCCGCTCCGATTAGGAGCGTAGAAGCAGTAGCGGATTGGCCTGCTCCGCCTTACCCAGAGGCGGAGTAGGAGCGGACCGTGGACCCCCTAGAAGCAAGGCGAAGAGAAGCGACCATTTTTCGGAGCTCCGAGTTCAGGCGGAGCGCTCCGGTCGCCATCTTGAAAACATTTCGCCATAGGATTGCATTGCGGCAAATAATCGCGCATAACTACGTTGTTTTTGAAGCTATCGCTCTGGAAATTCTTGTGCTCAGAGTCGTGGATGGGGGTCATTTTGAGACCACTCTCACCTCTCTGCGTTGTCCGTGTCGCGTGCTATATTTTTTTGAAAATCGGGTCAACCGCGCGGCTCAAACTGCGTTTCGGCTTTTCGCCCATAGGATTGCATTGAGGGAAAGAATCGGGGATAACTGGGGGGGGTTTTTTAAGCTATCGTTCTGAAAATTCTTGTGCACAGAGAGTCGTGGATGGGGGTCATTTTGAGACCACTCTCAACTTTCTGCATCGTACGGGTCGCGGGCTAGAAGTTTTTAAAAAATCGGCGGGAAAAATACCTTTTTCAAAGGGCTGAGGGGCAGAGTCAGCTCCCGGTCATGATGATCCCAAAGTTGGAGGAGGGCATAGGCAAAACAGGTAACTTAGGATTCTGGGAAACTTCTCTTTCTTCATCTGAACGGGCTTTTCCCCGAGTTTTTTAACACAGTAGCCCCACCAAATGCACAAACACAACCTGAAATCATATACTAAGCCAAGAATAAGAGATAGAAACACAGCACTGCTCCCCACCCTAACCTTGGTGAACAACTGAATCGATGTGGTGCAAGGGGATGAGCTCCCCTAGGGCATCTCATCGTGGACGTGCCCCCACTCTCTCCTGCACTGGAAGGCCATAGAGCCTTCCAAAGAGAGTAAAACGGTGGAGCAATGCCTATCATGAGTTGAAGTGAATGGTCACTTTTCAGTGGTGGAGCAATGCCTGTTCTGAGTCGAAGTGAGCGTTTTACTTCTTCTCAGAGCTGTGGCTGTCAGTGTCTTGAACTGGCAGCTACTTCCCCCTCCCCCGGGCACGTCCCCCTATTGCTGGTAAAAGACAGATATAGCCTTTTAAAAAAAGTTCTTCTTGTTGTTTATTGAGCAACACTGCTGCTTTTAATTCCACCCCTCCTTTGTTTATTGATTGATTTATTCCATTTTATATGCATTACTGGCTTATCCTTGGCTCACTTCCTTATGCCCCAAGAAATGCCAGCTGCATGCCTGCCTGCCTTCCCTCCCTCCTCCCCTGCCCACCTCGCAGGGATGTTGTGTGTGGGGTGCCCGATTTTCAAAAATTCGCCAAAAATCAGGGGATGATGGGATTGCTTTGAAACTTGGCGTGCGTGTGTATATCCCCATGAGGTGTCATGGTGCCAAACATGAGGTTTCTAACTTGAACAGAAAAAAAGTTGTATAATTTTTTAGCTTTCAATGCAAGCCTATGGGGGGGGGGGGAAACGGAGCTCCGGATCTGGATCCGGAGCTCCGGGCGGAGCGGAGCGGAAGTGGGCGGAGCGGGGGCGGGGCGGAGCGGCCCGATCCGGAAAATGGCGGATCTGCAAGTGAAGCGGAGCGGGGGGTCCGTGTACACCCCTAGTTAGAACGGTAGAGAATCCATTGTCTCCTCTCTCGAACTCTGATTCCAAGACATCGTTGTATCATGGGATCATTACTTCTGGGTGGGTAAAGCCTTGACTGGAATCTGCGTCTGATTATTCCTCTCTCAGCAAATTGGCTCCAACATAATGTGAAGCAGATTTGCTTGGGGGTTTCTAAATCATGGGGCTTTGTCTAGACTAAATTGCTTTCCAGCGAAAGCACACGTGGGGTGGGGTGGGGTGGAGAAAGCTTACACACTACATACCGTTATTGCTATTTGTTGAAAACATGCATTTCCCTCTGATACGATAATTGAAATACAAGCCGTGGATTATTCAATTTGACATTAATATTACTTATTTGTGGGCCAGCTTTTGCTCCATCCAATGAACAGAATCCAGCAGGGCGGGAGAGAGGAAACAAGGAACCTGCCAGGAATGGAAATACACAGAACCATTAGAAGCGGCGTTCCATTTGTAAATCACTTAGATGGTAATAAAAACCCAGGGGATGGGAATCGAAGTGGCAAAGCTCAGCTTTCCAGATGCTAAATAATTCAGAGAGAGGAGGGGGGATCCCCGTGTTGTGAATGTGGAGCCCAAAATAAAACAAACAATGGGATCTGTGTGGATGGATTAAATCATAAAGTCCATTTGAGTGTTTTCTTAAATCTTCTGTGAAAAATATATGTTTTGTTTTGTCTTTAAAATCATTGCTGTAGGTTTATGCCCTGCTGATTGGCTGAGAGTTCTAAATACCTTTAGAAACCAAGGCTGTAGTTTCTGAGAGAGTCAACAAGACCAAAAGGTTCAAGGCTCAGTCATGGCTGTGCCATCTGCCAGTAAATGAAAGTAGTGATGTGTCCACTATTTCATTTTCAGTTCAGACCACCAGAGGCTGATTTACCATGCTGAGGAAGCCAGGACCTCCATAGATCTCAGGAGACCCTGGTAACCTTACTCACACTATCACTGGAGTCACCACTAGCAGAAGCCAGGGCTAGACTCTAACCGAGAGATGCAGAACCTCATCCAGCCCAAGGGATGAATCCAATTTAGGAGAAGCTTTCAGAGGCTGTGAAGGAAGCCAGAGAAATCCATTTGGAGGGTGGAGTTTGCTGGGTTTTCCTAGGCAAGCAACCTTGGATTTCAGTTTGGTTCCTGCTGCACCGCCCAGACTCTGTAGAAAGTCTGACCAGTTCGTGGATTTTCTGGGAGTTTTGTGCATTTGGGAGGGGGGAGATTTTGCAATGTTGCTGCACAAATTGCGCAATTACTGCCAAATTTGCACAATTTGCACAAATTCGGCCATCACTTAAACAAATGGCCGGCAGGGAGAATGGGAGAGTTGCACACAGTGGTGGTGGCAGGAAGGAAGGGGACCCATGACACTCCCCTCCCTGTCTGCCATGGCTGCCACTGCCATGGTGTGCAACTCTCCCATTGTGCATAGCAATGGCCGTGGTGACTACCACGGCAGCAGGAAGGGAGGAGAGCACCATGGCCGCCCTCACTTCCTGCTTGTTCCAGAGCCGCCACTGTTTTGCACAACAGTAGAGTTGCACCCAACAGCAGCAGTAACGACTAGGGTGGCAGCAGAAAGGAAGGGGAGACCCAAAACTCCCCTTCCTTCTTGCTACTGCCAGAACCGCTGCTGCTCTGTGGAATGGGAGAGTGTGTGAATGGAGCATTCATGGCTATAGGCCACTCCATTTTACTACTTCATTTTACTGCTCCTTTATTATAGCTGGCCATGTTCTAACGTTGTGTTTTAATACTATGTTTTCATATTGTATTGTATTGTTGTTAACTGCTGAGAGATTCTATCATATTCAGCGGTATATAAATGTTACAAATAAATAAATAAAGTTGCATAAATGGCCCCTTTATGGACACAATTTAAGTAACATTAAATTTACAGGAAAGCTCTAGCCATAATTTCTATTCAAAACAGGGGTCCTTCTCCGTGAGCCCCTGCCAAAGGAAGTGAGGCAGGTGTAGGGTGACCATGTGAAAAGGAGGACACGGCTCCTGTATCTTTAACAGTTGCATAGAAAAGGGAATTTCAGCAGGTATCATTTGTATATATAGAGAACCTGGTGAAATTCCCTCTTCATCACAGCAGTTAAAGCTGCAGGAGTTATACTAGAGTGACCAGATTTCAAAGAGGGCAGGAAACCTGCAGCTTTAACTGGTGTGATGAAGAGGAAATTTCACCATATTTCTCCATATATACAAAAGACACCTGCTGAAATTTCCTTTTCAATACAACTGTTAAAGACACAGGAGCCCTGTCCTCCTTTTCATATGGTCACCCTAGGCAGGTGGCTACTAGGATGAGGGCCTTCTCTGCTGTGACACCCTAGCTGTGGAATGAGATCCCCAGAGAAGTTTGCCTGGCGCCTACATTGTACTCCTTCTGTCGCCAGCTGAAGACCTTTTTATTTTCACAGTATTTTATCACCTAATTTAACTTAAATTTAAACTTTGCTGTTTTAAAATTGTTTTAAAATTCCATATTTTTAACCTACATCAGTTTTTGCTGTGTGGTTTTATCCTGGTTGTGGTTTTTATATTGTATTTTATATTTGTGTTTTTAGATTGTTGGTTGTTTTTATGCTCTTCATGATTTTAATTTTTGTGAACCACCCAGAGAGCTTCAGCTATTGGGCAGTATAAAAATGTAATCAATCAATCAATACATACATACATAAATAAATAAAATGGTGACTCAGGTGCGCACTGAACCATGGGACACTCACTGACTGGGTCCGCTAGGCCCCTGGGGCTTGGTGACCAGTATCCAGGAGGTCAAGTGTGGGGGAGTGTGGCATTACACCCCACAAGTCAGTTCCCAAATGTATGTCTGGATTCTAAGTCTTTGGTTTTTAGAATTTTGGCCTGAGTGGGTGGAGTTAGAATGTCTGGGGAGGGGGAGGAGGATATATAAGGGAAGGACTGAGGGGGTTGAGAGAGACTTTTTAGGTACTCTTAGAGCCGTTAGGGCTCTCTGTGCGTTAGCTCTTGGTATTTAGACTACTTGAGTCTGGAGAATTTGAGGTTCAGTGTAGAGAGTGGTGTCTTTGGAGTGTGGTGTGCACATAGTTGATGTATATTAAACAATACTGATAATAAAGGAAGCTCAAGAGTGATTGTGTGAGAGAAAGGAAAGTGCGTATGTTAGGGTGACCATATGAAAAGGAGGACAGGGCTCCTGTATCTTTAACAGTTGCGTAGAAAAGGGAATTTCAGCAGGTGTCATTTGTATATATGGAGAACCTGGTGAAATTCCTTCTTCTTCACAACAGTTAAAGCTGCAGGAGCTATACTAGAGTGACCAGATTTAAATGAGGGCAGGGCACCTGCAGCTTTAACTGGTGTGATGAAGAGGAAATTTCACCAGGTTCTCCATATATAGAAATTACACCTATTTATTTATTTATTGCATTTCTATACCGCCCAATAGCCGAAGTTCTCTGGGCAGTTTACAAAATTACCGGCTGAAATTCCCTTTTCAATACAACTGTTAAAGAAACAGGAGCCCTGTCCTCCTTTTTATATGGCCACCCTAGCGTATGTGAATGGGTGAAAGGATTGGATGAAAGGTTTCAAAAAGGTTTTTAAATGTTTCATTTGAAACAAAGCTTGTGAACTTTTAAAAATAAATTTTAATTATTTTGTTTTTAACTACCACAAAAATCCCATGTGTCTGTTTGGCATGTATCATCTGAAGTTTACACATTTAGCACCCATTCTGACAATAATTCACCTCAGCACATATAACTTACAGCACATTATTTTATTATTGAAATCCTTCTCCGTTTAACCCCTTTCTCCACATAGTTTGGAGGAAGGTGGTGTTTGTCCCTTGCCTCAGGCGTATCAAGCGGTGGTGCTTGGCTTGAGCAGGGAGTAGCTGTGGCCGGGAGTCCTGGTGTTCAGAGCCTGTGTTGTGGCAGGGAGTCCATTGGAGTCCACCTCCTATTGAACATCCCTGTTGAAAACACTTGCGCCCCCAGGGCAATGCTGGATCCATGAGTTCTTCCATAAAATCATAGGCAGGATCTACACTTATGGTTTAAAAAGTCAGCAAAAGGGTTATGATAACTTATTGGGTCACATGACACTATGCTGGTAACGTTATTTCATCATTGTATTTACCTTCCTTCTATCGTTTTATTTGTTCCGTTGTTACGTGTAAACAGCGTTGCAAATCTTCGCATGTGCTCCCTGACTGCGTTGTTGTTTTGTCTCACTGAATTTTCAAGCCTCAATGGTCAGCCAATTGCTTTCCTGGGGGCGTTTATACTTCCAGTGAAAGAGCTGCATCAGTGGAGGCTGGCGACTCTGATGTCAGTGGAGCAGCGAATTCGCTCCAAGAATCAGGAAGAATCAAGCAGAAATCTAAGAGGCACAGACAGCTCTCAGAGATGGAGCTGTTTACTAGGAAGTTCCGCCCACCCCGGCTTAAAAAACACATTACTTGCATCTAATCTGAACTCAGTATATGGGTATAAGCAAGCTTAAGATTAACTCTTACTGTATGTTCACGATTATATATCATAGAATCATAGGGCCTTCCTAGACCTGCCGGCTTATGCCGGCAGGGAGGCGGGGCCGAGGCGCACTAACGTTAGCGCGCCTCCCCCACGCTTCCAGACGGCGGAGCTGCAAGGAGGACGCAAGCCCTGCGGCGTTCGCCATATTTATTTATTTTGTTTAAAGGGGCCGCGGGTGGCCCGAAGACTCTGGGAAGGTAAGTGGCTGTTTTATTATTATTTTTAAAATGGGGGGGGCGAAGGATGGGAGGGTGGGTGGCACGGGGGGAGGGCGGGTGCAATTGCGCCACCACTGCCTGAGCAAGCAGCCGAGCGGCGCTTGCCCGGGCAATGCCCGGGATGGGGCGGCATTGCCCGGGCAAGCGCCGCTCGGCTGCTTGCTCAGGCGGCAACAGCGCGATCGCACCCGCCCTCCCCCCGTGCCACCCACCCTCCCATCCTTCGCCCTCCCCTCTCTTCCCCCCCCCCCGCCGATGGGCACAGCGCTCCTATGAGCGCTGTGCCAGGTCCACGGCTAAGCGAGGAGCTGCGAAAAGCCGCGGAAGTCTCCACACTTCCCCCAGCCCCGGCCTGAGGCCGGAGCTGGGGAAAAAGCACGCCATAAGCGACTTAGCTTATGGCGCGCTAGACCAGGCCTCACTGCAGCCTGCCGCCGGATTCCCCTGTGCGTCATCTGGACGCACAGCAGGGAAACCGGGTTGGAAGGCGCGCTAAGGCCTGGTCTAGCAAGGCCCATAGAATCATAGAACAGCAGAGTTGGAAGGGGCCTACAAAGTCATCGAGTCCAACCCCCTGCTCAATGCAGGAATCCACCCTAAAGCATCCCTGACAGATGAATGTCCAGCTGCCTCTTGAAGGCCTCTAGTGTGGGAGAGCCCACAACCTCCCTAGGTAACTGGTTCCATTGTCGTATCTATGAACTGCATGGAGATCAGGAAGTGGGCGGAGCAAAGAGACCAGCGCTGAAGTGGAAGTACAAGCTACAGCCATAAAACAAACAGTGTGTCATGTTCTAATCAATGAATACCGGTAAAGCAAAACGTTAGTAACACTACATTACTAGAGTATGCCCCGTGATGATTTACAACGACACAGATTAAAACGTTTTAAGTGGTAGAAAAAAACGTAATATGCACTAGTGTAGATGTGCCCTAGAATTATAGAATAGTAGAGTTGGAAGGCTCCAGCAAAGGAGATTGTTACCTTGTCGTTGTGCTGGACCATAAGGAAGGCTGAGCGAAGGAAGATAGATGCTTTTGAACTGTGGTGTTGGAGGAACATTCTGAGAGTGCCTTGGACTGCAAGAAGATCAAACCAGTCCATACTCCAGGAAATAAAGCCAGACTGCTCACTGGAGGGAATGGTATTAAAGGCAAAACTGAAGTACTTTGGCCACATAATGAGAAGACAGGACACCCTGGAGAAGATGCTGATGCTAGGGAAAGTGGAAGGCAAAAGGAAGAAGGGCCAACCAAGGGCAAGATGGATGGATTATATTCTGGAGGTGATGGACTTGACCTTGGGGGAGCTAGGGGTGGCAACAGCCGACAGAAAGCTCTGGCAGGGGCTGGTCCATGAAGTCATGAAGAGTAGGAAGCGACTGTACGAATAAACAATGAGAGTTGGAAGGGGCCTATAGGGACGTCGAGTCCAAACTACACACATGCTCCTTCAGGTAGAGTGTAACTCCATCCAGAGCAGGCAGCTGACTCGGTTAATATGACTAAAGCAACTGTTTTGAAAAAGAAAAAGTAAATAGTTTGGTGATGCTGGTATATGTTGCAACAGGTACATTTCCTCTTCCTGTAGCTGCAGTTTGTATCCCAATTTTGTCACTGTAGGTTTGAGGGTGCTACGTCAGCCCCTTCTCTTCACCTCATAGAAAAAGGGGTTGTCGGCAATAGCCATGTTGTTGCTTTGAGGAATGCACCATCTCTCTCGAAATCTGCGGTGTCTACAATACAAATCACACATTTCTTTCTGACGAAGAAATGGACTTTAAAAGCGGCAGTAAAACATTAACACACACCCCTCCCTCCAAAGCACAGATTTTGGATATATTTTCAATCCGTCGTGGTGGCCGACATCTACCCTATAGAACAGCCGGCATATAATATGTTGAACTGTTTCGCTGTAAAATGTAGTACCTTACTGAGCACGGGGGAATACATCTTCCTGATGGATAGCATCAGAATGCCTCAAGTCATTTATTGCCTAAACAGACACACACATCTCTCAAGCCTGTTCGAATATGTAAACTTCAGTGAAGAAAACAGGGGCACAAAATGAAATGTTTCCATTCTAGTGAGCTCAACAAGGCCACAGGTACACACCTGACTCTGAAGGAACCAAACTACAGAGAACAGGTTCTACTACATAAACCTTTCATTAAGGATTTATTCTTTGCTATGGCGAGGAGAAACAGGGGACACTGGCCAGACCCCCAAGCAGGATATTGCACTATGAAAGAGGTATGAAAGCAGTATCACAGGATCATAGAATAATAGAATAGTAGAGTTGGAAGGGGGCTATATGGCCATTGAGTCCAACCCCCTGCTTAATGCAGGAATCCACCTTAAAACATACCTGACAGATGGTTGTCCAGCTGCCTCTTGAAGGCCTCTAGGGTGGGAGAGACCACAACCTCCCTAGGTAACTGGTTCCATTGTCGTGCTGCTCTAACAGTCAGGAAGGGTTTTTTATGTCCAGCTGGATTCTGGCTTCCTGTAACTTGAGCCCATTATTCCATGTCCTGCACTCTGGGAGGATCGAGAAGAGATCCTGACCCTCCTCTGTGTGATGACCTTTTAAGTATTTGAAGAGTGCTATCATGTCTCCCCTCAGGCCTTAGGATTATCCCAGGCAAATGGAGGGGTCATCCCTGCCTGCTCCCAGGATCCCATGTGTTTCATTTGGATGCACAGAGATGATCCCGGGACAATCCCAGGATATAGGCCTGGTCTAGTCATGGCCTCAGCCTTCTCTTCTCCAGGCTAAACATGCCCAGTTCTTTCAGTCTCTCTTCATAGGGCTTTGTTTCCAGACCCCCGATCATCCTGGTTGCCCTCCTCTGAACACGCGCCAGCTTGTCTGTGTCCTTCTTGAAGTGTGGTGCCCAGAACTAGACACAATTATATACTGGCCTAAACAGTATATAAAGGGCAGGAGCAACACATTGAAGTGCACTGACAACTGTTGGAGCCCATTGACATGGTCCATAGACTGCTTTCATACCGCTTCCATAGTGGTATATCCTGCTTGGTGTAGTTGTGTCAATGGGCCCCAACAGTTGTTAGTGTACTTCAATACCACTATAAAGCAGTAGTGTGGCTCCTGCCCCTGTGATAGCTAGAAGTTAGTATCCAACATTGCCTGTGCTATTGCAATGGGAAGGTAGAAGATGCAGAAGCAAATGAAAAATAAGCCAAACTGCTCATTTCTGGAACAGGGCAGATCAGTGGAGCTCACAGAAAGGAGCTCTGTTGATCTAACCCATTGTTGAAATGAGCATTTCTGCTTATTTCTAGGATTGCTTTATGAAGTACTTAGCTTCTTGTTGTGCTAGTTTGTTGCCTCGTAGGTCCAACAGAATGAGCAAAGGTGCAATGCCTAATATGTTTAATGCAGCTTGTGGAAACTTGGGTTCAAACATTCCCCCCCTTCAAATTCCCCTTGTGATCCCCACCCCCATCCAAAGTATTTTCCAACTATTCTCTGAATGTTTTGCACCTTATTTAACATCGGCTGGTGTTTAGCCTCTACATTTGCTCTGTAACTGGTATTTGATTTTAATGTTGGAGATTGGACTTCATTTGATAGTTGACATGCAATGGCCATCAAGATCCAACATCATTTGATAAATAGTATAGGATTTTGTTTTGATAGCTGGAAGCTTATGAGTGTTGGTATTTGATATTTGTCAGGATATCATAAATTGCAACTTACAAAGAATAAAATCACAGTGCTGAACAAGCTGTATAACAGTACAATGCAACACATGTTGACTCTAAGTCCCATTTCAGTTGTCTTACTCCCAGATAAGTGGGTATAGAATTATTTATTTATTTATTTATTTATTTATTTTATTACATTTATATACCGCCCCCCAGCCAAAGCTCTCTGGGCGGTTTACAACAATTACATCATATACATGTCTTTCTAGAAGTAAGTTCCACCAGAGGAGGTGTCTCTATATTTGGGGCAAATGTGGTGACATTCCTCTGCCTCTTCCCTAATTTCACATTATAGAAAGGGACATTGGAATTCAGTGTCAGACATTTTGCTTTGCACTTCTGCATGTTGGAGTTAAGTTTTAGTCAATTTTGAATATCTGCAAATATTTGTTTCTACTACACACCAACTACAAGTTGTTCTGACTCCTTTGCATCTCATGTCTTTTGGTTCCAGTTCACATTAACAGTTGTCTACTGGATTGCATATTTATGAATATCCAGATTCAGAGGTGGCAGCAAAGATACTCATAAAGAGAGAGTTTGTGGGTGAATTTATTTTATCAAAATGTACATGTAGCCTCATGTTCAATGCTATCTTCAGCCCGTATTGATCATTTGAAGTCCTACAAGAGTCTCCAGTGAACCATTCAACCTCCAGAGCTTCTGCTGAGTGTTCTTGGAAAAGGACAGTTAAGGAAGTTCAAGGATTGGGAAAATTAGCAGATCTAATGGATTTGTTTAGCTGGTGGAGAGAAAAACAAATCATTGATTGATTAATATTTTGCCATTGCTAAGCAGAAGAGTTAATGAAATCTCATGTCCCATGATTGATTAGACACATTATTTATCTGAAACTATGTCAAAATATTTCATGGCCATTAGGTTTCTCCTCTATGTTAATTCAGCTACTTTGCAAGCACAGTCTTTCTGGGATACAAAGAAGTTACTGGAGCTTGAAGGTCATAGGCAGAGACACCTCGGATATTGGTGAGTTTCCACTACAGAAGCAAAAGGTGCATATTTGGTGTTACAGATAAGTGTCCCAAATAGGTGGCAAGTTTGCAAACATTTTTCCCTGCTGGTGATAGGGGTGAATTTATAGACTTAATTGTGAAATGACACATGCAACGTGAAGCAGTGATTCACATCAGCATTAATTTATACTGCTATATGTGCTTTTGAGGGAAATGATGCATAATTAAGCCAATTGGATACGTGGTGGCAACAATAAGCCAGATATATGCTGCTTTCTGTGCTTTTGAATGGGGCACATGATGTGCAATTGTATGCCATCATATGCATGCCATATACAACAAGGGTTTGGATTTGCTATGTGAATATTGCATACCAATGTTTGTAGAGGAACCTTTCAAACATGTTAAGAACTAGCACTTGGGATGATAGAAATATCAGTGAAAATAAAGGATTTGTTTTCACAGTCCACATTACAGCTTTTCTGCATTGGAAATTTGAAAGCCATCTAGAATAAAACAAGCAACACTGGGAGATCAAAACTGAGCCACTTGCCTGCCTGTTTAGTATGGGTGGGTGAGCTCTTTTGCTCACATCCCATTAAAGGGAAGGAACATGAGATGGTTAGTTCTGGGCACCACACTTCAAGAAGGATGCAGAAAAGCTGGAGCATATTCAGAGGAGAGCAACAAAGATGATCAGGGGTCTGGGAACAAAGCCCTATGAGGAGGGACTGAATAAACATTGAGAAGAAAAGATTGAGGGGAGATATGAAAGCACTCTTCAAATATTTGAAAGGTTGTCATGCAGAGGTGGGCCAGGATCTCTTCTCGATCCTCCCAGAGTGCAGGACACGGAATAATGGGCTCAAGTTACAGGAAGACAGATTCTGGCAGGACATCAAGAAAAACTTCCTGACTGTTAGAGCAGTACGACAATGGAACCAATTCCCTAGGGAGGTGGTGGGATCTCCCACCATAGAGGCCTTCAAGAGGCATCTGGATAGCCGTTTGTCAGGTATGCTTTAAGGTGGATTCCTGCATTGAGCAGGGGGTTGGACTTGATGGCTTATAGGCCACCAACTCTACTATTCTATGATTCTATGTTGTTGGGTTGGACTAGCCTGTTGCAGGCAGGGCCGGTGCTATCATAGAGGCCACTCAGGCAGCCGCCTAGAGCGCCAAGGTAAGGGGGGGCGACGAATGCCGCACCCGGAAGCAGCTCTCCCACAGTGGCTCTGAAAGGGCGGCTTCCGGGCGCGCTGTTCTGAAGCCACCCACAAGCCTCAGTGTCCTGGCTTCGCTTCGGCTGGGTGGCGAAGCGAAGCCAGGATGTTGGGGCAGGCAGGCGGCTTCAGAACAGCACGCCCGGAAGTCGCTGTCCCAGAGTGGCTTTTGGCTGGGTGTGCCATTCTGAAGCCGCCCCCCCCGCCAGCCCCCCCACCCCAGCATCCTGACTTCGCTTCGGCTGGGCGCCCACCCTGCCGAAGTGAAGCCACACCCACCCACCCCACCCCAGCGTCCTGGCTTCGCTTTAGCTGGGTGGGCGCCCAGCCGAAGTGAAGCCAGAATGCTGGGGTGGGGGGCGGGCGGGCAGCTTCAGAAAGGCGCACCCAGAAGTTGCTCTCCCAGAGCAGCTTCCGGACGGGTGCGCCATTCCAACGACGCCCCCAACCCCCAACCCCCGCGTCCTGGCTTCGCTTCGGCTGGGCGGGCGAGATGGCTCCCTGCGCCCAGGTACGCTGGGGTGGGTGTGGGTGAAAGCAGCTCACCTGCCTAGGGTGCAAAATAGTCTGGCACCGGCCCTGCTTGCAGGGTCAAAGTTCTGAGTTCATGCAGTTGAGACAGTTGCCCAGGGCTGTGACTGCAGCCTTATTAGGTGGCTGCACATCTTCCAGCCAGTATTGGGCAGTAGCAGACAGCCAATGCAGGATTAGCCAGTTGCCTTCAGGTCCTGAATAGTATTTCTTAAACCCCTATTTCCTAAACTGAGCATTGGGCTTGTTTCATCCCCTAATGACTGTGCGCTGCTTTTACTAGGTTGAGCTCAGTATTTGGCTATAAAACAACCTCTAGGAGATTACCATTTTGAAAAGGGAACTGGGCTAGAAGGTGCCCTTGGCCAAAGCTAAACTCATTTAGTCCCACAAATCATGAGGGGGGAGAGAGGGAAGATGATACTGGCTGGGTTTCCGTGGTACACCTTTAAGCCAAATGGGAAAAGTAAGACAAGGAACCATTTCGTAGGAATGTGGGAGAAATTTGTTCGCTTCCCACTTTAATGGGAACTTACCGAATTCCACACACTCAAGCCAACACCCAGCCCAAAATTCAGTTGTCCTTTGAAATTCACTGCTCTCCAAATTTTGCAGTGCAGTTATCCAGTCAAAATTTAGATACCCCCCCAAAAGGTGTATATTCAGGAAGAGAGCACACTAAAAGGCATCTATTAGTGAACATAACATTAAAGAATGCCTTATATTAGAAAAGAAATGCTTTCCAAAATGTATATATTAGGCAACATTTCACACAAAGGTGTCTGCATTAGGAAAAATGCTCATTAAAAAAAAAGGTATAGATTTTTATGCCAACCTTTAAAAAAACCCAAATTTAGGATGCAACAAACATAAGATTAGGGGGGGGGGAGTTCAGAATGAACTTAATGTAAGATTGGAAAAACAATAAACTGAGAAACTCTGAAATTGACAGATTTGTGCATTCCTACCATTAGGTTAACTGATCCTATGCTTGGAGCCCATGTAAGGTTGTTTTACCATGATGTATAGCAAGAGATCCCTTTTCTTAACTTCTCACCTGCGATGTCACCACCTCACACACAAGGGTGTGACGTGCACACCTCCCTCAGACTAAGCAACACCACTTAAATACCTGAGGAAGGGGTAAAAAGAAAAGTGTAACCTTTCCCTTATAGCCGAGGGAAAAGGTAAGAAGATTTGGAAAAGGCTTTGCTGTGAATATAGCAGGTTGATGGTTAAATGTAATGGGTTTATTTATGAACCAATAGAGCAGGAGACACAGCCAAACTGACACGTGGTTTTATGGTAGCAAAATAAAGAAAATGTTTATTGTTGTTTACAGTTCTTAGTTCCTTTGAATTATATTCCAATCCTGCCTAGTCTTAAGAATATTGGTAGTAACCAATCTAATAATAACAATCCTTAGTCCCTATGATCTTATTTTCACTCACTCCTCACACAACTCCTGACAAGAAATCACCCAGCTAAACACATCTACTTAAATACTTAAAAGGTTGTCACACCGAGGAGGGCCAGGATCTCTTCTCGATCCTCCCAGAGTGCAGGAAACGGAATAACGGGCTCAAGTTAAAGGAAGCCAGATCCCAGCTGGACATCAGGAAAAACTTCCTGACTGTTAGAGCAGTACGACAATGGAAGCAATTCCCTAGGGAGGTTGTGGGTTCTCCCATACTAGAGGCCTTCAAGAGGCAGCTGGACCACCATCTGTCAGGGATGCTTTAGGGTGGATTCCTGCATTGAGCAGGGGGTTGGACTCGATGGCCTTGTAGGCCCCTTCCGCTATTCTATGATTCTATGATCTACCCTCCAAACCCCATCACCAACCGAACCCCTCAAACCACTCAGGTCCCCCTATATAGACTCCTCCCCCTTTCCACATCATCACCAGCCACACCCACTCAGTCCAACATTCCGTACTCCCTAGATATACTCACACAGACATACCTAAGAAATGTGGGTAACGCCACACCACCTATTCTACAATTTTCTCACGCAGAAGATCAAAGTGGTCGTTAAATATTTGTTTCCTGCAGATCAGCCTTGTAAATAAAGATGTGGCCTTAGTTAAATCCACTTCTTTGTCTCATGTCCTCCTTCTTAGCATGTGGGAATGGTGGCAATTGCCAGTAGGAGTCTGCAATAGCATGAAAAAGCAGATAGGCAATCAGCATTCGGCTAATTCAAACATAAAAAATGCAGACATCAAGAAGGAAATCAACCTCCGAAAAAATGACCTATAAAAGGACTAGCGGAAACATATGCCACCTCTCTGCGAGAATTATTTTCCCACGAAGACAGAGTACTTTTTAATGTCTTTTTAATTGACAGTGCAGGATAATTGAACATATGCCTTTTTGAAAAGTTTGTTTCCCTTTATTATTCTGGAGTAGAGGTGAGCAACTAACTTAAATAGGGACATATGCCGCCTTACCTTACTGTGGATATCTCTGCCATCGAAATTGATTTTCAAAGTGCGTATGTGCTTTTGGGGGACTGCTCTGGATTTTTTTTCTGGTTTCCGAATTGTCATTTCACACATGCTGCTGCATAAATGTTTCATAATAGTGCATCGCTTGCCACTGAAAATAACAACAACAACAACAAACAACAACAACAACATTACATTGTGCACTATTCCACAACCAGAAACGTCAATCTGAATCAGCTTTGTGACATTTCATATAGCCAACCTGGCTGCATTGTGCCACAAAACTGCTCATGTAATCCCTGAGTGATTGGGCCCACTGCTTTAATGGAGGCTGGTGGCTCCCATGTTAGTGGGGTTGTGAATCTGCTCCGGGTTTCGGTCAGAACCAGTCAGAACTCAAAAGTTCTGTCTGAAACCTGGAGCAGATGTACCACCCCACTGACATGGGAGCCACCAGCCTCCACTGCACTGCTCCCAAGAAAAATGGGAAAGGTATTTGGGCATTCCCATATGTTTCAGATTGCAAGTCCCATCATTCATGGCTGCAGCTGCTGAGAGATATAGTCCGAAACAGCTGGAGGACACACTACATTGTTGGGGAAGTCAGTGAGCAGCATTCTCTCCCCCTCTCTCTCATTATCCTATTTTATTTCCCTATATATAGCTCCTCTTTTCTGAGGTAATTGTGACAGTCACAAATTCTTGTGCTCATTCCACCCTATAACATTGATTGCATTGCGGATGGAGGCCATTCCCTGAGGACTTCTGTCTATTTAAGCCTTGGACTGCTCCCTGTGTTCCATTTAGGACTACATCAAAACCTACCTCTATTAGGATTGTTCCATCACTTGCCGTTCCAAGAGAAAATCATTTGTGTTGTCTGGCTTTTTCTTCTCTGCACTTGACGAGAGATGGGGCACCCAGTCTGAAAAGAATTGAATTATTTGGATGCTCTTGTGCCTTCTCTATTCTCGCTCAGAGTGCATTTAAGCTGATGGTATATTGTGCAATCTGCTATTTATATTCACACAAGGAGTAGGCTCAGCTCATACAGCATGCTGTGATCTGTCACTGTGTTCTATTTCCTGGTTTTTCTTTCCCCACCATACAAAAGTTTGTACCTAAGAAAGTATGGAACCTCTTGAGCAAATGTCTTCTCCACAAAAAATGCCAGGATAATTGCATGTATGCCTTGGCTTCTTGATCCTCCATTCTTACTGCTGTGATTTCATTGGCTGTTGGCCATTGGCCATACTCTTTCAAACCATGATGCCAAAGTCATGTATTTGATGCCCCAAATTGCTGTGGACTGCTGCTGGGAGGGTAGGGTGAGGAAACACCCAATGCAATGGCATCATATCATGCCTTCCGGAACCAAGGTCTTACAGGGAGAAGAGAGGGAACTGGATTCTAGGTTTCAGGTTTTGGTGGCAAATCCACATGTCATCACATCTAGTTACAGATATGAGGAGCAGGAACTGTACTTCTACTACAGGGCAGAGTCCTCAGCCCCCTTACCTGATATTTTAGAAGACTACATGTCGGCTGATTTGACTAAATTTGGGAGGATTCCTGAGGGTGGGATTTGTGGTTTTGTTAAGATCTCCCTACCTTTACTGGCTAGAAGTGGGTTTTCTACATAATAGAATTATCATTATCATCATCATCATCATCATCATCATCATCATCATCATACTGTTTCTGCTTTATATATGTACGTATGATATTATTATTATTATTATTATTATTATTATTATTATTTATTTATATAGCACCATCAATGTACATGGTGCTGGACAAGCATTAAAGCAACCAGCTATCAGGCACCTTAATCCATCATTTTCCCCCAAACCCAATGAGAAATGGATAGCAATGAAAAGAGAGAGAGAGAGAGGCCTTAGCTAGATCAAGCTATATCCCAGGGCGGACTCCAGGATCGTGCCTATGCATCCAGATGACGCACAGGGGATCCCGGGATCATGGAGGGATCGTCCCTCCCTTGCCCCAGGATAGAACCCTCCCCTTTGGGCTCGCTTTTTCCACGGTCTGGGGCTGAGCCCCAGACTGCAGAACATCTAGCCCATTTCCGCGGCTTGACCCCGCTCCGCGCGATTACTCACACGGAGCTGGGAGCTGCGCCCATTGGGGTTAGGATGGGGGAGTGGGGAAAACATTTTTTTTTTAAAAAAAAAAAAAGACTTACTTTTAGCGCCCGAGCGTTTGTGCGCTACATCCTCTTTAAAAAACAAAAAAATGGTGGGTGCAACACCTCTCTTCCTGAGGTCGTTGCACCTTATGTGTAAATGGGGCAGAGATCTCACATTAATCCCTACACGGGATCTCCCCTACTCTGCCCCGGAACAAAAGGTAGGTCTAGCTAAGGCCTGAGTTAGGGCTCTTCTACACCATGCAGGATATTCCTCTATGAAAGCAGTATGAAAGCATTATATAAAGGGCAGGAGCCACACTACAGGTTGATAGCGGTGTTGAAGTGCACTGACAACTGTTGGGGCCCATTGACACATACCATATACTGCTTTCATACCATTTTCATAGTGTTATATCCTGCTTGGTGTAGATGTATCATGGGCCCCAACAGTTGTCAGTGCACTTCATTACCAATATAAAGCAGTAGTGTAAAACCCGCCGTGCACTTCAATACCGCTATCAAGCAGCAGTGTGGCTCCTGCCTTTTATATACCACTTTCATAGTGAAATATCCTGCTTGGTGTAGATGAGCCGCGAGCGAGCAAAATTCTAAAGCTTTTAAAACTTGATTTTGTTCTGACTTTTATACTGTTAGTTTTACTCTACCCTGTGCCTGTTTGGTGCATTCTCTTCCCCTT
Source organism: Elgaria multicarinata webbii (assembly GCF_023053635.1). Taxonomy (NCBI): domain Eukaryota; kingdom Metazoa; phylum Chordata; class Lepidosauria; order Squamata; family Anguidae; genus Elgaria; species Elgaria multicarinata. Next base: position 110,094,085 of record NC_086177.1, on the reverse strand, counting down.
CTTATTGTTTTATTATGATTTTATTAGAATGTAAGCCTATGCGGCAGGGTTTTGCTATTTTATTGTTTTACTCTGTACAGCACCATGTACATTGATGGTGCTATAAAAATAAATAAATAAATAAATAAATAATAATAATAATAATAATAATAATAATAATAATAATAAAACACTTCTTCTAGTGTGTTTTAATATGTATTATATTTTATTATTGTTATTTGTAATCCACCAAAAAATCTGAAATAAAGGGAGGCAAATGTGCATCTACCATCTATCTATCGAGATAGCTGCAGAGATATATCATTTCCTTATGTCTGAGCACAAGAACTCCACTGATGTAACCATTCCTACCACAGAATCACATCAGTGATTTGGGTTCCTAACAGATGGGGCGGACTTGGTTTTAAGCATTAAGAAAATTATCTATTTCAGGCTTTGATAAATGGTTTTCACTTGCATGCGCAAGGAATAATGGATCACCATATTAGAGCCCTGGACACACTACTGGCAGTCCAGGCCCATAAATGTTCATTGGAACTGCAGCCCCTAAATCAGAATGAGGAGAGAGACCTAGGCCTGTTCTTATGTTCTGGCAGAAATGGCTTCTGTGCTGGGCGTTAGACGCAAGTATATTGCACCCCACAACCCAAGCTTGAAGAGATAAACTTCCAAGAAGGGATTGTGCAAATTTTTGTATGGCTGGACTTCCCAGGGTAAGTTGTCTAAGGCGGTAAACCTACACCCCTTTCCTGGGAGTAAGCCACATTTATCTCAAATGGACTTCTGAATAGGATCTGCACAGGATTGCCTTTTAAGAGAATTATCATCTCAGTCTTTCTCTGCCCACCTCTCTCTCTCTCTCCATTCAAGATTGCAATAATTCAGAATTATGAACCTTGGATACCAGAAAGTGAGGTGGGCAGGGGAGGCAAGAAATCCATGCCTCCACACCACCACCAGTGGTGCAGCTAGGGCTAGACCTTGGAGCAAAAGCCCATGACCCTCTCCCCAGTGAGCACCCAGAAAGTGACAGGTGATGAGGGCAGCAGAGGCAAACTCCATTTATTCCTGAAAATGGACTCAGTTTACAGAATTGTGAGATTAAAAAGCAAAACTATATATGCTCATATTATATTATTATTATTATTATTATTATTATTATTATTATTATTATTATTTCTTGCTTGTGGTGGTTTTTCTAGATGGACATGACGGGCTTTGCCAAGTCATGCTGTCTTTTACAGATTCAGGAATTTCCTGACGACTGAGCATGTTTTAATTATGACTGCTTTCTGGATGTTGGTGTGGATGTATTTTGCCGGGCCCAGTTTCTGAAGGTTTTCTGTAGTTTTTTGATGTGATGCCGGTGACTGATGTGACTAACGGAATAATTGTGACCTTTTCCTGTTACCATAGTTCTTTGACTTCCATGGCCAGTGGCGTATATTTTTAGGGTGACCATATGAAAAGGAGGACAGGGCTCCTGTATCTTTAACTGTTGCATAGAAAAGGGAATTTCAGCAGGTGTCATTTGTATATATGGAGAACCTGGTGAAATTCCCTCTTCATCACCACAGTTAAAGGTGCAGGAGCTATATTAGAGTGACCGGATTTAAAAGAAGGCAGGGCACCTGCAGTTTTAACTGTGGTGATGAAGAGGAGCCCTGTCCTCCTTTTCACATGGTCACCATAGTTAAGTTTCAGTTCCTAAGTTAAGTTTCATTTCTTCAGGTTTGAAATGGTACTTTTGAGGAGGGGATAAAAGGAGAGAGACAGCTATAAAAGATGAGAGCATGGGGGGAAAACAACCAGAAAAGCCTAAATACAGCTAAAGTAAAAGACTTTGCATTTTGCAAAGTTTCTTTCCTTCGAATACCATTGGATTACTCAGCTTTATTGACTAAATAACTTTACTTGTAATTTGGTTGTTTTAATATTCTCGTAAATGGTTGTGTTAAACCTAAAGTGTCTGGAGTATCACTCACCCCGTGTCTACAGCCTAAACTCTGCATTATTGGGAAGGTGAAGGAAAAGGAAAGACGGTGGAATTCTTAAGGAGGCAAAAAACAAAACAAAAATCCATTCTTAAGGAATTGCTCAGGGGTCCAGATCATAGAATGAATCCTTTTTTTTTTTTAAAAAAAAGTAGTTTTTATTCTTTTCAAAACTTAAACATACATCAATACAATAACAGAAAAACCAACATAATACATAAATGTTGAATAACCTTAATAACTTTTCTAATTTAATGTGTTACATAGAATGAATCCTGAAACATGTTCATCATCACTGAGCCAAACACTCCTGACTGAAGATTTGGATAATTACTCTGGATTTTGCTGCAAAGTTTTAAACATTTTTCATAACTGGCTATCAAAAATGACAACCGCACAGGGGGACACGTCATAGCTCTAACGTGCATGACTGCTTCTACCTTCGCTGATGCATGACATTGGTATGGGGTGGCATTCCCTCCCTCTGTCAGCCTTCCTCTGGAGGACTCCTCTTTGGAAGACACCCTGGAGGACCCCCAAGCTAAAAATCATGGAGAAGCTGCCTGTCCTGAAGGACCTTGAGGCAGATCAGGGAGTTCTTGACCCATCAGGGGAGATGGCCATTGAGCCTTGCCCTAATGGTGCAGTCAGAGGCAGGTGCTGAGAAGTAGGGGTGTGCACAGACCCCCCGCTCCGCTTCTCTTCCAGATCCGCATTTTGCGGATCAGGCCGCTTCGCTCCGCCCCCGCTCCGAATATCTCCGCTCCGCTCTGCTGCAGAGCTCCGGATCCAGATCGGAGCTCCGTTTCCCCCCCCCCCATAGGGTTGCATTGAAAGCTAAAAAAGTATACAACTTTTTTTCTGTTAGAAACCTCAAGTTTGGCACCATGACACCTCATGGAGGTATACACACGCACGCCAAGTTTCAAGCCAATCCCATCATCCCCTGATTTTTGGGGAATTTTTGAAAATAGGGCACCCCATTCACACCCCTTTCGATAGCTCTGTCAATTTGCATGTTAGAAACTTCAAACTCAGCACCATGATAGCTTATCCAGGGATACACAAGCACACCAAGACTCAAGGCAATCCTATCATCCCCTGATTTTTGGCAGGGCTCTAACCTTTTAACTCACCCCAAATCAAGTCCCATTTTACAACTATGTCAATTTGCACGTCAGAAACCTCACCTTCAGTACCGTGACACTAAATCCATGTGTCCACATGGACACCAAGACTCAAGGCAATCCCATCACCCCCTGATTTTTGGGGAATTTTTGAAAATCGGGCAACCCATTCACACCCCTTTCGATAGCTCTGTCAATTTGCACGTTAGAAACCTCAAACTCAGCACCATGATAGCTTATCCAGGGATACACATGCATGCCAAGACTCAAGGCAATCCCATCATCCCCTGATTTTTGGCGGGGCTCTAACCTTTTAACTCACCCCAAATCAAGTCCCATTTTACAACTACGTCAATTTGCATGTCAGAAACCTCACCTTCGGTCCCATGACAGTTTACCCATGTGTCCACATGGACGCCAAGTTTCAAGCCAATCCCATTATCCCCGGATTTTTGGGGAATTTATGAAAGTCAGACACCCCAGTATCTGCAGACAGCTCAATGGGCCCATTTCAAAGGAAATCCCAACATGCCATGAATTGGGGAGTAGAGATAAACCTAAATATGAATCTTCTTCCACACTTGAAAAATTGATTTGGAACTTGAGCACAGGAAGGACTTCTCCCCTGAGTCAAAGCAAGACACACAAAAACCATCCCTGCGAGGTGGGCAGGGGAGGAGGGAGGGAAGGCAGGCAGGCAGCAGGCATTTCTGGGGGCACAAGGAAGTGAGCCAAGGATAGTTTCAAAGACAGTACTGCATATAAAATGGAATAAATAAATAAATAAATAAATAAACAAAGGAGGGGTGAAATTAAAAGCAGCAGTGTTGCTGAATAAAAAACAAGAAGAATTTTTTAAAAAAAGGCTATATCTGTCTTTTACCAGTAAGCGGGGAGCGGACGTGCCCAAGAGGAGGGGGAATCATCTGCCAATTTGACTGGTCCTGTCTAGGTACCAGTCTTTAAGAAGGAAACGATCACTTCAACTCATGATAGGCATTCTCTGATTTACCTTCGGAGGGCTCTGATGGCCCTCCAAGGACAGGAGAGTGCACAGGGCACGTCCATGCCCTAGGGGAGCTCATCCCCTTGCACCACATCTATTCAGTTGTTCCCCAAAGTTAGGGTGGGTAGCAGTGCTGTGTTTTCTATCTCTTATTATTGGCTTAGTATATGATTTCAGGTTGTGTTTGTGCATTTGGTGGGGCTACTGTTTTAAAAAACACTGGGAAAAGTCCGTTCAGACTAAGAAAGAGAAGTTCCCAGAATCCCAAGTTACCCATTTTGCCTATCCCCTCCTCCAACTTTGGGATCATGTGATCATGACCGGGAGTTGACTCTGCCCCTCAGCCCTTCGAAAAAGGTATTTTCCCGCTGTTTTACCCAATTTTCCCAAAAATTCTAGCAAGCGAACCACAGGACGCAGAGAGCTGAGAGTAGGCTCAAAATGACCCCCAGCCACGACTCTCTAAGCACAAGAAGTTTCAGAAAGATAGCTTAAAAAACAACACAGTTATACCCTATTCTTTTTCGCAATGCAATCCTATGGGCGAAATTTTTCAAAATGGCGATCGGATCGGTCTGCAAAAAGAGAAGCGCTCCGTGTATGGGCGCTTCTCTTCGCTGTGCTTCTACGGGTCCCCGTACCGCTTCTACTCCGCCTCTGGGCAAGGCGGAGCAGGCCAATTCGCTTCTGATTCTCCGCTTCTAATCGGAGCGGAGCACATCCCTAATATTTCCACATGAGAACTTGAATAAAATTTCACTAAAATGCAAAATTCAACCAAATGTCAGAATTAATTAAAACTAGATAAGATAGATTCAGAGTTTAGCAAACCATACTAAGAGAATTCTAATCGGAGCGGAGCGCATCCCTACTGAGAAGACCCCCGGCCCACGGAGTGCAGGCATCTGAAGGGTCAAGCTCAACCAGCTGCCAGATGCAGAAATGTCCACTTGAGGAATATGGATTCCTCACGAGTAAAAGTATACTCATGAGCAAGATTCTGCTCATCGCAAACCACTTCTCAAGTGACATTGACAGCCTGCACCTGGTCTCTGAAGCGTCGGCTTAAAACCCACCTGATCTAACTTTAATTTGTTTTTTGTGAGTGCTGGAATTTTTTATCCATTGTTGGGTTTTTTTCTTCCTTTTTTCCTACTCTTACGTTTTGTAATTTTTTTCCAATGTTTGCAGTATATTTTTAATGTCTTGTACACCATCCAAATAACTTTGGTTATTGGGTGGTTGAAAAGTACCACAAACAAACACATATTGCAAGCGAGAAAGCTGGGATATTTTTGTGGTACTCCTGCTTTAATCAAACCGTCCTTAAAAAAAACGTTTCTTTACTTTCTCTTTTGTATTGTGTTAGTTCACTTGCAGATGTAGAAAGATCCTCTCTTACATATTCATTCACCGATGGAGACATATTTCTGTTGGTTGGCATTTCATTCAGATCAGCTGCAAGGAAATATCCGCTTTACAGCTTGCCCGGTCATCAAAATGAACTGAAGAGAGAAAAGAAAGTTTATATAACCAAGAACAAGGGGAAAGAATTGCTCCTCTTTTATTACTGTCTTGGAAAAGGGGGAAGGAAAACGAATGGGGAAATCAAATATTCAAATACAAATTACTTTCCTTGCCACCCACTGTAGGCTTTCAAGAGAAATGTTTCTCTCTTAAAATCAGAATATAATATAAACATGCCAGCTGCAGTGCATTTTTTTCTTTGGGGTTTGTTTTCTTTACCTGTTTACTTGCAATTCCATGGGAAGGACCCATGTAGGAAAATGGTTCCTACAGAAGTCCACCTCTAAGGGAAACAGATGAATTCATTCATTGGAAGGGTGACCATATGAAAAGGAGGACAGGGCTCCTGTATCTTTAACAGTTGTATTGAAAAGGGAATTTCAGCAGGTGTCTTGTATATCTGGAGAACCTGGTGAAATTTCCTCTTCATCACACCAGTTAAAGCTGCAGGTGCCCTGCCCTCTTTTAAATCTGGTCACTCTAGTATAGCTCCTGCACCTTTAACTGTTGTGATGAAGAAGGAATTTCACCAGGTTATCCATATATACAAATGACACCTGCTGAAATTTCCTTTTCCATGCAACTGTTAAAGATACAGGAGCCCTGTCCTCCTTTTCATAGGGTCACCCTATTCATAGGGATGTATGAAAACTTTGTTTCGGTTCGTAAATCCCTTGAAAATGCTCCGTTCATAATCCCAAATGTGAACGGGAGCTCATTTTCTCCCCAAAGTTGGCAAATTCCTAAACTTGCCTTCAAGTTTGCAAATGTATACTGGAAATACGTGTAACTTCCTCAAAATAAACAACTTTTAAGTCACTCACGCTTCAGTCTATGGAGGGCATTTCTGCAGTTTTGGAAATGGGCACTAATTTGGGAATTGTTTGCACAAACTTCATGCTCAATAGCTGTTCGTTTTGTGCAATTTTCCCCTTGGGGCAAAACAAATAGTGATCCCAAACTTGTGTTCAAATTAAGGAGGAATGAGCAGCAAGAAGATATTATTTGCCTATCCCTATGTATTCATTACACATGACATCATGCACACAAATTTCTTGTTTTCTCATTAAGCTTTTCACATTGGGCAGGAATGGAGAACAGGTGGCCCAGCAGATACTGGGCATGTCTAGATGACGTGATATCCTGGGGATCGCCCGGAGATTATCCCTGTGTGTCCACATGACGCACAGGGAATCCCGGGTGGAGGGAGGGATGATCCCTCCCTTGCCTCGAGATAGCTGGGATGGCTTTAATCCTGACTTTTCCCATGGTCTCGGGATCGTCCCAAGACCATGGGACGTGTTGGTAGCTGTACCGGGACGTTGCATGCCACATGTAGACTGAGGGGGAGGATCTTGTGATCATCATATCGTGAGATCATCCCCCTCCACCCACCCCCCTGGTCTAGCCTTGGCCATTGTTGGACTGTGCAAGTCCCATCATCCCACACCACTCCCTCTGCTAGCTAGGACTGATGGGAGTTGCAGTCCAACAACATTTGGTGGGTCACATATCTTTACCTCTGACATTGAATTTAGAATCATAGCAGAGTTGGAAGGGGCCTGTAAGGCCATCATGTCCAACCCCCACTCAGGGCAGTAATCTACCTTAAAGCACCCCTGACAGATGACTGTCCAGATGGCTCTTGAAGACCTCAAGTGCAGGATAGCCCACAACCTCCCTAGATCATTATTGTACTGCTCTAACAGTCAGGAAGTTTTTCCTGGTGTCCAGCCAGAACCTGGCTTTCTGTAACTTGAGCCCTACCTAGTCGAATTTTAAGATGTCTGGCTGTTCTTTTAATAAAGTATTAGTTGTATACGTTTTAATCAGTTTTATGTATTTTATAATATTTTTGTATTCTGTTCCCCACCTCGATCCAGAGGGAGAGGCAGGTATGAAATAAATAAATAAATAAATAAATAAATAAATCCATGTCCTGCATTCTGGAATGATCGAGAAGAAATTGTGGACCTCTTCTGTGTGACAACAAAGCACTTCTGTAACATCTGAGTGGAGGAAAGATCTTGGGGGTTTAAAGGTTCACTTAGCCGTCTTCCCCCTGATTATGTGGAAAGTGAGACATTCCTCTCTCTCTCTCCCGCTCTCTCTCTCATATAATACTAGAACCCAAAGGAGTCATCCCATGAAGCTGATTGGTGGAAGATTCAGGACAAATAAGAGAAAGTACTTCTTCACACAGCTCATGGTTAAATTATGGAATTTGCTATCACAAGATATAGTGATGACCACCAATCTGGATGACTTTAAAAAGGGGTTGGATGAGTTCCTGGAGAAGAAGGGTATCCATGGCTAGTAGCCCTGATGGTTGTGTGCGATCTCCAGTATTCGAGGCAGTAAGCCTGTGTGCACCAGTTGCTGGGGAACATGGGTGGGAGGGTGCTGTTGCACCATGTCCTGGCTTGTTGGTCCCTGGCTGATGTCTGGTTGGCTACTGTGTGAACAGAGTGCTGGACTAGATGGACCCTTGGTGTGATCCAGCAGGGCGCTTCTTACATTTTTAGCTATTTGAAAAGAATGATATGGAACAGAAGGAAAAAAGAGGTCTTAGGTGCCTGTGGGCTCAATATGTTTTGGAAATTATCTGAGATAATTAGTTTTATTTCAGATAATTTTGCAAACAGTCTTGCTAGTTGGAAGGTTTCCTAACTTTACATTTTGGTGCATTTCTACACAGTAGGTGGGTGCACAGTAATTCCAGTAAGTGGTTGCAAGAAATTAAAATATATATCATAGAATATTTTTTAAATCACAATTTCTTTTAATGTTTTATAAATGGTGCGATTTTCAGATTTAGTGGACAACATTAATTAACACAATCTTTCATATATGATTCAGTTCCTTCGGAGTGTTACAAAACGTTAACAATGTTTTATGGGGAAATTTTAATTGCAGGAAATTTCTGAAATGTGTTGAGCAGGATAATTAATAATAATAATATTAATAATGATCAGTCACTTGAGAACTCATTTTTTCTCTCTTCTTTTTTGTGCCACCTAAGTGTTTTCCCTTCTTGCCGTTTCCTGCAAAAGAATGTTAACAAGGCCACCCTGGTTCCTGAAGCAAAATACTACTAAACATAATACAACAGGCAAACTTTCTATGGTGGAAGGGTTTTTCATTGTTTGTTTTTCACTCTTTGCATTCAAAAGAATCTACAAGCTCATGTGGAAAATATGCCTGACAGTAACATGGCTGAGTCTTTAGTGAGCATTAAGACTACAAGACCCATGATTCAGTTTGAATGCAGTGCTATGCACTGCAATACAATATCCTGGGTACTTAATCCAAGTGAGCACTTGAATGTATTGCTCCATTTCTGCTCTTTCCACCTAGCCCTCCAAACTGGAGGATCACATTGACAAATATACAGATTTATTGAAATTAGCATGACAATGCATGAAAAGTAGGGATATATGAGAAATTCATTTCTGTTAATTTTTTGATCAGAATTTATTCAGTTCCAACAATCTGGACCGAACATGGGCAAAGACACAACTTGCAGTTGAAGTCTGTCCATTTCCTAGCTTGCAATGTGATTGGCGAATCCCCTCCCCAAAATGTGTTCCATAGCATACATACAATTGAAACATTTGAAAAATGTGCATAGAAAAAGGGATGCATTTGAACGATGTGCACAAACATGCTTTAATCAATGGGAGAATCATAGAATCATAGAATAGCAGAGTTGGAAGGGGCCTACAAGGCCATCGAGTCCAACCCCCTGCTCAATGCAGGAATCCACCCTAAAGCATCCCTGACAGATGGTTGTCCAGCTGCCTCTTGAAGGCCTCTAGTGTGGGAGAGCCCACAACCTCCCTAGGTAACTGATTCCATTGTCGTACAGAACACTGTATACATTTCAAAGAGGCACACAACTGAGGCATACATCTGGAAAATATACACAAATATACTCACGGGAAAGAACAGGGTGGGGGAGACAAAGGGCATGGCTAGAAGAGGGGGTTTGAGGGTGACAATCTTGTGATTTTATGATTGCGAGATCATCGCCCTCATCTACACATGGCGCGCGACCTCCAGGAAAGAAGAGGATGTTGCAACCACCATTTTGTTTTTATATTTTAATCAGAAAAGAGTGCAGGAGCACGCCCACAGAAAAGGTAAGTATTTATTTATTTATTTATTTATTTATTTAAAAAACACAACTTCCTGCTCTCCCACCACCACCCCATGCCCTGGTCTCGGTTCCTCACTGTTACTCCTCGTGGTTACAAAACCGTGATGCCAGGCCACACGTCCCGTGGTCTCGGGATCATCCTGAGACTGCAGAAAATTGGGAAAAATGTGTAGGGCCATATCCCAAGGAAATGGAGGGATCATCCCTCCCTCCTCCCGGGATTGTCTGTGCGTCATATGGATGCCCAGGGATGATACCGAGGCGATCCCTGGAATAAGCCTTTGTCTAGCCATGCCCAAAGCTTACCATCTGACGTGGACTCAAGTTGGAGCAAGATTTGAGATGGAATTCAGAGAACTTTGGCAGATGTGAATTTTGCTGGTTTGCGCATCCCTAATGAAAACATGGTGTTTATGGGCATATATATTAAACAGGGATGGTGCTAAGTATGGGAATCTCTGCAGAACTGCTCTTAATTTTGTTTTCTTCCCAAAAGCCATCCCCTCTATCTATTTTTTTTAATTTTTACCAGCTCCCCACTTTTTCTTGAGAAACCATTGCATGCCGTATTACACGTCGCAAGTGCGTGCTAACGTTGGTTTCAATAAGGCAAACGTTACCTGGACTGCAGGACTGCTGTATTAAATATTTAGTGCATTACCTTGCTTTCCTCTACTATATCAACAATTTAATCTTCCATATTTGACTCATACAGCAGCAGCAACAAGAAATAACCCCTCTGCTGGATCAAAGAATTTTACCCAGTTCTAATGCATAGTGAACCCTGTCAAATAGATTTTCATGGTCCCTTCTACAGGTGCCCTGTGATTTTGTGACAAAGAGCCATTAAGGTTTAAAGCGTTGGAAACACTTAGTAAATATGTTTGCTATTTGAAGGAAACAAGGTGAACATTCCCTCTATTTCTGATCTTCAGGTGGTGAGTGTCACTGCTTATGTAGCTGAAAAAGCACTAGCCATGCATAAGAGAAGAGTATCAGGTTGATATAAACAACAACAAACAAACAGAACAGAACAGCAGCAGCAACAACAAAAATCCCTAAATTGGAGGGGGAGGGGGGCTGCACAGTAGGATTGATGTCCATGGCCACAAAATCATAGAATCATAGAATAGCAGAGTTGGAAGGGGCCTACAAGGCCATCAAGTCCACCCCCCTGCTCAAGGCAGGAATCCACCCTAAAGCATCCCTGACAGAGGGTTGTCCAGCTGCCTCTTGAAGGCCTCTAGTGTGGGAGAGCCCACAACCTCACCAGGGAACTGATTCCATTGTCGTACTGCTCTAACAGTCAGGAAGTTTTTCCTGATGTCCAGCCGGAATCTGGCTTCCTATAACTTGAGCCTGTTATTCCGTGTCCTGCACTCTGGGAGGATCGAGAAGAGATCCTGGCCCTCCTCTGTGTGACAACCTTTTAAGTATTTGAAGAGTGCCATCATGTCTCCCCTCAGTCTTCTCTTCTCCAGGCTCAACATGCCCAGTTCTTTCAGTCTCTCCTCATAGGGCTTTGTTTCCATACCCCTGATCCTCCTGGTTGCCCTCCTCTGAACACGCTCCAGCTTGTCTGCGTCCTTCTTGAATTGTTGAGCCCAGAACTGGCTGCAAAATGTTGAGTGACTGTTGTGTGGGATGGAATAACTCGGATTCTGAACTGGAGAACTTCACCCTGCAAAATTTTGCTGCAGTTCCCATCGTTATTACATATTGCAACATGTATCAATGTAGAATGTAAACCTGCTGCAATGCCTTTCTGAAAACAGCAACAAAAAGAAGCAGGATTTCACTGGAAAGCTCGGGGCGGGAGGCAATAGATTAATGCAAATATAAAATGTCCTATTACATTTCAATTAAAATCCAATTAAAACAGCTGAAGACATATCTATGTTTTTAAAGCTTCAATCCTCCCTGCAGCCAGTCTGGAGAATAACCTGAATTTTTTTGTTAATTTATTAATTTATTAATAAATTTGTTATTTGTTAATTTATTAACAAAAAGGCTTAAAAGTAGCTCACACTTTTTTCATGGGACCCTTTTTCATGGGACCTTCTCCTGGAGGGATGCACCTGGCTGTGCATTACACCATCACAGATCCAAGTGTGGTACCCGTGTAGGTACACAGATGTAGCTACATTACCCAAGTGCCTTGGACTGGTGCAGAAGCTGGGAATTATGCCTGTCCCTGTCCAAGGCCACCTAACAACCCGTCTAGCTCAGCATCTTCTTAAGTAAGGTAGGATTGGTATCGTGCAGCCAGATCACGTATGCGTTTATGTATTACATGTCTTTATCGCCCAATAGCTGAAGCTGTCTGGGCAGTTCATGACAATTAAACCTATAAAAAGCAAGAGGTTAAAATACAATATAATTTTTTAAAAAACATTTATAACAATCTGGACAGGGATAACCAAGCTTCAGTCATCCATGCTCTGGTAACCTCCACATTAGATTACTGCAATGCCCTCTACGTGGGGCAGCCTTTGAAGACAGTTCAGAAGCTGCAGCTTGTGCAAATTGCAGCAGCCAGATTGAAAACTGGAACTAGGAGGTTTGAACATATAACACCAATTCTGGCCCACTTGCATTGGCTGCCTATTAGGGGTGTGATCCGCTCCGATTAGGAGCGTAGAAGCAGTAGCGGATTGGCCTGCTCCGCCTTACCCAGAGGCAGAGTAGGAGCGGACCGCGGACCCCTAGAAGCAAGGCGAAGAGAAGCGGCCATTTTCGGAGCACTTCTCTTTCGGCGGAGCGCTCCGATCGCCATCTTGAAAACATTTCGCCATAGGATTGCATTGCGGCAAATAATCGTGGATAACTACGTTCTTTTTGAAGCTATCGTTCTGGAAATTCTTGTGCTCAGAGAGTCATGGATGGGGGTCATTTTGAGACCACTCTCACCTCTCTGCGTCGTGCGAGTCGTGTGCTATATTTTTTTGAAAATCGGGTCAACCGCGCGGCTCAAACGGCGTTTTCGGCTTTTCGCCTATAGGATTGCATTGCGGAAAAGACTCGGGCATAACTGGGTTGGTTTTTAAGCTATCGTTCTGAAAATTCTTGTGCACAGAGAGTCGTGGATGGGGGTCATTTTGAGACTACTCTCACCTCTCTGCGTCGTGCGGGTCGCGCGCTAGAATTTTTTTAAAAATCGGCGGGAAAAATACCTTTTTCAAAGGGCTGAGGGGCAGAGTCAGCTCCCGGTCATGATCACATGATCCCAAAGTTAGAGGAGGGCATAGGCAAAACGGGTAACTTGGGATTCTGGGAAACTTCTCTTTCTTCATCTGAACAGACTTTTCCCAGTGTTTTTTAACACAGTAGCCCCACCAAATGCACAAACACAACCTGAAATCATATACTAAGCCAAGAATAAGAGATAGAAACACAGCACTGCTACCCACCCTAACTTTGGGGAACAACTGAAAAGATGTGGTGCAAGGGGATGAGCTCCCCTAGGGCATCTCATCGTGGACGTGCCCCCACTCTCTCCTGCACTGGAAGGCCATTAGAGCCTTCCAAAGAGAGTAAAACGGTGGAGCAATGCCTATCATGAGTCGAAGTGAGCGTTTACTTCTTAGTGGTGGAGCGATGCCTATTATGAGTTGAAGTGAGCATTTACTTCTCAGAGCTCTTGGTGAAGCAATGGCTGTCTTGAGTTGAACTGGCAGCTACTTCACCCTCCCCCGGGCACGTCCCCGTATTGCTGGTAAAAGACAGATATAGCCTTTTTTAAAAAAATTCTTCTTGCTGTTTATTGAGCAACACTGCTGCTTTTAATTCCACCCCTCCTTTGTTTATTTATTGATTTATTCCATTTTATATGCATTACTGGCTTATCCTTGGCTCACTTCCTTATGCCCCCAGAAATGCCAGCTGCATGCCTGCCTGCCTTCCCTCCTTCCTCCCCTGCCCACCTCGCAGGGATGTTGTGTGTGTGTGGCTTTGACTCAGGGGAGAAGTCCTTCCTGCGCTCACTTGGAGTTTTGGAAGTTCCAAATTTTTCAGGTTTAAGCCCCGACAAAAAACAGGGGATGATGGGACTGCCTTGAGTCTCGGCGTGCGTATGTATCCCTGGATAAGCTGTCATGGTGGTGAGTTTGAGGGGTTTTTTTAACGTGCAAAATTGACGGAGCTATGGAAAGGGGTGTTGGATTTTCATAAATTCCCCAAAAATCAGGGGATGATGGGACTGCCTTGAGTCTCGGCATGCGTATGTATCCCTGGATAAGCTTTCATGGTGGCGTGTTTGAGGTTTCTAACGTGCAAATTGACGGAGCTATGGAAAGGGGTGTGAATGGGGTGCCCGATTTTCAAAAATTCCCCAAAAATCAGGGGATGATGGGATTACTTTGAAACTTGGTGTGCATGTGTATACCCCCATGAGGTGTCATGGTGCCAAACATGAGGTTTCTAACTTGAACAGAAAAAAAGTTGTATAATTTTTTAGCTTTCAATGCAAGCCTATGGGGGGAAAAAACGGAGCTCCGGATCCGGATCCGGAGCTCCGAGCGGAGCGGAAGTGGGTGGAGCGGGGGCGGGGCGGAGCAGCCCGATCCAAAAAATGGCGGATCTGCAAGTGAAGCGGAGCGGGGGGTCCGTGCACACCCCTACTGCCTATACGTTTCCAAGCCCAATTCAGGGTGCTGGTTTTAACCTATAAAGCCCTACATGGCTTGGGACCGCAATACCTGATGGGACGCCTCTCCTGACATAAACCTACCCGTACACTGCGCTCAACATCTAAGGTCCTCCTCCGAGTGCCTCCTCCAAGGGAAGCTCAGATGATGGCAACAAGAGAGAGGGCCTTCTCTGTGGTGTACGCTGCCAATTATGGAATGATTTCCCCGATGACGCTTGCCTGGTGTCAATACTGTTATCATTTTGGCACCAGGTCAAGACTTTTCTCTTCTCCCAGGTGTTTAACAGCATTTAACAATGCTAAGTTTGTTTGATTTTAACTGTTGTTTTTAAATGGATACCGTTGTTCTTATACTGTTATTTTTTATGTTTCTGATGGTTTTGAATTTTGTATACTTTTTAATGTTCAATGTTTTTAACTTTTGTAAACCACCCAGAGAGCTTTGGTTATGGGGCAGTATATAAAAGTAATAAATAAATAAATAAATAAATTTAAAAGCCTCCAAAATCTAGGGTGACCATATTTTGGAAACCATAAAGGAGGACAACATGGTCGCCATGTTAAAATTATTTTTTAAAAATAATTTTAAAACCTCAAACTTTTGTTAAAAATCCTAAAACTCAATGGATGGACAGATCTTTTTCAAACTTAGCATAGCTAAAGTCCTTGTTAAGAGCAATCATGGTGCCATTTCATCTCTTTATCTTTAAAAATAACATTTTTTAAAAAAAATCCTCAATTTTTAAAAAATTCCTAAAAATCAGTGGATGAACAGATCTGTTTCAAATTTGGTATGGCTAAAGCTCTACCTAAAAGCTATCATGGTGCCAACTTTCAGCTCTTTATCTTTAAAAGTGATGATTTTAAAAATAATAATTTTAAAACCTCAAATTTAAAAAAAATCCTAAAAAATAAATGGATGAACGGATCTGTTTCAAATTTGGTATAACTAAAGCCCTTCCTAAGAGCTACCATCATGCCAAGTTTCATGTCTTTATCTTTAAAAATGACGGAGTTATAAGCATTTTGTTAATTCCCATTAGAGCTGCTCTTTGGAAAAATCTGGATTTCCCCTCCCCCTCCCTGATTTGTCATCAAAAACCCGGACAAATCTGGGAAAATCCAGTCATATGGTCACCCTACCAAGATCTGATGCTTCCAAATCTCCTATGCCATGCTGGGCTCTTGCAAAAAGGCCATTTCATCTGGTCAATCCATTTATTTATTTATTTATTACATTTTTATACCGCCCAATAGCCGAAGCTCTCTGGGCAGTTCACAAAAATTAAAACCACAAAAAACATCCAACAGGTTAAAAACACAATTACGAAATACAGTATAAAAAGCGCAACCAGAATAAAACCACACAGCACAGTTGATTATAAGATTAAAATACAGAGTTAAAACAGTAAAATTTACATTTAAGTTAAAATTAAGTGTTAAATCCACAACCTCTCCCCTCCCCAGCCACTAGCATGTGGGTATAGCTAGCCTTAGGACATCTATAGCCCACAGTGGCTTCCTGTTTCCTCCTTCCTTCTATTCCCCTTTCTCTTCCTCTCTCTCTCTCTCTCTCTCTGCCTTCCTCCATTTCTCAAAGCCCATGCTATGCCTGCTCTCTTTCTCTCCTGCCTGAACACAAAGAAATGGACTGAACAAATGCTTCTTTGAAACTGTAAACCATGCCTGCATATTTTAAAGCATGGAAGTATGAGTAAATCATTTTACTTTCACCAAAAGAAAGGTGTAATCACCACAAAAAGGGGGGTATAGTCTGTTTTTATTAAGTTGGCCTTTGTGAGCATGTGGGACTGGTGTACGTTCATTACTGTTCTTATTACTATGATTATTCTCTTATTTCTGTTTTGTGAACCCCTTCCCCCCTTCATATGTTTTAATGTGATTTTAGATTGTAAGCCTCTAGGCAGGGTATCGCCGTTTTATTTGTATATTTTGTACAGCACCAAGTACATTGTTGGTGCTATATAAATAAATAAATAGATAAATAATGTTTTGCATTTTCCCCCTCTGCTAAATTACATTTCTAAAATGAGGTAGTAATACTATATATATACACAGAATCATAGAATCATAGAATAGTGGAGTTGGAAGGGAGTCCAACCCCCTGCTCAATGCAGGAATCTACCCTAAAGCATACGTGACAGATGGTCAAGTATTATCCTTCCCATGTTTGGAGCATGAACTTCAGGAAGGGAGCAGCCATGGAGTTTCCACAGTGGCTGGAAACAGGTGTGTGTGTGTGTGTGTGTGTGTGTGTAAGTGTAATCCCCACTCAGGTGCCAAGGTTGTAGCTCTAACTATGGCCTCAGAGGCAGAAATCCCTAGCTTCATTTGGCCCCTCAGAAGCCCTCTGTGGGCTGTGCAATTGCACTTTTAGGGTGCACTCCATTGCATGTCTAGAAGATTGAGGGGAGACATGATAGCACTCTTCAAATATTTCAAAGGTTGTCACACAGAGGAGGGACAGGATCTCTTCTCGATCCTCCCAGAGTGCAGGACACGGAATAATGGGCTCAAGTTAAAGGAAGCCAGATTCCAGCTGGACATCAGGAAAAACTTCCTGACTGTTAGAGCAGTACGACAAGGGAATCAGTTACCTAGGGAGGTTGTGGGCTCTCCCACACTAGAGTCATTTAAGAGGCAGCTGGACAACCATCTGTCAGGGATGCTTTAGGGTGGATTCCTGCATTGAGCAGGGGGTTGGACTCGATGTCCTTGTAGGTCCCTTCCAACTCTGCTATTCTATGATTCTATGAAAGAAAAACATCCTACAACTCCCTGGGAGATCAAAGACTTTTTCTCTCTGTGTGTCTAAACATACATATGATTGTGCCCTCATATACTTTAGACTCTACCAAATGTCATACGGGTCTTAGGTTACATCTAGGGCCAGATCTACACCAAGCAGGATATAACACGATGAACGCAGTTTGAAAGCGGTCTATGGTATGTGCCAACGGGCCCCAACAGTTGTCAGTGCACTTCAGTACCACTATAAATCAGTAGTTTAGATCCTACCTAGGACTGTTGGGACAAACAGAGATGTAGTGATTGATTCTGCTAGTTTGGAAAATGTAAAATGCAACTGATACTTGGATTCGTCTCCAATCTAAGGCAATACGCACAGTTTCCTTGGTAAATAGAGGATAAAAACAAAGTGAAACAAGAATGATTTTTATATTAGCAAAGCTGGACATTAATTTTGGGCAGTGCACTGTTTAAAACAAAGTGAATAAGAGCCGAAACTGATTACAGTGGTGTTAATACCTGTGCTAATGAGAACATACTACATCGTCATTGCCTCCATTCCATTATTTTCTCACCTCTTCGCATTGTTAGCAAAACTGCAACTTCCCTTCTATTTCTTCTCCGGTGACTGTGTAGTACAAACCATTATTTCCCCTTTTTCGTTCCATTTAGATAATGAATGGCGGTATTAGTCATCACTTTCCTTTCAAAGAAGCAAGACTTTTAAATGCTTGGAGATAGAAAAGGTGTCAAAACCTGAACACTGGGAGAAATGTACTTTGGAAAGCTTTTAAAGAGGAATGGGCAGCTAAATTTAACTCCTACAGCTTTTTTTTAAAAAAAGTAAACAGTCAACGTGCTCCCCAAGATCTCTTTCACATCTGTTCATTGGCATTTTTTTTCTAGGCTGTCGGTTTTTCACTTTTTGCAAATGTCAAGTGTTGAAACAGTTTAAACTTTTTCCAGTGCTGCAGTCCCACACACACTTAGAGAGTAAATCCTGCTAAATCAATATTCCCCAATCTGTGTTGGACTACAATTCCCATCATTGTCACCCAGAATGGCTGCATCACATGCAGCACTGGACTTTTGTGAATCACGCAGACAACTCACTGCAATGAAGGATTAATTCACACATCAATGTGGCATCAATCAATTTCTCCTCATTGCATTACTCAGAGCTTTTTAACTCACTGGTGAATGTATGAACTGGTTCCATGGCAAATCACTGTATTTCAGATAATCTGAAACAACTCTGTGTGGAGTTTGATCTCTGATAGCCATTTTGCACGAAGAAATCTGCAAACCTAGTCCAAAGAGAAATGGCATCTTTCTGATCTTTTAAGAAAATAATATGTCCCAAAGGTCAGCCTCTGTACCAGAAAACTAGGAAATGGCCAATGGAACACCATTTTTTAAAAGGGATCCAGGAAATTACTAGCCAGTTAGCTTAATGTCTGTTCCAGGTAAATTGGTGGAAAGCATTATTAAACATATAGAAGGACAGGCCCTGCTGAAAGATAAACAACTTACCTTGTAGAGTTTTTCAGAGTATTAACAAACATTCAAGAAGGATGCAGACAACCTGGAGCATGTTCAGAGGAGGGTAACCAGGATGATCAGAGGTCTGGAAACAAAGCCCTATGAGGCGAGGCTGAAAGAACTCGGCATGTTTAGCCTGGAGAAGAGAAGATTGAGGGGAGACATGATAGCACTCTTCAAATACTTAAAAGGTTGTCGCACAGAGGAGGGCCAGGATCTCTTCTCGATCCTTCCAGAGTGTAGGACACGGAATGACGGACTCAAGTTACAGGAAGCCAGATTCTGGCTGGACATCAGGAAAAACTTACTTACTGTTAGAGCAGAACGACAATGGAACCAATTACCTAGGGAGGATGTTTGCTCTCCCACCCTAGAGGCCTTCAAGAGGCAGCTGGGCAACCATCTGTCAGGGATGCTTTAGGGTGGATTCCTGCATTGAGCAGGGGGTTGGACTCGTTGGCCTTATAGGCCACTTCCAACTCTACTATTCTATGATTCTATGTGGATGGAGGCAATCAAGTGTGTTCTTCCAAAAGGCTTTTGACTTAAGCCTTAGCTAGACCTAAGGTTTATCCCGGGCTTGTCCCAGGGTCATCCCTGCCTGCTCCTGGGATATCCTGTGTGTTATTTACATGAACAGGTTCATGTAAATATCCCAGGATAAACCTTAGGTCTAGCTAAGGCCAAAGAATCTCATCAAATATTCCTGAACAAACTTTGCAGTCATGGAATAAGAGGAGAGGTCTTCCTATGGATCAGTAACTAAAGAACAGAAAGCAGAGAGTAGGAATAAATGGAAAATTCTCACAATGTAGGGATACTTACAGGGAAATATATTGCCAATGCTTTTCACCTAATATTAACTTAAATTCAGGGGAAGCATTACAAACCTTGAGTTTGTTTCTGGGTTCAGACTTCATTTATTTATTTTCAAAATGTCAAAAAATTACCTCTCATCCAAATAGATTTTAGAACAGCGTACACAGAAAGCAAAAAAATAAATAAAAAAAAATGCAAGGGAATGCTACGAAACAATAAAAACAAACATCATATAAGCCATAAAACAGCAAAACAACAAAACATAAACCAATGCCTCAAGAGGAATTTGAATTCATGGACAAATTTTTTAAAAGTGTTACTATTTATTTATTTATTTCATTTCATTTCATTTCATTTCTATACCACCCAATAGCTGAAGCTCTCTGGGCAGGTCACAAAAATTAAAACCATGAAAACAATTTAAAGTATAAAACAAACAAAAGCATTAAAAAGCCGTATAAAAGTACAATATAAAAGCACAACCAAGCTAAACTCGAGCTGCAGTGCAGTGATTAATGCAGATTTTTTAAAAAATATTATTATTTATTACATTTATATACCGTCCCACAGCCGAAGGTCCCTGGGTGGTTTACAACAGTTTAAAACAGCAAACATCAAAAAAGTATACAATTTTTTTTTTTTAAAAAAAACCCATCGGAAACATATAGACAACAATATAAAAACAACAGTTCTGGGGTCCGTTAAAAACAAACTTAGCGTTGTTAAATGCTATTAAATGCCAGGGAGAAGAGAAAAGTCTTGACCTGGCAACTGAAAGATAACAGTGTTAAAATACAGATTTAAAACAGCAAAGCTAAAGAACTAAGATGATAAACTGTTAAAATGCTGAGAAAATAAAAAAAAGTCTTCACCCGGTGTCTAAAGGAGTATAGTGTAGGTGCCAGGCGAACCTCAGCTCATTCCACAGCCGGGGTGCCACAACAGAGAAGACCCTCTTCCTGGTAGCCACTTGCCTCAATTCCTTAGACAGGGGCTCGCGGAGAAGGACCCCGAGGATGACCTTAGGGTCCACGCAGGTACATACGGGAGGAGGCGTTCCTTCAGATAGCCTGGCCCCAAGCCATTTAGGGCTTTGAATGTTAATACCAGCACTTTAAATCGGGTTCGGACCTGGACTGGCAGCCAATGAAGCTGGAAAAGGACTGGCGTGATGTGGTCTCGTTGGCCAGTCCCTGTTAACAAACGTGCTGCCCTGTTTTGTACCAGCTGAAGTTTCTAGTGACAAAATCACGTCATTTAGCCAAGCCAGAGAGGCTGTCCTCTTACTTGTGTATGAGTGATTCTGAGCAACTCTATGCATCTGAAATTATTTCTAGTCCTCCTTTGTGGGTGGAGCCCTTTCTTAACAGCAAACAAGAAAAACATAAAATAGATGCAATTAAGAGGGCATACAAATCTGTGATTGACATTTGCAAACTCCAAGTTCAATCGCAGTTTTTAAAGCTCAGCTAAAAGCTTTTCTTTTTTCTAAAGCTTTTAAAACTTGATTTTGATCTTACTTTTATACTGTTAGTTTTACTCTACCCTGTGCCTGTTGTTAGAAACGTGATTTGAAATGAAGATTTCTTGGACAAAATGGTGAAAGTTAACACTCTGTTTTATTAATACAAACTTTCAAGTCTGGGTGCCCAAGCAAAGTAGGCACACCCACCAACCAGTAAAAAGGTATTTTATACCTTAAGCTCAGCCGAAGTGGTCCCTCCCCTGTGTCTCTATTGGTCAGAGACTCCAGGGTTCACAGCCTATCCCGGTACGCCTAGTAACTCCTCCTCTGTTTACTTCTTTACCTCCTTCATTTGATATTCCACCCACTCCCGTTTACCTGCTCCCATATTAGGACTTAATTTGCTATAAGCCTAGCTCCCTTAATTAGCCCCCCCTCTCATTTGTCTACCCACTAAGTTATAACTATCGAAAGTTAGCAGATGTGTTTCACTTCCTCTCCCATTACTCTAACCACAAAGTCATAAATTCTGACAGTTAACAAATGTGTTTCAGTCTGTGCCCAGTTCATCAAACTCTTCTGACCACAAGTCAGACCACCACTTCTTACTATCTCAACTGAAAATTCCCCACACTTGCTATGCCTTCCTCTTTATCTATAGTAGCTATAACATTGCCTTGAGCTGAATTCTGAAGTCCTTATAACATCTTTTAATAATGCATTAGCCATTACTATATGCCCTTATGCCAAGCATTGCAATATTGAAAAAGTAATATATTTATCCATTTCTCACACTGTTTGGTGCATTCTCTTCCCCTTCTTATTGTTTTATTATGATTCTATTAGAATGTAAGCCTATGCAGCAGGGTTTTGCTATTTTATTGTTTTACTCTGTACAGCACCATGTACACTGATGGTGCTATATAAATAAATAAATAAATAAATAAATAAATAAATAAATAATAAAAGCAAACCGTTATAGTATAAACCAATGGCCAAGACTTAATTAAATGGCAGTGAAATCAGGCAGGCCTTCAAGGCTTTCTTGATGACCTTCGAAGAAGGGGCCTGGCAACTCCTCATGGTAGTTGATTCCAGTTTTGTGGGGCCACCACTGAAAGGTCTATTTTTTCCTAATCACCAGAATAACCACTCTACTGTGTTCACATTCTCATTATCTCGATGCTAAGATCATTCTGTGCTGAGACTGAGTTTTATATTTTTAGTCCACACCAAAATTGTTTACATTTTCATAGGCATTTTTTAAAAATAAATAAATAAGTGTATGCATTCTTCCAAACATATTGATTTTTATGTGTTCTTTTGCAAACCCATGCATTTCTTCCCACTGAATAAAGTATTTTTGTCTCCATTCCTTTTCAAATAAATGCATTTAAAAAAATGTACACATTTTTGTGGGCATTTGTTTTGTTTTGTTTTTTACAAACTGCATCACAAACTTCAGGCCTGTGTGGATTTGCGGAGCAAACTTCATACCAGTTCATGTTTAGGTTCAGGAACTGAAGAGTTGGTAAGTTCACACTGAAATGTGAACTGAATGCCTTTCTCACTCTATCTCATCCTTATCCACGGACCTAGCTGCTTCAGCGGCAGTTGTAGATGGTATTTAACTCTCACTCACCCACCCCCACCACCAGTTGGTACGTTCATTTATTTCTTATTTATTTATTACATTTATATACCGTCCCATAGCTGAAGCTCTCTGGGTGGTTTACGAAAGTTAAAAACAGTGAACATTAAAAACAAATACACAAAAATTTAAAACCATCAAAAGCATAAAAACAGCAATATCCATTTAAAAGAAGATTGAGGGGAGATGTGATAGCACTCTTCAAATACTTCAAAGGTTGTCACACAGAGGAGGGCCAGGATCTCTTCTCGATCCTCCCAGAGTGCAGGACACAGCTCAAGTTAAAGGAAGCCAGATTCCAGCTGGACATCAGGAAAAACTTCCTGACTGTTAGAGCAGTACGACAATGGAAGCAATGACCTAGGGAGGTGGTGGGCTCTCCCACCCTAGAGGCCTTCAAAGCGTTGCTGTGTTAGCAGAAGTCTCTCCATTTTTAACAGGAAACTGTAAAGTAGCCATCAAATTGCAGGCAAAATGTCATAATGTCATGTATGCGAAAATATCTCCTTGTGTGCATCCTTGCATCTGTCTTATCTAATATAAACAAGAGCTCCGGCTCCAGTATTCCTGTGTCAAAGTTAACTTTCTGTAACTTACTGTAAGGCCAAAGGTATTGTTTACAGAACAGAGAGAATTGTTTAGCATAATTAGCTATGCCCCAGTGTTATGTTCTGATTGGTTAATGCTGCTACTGGGCCCTGCCCCTTGCAAGCTCAAATACTGTACTGTATTCCCTATGTCTTTTGTCTGATTGCTCCCTTTGAAGAGACCAGGCCTTGATTACTAATCAATAAAGTGCTTTTGAACCCTCTGTCGCTGGAATGGTGGAGTCGTGCTTAAGGGCTGTTTGGATTTCGTCTTTGGGTGAAAAGAACATTGATCTAACAGCTGGACAGCCATCTGTCAGCAATGCTTTAAAGTGGATTCCTGCATTGAGCTGGGGGTTGGACTCAATGGCCTTATTGGCCCCTTCCAACTCTACTATTCTATGATACTATGATTCTAAAACAACCATTCTGGGGTCAGTTAAAAAGTCAGCATATGTTGTTAACTGTCTGGGAGAAGGGAAAAGTCTTGACCAAAAATATAACAATGTTGGCGCCAGGCAAGCCTCGTCGGGGAGATCATTCCATAATTGGGGGGCCACCACTGAAAAGGCCCTCTCCCTTGTTGCCATCCTCTGAAGTTCCGTCGTAGAAGGACCTTTTTACATTAAATTCTCTACAGCAGCCCAGGTATCAAGAGCCCCAAGAAATACTTGACATCAGAAAAATCACATTTCCTAGGGCTTCTGCCCACCCCCTGTGTTACTGCTCTGCCACAGGGGCATTGAAGGGGAATGGAGGAAAGGTGGAGAGAAAGTCTTCTCTTTGTTCCCCATTGCTCTTGAGTAGCACTGAGTTGATACGGGTTGAGACAGTTCTATAAGTTGCAATTAATGTTTTGCGTGGAGAGCAGAGGAGTGGATGGGGCGGGGGAATAGAAGATTTGGGCTTAAATGACTTTGCCACACTGACAGCTCTGCAGAGGAATGGCAGATGCGAGAGCATACGTTTTTGGAGCCATCCGTTCTAATAATTCCACATATCATAAAGGCAGGGGGCAAAGTCTTGACGTCTTCGAAGGAAATGCCATTTCTGTACATCCCTGTTCCATGTTATTGCTGTTTTGTTTCAGTATCTAGAGAACGTACAGATATCTTGCCAGATGCTGCTGCTCCCTTGACAGTTGCTTAATAATAACATCCCATAGTCGGAACGAGCGGTGCGAGGGGGGGGCAGGGAGGAAGTACAGGACCAGATGGGATGTAACGGTGAAGATGGGCATTTTATTGTACCAGTTCAAGTTGTTTAAAGTGTTATGTGAGGTTTTGAATGGGTGGAGATGGGGAGAGCTCAAGAAAGTGGACTCAAAGCAAAAGAGAGTAAACTGATATGTTTGAATGTTGTTGCTTTTAAGATCAGAGTTCCCTCACTCTTCAGAACTGTGTAGAAGCTGCTTTCCCATAATATATTACCAAATTACTGGGGAGTGTGTGATACCTTCGCATGGGTTTACTGGTGTAAGAGCCACCAGTTGCCTCGCCAGTGAAGTGTGTGTGTGTGTAATGCAGGAACACATGAACAAGGGAACGGGGAATGGACACAGAGCATTCCTATCATTTGGGAAAGGCCACACAGGCCTTAGTTAGACCTATCTGTAATCCTGCGATGGAGGAGGGAAGATCTCGCATTGTGTTTAACATGAGATCCCTCCTCTGTTTACACACAATGTGCGATGACCTCAGAAGGAGAGGCGTCGCGCTCGCCATTTTAATTTTTTTAAAAGGACCAGCCGCGCATGAACGCTTGTGCGCAAAAGGTAGGTTTTTAAAAAAATTAATTACTTTCCCCGCATCCCTCCTACCTTCCCCTGATGGGTGCAGCTCCCAGCTCCTTGCAAGGAATCACACAGAGCCGGGTCAACCCACGGCATCCAACCACACGTTCAGCAGTCTTGGGCTCAGCCCGGGACCACGGAAAAAACAGGGCCAAAGGCGAGGGCGAGATCCTGGGGATCATTCCTCCCTGATCCCGGGATCCCCTGTGCGTCATGTGGATGCGCAGGGACAATCCCAGGGTTCACCCCGGGATAAAGCCCTGTCTAGCTATGGCCCCAGTCTCTAGGATGACAATGAATCTCCAGCTGTCAGGATGAGGCCTGTCTTCCCCATCCTGACAGGTGTGGATTCCAAATTGGACTTGGAGGGCTGGAGAACAAGACCAGCTGAGACAGGGGTGGGAGGAAATTTCCCATGACTCTCCAGGAGTCAAGGAGGAAACTTCCCAAGAGATTATCAAACAGGAGGCCCAGGCTCAGAGATCATCTTCCTCCTCCACCTTGGGAACCCAGTCTTTGTTGGAAGGGGCATCATAATTGACAGATGTCAGAGTCTGCTGCAGGGTCAAGCGGGCAGAGTTGAGAGGAGGCAGCCTGGCAGACATGGTGGCTTGGAGACTCTCCCTGAAGGAGGGGTTTGGTAAAATCTTGTCGAACACAGTGGGAAACCATCCATTCAGTTAGGGTGACCCTATGAAAAGGAGGACAGGGCTCCTGTATCTTTAACAGTTTCATAGACAAGGGAATTTCAGCAGGTGTCGTTTGTATATATGGGGAACCTGGTGAAATTCCTTCTTCATCTCAACAGTTAAAGCTGTGCTAGAGTGACAAGATTTAAAAGAGGGCAGGGCACCTGCAGGTTTAACTATTGTGATGAAGAGGAAATTTCGCCAGGTTCTCCATATATACAAATGACACTTGCTGAAATTCCCTTTTCAATACAACTGTTAAAGATACAGGAGCCCTGTCCTCCTTTTCATATGGTGAGCCTAATTTAGTTGGTAGGCACCTGCCTTTTTTTGTTAGTCTAATTACGCTTAGAGGCTAGCTCCTAGCATTCACACTCCCTTCAGGTGAGAAGAGGTTATTTTATGGATTGTACAACAGATCTCTTTATTGAAAAAGGTGAGTTCTTTATTTTTTTTTAAAAAAAAGATCCTCCCAACGTTTTGGATTGGGACTGTGCCACAATAGAGAAGGAGTTAACCGTTTGCACTGTACTGTCCCTGGTGTTGGCCCTAAGGGTCACCAGTGGAACCAGGAGGAAACCTGTTTTGTGTGGCTAGTAGCCCAAACTGTTCCAAATCAAGGCTGATCCTGTCTACCTAGCCCCACCCTGGCTTTTGCCTTTTGCTCATGTTGGACCAGGGGTGGAAAAGCTTCAGACTTGTAAGATGCACCTTGTCCTAGAACTCTGAGGTCTATCAAGCCAAGTACAACATACAGGCAGGTAGATGTAAATTTAATAGGGATGTAAATTTAATAGGTGAATTTAACAGGCAGGTAAATTTAATAGGGATAAATGCCAAGTTCTACATTTAGGAAATAGAAACCAAAGGCACAGTTACAAGATGGGGGATACTTGGCTCAGCAATACTACAAATGAGAAGGCTCTTGGAATTGTTGTAGATCGCAAGCTGAATATGAGCCAACAGTGCGATATGGCTGCAAGAAAGGCAAATGCTATTTTGGGCTGCATTAATAGCAGTATAGCTTCCAAATCATGTGAGGTACTGGTTCCTCTCTATTTGGCCCTGGTTAGGCCTCATCTAGAGTATTGCGTCCAGTTCTGGGCTCCACAATTCAAGAAGGATGCAGACAGCTATCCATTTATGTTTTCTGATTACATTCGCTTTTCCTCATCAACCCCACTTTAAAACTCTACGATTTTCAAAAGCATATGTATTAGTTCAGGGAATGAACCTCCCGAAATTTCGGAACAGCCTCAAATGCGGTGAGGGTTAGGCACACCAAAGTAACACAGAATCTAACTGAGATATCCTTCAATTTAGCCCTACCTGAGCTCATGAGACTGAATATTAATGCCATGTGTTGTATATTGGAAGCCCTTTTGACAGCATTTCACGCCTCATTTGCTAGCAAAGTTATTAGATTTTAGTCAATGGTCAAAGAGAAAATTGACTCTAAAGGGCTCCTTTGAAGCACTGATGCATGAGATTAGAACAATTCAGAAATAATTTTGATCTTTTCTTCACCCAGTGCTAATATAGCTCTTTCCTCCTGAATTGTCTCTGGTTAACTCAGTACTCCCCCCCCCCCTCTTTTTTTGTAAAGACTGAAAGACACGAGGGCATCATCAGTGTAGGGGTTTGGCTAACATTTGCTTCTTGACTGTAATTTTATAAGAAGCCATCTCAGCCGCTGCAAAGGGATGAGATCTTTTAATTTGATACTGGGGGACGTGATATTAATTCTCCCCTCTACTATTTGCTCAGTTTAAATTGCCCTCCCCTCCCCAGCCCCTTGGTAGGTGATCATATGGAAAAAGGGCCTTCTTTGTTGTGGCCTAGGAACCATGGAAGTCCTGTCCATGGGTGAAGGTTCACTTCACCCTTTCTTCTTGGCTTTGATGCTAGGTCCAACCAGCCCTCTTCCGGCAAGCTTTTGAGTTCCCCAAGTTAAGACCTTTTCTGGTTTCTGCAGCTCCTGCTCTGATTAATGTCGGAGCAGGCAGGAATTTGAAGCAAGGGTCCTCAAGTAGGGCTGTGCACCCACCTCCTGATCCACCTTGGAGGCCGATCCGAAGCCCCGAAGCAGCCCTGATCCACCTTGGGACTGCCTCGGGGGTTCCCAACCCACCTCAGTGCTGAAGCCAAGGTGAAATTCGGGCCCTCTGAGGCAACTCGGAATTTTCTGGCTTCCGGCTGCACAGCTGGGCTGCAGAGCCAGCACCCAGAAACGTCTCCCCACTTACCTGGTACCTCCGCCGTCTGCCGCCATCGCCATGGACAGCGGAGGCACCAGGTAAGACCCCCTCTCCCCTTCCCCACTTACCTCTTTTTGCCATCCAATGCCAACGACGCAGAAGACCGAAAGTAGGCCGCGGCCTACTCCCGGGCTTCAGCGTCTTTGGCAGTGGAAGCTGCTGGACGCAAGGCGGCGGTGGATGGAGGTAAGTGGAGAAGGGAGAGGGGGGATTACCTGTGTCTGCTGCAACTACCGCCACCGGCTTGCTTCTGGTGGCGGTAGTGGATGTGGGGAAGGGGGGAAGGGGGAGGGGACTTACCTGTTGCCTCCGTCACCGCCGCCATCTTTCTTCTGGTGGCTTCCAGTACCACCACCAGAAATGAAAGGGAGTAGGCTGCGCAATATCTTAAAATCATGTGGCTTACTCCCTTTCATTTCCGGCGGTACCACCGGAAGCTGCCAGAAGAAAGATGGAGGTGGTGACGGAGGTAGCAGGTAGGGAGAATGGTGGGGGGCTGGGGCTGGGCTGGGCTCTGACGCGCCTCAGCAGCTCGAAGCTTCAGAGCCAATTAGCTTAAGCTTTGGACTGCCTCGGCCTTCGCCCGAACCGACTTGGACCCAGCTTGGAAGGGTCTGAACCACCCTGATCCACTTCAGATTCGAGGTTCGGATCCAAGGCAGTGCACAGCCGTATTCTCAAGTACATGAACATGCCTGCTACATTTGTTGCAATTAGAATCAACTTGAGGCACAGTATGCCTCAAAAAGGCCCAGAATGCTGATTCTGCTTGCTCCTTCAGCTCTCCCTGGGATAATAACCTCTCTCTACTACAAGGAGAAAAAACCAACAACCACGCACCTCAGGGAAAGGAGATGAGATATCAGCTAGCAGACAGTTGTAATGATGACTGCAGGGTCTTCGCTGACCACCCATCCACAAGCAAATGCCATCTGGGGCATCTTTTCCCATGCTGAATCATGGTCTGGACTTGCTGTATCATTTTCCAGTTGGGCATCCACTGGGACCCTTTGGTCTTCACTGTAGTCCTCTGCTAGTGACTACTCCAAGCGCTTTCCCCAAGGTGAAGATCCCCTTCCTTGGGGATGCAGAGCGAGTAGTAGGCAGAGGAGAGCTGGCATATGTATCCTTGAGCATTAAATACAAAGCTGCCTGCCTATCTCTAGAACAATGTTTCGGCAAGGGATGCCTGAGTGATTCAACCTGCCCAATCTGAGTAATTCAGTCTCCAATCGTGGTATCCATAGTTTCCCTGTTTAGATGGGACAAACTACAGTTAGTTGGAGACTTCCTAAGTTAAGGCCAAGAAGGGAGCAGGGAAAGGGTTTCAGGACAATGGAGCATCTCATCTTCTTAAGATTTATTTATTTATTTATTTATTTCATTTCATTTCTATACTGCCCAATAGCCGAAGCCTCTGGGCGGTTCACAAAAATTAAAAACATTATAAAACAACCAACAGGTTAAAAGCACAATTACAAAATACAGTATAAAAAGCACAACCAGGATAAAACCACGCAGCAAAAATTGATATAAGATTAAAATACAGAGTTAGAACAGTAAAATTTAAATTTAAGTTAAAATTAAGTGTTAAAATACTGAGAGAATAAAAAGGTCTTCAGCTGGCGATGAAAGCTGTACAGTGTAGACGCCAGGCGAACCTCTCTGGGGAGCTCGTTCCACAGCCGGGGTGCCACAGCGGAGAAAGCCCTCCTTCTAGTAGCCACCTGCCTCACTTCCTTTGGCAGGGGCTCATGGAGAAGGCCCCCTGTAGATGATCTTAAGGTCTGGGCTGGTATATATGGGAGGAGGCATTCCTTCAAATAACCTGGCCCCAAACCATTTAGGGCTTTAAATGTCAATACCAGCACTATTATGTATGCCATAACTATTATGTATGCCCAACCTTGGCCAGTAGGTCACCAGTGGACCCTGAGTCACAGATTATCACAAGGAGACAATGTTGTCTTCCGTATGAAGACATGTTTTCATACATCACTTAGAAATGTCTTTGTCAGTGTTCCTTCTGTGTCCTGGACCCCCTGAGCAAATCTTTAAAGGTCTCTTGCCTCAAGAGACCCACCTTCCTTTTTTCTCCTTCCCCTTCTCAGTAGCATGGGGTTTAGGCTGTAGACATGGGGTTAATTACACACCCAACACTTCAGGTTTAATAGAACAGTTTACTACTATATTAAAATAACCATATTACAAATAAAGGTATTTAGTCAATAGAGCTGAGGGATAGAAAAGTATTAAAAGAAAAGAAAAGTTGCAAAAATGCAAGTTCCTTTACCCTAGCAACATTTAGGCTTTTCCAGCTGCTCCTTTCTGATGCTCTCCTCCTGCTCTCTCCCCAGCTGGCTCTCTCCTCTCTTTTTATATCCTCTTCCCCCAAAACATAAAGTACTGTTTTAACCTTGAAGAAATTAAATTTAACTGGAGAAATGAAACTTCTCCTCTCAGGGATAGCCCCTCCCAACAGAAAAAGAACACCAGGCTTCTAGACCTGATTTTATTACCTTGCTTCTATAGGCCTCAATCCTTCATAGTTTTGAATATACATAAATTATAGATATTGTTAAACAAAATGTATACCTGAAGTGTTCACCTTTTGTGTCATTTGTTGTGAGAAGGATAAATATTGAAACTTATTCTCTGCATTCCAAACACATCTCATAATTTTACCTTCTTTTTTAATGTTTTGACTGCTCACCTTCTTATCCTTCATTTCATAATCTTGAAATATTGGAATGGTACCTGAAGGCTTGTCCACAGGTCAACCAATATAAGGTTTACCTTATAAACAGGAATTTGGAAGCTGTTCTGAGTGCACTTTATGGTTTATTGATGGCAAAAGCTCTGTTAACTCATTGTTTAAAACATTTCCAGTTGGCCTCCTACCAATCCTTTATTTTGGCATAGATAGACTCCTGGAGGCACTCACTCTTCCACCTCCTCCTTCTCTCCATCTTCAAAGTAGTCTCTACCCCCCCCCCCCATTGTAACAATACTGCAGGAAGCTCTTTAGCTAAATCAATTACTACCATGCAGTAATTAGAGTGGTATTTCTAACTGGGCCTAAATCATATTTGACTGAAGCCATTGTGGTAGCTCTTACCGTAAATGGTATTTCATTGCTTCTGAATTATTCCGAGTGTTCCCCTAATCTTCCCTCTTCCTTCGATTCCAAGACAAATGCCTTGGTTTTACACAGCTTTATTATCAAAACCTCTTTCGTGGGCCTAATATGTCGGCAAGAATCATTTTTCATTTAGCATGAGGCCTGACGAGGAATTATTATTATTATGTTCCAGGGAGATTAGCTCATTTTTACTCAACGAGCGCTTTCTCATTCATCATGCCAACAGCTTTGGGGGCTTTCTGGAATGATTTATGAGGGCTGTAAACTTGGGCATGGGTTGGAGGAACAGGTTTCACACAATGAACGGTTCCCTCAGGAGTCGCCCCTGAGTCAACGGTTGTGCATGGCTCCTCCCCACTTTGCAAGGGATGTGTTTCTCAGCTTGTGATTCTTATTATGGCTCACATATGGGGGCTGATCAGGTTGTGTTTTGCTATTTATTTATTTATTTATTTATTTATTTATTTATTTATTACATTTCTATACTGCCCAATAGCCGGAGCTCTCTGGGCGGTTCACAAAAATTAAAAACATTCAAAGTATAAAACAACAGTATAAAACCATAATATAAAATACAATATAAAAGCTCAACCAGATAAAAACAGCAGCAATGCAAAATTACAAATTTAAAACACCAAGTTAAAATTTATTTATAGACTGTTAAAATGCTGGGAGAATAAAAAGGTCTTCACCTGGCAGCTAAAAGCATATAATGTAGTTGCCAAGCGAACCTCCTTAGGGAGCTCATTCCACAGCCGGGGTGCCACAGCGGAGAAGGCCCTCCTCCTGGTAGCCACCTGCATCACTTCCTTTGGCAGGGGCTCGTGGAGAAGGACCCCTGAGGATGACCTTAGGGTCTGGGCAAGTACATACTGGAGGAGGCTTTCCTTCAGGTAGCCACTGCCTGCTTCCAATCTCCTCCGAAAATGGCATGACTTACAGAATGACTCCCATACATGATTGTTGGCAGGTACCACGTTCTCTGAACACAGGTTAGAGTGATCAAGCAATCCTTTATTTACAGTCAATAGACCAGAAAAAGAAAGGTACAGTTATTCCAAGCAAAAGGTCAATAAGGTAACCTAAGCATATAAAACATATCATTAGTAATACATTTTAATACATAAAAAAATCAAGGGTAAAAGGGAGTAAGATCAGAGCAAGGATGGGACATGTGTTAACATTAGATCTTGAACAGAACGTAGGAGGAAAATGCAAGTAATCATATGTGGTCTGATGAGAATGGTTAGAGTGAATGGGTGAAGTTTGGGTACAATCTCTTCACACCTGTTCATTTATTTATTTACAACGTTTATATGCAGCTCCACATCTAAACAGACCCCAGAGCAGTGAACAATAAAAGTTAAAAGGCATAAAGTAGCATATTATTAAAAGTTTAAACAAACAAGCAAATAGAATACCAATAAAAAACATGACCAGCCAATTGAGTAAGGCTTGTTGAAATACATTTTCAGCAAATTTGTTCCCAAGCTGTCATCTGAACAGGGTTGATGATTTCATTCTTCCTAGCAACTAGAATTTACTGATTCACACATCCAAAGCTTTGGATCAAATATCTTTGGGAGTTCAGTCAATTGCGGTTCTCTTCCCATCCTGTTCAGGTCCTTCCTGAATATAGAATGTGTGAAATGGCCCTGAGCAACCTGGATTCCCCAAATAAACACCATGTGGGCAAGCCCCTAAAAAGCTGATTTGCATCCCTTGGGAAAGACTGTTTCATCCTCACCTAACTCCTGTGCAAGGAGTCCAGTTGGTTGTCAAGACAGCACCACAACGTGACTCCCGAGAGCTTCTCCAAAATGGATCCTGCCTCATTGACTGGAGAAAGTTAGTTGTAGACTGTGCGCTAATGCTTCCAAACCACTGAGTAGGAATAGATCAAAAATCCACCAGGGCCTGAGAACTTACCAGATGCCCCACCCTTGGCCCCCTTGAACCCCAGCAAACACGCAGCGTGGGTTTTCGTCTCATGGTTCCTTTAAGGACAATGGGGGCATTGGTCTTGTCAGGTGCCAGGGAAAATGTGTAATTTCCCCATCCTTAGGGAAATTGTGGAAGTCCTCCCAACCCCACCGATGGCCCCTCCACCCCATCAATGGGGGTCTGAAAGGCCTTAAAGCGTCCCCCCGGACCCATCAGGGCCCAATGGGCATGAGGGAGGAGGAGAAGGTTTTTCTTCTTCTACTCTAATGGCGGCCACCATTAGAAGGGCTTCCACACTTTGTCTGGAAACAAAGCCCTATGAAGAGAGACTGAAACAACTTGGCATGTTTAGCCTGGAGAAGAGAAGATTGAGGGGAGACATGATAGCACTCTTCAAATACTTAAAAGGTTGTCACACAGAGGAGGGCCAGGACCTCTTCTCGATCCTCAAAAGTGCAGGACACAGAATAATGGGCTCAAGTTACAGGAAGACAGATTCCGGCTGGACATCAGGAAAAACTTCCTCACTGTTAGAGCAGTACAACAATGGAATCAGTTACCTAGGGATGTTGTGGGCTCTCCCACACTAGAGGCCTTCAAGAGGCAGCTGGACAACCATCTGTCAGGGATGCTTCAGGGTGGATTCCTGCATTGAGCAAGGGGTTGGACTCGATGACCTTATAGGCCCCTTCCAACTCTACTATTCTATGATTCTATGATTCTACCATGGCTGGGGGAATCTGCGCTCTTTCTGGAGGCCCAGAAAGTGTGCTTTCTTGTGCCTCTCCCCACTCTCTTGCTCAACGGCCTTTTAACACAAGCATTAAGAGGCCTTTTCATGCCCAGATGGGTGTGATGGGGAGGGAGGGAAAGCACACGTCCAAGGCCTCCGGAAAGTGCACAATTCCCCCAGCATGCTAATGTCATTCCGTAAGAATTGTCCACTTTCCGGAAGCTTCAGACGCTTGCCACACCAAGCGCTCGCTGGGTCAGCTTGGCCAAAAGAGGACCAGCCAGCCAGCGCTTGAGGAGCTCCCCATTCACTCCTGCTGAGCTTCTCCCATGCCTCTGAAATTCCTGGGCCTTGATGGCGCTAAGCATGCTGTGATCCAAACAAGTGCTAAGCATGTTGCGATCCGCGCACAACCCATCTGGAAATGATGAGTGGCGGTTCGGCGGAAGAATCACTTCCAATCAGGGTCTCCAGCCGCAGATCTCCAGCGGCAAATCTTCCTGGCTGCACGTCGGTGGTGAGAGCGCACTGCTCCCTGATCCCTTCTCGGCCTGCACTTGCCTGATGAGAAAAGAACGCAGCACATGCCTTCCCACTTGACCTTGTCACCGTAAGCCGTTGTGGCATTTTAACTCGCTTGCTTTGCTCTCGGCAAGGAATGTTTGCATTTCTCTTCCACAAAGTTCCCCCGACATAAAAATAAAATAAGGAAACTCCAAGATGCATGTGTGATTGGAGGGTGGGTGGGGTGAGCAGATGTATGGAGATTGAATGCCATTATCACATTGTCACAGTTGGTAGCTGGAGAAAGTGGAGCTCTCAGATGGAACTGTATTGAGGTATGACAGAGGGGTACCTGACTGTTGCCTCCCCACCACCCCTATATATTATTTTATTTTATTTAAGGTGTTGCAAAAGGGGGAATAAAGAAAAAATGAATACGAACAATCCCCTAACAATTATTATCAATCCATTTGTTATGTAAATATGCCCTCTTCAAATACTTAAAAGGTTGTCCCACAGAGGAGGGCCAGGATCTCTTCTCGATCCTCCCAGAGTGCAGGACATGGAATAACGGGCTCAAGTTAAAGGAAGCCAGATTCCAGCTGGACATCAGGAAAAACTTCCTGACTGTTAGAGCACTACGACAATGGAACCAGTTACCTAGGGAGGTTGTGGACTCTCCCACACTAGAGGCCTTCAAGAGGCAGCTGGACAACCATCTGTCAAGTATGCTGTAGGGTGGATTCCTGCCTTGAGCAGGGGGTTGGACTCGATGGCCTTGTAGGCCCCTTCCAACTCTGCTATTCTATGATTCTATGTATAGTATAAAAAGATAAGAAGAAAGGTTGATTAATACAACTTCTAGGAGAAGGTAGATAAACAACAACAACAAAAGAAAATATACCTATAAATGTAACTAAATATACAATTAAACTAACTTATAAATGTGCTGTATTCCCTTCACTTATTGTTACAATGTCCATATACTCAAAGCTGAGGCAGGCATAGTTTGCTGTATATCCGGATGTGATGCATCCTGAACGAATCTCCCCCATATAGCAGCGAAGGGTGTTGATTCTGATTGTCCTTGGATTTGAAGCAAGTCGTGAGTTATTTTTTCTGATATTTCCACAGACCATATATTTCGATACCCTATTTATCACGATGATGTGGTTTTGGTGGGGTTTTAAAAATTATTGAATCATGAATTATTTTGGGTAGGGATGTGCTCCGCTCCGATTAGGAGCGTAGAAGCAGTAGCGGATTGGCCTGCTCCGCCTTACCCAGAGGCGGAGTAGGAGCGGACCGCGGACCCCCTAGAAGCAAGGCGAAGAGAAGCGCCCATTTTTCGGAGCTCCGAGTTCAGGCGGAGCGCTCCGGTCGCCATCTTGAAAACATTTCGCCATAGGATTGCATTGCGGCAAATAATCGCGCATAACTACGTTGTTTTTGAAGCTATCATTCTGGAAATTCTTGTGCACAGAGAGTCGTGGATGGGGGTCATTTTGAGACCACTCTCAACTTTCTGCGTTGTCTGGGTCGCGGGCTATATTTTTTTGAAAATCGGGTCAACCGCGCGGCTCAAACGGCGTTTTCGGCTTTTCGCCCATAGGATTGCATTGAGGGAAAGAATCGGGGATAACTGGGGGGGGGTTTAAGCTATCATTCTGGAAATTCTTGTGCACAGAGAGTCGTGGATGGGGGTCATTTTGAGACCACTCTCAACTTTCTGCATCGTACGGGTTGCGGGCTAGAAGTTTTTAAAAAATCGGCTGGAAAAATACCTTTTTCAAAGGGCTGAGGGGCAGAGTCAGCTCCCGGTCATGATGATCCCAAAGTTGGAGGAGGGCATAGGCAAAACAGGTAACTTGGGATTCTGGGAAACTTCTCTTTCTTCATCTGAACGGGCTTTTCCCCGTGTTTTTTAACACTGTAGCCCCACCAAATGCACAAACACAACCTGAAATCATATACTAAGCCAAGAATAAGAGATAGAAACACAGCACTGCTCCCCACCCTAACCTTGGGGAACAACTGAATCGATGTGGTGCAAGGGGATGAGCTCCCCTAGGGCATCTCATCGTGGACGTGCCCCCACTCTCTCCTGCACTGGAAGGCCATTAGAGCCTTCCAAAGAGAGTAAAACGGTGGAGCAATGCCTATCATGAGTTGAAGTGAATGGTCACTTTTCAGTGGTGGAGTAATGCCTGTTCTGAGTCGAAGTGAGCGTTTTACTTCTTCTCAGAGCTGTGGCTGTCAGTGTCTTGAACTGGCAGCTACTTCCCCCTCCCCCGGGCACGTCCCCCTATTGCTGGTAAAAGACAGATATAGCCTTTTAAAAAAAGTTCTTCTTGTTGTTTATTGAGCAACACTGCTGCTTTTAATTCCACCCCTCCTTTGTTTATTGATTGATTTATTCCATTTTATATGCATTACTGGCTTATCCTTGGCTCACTTCCTTATGCCCCCAGAAATGCCAGCTGCATGCCTGCCTGCCTTCCCTCCCTCCTCCCCTGCCCACCTCGCAGGGATGTTGTGTGTGGGGTGCCCGATTTTCAAAAATTCGCCAAAAATCAGGGGATGATGGGATTGCTTTGAAACTTGGCATGCGTGTGTATATCCCCATGAGGTGTCATGGTGCCAAACATGAGGTTTCTAACTTGAACAGAAAAAAAGTTGTATAATTTTTTAGCTTTCAATGCAAGCCTATGGGGGGGGAAAACGGAGCTCCGGATCCGGATCCGGAGCTCCGGGCGGAGCGGAGCGGAAGTGGGCGGAGCGGGGGCGGGGCGGAGCGGCCCGATCCGGAAAATGGCGGATCTGCAAGTGAAGCGGAGCGGGGGGTCTGTGCACACCCCTAATTTTGGGGTCAAACTATATTTTAAGTCATATCTGTAGCATGAAACTGATCCTTTTTTTGTACTCTAGAGTAAGTGCAGGTGGCTCCAGTGCAGATGGGGACCACTGCATAGGGTGATCCTATGAAAAGGAGAAAAGGGCTCCTGTATCTTTAAAAGTTGTAGTGAAAAGGAAATTTCAGCAGGTCTCATTTGTATATATGGGGAAACCTGGTGAACTTTCCTCTTCATCACAACAGTTAAAGCTGCAGGTTTTATCATTCTTTTCAAATAGCTAAAAACGTAAGTAGAGCCCTGTTGTATCAGACCAAGGGCCAACAAGCTGTCGACCAGGGTCCAACAAAGCAGGACATAGTACAACAGCACCCTCCTGCCCATGTTCCCCGGCAACTGGTGCACACAGGCTTACTGTGCCTGATACTGGAGATAGCACATGGCCATCAGGACTAGTAGCCATTGATAGCCTTCTCCAGGAATTTATTCAATCCCCCATTTAAAGCCATCCAAATTGGTGGCCATCACTACATCTTGTGGTAGTGAATTCCATATTTTAACTATGCACTGTGTAAAGATGTTCTATCTGTCCCTTAATCACCTTTGTACACTGGTATTCACTAGGGCTGTGCTCTGCTTCGCTTTGGAGCATAGAAGCAATAGCGAGGTGGCCTGATTCGCCAAAGGTGGAGCCAAAGCTGGTTAGCGGGGCTGCGGATCGAGGCAAAGAGGATAGAGACCAAGCAGATCCTTCACCTCGATCCAGAGCTCTGAAAAAAAGGTAAGTGGGGGCTTACCTTGTGCTGCCGCAGTCTGTACGGCGACAGTGGCGGAGCCAGGTAAGGGGGCAGGGAGGAAGTGTCTTGCCTGAGTCCATCACATTCTGGCAGCGGCTTCACTTGAGCCTGAGGACTCAAACTGGAAGACCAGGCCGGCCTGGTCTTTTGGTTTGAGTCCTCAGGCTCAGGTGAAGCCGCTGCCAGAACGTGACGGATGCAGGTAAGGGGGGAGGAGGGAGGGGGCCTTACCTGGCGCCAGTGCCGCCACCGCAGTCCGTTTGGCGATGGCAGCAGAGCCAGGGAAGGGGGAAGGGGGGAAGGGTCTTACCTGAGTCCGTCACATTCCGGCAGTGGCTTCAACTGATCCCAAGGACTCAAACAGGAAGACCAGGTCAGTCCTCGGGCTCAGTTGAAGCCGCTGCTGGACTGCGGCGGATGCAAGTAAGGGGGGAGCCACCGCTGTGGAACTCTGATTCGGATCCGGAGCTCCACAGTGGAGCGGAGTGGACCATAGGCGGATTGACGCAGGGCGGAGCGGACCCAGTCTGGAATTTGCAGATCGGGTATGGAGCAGATCCGGGGGGGTGGGGGTCCGTGCACAGCCCTAGTATTCACAAGGTTTGTGAGTATTTTAAAAATGAGTTAATAAATAAAATATAGTTAGCCCTGTCCTACTCTCTGACTGGTAGGTAGTTTCTAAGGTCGCAGTCAGAGATCTCTTCCAACTCTCTTATCTTTTAACATCCCCCCCCCCCCACACACACCCCAAAATACAAAATCTAAACAAAACCCAGAGGTTCCAGTGGCTGGAACAGGAATCTTTTCCCTCTGTCTGCCACTGAGCTGGCCCACCTCCTGGGAAGTCCACCACCAATTACCTAGCTGGTAAGAACACATGGGCACTTATGAATTCCGCACAATGCGTCCCCCATGAAATTCTCCAGTAATCACTTTAAAGCGATGGTTTTTCCTGGCACACATGAAAGCAATAACAATAAACTCATGGTGGCGTGAGCAAATGAAATTGGCATGAAATTTAAAACAAATATTTGCACGAGAGCCAGGCCTTTTGCATTACCCCCCTAGCTGTAGTCGGAGCCGTGTAAGTGGCTTACGATAAATGTAAAGTATTTAGAGTAGAACAGGCTTGAAATGTTCAGACCACAACTTTCTGACCATTGGTGTGGATTGTGGTGGGAAAGAAATCATCCGAGAAATTGGGAAGGAAAGGATAGGTTTTGGAGAAAAA
Organism: Elgaria multicarinata webbii; assembly: GCF_023053635.1. NCBI lineage: Eukaryota > Metazoa > Chordata > Lepidosauria > Squamata > Anguidae > Elgaria > Elgaria multicarinata. The sequence continues at coordinate 110,054,849 of NC_086177.1, read as the reverse complement.
TTCTGGGGTGTGTGTATGGGGGGAGAGTACCTTAGGCCTTAGCTAAACCTAAGGTTTATCCCAGGATCATCCCAGGTTCGTCCCTGCCTGAGCGCTGGATGCCCTGTGTGGCACTTAGATGAACAGGTTTGACCCCAGGACAATCCTGGGATAAACCATAGGTCTAGCTATGGCCTTAGTATTGTCTTACTTTTAACACTTTTGAAAAAGCTGGTTGGCTGCTCATCTCAGGGCCTTGCTAGACCTACCTGATAATCCGGTGGGGAGTCGGGGCGAGGCCATGCTACAGCTAGCGTGGGCTGTCACCCTTTTCTACACATAACACACAATGGGGAAAGGGAAAGCCCAGTCGCGTCCTCCATTTTTTTTTTTATTAAAGGGCCATGTGCGCAGGAGCGCACCAACGGAAAGGTAAGTTTTTTTAAAAAAAATAAAGGGTTCCCCGCTCCCCCTGCCCCTGATTTCCCCCCCACAATGTCTGATGCCCCCTTCCCACTCGGTCGCCCATCCTCCCCCGCTCGCCATGTCCACCTCCGCTCGCTCGCCTGTCCCCACTTGCTATGTCTGCCCCCGCTTGCTAGCCTGTCCCCGATCTCCTTGCCCTGGCCCCGTTCTTCTTCCCCCCCATCCGCCATGTCTGATGCCCCCTGCCCGCTCTTCAGCCCACTCGCCATGCCCAGCCGATCACCCCGCCTGCCATGTCCGATGCCCCCTCCACGACCCCCCCATCTGTGATCTCCCCACCCTGGCTCCGCTCTTCCCTCCCCCATCTCTCCTGCCGGGTCCGCTCTTTCCCCCGGCCCCCATCTCCCCCCCCCGTGATTTCCCCCCCCAGCCTGATGGGCACAGTGCTCCTATGGAGTGCAGTGCCCAATGCACGGCTTCTCCCGGCTACTCGCAAGTAAGCGAGCAGCCGGGAAAAGCCACGGAAGTAGGTAGACCTTCCGCAGCCCTGGGCTGAACCCGGGGCTGCAGGAAAGCCGGGCCATAAGTGGATCCGGTTATCCCGGGTCAAGGGAGGATTTAGCCCGGCCTGAACCCGGGATCCCCTGTGCGTTGTCTGCACGCACAGCTGGGAGCCCGGGCCCCATAGTGCGCTAAGTCCTCATCTAGCAACGGCCTCAGTCAGAGGAGGGCAGTCTTTGGGCTCATCTACACCAAGCAGATATTCCACTATGAAAGTGGTATGAAAGCAGTATATAAAAGGCCGGAGCCACACTCCTGCTTTATAGTGGTACTGAAGTGCACTGACAACTGTTGGGGCCCATGACGCATGTCACCAAGCAGGATATAACACTATGAAAGTGGTATGAAAGCAGTAGATGGTATGTGCGAATGGTCCCCAACAATTGTCAGTGCATTTCAATAAAACAGTAGTGTGGCTCCAGCCTTTTATATACCACTTTCATACCACTTTCATAGTGGAATATCTGCTTGGTGTAGATGAGCCCTCTGTCACAGCCTCCTGCATTCCTCTTCTTGTGAAAGATCAGGAAGAGGAACTAGCTATATATATTAGGGGTGTGCACGGACCCCCCGCTCCGCTTCACTTGCAGATCCGCCATTTTCTGGATCGGGCCGCTCCGCCCCGCCCCCGCTCCGCCCACTTCCACTCCGCTCCGCCCGGAGCTCCGGATCCGGATCCGGAGCTCCGTTTCCCCCCCCCCATAGGCTTGCATTGAAAGCTAAAAAATTATACAACTTTTTTTCTGTTCAAGTTAGAAACCTCATGTTTGGCACCGTGACACCTCATGGGGATATACACACGCATGCCAAGTTTCAAAGCAATCCCATCATCCCCTGATTTTTGGCGAATTTTTGAAAATCGGGCACCCCACACACAACATCCCTGCGAGGTGGGCAGGGGAGGAGGGAGGGAAGGCAGGCAGGCATGCAGCTGGCATTTCTGGGGGCATAAGGAAGTGAGCCAAGGATAAGCCAGTAATGCATATAAAATGGAATAAATCAATCAATAAACAAAGGAGGGGTGGAATTAAAAGCAGCAGTGTTGCTCAATAAACAACAAGAAGAACTTTTTTTAAAAGGCTATATCTGTCTTTTACCAGCAATAGGGGGACGTGCCCGGGGGAGGGGGAAGTAGCTGCCAGTTCAAGACACTGACAGCCACAGCTCCGAGAAGAAGTAAAACGCTCACTTCGTCTCAGAACAGGCATTGCTCCACCACTGAAAAGTGACCATTCACTTCAACTCATGAGAGGCATTGCTCCACCGTTTTACTCTCTTTGGAAGGCTCTATGGCCTTCCAGTGCAGGAGAGAGTGGGGGCACGTCCACGATGAGATGCCCTAGGGGAGCTCATCCCCTTGCACCACATCGATTCAGTTGTTCACCAAGGTTAGGGTGGGGAGCAGTGCTGTGTTTCTATCTCTTATTCTTGGCTTAGTATATGATTTCAGGTTGTGTTTGTGCATTTGGTGGGGCTACTGTGTTAAAAAACACGGGGAAAAGCCCGTTCAGATGAAGAAAGAGAAGTTTCCCAGAATCCCAAGTTACCTGTTTTGCCTATGCCCTCCTCCAACTTTGGGATCATCATGACCGGGAGCTGACTCTGCCCCTCAGCCCTTTGAAAAAGGTATTTTTCCCGCCGATTTTTTAAAAACTTCTAGCCCGCGACCCGTACGATGCAGAAAGTTGAGAGTGGTCTCAAAATGACCCCCATCCACGACTCTCTGTGCACAAGAATTTTCAGAATGATAGCTTAAACCCCCCCCCAGTTATCCCCGATTCTTTCCCTCAATGCAATCCTATGGGCGAAAAGCCGAAAACGCCGTTTGAGCCGTGCGGTTGACCCGATTTTCACAAAAACATTGCACGTGAACCACAGCACGCAGAAAGTTGAGAGTAGTCTCAAAATGACCCCCATCCACGACTCTCTGTGCACAAGAATTTTCAGAACGATAGCTTAAACCCCCCCCCAGTTATCCCCGATTCTTTCCCTCAATGCAATCCTATGGGCGAAAAGCCGAAACGCAGTTTGAGCCGCACGGTTGACCCGATTTTCAAAAAAATATAGCACGCGACACGGACAACGCAGAGAGGTGAGAGTGGTCTCAAAATGACCCCCATCCACGACTCTCTGAGCACAAGAATTTCCAGAGCGATAGCTTCAAAAACAACGTAGTTATGCGCGATTATTTGCCGCAATGCAATCCTATGGCGAAATGTTTTCAAGATGGCGACCGGAGCGCTCCGCCTGAACTCGGAGCTCCGAAAAATGGTCGCTTCTCTTCGCCTTGCTTCTAGGGGGTCCACGGTCCGCTCCTACTCCGCCTCTGGGTAAGGCGGAGCAGGCCAATCCGCTACTGCTTCTACGCTCCTAATCGGAGCGGAGCACATCCCATATATATATATATATATATATATATATATATATATATAATATTTATTTCTTACCTGCTTCTCCCTCTGGATCGAGGCGGGGAACAACATAGAATACAAAAATATTATAAAATGCATAAAACTGATTGAAACATATAAAAACCAATACATTATTAAAATAACAGCCAGACATCTTAAAATTTGACTGCTGGAAGAGATCAGTTTTTATTGCTTTTTTATATTCAGAGAGATGGTTGAGTTGGTGGAACTCTCCCGGCAGGCCATTCCACAGTCTGGGAGCGGCAGCAGAGAAGGTCCTCTGGGTAACACTTGTCAATCTAGTTTTGGTTGACTGAAGTAGATTCTTCCCAGAGGACCAGAGTGTGCAGGGCAGATTGTACAGGAGAAGGCAATCCCGCAGGTAACCCGGACCCAAACCTTGTAGGGCTTTAAAGATAATAACCAACACGTTATACTTTACCTGGAAAATAATTGGCAGCCAGTGTAGTGATTATACCTGGCTGCCATATTTTGCACTAGTTGAAGTTTCTGGTCTAGGCACAAAGGTAGCCGTATGTAGAGCACATTGTAGAAGCCAAGCCTCAACATTACCAGTGTGTGCACTACCGTCTTTAGGTCTTTCAAAGTTTTCTATGGTTTGTTTTGAAAATTAGTGTGACCATATGAAAAGGAGAACAGGGCTTCTATATCTTTAACAGTTGTATTGAAAGGGAATTTCAGCAGGTGCTATGTGGAGAACCTGGTGAAATTCCCTCTTCATCATTTATCTAACATCACAACACTTAAAGATGCCCTCTTTTGTATCTGGTCACTCTCGCATAGCTCCTGCATCTTTAACTGTTGTGATGAAGAGGGAATTTCACCAAGTGCTGCATGCATACAAATGACACCACCTGAAATTCTCTTTTCTCTACAGCTGTTAAAGATACAGGAGTCCTGTCCTTTTTATATGGTCACCCTATGAACATTAATATGCCAACTGATACCAGTGGGACAGGGCCCCACTGGTATCAATTGTGTACCTTCTACATATAGAGGATCTGGTTTGGATTGGGATTGCAGTGCATTGGGAACAGATACTGCCAAGAGTTAGACCCGGGACCTTCCATGTGGAATGAATGTGTGCTCTACCATTGTGCTACGGTAATTCCCAGAGCAGATCTCAATCTGCTGAATGACCCATGAAAATCCTGGCATGGGGCTCTGTAGCATCGTGGCTGGTTTTGAAGCTCAGGGTCCTGAGTCAAGGCTAAGTTGATGGGGACCTTTCTGTCCACAAAATCCTTCATGAAAGTCCCTATGTCAATTGCTAGGGGACTCATGTCTTACTTGTGTATTCAAAGTGCTGGTATTGACATTTAAAGCCCTAAACGGTTTGGGGCCAGGTTATTTGAAGGAATGCCTCCTCCCATATGTACCTGCCCGGACCTTAAGATCATCTACAGGGGCCCTTCTCCATGAGCCCCTGACGAAGGAAGTGAGGCAGGTGGCTACTAGGAGGAGGGCCTTCTCCGCTGTGGCACCCCGGTTGTGGAATGAGCTCCCCAGAGAGGTCCGCCTGGCGCCTACACTGTACTCCTTTCATCACCAGCTGAAGACCTTTTTATTCTCTCAGTATTTTAACACTTAATTTTAACTTAAATTTAAATTTTACTGTTCTAACTCTGTATTTTAATCTTATATCAATTTTGCTGCGTGGTTTTATCCCGGTTGTGCTTTTTATATTGTATTGTGTATTTGTGCTTTTAACCTGTTGGTTGTTTTATTGTGGTTTTAATTTTTGTGAACCGCCCAGAGAGCTTCAGCTATTGGACGGTATAAAAATGTAATAAATAAATAAATAAATAAATAAATTAATAAATAAATATTGTAGGCTTCCCATTGGGGCAGCTGTTTGGCAACCGTGTGAATAAAATGTTGGAGTAGATAGACCTTTGGTCTGATCCAACATGGCTCTTCTTATGTTCAGAGCTTACAGTCAAAGCACACAGCATCACCTATTCAGGTTGCTGTTGTTGTTTTAATAGAGAAGCCACTGACAGGGTTACATGAATCCTTTGATCAATGCAAATGTTAACTGTCTCTCCAATCTCCGCTACCCACGTGTCCTTGGTATTTGTTTATGCTAGATGAGACAGCATTTGCCTTGTCTGTTCCAAAGAGCAGAACGAGACACAACTGCACTCGATATGGGTGAGAGAGGGCTGATCATTTCTATGATGCATAAACTGTATACTAAGAGTTCCATTTCAGACACGTCAAGTCCCATTTCTCACTTGCATTTAATTTCCAGTGTTGTTCAATTTGCTGGCGCTTGGCTTTGAAAATGTATTCTTTGCTTTTCACATGGGTTCCACATCAGCCCCCGCAATGGAAAAGCGGATATCTACAAGGCTTGTACATTGATGGCGCTATATAAATAAATAATAATAATAAGGCTGCTCTAAAAATGAGGTTGGCTCCATAACTTGTATTAACCCGTAAACTAGAAGCTATCAGTATGCTCCTCCACCCACCCTGCTTTGTGGTCCTCACAGTTTTCACTCCGGAGGCTGTCATCAGAGTTAAAACGCTGGGCTCATCTAAACCAAGCAGATATTCCACTATGAAAGTGGTATGAAAGTGGTACATAAAAGGCAGGAGCCACACTACGGCTGCAGCTAGACCTAAGGTTTATCCTGAGATCATCCAGGGTTTGCCCCTGCCTGAGCACTGGATCCCCTGTGTGTCACCTAGATGAACAGGGTTGACCCCTGGACGATCCAGGGATAAACCTTAGGTCTAGCTATGGCCCAAGTGGTACCTTGGTCCCAAGGTAACCACCAGCACCTTGAATTGTGCCCAAGAGTGCAATTGTTTTAGCACTGGCAATATGTGATAGCAATATTCAACCCTAGTCATCACTGGGTATCAGTGCAATTGTTTAAACATGGGCAATATGTGATAGCAACACTGAACCCCTAACAGCTGAATTTTTAAGTGATTGCAATTTCTGGGAAGCCTTCAAAAGCCACCCCACATGCAATATATTACAGCAATCTTTCTTGAAGGTTACTTGGATGTAGATCGCTGTGGCTAGGCTGTCTCTGTCCAGAAGGGGTCACAGATCAATTTTGCTGCGTGGTTTTATCCTGGTTGTGCTTTTTATACTGTATTTTGGAATTGTGCTTTTATCCTGTTGGTTGTTTTATTATGGTTTTAATTTTTGTGAACCGCCCAGAGAGCTTCGGCTATTGGGCGGTATAAAAATGTCATAAATAAATAAAAATAAATAAAATAAATGAATGAATATCTCCCACTGTGAAGCCGATCCCTCAGGAAGTGCAGCCCCATTTAGAAGAGGTTGGACTTCACCTCCCTGTGCAAATGAACCACCCATGAACAGCGGTTCCTGCTTGACTGGACTGAGCTTCAGTATATTGGCCTTCCTTCAGACTATTTCCAATCTCAAATCTCCCAACCTGGTGCTCTCAAGATGTTTCGAATGACAAACCCCAGCATTCCTGACCATTGGCCATGTTGGCTGAGGCTGATGGGAGTTGAATACCAAAACATCTGGAGGGTGTCAGGATCGTGAAGACTTGCTCTAAGGGCTCATCTACACCAAGCAGGATATTCCACTATGAAAGCAGTATATAAAAGGCAGGGGCCACACCAAGCAAGATATAGCGGTATGAAAGCGGTACATGGCCTGTGTCAATGGGCCCCCATAGTGGTCAGTGCACTTCAATACCGCTATAAAGCAGTCGTGTGGCTCCTGCCTTTTATATGCCACTTTCATAGTGGAATATCCTGCTTGGTGTAGATGAGCCCTAAGTTGTCACTGTAACTGGGACTCCCCCACCACAGTAGGCCTGTGCACAAATGAGCTGCCCCTTGGCGCCAGCCATGGCTAAGAGCACATCTAGATAATAGCATCCTATGCTCTCACTTTGTGATCTCAAAGATGACTTGGGAAAAAGACAGACAACCTAAATCATTCTGATTCGGGATGTGCTCCGCTTCTAATTGGACCGACGAATTAGAAGCAGAGCGGGGTGCTTCGCCTCCCCTTAAGGCGGAGGTGAAGAGGATTGGGGGGCCGGTGGAGCGTGGCAAAGAGGATCGAGGTGAAGGCGGATCCTTCGCTTCGATCCGGAGCTCCGCCGGAAAGGTAAGTGGGGTTTACCGGGCCCTGCCGCTGTCGCTGTCACCCATGCGGCGACAGCGGCAGGCCCGGTAAACCCCCTCCTCTCCCTTACCTGCCTCCGTCCGCGGTCCCTTGGCTTCTTCAATTGAGCCCGCGGTTCAGCCAGGAAGTCTGGGCCCCACTGGGCTCAATTGAAGAAGCCGAGGGACCGCGGACGGAGGCAGGTAAGGGAGAGGAGGGGGGTTTACCGGGCCCTGCCGCTGTCATTTGCGGCCCAGACTTCCTGGTTATTATTATTATTATTATTTATTTATATAGCACCATCGATGTACATGGTGCTGTACAGATAACACAGTAAATAGCAAGACCCTGCCGCATAGGCTTACAATCTAATAAAATCATAGTAAAACAATAAGGAGGGGAAGAGAATGCCAACAGGCACAGGGTAGGGTAAGCAGGCACAGGGTAGGGTAAAACTAACAGTATAAAGTCTGCACAACATCAAGTTTTAAAAGCTTTAGGAAAAAGAAAAGTTTTTAGCTGAGTTTTAAAAGCAGTGATTGAGTTGGTAGTTCTCAAGTGATCTGGAAGAGCGTTCCAGGTGTAAGGGGCAGCAGAAGAAAAAGGACGGAGCCGAGTAAGGGAAGTGGAGGTCCTTGGGCAGGCGAGAAGCATGGCATCAGAGGAGCGGAGAGCCCGAGCGGGGCAATAGTGTGAGATGAGAGAGGAGAGATAGGCAGGAGCTAGACCGTGAAGAGCTTTGAAGGTCAGCAGGAGAAGTTTATATTGGATTCTGGAGTGAATTGGAAGCCAATGAAGAGATTTCAGAAGTGAAGTGACCTGGTCAGAGCGGCAGGCCAAGAAGATGATCTTAGCGGCAGAGTGGTGGACAGAGACCAGCGGACTGATGTGAGACGAAGGAAGGCCAGAGAGAAGAAGGTTGCAGTAGTCCAACCGAGAGATAACCAGTGCGTGAACGAGAGTCTTGGCAGAAGAGACAGACAAAAATGGTCGAAGGCCCCCCTCCCCCTTGGTCCCTTACTGGGCTCTGCCGCCATCGCCGTATGGGCGGCGATGGCGGCAAGGCCCGGTAACCCCCTCCCCGCCCTCCTCTCCCGGCCTTACCTGGCACCACTCCCCTCCACTGCGGAGCTCCGATTCGGAGCCGGAGCTCTGCGGCGAAGAGGAGCGGAGTAAGGGCGGAGCAGCGCAGAGCGGAGCGAGCCGATCCGAAATTTTTGGATCGGCCCGCAGGGCGGAGCGGGGGGTCCGTGCACACCCCTAATTCTGATGTATATTAGATCAGTCTGTATATTAGACCAGTGTTTAGGAGAGCCATTGCCTGCAGGAGGAGGGGAACACCACCACCCAGGGAAGAGGGAGAGCCACCTGCTGCCTGCCTGCCTGCTTGCTTGCTTGCTGCTACTGCTCTGCTACCACCTCTGCCCTCTTCCTGTTGAACTTCTGCTCAGCAGACTGCCACACCCTGCAGTACAAGGCCCCCAGGTACTCAGCCAGCTGCTGCTCACATCTTCTACCTGTCCCCTGCCTGGATAGGGATACATAAGCTGGCTGGCTGAGGTGTCTTGGGAGAGCCACTGCTTGCAGAACTGGTTGGGCCCTTGGTTTGATCCAGTACTGCTCTTATTTATTGATTGATTTATTGATTTATTACATTTCTATACTGCCCAATAGCCGGAGCTCTCTGGGCGGTTCACAAAAATTAAAAACATTTGAAGTATAAAACAACAGTATAAAACCATAATATAAAATACAATATAAAAGCTCAACCAGATAAAAACAGCAGCAATGCAAAATTACGAATTTAAAACACCAAGGGCTCATCTACACCAAGCAGGATATTGCATTTTGGAAGCAGTATGGAAGTGGTATATAAAAGGCAGGAGCCACACTACTACTTTATAGTGGTATTGAAGTGCACCAACAACTGTTGGGGCCCATTGACACACACCATATAGCAATTTCATACTGCTATATCCTGCCTGGTGTGGCTCCTGCCTTTTATATACCGCTTTCATAGTGCAATATCCTGCTTGGTGTAGATGAGCCCCAAGTTAAAATTTATTTCTAGACTGTTAAAATGCTGGGAGAATAAAAAGGTCTTCATCTAGTGTCTAAAAGCATATAATGTAGGTGCCAAGCGAACCTCCTTAGGGAGCTCATTCCACAGCCGGGGTGCCACAGCAGAGAAGGCCCTGCTCCTGGTAGCCACCTGCCTCACTTCCTTTGGCAGGGGCTCACGGAGAAGGATCCCTGAGGATGATCTTAAGGTCCGGTCAGGCACATACGGGAGGAGGCGTTCCTTCAGATAGCCTGGCCCCAAGCCGTTTAGGGCTTTAAATGTTAATACCAGCACTTTGAATTGGGCCCGGACCTGGACTGGCAGGGTAGCCACCTGCCTCACTTCTTATATTCTTATATTCTTATGTAGTTTGATTTTCCTATAATGAGCTTGGGCAAAAGGAGAGACATAATAGAGGTGTATACAATTATGCATGCTGTGGAGAATGTGGATGAGGAGACACTGGAGGGGAGATTCAGGACAAATGAAAGGAAGTGCTTCTTCACACAGCACATTGTTAAATGATGGAATTCACTAACATACAATGTGGTATGGCTTTAAAGGGGGGGTTAGGTAAATTCCGTGAGAAGAAGGCTATCAGTGGTGAATAGTTTTCTTGGCTATATGCTACCTCCAGTAACAGAGGCAGTAAACCTGTATTCACCAGTTGCCGAGGAACATGGGCAGGAGGGTGTTCTTGCACTGAGGTTCTGCTTGTGGGTTTCCCATGGGCAGCTGATTGGCCGCTGTGTGAGCAAAATGTTGAATTAGACAGACCCTTGGTCTGACCCAGCAGGGCTTTACTTACGTTCTTAATATGCCACCAATAGGGAGGAGGCCCTGATGATCAATTGTTAACTCATCTTGGCCTTTCTGTTATTAAAAGGTCTCCCAGTAAGCTTGATCTGATTCATTGCAAGCTGCTGGCTCTTATGTTCTTGGGGCAGTGGATCCACTCTGAGTTTCCGTCACAACCAGTCTAGGGTGACCCTATGAAAAGGAGGACAGGGCTTCTGTATCTTTAACAGTTGCATAGAAAGGGGAATTTCAGCAGGTGTCATTTGTATATATGGGGAACCTGGTGAAATTCCCTCTTCATCACAACAGTTAAAGGTGCAGGTGCCCTGTCCTCTTTTAAATCTGGTCACTCTAGTATAGCTCCTGCACTTTAACTGTGGTGATGAAGAGGGAATTTCAGTAGGTTCTCCATATATACAGATGATACCTGCTGAAATTGTTCATGCATTGGTTATTTCTCGGTTGGACTACTGCAACCTTCTTCTCACTGGCCTTCCTTCTTCTCACATCAGTCCCTTGGTTTCTGTTCACCACTCTGCTGCTAAGATAATCTTCTTGGCTCGCCGCTCTGACCATGTAACTCCACTTCTGAAATCTCTTCATTGTCTACCAATTCACTTCAGAATCCAATATAAACTTCTCCTGTTGACCTACAAAGCTTTTCACTGTCTAGCTCCTTCCTATCTCTCCTCTCTCATCTCACACTATTGCCCCGCTCGGGCTCTTCGCTCCTCTGATGCCATGTTTCTCGCCTGCCCAAGGGTCTCTACTTCCCTTGCTCGGCTTCGTCCATTTTCTTCTGCTGCCCCTTATGCCTGGAACGCTCTTCCAGAACATTTGAGAACTACAAGTTCAACCGCAGCTCAGCTAAAAACTTTTCTTTTTCCTAAAGCTTTTAAAACTTGATTTTGTTCTGACTTTATACTGTAGTTTTACCCCTACCCAGTGCCTGTTTACCCTACCATGGGCCTGTTTGCATTCTCTTCCCCTCCTTATTGTTTTATTATGATTTTATTAGAATGTAAGCCTATACGGCAGGGTCTTGCTATTTACTGTTTTACTCTGTACAGCACCATGTACATTGATGGTGCTATATAAATAAATAAATAAATAAATAAATAAATAAATAAATAAATTCCATTGTCTATGCAACTGTTAAAGATACAGGAGCTCTATCTTCCTTTTCATATGGTCACCCTAAACCAGTCAGAACTCTAAAGGGATCTCCAATATGCTGAGCCCCTTTTCCCCAACATTGGTTTCCTGCCTCACTGAAAAAGGAGCCACGAGCCTTCACTGATGCGATTTGACGTATCAGCAAGAAATCGAAATGATAACATCCACAGTTGACGCAAAATATTGTTTGATTCTTTTGGGGCGTCCCCTCCCTCTGGCGGGATTAAAGGAATCCTTGTAAAGTTGCCTTCTGCTGTTTCGGTGAGCTGTACACCATCTGGAAGAAACATTGTCAGGTGTCCGTATCTCAGCACGCCAAGCAACGCGGGAGGGATTTTAAACTTCATTGACTTGATTTTCGCAAAGAGGAAAACAATGCTCTCTCGGCCGTGCCTCGACTCCCACTCTCCGTCTGTATGGCTCGTGCATGCCTTCAAGTGTCACATTAAAGCACACTCTATTTTCTGCCCCAATGCCATCGTAACATTCTCAATCGAGGCAGAATCAATGAATGTCCTACAAGGTCTGCAGCGGAGAGCACTCAGAGCTGCCATGTGTCGCTTATGAACCAGTGGGAGTGGAATCACAAGAGCAGCAAATGAGGACGGATGGTCTGCGCTGACGAGAAAAAGTGGATGTAACAATCCCCCCACCCAAACGAAATCCAGGACAGGAAAAGGTCAGAAGGAAATGTTATGGAGCACCTGCAGTGCCCATAGAAAGCAAAGGCTATTCAAGGTGTACGGAAGATTTACTGAGGTACGTGAGGTACTGGTTCCTCTCTATTCAGCCCTGGTTAGGCCTCATCTAGAGTATTGTGTCCAGTTCTGAGCTCCACAATTCAAGAAGGACGCAGACAAGCTGGAGCGTGTTCAGAGGAGGGCAACCAGGATGATCAGGGGTCTGGAAACAAAGCCCTATGAAGAGAGACTGGAAGAACTGGACATGTTGAGCCTGGAGAAGAGAAGATTGAGGGGAGACATGAGAGCACTCTTCAAATACTTGAAAGGTTGTCACACAGAGGAGGGCCAGGATCTCTTCTTGATCCTCCCAGAGTGCAGGACACGGACTAATGGGCTCAAGTTAAAGGAAGCCAGATACCAGCTGGACATCAGGAAAAATTTCTTGACTGTTAGAGCAGTATGACAATGGAATCAGTTGCCTGGTGCAGTTGTGGGCTCTCCCACCCTAGAGGCCTTCAAGAGGCAGTTGGACAACCATCTGTCAGGGATGCTTTAGGGTGGGTTCCTGCGTTGAGCAGCGGTTGGACTCGATGGCCTTGTAGGACTCTTCCAACTCTGCTATTCTATGATTCTATGATTCTTCTGCATCAACCAACTATCCACAATCCCAGAAATACCACCTTGCTATACGGAAAATGGGCTAACAAAAATGCACAAGTGACAACATCAGAGGTGTAGCTGAAGAACCGAGTATTGTAGGGCTGCTGGCACCACAGTCCTAGGCAAGGCGCTACCCCTGCGAGGTGTCCCCTCCCCCTGCAAGTGAAAAGTCACATGGCTACAGCTGCTGTCATGTTCATTTCCACAGAGTTCCTTTGGGCCCTGTTGTGGTATCACTATGTTTCCTGTTAGCAATGGTTAAGAAATCCACTCTGTCCAGGCTTTTAAAAAATGGCTTTACCTGATCTGTAAAGGTAAATAACTGAATGCGGGCAAGGTACAGTTTCCACTTGAAAATCAGTACATGTCTGTCTCTTGTTTTTGAGGGAGCCAGTGTGGCGTAGTGGCCAAATCATGGGTTCTCAACCGGGGGGGGGGGGGGAATTCCCCCCTGGGGGGAATTTTAGGGTTCCAGGGGTGGGGGGGAATTGGGACCACTATTCAGCAAAGTATGATGTCCTGTAGATTATGTCTTCCTACACATGTTATTAAAAACGTCCCAGAAAAGTGTCATGTCATCTGCAAAAGCCAGGCCTTTGCTCTCTTTTCCCTCCCTCCCTCGCAATCCTAGAAGTTTCAACCGTCCCATTTAAAGGGGCAATGCAAAGCATGGGAGCTGAGAATGTAAAAGGGGGCCATGCTTTGTGTTGCCCCTTTAAATGGCACTAATATAGAAAAAAATAAAAGATTTTCAATATTATATGCATATTATTTGGAATGCACCTTTTGAGTTAGACTATCTTGGGAAGGGGGGAATTATATTCTGAACAATAGTGAAAGGGGGGAATGGAGCAAAAAAGGTTGAGAACCACTGGGCTAAAGTGTTGGACTAGGAGTTGGGAGATCCGGTTTCTAGTCCCCACTCGGCAATGAAAACCCATCGGGTGACTTTGGGCCAGTCACAGACTCTCAGCCCAACCTACCTCACAGGGTTGTTGTGAGGATAAAATGGAGAGGAGGAGGAGGAGGAGGGTTCCTTGGAGGAAAAATACAGGATATAAATGCAATAATAATAAAAAATTCTTTTAAATTTTGTTTTAACTGTTTTATTCTGTTCTTATTTTCATTTTATCTTGTACACTGCTCTGAAATTTTTCAATGGGGAGCGGTATATAAATATTCTAAATAAATAAATAACAAGCAGAAGAAGAAGAAGAAGAAGAAGAAGAAGAAGAAGAAGAAGAAGAAGAAGAAGAAGAAGCTTGCAGTGCATTCTGTGAAAGAAAAACTGAACAATGTATTATTAACATGCACACATTTGAAAATTATTATTATTTTTATTACTATGTATTTCATTTGTATACCACCCCATAGCTGAGGCTCCCTGAGCATTTTATAACAATTCATAAAAATATTGCAAAATGCAACATAATAAAAACTGTCTAAGGAAATTTTAATGTAGAAAAATTAAAACAAACTAAACAGCTAAAAGCAATTTAAGTAAACAATATACTGCATACATTTCTAAAATGTACACAAACACACTTAAGTCAACAGGTACAGGTCAACAGGTAAATCCCCCCCGAAATGTAATTTTTCACTCTTTAGCCTCTGGGGAAACTGCACATTTTTGCCTGTCCCCCCCCCCCCCAGTTATTTCTGCAATGAAAGTTGCACAACATTCCTGAAGGTCAGCAAAATGGTCCACAAGGCTGTGGGCTCCGCCTGATAAGAGAAAAGTTGGTCTTCTGCGGAACCTGTGGGTTGGATTCATAAAATCCAAACTCATTTGGTTACAGTCTGAATTTATCCTACATCCCTGGCGGAAGGCCACACAGATCTAGCCTACCAGGTGGCGTTAGGTGTATGTAAAGAGCACAGATGAAATTAAGCATCACTAGTAGGCAGTGCATATTTTCTGGGCAATTACATCCACGTTGTATTATCTAATGAGCTGTTACTGTGGCCTAATATAACATTTTAAAGAGCAGATTTTGTATCATTCTCTTCTCCTCCTCCTCCTCCTCCTCCTCCTCCTCCTCCTCCTCCTCCTCTTCCTCCTCCTCCTCCTTCTTCTTCTCAGTTTGCTGCACTGAGAAGGTAATTGATTTGCCAGGCCAAATGCCCACATCCACTTCAGCCCTCATTCTTGTCCCTGATCTCTCGGGTTCTTAAGAATATTTTTCTCTTTCAAGATAGGGAGGGTGTATTTAAAAAAGAAAGGGGGGGAAAAAGTAGGAATGAGGAACTGGTGTTTTTGTTGATAAAATGCAGTGTCTTGAAAGGAAAAGGTCAGCTCAGCAATCTATTCTCGAGTGGCAACCTGGCGATAATAATAAATTTACTTTCATTGCAAAATGGCAAGGTTAAAAAAAAATGCATACAATGAGAGCGCCGCCTTTCCCAGCTTATAAAGAAGTTTGAGTCACGTCCATGCAGTCTTGAGAATCAAAGCTTTGGCCCAGATTCCCTCACTCTCGGAGGCCCTGACTTAGCCCAGTGCATCTAAATGCGACAATGTATTCTTAAGTTGCAGAACCCTCTTCCAACTTAGAGAGAAAAAGCTGCATGTAACATTGCCCCTACGATTGGAGAATAGCACGAATCCTCTGGACAGGACAGCCCAAGGATCCTGGCTCTCTTTTCTTCTCTTGCTGGAGATGTTCATAGACTGAGGAAAGAATAGATAGGGAGGGGGAGGCATTTCCTGAGATATTTATTTATTTATTTATTTATTTATTTATTTATTTATTTATTTAATGCATTTCTATACTGCCCAATAGCTGAAGCTCTCTGGGCAGTTCACAAAAATATAGCAGTCTAGTTTAGGCATGGATGAACTCACCTGTGTCCACCACATCAGACACTTGGACCAGCGGTCGCCAACCTTTTTGGCACCAGGGACCAGTTTCGTGGAAGACAATTTTTCCATGGACCGGGGTGGTGGGGTTGAAGGGATAGTTTGGGGAAGCCCACCCACCCCCCAACTCCAGCATCCTGGCTTTGCTTCGGCTGGGTCGGCGCCCAGCCGAAGTGAAGCCAGGACGCTGTGGCGGGCGGCTTTGGAACGGCGTGCCCGGAAGTCACTCTCCCAGAGCGGCTTCTGGCCAGGCAAACCATTCCAAAGCTGCCCCACCCCACCCCAGCATCCTGGCTTTGCTTCGGCTGGGCAGGTGAGATGGCGCCCCGCGCCCACGTACGCTGGGGTGGGTGGGTGAAAGCAGCTTTCCTGCATGGCTCGGTTCCTAACAGGCTACGGACTGGTACCGGTCCGTGGCCCAGGGGTTGAGGAACCCTGACTTGGACTGTTGCCACCACTGTCCACCCCTGCTTGTTGGGCCCATGAGTTTCTTCAGCCTGACGAGCACACAGCAGCCATTTGCCCCCATTGCCAAAATTACACACACATACACCCCGCAGGGTCAATGAGGCCTCTACGGCCGCCATTAACACAATGAGGGGAAGTCTGTAATTTCCAGAACCTCCATTGTGTGTACAATGGAGACTCTGGAAAGTGTGCACTTCCTCCCGTGGAATGGGCCAGTCCACGGCTTCTAAATTAATGGGCTTTCTTGCTTCCTCTGAATATCACATCTACATTTTATGGCCATACAGTTTAAGCGTCGCAACACAGCATGAGACATCCGAACAGTTTCTTCCTCCCAGACAACCTTAGGGAATTCCCTTGTCACTGTTGTCACTCGCTAGCATCTGGTTGCGAAAACATTTGGTGTCCTCCCAACTGCTGACCCTTTCCTTGGCATGCAAATGAGGGTGCATTTGCATAAGCCATAAAAAGTGCAATTAAAATTACCAACACATTAAAGTCATGTCAAAATCTCCAGGAATACCACCGCCTTTGGGCAAAGAAGAAGTGGCAGAAGAACACCCCGGTCTAACAAGACACCAGTAGTTAAAAGCCAATTAACCATGGCTATTAGTTGTCCATTATCAGCCCTGACTGGTGTAAATAAAATTCATTAGTTGCTATGGGCCCTGCTGTTAAATGCTAAATAAATCCATAAATATTTCTGGGTCTATTAATGGTGGTTAAAATTGCTGCTTGGGTGTTTACTTCTCCAAAAGCGTTCCCTGACACCTTGTAAATAAGGAGCAATGATATTTAAAAATCTATAGATGCTGAAGAAAGTAGTGGTGATGCTACAGGGAGTGGAAGTTCAGGGTTGGCATTGCCCCACTTAGCCACTGAGTGGTCCAGAAAAGGAGGTGGTTTGTATACATATTAGCAGATGCCACTAGATCGCAATAGAGGTGTACAAAATTATGCACAGAGTGGAGAATGTGGATAGGGAGACTTTTTCTCCATCTCCCATAATACTGGTACCCAATTGGGTCATCCCATGAAGGTGATGGGTGGGAGATTCAGGACAGATAAAAGGAAGGACTCCTTCAAAGACCACAAAGTTAAACTATGGAATTCACTACCACAAGATGTGGTGAGGGCCACCAATCTGGATGGCTTTAAAAGGGGGTTGGATAAATTCCTTGAGGTGAAGGCTATCAATGTCTACTAGCCCTGATGGTTGTGTTCTATCTCCAGTATTTGAGGCAGTAAGCCTGTGTGCACCAGTTGCTGGGGAACATGGATGGAAGGATGATGTTGCAACATGCCCTCATTGTTGGTCCCTGGTCAACACCTGCTTGGCCATTGTGTGAACAGAGTGCTGGACTAGATGGACCCTTGGGCTGATCCAGCAGGGCTCTTCTTAAGTTCTTAACCATGGTGGTGCAGAAGAAGTAGGCTGTTCCTGGATGTGTAGACCATGATGCACCTATGGATGGGCGAACGCCCTCATGTCTGATTCATTCACATGAATTCATTAGGGTTCACATTCAATTCATTCACATTAATTCACAATTCATTCACGTTCATTCATTCAGGTTCAAATTCAATTCATTCACATTCATTCATTCATCCACCGCCATTTCACCCTGCTCGTGGTGCTGCACAAGCTTCTGTTTCACCTCAGCGAGCATCCGCCGGCGCCATGAACCCATCCGCCCTCATCCGGAGCCTCCATTGTTTGCAGAAACGGAGGTTCTGCAAATTACATAATTTTCCCCTGCTGCATAAATGGTGGCCGTGAAGGCCCCATTTACATGAGAGTAAAGGCACAAATGGAACATTTCTGCCTTTACTGTTTCATAAATGGGGCCTTTATGCCACTATTTACGCAGCGGGTGAAATTATGTAATTGCAGCGCCTCCATTGTTGCGGATGAAGGCAGATGACCCTTGACCCGTGGGTCTGCAAATTCACTGCAGGAGTGGTATTGGTCTGCGGCAGTGGATGCAGGGGAGTCCATTAGACCCCAGGACTCAGTGGATGCAGGGGAGTCCATTAGACCCCAGGACTCAGTGGATGCAGGGGAGTCCATTAGACCCCAGGACTCAGAGGATGCAGGGGAGTCCATTAGACCCCAGGACTCAGTGGATGCAGGGGAGTCCATTAGACCCCAGGACTCAGTGGATGCAGGGGAGTCCATTAGACCCCAGGACTCAGAGGATGCAGGGGAGTCCATTAGACCCCAGGACTCAGTGGATGCAGGGGAGTCCATTAGACCCCAGGACTCAGTGGATGCAGGGGAGTCCATTAGACCCCAGGACTCAGAGGATGCAGGGGAGTCCATTAGACCCCAGGACTCAGTGGATGCAGGGGAGTCCATTAGACCCCAGGACTCAGTGGATGCAGGGGAGTCCATTAGACCCCAGGACTCAGTGGATGCAGGGGAGTCCATTAGACCCCAGGACTCAGTGGATGCAGGGGAGTCCATTAGACCCCAGGACTCAGTGGATGCAGGGGAGTCCATTAGACCCCAGGACTCAGTGGATGATGGGGAGTCCATTAGACCCCAGGACTCAGAGGATGCAGGGGAGTCCATTAGACCCCAGGACTCAGTGGATGCAGGGGAGTCCATTAGACCCCAGGACTCAGTGGATGCAGGGGAGTCCATTAGACCCCAGGACTCAGTGGATGCAGGGGAGTCCATTAGACCCCAGGACTCAGTGGATGCAGGGGAGTCCATTAGACCCCAGGACTCAGTGGATGCAGGGGAGTCCATTAGACCCCAGGACTCAGTGGATGCAGGGGAGTCCATTAGACCCCAGGACTCAGTGGATGCAGGGGAGTCCATTAGACCCCAGGACTCAGTGGATGCAGGGGAGTCCATTAGACCCCAGGACTCAGTGGATGCAGGGGAGTCCATTAGACCCCAGGACTCAGTGGATGCAGGGGAGTCCATTAGACCCCAGGACTCAGTGGATGCAGGGGAGTCCATTAGACCCCAGGACTCAGTGGATGCAGGGGAGTCCATTAGACCCCAGGACTCAGAGGATGCAGGGGAGTCCATTAGACCCCAGGACTCAGTGGATGCAGGGGAGTCCATTAGACCCCAGGACTCAGTGGATGCAGGGGAGTCCATTAGACCCCAGGACTCAGTGGATGCAGGGGAGTCCATTAGACCCCAGGACTCAGTGGATGCAGGGGAGTCCATTAGACCCCAGGACTCAGTGGATGCAGGGGAGTCCATTAGACCCCAGGACTCAGAGGATGCAGGGGAGTCCATTAGACCCCAGGACTCAGTGGATGCAGGGGAGTCCATTAGACCCCAGGACTCAGTGGATGCAGGGGAGTCCATTAGACCCCAGGACTCAGTGGATGCAGGGGAGTCCATTAGACCCCAGGACTCAGTGGATGCAGGGGAGTCCATTAGACCCCAGGACTCAGTGGATGCAGGGGAGTCCATTAGACCCCAGGACTCAGTGGATGCAGGGGAGTCCATTAGACCCCAGGACTCAGAGGATGCAGGGGAGTCCATTAGACCCCAGGACTCAGTGGATGCAGGGGAGTCCATTAGACCCCAGGACTCAGTGGATGCAGGGGAGTCCATTAGACCCCAGGACTCAGAGGATGCAGGGGAGTCCATTAGACCCCAGGACTCAGTGGATGCAGGGGAGTCCATTAGACCCCAGGACTCAGTGGATGCAGGGGAGTCCATTAGACCCCAGGACTCAGTGGATGCAGGGGAGTCCATTAGACCCCAGGACTCAGTGGATGCAGGGGAGTCCATTAGACCCCAGGACTCAGTGGATGCAGGGGAGTCCATTAGACCCCAGGACTCAGAGGATGCAGGGGAGTCCATTAGACCCCAGGACTCAGTGGATGCAGGGGAGTCCATTAGACCCCAGGACTCAGTGGATGCAGGGGAGTCCATTAGACCCCAGGACTCAGTGGATGCAGGGGAGTCCATTAGACCCCAGGACTCAGTGGATGCAGGGGAGTCCATTAGACCCCAGGACTCAGTGGATGCAGGGGAGTCCATTAGACCCCAGGACTCAGTGGATGCAGGGGAGTCCATTAGACCCCAGGACTCAGAGGATGCAGGGGAGTCCATTAGACCCCAGGACTCAGTGGATGCAGGGGAGTCCATTAGACCCCAGGACTCAGTGGATGCAGGGGAGTCCATTAGACCCCAGGACTCAGAGGATGCAGGGGAGTCCATTAGACCCCAGGACTCAGTGGATGCAGGGGAGTCCATTAGACCCCAGGACTCAGTGGATGCAGGGGAGTCCATTAGACCCCAGGACTCAGTGGATGCAGGGGAGTCCATTAGACCCCAGGACTCAGTGGATGCAGGGGAGTCCATTAGACCCCAGGACTCAGTGGATGCAGGGGAGTCCATTAGACCCCAGGACTCAGTGGATGCAGGGGAGTCCATTAGACCCCAGGACTCAGTGGATGCAGGGGAGTCCATTAGACCCCAGGACTCAGAGGATGCAGGGGAGTCCATTAGACCCCAGGACTCAGTGGATGCAGGGGAGTCCATTAGACCCCAGGACTCAGAGGATGCAGGGGAGTCCATTAGACCCCAGGACTCAGTGGATGCAGGGGAGTCCATTAGACCCCAGGACTCAGTGGATGCAGGGGAGTCCATTAGACCCCAGGACTCAGTGGATGCAGGGGAGTCCATTAGACCCCAGGACTCAGTGGATGCAGGGGAGTCCATTAGACCCCAGGACTCAGTGGATGCAGGGGAGTCCATTAGACCCCAGGACTCAGTGGATGCAGGGGAGTCCATTAGACCCCAGGACTCAGTGGATGCAGGGGAGTCCATTAGACCCCAGGACTCAGTGGATGCAGGGGAGTCCATTAGACCCCAGGACTCAGTGGATGCTGGGGAGTCCATTAGACCCCAGGACTCAGTGGATGCAGGGGAGTCCATTAGACCCCAGGACTCAGTGGATGCAGGGGAGTCCATTAGACCCCAGGACTCAGTGGATGCAGGGGAGTCCATTAGACCCCAGGACTCAGTGGATGCAGGGGAGTCCATTAGACCCCAGGACTCAGTGGATGCAGGGGAGTCCATTAGACCCCAGGACTCAGTGGATGCAGGGGAGTCCATTAGACCCCAGGACTCAGTGGATGCAGGGGAGTCCATTAGACCCCAGGACTCAGTGGATGCAGGGGAGTCCATTAGACCCCAGGACTCAGTGGATGCAGGGGAGTCCATTAGACCCCAGGACTCAGAGGATGCAGGGGAGTCCATTAGACCCCAGGACTCAGTGGATGCAGGGGAGTCCATTAGACCCCAGGACTCAGTGGATGCAGGGGAGTCCATTAGACCCCAGGACTCAGTGGATGCAGGGGAGTCCATTAGACCCCAGGACTCAGTGGATGCAGGGGAGTCCATTAGACCCCAGGACTCAGTGGATGCAGGGGAGTCCATTAGGTCCCAGGACTCAGTGGATGCAGGGGAGTCCATTAGACCCCAGGACTCAGAGGATGCAGGGGAGTCCATTAGACCCCAGGACTCAGAGGATGCAGGGGAGTCCATTAGACCCCAGGACTCAGTGGATGCAGGGGAGTCCATTAGACCCCAGGACTCAGTGGATGCAGGGGAGTCCATTAGACCCCAGGACTCAGTGGATGCAGGGGAGTCCATTAGGCCCCAGGACTCAGTGGATGCAGGGGAGTCCATTAGACCCCAGGACTCAGTGGATGCAGGGGAGTCCATTAGGCCCCAGGACTCAGTGGATGCAGGGGAGTCCATTAGACCCCAGGACTCAGAGGATGCAGGGGAGTCCATTAGACCCCAGGACTCAGTGGATGCAGGGGAGTCCATTAGACCCCAGGACTCAGTGGATGCAGGGGAGTCCATTAGACCCCAGGACTCAGAGGATGCAGGGGAGTCCATTAGACCCCAGGACTCAGTGGATGCAGGGGAGTCCATTAGACCCCAGGACTCAGTGGATGCAGGGGAGTCCATTAGACCCCAGGACTCAGTGGATGCAGGGGAGTCCATTAGACCCCAGGACTCAGTGGATGCAGGGGAGTCCATTAGACCCCAGGACTCAGTGGATGCAGGGGAGTCCATTAGACCCCAGGACTCAGAGGATGCAGGGGAGTCCATTAGACCCCAGGACTCAGTGGATGCAGGGGAGTCCATTAGACCCCAGGACTCAGTGGATGCAGGGGAGTCCATTAGACCCCAGGACTCAGTGGATGCAGGGGAGTCCATTAGACCCCAGGACTCAGTGGATGCAGGGGAGTCCATTAGACCCCAGGACTCAGTGGATGCAGGGGAGTCCATTAGACCCCAGGACTCAGTGGATGCAGGGGAGTCCATTAGACCCCAGGACTCAGAGGATGCAGGGGAGTCCATTAGACCCCAGGACTCAGTGGATGCAGGGGAGTCCATTAGACCCCAGGACTCAGTGGATGCAGGGGAGTCCATTAGACCCCAGGACTCAGAGGATGCAGGGGAGTCCATTAGACCCCAGGACTCAGTGGATGCAGGGGAGTCCATTAGACCCCAGGACTCAGTGGATGCAGGGGAGTCCATTAGACCCCAGGACTCAGAGGATGCAGGGGAGTCCATTAGACCCCAGGACTCAGTGGATGCAGGGGAGTCCATTAGACCCCAGGACTCAGTGGATGCAGGGGAGTCCATTAGACCCCAGGACTCAGTGGATGCAGGGGAGTCCATTAGACCCCAGGACTCAGTGGATGCAGGGGAGTCCATTAGACCCCAGGACTCAGTGGATGCAGGGGAGTCCATTAGACCCCAGGACTCAGTGGATGCAGGGGAGTCCATTAGACCCCAGGACTCAGTGGATGCTGGGGAGTCCATTAGACCCCAGGACTCAGTGGATGCAGGGGAGTCCATTAGACCCCAGGACTCAGTGGATGCAGGGGAGTCCATTAGACCCCAGGACTCAGTGGATGCAGGGGAGTCCATTAGACCCCAGGACTCAGTGGATGCAGGGGAGTCCATTAGACCCCAGGACTCAGTGGATGCAGGGGAGTCCATTAGACCCCAGGACTCAGTGGATGCTGGGGAGTCCATTAGACCCCAGGACTCAGTGGATGCAGGGGAGTCCATTAGACCCCAGGACTCAGTGGATGCAGGGGAGTCCATTAGACCCCAGGACTCAGTGGATGCTGGGGAGTCCATTAGACCCCAGGACTCAGTGGATGCAGGGGAGTCCATTAGACCCCAGGACTCAGTGGATGCAGGGGAGTCCATTAGACCCCAGGACTCAGTGGATGCAGGGGAGTCCATTAGACCCCAGGACTCAGTGGATGCAGGGGAGTCCATTAGACCCCAGGACTCAGTGGATGCAGGGGAGTCCATTAGACCCCAGGACTCAGTGGATGCAGGGGAGTCCATTAGGCCCCAGGACTCAGTGGATGCAGGGGAGTCCATTAGACCCCAGGACTCAGTCATGTACCCATTGTGGGTACCAACTGTAGCAGAGTTTAGTCACCCAGCATTCAGATTAGCTTCCTTTGAAGAATTAATACTCACAGAAAGAGTTCTCTTCAGTAATGCTTTACTGTGGTATATTCATAGGTACATAACATCTTCCTTATTTACAGCAATAGCACTGTCCAGAGACATACAGTATCACAGCAAGTCCATTTTGTAATGACATATCTATCTATCTATCTATCTATCTATCTATCTATCTATCTATCTACCTATCTTGTCCAGAACTGGATGACTCATACTTTCTTCAATTAACAGTTGATGAGGAAATCTTCCTTATCATTTTGACCTTTCCAGTTCTATGAGTCATCTGCACCTGGCATTGACAAAATATTAAGTCCAGCTCTCATCTAGGACTAGAACAAATCTGTGGAAGAAATTCCCAGCCTTGACACCCACGACATCCCTTGCTGCTTGTGATCCTTCTTATCACTGAAGGAAACTGTGGAGGTGTTCTGTTACTATGCATCCTCATCTACCCAGGTGTACTCATTCACATGCACCCAAGTGGACCTATGTTATGAGTTTAAATAAATAATAAATCATAGAATAGTAGAGTTGGAAGGGGCCTTTAAGGACATCGAGTCCAACCCCCTGCTCAATGCAGGAATCCACCTTAAAGCATCCCTGACAGAGGGTTGTCCAGCTGCCTCTTAAATGCTTCTAGTGTGGGAGAGCCCACAACCTCCCTAGGTAACTGATTCCATTGTTGTACTGCTCTAACAGTCAGGATGTTTTTCCTGATGTCCAGCCGGAATCTGCCTTCCTGTAACTTCAGCCTGTTATTCCGTGTCCTGAACTCTGGCTGATGTGCTACAGCAGTAATTGGGGTGCCCAGGTGGGGGATGCAATAGGCTACCGGGCAGAGATTAGAATAGTTGAATATTCAATTGATTACAAAACTAGAAGGAGGGGAAGTGTGCACATGAACAGCTTGCAGATGGGACCAGCAATCATTTGTTTAAAGCTATAGATGAGATTTGGAGATGAAGGGAAAGGGTTGAGAAAGTGAAAGGTGGAGCAATGTGTAAGTGCTTTGGAAGGATGCGGGCGGTGGGTGGGGGGCTGATTCCTAATAAGGAGGCAGGAGGGCTGTAGGAGCCTCAGAGGCAAGGGGCGTAGTTGGGTTGGAGATAGCAACTAGAAGGTAAATGACTCCCCCCCCTCACTTGCATAGAGCAAGAGTATAGGATCTTTGTGAATAGATGACAGTCATGGTATGTCTGCTGCTACTGCTTTGTCCTGGGTCCCTAATCCCCAAATTAGTCTACCTTCCAAGGCAACATGGAGATTTTGGAGTCAACATTCTAAGGAGATACTCGAAACAGCAGTCAGACTGACCTCTTGCTAGCACCCCCATGGCAGTATCCCGCCTAGCTGAATGTAGGTAGTGGTGTAGGCAGAAAACTGGGTATGGAACATATTCCAGACAATCAGCCATGTCCTCTACCCAACACCACCAGTTTTCCACTAAAGAATCACTCCACAGTCTTTGTCAACCCAGTAGTCCCTAGTGGTGGGTTTTTGTATGTTTGTTTTTCAAATTTCTGCAAACCTTGAGTTTCTCCCTGTCCTGCTGATTCCTCCGTCTTGTGTGTGGATTTTGGCTACATCAAGATCCATGCTTTCAAGGATCCAAGTCCTCCTTTTATTTATTTATTTATTTATTTATTTATTTTATTTATTACATTTTTATACTGCCCAATAGCGGAAGCTCTCTGGGCGGTTCACAAAAATTAAAACCACAATAAAACAACCAACATGTTAAAAGCACAAATACAAAATGCAGTATAAAAAGCACAACCAGGATAAAACCACACAGCAGAAATTGATATAAGATTCAAATACAGTGTTAGAACAGTAAAATTTAAATTTAAGTTAAAATTAAGTGTTAAAATACCGAGAGAATAAAAGGTCTTCAGCTGGCGATGAAAGCAGTACAGTGTAGGCGCCAGGCAGACCTCTCTGGGGAGCTCATTCCACAACTGGGGTGCCACAGCAGAGAAGGCCCTCTTTCTAGTAGCCACATGCCTCACTTCCTTTGGCAGGGGCTCACAGAGAAGGGCCCCTGTAGATGATCTTAAGGTCCGGGCAGGTACATATGGGAAAAGGCGTTCCTTCAAATAACCTGGCCCCAAACCGTTTAAGGCTTTAAATGTCAATACCAGTACTTTAAATTGGGCCTGGACCTGGACTGGCAGCCAATGAAGCTGGAAAAGGACTGGCGTAATGTGATCTCGCCGGCCAGTCCCTGTTAGTAAACACTTTTAAACACATTGGACAATAAATTGTCTTTGGTGAAACTTTGAAGACTTTTCACGTAGAATTTTGGAACACCGAGAAACCCTAAACTCCATGCAGAGCTTCGGCTATTGGGCGGTATAAAAATGTAATAAATAAATAAATAAATAAATAAATGAAATGCATACAACATTGCCCTCAATTTTACCTGTGCTAGTATTTAGAAAAATTGAGAAGGTTCGAGCAACATACTTGCAGAAATGTCAAGTGACATTAAATGCATTTAATTAGGACGAGCGCAATTTCTCTTGGAGGGTTCATCATCTCTTAAGATCGACACATAATAAGAAATGGACGTGCTCATAACTTCACAGGAAATAGACAGAAATTTGCAGTCCAGTGATTCACCTCTTGCAAAGCTAAGCACATATTTATGGATTTCCCTCATTTGAGCTCAAATGTTAATTTCCTTGTGGAATCGCAACACGTCTCTTCATCTTGTTCACCTCCAAAAGACCCGAGAGATCTCAGAGGAAAGGCAAACATACTTTGCTTGTGGCATTTCATGCTAGATACATTTTCATAAGGGGGGGGGATCATTACATTGGCAGTTAATTTCTGCCTTGCTCACCTTTGATTGAAGATAAAGACATTTTGTTAGGAATTAAATCCCCTCCCCTATTGAAGGCAATTAACATCCCCCCCTCCGGCATCCCTTCTTATCTAATTAATGCAGAATGTCAAATAGGAAATCAGCAAGTTGGGCAGAAAAAAAAATTACAACTGCTCGGAAAAATTAATTAGCTTTTCATTAAGGCTGTAAAGTGCAGGAGTATCTGGTTGAGAGAAAATGTTAATAATCATGCACTGTTCTTTGAACTATAATTAAAATTTGGAGTTCAAATGCGAGAAAAGAAATTACAAAGTGCTCCGGCACCTAGAGGAAAGGTGGCTGAAGCTGCATTTTTTTTTAAAAAAAAAAAAGAGGGGGGAGATAAAACAACACTACAGGTTCTAGGAAATGTATAGCTTTCTAAAGGAAATCGGATCAAATTAGCCCATATTTTAACCCAGCTATGGCTTTGATCTAGAAACTAGCCTCCTGCTTCCTTGAGGTGTCTGTTGATTATCTGCCCATTGATGCCCATTGATGCCTATTTACTTCATCTGAGCAGTCTCAAAATTGCTCCTCTTTGTTTAGGGATGAACAAACCCCCATGGCCAGGTTGGTTCAAAAACCAAGTCATTCTCTACTAGGGAGGGACAAAGGATCAATGTGAGATCGCTAGGGCCTTAGCTAGACCTACCTGTTGGCCCGCAATGGAGGAGGGAAGATCTCGTGTTGTGTTTAATGTGAGATCCCTCCTCTGTTTACATGCGCTGCGCTATGATCTCAGAAGGAGAGGCATTGCGCCCGCCATTTGGGGGGGGGGATTAAAGGGCCAGCAGCTCATGAACGCTCATGTGCAAAAGGTAAGTACTTTGTAAAATTTAAATTACTTTCCCTGTTCCACCCACACACCCTACCCCCGATGGGCACAGTGCTCCTGAGGAGCACTGTCCCCCATGCACGGCTCACGGCTCCTCATGAGGAATTGCACGGAGCCGGGTCAACCTGTGGAACCACTTAAACACTGGGGCCAAAGGGGAGGGCTACATCCCGGGGCAAGGGAGGGATGATCCCTCCCTGATTTGGATGAGGAGGTGCAGGGAACACTTATCAAATTTGCAGATGACACAAAATTGGGTGGGATAGCTAATACCATGGAAGACTGAAACAAACTTCAAAGTGATCTTGATAGGCTGGAGTGCTGGGCTGAAAACAAAAGGATGAAATTTAATAGGGATAAATGACAAGTTCTACATTTAGGAAATAGAAACCAAAGGCACAGTTACAAGATGGGGGATACTTGGCTCAGCAATACTACAAACGAGAAGGATCTTGGAATTGTTGTAGATCGCAAGCTGAATATGAGCCAACAGTGCAATATGGCTGCAAGAAAGGCCAATGCTATTTTGGGCTGCATTAATAGAAGTATAGCTTCCAAATCACGTGAGGTCCTGGTTCCTCTCTATTCGGCCCTGGTTAAGCCTCATCTAGAGTATTGTATCCAGTTCTGGGTTCCACAATTCAAGAAGGATGCAGACAAGCTGGAGCGTGTTCAGAGGAGGGCAACCAGGATGATCAGGGGTCTGGAAACAAAGCCCTATGAAGAGAGACTGAAAGAACTGGGCATGTTTAGCCTGGAGAAGAGAAGATTGAGGGGAGACGTGATAGCACTCTTCAAATACTTAAAAGGTTGTCACACAGAGGAGTGCCAGGATCTCTTCTCGATCCTCCCAGAGTGCAGGACACGGAATAACAGGCTCAAGTTAAAGGAAGCCAGATTCCAGCTGGACATCAGGAAAAGCTTCCTGACTGTTAGAGCAGTACGACAATGGAATCAGTTACCTAGGGAGGTTTTGGGCTCTCCCACACTAGAGGCCTTCAAGAGGCAGCTGGACAACCATCTGTCAGGGATGCTTTAGGGTGGATCCCTACATTGAGCAGGGGGTTGGACTCGATGGCCTTGTAGGCCCCTTCCAACTCTGCTATTCTATGATTCTGTGATTCTATGATCCTGAAATCCCATGCATCACGTGGACGCACAGGGACAATCCCAGAGATCACCCCGGGATAAAACCCCATCTAGCTATGGCCTAGGATTCTTGAAACGCCACCCTGCTGCTCTTCTCATGCCTGATTCCTGATCACATTGGTGATTACTGCTCACTCTGTGCCAACAGGACAATTGAGCAAATTGAGCAGCAAGCAAATGTGAAATTTGATCAAATTTCCACAAATTTGTACAACTTCCCTCCATAAACTAAAGTGGGTCTATCAGTCTGCAGGGAAAATTTGCACAACTTCGGAGCATTACACAAACTGGGGAAATTTGTGCAAATCAGAAACAAATACATATCCAGCATTTCGGAGACACGTCCTCAGGTTCGTGATTGCATTCAGAGCTTCAAACAGGGCATGCTCACATGTTTGGTAAGCAAAACCAAAATTCTCATACTTCTCTATGCCCCATAAAAAAAGCAAATATAAAATGGCTGAGTGAATTCTGAGTTCAATTTGGACCGTATTGAACTTCTAGCAGCATTCTCAGGAATGCAGCAGGGCCTAAGTGGGCACAGACCAAGCTGCCACTCACCCTCACCCCAGACCCACTCACCCAAGTGAACCTGACAGCCACCCATCGCCATAGCAAACTGGTGCTGCCATTTTGCATAGAAATGGCAGCTTGGGATTGTTGTAAAAGTAATGTTGCACATATGATGGTCATAAAGGACCCATTACGCAACATTACAACCTGTAATGTTGCATAAATGGCAAGTGGGTTCTGGGAAGTTGAGCAGGAGGGAGTCCGTCAGACTCCCCCAACATCCAAATTCCCTGGCATCTCAATAGCTGACTGCTGCCATTTTTTCCCTTATTCTCCCGTTAAGAGTGAGGACTGGAAGCAATACCCTCCGGCCTTAGCTAGACCTAAGTTTTATCCCGGGATTGTCCCGGGGTCATCCCTGTTCATCTAAGGCCTTTGCTAGACCACGGGGTGAACCCTGGGCTCGCCCCTGTGCATCCAGATGATGCACAGGAATCCCGGGGTCAGGCAGGGGTCAACCCTCCCTTGCCCTGGAATAACAGGCACCACTTTTGGCCTGGTATTTCCCGCAGTCTCGGGCTGAGTCCGAGACCGCGAGCATGTAGCCTGTTCCGCTGCTTTTCTGGCTACTGCAATTACTCGCGAATAGCCGTGGAAAGCGGTGGACGGGGCGCTGCAGTCATCAGGGCAGGGTGGGGAGTTCAGGGGGGGGAGATTGGAGCCAGAGGGAGATCAGGGCAGGGTGGGGAGATCAGAGCCAGGGGTGGGGGGATCGGAGCCCGGGGGCAGGGGGTAAGATCGGGAATGGGGGAGATCAGAGCCAGGGAAGGGGGAGATCAGAGCCCGGGGCGGGGAGGAGATCAGAGCCTGGGGCTGGGGAGAGATCGGAGCCAGGAGGCGGGGCGAGCAGGGAGAACGCATCTGGCTCCTTTAAACATAAGAAAAAATGGCGGACGCAACGGGGCTTTCCTGCACCCCGTCGCATCTGACATGTGGATAGGAGCGACAGCCCGCACTACTTCTAGTGTGGGGTGGCCCCTTCTCACCACTGGATTATCAGGTAGGTCTAGCAAAGCCCTAAGTGACACACAGGGGATCCCGGGAGCAGGAAGGGACAACCCCGGGATGATCCTGGGAAAAACCTTAGGTCTAGCTAAGGCCTCAGTCTCCATTATATCAGGAAGATGGTAGATCATCACATAGTGTTGTCCTGAAACCATTTGCATGAGGTCAATGTTTCTCACCCTTAAGCTGTCTGCTGCTGTACTAGGACCATGAAATATATGGCAGCCAAATCATGAGTTTAAGTAAGGTTCTGGTAAATTCCTCCTCAGACCATTTCAATCTAAAAGTACAATTGAAAGACTTTTTTTTTTGTCTTAACCCTAACTGCTCCTCTTGCATATAAAATCCCAAAGATTTCTTGTGCACTTGGTTGGAAGTCTTTACTGTGGAGTCTTTTGGAAACTGGACTTTACTATCTCATCATACTCCGAGATTGGAAAGGAATCCCATAAAGCTGTTATTGGAGGAAGGAAGTGGACCATTCTGAACTTCACATGCAGAGGTGTAAAATAAGGGGAGTTACTGCTGTGCCATTACACTTTATGACACGGTTTCAGGATCCTCCTAACGGTTAGGCACTGAGGAATGCAAATGTATCCTTTTGGAGATCTTTTCTTTAATTTCTTCCTCAGAGGCTAGGTGCTGAATAGTAAGACAGATCTTGTAAAAGTGAACAAGTTGAGCTGGAGTGCAGTTGGGCAAAAGTTCTCAGGCAAATTCTCTTCGTATGGTTTGATAAACTCTGAATCTGTCTTATCTAGTTTTAATTAATTCTGACATTTGGTTGCATTTTAGTGAAATTTTATTCAAGTTCTCATGTGGAAATATCAGGAAGGATCATGTTTTAAGGTGGATTCCTGCACTGAGCAGGGGGTTGGACTTGATGGCCTTATAGCCCCCTTCCAACTCTACTGTTGTATGATTCTATGAGTTATCAAATGCCAAAGATGAAGTCTCCATTCTTCAGCTGCCACCCTCCACCCACCTCCACAGACACACAAACTGGCATCATTACTTAACATTTACTTAGTTTGTCAGATACTAGAAGCAGAGGCTGAACAGGAAAAGCTAAGAGGTTTCTGAGATAGTTGGGACCTGGAACCTTCGCTGAATCTTGCTTAGAAACAGCACCTCTTGCTCTTTCTTCAGAAACAATACTGCAACCACAGTCACTTCAACCGCTACATTAAGGGCACATTCCTATGTATTTCTAGTTAGGAAAAAGTCCTGCAACTCCCGTCATGTCAGAAGAAAACATCTACAAATCCTAGCATTCTCCAGCAAACATGGGGAATGTTGGTTGAGGAATTCTGGAAGTTGCAGGACTGCCTTCTGTCTAAACATGCATAGAATCTTAACTTAGCCCCTTCAGTCAGTCTTCCCCTTCCTTCCTTCCTTCCTCCCTATCTTTATTATTCTGCCTTTCAGGACAGAAATCCTTACAAGGTGTCTTAGAAGTAACATCAAAAATATACTCATAAAACCACGATAAACAGTACTCACATTTAATAAGCCCCTGGGATCTTTTTCACAGGGTAAGACAGCCTTGTTAAGGCAGGGGAGACTCCATTTGAAATAAGAATCATAGAATAGTAGAGTTGGAAGGGGCCTATAACGCCATCCAGTCCAACCCCCTGCTCAGTGCAGGAATCCATCCTAAAGCATCCCTGACAGATGGCTATCCAGCTGCCTCTTGAAGGCCTCTAGCGTGGGAGAGGCCACTGTAAGGGATGGGGAGAATGGAACTTGGGGCTGGCCTGTCTTTTAATGTGTTAAATTTTATTATGGTCCATAGGAGGGAGATAAGCGGCCCAGCTGCATGGGGGAGACTGGTGGAGCCAGAGAACGCTGTGGCATGTCCGCCTGGCCTTGAGAGAAATGAACATCTCAGGCGGAGGTGTGAAATGATCTACGCTTCAAAGTTAAGGGAGGAGGGAAGGAGTTGGAAAAAAAGTATAAAACATATTCTATGGGGGGAGCTCGGCGTGGCTGGCTGACTCCAAGGTTGGGTGACGTATGAAATGTAGTTTTAGTTCTTTTGCTTGCTCTTTCTGGGTTCTTATGATATATATGCATGTTTTAATAGTTTTAGTATGCTAATCCCATGTAAACTACCCGTTTCCTAAATAAATGGTCTTAAACCTCCAAATTGTTTGCCGTGAATGTCTGTTCTGCGGATCTGTGCTAAATCCAGTCTATAGGCCAGCTTCTGCTGGGGCGTGCTTCCTTTACAGCCACAACCTCCCTAGGTAACTGGTTCCATTGTTGTACTGCTCTAACAGTCAGGAAGTTTTTCCTGATGTCCAGCCAGAATCTGGCTTCCTGTAACTTGAGCCCATTATTCCATGTCCTGCACTCTGGGATGATTGAGAAGAGATCCTGGCCCTACTCTGTGTGACAACCTTTCAAGTATTTGAAGAGGGCTATCATGTCTCCCCCCAATCTTCTTTTCTCCAGGCTAAACATGCCCAGTTGTTTCAGTCTCTCCTCATAGGGCTTTGTTTCCAGACCCCTGATCATCTTTGTTGCTTTCCTCTGAACACACTCTAGCTTTTCTGCATCTTTCTTGAAGTGTGGTGCCCAGAACTGGACACAGTACTCAAGATGAGGCCTAACCAGTGCCTAACAGAGGGGAACCAGTACCTTGCACGATTTGGAAGCTATACTTCTATTAATGTAGCCCAAAATACTTTTTTTTTTTTTGCAGCCACATCACACTGTTGGCTCATATTCAGCTTCTGATCTACAACAATTCCAAGATCCTTCTCACTTGTAGTATTGCTGAGCCAAGTATCCCCCATCTTGTAACTGTGCATTTGGTTTCTTTTTCCTAGGTGTAGAACTTGGCATTTGTCCCTATTAAATTCCATTCTGTTGTTTTCAGCCCAGCACTCCAGCCTATCAAGATCACTTTGAAGTTTGTTTCTGTCTTCCAGGGTATTTGCTATCCCACCCAATTTTGTGTCATCTCCAAATCTGATTAGCATTCCCTGCACAAGAGCAGGTTCCTGGTGTCCTACTTGCCTGCTTGCCTTCCTCTCCTGGAGTGCTTCTTACACGGCAGTTGGTGGTTGATGGTCCTGCAGGGAGAGAAGAGTCCAGACTTCCTCCCATTATCTGTCATATAGAACACAGAAATTACATGGACCATGTTGTTGAGAGATTATACACTAGGGTGTTCCTTCCCCTTTGTTGGGGGCAATGGGGTGACATTTAGCTGGCCTTTGAAAGCAGTGCTGCCCTTGGAATAGCCTCTTTCCAGCCAACATGAACACCATTTTTTTCTTGGTAGAAATATGGGGTGGGAACTGAATAAATGAATAAATAAATGTATTCCACATAATGCTTCATCCCACCCAGCCATCCCTTCATTGCAGTGTGGGACTGTGTTTTCGAGATCTGTGTTTCTCATCCCCCCCCCCCTCCACAAAGTAAAAACAAATTGTAAGTTGAGTAACCATTGAAGCTGTCTGGTTGGCTTGAAGAATTGGCCACAACTTACAGGTCATACAGTTAGGGAAAGGGAGCATTCAAGGTTGAGTGCGCGATGAAGGGATGTTGTCCCAACCCAACTCTCATTGCCAGCCTGCTCAAGGGGACATGGGAGGTGGAGATGCCCTTGGGCCTTGCAGGTTTCATCCCTCCAACTGCTGGTCAGCAAGGGAAGGATGCAACAAGCAGGTGCTCCTCTTGCATTGCTTTTAAGGAAAAACCAGCAAAGAAAGGCACAGATCAGATCTTCTGCCCATATCCTTTGTGGTGTCACGCAAATGGAGAGATGGTGGGAAGCTCTCTAAGCCTTGTCTTCAGGTTAGAGATCTCCACAGGCAACAGATTAGGGATTTATCTTGATGCAGGCCATTATTAATGAGTCAATAAAGTTGAGAGCCTTTATCTCCAACTCTCGTCTCACACCTTTATTATGGGCTGTGGAGGCCAAGTAAAGAGGAGCAGAACGATGGTGAAAGACAAAGTCCAGGCTTGTGAAACCTTCGAGCATCACCACTCTTACGTTCAGAAAGCCAATGGCCCTGGCCTGACTGCACAGGCAAACTCACAATACAGACTTCCAGGACAAAACTCTAGAATTCCTTTACCTTATGCCAACCACTGGGCCATATGAAATGCAGTGTAAACAGTGAACTGGAATGACTTCAGTTGCCATCTGGGAGCTTATCTGCTACTTCTGCCATTGCGTTTTCATACTACAGCCAGTGCTGACAAGACAAAGGCCATTTCTACACCAGCTCAAAAATGTGGGCTGGTCAAGGCCAAGTCCCTGTGCGTTCAAATGATGCACAGGGACTCCCGAGAGGAAGGAGGGAGGAGAACGGGTTTTCCCAGAGCGTGTTCAGAAGAGGGCAACCAGGATGATCAGAGGTCTAGAAACAAAGCCCTATGAAGAGAGACTGAAAGAACTGGGCATGTTTAGCCTGGAGAAGAGAAGATTGAGGGGAGACATGATAGCACTCTTCTAATACTTAAAAGGTCGTCACACAGAGGAGGGCCAGGATCTCTTCTCGATCCTCCCAGAGTGCAGGACACGGAATAACGGGCTCAAGTTAAAGGAAGCCAGTTTCCAGCTGGACATCAGGAAAAACTTCCTGACTGTTAGAGCAGTGCGACAATGGAATCAGCTACCTAGGGAGGTTGTGGGCTCTCCCACACTAGAGGCCTTCAAGAGGCAGCTGGACAAGCATCTGTCAGGGATGCTTTAGGGCGGATTCCTGCATTGAGCAGGGGGTTGGACTCGATGGCCTTGTAGGCCCGTTCCAACTCTGCTATTCTATGATTCTATGAAGTACTCCCTGGGAAAATCTGGATTTTCCCTTGTTCTCAGGATTGTCCCAAGACCATGGGAGGTGTGGCCACCCATCCCGGCTTCTTCTCTCCTCCCCACGAGTAGTGGGGCTCAGTAGAGGGAAGGGACTGGGCCAGGAGGAATTGGGGTTTGGTGGGGAGCAAGATCGGGGCCTTTTTTTTTAAAAAAAAAACTTATTTAGTTGGAGTGCACATGTACTTATCTCCTTTAAAAAAAGGTTATTTTTAAACAAAATGGCGGGTGTGGCAGCCTCCTTCCTCCTGGGATGTTGCGCCCGCATGTGGACTAAGGGGAGGATCTCATGATCAGGATCTCACAATCCTCCCCCCTCCCTCCACACCAGGTGTAATGACCCAAGGCGTGGGCAACAGCAATCTAAGGCTAGGCCACCAGGACCCAGGAGAGCTAGGTGTAACAGAACTCCACACCCACAAGGTAATCTGGAAAGATCTTACTTTAATAACACAAACAAGATATGCCAGGGCAAAAGCGACAGTCCAGGAGGAAGCAAGGTTCAGGGCTCCCATTCCAGGCAGGGCCAGAGGCTAAGGCAAAGTCCAGGAATGAGCAGGAGTCCGAGTCCAAGAGCACACAGTCCAAGCAGGGCCAGAGGCAAAGGTAAAGTCCAGGGACAGGCAAGAGTCAGAGTCTAAAAGCAAACCTGAGTCTGAGCAGGGCCGGAGGCAGGAGACACGGTCACAGCAAAGCAAAGATCAAGGCAGGAGTCGGCTAAAACCAATCCAGAAGACCATGTTCTTGAAGCAAAGGCTAGAGCAGAAATGCTGATCTTATATAGTCCTTGCCCTAGCTGCTCCCAGCTGATCCACATTAGCCCACCCTGGAATGTAGCTGGCAAGGGGCCTGAATCCTGCAAGCACTCTGCAGCATAACCACCCCTGACCTGGGTCCTGCGAATACTCAGCACCGGCACAGATCCTGACACCAGGCTAGTGTAGAAATGGCCACAGAGTTCAGCTTTTCCCTTGAGCTGTTCTCTTTCCCCACACTTCTTGGGAATGGTTAGTAAACTATGCCAATTTAGGATAGAAGAAAAATCACAGCACTTGGATAGAACCCAGAAGATGGTAAGAGAGGCTATTATCAGCCTGGATTTTCTTTTGGGCCTTCCTTCTTTAAAGGAGCTTATTTAAAATAGTTTTCAGAGAACTCTGGAAGACATGTCTCACATAGTCAATAACTGGTGGATGAGACATACTGGGCTTTCTTAAGAATAAAGTTATTTTTCTAGCATCCTGAGAAGAGCTCTCTCTTTGTGAGTTTCTAGGGGATGCATTCAATGTGTTGATACTCATGAATATATATGACACATTTCTCCAATCCATTTCCTAATATAATGCATTTTTAAACTTTTTCTTTTTACTAACATAAACATTTTGTATGCATCTTTTGATTGGAGAACAACATTGCAAACTTTGGAGAAGTGCTAATTTTGAAGCATATCTGAGTTTCAGTTTGCATAGTGCTTTGAAAGTATAACGTTCGGACAGTTGGTATTAAAATGCTACCCAAACAAAATTCTTCCCCATACCTAGCTATGCTCCAGTGGGTAGTCCTCATGCACAGGGTCCATTGACATGAATGGAATCTGTGCAGTTTTTTTCTCCAAGTTGTGAAGTGTTTCATTGTGGGCTGGAGGCTCTCATTCAACCCCTGTGGCTTAAGTGTCCTGTTTCCAATTCGTACCCCTCCCTGGGACTTCCTGTTAAGAAGAGCCCTGCTGGATCAGGCCAATAGTCCAACACTGTTTCCTCTTGGGAGCCATACTAGAGTGAACAGATTTAAAAGAGGGCAGGGCACCTGCAGCTTTCACTGGTGTGATGAAGAGGGAATTTCACCAGGTTCCCCATATATACAAATGACACCTGCAGAAATTCTCTTTTCAATGCAACTGTTAAAGATACAGGAGCCCTGTCCTCCTTTTCATAGGGTCAGCCTAACCTACCCGTACCCTGCGCTCAACATCTAAAGTCCTCCTCTGAGCGCCTACTCCAAGGGAAGCTCGGAAGATGGCAACAAGGGAGAGGGCCTTTTCAGTGGTGCCCCCCCTCCAATTATGGAATGATCTCCCCAATGAGGCTCGCCTGGCGCCAACATTATTATCCTTTCTCTTCTCCCAAGAATTTAACAGCATTTAACAACATATGCTAAGTTTGTTTGTTTTTTAATAGACCCCAGAACTGTTGTTTAAAATGGATACTGTTCTGTACTGTTGTTTTTATATTTCTGATGATTTTAAATTTTGTATACTTTTTAATGTTCACTGTTTTTAACTTTTGTAAACTGCCCAGAGAGCTTTGGCTATGGGGAGGTATATACATTTAATAAATAAATAAATAAATATGACCCTCCTCCTCTCCATTTTATCATCCCGACAATTCTATGTTGTAGGTTTGGCTGAGGGTCATTGATGGGTCCAAAGTCACCCAGTGAGCTTCATGGTCAATTGGGAAGTAGAACCTGGATGTCCTGAGTCCCACTCCAACACTCTAACCACTTCTCCACACTGGCTTCTAGAAATGTTCCTTCCATAAACTTCTCTTGTGCCAAGACAATAGTGACAAGGTGTCTTTTAAACATTGTAATGAGCCATAGCAAGAAAGACAGACAATGCTCCGTTAACAATAATGGCTGAGATCCAAAGAGCTACTTTAGTTTAGACAACACCCCCAACCCCCAACAAAGGTTGGGTATGACCAGTGGTATTTGGGGACTTCCCCTCCCCCTTTGATCAGTAGTTTTCTCACTGCATCTCATACAACTTCTCAAAGTCTGCTCAAGCAAACCCCAAGGGAAGTGAAAATGCTTTATGAGAGAGAAACACTTAAAGAGGAAATGTCCCCATTCGCATCCAATAAAATGCATCATTCCTCTGTCTTTATGGTCGGCTGGGAGGAGCCCACGTAGGCTTCTGTGTGGAAGACAGAAAGTGCAGCTTCAAGCAGTATTCTCTGCAGTGTTGCAAGGGCATCAGCACTGCCCAAGTGTCTACTTGTTTGGTTTTTTTAATGGATTTGTTTATTTTATCAATTCATATCTATACTTCAGTGTAAAAATATTTCCAGCATGGTTTCAAAGGTGGTTTGTAAATACTTAAGTGATTTGCACCATAGGATGACTTCTAGGGGAGTGCTGCTCTTTTGGAGAATCTTTTTTAAAAAAACAATAGCAACAACAAAACAACAACAAAACGCACCCCTCCGAAATGCCATCTTTCATTAGAGCAAAATGATCCCTGTGAAAATTCGGCACAGCCCCACTCCTTTCATCGAGGGTTGGAAAGCTTTATTATTTCTTTAGCTCCAAGGCTCAGATTGGTAATAAAGATAACTGATTTCTTATTTGTGCTATCCGTAACAAACCTTTGAGGGAAGTCATTCCCGCTCCCCTGTTTCCAGACAGCAGCCTGAAGGTGAGCAAGACCATTCCACAAGTGCCCAACTGTATGGTTTCTCGATCTAAGCCAATAAGTGTGCAATCCTTTGTTTGTTTAGACAGAAATAAGTCCTACAACTCCAAGCACCTGCCAGCCTTAGGATTCTGCCTTTAACCACATGGCTTTCTTTCTGTCGTACCTTAAGTATGACCGTGCTCAAATGGACTCATAAAATTCCCCACTCTCTTTGTGGACAGCAAAATTGCCCACAATTTGGCCACTTTTTCCCACGGGGAGGAGAAATTCTGCAACTGTTCCTCACAGGTAGAGCTCGGCGTTGGCAGGGGCTGTAAGCACAGCTTCTTCAATGCTGCCATTGTGGAAAACTTAGGAGACTACTGCCAGAGAGGGGATTCCAAAATGAAAGGCAGGCCCATCGCACTTGGAAGTTGGTGGAATCTGTTTGTGGGGTAAAGCTTGGGTGGGTTTTTCAACTCAGCTACCCGAATCCCAGCTCACACATTCCTGAGCTTGCCAGTTCACAGTTCCCCCCCTTTTAAAAATACACTCTAATCATGATTTGAATAAATTCTTGGGTATAGATATTTACCCAAATCACGATTTCTGCAAAATCACGGTTATATTATGCAATTTGTGCAGGTGTAAATGATCTAATTAGACTATTAAAAAGGGGGGGGCAAAGTTCTTGATTTTGGGGAACTGACCTGTCACTTGGCTTGTCAATGCTCACTGAGTTGGGGGTGCCACAGGGATCCGTTGTGCCAGAAGTGAACAGGACTTCCCCGCGATGGCCATCCCTACCTCACGCACACTCATGAGTAAGGTAAGCACAAGAACACTGAACCCAACCCATGATAATTGCTCCCAAAGTTTCTTCCCTTTTGAATTTCTTTTCGAAAGCCATTTCCTTTTGATCGAATTGAATGAGAGTGGCCGGAAAAGATATGAAAGAGATTTTCGGAAAAGACAAATCTTAAGTCACCTTCAGCACAAAAAGCTCCAGGCTGGAAATGCAAACATGGTATAGTGGCTAACACTGCAATCCCATGCTTATTTTCTCAGAAGTCAGAAACAAGTTCTCAGCTCTTTGTAAGAAGGATTTCTAAACTACCTTGAATAATGCCCCAATGGCAGCAGCTGGTTAATTCATTTTCGGGGTAGAGTTTTGT
Source organism: Elgaria multicarinata webbii (assembly GCF_023053635.1). Classification (NCBI taxonomy): domain Eukaryota; kingdom Metazoa; phylum Chordata; class Lepidosauria; order Squamata; family Anguidae; genus Elgaria; species Elgaria multicarinata. The sequence continues at coordinate 110,015,307 of NC_086177.1, read as the reverse complement.
GTCTTACAAGGGTGCCCTGAGGCATCTTTACACTAATGTAGGGAAGCCGGGGTAATTTGAAACAGACTAAAATGAATTTGGAGTTCTAAGAATCCTATCTGCAGACATTCCTTTCCGAAAATGTATGCAAGTTCATTCACAGGAAAATATGCCGGTTTCTCCTGAGACATCTGCCATGCTGAAAAATATACATGGGGAAAAATTCAAATGGAATGGGGGACAATATGTTAAATGTTGCTTACTAACATAGATTATGTAAATTGTTGTGAACTTTCTTACAGAATCATTTGCGTAATTTTCCGCATAACGGGGAAAACATGGAATCTGTGAATGGACGCAGGAATACACAACACTGCACAATCCTCAAAACACATGTGGGACAGATTTCCGAAAATCCGAACATCCCTACGGAGATTAAATCACTTCTTACTATACTCTTGGACTGAGCTGATGGGATATCCAAAGACATCTTCACCTTTATTTACATTTTCTGGGTAAGGTCAACTAGGGTGACCCTATGAAATGGAGGACAGGGCTCCTATATCTTTAACAGTTGTACAGACAATGGAATTTCAGCAGGTGTCATTTGTATATATGGAGAACCTGGTGAAATTCCCTCTTCATCACAACAGTTAAAGTGGCAGGAGCCATACTAGAGTGACCAGATTTAAAAGAGGGCAGGGTACCTGCAGCTTTAACTGTTGTGATGAAGAGGGAATTTCACCAGGTTCTCCATATATACAAATGACACCTGCTGAATTTTAGGCTTGGAGTTGCTTCCAGGAATGATCTTAATGGCATTTTTCTGCTGGCTTCCCATTATCAACATGGTTGTCACCGCAAGAGCAGTGGTGAGAGGAATGTTATATGCTTTTTCTCCTCCATAGTAATCCTACTCAAATACACATCATCAGTGGACTGAGACTTTGCCTATGCAATGGTGGCCTTCATGATTTTGTGTTTCTGTGTGTTCCTGACTCTTGGCCTCCTTTCTCATCTTTAACTCCTGTATTGGTCCCTTGGCTGTTATTCCCTGGCTCAACAGATGAAGAAATTAAGGAAATAATTGATAATGTAAAAAATCTCACCACTGTACAGTACACCATTTGTTTCCACTTAAATTTGACAGAAATATACAATATCCCTGTCCAAAAATTGGGCTAAAAAGGGATACATTTGTCCATTTTCAGCACATCGTAACTTGCTTTACCTATGGCAATTTTTATCTGATTGGTTTGAAATTTGGCACAATTGCCGACTTCCACAATTAGATTGGGCATGTTAAGTTCCTTGTTATTAGCTCCACAAGTGTCAATTTGATAAGCAATAGAATCTTGAGGTTTATTATGGTGGAATGTGTGTGTTTTATCTTAATTAAAGGGCCATTCTTTTGCCACTTTAATTTTAAGGGAACACAGTAATATGTCATACAGGGATAAGGCTGCCTCACTTCCTTTAGAACCATGGGAAGGCAATCTTTTTGGGCCTATGGGTCCATTTGTCCCACAGCCATTTCCACCCATATTTTACATGCAAACTTACTTAGTTTTTTATTTATTTAATTACATTTCTAATCCATCCAATAACGAATGTCCTCTGGGCAGATTACAAAATCTCCATAGGCAATTCTTTGGGGGAAGGGATTCTTTCTTAACTTGCCCCCTTCCTCGATTTCCACTTTTCTTGCCCCCTTTGCTCCTCCCCCTCTTCCTCCCTCTTTCCCACCACCATTCCCACTGCTTCTGTGGGTCTCCCTCTCCAAAAACCACCACCACCACCCTGCCACGACCACTGCTTTTGTGCTTTCCTCTTCTTCCAAGGCTCCCCCTGGCCACCCTGCCACCGCTACGACTTCGTTGGGCTCCTGCTCTTTCTCCAATTGATCTCCTCTTGCCATGAAAGCAAGAGATCTTCCTGAGGAAGAGGAAAGCAGCAGCAGCAGTGATAATAGCAGGGTTTGAGGCGTGGAAAGGTCTGGGCGGTGAGGATAGGGTCTGGGCACCACCTTTTCGACCTCAGCCTTATAAAAAGAATTCCTCTCCTGGGTCTACCTTTGTGGAAAAGGGAATAGTGACATTGGCTACGTGGTTAGTTTGGAATTTGTTGGGCCGGTTGCAGTCTGTGCCAGAAAGTGATGAGAGGATCCACAGTAAGCAACCAATCAGTGATGAAAAACTTCAGTCTGACTAAACTGCCATGAACCTCAAGTTGAGACTGCATCAAGCCCCTGATAGTTTAAGGCTAGCTGGTCCTCTGCCTCTTAGCTCTAACCAAAGCCAGTGAGCTCAGAACCTCATCTTTTCTCAAGACAGGGCTTAATTTAACAAATGTCCTCCTACATAATAGGCAGAAATATCTTTCCAGTTGACGCTGTCCCATTGCAGGTTCCATGGCCACCTAAGCCAGCAGCCTGCCAGCCTTGCCCCGGGGAGGCCAGGTCACAGTGGTTAGCCTTATTGATCAGCTAGGAGCTTTATCTAATGGGCAATTCCCCAGCATTCAAGCCCGATTTAATTCTGTTCAGAGAGTGCTGGCAGAAATTCTTTCATCCAGTGTGGGGGAAAACATGGATTTCTGTTCATTCTAATTCACATTTTTGCCTGCAGCCAGGTTGCAGTGATACATGTTACTTAAGGAGAAAGCATGGAAGCAAACACCGTTATGTAAAATTATCATTCGACAGATATAAGACGTTAGCCTGTCCCTGGAAAAGCTGTTACTTGCTCATTTCTCTGGTTGCTGTTTTTAGAAAAGGCACAGTCCTTATGATCAATTGATGCCACTGCCTTGACTGTACCATTTGTGCCCTAATTTCAAATAGCAAAGACATACTGAGAGACTTCCTCAAATGAGAAGAATATTTTTCATCATAAATACAGAGACTGCACAGCAGGCAAAGGGCTGGTTGAGAATCTTTCCCCTGGACTACAGGTTTTCTACTTCCTGGACGGGGAACGTTCCAAAGTGGTATCCCCCATTTCCAGTCTGAATTGGTGTGGTCCATTCTACATTCTCTGCCACCTTACTCTTGTTATTGTACCCCATGCATACACTAGGTCTATGGGCCAAAGTTAGGGTGACCATATGAAAAGGAGGACAGGGCTCCTGTATCTTTAACAATTGTATTGAAAAGGGAATTTCAGCAGGTGTCATTTGTATATATGAAGAACCTGGTGAAATTTCCTATTCATCACAACAGTTAAAGCTGCAAGTGCCCTGCCCTCTTTTAAATCTGGTCACTCTAGTATAGCTCCTGCAGCTTTAACTGTTGTGATGAAGAGGGAATTTTATCAGGTTCTCCATATATACAAATAACATCTGCTGAAATTCCCTTTTCTATGCAACTGTTAAAGATACAGGAGGCCTGTCCTCCTTTTCATATGGTCACCCTAGCCAAAGTAGAGGTGACATAGGAGTGTCTACTACTTCTTTGGTTTTTACATTAACACAGGCACTGAGAAAACATGAATTTGATCTCAGCACGGGGGTGTCCTTAACTGGGCCATGATAAAATTCTGCCTCCTCAACCTGCTTTTCCAGTTGGGGGGAAGAAAAGATATTGGGTCCATGCTAGGGATGGTGGAGGAATCCACTGCAGACCCAAATGAGGTCTGATTCCAGGGAACTTGACCTATGGAGTACACAGCAGACTGCTCTCATATAAGTAAGTGATTTATGGAGTCTGCAACGAATCAGTGATTTTCATGTGTTACGTAGAACAGATTTGTCTTAATTGTGTGCTGTAAAATCAGATATGTGACCAAGGCTATGTTTTGGTGGGCACACACACCCTTGGTGCTGGATACACCCCCTGGGGCCGCACATGTTGATGGGCACGCCCCCTTGGGGAGGGCAGCCATGTTGTCCTCCTTTTTGGTTTTCAAAATATGGTCATATAACTAAGCACTTTACAGCCACCAATGGCATGAAATGTGCCAATTACAACTGTAATTTGCCCAAGATACACCAATTGCTGTGGCTGTTGACATAATAACTTGTCCTATTTTTGTGAACTGCCCAGAGAGCTTCGGCTATTGGGCAATATATATATATATATATATATATATATATATATATATATATAAAGATAGCCAAGAACTGGCAAATCTGGAAAATATACAGGGGCTTTGGGGAAATACACTGAGCCCCATGAAGGGCAGATTTTCCTGTGGTGGGGCCTCCACCCACCCACCCACCCACCCACGCAGGCCAGATATTGCAGAGTTCATCCCTCCCTAGTCCATGATTATTTTTTTCTCTGTGGGGAGAAAAGCAGCAAGAGTGAGGATGGCTTTGAATGGGGGGAAAATGCTCGCAGGAAAATGCTTAAATATCCCTTCTGATCAAATTCAGAGACCACCACAAATCCACTGAAGTAAAAATAACAGCCGGGCCCTAAGAAGGAAAGAGAAACAATTTCCAGAGGAGAACCAACAACATTAGATTCCCATGAAACATGTTCTGGAGAAGCTCATGAAAAGCCATCGTGGGATTATGGGTGTTCCTGTGCATAAACTCCGCAATCCACCTGGCAAACAGCAATTTAAACTCAGTTTGCAAATTGGCAAGGACAGGGTGTGTACTTCTAATGGCTTATCCTGGGATCATCCCTGTGAGTCCACATGACGCACAGGGGATCCTGGGGGCAGGGAGGGAAGATTCCCCCACTTTCCCTGGGATTACCGGGATGGCTTTTAGCCTGATTTTTCCCACAGTTTTGGGATTGTTCCAAGATTGTGGGAGGCGTGGACAGCCATCCCAGTTTCATCCCAGCTCCTCCCAAGTAAACGCAAGGAGCCAGGAACCGGGCATGGGGCACGGAGTTCCTTGGACATGCCATGCCTATCAGGGGTGGGGTCAGGGGAGAAGGATCAGGTTTTTTTATATAAAAAATAACCTTTTTGATGGAGCACTCGAGCACCCATCTTCAATAATAATAATCATAAATGGCAGGCACTTTATCTTTATTTATTTATTGTTGCATTCCTATCCCGCCTTTTTTCCTCTGAGGAACCCAAGGCGGCGTACATAATGCTCCTCCTCTCCTTGTTATCCTCACAACAGCCCTGTGAGGTAGGCTGGGCTAAGAGTCTGTGGCTGTCCCAAAGTCACCCAGTGGGTTTCCGTGGCCAAGTAGGGACTAGAACCCGGATCTCCTGACTCCCTGTCCAACGATCTAGCCACTACACCACACTGGCTGTCCTTCCTCCCGGGATGTCATGCATCGCGTGTGGACTGAGGGGGAGGATCTCGCGAACAGCATAGCATGAGATCATCGCCCCACCCCGCTGGGAATGTAGACATGCCCAAGGATGTAAGAAATTCAGAAGTCACAGCCAAGTCTCAGCTGCTCTCTGGCTTCAGGCATCATGCCTAGATTTCTACTTTGAAGCCGGGACTGCACTGGTTTGTGCATTTAAGAAAGAACAAGTAAGTTGCCCTTACAAACTGAGTCACTGGAGTGTGTTTGGCAGGGGTTAAGTACTTTCAGATGGCCCGTGCTCAAGTCCCCATGCCTAAGAAGGTAGCCAGTTTGTGCTAAGTCCCCAAATACCACCACCCCATTCCCATTTTTACAGAATAGCAATGGAAACAGTTGACTGCTATTAAAGAAAAAGGAAAGGAAAACCTTGCCAGACCGGAACAACAGAGTCCCCATCTAATCTCCTGCAAACCCACGAGAAACCGCCTCAGTTGCTGTTTTCTGCTCCGCTGCCTGCAATGCTGCTTTGAACTAATAAGCGACTCATTGTTTTGTCTGTATGTGCAATTATATACACGACAGGTTTCTGAAAGGTTCATTTATCATCCTGGTAATACAGTACGTTCCTTACCTGCCAAAAATATATATACTGGAAGAAATTGCCTCCACACCTCTACCCCACATCAGCCTCTGGCTATTGGACATATGTTCAAGGAATGTGGAAATGCAGTAAAAGGATGTTTCCCTCCAACAAGGAAAAACTTACTCTGCAGGACCGTCTGGAGTTGAGACACCTTGTGAACCAGCACTTCCAAATGGCAGCTTAGAAGCCATTATTGGGTCAATGTTAGACCTATTCTCCAAAGCCAAGTTCTCACTCAGATAGTAGTAGTAATAATAATAATAATAATAATAATAATAATAATAATAATAATAATTCTTACCCACCTCTCCATTTTGATCGAGGCAGGGAACAACAGCAAGTACAAAACACATAAAATACTGATTAAACACATAGTTGTTAAAACATCCTTAAAAACATCCTAAAAGCATCGTAAAAGCATCCTAAAATTCCACTGGATAGGCCTGCCGGAATAGATCAGTCTTTATAGCTTTCTTAAATGCTAACAGACAGTTAAGTTGACGAATCTCCTCCTGCAGGGCAGTTCACAGTCTGGGAGCAACAGAAGAGAAGGTCCTCTGGGTAGTACTTGTCAGCCTAATTTTGGATTCTTCCCAGAGGACCTGAGTGTATAGGGTGGATAGTATAGAAGAAGGCGATCCCACAGGTAGCCTGGACCCAAACTATGTAGGGCTTTAAAGGTGATAACCAACACTTTATACTTCGTTGGGAAACTAATTGGCAGCCAGTGAAGAGATTTTAAAACTGGTGTAATGTGGTCACCCCTAGATGTACCGGTGACCAGCCTGGCTGCCATATTTTGAACTAGTTGAAGTTTCCAGACTGGGCAAAAAGGTAGCCCTATGTAGAGCACATTGCAGAAGTCAAGCCTTGAGGTTACCAGCGCGTGCACAACCGTCTTTAGGTCTTCTGACTCCAGGAAGGGGTGCAGCTGTCGTATTAGCTGAAGGTGATAGTAGGCACTCCTGGCCGTCACATCTATCTGGGCTGTCATTTGGAGCGACGGATCCAGAAGCACCCTCAAGCTGCAAACACAGTCTTTCAGGGGGAGTGTAAACTCAATAAAGGCTCATGGCTCCAACGTCTACAGGATGGTTTCAGGCAAAACCAGTCAGCACTCCAAAGAAACTATCCACACCTTGGACTGAAACCTGGAGCTGTTCCCACTGACATCAGAGCCTCTGGCCTCCATTGGGTAAACCTGTGTCTGGGCTCTACCACTTTGGGCTGTAGGGAGAGACATATGATGAACTGCTCTTCCATACAAATAATTCCTTCCACATAGAACACTAGTTGTGAGGGAGAAGGGATTACACCTAGCATTGTCCCTGGCCTGCCAGGTGTCTGTGTATGGGGAACTTGAGGAGAACTCCATCATGGAAGCCCTTGTACCCACTTGAATTCCGAAGCAATAAAGTCTAGACATAGGTTTACCACCTCAGTGAGAACTGGGGATAGAACATGAGTGTCTCCCATGGGTTTTTTGTACAACCCAAAGTTGTACAAAGTAAAAATTGTGGCAAATTTGGAAATCCTTGCTTGGAGAAAAAAAAACACCAATCAATTCTGAGAGGAGGAGGAGAAGAAATAAATAAAAGGAGAAGCCTTCATGCCCTTAGGTTGCTACTGAGTTCAGCTATAGCAACATTTTGAGGTAAGTTTGGATGTTCTTTCTTAGAAGAAATATCCAAGGAATTGCATTGATGGGAAGGGTAAAGTTTGGGAGGTCTTGAGGGTGGATTTATACAGTAAATGGATAGGAATGGGCAATACTAGATAATAAAATTAGAACCTGGGCTCATCTCATGAAGCTGATTGGTGGGAGGTTCAGGACAGATAAAAGGAAGGACTTCTTCACACAGCGCAGAGTTAAACTGTGGAATTCACTACCATAAGATGTAACGATGGCTACAAATTTGGATGGCTTTAAAAGGGGGTTGAATAAATTCCTGGAGGCGAAGGGTATCAATGGCTACTAGTCCTGATGGCCATATGCTACCTCCAGTATCACAGGCCATATGCCTATGTACCCCAGTTGCTGGGCAACATGGGGGGGAGGGTGCTGTTGCCCCATGTCCTGCTTATGGGTTTCTCGTGGGCACTTGGTTGGCCACTGTGTGCATAGAATGCTGGACTAGATGGATTCTTCTTATGTACATGGTCCTTCTTATATTCTTATTCTGTCCAGTTAGCACTGTCTGTCCAGAGATGGGGTGTCCAGAGATGGGGTGGAAAGTATTCCATATCCTTTTAAATAAACCATCTCTTTTAAATTAAAAAAAAAGGATTTCTTTGGTTTATAAACATACACACTTATCTCTGTAGCAACACCCAACTTCTGGAAAACCCTCCCTCAAGCAGTTTGGGAGGCAGAAAACGTAACATCTTTTAAACTAGGGGTGTGCACGGACCCCCTGCTCCGCTTCACTTGCAGATCCGCCATTTTCCAGATCGGGCCGCTCCGCCCCGCCCCCGCTCCGCCCACTTCCGCTCCGCTCCGCTCGGAGCTCCGGATCCGGAGCTCCGTTTCCCCCCCCCATAGGCTTGCATTGAAAGCTAAAAAATTATACAACTTTTTTTCTGTTCAAGTTAGAAACCTCATGTTTGGCACCATGACACCTCATGGGGGTATACACATGCACACCAAGTTTCAAAGCAATCCCATCATCCCCTGATTTTTGGGGAATTTTTGAAAATCGGGCACCCCATTCACACCCCTTTCCATAGCTCCGTCAATTTGCACGTTAGAAACCTCAAACTCGCCACCATGAAAGCTTATCCAGGGATACATACGCACGCCGAGACTCAAGGCAGTCCCATCATCCCCTGATTTTTGGGGAATTTATGAAAATCCAACACCCCTTTCCATAGCTCCGTCAATTTTGCACGTTAAAAAAACCCCTCAAACTCACCACCATGACAGCTTATCCAGGGATACATACGCCGCACGCCGAGACTCAAGGCAGTCCCATCATCCCCTGTTTTTTGGCGGGGCTTAAACCTGCAAAATTTGGAACTTCCAAAACTCCAAGTGAGCGCAGGAAGGACTTCTCCCCTGAGTCAAAGCCACACACACACAACATCCCTGCGAGGTGGGCAGGGGAGGAGGGAAGGAAGGCAGGCAGGCATGCAGCTGGCATTTCTGGGGGCATAAGGAAGTGAGCCAAGGATAAGCCAGTAATGCATATAAAATGGAATAAATCAATAAATAAACAAAGCAGGGGTGGAATTAAAAGCAGCAGTGTTGCTGAATAAACAACAAGAAGATTTTTTAAAAAAAGGCTATATCTGTCTTTTACCAGCAATAGGGGGACGTGCCCGGGGGAGGGGGAAGCAGCTGCCAGTTCAACTCAAGACAGCCACCAACAGCTCTGAGATTAAGAAGTAAACGCTCACTTCAACTCATAACAGGCATCGCTCCACCACTAAAAAGTGAACATTCACTTCAACTCATGATAGGCATTGCTCCACCGTTTTACTCTCTTTGGAAGGCTCTAATGGCCTTCCAGTGCAGGAGAGAGTGGGGGCACGTCCACGATGAGATGCCCTAGGGGAGCTCATCCCCTTGCACCACATCTTTTCAGTTGTTCCCCAAAGTTAGGGTGGGGAGCAGTGCTGTGTTTCTATCTCTTATTCTTGGCTTAGTATATGATTTCACGTTGTGTTTGTGCATTTGGTGGGGCTACTGTGTTAAAAAACACGGGGAAAAGCCCGTTCAGATGAAGAAAGAGAAGTTTCCCAGAATCCCAAGTTACCTGTTTTGCCTATGCCCTCCTCTAACTTTGGGATCATCATGACCGGGAGCTGACTCTGCCCCTCAGCCCTTTGAAAAAGGTATTTTTCCCGCCGATTTTTTAAAAACTTCTAGCGTGCGACCCGTACGACGCAGAAAGTTGAGAGTAGTCTCAAAATGACCCCCATCCATGACTCTCTGTGCACAAGAATTTTCAGAACGATAGCTTAAACCCCCCCCCAGTTATCCCCGATTCTTTCCCTCAATGCAATCCTATGGGCGAAAAGCCGAAAACGCCGTTTGAGCCGCGCGGTTGACCCGATTTTCAAACAAATATAGCATGCGACCCACACGACGCAGAGAGGTGAGAGTGGTCTCAAAATGACCCCCATCCACGACTCTCTGAGCACAAGAATTTCCAGAACGATAGCTTCAAAAACAACCTAGTTATGCGTGATTATTTGCTGCAATGCAATCCTATGGCGAAATGTTTTCAAGATGGCGACCGGAGCGCTCCGCCTGAACTAGGAGCTCCGAAAAATGGTCGCTTCTCTTCGCCTTGCTTCTAGGGGTCCGCGGAGTAAGGCCAATCCGCTACTGCTTCTACGCTCCTAATCGGAGCGGATCACACCCCTATTTTAAACGCCTCCTGAAATACCCTTTCACACAGACTTTCCATGGATTTTAACTTAGCTTTTTTATATATATTGCCTTTTTCACTTTTTAAATTTATACTTGTGGGTTTTTTAAAAATAGTTTTTGATTGTGCAGTGCCCAGAGAGCTTTGCCGGATGGGGAGTATAAAAATGTAACAAATAAATAATGTAATACGTAAATAAATAAAATGCAGCTGTGCTTCCCATATGGAGACGTCCGTGTTCAACATGTGGATGTTAGAGGTGGGGCCACAGAAGCCATGTGATGTCAAGAGCAAGGTCAACAGCACAGCCCCATGGTCCCTTTTACTTTAGTGTCTTTTGCTTCTAGGAAAGCATGGAAGCTTATATTCTATTAAGAACATAAGAACATAAGAAGTCTCCTGCTGGATCAGACCAAGGGTCCATCTAGTCCAGCACTCTGTTCACACAGTGGCCCACCAGCCATCAGCCAGGGATGAACAAGCAGGACATGGTGCAACAGCAGCCTCCCGCCCATGTTCCCCAGCAACTGGTGCACACAGGCTTATTGCCTCAGATACTGGAGATAGCACACAACCACCAGGGCTAGTTGCTATTGATAGCTTTTGCCTCCAGGAATCTATCCAACCCCATTTTGAAGCCATCCAGATTGGTGGCCATCACTACATCTTGTGGTAGTGAGTTCCATAATTTAACAATGCGCTGTGTGAAGAAGTCCTTCCTTTTATTTGTCCTGGATCTCCCACCAATCAGTTTCATGGGATGACCCCGGGTTCTAGTATTTTGAGAGAGGGAGAAAAATGTCTCCCTATCTGCATTCTCTACCCCATGCATAATTTTGTACACCTCTATCATGTCTCCCCTTAGCCTCCTTTTTTCCAAGCTAAACAATCCCAGTTGATGTAACCTTCCCTTGTAGGGGAGATGCTCCAGCCCCTTGATCATTTGAGTTGCCCCTTTCTGCACTTTTCCCAGCTCTATAATATCCTTTTTTAGGTGTGGTGGCCAGAACTGTCCCCTCCCTGCATTATTGTTGCACATAATATACTTTTCTTTGACTATGTGCAGAAGTGTTATATGTGTGAATTTAGGGTTTGGGTTGTCCCAATACTGTCTGCTACCCTAGGGCCCATCACGGCCTTAATCTAGCCATGTATGCAACTCAATACGTGTGAGAAAAGCAACTAAGTCAACTCTGTCAGGCTTCCATTTTTGGAATATGGATGGAATTGGTGGTGTGTGCTAAATATAGCCAAGCACAATACAATTAAATAAACAGTCTTGCCTGCGATGTGTATGCTACAAACAGACCTGAAAGAACGCACATGGGGAGAATTGCATTTGCATTATTTCTGTAAGACTGCCACCTCATGGAAGGACCAGCAGAAACGAGGTTGCTAAAGCAGAGCTCTGTTTCATTGAACAGCTTGCCTGACTGTGCTTTAGAAGAATTTTACCCTCCGGAATGGCAGGTTAATGGCTTCAGCAGGAAGGTTTCAAAGGCTGTGGTGATATGGGCGGCGGTGGATTAAAGGGAGAGATTTCATAAAAATAGATCTGTAGCATTAACCTTAAATAAATAAAAAGCCGGTATTGTTTCAGAATCTCAAGCTTTTGAGAGAAAAGCTGGTGTGTTCCCAGCTTGATCCTGATGAGAAACAGGACAGGAATATAAATAGAGGAGTGGGTGGTAAAAGGGAGCGAGAATAGGAAAGGCTGTGGATGGAAAAGGCAGGGAAAGAACCATTTGAGCCTGTTGCTTTTGAAGTGAGGAATGGATATATCAAGAATAGAGAATGTCACGCTGTAGTTAAAGAAGGAATGCCTCGTTTCTTCTGCTGCAGAGTCATCGTTGTCATCACTTTCTGAAATGGTTGTCATGATCACAGTCCATATAGGTAGGGACAAGGGCTTGAATATGGCAAAAATCCCTGAGAGGGGCACTGAGAGCCAATCAATGAGGGCCCAACCAGTCACTGGTGGTGGAGGGCAGGTGTGGTGTGTTCATCACAAGAGTTTACCCAGGTGCAGCACCGTACTTTTCCCCACAGGAGTGCATAACAGCCAGCCTTTCATATGGTGAGGATTCTATCAGAAACTCTCAAAGAATCGAGCCATGTGGAATCCAGCTGTTCCTTTGGCAAAGCCCATCTCGGATGCTGGTTGCTGGTCAGGATGGAAAGTTGATCATGCACACAAACACACACACAGAGAGAGAGAGAGAGAGAGAGAGAGAGAGAGAGAGAGAGAGAGTGGCATCAGTGCACACTATGCTTACAGCTGTGGGTGGGTGTGTATTTGTTGGGCAGATATTGCATCATTCTCTGGTTAATGGAGGCTTAGGGGAGACATGATAGAGGTGTACAACATTATGCATGATATGGAGAATGTGGATAGGGAGACATTTTTCTCCCTCTCTCAAAATACTAGAACCCGGGCTCATCCCTTGAAACTGATTGGTGGGCGATCCAGGACAAATAAAAGGAAGTCCGTCTTCACACAGCGCATAGATAAATTATGGAACTCACTACCATAAGGTGTAGTGATGGCCACCAATCTGGATGGCTTTAAAAGGGGGTTGGATAAATTCCTAGAGGCAAAGGCTATCAATGGCTACTAGCCCTGATGGTTGTGTGCTATCTCCAGTATTCCAAGCAATAAGCCTGTGTGCACCAGTTGCTGGGGAACATAGGCGGGAGGGTGTTGTTGCACCATGTCCTGGCTTGTTGGTCCCTGGCCAATGGCTGGTTGGCCACTGTGTGAACAGAGTGCTGGACTAGATGGACCCTTGGTGGGAGGGTGCTGTTGCACCATGTCCTGCTTGTTCATCCCTGGCTGATTGCTGGTTGGCCCCTGTGTGAACAGAGTGCTGGACTAGATGGACCCTTGGTCTGATCCAGCATCAGGGCACTTCTTATGTTCTTACTGTGAAGGTTCACTGTGGCCTCTGGTGGAGGGAAGGGAAATGGGAAGGCACCCTTCAATCTTCAGCTCCTTACTGATTGACCATTCAATTCAGGGCAGAACTGAATGGAGTTCTGTCCCAGTCATTGTCTTCCCCTGCTTCCCCTCCCCCCCCCCTGCTTATGAGTAGTAATCTGTTTCCCATTCCCTTATCCAAAAATACGAATCCCTCTTTGGGAGCATCTGAGGCATCCACAACCCCTTTGCAATGGTGCTGTCACCCACCACTGCCATGTTCTGGTTGGGCATGTTGGTAGCATGTCAACCTCCCACGAACTCATCAATTTCCACTCCTCTCCAAGCAGGTGCTGCACCTTTGCAATAGCATAAGCAAAAGGAGAGGACTCTGGCCTACTCTACACCAAGCATGTTATTGCACTATGAAAGCAGTAGGAAAGCGGTATATAAAAAGCAGGAGCCACACTACTGCTTTATGGCTTTATTGAAGTGCACTGACAACCGTTGGGGCCCATTGACACATACCATATATCACTTTCATACTGCTATATTCAACTTGGTGAGGCTCCTGCCTTTTATATACTGCTTTCATAGTGCAATGTCCTGCTTGGTGTAGAGTAAGCCTATGTCTTCTCGGGAGATTGCAGACTCATGTTTGGCTATGCAGATTGGGATGGAAAAGAATAAGCAAAGGCACAAGGGCTAGATGTGAGTAAAACCAGAACAACTATCCTGGTCGTATCATGGGACTGGGCCACGTCCAAATGCACATAGAGACATCACTCGTTGAAAGATGACCTTATACCAAAGCTCCTACACAAGGAAAGCTTACATGTCAGCAATGATCAGGTTAGAAGCTTCTTCCATGATTGTGATGGAGGTTCTGATGGTTACCCTGATGCACTATTCCTGGTTGTGGACCCTGGTTGGGGGGGGGGGTGTCTGAGACTTCTGGCAGACATAAATGATGTCACTTATCAGTGTTACTGGACCACAGAGTTTAGTTAGGGGCAGGGGAGTGGTTTGCCTTGGGGTGGCAGCAATGGAGTCTGAGGGTGGTGCCACTACCCTACATTGTCCACTTTATTCAACTCTCAAAAGGCAATGACATCAACATGGAGTATGGAAGGGAGATGTTTCCTCCAGGGCAGTGGCCTTACCAAACCTGGTTTACAAATGGAATAGTTGGGGAATTTGATCAGAAATTTAATGTGTTGGGGTCCAGATTACCTATAGGATCATCTTCTCCCATACAATCTGCCCCACACACTTAGGTCCTCTGGGAAAAAAATTCTACAGTCAGCTAAAACTAGGCTGACAATTGTTACCCAGAGGACCTTCTCTTCTGCTGCTCCCAGACTGTGGAATGGCCAGCTGGGAGAGATTCACCAACTTAACAGTCTTTCTGAGGCCACAGCTAGACCTAAGGTTTATCCTGGGATCATCCAGGGTTCGCCCCTGCCTGAGCACTGGATCCCCTGTGTATCACCTAGATGAACAGGTTTGACCCCTGGACGATCCAGGGATAAACATTAGGTCTAGCTATGACTGGAGTTTAAGAAAGCCATGAAGACTGAGCTCTTCTGGCAAGCCTACCCAGATGTTTTTTTAACATGTCCAATTGTTATTTTAACAATATATCAATTTTATACATTTTTAACAAGTTTTATGCATTTTATTGTGGTTTTGTATTTAATGTTGTTCTCTGCCTTGATCCAGAGGGAGAGGCAGGTAAGAAATAAATATTCTATTCTAGTTCATTCTATCCTATTCTACCTAGATTGGTGAAATTGTTTAATTAAATTGATTTCTGCTATTAATATAGTGATAGCAATGAACAGGATACCTAAGACTTGTGGAGAAGCATATTTAGTGATGCACAATGATGCACAAAGCTAGAAAGAATTATGAAAAGTATGAAGCAGGTATTCTCTTTTCGCTGTTGAACACATATCATAAGCTTTTGGTGGCAATATTAGCAGGTAGGTTGAAGATAATTTTAGAAAAAAAACATGTAAATGAAGATCAGGCTGGATTTATTTTGGGAAGACAACTATCTGGAAATATTAGAACAATGATAAATTTATCTGATTATACCAGGAAGTAAAAACAATAATCTATCTTTTATATTAATTCCATATTACATTTTTATACCACCCAATAGCTGAAGCTCTCTGGACAGTTCACTTTTATTCTGTAGATGTGGAAAAAAGCCTTTGATTCCATTGAATGGAAATTTATATTGGAAGCATTAGAAAAGTTTGGATTTAGGCCAAAACAAATAAAAAGTATTTATATTGCACCTGCTAAGAGGATATTGAAAAACAGTCACTTGTCTCCAATAATCAATCTACAGCAAGGAGCCAGGCAAGTGCCATTATAACGGGCTCAAGTTAAAGGAAGCCAGATTCCAGCTGGACATCAGGAAAAACTTCCTGATTGTTAGAGCAGTACAACAATGGAATCAGTTACCTAGGGAGGTGGTGGGCTCTCCCATGCTAGAGGCATTCAAGAGGCAGCTGGACAACCATCTGTCAGGGATGCTTTCGGGTGGATTCCTGCATTGAGCAGGGGGTTGGTCTCAATGGCCTTATAGGCCCCTTCTAACTCTGCTATTCTATGATTCTATCTCCCTCTCTATTTAACCTGTATAGAAATAAATGCACAAGAACTCAGGGATGAAGAAGATGCAGTCCTCTGGGATTATTCCCCTCTAGGTTCATAGAATCATAGAATAGTAGAGTTGGAAGGAGCCTATAAGGCCATCGAGTCCAATCCTGCTCAGTGCAGGAATCCACCCTAAAGCATCCCTGACAGATGGTTGTCCAGCTGCCTCTTGAAGGCCTCCAGTGTGGGAGAGTCCACAACCTCCCTAGGGAATTGGTTCCATTGTCATACTGCTCTAACAGTCAGGAAGTTTTTCCGGATGTCCAGCCGGAATCTGGCTTCCATTAACTTGATCCCATTATTCCGTGTCCTGCACTCTGGGAGGATCGAGAAGAGATCCTGGTCCATAGCTAGACCTAAGGTTTATCCCAGGATTGTCCTGGGGTCAAACCTGTTCATCTAAGTGCCACACAGGACATCCAGCGCTCAGGCAGGGACGAACCTGGGATGGTCCTGGGATAAACCTTAGGTCTAGCTATGGCCCTGGCCCTCCTCTGTGTGACAACCTTTCAATTATTTGAAGAGTGCTGTCATGTTTCCCCTCAATCTTCTCTTCTCCAGGCAGGGCAGGCATAGCTGCAGAAGTTTTGTTAGTCATGCTATTCATTTCTGTTTTCTTAGTTGTGAAACTTTCTGCAGCAGCTGGGATGGACAAGGGTGAATAGGGGATGGGATCAGTGATCAGATCACTTTGTTCAGGGTTGCGTTTGTCTCCAGACTTGGAGGTAGAGATTTGAAGCATCTTACAACCCTGAGGGGACATAGGATTGCTCTGTAAAGGAGTTAAAATTAATTGATATGAGGCAACGATCATGATGTATGCAGATGACATCGTTTCATTCTCCAGGATCCAGTATTATCAGTCGTATTCCTTATGGATAGAGTTGCAGTCTTCAGCAGAGTGTCAGATATGAGGAAAATTAAGGGATATATAACAGAAAATAAGAGCCTCGTGTGGCGCAGAGCGGTAAAGCAGCAGTTTCTGCAGCTGAAACTCTCCCCACGGCCTGAGTTCGATCCCAGCGGAAGCTGGTTTCAGGCAGCCGGCTCAGGTCAACTCAGCCTTCCATCCTCCTGAGGTCGGTAAAATGAGTACCCAGCTAGCTAGGGGAAAGGTAATAATGGCCGGGGAAGGCAACAGCAAACCACCCTGCTATGAGGCCTGCCAAGAAAACATCAGCGAAAGCTGGCGTCCCTCCAAGAGTCAGTAATGACTCAAGTGCTTGCATGAGAGGTTCCTTTCCTTTCCTAACATAGAAAATAGGAGGGTAGACTGCATGGTAAATCACCTGCTTGGTGTGAAGGTTGTGGATATCACATGTCATATAGAGAGCTTTGTAGATAGTTTTGGGGTGGAGTTAGTGGTCTTGGTGCATGTTGGCACCAATGACATGGGGACATATAGTCATGAGGTCACGGAAACCAAATTTACTTAGGAAGATGAAATACATGACGACCAAGGTTGCTTTCCCTAAATGCTACCTGTTAGCCATTTATGCCTGTAATTTCACACAAATGGCCCCTTTATGGCCACCATTTATGCAAACGAAGTCCAAGACAAAGTGTTGGTTTGGTGAGTGCATGGGAGATCATTTGCCTCTCATTGAGTGCATGTCGTGAGCACTGTTGAGTTATGGCTTTAGAAGCTGTTTAGTTATTGCACAGACTGGGTTTCTGGCGCATAACCTTTTGTGTTAAGTCTCTGTCTGGGCCCTACAGAGACTAGCAGAGATTACAGTGGTTCTCAGCCAAGTCAGCAAAGACGTGAATTAAGACAGAGATTTATGTAGGTTAAAATAAACCTTTTTACTGGCAAATAAATATATAATTTAGTTATGGCAGTACAGATACAAATACTTACAAATGGTCAGTCAATACAGCTCACATGAGGGACATGGAAGTTATACAGGAACTTGAAAATACATTTACTTTTATAGACAACCTGTACAATGATGCAACTCCTTGCAACCCTTAATTGAAGACAATCAGTTAGACAATTATTCAATTATGACACTCAATGTCCAGGTGTAGAGTTGACCTTTAAGTTTCTGCTGAGTCTTCTGTTCCTCCAGATCCTCAGCAATTAACAAATCAATGGAAAACATAACCAGGATCCATTCCAGGATCCAACAAGCACACCACATGTGGCAAGCAGCATCAGGCAGCTGGCGGTGGTCTGGTGAGCAGCAGCATACTGTACCCCAGTTTCTGGGGAACATGGGTGGGAGGGTGTGGTTGCACTCCCTGCTTGTGGGTTTCCTGCAGGGGACTAGTTGGCCCCTGTGTGAACAGAATGGTAAACTAGATGGACCTTCATCTGACCAAGGATGGCACCTTATGTTCTTAAGATCAATCAAAGATCCTAACAGAATCAAGGTGAAGAGAAAGGGTGATCTGGCATTAATTTGTCCAATAATATAGCAGAAAGATCATTATTTGCCTTTTTAAAGAAAAAAAAATAAGCAAGATTATCTCATGGGTTATATCACCATTAGGCTAGGGGAAGTAGCGCATAAAGGAATGATTGTATTTTCTGAAATCTATTATTTTCTCTTTTATCACTCCCATTTGAGTTAAACCAGAGAAAGTTTGCATAAATCTCAATCAGAAATCAATACATATATTTGGGGTTCTACAAAGCCTAGAATCAAGGCCCAGGTCTTACAGCATCTAACCTTGCACAGCAATTATCTTTTTGGCACCAGGTCAAGACTTTTCTGCTGGGCATTTAACAGCATATGTTGTGTTTCTTTTAACTGACCCCCAAATAGTTGTTTTAAATGGCTATTGCCTGTTTTTATGCTTTTTATGGTTTAAAATTTTGTATATTTGTTTTTAATGTTCACTGTTTTAATCTTTGTAAACCGCCCAGAGAGCTTTGGCTATGGGGCGGTATATCAATGTAATAAATACATAAAGATAAATAAATGTATCAGTTCCAAATATTCAGCTGTACTACAATGCAAAAATATTGGTGGGTTTGGTACAATAGTCAGGGAATATTAAGACACTGTACCCTGGGTGTGGGACAGGTACAATTTGGTATCAATGTACCACTTTCAGATTGGATCTGAGGTTCTAAATGAAAAGTACTGTAAAGAAACATACCCAGATGAAATGATACAATCAGTAATGAACGTTTGGAACAAATATAAGCATTTTTTTTGGCCTCAAATATTTCTTTTTGAAGAGCTAGAAATGAAGGGGGTGGGTTCGGAGAGCTAGAAATGAACATGGTTTTTCTAACTGCTTTAATGAAGTATATCTAGACTTATGGATTTTATTTCTCAGAGAGTTATAATGACATACATTCAATTAGTACACCTCCACCCTGTTCTTCATTTAGTGTTTTATCAATATTTGCAAATGAGGAGTTAGATTCAAACTATTATTAGACATGTAGCTGTGAGCAGACTTCTTTTACATTTGTATTTTGGAGAGGGAAAAGATTGTTCTCCATAATATAGACTCTTTTTGCAATGGAAAGATGAGAATAATAATACCATAAAAGAGAACTTGCAGAGAAATGTAATATTTCTGCTATAGAATGGCAATATAGCTGTATTAATCCAGTAATAGTTGATGTACCTCAAGATATATATATATATATATATATATATATATATATATATATATCAAGGTGCTATATATGTATACATTGGGGTATGCAGTTTATAAGATACATACCCTAGTCAAAATTGTAAATAAATGTTTCCCGATGTATTGGATACTTGCTGCAAATATAGCAGGGATAGATGCACTTTTACTGACATTTGGTGTCAATGCAACTTTTTTAAAAAGAATATTGGCAGGATATTTTCAAGCAATAAAAGATACGATAGGATATGAGATCAAATTATTAATATTCACAGCACATTTGTTCTATTTGGTGAACGAGGTTTATTTATTTATTCTTATATACTGCTTCATCTAATAAAATCTCTAAGGTGTTCACATGCAAATATTAAAATAGCATTTAAAATACAATCCTAAATCCAATTACCACAACAGTACAGAGCAACATAAAGAGCAGCAAGATGGAACTGCATGGTTAATTTAATAAGGACACAATCCTATGTCCGCTAGACACTGTCTAGAGGGCCATAAGATTGTTCGGTTTCTGGGAACTGAGTTCAGAAACAGAGCTCTGACCTTGGATCCCAGAAACTGTGCTTCCCACCCCTTCCTTATAGCCAGGGCAATTCTTGCTGTGCTGGCTATGGGCTTATCTACACCAAGCTGGATATACCACCATGAAAGCGGTATGAAAGCAGCATATGAAAGGCAGGAGCCACACCAGGCAGGATATTGCACTATGAAAACGGTATAAGAGTGGTCTGTGGTCTGTGTCAATGGGCCCCAACAGTTGTCAGTGCACTTCAATACTGCTATCATAGAATCATAGAATAGCAGAGTTGGAAGGGGCCCCTGATCAATGCAGGAATCCACCCTAAAGCATCCCTGACAGATGGTTGTCCAGCTGCCTCTTGAAGGCCTCTAGTGTGGGAGAGCCCACAACCTCCCTAGGTAACTGATTCCACCGTCGCACTGCTCTAACAGTCAGGAAGTTTTTCCTGATGTCCAGCCGGAATCTGGCTTCCTTTAACTTGAGCCTGTTATTCCGTGTCCTGCACTTGGGGAGGATCGAGAAGACATCCTGGCCCTCCTCTGTGTGACAACGTTTTAAGTATTTGAAGAGTGCTATCATGTCTCCCCTCAATCTTCTCTTCTCCAGGCTAAACATGCCCAGTTCTTTCAGTCTCTCTTTATAGGGCTTTGTTTCTAGACCCCTGATCATCCTGGTTGCCCTCTTCTGAACACACTCCAGCTTATCTGCATCCTTCTTGAATTGTGGAGCCCAGAACTGGACACAATACTCTAGATGAGGCCTAACCAGGGCCGAATAGAGAGGAACCAGTACCTCACGTGATTTGGAAGCTATGCTTCTATTAATGCAGCCCAAAATAGCATTTGCCTTTCTTGCAGCCATATCGCACTGTTGGCTCCTATTCAGCTTGCGATCTACAACAATTCCAAGATCTTTCTCGTTTGTAGTATTGCTGAGCCAAGTGTCCCCCATCTTATAAAGCAGCAGTGTGGCTCCTGCCTCTATACTGCTTTCATACTGCTTTCATAGTGGAATATCCTGCTTGGTGTAGATGAGCCCTATGTCTCCATGCTCAGAAATGGAGTGCAGAGATGGGGGGAAAGTTGGGGGGTCCTGGGGCAGGGAGGAGAAGAGGCCATGGAAGCTGCTTTAGGCAGCTTTCTTTTGGGTCTCCAGGCCCCTTCCCTCCCTCTCCCCAAAGCCATGCATAGAAAGGCGAAATCACCCATCTAGGCAAAAATGTAGGGCTGCAGGAGCAGAGGAAAAGAGCTCCTCTGTGTTCCAACTGCCCTGCATAGGTTAGTTGGCAGCAGCCCATTTTGGAGGCTGCCTACTATCTGGATAGGATTGTGCCCTTAGGAGAGAACACCACATAATGGTAGTATATATGTCAACATTAGTATGCCAGTTGTTTGCAAAGGGATGAAGAACAGCTACTGACTACTATTGGAATGCGAACAAAAAGAGTGTGGAAAGCAATGCTTATGGGGGGGGGATTGCCACACACACACACACACACACAAATGAAAAAGAGAAAGGTAACTCAATTTACCAAAGAAACTGGTTAACTATTATCCAATATTGGAATCAATACACACTAGACCTGTTAGCAACCTTGGATACCCTAACAATGCATTACATCTTATATGAATGAGTAGTAGGCAAAGGAATGTGATGGAATGCTTACGTATTATTTTCCTTAATACAGTATTCTGGTTATTTTGAGTTTACGTTGTATAATCACAAAACAGAGAATTAATTATCAATGACAATCGATTATCATCAGTGTATGAATGAGAAATGTAATTGAACTGTTTTAAAAATGGAATCTCGTTCTATCCAAATGAGAAACTGAGGCCTTAGCTAGACCTACCTTTTGTTCCGCGTCGGAGGAGGGAAGATCTCACTTTATGATTAATGTGAGATCCCTCCTCAGTTTACACGTGAGGTACGATGACCTCAGGAAGAGAGGCATCGCGCCTGCCATTTTTAAATTTTTAAAGAAGACAGAGCACACGAACGCTCATGTGCTAAAGGTAAGTTTTTTAAAATTTAGTTTAGTTTCCCCGCTCCTTCCACCCTAACCTGGATGGGTGCAGCGCTCCCAGCTCCACACGAGTAATTGCGCAGAGCGGGGTCAAACCACGGAAATGGGCCACACGTTCTGCGGTCTTGGGCTCAGCCGAGACCACGGAATCCCCTGATCCCGGGATCCCCTGTGCGTCATCTGGACACACAGGGATGATCCTGGGGTTTGCCCCATGATAAAGCCTGGTCTAGCTATGTCCATTTCTTAAATAGAAACTGATTTGTCCATTTCTTAAATAGAAACTGATTTTCATTGTAGAAAGTGTCATAAGTATGCTGGACAAGTCAGACTCATGCTGTTCGCATCCAGTAGGTCTCTTCTTATATTATTGATACCTGGGTGCAGACTTTTTCCATCTTTCATGTGAGGAAAACATTCATAATGGTGTATACTTTTTAATGCTTACCATTTTTAACTGTTGTAAACCGCCCATAGAGCTTCGGCTGTGGGGCGGTATATAAATGAAATAAATAAATAAATAAATAAATAAATATCAGCAACTGTGAGTAAACATCCCCCGGCATCGCCATCATGTGGGCAGCCAGAAACGGAGCACATAACATAGTGGCACATGAGGCCATACTACACTACATGATTCCAAACTACAGTTCCCAGGATGTTTGCATGTGCAAAAACTCATCTACATGGAATGAGAGTTCATATTAAAATTGAACTCTCGTCTGAGCTCACATGGATGATTATTTATTTATTTATTTATTACTTTCCAAGTAAACAGCAATTTCACTTGGGGTGAGTCATTCCCACACACACATCGCACCTGCATTGTCATGGACGCAAAATGGAGCCCAGGCTACCAAGACAATTGATGCTGTTCCTACTTTCAATGGCAGCACAAAACCCCCTAAAAACCCTTTTAGAGGAAGAAAATATCTGTCCTACAACTTCTGTCAATGGTGAGTTCTACCTGTAAGAAACTGTTGAGAATTTCTCATTTCTCTGGAGAAATTCAGTGAAACTGTAGCCATTTTCTCTGCCCACAAACAGGGTGGAGAATTTCAAAAGGCCATTTGTGCGTAGCACATCCAGTCCTACACCCCCATCACACACACACACACACACACACACACACACACACACCCCTGTAATAATGGTCTTTATTTACTAGTAAATGATAATAACTCTAAAACCATCTTAAACCAGGTAGTGCTAATGTTTTCTGGATTAACCTTGTGTGCTTCGCTGTTCTTATGAAATGGCAGAGTGACATTCGCAGAGGATGCAGTTGGTCCCAAGGGAGAGCCAATCATAGACAACTCTGCAATAGCAGCAGCAGACACCAAATCAATAGTGTCTGCATTAGAAGAGATCATTAAGGGGCCGAGGCTGTAGTTCCAGCCGAGGGAAGAAAACTGATTTCGGGAGAGCGAAGCTCTTTGTGTGTGCTTTACTGAAAGACAAAGTCGGCATGACAGCTGAGCTGGGAGAGCCAATGGTCTCTCAGGTCGGTCTCTGAGGCCACTGGATATTTTGGGGGGAAAGCTTTATGTGCCATCAAATGACAAGGATGGTGCATTAAACTGCTTCCTGGGGAAAAGAATATTCCTGGAGAGAAATGGAACAAAGTGAAAGATAAAAGAGAGAGGCTGATGGTCAGACAGAGGTTCAGCTGTGACTTAGTGGCTGAAGGTGCAAAGGGTACCGAAATAATAGTTAGAAAGAAGGAGGACATTTATGGGCTGCTTTTGTAGGTTTTGGGTGCTTCCCATAATGCTTTGCTTAGCAAGGGATGAATTTAGGATGGCTGTTGACAGGCAGAGGGCCTCTCAGGAGACAAAGGCCTGGTTCACACATAGCACGAAGCCATGGTGTGGTTTGTTAAAATCTGACTTGCCATTGTGTCTAAACCCACCCACACAAACCTTGGTTTGTCAATCAGCTAGAAACCACAAATAGAACCCATGGATTGTTGATGCCTTATGAAATCTGGCTTGTTTAACCCATGACGATGTCTTGTCTGAATACAGAACTGTAGCTTTTCACCCATCTAATAGTAGATTAATGTCTACTATTTTTAATTGTTGTAAACCGCCCAGAGAGCTTCGGCTGGGGGGCGGTATATAAATGTAATAAAAAAATAAAAAAATAAACTTGTTTGAAAGGTGGGAAAAGGGTGTGAAGGAAACAAACCAGAACTAGGCAAAAGAAGCTTCAGTTTGCTTGCCCATCTGCAAAATAATTCATGGATCATGCAATGAACCATGATAAACATAAACTGTGGTTTAGTGATATGTAAGAGCATAGCCAATGATGGCATTTCTACCTAGAGCACACCTGTGAAACAACTGTTTCAACATAAGCAGAATAATAATTAGCATGATGGCTTGGATCTTAATACAAATTAACTTTCCATGCAACCATATACATGTCTACTCAGAAGTGAGCCCCATTGGGTTTAATAGGACTTACACCCAGGTAAGTGTGTATAGGATTTCAGGCCTCAGCTAGACCCAGTGGTCTAGCAGGATGGAGCAGTGAAGATCTCGCAATATTTTTTATCACGAAATCTCCCCCTCTGTTTACATGCAGCACGCGATGACCTCGAAGGGTGAGGACATCGGGCCCGCCATTTTTTAATTTTTTCTTAAAGAAGAAGAGTGCATGAATGCTTGTGCACAGAAAGGTAGAATTTTTAAAAATTTAAACTTAATTTTCCCCTCCCCCCTCCCCCGTGCATGGGTCCCGACTCCTCGTGAGAAACCGGGGCAATCCGCGATGCCCGCCCACACATTCTGTGGTCTTGGGATGATCCCGAGACCTCGGAAAATCCAGGTTCAAAGGCGAGGGTGAGATCCCAAGTGAAGGGAGGAATTTTGCACAGGGATTTCACCCCATCTATTTTATTTATTATTTATTTTTTAATTACATTTCTATACCGCCCAATAGCTGGAGCTCTCTGGGCGGTTCACAAAAATTAAAAACATTCAAAGTATAAAACAATAGTATAAAACCATAATATAAAATACAATATAAAAGCTCAACCAGATCAAAACAACAGCAATGCAAAATTACAAATTTAAAACACCAAGTTAAAAATGTTTATAGACTGTTAAAATGCTGGGAGAATAAAAAGGTCTTCACCTGGCATCTAAAAGCATATAATGTAGGTGCCAAGCGAACCTCCTTAGGGAGCTCATTCCACAGCTGGGGTGCCACAGCAGAGAAGGCCCTCCTCCTGGTCGCCACCTGCCTCACTTCCTTTGGCAGGGGCTCGCGGAGAAGGACCCCTGAGGATGACCTTAGGGTCCAGGCAGGTACAAACGGGAGGAGGCGTTCATTCAAATAGCCTGGCCCCAAGCTGTTTAGGGCTTTAAATGTTAATACCAGCACTTTGAATTGGGCCCGGACCTGGACTGGCAGCCAATGAAGTTGTAGAAGGACTGGCGTGATGTGGTCTCGTCAGCACGTCCCTGTTAGTAACCGGGCTGCCCTGTTTTGTAGCAGTTGAAGTTTCTGGACCGTTTTCAAAGGCCGCCCCACATATAACGCATTGCAGTATCTAGCTAAGGCCTC
The DNA here is from genome assembly GCF_023053635.1 of Elgaria multicarinata webbii. NCBI lineage: Eukaryota > Metazoa > Chordata > Lepidosauria > Squamata > Anguidae > Elgaria > Elgaria multicarinata. The sequence goes on along the minus strand of NC_086177.1, from coordinate 109,989,773 downwards.
AGTCTTAAGGAGAATTTTCCACCCCCAGCAGCCTCCCCGTGCACTGTCAGGTTTCTCAGTACCCACTTTTTGCTGCCCATCTGTTAATCTCCACAATACAGAAATGTAATTTGGAAGTGCATGGACTTCCACTATTTTCACAGATTTTTCAAGAACAAATTTGTACAAGCAATGCCTTCGGACCAAAAGGAAGCCATTACAGAACATGGCTGCATCATATTCCTCATTAAGGCATCATCCTTGTTCCATTGCCAGCACATGGCGGAGCCAGCCAGCTTCTTCTCGGCAACCCTCTGTGGTGTCTAATATATGCAAAACGTGGTTGAATCAGCCTCAATGTTAAATCTACAGAAAATAGTGCATATAAAAGCTAGCGAAACTTCCCGTTGATTAGACTGCAGAAAGCATTCCAGCGCCGTATTCCATTCCGTTTTATGGATATGTAAAGCAGTAAAATTTGGGTTTGCTGGGGTTCCCCACCTTCCATCTCAACACTCATACCAAATCACATCTGTATCAGATTGTGAGCATTGAGGTTTTTGTTAGTTTGATTTCTTGCTTGATTTGGTTTCTTTTTCACATGAAAATTTGTGTATATTTTCATCAACATTTTTTTTTTTTTGAGCATTGTTCAAAAGTAGAGGTGGGCAAACTCACCTCCACTAACCTCGGCATTGGCATCTAACATTCACCCCTTTACCCTTGCATCAGTGGGGCCTTTAAGGCCACCCTTGGTGCAGGAGGAGGGGGATTGCGTGATTTACAGAGGATCCGGATATTACGAAATTACCCCTGTTGTGTCAATGGCTGCAACCATTGAAGCAGGAACAAGAAGTGTGTGACTTTGGTGTGTGGGCGGGCAGCTGTTGAGCACTTTCCAGGGCCTTGCGAGCGCATGGGTGGGGTCCACGCTTGTGCCAGAAGTACCTGACTGGGTCCAGGGAGCTGGACATGGTGGGTGCCACAAGACTCCCAGACCCAGTTGGGTGCTCATGACATCCCTATTCAAAAGCACACATTTTTCTCCCATGGATTAAAATGTCCTTCTGAACAGTTTTCAAAGCTACACATCTTCATGGGCATTTTTCAAATGCATTTTCCTCCGATAAGAATTTACCGAAATCTTCAGACTTCTCCATATTGGGGACAAAAAGGAACTTAAAATGTGGGAGAAACTGAAAGATTTCTCCATCGAGGCAGAGGACATAACAGTGTTTCATTCTTAAAAGTCTGGGACCTGTATTTGAATCCCTCTGTACTCAAACATGCTAGTGATTGAATACACAAACTTCCTGACTGTTAGAGCAGTACGACAATGGAATCAGTTACCTAGGGAGGTTGTGGGCTCTCCCACACTAGAGGCCTTCAAGGGGCAGCTGGACAACCCTCTGTCAGGGATGCTTTAGGGTGGATTCCTGCTTTGAGCAGGGGGTTGGACTCGATGGCCTTGTAGGCCCCTTCCAACTCTGCTATTCTATGATTCTATGATTTTATCAGATCAAAGAAATCCTGTTCATGAAAGGAGGCACAAATATAACCCCTCCCCCTTGATACCATCCTCATCCTGCTTCAGAGTTTTCTGTGGTTACTGGGCGATGAAAAGTCTCTGCCTTTTTAATTTTTGTGAACCTTCCAGACAGCATTCATTTATTGGGTGGTATAGAGATGTAATATATAAATAAATAAAATTTTACACTGCCCAGGAATCTCAAGGATATGAATTGCTTGCTTCCCCACTACCTCCTCATTCAGGGGTCTTTCTGCCTCTTAAAATTGCCAATATCCTACTGCCGTTATGCTAGGGTGACCATATGAAAAGGAGGACAGGGCTCCTGTATCTTTAACAGTTGCATAGAAAAGGGAATTTCAGCAGGTGTCATTTGTATATATGGAGAACCTGGTGAAATTCCCTATCCATCACCACAGTTAAAGCTGCAGGAGCTATACAAGAGTGACCAGATTTAAAAGAGGACAGGGCACCTGCAGCTTTAACTGTGGTGATGAAGAGGAAATTTCACCAGGTTCCCCATATATACAAATGACACCTGCTGAAATTCCCTTTTCTATTCAACTGTTAAAGATACAGGAGCCCTGTCCTCCTTTTCATATGGTCACCCTAGCAGTGCACACATTCACTTGTGGGCCAGTCATCACAACAGTTAAAGCTGCAGGTGCCCTGCCCTCTTTTAAATCTGGTCACTCTAGTATGGCTCCTGCCACTTTAACTGTTGTGATGAAGAGGGAATTTCACCAGGTTCTCCATATATACAAATGACACCTGCAGAAATTCCCTTTTCAGTACAACAGTTAAAGATACAGGAGCCCTGTCCTCCTTTTCATATGGTCACCCTAGTTATACATGTCTATAGTGTGACTACATGTAGAATTCTGTGTAAAGTTCTGGTCACCATACTTTAAAAAATGTACTGTAGAGTTTGAAAAAATGCAGAAAAGGGCAACTAAAATAATTAAGGGGCTGGAGCATCTCCCCTATGAGGGAAGGTTACAACAGCTAAGATTGTTTAGCTTGGGGAAAAAAGGAGGCTGAGGGGAGACAGGATAGAGGTGTGCAAAATTATGCATGGTGTGGAGAATGTGGATAGGGGGACATTTTTCTCCTTCTTGCAAAATACTAAAACCCAGGCCATAGCTAGACATAAGGTTTATCCCTGGATCGTCCAGGGGTCAAACCTGTTCATCTAGGTGACACACAGGGGATCCCAGGATAAACCTTTGGTCTAGCTGTGGCCCCAGAATCATCCCATTAAGCTGATTGGTGGAAGATTCATGACAGATAACAGGAAGTACTTTTTCTCACAGTGTATAGTTAAACTATACAATTCTCTACCATAAGATGTAATGATGGCCACCAATTTGGATGGCTTTAAAAGGGGGTTGGCTAAATTCCTGGAGGAGAAGGCTATCAATGGCTATTAGTCCCAATGGCTAGTGCTACCTCCAATATCAGAGGCAGTAAGCCCATGTACACCAGTTGCTGGGGAACATGGGTGGGAGGGTGCTAGTGCACTCATGCCCTGCTTTTGGTTTTCCAGTTGATAGCTGGTTGGCCACTGTGAGAACACAATGCTGGATTTATTATGTTCTTAAAAGGTAATGGCAGGAAAAGGTGTCCTGACTCAACCCTATTTCCAACTTCCCTGTGTTTATCTCCAGTCAGAGTGGCTATAGTGGGAAATTGTGTCAGGCATTGGTCCCCATTGACCCATCACAGATGGTACAGTGTGAAGACCCACATAGACAGACACTGCTCTCCTTCTGTTTTAAACTGTGCACATGATTTCTCATCTTCCTCCTGGATTCATTATTTAAGGGGCAGATTGCCAACCCAATTAAAGTGTTGGCTTCCCATTCCAGTCTTGATATTTCACTAAGGGCCGAACTACTAGAATAATCAAACCTGCTGGCCGCTCTTGTTATCGAAAGCTTAATTTCACCAACAGGTCCTCTTCCCTGCAAGAAGGAGAAGAAAACACTGGATGGCCTGAGGCAATGCAAAGTTTTCTCAGAGACTTCAAGCAGATGTGGAGAAGGTGACCTTAGCATGAAGCAAGGGACTTGGAAAATGCTTTCACTGAAGAAACAGTGAACATGAGATCAGAGATATTGCTAAGATTTATAATTCCCTAGATAGCATGTGAACTGGAAAAAAAGGAATGACCAATTTTGTGAACCACCCAGAGAGCTCCGGCTATTGGGCGGTATAGAAATGTAATAAATAAATAAAAAATAAATAAAAAATTTTGGATGGTTGGTTGGCTTTAGGGGTTTCTATCCTGCCCTTCAGCAAGTTCTAAGGGTGTCTATTTCAGATCTTCTGTCCATCCAAATTGGGGACAGGGGAGTGTGTACCACCTATGTATGTTGAAGAGGATATGACTAGGCCTCTAAGCTGCTTTGAACACTTGCTTTTGTTCTGATATATATATATATGGGTGACCATATGAAAAGGAGGACAGGACTCCTGTGTCTTTAACAGTTGCATAGAAAAGGGAATTTCAGCAGGTGTCATTTGTATATATGGAGAACCTGGTGAAATTCCCTCTTCATCACTACAGTTGAAGCTGCAGGAGCTATACTAGAGTGACCAGATTTAAAAGAGAGCAGGGCACGTGCAGCTTTAACTGTGGTGATGAAGAGGGAATTTCACCAGGTTCTCCATATATACAAATGACACCTGCTGAAATTCCCTTTTCAATACAACTGTTAAAGATACAGGAGCCCTGTCCTCTTTTTCATATGGTCACCATATATATTTGGCCACAGGCCAAAACATCTGGAAGGCCACAAGTTGTCTACCCCTGCTGTAGGGGTTGCTACATGGTTTAAGGACCTCCATAGAGTTCAACAGGTTATGTTCTATATATCTTCCTTCTAGATCGTCTCTCCTAGTTCTAAACCCTTTCCTGAACTTCTGCTATACATGCTGATCCCAGATTTATCATCATGCACACGCCTTTCTCCACTTCCCCTGTACATGAGCCAGCAACCTTGTGTGTTATTCTGTTGACATATTTCTAGTAATTGTAATTGATTGCTGTGGTCAAGGCAACCCCTTCAAAGCAATTGGATATGATGGATGTGCTGTCAGAATCCAGATACTTCATGATGTATGACTTACCTAGTAAAAGGTTATCATGAGGGGGCACCAAGGAAAGGAAATACTACTTGGTTCCTCTTAAGTGCCCCTATTAATTTTGTCTCACGAAGTCACCCGATTGGCTTCTTTTATTTTAATGAAAAAGTACACTGTCAGCTGCATGTATGAATATGTGTGTCTTCTTTTTAACACTTTAGTGATAGCCCCAATGTGACACTGCTTTGCTTCACTTAGACTAGGGCCTTAGCTAGATGAGGGGTTATCCTGGGCTGATACCCGGGATCGCCCCTGTACATCCAGATGATGCACAGGGGATCCCGGGCTCAGGCAGGGATCAACCCTCCCTTGCCCCTGGATAATGGGCACCACTTTTGGCCTCACGTATAGTCGGGGGAAACCACGCACGGGGCACAGCGCTCCCCATTGGGGGCAGGGTGGGGGGAGCAGGGAAAACTATTTTTTTTTAAAAAAAAAAAAACTACTCACCTAAGTGCACAACTGTTCATGCGCATCTGGCCCCTTTAAAAAATAATTAAAAATGGCGGATGCGATGGGTTTTTCCTTTAGCCCGCCGCGTCTGATGTATAGATGAGGGCAACAGCCCATGATAGTTGTATTGCGGACTCTCCCCTCCTCCATCGCACTTTTTAAGGTAGGTCTATCTAAGGCCTTTGACTAGATCATTTGGGGTTTCTTCAATTAGTGCAGCTGCTAGATTTTTTTTATGGTGCTTGCAAATGTATCCGTTACTAGTTCCGATATCTCCAAATCCTAGGCCTAATCTACACCTGGCATTTATCCTGGGGTCAGCTCAAGATCATCCCTGTGTGTCCAAATGATGCACGGGGTATCCTGGGGTCAACCGGGGATGAACTCTCAGTGGTCCCAGGATAACTGGGACTGCAATTTTCCTGGTTTTGCCCACTGTCCAAGGACAACCCTGAGGACTGCGGGTGGTGTGGCATAGGCTCCTGAGTCCTCCCTCCTCCCTATGAGTAGCGGGGCTCTTCAAATGGGCACAGAGCTATGTGGGTGGGGTCTTTGCCTATCAGGGGTAGGAGGCAGCATTTTCACCAAATGTCCGGCGCCAAATGTCTCCATTTTTTAAAAAAAGAAACTCAATGAGGTGCTGGATCCCCCACCCACCCCGGTAATTTCACAATTACACAAATGCCTCCCTAAAAAGAAAAAAGAAAAAAAAGTCAAGCCAGGAAATGTCTGTCTTCAGTTTCGGGCCAATGCACTGGCATTTAGATGCAGAGGGATGATCCTTGAAGCAGGTAAGCCCGGGATTTTCTCTCCACCCCCGATGTCCTGGAAGGCCTGTAGGTATATGAGGCCCTAGGTCCCTGTCATGACACACTTACTGAAAATCTAAGCCTAAAGGTTCCTGAGGCCTGAACAGAGTTTAGACGCTGATTCAAAGCCAGTTTGGACTTCCAGATAAATAGAATGATGCATCTAATTGTTTCCAAACCTTTAGTGTGAATGCATTTATTTTCTTCTTTCTTTCTTTCTTTCTTTCTTTCTTTCTTTCTTTCTTTCTTTCTTTCTTTTTTTGCAGTTTAATGTTTCTTCCAGGAGCAAACAGATAAACTGAAATTGTTGACAAAGTTTCATTGAACTAAGTTTTGTGGGGGGAGGGGTTTCCCGACGAGTGCAAATTAGTGCATGCATTCATCTGTAATTAAAAATTAGCGAGTGCAATCTTTTGCCCGATAATGGCACACTGCTGCTGAAACTTTAGCAAATGAGACCCTCATAATTAGGGGCAAAGCTAATTACTAGACAAATAATTAAGAAATTATTCTGGGATGATAGCTGGGGATCAACAAGGGGGGTAAATACAGATGCTGCTATAAGATTCAAGTGGTTTGAAAGCGGGACGGAAATGCTTAATATGCACGGCGCATGGCGCAATATCAAGAGGAAGGAAGGGAGGACGTTGGACAATTACGCAAGACACATTAGGTGTTTCACAATGTGAAAATCATTGCTTGAAACAGCTGCTGTAAATCAGTAACATTGCAGACAAATTCCATGCACCTCTTTCTAAGCCTTTGGAATGGAAAGAAATCAGTGGATTCAGTGTTGCAACACGTGCTGCTGCTGAGTTTTGCAATTCGTTGGCTCGGTGTTCGTAACTTATCCATTTGTAATGCTCACCTTTGTAGTGAGCCTTGATCAATGCATTGCAAATTTGCCGTTAAGTTCAGTATTCACTGTGAGCTTTGGAGGACATACAGTAAAAGAGCACACAGATTCCCCTCTCCATGTTTTCTGTGGACCTACTACATAGACCCACCAAAACCTACTTGAAGCAGCCTCCTTAGCTGCTCCTGATTCTCTGAGGACTCTGCAGGGTCCAGCTTTACACCAGCAATGAGCAACAGGTAGCAAACAACCGATGACATTATCACACAGGCATGCCACATGAAAATAGCCAACCACAAAGGGAACATAATGTGGTGATGCATGACACTGTGCTGCACTTGTTGTTTATTTGTTCAGTCGCTTCCGACTCTTCGTGACTTCATGGACCAGCCCACGCTAGAGCTTTCTGTTGGCCTTCGCCACCCCCAGCTCCCCCAAGGTCAAGTCTGTCACCTCCAGAATATCATCCATCCATCTTGCCCTTGGTCGGCCCCTCTTCCTTTTGCCTTCCACTTTCCCTAGCATCAGCCTCTTCTCCAGGGTATCCTGTCTTCTCATTATGTGGCCAAAGTACTTCAGTTTTGCTTTAATACCATTCCCTCAAGTGAGCAGTCTGGCTTTATTTCCTGGAATATGGACTGGTTTGATCTTCTTGCAGTCCAAGGCACTCTCAGAATTTTCCTCCAACACCACAGTTCAAAAGCATCTATCTTCCTTCGCTCAGCCTTCCTTATGGTCCAGCTCTCGCAGCCATAGGTTACTACGGGGAATACCATTGCTTTAACTATGCGGACCTTTGTTGTCAGTGTGGTGTCTCTGCTCTTAACTATTTTAACTCTGCTCTTAACTGTGCTGCACTACACAATCCAAAACTACAACTCATAGAATCATAGAATAGTAGAGTTGGAAGGGGCCTCTAAGGCCATTGAGTTCAACCCCCTGATCAATGTAGGAATTCCACCTTAACGCATCCCTGACAGATGGCTGTCCAACTGCCTCTAGTGTGGGATAGCTCACAACCTCCCTAGGTAACTGGTTCCATTGTTGTACTGCTCTAACAGTCAGGAAGCTTTTCCTGATGTCCAGCCAGAATCTGGCTTCCTGTAACTTGGGTCCATTATTCCATGTTCTGGAATTATTTATTTATTTATTTATTTATTTCCTTTTTATACTGCCCAATAGCTGAAGCTCTCTGGGCAGTTTACAAAAATTAAAACCATAATAAAACAACCAACAGTCTAAAAACACAAATACAAAATACTGTATAAAAAGTACAACCAGGATAAAACCACACAGCAGAAATTGATATAAGATTTAAAATACAGAATTAGAACAGTAAAATTTAAATTTAAGTTAAAATCAAGTTTTAAAATTCTGAGAGAATAAAAAGCTCTTCAGCTGGCGACGAAAGGAGTACAGTGTAGGCGCCAGGCGGACCTCTCTGGGGAGCTCATTCCACAGCTGGGGTGCCACAGCAGAGAAAGCCCTCCTCCTAGTAGCCACCTGCCTCACTTCCTTTGGCAGGGGCTCACAGAGAAGGGCCCCTGTGGATGATCTTAAGGTTTGGGCAGGTACATATGGGAGGAGGCGTTCCTTCAAATGATTGAGAAGAGATCCTGGCTGTCCCCTGTGTGACAACCTTTCAAGTATTTGCCACCACTTTTTTTCTGACAGGCTCCTCCTCTTTAGCAACTACATGGTAGGCAGGTACAACAAGGTCTTCTCCATGCTGGGAATGAAAAGATAAGAAGAGTCATGCTGGATCAGACCAAGGGGATCATGTAGTCCAGCACTCTGTTTACACAGTGGTCAACCAGCTGTCAACCAGGGACCCACAAGCAGGACAAGGTGCAACAGCAAACAGCGTACTTGGGTTTACTGACTCTGATACTGGGGGTAGCACACAGCCATCACAACTAGTAGCCTTTGATGGCCTTCTCCTCCAGGAATTTATCCAGTCCTCTTGGGAATAGCTGTATCTACTGAACTTGGTTAGTGCAGATGGATGGAAATTTGGGGCAGATCTACACCAAGCACTATGAAAGTGGTATGAAAGCAGTATATGAGAGGCAGGAGCCACACTACTGCTTTATGGGCCATAGCTATACCTAAGGTTTATTCCTGGGTCATCCAGGGGTCAAACCTGTTCATCTAGGTGACACCCAGGGCATCCAGCGCTCAGGCAGGGGCGAACCCGGGATGATCCTGGGAAAAACCTTAGGTCTAGCTACGGCCATGGTGGTATTGAACTGCACTGATGACTATTGGGGCCCATTGACACATACCATGTACCACTTTCATACCACTTTCATTGTGCTATAACCTGCTTGGTGTAGATCTGACCTTTGTTTCAGCTGAGAAGGGTGAGCAGTAGATGCCACTGCATGATTCACTCACTGGCTCTCTTTGTGGCAAGAAAACATGTGGTAGCACTGATGAGAAAGAGGGCAGGGACCAAACACAGCTGGTGGCAATGGTGTTGAGAATGCAGCCTATGTTAAGCTCTTTAACTTGTAAACATAGGGATGAATACAATAGGGACGTCAATTTAGCAGGCAAATAGACTATCACAGAATAACCGCACAAGTAGGGGTTTTACCAGTCAAATTTCATTTGCATCCTTCAGACATTTTATTTTAGGGCAGGAAGGGGACAAAACCTCTTTCGGTCAGAGAACTAAATCCCGTTTCATAGTAACTCTCCATTGGCACATTCCAGTGGTGGGTGGGATTAAAGATGAAAGGAGTTGGGCCCAAAATACCAAACATTTATATTTTATTTATTTATTTATTTATTTATTTATTTATTTATTACATTTTTATACTGCCCAATAGCCGAAGCTCTCTGGGCAGTTCACAAAAATTAAAACCATAATAAAACAACCAACAGGTTAAAAGCACAAATACAAAAACTACAGTATCAAAAGCACAACCAGGATAAAACCACGCAGCAAAAGTGATATAAGATTCAAATACAGAGTCAGAACAGTAAAATTTAAATTTAAGTTAAAATTAAGTGTTAAAATACTGAGAGAATAAAAAGGTCTTCAGCTGGTGACGAAAAGAATACAGTGTAGGCGCTAGGCAGACCTCTCTGGGGAGCTCATTCCACAGCCGGGGTGCCACAGTGGAGAAGGCCCTCCTCCTAGTAGCCACCTGCCTCACTTCCTTTCGCAGGGACTCATGGAGAAGGACCACTTAGGGTAAATATGGGAGGAGGCATTCCTTCAAATAACCTGGCTCCAAGCCATTTAGGACTTTGTATGTTAGTACCAGCACTTTGAATCGGGCTGGACCTGGACTGGCAGCCAATGAAGCTGGAAAAGGACTGGCGTAATGTGATCTCGCTGGCCAGTTCCTGTTAATAAACAGGCTGCCCTGTTTTGTACCAGCTGAAGTTTCCAGATTGTTTTCAAAGGCAGCCCCACGTATAATGCATTGCAGTAATCCAAACGAGAGGTTATCAGAGCATGGATCACTGTAGCTAGGCTATCTCTGTCCAGATAAGGGCGTAGTTGGTATATCAGCCTAAGCTGATAAAAGGTGCTCTTTGCCACTGAGTTCACCTGTGCCTCAAGTGACAATTCTGGATCCAAGAACACCCCCAAACTATGGACCCGATCCTTTAGGGAGAATGCAACCCCGTTCAGGACAGGGCAGACATCACCTCGCCAGACAGCATGTTTTATCTCACAACTCTTGCTGTCAGTAACTAAGCCTTAAGGCGGGCATTTAAGCCTTTTAGAATAGGGAGGAAATGACACAAAAACTGGGAAACCGCAAAACGATTGGAGGTTGGTGAAAAAGGGGTGAGGACCCGGAGGTTAGCTTGGGACCTCAGGAGGGCATGATTTGTACCCTGAAGACCTGAACCCTTGTTTTAAGGCAATGGACCCTGGGTCTATGCTGGCAATTTAAGGGATGGGCATTTCTGAATTAGCCCAAAATAAAACATTATCTCATTTCCTAATGGGCCCATCCGCATCTATGAAGCTGCTTTATACTAGGGATGTGCTCCGCTCCGATTAGGAGCATAGAAGCAGTAGCGGATTGGCCTGCTCCGCCTTACCCAGAGGTGGAGTAGGAGCGGACCGCGGACCCCCTAGAAGCAAGGCGAAGAGAAGCGCCCATTTTTCGGAGCTCCGAGTTCAGGCGGAGCGCTCCGGTCGCCATCTTGAAAACATTTCGCCATAGGATTGCATTGCGGCAAATAATCGCGCATAACTACGTTGTTTTTGAAGCTATCATTCTGAAAATTCTTGTGCACAGAGAGTCGTGGATGGGGGTCATTTTGAGACCACTCTCACCTCTCTGCGTTGTCTGGGTTGCGGGCTATATTTTTGTGAAAATCGGGTCAACCGCGCGGCTCAAACTGCGTTTTCGGCTTTTCGCCCATAGGATTGCATTGAGGGAAAGAATCGGGGATAACTGGGGGGGGTTTAAGCTATCATTCTGAAAATTCTTGTGCACAGAGAGTTGTGGATGGGGGTCATTTTGAGACCACTCTCAACTTTCTGCATCGTACGGGTCGCGGGCTAGAAGTTTTTAAAAAATCGGCGGGAAAAATACCTTTTTCAAAGGGCTGAGGGGCAGAGTCAGCTCCCGGTCATGATGATCCCAAAGTTGGAGGAGGGCATAGGCAAAACAGGTAACTTGGGATTCTGGGAAACTTCTCTTTCTTCATCTGAACGGGCTTTTCCCCGTGTTTTTTAAAACAGTAGCCCCACCAAATGCACAAACACAACCTGAAATCATATATTAAGCCAAGAATAAGAGATAGAAACACAGCACTGCTCCCCACCCTAACCTTGGGGAACAACTGAATCGATGTGGTGCAAGGGGATGAGCTCCCCTAGGGCATCTCATCGTGGACGTGCCCCCACTCTCTCCTGCACTGGAAGGCCATTAGAGCCTTCCAAAGAGAGTAAAACGGTGGAGCAATGCCTATCATGAGTTGAAGTGAATGGTCACTTTTCAGTGGTAGAGCAATGCCTGTTATGAGTTGAAGTGAGCGTTTTACTTCTTCTCAGAGCTGTTGGTGGCTGTCTTGAACTGGCAGCTACTTCCCCCTCCCCCGGGCACGTCCCCCTATTGCTGGTAAAAGACAGATATAGCCTTTTTAAAAAAATTCTTCTTGCTGTTTATTGAGCAACACTGCTGCTTTTAATTCCACCCCTCCTTTGTTTATTGATTGATTTATTCCATTTTATATGCATTACTGGCTTATCCTTGGCTCACTTCCTTATGCCCCCAGAAATGCCAGCTGCATGCCTGCCTGCCTTCCCTCCCTCCTCCCCTGCCCACCTCTCAGGGATGTTGTGTGTGGGGTGCCCGATTTTCAAAAATTCGCCAAAAATCAGGGGATGATGGGATTGCTTTGAAACTTAGCGTGCGTGTGTATATCCCCATGAGGTGTCATGGTGCCAAACATGAGGTTTCTAACTTGAACAGAAAAAAAAGTTGTATAATTTTTTAGCTTTCAATGCAAGCCTATTGGGGGGGGGGGAAACGGAGCTCCGGATCTGGATCTGGAGCTCCGGGCGGAGCGGAGCGGAAGTGGGCGGAGCGGGGGTGGGGCGGAGTGGCCCGATCCGGAAAATGGCGGATCTGCAAGTGAAGCGGAGCGGGGGGTCCGTGCACACCCCTACTTTATACTGAATCTGGCTATTGGTCTATGTAGTCTGGCATTGTCTACACTCTGGCTGGCAGCTTCTCAGGTAGGGGCCCTTCCCAGCTCCTGGTACTAAAGATTCTTTTCAACTTGAGATGCCAGGGATAGAATGTGGAACTTTCTCCTGTGTCTTAGGACTTTGCCGAAAAGGACTGCGAAGACATGTTCAGTTTAAAGACAACTCCAGTATTTCTCCTTGTCTTTGTGAGTGCCATGAGACTGACCCCTTTTATTGATGAGCAGACGATGTTCTCCACTTATCAGCTCTAGAGACCAAATATCAGTTTAAAGGCTTTTAATTGCATCACTGCTAAATTGAATAGCTTTCTTCATTATTTATCCAATGCCTTGGTGCTTTGATTTGTTTCGGTTGCAATCAATAAGAAAATCTCTCTCTCTCTCTCTCTCTCTCTCTCTCTCTCTCTCTCTCTCTCTCTCTCTTCTATATGAAGTCAGGAACCATGGAAAGCTCAGACAGATACTATTTTTTTAAAAAACAAACAAACTACTGGGCTAACCTTTTTAACTGAATTCCTTTCAGATTGGATGATATTAGGAAAGAAGTAATCTATCGTCAAATAAGAAGAAAAGTCCTAATTCCCAAAACTATAATCCTCTACCAAAGTTTACTTGTGACCGAACTGGTAATGGCCTGTAGTACTTCAGACTGCAGATGGTGCTCATATGAGTGACTGCACCTCTAAACTTACAAAGCCATACAGTAATCATGTATTACTCTACAAATTGATGTAAAGTCTCTTCTAAACAGAAAAAAAACCCCATCAATGTCAGGCACATAGGAGGCTGCCTTACACCAAACCATACCACTGGTTTCGTCTGGTCAATATTGCCTACAATGTTTAGCAGTAGCTCTCCCAGTCTTCCTGATATTTCCCAGTCCTACATGAAGATGCCAGCACTGAACATGAGACCTTCTGCATGCCAAGCCTATCCTCTACAAGGGCATTCTCTGTGGTGGCCCCAAGGCTGTGGAATTCCTTTCCCTCTGAGGTGGGACTGGTGTCTTCACTGTATGCATTTCATCAGCATGTCAAGATGCCCAGCTTCATCGTGGCCTTTGCAAGTGGGTGAAGCTTTGGATGCTAGGCTGCAAACGGAGCTTTTTGGTGGTGGTTTTAAGTTAAGAACATAAGAACATAAGAAGAGCCCTGAGGCTGGATCAGACCAAGGGTCCATCTAGTCCAACACTCTGTTCACACAGTGGCCCACCAGCCATCAGCCAGGGACCAACAAAGCAGGACATGGTGCGACAGCACCCTCCCACCAATGTTCCCCAGCAACTGGTGCACACAGGCTTACTGCCTTGAATACTGGAGATAGCACACAACCATCAGGGCTAGTAGACTTGTCAAGCGCTTGCCAAGGCCTCCTGATCACTCAACAGTGGTCCACACTTACAGCTGTGGGTGCCCAACCGGGTCGGGGGGGAGGGCTGTGGGAGGGGCCCTTTGGCCTCCTGGATGCAGTTGGATGCTTGCGACAGCCCTAGCCCCAGCTCAGCAAACTGGATCTAGGGTGGGGGGGATATGGGGGATTCAGCTGGACTCCTGGACCCAGTTCGGTGCCCATGACATCCCTACTCAAGAGGCACCCTTCGGTGCGATCCCCTCTAGTACAGTAATCATGTATTACTCTACAAATTGATGTAAAGTCTCTTCTTGGTCTTTAGAGGTAGAACCTCATTCCAGGGCTCCTGGGTCAACATTCAGTCTTCTGTCCCATTGAACCATGCAAGCCACAATCAGTGAAGTGACACTTCTTAATGGGAAGAAAAAGGGGGATAAGAATAAATGTGACAATGCCTTTAGCAATTTTAAAAATGAACAATCAGTTACAATCAAGTGACAGCCGTTCCAGATAGAGAAAGGCAAAGGGTAGGTAGTGAAATCGATCAATTGATTAAGCTGCCTCCCTGACTCAGTTCCTCACTCCACCGGCTGCCAATTTCCCCCCCTAGACCCCTCAAGTGAGACTGAATTTGATACTTTCTTCTACTTTTTAAATGGACATATTATTTTCCTTCAATCCCTTTTGCTCCCTCCACCACCACTTCACCATCAAAATCAAGATTAACATTCTGTGTCACTTGGAAGAATATTTATATTAGGGAAATGCCTTAGGAGTAAAATGTGCTGAAAAATTCTTTTCATCATACCAGGAATGGCAGAGGAACTGTCAGTCAATTTAGCCTGAGCTCATTTCTTTCTCTCTTTCACACACATACACCCAAAAATCAACCTTCAAGCCATCTTCAGTGTTCATGATGGGTTATTTAAAGCACAGTTCCCTCCCCTCCTATGGACTTGTGGGTCTATTTGCAGCTTCCCACCCTCCCCTATAGAAACAGGATTACAAGATTTCACAATAAGTGACCCCCAAAAATGGATGTGACCCATGAGCTCTGTATTAGGGCCATTTCAGATTCTTGACAGTCCACCAGGAGGCAGGAAAGAAAGTGTATTTAGCCCCCTGGTGGACTGGATGCTCAAGCCTAGCTTCTAAGCTGCAATCAGCTAGATGGTCACAACTCGTTTGAAAGACCACATTTGCCCCTTTGAGCATGGCTTGTTTTTAAGATCATCAGGAGAGCATGATCTTGCTGCCCCACCACTAGAGATGGGTGGGCATGCAATGTTCAGCCTTGTTAAGGTTCTCCAAATTCTTCCTCAAAGCTCATTTTGCCTCATTTGCTTTCCCGAATATCAACATCATTTTTATTTATTTTTTAACGTTGGGGAAAATGCATTTAAAAATAAATAAACACAGATTCCACCACCACCACCAGTGGGCAAAATGTGAAAATGTGGATTTTCAAGGGATTTCTGCAAAAGCACATTTGCACAAAATTTAATGTGAAATTAAATTTCACATTTATGTGAAATAAAGCACATTTTCACAAAATTTGTGAAAATGAACATTTGCACAATGTTCATTTTCAGAACGGCATGTGTGCACAAGAGCAAACTTTTGGATGTGAACACAAATTCAAGAAATAGCATTAAAAAATGAATCCCAAGAATTGTGGTCCTGGTCATGTTCACACTCTAGGCTGTTTGCATGAATTGTGAAGAGGAAAGATATATATATTTTTGTATATCCCATACACATGTTAGAAACATGTGGTGTATAATATAACATCAATTACATTTTTGATCCATTTTCTCATTCTAAATTGACTCTATGGGGAAACCCAGATTTAATTGGTAAGAAAATGATTTTATGACAGACTTGGATAAATGAGTTGATTTTTATCTTGGACCAAGTAGTCATTGCTGATGGTGAATTTTTGTCATCCTTGGCTTTGCATGCCAAATTCAATTTGCCTGCTACAGCTGAATGGCAATACTTGCAATTGCAGCATTTGTTAGAATTTAGGTTTGGCCCTGCCACTTTTAAAGATTTAAAGTATCCTTCACTGTTGGAAGCACTGATCAGTTATATTGATCCACAATCCATGTTTATAAAATACTTATTATCAGTGAATAAATATGATACATGGGGTTTTAGCAGGAATGGAATAAGGAACTGAATTGTCCCATTTTGCCTAATCAATGGTTCACCAGTTTCACATCAGTATCTGAATAGTCTTTGCATCTCAGGTTGCATCTTATTCAGAAAAAAAAGTGGTTCCATGTCTATTGAACAGCACTACAACTCTTCAGAATGGATTTGTGGTGTAGTGTGGTATAGTGGCTAAAGTGTTGGTCTGGGAGTCAGGAGATCTGGGTTCTAGTCCCGACTCAGCCATGGAAACCCACTGGGTGGCTTTGGGCCAGTCACAGACTCTCAGCCCAACCTACCTCACAGGGATGTTGTTATTGTGAGTATAAAATGGAGAGGAGGAGGAGGATTGTGTATGCCACCTTGGGTTCCTTGGAGGAAAAAGGCAGGATATAAATGCAATAAATAAATAAATTTGTCTAAATTGGCTAATTGATGGAGGTGTAATACAAATAATGCTTCTTGTCACCATAGGTTGCTCCTTATGGGAGGTTATTATATGGATAAAACTTGTACTGGAACACTCTTTAATATTTACTCGTGTACATGTCCTCTTAATTTCTCTACCCACTTCTTTGAAATTAACACGCTGTCAGTGCAGATAGATTCTCTGCACCCTTTTGTTAGCTAAAAGACTGGTATTAAAAGATTGGAAGGATAGACATATATGCAATGGATTGAGAACCTAACAATCCTTTTAACATTTGAACAGGTGGTGTATAGAGACCACCTGTAAATGGATATTTATGGATATTTGCTTTGCCTTTGTTGAAGTTTATGTATACTTTTTAGAAAGCTGTATTTTCATACACACACAAACAAACATTTCATATGTATGTATTGGAATTGATATATTCAGATCCGTGTAAAGCTATATATTTTTCTTTTCCGCTTTATGGTTTTGTTGATGGTTCCGCTTTATGGTTTTTATATGCAATAAAAATAATTTAAAAATACATCCATAAACCTTTACTAAATAAACTTGGGCTTGGGGCCTAGTCAAAATGTACACTACACATAAAAGACCATAGCCCAAATTTCTGGACTCAACAATATATACCGCTCAATGGTTGGTTCACAAAAATTAAAACCATGAAAAGCATAATAAAACAACCAACAGTCTAAAAACACAATTACAAAATGCAATATAAAAAGCACAACCAGGATAAAACCACACAGCAGAAATTGATATAGGTTAAAATGTGGAATTAAAACAGCAAAGTTTAAATTTAAGTTAAATTAGATGTCAAAATACTGAGAAAATAAAAAGGTCTTCAGCTGGCGACAGAAGGAGTATAGTGTAGGTGCCAGGTGAACCCCTCTGGGGAGCTCGTTCCACAGCTGGGGTGCCACAGTGGAGAAGGCCCTCCTCCTAGTAGCCACCTGCCTTACTTGCTTTTATCTATTTATTTAAAATATTTATATCCCGCCCTATATCACTAAGATCTCAGGGTGGCGTACAGATAAAACATACAGTATAAAACAATAAATATACACAGTTAAAAACAAATTAAACCATGATCCAAGTTAAAACAATATATAATTTAAAAGCAATAGATACAGTTAAAACAATGTGCCAGTGAGTCTAACCATCAAAGGCTTTGTTAAAAAGCCATGTTTTTACTTGGCGTCGAAATGAAATCAGCGTTGGCGCCAATCGGGCCTCCAAGGGGAGGGCATTCCACAGCCGGGGTGCCACCACAGAGGAAGCCTCTCCCTTGTCCCATCATAACGTATACGTTGCATTGGTGGGATGCGGGGAAGGGCTCCTCCAACAGATCTAAGGTCTCGGGCAGGCATATATAAGGAGAGGCGCTTTCTCAAGTATCGAGGTCCCAAGCCGATTAGGGCTTTAAACGTCATTACCAGCACCTTGAATTCCAACCGGAAGCATATAGGCAGCCAGTGCAGTTCCTTTAAAACTGCACTGAGTTTAAAACTCCGTGAACCCCTGCTTTGGCAGAGGCTCACGGAGAAGGGCCCCTGTGGATGACCTTAAGGTCCAGGCAGGTACATATGGGAGGAGGCGTTCCTTCAAATAACCTGGCCCCAAGCTGTTTAGGGCTTTGAAAGTTAGTGCCAGCACTTATTTATTTATTTCATAAATAAATGCCCAATTTAACTAATGAATGTGTTTTGTAAATGTGATCAAAAGCTCAGGGGTATGTAAGCTTTGCTAGGAAAAAAAAATGTGCTCATGGTTGCATTTGGGGATGTGAACAGGATGAGTTATAATGTTTCACTAATTTGTACACTTCTAATTCTTGTACAGCACTACAGAGCACAGAACTCCATCACTAATACATTCTGGCCTTAGCTAGACATAAGGGTTATCCCGGGATCGTCCCAGGGTCGTCCCTGCCTGCTCCTAGGATATCCTGTGTGTCATTTACATGAACAAGGATGACCCCGGGTTGATCCCGGGATAAACCTTAGGTCTAGCTAAGGCCTCAGTTGAAGAGTTATATATTCAAGCAAGTCATTCAAAGGGCTAAATTAGGATTCAGCAACACACCCAAATCTAAGTGGCATCAAACACCAACAAAGCTTTGTAAAGGGACATGATTTGCAGTGGAGAAGTAGTTAGTGGGTGTGCTTTGTTTAACCCCTTCCCCACCCACTGTTTTTCCCCTTTCATGCCATTCCTCAGCTGTCTCCATCCCTGCAATGTGGCAAACCCCTCTGTGGGCGGGGGGGAGTGCTTGTGAGTAGAGGTAGGGTGACCATATGAAAAGGAGGACAGGGCACCTGTATCTTTAACAGTTGTATTGAAAAGGGAATTTCAGCAGGTGTCATTTGTATATATGAAGAACCTGGTGAAATTTCCTCTTCATCACAATAGTTAAAGCTGCAGGTGGCCTGCCCACTTTTAAATGTGGTCACAGTATAGCTGCAGTATAGCTCCTGCACTTTAACTGGTGTGATGAAGAGGGAATTTCACCAGGTTCTCCACATATACAAATGACACCTGCTGAAATTCCCTTTTCTATGCAATTGTTAAAGATACAGGAGCCCTGTCCTCCTTTTCACATGGTCACCCTAGTAGAGGGCTGATGTAGGGTGACCATATTAAAAGGAGAACAGGGCTCCTGCATCTTTAACAGTTGCATAGAAAAGGGAATTTCAGCAGGTGTCATTTGTATATATGGGAAACCTGGTGAAATTCCCTCTTCATCACCACAGTTAAAGGTGCAGGAGCTATACTTAGGACCAGATTTAAAAGAGGGCAGGGCACCTGCAGCTTTAACTGTTGTGATGAGCAGCTAATTTCCCCAGATTCCTCATATATACAAATGACACCTGCTGAAATTTCCTTTTCAATACAACTGTTAAAGATACAAGAGCCCTGTCCTCCTTTTCATAGGGTCACCCTAGCTGATGGGGGAAAGTAAAGGATAGTGAAAGGGTTAAGTACTTCTGACTCTGCCTTTCAGTTCTCCCTTCCAAAATTGAACTCATTCCCATGCACCAATTTGGAGCTGTTCCACCATGACTAGTCTTCCAGGCTAGGATATGCAGGTTTTGTTACTAAATCCATTCTGCCTGCGTTTTACGGATTGCCAGGTGTCTTTCTACCCATTCTTCACTCATTGATGGGATTTGATGTAGATTATTTTTTTTAGGGATATACTAGAATTTCATTCCTGTTTGCAAATGTGCATCTGTGCTAACTCACCCTTTCACTAATGTGCAAATGCACAACCCTCCCCCTCCAAGTAAAAAACAAAACAAAAAACTAGTGTACAAGTTGACAGAATCTGTGACTCGGAAAAGGCTCGGCTGCTGCAGAATCCAGTGATTGGATTCATAGAAATCTGAACTCAGTTGCATCTACGATGGATTTTTCTGGCATCCCTGTTCCAGGCTCCCTGGTGCAGATCTGCTGCCAAATATCTAGCAGTAGCTAAGGTAGGGTGACCATATGGAAAGGAGGACAGGGCTCCTGTATCTTTAACAGTTGTATTGCAAAGGGAATTTCAGCAGGTGTCATTTGTATATATGGAGAACCTGGGGAAATTTCCTCTTCATCACAACAGCTGCAGGTGCCCTGCCCTCTTTTGGATCTGGTCACTCTAGTATAGCTCCTGCAGCTTTAACTGTGGTGTTGAAGAGGGAATTTCACCAGGTTCTCTATATATATAAATGACACCTGCTGATGGTTGCCGTGTCCTGGACGGGGTTGCACTCTCCCTAAAGGATCGGGTCCGTAGTTTGGGGGTACCCTTGGATCCAAACTGTCACTTGAGGCACAGGTGAACTCAGTGGCAAAGAGCACCTTTTATCAGCTTAGGCTGATATACCAACTACGCCCTTATCTGGACGGAGATAGCCTAGCTGCAGTTATCCATGCTCTGGTAACGTCTCGTTTGGATTACGGCAATGCGTTATATGTGGGGCTGCCTTTGAAAACGGTACGGAAGCTTCAGCTGGTACAAAACAGGGAAGCCCGTTTACTAACAGGGACTGGCTGGCAAGATCACATTACGCCAGTCCTTTTCCAGCTTCATTGGCTGCCAGTCCAGGTCCGGGCCCAATTCAAAGCGCTGGTATTGACATTCAAAGCCCTAAACGGTTTGGGGCCAGGTTATTTGAAGGAACGCCTCCTCCCATATGTACCTTCCCAGACCTTAAGATCATCCGCAGGGGCCCTTCTCCGTGAGCCCCTGCCAAAGGAAGTGAGGCAGGTGGCTACTAGGAGGAGGGCTTTCTCCCCTGTGGCACCCCGGTTGTGGAATGAGCTCCCCAGAGAGGTCCGCCTGGCGCCTACACTGTTCTGCTTTCATCACCAGCTGAAGACCTTTTTATTCTCTCAGTATTTTAACACTTAATTTTAACTTATATTTAAATTTTACTGTTCTAACTCTGTATTTTAATCTTATATCAATTTTGCTGCGTGGTTTTATCCTGGTTGTGCTTTTGATACTGTATTTTGTATTTGTGTTTTTAACCTGTTGGTAGTTTTATTATGGTTTTAATTTTTGTGAACCACCCAGGGAGCTTCGGCTATTGGGCGGTATAAAAATGTAATAAATAAATAAATAAATAAATACAAATTCCCCTTTCTATGCAACGGTTAAAGATCCAGGAGCCCCCTCCTCCTTTTCATATGGTCACCCTAGCTAAGGGGTCACCCTTGGAGGCAAAATATGGCACAACAACTTGTTCCCCAAATACTAATACTTGCCAACTCATGTGTGTGTGTGTTTTTTTTTTTAAAAAAAATCACCTCCTTTGGACTTTCATCGTTTCATCTCATCCACCATGCCAACTTGGGTTGCAATGAACCAAAGCCAATGCATTTTCCCATGACTAGCTCAGAGTGGGATCTGTCCCTAAAGGCAATGTGGTTTGTAAAATCATACAGTTTAATGTTATGCACATATAAATGTATTTGCAGGCAAATCAAAGCAGTTACTAAGAATAACAATTTATCAGGCTGTGATCTGTGACTGCTCAGGAAAGGGAAATTATTATTTGTATTAGAGCTCGCCTAAAAAGGAAAGAAAAATCCATACATATGAGCAATTTATTTTCTACTGGGAGAAATAATTTTCTTAAGACACCCAGCAGAGGATGTCAAGGATTGTACATGTAAATAATAAATAATACAGTTTAAAAGATGAAATATTTAGAAGCATTAAAGGGTGCAGTAATGGCCCAGAAACAAGTCAGATTTTTTTGTAATCTACATGAAAAGGGGAATTTTCTATAATTTGCCCTGTTCATGCGATTCTAATCAAAGCCAAGACTCGGCTTACTTCAGAGGAAGAGGCATTTTACATTTGAGATGTGATTATGATATCCTTTTAGGTCGGTAACCAGAGAGGACAGTAATCTTGGCCTGGGACCAAATGAGACACAGATGTTGTGATCGAGATGGGGTGAAACAAAGCCCTATGAAGAGAGACTGAGTCCAGAGCTAGACCTAAGGTTTATCTTGGGATCATCCAGGGTTCGCCCCTGCCTGAGCACTGGATCCCCTGTGTGTCACCTAGATGAACAGGTTTGACACCTGGATGATCCAGGGATAAACCTTAGATCTAGCTATGGCCTGAAAGAACTGGGCATGTTTAGCCTGGAGAAGAGAAGATTGAGGGGAGACATGATAGCACTCTTCAAATACTTAAAAGGTTGTCACACAGAGGAGGGCCGGGATCTATTCCCGATCCTCCCAGAGTGCAGGACACGGAATAATGGGCTCAAGTTAAAGGAAGCCAGGTTCCGGCTGGACATCAGGAAAAACTGAGCAGTACAACGGTGGAATCAGTTACCTAGGGAGGTTGTGGGCTCTCCCACACTAGAGGCCTTCAAGAGGCAGCTGGACAGCCATCTGTCAGGGATGCTTTTAGGGTGGATTCCTGCATTGAGCAGGGGGTTGGACTCGATGGCCTTGTAGGTCCCTTCCAACTCTGCTATTCTATGATTTCTATGATTCTATGAATAAACAATTTTTATACATCTAGTGAATGGGCTTTAATGAGTGGCCATACCCAGAATTATAAGACAAGACATGTGCCATTGGGTTAGCATAGGGCCACATTTTTTTAAATGTCAACACAATAGGATCAGCAACAATCATAACACTGGATATAACATTAGTAATGCAGAAGGCATCTCATAACATCCCTGCTCTGAATTAGGGAGCTATACTTGGTCGTGACATGGAGGTAGTATGATTACTTCCCTATCCTAGTTCACCACAATTCTTGGGCAGTTCTTCCTCAGTCACTCTCTGATGATCCCTAGGGAATGGAGTTCATCAGGAGTTCCATATCTTGTTCCATAGGTGACAAACCCAGGGATTCTCTGTGTCTTATTTTCAGGGCAGGAAATTCTACTTCTGCTAGAACAGTTGATCCAGCGCAAATCTGGATCCAGACCTAGGTAATTAGGACCCAAAGGGTGAGGAATGCATCTTGCTATTAACCATGGTTAGTGTGGGACCAGACAACTGATATATTAAAGGGCTTTAGAGAAAAGGGAATACCACTGAATAAGAAATATTTCCATCTATTTGTGTTTTAGTATACCCATGTGGAAATTAATTCATCAGTAGAAAATGTTGGAAGACATCTTCCCCCAACACAGAGGGAGAGGGGAGGAGGAGGAGGAGGAGGAGGAGAAGAAGAAGTTAAAGAAGAAGAAGAAGAAGAAGAAGAAGAAGAAGAAGAAGAAGAAGAACAAGAAGAAGAAGAAGTAAGAAGTGATGTTTTATTGGAAGGAATTACCCTCATTCTGTGATTGCAATTAAAGCTCGTGTTCTGCAATTCCAGTTACAACCATCCTTAATTATTTTTAATAAACGCAACTGACCTATCCCAAATTTAACATGGGGCTGAGACTGGATTAACTGCACAGACTACTGAAAAGAAAGTACTACAGAGTTCAACGGGCTTACTCCCTGATACATGTGCATAGGATTGCTGTCAGATGTTTGCATTGTGAAGTCATAATATGGAAAGGAGGCCTTTTTCTCCTCCTCTCCTTCGTGAATGAGATATGCCAGAAAGGACTCTGGGGTACCAATCCTTAGTCTTTGCCATTCCATTTCTCATTTTTAGAGAGCCAGTAAATTATGCTGAGGAGATAAATGTCTCATTTTATGAGGTGATAACAATCTGGATCCTGACAGTGAAAGCAGCGGGCTCCAAGGAAGGCATAGACATACCAGCTGAGATTTGGGTTTGCAAACTTTCCTTTGAATTTTGAAGTGTGTGTGTCTGAATGTGTGGTTGAGAGATAGCTCACATACCAAACTTTGACTGTAGAAGGCTATCAGATAGAATGAGGCAGTCAAAAAGATGACAGGGAGACAATCAAAAGCAGGGCATCAGGAAAGACCGGCAAAGGAGACCGAGATCTGGGTGGTCAAAGGAATTAAGTCATACATGATGCAGTAAACACTGTAGTATTATAGTTGGGATGGGTGGAGAAATGTATTTGCTTTGCATTAAAATGCAAACTTACCTATTTTAGCACATATATACAAACCAAAACACAGCTATTCGTACATATCTCAGTTTTGCCATAGAGTTTTCAATTCATAAAATGCACACAAAAATTGTATATTTATGAAGGTAACACTTAGATTGCATTATATTAGAGAAATGGCTTACTACAAATGTGTATATTAGGCAAAAATGCATGCAAACAGGATGAACCAAACGTAAGACTGGGAAAATGCTCCAAGTTCAGAACAAAGTGAACCTCAGGTTTGAAAAATGAGAAACCAAGGGCTTTGCTAGACCTGCCGGGATAAGCCGGCAGGGAGGCAGGGCGACAGCGCGCTGATGTTAGCGCGCACCACCCGGGCTTCCAGATGCGGGACGCGCAGGGACGTCGGATCCCTGCAGCGTCCGCCATTTTTTTTTAAGTTTAAAGGGGCCACGTGCGGCCCGAAGACTGCAGAGAAGGTAAGGGTTTTTTTTAGTTAACCCCCCCCATCCGCTCCTGTGTCGTCTCTCCTTCTCCCTCCGTGTGTGTGTGTGTCTGTGCTGTGTCGTCTCTCCTTCTCCCTACCGGGATCTCACCCAGCCGATGGGCACAGCGCTCAGTGCTGTGGCCAGTCTGCGGCTTTTTGCGGCTACTCGCGTAAGCGAGTAGCTGCAAAAAGCCACGGAAGTAGCTAGACGTTCTCCAGCCCCCGCCTCAGGCCGGGGCTGGGGAAAAGGCGCGCCATAAGCGACTTCACTTATGGCGTGTTAGAGGAGGCTTCAGTGCGGCCTGGAGCCGGATTCCCCTGTGTGTCTAGGCCTCATCTAGGAACGCCCCAAGAGAAACCAGAACTGAAAGAATCACTCAGCCCTACATTTCCAATGTTTCCTGATCACATCCAAGAGAGTCAGCAGGCAAGTGAGTCAGAAGAGCACAGAACACGTTGGTGTTAGGGTTAGCAATTTCTTCAAGCTTATTTCCCTGAGGGTGTTTTCCCACATTTTCCACCATCACCCCAAAAGAGGGCTTCCATGAGCTCAGGTTTTGCTGATTCCTACATCCTTAAGCAGGAAGCCCTGATATACTCCTTCCTGTCTAGGAGGATCCAATGGCCTTCTTGGTTACACAGTGTCAGTCAAAAGCCTGAAGGTATTTCACTGAGTGAACAACCACCAGAAGTTCAGTAGCTCACCACAAGGGGCAGCAATCTGCCGCTCCCAGCAAATCCTGAGTGTCCCAGGTGTGTCAAACTCAGTCTTCCTATCCTTTCAGGCCTGGTCCTTGACCCTCTAAAATCCACTAGGCTCCACATCTTAACATGTACAAGTCTGGCAAGCTCCACACCGTGACCGCCAAAACCTCGCCATGTTTTGCCCCCTGTGCTGTGCTGTCTTGTCTGCTTCGGGTTCCAGATCCAAAGCAAGATGTGGATATCCAAAGTGGGTCAGATGTTGCAGATTTCTGGGCATGAGGCCAACTGGAAGTCCATTGGACTCCCCACTCATCCCCCACTCCCTACTTGTTTCCCCCACTCCCCACTCCCCAGCCAAACCCAGTGAGCTGTTGCCCCCACCCTCCAGGGGGACTTACATGGCCAGTCTAGCAGCCACCTCTCCTCGATGAGAGCCACGAGTTTTAGGAAGATGGTGTCTTTGTTGTTTCCTAGATCTAAAGTTCAAACTATGGCAGCCCTAAAGGGCCATTTCCAAAAATGGCCTTGTATGGCTGCTGAAGGTTGAACTTTATATCTTCCTTAAAAATGGTACCTCTCCTCAAGGACTGGCAGCTGCCAGATGGGGCCAGTAAATCCTCTGGGTGGACATGGGCAGCAGCTAACCTTTGCCCTGAACTGGGCCAAAGTGGCCTGAAGTGCTTCAGGCCTGTTCTGATCTGCTCTTCACCACTTCAGCCTGATCTCGTCTACTTCGGGCCCAATCAGGGTCCGATCCAGATTTGGACTGAGGTGAGCCAAGTCAGATGCTTTGGTTCAGGATCCAGATTTGTAGGGGTGTGCACGGACCCCCTGCTCCGCCCCGTGGGCCGATCCAAAGATTTCGGATTGGGCCGCTCTGCCCATACTCTGTTCCTCTTTGCCGTGGAGCTCTGGCTCCGAATCGGAGCTCTGCAGTGGAGGGGAGTGGCACCAGGTAAGGCCGGGAGAGGAGGGCGGGGGGGTGTTACCGGGCCCTGCCGCCGTCGCTGCCCGTGCGGCGACGGCAGCAGAGCCCGGTAAGGGACCAAGGGGGAGGGGGGCCTTACCTGCCTCCGTCCGCGGTCCGTCAGCTTCTTCAATTGAGCCCGCGGTTCAACCAGGAAGTCTGGGCCTCCTAGACTTCCTGGTTGAACTGCAGGCTCAATTGAAGAAGCCGATGGACCACGGATGGACGCAGGTAAGGGAGAGGAGGGGGGGTTACTGGGCCCTGCCGCTGTCGCCGCATGGGCGACAGCGGCAGGGCCCGGTAAACCCCACTTACCTTTCCGGCAGAGCTCCAGATCGAGGCGAAGGATCCGCCTTCACCTCGATCCTCTTCGCCACGCTCCGCCGGCCCCCCAATCCTCTTCGCCTCCGCCTTAAGGGCAGGCGAAGCCCCCCCGCTCCGCTTCTAATTCGCCGGTCCGATTAGAAGCGAAGCACATCCCTACAGATTTGCATCTGAGGTGGTGCACAGCTCTAGTCAAAACTTTTCCTCTGCTCCACTTGTTGATCAGGTGGTATTAATTCAAATGAGTCAAGTTGTCAACCTTTGCCACTAGGAGTAAGTACATCTCAGAATCTTTTTGCAGAACATGCATAATGAAGCTGGGAGATGCTCTCTCTCTCTCTCTCTCTCTCTCTCTCTCTGCCAGCAAAGAGAAATATGAGGTACCAGGCAAGTAAGGAGATGCTCTTTAAAATCTGAACCTCACTCAGAACGGGATGTGAACAGCTAATCAGGTTAGTCTGAAGGGCACTAAAGAGCACCACGAGATCAATTGGCGCATCATTTTAATGTTCATTGGGGAGGAAGGGAGTTGATAAATTATGGACGTCTTTGCTGCCTGAAATGCTGCTTCAGCAGGTATATTGTAGGGTTGGAATAATATGATACTGGCCAGATGCACATGGACTGAAGATGAAATGAACATTTTGCACATATTAACATCTGGGTATATTTTAGAAACTGAACTTCCACATGTTTACATTCTTTTAAACATAATGCCTTTTCAAATTTGTCCTTCAGAGACATCTGAAGAAGAAAATTAGAGTTAGGAGAGTCAGTAAGGCTAGTACTTGTTGAGTTTCTCTGAATTCAACTTTGAAGCTCCGTCCATGTCATGTCTAGCGCTGCTCCCCTTGGGTTGGAGGACGGTGTTTCAGGTGATCAATCAGAATCAGACTCTGAAGTAGAGCAGATGGTGCCAGAAACATGCCAGATTATACCAGTGGGGGAGGCAGCTCTCATGGTCTCTTCACCAGATGGGAATGAACCTTCTCCAGAGTTTATCTCCTCAAGAGTAAACAGCATACAGTTAGTGAGAAGCCAATATTCTTCCGAAGGGGAGGGCACAGAAAAGTTAGCCGATCCAGAGTATGCCACAGGCTAAAATGGGTGGAGCTAAAGTGGGGTGTGTGGCGTTACACCCCACAAGTCAGTTCCCAAATGTATGTCTGGAGTTTGTAAGTCTGTGGTTTTTAGAATGTTGGCCTGAGTGGGCGGAGTTAGAATGTCTGAGGAGGAGGGAGGAGTGATATATAAAGGAATGACTGAGGGGATTGTTAGGGGCTTTTTAGGTACTCTTAGGCCATAGCTAGACCTAAGGTTTATCCCAGGATTGTCCTGGGGTCAAACCTGTTCATCTAAGTGCCACACAGGGCATCCAGCGCTCAGGCAGGGACGAACCCGGGATGATCCTGGGATAAACCTTAGGTCTAGCTACGGCCTTAGAGTCTTTAGCGCTCTCTGTGTATTAGCTCTTGGTGTTTAGAGTACTTGGGTTCTGGAGAGTTTGAGGTTCAGTGTAGAGAGTGGTGTCTTTTGAGGATGGTGTGCAGATAGTCAGTTGGTGTATATTAATCAATACTGATAATAAAGAAAGCTCAAGAGTGATTGTGTGAAAGAAAGGAAAGCACGTATGTGAATGGGTGAAAGGATTGGATGAATGGTTTCAAAAAGGTTTTTAAATGTTTTATTAGAAACAAAGTTTGTGAACTTTTAAAAATAAATTTTAATTATTTTGTTTTTAACTACCACAAAAATCCCACGTGTCTGTTTGGCATTTATTCTCTGAAGTTTATACATTTAGCACCCACTCTGACAATAATTCACCTCAGCACATATAACTCACAGTGTATTATTTTATATATTGAAATCCTTCTCCATTTAACCCCTTTCTCCACTTAGTTTGGAGGAAGGTGGTTTTTATCCCTCGCCTCAGGCATATCAAGCGGTGGTGCTTGGCTTGAGCAGGGAGTAGCCACGGCCGGGTCTGTTGTTCAGAGCCTGTGTCATGGAAGGGTGACCATATGAAAAGGAGGACAGAGCTCCTGTATCTTTAATAGTTGCATAGAAAAGAGAATTTTAGCAGGTATCATTTGTATATATGGAGAACCTGGTGAAATTCCCTCTTCATCACAGCAGTTAAAGCTGCAGGAGCTATACTAGAGTGACCAGATTGAAAAGAGGGCAGGGCACTTGCAGCTTTAACTGTTGTGATGAAGAGGGAATTTCACCAGGTTCTCCATATATCAAATGACACCTGCTGAAATTTCCTTTTCAATACAACTGTTAAAGATACAGGAGCCCTGTCCTCCTTTTCATATGGTCACCCTAAACTAAAGGAAGGAGAGAGAAAGTCGGCCTGGCTGGCATCTTGTCACAAGCTCCATTGCAATGTTCTTCCGAAAGGGAGGGTTCAGAAAAGTTAGCTGATCCAGATTTTGCCACAGAATAAAACGGATGGAGCTAAAGGAAGGTGAGATAAAGTCGGCTCGGCTGGCATCTCGTCAGAAGCTGCATCACAACCCGTCTCTCTGAAGTTAATGCATTTTGGGAAAGGGCTTTCCATTCTCCTTGAAAGGACACTTGTCTTGCTTAGTCTGCATAGTTTTGCCTAAAGGAAAGTTCCTAGAGATTAGACTCCCTTCAGGCAGGAAGAGATGTTTATTGCCCGAATAAAGCTTTGTGGATTACTTAGCAGGCCTCGTTATTGCCTCCCAGGAAGGTGAAAATTCTTGGAGAAACACAACAGTCCATCTCATGCCCATTTCCAAATGTGCGCTTTTATTTATTTATTTGCTGATTTTCAAATTTGTGGTTAGGGAAGGATGGGCTCACCTGGGTCCAGCTCCATCAGGTTCTCACCAGGCCGCCGCTGACATGTGCCCCCACTCGCAGCTCCACATGGGCAAGTGCCCTACAAGGCTGTGAGACCATCTGCCCTGCTCCATGGCCACCATTCTTGTGCACACTGGAGGCTCCAGAAATTGCACAACTCCTCCCTTGCATAAATGGTGGCTGTAAAGGCATCATTTATTTATATTATTATTATTATTATTATTATTATTATTATTATTATTATTATTATTATTATTATTATATTACATTTCTAAACTGCCCAATAGCCGGAGCTCTCTGGGCGATTCACAAAAATTAAAAACAAAGTATAAAACAACAGTATAAAACCATAATATAAAATACAATATAAAAGCTCAGCCAGATAAAAACAGCAGCAATGCAAATTTAAAACACCAAGTTAAAATTTATTTATAGACTGTTAAAATGCTGGGAGAATAAAAAGGCTTTCACCTGGCGTTTAAAAGTATATAATGTAGGTGCCAAGCGAACCTCCTTAGGGAGCTCATTTCACAGCCGGGGTGCCACAGCAGAGAAGGCCCTCCTCCTGGTAGCCACCTGCCTCACCTTCTTTGGCAGGGGCTTGCGGAGAAGGACCCCTGAGGATGACCTTAGGGTCTGGGCAGGTACATATGGGAGGAGGTGTTCCTTCAGATAGTCTGGCCCCAAGCCGTTTAGGGCTTTAAATGTTAATACCAGCACTTTGATGTAAGATTAAAGGTCTAAATGCTCTATGTGCATTTTCCTAACAAATACAATTTGTGAATGGGATTGCAAATTCAGGAATATGCCAGCTTTGCCCAACAAAAGTCTGCACATTTGCATTCAATGGTGTAAATGGGGCAAGTTCTGCGCAAAACTGAATCAAAATGAAATTCTCATAAATCGCTAAAGAAAATCCTTCACCCAAATCCTGCATTTTTGTGATATGTTTTAAGGAAATAATGTTAAAATTAACTTCCCAGATACAATACTTACTTTATACCTTGTTCTGTCCTCTTCCCTCACAAACCCCTCCTGTTGGAGAAATGTTGGACACAATCCAATTTAAAGTAAGTGGAGAGACGATACTGAGACTGGAGAGATTGATCTGCAAATTTAAAAAGTTGTGCCCCAGTGTTCAACCCATATATTATGCCTTTTGTCTTCATGTTGGGGGCAATTCATATTTCAAGCTAGCAAGTTCAAAACAACCAATCGGTGCCCATGAACCTAAAACATCTTGTTTTCATGACCAAATTTCACATTGCTAATGTGAATTGTGGGTTTAAAATGGCGCATTTCGTCACGAGGGTGATGAAATTAGAAGATTCAGAAACTGTAAATATTTGCAGATATTCTTTTTCGCCCCAGCTAATTCCCAGTTACTCTGGTTTCAGTGCCTAGCTTTTAGCTCCATTTGATTTTAATATTGTTCGGCTTCATATGTTAGAGTTTTCAAAAGTGTTTGGGGACACATTGCTCAGTCATTAGTAGGAATACTAAAGACATTTGAGACTTGTCCTTTAACCTTACAATAAGCAAATTGCACATTACCTACTTGAAGGATGGAATTTCACATAACAACTACACAATTGACATGATTTGCAAGACAACATGGTTACTCGGTTTGTTTTGAGCACAAGCAAGACGACACTGCTGTACGGGATGCCATACATATTCATTATTTTTTAAAAAAAATACATTGTTATCTTTCTCTGTCACACATCCACAATTATCCAATTAATCCAATGTAAATGATCCCTAAACTGCAGCAGAAACAGAATGCCAATGTGTATGTCCAGATGAGTATCATACATATTCATGGAGGTTGAAATGGCTTATGTTGATGAGATTCATGGATTGAATCCAAAACTTCATTTCTGTCCATTTATTTGAACACCTGAAGAGAGCAATCCTACTGTCTCGGGGATCACAGGATTCTTCAGATTCCCCCTCCTGAACTTGCAGACACTGCTTTGAGTTCAGTGCAGACAAGGGCAGCTAAACGAATCAAGGGGCTGGAGCTTCTCACCTGTGAGGTAAGTTTACAACAACTACGATTAATTAGCTTGGAAAAAAGGAGGGCAAGGGGAGAGATGATAGGGCTTTACAAAATTGTCCATGGTGTGAAGAATGTGGATAAGAACATAAGAACATAAGAAGTGTCCTGCTGGATCAGACCAAGGGTCCATCAAGTCCAGCACTCTGTTCACACAGTGGCCCACCAGCCATCGGCCAGGGATGAACAAGCAGGACATGGTGCAACAGCACCCTCCCACCCATGTTCCCTAGCAACCCCCTGGATAGGGAGACATTTTTCTTCCTCTCTCAAAATACTAGAACCCAGGGCCATCTCATGAAGCTGACTGGAGGAACAGATAAAAGGAATTCTTTCTTCACATAGTTAAACTATGGAATACACTTCCACAAGAGGTAGTGATGGGCACCAATTTGGATGGTTTAAATAGAGATTGAAAAAAATCTTGGAGGAGAAAGCTATTCATGGCTGCTAGTCCTGATGGTTATATACTTCCTCCAGTATCAGAGGCAGGTTGTCTATGTATGCCAGTTGCTGTGGAGCTTGGGTAGAAAGGTACTGTTGCACTCATGTCCTGCGTGTGGGTTCATATTAGGGATGTGCTCCGCTTCTAATCGGACCGGAGAAGCAGTAGCGGAGCGGGGGGCTTCGCCTGCCCTTAAGGCGGAGGCGAAGAGGATTGGGGGGCCGGCGGAGCGTGGCGAAGAGGATCGAGGTGAAGGCGGATCCTTCGCCTCGATCCGGAGCTCCGCCAGAAAGGTAAGTGGGGTTTACCGGGCCCTGCCGCTGTCGCTGTCGCCCATGCGGCGACAGCGGCAGGGCCCGGTAACGACCCCCGCCCTCCTCTCCCTTACCTGTCTCCGTCCACGGTCCGTCAGCGTCTCCAATTGAGCCCGTGGTTCCAGCAGGAAGTCTGGGCCGCACTTGCGGCCCAAACTTCCTGGTGGAACCGCGGGCTCAATTGAAGACGGTGACGGACCACGGACAGAGGCAGGTAAGGCCCCCCTCCCCCTTGGTCCCTTACCGGGCTCTGCCGCCGTCGCCGCATGGGCGGCGATGGCGGCAGGGCCCGGTAACCCCCCCGCCCTCCTCTCCCTTACCTGCCTCCGTCCGCGGTCCGTCAGCGTCTTCAGTTGAGCCCGTGGTTCCAGCAGGAAATCTGGGCCACACGGCCCAGACTTCCTGGTGGAACCACGGGCTCAATTGAAGACGGCGACGGACCACGGACGGAGGCAGGTAAGGCCCCCTCCTCCTTACCGGGCTCTGCCGCCGTCGCTGCATGGGCGGCGATGGCGGCAGGGCCCGGTAACCCCCCCATGGGGGGGGACCGGAGCTCCGATCTGGATCCGGAGCTCCGAGCGGAACGGAGTGGGCACAGGCGGAGTGGGGGCGGGGCGGAGCGGGCCGATCCGAAAATGGCGGATCTTAAAGTGAAGCGGAGTGGGGGGTCTGTGCACACCCCTAGTTCATATCATAGAATCATAGAATAGCAGAGTTGGAAGGGGCCTACAAGGCCATTGAGTCTAACCCCCTGCTCAATGCAGGAATCAACCCTAAAGCATCCCTGACAGATGGTTGTCCAGCTGCCTCTTGAAGGCCTCTAGCGTGGGAGAGCCCACAACCTCCCTAGGTAACTGGTTCCATTGTCGTAATGCTCTAACAGTCAGGAAGTTTTTCCTCATGTTCAGCTGGAATCTGGCTTCCTTTAACTTGAGCCCATTATTCTGTGTCCTGCACTCTGGGAGGATCGAGAAGAGATCCTGGCCCTCCTCTGTGTGACAACCTTTCAAGTATTTGAAAAGTGTTGTCATGTCTCCCCTCAATTTTCTCTTCTCCAGGCTGAACATGCCCAGTTCTTTCAGGCTCTCCCACCCTAGAGGCCTTCAAGAGGCAGCTGGACAACCATCTGTCAGGGATGCTTTAGGGTGGATTCCTGCATTGAGCAGGGGGTTGGACTCGATGGCCTTGTAGGTCCCTTCCAACTCTGCTATTCTATGATTCTATGATTCTATGATTCTATGATAAGGAGGTATATTCCCAGAAGATTATTGAACAGGAGGCCCATGCTCAGAGATCATCTTCTCCCAAAATCCCCTCCATGGAAACTGAGTATTTGTCAGAGGGGGAACAAACATCAGAATTTACAGATCCCAGAGTCCTCTCCAGAGTCAAGTGGGCAGAGTTGAGAGGAGGTGGGAGGCAGTCCACTAAACTAGCAACATGGCAGAGGTTACAGCTTGAAACAGTAGATGTTGTAGATAGCAACTGCCTTGCTTTGTTAGGCTAGAGAAGAATGCATAGGCAGAATGCCATTGGAACAAATTTCACCCCAATCTTTGTGCATCCATAAAAATGTTATCAGGTCACATTTGCATCTCAGCCATAAATAAATGCATATGCGCACATGCATGACTGCACAATGTCGGGGCCCGGCTTACATGATCTGCTTTTAAAAGTGAGAAGTGTAACAGGTTGCTTCCATAAGAGTAATCACAGTCCTTTTACCCTGCCATTACAATGCTGCTTCCAAAATGCAAAATAAGTTTTGGACTAGGCTTGTTCTTAGAATGTGGCTTGATGCCTTTGGGGGCCCAAATGCACATTGCAAGCTCTTGAGTGGAGAGAGACTCAGCATTCTGTAATGGGGAAGTCTAGCCAGGGTTTGGAGACGTGACAGGAGACACAGAAATGATTAGGTGGACATCCTTACAAGGAGAATCAGGGAGGCTTTCCCGGTGATTTGTTAAAACTTGAAATGTTTGTTGTCGGATCAGGCTGGCGGACAAGCTTTAAAAGGATCTGAAGGCCATTTAAGCAAAAGAAGTCTGAAGGAAAGTGATAAAATTAACATGGGGATATTGCAAGGTTTTAGACAAGACACTATTGATATGCAGTCCTATATCCCACCTGTCAGATTTGGCAGCTCTATTACCTTGCCAAAAGGGGTTTTAGCCTCCAGAGAACTTGGCTACCAAGGCATGCAAGTGGTGTTGTGTTCTGATACCCGGGGATGCTGTTTCATGAATTAGAATTAGAAGCACACTTCAGTCTTCCATCTAAAAAGGGATTACATTAAGAATGTGTAAGGGCCAAATTACCTGTTAGTGGAAGGTGAATATTTCCTTTAAAAAATGATCTAAGGAAGGTGCCAATGTTAGTGGAGCAGCAGTTGGGACAAGTGTGTTTAACGCCCCCCCCCCCTGCTATTTCTCCAATCAAAATTGACCATGTCACTCCACTTCTGAAATCTCTTCATTGGCTTCCAATTCACTTCAGAATCCAATATAAACTTCTCCTACTGACCTTCAAAGCTCTTCACTGCCTAGCTCCTGCCTAGCTCTCCTCTCTCATCTCACACTATCGCCCCGCTTGGGCTCTCCGCTCCTCCGATGCCATGCTTCTCGCCTGCCCAAGGACCTCCACTTCCCTTACTCGGCTTCGTCCTTTTTCTTCTGCTGCCCCTTACGCCTGGAACGCTCTTCCAGAACACTTGAGAACTACAAACTCAATCACTGCTTTTAAGACTCAGCTCAAAACTTTTCTTTTCCCTATAGCCTTCAAATATTGAGCTTGTTCTGACTTTACACTGTTGGTTTTGCCCTACCCTGTGCCTGTTTACACTTCCCTGTGCCTGTTTGCATTCTCCTTCCCTCTTTATTGTTTACTACAACTTATTAGATTGTAAGCCTATGCGGCAGGGTCTTGCTATTTACTGTGTTATCTGTACAGCACCATGTACATTGATGGTGCTATATAAATAAATAATAATAATAATAATAATAATAAAATTGCCTCCCCAAAGCTGCTATTGGCCCTCTTGGAGGAAAACAAAGCATGTACCTTTATTTATTTCCCCTGCAGAGCAAACAGGAGCCAGAGAGGGAGACCGGGTTATCATTGGGGAAATTGCATAAATGTCCTTCCTCCTCTGCACTGCCCCTGCAGTCAAGTTTGCAACCTCACCCCAACCCCTACATCTCATTTGGGATCCTGTGTTCAGAGGAGGGCAACCAGGATGATCAGGGGTCTGGAAACAAAGCCCTATGAAGAGAGACTGAAAGAACTGGGCATGTTTAGCCTGGAGAAGAGAAGATGGAGGGGAGACATGATAGCACTCTTCAAATACTTAAAAGGTTGTCACACAGAGGAGGGCCAGGATCTCTTCTCGATCCTCCCAGAGTGCAGGACACGGAATAACGGGCTCAAGTTAAAGGAAGCCAGATTCCAGCTGGACATCAGGAAAAACTTCCTGACTGTTAGAGCAGTGCGACAATGGAATCAGTTACCTAGGGAGATTGTGGCCTCTCCCACACTAGAGGCCTTCAAGAGGCAGCTGGACAACCATCTGTCAGGGATGCTTTAGGGTGGATTCCTGCAATGAGCAGGGGGTTGGACTCGATGGCCTTGTAGGCCCCTTCCAACTCTGCTATTCTATGATTCTATGATTCTATGATCTCCAAAGCAATGTGCTGTTTGACTCTTAAAATGACCTGCTTTCAAAAGAGCCCATGGACCACAGATCCAGTGGTTTCTCCTGATTAAGTGATTCCAGAACAGTCACTTATGCAAAGAGTCAAGAGCCTGTAACTCAAGTGATGATTCTGGATCCAAG
The DNA here is from genome assembly GCF_023053635.1 of Elgaria multicarinata webbii. Lineage (NCBI taxonomy): Eukaryota > Metazoa > Chordata > Lepidosauria > Squamata > Anguidae > Elgaria > Elgaria multicarinata. The sequence goes on along the minus strand of NC_086177.1, from coordinate 109,953,909 downwards.
AGTGCCCCCAAACTACGAACCCAATCCTTTAGAGGGCATGCAACCCCCTCCAGAACAGGTTGAACATCACCTAGCTGGAAAGACGAACCACCCACTAACAGTACCTCTGTCTTGTCTGGACTGAGTCTCAGTTTATTGGCCCTCATCCAGTCCATTACCGTGCCCAGGCACTGGTTCAGAACAGCCACTGCCTCACCTGGGTTTGATGAAAAAGAGAGGTAGAACTGTGTGTCACTGCATATAGATGATGTGTGATTGATTTCAGTCTGAAAGGAAGCAGTCTGAGTATGGATGAACACATACTCCTTCCATGAGGACAATATGCCCAGCCAATCAGAGATCCTGTCCCTAAGGAGAGGCTCTCTTCAGAACGATGCTTCCTGGTGCAGAAGACTATCAATGGCTACTAGTCCTGAGAGCTATATTCTACTTCCAGCATCACAGGCATATGCCTAAACTCACCAGTTGCTGGGGAATATGGGTGGGAGGGTGCTGTTGCACTCATGTTCTGCTTGTGGGTTTCTTGTGGGAAGCTCGTTCTCCACTGTGTGAACAGAATGCTGGACTAGCTGGACCCTTGGTTAGTGATGGATTGAAAATCTGCCCGACAAAGGACATTGCTGATCTGTGCACGCCCTTTGTCCTTTTCTCCTATTGCGATAATTGTCACCGCCATTAACATATTGTGTGTCTTGGGGGGCGGGGGAGAATGTGCAATTTCCCCAAGGCTGGTAAAACTGTGTATTTTCTCCCTCCACTCTAGTCTTGCTGAAATTGTGTTTCTCTCACCACCCACACAGCCACCATTAGAATGAAGGGGGGAGGAAATACATGGTTTCCCCAGCTTTGGGGAAATTGCATGCCCCTCCCCATGCCAATCCTGGCTTTAAAAGCCCTCCTAAAACATTGGATTAAGAGGGCCTTAAAGGCCACAATTGGTTTGGGTTGGGGAGAGGCAAAGCATGCGTTCTGGGGCCTATGGAAAGTGCTCAATTCCCCTAGACGTGTTAATGGGAGGCTGGGGGAATTACACACTTTGGGGGGGGGGGGTAGAAAGTACACTTCGGTGAGTGCTCAGCCAGGTCTGGCTCTATATCCCCTACCCTTGGTCTGATCCAGCAGGGCTCATGGGCATGTCTAGACATCCCAGCAATCTGGGAGGGAGTGGGGAGGATCTCACGAGATGCTGATTGTGAGATCCTCCCCCTGCATTCACACATGGCATGCAGCATCCAGGGAGGAAGGAGGGCATCACGCCCACCATTTTTTAAAAAATACAGGAGCTGGAGCACGCCTCCACTCCAGCAAAAAAGTAAGTTTAAAAAAAAAGCCCAAGCCCACTCCCCACCCAATCCCCAATGTCCCTGGACTCTTCCTGTCCCGGCTCCTTCCCTCAGCTGATCCCCACTACTCACAGGGAAGAGGGAAGAAGCCAGGACAGCCAGCCACACCACCCACAGGCCTCGGGATCATCCCGGGACCACAGGAAAAGCCGCGAAGAAAGGATATGGCAATATCCCAGGGAAATGTAGGGATCATCCCTCCCTGCTCCTGGGATCCCCTGTTCATCATGTGGATGCACAGGGACGATCCTGGGATGATCCCCAGGATTTTGCCCGGTGTAGACATGTCCCATGTGTCACCTGGGGGAGGATATGGTCAGCATGCCCACTGGCATCTAGGGAATAGCTTCTCAATAGGCCCCTCACAACTATGAGTATTGAACTCTGATGTTGGGGTGTTATAAGTTTCTGGTTTCCCCGAGTTTGAAACAGCCTCCCCACATGGAAGCGGTGATAAGTTTTGTCATTATTTTTCGTATATTTCACGTGTTTGTTTGTTTGTTTTCTCTGAGCTCTGCCTCCCAGCTGTGTGAATAAGGGGCTTTGACCCGGTCCATTGAAGCCTCTCCTCTGAAAGCTGGGAATGTTAACTTGACAGTTGAAAAGTGGAGAAATCAACCAGAGAAAGGATGCGCCTCTTCCCAGTTAGCCATGAGACCTGTTCCAATTGAAGCCTCCCTTTTGCTGCTATTTCTGAGACAGCGGAATAAAGGAAACTTTCTGACGCATGTTGTCATTTGATCTTCAAACCCAACCAGCCTAAAAGAAGCCATCATTTCTTCTTCCCTTTGATAACGAGGTCATTTTTGTTGTGGATGTTAAAAGACCTCCATGTCTTTAAAACATTTGTGACTGTATTTTCCCTTCTCATGAGTGGCAGGTTATGATCCAGGGTGGGAAAGCAAAACGGATTCCCCCCCCTCCCCCAAAGCAAAGAGTTTAAGAAGTTGGGACCTTTGGGCACCTTTGTGGCTTATTGGCTTTTATTTTGCCAATCATGACATGTGGCTCTGAGGGCCTTGCTAGACCTACCTTTGAATCCGGTTGGGAGGAGGGGCCAGCCCACACAAAAAGTAGTGCGGGCTGTCGCCCCGGTCTAAACGTCAGACACAAGGGGCTGCAGGAAAGCCCCATGGTGTCCGCCATTTAAAAATTTTTAAAGGGCCGGGTGCACAGGAGCATACCATCAAATTAAGGTAGGCTTTAAAAAAAAAAGTGTTCCCCGCTCGCCCTTCACCCCGATTTCCCCACCCTGGCCCCGATCCCCCCGCCCACAATCTCCGATCCCCCCCATCTCCCCCTGGCTCTGTTTTCCTCCACATCTCCCCACCCTGCCCTGATGGCTGCAGCGTTCTTGCGGAGTGCTGCTTGCCGTCCGCCGCTTCTCCTGGCTACTCATGAGTAAATGTGGCAGCCGGGAAAACCGGCGGAACGGGCTACATGCCCGCGGTCTCAGGCTCAGACTGCGGGAAATACCGGGCCACAACCGGTGCTGGTTATCCCGGGCCAAGGGAGGGTTACCCCTGCCTGAGCCCGGGATCCCCTGTGTGTCATCTGGATGCACAGGGGCCAGCCTGGGGCTTGCACCGGGCTACCCTGTCATCTAGCAAGGCCCTCAGTAACCTAAGATGCAATCCTATGCTGGCTGGGAAATACTGGGAGCTTTAGCACTTTTTTCTGTCTTAATATGGATGGGATTGCACTCTTAAGAACTTGTGAAAACCTGGAGCCAGCACTGATGAGCTACTTGAGAACCATCTGAGATCTCTCACACCATCTGGTTGTCTGGATGTTGCAGTCCCAGTGCTCATCTGCACCAAGCAGGATATTCCACTATAAAAATGGTATGAAAGCAGTATATAAAAGTAGGGTGACCATATGAAAAGGAGGACAGGGCTCCTGTATCTTTAGCAGTTGCATAGAAAAGGGAATTTCAGCATGTGTCATCTGTATATATGGAGAACCTGGTGAAATTCTGGCTTCATCACAACAGTTAAAGGTGCAGGAGCAATACTAGAGTGACCACATTTAAAAGAGGGCAGGGCACCTACACCTTTAACTATTGTGATGAAGAGGAAATTTCACCAGGTTCCCCATATATACAAATGACACGGGCTGAAATTTCCTTTCCAATACAACTGTTAAAGATACAGGTGCCCTGTCCTCCTTTTCATATGGCCACCCTAATAAAAGGCAGGAGCCACACTACTACTTTATAGTGGTATTGAAGTGCACTGACAACTGTTGGGGCCCATGACACATCTACACCAAGCAGGATATAACACTATGAAAGAGGTATGAAAGCAGTAGATGGTATGTGTCAATGGCCCCCAGCAGTGCACCTCAATACCTCTATAAAGCAGTAGTGTGGCTCCTGCCTTTTATATGACTCTTTCATGCTGCTTTCATAGTGGAATATCCTGCTTGGTGTAGATGAGGCCCTGTTCTCTCTTTTTGTACCACCTTTCTGGGAATCAATTCCTCCTTGGCTGCTGCTGTGTGGATATTTGTGCATGCTTATGTGTGTCTGCAAGAGGTGAAGAAGGCATAGCTTGACATAAAAGGACAAGTATGCATTCCTTTGATCCTGCAATGCTCCAAAAGCTGCCCATTTTTGGCTCTGGTTCTACCCACCATTAGCTAGGGTGACCATATGAAAAGGAGGACAGGGCTCCTGTATCTTTAACAGTTGCATAGAAAAGGGAATTTCAGCAGGTGTCATTTGTATACTGTATTTTGTAATTGTGCTTTTAACATGTTGGTTGTTTTATTATGGTTTTAACTTTTGTGAACCGCCCAGAGAGCTTCGGCTATTGGGCGGTATAGAAATGTAATAAATAAATAAATAATAAACAAATAATATATATATATATGGAGAACCTGGTGAAATTCCATCTTCATGACAACTGTTAAAGCTGCAGGAGTAATTGTTGTTGTTTATTCGTTCAGTCGTTTCCGACTCTTCGTGACTTCATGGACCAGCCCACACCAGAGCTTTCTGTCGGCCGTTGCCACCCCCAGCTTCCCCAAGGTCAAGTCTGTCACCTCCAGAATATCATCCATCCATCTTGCCCTTGGTCGGCCCCTCTTCCTTTTGCCTTCCACTTTCCCTAGCATCAGCCTCTTCTCCAGGGTATCCTGTTACCAAATTTAAAAGAGGGCAGGGCACCTGCAGCTTTAACTGTTGTGATGAAGAGGAAATTTCACCAGGTTCCCCATATATACAAATAACACCTGCAGAAATTCTCTTTTCAATACAACTGTTAAAGATACAGGAGCCCCGTCCTCCTTTCCATATGGTCACCCTACTGTAGCCCCCAACTGACCTTTCCCATGGGCCAATGGGCCATCACAGGAACAAAATAAAATAAAAATAAATTCCCCACACATAACTGCTCTTTGTCACTAAATTGCAGCTCTTCTGCAGAACAGCTGAGGAAAAACTGCTTCTAACTCTAGATTTAAATTAGAAAATAGATTCTGCCCCCTCCCCGTCCATCTTATGGTGGACATGCCCATAGAGGCACCAAGTCATGAGAGGACATAAAGTGTGTATATTTCACATTATCTGTTTAAAGTAATCCAGGATAAAGGAAGAAAGCACTGTATTAACAGTTTACAGTAATTGCTTCCTCTTAAAAAGTGTGTAAATAAATATCAAGTGCCTCATTTCTCTCCAGGCTGAATAAACCTCCTGTTGGGAGGAACTCGAATGCTGAAAATAAAACAGGGCTCTAAAATTAACAGCAGCATCAACATCAAGTCTCCCCCTTTATTTTCCTAATCTTAGGCTGGAAATACTTGACACAAAGTAAATACATACCAATATGCCGCTAGAAGAACAGGAACAACCCCCCTCTCAGAATTAATGGTCATTGCGAAACGTGATTAACAGAAGTCAAGTTTGCTTAAATCTCCTCCGCCATCTTAACACCAGTCTTGGGATCTTTGGAGAGATCCCAGTGAGGATTCCCATGAGAATGTTGTCCTCAGAAGCAGCGTTCACTATAAAATGAACTCCTTCCCCCATCCCACATGCTCTGGGTAGATGTGACTGGGGCAAGGAGGACTCCATCAGACTGGCAGTAGAATGTGATTCTAATAATAATAATAATAATAATAATAATAATAATAATAATAATAATATATTTCTTACCCACTTCTCCACTTGGATCAATGCAGGGAACAACAATGAATATAAAACACATTAAAAACTGATTAAAAACATAGCATACATGATTAAAACATCCTTAAAACATCCTAAAAACATTCTAAAATTTCACTGGATAGGCCTGCCGGAATAGATCAGTTTTTATTGCATTTTTAAATTCTGAAAGACTGTCAAGTTGCCGAATCTCCTCCAGCAGGCAATTCCACAGTCTGGGAGCAGCAGAAGAGACAGTCTTCTGGGTAATACCCAACAGCCTAGTTTTGGTTGACTGAAGTAGATTCTTCCCAGAGGACCTGAGTGTGTGGGGCGGATTGTACAGGAGAAGGCGATCCCGCAAGTAGCCTGGACCCAAACCATGTAGGCCTTTAAAGGTAATAACCAACACTTTGTACTTTGCCTGGAAACTAATTGGCAGCCAATGAGGAGATTTTAAGACTGGTGTAATATGGTCACCCCTAGGTGTACTGGTGACCAACCTGGCTGCCATATTTTGGACTAATTGAAGTTTCCAGACTAGTCACAAAGGTAGCCCTATGTAGAGCGCATTGCAGAAGTCAAGCCTCAAAGTTACCAATGCGTGCACTACCATCTTTAGGTCTTTTGACTCTAGGAAGGGGCATAGCTGGCACATTAGCCGAAGCTGATAGTAGGCACTCCTGGCCGTCGCATCTACTTGGGCTGTCATTTGGAGCATCAGATCCAGAAGCACCCCCAAGCTTCGAACACAGTCTTTCAAGGAGAGTGTAGCCCCATCCAGAACTGGTTGACACACCTCCAAACCCAGGTTGCAGCCTTTGACAGTGAACACCTCCATCTTGTCTGGATTCAGCTTCAGTTTGTTTTTCCTCATCCAGCCCATTACGTCCTCCAAACATTCATTCAGAGGAGACACACTGTCCTTAGCTGACACTGTTGTCGAAGGCATAGAGATATGTTTGCACTTGCTCAGAGTGTACTTTATTTACTATTTGCATAAGATCAGGCGGGATGGAGCAATATGGTGGATCATGGCTTTGCAGTTCATCTGGGCTAATGCGTTCTTCAGTAGCAGGGAAGCCGAGGAGGTGGGAGAAGAAATAATAAATGCACTACTTCTCTGTGTAAGGAGAAGGAGGAGCTATGGCTAAATTCTCAGAATATAGAGTGGAGCTAACATTGGCGAGAGATGTGAAAAGCTTTGTCAGGATCAAAAATGGAGCATCTTTTGACAATGTTTGCAAGAATCATCACAAAAGAACTGAAACATATTTTGATTCTTGGATCCCTGATTTGCAAGGATCTTCTGCGTAGCTCATACAAGCATCGTGGACATTAATCTATTTTGCCCTCACTATAATGTGCTTCATTTGCCCTTACTGATGTCAAAATAGATCTAGGCCTGATTAGCTACAGGGTATTGTAACGTCATCAAATGTGATGGTGTTTCATGTGATTCCTGATTGGTTGGGATTACTCCAGGGAGAATGAAAGAAAATAAGAACAAGACTGCTGAAAGGGAAGAAGGAAAACAATGGGGATTATTTATTTATTTATTTATTTATTACATTTTTATACTGCCCAATAGCCAAGGGTCTCTGGGCAGTGCACAATTAAAACTATAAAATGCAACAAGTATCTAAATAAATTTAAAACATTATTATTATTATTATTATTATTATTATTATTATTATTATTATTATTATTATTTGTATACCGCCCCATAGCTGAAACTCTCTGGGTGATTTACATAGGATAAAATAAAAACACTTAAAAAACAATATACAAAAAATTAGGGGTGTGCACGGACCCCCCGCTCCGCTTCACTTGCAGATCCGCCATTTTCCGGATCGGGCCGCTCCGCCCCGCCCCCGCTCCGCCCACTTCCGCTCCGCTCCGCCCGGAGCTCCGGATCCGGATCCGGAGCTCCGTTTCCCCCCCCCCATAGGCTTGCATTGAAAGCTAAAAAATTATACAACTTTTTTTCTGTTCAAGTTAGAAACCTCATGTTTGGCACCATGACACCTCATGGGGATATACACACGCACGCCAAGTTTCAAAGCAATCCCATCATCCCCTGATTTTTGGCGAATTTTTGAAAATCGGGCACCCCACACACAACATCCCTGTGAGGTGGGCAGGGGAGGAGGGAGGGAAGGCAGGCAGGCATGCAGCTGGCATTTCTGGGGGCATAAGGAAGTGAGCCAAGGATAAGCCAGTAATGCATATAAAATGGAATAAATCAATCAATAAACAAAGGAGGGGTGGAATTAAAAGAAGCAGTGTTGCTCAATAAACAGCAAGAAGAATTTTTTTAAAAAGGCTATATCTGTCTTTTACCAGCAATAGGGGGACGTGCCCGGGGGAGGGGGAAGTAGCTGCCAGTTCAAGACAGCCACCAACAGCTCTGAGAAGAAGTAAAACGCTCACTTCAAATCATAACAGGCATTGCTCTACCACTGAAAAGTGACCATTCACTTCAACTCATGATAGGCATTGCTCCACCGTTTTACTCTCTTTGGAAGGCTCTAATGGCCTTCCAGTGCAGGAGAGAGTGGGGGCACGTCCACGATGAGATGCCCTAGGGGAGCTCATCCCCTTGCACCACATCGATTCAGTTGTTCACCAAGGTTAGGGTGGGGAGCAGTGCTGTGTTTCTATCTCTTATTCTTGGCTTAGTATATGATTTCAGGTTGTGTTTGTGCATTTGGTGGGGCTACTGTTTTAAAAAACACTGGGAAAAGCCCGTTCAGATGAAGAAAGAGAAGTTTCCCAGAATCCCAAGTTACCTGTTTTGCCTATGCCCTCCTCCAACTTTGGGATCATCATGACCGGGAGCTGACTCTGCCCCTCAGCCCTTTGAAAAAGGTATTTTTCCCGCCGATTTTTTAAAAACTTCTAGCCCGCGACCCGTACGATGCAGAAAGTTGAGAGTGGTCTCAAAATGACCCCCATCCACGACTCTCTGTGCACAAGAATTTTCAGAATGATAGCTTAACCCCCCCCCCAGTTATCCCCGATTCTTTCCCTCAATGCAATCCTATGGGCGAAAAGCCGAAAACGCAGTTTGAGCCGCGCGGTTGACCCGATTTTCACAAAAATATAGCCCGCGACCCAGACAACGCAGAGAGGTGAGAGTGGTCTCAAAATGACCCCCATCCACGACTCTCTGTGCACAAGAATTTTCAGAACGATAGCTTAAACCCCCCCCCCCAGTTATCCCCGATTCTTTCCCTCAATGCAATCCTATGGGCGAAAAGCCGAAAACGCAGTTTGAGCCGCGCGGTTGACCCGATTTTCACAGAAATATAGCCCGCGACCCAGACAACGCAGAGAGGTGAGAGTGGTCTCAAAATGACCCCCATCCACGACTCTCTGTGCACAAGAATTTTCAGAATGATAGCTTCAAAAACAACGTAGTTATGCGTGATTATTTGCCGCAATGCAATCCTATGGCGAAATGTTTTCAAGATGGCGACCGGAGCGCTCCGCCTGAACTCGGAGCTCCGAAAAATGGGCGCTTCTCTTCGCCTTGCTTCTAGGGGGTCCGCGGTCCGCTCCTACTCCGCCTCTGGGTAAGGCGGAGCAGGCCAATCCGCTACTGCTTCTACGCTCCTAATCGGAGCGGAGCACATCCCTACAAAAAATTAAAATCACAAAAACATACAATTTAAAACCATCAACACTTTAAAGTTAAAATATACTACTGTATTTCTTCGATTCTAAGACACCCTTTTTTCCCATATAAACATCTCTAAAAATGGGGTGCGTCTTAAAATCATGGGTGCGTTTATTATTTCTTAGAATCAAAGCTTTTTTTTTCTGTTGGTGGTACTGAAATTAGTGTGCATCTTACAATTGATGGCATCTTAGAATCGAAGAAAAACAGTATATAAAATCAAAAAAGTGACAGTCCAGGGCAAACCTGTGTGAAGAGAGATGTTTTCATGCGGCATTTAAAGGATGTTAGATTTTCTGACTCCTGAACCACACGAGGGAGGGTTTTCCAGAGGGTGGGTGCCACTACAGAGAAGGCCCTGCTGTCAAGATTCTTCATGGCAATATTCTGTTCATTTCAGAATGGTCAGCAAGACAAAAAAAAGGTTGCTATGAATAATTACAAACCTCCACAAAAAGGGTGGAGTCTTTTGGAAAAGGATTTATCCAACCCTCCCCCAAATCACAGTGCTTGAGTAGAAAATTGAACCTGTGGAGTACTAGAATATAACATTTGCTTTACAGAAGAAGCTACAGGCTAGAAATCAGCAAAGACTATGTCAAAACCCACCCCCGCTGTGCCATAAACAGACAATGACTTGAACTTCCAGCCTACTCCTTTATTATGCAAACAATGGTCTTTCAACCAGACTCAGCAGAAACCCAAAGACCGCCCCAGGACCTAATTAGCTTATCCTGAGTTCTATGATAGACAGTAGAATAAGAGAATTGTTGCTAAACTAACAATAGGACCCAGAGGTCCTACCCTCCTTCAGGTAGTTCTCCTCCTAGCATCTCACTCTTGCATCTGTCAATCATGCCCCTCCTTCTCTGTGGGATGCTGTTTTTCCATGGAAGGAGAAGGCAGAATCTGTACCTCACCCAACTGTTTGCTGTGCCTTTGGGAACATCCTTCCTTAATTCTGGAGACTCTTGGGGAATTTCCTCCACCACCCTCTGACCCAACTGTTCTCCTCCGAGCTCCATCCCTGAATCTGGTCTTTGGACTCCACAGGGAGCCCAGGCCCATTCCTGACATTGATTTGGAATGGAATTGGTCTTTCCAAGTTTCCTTCTCCACCCTCCGAGAATTCTTGTGGTGGGCGAAGCTAAAAAAATGCCCATAAAAAAATGCTCTGACCTATGTAGCCTTCTGTGCCGCTAGTCTCACCCCCTGCCCCATCATTCAATTTCCTAAATTTATCTTGCAAAGGACAGGAGGAAGTCTTTCAAGCGACGGCAGAGAAAGCAGTTGACAGTAGAGGACTAGCTTTTATTTCAATAGCAAACACTGGGATATGTAGCTTCAATTACTCCTTGGTGAATGGTTTCTCAAAATGTGAGAGACAAAGTTTAATCTAGGGCACAAATCTATCTCCAACAGGGGGCAACCTGATCATAGAAGCATAGAATAGTAGAGTTGTAAGGGTCCTGTAAGGCCATCAAGTCCAACCCCCTGCTCAATGCAGGAATCCACCCTAAAGCATCCCTGACATTTGGTTGTCCAGCTGCCTCTTGAAGGCCTCTAGTGTGGGAGAGCCCACAACGTTCCTAGGTAATTGATTCCATTGTCATACTGCTCTAACAGTCAGGAAGTTTTTCCTGATGTCCAGCTGGAATCTGGTTTCCTGCAACTTGAGCCCATTATTCCATGCCCTGCACTCTGGGAGGATTGAGAAGAGATCCTGGCCCTCCTCTGTGTGACAACTATTCAAGGATTTGAAGAGTGCTATCATGTATCCCCTCAACCTTCTCTTCTCCAGGCTAAACATGCCCAGTTCTTTCAGTCTCTCTTCATAGGGCTTAGTTTCCAGACTCCTGATCATCCTCATTGCACTCCTCTGAACCCCTTCCAGCTTGTCTGCATCCTTCTTGAAGTGTGGAGCCCAGAACTGGATGCAATACTCAAGATGAGGCCTAACCAGTGCGGAATAGAGGGGAACCAGATGACTCTAGGGAAGTCACAAACTCATGAAGTCACCTCCTGACAATAGAACCCAGCATACGCGAATGATTAGAGATGTTCTACCCCTACAAATAGAGGTTCCATTAGCTGCTATGCCTCCAAAGTTTGACATTTATGGGTCGGGGGGATGTCACTGTGGCATAGTGTCAGCATCTGGGGTCTCTCCCTGGCAAACCTCCGTTTAGACAAAAGATGCCCATCCCATGCAATGTTGATTATCCTAATCTCCCATTTGAGTTGCAAACGGGAAAGAAAATAAAACCTCATTTATTTCCATTCGAGGCATGAGAGACAAAGGGGAGACTAAAAGGCACCTTGAAAGACCTGCAATTTCTATAACTATGGGAAGGGGTGGCGAGAGATCACAGTTTATATAGCTTTCTGTTTGGAGCACTTGTTGAGAATGTGGAAATAAGAGCCCCACCAAATCGTCTTATCAAAACGGAACAGGGTTTCGAGAGCCGCAAGAGGTTATGGATAAATGCAGACGTGGTGCTTTTCATTGCTTTCCAGGGCGTGATTGGCTACATTGCTGACTTCGGGGCTCTTCAAGAAGAATGCATTATGGTAAGTGAAGCTATTCTCTATCTCCCTTCCTGCCCCATTATTTTTAGAATGGATCATAAGAGGACTAATGCAGTAAAGGGGTTGAAAAGTCCAGGGAGATAAAATGGCCGGTGCAACCTCTGCATTGCCTGGGTGTTAAAACAAATTATTTCAGGAGAAAATGGCTGGAAACAGAGAGACTGTGTAGCTTTTTCTCTCCTTTTTATTCATTCGGTATGCCTTAAAGCAACGCTGTTAAAACCATTTGTAGTATTGTATTGAATGCCCGACTGGGTCTGCGAGGACAGAGGAGGCCCCTGCATCTGGCTCTCGTGGGCCCAGGCAGACCGACCAGTACTAAGAGAGGCCCATGGCCAAGTTCTCTCGAGCCTTTGGTTCACATTTTAATACGAAAAACCGAAGGAAGAGGGCATCCAAGCCAGGTCAGGAAATGAGAGGAACAGGTTCTCAGGATGCAAATGATTTATTTTCATAGAATCATAGAATAGTAGAGTTGGAAGGGGCCTATAAGGCCAACGAGTCCAACCCCGCCCCCCAGTCCAATAATCCACCCTAAAAAATACCTGACAGATGGTTGTCCAGCTGCCTCTTGAAGGCCTCGAGTGTGGGAGAGCCCACAACCTCACTAGGTAACTGATTCCATTGTCGTACTGCTCTAACAGTCAGGAAGTTTTTCCTTATATCCAGCTGGAATCTGGCTACCTATAAATTCAGCCCATTATTCCATGTCCTGCACTCTGGGAGGATAGAGAAGAGATCCTGGCCCTCCTCTGTATGACAACCTTTCAAGTATTTGAAGAGTGCTATCATGTCTCCCCTAAGCCTTCTCTTCTCCAGCCTAAACATGCCCAGTTCTTTCAGTCTCTCCTCGTAGTCTCTGAACACGCTCCAGCTTGTCTGCGTCCTTCTTGAATTGTGGAGCCCTGAACTGGACACAATACTCTAGATGAGGCCTAACCAGGGCTGAAAAGAGAGGAACCAGTACCTCACGCGATTTGGAAGCTATACTTCTATTAATGCAGTCCAAAATAGCATTTGCTTTTTTTGCAGCCATATCGCACTGTTGGCTCATATTTAGCTTGTGATCTACAACAATTCTAAGATCCTTCTCGTTTGTAGTATTGCTGAGCCAAGTATCCCCCATCTTGTAACTGTGCCTTTGGTTTCTATTTCCTAGATGTAGAACTTGTCCTTTATCCCTATTAAATTTCATCCTGTTGTTTTCAGCCCAGCACTCCAGCCTATCAAGATCACTTTGAAGTTTGTTACTGTCTTCCAGGGTATTAGCTGTCCCACCCAATTTTGTGTCATCTGCAAATTTGACAAGCGTTCCCTGCACCTCCTCGTCCAAATCATTAATAAAAATGTTGCAGAGCACCGGGCCCAGGACTGAGCTCTGCAGTATCCCACTCATTACCTCCCCGCAATTTGAGAAGGTTCCATTGATAAGCACTCTTTGAGTCCGATTCTGTAGCCAACTGTGAACGTTTTGGCCTGTATTTTATTCAAAGGGCTTCCTCAGGGCGTTGTTAGAAGATAGCGTCTGCAGAATTTCCTCTAGCAAAATAATTGTTTTATGTGGTAATATATGGTGACTGACTAACCGTGCCCATCTACGTCAGTCTATTTCAGTCGCCACAGGTTATCACAGGAGACAATTATCTTGGTAGAGGAAATTCTGCAGACGCTATCTTCTAACAACCCCCTGAGGAAGGCCTTTGAATAAAGTACAGGCCAAAACGCATTGGGCTTCATGAAAATAAATTATTTGCATCCGGAGAATCTGTTTCTCTTTTTTTCTGACCACATTTTAATGCAAACATACCGAATTTTGCACTTGAAACTCAGTTACATTTTGAAATTTGGATTCCTCTGAATTTTCCATTGGAGTTCATAAGAGCATTAGAAGAACCATGCTGGATCAGACCAAGGGTCCATCTTATCCAGTATTCTGTTCACACAGTGGCCAACAGGCTGTTGGCAAGGTCCCACAGGCAGGACATGGTGCAATAGCACCCTCCCACCCATGTTCCCCAGCAAATGGTGTATATAGGTTTAATGCCTCTGATACTGGAGGTATCACATAGCCATCAGATCTAGCAGCCATTGATAGCGTTCTCCTCCAGGAATTTATCCAACCTCCTTTTTCAAGCCATCCAAATTGGTGGCCATCACTACATGTTGTGGTTACATTTAAATAATGTGCACAGAAATTGGTACATTAGTGAAAACATTCATCAAAATCTACATATTAGAGGAATTGCTTGCCAAATAAATGTGCACGTAGGGTAAAATTGTGTACATTAATGAATGTATGTGCATGAAGTTTCAAAGTTCAGTATTCTCTTTAGAAACTATGAGAAACCAAAAATGATGGATTCATCTGTCCTTGCCTGGTGGAGGTCATATGCCTGCAAAGTATTACTGTTCCAGTAAGGTAGGCTCTTCAGATAGCTGTTGCCAATATCATGGGTTCTATTTCTTGGGCAAGGAATTGAGGCTGCTGTCCAGATGGGATTCGAACTCACACTTACTGGACCCCCATAGATCCATTGACGTTCCATCCTGCTACTCCATTGAATTGCTTTAGCACCTTGAAATGCCATAGATCTGAAGAGTAATATTAATCTTCTATTACTAGCTCATCTTTATTTCCAATTAAATTGTGCTAATAGTTAATTGTACTGGGAATGGGTGGGTTTCCAATGGTCACTATAGCTACAGGTAGACCTAAGGTTTATCCCTGGATCGTCTAGGGGTCAAACCTGTTCTTCTAGGTGACACACAGGGGATCCAGTTCTCAGGCAAGGGCGAACCCTGGATGATCCCAGGATAAATCTTAGGTCTAGCTGTGGCCTAAGTTTGGAGATGCCTCCCCCTCCACCCCCTCTACACACACACACACACACACACACACACACACACACACACACACAATAACTCCAAAAGGAAAATCAATTTTCATGGAAGAATCTCTGGACATCCATCTATGTTTGCTGAGTAATTTAGGCCTCACAGGCAGTGCAGATCGCAGGCCGAAATGGCATTTCTTTCTAGTGTTCAGGGTGAATAATGTATCTATGCAAGGTTAAGGTCATTATCTCTGGGAACCTGCTCATGACAAGGGGGGAAAGAAATACTGCATCTGTCCAGGAAGACCAATATTTTCGTTTCAAATGCACTTGGGCCAAAGTGGCAGTTTCGGTATTTTATGGTAGATGGCATCATTTCTAGACCCTTGTTTTATAGTGTTTGCTTTCCTCTGGCATGGTATGGAGGAGATGGAGAAGTAAATCAGTTACCTCCAACCAATCCTAAATAGGTCAGAGAGGTAAATAGGTACACAAGGGAGGCAGGTCCCAACCATGGGGCAGATGCCTCTGCTGGCAGGTTTGGGGTGCTGTTAAGGGTGTACAAAAACAAGTCTTCATGCAGAGGCCAACATTACCTTGCTTGGAATGGAATACCCTGTTGGAAAAGGTATGTTCTTAGTAGGTGCCAAAAACTCAGACGGCTTGATGGATTTAGCTAGACCTACCAGTCTAGCGGGACGGAGGGGTGAAGATCTCGTGATATTTTTAGCGCAAGATCTCCCCCTCGGTTCACACGTGATGCGCGATGACCTCAGAGGGAGAGGTGTCGTGCCTGCCATTTTGTTTTTTCTTAATGGCGAAGATGGGCATGAGCACTCATGCGCAAAAGGTAAGGTTTTTTTTTAAAAAAAAGAAAATTCCCACTCCCCCCACCCCACCCCTGATGGGCGCAGTGCTCCTGAGGTGCTCTGTGCCCTGTGCATGGGTCCCGGCTCTTTGCGAGGAACTGCGAGGAGCTGGGACAAACCGGGATGCCTGGCCACACATTTCGCAGTCTCGGGCTCAGCCATGGAAAAACTGGGCTCAAAGGTAGGGTGAGATCCCGGTGCAAGGGAGGGATCATCCCTCTCTGATTCTGGGATCCCCTATGCAGGGTTCCCCTCAGGATTTTGCCCTATCTCGCTAAGGCCATAGATTTCCAGGGAGCATTTTCCACAGTACTACAGGCCCTAGTCTGAGCTTTCATGGACTGGGGGCATGTCTACACCCACCATTTCCCCTCCCGCCCCAAAAGGCTAATCCCAAGATCATCCCTGTGCATTCAAATGACACACAGAGGATCCCAGGGGCAACCCAGAACAACCCCTCTATTTTTGCAAGATAACTGGTTGCCCAGTTATCCTGGTTTTCCCCGCAGTCCCGGGACTATCCTGAGGATTGTGGGAAGTGTGGCAACCACCCCTTTTCCCTTCTTACCTGCAAGTAGCGAGTCTCTTAAAATGGGCATGGAGCTGCGTGGGGACAGTCCGTGCCCTTGGGGGTGGGGGGAAGGCTTCAAAGGTTTGTTTTCTAAAATTTACAATTGCACTCCATCTCCATTCTGGGGTGGGTGGGTGGAATGGCGGCTTCAATGTCCCTCATGGTCTTTAGCCATAGCTCCTCCTCATAGAATCATAGAATAGCAGAGTTGGAAGGGGCCTACAAGGCCATCGAGTCCAACCCCCTGCTCAGTGCAGGACTCCACCCTAAAGCATCCCTGACAGAAGGTTGACCAGCTGCCTCTTGAATGCCTCTAGTGTGGGAGAGCCCACAACCTCCCTAGGTAATTGGTTCCATTGTCATACTGCTCTAACAGTCAGGAAGTTTTTCCTGATGTCCCGCTGGAATCTG
The DNA here is from genome assembly GCF_023053635.1 of Elgaria multicarinata webbii. Lineage (NCBI taxonomy): Eukaryota > Metazoa > Chordata > Lepidosauria > Squamata > Anguidae > Elgaria > Elgaria multicarinata. The sequence goes on along the minus strand of NC_086177.1, from coordinate 109,937,466 downwards.
GCTTCCTGTAACTTGACCCCGTTATTCCATGTCCTGCACGGAAGATCGAGAAGAGATCCTGGCCTTCCTCTGTGTGACAACCTTTTAAGTCTTTGAAGAGTGCTATCATGTCTCCCCTCAATCTTCTCTTCTCCAGGCTAAACATGCCCAGTTCTTTCAGTCTCTCTTCATAGGGCTTTGTTTCCAGACCCCTGATCATCCTGGTTGCCCTCCTCTGAACACGCTCCAGCTTGTCTGCGTCCTTCTTGAATTGTGGAGCCCAGAACTGGACGCAAGACTCTAGATGAGGCCTAACCAGGGCCTCCTCGTCCTCCTCGTTCTCGTCCTCGTCCTCCTCCTCTTTTCTCCTAAAAGTGCATCTGTCGAACTGTTAGAGCAGTACGACAATGGAATCAGTTACCTAGGGAGGTTGTGGGCTCTCCCACCCTAGAGGCATTCAAGAGGCAGCTGGACAACCATCTGTCAGGGATGCTTTAGGGTGGATTCCTGCCTTGAGCTGGGGGTTGGACTCGATGGCCTTGTAGGCCCCTTCCAACTCTGCTATTCTATGATTCTATGATTCTTCCCTTCCAGGATGTCGCACGTCTATGAAGACACTGGGGAAGGATTTCTGAAGCAGGTAAGTCTGTGATCCTCCCTGCTCCCTCTCTCTACACCCTTAGGTGTAGACATGCCCTGGATCTCCATAATATTTGTTACCACCAGGAGGGCATATCCCGATAAGTGCAGCAACCAAGCAGGTCAGTGTCCTGGTCCTGAGTCATGTAGGGCTTTGTAAACTCATACCAGAAGAGTAGACCTGGCTAGGGATCGTATAGGTAGGCAGTGCAGTTCCCTAACCCTAATAGGTAGAGATGTGTGAAAATTTTGTTAATGTTTGCAAATCATGTGCACAGACAATTATCACAACCCCAACCATGAACATGAGGAGGAGAGCATGCTCTCTGGAAATGCTTGCAACTCCCTGAACTCATGTTTGCAATGGGGGGGAAAAGTACATTTAAAATAAAATGTGCACTCCTAGAAGAGAGCATTTAAAAAGAAAAAGAAAAAAAGGAATGTTCATTTTAATGCTTTACTCAAGGGGGGGGGCAGTACAGATTTTGTGTGAGCTCTTATGAAAATGTGCATTTTTCCTGTTCAAAATGCATGCTTTCCCCATTAGACTGAAATTATTTATTATTATTATTATTTATTTATATAGCACCATCAATGTACATGGTGCTGTACAGATTACACAGTAAATAGCAAGACCGTGCCGCATAGGCTTACAATCTAATAAAAAGTACACAAAGAAATGTGGGGAATGATGTATACTGAGCTTCAAAGTAGTGTTCAGAGAACTGCATTTTATTAGGGTATCACTGGAGACAAAGGGTTGTATCCAAAGTTAGTCATGCTAGACTAACACCTCACAGAGATCATATAACCCTGGTCTTAAAGGAATTGCATTGGCTGCCAATATGCTTCTGGTCAGAAATTAAAGTGTTGGTGATGACGTTTAAAGGCCTAAACAGCTTGGGCCCTTGCTCCTTGAGGGATCACCTCTCCCTGTATGTGCCTACCCAAGACTTGAGATCTTTTGGAGGAATACTCCTCTGCGTCCCTCGAACACAAGACATACACTACTAGGGTGACCAACTGTCAGGATTTCCCCGGATTTGTCCTGGTTTTTGTTCTTTCCATGGTGTCAGGGGGGATTTTCTATAATTTTCAATAATGTCCTGGAATGACACACCTTCCCCTTTAAGGCCGCCATTAGCATGGCAGGAGGGAATGACATGCTTTCTTGAGGCACATCATTCCCCCACCCCGAGCTCCAATTGAGGTCTTAAAGGGGAAAGTGGGTCGTTCGTGGACATTATAGAAAAGGCCCCAATTGGAGTCGATGGTGGTGGTGCAGAATGAAAGCCTTTCCCCTCCTCCACTCCAATCGGGTTCTTTAAGGTGACAGGGGAATAACCTACTTTCTGCAGGACTCAGAAAGCTGCTTCCCCCCCACACACACACACTAGGTGTCCTCTTTTTTGGTTTCCCAAATATGGTCACCCTAGTACTATGACTGTTGTGGTTGTTTATTATGTTATAAAAAATAAAGAAATGGTTTTATATAAGTGTAAGTTCCTTTTTTAGTATTTAGTATATTATTATAGTAGTTGTGTGCCTTTGCTACTCATTGGTTGCTATCATTTACTTTCTGTGAACTGCCCAGAGAGCTTCGGCTGTTGGGCAGTATAAAAATGTAATAAATAAATAAATGTGACTGAGGCCACGCCCCCTTGGGGGCCAGATATGTTGAGTTGGCACCGCCTTGGGGGTGGGCATGTTGGGGTGGCCACGCCTCCTGAGGGCAGCCATTTTGTCCTCCTTTTTGGTTTCCAAAATATGGTCACCCTATACACTACAGTGGAATGTGGGAGAGGGCTTTCTCTGGGGTGGCACCCTGGCTGTGCAATGACCTCTGCTTGGAAGCCTGACTGGTGCTGGCACTGGCTTCATCCCAGTGCCAAGTTAAGACATCGCTTTTTAACAAAGCATTTGATGGCTAAATTCACTAGGCCTGTACATCGATTTAATTGTTTAAATTGGTTTTACTGTTTTTAAATTCTATACTGATTTTATTTATTTATTTATTTATTTATTACATTTTTATACCGCCCAATAGCCGAAGCTCTCTGGGCAGTTCACAAAAATTAAAACCATGAAGAACATAAAAACAACCAAAAATCTAAAAACACAAATACAAAATACAATATAAAAAGCACAACCAGGATAAAAACACACAGCAAAAATTGATATAGGTTAAAATATGGGATTAAAACAGCAGAGTTTAAATTTGTTAATAGGTGTTAAAATACTGTGAAAATAAAAAGGTCTTCAGCTGGTGATGAAAGGAATACAGTGTAGGCACCAGCCGAACCCCTCTGGAGTGCTTGTTCCACAGCTGGGGTGCCACAGCGGAGAAAGCCCTCCTCCTAGTAGCCACCTGCCTCACTTCCTTTGGCAGGGGCTCACAGAGAAGGGCCCCTGTAGATGATCTTAAGGTCTGGGCAGGCACATATGGGAGGAGGCGTTCCTTCAGATAGTCTGGCCCCAAACCGTTTAGCGCTTTGAATGTCAATACCAGCACTTTGAATTGGGCCCGGACCTGGACTGGCAGCCAATGAAGTTGTAGAAGGACTGGCGTGATGTGGTCTCACCGGCCAGTCCCTGTTAGTAGGCGGGATGCCCTGTTTTGTGCCAGCCGAAGTTTCTGGACCGTTTTCAAAGGCAGCCCCATATATAACGCATTGCAGTAATCCAAACAAGTGGTTATCAGAGCATGGTTCACTGTAGATAGTCTTTCTCTGTCTAGATAAGGGTGTAGTTGGTTTATCAGTCTAAGCTGAAAAAAAGTGCTCTTTGAGTTCACCTGTGCCTCAAGTGATAGTTCTGGATCCGAGAGCACCCCAAAACTATGGAACTTTTAACTTATTAATTCTTAACTTTGTTTTCAGCTGTGTATTTTTAGGATTTTATATTGTTTATATGATTTTACCTGTACATTGCCCTGAGATCCTTGTGATATAGGGCAGGACACAAATGTTTTAATAAATAGAAGTAGACCTATTGAAATCAATGGAACAAGTTCTACCAACCAGAATGTCCATAGCAGCCCTAAACAAAAGATGTGTTATTTGCATGCCTGAAAGCATCATTGTCTGAGTATATCTTTTCTCAAAACAACTCCCTTCAAAAGAAGTTGCTCCAGTTTTGTCATGTACATATTTTTGGAAGTCACAATCAAGCAGAAAGCAGACCAAATATTTGTGACAATCATGACCATCAGAGATTAGCAACAACAGCAAAAGTCAATAACCAAATCGAACTAGGCCTGAGTAATTTGGTACATAAACTGAAGACTGGAATAAGTTTGCAACAGGAATCAATGGGAGTACACGATGCAGTTTGTGTGGAAGGATGGATTCTGGAGTTCAGAGTGGAAAGATCTCTTCTGTGAACAGCAAAAAACACGCTGCAGGGATCAATGAGACTTGAGAATGAGAAGAATGGCTGAAACATATGCTTCTTGAACATATAGTGGTGGACATGAACCTGATTTAATTTATTTATTTATTCATTTATTGCATTTTTATACCGCCCAATACCCGAAGCTCTCTGGGTGGTTCACAAAAATTAAAACCATAATAAAACTACCAACAGGGTAAAAACACAAATATAAAAACACAGTATAAAAAACACAACCAGGATAAAACCACACAGCGAAATTGATATAAGATTAAAATACAGAGTTAGAACAATAAAATTTAAATTTAAGTTAAAATTGAGTGTTAAAATTTAAATAAAAAGGTCTTCAGTTCGCGACGAAAAGAGTACAGTGTGGACATGAGATGGACCTCTCTGGGGAGCTCATTCCACAGCCGGGGTACCACAGCAGAGAAAGCCCTCCTCCTAGTAGCCACCTGCCTCACTTCCTTTGGCAGGGGCTCATGGAGAAGGGCCCCTGTAGATGATCTTAAAGTCTGGACAGGTACATATGGGAGGAGGCATTCCTTCGAATAACCTGGCCCCAAACAGTTTAGGGCTTTGAATGTCAATACCAGCACTTTGAATCAGAGATTCAAATACTTAAAAGGTTGTCACACAGAGGAGGGCCAGGATCTCTTCTCAATCCTCCCAGAGTGCAGGACACAGAATAACGGGCTCAAGTTAAAGGAAGCCAGAGTCCAGCTGGACATCAAGAAAAACTTCCTGACTGTTAGAGCAGTAGGATAATGGAATCAGTTACCTAGGGAGGTTGTGGGCTCTCCCACACTAGAGGCCTTCAAGAGGCAGCTGGGCAACCATCTGTCAGGGATGCTTTAAGGGGGATTCCTGCATTGAGCATGAGGTTGGACTCGATTGCCTTGTAGGCCCCTTCCAACTCTGCTATTCTATGATTCTGTGATTCTATTAGACAAACCAAATTCATGGTTGTTGTTTTTAAATGGATATTGTTGTTTTCATACTGTTTTCTTATATTTTAATTTTTGTATACTTTTAATGTTTACTGTTTTTAACTTTTGTAACTGCCCAGAGAGCCTCAGCTATGGGGTGGTATATAAATGTAACAAATAAATAAATAAATAAATAAATGGATAAATAAATAAGACTATCAATGGCTATTGATGCTGGAGGACATGAGCAGAAGAATGATATTGCACTCACGTCCTGCCTTTGGGGTTCCCATAAGCTTCTGGTTGGACACCATGGGAACAGAATGCTGGAGTTGATAATTATTTGGTTTTATCCAGCACACCTCTTCTACTAGTGTTATGTTTTTATAAAATACAAATCTCAACTGATTTCAGTTGTTGTGGGGTGGGAACAACAGATAACTTTGGAAAAGAGTAATACATTTCAAATTTATAGGCCTGCACTTACATGTACTCAAAATAAAACTACAAATGCAAACAGCATAATTTAAGATAATTTGTTGGTCTTACATTTATATATCATAATAACTGCAATTGTATTGGGTTGATTCCAGACTTAGTCATACTTCAAGTTGACCCATTGAAACAAATGGGACTTCAGTTAGACCAACATTGGCATTGAGCAAATGGTTCCTCCTCCATTTTCTGTTATTTCTATAAAATAACAATATTTACAAATAAACCAATTTTAAGATCATGAATACAATATGAATCCGCTTACTTTATGAAAGTTAAAATAGCAGCTATGGTTATATCCTTTCTTGAAATTTATATTTCTGTACAATCTAAATTTAAAGGATGTATGAATCAACTTAAAGGATGTATGAATCAATTGATTTCTGGTTTGTGGCCTTAGCTAGACCTAAGGTTTATCCCGGGATTGTCCCGGGGTCATCCCTGCCTACTCCCGGGATATCCTGTGTGTCATTTACAGGGATGATCCCGGGACGATCCCAGGATAAACCTTAGGTCTAGCTAAGGCCTATGTTACATTTAAAAAAAAGAAATTATATGCAAATGTGGATTTAAATAGGTGTCAATTAGGGCTGTACCAAATTGACATGGACGTTTTTTCTCAATTTCTGGGAAATTCAAAATGGCTTCCACCATTAGAGATGCCTTTATCCTTTGCCACTTACTGGGCCCCACCGTTACATCTGCATATCTACAAGAGAGAACACAAACTACTTCAAAGTGGGTGGGTTTTTCTTTCAGTCATTCACTTTATTTGAGAAATACAGTATTAAATACCCCCTCAGCAGAACAGTCAGTGACTGAAGCAAATTTGTTAAACATATAGTGTCAGTGTGCCATCCTATGCAACCATATTTTTAAACCTGTATTAGGATACAATAAGATCTCTTTCTTTCTTTTTCATGTAAGTGTTTCTTGCAAAAGCCCCAAATATGTTTTATTTGAAAACAGACCCGCACGTTCATAAGGCTTTGTTAGGGTGACCAACTGTCAGGATTTCCCTGGATTTGTCCTGGTTTTTGTTCTTTCCATGGTGTCAGGGGGGATTTTCTATAATTTTCAATAATGTCCTGGAACGACACACCTTCCTCTTTAAGGCTGCCATTAGCATGGCAGGAGGGAATGACATGCTTGAGGCACATCATTCCCCCAACCTGAGCTCCAATTGAGGTCTTAAAGGGGAAAGTGGGTCATTCGTGGACATTATAGAAAAGGCCCCAATTGGAGTGGATGGTGGTGGTGCAGAATGAAAGCCTTTCCCCTCCGCCACTCCAATCGGGTTCTTTAAGGTGGCGGGGGAATAACGTACTTTCTGCAGGACTCAGAAAGCTGCTTCCCCACACACACACACTAGGTGTCCTCTTTTTTGGTTTCCCAAATGTGGTCACCCTAGGCTTTGTGGGGAAGAATTTGCACAATCCAATGAATTTCTAATCGGAAGTAAGTTCCATTGAGTCCAATTGAACTTAGACCTAAGTTAACACACTGAAGTATCAGAGAAATGATTCAGAGAAAGGGTCTATTTACTGAAATTGTTTCTCCTTGAATTATTTCATGATTTTTTTTCTCTCATTTAAATCACTGTTTTCCCAGCCCTGGTTTAAATATGCATTTAAAATATCCATTTTCTACAGTTTTCGGGAAGGTCTTGTGAAGATATAGCCTGTGTGGTGGTTCTCTATTTTCCTGATCAAAAAAAAAAAACACAGTATGTCTATCTTTTCACAGAGATTTGAATAAGAGCGAACATTTAGCCCAGGTACTCTGCTTGTGCCCAATAGCCAAGGAAGTAGTGGGGGTAGGGAGACAGATTGTGGGTTTTCCAAAGATAAGAATTACTTTTGTCTGAAGGGAACATTGGAATCTTTAGTGCCTCGATACATAACACGAGAAGATGTACATGCCAAGGGTAATCCCCCCTCCTCCCTCCCAATCCCCTTTCCTTTTATTATTATTATTATTATTATTTATTTATATAGCACCATCAATGTACATGGTGCTGTACAGAGTAAAACAGTAAATAGCAAGACCCTGCCGCATAGGCTTACATTCTAATAAAGTCATAGTAAAGCAATAAGGAGGGGAAGAGAATGCAAACAGGCACAGGGTAGGGTAAAACTAACAGTATAAAGTCTGCACAACATCAAGTTTTAAAAGCTTTAGGAAAAAGAAAAGTTTTTAGTTGAGCTTTAAAAGCTGCGATTGAACTTGTAGTTCTCAAATGTTCTGGAAGAGCGTTCCAGGCGTAAGGGGCAGCAGAAGAAAATGGACGGAGCCGAGCAAGGGAAGTAGAGGCCCTTGGGCAGGTGAGAAACATGGCGTCAGAGGAGCGAAGAGCACGAGCGGGGCAATAGTGTGGTGGAACAGAGCAGAAACTGGGGGAACCGGATATATAATCTGGGTACTTCCAAAATTTAACTGGGGGTGTCTGAATTTTTGAATGTCAACATTTAGCAGTGTTTTTACTTTCGGGAGGATAGAGCAGGAGTGCAGAGAAATAATATAAAAATAAATAATAAAACATGAACAAACACAATCTTTACCTGTACAATGGGAGAAAGATTACCCTTTTTCTCCCTGAAGGAGTTCAGAGCAGCGTACATGGTTCTCCCACCACCCCATGTATCTTCACAACAACCCAGTGAGGTAGATCCGCCTGAGAGCATTACTGGCGGAAGATCACCCCATGAGCCCTCTGCCGAAGTGGGGACGTGAGCCTGGGTGTCTCTCCGGCCTCTGCCCGACGCCATAACCACGAACCCCGCAGAGAACGCCATCTTGGTCGTGCAAGAGAAACGGTGCAGATGTTCCGGGCTGATTCTGCAGCTGGATTGCAGGGCTCAGCCCCCCTGGACCCCCAAACCGCCCTCCAGAGCAAAATCTTACCCCCCACACGTCTCCTCCTCCACCTCCCACCCCCACATCGCATTGCATTGCATTTTACGTGTCATGTCTTTTAGATTGTAAGCCTGTGGGCAGGGACTGTCAAGAAATACTTTTGTAAGCCGCCGTGAGAGCCTTTTTTGGCTCAATGGCGGCATAAAAATGCTTAAATAAATAAAAATTAAATTAAAATAAATATGTAAATGTATTTTCTCTCAAACTGCACACTACATTTAAACTTCCAAGACCTGAGATGCAACATTCAGAGATATGTAAAATTAAGTAGATCGTTATATTCCAGCCCACACATATCAGAACTAGGGATGTCAGTGAAATCTGAAACAGAACCAAATGAATTTGACTTTTTATGACTCTCACCCACAGATTCCATAGTGGAGTGGCCTCTTCTGTCAGGCAAATCCCACAGTCCAACAGATTTTTTTTTAAAAAAAATAACTTCAGGTATCTTGTGCTAATTTCATCAAAGAAAAACACACCAAAAAAACCTCCTTACCAAAAATGTGCTTTTCACCCATAGGATAAAGCATGAAAATGTGTATTTGGGGAGGGGGGAATTCACACATTTCCCCTTAATTTTATGTAACTATACTCTTTCAGTTTGACGTTCCAGTGAGCTGCGTAGAAATACAAGGACTAGGAGACATGATACCACCTTGCTTTCCTTAGATGGCAGCTTTGAAGGTGTGTTGCTTAACTTTTCAACAAAATATGATATTTGTGTATTTAATAGTAGTTGGAAATAGAGAGTAACGCTTAGCACAAATCCCAGCCATTTTGCATTCCATTTGCTGGTGGTGAAATAAGAGGCTACTGGCGAAGGGCAGGGGGGGTTGGAATTGTGGGGGAAATTGAGGGTGGGGTGAAAAGAAACACTCCTGATTCATTACCCCCTGCTGGTGTTCAGGAGCATTTTGTTAGAAAGATAAGATGATTTGAGATGATGGAGGCTTCTGGGAATATATATTCTCACAGCAAATAACATGAGTGTTGTTTTTGCCTGCTGGGGATCCTGGGACTTGTAGTCAAAGTTCCAACCCACCCCCTGAAACAGACATTCTGTACCTCTAAGGGGATTCCTTCTACATCTCTAGGGGAAGAACACCATGAGATGTTGCTGATAGAGAAGGAAGGCGAGAATAAAGACACAGACACAAAGCTTGGTTTGAACTAGGGCCTCTTTATTAAATAATGGTAACTTTACCCTCCCGATATCTGCACATGAAAGTGCGGGAATTAATTCCTTATCTCAGGCCACATGCCTGTAATAAGGGCGAGCACACTCCAAAGGAAGGAGTTGAAAATCCGGTTCCTTCCTTATCTGACACTATGAGAGTGTGGGGAGACCCCCTACTACACCCCTGCCCCCTGCCATATCGACAGAGAGTAGGTGAGGACAGGAGGGTCCCCAAAGGAATACCATATCCTGGCACTGAGGCCGCTAAGCCTCCAAGGAGCAGGCCATCTGGATATGCCAATCACCATAAAGGTGCCAGAATGCTCACGATCCCTATCTTAATAAGCCAATTCCTGCACATCCTTGCCACAAATTAGCCTAATTAAACACCCCCTCAGTATTAAACAACCCCCTCCATAACCCTCCAGTATGGAGTAGGCAAAAACCTTGAAGGAAAAAATTCCTACTCAGCCCTCCCTCCAAAGAGAGCGACTGGCTAATCCCATACTAGAAAAGGGTGGGAGCCAAATTGGAAAGAGGCCGAGCCTTGGGCATGGCTGCTTTATATATGCACAGCCCCCTGCCTTGCCTCACGTGATCTTTTGCGACCACGTGAGGTGCCCTATTCTGCCTCCTTTGCCCCAGCGACAGCCGGTTTCGCGCCCAAACCGTTGGTTGGGCGGAGACCGGGTAAAAAGGAACCTTGGGACATTTGGGGTTATAAAAATTGGGGAGGAATGAATGATGGAACTCCACGCAATCTGTAGTTTGATACTAAATAAGTTGCAAACTTTTTATGGCATTCCTTGTGTCTCGTCCCCCCCTCTCATCTCTTTGACTGTCTGTTTCCTTCACTTCACTTCTTCTCTCTGTCATTTCCCCTCAGCCTTCCTCCCTGGGCTGATAATGTGCCTTTCTGCAGCAGCATCATGTATGATAATTGGCTGTATCAATAATTAATAATTGCAGAGGACACATAATGGCCGTAACAGATGCACCATCTCCATATACAAATACAACTTTCTTTTTTTTTTTTTAAGGGGGTGATCCTCATATCCTTTGACAAATATTTGATTGTGTCTTCTCATCCTTCGATAGTTTTGCCATCAATCCATAACAGCATCATTTGCCTTAATTAGATTTGCTTCCATTGAAGTGGAGAATTCTTGCCATTTGCCTTAATTTGTTTAACTCACCTTAATTCCCCTAATTCGTTTAATTTGTCTTTAAGTGAATGCAACTGAACTTGATGCACGCCAGAAGAAGCCAAGCCCTCTACTTTCAAACATTACTCATACTTGGCAGCTGATGCTCACGTCACAACAACCGATACACAACAGCAAAATGATTAACTCAAGGTTAGGTGATTAAACATTCTATTCCATTTCATTTTCCCTATGCAATGTGACAAATCATTAATAATACCTAGTTCCTAGCCAGAATTCTAAAGGACCTGTCCAAGGTGCTGAACCTATTTTGGGGGATAAGACCCAGCACCTTAGATAGCTACTTTAGAATCCTGGCTAATTCTGACTGCAATCCAGAATGGATTCACACCCTCACCAAAATCAGAGCCACCTAGACTCCAGAAAAGCGCTCAGCAATGCACACAGTCCAGGGCCTCCAGAAAGCCCTATGAAGAGAGACTGAAACAACTGGGCATGTTTAGCCTGGAGAAGAGAAAACTGAGGGGAGACATGATAGCCCTCTTCAAGTACTTAAAAGGTTGTCACACAGAGGAGGGCCAGGATCTCTTCTCGATCCTCCCAGAGTGCAGGACACGGAATAACGGGCTCAAGTTATAGGAAGCCAGATTCCGGCTGGACATCAGGAAAAGCTTCCTGACTGTTAGAGCAGTACGACAATGGAATCAGTTACCTAGGGAGGTTGTGGGCTCTCCCACACTAGAGACCTTCAAGAGGCAGCTGGACAACCATCTGTCAGGGATGCTTTAGGGTGGATTCCTGCACTGAGCAGGGGATTGGACCTGATGACCTTATAGGCCCCTTCCAATTCTGCTATACTATGATTTTATGATGGTGATAGTACTAGGGCTGTGCTCTGCTTCGGTTCGGAGAAGCGATAGTGGACCAGCCTGATTCTCCTCCTACAAAAGCAGAGTCGAATCATGTCAGGCGGTGGTGGCTGCGGATCAAGGCAAAGTGGTTCACCTCGATCCAGAGCTCCGGACACAGGTAAGAGGGGGGGAAGGGGGACTCACTTTGTGGCACTGGCACCACAGTCTGTGCGGTGACAGCGTTGGAGCCAAGTAAGGGGGCAGGGGGGAGGGGACTTACCTGTGTTTGTCACGGGCTTCAATTGTGGCCCCGGCTTGAAGCCAGAAGAGGCCACGGCCTTCCCTTCCGGCTTCAACCAGGGCCTCAATTGAAGCCTGTGACGGACCGTGATGGAGGCAGGTAAGTGAGGGGGGATTGGCTTACCTGGCACTGGCGTCCATATGGTGATGGCAGTGAAGCCGGATCTCGCTCCACAGAGCGGAGCGGGGGATTGGTGGATCAACCCGAAGTGGTTCGGGCCCTATCCGGACGTTCCAGATCAGGCCACGAAGCAGTTTGGGGAGGGGTCCGTGCACAGCCCTAGATAGTACCCTTTGGAACATGGTTTTAGGAAAAGACCCAGTGGCTATCCAATTCTGGGCCACTTCCATCAAGGTAAACTCAAGGTTGTTTTTGTTTTAAATGATTGCCCAGGGTTGCAGGTTTGCAAATCTAATGCTGTACTAGAAGAAGGTAATTCTGTCAATCCACCTTCTATATAAACACACCTAGTAAAACAGGTAGATTCTGAAAAGAATTTCAAGGGGAGGAAGGATTGCTGCTTCCCAGGGTGCATTCAACTGCAGTGCCTTGTCCTTAGAGCCAATTGCAGGTGTTTAATCCTGTTTAGGAGGTGATCATACATTGCTTCAGATGCTTGTTCATGGAGCAGAAATACAGCCAATGTTCCACTTAATGCATCAAGGAAATGTTTATGATCTGTAAATCTTTTAGAAAGCAGTGACTCCAAAAAAGACAACAGGCAGTAGTTTCTGCTTGAGTTAATGCATTTGGAGATAGGTCACTTACCGGAAACCATTGGCTGCACCATTGACAGTATTTCAGAATTAATATGGAACAGCTACAAGGTGAGTGCATCAAGGGGAAAAAGAACTTGGGTAAAAGGGCTACCCACTTTTCATTACGGTGAAGGTAACAGCCTAAATGCAATGTTCTTGGGCAACTCAGTCTTATGGCACCATGTCACTTACTCCAATCCAAGAAGAGCAATTTGCAAAATATTCCCATTTATTTTTACTGATATCCCTGCTTTCTTGGGCAACAGCATTGTATACTTTGCAGATTAATTTGTGGAAGGTTATATGCAATTTTCAAACTGATAGGATGTCTCTAGTTCCAGACTTTGCTGCACATCGTTAGGAATCACTCAAAACTGGGCTTATCTGTTCATCATGCCCCCACCCCCTGATAAAGGTGCAACCCTATGCATGGTTTAGACAGAAACAAGTTCTACAATCCCCAGCATTCTCCAGTCAGCCATGTTGGCTGGGGAATACTGGGAGCTGTAGGATTTCCCCCCCCCCTCTCTAAACATACATAAGACTGCAACCTAAGGAGTTGAAAATCATGGATAACTTTCTTTTTCACCACACTGAGGGGGAGTGATGGGGTGGCTGTTATGTAGATGCATCACTTTGTTCTTTTTTGTGCATTTGCTATAGGGCTGTGATCCGCTTCTCTTCAGGTCGGAGAAGCAATAGCGAGGCGGCCTGATTCGCCTCCGGAAAAGGCAGAGGAGAAGCGAGTCGGGGGGGGGGGGGTGTGCAGATCGAGACAAAGAGGTAAGGTAAGGCACAGATAAGTGGGGGGAGGGGGACTCATCTGGCGCTGGTGCCACTGCCCCAGTCCCTGCAGCAATGGCGATGGAGCCAGGTAAGGGGGCAGGGAGGAGGGAGGCTTACCTGCGTCCATTGCGGGCTTCAATTGAGGCCCCAGTTGAAGCTGGAAGTGAAGGCTGAGGCCTCTTCTGGCTTCAAGCCAGGGCCTCAATTGAAGCCCGCAACGGACTGCGAAGGACGCAGGCAAGGGGGCAGGGGGTTGGCCTACCTAGTGGCACCAGTGCCACCGTCCATGCAGTGGTGGCGGCAAATCCAGGTCTCGCTCCACGGAGTGGAGCAAGGGACGGGTGGATCAGCCCAAAGAGGATCTGGCCCGATCCGGAAGTTCTGGATTGGGCCACGAGGAGGATCAGGGGATCCGTACACAGCCCTAATTTGCTATATGTTGTTTTATTGTTATCCATCTTGGTAATTTGAGTACAAATACCATGAATGAATGATTCCATGGATGAATCAATACTCTGCACAACTATCAAAAGGTTCAGGAGGCCTCTCCTCCTTTTAATATAGTCACCCCCTTAATAGGGAAGGGCTATGTCTGGGGATTGGGGGGTGCACAGTGGATGAATCATTGGCTGAATCAGAAGTTGCTACTGCTGCCAAGATCCCATTGATTCTGCTGGCAAACAGTATCCCTGGGAAATGCACCTTCTTTCCCAACAGAATTGGGCTTCCAAAATCTCAGGTTACATCTTATTCTGCAAAAACCCATTACTTTCGGTCTGTTGGAAGCTGCAACATCTCTTTAATAAGGGTTTATCTAAGTCTTCTAGTTATTGGGGGTATAATACATTTAATGTCTCTTTTGGGAGTATGTTTTGGCAATGCCCAGCAGTTGCCAACTTTTGGGGAGGAGGTTATTATACAGATCAATTTTGTACTGGAACTGTCTTTAATATTCACTGATCTACATGCTCTTTTAAATTAATTACAGGCTTTCTGGAAATTAACGAATGGTCGAGATGAATGGCTCTGTGCCTCTCTGACAGCTAAGACACTAATATTACAACACTGGAAGGATAAACACTCACCTTTGATAATGCAATGAACTGAAGATGTTACAACAGTTTCAACATTTGAAGAGCTGATGTATAGTCACCACCTGTGAATGGATACGTGTTTGGAAATTTCATCTGCTTTTGTTCATGTATAGTTCTTAGGAGACTGTATTTTCATACATGCCTAAGAAGAGCCATGCTGGATCAGACCGAGGGTCCACCTAGTCCAGCACTCTGTTCACACAGTGGCCAACCAGCCATCGGCCAGGGACCAATGAAGCAGGACACGGTACAATGGCACCCTCCCACCCATGTTCCCCAGCAACTGGTGCACACAGGCTTACTGCCTTGGATTCTGGAGGTAACACACAACCATCAGAGCTAGTAGCCATTGATGACCTACATCAGGAAAAACTTCCTGACTGTTAGAGCAGTGCGATAGTGGAATCAGTTCCCTAGGGAGGTGGTGGGCTCTCCCACACTGGAGGCCTTCAAGAGTCAGCTGGACCACTATCTGCCAGGGATGTTTTAGGGTGGATTCCTGCACTGAGCAGGGGGTT
The DNA here is from genome assembly GCF_023053635.1 of Elgaria multicarinata webbii. NCBI lineage: Eukaryota > Metazoa > Chordata > Lepidosauria > Squamata > Anguidae > Elgaria > Elgaria multicarinata. The sequence goes on along the minus strand of NC_086177.1, from coordinate 109,922,464 downwards.
GGACTCGATGGTCTTGTAGGCCCCTTCCAACTCTGCTATTCTATGATTCTATGATTCTATGACCTTCTCCTCCAGGAATTTATCCAACTACCTTTTAAAGCCATCCATATTGGTGGTCATCATTACATCTTGTGGTAGTGAATTCCATAATTTAATTATACACTGTGTGAACAAGTACTTCCTTTTATTTGTCCTGAATCTGCTACCAATCAGCTTCATTGAATGACCCCATTGCATTCTAGTATTATGGGAGAGGAAGAAAAATGTCTCCCTACCCACATTCTCCACACCATGCACACACACACACACACACACACACACTTTCATATGTATGGAGTGAAACTGATATATTCAAATCTATTTAGCCACATCTTTCTTTCTCCTTTTCTTACCTTTCATCAAAAAATTATAATAAAAACCAATTAAACAATAGCCTGCCAAACAGTGGCTTGGTGGGCCCCATCCTGCAGAGAAATGGGATGTACAAACAGAGCCACACTGGGGGGTTTTCCGCAGTATCAGTGGGTCTGATGGGGACAAGGTGCATGGGGAGCACAGGCCCAGTTTCTGGGCAGAATTGAGCTTCTGGCTCCCCACCAAAGAAGACCTTCTCTCATACTTTGTTTCCCAGCAGAATCGAAGCATGAGAGTGGCAATGGGGAAGATGACAGTGGCAGGAAGCAATGGTGCATTTGAAAGACTATTGAATGTGGAAGAAGTATTAGGAGTGAGAATGTGTCACAATGGCTTTGGCTCAGAAATAAGCCAAGGTTGGGTCCTTGAAGCCTCCATCTCACCCACTAATTTATGTCCATGACCAGTAGGGGCAAGCAGCCATGAAAAGGAAAAGGGAGAAGGATTTCCCTGTTCTTCTCTCTGGTGCCTTGGGTGCTGGATCAGAATCTGCCATTGCAGAAGGTCCTGATGGCCCCTTAGAAATGTGGCTTTCCAAAGAGTGAGAGCAGTTTGGATGGTAATATATTTCTGGGCAACGAGGATGATCAGGGGTCTGGAAACAAACCCCTATGAAGAGGGACTGAAACAACTGAGCATGTTTAGCCTGGAGAAGAGAAGACTGAGGGGAGACATGATACTTGAAAGGTTGTCACACAGAGGAAGGCCAGGACCTCTTCTCGATCATCCCAGAGTGCAGGACATGGGATAATGGGCTCAAGTTATGGGAAGACAGATTCCAGCAGGACATCAGGAAAAACATCCTGAGTGTTAGAGCAGTATGAGAATGGGACCGATTCCCTAAGGAGGTAGTGGGCTCTGCCACACTGGAGGCCTTCAAGAGACAGCTGGGCTGCCATCTGTCAGGGATGCTTTTAGGTGGTTTCCTGCATTGAGCAAGGGGTTGGACTTGATGGCCTTATAGGACCCTTCTGACTCTGCTATTCTATGATTCTATGGGTCACATGTTAATCCATGCCGGAGAAGGATATGAACTGGATCACACCCATGACGTCTTTGAGGTGAGATTATGTGACCTTCATTCATATCCGTATCTCAGAGGTACAGCTCAGGCCACCATCCTTCTTTCTAACTCAGAACCTTTGTTTGGTATGCCACAACAACAGGAAGAGGTAGTTAACAGTTGGAGAGCAACTGGGAAGGATCAAGCTGAAGCAGAGATGATTTCTGGTCAGCTACAGGAGACCTTGGACAGCTCCAAAGGGATACAGAGCAAACTCACAGCTCTAATGAGATGTATTTCTAAGTTACCTGTCTCTCACTGCCATAAGGTGTGTGCCTGTGTGTGTACCGTGCATTTTAAAGAATACTATGCATGGAAGAACCCCAGAGATCATTAAACAGAATGTGCAAAGCAAAGAAAGACAAGGGTGAAGCAGGTGTTTTAGAAGAGTGCTTTTATCTTAAAGCACAGGTGTACTTATGTATTATGATTATTATATTTCAAATGCAACCCTACGCTGGCATCAAAAATGCTCACTCAGCAATGCCCTGCTCTTGTGCAGCCCAAATCCCACAGGAGTGACCTCTTCCTCTTATGCTCAGAGTTGATCATCATCTCTCACAATGTTGTTTAGGAACAGACCCAACAAAGAAACATTTTTTTTTAAAAAAAGAGAGAGAACACTTTCCAGGATGCAAAATGTAGTCAGAGCAATCCACTGGGTCTGATGGATTCCTCTGCTTGGCACACTGCATTTTCATTTTTGATTATGATTATAATTTTTAGGCAAACTTGTAGCATTTAAGTCTGTAACGTTCGGCTCAAAAATGTAAGCAACACTGATAGAATGCCATAGTTTGTTCACAGCTCTTTTGCTCCTTTTCCCCTTATGAGCAAGTGTGGCATGCATTATGTGCAGCAAGCAAATCAAATGCATGCAAATGTCCTTCCTTCACAGAACCTGTAAAGGGCAGAACATTTTCTCTGTCCAGAATGTTGGAGGTTTAGCACAGAGACGGCACAACCCTGGTGATGTGTGAGGTTGGCACAACGGCTCCAGAGCCTGGTCTCAAGCCAAGTGTTGTATTATAGAATCATAGAATCATCGAATAGTAGAGTTGGAAGGGGCCTACAAGGCCATCAAGTCCAACCCCCTGCTCAATGCAGGAATCCACCTAATAGCATCCCTGACAGATGGCTGGAAGACCTGAGAGGTGTAGGAAAACTTAGAACAGCTTTTCCCAACCTGGTGCCCTCCAGATGTGTTTTAAACAAAGATTGTCATTCCCCCCCCCTTCCATTCCACAGATTCCCCATTTCTTGGATTTTGTTAAACAGATATACAAGGAACTTCAAAAAGTAGTGGTAAGTGTTCCCATTCTTGTCGCTTTTCTCATTGATGTTCTTGGTTTGGTTGAATTATAGAATCATAGAATAGTAGAGCTGGAAGGGGCCTACAAGGCCATCGAGTCCAATCCCCTGCTCAATGCAGGAATCCACCCTAAAGCATCCCTGACAGATGGCTGTCCAGCTGCCTCTTGAAGGCCTCTAGTGTGGGAGAGCCCACCACCTCCCTAGGTCACTGGTCTTTAAGCTACGTACTCCTGTCCACCCATCTAAGAACATACGAACACAGGAAGAGCCATGCGGAATCGTGCCAATGGTCCATCGGGGCAGCATTTTTGTTCACACAGGGGCCAATCAGCAGACTGTGGGAAATCAACAATCAGAAAATGAGTGAAATAGCACCATCCCACCCCTTTTGCCTAGCAACTGGTGCACATGGGCCTACTGCCTCTGATACGGGCAGTAACATACATCCATTGTGACTAATACCCATTGATAGCCTTCTCCTCCAGGAATATGTCTAACCCCCCTTTAAAGCCGTCCAAGAACTTCCATTTATCTGTCCTGTATCTCCCACCAATCACTTTATGGGATGACCCCACTGTGTTCTAGCATTAGGAGAGAGGGAGAAAAATGTCTCTCTATCCACTTTCTCCACACCATGCATCATTTCGTACACCTCTATCCCGTCTTTCTCCACTCACTTTTCCCCCCTAAGATAAACAGTCCCAGATGTTTTAACCCTTTCCTCTTAGGGGTGTTGCTCCAACCCCTTGATCATTTCAGTTGCCATTTTCTGCAGCTTTTCCAACTCTACAGTACCTTTTTTAGGTGTAGTGACCAGAGCTGTAGACAGTATTCCAAGTGTAGTCTTGGCATAGCTTCGTGTAAGAGGAATACGATATTGGCAGTTTTATTTTCAATGCCTTTCCTAACTATGCCAAATGGGGTATTTTTTTTTCTTTTTTCACATCAGCCACACACTGGATCAACATCTGTCTGTCCGTCCGTCCATCCATCTTGTACTTTCTGACTTTGAGACACACACACACATACCCCAGGCTTCTTTCCAAATTACTTCAAAATTCCAGCTAATCAGAGATCATGTAGTGAATCTGATAATGTTTGCCAGGTTTGACTACATTACCAACCTGCAGAGAATGGTTCTCATAACAAGCCCCCAGATAATGCTGTACTAAGAACCAGATAAAAGGGCAGTGAGTATCCAAAGTTGTGAGATTGTTCACTACCAGACTACAAGATGTGGCTGCAATGAAGATATATGGGGCTGATTGTGAAATGAAAGATTACTGGTTTTCTGTGGCAATCTACATATCCTCTACAAACTCCCATGTTCCATCCACTGAGAATTCGACAAATCTCTTTAGTATCTGCAATACAGCCCCCTTTTATTTTTGCTTTTATAGGTATCCAGTGTTTAGGACAATCATCCATAATAAAGATATGTAGTGTTTTACACCAATAGTATTTATATGGTCTCCAGATGGCAATTGTGTACCCCGGTACAGATAATGTACTCAGTAATGGATCCTTTCCCACTCAAAATCCGAAAGGAAGATGTTTCATATCACATCGTTATCCCCCATTCAATGTTGCTCAAAAATAATGTTGCCCATAATTCCCCATTCAATGTTGCTCAATAGATCTTGCATTGAGTAGATTTTCTCTAAGGTCCCTTCCAATGCAATAAATTGGCTAAATTGCATCTCTTCAATCTATTCCTTCATAAGTTTACTTGGAAGTTCCCCACTGTGTTCAATGGGGCTTACTATCAGGTAAGCGTGCATAGGATTTCAGCTTTTTTTTTTTTATCAAGTCAACATTTTCTTGTCTGTCTGTCTTCTGTGTGTGCATCCATAACTATTGGCAATGCCTTGCTTGTTTGGGGCACATCTGTATTGCTGAATGGATGGCCTTTGCCTTGGAAGCAGAATATCACATATATTCTTAGCAAACCCACATACGTCATCATTGCAGCTGCCAAGCACATCTGCAACTTGACTGAAGAAATTTGGTCACTTTCAGACTCGCTAGTCATTAACTTGAACAACTTTCAAGAAACTCCACTAAAACCCTCCATCATGATAGACAGCGGATTGATGATGAGCTAAAATTCAGCTCGGAGAACATTGAGGTGCTTTGCTTTATATGAAGCAGATGAGATTGTTTTTCCAGCATCTCCAATTTTAGCCATTTAACTTAAAGCTGCTTAAGGAAGAGAATTTCTTCAGCTTCCAATTTAATCAGGGCAATTTCAGATTGGCTGAGCATCTTTTGAGACACGCATCATCTTGTAGTCTTGAGATAATGACAGGGGAAGCCATCATTTTCATCCTGTAATATGCTCCAATTTCATTTTTAACATGAACCTCAATTAAAACTGAAAGAAACTACATTTAAAACAGGTGAAAGAAAGAAATTAAGCCTCCCTCAATCCACCCCCCCTCCCAACACGCTTCTCTCGGATGTAAGCAGAATACAGCACTAATTTCAACCCAGAAATTATTGATGCATCTTCCATGACTTTCTATTAATCAGCATCCGATTGAGCACAATTTGCAAAATTCATGTGGCATCTATTAAGCATTTTCTTCTAAGTAAGTAAATGAAAGAGATTTACTAATTCCAGGCGACATTTCATGAATTGGTAATGGGCGCAAACGACACAGCAGTGCAAGGACATATTAAATCTGTGCAAAATGCAAAATAGTCCTCTGATCTTTACTAAATTGATTTAATCCTTTTTGCATATTTTAAGTCCCTGTCAGATTTTATAAATATTGATACAATGGAGGAAAATGAGATGATGTGGAAGTAGATAGCCAGCTTGGGAAATGCTAAAGGCCGCCACGGCCCATATGCCTTCATCTACCAGCTCAAGCCTACATGCAGATTAATAGGATGGGACCATCAACAGTTCACAAATAAGGTCTCAGTTTCACTGGCATCATGTGTTCACCTGTCCTGCTTTGTAAGTATTTCAGGAGAGGCATGACAATTAAACAAATCACAAAACGCCCTTCCCCAGGTGTCCCCAGCCTTTTCAGTGGTGACACCTTGGTTGTGGAATGCCCAACTCAGAGAGGCCCACCTGGTGCCTACTTTGTGGGTTTTTTGGTGCCAAGTGAAGACTTCTTTTTTAAAAAAATTGAATTTTTCAAAGTAACAATGAAGAGTTACACATTCAAAAGCACCACATATTGGTCAATTTCTTTATTGTCCTTCTGAGCACTCAGGATCTCTACTTGGTACAAGCAAGTTTATCTGATAAAGTTATCCCTCATCGTCCTAATAGATCATGACTTAGAGTTCTGTGAGTCTTAGGAGGTTCTCATGTGTTCTTCTTAATATTAGTGAATTAAATAAATACCCATTTATATTTCATAAAAAGTTTCAATTTCTATTTGGCCTCTTTGTACCTGAAGATGTTTGTTGAATTTCTTCATGAGTGCAAGGTCCAAGTTTTTTCTGTTTCCATATGATAAAAGAAAGTCAATTTCCTGATTTCCAGTTAGCAGTTATGACCAACCTACCTGCTGTCCAGAAGAAATCCAGGAGCTCTTTCAATATTTTTATTCTATTAGTGTCCATATAAAGAGATGGCAGTCCCAGTTTGGCAGATAATGCTATTTTAAAATTGTATAGTGGTTTTCGTTGTAATTGTGTATAGTGGCAATTCGCTAAGAAACAACAAACTATGTTTGCTTTGCGTGTTTTTTGCAGATAATGTTATCTCTTGTTGTGAAGACCTTTTAAAAGAGAATTCCCAGGCTTTTTAACCCTTCAGTTTTTAAAATGGCTTTGTAGATCTTTGCACTGTTGCTGGGTTTTTATTTTGGTCTTATTCCATATTAAACGTAAGGTTTGATATGATGTTTTACTCAGTTGCTGCATTTTATGATTTCCCATTTTGTTTTGTGAACCACCCAGAGAGCTTTGGATATTGGGCAGTAGAGAAAGTTTATAAATAAATGAAATGATCACCCCAAACGGTGTCCAATGGGCTTGGGACAGGCCAGGAGTTGGCACATCAAACATTGAGGCATCTGACGGAGTGTGGGGGCAGATATCTATTATGCCCTCACTCCCACTGGGCCTGGCTTTGTCATGGCCATGGCCACTGGGCTCCCTGCTGCCATAATCACCAGTCACCCAAACCCTTGTTCTTATCCAGTGGGCAGTGGTTTTGGATGGGAGCTAAGGAGTAAGCCCAGGTTTTCAATTCCCCAACATCACATGGCTGATCTTGATAGGCTGGAGTGCTGGGCTGAAAACAACAGAATGAAATTTAATAGGGATAAATGCCAAGTTCTACATCTAGGAAAAAGAGACTAAACACACAGTTACAAGATGGGGGATACTTGGCTCAGCAATACTACAAACGAGAAGGATCCTGGAATTGTTGTAGATCACAAGCTGAATATGAGGCAACAGTGCGATGTGGCTGCAAGAAAGGCAAATGCTATTTGGGGCTGCATTAATAGAAGTACAGCTTTCAAATCACGCGAGGTACAAGTTCCTCTCTGTACAGCCCTGGTTAGGCCTCATCTTGAGTATTGCGTCCAGTCCACCACACTTCAAGAAGGATGCCGACAAACAAGCGTGTTCAGAGGAGGGCAACCAGGATGATCAGGGGTCTGGAAACAAAGTCCTATGAAGAGAGACTGAAAGAACTGGGCATGTTTAGCCTGGAGAAGAGAAGATTGAGAGGAGACATGATAGCACTCTTCAAATACTTAAAAGGTTGTCACACAGAGGAGGGCCAGGATCTCTTCTCAATCACTCCAGAGTGCAGGACACAGAAGAATGGGCTCAAGTTACAGGAAGCCAGATTCCGGCTGGACATCAGGAGAAACTTCCTGACTGTTAGAGCAGTACGACAATGGAGTCCATGATCTAGGGAGGTTGTGGGCTCCCCACACTAGAGGCCTTCAAGAGGCAGCTGGACAACCACCTGTCAGGGATGCTTTAGGGTGTATTCCTGCATTGAGCAGGGGGTTGGACTCGATGGCCTTGTAGGTCCCTTCCAACTCTGCTATTCTATGATTCTATGAAGAGGGGCCATCAGAAGCACAAAGCCTAGCAGGTTCCAGGCTCTTCTTTTTAATGGGGACTGATGCACTAGTAAGCATCCAATGTGCAACAAGGGAGCTTTAGTTTAAACTGGAACGACTATTTGCTCCTCCACAGACACTCCCGGGAAGGGGTTGTAGCTCAGTACAGGAGCCCATGTTTTATTTGTTCAGCCACTGGGATCTCTGGGTGAATTGATCTCAGGCTTCCTTAGCTGGGAAAGACAGGGTGTTTCCAAGTTTTGGAACCCTACACAGATCATGTAGTACTGAGTCCGTTTGGGTCAATCACCCGACTCAATGTAAAGCCACACTTTCTCTCTCAACTTTTGAAAAGAAATCTCCCTTTTTCTTCTCACCTCCAAAGTTTCTCCAGACCCAGGAATGTAAACTCAGTACTATTCTGCAGGACTTTCTTCTTGTTGTTGTTTCTGCTGCTGCTGTTTGTTTTATTAGAATGTGTTGACTCTTATATTTTCGGTGGTGCAACTTTAGTCTGCCAAAAAATCATGCCACTTTATGCATTATTTACTAGCTAATAATGCTAAAGAGATTTCTCCAGAAGAAAACCTTCTCTCCTATTTTGGTTGCGTAGGGTTGTTGTTTTTTCCCCAGCCTCTCCTCTGATGTCCACTCAAGAAACGAGATCCCCGGCATTTAGGGCTGCAAACTATAATCTATTTAATTGGTAGATTAAATCAGCTAAAGTTGTAGTTGATTAATGGGGAACAAAAATAAATAATGGGACAGGTGAATTCCAATTGGTAGGACTACAAACTGAGAGAATGGTTTTTTGAAGCTAGCTTTGTTCCACTGCATTATTGTAACAGGAAACGAACAAGATGGTATTAAATTGAACTTCCCATCTAACCTTGAACAGCTGCTTTCACTCATACAATTTTATTTTACATGCCCTTCAATGGATGATTTGTTACTAGGCAAATCTATTTAAATGTCATTTATTAATATTAGAAAGCCCTGTGCAGAAAAACACATACTTCCAAGGCATTTCATTGGACTGATCAAAATTATTTTTCTTCTCTCCAAGTCCCTTGCAAAGGCCTCTCCATGTTGGCATCAACATTTCATTTTAAGTGAAATGGGGGGCACAGCTAGACCTAAGGTTTCTCCTGGGATCATCCAGGGTTCGCCCCTGCCTGAGCACTGGATCCCCTGTGTGTGACCTAGATGAACAGGTTTGACCCCTGGATGATCCATGGATAAACCTTAGGTCTAGCTATGGCCATTGTTAGAAAGTGTAGTCAAAAGCTTGAATACAGGGCTGGTGTCAGTGGTCAGGAGATGAAGGAATAGTTGTCATGAGGGTGTCTTGCCCAATGGTCCTGTAAAAGCTGGAGCCAACAACAGTTGAATCAGTTTTGATCACTGCATGGAGCATCTCTTGAGGGCACAGGAAGGATACAACCCTGAAAGACCCAGGACCTGTCCACAGCTTCAAAGCATTGCCACAATCTCATGAATGCAGGGCCATTCTCTTGTAATACTGCTCTTAACAATCCAGTCCCATGAGCTGCTCTGCAAGGCAGAAAATTGATATGGTCAGGTATGTGGTTTCTTAGACCAGTCCATGGCATAAATCATGGTGTCACCACAGCTCCAGTCAACAATTCTGAGCTGGTAACTTACACTGATGCATTAAGTCACAGCTGCAATATATAGGGGGCAATGCAAGTCCATTTAGCTCAGTACTGCCTCTTCCAATTGGGATCGACTTTCCAAGGTCTCTGACAGAGTTTTTATTCTATCACCTCCTTCATGGCTGCTTCCCTGGAAGTGCCAGGGGCATGTAAACTTGGCATGTAAAGCATGCATTCTATCACTGTCTCTGCAGCTTCTTGCTGGCCCACACTCCCATTGTTTTGGAAGAAATGCTGCATCATAAATTTGATCCCAAAGGATTCCAGGAAGGATGTCCAGCAGGAAGCTGATGAGAAGGCTTCACACTGCTATCAGTCATGCAGGACTTTTTTAAAAAAGTAAAAAGCAAGGGGGAAAGAACCCCAAACCCTCAACAACCTGGTAAGGTTAAGGAAGGGATCTGGAAGGAAAATTCTTCCGCCTTTCTCTATCATAAGAGGGAGCAGTTCACCCCTACCTACCCAGTGAATGCACAAAGAAGTGCAGACCAAATTTCTGGGCTCATATCTAAGTAAAACTGGAAACATCCAATCAAACCCAGATATTCAGCAAACTTGGTATTGGTTAGAGCTCTGCACACACACACCCAATTTACCTCTTAGGCCATTGGACTCCCTGCTCAACTCCCTCCTCCTTTGCTCCCTCCTGTACCCAGAGCCAGAGCTGCTACCACCTCAGTCGCTGGGACTTACTTTTCTCTGTTTTTCATAGATCTATGGCCACAAACTACAGCAGCTGTAAAAGGCCATTTCCCTAATCTACAACTATAGATCGATGAAAATAACAAGCCCCCATCTTCCCTTGAAATCACAGTTCTAAGGGAGGAGAACACACAGAAAGGAAAGTCCCACTGGCGGTAGCAGTGGTGGGTGATTGGGGAGGGAAAGGAGAAGGGAGGGAGATGACTGGTGAGTCCAAAGCACTCATGGTCAGCCTCGCACTGGTTTTCCTGGTGGGTGGGCATGCAGTAGGAGCAGCCTACCACTGCCACGAATCGACCCAAGCACCCTGAGGGCTGTGGAACTGACCTGCTTCAGCCTTAGGGTGCCTCAGTCCAACCTAGTATCACCTCATATTTGGGCCGGGGTGGGCTGATTTGGCCCACCTTGACTTACATTTGGGGCTTCAGCCTGAGGTGGTGCACACCTCTAGTATCAGTTAGATGGTTGGTTTCAGAAAAGTGGCATAGAAATGCCTTCAGAGGGCAACCCTATGTATGATCAGAGAGAGAGAGAGAGAGAGAGAGTGAGAGAGAGAAAGTCTTACAAATCCTAGCATTCCTCAGCCAACCACACTACCTGGGGAATACTGGGAGTTGTGGGATTATTATTATTTTTTTGTCTAAACACACATATGATTGGACCCTAAATAAGACAAATGAATAAAAATTAGCTTACAGGACACCATCATTAGGGTGACCATATGAAAAGGAGGACAGGACTCCTGTATCTTTAACAGTTGCATAGAAAGGGAATTTTAGCAGGTGTCATTTGTATATATGGAGAACCTGGTGAAATCCCCTCTTCATCACAACAGTTAAAGGTGCAGGAGCTATACTAGAGTGACCAGTTTTAAAACAGGGCAGGGCTCCTGCACCTTTAACTGCTGTGAGGAAGAGGAAATTTCACCAGGTTCCCCATATATACAAATGACACCTGCAGAAATTCCCTTTTCAATACAATTGTTAAAGATACAGGAGCCCTGTCCTCCTTTTCATATGGTCACCCTAACCATCATCTAATAATACCTCCTCGCACGTGTGCCACATTTTCATTTTATTTTTCAAACCAGAGAGACAGGGTGAAGTAGTTTCCTACTATTCTTCTAGGACTTTTGAGAGCTAGAGATGCGTATTTAAAAAAAGAAAAAGAAAAGTCAGATCCTTGGCTCCACTAATATGCTCCACTAATTCTGAACCACAACCAAGGATAACTTGGGATCAAAAAGTCTCCTGGATTAAAGTATTGCTGTGCCCAAAATTTTGCTCACATTTTTCTTTTCAACCATTCTCATTCAAGTTGAGAGGAAAGAAATTGCTCTCCAAAAGAAATTCAATATTGAAGAATTTTTTTGGAGGAATTGTCATGGGTTGGGGTTTCTTGTGATCATCTTATTTGAGAGGAAGCTGAGGAATGTACCTGAATGTCCTGTTTTTCATTGCATAATCATCTCTCTAGCCATCTGTTTCCCCCCCCCTCAGCTCCCCACACTTCAATTAAAGCCCAGAGGAAGGAACGGATCATGAGGTAATTCCTCCCATAAGGTTTTTTTCAGTTCACGAAGCACAGGCCACCTGAGAGGCTGCAGACAAAATACACACATGCATGCCGCGCAGCTGACTCACACTGATTAGGTAAGCTCAAAAACATCCTGGGGAAAAAAATATACAACACCCTGAGAATGACATCGAGAAATGGATGCCTCTTTCATGGGAAAGAGCCTCATGTGGCGCAGAGTGGTAAGCGGCAGTTACTGCAGCCGAAACTCTCCCCACGGCCTGAGTTCGATCCCAGCGGAAGCTGGTTCTCAGGCAGCCGGCTCAGGTCGACTCAGCCTTCCATCCTTCCGAGGTCGGTAAAATGAGTACCCAGCTAGCTGGGGGAAAGGGAACTGTGACTGGGGAAGGCAATGGCAAACCACCCCGCTACAAGGTCTGCCAAGAAAACGTCAGCGAAAGCAGGCGTCCCTCTAGGAGTCGGCAATGACTCAAGTGCTTTGCACGAGAGGTTCCTTTCCTTTCCTTCATGGGAAAGAAAATGTCCTTGAAATTGGAAGTAAGATTTAGAGCCATTGTGGTGTAGTGGTTCGAGTGGGAGTTGGGAGATCCAGGTTCTCTCTCCACTCAGCCATAGAAGCCCACTGGGTGACTTTGGACTAGGCACAGACTCTCAACCCAACCTACCTCACAGGGCTGTTGTTGTGAGGATAAAATGGAAAGGAGGAGGATTATGTATGCTGCCTTGGGTTCTTTAAGGAGGAAAAAAGGTAGGATATAAATGCAATAAATAATGCACTAAGCCATGGTTAGGGTGCTAACCCTTTTGCAAGAAGTGGTTATTGGCCATGTTTAAATCACGGTTATGTAGCCACCATGGTTTGGAATGGTTCACACAACACACTAAGGGCCTTGCTAGATGGTAGGTTAGCCCAGTGCGAGGCCCGGGCTCGCCCCTGTGCATCCAGATGATGCACAGGGAATCCTGGGCTCAGGCAGGGGTAACCCTCCTTTGGCCCGGGATAACCGGCACCACTTCTAGCTCAGTATTTCCCGTGGTCTCGGGCTGAGTCCGAGTCCACGGGCATGTAGACCAGTCCGCCACTTTTCCTAGCTACCGTAATTACTCCCGAGTAGCCGGGAAAAATAGCGGACAGGGCGCAGCACTCCATAGGAGCGTTGGGCCCATCGGGGCAGGGTGGGGAGACGGGGTTGGGGAGATCGCGGCCAGGGTGGGGAAATCGGGGGCAGGGGGGAATCAGCGATCACGGGGGGGGGAATCGGCGATTGTGGAGGGGAAAGATCGGAGTTGGGGGGAGATGTGGGGGAAATATTGGAGCGGGGGGCAGGAATCGGAGCCAGGGGGAGTGGGGAACCCTTTTTTTAAAAAAAAGAACCCTTAACTTAATCGCTGGTGCGCTCCTGCGCATCCGTCCCTTTTAAAACAAAACTAAAATGGCGGACGCGACAGGGCTTCTGTGCAGCCCGTCGCGTCTGACATGTGGAAAGGAGCGACAGCCCACGCTACTTCTAGCATGGGCTGGCCCCTCCTCCCGCACAGATTTGCAGGTAGGTCTAGCAAGTCCCCAAGCCATAAAGTTTAGCTCAAAATGCTTAACCACTGTGGCTTAACGTGCTGTCTGGACTGGGTCAAATGAATAAATAATAATCAAATTTCAGGCACAGCCCTAGTTCTATCTCTTCCCTACAGCACAGCAGGCCCCCTCACTGCCCACCTCACACCTGCATTGTGGTGGATGCAAAATGGGGGCCAGACTGGCAAGACGATTGATGCTGTTGCAGCATTTTAAAAAAAATAATCCCAAACCCCTTAGGAAAAAAGAAAGGTGTGCTACAAACTTGCCAATAGTGAGACCTACCTTTCAGAAAGTGCAGAGAGTGTCCTCCATTTCTCTGCCCAGAAATATGTTGGAATATTTCAAGAGGCCATTTGCACACAGTGCTAGTCTAAAGGGCTTTTCTCTTTTATCGTCTCTCTTTCTATACACACCCCCACACATTCAGAAAATGTGGGGTTTCCAAACAGCCTTCAAAATGCATTTTAGCACTTTGGAAACCGAGAGACTGCATTAAAAAAAAAAGTTTAAATGGACTAATTACTCGACTTGCATTCCAGCCCCGCGCCAGTTTTACAGCCTCGAATTTCAGCCCTTGCTGTTTCTTGCTAATGAAGTTGCCCATAAAATACGCGGAATGGTCTGTTGTGTGGTTCTTTACTGACCTGCCAAACAGAAAGGTTTTGTTTCCTTGGTAGGCGTGGACTGCCGACAATGGCTGAGTTAGCAGCTCCCAGAGGAACGGGATCAGACAAGGCGGGTGGAAGTGAGGTTGGTTGATGTTGCAGCGTCCGACTCAGTTCCTGAGGCCTCTGGATTCGGAATGTGCTGATTGTAGGAAATCAGTCCCATCTGCATTTTGTGGAGTGCCAGGCACCTTCCATTCCATCATCTGCTCATCAACAGAATCAGATTCTTTTTTATTCTGAATTTGAATGAATTCGTATCGCTGCAAATTCACATTTGTGCAAATTTGTACTTGTGCAAATGTGCAAAAACAAAACAAAACCCAACAACCAATGTGTGTTTACATGTTCTAGGCTATGGGGGAAATACACATTTTTGGGCTATTATTATTATTATTATTATTATTATTATTATTATTATTATTATGCATATTTTTCAATTACTAGTTTTGTGCAAATTTCAGGAAAGTTAGAAAATGGTCTGCAAGTCTGTGGAATCCACCTGACTGGGAAAACCCCTTCTGCTGTGGAAGCCATCGGTCAGATTATACAAATCCCAACTCAGGCCATAGCTAGAACTAAGCTTTATCCCAGGATCATCCCGGGTTCGTCCCTGCCTGAGCGCTGGATGCCCTGTGTGGCACTTAGATGAACAGGTTTGACCCCAGGACAATTCTGGGATAAACCTCAGCTCTAGCTATGGCCTCAGTTGATTCTTTTGCGGATCTACGTTTAGCTGTACACTAAACTCCACCTCCTTTTAAATAATGTTCCACAGCCTCACCTCTCTCTGCATTCCTACACAGATGCCCTGGAACAGTTGGTCCAGGAACCAGCCAGAGTGAAGGCAACCCTGGATTTAATCCTAAGTGGTGCTGCTCAGGGCCTAATACAAGATGTAAATATTGTTGGACCAATCAGTAACAGTGACCACAGTGCTAACAGATTCAATATATACTTAAGAGGGAAATTGCCTAGGAAGGCCAACACATACTTCATTTTCAAGGGATGGCACAAAGCTCTTCCATCTCCTGAAAATGTGACAGAGAATCAGGAACCCCTGCTGCATGATGTCAGATCCCCAAAAAGTGGTCAGGGAGGGACTTTCTCAAGAAAGTCCTTTCCTCCTGCAGAAGGCAGATCCAGGATCCAACATACCATGTTCCCTTTTAAAAGTTATGAACTTGTGGGTGCCATGGCTGATCCAGTCATAGCTTCTCCATCATCCCTTTTCTCACCTTCCTTCTTGCCAACTATAGAAAGGAGAACTTCTATACTGCCTCACTGTTGGTGAGACGGAAAGGCAGGAGAGGGAGTCAATGACATACATGGATGGGAGGAACCATGAGTGAGTACATCACCTCCCATAGTCTCATAACTCTGAAAGGGCAACAGGACATTTTTGGGTTGCAGTTTGGCAACTCTGAGCACACTGTGAGCAGCCCCCAGCATCACGTCTCATAGCATTATGCCATCGACAATTGTAAAGGTAGGTTTTCTCCCTTTAAAGCCTTCCTGAGTTACACTTTCTTCTTCCTTGATAATTCTGCAGTTCAATGCATTAAAAAATGCCTGCCAATAGAGTGGCTACCTGCGTTTCGTTTTTTTAAAAAAGAAATGTATGTGCTTTTCTAAATGTGCCTTCCAAGGAAATGGAAGCATTCAAGACATAGGATTCATTAAGCCTCTGTCTTCAGAAGTATTTTTAGAAGACAGAGATCTAATTAGTTCATTGTTTAATGAAGTATGTCCAAAGTGATTTGCACCATCTTTCATCTTGTTTGTTGCATCGGCTGACAGTTAAATCGAGGTGGGACCTTTCCACTCCAAGTTACTGTCCTCATGTAGAACAGGAAGAGAGGCAACAGGCATTTCCTCAGCTTCTTGGTGCATCATGGAAAATTGATTATGTGGGCATTCTTAGGAAGTAATACCCATGAATCCATAGCTGACATCACTGTGGGTTTCTGAAGTGACCCTGTGCAAATACATTTAAGTGATTGTAAAATCATTTAATGTATTTGAAGGGAGTAATTGCAGACACAATAATTAAGCTGTGATATTGATAAGCATCAAGACATTAAAATCTTGTTCTGAATAGCATTGCTATTTTCAAGAACATAAGAAGAGCCCTGAGGGAACAGAGAAAAGCTGATCTAGTCCAGAAATCCACTACTATCTTGGCACAGGGGACTTAAGGCTTTCACCTGTTCCACAAAGGGAGCTCATTGGCAGTTAATCATGGTTGCTATGAAAGAAGTTAGGGTTGGTCACAGTAAAGTAGGGCACTTTGGGATGGAGCATTGATGAGCACCCTGAGGTGCCTTTGAGATGGAAAGAAACTTCTGAGATTGGACATCCTAAGGTTGTGGGCTCAGGGGAAAGGAAAGACTCCCCTTTGGGGCCCGAGTGGATCACAAAGTCATGGGACTCAAGTAGATGGGACCTGGGAAGCTGTAACCAGAAGCTTGGACAGACATGGTCCTGAGTGACTCTTGCACTAGCACAGGGGTGGACGACTGTCTCGGGGCCATTTTCTCGCCTCCTGTGTATTTAGTTAATCAATCTGTAGTCCTAGTCTAAAACCGTAACTTCGTATCTGCCTCTTTCTTTCCAGGTCTGGTCATAATCCTGTTTCTTACACTGACCGGCTAGATGTCTCCAGAGAGCCAACAAGCAGATGACAAAGGCATCAGTGTCCTTATGTTCTTCCCTCTATGTCTCTCTCAGCAACTGGTGTGTGGCGGCATAATGCTTCTGAATGTGGAGGTTGCATTTTAAGGGCATACTTTTTCCTGGTAGTGAATTACAATGTGGAGCTTGAACAAACGTCAGAACACTGACCTACAATGTGCCAAAAGCTGGATTCTCTTACCAATATGCATTATTTAATTTCCATATTTTTTCCCCTTTAGTTTCCATAGCTTATTCCCTGCTCGTCTTGCGGTATGGAGAATGATTTATGTAGCCATTGCATTTCCCCCCACCCCTCCCCACCGGAGCACTGGAAATCCTGCTTCACCATAAGGCAGGGGAGGGCAACCACTTTTGGTCCAGGGACTGGATAACCCAAGCTTGGACCAAGACAGCAGGCAGTATGATGTCATAGGTGGGGCTTCATATCTGATACCCCCAACCATGACATCATTCACCCAGCCCCAGCCCACTTTTAAAAAAAAAACTGTGAAGAGAAGCAAGGAGCTCTATGCCTCTCTCTACATGGAGAAAGGGGTTTTGCTGCAGATTGCAGGAATTGACTCCTGCAAGCCCTGGCTGAGTCTAGCTGCTCCTTCCTGCTCCACCCTTATCCCAAACAAGGTGAGAGCAGCCCAGGAAGTGGCCAAGGAAATTGCCAGCCACTCACCCTCAGGTGGCAGCGCTTGAAAAGGGCATGAGGTGAAGACCGCAGAGGGTGCTGAGTTAGCCTTGGTCTATCTCATGGATAGGGAACCCCTGTCCTGTAGGCCTAATCCAGCCCATGAAGCTTCCTATGATGGGCACACCAATTGCCCACGCCACACCCTCTTGTGCCTTGATTCTCAGTGCTAGTGCTGTTAAAGGGAAGTCCAAATCCCTGTTCAGAAATAAGAGCAAGGACCCCCTTGTCAATGCTCAGTTACGAAGTAGCTCTCTTGTAGGCACTGACTCCATTTTGAGGCAGCCCAAAAGCCAAGGCATTTTCATCCCCCATCTCCAGCAGAGATGGGACAAAGGCACATGAATGGGACTAAGAGCAATTACGTAAGGCTAGATCAAGCAATTCATTTTCTAATAGACTTCCTAAAATGCATTCCCCAGAGGCAAAGGCAGGGGTAAAATAGAGCAGAATATGAATGCTGGATGGCAAGAGTCATACCTGGCAATGCACCTGGTCATTCTCTGTCATGTGTTCCTACTGTTGAACTCCCACCTGGACACCTGTCTTTACATGCTATTAAGCTCTAGAAGAACTTGTTCTAAAGACATTGAGGAGTATGAGCTATATTGCAATGCAGAATTGACTTTTAATATCTGTCCCCTCTAGATGGTGGAATTCTCTTTGACCAATTGAACCATGAAGCCAACACCAAGCGACAGTAAATAAGCTTGACTTTTCTTATAAGCCATTAAGCAAAGTCTTTTATTCAGTAGCCATTTCTCTTTTGAAGGCCTTTCCTGACATGCCAGGGGCAGCTGTAAAACACAGATAATGTTGAAAGGAAAGAAGATAGACCTATCTATAATAACAGAGAGATTGAAAGGTAATTTCACCATCTTTGATATGCAGTTGGTCAAACTTAGAATCAGAGAATCAGAGAATAGCAGAGTTGGAAGGGGCCTACAAGGCCATCGAGTCCAACCCCCTGCTCAGTGCAGGAATCCACCCTAAAGCATCCCTGACTGAGGGTTGTCCAGCTGCCTCTTGAAGGCCTCTAGTGTGGGAGAGCCCACAACCTCCCTAGGTAATTGGTTCCATTGTCGTACTGGTTTAACATTCAGGAAGCTTTTCCTGATGTCCAGCTAGAATCTGGCTTCTTTCACTAGGTCCAGACATGTTGTAGGTGACACAGATAGGACACCTTGAAAAACCTGTCCAGATCAGATGTATCTTGAAGAATTGGTGCCTGATTTCCCCTGCTTTCTTCTTCTTTTGCCATTCCTTCTTCCTTTTGTGTGGTTAGATTGTGACCCTATGGGCAGGGATTGTCTAAACTCTTCATCCCTGTACAACACTTAGAAAATTGTAGGTGCTTAGAAGACATATCAGTCAGAAGACCACACAAGAACTTTATTGTCTCTTCAAACAAGAACAGAACAACAACTGCAAATGTCCAACTCCACCATGGTTTCACTCTGCTCTGTTTTCCACTCTTTCTGAATTCCTGTTTAACTAGAAGAATTCCTAAAATTGGAGGAGCAGAGTTTGAAGTTGGGATCTGTGAATCAGCAAATCCAAGCTCCTTAAAGTTCTCCAAATTCCACTGCAAATCTTCTTCTGACTCTTGCACATATCAGATGGTGACCCTTGTTTTTTCTCTTTCTACATGAATATATATGCCTATTTCAATGCACATTTTTGAAATGTATACATCACTTATGTGCATGTTTGAAATGTATGTATTTTCTCCTATTGATTAAATCATGTTTGTGTTCAATTTTCAAAAGTAGGGTGTGTGTGGTGTTACACCCCACAAGTCAGTTCCCAAATGTATGTCTGCAGTTTGTAAGACTGGGTTTTAAAATGTTGGCCTGAGTGGGTGGAGTTAGAATGTCTTGGGAGTGGGGAGGAGTGATATATAAGGGAATGACTGAGGGGATTGTGGGGGACTAGTTAGGTACTCTTAGAGTCTTTAGTGCTCTCTGTGTTTAGAGTACTTAAGTTCTAGGAAATTTGAGGGTCAGTGTAGAGAGTGGTGTCTTTGGAGTATGGTGTGCACGTAGTTGGTGTATATTCATCAATACTGATAATAAAGAAAGTTCAAGATTGATTGTGTGAGAAAAAGGAAAGTGTGTATGTGAATGAGTGGAAGGATTGGATGAAAGGTTTCAAAAAGGTTTTTAAATGTTTTATTTGAAACAAAGCTTGTGAACTTTTAAAAATAAATTTTAATTATTTTGTTTTTAACTACCACAAAAATCCCACATGTCTGTTTGGCATTTATCATTTGAAGTTTACACATTTAGCACCCACTCTGACAATAATTCACCTCAGCACGTATAACTCATAGTGTTTTATTTTATATATTGAAAATATATATTTTATATATTGAAATCCTTCTCCATTTAACCTCTTCCTCCACATAGTTTGGAGGAAGGTGGTTTTTATCCCTTGCCTCAGGCGTATCAAGCGGTGCTGCTTGGCTTGAGCAGGGAGTAGCTCTGTTGTTCAGAGCCTGTGTCGTGGCAGGGGGTTTCCAATCACGTCCTTATTCCGCATGCATTTCCTCCCCAAATTTATATTGCAATCTTGTAAATGTTCAGGTGTCAACAACTGCAGATTGCATTTAGATCCAAGTTCAGTTCCATGGAGGTGCAGACTGGGTATATTCTGATCATCAATGGACTAAAACAAACTACTCAAACTTCCCAAGTTTGAAGCTCTGTTCGGTCGCTTCAATTAATTTGCATAGCTCCTCCCACCTTTTCATCACCAATGTGCATTGATGTGTATTGATAAAGCACTCTTGTAAAAAGCAATATCAGGGCTAAAATATTCATCACTTGAAATATGAATCTATCAACTATGTCTTTCCCCCATTTTTACTGTGCTACAGGTGTAGGGGCTTGAGATCTGAGCAAGGGGGTAGGGGAGTTTTTAAAATCCATATGAGGGGAGCACTATTCTAGAGTAAACATAAAAACAAAATAATGAAGGTGATGGTGGTGGTGATGATGATGATGATAATAATAATACTAATAATAATACTAATAATAATAATAATAATAATAATAATAATAATTTTATTTCTTAGCAGACTCTCCCTTTGGATTGAGTCAAGGAACAATATTAGTAGAGCAATACAATATAAATCAAATACATAAAATTAACTAAAAGAACAAATAAAACCAATACAATATAAAAATAACAATCAAGATATCTTAAAATTCTTGGTTTAAAATTCATCTGGGTAGGCCTGATGGAAGAGACTCATCTTTATAGCTCTCTTAAACTCGGTGAGAGAGTTAAGTTGACAAATCTCTCCCGGCAGGTCATTCCACAGTCTGGGGGCTGCAGAAGAAAAGGTCCTCTGGGTAACAGTTGTCGGCCTAGTTTTGGCAGACTCAAGTAAGTTCTCCCCAGAAGACTTGAGTGTGTGAGGTGGATTGTATGGGAGAAGGTGATCCTGCAGGTAACCTGGACCCAAACCATGTAGGGCCTTAAACTTCATGACTAGAGCTGTGCTCTGCTCCGTTTCAGGTCGTAGAAGCGGTAGCAGAGCGGCCTGATTCGCCTCTGTTAAAGGTGGAGGTGAAGCGAGTCGGGGGCAGAGAAAAGCATCATGGAGCACGTCGCTCATTTATGAAGCGATCCACTTAGTCGCAAAGCTCCGCCCGCCATTTTGGATTTTCCCCCATAGGATTGCATTGGGTGAAAAATCACCAATAACTTCTTTGTTTTTAAAGCTAGATCCCTGAAAATTATTGTGCTTAGACATTGATGATTGGGAGTCTTTTGTGTCGATTTTCAGAATTTTTTGTTGTGCAGTTTGCTTGCAATTAATTTTTATTGAATGGGTAAAGTGGGAGGGGTGAACCTGCTTTTTTTCAGCATTGATTGACAGGTTCATCTCCCAGTCGTGACAACTGATCAGCCCATGTGAAGCACCCTCCAATCCCAATGATGGAGGGGGGGGGGATAAGCAAAATGGGATACTTAGTAAGTATTCTTTCTATGTCTTTTGGAGGACTTTTGTCACTTTTTGAGTGCATTGGTGAAGCAGTAGCCCCAGCAAACTCACACACACAACCTTAAATAATATACAAAGTAAAAAAAAAGATAGACAACACAGCACTGCAAGGTACCCACCCTAACCTTGGTGAACAACTGAATAGATGTGGTGCAAGTGGATGATGTGCTGTACGGCATGTGGATGTGCCCAGGGCCCACTGCCCTTGGGGGTAATCAGAACCCTCCAAAGGGGAACCAGTGGAAACCAATGACTTGCATGAGTTGATGTGTAATGTGGCTTCTCAAAGGCAGGTACCTAGACAGGACCAGCCAAACAACTGAGAAGAGGTGGCACAGTCCACTGGGCATGTCCACTTTCCCATACTGGTAATAAGGTCAGACAGTGTTCCTTTTCTAATTCTTCTTGTTGTTTTGATTCTAAGTATTTCTATTGTTATTATTATTGCAATTATTGGCTGGGCATACTTTGTAGTGTGTGAACTGTGATGGAGGTGTGTGTTTGTGGGTGCATCTTGAAAAACCAACACATTATAGCACTTTGAAATGAGTGGATGGCATGAAAGAAATTAAGTTTTTAGAAGTATTGCGACCCAAGCGTGGCAATGCAAGGTCTGAGTTTATCCCATGAACAGCTATATGCTGTATGCTCACCCAGTTTAATAATTTTCTATCTTGAAGTTCCCTGTGATCATTTTTGATGTGGTTACCTGAGAGGAAGATTCTGATTTAGGTTTAACTTTAAAAATTCCCCCAAAAATCAGGACATGATCACATTTCTTTCAAAATGGGCATGAAACAGGTATGTATATGGAAGCTCTCATGGTGGCCAGTTGCAGGTGTACCTTATTCATGGGCATGAATAAGGACACGGAATAACGGGCTCAAGTTAAAGGAAGCCAGATTCCAGCTGGACATCAGGAAAAACTTCCTGACTGTTAGAGCAGTACAACAATGGAATCAGTTGACTGGTGAGGTTGTGGCCTCTCCCACACTAGAGGCCTTCAAGAGGCAGCTGGACAACCATCTGTCAGGGATGCTTTAGGGTGGATTCCTGCATTGAGCAGGGGGTTGGACTCGATGGCCTTGTAGGCCTCTTCCAACTCTGCTACTCTATGATTCTATGAGGAATCTCTAATGGTGACCAGCTGCAAGTGTGTATCTGGAAAAATGACAGAGATACATGCATTTCTGTAAATGGGGGGGCCAATCTTTTAATATTCTCCAAAAATCAGGGCATCATTAGATTTCCTTCAAAATGGGCATGAATGAAGATACATGTGGACACTCTCAAGGTGGCCAGCTGCAGGTGTGTATCTGGAAAAATGACAGAGATATATGCAGTTTTGTTTATTGGGGTTATGCTTGAGGGTTAAAATGTTACAAATTCCCCCAAAATCAGGGCATAATCGCATTTCTTTCAAAATGGGCATGAATAAGGATGTATGTGGAAACTCTCATGGTGGCCACTTAGATGTGTGTATCTGGAAAAATGATGGAGATACATGCATTTCTGTAAATGGGGGGAAATCTTTTAAATATTCCCCAAAATTCAGGGCATCATCAGATTTTCTTCAAAATGGGCATGAATAAGGATCTATGTGAAAGCTCTCATGGAGCCCATTTTGATGTTTCTAACTTGAAAACTAAAATAGTTATAGGTGTTTGATATTTTCAATGCAAGTCTATGGGGGGGGACACAGAGTGGAGTGGAGGCGGATCAGGTGAAAGTGGAGCAGACCCGATCCGAAAGTTGTAGATCTGGATCCAGAGCAGATCTGGGGGTCCATGCACAGCCCTAGTAATAACCAACACTTTTGCCCAAAAACTAATTGGTAGCCCGTGGAATGATTTTAATGTTGGGGTAATATTGTCACCCCTGCTACACAGATATAGGTTTAAAGTAATGTCTGTTTTAGTCTTTTATGTGATCATGTGAAGGACAGCATCCAAATTCTTTTTATGTAGTGTTTTACTGTTATAACACATGAACTCCTGCACATTGGTGAAAATACATGCAAAAAGAATCCTGAAACAACTATATGCAAACTATCATTGCGATTGGACTGACTGGTTTTTCCCCCTTTGTAGCAGTGTTCCTCCTCCTCCACAATACATGCAGTAATACATTTATTTATTTATATTTAAAATATTTCTTGGCAAAAGCCCCCCTAAGGTGGGCTACAACAATAAAACTCACATAATTGAAAGTTGCAGCAAAAAGTGATTGCCCAGTCTACGTTGCAAAAATAAATAAATACAAAAATAAATAAAAGTATAAGGTACATCAGTTCCATCCATTTTTGAAGCAGGGCCAGATTTCAGAGATAAGAAAATGTCGATAAAGATAATTTGGGCATGCCTGGGTGCTTTAGCATAAATTGGGTGTCCATATGTAAAAGAGGACAGGGCTCCTGTATCTTTAACAGAAAGGGAATTTCTGCAGGTGTCATTTGTATATATGGAGAACCTGGTGAAATTTCCTCTTCATCACAACAGTTAAAGCTGCAGGAGCCCTTCCCTCTTGACCAGATACAAAGAGGGCAGGGCTCCTGCAGCTTTAACTGTCATGATGAAAAGGGAAATTCACCAGGTGCTGCATGCATACAAATGACACCTGCTGGAATTTATTTATTTATTTATTTATTGCATTTATATACTGCCGCATAGCCGAAGCTCTCTGGGTGGTTTACAAATGCGCTTTTCAATACAACTGTTAAAGATACAGGAGCCCTGTCCTTCTTTCCATAGAGTCACCCTCCACAAGTCTATTTCCATGAAGCCTGAACCCATACTGGGTTGAGTTGGGAGAATCTACAATGGAAGATTCAACCTGTTCCCTTTCTCAAACAGCTCCCACCAGGTTTATTATGAAGCTGCCCTTGTGATAGTCGCGACCTCTTGCAAAATTCCTCACATCTCCTTTCCCTTCCGGAGCTGCGGAAGGGAGATAGCTGTCTTGATACACACATACTTGTCAGCCCAGAAGCGCCATCCAAGTTTTACATTTGAGCCCCATTAGCATAAGAATGCAAATTCTGCAGGCCCACTGACGCCCCGAGAACTTGCACGCCTCTCAGAAATGAAACATTTTGCCAGCTTTTACGGAGAAAATATTTCCACAGGGATCAAATTAAAGCTGCGTTTAATTTTAATATATGCTCTTTTGTACCCAAGCTGTTTGCATCAAAGGATTACACTGGTAATTTTAAAGCTGCGAGCTTGGGCATTGAAGCGCTTGCCCCTGCAAAGGAAGGAAAGGCATGGGAGGGGTGAAGCATATTTTGTACCAATATAGTAGGGCTCTCTTGGGGGGGGGGAAACAGCCTTGGAGAGTTTTTACAAGGAGCACGTTTCTGCCGCAGGTTTTGCAAACACTCATTTTAAACTTCCCTCTGGCTATTTTGCCATAAGGTTTGAAATAGAGGATAATTCCCAGAATGGCGCCTGTGCACAGGTAAATAGGCCAAATATTCTAAACACATCACATATCTAACCTTTTAGGGCCTTGCATACATTGCAAGCAGGAATGCATGGAAATTAGGTTGTTGTTATTATCATTATCATCATCATCATCATCATCATCTACCTTGGGCTTCACCCAACACTGCTGGAAGCCAGGTACATCTGTCCTATATATGGGTGATGTTGTCTCGGCTGCACTTAGAGAATGAGTTTGCTATTAGTATGTGGAATATTCTGGGAGTGGTGTTGGATGGAGAGGCACCGTTGCCACTCCCATAACAGCATAACCATCAGCCTTAACAAAGTCTTCTTTTATTCATTCATTCGTGGTATTTATATACCACTAAATAAAATAAAATCCCTACAGAGTTTGCATATAAATATTAAAATCACATTTAAATACAATATTAAAAACAATACAATAAGGGCAATACAAGGAGCCATAAGATGGAGCGGCATGATTAATTTAATTACAACCCAGGGAAAACTCGTGTGAAGAAGTGCATATTCAGGAGGTGTTTGGAAGATGTCACATTTTCTGTCTCCCGAATTGCACAGGGGAGGGTTTTACAAAGAGTGGGTGCTCCTACTGAGAAGGTCCACCATCAGGGTATTGCATGGTGACATTCAGAATGGCCAGCAAGGTTCCCTCTGATGATCTTAACGGTTGGCCGGGTATGTATAAGGGAAAGTAGTCTGCTAGGTAACCTGGTTCCAAGTAGTTTGGGGCTTTGGGTGACAATAACGTAAACTTGAATATGGTTCAGTAACTAAGAGTAGTTAAGAGCAGAGACACCACACTGACAACAAAGGTCCGCATAGTTAAAGCAACGGTATTCCCCGTAGTAACCTATGGCTGCGAGAGCTGGACCATAAGGAAGGCTGAGCGAAGGAAGATAGATGAGTTTGAGCTGTGGTGTTGGAGGAAAATTCTGAGAGTGCCTTGGACTGCAAGAAGATCAAACCAGTCCAGACTCCAGGAAATAAAGCCAGACTGCTCACTTGAGGGAATGGTATTAAAGGCAAAACTGAAGTACTTTGGCCACATAATGAGAAGACAGGATACCCTGGAGAAGAGGCTGATGCTAGGGAAAGTGGAAGGCAAAAGGAAGAGGGGCCGACCAAGGGCAAGATGGATGGATGATATTCTGGAGGTGACAGACTTGACCTTGGGGGAGCTGGGGGTGGCGACAGCCGACAGAAAGCTCTGGCGTGGGCTGGTCCATGAAGTCACGAAGAGTCGGAAGCGACTGAACGAATAAACAACAACAAACTAAGAGGAAGGCCTGGTTTCAGAATGGAATCAGCTGTGGTTGCTCTGATGGATGTTGTAAAACACCCAGAGAGCTTCGGCTGTGGGGCAGTATATAAATGTAATAAACAAACAAACAAACAAACAAATAAATAAATAAGAAGCAGGCTGTTGCATTCTACACTAGGTGCAGCTTCTGAACCAGGCACAAGGGCAGCCCCACATAGAGCACATTGCAGTAGTCTAATCATGAAATAACCAGTGCAGGGATCACTGTGGCTAGGCTATCCCTATCCAGGAATGGGCATAGTTGGTGTACCATCTGAAGTTGGTCATTGACAGTCTGGGCCACCAAGTTCACCTGGGCCTCCAGTGACAAAGATGGGTTCAGGAACAGCCACAAACTACATGCCTGCTCCTTCAGAGGGAGTCCTACAGAACAGGCAAACAGGCGAATTCCCAGACCTGGTGCCAGGCCATAGTGTCCATGTTTTATCAGGACTCAGCATCAGTTTATTAGCCTTCATCCAACCCACAATGTCCACAGCCTTTCCCAATTCGGATGTCACAGAGAAATAGACCTGGGTGTCATCAGCATAATGGTGACGACTTGTCCCAAATCTCCTAATGAGCACTCCCAATGGCTTCATGTAGATGTTTAATAACATTTGGGACAAGGTGGTGCCCTGTTGCCATGGGGCTGAGGTGCAGTCACCAAGTACTGTTCCCTGAAACTGACCCTGTGAGTTGAAGCACTGTAAAACAGTGCCTCCAACTCCAAAGTCCTGGAGGTGGTCAAGGAGGATACCATGGTCAAGGAGGATACCATGGTCCACGGTATCAAAAGCCACTGAGAGGCCAAGGAGAAGTAATAGGGTCAACCTTCCCTGGCCCTCTCCCAAAGAAGGTCATCCATCAGAGCAACTAAAGCCAATTCCATTCCAAAACCGGGCCTGAATCCAGATTGGAATAGAACCAAATAATCCTTTTCATTCAAGAGTGTCTGAAGCTGAGATGCCACCACTATCCTGAGCATCTCATTCAGGAATAGGATGTTTGTGATCAGAGAATAGTTGGGGATTTGAACATCAAGAAGATGAGCCTATGGCCCTTGATGAAACCTCCACTGTTTTGAAGCACAGGAAAATACAAAATTAAGAGCCATACTACAAGCTGCCATTTCAGGGTTGTTGTTGTTTTTGTTTGTTTTTTTGGAAGTAACGTGCTGAAAGAAAAACTTTCTTTTCCCCCTGCTTCCCTACTGCTAGGTTATTCAGTTCAGCTCAGCCTTAGCCTTGCTTTTAATTTCCCAACAAACAAGGTCAACAAAACTAGCAGTAGCTAGTTAATGCTGTATATTAAGATTTTGATTGTTTTCCAGGGGCAGAAGGTGAAGGCAAGAGAATGAGATCCAAGGTTTCAGAGGGAGAGGAAAGACCTGATTCAAGGTCTTCTTTAAAAGCACTTAACTTTTGAGATAGGGGGGAAAGAAACAGGTTGCACAAAGAACAGGTTGCACAAACAAAGTACCTATGTATAAAAGGGGGTGAAGGCTGAAAGAGGAATCCCAATGCACTTGTTCTTTCCTTGAACAATAAGGTTAATTTCTCATTAGCAAAAATGCTCATTATTTGTGCATTAATGGATTTATTTATACTGTAGTATATATGGGACCTTGCAGAGTCGCATTAGGTGGCATAGACAGATTCCTGTCTCAAAGAGGTTATAGCCTGAAATAGACTGTAGGGAAGGGGACTTGGCCAAATCCTGTTCCGTGTACTTGAAGCTTGGTGACCATCAGGAGGGAGGAGGGCAAGATGGGTTTGGAGGAGGTAACTGATGTTCAGGAGAGAGATGTCATAAGACATTGAGGGAGGGAGTTCTCCATGTGGGGGTGGGCAGCAAGGGGGAATGGGTGGAGATCATGTTAGTGGGCCCACCCGTCCGCGGTCCGTCAGCGTCTTCAATTGAGCCCGCGGTTCAACCAGGAAGCAAGCGGCCCAGACTTCCTGGTTGAACCACGGGCTCAACTGAAGATGCCGATGGACCGCGGACGGAGGCAGGTAAGGGAGAGGAGGGCGGGGGGGTTACCGGGCCCTGCCGCTGTCGCCGCATGGGCGACAGCGACAGCAGCAGGGCCCGGTAAACCGCACTTACCTTTCCAGCAGAGCTCTGGATCGAGGTGAAGGATCCGCCTTCACCTCGATCCTCTTCGCCACACTCCGCCGGCCCCCCAATCCTCTTCGCCTCTGCCTTAAGGGCAGGCGAAGCCCCCCGCTCCGCTTCTAATTCGCCGGTCCGATTAGAAGCGAAGCACATCCCTAATATAAATCATGGACAGAGGCATAATGAGAAACAAGGGATAAAAGACAGGATGGTCCAAAGGGGTGGATTGTTTCAAAATGAAGGACAAGAATGTAAGAAGAACATGAGAAGATAAGAAGGGCCATGCTGGATCGGACCAAGGGTCTATCTAATCCAGCACTCTGTTCACACTGTGGGCAACCAGCCGCCGACCAGGCACCAACAAAGCAGGACATGGTGCAGCAGCACCCTCCCACCCATATTCCCCAGCAACTGGTGCACACAAGCTTATTGCCTCGAATACTGGAGATAGCACACAACCATCAGGGCTAGTAGCCATTGATAGTCTTTGCCTCCAGGAATTTATCCAACCCACTTTTGAAGCCATCCAGATTGGTGGCCATCACTACATCTTGTGGTAGTGAATTCCATAATTTAACTATGCGCTGTGTGAAGAAATCCTTCCTTTTATTTGTCCTGAATCTCCCACCAATCAGCTTTAAGGGAATGCCCCCCTGGGTTCTAGTATTTTGTGATGTAGGGCATTCTAAGGACCCCCATGGGGAGTGCATTGCATCTACCTACAATCTATGCAAAGACACCCATTGCACCCTCCTAGGGGTCCCTGTTAGTGAGGCTCATGCCACGTAGTTTCAGGGTGCTCTTGCTGCAAGTGTCCTCATATACAGCATGTTACTTTCCCTGCAGGAAGGAAAGGTAGCCATCAACTTATATTTGGGGTGAGTCAGAGGGTACACTTGAGGACACAATCTTCTCAAGGCAGCATACAAGATAAAAGCCACACAAAGTGGATATAGTGTAGAAATCCATAAAAATGTGTCTCAAAAAAATACATAAAATCAGAGATTATCATTTAAATTAATTAAAAACTGAAGTTACCTATAAAAAACCTTGGCCCCAGGTATACCTACATATGCCTGGAATCGAACCTGGTACCTTCTACATGCAAAGCAGGTGCTCTACCCACTGAGCTACGGCCCCTCCCCTAGGAAATCTAGGACAGTAGCCAGCCCCACTTCTCAAAGTTCTGTGAATTCCATAAGTTAATTTTGCACCATCTGAAGAAATCTTTTCTTTTGTACTGCCAGTCAACTTCACAGAGCGACCCCAAGTTCTAGTACAATAAGAGAGACAAATGTCTCTTTGCCCACAATTCTTTCATTTTCTCCTGTCTCTTCCCTATCTTTTGATCATTTTCTTAAAAATCTTGTAAGGAACGTCACCGTAGTCGATCTCAATGGCTTCTCGGTCAGTCTCCAGCAGTGTAGAGGTGCTTCTTCTCATGAGTTACAAAAACAGAGCTGACTGATACAGTTAAGATAGGCAGCTAACCCACTCCTTGGAACTTCTCACGGTGCTTCCCTGGAGCTCGCTGTCACAGGTGTAGCACAGCATTTAACCAGCCCTGCAGGAAGCCTTGGGCTACTTCAAGCATCTATAAACCGTAGGTTACTTCCAGAACAGATCTAGGATCAGATTAATAGAGCCTCCCACCTTGCTCATCTTAATAACAAGGAACCGGTTAAGACTGGTTTCATGCACACCTGTCCTTTAGAGAGGTAGGTAATGAGGCACACTTCTGGCAAACTTTCAATACGTAGGATATAATCCCGGAACTAAAAATGGGGAAATAACTCAGTTTATTCTGTCCCCACTTTAGGAAGAACATCTTCAGAAGCATGCTGTGGTCAACACCTTCCATTACTACTTGTTTCCTGCCCTATTACTCTCTTTTCACTTACCTGGCCCAGTGGAACATAAGAGAACGCCACTGGATTAAATCAAATGCCTATCTAGTCCTATGCTTTAAGGTGAATTCCTGCATTTAGCTGGAGATTGGACACAATGGCCTTATAGGCCACTTCCAATTCTACTATTCGATGATTCGATGATTCGATGATTTCAACATTTTGTTCCTTCAGAATAGTGGTCAACCTGATGTCCGTGGAAAGCCCACATACAAATGAGAAGGTCATCTCTCTTGTAGCTACTCATCTAACTTCCTTTGGAAGAAACATATAAAGGAGGACCTTCAAAGGTGACATAAGGATCTAAATAGGTTCATACAGGAGGAGACATTCCTTTATATAGGAAATCTGTGTCCCTCCAGATGTTTTGGCCGACAACTCCCACCAATTGTAACCATCATAGTGAATGGTGAGGGATCATGAGAGTTGTAGGCTGAAACATCTGGAGGACCACAAGTTGCCTATTCCTGCTTTAGATACTCTGGTCCTATGGTATTTAGAACTGTAAAGATCAGAAGTAACACTATGCTTTTCATTTTCAGTCAACTCATAAAGGCACAGCAGCCTGTTCTAGACTGTACCTACCAATCCTATACTTTCCAGCACAAAGTCCTGAGCTTTACATAAAAAAAGATGTGCTGGATCAGACCAAAAACCCATCTAATCCAGTATTCTGTTCACACATTGACCAATCAGAGGCCCATGGGAAGCCCAAAAGTAGGGCATAAGTGCAACAGCACCTTCCCACTCATGTTCCTTAACAGCTGGTATACAGAGGCCTCTAATACTGAAGGTAAATTATAGCCATCATAACTACTAGCCATTGGTAGCTTATCTTCAATGAATAAGTATTAATAGTAACAGCACTGGGAACAAGGTCTTGGTGGAGACTTGCCCACAAATCTATCCATGCTTTCAGGATCCCAGGCAACGACTACTCTAATGTGCTTTACATTGTCAAAGCTCGATCAGCTCAGAAGCTGCAACTGATGCAGAAGTTCTCTTGACGATTGTGGGTGGAGCGAGGGACAAGATATTTAAGACTACAACATTCTTGTAGTAAACAGATCTGAAGTGTTCTTCATGAGCACAGGTGGTTAATTGGTCAATAATGGCTAAAGCCACACTGGAAATTTGCCAAGAGTTGCAAAACTGTTAACACGATTTAGATAACCCATTCATGAGAAGAAGAAGAAAAGTGTGATATGGAGAGCAAAGCCAAGCCGAAATAAAAAGTTGGTAACATGCCGGGTGATCATGTAATTTGGCCCTTTTAAAATTAAAAGAGGGGGAGAAATAAAGAAAGCAGAGGAAATGTTCAAAAGCAAGGAAGAAATTGCAGCTCTCTTAATTGCTATATTTGCCTGTGAAATATTATCAAATTTACAGGGGGTGGGGTGTCTTATACTGAAATAAATAAATAAAGGGAGTTCATTATGCACCATGAACCTGCTTAAATATTCATCATGTTGTTAATGAACCACATTCATTTTTAAAATGTGCAATCTGAGATGGCATCGAACATGATTTGATAATAATATAATTTGCTTATAATAGTGGAAGGGATGAGAACACTGAAAATAATTATATCTCTAAACATTCAACATGGTTTCCTCCTGGCTAACGAGCAGCTGTTTTTCATTAGCGGCAACATTATATCCGTAGCCGATCAACCTGGCACAGCTGGGGACATCGAGAAGAACTCAAGTGAGCTCAAGGTAGCTGAAATATCCCAATAATAACCGAAGAAGGTGTTGGGATAGATATCCATTAGGGCTGTGCAGCCACCACCCGATCTGCCTCGGAGGCCGATTCGGAGCCCCCGAAGCAGCCCCGATCCGCCTCGGGGCTGCCTCAAAGGTGCCAGGCCTGCCTCAGCGCGCAATTGGCTTCGGCTTGGGGCCACCTCAGCCTTCACCTGAACCACCTCGGAACCAGTTTGAAAGGGTCCAAATCACCCCGATCCGCTTCGGATTCGGGGTTTGGATCCGAGGTGGTGCACAGCCCTAATATCCATTGGATGTGTGTATAAATATACCATCCAGAGATAAGCGAAATACCTTCTTTAGGTACCATAAGCTCTTAAATAGCACCTGCTAGGTTGGCCCACCATTTTTGCCCCCACCAAAAGGCTGAGAGCAACCCTACGTAGGGCATTCTAGGGGACAGACAGCAGCTGTGATTAGATAGTACTGTGTCCTAAGGCCTAAGCTACACCGAGCAGGATATTGCCCAGTGAAAGTGGTATATAAAAGGCAGGAGCCACACCAAGCAGGATATAGTGGTGTGAAAGAGGTATATGGTATGTGTCAATGGGCCCCAACAGCTGTCGGTGCACTTCAATACTGCTATAAAGCAGTCGTGTGGCTCCTGACTTATGTATACCGCTTTCAAAATGCTTCCAAAGTGCAATATCCTGCTTGATGTAGATTAGGCCTCTGATAGAGCTGAGCAATTTGGAGCAATCAGGGGATCCATTGACCTCACAATGCAAGGAGTGGTTTTAGCCTGCTACTGAACCAAAAATCCCCTCCCATCACTACTCAATTTGCAGACTGCTAAATGGGGGAGTGTGTTTACCCCTCTTACCACCAGTGGCATTCACTCTCCCCACAGTTGATGGTTACTGTTGCATGTATGTATTTCAAAATTCCTCCTGTTCTTACCCAGAAGATGCCAGAGCGAGAGCAGGAAAGATCATTTCCCTCTCTTGCCTTCACTCTGATTTGGCTTCATGAAGGTGCTGTCAGAGTGATGGCAGAACACAGTGGTATAGTGGTAAATTTTGGAGTGCAGGCATGCATCATGACACTCCCCATAGCCACGTCCCCAAAGGAGGCCAAAAATGAAGGCAGCTGTACTACGGAACATGGGAGGGAGGATGCTGTTGAACTCACGCCTTGTTTGTGGGTTCCTGGTCGATGGCTGGTTGGCCACTGTGTGAACAGGGTGCTA
Source organism: Elgaria multicarinata webbii (assembly GCF_023053635.1). Classification (NCBI taxonomy): domain Eukaryota; kingdom Metazoa; phylum Chordata; class Lepidosauria; order Squamata; family Anguidae; genus Elgaria; species Elgaria multicarinata. Next base: position 109,889,338 of record NC_086177.1, on the reverse strand, counting down.
GACTAGAACTTTGGTCTGATCCAGCATCAGGACACTTCTTACGTTCTCATGTCCTTATGATCCATATGAACTTCTTCTTCTTCTTCTTCTTCTTCTTCTTCTTCTTCTTATTATTATTATTATTATTATTATTATTATTATTATTATCATCATCATCGTTTATATACCGCCCCATCACCGAAGCTCTTGTGCAGTTTACAAAGCAATACTAACAGTTTCAGTCTATACCAGCAGCAGGTCTTTTATAAAGCTATTGGGTTCAAATTGTCCATCCATAACCAGGCCTGCCAAACAGCACTTTGCATTGCAAGGGGTACAGCTCAGAATTATCATAGAATCATCGAATAGCAGAGTTGGAAGGGGACTACAAGGCCATCGAGTCCAACCCCCTCCTCAATGCAGGAATCTACCCTAAAGCATCCCTGACAGATGGTAGTCCAGCTGCCTCTTGAAGGCCTCTAGTGTGGGAGAGACCACAACCTCCCTAGGTAACTGGTTCCATTGTCGTACTGCTCTAACAGTCAGGAAGTTTCTCCTGATTTCCAGCTGGAATCTGGCTTCCTTTAACTTGAGCCCATTATTCCGTGTCCTGCACTCTGGGAGGATCGAGAAGAGATCCTGGCCCTCCTCTGTGTGACAACCTTTTAAGTATTTGAAGAGTGCTCTCATGTCTCCCCTCAATCTCTTCTCCAGGCTAAACATGCCCAGTTCTTTCAGTCTCTCTTCATAGGGCTTTGTTTCCAGACCCTTGATCATCCTGGTTGCCATCCTCTGAACATCCCTTGGTGGATGACCATAAAAAGCTGTTGGATCACACGTTGAGCAGCCCACTTGGGTTGGAGGTTTGTGTCACATTCCCTGGCTCTGAAGCTATACACTATCTTGAGGAGGACTTGGACTCAGATGGGTAACCCTCTTCTGTACTTTCCCAGCAGAGGATGTTGCTCTCACATCATCAGAGTCTGCGTCCTTCTTGAATTGTGGAGCCCAGAACTGGACGCAATACTCTAGATGAGGCCTAACCAGGGCCGAATAGAGAGGAACCAGTACCTCACGTGATTTGGAAGCTATACTTCTATTAATGCAGCCCAAAATAGCATTGGCCTTTCTTGCAGCCATATCGCACTGTTGGTGAGATATATTGCTGGTGAGAAAAATCCATACCCCCCTGCCTAGCACTGACTCTGAGGATTGCTGCTCAGTTCAGAGGGAACAGGAGATTCTGGGGATGTAGCAGATGCATCAGCACTCCTGTTAATCAAAAGGTGCCAGTGCTCATTCCCTGTGAGCCCTAGCTGCAATACACCAGCAGCTGCGGGGATTACTGCTACTGCCAGGTTCATCCGTACAGCTGCGATGAAAAAATGACATGCTAGAGGTGTACAAAATCATGCATGGGATGGAGAATGTAGATAGGGAGACGTTTCTCGCCCTTTCTCATAATACTAGAACCTGGGGCCATCCCATGAAGCGGACTGGAGGACAGATAAAAGGAAGAACTTCACACAGTGCATAGTCAAACTATGGAATTTGCTACTACAAGACATTGTGTTGGCCACCAATTTGGATGGCTTTAAAAGAGGGCTAGGCAAATTACTGGAGGAGTAGGATATCAATGGATACTAGTGAGGTACTGGTTCCTCTCTATTCGGCCCTGATTAGGCCTCATCTAGAGTATTGCGTCCAGTTCTGGGCTCCACAATACAAGAAGGACGCAGACAAGCTGGAGCTACCAGGGAAGGGCAACCAGGATGATCAGGGGTCTGGAAACAAAGCCCTATGAAGAGAGACTGAAAGAACTGGGCATGTTTAGCCTGGAGAAGAAAAGATTGAGGGGAGACATGAGAGCACTCTTCAAATACTTAAAAGGTTGTCACACAGAGGAGGGCCAGGATCTCTTATTGATCCTCCCAGAGTGCAGGACACAGAATAACGGGCTCAAGTTAAAGGAAGCCCGATTCCAGCTGGACATCAGGAAAAACTTCCTGACTGTTAGAGCAGTACGACAATGGAATCAGTTGCCTGGTGAGGTTGTGGCCTCTCCCACACTAGAGGCCTTCAAGAGGCATCTGGACAACCATCTGTCAGGGATGCTTTAGGGTGGATTCCTGCATTGAGCAGGGGGTTGGACTCGATGGCCTTGTAGGCCCCCTTCCAACTCTGCTATTCTATGATTCTAGTCCTGATAGCTATGTGCTATGTCCAGTATCAGAGGCTGTAAGCCGATGTACACCAGTTGCTGGGGAACATGGTTGGGAGGGTGCTGCTGCACTAGTGTCTTGCTTGTGGGTTCTGGTCAACAGCTGTTTGGCCACTGTGCAGCCTCAGCTAGACCTACTGGTCTAGCACAACAGAGGGATGAAGATCTCATGATATTTTTATTGCGAGAGCTCCCCTTCTGCATGCAAAAACCTCAGAGAGAGAGGACGTCGCACCCGCCAATTTTTTTTTAAAAGTGGAAGGAACGCACGAATGCTCATGTGCAAAAGGTAAGTGTTCTTTGGTTATTTTTTTCCTGCTCCCCCCACCCCACCCCTGATGCGTTACAGAGCTGCTGAGGAGCTCTGCGCCCTGTGCGTGGGTCCCACCTCCTCGTGAGTAACTGCAAGGAGCCAGGACAAACTGCGATGCCCACCCACATGTTCCGCGGTCAGCCCGAGACTGAAGAAAAAGTGGGCCTAAAGTGCAGGGCAAGATCCCAGGACAAGGGAGGGATCATCCCTCCCTGATCCCGGGATACCCTGTGCGTCATGTGATGACCCCGGGGATCGCCCTGGGATAAAGACCCATCTAGCTGTGGCCTGTGTAAACAGAATGCTTGACTAGATGGACCCTTGGTCTGATCCCGCATCAGGGCTCTTCTGATGTTCTTATGACCCTCGAGCTAGCCAGTGTTGAAAACAGCGCAGAGGACTGGATGGCTCTTTGGTCTGATCCAGTATGGCTTTTCTAATATTGGTACATTCATCTGGTCCAGGGCGAGAGCTGAGTCCCATTTTCTGTGGGTTTCCCTGAAATATTTCTGTTTTGTCTCCCAGCTTGATTTTAACATCCCTCAATTCATTCTTCGTAGCAAGGATTCATGTCCCTATCAAAATCAATCCACATCACCCACAAATGTAAATAATAATTCTATTCATGATTATGGAGCGTTTCCTTCTAGCTCCCTTTTTGCAACAGCTCTGTTTCATCATGAAAGGGACTGCCGACTCAGCTCATCCGAATCCATGCATTTCAGCAGCCAATTAGAACAACAAAACAAATCATTTTGCTAACTCCTTGGTCTTCTACGGGTTACAAAATTCCAGCATGATTCTGGTGTGCCGGCTATGCCAGCAAACAGCTTCCTTTAGCATAGCAAATGAACGCGATAATGCCTCCTGCTTCAGAGTGTGCTGGTTAATAAACAGCTGCTAAAACAGGTGCCGTGTTTAATCAACCAGAAAAAGCTATTTATTGTGTGGCAAGAACAAAATTATGCAAAATTTTCTTCCAGGATGCATGTACAGAAGCGGGAGATATATAATACCGGTCAAATTGTGATGGCGTTATTACTGGCATTTCTATCACTTACAGAATTGGTTCCCAAACCAGGGTTGTGTTGATGTAGGGTGGAACTAAGCATGGCACCCTCATTCCCATAGTCAGGCCATAGCTAGACCTAAGGTTTATCCCAGGATCATCCCAGGTTTGTCCCTGCCTGAGCGCTGGATGCCCTGTGTGGCACTTAGATGAACAGGTTTGACCCCAGGACAATCCTGGGATAAACCTTAGGTCTAGCTATGGCCACAGTTTTTGGTGTGAGAAGGAGATACTCCCATGGAACAAATAAAATGTAAGACGGGATCCCAAGTTGTTTTGCTGTTTTAAGACTACAAATCCAATGATGCAGCGTAACAATAGCCTAATATCTGTATGAGAAAGTGAAAGAGGCTGACATCCTAACCAGACTTACGTGGACATAAGAAGACTTACTTCAACATGTCGACTTTTGAGTAGACACGGCTGAGCAATAGCCTGCAAGTATTTCTATAGCTTTCAGTCATAAAATTCACAATGAAGTATAGCCAAACAACAATAACATTCAAGGTGCATGAAAACATCCATAGCCTTGTGTGTGTGTATATATATATATATATATATATATATATATATATATATATATATATATGTGTGTGTGTGTGTGTGTGTGTGTGTGTGTGTGTGTGTGCTCTTGAAGTGCATATGCAACAAGTGAATTGGAAATCTGTGGAAATCTGTTACAGTGTAAAAAATCTGAAATCTGTGACAGAGGAAAAATGGAATAAATATTTAAATTGCAGTAATCTAAAATTCTAGAAGGTTTTAGTTTAAGATACAAATGGTCAAACCTATTCTGACTCCAGGAAATACACAATTATGCAAGAATAACCTTTACAGTCTGTTCCCCCCCACACACCAAAAAAAGGAACTATGGCACAGAATGATGAAGCATCAGTTTGCAGCTGAAACTCTCCCCACGGCCTGAGTTCGATCCCAGCGGAAGCTGGTTTCAGGCAGCCGGCTCGGGTCGACTCAGCCTTCCATCCTCCCGAGGTCAGTAAAATGAGTACCCAGTTAGCTGGGGGAAAGGTAATCACGGCCGGGGAAGGCAACGGCAAACCACCCCACTATGAGGCCTGCCAAGAAAACATCACTTAAAGCTGGCGTCCCTCCAAGAGTCAGTAATGACTCAGTGCTTGCACGAGAGGTTCCTTTCCTTTTCCCCATCCTTTGTGGGAAATGATTTGTAAATGGAATATGAATAGAAGTGGCCCTGGCTAAGAGAACATGTGAAATTTCTGAAGGATGGGTGGTGCAGTTTTTGTGGAAGGGGAGTTTTCATTTGGGTGTGGCTGGGAGGAAAGTGGTTTGGTCTCCTTCCCCTCTGCATTTTTTTATGTGCTCTTTAAACTGTGCTCTTTAATCCATTTTTGTATATGGTTTGCTTTCTGCTTTGTGTGCGCTGAACAGTTTTTGCACAAAGGTCTAAAATTTAGTTAAATAGTTGATCAGCAAGCCAAATGTTTGCAAGAGGTTCATGGTGCCAGAGTGGGGGAGGAGGAGGAACAAGAAGAAGGGGAGGGGAGGGGGATGGGAAGGATTGTTGGAGTTACATAGAATGTCTGTGGAAAGGGGAAATAATAAGGGTTTTCAGGAGGTTCAATAGGAGGTCAGAGGAAGGACTTATGGATAGAAATTTAGGGCAAAAGAAACTGCCCTCCTGATTGGTTGGAGAAGGGAAGGAACAGTCTATTTTTAAGATATAAAAACCTTTAGGGCAAAAGAAACTGCCCTCCTGATTGGTTGGAGAAGGGAGGGAACAGTCTATTTTTAAGATATAAAAACCTCTAGGGCAAAAGAAACTGCCCTCCTGATTGGTTGGAGAAGGGAAGGAACAGGCTATGTTTAAGATATAAAAACCTTTAGGGCAAAAGAAACTGCCCTCCTGATTGGTTGGAGAAGGGAGGGAACAGGCTATTTTTAAGATATAAAAACCTGAGGCAGAAGGGCAAAAGGATAGGAGGATCAGAATCATCAGAAGAGAAAATCAGAGAAGCTGAACCCAGGGGAACAAAAGACAGCTGTTCAAACTGGAGCACTTATTAAGAGAGTGCTGCAACCATGACAGTAAGATATTGCTGAGAAAAGACTTGGATAAAACGGGGACTCAGTCTAGTTAGGTTGTCTGGATGCATTTATCAATGGTTATTTTATTACCAGTAACTATTATAGTTCTTTATGTGTTGTATGTGTGTATCCATCATGACTTTAAACCTTTTTCCAGTCAACTTTTTTTTTTCTTTAGTAAAGAATTATTCTTTGTTCTTTGAATCTTTGTTGTTGGGCTCAAAGCCATACCATGCCTTAGAGCCAATGCCCCCACACTACCTGAAAGTGGATCATCGACACCCGTGGAGTTTTAAAGCTTGTTTGGTGGAAGCAGCCATAGGGGAAAATAGATTTCTGTCTAGAGGGAGGAAAAAGGCCATAGGAAGGGAAGGGCCACAAGGAGAGAGGCAAGCTCATTTTGCCTATTCTCCTTTTCCCTCACGGGGCAGGGCATTGCTGGTCTGTGACAAGGTCTATCCAGGCATTTTCTTTTAAAGTTGGCTTTGAACCTCTAAGCTCAATGAGTTTTTTTTAATTATTTTCCTGCTGTTAAAATAATGTGGCTGATTCAGTTTATGTTTTTTTTCTCTTGGATGTTTTATTATATGTATCTTTTTTGCTTTTAATATTGTTCTCCTCTTGCAGAATTCATTTCAAACAAAAGGCAGATTTTAAATGCTCAAATAAATAAATATTAATGAGGAATTAGGATTTGGAGTCCTTTTGTGTGGTATGAAAAACCAAAACAAAAGAGCAAGGGGGTCTGCCTGCCATTATTTTATTTATTTATTTATTTATTTATTTATTTATTTATTTATTTATTTATTTATTTATTACATTTTTATACCGCCCAATAGAATCATAGAATCACAGAATCATAGAATAGTAGAGTTGGAAGGGGCCTACAAGGCCATCGAGTCCAACCCCCTGCTCAATGCAGGAATCCACCCTAAAGCATCCCTGGCAGATGGTTGTCCAGCTGCCTCTTGAAGGCCTCTAGTGTGGGAGAGCCCACCACCTCCCTAGGTCACTGGTTCCATTGTCATACTGCTCTAACAGTCAGGAAGTTTTTCCTGCTGTCCAGCCAGAATCTGGCTTCCTATAACTTGAGCCCGTTATTCCGTGTCCTGCACTCTGGGGGGATCGAGAAGAGGTCCTGGCCCTCCTCTGTGTGACACCTTTTTAAGTCTTTGAAGAGTGCTCTCATGTCTCCCCTCAATCTTCTCTTCTCCAGGCTAAACATGCCCAGTTCTTTCAGTCTCTCCTCATAGGGCTTTGTTTCCAGACCCCTGATCATCCTGGTTGCCCTCCTCTGAACACGCTCTAGCTTGTCTGCGTCCTTCTTGAATTGTTCTTGAACTATTTTTCAACTATTGAACTATTATTCTTGAACAATTGTACTTGAACAATTGTTCTTGAACTATTGTTCAAGAACTATTGTTCAAGAACTATTCTTGAATTGAATAGCCGAAGCTCTCTGGGCGGTTCACAAAAATTATGGCTGGTTGGGCATGGGCTTAGCCGCAAGACATCTGGGCTGGCTGTGAGCACCATACAACATCCTCTGCAGGTGTGTGGGATGGTGTTTTTTAAAAACAACAACAACTCTTACTAGCTCCTCAGCAGTTGCCATCTCTATTTTCATCAATGTCCCCAAAGTTGAGAAAACATCCAGAGCATTGCATTGCAAAAACATGGCCAACTGCTCCCAAAGTGGCCATGTTTGATCAACATAATGTTCTGGAAAGCAATTCAGCTTGTGGAGGAGAAGAACATGGCTGCCCTAAGGAGCTACTAGCATGTCCAAAGCTGGTCCCTAACCTCCCCCACCCATAAAACCTAAGGCGGTGGCGCAATCCCCCCATTATAGGAGGGGAAACCCCCAAAACAGGATTTTGCTGATGCCCACCTCAGTCCTGTAGAGGGCAGTGCATCTAATTGTGCGGTGGACCCTTCCCCCCATCACCTGGGTATCACCTGGTGTTTTGACCTCATTTCAACTCCTCCTAATTGCAGAGTTGTACCTATATCCACTGACATGGTATGTGAGAAATTAAAAAGCTTTGCCCAGAAATACCATTTGGAGAAGCTCATAATCTACAGCTGAGTCACAAGTGCTTAAAAAAGAAAAGAAAAATCAGCTTGAATTTGTGCCCTAGGGCCTGAAGAGTAAGATTTTTTGAAACAGTGCTAGTCCCAATAAATGCTTCATTGCTGGAATCTATCGGACCAGAAAACGTAAGATCCTCTCAGAGTGCAGGACACGGAATAATGGGCTCAAGTTAAAGGAAGCCAGATTCCAGCTGGACATCAGGAAAAACTTCCTGGCTGTTAGAGCAATAGAACCATGGAATCAGTTACCTAGGGAGGTTGTGGACTCTCCCACACTAGAGGCATTCAAGAGGCAGCTGGGCAACCATCTGCCAGGGATGCTTTAGGGTGGATTCCTGCACTGAGCAGGGGGTTCGACTCGATGGCCTTGTAGGCCCCTTCCAACTCTGCTGTTCTATGATTCTATGATTCTAAGAAGTCCAATGCTAGATCAGACCAAGGTCCACCTGGTCCAGGTATGGAATAGCCAACCAGCTGCCTGTAAGAACCCACAAAGAGGGCATGAGGGCAATAGCACCTTCCTACACGTGTTTCTGAGCAAAAAATATACATACTGGCATATTGCCTTTGATACTGGAGGTAGCATATAACCATCAGGACTTGTAGCCATTGATAGCTCTCTCCTCCAGGAATTCATCTAATTCCCAGTCTAAAATGTTGGACATCACTACATCTTATGCTAGTTTTGCTACGTACTGTGTGATGAAGTATTTCCTTTTATCTGTCTTTTATCTTCCACCAATCAGTTTCATGGGATGATCCCAAGTTCTATTTTTTTGTGAGAGGGGGAAAAATGTCTCCCTCTCCACATTTCTCCACACTATACATATTTTTGTACACCTCCATCCTGCCACCCCCTTGTGTCCTTTCCCCCCAAGCTGAACAGTCCCACCTTTTGTAACCTTCCCTCATAAGGGAGATCCTCCAATCCCTTTGTCACTTTAATTGTCCTTTTCTGTACTCCCCCACCCCCACCCGCAACTCTACAATATCTTTTTTTTTTTAGGTGTGTGACCAGAACTGTACACAGTATCCCAAGTGTGGATGCACCACAGATTTGTATAAAGGCAGTATGATCCTGGCAGTTTTATTAAGAACATAAAAAGCGCCATGCTGGATCAGACCGAGGGTCCATCTAGTCCAGCACTCTGTTCACACAGTGGCCAACCCACTGTGAACCGCCCAGAGGGCTTCAGCTATTGGGTGGTATAAAAATGTAATAAAGATAAATAAACCAGCCACTGGCAAGGGACCAACAAAGCAGGACATGATGCAACAGCACCCTCCCACCCATGTTCCCCAGAAACTGGGGCATACAGGCTTACTGCCTCAGATACTGGAAGCAGCACACAACCATCAGGACTAGTAGACACTGATGGCCTTCTCCTCCAGGAATTTATCCAACTCCCTTTTAAAGCCATCCAAACTGGTGGCCATTACTACACCTTGGGGTAGTGAATTTCATAATTTAATTATGTCTGGTGTGGAGAAGTACTTCCTTTTATTTGTCCTGAATCTGTCACCAATCAGCTTCATGGGGTGATCCTGGGTTCTAGTGTTTGGAGAGAGGGAGAAAAATGTCTCTCTACCCACATTCTCCACACCATGCTTAATTTTGGACACCTGTATCATGTCTCCCCTTAGCCTCCTTTTTTCCAAGATAAACAATCCCAGGTGTTGTAACCTTCCCTCATAGGGGAGATGCTCCAGCCCTTAAATCATTTGAGTTGCCCTTTTCTGCACTTTTTCCAGCTCTATAAAATATTCTTCTTCTTTTTTTAGGTGTGGTGACGTGTTCTTGGTTCCTTTCCTAATTTCATATGAAATTTGTCTTTTCTTTTCTTTTTTTACAGCTGCTGCACTCTGGGTTGACATTTCCATTGAGCTGTCCACCACTACCCCCATAGGAATGATGGAGCCCTCCAAAGGTTTCATCCACCACATTGTAGCATGACTAGGAAGACCTTGGCTAGGGCTGGGCTGTAATGGACCCTTGCCTGAAACCTTGGAGAGCTGTTACTGGTCAGCATAGACTGTATTGAGTTTGGTAGACCAATGGCCTGACTCTGTGTAAGGCAACTTCCTATGTCCCTAGAATGGCTAGTAAGGCTTTAAAACAGAATTCAAGACATTCACAGAGGAATGGTCTATAGGTGGATATTAGCTATGACAAATCGAGCCACCATGATTAATCATAGAATCATAGAATAGCAGAGTTGGAAGGGGCCTACAAGGCCATCGAGTCCAAATGCCTGCTCAATGCAGGAATCTACCCTAAAGCATCCCTGACAGATGGTTGTCCAGCTGCCTCTTGAATGACTGTAGTGTGGGAGAGCCCACAACCTCTCTAGGTAACTGATTCCATTGTTGTACTGCTCTAACAGTCAGGAAGTTTTTCCTGATGTCCAGCTGGAACCTGGCTTCCTTTAACTTGAGCCCGTTATTCCGTGTCCTGCACTCTGGGAGGATCGAGAAGAGATCCTGGCCCTCCATGGCAGTGTACCTCTGAATGCAGGGGGGGAAACAGCAAGGCAACATCCTGTCATTTTTAAGTGTTTTCTAGGAGCATTTAAGTGGCTACTGTTGGAGTCAGACTATTGGACATAATGTACCTTTGGTTTCATTGTGCAAGACACCCCTTGCGTCCTGAAACTCAGCTGCAGATGACATCATCCTTTTACTAACCCTGGATGTTCTATTTAAAGTCTGATTAATAAAATAGCCATGCAATAGAAAAAGCTGAATGGACTTGGGAGAAGAGTTGCCATTGATTTTCACCAAAAGTGGAAACTCATCATGAATTTGAAAGCTTGGCTGGTTGCCACATTCAAGGAATTCCCAAGAAAGCAAAATGTTTCAAGTTTGTCCGATGGAATTTCTCATGGGCCGTTTGGTACATCCTTGCTGGACTCTTCAACCTTTGCTGGCTTTGCAATGCAGCACCCATGGAAGTTGGCAAATGGAGGGCTCTGGGGGTTATGTTAGTCTACTCTCATTATGCCGGCCTAACCCAATTCATAGGATTATGCTGATGATATATAGAATATATACCAGTTGCATTTCCCTTATGAATACCTCAAGAAGGGGCCTCCATTTAAAATGAAATCAAAGCTGAATTTGTCTGGGATTCAACTCCCCAAACTGATTTAGCAAGATGTTGGAAGGCCTCATAAATATTGACACGTTCCTTTTCACTCACCCCCACTCCCTCGCTTTCTTTCCAAGGACTTATAACTCTCTGCTTTGAGCGTAGCTCAATAATGCCTCCATGTGTTCTGACACAGAGGAGTGCGAGAGATTTCACTGTCTGCTTCTTCTCCCCACCCCCCACCTCCTCAGTTCTTGCATTGCCTTGACATATGGAAACTTTTAATTACCATGTTGAAGTACCTCGCCGATCATTTCTCCCGGAATACTCACAAAGCCACTTTGTGGTGATGAAAAATTAAAAGCTTGGGACATTCACTCCTTCTGCTGAGTTTCACATTCTGGGCGCCAGAGACCCTCTAATTCCACCCAGGCTACCTTGCCCAAAGAAAGGCTTTTGATCGGACGCGCTAGAATTCAGTGCACCAAAATTGCGACGTGGGTCCTTCAAATGTTTCTGTTCGCTTCATAGATTCCTACCCAGGAAGATACAAATTAAATTAACCCAGAGGATAAAAAAACACAGGGAAAAAACCCCAGCAATGCTAATTGCTGCTGGAAAGGAGGGGAGGCAGAGGGAGAATGGAGTTCGTTTTGAAGCTTAATTGAGTTTCATTTGGCACGGTTTGAGAAGGTGTAAAACACAGCAATTAAATACAGTGGTTAATAAAAGTAAGGACAAAGCTAAGGTTCTACAATAGTATCCAATGTTAGTCATATACAATAGAACAGCCTTTCTCAACCTGGGGCGCTCCAGATGTGTTGGACTGCATCTCCCAGAATGCCCCAGCCAGCTGGCTGGGGCATTCTGGGAGTTGTAGTCCAACACATCTGGAGCGCCCCAGGTTGAGGAAGGCTGCAGTAGACCCATTGATCTGAATACAATTTACAATTTAACTTAGTCATGAATAGCATTAACTATTAGTCATTTTTATTTATTATTATTATTGTTTATTTAGAATATTTATATACCGCTCCCCATTGAAAAATTTCAGAGCGGTGTACAAGGTAAAATGAAAATAAAAACAGAATAAAACAGTTAAAACAAAATTTAAAAGAAGCAAAAACAGAAATCCAAGGCTGCATGTTAAAGAAAGGCTTCTTGGAATAAAGATGTTTTCAGGAGGCGCTGAAAGGAGTACAAGGTCGGCGCCTGCCTGACCTCCAGAGGCAGGGAGTTCCACAGGAGGGGCGCCACCACGCTGAAGGCTCTTCCCCTGGTGGATTCCAATCGGAGGATGGATCTAGGTGGAACCACCAGGAGCAGGCCCTCAGATGACCTTGCACCTAATATGAGTGTCTCTTTTTTCTTAGCAACCATGCCTCATTTATTTATTTATTTATTTTATTACATTTTTATACTGCCCAATAGCCAAAGATCTCTGGGCGGTTCACAAAAATTAAAACCATAATAAAACAACCAACAGTTTAAAACGCAAATAGAGAAAATAGTGTTTTTAAACATGTATGGAGTGCCATGGCCTTCGAAGAGAAACACCAAACTCTCTCTCCACACCCATAGCTTAAGGGAATAATCTAAGGCCATAGCTAGACCTAAGGTTTATCCCTGGATCGTCCAGGGGTCAAACCTGTTCATCTAGGTGACACACAAGGGATCCAGTGCTCAGGCAGGGGGAACCCTGGATGTTCCCAGGATAAACCTTAGGTCTAACTGTGGCCTAAGTGAGAAGGCATGATTGGGAATTTCAGGCAAAGTTGGGCATGTTTCAAATGGGGGTGGAGCACAGGAGAGCTTTCTGTATTCCTCCTAACTCACTTTTTAACACTAAGGGGGCAATCCTACGGTGTCTAGGAAGGTATCTGATGGACTATAGGATATGGGGAATTCCTCCCTCCCAGCTATAGACAGAGCTATGACTCAGTTGTTAGATCAATGTTCTTTTCACCCAAGGACGAGATCCAAACAGCCCTTAAGCACGACTCCACCATTCCAACGACAGAGGGTTCAAAAGCGCTTTATTGATTAGTAATCAAGGCCTGGTCTCTTCAAAGGGAGCAATCAGACAAAAGACATAGGGAATATGGTACAGTATTAAAGCTTTCAAGGGGCAGGGCCCAGTAGCAGCATTAACCAATCAGAATGTAACACTGAGGCATAGCTAATTATGCTAAACAGTCCTGTAAACAATACTTTTGGCCTGACAGTAAGTTACAGAGAGTTAACTTCGACACAGACAGCTGGAGCCAGGACTCTTGTTTATATTAGTAATCAAGGATGCAAGGACGCACACAAGGAGACATTCTCATACAGGGCATTATGACATTTTGCTTGGTGTGCAATGGAGATTTTACAGTTTCCTGTTAAAAATGGAGGTGGTTCTGCTAACATTTTCCCCCCTTTAAAGCAATTTAAAAATCAAGCTTGCTAACTTCTTTTAGATCATCTGTGGCTAAGGCTTCACAATACAAATACATTTGCTGGTGGATTACAGTGGTGGGGGTGGGGAAATCACTGCTTGGATTTTCCCCATTCTCCCACCTGCCACAGGAAGCTTAGGCTGTTTCTACACCTGCATTTTTTCCAGGGATCATCCCTGTTCATGAAAATGACACACAGGGGATCCCGGGAGCAAGCAGGGACGATCCCTCCATTTTCCTGGGATAATCCTTAGATGTAGAAAGGGCCTTAGAGTCAGGTCCTCTTCTAAGGCTGCAACCAAAGATGGGGAGGGGATGAAAGGTGGCATCCTAATAGCCAGGGGTGGGGGAGAGGGATCTTGGATCTGGTAGATCCACAAGCCTCTCAGTTGCTCTCCCTGTCCCCGGTAATGTGACACAGGTAGACAGGCTCAAAGGTGTGAATGCAGGAGAATTGAGGGTTGAAAATAAATAAGAGCCTGACAGGGCACTGGAAGCTCAGGTGCATCTGATCTCAGAGGCTTCCACTTAGCAGGTAGCAATGAAGTAGGATTGCACCCTGAGTCAGAAATGGCAGTCTTATTAGAATAGGCATGCACCTCTTTTCCTAGGACCCCCGCAGGGAATCAGCTGTGTGCCGTACAGAGCCCACACTAGCGCCACAATGATTGAAATGTCTTAGATGGACAACCAGCATGCCATGAAGCTTCTACATGGAGGAGTCATTTATGCTTAGAATGCACACACGATGACAACAACAACAATAACAACACACACACACAATATTCTGTAGCGAGCTGATAACTTCCCTTTGCTTATGAGTTTGTGAAAAGTAATGGATATGTGGACATGTCTCCTTTGAACCCCCAACCAGAAATTGCCATGAAGGACTTCTTTGGCCTTAGCTAGACCTAAGGTTTATCCCGGGATCGTCCCGGGGTCATCCCTGTTCATGTAAATGACACACAGGATATCCCTGGAGCAGGCAGGGATGACCCCGGGACGATCTCGGGATAAACCTTAGGTCTAGCTAAGGCCTTGGTTGCAGCAGTTGCAATTCTCCACCCGCCCCCCCCCCCCCCGCAACCCTGTGAAGCTCACTGCCATTAAAAGGCAGCTGCTTATTGACAAGCTACCAAATAAATTTAGGAAGCGCCCTCCTGGGTCGCCATCTGACGAAGCTGAATTGGAAAGCTAATGACCCCTCACTGTATACATTGGGTAAAATATGGCCTTTCTCTCTTTCAGCATGCTGAGTTGACTTTGCTGGGAAGTCAAGAAGGCAACTATTTTGGGTTACCACTGGGCCCATGCTGCTAGGTGCGCACTTAGGAAAGCAGTTGAGAGCAAAGCAAAAGATGTTCTAATATTGTTGACATAATACAGGCGAAACTTCTCTAAAGCAAAGCATTAGGCAGACATTGATCAGATAAACTAGGTACTTCCCAGATGTGTTGGAGTTCAACTCCTATTATCCCTAATCAGCAGAACCAGTGTTCAGGGATGATAGGGCCTGTAGTCTAGGGACATGCAGATCAGCAAAATTCGAGCTCGCTGAAGTTCTTTGAACTCCATCTCAAAGCTGAGCTCACGCTTTGTGCTTTGCCTTTTCTCATGAAAATCCATGCATATTTTTGTGGATTCCCCACCCCCTAAATGTATGAGTGCATCTTTGAAATGTATCTATTCCTCTCCCGGTGATTAAAGCATATTTTTTGCACATTTTAAAAAATGTTTGCATGTCGTCAGATGCATGTTTTTGGCTCTGCGAATCACAGCGCACATGTTCAGAAAATATACGGACTTTGACCGCAGATTATGTCTGAGTGTCTGCTCAGTCCGGCCTGTGCGAAATGGGTGAATCCCGATCAAACACGAATTGAAACAAATTTCTCATAAGTCACTATGGCGAAGCCATTTTTGCACTTTATCTCAGGACAAGAAACTGCTGAGACAGATGGATCAAGATGAGAAATATCATTGTGTTTTTAAAGCAAATTTGCCTCCCCTGACATGTTCCCCAGCTGCCAGACTGCTTCCAAGTCTTATAATTTTAAGGACGTATTGCGAGAACTCATTTTGCCATAACATTGTACATATTCTACATTTCTACACACTTTCAAAAAGAAAAATTCCACAAACATCTTTTGACTTCACACCGGAACGGAGAATCAGGTTGTCTGCCAGGTATATAATAGCACCTGCTGTGTTGACTGTCTTTTCCCATCTGGGAAAGCTGTTGCTGTGGAAATAAACCACATTATCTGTCTCCAGGGATGTGGGATTCAATTTGTAATTTCACACGTTAATGCAGACTTGCCAAAATTTGAACTTCTGAACAAATACACAAACCAAAATTCAGTTATCCTTTGGAAAAAAAAAAGTTAAGGTGCTGGTTTTAACCTATAAAGGCTTACACGGCTTGGGACTGCAATACCTGATGGAACTCCTTTTCTGACATGGACCTACCCATACACTACGCTTAACATCTAAGGCCCTCTTCATGGTGCCTACTCCAAGGGATACCTGAGAGGGCGCCTTCTCTCCTATTAACCTGCCTGGTCACTGAGGTCATCTGAGGGCAGGCTCCTGGTGGTTCTACATAGACCCATCCTCCAATTGGAGTCCACCAGGGGAAGAGCCTTCAGAGTGGTGGCTACCCTCCTGTGGAATTCTGTGCCTCTGGAGGTCAGGCAGGCTCCAACTTTGTATTCCTTTCGGTGCCTCCTGAAAATGTCATTATTCCAGGAAGCCTTTACTTAATGTAGGGTGACCATATGAAAAGGAGGACAGGGTTCCTGTATGTTTAACAGTAGCATAGAAAATGGAATTTCAGTAGATGTCATTTGTATAAATGGAGAACCTGGTGAAATTCCCTCTTCATCACAACATTTAAAGCTGCAGGAGCTATACTAGAGTGACCAGATTTAAAAGAGGGCAGGGCACCTGCAAGTTTAACTGTTGTGATGAAGAGGAAATTTCACCAGTTTCCCTATATATACAAATGGAAAGGAAAGGAACCTCTCATACAAGCACTTGAGTCATTGCTGACTCCTAGAGGGACGCCTGCTTTCGCTGACATTTTCTTGGCAGACTTTTGTAGCGGGGTGGTTTGCCATTGCCTTCCCCAGTCACAGTTACCTTTCCCCCAGCTAGCTCATTTTACCAACCTCGGAAGGATTGAAGGCTGAGTCGACCTGAGTCGGCTGCCTGAGAACCAGTTTCTGCTGGGATCGAACTCAGGCCGTGGGGAGAATTTTGGCTGCAGTAACTGCTGCTTACCACTCTGCGCCACATGCCATACAAATGACACCTGCTGAAATTTCCTTTTCAATACAACTGTTAAAGATACAGGATCCCTGTCTTCCTTTTCATATGGTCACCCTACTTAATGACCAGCCATGGTTCACTTTAAATTTTGCTTCTTTTAAAATCTATTTTAAAGTGTTTTATTATATTTTTATTTTATTTTATCCTGTACACAACTCCAAAATTTTTAATGGGGAGCGGTATAGAAATATTGTAAATAAATAAGTAAAATTAATGCAGAATCAGGTGTGCATGTGAGTGGGTTTGAGGGGGGAAATTAAAAGAAGTCTAAAAAAATCAAGGGATGAAGGGATCTGTTTTAAATTTGGCATGGCTATATCCCTCCTTAAGAGCTATCACCATTCCAAGTTCCATCTCTTCATTTTAAAAATGACAGCGCTGTAAGCATTGTCATTAATTGCCATAGCCTATAATGAAGTGGTTATCTGAGCTCCGAATGACCTTCGCTCTGCACTGTGGGTATCCAATGGTTTTAAAAAGGCTCCCTAATGGCACCAAAAGTTTGGAGCCCCATCAGAGCACTGTCAGACCCACGGATTTCCAGTGCAGATGCACAACCCTACTAATTGAATTTAGGTAGTGCAGATAGATGAGAATTTCACTTCGGTTCATTTTTTTTTAATTAGAATTTTCCATATTTTGCAAATTTCTTCATATTCAGGATGGAAATAATTTGAGATTTTTTTTAAAAAAAAAAAAAGGTAGAAGAAAACCAAGCTGACAAATTCATCCTCTGCTACTTTTCAGCACCAGGCAGAGTCTTGCTTTATTTCCCCAGACCTTTTAAATCTCTAATGTTGCCATCTGATACACTTTTCCTTGGGTGTAATCTCGAGATTACTTCTGACTGCACATACGAAGGATTGCATTATACCCCTTGATACTCTGCTTTATGTTGTGGCTTTTCCACATTTGTTTAGTTCTGTGTGATTTATTCTTTGGCTTCTCTTTATGAATTGATTATTGCCCTGATTCAAAGTGATTCATTTTGGTTTTATAGCCATTGTACTTGCTGTTTAATGATTTTTGGTTTTATTGGACTTGTGATCTTTAATTTGTTTTTATCTTGCACAACACCAAGAGAACTGTTATTGTAGTGGCAGACAAACAGAGCAAATGACTAACAAACTAAATTAATTAATTAATTAATGTGTGTGTGTGTGTGTGTGTGTGTGTGTGTGTGTGCTTTGACTAATGCACATATGTGTAGCAGGCTGAATGAAGTCTGGAAATAAAAGAAGAATTGGAGGTTATCAACTTCCATTTCTTCTTCTTTTATTTCCAGACTTCATTCAGCCTGCTACACATATGTGCATTAGTTAAAGCACAGCACATGGCTGCATCAAGTTTTCAAATTTATTGAATGCACACATGATCCAGTGTGCATCGGTAGCTTCGGTGGGTCAGTTGAAGATGCAACCCGAAAACTACAGCAAGAAAGCATTCTCCTCGCTCCGGCTTCAGCTTGATGCTATATGATGAAGCCTATCATGAAGCCCATTCCGAGTGAGGGAAATGTTTACTGGCCTCAGTCTGCAGCCCATTGCACACACAGAGAATGGCGCCTCTCTCATTCTGGGACTGCTCACTGAAACTGGTATTTCCTTCTCCCCCATTTTTTTCTTTTCCTGAACCCCCACCCCACAACCTCACCCCACAACTTTGCTGCACACAGAAAGTGTGGTGGTGTTGGGGAGGCATCACAGTTCTGCCATAAAGAAGAAACAGGAGTGGATTCCTTTTTAAAAAACATATTTTATGGGGTGAGTTCAGCTTCCCTTTGCCCCTCAAAGGGGTGCTTAGTTCTGAATCCAGCATTAACACCTGCTTTTCCTGTGCCTCTCTTTCCAAGGTTCAGGTAAGCAGCCCACCCTTTTAATGATTTTGCCAAGTGCCTTCTGAGTTTACCTGATTACAAGTTGATTCCATTTTCTAAAAAAAGAAAGAAAGGAAAGGAGAGGAAAAACTGATTGAGGGAGAGAGGTGATTTTGTGACATCACATGTGACATGACGTTCTGGGCTCCACAATTCAAGAAGGATGCAGACAACCTGGAGCGTATTGAGAGGAGGGCAACCAGGATGATCAGGGGTCTGGAAACAAAGCCCTATGAAGAGAGACTGAAAGAACTGGGCATGTTGAGCCTGAAGAAGAGAAGATGGAGGGGAGACATGATAGCACTCTTCAAAGACTTAAAAGGCTGTCACACAGAAGAGGGCCAGGATCTCTTCTCGATCCTCCCAGAGTGCAGGACACGGAATAACGGGCTCATTTTAAAGGAAGCCAAATTCCAGCTGGACATCAGGAGAAACTTCCTGACTGTTAGAGCAGTACGACAATGGAATCAGTTGCCTGGTGAGGTTGTGGCCTCTCCCACACTGGAGACCTTCAACAGGCAGCTGGACAACCCTCTGTCAGGGATGCTTTAGGGTGGATTCAAGCATTGAGCAGGGAGTTGGACTCGATGGTCTTGTAGTGCCAGCCAGTCAGGGCTGTACACAGCTGGCTTCTGCTGGCAATGAGCAAAACCAGTTTATCCTGAGGTTGATCCTTCTTGAAAAAATGTACATATGATCAAAGCAGAATGAGTGCAGCTCAATAGCAGTTTGATCAACCTTGCTTTATGTGTCTGTTGCTAATCAATAATTTCTCCTAGCCCACCTGCCCACTACAAATCAGGCCTTGGTCTCTCTGTCTCTGTCTCTGTCTCTGTCTCTCTCTGAATCTCTAACTCTCTGCTCTAATGGTTCAGAGGCATTTGATCCCAGAGGCTGGTTTTGTTCATTCACATTGGTACAGGAAGAAACACTCTGCACATGTTCAAAGGCACTCTTGTCTTTGTTGGGTCTTCATGGGTTTCTAGACCAAGTCATGTCTTTGCAGGGATAGGGGGTGGGGATGAATATCCAGGGCACTGAAAATCTGTTTAAATGATCCTGTGTCACCCGTGTCTGTATTAGCAGCTTATTAACAAGTCTTTTAGTTCTGTGCCTGTGGGTGGGAACATGAAGTTACTTTATAACGAGGAATAATGAGTGGATCATGGTTGCTCTCAACCTTTTTAGGGTAGAAAAATAAAGAACTGGCATAGCTCCAAAGGAAAAACAGTAATGGAACACATTCAAAATAATTGTTTCCAGTGGGATTATAGCACTAAGAGTGCCAAAGTAATAAAATGCCTTGTCCAGAAATGCAACTTAATTTTCTTTCTTTGGAATCATTCTTTGTACTAACGTTTCCACAGGTTATTAAGGGCTACTTTGTCGCAGATTTTTAAACGTGGGAGAGGGAGTTCTCAGTGACTGATATTTAGGGATGGAGGAGAATTTCATTTTTGTTCACAGAAGATGCCAACATGCCTTGTTCCGAGCCCTGAACGTGGTGACTTGCCCACTGAAAATGTCTGCAAATTGCTGTATAAGTGCTCATGTTTGATTTGCACAACTTTCTCAGTCCCATTTTGCACACATTTCCTAATTTGCACAAATTTCCCCTGCAGAGTGGTTAAAAAAATTAGTCTATGGAGGAAATTTGTGCAAATTTGTGCAAATTTGTGCAAATTTGCACAGATTTCACATTCAATTGCTGCTCGATGTGCACCATTTCCCCATTCACCCAGCTATCAGTCACTGAGAACTCCCTCTCCCACGTTTAAAAATCTGCGACAAAGTAGCCCTTAATAACCTGTGGAAACGTTAGTACAAAGAATGATTCCAAAGAAAGAAAATTAAGTTGCATTTCTGGACAAGGCATTTTATTACTTTGGCACTCTTAGTGCTATAATCCTAAACGCATACAGGAATTGGGAATGAGGTTTAGTGGTGAGATGACATTAGGAGAATCCTAGTGATGTCAAACGTCAGTTGTTCAGCCACTCCTATTCATACTGTGACATCCAATGGAGTGAATGATGGATCACCTCCACGATAAGGGTGCATGACTTCCAGGGGCATGAACTGTGATGCCCTCCAAAACTGATGGTCGAATGCAATGGGAAAGCCATATAAATGTAAAGAGAAAGGACATGGCTCAGTAGCGGACCCCGTTGGGTTGGATTCAGACCTAGACTCTTTCTACATCTAAGGATTATCCCAGGAAAAGGGAGGGATCATCCCTGCCTGCTTCCAGGATCCTGTGTGTGTTATTTGCATACACTGGGATGATCCCTGGAAAAAAAGACAGGTGTAGAAACAGCCCTAGTCATATTTGAATAGACCCAGATCAGAGATAAGCTCCTTCCCCTGCCCAAATTCAGCCCACTGGAGGGGGGGATTCTCTGTCCACCCTGCCAAGCTTCGTCCCAAGGCCACTGTCCCCCCTCCAGGCCTGGCTCCTTTCCTCTGGAAAGTATTAAACTCTCCTCCCCCCACATTTTCCCCCAAATTTGGGAGGGGTCAATTCAGGCTCCCCCTTTTTTAATCCTCCCACCCCAGCAGTGGGAGAGAATTTCAGGGTAAAACATGTGGGGGGGAGGTTTAATCTTCCCCTCCCAGTATATGGTAGTCTATGCACACTTAATAAGAAGAAACATTATCCTCAGCTACATACTATGTAATTAATGTAACCTGGCGTTTGACCATTAGGGACAGGGCACTAGATTTGGGCCCAATCCTGATTAATGGCTACTAGGAGGAGGGCTTTCTCTGCTGTGGCACCCCGGTTGTGGAATGAGCTCCCCAGAGAGGTCCGCCTGGCGCCTACACTGTACTCCTTTCGTCGCCAGCAGAAGACCTTTTTATTCTCTCAGTATTTTAACACTTAATTTTAACTTGAATTTAAATCTTATTGTTTTAACTCTGTATTTTAATTTTATATCAATTTTGCTGCGTGGTTTTGATCCTGGTTGTGCTTTTTATACTGTATTTTGTATTTGTGCTTTTAACCTGATGGTTGTTTTATTATGGTTTTAATTTTTGTGAACCGCTCAGAGAGCTTCGGCTATTGGGCGGTATAAAAATGTAATAAATAAATAAATAATCAGGGCAGTAGATGCATATGATGATGCAGTAGATGATTAATCAGGGCAGTAGATGCATTGTGTGGTGCAGAGTGGTAAGCGGCAGTTACTGCAGCCGAAACTCTCCCCGTGGCCTGAGTTCGATCCCAGCGGAAGCTGGTTCTCAGGCAGCCGGCTCAGGTCAACTCAGCCTTCCATCCTTCCAAGGTCGTTAAAATGAGTACCCAGCTAGCTGGGGGAAAGGTAGCCACGACTGGGGAAGGCCATGGCAAACCACCCCGCTACAAAGTCTGCCAAGAAAACGTCAGCGAAACCAGGCATCCATCTAGGAGTCAGCAATGACTCATGTGCTTGCACGAGAGGTTCCTTTCTTTCTTTCTTTCAGATGCGTATGGGATTATGTAATTTATATAGTCATGTCCCCCCTCACCCATATTTTCATCAGGCTTTCCATGATCGTGTGAGTGTGTGTGTGTGTGTGTGTGTGTGTGTGTGTGTGTGACATTTAGAGTCTAGAAAACCACCCAGCTGCAAAGCTCTACATTTTGCATCTCTTGCTAACACTACAGGGGGATCTACACTACTGCTTTAAAGCGCTTTATAACAGTTTTGACAACTGTTGGGGCCCAGGACACACTGCATATACAGTTTTCAAAACGTTTTCAAAGTGCTTTAAAGCGCTTTAAAAGCAGTTGTGTACATCTCCCCCAGGAGAGGAAACCCTTCCTGCAACCTGTAGTTTCACTGCAAAGCTGTTGTTGTTTTACCGAGGCAGAGATGATAAAGATTTTACACGGGAGCAAAAGATGTGATGCCATGAGATGTATGTATTTTCCCAGATGGGAAAGGAGGAATGAAAGAATGAGCTAATTGCATTTTTTATCTTTAAAAGAAGTTAGCAAATTACCATTTCAAAGCAGGATTTGCAAAGCCCATCACATTTCAGAGATTAAGTTGGTCTTTGATTTTTAGTCTTTCTGTTCCGTTTCTTATTGTGTTTTGCTGCCGATTTTATTATTCCATCTCCTAGCAGAGACATTTTGAAACACAACCCGAGTCTCAAAGGCCCCTGCAACACAAGCCGCTGGGAGGGTCTGCATTGCAAGCCCCACTACGCAAACCATTGGGAGCCATCCAGGAGTACCTCTTTCGTACCTCTTACACAGCGTTTGCGTGGTTCTGCTTCATTTCGGGATGGCGTTCAATGCAGAACTTGCTGACAGTTCCTTAATCGAGAGGAAGGCTGAGGGAAAGGCTCCGAAGACGTTCTTTCCCAGAATTCCTCCAACCTGTTGGAAAATGTCAGCTCCCCCCCTCCTCCTGGGAGAATATTCCGCCAAATCCTCCCCCCACACACAATCAACTTTGCAGGCGAATTGGGTGGAGAATTTGGGGTGGCCTGTTTCATGCAACCCTAATTTTCCTCTGGGCATTGCTGCCACAATCCCCAAGAATTAGGAGGGATTTAAAATGAACTTATCTGACTCAACCTCTTAAAAATAATAACAGGGAAAAGGAACCAAGAGATGACTAAATCCCTGACATTTCTCCATAGAAACTATATATATATATATATATATATATATATATATATATATGAATATATGCACTCTCATGTGCCAAAATGTATTTATTTATATCTAGCCTTTCTTCTTTGAAGGAAGAGACTGCCTCATTTCCTGTACATTCATCTTCTGCAGTACATTCAGTGGAGGCTGGCGACTCTGATGTCCATGGGGGGTGAATCTGCGCTGGCTTTCAATCAGCACCTTGAAGAGCTCCTTTAGAGTTCTGACGGAAACCCGGAGCAGATGCACACCCACACTGACATCGTAGCCACCATCTTCTACATATTGCATCCGATTCAGTAAGTTTGCGACATCATGTGCCCTCAGACTTCAGCATATGCGAAATTGAAAAACATAAAAAACCCCACAACAGACTGTATATACAGAGGCAACATATATCTAAAAACAATTTTGAGCAATCAGGCAAACCATATAAACAAATTTGGGATAGATTAACAGAGAGAGAGAGAGAGAGAGAGAGAGAGAGAGAGAGAGAGAGCTCAACACTGAACTTTCAGAACAATGCTATGTTTTAAAGAGGCAGCTGGACAACCATCTGTCAGGGATGCTTTAGGGTGGATTCCTGCATTGAGAAGGGGGTTGGACTTGATGGCCTTCCAACTCTACTGTTCTATGATTCTATGGCCAAAACTGAGATCCATCCCCAGGCAATCCAACCTTTGACACCTAATGTTGAATTGCTACTTGTTGCCTAATTGCTGGACATTGGCAGGAGGGAGCACTCTGTGCATGATCAAAGACGTTGCTTTCTTTCTTATGGCTTCCATGAATTCCAGAGCTGACATGAGAACAGTCTGGGGGCTACGGTTTGTTCTCTGAAGACGGACGTAAACAATGGCGCTAGCTTTTCACTCCAACGGATATGATGAGGCTGAATTATCGTTCTTAACTATATGCTCTTCAAGGAGAGCCTCCATTATTGGAGAAGAGGGAAGTGGATTAGGGACGTGCTCAGAGGAATAAGATCCTCCTTTGCAAATTTGCAAATGGAGATTATGCCTTTGACTTGATGTCACTATCACTCTTTCTTGCGCCCCCGCCCCCATCCTGAATTAAACAGAAAACTCAGCAAGAGGGAGAGCAATAAGTATTAAGGGGGGGTGCATGGAGCGGGATGTTAGGCAGTGTAAGACTTTCAATTTCCTCTTTAAAAGCTTTCCTTCAAGTCTGCTTCTCAGAGATATGAATGTTCAAGCAAATGGGTTTTCTTTCCCCCTACCCCCCAAAAAACCACAAAAAACACGTTTCCTACCACACCACAGAAATATACAGAAAGGAGAGGAGAAGAATATGAAGCTGGTGGGGGGTGGGGAGGGAGATGTCGAGGCTCCATCAAAAGAATAAAAGTTGCTGGAGGAGACGGAGGGAACCTCGGTACAAATCCTGTTTGTAAATCCGTGACTAATCCCGGCAGGTTTTATACATTTTTCAGGTTTGGAAACATTGCAAAAAGAGGGAGAGAAAGCACAAGTTTTGGACTCCTGCATTCTTGCAATAGAGGGTGGGGGAGGAAGCTAAGCGGAATTTCTTCTTTTATCCTCCAGCCATCCCTGATATTATATCTGCCGCCCTTTTAGCTTGCAAAAGTGTATCGCAACAATCCCAATTTGTAATTTAGCACGATGAGTCCAGTACGATTTCCCCCTTGCTAAATCAACGTACTATTTGTCTGTTTGTTTATTACATTTTTTATCCTGCCTTTTTCCTTTGCAACAAACTCGAGGCGGAATACATAATCCTCCACCTCCTCTCCATTTTATCCTCACAGCAACAACCCTGTGAGGTAGGTTGGGCTGAGAGTCTGTGACTGGCCCAAAGTCACCCAGTGAGTTTCCATGGCTGAAGTGGGGACTAGAACCCAGATCTCCCAACTCCCAGTCCAACACTTCAGCCACTACACCACACAGGCTTCTTGCTTCATTGATCAGCCTCTTAGGACATAATCCTATGCATGTTTAGACAGAACAAAGTACTACAACTCCCAGCATTCCCCAGCCAGCACTGCTGCTTTGTTCTGTCTAAACATGCTTAGGATTTCACCTTTAGCCACTGTTCCAAACCCAGCTCCCTCATAATCAGAGCTGCAAGGCAGAAACAGCCACAAGCAAGGGTATCCTCATGCATGCATGGTCCAATTTGCCAAGTACCCACAAAACAAATAAAATGGATCACAGCTTTTTGCAAGCAACATCCCTCTGTGCGCAAGCAACTTTGTTCTCCAATGGAGCAATTGTCGGGGGGTGGGGGAGGAGAACATGTGGCACCTTCACTGGGGTGGGGCTGGGGAGGGAATTAGCATAACACATTGTGTTGCAGGAAGAGGAGCGGAGATTGATGGGACATTAATGAGCCTGAGATGCTGGTGGCTGGAGGCTTAATTACTCTGAGTACCTTGGGACTTATCCCTTTTTACAGGGAGAAAGGCAGCAGGCAGGCAGCGGGTAGCAGCGGGCAGGGAGGGTGGGGGAGCTGTTGGAAGCAGAGCTGAAATAAACAACAAACACATCCCGTATCCAATGCCTCTGGCTGCAAGTCAGCACTTCCAGCCATCTCTCTAGGGTTCTTTCTGCTTTCAAGAGGAGACAGAAGGCACCAAAGCAAACAGCCAGGACTAGGGATGTGCTCCGCTTCTAATCGGACCGGTGAATTAGAAGCGGAGTGGGGGGCTTTGCCTGCCCTTAAGG
Source organism: Elgaria multicarinata webbii (assembly GCF_023053635.1). Classification (NCBI taxonomy): domain Eukaryota; kingdom Metazoa; phylum Chordata; class Lepidosauria; order Squamata; family Anguidae; genus Elgaria; species Elgaria multicarinata. Next base: position 109,863,510 of record NC_086177.1, on the reverse strand, counting down.
TGGAGGCGAAGAGGATTGGGGGGCCGGCGTGGCATGGCGAAGAGGATCGAGGTGAAGGCGGATCCTTCGCCTCGATCCGGAGCTCCGCCGGAAAGGTAAGTGGGGTTTACTGGGCCCTGCCGCTGTCGCTCTCGCCCATGCGGCGACAGCGGCAGGGCCCGGTAACCCCCCCGCCCTCCTCTCCCTTACCTGCCTCCGTCTGCGGTCCATTGGCGTCTTCAATTCAGCCCGCGGTTCAACCAGGAAGTCTGGGCCACTTGCGGCCCAGACTTCCTGGTTGAACCGAGGGATCAATTGAAAACGCCGACGGACCGCAGACGGAGACAGGTAAGGCCCCCCTCCCCCTTGGTCCCTTACCGGGTTCTGCCGCCGTCGCCGCACGGGCGGCGAGGGCAGCAGGGCCCGGTAAACCTCCCGCCCTCCTCTCCCGGCCTTACCTGGTGCCACTCCCCTCCACTGCGGAGCTCCGATTCGGAGCCGGAGCTCTGCGGTGAAGAGGAGCGGAGTATGGGCGGGGCGGAGCGGCGCGGAGCGGGCCAACCCGAAATTTTCGGATCGGCCCGCGGGGCAGAGCGGGGGGTCCATGCACACGCCTAGCCAGGACATTGAGAGCCTCCTCAGCCCCTGACTGGGTCGCAAAGTCTCCCAGTGGCCATTAGGCCAGATTTGAGCCATCAGACAATGGGTTCCCCTAGTGACCTCCTGGGTCCAGTGAAAAGGCCTAAAAATAGTCTGTGGCCATAGCTAGACCTTAGGTTTATCCCAGGATTGTCCTGGGGTCAAACCTGTTCTGTTCCTCTAAGTGCCACACAGGGCATCCAGCACTCAGGCAGGGACGAACCCGGGATGATCCTGGGATAAACCTTAGGTCTAGCTATGGCCGAAGTCCATTGGAGTGGGGATAATCCTTCTGTGGATGGGAGGGGAGGGGTGAGCCAAAGCTGCCAGTCCGTTCAGACATCTCCTACTGCCATGATAACAAACCCTTGAAAACAGCAGAGTTGTTTTTTTTTAACAGATTCACTCCCTTCTCTCACCTGAGCAGAGTTTAGAAATTTCTTCGATGGTTCAGGCAGAAATCTAAATGGCCTCCAGGGGGAAATCCGCACGACATTCCGAGATCGCTTCTAAGAGACCCCAGAGCAGCATGAAAGCGAGCGTGTAACTGGCCTTTGGAAGAGCCGACGAAGAGACATCCTTCCCGCCGCCCCCGCCACCCACAGACCTCCTTGCCGACCGGCAAGGAGAGCTCGGCTGAAGAAGGCGGGGTTGAGAGCGGAAGAAGCTCTCCACCCCGCCTTCTTCCCCCGAGCTCTGCATCCCAGCCGGCGAGGAGGTCTGCGAGTGGCGGCAGCGGCGGCAGCGGGAAGGACGTCTCTTCGTCAGCTCTTCCAAAGGCCAGTTACACGCTCGCTTTCACGCCGCACTGGAGTCGCTTAGAAGCGATCTCGGAACGACGTGCAGATTCCCCCCAGCAAGAGAGAACAGCCTTTCCCCCATAGAATCATAGAATCATAGAATAGCAGAGTTGGAAGGGGCCTACAAGGCCATTGAGTCCAAGCCCCTGCTCAATGCAGGAATCCACCCTAAAGCATCCCTGACAGGTGGTTGTCCAGCTGCCTCTTGAAGGCCTCTAGGGTGGGAGGGCCCACAACCTCCCTAGGTAACTGATTCCTTTGTCGTACTGCTCTAACAGTCAGGAAGTTTTTCCTGATGTCCAGCCAGAATCTGATTTCCTTTAACTTGAGCCTGTTATTCCATGTCCTGCACTCTGGGAGGATCGAGAAGAGATCCTGGCCCTCCTCTGTGTGACAACCTTTTAAGTATTTGAAGAGTACTATCATGTCTCCCCTCAATCTTCTCTTCTCCAGGCTAAACATGCCCAGTTCTTTCAGTCTCTCTTCATAGGGCTTTGTTTCCAGACCCCCAATCATCCTGGTTGCCCTCCTCTGAACATGCTCTAGCTTGTTTGCGTCCTTCTTGAATTGTGGAGCCCAGAACTGGATGCAATACTCAAGATGAGACCTAACCAGGGCCAAATAGAGAGGAACCAGTACCTCGCGTGATTTGGAAGCTATACGTCTATTAATGCAGCCCAAAATAGCATTTGCCTTTCTTGCAGCCATATCGCACTGTTGGCTCATATTCAGCTTGCGATCTACAACAATTCCAAGATCCTTCTCATTTGTAGGACTGATCCCTGCGGTACCCCACTCATTGCCTCTCCCCAGTTTGAGAAGGTTCCATTGATAAGTACTCTTTGAGTCCTATTCTGTAGCCAACTGTGAATCCACCTAATAGTTGTTCCATCTAGCCCACTTTTAGCTAGTTTGTTAATCAGAATGTCATGTGGTACTTTGTCAAAAGCTTTGCTGAAGTCAAGATATTTGACGTCCACAGTATTCCCACAGTCGACAAGAGGCTACCCTATCAAAAAATGAGATCAAATTAGTCTGACAGGACTTGTTCTTGACAAATCCATGTTGGCTTCTAATGATCACCGCATTGATTTCAAGGTGTTTACAGATTGTCACTGCCTACTGAACAGAGAGAAGCAGTGGGATAGGAGCCCAGCTGAAGAGAAATGGGAAAAGTGTCGTAAATCACCAGCACTAGCAAGGTAAGCAGGCTGGAAACATCAATAAACAGTCCAATGTCAAAAGCCAAACGTATCCATCAGAAACTGGGTCAAATAATACTTGGTTCAGGAATGTACCAAAGAGTAACAGAGTCCGGTCCAAGATCAGGTTTTGTTCAGGGAAGGTTCGGGAGCTGGTATGCAAGGAACAAGGGCAAAGGCACCGAAGTACAATAATTGCTTCCAGCAACGCTCAGGGGTTCTGGCATGTCTTATAGCTTGGGAATACTCCTAGATCCATCATTGTCACGGGAGGTCCAGGTGGACTCCGAGGCATGGAGTCCTTGGGGTCAGCTTCAGCTGACCCGCCAGCTACGGCCTTTCCTGGACAGGGACAACTAGCCACAGTGGTGCATGCACTGGTAACTTCCCGATTAGACTACTGCAATGCACTCTACGTGGGGCTGCCCTTGAAGATGACTCAGAAGTTGCAGCTAGTGCAAAATGCAGCAGCTTGACTGCTGGCGGATACATCTTACAGAGACCACATGACACCAGAGTTAAAGGAATTACACTGGCTGCCTATATGCTTCCGGTCAGAATTCAAGGTGTTGGCAATGAAGTTTAAAGACCTAAACAGCTCGGGACCTCGATACTTGAGAGAGCGCCTCTCCTTATATATGCCTGCCCGAGACTTGAGATCTGTTGGAGGAGCCCTTCTCCACATCCCACCAAGGCAACATATACGCTATGATGGGACAAGGGAGAGGGCTTTCTCTGTGGTGGCACCCCGACTGTGGAATGCCCTCCCCTTGGAGGCCCGATTGGCGCCAACATTGATTGCATTTCGACGCCAAGCAAAAACATGGCTTTTTAACAAAGCCTTTGATGGTTAAATTCACTCAGATGGCACATTGTTTTAACTGTTTTAACTGCTTTTACTGCTTTTAAATTATATACTGTTTTAACTTGATTCATGGTTTAATTTGTTTTTAACTCTGCATATTTATTGTTTTATACTGTATGCTTTTATCAGTACTCCGTCATGAGATCTTATTGATATAGGGCGGGATACAAATGTTTTAAATAAATATATAAATAAATATTGGGATGGTGGTGATTAGGAATTGCTGTCAGCTGTGTTGGCCTGCAGCTGACTTCTGCCTGTTCCTGTGAAGGGCTACTCCTCACACACTCTCAGGCTCAGCTGTTCTTCCTTCCTGATCTATCCCAAGCTGAGGTACAACAAAAAGGAGGCAGAAAGAAAGAAAGAAAGAGAGAGAGAGAGAGAGAGAGAGAGAGAGAGAGTTCTGGCTCCACCCACCATCAGCAGGTGGCCCTTGCCATATTACCACCAAGTAGGCTGACCATATGAAAAGGAGAACAGGGCTCCCGTATCTTTAACAGTTGTAATGAAAAGGGAATTTCAGCAGGTGTCATTTGTATATATGGGGAACCTGGTGAAATTCCCTCTTCATCACAACAGTTGAAGCTGCAGTAGCCCTTCCCTCCTTTAAATCTGGTCACTCTAGTATAGCTCCTGCAGCTTTAACTGTAGTGATGAAGAGGGAATCTTGCCAGGTTCTCCATATATACAAATGACACCTGTTGAAATTCCCTTTTCTATGCAACTGTTAAAGATACAGGAGCCCTGTCCTCCTTTTCATATGGTCACCCTACCACCAAGCAAATGTGACTAGGGTGACCATATGAAAAGGAGGACAGGGCTCCTGTATCTTTAACAGTAATGTAGAAAAGGGGATTTCAGCAGGTGTCAATTGAAGAGGGTGAACTTCCCTCTTCATCACAACAGTTAAAGCTACACTAGCTATAGTAGAGTGGCCAGATACAAAAGAGGGCAGGGCTTCTGCAGCTTTAACTGTTGTGATGAAGAGGGAATTTCACCCTCTTCAATTGACACCTGCTGAAATTTCCTTTTGTACATTACTGTTAAAGATACAAGAGCCCTGTCCTCCTTTTCATATAGTCACCCTAAATGTGACACCACAGTAGCAGTGGTGTAGCTGAGGCAGGGCTCAGAGGGATGCAGCACTGACACTTTTTTAATAGCAGGGATGCAGACGTCCTCTGCCAAGCCCTGCCCTCAGAATTCCCTTTGAGCTTAGCTGCAATTTTCACAGTCGCTGCTGGAGGGAGTGATGAATTTTCCCTGGAGGAATATGTGGAGCACTGTTAGAATCAAACGTTTTTGGGGGACCTTTAATGGGCAGTTAAGACCTATTCTCTGTACAAAAGAGCTGAACACATTGGGTAGGGGGAAACTGTACGTGCTGCTCAGTGGTGGGGGAAAAAGCATTCTGTGTATGCTCAGAGGCAGTCTATATTTAACAACATAAGAAGACCCATGCTGGATCAGACCAAGGGTCCATCTGTTCCAGGATTCTGTTCACACAATGGGCAATTAGCTGCCCCTGGGAAACCCACGAGCAGGATATGAGTGCAAAAACAGCCTTCCGCCCATGTTCCCTTGCTGCTAATATTGGCACAATATAAATTAATTCCAGTGATTTCAATAATTTGCATAGGGGTATGTGCATTGAATTCGAGCCAGATTTGAACCCCAAGCAGAATTGGGCAATCTTTGTGTTTCAAAGTAATATATTTTGGCTTAGTTACACTAAGGAGGAAGTGTGGCTCAAATGACTTACAGCCCCACGTTCCAGTCTTATGGCACTTCAGGCTCCCATCACTCTGCATTGGGTGAGGGCAAAGATGGGACCCTGAGATGGCCATTCTTCCAATGCCAGCACATTGGGGGGGAATTCCACACTGGAATTATGAAAAGGCCTTAAACTGGATTTCAAACATCACGATCCTCTAACCCCTCCTCCTATCCTTTTGATAGGAAACCTCTACGATCCGTGCATTTTTATGCAAATTTTCCTAAAATCCATGGAGGGCAGAGGTGAAATGAATGGAAAGCAAATCACTTGACTGCTACATTTATCTTTCTGATTTTTTTCTGGTTTCTTACTTAGGGACACCTCTATACTGTCTGTATTTTCAGACCAATGGTCCACAAGGAACACAGGGAGATAAATATGTCTCCTTTTTGGAGACCCTCGAAATGTCAAGGTTACCTTTACACATGCACACACACACACACACAATCTGTGGCTATCATTCTTCAGTTTGGCAGACATGTTCATCTCTGATGGGGCAACAAACTGTGACATTTTCATGCAATTTTTCTAAAGAATAAAAATGTTCTTGGCAGTTCCCTTTGAAAGAAAATCAAAATACAAAGGCAAATAGCACAAAAATCCCCGTGCCCATTTTCCTGACATCGGGCAGATGTAATCCCCTCCTAAGCAGCTACTATGCCTGCAATTATCATCCAACTCTGACCAAGACCATAAAGTTACAGTGTTGTTTTAATTTCCCATGATAGTCAACAGGAAGCACAACGTTTTGGTTTTCACTCAGGTTTGGTCCAGGTTTTGGGTTGGACTCAGGTTTGGTCCAAGCAAAAGCAGGATGTTTCCAAACTGCTGAATTACGGTCTGAGTTGAACTGCGGCTGCGTGGGCAGTGGACACCTCTAATGTATGTATGTATCTGTGTATGACAACCATACAGACACGTATGTTAGAGGTGTGTACTGGCTCATATGTATACCACATGGGAAATTGTGATACAGGCCTGTGCCCTGGCTCTTTTAAGAACCTAACAATGCCCATGTTTATTGATATGGATCAGTACAGCTGCCTGAATATTTGGACTCGGTTTAGGATTTTATTTGGTTTGCATTTTTAAGTGAACTGACCCAATGTGACCTTCCTGGACTAATATGGGGGTTGGAGCACATTTATCCTTTTCCAAAATTGTTGATGCATTTCTCAGCTCAAACATTGCATGCAAAAATGTACATACTAGGGACAGCTCTGTATGAAAATATGTGTGTTAGGGAAAGTTGCACACACAAAAATGTGTATATTGGGGGGAATGGCACATGAAAATAAATAGCAGATCTGCAGACTGACACAGAAATTGGACAAAGCAGACTTATGATTTGAATAACTGCAGAGGCCTGAAATAGACTTAATTTGGCCATCCCTAGAACTGAAGAAATAATGCACAACTCAGCCAACTGGAGGTTTGGATTTGCATTATGTGTCCTCTCTTGCTGATATGTGTCCTAAACGTGTGATGTCAAAATGCTATGAGGGGAAAATAAAGGAACGTGTTTCCCACGTCTCCACTGCCATATTGACACCTTTAAACCGGCTGTATTAGCATTGTGTCTCAGAACAGCAGAACATTGGATTCAGCCACTGATATTTTTAAAGTTCCATCCCTCACCTTCCATGTGACTGAGATGATTCCAGGACATCTTGGGAGGGTGGAATTTTAAAATAGATGTCCTTAGATCCTCCAAGAAGGCACTCAACACTGAAGCTTCCCTCCTTGCTAATAAAGATTTAATTGCCACCAACTTTGGCTCTTCGCCATTTTAGCAGCTCTAACAGGTAGCAAAGACACCAAGTTCTCTCCCAAGGTAATTAGATTCTCATTGCGGTGACTTGGCAACTGAGATTTCTTCTTCCTATCTTATCAGGAGGCATTTCTTTGAATGCTCATCCTCCCCCAGAGGGCTCAGGAACCTAAATGTTACTTGGGTAATGAGCAAGCCTTCTGGAAATCCAGAAACATTACCTCAAGCTCTGCCTTCTGAGCAAAGCATTCTATTTTGAGAAACGGGTGGCAGATTAAATTTTAAATTTATAGAACATCTATTTCTCGGTTCCTGATGGCTTTATGCGCCCCATCCCCCCTACCATCTAATCTTATGCAGAAAGTATTTCACACAGAAGAGCAAAATCAGCCACAATCATTCAGTAGAAAGAAAGTGATTTATTTGCAAAGGATTTGAAAGTATTTACACCACCAATATAGCTTTTCAACACTTGGGAGGGTGAGGAGAATGACACATCAAATGTCTACTAAAGTTCACAGGTCTGCGTCATATTGGGTTGGGTCCAACTATAGGCATGCTTAAGTACATACATTGAAATCAAACAAATTACTTACAAATAACTTTGGTCATTGGGTTTGATTGGTCTACTCTAGGCACAACTAAGGCCCTTTCTACACCTAATGGCCTTTGGGAAAGGAAGGGGATGATCCCAGACTTATCTGCTTCTGGGATTGTCCCTGGGTATCTATACAGAAGCGCGACACCCTGGAAGGGAAGAGGGATGTCACACCCACCATATTTTTTTTTAAGACAGTGCCGGACTACACTTGTACTCGAGTGAAAAAGTACTAAAAAAACCACCACTTCCCACCCAACCCCAATGTCTCTGGACTCCCCGCAGCCCAGCTCCTTATATCTGCTGAGGTCTACCTGGGAGCAAGGTTCTACTTATGTGATGGAAGACCCAGCTACAACTGGTGCCTGTCCTGAAGTTCCCATGAACAGCTTCCTGGGATGACCCCAGAGTCTAGTATTATGAGAGGGGGAGAGAAATGTCTCCCTATCCACATTCTCCATACAATGGGTAATTTTGTGCACCTCTGTCAGGTCTCCCCTTCCTCGCTTTGTTTCCAAGCTAAACCATCACAGCTGTTATAACCTTTCCTCCTCCCGTTTTCTCATTAACATGCTCCTTGGTCCTTTCTCACTCTTCGTCCCAATGTAGGCAGCAGCTTAGGCACCAGAAGATCCACTGGGGTCCACTGAACTGCCTGGATGCTATATATGGGCATATACTGACCCAGCCACAGGGGGTGGAGAAATAAATTAGGGCAACGGGCAGCAGGAAGGATGCCCAAAGCAAAAGCGAAAAGGGCAGCTGACAACTGTTCTCCACCCTTTCCTCTTCAATGACCTCCCTGCACCAAGGCTCAGAGGTAGCAAAGTGGTGGCAGAGGATGACGAGAGGCCTTGGTTGCTTTTCCGGTTCAGTTTATCTTCATGTATGCAATTAGTGGCCGAGATCAGCAACTGTGTGTGTGTGTTAAATTAAGTAATTTACTGTGTGTGAGAGGGGAAACTGTGCCAGAGCATCCGCAGGCCTCAGCAAACTCTTCTATCCAGATACTTGAGGAGCAAACAAAAGTAGGCTTTGAATGTTGTTTTGGCCAATGGTGAGCCCAGCTGTGACAAAATGCTGGATAATTTCTTCTCCCACTGGATAAATTTGGTGAAATTGCCTTTCTCCCATGTTAGAAACGCGATTTGAAATGAAGATTTCTTGGACAAAATGGTGAAAGTTAACACTCTGTTTTTTTATTTAGTACAAACTTGAAAGTATGGGTGCCCAAGCGAGGTAGGCACACCCCCAAGCTGATGCGAAGCCATTTTATACCCCTAGCCCAGCCGAAGTGATCCCTCCCCTGTGTACCCATTGGTCAGGTACTCCAGGGGTTACAGCCTATCCCAGTACGCCTTCTAACTCCTCCCCTGTTTACCCCTTTATCTCTCTCATTAGATAGTCCACCCACTCTTGTTTACTCACCTCCATATTAAGACTTAATTTCCTAGAAGTCAACCCTCTTAATCTTCCCTCCTCCCATTATATTAACCACAAGGTCATAGGTTTCGACAGTTCACAGATGTGTTCAGTTCCTCTCCCTTTATCCTAACCACAAGGCCATAAATTTTGACAGTTAACAAATGTGTTTCAGTCCTTGCCCAGTTTATCTAACTCTTCTGACCACAAGTCTAATCACAAAATTCCGTTACTCTCATTATCTCAACTGAAAAAGTCCCCACAACTGCTATGTCATGCCTTCCTGTTTATCTGTAACATTCTAGTAGCTATATCATTGCTTTTAACTGTCCTCTTTCTGAAGACCTTATAATATTTTAATAATGCATTAGCCATTATATTTCTCCTTATGCCAAGTGTTGCAATATTGAAAAAGTAACATATTTATCCATTTCTCACATCCCCCCACCCTCCAATTTTGCTACCAACACAAATAGGGAGGAGCATTTTGAGAAGCCATTTCTTCAGAGCTCTGATGTCAACAGATGAAATCATAGACATGTTTTCGAAGGCTCAAATCTGTGGTCCCAGGCAAAATGTTCCGTTAAGAAAGCCCTATGAAGAGAGACTGAAAGAACTGGGCATGTTTAGCCTAGAGAAGAGAAAATTGAGGGGAGACATGATAGCACTCTTCAAATACTTCAAAGGTTGTCACACAGAGGAGGGCCAGGATCTCTTCTCGATCCTCCCAGAGTGCAGGACACGGAATAACGGGCTCAAGTTAAAGGAAGCCAGATACCAGCTGGACATCAGGAAAAACTTCCTGACTGTTAGAGCAGTATGACAATGGAATCAGTGACCTAGGGAGGTTGTGGGCTCTCCCACACTAGAGGCCTTCAAGAGGCAGCTGGACAACCATCTGTCAGGGATGCTTTAGGGTGGATTCCTGCTTTGAGCAGGGGGTTGGACTCGATGGCCTTGTAGGCCCCTTCCAACTCTGCTGTTCTATGATCCTATGATTCTACGAATTGGACAAATCTGAACGAAATGCATTTTTTAAAATTTTATTTTGTCTCTTACACTAGTTGGTACTTAGGCTGAAAATAAGACATGACATTTTGGAGTGCATAAGATCCCCATTTAAATATAAAATTTTTAATACATATGTAAATTGGTCAAGCTGCTTCCCCTAAAAGAAAGCTCTGTGATCATGCTTTCTGTCTTGCTTTACATCCTCCATTCACAACACAAATATGTTAAGAGGATCACGGATGGATTTTTTTTATTTTTTTAATGAAGTTAACGTGGAACAAGGACTTTAATCCTTCAAGGAAGGGTTTTTTGTCATCTACATTTATAATTCCTTGAATTTTTCTCAACCGGGGCATTAGAAATCACCTGCCTGGAACATTTTGAATGTAAATCATGATTCGAAATTAGAGTCACCACAAGTTAGGCAAACAAAACTTCTTGACAATATGATCAAAATGGCGGAAGGAAGAAGACGGTTGTTCCACTAGTGATTGGAAGAAGGTTGGACGGAGGAGCACCAAAAATGTAAGCAAAAAGAGGGCGAAGCTAGCTCTGGTGCTGGTGAAAGGATTCTTTACTTTGTTTTTAAAAAAACTTTTTTGTTTAAAAGAATTTTAAGGTATTAGCAGCTTGGAGAGGTGACTGCCTTGCACCGATGAGAGAAAACTTGAGAGAAACCATCAGTACAGTTGCGTGATAAAACATAGGGTGACCCTATGAAAAGGAGGACAGGGCTCCTGTATCTTTAAACAGTTGCATAGAAAAGGGAATTTCAGCAGGTGTCATTTGTATATATGGAGAAAGGAAAGGAAAGGAAAGGAACCTCTCGTGCAAGCACTGAGTCATTGCTGACTCTTCGAGGGACACCAGCTTTCGCAGATGTTTTCTTGGCAGGCCTTATAGCGGGGTGGTTTGCCGTTGCCTTCCCCGGCCATTATTACCTTTCCCCCAGCTAGCTGAGTACTCATTTTACCAACCTCAGGAGGATGGAAGGCTGAGTCGACCCAAGCCGGCTGCCTGAAACCAGCTTCCACTGGGATCGAACTCAGGCCGTGGGGAGAGTTTCGGCTGCAGAAACTGCTGCTTTACCATGCAGGAGCTATACTTAGGACCAGATTTAAAAGAGGGCAGCTTTAACTGTGGTAATGAAGAGGGAATTTCACCAGGTTCCCCATATATACAAATGACACCTGCTGAAATTCCCTTTTCAATACAACTGTTAAAGATACAGGAGCCCTGCCCTACGGTGACCATATGAAAAGGAGGACAGGGCTCCTGTATCTTTAACAGTTGTATTGAAAAGGGAATTTCAGCAGGTGGCATTTGTATATATGGGGAACCTGGTGAAATCTCCTCTTCATCATACCAGTTAAAGCTGCAGGTGCCCTGCCCTCTTTTAAATCTGGTCACTCTAGTATAGCTCCTGCACCTTTAACTGTTGTGATGAAGAGGGAATTTCACCAGGTTCTCCATATATACAAATGACACCTGCTGAAATTCCCTTTTCTATGCAACTGTTAAAGATACAGGAGCCCTGTCCTCCTTTTCATATGGTCACCCTACCTGTCCTCCCTTTCATATGGTGAGCCTATAAAATAGCTTACCATGGTTGTTTACCAGCTAATACTGTATTTCTTCCATTGTAAGACACCATCGATTGTAAGACGCACACTAATTTCAGTACCACCAACAAAACAAAACCCTAAGACACACCCGTGATTCTAAGACGCACCCCATTTTTAGAGATGTTTATATGGGGGGAAAAGTGCAACTTAGAATCGAAGAAATAGGGTACCTCAAAACAACCCCTGAAGAAGGATTCCCTGCATCTGAAACGTTGGGCTTCTTTACCAAATAATAATAATAATCTTTTAAACAAAAAAAGTTTTTTTAAACAAGAAAAATAAAGAATCCTTTCACCAGGACCAGAGCTAGCCTTTTCCTTCTTTTTGCTTCCAGTAGTGATTGCACAATTTTAGTACAGAGTCTTGAAGAATGCTTGGAAGAGAATGACTGGCAGGAGGAATCAAGCATGAAGCAGCAGGTATCGAGCACAGGTAGAGATGAGAGGATTTCCTCCATCCTTCCCTTCTTCTTTTTGCTCTGCAAAAAACAGCAGGTTTGCTTTTGGATAAGAACTGACCCCAAATTTACAAATATCTTCAACAGCTTATGGCCCATCAGGCAGGGTCATAAGCAGAAGCTGGAGCAATTTGGGAGCCTGAACCCAGGACTCAAGACCAAAGAGGAAACAGGGCCAGAGGTTAACCTGTTGTGGTAAGCCAGAAGGCAGGATTGAATGAAAAGCTATGAGGGAGGACCAAAGAGCAAGACTAGAAATGGAGAGGTGCCAGAGCTCAGATAGATTTAGCTGCTCAAGCTAAGTCTACTGAGACAGGAGTCTGTCTTATATTCCTTCCAGTCGGGGAGAAGTCAATCCAGCAAGTTCTAAGTGAAAAGTTATGGCGACACAGCTCACCACATGGGGCAGTGTCAAGAGTTCCTGACCATGTCATTAAGTGTAGTAGGGATGTCATGGGAGTGAGAGACTGGAGAATAATAATAATAATAATAATAATAATAATAATAATAATAATAATAATAATAATGATCATAGAATCATAGAATCACAGAGTTGGAAGGGGCCTACAAGGCCATCGAATCCAACCCCCTGCTCAATGCAGGAATCTACCCTAAAGCATCCCTGACAGATGGTTGTCCAGCTGCCTCTTGAAGACCTCTAGTGTGGGAGAGCCCACAACCTCCCTAGGTAACTGATTCCATTGTTGTACTGCTCTAACAGTCAGGAAGTTTTTCCTGATGTCCAGCTGGAATCTGGCTTCCTTTAACTTGAGCCCGTTATTCCGTGTCCTGCACTCTGGGAGGATCGAGAAGAAATCCTGGCCCTCCTCTGTGTGACAACCTTTTAAGTCTTTGAAGAGTGCTATCATGTCTCCCCTCAATCTTCTCTTCTCCAGGCTAAACATGACCAGCTCTTTCAGTCTCTCTTCATAGGGTTTTGTTTCCAGACCCCTGATCATCCTGGTTGCCCTCCTCTGAACACGCTCCAGTATTTGTTACCCGCCTCTCCTTCTGAATCAAGGTGGGATACAACACAAATGCAAACACCATAAAATACATATAACTAATTTAAACATTTAAAACTAATACATTATTAAAAGCAGCACATAATTAAAAAGCATCTTAAAATTCAACTGGGTAGGTCTGCTGGAAGAGATCAGTCTTCATGGCTTTCTTAAATTCCAGAAGACTGTTAAGTTGATGAATCTCTCCCGGCAAGCCATTCCACAAATTGGGAGCAGCAGAAGAAAAGGTCCTCTGGGTAATAGTTGTCAGCCTTGTTTTTGTTGGCTGGAGTAAATTCTTCCCACAGGACCTGAGTGTGAGGGGCGGATTGCATGGGAGAAAGCGATCCCGCAGGTAGCCTGGACCCAAGCCATGTAGGTGATAACCAACACTTTATATTTCGCCTGGAAACTAATTGGCAGCCAGTGAAGAGATTTTAAAAATGGTGTAATGTGGTCACCCCTAGGTGTACCGGTGACCAGCCTGGCTGCCATATTTTGAACTAGATGAAGTTTCCAAACTAGGCACAAAGCTAGCCCTATGTAAAGCGCATTGCAGAAGTCGAGCCCCGATGTTACCAGTGCGTGCACTACCATCTTTAGGTCTTCCAACTCTAGGAAGGGGGCGCAGCTGGCATATCAGCTGAAGCTGATAGTAGGCACTCCTGGCTGTCGCATTGGACTCCCAGTATTCAGCCTCTCAGACTCTATTTGCTGAGCTGCTGCGCGCTTCCTAGACCCATTTGCAGAGCCACCATGGTCTGCAAGTGCCCAGGAGCCGCCATAAACGGAGCATTCACACCTGTCATGTTACGTAAACGGACCTTTTACAGCAACCATTTATACAACATTACTTTTACAGAAAGAAAACCAAGCCAGCAATTATTTTATTTTGCAAAATGGTGTCTTGCTGAGGGGTTGGGCACCCACGGACTGCAAGTTGGCTCATCCAGGGAGCTGGACAGGAGAGAGCAGGTAGTGGCAACTTGGTGAGCACCTGGTGACATGGATAGGGGTGAGTCCTGTGATGTCCATCTACCTATTATGTATTAAATGTAAATTTATTTATTTATTTATTTTATTACATTTTTATACCGCCCAATAGCCGAAGCTCTCTGGGCGGTTCACAAAAATTAAAACCATAATAAAACAACCAAAAGGTTAAAAGCACAATTACAAAATACAGTATAAAAAGCACAACCAGGATAAAACCACGCAGCAAAATTGATATAAGATTAAAATACAGAGTTAGAACAGTAAAATTTAAATTTAAGTTAAAATTAAGTGTTAAAATACTGAGAGAATAAAAAGGTCTTCAGCTGGTGACGAAAGCAGTACAGTGTAGGCGCCAGGCGGACCTCTCTGGGGAGCTCATTCCACAACTGGGGTGCCACAGCGGAGAAAGCCCTCCTCCTAGTAGCCACCTGCCTCACTTCCTTTGGCAGGGGCTCACGGAGAAGGGCCCCTGTAGATGATCTTAAGGTCCAGGCAGGTACATATGGGAGGAGGCGTTCCTTCAAATAACCTGGCCCCAAACCGTTTAAATGTCACCTGGACTGGCAGCCAATGAAGTTGTAAAAGGACTGGCGTAATGTGATCTCGCCGGCCAGTCCCTGTTAGTAAACCTGCTGTCCTGTTTTGTACCAGCTGAAGCTTCTGGACCGTTTTCAAAGGCAGCCCCACATATAACGCATTGCAGTAATCCAAACGAGAGGTTATCAGAGCATGGATAACTGTAGCTAGGCTATCTCTGTCCAGATAAGGGCATAGTTGGTATATCAACATAAGCTGATAAAATTTGTCACGTTATTGGTTATATTAGGCATACAGTTCAGAGAAGTAACTCAATGTACTTACAATATATAGTCACAGATTGGATTGGATGCCTGAGAGCTGATTGGATGGTGGAGGGGAGTGCTTGGATTGGCTGAGTGAGAGTGGGAGGAGCTGGAGAAATGGAGCTGTTCATAGAGAGAGTGTTAAGTAAGGGGTAGGATATGAGACAGAAGGGTGTGGATTAGGATTCTTTGAAGTGAAGGGTAGAAGTGGAGTTAAGTTGAGTGACGGTGTATGAATATATGAGAAAAGAGCATGATTCAGTGAGAGGCAGATACGGAATAGGAAGGTTTGGTGTGGGTTGTTGTGTTTGAGTAGATAGACAATAGTATTCTATTGAGGACCTTGTAACTTTATGCATTTGAACTGAGGAAACCAATAAGCTTATGTACATGCACTTACTTACATTAAGAAATTCTAATTACTTTCAAACAACTGGTGTGGTCTGTAGAGGAGTGTCTGAGGAGACATGAATTAATGGTGGCAGTGGAATGGGAAACTGAGGGCCAGGTTGCCGGGCTTCCACCCCGTTGGCCATGTCTGATACCCCCCTGCCCGCTCACCATGCCCGCCCAATCACCTGCCCACCATGTCCGATGACCCCTCCACGCCTTCCCCCCCCCCCGTCCGTGATCTCCCCACCCTGGCTCCGCTCTTCTCCCCCATCTCTCCTGCCGGGTCCGCTCTTTCCCCCCCCCGGCCCCCATCTCCCCTCCCTGTGATTTTGCCACCACCCCCAGCCCAATGGGCACAGCGCTCCTATGGAGTGCTGTGCCCAGTGCATGGCTTCTCCCGGCTACTCGCAAGTAAGCGAGCAGCCAGGAAAGCCACGGAAGTAGCTAGATCTTCCTCAGCCTGGGGCTGTGGAAAAACCGGGCCACAAGCGGTTCTGGTTATCCCAGGTGAAGGGAGGTTTTAGCCAAGCCTGACCCCAGGATCCCCTGTGCATCATCTGCATGCACAGCAGGGAGCCCGGGCTAAATCCTCATCTAGCCTAAGAGAGAGACATAAAAATGAAATCAATACATTCTAAGCAGGCTAGTGCCCTTGCATCTATCTTTCTTGAAAGCTGACCCTAGAATCATAGAACTGCAGAGTTTGAAGGTACCCCAACAGTCATCTAGTCTAACCCTCTGCAATGTGCAGGAAAGCCAATAAAACCATCCATGAGAAGTGGCTGTCCAGCCTCTTCTTAAACATCTCCAGAGATGGAGAACCCACAACTTCCATAGGTAGACCGTTCCACTGTTGTACAGATCTTACCTTCAGGAAGTTGTTCCTCATATTTAATTGAAATCTAGGTAGCTGTAACTTATACTCATTATTGTGTGTCCTAATTTCTGTGGCCATGGAAAATAGTTCTTGACCATCTTCCCTGTGACACCCTATGTACCTGAACACTGCTAATATGTCTCCACAGTCTTCTTTCCTACAGACTGAACATCCCATGTTCCTTCAGCTAGTCATCATAGGTGTAATGATCTGAGGTGTGGGTGGCCAGACTCTAGGGCTAGGCCGCCGGGACCCAGGAGAACTAAAACATAACAGAGCCCCACACAAGACGGGTAGTCTGGAAAGGTCTTACTTTAATAACACTAGCAAGTTGTGGCAGAGCCCGAGGCAAAAGCAAAGCCCAGGCAAGAGCAGGATTCAGAGTCCAGGAGTACACAAAGTCCAAGCAGGGCAAGAGGGAAAAGCAGAGTCTAGGAATAGCAGGGTTCTGAGGCCAAAGGTACACAAAGTCCTAGCAAGGCCAGAGGCAGAGGCAAAGTCCAGAAAGAAGCAGGTTTCAGAGTCCGGTTTCAGAGGCCAAAGGCAAACCTGGGTTCGAGCAGAGGTCCGAGTCCCAGAGCAGCAGGATTCCAGCAGGGCCAGAGGCAAGGGACGTGGTCACAACAAAACAGAGGTTCAGGCACAGCAAGGCAGGGTCCAGTGTTGCAGGAACAGGCTATAGCAGATCCAAGAGATCAGAAATGCTGGTCTTATATAGCCCTGACCCTAGCTGCTCCCAGCTGATCCACATCAGCCCCCATGGAGTACTGTTGGCAAAGGGCCTGAGTCCAGCGAGCACTCTACAGCAGAACAGCGCCTGACGGTGGACCTGGGTCCTGCAAATACTCTGCACTAGCACAGATCCTGACAATAGGATATGACCTCAAGTCCCTGTATCATCTTTGTTGCCCTCCTCGAACCTGGGGGGAATCCACACGTCGTACTGAGGCCGCTTCCATGCAGCCCCAGTGCACCCCGAAAACGATCATGTAGCTTGCCTGTAAAAGAGACGAGGAAGCGGCATCCTTGCTGGCGCCGGCGCCAGTACCGGTGTCGCCACCCACCTCCCTCCTCGCCGGCTGGCTCAGAGAACTCAGCAGAAGAAGGCGGGGTGGAGAGCTTCTTCCACTCTCCACCCCGCCTTCTTCCGCCGAGCTCTCCGACTGGCAAGGACGCCTCTTCATCGTCTCTTTTACAGGCAAGCTACACGATCGTTTTTGGGGTGCACTGGGGCCGCATGGAAGCGGCCTCAGTACGACGTGTGGATTCCCCCCTGTTCTAACCTGTCAATGCCCTTCTGGAAATGTGATGCCTAGAATCGTACACAGTACTCCAGATGGCACCTCACTGACCCTGTTCCAGAGTAGTGTGAAGCCTGGAGGCAGGACTGCCTTCCTTCCTTCCTTGCCTTCCTGCTGTTGCAGGTTGACAAACTAGAGATGAGAATTAATTTTAAAGTTTGACATCCAATGGCAAAGCCACACACACACCCAAATTCAAAGTATGACAATAGTGCACCACGCACTGCTGAGTTATAGACAATGTCACACGGGTTCTTTAAACCCGGCGAGGAATACTGTAATACATGCAAAAGCAAAGGCCCAGTCGAAATATGCCTGATGAAATCATAACTCCAGCAGCCAAATTAGAAGTAATGACTGGGAGAGGCATTTCGCAGTTACTGAATGTTAATATCAGTAAGTAAAGAAACAAACATGATTTATAAAAATCAGGCCCGCTGCATCTCTCAACGCACTTCTTGTTTGTTTATTACTGACAAGCGTAGTTTAGTCTGAATTATTTATGGCAATATTTCACCGCAGGCTAGTCAGTGTTCTGGAGTCTATATTTCATAGAACTAATGATGTCTGGCGAATGTCTGAGCGTGCTCTCCTACCCTCTGGTTCTTGTTCTTTGAGTTCAACCAAGGCTGGACCCAGGGCTCATCTACACCAAGCAGATATTCCACTATGAAAGTAGTATATAAAATGCAGGATCTACACTACTGCTTTATAGTGGTACTGAAGTGCACTGATGACTGTAGGGACCCATGACACATACCATGTATTGCTTTCATACCACTTTCATAGTGGGATATCCTGCTTGGTGTAGATGAGCCTCCACTTTCTAGTATGGCTCATGAGAAGACTTAAAATGAGGAGGAGGAGGAGGAGAGGAGGAGGAGGAACCTCCTCCATTGTAGGATGAGCCCAGTTCCCTAGTCTAGACCAGTTTCCCAGGACAAGCCCAGTTTCCCAGGGGTCAATTGCTGGACAAAAACAATTGAACTGGAGGTAGAAGTGCAGTTGGAAGAACCTGCTACTTTGTTGGCCCAGCAAAGGCAGAAGGCCAGTCTCTCAATATTTATGTCAGCTCTGACCAATCGAGAGGCTTAATACTGTCCACCAATTGCAGGGGCTAATGTTGTACAGCCCTATTCCATTCTTTGTCTGAAGGGGGTTTAAGGCCAGAGCACATACAACCCAAGTTCTCTAAAGCTCAGGGTTCCTCCATTAAGTTTTTGGTTTAAGATGAGTCCCTGGCCCATTCCTCAGGAAACAGATTAGGGTGGGTGGGTGTCATGACTCCCAGCCCTTGGGCTTTCCTGTTCGCAACAGGTGATTGTGATGAGGACAAGGCTTCTTCCTTTAGGGTAGGGCAGCCACTGCCCTCCCATATTCTGGCCGAGAGGATGCATCCCCAACAGAACCTTAATCTCGTCAGCCTCACAGAAGACTCAGGCTACAAGTTCAAGTGAGGACCCTTTAACACTCCAGTCACCTCTTCCAGATCCACTACAGATCTTGTCAGCCTACATAAGGCTTCCATTGGCTTCAGCGGAGAAAACATCTTGTTATTGCCCTAGTAGAAGAGAGTTCCAGCCAGCAGGAACTCTCCAAGGAGTTATCCAAGGTTCTACTTTCTACCTGCTTTGATCTTGCCAATGGTTTCTCCTGTGAGCCTCAAGGAACATGATGATCAGAGGGAAAGGCAGAGGCACATACAAGCCAAAAAGGAGAAACCTTCCTCTTACAAATACACTCCTCTCCCTCCCTCTAATCCAGGCAGCCAGTTTGGAAATGGTAGGGTGACATCTACTTTTCCTGAGAAGCCTTTGAGAACAGAAGAAAGAGAAGTATCTATGGGCAAGAAAAGGGAGGCTATCCATCCCAACCATCCCATCAACCAGTTCAGGCAGCATAAAGGGGAGAAAGGTGTATATGGGTGGAGTATATTAGAGGGTTTGCTGAGCGGAAGTTTTGGCTTTACAATTTCCATTGATGCTAGTTCACTCTTTGATAAAGTGGCCCACAGTAAGGCTGGCTGGCTTGGTGTGAAGAGGAGGGAATCTTCTGAAACAGGAGCAGGAGCAGGCTGACATCAATAGTGGGATAAGTGGGAAACGGAAGACACTTCTGTTCAGCAGGGTGTGTAGATCAACTCCACTCAAATTCACTTACCTGTGGATGTATCACTGTGAAGCTAGAGGTCTTTAAAATGAGGAGAGGGAAGATGTAGATGCCATACTTAACCTCCCAGACCATGCCCACTTCTTGAAAGAGCCCTCTAAGAAAACACATTGTTGCTCAAAGTCAAGTACGTGGGAAAGAGCTACTGGGGGCCTTGCTAGACCTACCTGATAATTGGGTGGGGAGTCGGGGTGAGGCCGCGCTACAGCTAGTGCGTGCCATTGCCCCTAGCTAGACGTAAGGGAAAGCCCTGTCGCGTCCTCCAGTTTTTTCCATCTTAAAGGGCTATGTGCGCAGGAGCGCACCAACGGAAAAGTAAGCATTTTTTTTTAAAAAAATAAAGGGTTCCCCACTCCCCCTGCCCCTGATTTTCCCCCCACACAATGTCTGATGCCCCCCCTGACCACTCGCTCGCCCGTCCTCCCCCTGCTCGCCATGCCCTGTCCCCGTCCGCCATGCCCTGTCCCCGTCCGCCATGTCTGATACTCTCCAGCCCACTCGCCATGCCCTGTCCCCATCTGCCATGCCCGTCCCAGTTCTTCTTCCCCCCTCTGCCATGCCCTGTCCCTGTCCGCCATTCCCATCCCCGTTCTTCTTCCCCCCTCCGCCATGCCGACCAGTCCGCCATTCCCGTCCCTGTTCTTCTTCCCCCCTCTGCCATGCCCTGTCCCTGTCCGCCATGCCCATCCCCATTCTTCTTCCCCCCTCCGTCATGCCCTGTCCCCATCCGCCATGCCCATCCCCGTTCTTCTTCCCCCCTTCTGCCATGCCCTGTCCCCGTCCGCCATGCCCATCCCCGTTCTTCTTCCCCCCCTCAGCCATGCCCTGCCCCCATCCACCATGCCTGTCCCCGTTCTTCTTTCCCCCCCCCATCTCTCCTGCCAGGTCCGCTCTTTCCTCCAGCCCCCATCTCCCCCCCCCGTTATCCCCCCCCCCCCGCAGCCCGATGGGCACAGCGCTCCTATGGAATGCTGTGCCCAGTGCGTGGCTTCCCCGGCTACTCGCGAGTAAGCGAGCAGCTGGGAAAAGCCACGGAAGTCACTAGACTTTTTGCAGCCCCGGCCTTAGCCCGGGGCTGCAGAAAAGCCGGGCCATAAGTGGATCCGCTTATCCTGGGTCAAGGGAGGACTTAGCCCGGCCTGACCCCGGGATCCCCTGTGCGTCATCTGGATGCACAGCAGGGAGACCGGGTCTCACACCGGGCTAAGTCCTCATCTAGCAACGGCCTGGGTAACTATAGGTAGGTCTGAGATCTGAGATCTGAAGTCAGGGGGCAGGAGTACAGGTTGCTAAGATAACTTCAAGCCAAAGTCTTTCACTTTAGGAATGATACATTGTTTCCAGCCATTCAATCACTATGGAAAGGCTGCAGCTCAGGGGTAAAATGCGTGTTTTGCACATGTGAGATGCAATGTTCAGTGCTCAGCACCTGCAACTAAAAGGATCTCAAATAGAGGGGCCAAGAAAGATCTCTGATAGAGAGCTGGAGAGCCCTTGGTAGTCAAGAGAGATAGTAGTGCAGGGTTCCCCAACTAGGGAAACCAAATTTGTCTTGACTGCAACTCCCAGCATCCCCAGCTAGTTGGGAGTCATAGACCAAGACATCTAAAGGGCACCAGGTTGGGGAAAGCTTTAGTACTAGATAGGATGACCGCTTACGAATCATCAACATAGAGGAAATGAATAAGCAAAAAGTGAGAGTAAAAGAGGACACACATTTGCATACAATTTTCATATGCTAATTTATATGTATAGGCACAAATATGGAAGTGGTCATTATAATTTCAATAGAAATACAGTACCTTCCAACAGGGTGCAGAAGACTGTGAACAGGTGTGCCTACCTGTTCAGTCTGATGTTCTGGTGTGAACTTTTGATGGAGCTACAGTTTGATGGACCTACATGAACTAGTACATTTTTTTCCCAACCAGTCTCATTCAATTTGATTTTAAAAAATGCTTTTGAGTCAAAATTCAGAGGAGAAGGAAATTCCGCATTAGAAAGTGGCTGAGGAGTGTTCATAAATGTCCATCTCTCTGGCAACCTGTCACTTCCTCAGCTCCCGACACTTCAGTTAATACCCAGGGGAAGAAAATATGACGTAATTTCCCTCATCGGGCTTTTTTCAGAACACCAGCAGCCACGGAAGCAGCACAGCAATGGTGAGATGTGTAATTGAAAGACAGAAACACACGCACAGCGCCCTCAGCCATCTAGCAATGGTTAAGCAAGTACAAAACCCAGAAGAAATTCAAAATAAATTATGAAACACCATGAGAATATGGTAATAAAATAAAATACAAACTTCTTTCATGCGGGAAGGAAACTTTCAGGAAATTGGAGGCCAGATTTTTGCACAGCCTTAGTGCCACCTCTTTGCTGGAGCCAGACACAACACTGTCCCCTTCACACCTCCTACAAGGCTTTCAGGGAAGGAGCGGTATTGTAAATACCTGGATTAGAGACCATATGATTTATTTATTTATTTATTTATTTATTTATCATACTTATACCCCGCTCCTCAGCCAAAAAAGGCTCTCGGAGCGGCTTACACTTAGCAAAAAAGACAGTCCCTGCCCTCAGGCTTACAATCTAATAAAGACATGACACACAAGGAAAAGGAGTCAAGGAGGGAGGGAGGGAGGAGAGAGAAAGAGAGAGAGAGAGAGAGAGAGAGAGAGAGAGAGAGAGAGAGAGAGAGAGAGAGAGTCCAGCAGGAGCAGGGCCCGATGTTACTTCTGCCTGCTCCTGTCCCCTCGGTCTTTCTTCTTCCCCACAGGGCCAAGATGGCAGTTTGCCCTGTGGGGGGGAAGAGTCCAGCAGGAGCAGGCCCCGATGTTACTTCTGCCTGCTCCTGTCCCCTCGGTCCTTCTTCTTCCCCACAGGGCCAAGATGGCAGTTTGCCCTGTGGGGGGGGGAAGAGTCCAGCAGGAGCAGGCCCCGATGTTACTTCTGCCTGCTCCTGTCCCCTCGGTCTTTCTTCTTCCCCACAGGGCCAAGATGGCAGTTTGCCCTGTGGGGGGGGGGGAAGAGTCCAGCAGGAGCAGGCCCCGATGTTACTTCTGCCTGCTCCTGTCCCCTCGGTCCTTCTTCTTCCCCACAGGGCCAAGATGGCAGTTTGCCCTGTGGGGGGGGGGGAAGAGTCCAGCAGGAGCAGGCCCCGATGTTACTTCTGCCTGCTCCTGTCCCTTCGGTCCTTCAATGATCCACAACCGCCCTCTGGAATGTAACATTCGGAAGACCCCGGGGAAGGTGCTGAACTGTGAAGAATCACCACTTAGAGCTGAACACACACAAACCCCGAAAAAATCAGAAGACATTTCTCTCAGAAAGGTGCTGAGATTTTTTACCATTCTAGAAATAAAAAAAGGCACTTTGCAGAATTTTCTCCTGATTTTCTTCACCAATTTGTGTGTGTGTTGGGTGGCGGCCACTTCCCCCCCCACCCCACCCCCAATGACCCAGAACAATGCTAGGTATGTGAATTGTCGAGGATACAAAATGGCAGCCGGGCTTCCAATGTAGTTGATGCTGATGCCACTTGCAGGGGAAGTGGGGTGGGGAAACAATGTTAGAAAAAGCAGAAAGAACCTTTGCTAGAAAAGGAGAGCCCTGGCCATGAGGAAATGATCAAGAATTTCTCCTACTCCTGGAAGGAGGCAGTATACCTATGTTAGGGTGACCATATGAAAAGGAGGACAGGGCTCCTGTATCTTTAAAGTTGTATAGAAAAGGGAATTTCAGCAAGTGTCATTTGAATGCATGTAGCAGCTGGTGAAATTTTGTCTTCATCATAAGAGTTAAAGCTGCAGGAGTCCTGCTGTCTTGACCAGATACAAAAGAGAGGAGGGCACGTGCACCTTTTCTCTTTGGGGGCTGGAACTGGAAGAGGACTGACCTTCAAAAAGAGAACACCTTCAAAGGGAAGGTGGTCCTCTGGCAGCCCTTCAAATAGAGGGCTGTCCTCCTAAAAAGGACACAAGGCCATCCTAAGGCCTAGTTCAATCAATGGCATTTCCATCTTTGATTTGTGGCTGCTGTTGTGTTCCAAACTCATTGTGTAGTCTAGTACGCCCGGGTTTGCTTGTGTCGTTCTCAGTTTGTTCTCGGGCATGAATGCTTATTTATTTCCATTTGGGAAACCTAATCTCACTGCTTTCTTATGATTTATCACTCCAGCTGGCCCGACAATAATTGTTCTATTTCTGTTAAGGACATTTTTATCTCCAGTAACATCGAGAGAATTGAAGTGAAGGCTCCATTTTTTAAAAAAAATATGTACAGGGTGGATATGTAATGAATATTTATAGATCTCTAAAATATTTAGAATGTTTAAAAATATATATTTATATTTCCCACTCAGTGTAATTGCATTTGGATAGCAAATTCGTGTTTTTATAGCTGAACATTTTTTGCTCCATTATAGCATTTGTCTTGCAGAGATCCCAGTTTCCCCTCTCCATTTTGTCATAGATTTTTTTCTGACATAGACTGCTAAACAATACAGGCACATGGAGCTAGGCGCTGTACAAAACACACACACACACACACACACAGCATATTCCATAGCCAGAGATCTTACAGACAGGGCTGGCCTTCCCTGAAGTAGCCTGATGCGGGTGCTTCAGGCGGCAAAATTGGGGAAGAGCAGTGTGAGCTGTGCAATGGAAAGCAGCCAGTGAGGGCTGTCGAGGAACCCCAAAGAGCAGGTTCCCTCGGTTCGCTGAGTGGTGGTCAAAGACTCTCAAGACACCATTTCTCTCATCTTGGAAAAGTTTTATTACGAGCAGCCTGCAGTGCTGCAAGGTGGGAAACCCTAGAGCAGCCTTCCTCAACCTGGGGCGCTCCAGATGTGTTGGACTACAACTCCCAGAATGCCCCAGCCAGATGCAGTCCAACACATCTGGAGCGCCCCTGGTTGAGGAAGGCTGCCCTAGAGGATCTGAAGGACTGCCCACTAATCGGCAGTCCTAAACGGTTTGGGGCCAGGTTATCTGAAGGAACGCCTCCTCCCATATGTACCTACCCGGACCTTAAGATCATCTACAGGGGCCCTTCTCCGTGAGCCCCTGCCAAAGGAAGTGAGGCAGGTGGCTACTAGGAGGAGGGCCTTCTCCGCTGTGGCACCCCGGTTGTGGAATGAGCTCCCCAGAGAGGTCCGCCTGGCGCCTACACTGTACTCCTTTCGTCGCCAGCTGAAGACCTTTTTATTCACTCAGTATTTTAACACTTAATTTTAACTTAAATTTAAATTATACTGTTTTAACTCTGTATTTTAACCTTATATCAATTTTGCTGCGTGGTTTTATCCTGGTTGTGCTTTTTATATTGTATTTTGTATTTGTATTTTTAACTTGTTGGTTGTTTTATGATGATTTTAATTTTTGTGAACCGCCCAGAGAGCTTCGGCTATTGGGCGGTATAAAAATGTAATAAATAAATAAATAAAATAATTGCAGGCAAAGCTAAGATACTTATAGGGTCAGTTCCCCTTAGAGACAACGGCAGCACCTTCCCCCCCAATCATAATACACTTTTGCAATACAATGACCAATGATAAGCAAGGCATTTAGGCATGTGCAGAGTGCAGATAATTCTAGGACTAGAAAAACAATACATAGATGGGTATTGCAATCAATATAGCAACTAAATCTCCCATCTGTTTCCTTTCTGTGGTTAGCTTGCTTTGAAAGGCCAGTACCTCACCCTACACTCTAATTGCTGTGGTTGAGACACAGTCCTGTGACATGATTTCAACATAGACTGTTAGTTGTGAAAATATCTTAAGATATTTTAGTTACTCTGAAAGCATACATCTTATGATTTATACTGAAAAGGCCAAAGCAGTTTATTTTCTTATACCTGTGGGCATAGGTAAACAGACCACCTATCTCGATTTCCTCGACAGGGACCAAGAAGACCGCAGGACCACTCCCCACCCCTTGGTCCCACCAGCCACAAGCAGCCCAGGCAGCCGGGAAGTGCCTGAGTGAGCAGCCACCCACCAGCATGCCTCCTGCCACCTAGACTGCTCACTACACTTAGAATCATAGAATCGCAGAGTTGGAAGGGGCCTCTAAGGCCATCGAGTCCAACCCCTTGCTCAGTGCAGGAATCCACCCTAAAGCATCCCTGACAGATGGTGGTCCAGCTGCCTCTTGAAGGCCTCGAGTGTGGGAGAGCCCACCACCTCCGTAGGTAACTGATTCCATTGTCGTACTGCTCTAACAGTCAGGAATTTTTCCTGATGTCCAGTCAGAATCTGGCTTCCTTTAACTTAAGCCTGTTATTCTGTGTCCTGCACTCTGGGAGGATCGAGAAGAGATCCTGGCCCTCCTCTGTCCTACTTACCTCTGTCCCACTGCCTCCTGTTCCAGCTGCTTGCCTGAACACGAGGCAGGGGGCTGCTCCCTGTCCTGGCTTGCCTGCCTCTCCTGGAGGTCTTGCAAGATTTCCAAGATGAGGTGTCTCATGTCACGCAAGGGGTATGCTGTATGTGCACCGCTGCCCACCTAGTCAGGCATGTGGGTGGGCAGGAGGTGGGCAGTGGGACAAAAAGGTGGCCACTTGCTCAGGTGCCTCCTGGCCACCCGGACTGCTTGCCAGCCCTCTCACTGCTTCCTCACCCCACCGACCACATCATCATCATCATCATCATCATTATTATTATTATTATTATTATTATTATTATTATTTGTATCCCGCCTTTTGCCCAATGCTGGGCCTCAAGGCGGCCTTACAAAGTTTAAAATATACATGGGGGGGGGGGAACTAAACCATAAACATTTAAAATACACAACAAAATTATAAGACAATAACATAGATGGAGGGCCAGATTATTCTCCAAAGGCCTGCTGGAACAAAAAATAGTTTTAGCCTGCTTCCGAAAGCCCATCAAGGAGGGAGCCAGCCTAGCTTCCCCGGGAAGAGAGTTCCAGAGCACCGGAGCAGCCACCAAGAAGGCCCTCTCCCATGTTCCCACCAAGCGCGCCTGTGAAGATGGTGGGACTGAAAGAAAGACCTCTCCAGAAGATCTCAAAGCACGGGCAGGCTCATAAGGGAGAATATGTTCTTTCAAATAACCTGGACCCGAACCACATGCCTCCTTCACCCCCTGGAGATGCCTTACATGAGGCAGCTGGCATGTGGGGTATGTGCACAGGGGGACAAGTGGTGCATGGGGCAGGTTGGCATCAACGGAGCACATAAGGCATGGGGCACATTAGGCGGCAACCTACCTTGGGCCGGGCTTTCTTGCAGGCTACCCGGGGCCTTGAGTGCCACAAGGGAGGTTGGGATGTGAAACTGACCATTCAAAGTACTGAAGAGATCAGCAGAGAGGTACATGGTTAGGGTGCAGTTAGGCAAACCACACAATGGGTCATGGTTCCATGGTCTTGTGGCAGCAGCACTAGGTGTGGTTAGTGGCAATCACAGCGAGATGTGGTTAGCATAACTGTGTTTCCCAAAGTGTCACCTCAACAGGGTTACCATTGAGATTTTCTGCAGAAATGGCATCGAATTTTTGTCTGTATTATTATTATTATTATTATTATTTATTTATATAGCACCAACAATGTACTTGGTGCTGTACAAAATATACAAATAAAACAGCGATACCCTGCCTAGAGGCTTACAATCTAAAATCACATTAAAACATATGAAGGGGGGGAAGGGGAATGCCCCTTTTGCACAAACGGCTGCCTTAAAGGGGCAGTGGATGCATGACTGCCTGCAATGCTGTGTACAACAACCCGTTAAGGATGTCATTTACACAAATGGGACATTTAATGGAAAGAGTGAGCCCCGATTTCTGCAGAAAATTTTGGTTTGCCGGGGGGGGGGGTGCCCACACACTTGCCTGATTCAGCATTTGTTTAGTTGGGCAAGTGCTGTGGTCCATGGACTGGCATCCAGGGGGCTGAACCAGAGATTTTTGACCGGGCTTCAAGACCCAACCGGACCCCTACAGCATCCCTAACCCTACTTGCACCCCTGTTTTTCCCTGTCATTCTCTCCCCCCCTTCTCCACCATGACGCATGACCTTCATCATGACAAGTGCAATGCATTGTAACGTATTATTCCAAAACTAGGCAAGCCAAAGTGGGAAAATAACAAGAGAAACCGCTCTTCAAATGCCCCAGTAATTGGCACAGTGTAGACCATTAGCTCGAACTGCCCGGCTAAAACTGCGAGAAGAAAATGAGATTTTGTTCTGGTGAAATGAAAGAGAAAACGGAGCAGCTCGCTCATTATGTGAAACAACGATTCTTTGAAATTTCAAATAAAGCAGGGTTTTGTTCTTGGCACAGCGAGATGCACATATATGATTCACTCATAAACGGAGACTCTGAAACAAAGGAAATCCACGAGCGCTTGGAGACGTCTTGTCAAAAAATTATATCGTGTTGATGGTGAAATATAGGGATATTGCAAAGAAATGCATCTGCTGATAATCCCCCTACAAGGAGGAAGATTGGCTTGGGAAGGTATTTTTTGTGCCTGCCACCGACATTAGATGTTATCAAAGCCTGGGTTCATTTCAGATCATTTGGTTTGCAATTGTGATGAGCACCAATAGTGCCAGGGCTGGATCACGGGGCAGAGGCCTGTAGATACAACCACCTAACAAGCTGTGCTTCCTCTTCCTCTTCCTTCGCTTGTCTTTGCCTTGCTGACTTGGCATTCGTAGTGAGCTTTATCACTCAGGCGCTGCCATTGGATGGGGGATTACCAATGAAATCACAGGACTGGTGAAGGGGCAGTCTTTTCACTGCTCCTGTGCTCTCTTTGACCATGCCCCCCTTAAAATGGCATCTGATTGGTTCAGCCAGGGCCGGCGCTACCATTAAGCTAACTAGGCAGCCGCCTAGGACGCAGACCTCAGAGGGGCGCAGTACTGACCTTTAAGGGTCACAGTTTCATACAAATTAGCTGTTTTAAGAAAAAACATAAAAAAGGAAAATATAATAGTTCAGAAACTGTTCTTGAACAGCTGAATTGAAGTTGGCAATTTTTGCGTGGGGTGTGTGTGCCTTGCCTAGGGTGCAAAATAGTCTGGCACCGGCCCTGGGTTCAGCTCACTGCTACTCAAAGTTAAGCAAGGGGGAGAGAAATGCCTTTCAATTAAAATCTCCCACTGCAGGGCTTCAAAGACAACTGGGCTTCCGTAGTTCTTCCTTCTACCGCTGAGTTGGCAGGAGAAGGAGGACCCTCCACCCCCCTCCCATCGTAAAATGGGGAGGGGGCAGGGTGAAGAGGGGACCTCTGGCAAAGAAACTTTGCCCAACACCTTATCATAGAATCATAGAATAGCAGAGTTGGAAGAGGCCTACAAGGCCATTGAGTCCAACCCCCTGCTCAATGCAGGAATCCACCCTAAAGCATCCCTGACAGATGGTTGTCCAGCTGCCTCTTGAAGGCCTCTAGGGTGGGAGAGCCCACAACCTCCCTAGGTAGCTGATTCCATTGTCGCACTGCTCTAACAGTCAGGAAGTTTTTCCTGATGTCCAGCCGGAATCTGGCTTCCTTTAACTTGAGCCCGTTATTCCGTGTCCTGCACTCTGGGAGGATCGAGAAGAGATCCTGGCCCTCCTCTGTGTGACAACCTTTTAAGTCTTTGAAGAGTGCTAACATGTCTCCCCTCAATCTTCTCTTCTCCAGGCTAAACATGCCCAATTCTTTCAGTCTCTCTTCATAGGGCTTTGTTTCCAGACCCCTGATCATCCTTCTCAATTGTAGCGACACCTTTAGTGATAAAAAATTATAACCCAAAGTTGTTGCTTTCAACTCGCCGAATGCCCTCATTAGCAGAAGGATGTGCTCAGTGGAGGCTGGTGGCACCGAAAGCAGTGGGGGCAGTGACACACAAGAAGTCCTGGAAGCAGGGTAGGCACAGTTGGGCACCTGCCAAGGCGCTGGACCCAGCAAGGGCACACTGAGAAGAGCCCCCTGGAGTTGCTCCTCCCCTGCCCACCCCCTGATGGGCACGGAGCTGCCTCGCAGAACTCCATGCCCAATGGCAGAGCCCTGCTACTCACGGGGGAGAAGGGACGACCCTGGGAGCAGGCTCCACACTGCCCGTGGTCCTCGGGAGTGTCCCAGTTCCGCAGAAAACCAGGAAATCCACAGTCCAAGTTATCCTGGGGGAAATCTCCGGTTGTCCCTGCTTGACCCCAGGATTCTCTGTGTGTCATTTGGATGCACACGGACAACCTAGAGATGACCCCAGGATATATGCATGTTGTAGACATGTCCCTTTTGGGTTCTCTGCCATGTCATTCAAGTCCAGGAACTGTGGCATTGGCTTGGACTCCTACAGTGAGTTTGTTAGTGAGCAGAAATATGGACTTCACAGAGTTCCAAAATGCTGCTAAGAGACCTGTGTAGCCTAACCCAGTGAGTAGATCTTAGCAGGCTTTGGCTGACAAGAGCAGGCCCTCATTCCCTGGATGGGCCTCTCGTAGTCCTGTCACCCTTTTTGTCACAGAGTCTTATCTCACGATGAGCTGGGAGGATTTTGCTCCTAACGAGGCACCAAGGAAGGCAATTAGTTTCCGAACTTCCCAGTTGAGATGCTTTGGGAACCTGCAAGAGGGACCCCCACCCCTGGAATCTTCTGAGAGTGGGTGAGGGGAGATGCAGCCTGTCAGCTCCTGAGAGAGAGAGGCGGGCATCTATCAGATCGAATGCACAGCTTCGCTTCAGGAGGAACTGTGCAAGCTACCGGCCTGGAGAACCTGTTGTGGCTCAAAGGAATGGCTTCCATTTATTGTGGGTGGCCCAAATACACACCAAGCTATGAAAGCTTGATGAGCCGAAAGGAGGTGCCAACTTCCTTTGCAGGTATGTATTCTGCATCCCTTTTCTAGCAACAAACGGCCATCTCTTTTGTCCAAGTGGCTTGTTTCATCTTGATAACCAAAAAAACCTGATTGATGAATTGGGGTCTTGCTAGACCTGTGTGATAATCCGGAGGAGAGGAGGGGAGATCTCGCGTTAAGAATAACGCGAGATCTCACCCTTATTCAGATGGGAGCCACGACGAGCTCTGGAGGAGAGCCATTGCGGCCACCATTTTTTAATTTTTAAAGAGGCAGCAGCAGCGCAGGAGCCAGGACAGGGAAGTAGTTTTTTTAAAAAAAAAGTCTCCTTCTCCCCTCCCTGGCCTCGTTCCCCTTCCCCCCCCCTGCCCCGCCGCGATGTCCAACCCCCCAGCCCCATTCTTCTTCCCCCCTGCCCCTCCCGCGATGTCCAATTCCCCTGCCTGATGTCCCCCGGCCCCATTCTCCTTCCCCCCCTGCGATGTCCAGTCCCCCACCCGCAATTCCCCCCCGATGTCCCCGGCCTCTGTTTCCCGCCCCCCCCCATGTCGCCGGCCTGTGTTGGCCTCTGCTGTCGAGTCTCCGGTGTAAGTGTGGTAGCCGGGAAAAGCGGCGGACCGGTCCACACGCACGCGGTCCCAGCCTCAGCCCGACCTGAGGCCGGGACTGTGGGAAGGACCGTGCTACAGGCGGCTTTGGTTAGCGTGGTGCCAGGGCAGCTTGAGCCCTGGCTGAGGCCGGGTTCCCATGTGCATCATTTGGATGCACAGGGATGAGCACAGGCCTAGCACCACACTAACCATGGTCTAGCAAGGCCCTTGGACCTGGCAGAACCAGAACCCAACTCAACACACTCCCCCCTGCCTTCCTTCCTTCGCTTCCATGTACCTGTAGCTTCTCAGTTAGGGGGCCCAGTTCTGCCAACGCTGAGAACATGAGGAGTCCTGTCATAGTCCTGAAGAGACACCAAAATGCCTGGTGAGGAGCACAGGAAATGGCTGTTTTCCCTGGGCCTGCAGTTATTAGCAGACCACACTGCATGGTGCAATGAAAAGCACAGCTTATTTCTGTTTCTCTTTCCAGAAAAAAAAGAAAGAAAAGTGTTTGTTGCCCACTCACAACAACAAACAACCCAATCTGTAGCCATACTGACACCACTGGGTTTTTTTCCCTTTTCAGATGCATTGCCACTCCAAACAGCATCTGCTTGGTGCTTCAATTTTAGCTCTGGAACAAGACATTCTCGAAAACAACAGACCGGCTGTAAACGAACCACAGGCATCATAATATCTTGACAGGGAAACATTCATATTATTATTATTATTATTATTATTATTATTATTATTATTATTAATTTATTTATTTATATAGCACCATCAATGTACATGGTGCTGTACAGATAACACAGTAAATAGCAAGACCCTGCCGCATAGGCTTACAATCTAATAAGTTGTAATAAACAATAAAGAGGGAAGGAGAATGCAAACAGGCACAGGGAAGTGTAAACAGGCACCGGGTAGGGTGAAGCTAGCAGTATAGAGTCAGAACAAACTCAATATTTGAAGGCTATAGGGAAAAGAAAAGTTTTTAGCTGAGTTTTAAAAGCAGTGATTGAATTGGTAGTTCTCAAGTGTTCTGGAAGAGCGTTCCAGGTGTAAGGGACAGCAGAAGAAAAAGGACGAAGCCGAGTAAGGGAAGTGGAGGTCCTTGGGCAGGCGAGAAGCATGGCATCAAAGGAGCGGAGAGCACGAGCGGGGCAATAGTGTGAGATGAGAGAGGAGAGATAGGCAGGAGCTAGACCGTGAAGAGCTTTGAAGGTCAACAGGAGAAGTTTATATTGGATTCTGGAGTGAGTTGGAAGCCAATGAAAATAATTGTTATTATTATTATTTCTTACCCACCTCTCCATTTTGATCAAGGCGGGGAACTACGGGAAATATAAAATACATAAAACTGAATTAAGAACATAATATACATTGTTAAAACATTCTAAAAACATCCTAAAATGGGCCAAGAGAGGTGAGGGGTGGGTGTGGTGCTACACCTCAGCTTCTTTTTGGGACCGCATACAAGATTCTACCCCAGGATATGTAAAGCTCTCCTGGGTTCCAGTATCAGAGGCAGTAAAGCCTATATACACCCATTGCTGGGGAACCCAGGTGGGAGGGTGCTGTTGCACCCATGACCTCCTTGTGGATACCTGGTTGGCAGCTGGTTGGCCACTATAGGAACAAAGTACTACTAGATCAGTCTTCCTCAACCTGGGGCGCTCCAGATGTGTTGGACTGCATCTCCCAGAATGCCCCAGCCAGCTGGCTGGGGCATTCTGGGAGTTGTAGTCCAACACATCTGGAGCGCCCCAGGTTGAGGAAGGCTGTACTAGATGGACTCTTGGTCTGATCCATCAGGTCTCTTCTTACATTCTCATGTTTCCCTTGAAGATTCTTACAAATTTCAAGGGAAGCAAATGAAGTCTAGAAAGAACTAGTAACATTTCTCTGAATTTCTTGCATATCCCTATTATATTTATATTGTTACTTCAATTGCCCTACAGAAGTGAGCACAAGCATACCTTATAGCCAATGATCATCTAGAGGGGGAGGCACCTGCCTCTGCCTCTTCCAGAATTGGAAGAGGATCCCAGTTAATAACCTAGCAGCTGTATTTTGTAAGTTTCTACAAAGAATTCCAAGGCAGCCCCATGTGCAACACACCGCTGTAATCTAGTCTGGATGACACCGGGGCGTGCTGAATTCTGGCCTATCCATCTCTTTCCAGGAGGGGGTCAAAGAAAGTGTACGAGCCTTACCTGTTGGAAGATGCTATGTACCACGAACGCCACCTGCATCTCAGGTGACAGTGCTTGATCTAGCCCTGATGGTTGTGTGCTACCTCCAGTATCTGAGACAGTGAGTCTGTGTGCACCAGGTGCTGAGGAACATGGGTGGGAGGGTGCTGTTGCACCATGTCCTCCTTTGTTCATCCCTGGCTGATGGCTGGTTGGACACTGTGAGAACAGAGTGCTGGACCAAATGGGCCCTTGGTCTGATCCAGCAGGGCTCTTCTTGGTAGGTGCTGGTTTTAACCTATAAAGCCTTACACAGCTTGGGACCACAATACCTGATGGAACACCTCTCCCAACCTGAACATACCCAGACATGACAATCAGCACCTCGCGGGGGGGGGGGGAGCTCCGAGTGCCTCCTACAAGGGAGGCTCAGAGAGTGGTAACAAGAGAGAGGGGCTTTTCAGTGGTGGCCCCCCTGGCAGTTCCCCACTCAGGCCCACCTGGCACCAACACTGTCATCTTTTCGGTACCAGGTTAACACTGTCCTCTACTCCCAGGCATTTAAAAGCATATGATGGGGCACTTATGCCAGCCATCGAAACAGGTCTAGTATTCTATTGAAATTGTTTTTAGTTGCCTACATTGTTTTAATTTTTTGTACATTTATATTTTCATGCTATATTTTATGCTGTATTTTCTTAGCTTATGAACTGTTGTAAACTGCCCAGCGAGCTTTGGCTATTTGGCAGTATAGAAATTAAATAATAACAAGAAGAAGAAAAAAGAAGAAAAGAAAAAGAAAGAAAAAAGAAGAAAAGAAAAAGAAAGAAAAAAGAAGAAAAGAAAAAGAAAGAAAAAAGAGAAAAAGGGGGGAAAGAGAAGAGAGAAGAGAGAAGAGAGAAGAGAGAAGAGAGAAGAGAGAAGAGAGAAGAAGAAGAAGAAGAAGAAGAAGAAGAAGAAGAAGAAGAAGAAGAAGAAGAAGAAGAAGAAGAAGAAGAAGCATCCCATCCTTTCAGAATGAGGGACAGCAAACAAAAGATGGTAAACTACCAGATGATCATCAGTTGGGGGAAAGGGTTTGAGGCCAGGGGATGAGGAACAGGGCACAGCTCTCAGGGAAAGGAAGAGTTTGGGACCTCAGGTTGACCAGATTTCACCCACAGGCTGGAGGTTCAATACCCCTGCTATAGGATGGTGCAAACCCATCCAGAACAAGGTTGTACCTTATCTCTCCAGTCAGACACACCACTCACTGAGAGAACCTGCCCCTCATCTAGATGGCTTCAGGTTTTTGGCACTCATCCAGTCCAGTACCAATCCCTCATACCTTGTCAGCACTTCTGCATGAGCTTGGGGAAACAACTCCCATATTAAACTCCCATACAGAGTGTGTTCTGTCAGGGTTCAAATAAAACAACAATCGTTGGACCTATTTCAAACATTCTTTAGCAGGCGTGTGTGTGTGTGTGTGCACGCGTGTGTGTGTCTGTGTGTGTCTGCCTCTCTCTGAGTTCAAGAATCTTCTTGTACAAAAATATAAAGTTGTTGAACTTCGTATCTTTGAAAAAAAGATTGAGCCATGCTTTCTGCTGATCAGCAACCTTACGTATTAACTTCAGGATGTAGTGGAAGAATCCTGAACTTTTCAGGTAGATGAAAGACTGGCATTCACTCTGCCTCAAATACACCTTTGATCAGTGCATGACCTGAGGAAAGTGTTTGGTTTCTTCGCAGTGATGGCTTCTGCAAGAACAGCTAGAATCATCTGTCTTTAGCAAACAGTGTCTCCCGCAAAAGTAAAGGTTGATTACACAGACAATAGACCTTATGTGCATTACAGAAATGCCAGCTTCAGCATTTTGTACTCATTTTGGCAGCATGTCAA
The DNA here is from genome assembly GCF_023053635.1 of Elgaria multicarinata webbii. NCBI lineage: Eukaryota > Metazoa > Chordata > Lepidosauria > Squamata > Anguidae > Elgaria > Elgaria multicarinata. The sequence continues at coordinate 109,828,285 of NC_086177.1, read as the reverse complement.
CATTTCAGGCTTTAGGTCAGATTGTAGTCAGGAGTTCGTAGGCCTTTATCATCAAGTGAAATATGAATAATATATGGCAAAGGGGAATCAATCTAGATCCCTGCTCCTACAGAGAGCAAATCCACTATGCCTCTGCATGAGTCACTGATGGTGCAGGGGCATGCACCAAGAGGAAAGGGTGGCAATTCTGATGTTGTCTTTGTACATAGAAGAATTCAACCAGAAAGGCATTGAAATTAATCCACCCCCCCTGAAGAGACTTGCTTGCTTTTTGATGTCTAACAGCTGGATCTAGTTCTACATGCTATGAATCATTAATTAATAGAGCAACTGATATAAAATGTAGAGATGGTCACTAGCTTTTGATGCCTTTCAAGGAGAATTAGATCAATTTATGGAGGATGATAAATGTATGCCCATTGGCCATGAGCCTTAAATGGCTTAGGACTGAAAGAGCTTCTACATGAACCTGCACAGGTTTTGCGGACTCAGAGAATCATAGAGTTGGAAGGTGTCTATGAGGCCATCGAGTCCAACCCCCTGCTCAATGCAGGAATCTGCCTTAAAGCATACCTGAAAGATGGCTGTCCAGCTGCCTCTTGAAGGCCTCGAGTGTGGGAGAGCCCACGACCTCCCTAGGCAATTGGTTCTATTGTCATACTGCTTTAACAGTCAGGAAGTTTTTCCTGATGTCCAGCCTCATCTGGCTTCCTGTAACTTGATCCCATTACTCCATGTCCTGCACTCTAGGAGGATCGAGAAGAGATCCTGACCCTCCTCTGTGTGACAATCAAGTCCTTGAAGAGTGCTATCATGTCTCCCCCCAGTCTTCTTTTCTCAAGGCTAAACATGCCCGGTTCTTTCAGTCTCTCTTCATAGGGCTTTGTTTCCAGATCCCTGAACATCCTCATTGCCCTCCTCTGAACATGCTCCAGCTTGTCTGCATCCTTCTTGAAGTGTGGTACCCAAAACTAGTCAACTCCAGGGCCCTTTCCTGAGTCTACTGCCTTTGGAATACAGAAGTAATAGCAGTAATCAGGCAAGAGTACCCTTTCTTGGTTATGTTTACTGATATTGCAATTGCTGGTCACAATTTGTAATGTTCATTTTGCCAAGTTAATATAAATAACTACACTTGCTGTAATAATAAAAAATACAAATTCAGTAAGCTATGAGTGTTTCCTCTAATACAAATGCTTAAGTTGACTATATCACAAGTAGGGGTCATGTATGTGTTGGGACCAGGTGACACAGGGAGTCCATCAGAAACACATTCTGATTCAGAAGATGCCAAGCCAGTGGGGGAGGAAGTTCACAAGGGAGAGCCTCCAGCTGCGAATGCACCCCTCCCAGAGTCTGTCTCCTCAAGGCCACATCCTATGCTCTCAGGAGACAGGGAGTCAACTTCCAGGGGTGAACATTCCAAAACGTTACTGGATGCTAGGAATTGCCAGAAGTTAAAACGTTCAGCGAGATTAGCAGCAAAGAGACAGTCGGAGACATTGAGTGAGAAAGCGGCTATGCTCCCTCCTGCACCTTGAAGCTTGGGACATTTGAAAAGCCTTTTCTTTCCTTTGAATGGTCAATTGTTTTGCTTAGTTGCATAGAGTTGCCTAGGGGGAATTTTAGGGAGCTAGTCTATGTTACAGAAGTGTTAATTGTTTGCAATAAAGCTTTGTGGATTGGACCAAGAACTTTCTTTGGTTTTGTCTCCCTGGGGACACTTGAGCAGCTACAGCCCATGACAGTAGCTTAGCCCAGTAAAAACTTAGTGTAAAGGTCCATATCATTGGCTTGCAGACAACAGGTTCAAAGGGTTCAGTTGAACACCCTAATACGCCGCCGCCGCCATGTTGCAGTAGCAGGGCCGGTGCTACCTGTAGGAAAGAGCGACAAATTGAGCTGTTCCCCACCCCGCTCCTCCTCTGGAAGGCTTTTTTCACTGGTACAGCTGCTGCCCCCCCCTCGCTCGCTCTTTCACTCACTCACTCAGCCACTCCCTGCTCCCAGCTGCTCTGCCTGACCTCTGCCGACAGTTACTGAACAAGGTGGGAGCAGCAGCCACGCTGGGGCCAGGAAGCAGCACGTGGTGGAGCCGAGGAGGGGACTGTTTCTGTAAGTAGTAAGATTGCCTGGAGCTGTGGATTGGGGCCCTCCCCCCTTCAGAGCTGCTGCCCTCCTCTTGTCATCAGCCCTGCAAGTACTGTAATGTTTGGGAGAAAGAGAGAGAGAGAGAGAAGCTGTACGTTTACGTGCCTTCTCTCCTCATCTCTGCCCCACCGCCCACCCCAGTCTGGACTCCAGCAAGAGTAAAGAAAGGGGGAAGGGGGGAGAACTGCAATGCCCCCCAGGACCTCCTGGCTAAGGAGGGTTCATTCAGCAGCACCTTTTTCAGAATGCTTGCTAAAACAATTGCTATCTGCCCTTGCTTATTTTAGGATGTCCAACCCCCTTTTTTCAAGCCGTTCTTTAGTAAACATGGTAAGTGTGTATCTTGTGTCACTTTAAAACGGAGCTGCAGCACAATCCTATGTACGTCTATTATTAGACGTACTGAGATCAATCGAACTTACTCTGAGTTAAATGTGCATAGGATGCAGCCTAAAAATGAAGAGAGGATGTAAAAAAGACAGGAGAAAAAGAATTGTAGAAATAGAATAGCAAGGTAATTGTGGGATATTTAACCATATTTAAAGACAATAAGTACAGTAAAATTAGTGCTCCTCTACTTCAGTCCCAATCAAATAATTACAACAGTGCAGTACGGATTATTTGTTAATAATAAAAAAATACAGTTTACTTCAGGTTTTGTTTATTTCGTTTGTTTGATGAATGAAAAAAAAGTCCTTTATTACTGTATATTCAATCAATGTTTACCTTTAAAAAAATATATATCCCTGGCCGAACCACCTAATGAAATGTGCTGCGCACGCCTATGGTCCATATATTGTATTAGACTATGAGTGCTGTACCTTTTATTTAATTTTAAGTTGGATGAACTTGTTTACAATGTAATATGACTATATATATATATATCTTGAATGTCTTATAGCTCTTGACGAAGGATCTCTGGATCAGAAACATTGAGCATTGTACAAGTTTGGCTGAAAGTTTTTTTTTGAACATTTTTATATTTTGGATAAAAATAAAGAAAATTCTTTTGACATTTCTTAGCACCAGAGCTAGTAGCCTTTTTGTGGTGCTTTCCCCCTCTTTTTCCTCAACAATCATAGAATCGCAGAGTTGGAAGGGGCCTACAAGGCCATCGAGTCCAACCCCCTGCTCAATGCAGGAATCCACCCTAAAGCATCCCTGACAGATGGTTGTCCAGCTGCCTCTTGAATGACTCTAGTGTTTAGTGAGCCTGGATCGAAGTATTACAAACTTGCTAATGAATTCAGTATTGATTGTAAGCTTCAGATCATGTGCAGTAAAGTATTACACAGATTCCCACCCACCCCAAAACACTTTCAATCATCCTAACACCTAGTTCCCCAAAAAGCTTACTTTAAGCATTCTCCTGAGCTGCTTCCCTCATCATTGCTGCCACTGCTGCAGCAGCTCTGGCTCTGAGAAGGAGGAGGACTTTGCAGAGTCCATCTTCAAACCTGTGATCAGCGATAATGAGTAAATGTCGGATGGCCTTGTCATGCAGGCAGGCCACACGAAGACAACCAACCCTAAAGGGGACACATGATGTTTGTTGTTTATTCATTCAGTCGCTTCCAACTCTTCTTGACTTCATGGACCAGCCCACGCCAGAGCTTTCTGTCGGCTGTCGCCACCCCCAGCTCCCACAAGGTCAAGTCTGTCACATCCAGAATATCATCCATCCATCTTGCCCTTGGTTGGCCCCTCTTCCTTTTGCTTTCCACTTTCCCTAGCATCAGCCTCTTCTCCAGGGTATCCTGTCTTCTCATTATGTGGCCAAAGTACTTCAGTTTTGCCTTTAATACCATTCCCTCAAGTGAGCAGTCTGGCTTTATTTCCTGGAGTATGGACTGGTTTGATCTTCTTGCAGTCCAAGGCACTCTCAGAATTTTCCTCCAACACCACAGTTCAAAAGCATCTATCTTCCTTCGCTCAGCCTTCCTTATGGTCCAGCTCTTGCAGCCGTAGGTTACTACGGGGAATACCATTGCTTTAACTATGCGGACCTTTGTTGTCAGTGTGGTGTCTCTGCTCTTAACTATTTTAGATGATGTGGTGACACCTTATAGCACGCTGCACTATTCAGTTCCAAACTACACCTCCCAATAGTTCAACACATGGTGACAGTGGCAAGATTACTGTATGCCCAATATTGGAACAAAATGCAAGTACCAACAACGGAAGAATGGCTACTTAAGGTGTTGGAATTGGTGGAGATGGCGAAATTAACAGCGTTAGTAAATGAAAGAACAATAGACTCAAATATAATGGACTGGAAATCTTTTATTGACTATATACAAGAGCTGCAAAAGGATGACTTATTTGTTTGTGGGTTTTATATATAATTTGTAATTTTGCCTATGATATATATACTAGCTTGTTGTGATGAAATTCATTTCTGGTAAACCGGAGATAATTGATGTCTGCCGTCCAGCTTGATGATCGCTTCAAATGATTTATAGCCTTATGTAACTGTGTTTATTTTAGTAGATATTTGTGTTGTGTTGTAAATCATATAGTGTATATTGTTTCTTTTTTCCTTTCCTTATGTATCTGTTTTTTGTCCTTGTTTTGATTGTTTTGTGGCAAATAAATAAAAGTATAGGAAGCAAACTACACCTCCCAAGATGCACCTTGATATTATGCATGCATAAAAGCTCATGTCCAGAGACCAATATTTCATATTAACGAACTCTAATCTGAATTCACATGGACAAATTCATTAAGTTTTTGAGTAAATTACAAATTCACTTGGGATCAGTTCATCCATTGCTAGTTATGATGCCCTGACTCTAGTACTCTCCCCTGGGGAGGTTCACCTGCTACCATGAGATACAAAATCATGATACTTATAATCAAAGCAGGGCTAATGTATTTCAGATTAAGTTGTCCAAAATAAATGTTTGCTGAATTGTTGTGGGGGGGGGGATACCCACCTTGCTCAACTTTTGATTGTTTCACTGTTTCTGCTCATCACCATTTTTCTTCATTCTTTGCCCTCAGTTGGAGGGTGCCTTGCCCCCAAAGCCCTCAAAAACTTAGATCTGGCACTGCAAATATTTTCATAACCGTAGCTGCAAAATCATCCCAACTGGGAGGTTCTTTTCAGCACTCATGAAAAAGAACACAAAATGAGATAAGTCATTTTAGCTTAGTCCTGCTTGTAATTGGAACCATGCATTGAGTCAATCTTGTCTTTGCATTCCCATATAAAGAGCCAGCAGATCTGACTAAAGGAGCTATCAGGGAAGCCGTTTCTGTATGTCAGCATAAAGACCATGAACAAGAAGACTCAGAGATGGATTTCCACTCTAATTGGTGTCTCCAGGTCAATGCCAAACGATCTCAGATAATGGGGTGAGATATACATGATTGCTCCCCACCTTTTTCCTGTTGTATGGAATAAGAACCTAATTCATCAGGACTGTCAACCTGATACCTTTTTGACAATGCTAAACTAACTTTGGAGGGTGGGAGATCAGGATTTCCATTATGACTCCGGGGAGACTTTGCTTGTTGTCCACTGAAGGTGAACTTTGAGGAGCTGGTTAGATGAAGATATTGGTTGCACCCCATTTCATTATTAGTTTTGGGAAGAAGATGCAGAGAAGTGGAAAGTACTAAGAATGAGCAAGAAATTCATTTGTATCACATTTTAATGCAAACCTACCCAATTCACACTTCCTATACCAATAAACGAACTGAAACACAATTATCCAGTATTTGTTCTTCTCTGGATTTTGTGATGCAGTTCTTCAAAATTGCATGTTATGGAAAAATGGATATATTAGTGAAAACACTGTACAAAGTGCATTATTCAGCTCTCTCAAAATTAGTGAAAATTGTATGCATATATATATATATATATATATATATATATATATATATATATTAGGAGAAATGTGTACAAGAATGGATATTAAGTTGTGAAGACTTTTTTAAAAAATGTAAATCAGTGCAGAAATGGGAAGGAAGAAAGTTAAGATTGGAAACTTATAGAAGTGACAGAATCAAATTCAGCCATTTCTGATACTAGCCCATTGTGTGTCTTAGGCCTAATCTACATAAACAGGGTATTGCATTATGAAAGCGGTAATAATAGAATCATAGAATAGCAGAGTTGGAAGGGGCCCACAAGGCCATCAAGTCCAACCCCCTGCTCAATAAATTTATTTCTTACCCACCTCTCCATTGGATCGAGGCAGGAAACAATAAGTATAAAATACATAAAATTGAATTAAAAACATAGTATACATTATTAAAACATCCTAAAAAAACATACTAAAATTCCACTGGATAGTCCTGCTGGAATACATCAGTGAAAGCAGTATATACCCTATTTCTTCGCTTCTAAGACGCACTTTTTCCCCATATAAACGTCTCTAAAAATGGGGTGCGTCTTAGAATCGCGGGTGTGTCTTAGGTTTTTTCTGAAGTTAGTGTGTGTCTTACAATCGATGGTGTCTTACAATCGAAGAAATACGGTAAAAGGCAGGAGCCACACCAAGCAGGATATAGCACCATGAAAGTGGTATATGTTATGTGTCAATGGGCCCCAACAGTTGTCAGTGCACTTCAATACCATTATAAAGCAGTAGTGTGGCTCCTGCCTCTTATATACCACTTTCATACCACTTCCATAGTGCAATATCCTGTTTGGTGAAGATGAGGCCAATGTCTCCCCCTATCATGCTCTACAACAACTTTAAGTTTCTAGTCCTTATCTTTATCTGCTTCTCCTCATCTATCTCCCATCAAGTGGCTGCTTGCAGCCCATCCTTACCCTGACACCATCACATCTCAACTGTCAACAATGCAGGCCAATATCATTTAGATATTCCTCAGCTTAGGCCATTGCTAGACGAGGAGTTAGCCCAGTGTGAGGCCCAGGCTCCCTGCTGTGCATCTAGATGACGCACAGGGGATCCCGGGGTCAGGCCGGGCTAAGTCCTCCCTTGACCCGGGATAAGCAGATTCGCTTATGCCCTGGCTTTTCCACAGCCCCGGGCTGAGGCCGGGGCTGCGGAAGGTCTAGCTACTTCTGTGGCTTTTCCCGGATGCTCGCTTACTCGTGAGTAGCTGTAAGAAGCCACACACTGGGCACAGCATTCCATAGGAGCGCTGTGCCCATCAGGCCGGGGGGGGAATCACGGGGGGGAGATGGGGGCTGGGGGGGAAGAGCGGACCCGGCAGGAGAGATGGGGGGAAAAGCGGACCCAGGGTGGGTAGATCACGGACGGGGGGGGGGCGCAGAGAGGGCATCGGACATGGCAGGCGGGTGATTGGGTGGGCATGACGAGTGGGCTGGCGAGCGGGCAGGGGGGGCATCAGACATGGCGGACGAGTGGGAAGAAGAACGGGGCCAGGGCAAGGAGATCGGGGACGGGCATGGCGAGCGGGGACGGGCATGGCGAGCGAGTGGGGGGAGGATGGGTGAGCGAGCAGGCAGGGGGGCATCAGGCATTGTGGGGGGAAATCAGGGGCAGGGGGAGCGGGGAATCCTTTATTTTTTTAAAAAAACACTTACTTTTCCGTTGGTGCGCTCCTGCGCACATGGCCCTTTAACTCCAAAAAAAATGGCGGACGCGACAGGGCTTTCCCTTTCCCCGTCGCGTGTTACGTGTGGAAAAGGGTGACGGCCCATGCTAGCTGTAGCGCAGGGTTGCCCCTACTCCCCACCGGATTATCAGGTAGGTCTAGCAAGGCCCATAGCTTTAAAATAGGATGTTGGCAGCTCTCTAAACCCATATTGATCAGTCAAACTCTGCGAAATAAGACCAGAAAAATATTAAGAGTAGCAAAACAAAACCCAGGGGCATTCTGAGTGGACATGTTCTAATTCAGGGCAACTGATTCCAGTTCACAATTACCAGTTAGGCTGTATTAACAAAACATTTCCCAGAGTCCCTTAGTCTTCTCTCCACTGTACTGTATGGACTGAGTCTGCATTTACACGTGCAACAGAAAGAGACATTAGAGTCCAAGGATGCAGAGTGGAGGTATCGCTTCAGAGCAGTAGAGGCTGGTGGATCCGATGGCAGCGGAGCAGTGAATCTGCTCCAAGTGCTCTACACATCAGATAGCTCTTTTCAAGTTCTGACTGGTTCTGACTGAAACCCAGAGCAGATTCACTGCCCCACTGACATTGGAGCCACCAGCCTCCACTGCTTCAGCCCACACATAAGGAAATCCATTTTAATGGTTCTGCCTTTTAAATATTTTTTTTAAAAAAACAACTCTCTGTAAACAGAGAGATAGCCTAACCCTTTCCTTAAAAAATAATAATCAGTGAACACCAGAGAATGAGAAAATCCTGAGAAATTAGCCTAACCCTTTCCTTAAAAAAAATAATCAGTGAACACCAGAGAATGAGAAAATCCTGAGAAATTCCAGTATAATTTGTGTGATGTCTTTTGCATTTAGGTGAAAATCAAGTTGCTTTCCCAGAAATATAGCTATTCTCAAAGAATAATCACATCATATGGTCTGAAACATGGGCAGGGTTGACGGTCCCCTTCCTTGGTGTATTCCTTTGTTTTAATTTTATTTCTGCTGTTAAACCTATACAGCAGTCTTCTCCAACCTGGAACCCCCTGGATGTGTTGGGCTACAACTCCCATCATGCACACCTGTAATCTAACACATCTAGAGGGCATCAGGTTGGGGGAGGCTGGTATATATAGGAACAGGGTTAGAAAATTCAAGTGTGATGACCATAGCTGGCATTGATTGGATTTATTTATTTATTTATTTATTTAGAATATTTATATACCGCTCCCCATTGAAAAAATTCGGAGCAGTGTACAAGATAAAATGAAAATAAAAACAGAATAAAACAGTTAAAATTTTAAAACAAGCCAAAAGAAAAAGAAAGAAAGAAATCCAAGGCTGCATATTAAAGAAAGGCTTCTTGGAATAAAGATGTTTTCAGGAGGCGCCGAAAGGAGTACAAGGTTGGCGCCTGCCTGACCTCCAGAGGCAGGGAATTCCACAGGAGGGGCGCCACCACGCTGAAGGCTCTTCCCTTGGTGGATTCCAATCAGAGGATGGATCTGGGTGGAACCACCAGGAGCAGGCCCTCGGATGACCTCAGTGACCGGGCAGGTTGGTAAGGGAGAAGGCGTTCTCTCAGATATCCTGGTCCCAAGTTGTTTAGGGCTTTGTACACAAGTACAAGAACCTTAAACCTGGCCCGATAGCGAATAGGCAGCCAGTGCAGTTCCCTCAGAAGAGGAGTTACATGCTGGAAAGGGGCAGCTCCAGACAACAGCCGAGCTGCAGCGTTCTGCACTAGCTCCAGCTTCCGGAGCAACTTCAAGGGCAGCCCCACATAGAGCACATTGCAGTAATCCAATCTTGAGGTTACCAATGCCTGTACCACCGTGGTCAAGCTATCCCTGTCCAGGAGAGGCCATAGTTGGCGAACCAACTGAAGATGGTAAAAGGCACTCCGAGCCGTGGTGGCTACTTGAGCCTCCAACGACAGAAATGGGTCTAAGAGTACCCCCAAACTACGAACCTGTTCTTTCAGAGGCAGTGCAACCCTATCCAGAACATGCAGTATGGATTCTCTAGTATTTGTCTTTCATTGCATGCAAACAGGTGGATATTCTTCTTATTCCCAGAGGGATGACAAGAAACAAGATTGTGTTGGCCCATATATCTGCCAGATGAAGAAGAGGCATCTTGAACTTCTGGGTATTTTTTTTTACCTCCACTGTACATGAGGCCCAAAGCAACACAGATCTATCATCCCCCCCTTCTAACTTATGCTCCTTTCCTTTGTGTTCAGCATCCAACTGCTGATTAATTTCAATTAATTTCACTAGAGATGTGGAAACATTTAGCGAATACAAATGGTGCATCCTTGTTAATGTTCCAGAGGTTAACTGGAATGCTGTTGCGTGCCAGCGTTGTCTGGAATCTGTCATCTTTGTTCACACTCAGATAAACAAGTTTGTGGATGGGATCTCACCGGAGCGTTTGCAGCAGCACAGCCAGCTGTGGACGGTGCAGACGAAAGAGCTCATGTCACGGTGGATCGGTTTTCCAGTTTTTCAAAAGAGGGGTTGAATTGATCACCTTTTAAATGTTTCTCTTACATAAATGTTATCAATTAATCTGAAAAGGGGGGGAGCCCTATCTCTTACTAACCAGTGTCAGTAATAATTTAAGGGGATTTAGATGTGGGGATTGCAAGATGTAAGAGCCAATTCTGGATTATTTGATCTCCACAACTGGGATGAGCAATCTTGTTGGTGCCCAGGGGCGCATCAGGCATCACACACATTAATTTTATTTTATTTATTTTATTATTGCATTTATAACCCGCCTTTTTTCCCCTCCAATGAACCCAAGGCGGCATATATAATCCTCCTTCTCTCAGGGCCGGCACCAGACTATATTGCGCCCTAGGCAGGCGCATTCTGAAGCCGCCGCCGCCCCCTCACTCGCCTGCCCACCCACTTGCTCACTCATTGCTCCCCCCTGCCTGCCTGCCTGCTCGCCCGCCCACCCGCCCGCTCGCCTGCCGCCCCCGCCCGCTCTGGCTCCCCCCTTACTCGCCCACTCACCTCCCGCTCCCGGCTTTGAAGCCAGGACGCTGGGGTTGGGGGGCGGGGCAGAGGCTTTGAAGCGGCGCGCCTGGAAGTGGCTTCCTGGCGCGCCATACTGAAGCCTCCGCCTCCAACCCCAGCATCCTGGCTTCGAAGGAGCCAGGACGCTGGGGTTGGGTGGAGGCTGGGGCGGTGGCTTTGGAACAGCACACCTGGAAGCCGCTCTAGGAGATCAGCTTCCGGGTACGCTGTTCGGCGCCCTCGTTTGCTTGGCGCTCTAGGCACCCGCCTGAGTTGCCTCTATGGCAGCACCGGGCCTGCCTCCTCTCCATTTTATCCTCACAACAACAACCCTGTGGGGTAGGTTGGACTGAGAGTCTTTGACTGGCTCAAAGTCCCCCAGTGGGTTTCCATGGCTGAGTGGGAACTAAAACCCAGATCTCCCGACTCTCAGTCCAACCCTTTAGCCACTACACCACACTGGCTCTCATACCACACTGGCACACATGCCCACACACATACTTCAGGACGTGTTGGATGTGGTACCTAGAGGTCCATGCTTCAGGGATCACTGGAGAGCCCAATTATGAAGCTGATTGGGACAGATAAAAAGAAGGACTTCTTCACACAGTGCATAAACTATGGAATTCACTACCACAAGTTGTAGGGATGGCCAACAATTTAGATGGCTTTAAAGGGGGTTGGGTAAATTCCTGGAGAAGGCTATCAGTAGCTTCCAGCCCATGGCTTGGGACTGCAATACCTGATGGAACGCCTCTCCCAACATGAACCTACCCGTACACTGTGCTCAACATCTAAGGTCCTCCGCCAAGTGCCTACACCAAGGGAAGCTCAGAGGATGGCAACAAGGGAGAGGGCCTTTTCGGTGGTGGCCCCGACTGAGGAATGATCTCCCCGATGAGGCTCGCCTGGCACCAACATTGTTAACTTTCAGGCGCCAGGTCAAGACTTTCCTCTTCTCCCAGGCATTGAACGCTAAATTTGTTTTTTAATGGACCCCAGAATTGTTGTTTTAATTGGATGCTGGTGTTTTTATGTCTCTGATGGTTTTTAAATTTTGCATATTTTTAATGTTTACTGTATTTAGCTTTTGTGAACCTCCCAGAGAGCTTTGGCTGTGGGGCGGTATATAAATGTAATTAATTAAATAAATAACAATGGCTATGTGCCACCTTCGGTATCAGAGGCAGTAAGCTTATATCCACCATTTGCTGGGGAACACAGGTGGAAGGGTGCTATTGCATCCATGCCATTCCCCATGAACAGCTGGTTGGCCACTGTGTTTTGGTTCAATCTAGCATGGTTTTTCTTGTCATCTTATATAACCAGGTGGCTGCTTTGCTGCCACCATTAGCAGCAGTACAGCAGTCATCTGGGCTACTGAATTGCTGCCGTACGTCTGCCATTAATGGTGGTAAAGTAGCAGTATGAGCTGCTTTGAGGGTCATGGGGGAGGGAGGAAGCTGCATTCCCCCCCCCCACTGTGATGACCCCAACTTGGTCACTGCCTTACTGTCAACATTAGAAGTGGTAGGGCAGAGATGCAGGCTGTTTGGGGATCACAAGGAGGGAGAAAGTATCCTCCTCTCTGCCTGTATGACTCCAATCCTGCTATATTTCCACCATGAAACCATTGGTTCTTTTGGCAGTTGCTGGGAGTCTTCAGGGGTGCCACAATAGGTCGTGATAGGCATGGCTTAGGGACATAGGAAGGCCCTTTCTACACATAGGATGTTTCCAGGGATAATCCCTGGATCATCCCAGTGCATCCAAATGCCACACAGGGGATCCTGGGATCAGGGAGGAATGATCCCTAAATTTTCCAGGGATAACTGAAACCTCAGTTGTCCTGGTTTTACCCACGTGCCCAGGACAATCCCGAGGACCACAGGCAGTGTGGGCGCCCATCCCGGCTTCTTCCCTTTTCCCCATGAGTAGCAGGGATCATCAGAGGGAAGGAGCCAGGACAGGGGGAGTCCAGGGCCATCAGGGGTGGGGTGGGGAGCAGCGTCAGGCTTTTTTTTTTTTACTTTAAGTTTCAATGTGTAATAGTCTGGGACGTGGGTGGCTGGGAGCGCAGACTGAGTGCCGGGACCCAGGAGAGCAAGACGAACACACACACACACAAGCTGTTTAGAATAGAGTGGTTTTCTGGTATAATCATGACATGGCAGGAGCAATAGGCAGGGGCAAGGTTCTGTAGGCAACCCAGTGGCGGAGACTAGATTCCAACAGGGCCCATGGTAGTAGCAAGTCCAGGGCCCATCAAGGGTTCAAGGGTAAGGTCAAACCTGTGTCCAGACAGGGCCAGAAGCAAGGGCACAGTCCAAGGTCCAAATAGTCAAGGTGTGGCAGAGGCAAGAGCATAGTCCAGGGTGAGGAACAAACAAGGCGTCAGAAACCAAGCACCACAGGAATGATGTTGCTGTGGTAAACGCTGGAGTCACAATGTGGGTCTTAAATAGCCCTGACTCTAGCTACTCCCAGCTGCACCGAACTACCCTATCATGAACTGCTGCTGGCCAGGGCTTGAGTTCTGCCAGCACTCTGCAGCAGAGCAGCCCTGTGAGCTTGGACCTGGATCCTGAAAGCACTCATCACTAGTACCTGATCCTGACACACTGGAGTGCAAATGCGCTCCAGCTTTTGTAGCTTTAAAAAAAAATGGCCACCTCCATTCGTGTGACGTCCCTCCTTCGATTCCGAATGTCGCACTGGCCATTTGGACATGGGGGACGACCCTGGAAGAAGGTAAGTCTGGGATCGCCTCCCCTCCCTCTAAACCCGTATTGTGTAGAAAGGGAGGGGAGCTTCATTAGGGTGACCATATGAAAAGGAGGACAGGGCTCCTGTATCTTTAACAGTTGCATAGAAAAGGGAATTTCAGCAGGTGTCATTTGTATATATGGACAATCTGGTGAATTCCCTCTTCATCACAGCAGTTAAAGGTGCAGAAGCTATACTAGAGTGACAGGATTTAAAAGAGGGCAGGGCACCTGCAGCTTTAACTGTGGTGATGAAGAGGGAATTTCACCAGGTTCCCCATATATACAAATGCCACCTGCTGAAATTCCCTTTTCAATACAAGTGTTAAAGATACAGGAGCCCTGTCCTCCTTTTCACATGGTCACCCTATCCAACACCCTAACCACTACATCATGCTTTAGGCCAGGACCTGCTGTATGTAATGGCTGAGATACTGTTACAAATTTAGGGTGACCATACGAAAAAGAGGACAGGACTCCTGTATCTTTAACAGTTGCATAGAAAAGGGAATTTCAGCAGGTGTCATTTGTATGCATGCCGCACCTGGTGAAATTTCCTCTTCATTACAACTAGTTAAAGCTGCAGGAGCTATACTGCAGCTATACTGTGACCAGGTTTAAAAGAGGGCAGGGCACCTGCAGCTTTAACTGTGGTGATGAAGAGGAAATTTCACCAGGTTCTCCATATGTACAAATGATACCTGCTGAAATTCCCTTTTCAATACAAGTGTTAAAGATACAGGAGCCCTGTCCTCCTTTTCACATGGTCACCCTAGCTTCATCCCAAGTACCTGTTTCCCTCGAATTATCCCCTACAGCGCTAAGCTGTTGCTGTTGTTGTCGCTAGCTAAATCACACTCTGGGTGGCAGGGCTCCTAAGATCCTTTTCATACCAGGAAAAGGGTTTAAGGGGGGGATGTAAAAAAATCATAAAAAATCAACGGATGACCCAGTCCGATTCAAATTTGGTATGCTTAAAGCTCTCCTTAATATCTATTACTGTGCCAATTTTGATGCCTTTATCTTTAAAACTTATGCAGATGTAAGCATTTGTTGAATTTGTAATTTAAACATATCAAATCCTGCTCCTGCGCCCCCAGTGGCCGCTCGGAGAACAACAAATGATTCACTCCAAAACTAGTATCAAAATAGGATGGATCTTTTGGCTAAGAAGCACAATTAAAGCAGGATGCCTGGGAGTGCTTCACAGTCAAAGCAGATTATAAACTGGAAAACTTCTGAGTCCTTTGCACGCAATTCGTAGGGATTTTTTGTTTATTTTTATTTTTTATTTTTTTAAGGATTTTTATGCCGCCATTCAGCCAAAAAAGGCTCTCACGGCGGCTTACAAAAGTATTTCTTGACAGTCCCTGCCCACAGGCTTACAATCTAAAAGACATGACACAAAAGGAAAGGGGATTGGGAGGGAGGAGGAGGAGGAGGGGGAAAAGGAAAGCAAATTCAGGCACTACAATCTTAGTTGTAAGGTTCAGCAGTTACAGTTGACAGCAGGAGGGAGGGGGCTCTCAGCTGGAGCTGGACCCAGGCACGGTGGAGAGGTGCCTGGCTGCTGCTTCCTCCCTCACTGGTGGCCTCTGCAGAGACAGTTGGTGGCAGGAGGGAGGGGGCTCTCAGCTGGAGCTGGACCCAGGCACGGTGGAGAGGTGCCTGGCTGCTGCTTCCTCCCTCACTGGTGGCCTCTGCAGAGACAGTTGGTGGCAGGAGGGAGGGGGCTCTCAGCTGGAGCTGGACCCAGGCATGGTGGAGAGGTGCCTGGCTGCTGCTTCCTCCCTCACTGGTGGCCTCTGCATTACATTACATTACTGATTACACAGTATAATGCTGGTGTGATAAAGCTTTGAGTCAGACCACTGGTCCATCTAGCCCATTATTGTTGACACTAACTGGCAGCCATGGCTCTCCAGGGTCTTGCCCTACCTGGTGATGCCAGGGATCAAACCTTCAAAATCTTCTCCAAAATGGAATTCAGCCTCAGGCTGAAAGAGGTTCAATACCCTCCCCCATTTTAAAGTAATGTCCTTGTAGACATGAAATAGGTTTTCCAAAATTTCTCATCTGAAAGTGTGGAGGGAGAACATTCTCTGGATGTTCTCTAGATGTTCAATGGTTTAGCCAATGTATGCTCACATGGAGACGGCCGTGGTGACAAGTCTATAGCAGCAGTGCCAATGTTTTGCCTAAAGGAATCTAAGCTCCATCCCAGGACTCTTTCTCAGCAAGGTTGGAGAAAACCTCTAGCTAAGTCGTGGAAGAACCACTCCTGGGGAGAGTAGACAACAGTGGGCCAGAAGGACCAACCGTCTAAGTAGCTTCACACATTCAGCATTTGACATCCAATGATTTTTCAGGAGCAGTCAAAAATCTGATGGCATCATAAATAACAGTCAACATTTGGCAGTATCTGACAGCTAACATATTCTAGCAATCAACACCGGGCAAGTTACCAGCTGCAGTTAAGCATGTTTTAAGTCCCATTCATTTCAGAAGTAGAGTCAAACACATGATTTAATTCCCCCCACTGATATCAATCAGGCTTTATCACACGTCACTAAAAGTTGGCTGGATCATGCTCTTTAAAAAATAGCATTGTTCTATTTCCTCAATTCATCCTGCGCTAGGTCAGTGAGTCTCTAGGATCGGGTACCCATTTCATTGAATGGAAATGTGCACTGTGGCGGGACTGCTGCAGAATATACAGTTCCCCAATCCTTATGCAGCACAGTAGCCATGGGTAGTGTACATGTAGGAATTTATTTATTTATTTATTTTATTAAAAACATTTGTATCCCGCCCTATATCACAAGGATCTCAGGGTGGCATACAGATAAAATCATACTATATAAAACAATAATTATACCCAGCTAAAAACAAATTAAACCTTGAATCAAGTTAAAACCAGTATATAATTTAAAAGCAATTAAAACAGTTAGTAACTAATAAAAACAAGATGGTTGTCCAGCTGCCTCTTGAATGACTCTAGCTTGGGAGAGCCCACCACTTCCCTAGGTAACTGGTTCCATTGTCGTACTGCTCTAACAGTCAGGAAGTTTTTACTGATGTCCAGCTGGAATCTGGCTTCCTTTAACTTGAGCCCGTTATTCCGTGTCCTGCACTCTGGGAGGATGGAGAAGAGATCCTGGCCCTCCTCTGTGTGACAACCTTTCAAGTATTTGAAGAGTGCTCTCATGTCTCCCCTCCATCTTCTCTTCTGCAGGATAGACATGCCCAGTTCTTTCAGTCTCTCTTCATAGGGCTTTTTTCCAGACCCCTGATGATCCTGGTTGCCCTCCTCTGAACACGCTCCAGCTTGTCTGCGTCCTTCTTGAATTGTGGAGCCCAAATTCAAATGGGCATGAGGTTGCTGGAGGGATTGCAAATTCAGAATCAAGTTAGCGCATTGGGTTCATTTACGCCATCCTGCCATGACCGGCATAGCCTGGGCGTGTTGGGGCTGTTGCGAGTGGTGACAAAAGGAGATGCTGGAGCCAGCCACGGACTGGCAACCAGGCTGGGTCACGTGGCCGGGAGGGGATGAGAAAAAACAAAACTGCTGTTTCCCCTCCCGACTGCCTCTTTCGTCGCACGGCTCCCTCCCTCCCACCCTGTAGACAGTATGAGCTTGCTGGTTGCCATTAGGGGGGTGAGTAGGAATTTTTGCTCTTGTCCTAATTTGGCCAAGGGTTTTTCGCCTACGCTATACTGTAAGGCAGCTTGGGAATATTAAATAGGTTAATTGGTTCATGTTCATAATTCGGTCACATTTGATTTAGGGTGGTAGGTAAGGGCATCCTGAGAGGGGTTATGGGGCGGTGAACGTTCACAGGCACCGTTGAGGTAAGGGGTAACACCTCAGGCTCCCTGTTTTGAGCCTAGCGGCCTGGCAGAAGAGATAATGGGCTGGATGAAGAAAAACAAACTGAAGCTGAATCCAGACAAGACGGAGGTGCTCGCTGTCAAAGGCCACAACCTAGGTTTGGAGGTGTGTCAACCGGTTTTGATGGGGTTACACTCCCCCTGAAAGACTGTGTTCTCAGCTTGGGGGTGCTTCTGAATCCGTCGCTCCAAATGACAGCCCAGATAGATGCGATGGCCAGGAGTGCCTACTATCAGCTTCGGCTGATACGCCAGCTGCGCCCCTTCCTAGAGTTGGAAGACCTAAAGACGGTAGTGCACGTGCTGGTAACTTCGAGGCTTGACTTCTGTAATGCGCTCTACATGGGGCTACCTCTGTGCCTAGTCCGGAAACTTCAATTAGTCCAAAATATCGCAGCCAGGCTGGTCACTGGTACACCTAGGGGTGACCACATTACACAAGTTTTAAAATCTCTTCACTGGCTGCCGATTAGTTTCCGGGCGAAGTAGAAAGTGTTGGTTATTACCTTTAAAGCACTACATGGTTTGGGTCCAGGCTACCTGCGGGATTGCCTTCTCCCGTACAATCCGCCCCGCACACTTAGGTCGTCTGGGAAGAATCCACTTCAGCTAGCAAAAACTAGATTAACAACTATTACCCAGAGGTCCTTCTCTTCTGCTGCTCCCAGACTGTGGAATGGCCTGCCGGAGGAGATTCATCAACTTGACAGTCTTTTAGAATTTAAAAAAGCAATAAAGACTGATCTATTCTGGCAGGCCTATCCAGTAAAATTTTGGAATGTTTTCAGGATGTTTTAATCATTTATGGTATGTTTTAATTCGTTTTAATGTGTATTTTATATCATGTTTTTATATTGCTTGTTTTACACTTTGAATTGTTTTAGTTTTTGTGAACCACCAAGGGAGCTTTGGCTATTGGGCGGTATAAAAATGCAATAAATAATAATAATAATAACAACAACAACAACAACAACAACAACAATAAGGGTTACCTCTGAGGCTGACCGTCCTCTCTCACGCCTGTGCTGGAGTGACACCGGAAGGTCTCCCTACCCCATAAGGGGAAGCCCGTTGGATGGCGAAGTCCCAGGCGCCAACCCACAGGTGGGCGAATGGCTCCCCCAAATGAGGAACAGGCCTGTCAAGAGGCCTGATTAACGATGCCCTCTTAGGATAGGAATTTCCCACCCCCTGCAGATCACTTAATAAAATGTGGCCCAGTTTAAATCCAATACTTGGTGTTGTCTCTTTATTTCTTGCCTCCACACACCGCAACAGTCTTTTCCCCCTACTTGAAAAACTACCTCGTGACAATAGGTGACGCGTTTCCCTTAATCCCAGGAGGCTCAGGATAATCAAGATAAATGTATGCTTGTTCATTGATGCCTTATGGCATGTGCCTGGGTACAGTAAAAATAATAATGAAAGACGTGTCAATCCAGAAGGCATCTGGCGTGTATTGCCTGGAACTATATGCAGGTGCATGCACATAAATTTTCTATAGCCAATATCAGTTCAGTTAAACAAGATGGAATCTACATGACAGTTTGAATGATAGAATTGGAAGATGGATAATCTAGCCAAACTGTCCTGGCTAGGCATGAGGCCCAGAGGAGCTGGTCTGCATCACAGCATTTGCTGTCAGTTCTGGGTCAGCATCCTTGCGGGATTCACATCAATCACAGCTGGACCTTAGAGAGTGTACGGCAGGAAGAGCTTGGCTAGGGTATTCTCCCACAAGGAGCTATTGCTCCTACAAAGGACTACTCTCAACTAGCGATACTTGGATTTTGTAAAATCCATTGTCTTTGTTTCACAGATTGCCTTTCGTTCTATCTTCTGCTCCTTGGTGTGTTTTTTTCCAATTTCCCAAATTTGCGTAAATTCACATTTGTGCCAATTTGCATTGGCACAAATGCTCAATCCCCCCACCCCCTCAAAATGCTCAGATACCTCCAAAATGCTTTAGCCTATGGGGTAAATATGCATTTTTGACTGTTGTTGTGGGTTGTTGTTTTTTAAAAAATATTACATATTCTAGGACTAGTGTGCAAAAATTCCGGAAAGGAATTACAAAAATATATATGTATGCAAGTATGTGGAATCCGTGCAACTTGATAAAAGCTGGTCTGCTGCGAAATATGTGGGCCAGATTCATAGAAATCCAACCTTATCGATTCCCTTGCAGATTTCCCTTTAGGAAGATTTCCGCTTTAGGAAGGCTGGCAGAGCCTGGTCTTTCAGAGGCTTTGTCCCTGCTGGGTACTGACTGCAGTGCTTAAACGTGAGTGCCAGTTTCTGCAGCCTGAAGCTCCTATGTGGCTGAGGGACAGGAGAGACTTCAAGGAAGTCATCCTCAGAGTCTGATGATGTGAGAGCAACATCCTCTGCTGGGAAAGTACAGAAGAGGGTTACCCATCTGAGTCCAAGTCCTCCTCAAGATAGTGTATAGCTTCAGAGCCAGGGAATGTGACACAAACCTCCAACCCAAGTGGGCTGCTCAACGTGTGATCCAACAGCTTTTTATGGTCATCCACCAAGGGATGTTCAGAGGATGGCAACCAGGATGATCAAGGGTCTGGAAACAAAGCCCTATGAAGAGAGACTGAAAGAACTGGGCATGTTTAGCCTGCAGAAGAGAAGATTGAGGGGAGACATGAGAGCACGCTTCAAATACTTCAAAGGTTGTCACACAGAGGAGGGCCAGGATCTCTTCTCGATCCTCCCAGAGTGCAGGACACGGAATAACGGGCTCCAGTTAAAGGAAGCCAGATTCCGGCTGGACATCAGAAAAAACTTCCTGACTGTTAGAGCAGTACGACAATGGAACCAGTTACCTAGGGAGGTGGTGGGCTCTCCCACACTAGAGTCATTCAAGAGGCAGCTGGACAACCATCTGTCAGGGATGCTTTAGGGTGGATTCCTGCATTGAGCAGGGGGCTGGACTCGATGGCCTTGTAGGCCCCTTCCAACTCTGCTATTCTATGATTCTATGATTCATTAAGACTTATTCTTTGCTGCCTTCTTGCACAGGAGGTTGACTGCATGTTGACAGCATAGTCATGTAGGAAGCTGCCTTATATCGAGCCATCGAGCCCTATTCCTCCATCTAGCCCAGTATTATCAGCACTGACTGGCAGTGGCTTTCCAACCTGCCCTGGAGAAGCCAGGCATTCGACCTGCAGACAACTGCATGCAAAACATGTGCTCTTTCACTCAGCCGCAGCCGCTCCCAACCATTGGGTATTGGACAACAATTGGGAGGGCCATAATTCATGCCCCATAGAGTACCTTTGGTTATCAGCAACTACTAATCATAATGACTATATGCTATGCTACATGCTGCCTGTAGGATCTGAATATCACTTGCTGGAGAAGAATGGCAAGACAGGACTGCTGCCTCATGTCCTGCTTGAGAGCATCCCGTGAGGGCATCTGGTTGGTCACTGTGGGAAACAGGATGCTGGATGAGATAGGCGTTTGGCCAGGTCTGGTCCAGAAGGGCTCTCTTATGTTCTTATGATGCAAAGTTGGTGACAGAAGAGGGGGAAGGAAATGAAGGCAGGAGAGGGCTGGGAGAAGACTACAAACCGCCCAGAGAGCTTCGGCTGTGGGGCGGTATATAAGTGCAATAAATAAATAAATAAATAAATAAGATTACTGAAGTTATGCATAGTTAGGCTAATTTATGGAGAGTAGGCAGTTGTACCAAAGGCTCCACCATTAGCCATGTATGAGAAGTTCAGTTCAGTCCATTTTGGTCCAGAATTTACACATTTCCTGAATACAATCTGCACGTAAAGTTCATCCATTTCCAAACTTGCAATGCAATTCACGGGGGAAGAAACGCAGTACAAATCGATACATTTGAGAAATGTGGGTCCAGTATCAGAGGCAGAAGCCCATATACACCAGTTGATGGGGAACATGGGTGGGAGGATGCTGTTGCACCCTGGTCTTGCGTGTGAGTCCTTGGAAAATAGCTCTTTGGCCGCTATGTGAACAGAGTACTGGACTAGATGGACTGTTGATCTGATCCAGCAGGGCTTTCTTATCTTCTTTAACATGTGTGATTTGTGGGGGGGGGGTGATTATGCACAAAAATGCTTTAATCAATGGGAGAAAAATGCACAAATTTAAAAATGTAGGATTTATGCGTACGTTTTGAAAAATCTGCACAAAATCTGCACAAATGTTTGTAAGAAGGGACAATCACAATCTGAAAAGGACCTGAGTCGGAACAAGCTTCGAGGTGGAATTCCGAGAATCGGAATGAGCTCAGTTTTTTTCAGATTCACACGTCCCTATATTCACTATTTGTGGAAGCTCTACAAAGAGATGATTAAGGGGGGGATCTACACTACTGCTTTAAAGTGCTTTAAAGCGCTTTATAACAGTTTTGACAACAGTTGTGGCCCAGGACACACTCCATAGACAGTTTTCAAAACATTTTCAAAGCACTTTAAAGCGCTTTAAAAGGAGTAGTGTAGCTCTCCCTGCCCTCCCAGGTGAGGGCTTCTGGATGTATCAACCAGCCCTACATCACTTATGAACTTCTAAATGATGGAGCACACTTTGGAAGCTCCCGTCAATATGGTAGCAGCACACTTCCCCCACAATGCCTGTATTCATTTCAATGGAGCATTTGTTGTTCTTGGTGAATTGCACCCCGCTCTGTAGGTACAACAATTTATTTTAGCCATTATCCTTTTTTATGGATGTTTGTGCTTTGTATCTGCTAGTTCCAATCCTACATGCAGGATTTATGCCGGCTCAGGATGTTGAACTGCTTGCATTCTAGGGAATTTATTATCTCAGGATCTCACACAACATACCTTTTGCAAAAGCAAAAGAAAATTAAACTTTAAAAAATATGGGTACATTTCCATGCATGTTCCTCTTAGCAAATAAAATGACGTAGTTCTTACTAAAGATATCGGTTCACTCTGCCCCAGCGGTTCCCAAAGTTTGTCAGAGGAGGCTACAAATGAGTTCATCCATACCACAGACTTCTGGTGAGCAAAGATGAACTTATACAAGGTTAGTCATAGAATCATAGAATCATAGAATAGTAGAGTTGGAAGGGCCCTACAAGGCCATCGAGTCCAACCCCCTGCTCAATGCAGGAATCCACCCTAAAGCATACCTGACAGATGGTAGTCCAGCTGCCTCTAGAAGGCCTCTAGTGTGGGAGAACCCACAACCTCCCTAGGTAGGTGTATGGCTTAGCATCTCATTAAGCATAACACGGGTGCCAGATTTACACCAAGCAGGATATAGCACTATAAAAATGGTATGAAAGCAGTATCTAAAAGGCAGGAGCCACACTGCTGCTTTATAGCGGTATTGAAGTGCACTGACAACTGTTGGGGCCCATTGACACATACATATCATATACCGCTTTAATACCACTATATCCTGCTTGGTGTGGATCCTGCCTTTTAGATACTGCTTTCATACTGCAATATCCTGCTTGGTTTAGATTAGGCCAGTGTCTTGTCAAAGTTTCCATCAAAGGTCCCATTTATTTATTTATTTATTACATTTATATACCACCCTATAGCCGAAGCTCTCTGGGCGGTTTACAAAAGTTAAAAAAACAGTGTACATTAAAAAGTATCCAAAATTTTAAACCATCAAAAACATAAACAGTATAAAAACAACAATATCCATTTAAAAACAACAGTTCTGGGGTCCGTTGAAAAACAAACAAACTTAGCGTTGTTAAATGCTGTTAAATGCATTTAAGAGAAGAGAAAAGTCTTGACCTGGTGCTGAAAAGATAACAATGTTGGCGGATCCGGTTATCCTGGGTCAAGAGAGGACTTAGCCTGACCTGACCCCAGGATCCCCTGTGCGTCATCTGGATGCACAGCAGGGAGCCCGGGCCTCACACCGGGCTAACTCCTCATCTAGCAGCGGCCCTAGATTAACAAGTTTGACCCCTGGACGATCCAGGGATAAACCTTAGGTCTAGCTAAGGCCGAATTCTTTCCTGTCTTCCTTCATTCCTTCAATCCTCTCTCCTTGTCAGTCTCTCCCCTTTCCTCCAAGTTTTCTGGCAATTATACAGCTGCTCCCCACATACACACAACACCCTGTTCATTAAGCCAGGGTTCCCAATAACTCCCTTTTGCAGGCATAGCACACTGCCAACCCATATTATCCGACATTTATTTATTGTTCTTTCTAAGTACCTCACTACAATTCAAAACTAGCAAACCAGGAAACAGACTTGACTAGCACCTTATCACCTCTGTTTTCGTTGCGACCTGCAGAGAGTTATAGCATTCCAAAATATGACACACTGCTTTGCACTCTAAAGTGGTACAGTCCACTCCACTACGTCAAGTACTTTCAAATACTTAAAAGGTTGTCATACAGAGGAGGGCCAGGATCTCTTCCCGATCCTCCCAGAGTGCAGGACACGGAATAACGGGCTCAAGTTAAAGGAAGCCAGATTCCAGCTGGACATCAGGAAAAACTTCCTGTCTGTTAGAGCAGTATGACAATGGAATCAGCTACCTAGGAAGGTTGTGGGCTCTCCCACACTAGAGGCCTTCAAGAGGCAGCTGGACAACCATCTGTCAGGGATGCTTTAGGGTGGATTCCTGCATTGAGCAGGGGGTTGGACTCGATGGCCTTGTAGGCCCCTTCCAACTCTGTGATTCTATGATTCTATGAAGATTCTACCATGCCATTTTTCTTCATATATAGACCGAGGCCTAATCTACACCAAGCAGGATATTGCACTATGAAAGCGGTATAAAAGCAGTGCATAAAAGGCAGAAGCCACACTATTGCTTTATAGCGGTATTGACCCCATGTTGTTTAACATTTACATGAAGCCGCTAGGTGCGGTCATCCGGAGCTTTGGAGTGTGCTGTCATCAGTATGCTGACGACATGCAGCTCTATTTCTCCTTTTCATCTTCAGCAGGAGAGGCTGTGGATGTGTTGAATCGGTGCCCGGCTGCGACAATGGACTGGATGAGGGCTAATAAACTGAGACTCAATCCAGACAAGACTGAGACGCTGTTAGTAGGTGATTCCGCTGACAGGGTGGGGGTTGTTCTACCGGTTCTGGATGGGATTGCACTCACCCTGAAGGAGCAGGTTCATAGCTTGGGGGTTCTTTTAGACTCGTCATTGTCACTGGAGGCTCAGGTGACCTCAGTGGCACGGAGTGCCTTCTACAAACTCCACTTGGTGGCCCAGCTACGCCCCTATCTAGACAGGGATAACCTGGCCTCAGTTGTCCATGCTCTGGTAACCTCCAAGTTAGATTACTGCAATGCGCTCTATGTAGGGCTGCCTTTGAAGACGGTTCGGAAGCTGCAGCTCGTGCAAAATGCAGCGGCCAGATTGATTTCGGGAACCAGAAGGTTTGACCATATAACACCTGCTCTGGTCCACTTGCACTGGCTGCCTGTATGTTTCCAAGCCCTATTCAACGTGCTGGTTTTGACCTATAAAGCCTTACACGGCTTGGGACCACAATACCTGACGGAACGCCTCTCCCGACGTGAATATACCCAGTCACTACGTTCAACATCTAAGGTCCTCCTCCGGGTGCCTACTCCAAGAGAGGCTCGGAGTGTGGCAACGAGGGACAGGGCCTTTTCAGTGGTGGCCCCCAGACTGTGGAATGATCTCCCTGATGAGGCTCGCCTGGCACCAACACTGCTATCTTTCCGGCGCCAGGTTAAGACTTTCCTCTTTGCCCAGGCATATGGCGGCACATCCTAATTACCCACATGTTTAGTTTTTAATCGGCTTTTAATGCTTTATGTGTGTATGTTCTGTGTTTTAGAGTTTTAAATTTTGTATACTTTTTTTTACCTCAATTTTAGAACTTCTGTAAACCGCTCAGAGAGCTCTGGCTATGGGGCCGGTATATAAGTGTAATGAATAAATAAATAAATAAATAAATAAATAAATAAATAAACTATTGGGGCCCATCAACACGTACCATATACTGTTCTCATACCACTACGTCCTGCTTGGTGTGGCTCCTGCCTCTTATATACTGCTTTCATACCGCTTTCATAGTGCAATATCCTGCTTGGTGTAGATGAGGCCCAAGGCTTACTCTGTAATCATTGCCAAGCAGTGCAAGCCTGTGAATGTTTACTTGGAATTGAAATTCCACCATGTTCAATACAAATCAGCTTAGCACCTTAAGAGTGCATAGAATTTCAGCCTTAATCCCAGTATAGGATAACTTTACCATATCTCTTTCTTGGAAAGAGGTAATTCGCTAAGTTCTGTCTCTTCTCAGCCAGTCATTCCACTGAAATCTACCCTGTTCATAATCAATATTTCATCTGCAATTCCACCCCCCTGCTTTCCATGTGTTTACTGACCTTGAACGTATTTCACATTAATTCATCAAGCAGCTGCATCCTTTGTTACTTTGGCATTTTACTCCGCTGCTAATAGGGCAAAAGTCATGATGAGTATTTTTAAAGATTCCTCTCCACCCCTTTCAAACATTCCCAGGCAATAATTTTATTACGCTGCTCCCTCTTTTCATCTGCGTTATCTGTTTGCCATGGACGGAGGGCCTTCATCAAGGCTGATAATTCTATTCGGTGAAAGATGCTTTTGTGAAGAAGAGAGAGAGAGAGAGAGAGAGAGAGAGAGAGAGAGAGAGAGAGAGAGAGAGAGAACTTCTGATGCCTAATTTATGAGATAAGCCCAACTGACAACAGAATGACCTTCTCCCTCTATCTGGTTATTAAATTGTTTGTGATCTAATAAAATGCTGGTAATACACTCCTTTTCAGCGGGGTTTTAATTTCCTACCTGACATTTAGATTAAAAAGAGTATGGATTGGGAGAACAGATTTGTCACAGTCAGAGCTGAGAGAATATGTCCTGCTACCCCTGGAGAACCTTACACTGAATGGTGTTGTTTGTTTGACTTTGAGGAGGAAACTGCTCCTGGGCAAATTATTTTGCAATGTGCGTTATTTTTATGTGTTAAGGAAGTCCCTAGAAAATGTCATACTGAAAACCTTTTAGCTGCCTTTAAAGATTCCTCAGACATTTAGCCTGAGGTGTGTAAAGAACCAGGGGGTCTTCTTCAACCAGGCACACTGGTAGCAATGTCTATTTGCCACATTCACAGTGCTGGTGGAGTAGTTTAGTATCACCATCACAGATTCCGGCTGGACATCAGGAAAAATGTCCTGACTGTTAGAGCAGTATGACAATGGAACTAGTTACCTAGGGAGGTGGTGGGCTCTCCTCCCACACTGGAGGCCTTCAAGAGGCAGCTGGACAAGCATCTGTCAGGGATGCTTTAGGGTAGATTCCTGCATTGAGAACAGGGTTGGACCCGATGGCCTTGTAGGTCCCTTCCAACTGCTATTCTATGATTCTATGATCAGGAAAAACTTCCTGACTGTTAGAGCAGTACGACAATGGAAACAGTTACCTAAGGAGGTTGTGGGCTCTCCCACACTAGAGGCCTTCAAGAGGCAGCTGGACAACCATCTGTCAGGGATGCTTTAGGGTGGATTCCTGCACTGAGCAGGGGGGTGGACTCAATGGCCTTGTAGGCCCCTTCCAACTCTGCTGTTCTATGATTCTATGATCACCACATAGGATGCTCCTTTGGAGATACCGGCCTTAGCAGTGGCCACTTGCCTCAAGGGTTCCAGCTGGCCCTGACTCTGGCCTAGGGGTGTGCAAGATTGCCCCCCCCCATACTGTTATATATTCACTTTCATTTCAAATGGAGGAGAAGGTCATAGCTTTGTTGCCTGTGCCCTGCTTGACATGCAAAAAGTCGGTGGTTGTATCCCTGGCATCTCCAGGTAGGGCTAAGAGAGAATCCTACCTGAAAGCCTGGAAAACCATTGCTGCCAGTCAGTGTCAGCATTACTAGGTTAAATGGACCAAGGGCCTGATTCAGTCTAAGGCCTCCTCCTCTGTTCCTAGGACCCCATTCAGTTTATTCATCATCTTTTGCAATCACATTCATTTTGTTACCTTTGGGTGCTTGTTTTTGTTCCTTTTCAAATACTTTTTAAACTCACTCTTTTTGCTGCTGTCTGTGGTGCTGGCAACGGGGGTCCTCTTGGAAACTACTTTCTCGTATTTCCTGTTTTATTTATCCATAGTGCCATGCATAGGGCTGTGCAAGGGGTGTGCTCGGTGTGTCCATGCACACCCTAATGTCTCAAGCAATAAATGCCAAAAAAAAATTTTTGGGGGGGTGGCGTTGAGTAGGGATCCAGACACAGAAGGAATGGTTCTCTGGCTGCCCTCTTGCTGCTCCACTGCCCCCAAAAGCACACCTTTGATCCCAGCAGCAGGAGAGAAAAGGAATTACCCTGCCGGGAGCCATGCTTCAAAGAGGATAGAAGGAAAGGCCTTGGAAGCTAATATCTCCTCTTAAGGCCCTCTTCTGCCCAGTATCACTACAAAACCCCACCAACGCTAGGCCTTGAGAAGCGTCTCCTAATTTCCCCCTCCTCACCTGCAACAGCCCATCCATCGTCAGGCAAGTTGAATGCAAAGTAGGGCATCAGTATCTTGGATCTTGGAATTGTTGTAGATCGCAAGCTGAATATGAGCCAACAGTGCAATATGGCTGCAAGAAAGGCAAATGCTATTTTGGGCTGCATTAATAGAAGTATAGCTCTCAAATCGCGTGAGGTACTGGTTCCTCTCTATTCAGCCCTGGCTAGGCCTCATCTAGAGTATTAAGTCCAGTTCTGGGCTCCACAATTCAAGAAGGACGCAGACAAGCTAGAGCATGTTCAGAGGAGGGCAACCAGGATGATCAGGGGTCTGGAAACAAAGCCCTATAAAGAGAGACTGAAAGAACTGGGCATGTTTAGCCCGAAGAAGAGAAGATTGAGGGGAGACATGAGAGCACTCTTCAAATACTTAAAAAGTTGTCACACAGAGGAGAGCCAGGATCTCTTCTCGATCCTCCCAGAGTGCAGGACACGGAATAACGGGTTCAAGTTAAAGGAAGCCAGATTCCGGCTGGACATCAGGAAAAACTTCCTGACTGTTAGAGCAGTACGACAATGGAATCAGTTACTTAGGGAGGTTGTGGGCTCTCCCACACTAGAGGCCTTCAAGAGGCAGCTGGACAACCATCTGTCAGGGATGCTTTAGGGTGGATTCCTGCCTTGAGCAGGGGGTTGGACTCGATGGCCTTGTAGGCCCCTTCCAACTCTGCTATTCTATGATTCTATGATCTATAGTGTTTAACAAATAAATGAATAAAAATACTGTCCTTTATGATAGAGTATTCAATAAATGTTCACCTTTTAAAAAATATCCCTGGGTGAACACCCCAATGAAATGTGCTGCTTACGCCTATGGTGCCATGGAAGCTTTGTCATTCCAGCATGCCACAGAAGATAAAATGAGAGCTCCCACAAAAAAAATGCTAGTGGGTCCCGCTGTTTCCTCCCACAATGCTCTGAAATGATACAATGTCTGGGGCATTGTGGGTAAATAAATTGATGTCCACTGGGGGCAGCTTCCAGGAGTACCTTCACCGCTACCAGACAGGGTGAGCCCTCCCACATCCAAATGAGTGCTGAAAGGATTTATTTCTTTATGTATTTATTTTATTGCATTTCTATACCGCTCAATATCTGAAGCTTTCTGGGCAGCTCACAGATGTAATAATGTAGGATATGAATGTAGTAATGAGAACAAAACTCCACCTATGCATTATACCTCTCATTTGTTTCAGAATGGATGAAAATTGAACCACATGGGCCCCGTTGATTTTTTTCATTTGTGCTAAAATGAAGGCACATCATCATCATCATTATTATTATTATTATTATTATTATTATTATTATTATTATTATCATTTTTATCCCACCTTTTTTCTCTTGGAAGGAACCCAAGGTGGCACACATAATCCTCCTCCTCTCCATTTTATCCTCACAACAACAACCCTGTGAGGTAGTCTAGGCTGATAGTCAGTGACTGGCCCAAAGTCATCAAGTGAGCTTCATGGCCAACTGAGGACTAGAATCTCCCAAGTCTTAGTTCAATACTCTAACCACTACACACAGCCCTGAATGAGTATGGCTGGTTTGTCAACAGAGGGAGTGAAAAAACAAGCCCAAGGCAGAGGCGGAACCAAGAATAATCTTGCAAAATATTATTTGTATAAAAAAGGGTTTAATGAAGGCGCCTTCATTAAACTGTTTTTTATGCAAATAATATTTTGCAAAATTATCCTTGGTTCCGCCTCTGCCTTGGGCTTGTTATTTCACTCCCTCGGGGGTGGGGGGGTTCCCTTCTCTTCCTGCAACGGTTTGTCAACAGCCTTGCTGAGCTCTATTGCTGGTAATTTGGGGTCAGGAGAGAAGGAGAAGACAGGGGAGGCACAGTCCACACTGGGCTCAGCTCATTTTGCACACCCCTGTCAGCATTTCTGGCATGAAGTGGTGCACCTCCTTAAATAGTAACTGACGTGTACTGTGTATATTGAAAGTAAAATTGCTGTTTGTTGTTGTTGTTTATTACATTTATATACCACCTTTCCTCAAAAGCGCCCAGGGTGGATTACATGATCTCCACTCCATTTTACCCTCACAACTAACCTGTAAGGTAGATTAGTCTGATAGCCAAGGAATTGTTCAATTCAAATCCTTCAAAGTTTTATCACAGCTAAGCTCTGTAAGACAGGCAGAGGTTACACTAGCAGTAATCCTGCTGCATTTCAGGTGCCACAACAGCTGAGTTTAACTACAGCGGGCTTCAGATCTTTCCAAAAGGCCAGATGGTTGGTTCATAGCTGGCTCTTTCTATCATTTCTGTTGCAAGAGGGAATAGTGGTTAAGTCCTCTTCTCCCACCTTCCAGGGGTTCCGACCCCTAGCACAGGAAACAAATGTGATCAATAAACCATAATGTAGTCAGGTGTGTGAATCCAAGGCATTCGGATCCCAGCGCTACCACCACCTTATATGCCACGCAGGCCTGGCCGCGAACATTCCCTGCTCAAGCTAAACCCCACCACTTGAGGAGCCTGAGGCGAGGGGCAAACACCGCCTTTCTCCATACTATGTGGAGAAAGGGGTTAAATTGGAAGGATTTCAGTAATTAATCAAAGCACTGTGAATTAAATGCGCTAATGGTGATTTTATGTCAGAACAGGTGTTAAATGTATATAACTGCAGATGATAAATGCCAAAGAAACACGTGGGATTTTTGTGGTAGTTAAAACAAACTGAATAAAAATTTATTTTATGGTTCACAAATGGTTTCCAAATAAAACTTTTCAAAACTGTTTTAAAACCTCTCATCCAATCCTTTCTCGCTTCTCATACACGCTTTCCTTTCTCTCACACAATCACTCTTGAGCTTTCTTTATTATCAGTATTGTTTAATATACATCAATTGACTATGTGCAGGCCACACTCAAAAGACACCCCTCTATACATGGATGCTCAAGCTCTCCAGAACAATAGTAATCTACACACAGGCCATGGCTAGACCTAAGATTTATCCCTGGATCGTCCAGGGGTCAAACCTGTTCATCTAGGTGACACACAGGGGATCCAGTGCTCAGGCAGGGGCGAACCCTGGATGATCCCAGGATAAACCTTCGGTCTAGCTGTGGCCACAGAGAGCTAAAGCACTAAAGGCTAAAGACTCAAAAAGTACCTAAAAGTCTCTCTCAATCTCCTTATATATCACTCCTTCCCCCTCCTAAGACATTCTAACTCCACCCACTCAGGTCAACATTCTAAGCACCACAGACTTACCAATTGTAAACATACATTAGGGAACTGACTTGTGGGGTGTAACGCCACACCTGCCTGTGCACAAACAGAACTACTGATGGATGGAGAACCTCCCATCAATGAACTCCCCCTTTCCCAAGATCAAATGAAATTGGATCAGAAATAAGCTGAGCTATTTATTTATTTATTTATTACATTTTTTATACCGCCCAATAGCCGAAGCTTTCTGGGTGGTTGAGAAAAATTAAAATCATAAAGAGCATAAAAACAACCAACAATCTAAAAACACAAATACAATATACAATATAAAGAACACAACCAGAATAAAACCAGACAGCAAAAATTGATATAGGTTAAAATATGGAATTAAAACAGCAAAGTTTAAATTTAAGTTAATAGGTGTTAAAATACTGAGAAAATAAATGTCTTCAGCTGGCGATGGAAGGAATACAGTGTAGGCACCAGCTGAACCTCTGTGGGTAGCTCGTTCAACAGCTGGGGTGCCACAGCAGAGAAAGTCCTCCTCCTAGTAGCCACCTGCCTCACTTCCTTCGGCAGGGGCTCACGGAGAAGGATCCCTGTGGATGATCTTAAGGTCCGGGCAGGTACATATGGGAGGAGGCGTTCCTTCAAATAACCTGGCCCCGAACGGTTTAGGGCTTTGAATGTTAATACCAGCACTTTGAATCGGGCCTGGACCTGGACTGGCAGCCAATGAAGTTGTAGAAGGACTGGCGTGATGTGGTCTCACCGGCCAGTCCCTGTTAGTAACTGTGCTGCCCTGTTTTGTACCAGCTGAAGTTTCAGGACTGTTTTCAAAGGCAGCCCCACGTATGACACATTGCAGTAATCCAAACGAGAGGTTATCAGAGCATGGATAACTGTAGCTAGCCTATCTCCGTCCAGATAAGGGCGCAGGTGCTCTTTGCCACTGAGTTCACCTGTGCCTCAAGTGACAGTTCTGGATCCAAGAGCACCCCCAAACTACAGACCCGATCCTTTAGGGAGAGTGCAACCCCGTTATATCCCAAAGATGTCAGGAAATAGCTCTGCTTATTTCTGACCCTTATTTGTGACCCTTTACTCATGCCAACATTTCCCCCCATCCATTTGCACTTCCCAGAATGCAGCATGAGAGGCCCTGGAAGGATGAGAAGGAAAGACCTCTTTCTCTGACTGCCACAACACATCAACAGCAGCCAAAGAAATAGGATGTGAGGACGATGCGTAAGAATTTGGGGGGGGGGAGCAGTGGATAGGTAGGATTGTGGGGGTTTGGAGAAGGATTCTTCTCTGACTCCAATTAAGATCTGAGCCAGAGAAGTATTCAAGGAGGTCATAATGCTGACCTCCTATTTGAAGTAAGTACTACGGTCCCCTGACCTGTGTATTTCTCTGGGCAGGCACATGAGTCTTGATGACAACTTGAGTTGATATGTTCCTCTGTCCTTCCATCTGTGTGTCAGAGTCACTATATAAGCAAAATATTGCTAGATAAAACAAGGGATACAAGCACACAGCTGAAACATTTTACTTGATCATCTGGCTAAGGTGATGCAATTCCTTAACAGCAATACAGGCCGTAACTAGACCTAAGGTTTATCCCGGGTTCATCCCTGCCTGAGCACTGGATGCCCTGTGTGGCACTTAGATGAACAGGTTTGACCCCAGGATAATCCTGGGATAAACCTAAGGTCTAGCTACAGCCACAGTGTAACTGGTTAGAAGTGGAAGCAGCAAATGTAGTCATGTTGCAAGGAATTATTTGTGCTGTACATTTATTGACTCTGTGTAGGTGTGCGGAACACATACACACACACACACACACACACACACACACACACGCACACGTGCTGCCTGTCATTTATGTGGCAGGTATTGAAGATAGATGTGCGGGAAGGTAAAACCTGCAGCTAGTAAGATAAGAGCTGATGAAAGAAGAAGCTCCGATGAATTCCTGGAAGGCTGTTTTATGCCTTTAATTTTGTCTGTTGGCATTGCTGTTAATCTCAGAGAAACAGTAGGATAGGCAGTGTGGTACCAACGAAAAACGGACTGCCCTGCAGCCGTGCAGGTGCCGATATCTTGGCTGCAAGTCACTTTTTTTTTCCAGAGGACCGACGTAAGCAGCGTTTATAGTCACTTCAGAGAGGTGCGGCACTTTGAGGGATGATACAGCACTCCCCAGATCTCTGTTTACTGCATTCTCTTTGCCTCTGGCTTGAACGCCTTGGGCCAGGATCCTGTGAGGTCTCAACAGGGAAACAGGGCTGAGTTTAGTCAATGCTTAGCTGTGTAACATTTGTCGTGCCTCAGGAAATAATGCCCCTGGTATGATAAGTCTTGTTGCTTTCTTCAGCCCGTCTACAAATCCCAAGTGCTTGGTCATGATCACAGCAGTAGTCAGGGGATTTTAATAGCTACTGATAGTTTAAGTTTAACCCCTGATGTTTGCAGCTGTTCAGGGTTTAAGGGGTAGGTTATCCCCTATCTAGACAGGGATAACCTGGCTTCAGTTGTCCATGCTCTGGTAACCTCCAAGTTAGATTACTGCAATGCACTCTACGTAGGGCTGCCTTTGAAGATGGTTTGGAAGCTGCAGCTCGTGCAAAATGCAGCAGCCAGATTGATTTCAGGAACCAGAAGGTTCGACCGTATAACACCTCCTCTGGTCCGCTTGCACTGGCTGCCTGTATGTTTCCGAGCCCTATTCAAGGTGCTGGTTTTGACCTATAAAGCCTTACATGGCTTGGGACCACAATACCTGATGGAACGCCTCTCCCGACGTGAATATACCCGGTTACTACGTTCAACATCTAAGGTCCTCCCCCGGGTGCCTACTCCGAGAGAGGCTCGGAGTGTGGCAACGAGGGACAGGGCCTTTTCGGTGGTGGCCCCCAGACTAGGCTCGCCTGGAACCAATGCTGCTATCCTTCCGGCGCCAGGTTAAGACTTTCCTCTTTACCTAGGCATATGGCGGGTTACATATAAATAAATAAATAAATAAATAAATATTTATAAATAAATAAATAAATAAATAGTGCCCTTGCAAAGCATGGGCTGCCAGAATTTATTGTTTTCCCCCATTATTGTCTGTTTTTGTTTGTATTTTATGCTTTTTATGGTTTTAAATTTTGTATATTTCTTTTTAATGCTCACTGTTTTTAACTTTGTAAACCGTCCAGAGAGCTTCAGCGATGGGGTAGTATATAAATGATAATAATAATAATAATAATAATAATAATAATAATAATAATAATAATAATAATTTCTTTATATATTGAAGGTTCTTTTCACCAGCAGAAGCCCTAGAAGCAGCTTTGGGAGAAAGGTCTCAAGAAAGGGAAGAGACGGCAGATAGGTGTAGACTTTTCTAGAAGAGATCATGGCATTTTGAGTTGAGTTGTGGACTGGTTTACAAGCAAAAGAAGGTGTAGATATTGAGGTCAAAATTAGTAAAACAAGGACAGGCCTCATTTAAATGATCATCTATATCAGTCCGCACAATGTAAATATATTGGGCTGTGGCTGCTAAAGAAGACAGACAATACCGCACCATTGAAAATTTTGTCTGTTTGTTTATTTATTGTATTTCTATGCCACCCAATAGCAGAAGCTCTCTGGGTGGTTAACAAAAATTAAAACCATTCAAAGTATAAAACAGACAGTGTAAAAACATGATATAAAATACAATATAAAAGCACAACCAGGATAAAATCAGCAGCAGTGCAGAAATACAAATTTAAAACAGAGATGAATCCAACCATACGTTGGGTGCTTGTGATGTCACGGAATGTTTATGAACACTCCAAGTGCTAAAGGCATTCAGCCATCAACACAAAGGGCATAAGGGGCAGGGGGGATAGTGAGCAATCAGTGAGAGGGGTTGCAAAGAAATCAGGGAGCAGAAGTATCAGCTTTTGAAGTTGGTGAACGCAAGGGATGACTGGTGGGTGAGAGATGAGGAGCAAATACTACAAACGAGAAGGATCTTGGAATTGTTGTAGATCGCAAGCTGAATATGAGCCAGCAGTGTGATATGGCTGCAAGAAAGGCCAATGCTATTTTGGGCTGCATTAATAGAAGTATAGCTTCCAAATCACGTGAGGTACTGGTTCCTCTCTATTTGGCCCTGGTTAGGCCTCATCTAGAGTATTGCGTCCAGTTCTGGGCTCCACAATTCAAGAAGGACGCAGACAAGCTGGAGCGTGTTCAGAGGAGGGCAACCAGGATGATCAGGGGTCTGGAAACAAAGCCCTATGAAGAGAGACTAAAAGAACTGGGCATGTTGAGCCTGGAGAAGAGAAGATTGAGGGGAGACATGAGAGCACTCTTCAAATTAGGGGTGTGCACGGACTAGGCATGTGCTCCGCTCCGATTAGGAGCGGAGAAGCAGTAGCGGATTGGCCTGCTCCACCTTACCCAGAGGCGGAGTAGAAGCGGACCGCGGACCCCTAGAAGCAAGGCGAAGAGCAGCGGCCATTTTTTGGAGCTCCTAGTTCAGGCGGAGCGCTCCGATCGCCATCTTGAAACATTTCGCCCATAGGATTGCATTGCGGAAAACAATCGGGGATAACTGGGTTGATTTTTAAGCTATCGTTCTGAAAATTCTTGTGCACAGAGAATCGTGGATGGGGATCATTTTGAGACTACTTTCACCTCTCTGCGTCGTGCGGGTCGTGTGCTAGAATTTTTTAAAAATCGGGTCAACAAACGGACAGCGCGGGTCAAACGGCGGTTTTCGCCCATAGGATTGCATTGAGGAAAACAATCGGGGATAACTGGGTTGATTTTTAAGCTATCGTTCTGAAAATTCTTGAGCACAGAGAGTCGTGGATGGGGGTCATTTTGAGACTACTCTCACCTCTCTGTGTCGTGCGGGTCGCGTGCTAGAATTTTTTAAAAATCGGGTCAACAAACGGACAGCGCGGGTCAAACGGCGGTTTTCGCCCATAGGATTGCATTGAGGAAAACAATCGGGGATAACTGGGTTGATTTTTAAGCTATCGTTCTGAAAATTCTTGTGCACAGAGAGTCATGGATGGGGGTCATTTTGAGACTACTCTCACCTCTCTGCGTGGTGCGGGTCGCGCGCCAGAATTTTTTTTAAAATCGGCGGGAAAAATACCTTTTTCAAAGGGCTGAGGGGCAGAGTCAGCTCCCGGTCATGATCACATGATCACAAAGGTTAAAAATCAACCCAGTTATAGCCAATTCTTTTCATCAATGCAATCCTATGGGCAAAATGTTTTCAAGATGGCGATCGGAGCGCTCCGCCTGAAAGAGGAGCTCTGAAAAATGGTCGCTTCTCTTCGCCTTGCTTCTAGGGGTCCGCGGTCCGCTTCTACTCTGCCTCTGGGTAAGGCGGAGCAGGCCAATTCGCTACTGCTTCTCCGCTCCTAATCGGAGCGGAGCACATGCCTACTTCAAATACTTAAAAGGTTGTCACACAGAGGAGAGCCAGGATCTCTTCTCGATCCTCCCAGAGTGCAGGACACAGAATAACAGGCTCAAGTTAAAGGAAGCCAGATTCCAGCTGGACATCAGGAAAACCTTCCTGACTGTTAGAGCAGCACGACAATGGAATCAGTTACCTAGGGAGGTTGTGGCCTCTCCCACACTAGAGGCCTTCAAGAGGCAGCTGGACAACCATCTGTCAGGGATGCTTTAGGGTGGATTCCTGCATTGAGCAGGGGGTTGGACTCGATGGCCTTGTAGGCCCCTTCCAACTCTGCTATTCTGTGATTCTTTGATTCTATGAACAAGACATTTGGTGGGACTCCTGCTATGAAGACATGGCTGAACACTAGCGCTGTGCACCACTTTAGTTCCAGATCTGAATCCCGGACCAAAAATGGCACAATTTGGCCCTCTTCAGTCCAAATCTGGATCAGGACTGTATTTGGCGAAGCGAATCAGATCAGGTCCGAAGTGCTTCGGAGCACTTTGGCCTAATCCTGGACAATGGCGAGCTGCTACTCCTGCCCACTTGTCCATGGTTATATCCTTCTCGTATCTATTTTCATCCATAGTTGAATAGGCTAACCGCCCATCACTTTTGCAAATTTGAACCAGTGTAACAAGTACTGTAAGCTGTAGCACTCCGATAGAAATTGCTTAATTAAGTCCAGTTCTTTAATGACTGGAGATATATATATCTTTCAGCAACTGCTTCCTTTATATCCAGATGTTCTTGAATAGGAGGCTTAGCTTGGCTATTCATATTAAGGGCACCATTTGAATTGGTATCCGCAGAGAACTCATCTCGCTCCAAGGCCCATAGGCCAATCTGCTGGGCCATGTAAGCAGCTGGGACTTACCTGACCTGTCCACTCATGCCTGACAGATGCCTGTCCTCTATGAGAGCCGCCATTTTTAAAGAATACGGGGGGTGTGTGTATTGTTGTAGATGTGATGTTGCACCCAACAGAGGCTGCAAAAGGCTACTTTTTATGCCTCTCCCGACATGAACCTACCCATACACTGTGCTCAACATCTAAGGTCCTCCTCCGAGTGTCTACTCCAAGGGAAACTTGGAGGATGGCAACAAGGGAGAGGGCCTTTTCAGTGGTGGCCCCCCAATTATGGAATGATCTCCCCGATGAGGCTCGCTTGGCTCCAACATTGTTATCTTTTTGGCACCAGGTCAAGACCTTTCTCTTCTCCCAGGCAGTTAACAGCATTTAACAACATATGCTGAGTTTGTTTGTTTTTTAATGGACCCCAGAACTGTTGTTGTTTAAAATGGACACTGTTTTATACTGTTGTTTTTATATTTTTGAGGGTTTTAAATTTTGTATACTTCTTAATGTTCACTGTTTTTAACTTTTGTAAACTGCCCAGAGAGCTTGGGCTATGGGGCAGTATATAAATTTAATTAATAAATAAATAAATAAATAAATAAATAAATAAATAAATATTTCTGGTTATTTCATGGCTGTGAGTGGATGGGTCAGGTAAGTGCCAGCCACTCACATGTTTGGCAAACAGGGGACAGTGGCTTGCCAGATTTGGGATGGGGAAGCAGGGGAAGTAACCTCTGACTCACTTCAAATTAGAGATGTGCTCCGCTTCTCCTTGGACCAGAGAAGCAGAAGCAGATCGGGGGGGGCTTTGCCTCCCCTAAAGGCGGAGGTGAAGAGGATTGGGGGAGCAGCGGAGCAGAGGAGCGTTGCGGAGCGGATCAAGGTGAAGGTGGATCCTTCGCCTCAATCCGGAGCTCCGCAAAAAAGGTAAGGGAAGTTTACTTGGCCCTGCCGCTGTCGCCACCTCCCATGCCGCCCATGCAGTTGCGGCCTAGTCTTCCTGTTTGAGTCCTCGGGCTCAGTTGAAGCAGCCGCGGGACCGCGGACAGATGAAGATAAGATCCCCCTCCCCCTTACCTGGCTCTGCCGCCGCCGCCACATGGGCGGCAGTGACAGCGGTAGAGCCAAGTAAACCCCCTTACCTTTTTTGCAGAGCTCCGGATTGAGGCGAAGGAGCTCCGCAGCAGAGCGGAGCGGACCCTAGGCGGATCGAGGCAGGGTGGATGGGGCACGAAGAGGATCAGGGGGTCTGTGCACATCCCTACTTCAAATGTCTAGATCTCACTTTGGATCCAGATGTCAAGTGGCTTGGGATGGGTCTGAAGTGGGATGAGGCAGATTGGGGCCTATTTGGAAGCCCCAATTGGCTTCTGAAGTTGGTCAGAAGGGCTGCGTAGCCCTACTCAGCACCATGCAGTTAAATGGTGGGAGGGGTGTTTAATCCTTCCCTCCGTCCACTGCTTTTCCTCTGCAACTATCTAGCCTCCTCTCTCTGAACAGAGGTCCTGGATGTCTGTGTGCTCTGTCTTGAGGGGAAGCATTTTAAGAGGTCCCATGGAGGGGGCAGGGGAATCAGCAGATAATGAAGGGATTAAGGATCTCTCCCACTGCCTGCTTCTCCTACGTATGGTACCTCCCCAGGAGACATTTTGCAGCTGTCTGTAAGCAAACCCACCTTTGGCTGTCAAATATCCAGTTTGGCCTCCAAGATGCCTGTCTATGAGTGTGTGCATCATAGAATCGTAGAATAGCAGAGTTGGAAGGGGCCTACAATGCCATCGAGTCCAACCCCCTGCTCAATGCAGGAATCCACCCTAAAGCATCCCTGACAGATGGTTGTCCAGCTGCCTCTTGAAGGCCTCTAGTGTGGGAGAGGCCACAACCTCCCTAGGTAACTGGTTCCATTGTTGTACTGCACTAACAGTCAGGAAGTTTTTCCTGATGTCCAGCTGGAATCAGGCTTCTTGTAATTTGAGCCCATTATTCCATGTCCTGCACTGTGGGATGATCAAGAAGAGATCCTGGCCCTCCTCTGTGTGACAACCTTTAAAGTATTTGAAGAGTGCTATCATGTCTCCACTCAACCTTCTCTTCTCCAGGCTAAACAGGCCCAGTTCTTTCAGTCTCTCTTCATAGGGCTTTGTTTCCAGACAACTGATCATCTTGGTTGCCCTCCTCTGAACACGCTCCAGCTTGTCTGCGTCCTTCTTGAATTATGGAGCCCATAACTGGACGCAATACTCTAGATGAGGCCTAACCAGGGCCGAATAGAGAGGAACCAGTACGCGATTTGGAAGCTATACTTCTATTAATGCAGCCCAAAATAGCATTTGCCTTTATTGCAGCCACATCACACTGTTGGCTCATATTCAGCTTGTGGTCTACACCAATTCCAAGATCCTTCTCGTTTGTAGTATTGCTGAGCCAAGTATCCCCCATCTTGTAACTGTGCATTTGGTTTCTATTTCCTAGATGTAGAACTTGGCATTTATCCCCATTAAATTTCATCCGGTTGTTTTCAGCAGTAGCAGGAGTCATGTGTGTGCATGAAGGGGCCCTGTGGATGATCTGTCAGCAATCGAGGGATATAAATTGTGTGTATAATGTGGTAAGTCACCAGCCAGATAGCTTCTTGATTGCTCGAAGGAACCTTCTGTCAAGCAGCTAAAATGCTGCTGTGGAACATCTGGCCCTCATTCTGGCACAAAGAGCCTAATTGAGTTCCATTTGAAGATATTGTTCTTACAACGGGATTAGTGAAGAGATGCGTGGCACCGATGGGTATACACAGAGCTCTTGGGGCGTGTGAGCCAAAGCAAAGAGGAAGTAGATTAAGAAATCTCAGGAGGTGCCTCATAATCTTTCTGAGGTAGTTTCATTCTCTTCCATAGCTTGCCGCAGACACGTTCCATTTTGAGAATTCAAAAGTGTGTGTGTGTGTGTGTGTGTGTGTGTGTGTGTGTGTGTGTGTGTGTGATCTCCCATCAGCTCAAGGTCCCTTTCCCAGTAGCAATATCATGTGAGTGATGATAGGAAAAGAAAGGAACCTCTCGTGCAAGCACTTGAGTCATTGCTGACTCCTAGAGGGATGCCTGCTTTCGCTAACGTTTTCTTGGCAGACTTTGTAGCGGGGTGGTTTGCCGTAGCCTTCCCCAGTCGCAGCTACCTTTCCCCCAGCTAGCTGAGTACTCATTTTACCGACCTCGGAAGGATGGAAGGCTGAGTCAACCTGAGCCGGCTGCCTGAGAACCAGCTTCCTCTGGGATCGAACTCAGGCCGTGGAGAGAGTTTTGGCTGCAGTAACTGGTACTTACCATTCTGCGCCACACGAGGGTCATGCGAGTGATGATAACTAGAGAGAAACTAATAACGGGCTTGCACTAGTATGAAATTTCCTTCGGGAAGATTTGATGGATGAGTTTTGCTTGGCGATAACCTTTCTTTAAATTTAATTTAGAGCTTGTTCCTGGATTAGTGCTGCTCTTTTGTTCTCGACGTTGATGCTTGTTTTTCAGATTCGCTTTATGCTGTCATTTTAATCTTTATACGGCACGTTTTCGTTGTTACGAAAGCTGGCTGCCCAGCCTCTATTAAGCAGATCTCATGCTGATGGTCAGAAATGACCAGCTTATATTTCCTCAATGAGTCACCTGGGATTCAAAGGAGAATGTTAATGTGCCTTGACAGGTGGAAAATCTCTCCCTCCACCCATCACCTGTTTTTGGAAGATGATACCTTTCAGGTAGAGGGAGGATAGAGAATCATAGAATCGTAGAATAGTAGAGATGGAAGGGTCCTATAAGGCCATCAAGTTCAACCCCCTGCTCAATGCAGGAATCCCTAAAGCATCCCTGATGGCTGTCCAGCTGCCTCTTGAAGGCCTCTAGGGTGGGAGAGCCCACCACCTCCCTAGGTAACTGGTTCCATTGTCGTACTGCTCTAATAGTCAGGAAGTTTTTTCCTGATGTCCAGCCGGAATCTGGCTTCCTGTAACTTGAGCCCATTATTCCGGAAGAGAGAATTTATTTGGTGCCAAGTCACTTTGAATTTGAGAGATAGGTGTATGAGGCATGTGTCAGCTAAGTGTCCTTCTGAGTATACGCACAACGTGTGATGGGAGTGTCGGGGTGCATGCAGGTGAGTTCAGACACCCCCAGGTCACAAAAATATAGTGTTTCTGGGGAATTCCACCTCCCACGCCCCACCAGCTGTGGTGAGGATTGCAGCTGAGCTCAGAGGGAACTGGGTCGGCTGAGGGGGGGTGGCTGATGACATCAGCATCCCTGCTAAGCAAGAAGTGCTGGCACTGTGTCCCTGTGAGCCGTGGCTCTGCTACACCACGATGTGCCAGCTACCATGATCTTAACCTCCTAAACCTTCCACCCCCCATGTGTACAATCATATGCAGAAAGACCACCTGTAAAGGTGGGTGGGGGGAGAGAGAAAGAGATGTAAACTGGCTGAGGCATGTTTCTTAACGTGCCGTTTCTCTCTTTGAACTGCTGAGAGAGCTTCAGCTATTGGGTGGTATAGAAAATAAGTAAGTAAATAAATAAATAAATAAATAAATAAATAAATAAATAAATAAATAAATTGCAGTTAGTAGAGGGTATTGGTTCTGATTTTGGAAGGGCTGTGAATCTGCCCTGGGTTTCTTGTCAGAACCAGCCAGAACTCTAAAGAAGCTATCTAAGGTGCTGAACCTATTTTGGGGCTATAGTTCAGCTCCTTGGCATCCTGGGTTTCCGTCAAAATCTGAGCCACCAGCTTCTACTGATTGCAGGACTTCTGGCTGTGCTGTCTGCTTAAAGGAGTGTATTTGCTCAGCTTATATATTGGTGAAAGAAACAGATAGGATATGCACATCAGAAATCTCCTGCAATCTGTCCTCCAGCAGAAACTGATCATTGTACACTGATGGTGCTATATAAATAAATAATAATAAAATAATAATTGTTGGGGCTACACCTGGAACTTCTCCCCACTCTGGGAACTTCTGAGGCAACTTATCAATATGTCAAATAAATAAATAAATAAAACTTTAGAACCACTGAGAGAGTCTTTTATATTCAGTGGTATATAAATGTTGCAAATAAAATAAAATAAAATAAAATAAGTTTCCATCACTTTGGAAATAAAGGCACTAGGTTTTCTAGTAATGAAATATATAAGTAAATTAACTTCAGTTCACACTTGCCAGACTGGAAACCTTTGCATGCTCTCAAGACATGGTAAGAGTGTGTGGGGGTGTGGGGGTGTGGGGGGGGGGGTGTGTGAGAGAGAGAGAGATTAGGGAAGAGGGTGTTTCAAGCCTCCTATGAAACTAGCAACAACAGCAGCAGAATAGTGAGAAATACGTAACTCAATGCAGAAATAGTTTGAAGATTCATTTATCATTATCTTAAAATGAATGGATTCAAATGCACCTTTTGCCTGCTGGCTAAAATTCCAACATGAAACGCTGAAATAAAATGGCATCAAATAGAGTACTGTTAAAGGGGGTGGGTGGGTAGGAGAGACTCACAGAATATATTATGGTATATTAAAAAGGCAGAAAGAAATATTTGCAATATCCTGTGAAGGCTATCTGAGGGCGAGATCAATGCATGGAATCCAAAATGCTCAACCACATTCTATAGGTTGTTATTAGTCTTTTCTTCCCCTGTAGATCATGCACATGTATATATACTCTCTCACACACACACACACCCACACACACACACACGTATATCTCCTGAGAAGTGAAGGGAAAGAAAATGAGAATTGAAAAGGGGCAGCTGCCCCTTTGAACCTAAAATGGAGATATGGAATTGGATAAATTCCTGGAGGTGAAGGCTATCAATGGCTATTAGCCCTGATGGTTGTGTACTATCTCCAGTATTCGAGGCAGTAAGCCTGTGTGCACCAGTTGCTGGGGAACATTGGTGGGAGGGTGCTGTTGCACCCATGTCCTCCTTGTGGTTCCCTGGTCAATAGCTGGTGGGCCACTGTGTGAACAGAGTGCTGGACTAGATGGACCCTTGGTCTAATCCAGCATGGCTCTTGGAACTCACTACCACAAGATGTAGTGATGGCCACCAATCTGGATGGCTTCAGAAGGGGGTTGGATAAATTCCTGGAGGCAAAGGTTATCAATGGCTAATAGCCCTGATGGTTGTGTGCTATCTCCAGTATTTGAGGC
Organism: Elgaria multicarinata webbii; assembly: GCF_023053635.1. NCBI lineage: Eukaryota > Metazoa > Chordata > Lepidosauria > Squamata > Anguidae > Elgaria > Elgaria multicarinata. The sequence continues at coordinate 109,784,676 of NC_086177.1, read as the reverse complement.
AGTAAGCCTGTGTGCACCAGTTGCTGGGGAACATGGGTGGGAGGGTTCTGTTGCACCATGTCCTGCTTGTTCATCCCTGGCCGATGGCTGGTTGGCCAATGCGTGAACAGAGTGCTGGACTAGATGGACCCTTGGTCTGATACAGCATGGCTCTTGGAACTCACTACCACAAGATGTAGTGATGGCCACCAATCTGGATGGCTTCAGAAGGGGGTTGGATAAATTCCTGGAGGCGAAGGCTATCAATGGCTACTAGCCCTGATGGTTGTGTGCTATCTCCAGTATTCGAGGCAGTAAGCCTGTGTGCACCAGTTGCTGGGGAACATGGGTGGGAGGGTGCTGTTGCACCATGTCTTGCTTGTTCATCCCTGGCCGATGGCTGGTTGGCCAATGCGTGAACAGAGTGCTGGACTAGATGGACCCTTGGTCTGATCCAGCAGGGCCCTTTTTATGTTCTTATGAGGGAATGCGGTCTTCCGTACATAACCACCCCTGCCCATTGAGGTCTAGCAGTAAAGCTCTGTGCCAGATTCTTTCCACTGCTCCTCTTAGTGGTATGATGGCCCTCTGCTGTTAGTAAAGCTCTTTCTCATTAGTGGTTCTATGTGCTTGTGGAGCTCCCTGCAATCACAGCTCCATCAAGTCCTTCTGGAGCACAATCTGTTCAGGAAAGCAGCTAAAACTTGCCTGGTTCAGCAAACGTCTGGTTGGCAATAGCTGAGGCAGCCATCCCAGACACACTGACTTGGGAGTAAGCCCCATTGAACTCAATAGGATTTAAACCCAAGAAGAGATGTACAGGCTTATGCTGCCTATTCTCTTAAGAAACTAGACAAATTATTTCTGGAGCACTGTCTCTCTCTCTCTCTCTCTCTCTCTCTCTCTCTCTCTCTGTGTGTGTGTGTGTGTGTGTGTGTTAAAAATGTGTGCATAGTGCTTACATGATTTTATTCAACTCTTCCTTGACAACTTTTTGTTGAAAAGTATATATCTCCCTGCCTGAGACCTGAGAACTGTCAGAGGAGCCCTTCTCCGTGCCCCACCAATGTGAGACATACTCTATGGTAGGATGTGGAAGAGGGCCTTCTCTGTGGTGGCACCCCGGCTGTGGAATGCCCTCCCCCTGGGGGCCTGACTGGCACTGGCCTTATTTCAGTGCCAGGTTCAGACATGGCTTTTTAACAAAGCCTTTGATGGCTAAATCCACTAGCCTGCACACTGTCTTGCTTTAATTGGATTTTACTGTTTTTAACATATTAACGGTTTAATTGGTTTTAGAATTGAATATTTATTGTTCTATTTTATATGTATCATTTTGTCTGTATGCCGCCCAGAGATCCTTGTGATATAGGGCGGGATATAAATGTTTTAACTAACTAAATAAATATTAAAATAGTGAGACGTGTGACTGCTTCTCATTCTATCTGAATAGCTTGTTTCCTAAATTTGAATGGGAGTATGTGAAATTCACTAGATCAAGTGAGAATACAATGGCTTTAAAGGACAGACCCCAATCAGCGATAGATTTTAAAGTCTTTACCAAGTATTTTGGGCTTCTAGAATTAATGTCTATGGGTAATGATTCCTGAAACTTCCCTCAAGCTAGAGAACACAATTATGGTATCAAAGAATGCATTTTTATTGCTCAAACAGGCTAAGAGAATAACAAGCTTTAACTAAGATGAGGCAGTTCACAAACATTCCTAAATACACACAAGTCGTGATCACTGAAAGGATAATGCAGATAGTAGGAAGCGTATTGATAACATAGTAAAAACCCGTTTCCTCTCAATCTAACAATCATTAACAAGGAATCACATTTACTTAAATGGAAGGCATGGTGGGTGACGCCAGCCAGAGCACGAATGGTGGGTGTGGAGTTACCCCACAATTGATTATCTTATATATGGCCGTAGCTAGACCTAAGGTTTATCCCAGGATTGTCCTGGGGTCAAACCTGTTCATCTAAGAGCCACACAGGGCATCCAGTACTCAGGCAGGGATGAACCCGGGATGATCCTGGGATGAACCTTAGGTCTAGCTACGGCCTATGTCTAGATTAGTATATCTGGTAAGTATGGAATGTTAGGACTGAGTGGGTGTGGTTTATGATGTCATAGGTGGGGGAGGAGTATATAAGGAGAGTGTTGGGAGTTTGTGAGGTATGTGAGTTGGAGTGTGTGTCAGGAGAGTTGTTTACGTGTAGAGCAGCCTTCCTCAACCTGGGGCACTCCAGATGTGTTGGACTGCATCTCCCAGAATGCCCCAGCCATTAGGAATACCCCAGCTGGGGCATTCTGGGAGTTGTAGTCCAACACATCTGGAGCGCCCCAGGTTGAGGAAGGCTGGTGTAGAGTAAGAAGAGTTTGGATTCTAGGGACTTAGGATTGGTGTGAAGAGAGTGGGGTGGTTGGTTTGTGGAGAGTTTAGACCAGGCAGGATTGAAAGTATTATATTTTGATTTAAAGCTTTTAAACAACAATAAACTTATTTTTATTTTGTTAGCTACTAAATGCCACATGTCAGTGTGGCGTTTTTTACCCGCCTTACAGTTATTAAACACCCACACCAGAGTATTCCCACAGTTTATTTTGAGAGATCTTATATTAAACCTGTTTCCCTCATAGCTAGGGGAAAGAAGAGGTTTTCAAGTGGTCATGCTTGGCCTGAGAAGGGTTTATGTAGGGTGACCATATGAAAAGGAGGAGAGGGCTCCTGTATTTTTTAACAGTTGCATAGAAAAAGGAATTTCAGCAGGTGTCGTTTGTATATATGGAGAACCTGGGGAAATTCCCTCTTCATCACCACAGTTAAAGCTGCAGGAGCTATTGTCAGGTATTTGACTTGAAAGTGTTCATATCTAAGTGGAAGTTTTTCTGGAACTGAAGAACAAAATTAACAACCTCTGAGATAGCCATCTCAAGGTCTTTGAGAGCGGCCAGAATATGCAGCTGGATGGCTCTTTGACCAAGACCGTTTGCCCATGTTTTTTTCTTGAGGCATAGCAACACAATCCTGGTGATGCAATCCGGTGTTCATATTGCATGTGGACACTATGATTGGCTCACAAGGCTATTAATATGTGACATGTGATTGAAGAATGTGGCGAGTTTGTGTGAAGAGTTATTGTGTAAAGTTCTTCAACTATATTATGTTCTATGTAAATATTTGTAAAGTAACTTAGATTAGTAGTCCAAAATGCTGTGTCTGAGTATTCCTTCACTTCATGAACATCTGCCTGCTGCCAGTGACCTCTGTCTCTGCTGACGTGTGCTTGCACTCTGTGCATGCTCTGAGAGAGTGCAATACATCAGACTTTTCAGGTGGTCGTGCTTGGCCTGAGAAGGGTTTATGTAGGGTGACCATATGAAAAGGAGGACAGGGCAACCATCTGTCAGGGATGCTTTAAGGTGGATTCCTGCATTGAGCATGGGATTGGACTCGATGGCCTTTTAGGCCCCTTCCAACTCTACTATTCTATGATTCTATGTGGCAGCTCCAATTTTTTTACATGTTTACTCTAGGGTAGGGTGACCCTATGGATAGGAGGACAGGGCTCCTTATCTTTTAACAGTTGCATAGAAAAGGGAACTTCAGCAGGTGTCATTTGTATATATGGAGAACCTGGTGAAATTCCCTCTTCATCACCACTGTTAAAGCTGCAGGAGCTATACTAGAGTGACCAGATTTAAAAGAGGGCAGGGCTCCTGCGGCTTTAACTGTTGTGATGAAGTGGAAATTTCACCAGGTTCCCTGTTGTGCCATGGCAATGTCCTGCAATACAGCTCCTTATTGTGCCATTTGGTAACACCGGAAGCTTGAGGTCACATGGGAGGAATCCACCCCAAGTCCCTTCTCACACCAGAGTTGCTGCAGCTTCTTGGGTGGGTGGGTGAAGACGCCACAGCAACAGAGTCATGTCCACTTGTATCAACCTGCCTGAGGACTGTGTTCCTCTGAGGAAGGGTCGAAGATACACTTTCAGGCCAAGGGGCAAATTTCGTTTGGGAGAAACTGTCAGGGGCCACATTTCAAGGGTGGACATGGCCAAAGGCAAATCCAGAAATATTTCTCAAAACCCAACGTATTTTAGCTTAAAGCTCTTCTTGCCAGCAAGTAAGCTTTAGCAGAAGCATTGCAACTTTTAAGACCACACCTCCACACACCCACACCCTGGGGCTACCCAAGCATTTAGACAGCCCCTTGGGCCGAAGTGGAATACAACGGAGCTGCAGTAAACGATCCGTCCTCGAACTTCCATGTCAGAAGAGTGTCTTTCCCACTTCCATCTTGGACGTTTCCCTTGGCTGTTTGTACAGGCAGCCAATACACCTCGTTGAAAAGTCTGCACTCCTTTGTGACTTGCTATGAATTTTTCCCCAATACATAAAACTGCATACCCAGTTTCTGCCAAATGTTGTCTGAACCCACCCTGCTAGTTTGCGCCTATCTATCCCTTAAACCACCACCACTTCCTGAGCACCTTCTTCCAGTTTTTGGATTTTTCTCTCTGCTCAGGGTAGAGTGGTGGATGCCCGCAGAGGAATAAAAAATCTATTCGAACACAAATGGGAAAGCAAGTATCAGTTCTGATCTGGAGATCACCTGGAAGGGAAAATGTAAGATCATTAAACACAGACACACAGAGATGCATGCAAACACACATTTGTGCATGGACACAGACCAAATCCCCCCTCTGAGCCCACAAGCTGCACCCTAGAGTCTGGGGACTTAGCTAGACCTAAGGTTTATCACGGGATCATCACAGGGTCATCCTTGTTCATGTAAATGACACACAGGGGATCCCGGGAGCAGGCAGGGACGACCCTGGGACGATCCCAGGATTAAACCTTAGGTCTAGCTAAGGTTTAATTCTCAGAAGACCTGACAATCTCAGAGGTGATCTCGGCATGTCTCTCAGATATCTCAGCTTGGTTGCTTCATCGTCGTTTGAAACTTAATATGGCAAAGACTGAATTGCCTGTTTTTCCTCCTAAACCTTCTCCTCATCTCTCATTCTCTCTTACTGTCAATGATGTTACGCTTACTCCAGTCAAGGAAGCTCGTAGTCTTGGCTTTATATTTGATTCCTCGCTCTCCTTTATTCCTCATATTGAGGCAGTAGCTAAATCCTGTCGTTTTTTCCTGTATAATATTGTCAGGATTCGATCATTTTTGTCTGTCTCTTCTGCCAAGACTCTTGTTCATGCATTGGTTATTTCTCGGTTGGACTACTGCAACCTTCTTCGCACTGGCCTTCCTTCTTCTCACATCAGTCCGCTGGTTTCTGTTCACCACTCTGCTGCTAAGAGCCATCTTCTTGGCTCGCCGCTCTGACCATGTTACTCCACTTCTGAAATCTCTTCATTGGCTTCCAATTCACTTCAGAATCCAATATAAACTTCTCCTGTTGACCTACAAAGCTTTTCACTGTCTAGCTCCTTCCTATCTCTCCTCTCTCATCTCACACTATTGCCCTGCTCGTGCTCTTCGCTCCTCTAATGCCATGTTTCTCGCCTGCCCAAGGGTTTCTACTTCCCTTGCTCAGTTTCGTCCATTTTCTTCTGCTGCCCCTTATGCCTGGAACGCTCTTCCAGATGAGAACTACAAGTTCAACCGCAGCTTTTAAAGCTCAGCTAAAAACTTTTCTTTTTCCTAAAGCTTTTAAAACTTGATTTTGTTCTGACTTTATACTGTTAGTTTTACCCTACCCAGTGCCTGTTTACCCTACCCTGTGCCTGTTTGCATTCTCTTCCCCTCCTTATTGTTTTATTATGATTTTATTAGAATGTAAGCCTATGTGGCAGGGTCTTGCTATTTACTGTTTTACTCTGTACAGCACCATGTACATTGATGGTGCTATATAAATAAATTAATAATAATAATAATAATAATAATAATAATAATAATAATAATAATAATGTGTGTGAGCAGGCAGCAACTCCAGCTGCTCCTCCTCCTGTTCACCCCCATCACAACTTTGCCATGTACCACTGGACCAGAGAGAGGGGGCAGGTAGGTGGATACCAACCCCCTTGCTGGGATGGCGGGCTTGGCAGGTCCCAACAGCACCCAGCCCTGCAAAAAAACGACAGCATATGCAGACGCAGCCTCTGATTTCCACAGATGTGGGAGAGGATTTAGCCAACAAAGCAGGAAGATAATGACTTCCCCCTCATCACGAACACAAAAGAACAATTAAAGGATGGGAAACATCCGAATTATATGCAGAAGATGAAAGGAGGAAAATTGGAGCCATGTTGCCCAACTTTGAATATGGAAAAATGATGTCAATTTCTCTTCTCTGGGTGAGGAAATTAGGCATCTCTCATTATGCATCTCATTCCTTCTATTGTTGAGATGAGGAGGCTGCAAATTGTCTATTTGCATCAAAAGCCAAAAATGAGCCAAGAACTCAGACATGACAATGACTCCAGAGGAATCTACAGGGCTGTGCAGGAGATGAAGATGTTTACTTAAATACTGGAAATCAATTTGAGCATCCTTTCAGTGGGGCCACCATTGTGGACCAGGGGGGTGGGAGGTCAGGCGGGCAGCGCCATTGCGACTAGTAGTGGTGAGAGGTTCTGGGGCAATGCTGGTGCAGGGTGTCAGATGTCTCTTACGTTCTTCCCATGCCTCTCATCCAGTTCATTATCTGCTATATTGTCTGTATTTATGGGCAGTTGGGGGAATATTTTGCAATATTTTGTTTGTAAGATTAGTTGTGTGTTGCTTCAAGGAACTCACATTTGAGGCTGGAGATGGAATTAAAGCGCATGGCTGCTCAAAAGAAAGTCTGCTTGGATTAAATGGAGCTTATTCCCAAGCACGTATGCGTAGCATGAAGCCTTAAATGTATAAATACTTAAATAATAATGACAACAGTTGGTGATCACTATAAAATTGCAGCCATGGTGGCTGTTCCCCCTCCACACACACACACACAACCCCAGTGCTCAGCCATGAAAAGGAAAAGGTATGTTTGAACAGTGCATAAAGTACAAAATTCGCTACTGCAAAATGTAGTGATGGCCACCAATTTTGAAGTCTTGAAAAGGGGGTTCAACAGATTCAATGGCTTCTAGTCCTAATGGCTACATGCTACCCCCAGGATCAGAAACAACATGTTTATTTACACTAGTTGCTGGGTAACTTGAGCGAAATGGTACTATTGCACACACATCCTACTTGTGGGCTCCTGGTCAACAGCTGCTTGGCCACTATGTGAACAGCGTGCTGGACTAGATGGACCCTTGGTCTGATCCAGCATCAGGGCACTTCTGATGTTCTTACTGAACTGAGTGAGAAGGACACTTCCAAACTGACCCAAAGCTCTATGACTGTTACATCTATGGCCATGGCTAGACCAGGCCTATATCCCAGGATTGTCCTGGGATCATCCCTGTGCATCCAAGGCCACAGCTAGATCTAAGGTTTATCCTGGGATCATCCAGGGTTCACCCCAGCCTAAGCACTGGATCCCCTTGTCTCACCTAGATGAACAGGTTTGTCCCCTGGATGATCCAGGGATAAACTTAGGTCTAGCTAAGGCCTAAATGACACACAGGGATCCCAGGAGCAGGCAGGGATGACCCCTCCATTTGCCTTGGATAATCCTTAGGTCTAGCTAAGGCCTATGTTCACCTTATGTTATCATGGCTAAGAATCAAGAAGCGTCATTTGGAGAGTCCTGAGTGGACAATGTGAACAGGCCCTATGACACTACCAAAAGGAATTCAATCTGAATTCTAACCAGAAATAATTTCTCAACTCTGCAAGCTCAGAGTCCAAAACGGCCACCACCCAAAGACTGAACCAATAAATAAATAAATAAATAAATAAATAAATAAATCTTCCTACCGCACCCAGTTAAACCAAACTGCCAGGCACACTCTCCAAGCTGTGTCTGTATTTTGTTGTTCTGGCAGTCAGCATAATGGAAATGACACATTCTTCAAAATTATTGCACAATTAAGAAGCTGTAACAGGCGCCTAATACTGCAAGTAATGTAATTACAGTGTAATATCACTTAGTAAAGGGTTGCCGGGTGATTAGGCAGGGGACGTGGAACATAAGGGTAATCGTCCCCTCTGCGCCATTTAAACGTTCCTTTGGAACAGAGCAAAATAAGATGGGACGGAAAATAAGGTTTGGTGGATATTGCGTCCACGTTGCACATGCTCTGGGGCTACAAAGGTCTCCATTTACAAAGTGGGAAAATCTATGTCACCCTACTATATTGTGATTATTCTCCATAATTCATAAGTACATCATAAAAGCTCTGTTGGATCAGACTGATGGTCCATTTGGCAGAGAATGCTGCTTTCCACAATGGTTAACCAAAAGCCCCTGGGAAACTTACATCCAGGGCATGATAGCAATAGCGCTCTTCCAGCTGTTGTTCATACGGTAGGGTGATCATATGAAAAAGTGGACAGGGCCCTGCCTTCTTTTGTATCTGGTCATTCTACTATACTCCTGTAGCTTTAACTGTGGTGATGAAGAGGGAATTTTACCAGGTGCTGCATGCCTACAAAGGATACCTGCTGAAAGAGGTCCGCCTGGTGTCTGCACTATACTCTTTTGATCACCAGCTGAAGACCTTTTTATTCTCCAAGTATTTTAACATTTAATTTTAACTTAAATTTAAATTTTACTGTTCTAACTCTGTATTTTAATCTTATGTCAATTTTGCTGCTTGGTTTTATCCTGGTTGTGCTTTTTATACTGTATTTTGTATTTCTGTTTTCAACCTGTTGGTTGTTTTATTGTGGTTTTAATTTTTGTGAATTGCCCAGAGAGCTTCTGCTATTGGGCAGTATAAAAATGAAATAAATAAATAAATAAATTCCTTTTTCTATACCACTATTAAAGATACAGGAGCCCTGTCCTCCTTTCCATATGGCCACCCTAGCATACTGCCTCCAGCCATAGAGGTTCTCTATAGGTCAGGATGGGCTTTCTCCCACATTCAGAGTTTTTAAATTCAAGTCCTTTCCAGCCCACTCATGAAGAAATAAGAATGTTCTTATGTACAACAAACAAAACAAATTGGATGCATTTCTCACCAGGGATGGCAGAGAATTTTGGTTTGGTTAGGTTTTGATAAGAATTTACCATAATTCATACTGTTTTTCATATTCAGGAATGACAAAACTTGAGTGTGTTTTGTTTGTTTGTTTTAATGATAATAACACAAATGGAAACTGACAGAATTGTCCATCCAGGCCAGGTTTTTGAGTGCTTAGCTCCCGAAAGTCCTGGTTTGAATTCCTATAGCATTCAACCATGTTTGTGGTACTGAAAAAGGTTCTCCCCAACACACCTTTTTTGGACAGGCTTCTCCAACAGTTACATGGCAGGCAGGTTTAACACAGACCTCTCCATGCCTATTGAATGTGGCCAGTGCAGATCCTTTTACAGGAATAAACGGTGCTCCAGCAAAACTTGGATTAAGGGAAAGAAAGAACTAATCATAGAATAATAGAATAGCAGAGTTGGAAGGAGCCTATAAGGCCATTGAGTCAACCTCCTGCATCCCTGACAGGTGGTTGTCCGGCAGCCTCTTGAAGGCCTCTAGTGTGGGAGAGCCCATAACCTCCTTAGGTAACTGGTTTCATTGTCATACTGCTCTAACAATCAGGAAGTTTTTCCTGATGTCCAGCTGGAATCTGGCTTCCTGTAACTTCAGCTCATTATTACATGTCCTGCACTCTGGGAGGATCATGAAGAGATCCTGGCCTTCCTCTGTGTGACAACCTTTCAAGTATTTGAAGAGTGCTCTCATGTCTCCCCTCAGCCTTCTCTTCTCCTGGCTAAACATGCCCAGTTCTTTCAGTCTCTCCACATAGGGCTTTGTTTCCAGACCCCTGATCATCCTCGTTGCCCTCCTCTGAACACGTTCCAGCTCATCTGTGGTTCATTAGGAGCCAAACATGCATGCTCAGTCACACTTTGAAAAAGGTACAGGCACTATAATTGAAATACAATTGCATCCTACCAGTGGAATTCCTCAGTCAGGATCTCACATCCCTAAAGACTGAATTCATTTTCAACCAATTGGATTTGAAATGCCCAAGCAGGGATAGCTAAAGCTGATAATTGATCACTTAGTTGTAGTGATGTTTAAAAATAAATAAATAAATAAATAATGATGCATTTCATTGCACCCTGAATGAGCATGAGACATTTGTCCTGTTTTATTACTTTCTGATAGCACCCAAGGATTGATTTCAATTAAAATGTAGAGGGCAGAGATGGAGCCCAATCAACTCTCAATGGCATTTCAATACAAGCCCAACCGTAAGTCTCCTCCACTCTATCCAGAGCAGAAGATTGATGAATGCAAATGGGTTCCTCTTCATTACTTTGGTACGTCCATCAGGCACCAATCTATACCACCCATAACCCTTTCAATCAATCCATGTGGAAGGAGCAGTCCTGTACAGTTCTCAGGCACCATACCTGTGTTAGACAGCCACTCAAGCAATGTGTTTGCTGGCAGCTGAGACTACAAGAACACACGCTCTGGCATTTCATACCTGTAGAGGAAGCACGCCCCAGCAAAGCTGGCTTTTCCACTGGATTTTGCACAGATCCCCAGAACAAACGCACACAGCTCCCAGTTTGGAGGGTTAAGCCCAATTTTATTCAGGATAAGGGTAGGAAATACAGGATTAGCATTCAGACTGATAAAACATGCAGATACAAATAAGAACCCAATCTAAGCAAACTAAATAACTAAGTTGCAAACCATACTTCACCCAGCCATGAGGTCACCCAGCTCAGGACAAAAGCCCTTTTCAAAAGCATACTCTTTATAGATACTTTTTTCTGCTCCTTCCCACTCCCCTTTGAAGATCTTTCACACCTTCCCCTGAGATGTTAATTTTCGCTCAAGGCCGGTCGGCCTTGCCCCAAGCGGTTCCAGGATGTACCAGAACACCCCCATGCAGCTGGCGCTTATCTGTTCCGCTCCTAAAAACCATAACAATAAAACATTTTAACATTTTAAAACAGCCATTCCTAGTATGATTTTACCCCTTCCTTACAATACCCACCAAAATAGAGATGTTCAAACAGTTTGACCAGTTCTTTTGTTCATATGTTCTGGAAATGCCCAATAGTTGCCTCCTTTTGGGAAGAAGTCCTCAGACACATTAAACGTTGTATTGGCAAAGTCTTCAATATTTTCTGATGCACGTGCTCTCTCAAATTATGTACCTCCTTCTTGGAATGTAACACATGTAGCTTCATCCCACGTACCTGTTTCCCTTGAATTATCCCCTACAGCGCTAAACTGTCACCGTTGTTGTTGTTAGCTAAATCACACCCCGGGGCGGCAGCACTCCTAAGATCCTTTGCATACCAGGAAATGGGTTTAAGGGGGGAAATGTAAAAAATCATTAATCAACAGATGATCCAATCAGATTCAAATTTGGTATGCTTAAAGCTCTCCTTAATATCTATTACTGTGCCAATTTTGATGTCTTTATCTTTAAAACTTACGCAGATGTAAGCATTTGTTTAATTTTTCTTTAAACATATCAAATCCTGCTCCTGCGCCCCCAGTGGCCGCTCGGAAAACAACAAATGATTCGCTCCAAAACTAGTAGCAAAATAGGGTGATCCTTTTGCCTTTATAGCACAATTAAAGCAAGATGCACGGGAGTACTTCACCATAAAAGCAGATTACAAGGTGGAAAACATCAGAGTACTTCACCATAAAAGCAGATTATAAGATGGAAAACTTCGGAGTCTTTTGCACGCAATTCGCAGTGATTGCACAGTATGATAAAGCTCATGGTCAGCGTGAATGGATTTCTTTTGTTCCCTCTTGTCTGCTAAAAGACTGATACTACAACATTGGAAAGATAAAAGCTCACTGCCTATAATACAATGGATTGAAGTCTCTTCTGCCAAAACGCTTGTTCATGCACTGGTTATTTCACGGTTGGACTACTGCAACCTTCTTCTCTCTGGCCTTCCTTCTTCTCACATCAGTCCGTTGGTTTCTGTTCACCACTCTGCCGCAAAGATCATCTTCTTGGCTCGCCGCTCCGACCATGTTACTCCGCTTCTGAAATCTCTTCATTGGCTTCCAATTCACTTCAGAATCCAATATAAACTTCTCCTGTTAGCCTTCAAAGCTTTTCACGGTCTAGCTCCTTCCTATCTCTCCTCTCTCATCTCACACTATCGCCCCGCTCGTGCTCTTCGCTCCTCTGATGCCATGTTTCTCGCCTGCCCAAGGGTCTCTACTTCCCTTGCTCGGCTTCGTCCATTCTCTTCTGCTGCCCCTTACGCCTGGAACGCTCTTCCAGAACATTTGAGAACTACAAGTTCAACCGCAGCTTTTAAAGCTCAACTAAAAACTTTTCTTTTTCCTAAAGCTTTTAAAACTTGATGTTGTGCAGACTTCTACTGTTACTTTCTACTGTTATTTTTACCCTACCCTGTGCCTGCTTACCCTACCCTGTACCTGTTTGCATTCTCTTCCCCTCCTTATTGTTTTACTACGATTTTATTAGATTGTAAGCCTATGCGGCAGGGTCTTGCTATTTACTGTTTTACTCTGTACAGCACCATGTACACTGATGGTGCTATATAAATAATAATAATAATAATAATAATAATAAGAAGAAGAAGAAGAAGAAGAAGAAGAAGAAGAAGAAGAAGAAGAAGAAGAAGAAGAAGAAGACTAGCAGCATTTCACAGAGTGGAATATAACCCCCATTCACAAATGGACTTATATTTGGATATTTGGTCCATCTTTACTGAGGTTTATGTGTAATTTAATCTTCCTCCCCTCCCCCCACCACACACACAAACACTTTTTTTTTAAGAATGCCGTAATATTTGAAACTGAGACCTTTAAAGTATGTAGATACCCTTGCATTTTTTGTTTGTTTTATTAGTTTGTTGTGTTGAAACTTACCACACACAAAAACACAATTTGATCAGTTCTTATTTTGGACACCTCCTGGACTAATGTGTCTTGGTTTTCAGATAACTATACAAGTTACAGTTATACAAGGTGGACTAATGAAAGGTCACCTTCTGGGGAAGCCATTTTTTATTTTTTTATTTTTATTTTATTTTTTTATTTTTTTATTTTGCTGTACACTGTTGCTGTGAGGGAAGGCATGTCATTTATTTATTCACAATATTTAGATACTGCTCCCCATTCAGAATTTCGGACAAAATAAAATAGAATAAAACCAGAATAAAAACAAATTAAAAGTACATTTTTAAAAGAAACAAAGTGCGAAGTGGCTGGTCATCAAGGGAAGGCTTCCTGGAACAATGACATTTTCAGGATGCACCAGAAGGAATACAAAGTTGGTGCCTGCCTGACCTCCTGAAGCAGGGAATTCAATAGGAGGGGGGCTACCACGCTGAAGGCTCTTCCCCTAGTGGACTCCAATAAGATGATAGGTCTATGTGGAACCACCAGGAGCATGTCTTCAGATGACCTCAGTGACTAGACAGGTTGGTAGAAGAGAAGGCACTCTCTCAGGTATCCTGGTCCCAAGTTGTTTAGGGCTTTGTACAGTGGTACAAGACCCTTAAACCTGGCCTGGTAGTCATCATGGCTTATTGCTCCCAGGTGTATTTGTGGCCCCAACTTTGAATGTGTAATACCAATGGTGGAAGAAAGAAAGAAAGAAAGAAAGAAAGAAAGAAAGAAAGAAAGAAAGAAAGAAAGATGGGGAAGGTTTTATGCAGTAACTATGTATTTGGATATACATTTTCACATAGATGATGGTGGTGGTGGTAGTGGTGGTGATGCAGAAATGAGACAGACCGGTTTTGGGCATGAACACCTGCAAAAGTGGCATGCACCAGAAATAGACTGATCTGTCTGTCCCTACTGGGGGGCGGGGGGGGGGGGAAACAGAGCTATCAAAATTGAAGTAAGCTATAAATGTCTACTAGATCAATATCAGATTTCTCAGATCCATAGACTTAGTGAGGTCCTTCTAAGCAATCTAGCCCAATACTCTGCACGATGCAGGGAATCCAGGGCTAGAGGACCCCCAACAAATTGCTGTCCAGCCACTGAGAGAAGACCTCCATTGAGAAGAGCCCCACCAGATGTCTAGCTTGACTCCTTGAGGGACCAACAGAAACACACCCACTCTGCCTTAGGACATTTGAATGAGATGAGATGCAGCCAGTGAGAGGCCAAGGACTGTTTTCATGGAGAACATCCCATCATTTAATCCCACACCCACAGTCTAGAGGGGTTTACCACATCAGTGAGAATAAGCATGCCAGAGCTATATTAAGAATGCAGAAAGGAAGAGGGATTCCCCTCTCCACCAGCAATACTAGTAATAAAAAGGAAGGAAAGAGTTCTCCTTCAACAGGAAGGTGTCATTAGAAGGAGTTAATAGACCGACATTTGAGTTTCACAGACTGTTAGTCTCTGAAATATTATCTCTGGCACTTTGAAGGATGCACACTCCAAACATTCAGCTTTAAAAGCACAGAGCAACCCAATAATTGGAGCTCACTTGTGGGAGAACTGGGCTGTTAATTTGGTTGAGAGTGTGCTATTTCTCTAGACCACACATGGAAATGTCTGTTCATGCAAACTGTGCCTCGCCATATTCCTGGCCCGTTTGTAAGCCTGACGCAACATGATACACTTGTGCAATAGGCCTCGCACACTCTTACAGGTGATTAGGTATGGAATTACAGAGTTGGGAGGGGACTTTGTTGGCCATCTAGTCCAACCCCCTACTTGAGGCAGGAAATCCAGACTGAGAACGTCCTCAACAGATAGCTGTCCAGCTCCTGCTGGATAACCTTCCACAAGGGTGAGCCCGCCCGCCCCTCCAGGAGTCTGGTTCCATTGTGAAACTGCTCTTACCATCACGACATTTCTCATAACATTCAACCAAAACACCTCCTTTCATAGAATCATAGAATCATAGAATAGCAGAGTTGGAAGGGGCCTACAAGGCCATTGAGTCCAACCCCCTGCTCAATGCAGGAATCCACCCTAAAGCATCCCTTACAGGTGGTTGTCCAGGTGCCTCTTGAATGCCTCTAGTGTGGGAGAGCCCACAACCTCCCTAGATAACTGATTCCCTTGTCGTACTTTAATTTAAACCTATTCTCTGGGACAGCAGAGAATTCATCTACCATGGTGCAGTGGAACAAAGGCTGACAGGGATGCAGCACCGACAGTTTTTGATTATCAGGGAGTGACTGTACAAGAAAGAGATCTGGGGGTTGTGAAAATGTCCACCCAGTGTGCGGCAGCTGTAAAGAAGACAAACTTCATGTTAGGCATTATGAGAAAAGGAATTGAGAATAAAACGGCCAGTATCATACTTCCTTTATACAAATCTATAGTGCGACCAAGTTAGAATACTGTGTACAGTTCTGGACACCACACCTAAAAAAGCACATTATAGAGCTGGAAAAAGTGCAGAAAAGGGCAAATAAAATGATTAAGGGGCTGGAGCATCTCCCCTACGAGGGACGGTTACATCAACTGGGATTGTTTAGCTTGGAAAAAAGGAGGCTAAAGGGAGACCTGATAGAGGTGTACAGAATTATGCATGGTGTGGAGAATGTGGACAGGGAGACATTTTTCTCCCTCTCTCAAAATACTAGAACCCCGGGTCATATCCCATGAAGCTGATTGGTGGGAGATTCAGGACAAATAAAAGGAAGGACTTCTCCACACAGCACATAGTTAAATTATGGAATTCACTACCAGAAGATGTAGTGATGGCCACCAATTTGGATGGCTTCAAAAGGGGATTGGATAAATTCTTGGAGGAGAAGGCTATCAATGGCTACTAGCCCTGATGGTTGTGTGCTATCTCCAGTATTCGAGGCAGTAAGCCTATGTGCACCAGTTGCTGGGGAACATGGGTGGGAGGGTGCTATTGCACCATGTCCTGCTTTGTTGGTCCCTGGTTAAAAGCTGGTTGGCCACTGTGTGAACAGAGAGCCGGACTAGAGTGCTGGAACCTTGGTCTGATCTAGCATCAGGGCACTTCTTATGTTCTTATGCATTTTGGAGGTCTCTTTGGGGTATGGAGATTGGGCACTGTCTTCATGGTGGAAGGTCTGTGGCTCAGAGGTAGAGCCCCTGCCTTGTGTGCAGACGATCCCAGGTTCAATCTGTGGCATCTCCAGGTAGGGCTGTCAGTCAGTGTTAATAATACTGGGCTAGATGGACCAAGGCTCAGACTCAGTATACGGCAACTTCCTATGATAAGGACTTGCACCTCAAAATTTTCCACTATAGGATTGCCAGCCATAGTTCCCTTCTATGTGATAGACCCTCAGGACTTTGAAGTATACTTTCATGTTCTCCATCAGTCTTCTCTTCTCTAGGGCCGTTGCTAGACGAGGCGTTAGCGTGATGTGAGACCTGGTCTCCCTCCTGTGCATCCAGATGACGCACAGGGGATTCTGGGGTCAGGCCGGGCTAAGACCTCCCTTAACCCGGGATAAGCGGATTTGCTAATGGCCCAGCTTTTCTGCAGCCCTGGCCTGAGGCCGGGGCTGCGGATAGTCTAGTGACTTCCGTGGCTTTTCCCGGCTGATCGCTTACTCGCGAGTAGCTGGGAGAAGCCATGGACTGGGCACAGCGCTCGGGCCGGGGGGGGAATCACGGGGGGGGGGAGATAGGGGCCAGGGGAAAGGGAGGAAGAAGAACGGGCATGGGGACGGGCATCGGGGACAGGGGATGGGGGTGGGGGAAGAAGAATGGGCATGGGGACAGCAATGGCGGACGGGGGGAAGAAGGACGGGGGACAAGGCATGGTGGACGGGGGGAGGACGGGTGAGCGAGTGGGCAGGGGGGGCATCAGGCTTTGTGGGGGGGAATCAGGGGCAGGGGGAGCGGGGACCCTATATTTAATTTTTAAAAACCCTACCTTTTCCGGCGGTGCGCTCCTGCGCACATGGCCCTTTAAGGTTAAAAAAAATTGCGGACGCGATGGGGCTTTCCCTTGCCCCGTCGTGTGTTACATCTGGAAAAGGGTGAAGGCCCGCGCTAGCTGTAGCACACCATCGCCCCGACTCCCGGCCGGATTATCCGGTAGGTCTAGCAAGGCCCTAGGCTAAACGTACCTATTTCTTTCAACCTTTTGTCTCAGGAGGTGTTTAATATGTTCCTGATCATCTTCTTTTCCCTCCTCTGAACCTGTTCCTAAAATGGTCTGAACTGGGCCATTACTCTTCTGGATCATTGGAACTTGATACCACCAGACTCTCTTTTTCAGTTCCTGGGTTGAATTTGACTTAGAATTGGTGCCTTTTCCTTTCTGGTTTGGAGTTTTCCCCTGATCAAAAATACCCTGATGGCTTGTTGTTGTTATGGTTGTTGTGTTTTGCATTGGGGGAACAGAACAGAGCAGTACCATCTGCAACATCCGTCTCTGTTTTTTTTTTCCCTTTCCCATCTGAGAACTGACAGATTTTGTTATGGCGATGGAAATAATGATGTGAGAAAAGAGTTGTCAGAAAAGATCTGCTCCCTTCTCTCAATGAAACATCTTACATTTCTTCCCCCGCTATGTTAGTGCTTGAAGCTGGTTCTTGGAATCTCATATTAAATCATAAATCTCCTAGAGCCAGAAGGGTTCTTAGATGTTCATCTCCTCCATCTCTTGCCCCTGAAGTGGTACCATTTATACTTTAACTGTCCTTGACAGATGTTTATCTAACATATCTCTAATGCACTCCAAGGGTTTGGCCATTCTGTAACCTCTCATGGAGGCTAGTACCAACTATGTGTAAAAAAAACTAAGGGCAGATTCACAGCTATCTGCAGGGACATGAGAGCAACAGCCTGTGATGTGATTACATGCCACATCTATGGGGTCCATATGGTTGTTTCTGTCCATGAGATTGTTCCTCTCCAACGGGCTGATGTTTGCTCTGGAAGAAAGTATTTATAGAATCATAGAACCATAGAATAGTCGAGTTTAATAAAAAAAAAATATTATTATTATTAATAATAATAATAATAATAATAATAATAATAATAATAATATTTATTTATATAGTCCCTAAAATCACAACAACAAACAAACAGGGAGGGGAAAGGCCAGCCAGCATGGGGGACAATAAAACTGATAATAAAAAAACTCGTATCGTCACACTGTTATGGAAAAATAACTGATTTCCCACTACTCTCTTCTCCCATCTCTTCTCTCCCATTCCGTCTTCCAAGATCCCTCATTTCCCTTTCCCAAAATGCCACCCTTGGGTGATTTCTAAGTGATTTAGATGAGTAGAATAGACCCCCTACTCCCAGGTAGGAGAGAAAAGTCCCATTTACCTATTTGGGTAAGCTCGCTTACTCAGGGCTAAGGACGAGACCTAGCCGCTGGTTAAATCACCAGGCACTTGACACACACACCTCTTATTTCCTTCCCCCACAGCTCAGGGGGAACCAGGGAGGTGGGAGGCATGCCCATCGAGAGGAATGTCAGACGCCAAGGAGGGTGAAGCAGGAAGGTTTCTGCCACATAGGCAAGGTGGGACAGGAATGTCCCAGGGGATATTGCGAGGGGGGGGAACTAGGGAGGGAGTGGTGGACAGGGATTAATTAAAGACAATGGAATACGTGACAGGAAGGTCCCAGGATTCATTACTAAGGGAATCATGTGATAATGGAGTTTGCAAAGTCAATAGGGTCTCTCACCCACCTGGGCATGTCAAGAAATCAGGGAGGAGGATCAGCTGTGACGATCTGAGCAAGCAACCAATTATTTGCATACAATGTTTCCCCCCTGTATAAAATGAAAAGTAAACTTCTGTTCCAGGCCCTCTCCCTTACATTGACAAGGGAGAGGAACCTTTGTACAAAGAGATTTTTGGTACCTGAGGTGGAAATAAACTTTCCTTTTGAAAACCTGCATCCGGATGTTTTTTATTATTATTATTTGGCTCAATTGGTTCGTATTCCACAATATTTATAACAACACTATGGATTAAAAGCTTTCGAGGAAAGAAACGTTTTCAAGTAAGATTTAAAAACTGAGGTTGACATTGCGGTTTGCAGATGCGCTGGAAGAGAATTCCAGGCATAGGTAGCGAGCAAGCAAAAACGGGCGATGGCGAGCGAGAGAGGTGGAAACTCATGGGCAGGTTATTTATTTATTTATTTATTTATTACGTTTCTATACCGCCCAATAGCCGAAGCTCTCTGGGCGGTTCACAAAAAGGGCGGTAAGAGACTTAGGCCTTAGCTAGACCTAAGGTTTATCCCGGGATCATCCCTGCCTGCTCCCGGGATATCCTGTGTGTCATTTACATGAACAGGGATGACCCTGGGACAATCCTGGAATAAACCGTAGGTCTAGCTAAGGCCATAGTGTTATGGGAGCGAAGGGTGTGAGCGGGACACGAAGGTGAAATAAGAGATGAGAGATAGGGAGGAGCCAGACCATGACAAGGTTTAAAAGTCAGAAGGAGAAGCTTGTGTGGAATTCTGTAGGAGAGAGGGAGCCAGTGAAGGGATTTTAGAAGTGGGGTGATGTGATCAAAATGACGAGCCAGAAAAATAATCTTAGCCACAGAATGATGAATGGAAACCAATGGGGAAAGATGAGAAGAAGGAAGACCAGTCAACAGGAGATTACAATAGTCCAAGCGGGATATATTAAAACATTTATATCCCGTCCTATATCATGGGATTGGCCCATCTGTACTGTTCTCAGATTCCCAGAGAGGAAGAGAACTTCACCATTGGGAAATGGCTCCCACACAACTGTAGGAAAATTAGTGAGGCTTAGCTCCAGGAAAGTATGCTTAAAACTAGGGGTGTGCACAGACCCCCCGCTCCGCTTCACTTGCAGATCCGCCATTTTCCGGATCGGGCTGCTCCGCCCCGCCCCCGCTCCGCCCACTTCCGCTCCGCTCCGCCCGGAGCTCCGGATCCGGATCCGGAGCTCCGTTTTTCCCCCCCCCATAGGCTTGCATTGAAAGCTAAAAAATTATACAACTTTTTTTCTGTTCAAGTTAGAAACCTCATGTTTGGCACCATGACACCTCATGGGGATATACACACGCATGCCAAGTTTCAAAGCAATCCCATCATCCCCTGATTTTTGGCGAATTTTTGAAAATCGGGCACCCCACACACACCATCCCTGCGAGGTGGGCAGGGGAGGAGGGAGGGAAGGCAGGCAGGCATGCAGCTGGCATTTCTGGGGGCATAAGGAAGTGAGCCAAGGATAAGCCAGTAATGCATATAAAATGGAATAAATCAATCAATAAACAAAGGAGGGGTGGAATTAAAAGCAGCAGTGTTGCTCAATAAACAACAAGAAGAACTTTTTTTAAAAGGCTATATCTGTCTTTTACCAGCAATAGGGGGACGTGCCCGGGGGAGGGGGAAGTAGCTGCCAGTTCAAGACACTGACAGCCACAGCTCTGAGAAGAAGTAAAACGCTCACTTCGACTCAGAACAGGCATTGCTCCACCACTGAAAAGTGACCATTCACTTCAACTCATGATAGGCATTGCTCCACCGTTTTACTCTCTTTGGAAGGCTCTAATGGCCTTCCAGTGCAGGAGAGAGTGGGGGCACGTCCACGATGAGATGCCCTAGGGGAGCTCATCCCCTTGCACCACATCGATTCAGTTGTTCCCCAAGGTTAGGGTGGGGAGCAGTGCTGTGTTTCTATCTCTTATTCTTGGCTTAGTATATGATTTCAGGTTGTGTTTGTGCATTTGGTGGGGCTACTGTGTTAAAAAACACGAGGAAAAGCCCGTTCAGATGAAGAAAGAGAAGTTTCCCAGAATCCCAAGTTACCTGTTTTGCCTATGCCCTCCTCCAACTTTGGGATCATCATGACCGGGAGCTGACTCTGCCCCTCAGCCCTTTGAAAAAGGTATTTTTCCCGCCGATTTTTTAAAAACGTCTAGCCCGCGACCCGTACGATGCAGAAAGTTGAGAGTGGTCTCAAAATGACCCCCATCCACGACTCTCTGTGCACAAGAATTTTCAGAACGATAGCTTAACCCCCCCCCCAGTTATCCCCGATTCTTTCCCTCAATGCAATCCTATGGGCGAAAAGCCGAAAACGCAGTTTGAGCCGCGCGGTTGACCCGATTTTCACAAAAATATAGCCCGCGACCCGTACGATGCAGAAAGTTGAGAGTGGTCTCAAAATGACCCCCATCCACGACTCTCTGTGCACAAGAATTTCCAGAACGATAGCTTAAACCCCCCCCCCAGTTATCCCCGATTCTTTCCCTCAATGCAATCCTATGGGCGAAAAGCCGAAAACGCAGTTTGAGCCGCGCGGTTGACCCGATTTTCACAAAAATATAGCCCGCGACCCGTACGATGCAGAAAGTTGAGAGTGGTCTCAAAATGACCCCCATCCACGACTCTCTGTGCACAAGAATTTCCAGAACGATACCTTAAACCCCCCCCCAGTTATCCCCGATTCTTTCCCTCAATGCAATCCTATGGGCGAAAAGCCGAAAACGCAGTTTGAGCCGCGCGGTTGACCCGATTTTCACAAAAATATAGCATGCGACCCAGACAACGCAGAAAGTTGAGAGTGGTCTCAAAATGACCCCCATCCACGACTCTCTGTGCACAAGAATTTCCAGAACGATAGCTTCAAAAACAACGTAGTTATGCGCGATTATTTGCCGCAATGCAATCCTATGGCGAAATGTTTTCAAGATGGCGACCGGAGCGCTCCGCCTGAACTCGGAGCTCCAAAAAATGGTCGCTTCTCTTCGCCTTGCTTCTAGGGGGTCCGCGGTCCGCTCCTACTCCGCCTCTGGGTAAGGCGGAGCAGGCCAATCCGCTACTGCTTCTACGCTCCTAATCGGAGCGGAGCACATCCCTACTTAAAACTGCACTTTCTTTGGCCATAGGTAGACCTAGGCAGTTGCTAGATGAGGAGTTAGTGCGGTGTGAGGCCCGGTCTCCCTCCTGTGCATCCAGATGACGCACAGAGGATTCCGGAGTCAGGTCGGGCTAAGTCCTCCCTTGAACTGAGATAAGCGGATCCTCTTATGGCCCGGCTTTTCCACAGCCCCGGCCTGAGGCCAGGGCTACGGAATGTCTAGCAGGGTCCGTGGCTTTTCCCGGCTGCTCGCTTACGAGTAGCTGGGAGAAGCCACGGACTGGGCACATCATTCCATAGGAGCGCTGTGCCCATCGGGCCGGGGGGGGAATCACAGGGGGAGAGATGGGGGCCGGGGGAAAGAATGGACCCAGCAGGAGAGATGGGGGGAAGAAGAATGGGGACGGGGGACAGAGCATGGCGGACGGGGGCGGGGGAAGAAGAACAGGGACAGGCATGGCGGACTGGGGAGGACGGGCGAGCGAGCGGGCGGGGGGCATCAGACATCATGGGGGGGGAAATCAGGGGGAGCGGGGAACCCTTTATTTTTTAAAAAAATCACTTGCCTTTTCCGTTGGTGTGCTCCTGTGCACATGGCCCTTTAAGTCTTAAAAAAACTGGAGGACGCAACAGTTCTTTCCCTTATCCTGTCGCATGTTACGTCTAGAAAAGGGTGACGGCGCGTGCTAGTTGCAGTGTGCCGTCGCTCCTACTCCCCACCGGATTATCTGGTAGGTCTAGCAAGGCTCCTAAGGTTTATCCCTGGATCGTCCAGGGGTCAAACCTGTTCATCTAGGTGACACACAGGGGATCCAGTGCTCAGGCAGGGGCGAACCCTGGATGATCTCAGGATAAACCTGAGGTCTAGCTGTGGCCTTTGTCTCCCAGACCTTCTTCCATCTTTCATCTGAAGCACTTTCAGCTTGGCTGGCTATCCCTTCCCTGACCCAAATCTCGCTAAACCCAGTTCTGTGTGTGTGTTTTTCCTAGGAGCTTCTGCAAGCACTTGTAAACTGCAAGGAACTAGTAGGCGGCCATCAGCTCCATCTACTTTTTCTGATGCAAGATCTTTTATATGATATGGGGAGTTTTTCTAGCAATGCTATAATTTTAATAGGGGAATATAACACAAAAAATCAACAGGTACTTTGACCTTTAGTATTTCTTCCCCTATTAAAAGGGGAATTATCAGAAAGCATTGTTTTTTTTACAAAAAGGTATAATGCTACTTCCTTTTACTTTTTTACTTAAGAAAAATACATTAAAAACAATGAGTGGTGGATTAGGATGTTCAGTAGTTCCAAGAGAAAATCCACTAGAATTACTGAAATTGTACTACTTTCCCTTGACATTCCTCTGATGTTTCTACTGAGGAAGAGCCACTAATTTTATGACATTTTTATGACATTTCTCTTTAGGCAAAATTCTACTCACAAATGAAGTATTTACCATTAATGTTGACGCTTTTTTCCACTCATTCTAGAGGCAGAGAGAGTTGCTCTGGAGCGTCCCCCTGCTAAGAGCATATAATCATTTTCATGCATCAGGCATTCCTCCCGCCTCTATAAATGTGTTAATTTTAGCACTGTCAAGCAACTAAAGAATTTTAATGGATTAATCATCTGTCTTTTAATCCATTAACTGATGAATTATTAAATGCACATTTGCATATTACCAAACCAAGCACAGGACCCTTTTTAACAAGTTGACAGAAGGGCAAGAGACAGCTAGCAATTTAATAAGCAAAGCCTAGTCTTTGTTTTGAGAAGAGAAAGCCATGCTTAAAATATTCCTCTCTTTTTTTCATCCATTACTGCAGCAAAAAGTTCTTAGTGGAACTTTTTTAAAGCTCAGCTTTGTGGCAGGTGAAATTTCCCCAAAGTATTTTACTTCACTCAATTTTTTAAAATGCTGCTACAGTTAACCAGTGGCTGAATAAAGCAGACTGAGGCCGTAGCTAGACCTAAGGTTTATCCCAGGATCATCCCGGGTTCATCCCTGCCTGAACGCTGGATGCCCTGTGTGGTACTTAGATGAACAGGTGTGACCCCAGGACAATCCCGGGATAAACCTTAGGTCTAGCTACAGCCTGAATCAAGAAAGTGAAGGGCTTTCCCCTAAAAACAGTCATAATGCAGCCCCCTGAACAGTGTTAAATTGGGAGGGGTGCATGTTGGGTTCAGCTGCAGCAACATGTCAGAATGAAAATGCCCTCTGTATCTTATTCACTTTTTTTATTGGGAATTCTGTTGGATTTAGAGTGGTAAATCTTGTAAATAAACAGATAACATAATACAGAGTTCATCACAGTTCCTAACTCACAATCCCATTTACTGAAACTTTGCTGAAGAAGAGACCATTTCATCCGATGCAGCTTTCTTCATCCTAACATGACAAATTCCACCTGCCAAAATGCCCTGGAGGGGATCTACACTAGTCAAGTTAGAACATGTCTTACCATTTTTAAGTGTGTGTTTGGTCGTATTTCTTCACGTGACGTTCAGTTTGTGACGTTTTATTGTTGTCTGTTCTCCGGTTTTTATTTTGAACTTCTCTGAAATAAGTCGTACTATTTGGTATGATGTGGCCGATTTCATCATATTAAATGGTTTTCCTGTAGTTCTTAATTAGTCAATCGCATTCCGGGTGGGGCAATTTTACGTAATTTCCACGCACAAAGTTGGAGCCATTTTTTTTACTTTCAAACCTCTTTTTTGCAGACATTTTTTAGTTTCACTTTTGGGAGGCTGCTTGCTGGTTTGTTTGCCAGTGAAGGATTCTCAGAGAGAAGAGGAAGTGGGAGGGGAAATTGGCAGATGGGGAAAAAGAACAAACAGAGTTCTTTTCTTAGTGTGGCCAAAAGGAATACATTCCCACAGAAAGAGAAAAGTAAGTAAACATTTTAAAAACTTCTACGTTTTAAATTGTTCAAAAACAAAACGTTCAATGACTGTAAAAACAATGTTTCATATACTAGTGTAGATCCACTCCTGCTCTTCTCAACAATTGAAGTTAGAGCATCTTCTACTTTGCACGTGATCTCTGTTAGAAGCAGGGTATTGCCTTTGTTCTCCGAGGAGATCCCTTCAGCATAATGTTGGGTCTCTTTCCCAGTTCTGATACCGAAAAGGTCACCAAATTGGGTGGTGGGGAATAGGAAGAGATAATCAAAGCAGCACAGGAGTGTGCTTAATGGACAAGTTGCTCAGACTTATGAGTCAGGCTAATCAAAAGCTTTCTAGGATCATAGAATCATAGAATCATGGAATAACAGAGTTGGAAGAGCCCTACAAGGCCATCAAGTCTAACCCCCTGCTCAATGCAGGAATCCACCCTAAAGCATCCCTGACAGATGGTTGTCCAGCTGCCTCTTGAATGCCTCTAGTGCGGGAGAGCCCACCACCTCTGTAGGTAACTGATTCCATTGTCATACTGCTTTAACAGTCAGGAAGTTTTTCCTGATGTCCAGCTGGAATCTGGCTTCCTTTAACTTGAGTCCTTATTCCGTGTCCTGCACTCTGGGAGGATCGAGAAGAGTTCCTGGCCCTCCTCTGTGTGACCACCTTTTAAGTATTTGAAGAGTGCTACATGTCTCCCCTCAATCTTCTCTTCTCCAGGCTAAACATGCCCAGTTCTTTCAGTCTCTCTTCATAGGGCTTTGTTTCCAGACCCCTGATCATCCTGGTTGCCCTCCTCTGAACACGCTCCAGCTTGTCTGCATCCTTCTTGAATTGTGGAGCCCAGAACTGGATGCAGTACTCTAGATGAGGCCTAACCAGAGCCGAATAGAGAGGAACCAGTACTTCACGTGATTTGGAAGCTATATTTCTATTAATGCAGCCCAAAATAGCATTTGCCTTTCTTGCAGCCACATTACACTGTTGGCTCATATTCAGCTTGCAATCTACAATAATTCCAAGAACCTTCTCGTTTGTAGTATTGCTGAGCCAAGTATCCCCAATCTTATAACTGTGCATTTGGTTTCTATTTCCTAAATGTCGAACTTGGCATTTATCCCTATTAAATTTCATTCTGTTGTTTTCAGCCCAGCACTCCAGCCTATCAAGATCACTTTGAAGTTTGTTTCTGTCTTCCAGGGTATTAGCTATCCCACCCAATTTGGTGTCATGTGCAAATTTGATAGTCGTTCCCTGCACCTCCTCGTCCAAATCATTAATAAAAATGTTGAAGAACACTGGGCCCAGGACTGAGCCCTGCGGTTAACTCAAGTTAAAGGAAGTAGGATTCCAGCTGGACATCAGGAAAAACTTCCTGACTGTTAGAGCAGCGACAATGGAATCAGTGACCTGGGGAGGTTGTGGGCTCTCCCACACTAGAGGCCTTCAAGAGGCAGCTGGACAAGCATCTGTCAGGGATGCTTTAGGGTGGATTCCTGCATTGAGCAGGGGGTTGGACTCGATGGCCTTGCAGTCCCCTTCCAACTCTGCTATTCTATGATTCTATGATTCTACCCCACTCGTTGCCTCTCCCCAGTTTGAGAAGGTTCCATTGATAAGTACTTTTTGAGTCCAATTCTGTAGCCAACTGTGAATCCACCTAATAGTTGTTCCATCTAGCCCACTTTTAGCTAGTTTGTTAATCAGAATATCATGGGGTACTTTGTCAAAAGCTTTGCTGAAGTCAAGATATATGACGTCCACAGCATTCCCACAGTCCACAAGGCAGGTTACCCAATCAAAAAATGAGATCAAATTAATCTGACAGGATTTGTTCCTGGTGTGTGATTTTCCAGGAGGAGGAGGAGGAGGAGGAGGAGGAGGTGGCGGCTAAGTTCTGGTAGGGAAAGTGGAGGCATAGCAGTAGTAGCAGTAGCCCCAGCT
Organism: Elgaria multicarinata webbii; assembly: GCF_023053635.1. Lineage (NCBI taxonomy): Eukaryota > Metazoa > Chordata > Lepidosauria > Squamata > Anguidae > Elgaria > Elgaria multicarinata. Next base: position 109,757,980 of record NC_086177.1, on the reverse strand, counting down.
GCTGACTTGGCATCACTAGGAGAAGGAGGCAATTCCAGCCCTTTATCCCCCTGCAGAACTTTGGTGTCATGATCCCAAGCCCCACCACCACCACCACCACCGCCACCAAGATGTGAGACAATAAAGAGGTCTGCTGTGCAATCCACAAAAAGATTTATTCAGTAAATAGACACCTTTTCACAAATGAAGAAAGTGTGAAGGCCACGAGCTATCCTCTAATGTTAATTAGCCTAAGAAAGCCTATCAACTAAATGGACAGTTTCCCGCTTTTCCCAAATCCCTGCTTCAGGAAAGGTCTTAAACCTGTAATCTCTGCCATGTGGCTAGTCTAGTGAACTGCCTCCCACTTGCTTGGCCCTGTGGCAGACATTGAGATCTGTCAGTTCTGATGCTCCCTCTACCTCTGACAAAGACCTGAAGTCCCAGGGAAGGAAGAAGGGTGGAGATGATCTCTGAGCCTAAGCCTCATGTTCGATAAGCTCCTGGGAAGTTTCTTCCTTGACTCCTGGAGAATCTTGGAGAATTTCCTTCCTTGCTTCCTGACTTGGCTGGTCTTCTTCAGCCTCCAAGTCCTATTTGGGATCCACACCAGGGAGACTAGACCTGATCCTACCACTTGGCACCTCCTGTCTGCCTGGACATCTGTCCCCCAGACATCAGTATTGGTTCACAGTGGGTGGATGTCCATTTTCATCTGCTGCCCCTTACGCCTGGAACGCTCTTCCAGAACATCTGAGAACTACAAGTTCAACCGCAGCTATTAAAGCTCAACTAAAAACTTTTCTTTTTCCTAAAGCTTTTAACACTTGATGTTGTGCAGACTTCTACTGTTACTTTCTACTGTTAGTTTTACCCTACCCTGTGCCTGCTTACCCTACCCTGTACCTGTTTGCATTCTCTTCCCCTCCTTATTGTTTTACTATGATTTTATTAGATTGTAAGCCTATGCGGCAGGGTCTTGCTATTTACTGTTTTACTCTGTACAGCACCATGTACATTGATGGTGCTATATAAATAAATAATAATAATAATAATAAGTGGATGTCATGGGGAGAGATATAGGGGAAACTATGCCACATTACTCATCTCTTCCATTAAACTCCCCTGAGCAGTGGAGCTAGAGAGGGCCAGAAGCAAGCCTCTCTTATTGGCTGAGCAGAATCAATCGTGCTGATCACATTCACTTCTACTAGGAATTTCACCCACTATACCCCAAAGTAAAGTGATTTCAATGACAGTCTGACCTTTGAATAGCAGGTTTATAGATACTGTTTACTCAGCTTTTCTTGTTTTGTGTGCCACTGATGGCCCAAAGCTGATTTCATGGAAATCCAGATTACATTCCAACATGATTCTCATTCCGTTCTCAGGTAGACACCCCCCAGGTGAAATTTAATTGGCCCCTCTGTTCCCTGAATCCAGGTAAGCTGGAAACTGCGAAATCCCCTTCTGTGCAGTGGTGGCACTGAAGGGATACAGACAGCAAACTAGCAGGTCCTCTGGAAGATCCCAAGAGGGACACAGGTAGCACAAAGAGAAAGGCGCCTGGGTCCCACTCCCAATGGCCTCATCTACACCAAGCAGGATATTGCACTATGAAAGTGGTATATAAAAGGCAGGAGCCACACCGAGCAGAATATAGCAGTATGAAAGCGGTGTACGGTATGTGTCAGTGGGCCCCGACAGTTGTCAGTGCACTTCAGTACCTCTATAAAGTAGTAGTGTGGCTCCTGCCTTTTTTATACAGCTTTCATACAGCTTTCATAGTACAATATCCTGCTTGGTGTAGATTAAGCCAATGTCTCTGGTCTCCCAACCCTTAAAGTAGGGTTGGAATGTTGCCTCAATGGTGTGTGGTGGGGAGATGAGACAGGTGAGAGTCCTGATGCAGCCGATCACAGGACGAAGGAGCTTAACTTGACAATGCACTTGAGCAATGGCGTTACAACCTCTGGTGGGTTGAAATAGCTTTTTCGTTTTATCTCTCCACCTCACCTCTTCCCTTCCTTTTCAAATCCTGGGACAAGCACCTAACCTTTGCCTCTAACGCCTGCCTCTTAATTGCTCGCTAGCAGATTGAAGTGTTTCTTGGATTTACCATGTATTATAAATTATTTGCCCAGCAGAAATCCTTTGAACAATATCTCCTCCATGGATTATGTTGTGTGTGAATGTGTGTGTGCATGCTGGTTTGCCAATAGCATCAGACGTCCAAAATGTGTGATGCATTGCCTGGTCCCATCAATCAACAGAATATGATTGTGGCGGTTGACCATCGGAGCACAGCTCTCCAGGAGATTCCCTTTTAATCTCAAAGACCATCCTTCTTTTGTATCCTTCTTTCAACTGGGGGTGAAATAGCACAGCTATATCTTTTGCACCCTAATAGAACTTGCACACTGAGCCAATGGCACAGAGGGAGACACCTTCTGCCTTTTTTCATCCTTTTTCAATGCAGAGATTGGCATAAAAACAGGTACCAGATGGGCATGAAAACAGGTACACCAGTTTTAAAATCACTTCACTGGCTGCCAATTAGTTTCCGGGCAAAGTATAAAGTGTTGGTTATTACCATTAAAGCCCTACATGGCTTGGGTCCAGGCTACCTGAGGGATCACCTTCTCCTGTACAATCTGCCCCACACACTCAGGTCCTCTGGGAAGAATCTACTTCTGTCTGCCAAAAGTAGGCTGACAAGTATTACCAGAGGACCTTTTCTTCTGCCACTCCCAGATTGTGGAAAGGCCTGCCGGAGGAGATTCATCAACTTAACAGTCTTCTGGAATGTAAGAAAGCCATGAAGACTGATCTCTTCCGGCAGGCCTACCCAGTTGAATTTTAAGATGCCCTTTAATAATGTGCTGCTTTTTAATAATGTATTTGTTTTAAATGTTTTAATCAATTATATGTATTTTATGGTGTCTGCATTTGTGTTGTACCCAACCTCGACCCAGAGCGAGAGGCGGGTAACAAATAAATTATTATTATTATTATTATTATTATTATTATTATTATTATTAGTGTACACTTGTGACAAGGCTCTGTTTGTTGCTTCAAAGTGTGTGAAACAGTCCCTACTTAATCCCATAGAGGCAATAGTGTCCAAAACCTATGGGGAGCTTCAATATCCTGTGTCTGTTCAAGATCCATGACTAAAAAATGAGCATTACAAGCCAAAAGTATCCCAGTGAGAATGTTCATGTTAAAATATCCGTTTTTGAACAGAGATCTATCCTTCACCAAATGAGATATTTCCAATAATACAATTGATGAGAACCATAAAATATATAACAATCTTCCATCCAACAATCTATTTCTAATACAGGATTATCAAAACCTATCCAACGACACATTTGGATCATTACAAAATGGAACAGTGTCCTTATAACCTTTATTCCAATAAGTTATAAATTCATTTCAAGTTTCCATGTTTGCCTTATCCACCCCTGCCCATTTCTATATCACTGATGCACACCTATGCTTCGATCAAAGGAATCCTCGGTTTAGACCTTTCAGCTGGAAATTAGAGGTAGAGGGTTGAAACTGAGAGGTGATTTCAGGTGGGAGTCTTAGCGCTTCTTTAAATGAGTGTTTTATAGTACACGTGACTTGTGACTCACAAGTGTTTCGTAGTGCACTTGTGATTCACAGATGTTCATGGGTCATTTTGATGATGCCATCAGCCTCCTGTGTATCTCCCACTCCATTCCCTGGTTTTAGCGGTAAAAAATAAACCTCAGAAAACTCGACTCTTCTGAGATATATTGGTATTTGTCAGGTTTTCCTGTCATGTACAGGTGAAGTTGCACTACAAAACACCCACTAGAGGGTGCTGTCCCATTGAATTGTATGGAACACATGGTGGCTGCTCTCTTCCTCATGTAATTACAGCTCGTTGCAAATGCAGAAGAGAAGCAGGAAGCAGAGCCACGGTAAGGGAACATGATCACACACACACCCCACCATCTGAAGGAGTTCTTAGCATTGGTGATATCACAGCTGTGGTGGTGATCCTTTTTTCCTTGATCGTTGCACTATCACCACAAGGCATGCTGACAAAACTCTTCATAATGGCCACCAACTGCTCCCTCCGAACATCCCAGAATTCCAGGTGGGTGTATTAGGAATCAATAGCTACTCCCTGTCCCCTCCAAAAAGCAGCTGCTAAAGGAAACCTTCATTTTTTCCCCTCCAGAATGCTTTGGAACACTGCTATGAAGGGGATATTCTAAGGGATGGAGAGCAACTCCCTGCAATGGCGCTAAAGCATTTTAAAGGCTTGTCACAAATGGTGCCACCCATAGCAAGCTTTAGAAGAATTTTGCTTCTCCACTGAAAATGTGGTGTGTCCTTTATACACCCACCCACCCATGTTTGCCAATTGTAAATGGGGCAGTGAAGGAGGGAAGAGGTTTTCTCTCAGAGCTAATTTGAGATCCTTTTTTTATTGATCCACACAAATGCACTCCTGCACATTCTTGGAACACTACACAAAAAGAATCTGAGTATTACTGCCTGAATAATCACATTAAGGTTGATCGTTCTCTGTCTCGCTCTCTCTTTGCAGGGTGTTTTTTTTAAAAAAAATACACAAAACAATACATGTGCTTTGCTGAAATACTGCACACACATACACAAAGAAACTTCATGCAGTCATACGGTGGCTGCGTCAATTCCATGCCCTGCTCCATATTTTAACAATGATGTGGAAGAGAGGAAAAGACGATAACAAAGCGCTGGAAAGGAAAGCATCAGCTGAATGTGTGTGTGCATAAATTGGACAGACTTTAGAAATAAAAATAGAATGAAGAAGAATGCCGAATGCATCAATTCCACTTCCGAACTAAGACCTGGTAATTCGAAAGCAGCTCCCAATGTGGGGCGAAATTCTGAAGGAAAGAATTACAGAAGCTCCCCTAGATGTAAGCCTGGGTAGCAAAGGATTCGGCCTTCAGGGAAGTAATTCAGGCTGCAATCCTTAGTGCCAGAGCAGACCAGATGTTGCTCCTATCATCCCTGGCTGACTGGGGCTCATGGGAGTTGGAATCTGACACCTTCTAGAGGGTACAAAACAATAAGGGTGCTGAGGCACTCAACCACATGCATCACCTGCTGAAATTCCATCTTCATCACATTGGTTAAAGCTGCAGGAGCCCTGCCCTCTTTTGTATCTGGTCACTCTACTATAGCTCCTGCAGCTTTAACTGTTGTGATGAAGAGGGGATTTCACCAGGTGCTGCATGCGTACCAATGACACCTGCTGAAATCCCCTTTTCTATCCAACTGTTAAAGATACAGGAGCCCTGTCCTCCTATCCATAGGGTCACCCTACCCTAGAGTAAACATGTAAAAAAGTTGGAGCTGCCACATAGAATCATAGAATAGTAGAGTTGGAAGGGGCCTAAAAGGCCATTGAGTCCAATCCCATGCTCAATGCAGGAATCCACCTTAAAGCATCCCTGAAAGATGGTTGTCCAGCTGCCTCTTGAAGGCATCTAGTGTGGGAGAGCCCACAACCTCCCTAGGTAACTGATTCCATTGTTGTACTGCTCTAACAGTCAGAACGTTTTTCCTGATGTCCAGCTGGAATCTGGCTTCCTGTAACTTGAGCCCGTTATTCTGTGTCCTGGACTCTGGAAGGTTTGAGAAGAGATCCTGGCCCTCCTCTGTGTGACAACCTAAGTATTTGAAGAGTGCTCTCATGTGTCCCCTCAATCTTCACTTCTCCAGGCTAAACAGGCCCAGTGGGATTAAGGGTGCAATCCTATGCATGCTCAGACAGAAAGAAAAAAAATCCTACAACTCCCATCATTCTGTGGAGTACTGGGAGTTGTAGGACTTTTTTTCTGTCTATGAGCATCATCATATGAGCATTTTATCACTCGCTCGTTACTGGCTGGTCACAGATTTTTGCAGGTCCATTCCATGACATTGTCCACCTCCTGCACACCTCTTGGTCCTTCTGCTTGTTTTTCCATCGCAAAAAAGACCCAGAAAATCTGATTCTTTGGGCTGTGACGAAACTTGCCACCATTTCCTGCTGCATGCAGGAGAAGCAGCATGATAAAAAATGCCCACTGAAAGGGCTACATGGTTGTTGCTTGCTTCCTCTTTCTTCCCCATGTGAAGAAAGAGGAAGCTGTTTGTCCCGATTGTAGGACAGGAGCAGGAGGCAAAGCAACGGTAAGGAAATGTGATTTTTCCTCCCATCTGATGAAGCTCTAAGCACGCAAGGGATTGTGCCCTTACAGTAATTGTCCTGAGAAGACATGCAACAATTGATCACAATGCCGTATTTTCAGTTGTCTATCTCATTTGTCTTCTTGCCTTGTAGTTACTGGAGGGGATGAATAACTTTTAAAAAATCCTTGTTCCTTAAAAAAAAAGAAGAAAGAATGGAATTTCTTTGGTTAAACTGAGATGAAAGCCAATTCCCAGGGGGATATTGTCTTCAAAGGCTTTTAGTTTCATTAATTAGACAAGGCCCTTCTCTGTGGGGTACCTCTCTTTTCTCTGCTTACAATCATAAAATAATGCCGACACCACAGTAAAGAATAGCAAGTGTTTACAAGCCTTAACTGTGCAATTACATTCCCAATACTTAGGTGACTGCCTACTGAAAAAGACAACTGTATATGCTCTATTAATACCACTGCACAAAGATCCATGAATTTACAAAGCATTTTAAAAGAATGGTGTCTTCAATGCAGGTGTTAGTTTTTGTATCAAACTACAGCGGTGCTAAATGCATCCTTAGGAAGCCGGTGACTTTTTATATTTCTAATTAATAGCAGGGAGAGGTTTCAATCACCACTCCAGCAAGCATGGAGAGATTTAACCCTTTCCTTCCCTGCCATGGTCCCAAGAATTAGGGGTGTGAACGGACCTCCCGATCCGCTTCTCTTCCAGATCTGCAACTTCTGGATCGGGTCTGTTAGAAACATGATTTTGAAATGAAATTGCTTGGACAAAGTGGTGAAAGTTTAAACACTCTGTTTTATTGAGCAAACTTGCAAGTTTGGGTGTCTAGGCAGGTAGGCACACCCACCAGTTAGTGCATAGTCTTTTTATCCCTTAGCCCGGCCGAAGCAGTCCCTCCCCAGTCTCTCCATTGATCAGAGACTAAAGGGGTTACAGCCTATCCCGGTACGCCTTGTAACTCCTCCCTTGTTTACTTGCTTTTTCATTTCATTTGATATTCCACCCACTATTATTTACTTATGTCCATATTTAGGTTTTATTCTTTCTGGGCACACCTTTCTTTATTCCTCTTCATCATGTCCCCCCCATAAGGTCATGAGTTCAAACAACAGATTTGTTTCTCTTCCCCTATCATAACCTCAAAAACATAAATTCTGACAGTTCACATAGTTATTTAACCTCAAAGTCATAAATTCTGAGGGGCTCCAGTAGGTCTAACACACAATTCCGTTGCTCTGTTATTTTTGTTATAAAAATATGACCTTCCCTCTGCTAGGTCATATCCCCCTGCCCCTCGCCGTCTTCACCATCCCAGCTGAAAAGACCAACATTCCTTTTAGCTGACCCATTTCAGAAACTCTCACAAAATGTTTTAATAATGCATTATCTACTACATTTCCCTTATAACATCTATATAATCCATTGGTTATATCTCTTTACAATATACTCATAACTTTGAAAAAGCAAAATATTTTTCTATATATAACAGGTCCGGTCCACTCCAATCTCCTTATAATCCACTCCAGTTTGCTGCAAAGCTCCGGATCCGGATCAGAGCTCCGCTTTTTACCCCCATAGGCTTGCATTGAAATCCAAAAAAGCCTACAACTTTTTTTCTGTTAAGGTTAGAAACCTCAAATTTGGCACCATGACACCTCATGCAAGTATACACATGCATGCCAAGACTCAAGCCAATCCAAGCCTCCCCTGATTTTGGGGGAATTTTGGAAAATCGGACACCCCATTTTCAGACATGGACTGTTCTCTGACATTTTGACAGATAAAAACTTGGAAGCAGGCACATCCGCATTCATGGCAAGTTTCAACCAAATTCCATCATCCCCTGATTTGGGGGGGGCTTTAACCTCTAAGGCAGCACCCCTAACCCCAATTCAAACACCCCTTTCTATATCTCCGTCAATTTTCATGTTAGAAACCTCAAGTTAGGCAGCATGACACCTCATGCACGTATACACATGCATGCCAAGACTCAAGCCAATCCAAGCCTCCCCTGATTTTTGGGGAATTTTTGAAAATCGGACACCCCATTTTCAGACATGGGCTTTTCTCTGACATTTTGACAGAAAGAAACTTGGAAGCAGGCACATCCGCATTCATGGCAAGTTTCAAGCAAATTCCATCATCCTCTGATTTGGGCGGGGGGCTTTAACCTCTAACGCAGCACCCCTAACCCCAATTCACACACCCCTTTCTATATCTCCATCATTTTTCACGTTAAAAACCTCAAGTTTGGCACCATGACACCTCATGGACGTATACACATGCATGCCAAGACTCAAGCCAATCCAAGCCTCCCCTGATTTTTGGGTAATTGTTGAAAATCGGACACCCCAGTATCTCAGGGATTTAAAGCTGCAGACAGCTCAATGGGGCCATTTCAAAGGAAATCCCAACATGCCATGAATTGGGGAGTAGATAACCCTAAATATGAATCTTCTTCCACACTTGAAAAATTTATTTGAAACTTTAAAAAGTCTAAGTGAGCGGAGGAAGGACTTATCCCCTGAGTCAAAGCAAGACACACACAAAACATCCCTGCGAGGCAGGCAGGGGAGGAGGGAGAGAAGGCAGGCAGGCAGCAGATATTTCTGGGGACACAAGGAAGTGAGCCAAGGATAGTTTCAAAGCCAGTAACGCAAACCATCCCTGTGAGGTGGGAGCAGCACAGAGAGATGCCTTTTCTTTTGCATCCCATAACTAGGAGGCTAGGAGTAAAGCTTTGTGATCCTTGCTTCAGAGTTGATTGACTGCACTGTGATCTCAGCCATTATTAAACAACAACAACAACAACAACAATAGTAACATTAATAATAGCAGTACTAATTAATATTAATAGCAACAGCAACAACAACAACAACAACAACAACAACAACAATAAGGAGTTGAACCACAATGAAAGCCTGCCTGACTTCACTGAAGACGAAAAACCAGGAGAGCTTGGGCTATGGGGTGTAAATATAAAATGGAATGAATAAATAAATAAATAAATAAATAAATAAATAAATGAATAAGTGAACAAAGGAGGGGTGGAATTAAAAGTAGCAGTGTTGCTGAATAAACAACAACAAGAATTTTTTTTAAAGGCTATGTCTGTCTTTTACCAGTAAGAGGAAAGTGGACGTGCCCAGGGGGAGGGGGATTAGCCAATTAAGAAGCTACCTCTCACTTCAACTCATGATAGGCATTGCTTCTCCACTGGTTTACCTTTGGAGGGCTCTGATGACCCTCCAAGGGTGGGAGAGTGTGTGCACTGGGCACATCCACATGCCCTAGGGGACCTCATCCCCTTGCAACACATCTATTCAGTTGTTCACCAAGGTTAGGGTGGGTAGCAGTGCTGTGTTTCCTATCTGTTATTTATTTGCTTAGTATATGATTTCAGGTTGTGTTTGTGCATTTGGTGGGGCTACTGTTTTAAAAAACACTGGGAAAAGTCTGTTCAGACTAAGAAAGAGAAGTTTCCCAGTATCCCGTTTTGCCTATCCCCTCCTCCAACTTTGGGATTGGAGGATGCTTCATCAGGTGATCATAACTGGGAGTTGGATCTGCCTCTCAGCACTTCAAAAAGGTACCTCTCCCACTTTTTTTACCCTATTTTTAAAAAAATTATAGCAAGTGAACCGCACCACACAGAGTGCTGAGAGTAGGCTCGAAATGACCCCCAGCCACAACTCTCTAAGCACACGAAATTTCAGAAAGATAGCTTTAAAAACAACACAGTTATCCCCTAATCTTTTCCACAATGCAATCCTACGGGCAAAATTATCCAAAATGGCGGGCGGATCGCTCCGCGAAAAAAGAAGCGCTCTGCCTATGGCCGCTTCTCTTCGTCATGCTTCTCCAGGACCCCGGTTCGCTTCTACTCCGCCTCTGGGCAAGGCGGAGCAGGCCAATTCGTTTCTGATTCTCCGCTCCGAGGAGAGACGGAGCACATCCCTACCAAGAATATTATTATTATTATTATTATTATTATTATTATTATTATTATTATTATTATTAATTTATATAGTACCATCATTGTACATGGTGCTGTACAGAGTAAAACAATAAAATAGCAAAATCCTGCCGCATAGGCTTACATTCTAATAAAATCATAATAAAACAATAAGAAGGGGAAGAGAATGCACCAAACAGGCACAGGGTAGAATAAAACTAACAGTATAAAAGTCAGAACAAAATCAAGTTTTAAAAGCTTTAGAAAAAAGAAAAGTTTTTAGCTGAGCTTTAAAAACTGCGATTGAACTTGTAGTTTGCAAATGTTCTGGAAGAGCGTTCCAGGCGTAAGGGGCAGAGGAAGGAAATGGACGAAGCCGAGCAAGGGAAGGAGAGACCCTTGGGCAGGTGAGAAACATGGCATCAGAAGAGCAAAGAGCACAAGCGAGGCAATAGTGTGAGATGAGAGAGGAAAGATAGGAAGGAGCTAGACTGTGAAAAGCTTTGTAGGTCAACAGGAGAAGTTTATATTGGATTCTAAGGTGAATTGGAAGCCAATGAAGAGATTTCAGAAGTGGAGTAACATGGGGCGTTACTAGACGAGGCTCTAGCGCGCGTTACCTTCCGCAGCCACGTCGAGGCTTCCAGATGACGTTCACGAGGATCCGCCGTTATCCTGCGGTGAAGCCTCTTTCTCCCGACTTTAAAAAAGTGAGTTGTAGTGCGCCTTTTCCTGCTGTCCCGCGGTAATTCGGAGTACATGTGGGAGGATGTGAGGTCACTGCGGTCGGCACTGGTCAGGAAAAGGCGTGCTAAGGGGGAGTGGTCAGCGGCTTCGGTCAAGCCGCCTCCGCCATTTGCGCGCAGTCCGGCAGCTGGGGCAGCGCGGCGGAGCGGCTTTTTTTTTTTATTTCCCCAGTGACAGTTTGCGCAGGAACGGAGGACCGCAAAAGTGGCTGGTGACTCCTTGCGGTGGGCAGCTACCGTGGCCGCATAATGGCGGTGCTGTACGCTGCAGGCTGGCAGAGGGCAGAGCTGTTTGTGGGCTGCTGCCATGGCTACGGCCAGATGTGGGTTGGCTCCTTGGGATGGGGCACAGGGCACAGAGGCGGTCATCGCCGCCGACACCTCAGAGGCATGATGGGAGATGTAGGCACAGAGTGGCCATGCAGACGATTGACCTCGGGTCATATGACACCCGCCACGACCCCCATCAGGAAGTGAGCGCATCAATGTTGACCCTCAACAGCACCAGCAGCACTTCGGCTGGCACTGGCACTGCCGCCGCTGCCGCCGCCAGGGCCGGCGGCGGCATCGCTGACGGCTGCGCAAGTTTGCGGTCTTTCGGACGTGCGCAAACCGTGCAGCGAGCGAAAAAAAAAGCCGCGGCATTCAGGCCGGTGTGGCTGCGCAACCGTGCTCGCGGCGGCAGCAGCACAACCGGCGCAAACTTCCGCCATAAATCGAAGGCAGGTGTGGATGATGAGGCGTCACGGCTGAACGGGAAAAGCCGCTTTCACCGCTCCTCAACGACGGAACACCCGGTACGTCTAGCAACGCCCATGGTCAGAGCGGAGAGCCAAGAAGATGATCTCAGCAGCAGAGTGGTGAACAGGAACCAACAAACTGATGTGAGAAGAAGGAAGGCCAGTGAGAAGAAGGTTGCAGTAGTCTCAGCTGCTATTGGTATGGGTGGGCATATCTATCCATTTTTCTCTATTTTCCAGTTTTCCACTCTTAAATGCAGTTTGTCCTGAACTTAGAGGATTTATCCCAAACTTTGAGGGGGAAATGCTTTTTTAAAAAAAATAAAAAAAAATCTAAACCTTTGTAAATTATGTATACCCGTATTTCTTCGACTGTAAGACTCCATCGATTGTAAGATGCACACTAATTTCAGTACCACCAACAGAAAAAAAAACCTAAGAGAGACCCGCAATTCTAAGACGCGCCCCATTTTTAGAGATGTTTATATGGGGGGAAAGTGCATCTTAGAATTGAAGAAATACAGTATTTGTATGCAGTTTTGCATTTTGAATATTATTTTCCCCATATATGCATTTTTGTGAGCACATTCCCCTAATATACAACATTTTGTATGCATTTTTTGAATGGGGAACTCCATTACAAAATTTGGAGAAGTTTGAATTTCAGAAGGTGAATGAGCATTGGTTCAAAAACCCAAAATTAGGGAAGTTTGCATTAAAATGTGAATCCAACCAATTTCTCTGCTATCGCTAGCTCTTGACCCCAAGAAGAAAAGGCTTCCTTTGGTTAGGGTGACCATATGAAAAAGCAGACAGGGCTCCAGTATCTTTAAGAGTTGCATACAAAAGGGCATTTCCGCAGGTGTCTTTTGTAGGCATGCAGCACCTGGTGAAATCCCCTCTTCATCCCACAGTTAAAGCTACAGGAGCCCTGCCCTCTTTTGTATTTGGTCACGCTAGGCAGGGCTCTTGCAGCTCTTCATTCCTGTTGTGATGAAGACGAAGTTTCACCAGGTGCTACATGCTGAAATTCCCCTTCCAATACAACTGTTAAAGAGCCCTGTCCTCCTTTTCATATGGTCACCCTAGTAGAAATCCACAACAGATTCAAATGAGGTTGGATTTCGATAAATCTGATGTTTGGATTCTGGAGCAGTGTGGTTTTTTCTGAGCAGCGCAGGACACAAATGCACTCTTGCATAAGTGCAGTAGGCCTATGTACGCCAGTTGCTGGGGAACATGGGTGGGAGGGTGCTGTTGCACTGTGGCCTGCTTGTGGGTCCATGGTCAACAGCTGGTTGGCCACGGTGTGAACAGAGTCCTGGACTAAATGGACCCTCGGTCTGATCCAGCAGGGCTCTTCTTACGTCCTTAAGTGTGCGTTAGGACAAATGTGCATTTACAAACAGGAACGAAATTCTCCTACAAAAATCTGATTTTGTCAATGAAGAGATGAGAGCATGGACATAAGCGATTGAACAATATCCGTACATCCCTGTCTAGCACCATCAATGTGCAATGGCGCTTTACAAAGGAACGTCAGGAAGGAAGACCAATCACTCCCCTAAGGAGAGGCAGTGCCTCCTATTCGGTGAGAAGCCTTCCTCCACCCAGTGCCCTTGACTACAATTTCCAGAATTCTTGAGCACTGGCCCTGCTAGATAGCACTAATGGGAGTTAAAACCTAAAATATCCGGGGGTCACTAGGTTGGGGACATCTGCATTAGAATATCAGGTGGGGGCTGGTGAGACCCAGGTTCAATTCTCCATTTAGCCACAAAGCTCACTGAGTGGCTCTCAGGCTGACCCACCTCACCGGGGGAGGGGGGCTGTTTTCATGGTACTGAAGTGGCACCGTTCAGTTGCCACACAATCACTGGTGTGGGGTGGCGGTGAGTAGGTCTTGATGCCCCGGGTTTCTGGCAGCCATTAGTCTCACCAGAGCTGCCCCCTACCCTCTTCATGGGTGGCCAGCAGCCAATCATGGACCACCCTCTGCCCAGCGAAGCCTCCACTGCAACTCCAGAGTGAGGATAGATGACAGATTTGCCATGCTAGCCTCGCTCCACAGGAAAACGTTGGGGTAAGTCCCCAACATTTTCTCTCTTCTTCTTTGCTGGAAAGCCCCGGGATGTAGGGGTGTGCACGGACCCCCCCGCTCCGCTTCTCTTCCAGATCCGCGATTTGTGGATCAGCCTGCTCCGCCCCGCCCCCGCTCCGCCTATGTCCGCTCCGCTCCGCTGCGGAGCTCCGGATCCGGATCGGAGCTCCGTTTTTCCCCCCCCCCCATAGGATTGCATTAAGCTAAAAAAGTATACAACTTTTTTTCTGTGAAAGTTTGGCACCATGACACCTCATGGGGGTATACACACGGACGCCAAGACTCAAGGCAGTCCCATCATCCCCTGATTTTGGGGGAATTTATGAAAATCCAACACCCCATTCACACCACTTTCCATAGCTCCGTCAATTTGCATGTTAAAAATCTCAAACTCGCCACCATGATAGCTTGTCCAGGGATACATACGCATGCCAAGACTCAAGGCAGTCCCATCATCCCCTGATTTTTGGCGGGGCTTAAACCTGCAGACATCTCAATGGGGCCATTTCAAAGGAAATCCCAACATGTCATGAATTGGGGAGTAGAGATAAACCTATGAAATCTTCTTCCACACTTGAAAAATGGATTTGGAACTTCCAAAAGTCTAACTGAGTGCAGGAAGGACTTTTCCCCTGAGTCAAAGCCAGACACACACAACATCCCTGCGAGGCGGGCAGGGGAGGAGGGAGGGAAGGCAGGCAGGCAGCAGACATTTCTGGGGGCTTAAGGAAGTGAGCCAAGGATAAGCCAGTAATGCATATAAAATGGAATAAATAAATAAACAAAGGAGGGGTGGAATTAAAAGCAGCAGTGTTGCTGAATAAACAACAAGAAGAACTTTTTTAAAAAGGCTATATCTGTCTTTTACCAGGAATAGGGGGACATGCCCGGGGGAGGGGGAAGCAGCTGCCAATTTGACTGGTCCTAGTAGTGACCAGTCTTTTAAGAAGCAACGCTGTCAGTTCAACTCATGAAAGACATTGCTCCACCACTAAGAAGTAAACGCTCACTTCAACTCATGATAGGCATTGCTCCACCGGGTTACTCTCTTTGGAGGGCTGTGATAGCCCCCCAAGTACAGGAGAGAATGAGGGCACGTCCACATGGCATGCCCTAGGGGAGCTCATCCCCTTGCACCACATCTTTTCAGTTGTTCCCCAAAGTCAGGGTGGGTAGCAGTGCTCTCTTATTATTGGCTTAGTATATGATTTCAGGTTGTGTTTGTGCATTTGGTGGGGCTACTGTTTTAAAAACACTGGGAAAAGACCGTTCAGACTAAGAAAGAGAAGTTTCCCAGAATCCCAAGTTACCCGTTTTGCCTATCCCCTCCTCCAACTTTGGGATCATGTGATCATGACCGGGAGTTGACTCTGCCCCTCAGCCCTTTGAAAAAGGTATTTCCCGCTGGTTTTTTTAAAAATTCTAGCGCACAACCCACACCACGCAGAGAGCTGAGAGTAGTCTCAAAATGACCCCCATCCACGACTCTCTGAGCACAAGAATTTTCAGAAAGATAGCTTCAAAAACAACACAGTTATCCCCCTTTCTTTTCCGCAATGCAATCCTATGGGCGAAATGTTTCAAGATGGTGATCGGACCGGACCGCAGAAACTGGAGCGCTCCGAAAATGGGCGCTTCTCTTCGCCTTGTTTCTAGGGGTCCGCGGTCCGCTTCTACTCCACCTCTGGGCAAGGCGGAGCAGGCCAATTTGCTCCTACTTCTGCGCTTCTAATCGGAGCGGAGCACATGCCTACCGGGATGGGTGTGCGGTGGGTGCTGCGTTTTATAATTGATCCAGTGACAACTCGCACCCACCCTGGGGTTTTCTGTGCATTTAGACAGCACCAGGGTTGTTGTGAGGATAAACTGGAGGGAAGAGGCTGTGTTTGAGCTCCTTGGAAGAAAAGGTTGTAAATAAGGAAATGACCCTCTAAGGCTGTAGCTAGACCTAATGTTTATCCCAGGATCATCCCGGGTTCGTCCCTGCCTTAGCGCTGGATGCCCTGTGTGGCACTTAGAGGAACAGAACAGGTTTGACCCCAGGACAATCCTGGGATAAACCTTAGGTCTAGCTAAAGCCTAAATGTTGAGAATCTTGCATTCTTTCCATTTCCGAAAGAGAAGTCTCCCTGTCATGCAACACAGTCCTGAGAAGACCTTTCTCTGTGCCAAGTAGTGGATTCCATGCTATTATTGGGAAGATATGGATATGTAGCAACAGTTGGGATTTTTCTAAAACAGGTATGGAGTTTGCATGTTACTCAGCTGTGTTCTGGCTGTGTAGGGTGACCATATGAAAAGGAGGACAGGGCTCCTGTATCTTTAACAGTTGCATAGAAAAGGGAATTTCAGCAGGTGTCATTTGTATATATGGAGAACCTGGTGAAATTCCCTCTTCATCACCACCATTAAAGCTGCAGGAGCTATACTAGAGTGACCAGATCCAAAAGAGGGCAGGGCACCTGCAGCTTTAACTGTTGTGATGAAGAGGAAATTTCACCAGGTTCTCCATATGTACAAATGACACCTGCTGAAATTCCCTTTTTCTACACAACTGTTAAAGATACAGGAGCCCTGTCCTCCTTTTCATATGGTCACCCTATGGCTGTGACTATCTAATATCTATTCTTAGCAAGGCAGCAAAGGCCTAAACATTTCCCCTCAAAAAGAAAATGTCTGTGTGTGAATTTTAATCCTAGGGGAAAGGGGTCATTTTTTAGTTCTAAGCCATTTCTCCTTGGGTACGTTTTGAGGATTTAGCAGCTACAGGGACTGTAAAAGTGACTGATAGTCAGGAATCAGGTACGCTTGCATAAAAGTGACAATTATGAGATTTACTGAGCTTGGAAAATAGCTTTTATAATTGGTATGAGGGCTTTTTTATTAAATTTTTAAGGCTGTGTATTTGCATTAAAATGAATTGTATGGGTGTTAAAACTAGCATTTAACCGCTTTATGCTTTGTCGTCGTAACATCTTGGGTTGGTAAAAGCCAAAGATGATAAACTGTTGCTTGTAAATGCTGTTCTTTCTGGGCATCATTTCCCCCTGGGTAAGGGGTGACAAGATACTCAGCATTCAATGCAAATATCCAGTTTTCTGCCTCCTTATTATTATTATTATTATTATTATTATTATTATTATTATTATTATTATTATTTCTTCTATGAACACTTAGGATTTTTGAAGTTGCCTGGTTATAGCATAGACCCATGGAATCAAGGTGATACAGGTGGTGGTTGAAAAGAGCAAACCTAATAGTAGTACTGAACTGAATCACCATAAAGGTAGTTATTGGGGGAGGCAGGACCCCACCCCAGAATATGTTCTTAATCATAACTTTTCCTGGCCACTTGCAGGCACAGCTTTACATTCAATGGCTACTCCCAGACCGCCTGCCCACCACCCACCATTTCAATCTCCTCAATGATTCCCAGACCTAATTGTCACTCACCTCGACTCGGCTCAATAGCCACTCGAACTAATTCCTTCCCTCGGTGCCCTCGCGGAGCTCCACCATCCAGCACAATAACAGCAGCACAACAATGGAACTGATTCCCTAGAGAGGCGGTGGGCTCCCAAGAGGCAGCTGGACAGCCATCTGTCAGGGATGCTTTAAGGTGGATTCCTGCACTGAGCAGGGTGTTGGACTCGATGGCCTTATAGGCCCCTTCCAACTCTACTATTCTATGATTCTATGATCTCCCAGATGGAATTGGGACAGTATTTATTGCAGAATAGATACTGTAAGTGCTCCTTTCCCTGGAGTTACAGTGACCACAACCCTGGATGTCAGCCTATGCTTTTTTTAAAAAAAAACCACAAATTTGGATGACAGTTCATGATAACCGATATCGGCATCAGCCCCCAAAGTCATTACTGAGCAGCAGTACCTCATAATGTACTAATTTAATCAAGTGTAAGGGGAGAAAGATGGGAAAGGCTATATACATTCCCCAAGGGTGACTGAGGTATCATGTAATTCAGAGCTCCGTGTTATTGATGGGCAGGCTGGCATTCTGACATTCCCAGGCTTTATAGTAATAGCTCTTGTAAAATAAAATGTCAACCTCTCTTAGCTAATTACGGGCTTCAAAGGAAAATGAAATCCTGATTCCTTGTTTATTTATTACATTTAAACACCGCCCCAAAGCCGAAGCTGTCTGGGAGGTTCACAACCACTAAAACCACACCAAAAAAAATGCATCACAAAATACGAGAGCAAGCGTCAACGTCTAAACCTACAGTATCAAAGTCCAAACCGAAATAAAACCTAGGAGCAATGCAGAGATTTGAAATGCAGTAGCAGATTTAAAAACAAAAGAGCTAAAAGACTAGAATGCCTGGAGAAATAAAAAGGGTATCACCTGGTACAGAAAGAGCACCATGTGGGTGCCAGGTGAGCTTCTGTGGGGAGCACATTCCACAGCTGGGGTGTGTGTGTGTGTGACAGAAAAGGCCCTCTTCTTGATAACCACCCACCCCACCTCCTTTGGCAGGGAGAAGGGCTGATGAAGATGAACTTAGTGTCCAGGCAGGTACATATGGAAGGGGACCATCCCATCTGACAATGACGATGACGATGATGATGAATAGAAATAAAATGATGGTGATTAAAAGGTTGTCACACAGAGGAGGGCCAGGATAGGATCTCTTTTCGATCATCCCAGAGTGCAGGACACGGAATAACGGGCTCAAGTTAAAGGAAGCCAGATTCCAGCTGGACATCAGGAAAAACTTCCTGACTGTTAGAGCAGTACGACAATGGAATCAGTTCCCTGGTGAGGTTGTGGCCTCTCCCACACTAGAGGCATTCAAGAGGCAGCTGGACAACCATCTGTCAGGGATGCTTTAGGGTGGATTCCTGCATTGAGCATGGGGTTGGACTCGATGGCCTTGTAGGCCCCTTCCAACTCAGCTATTCTATGATTCTAAGATTCTATGAAGATAATAATAGAAATGAAATTATGGTGAAGATAATAATGCCTCATGGATAAGTTATATATTTACGTAATGTTAAAACGTAAGAGGAGCCCTGTTGCTGGATCAAACCAAGGGCCCATCCAGTCCAGCATTCTGTTTCCACGGTGACCAACCAACTGTCGACCAGGAACCCACAAGCAGGACGTAGTGCAACAGCACCATCCCACCCATGTTCTCCAGCAACTGGTGTACATAGGCTTACTGCCTTCGATAGTGGAGGTGGCATATAGCCATCAGGACTAGTAGCTTTAGGGCAACAGGCTGCCCACCCCTGTAAAATTCAAAGTGTGGAGGGGAAAGAGGGGGAAATTCCCTTGACCCTGTAGCCTGGAAAGTTCTGTAATCCAGTCTCCACCTTTCAGAGGAGCGCTCCGCCTATGGTCGCTTCTCTTCGCCATGCTCCTCCAGCCCCCTGACTCGCTTCTCCTCCCCCTCAGGGCAAGGCGGATCAGGCCAATTCGCTGTTGCTTCTCTGGTCCGAGGAGAAGCGGATCACACCCCTAGTTTATACAAGCATTCTTTGCTTTCAGACTTAAATTCCTGAGCAAGGGGGGGAAATCAATGGCAATTATAAGGCTATTGTTATTTATTTATTATTTTTACCAAGTGCTGATGATATTCGGGAAATTAATCCTATATGTCTGGGTCAGAAAGGATTGGGCAGCTTGGACAGTGTCCCAGAGAAGTGAGACGTAGAACATGGTTGGAAACCAAAGGAGAACATGCAATCCTATGCATGTTTTTAAACAAGTGAAAAAAGCCCTAGAATGTGAAGCTTTTTTCCTTTACATTATGAGATTGTTCAACAGCCAGTCTAGAACCAGTGACCTTCTGGTCTGTCCCCTGTTATCGGGACATAAGCTACACCAAGTTGAGAAATAGAAGGAAAGGAAGCTGATTGGTGGGAGATCCAGGACAAACAATAGAAAGTCCTTCTTCATACAGTGCATAGTTAAATTATGGAACTCACTAGCACAAGATGAAGCGATGGCCACTAATTTGGACAGCTTAAAAGGGGGTTGGATAAATTCCTGAAGGCAAAGGCTATCCATGGCTACTAGCCCTGATGGTTGGGTGCTATCTCCAGTATTCAAGGCAGTAAGACTATGTGCACCAGCTGCTGGGGAACATGGGTGGGAGGGTGCTGTTGCACCATGTCCTGCTTTGTTGGTCTCTGGCTGATGACTGGTTGGCCCCTGTGTGAACAGAGTGCTGGACTAGATGGACCCTTGGTCTGATACAGCATCAGGGCTCTTCTTACGTTCTAATGAAGCTCTGTCCCCTGCCCTCCCTAGCTCTAGCATGCTCCTCCCCTGAACCCATTGATTTGTCCTCCCTTGGCCTGACTCTAAATACCGTATTTCTTCAATTTTAAGATGCCATCGATTGTAAGACGCACACTAATTTCAGTACCACCAGCAGAAAAAAAAACCTAAGACACACCTGCGATTCTAAGACGCACCCCATTTTTAGAGATGTTTATATGGGCAAAAATGTGCATCTTGGAATCAAAGAAATAGGGTACTTTCAGGTCACTCTCAGGTAATATTATGCTCTACTGCTAGTTTTGGTCTTGATCACTTCCCTTCATTGCTGACGTCCATTTACCTGTTGTTTACCTGAGTTGTTTACATGAGTGTGCACTCATGTTCAATACAAAAGAGTAATGAAGGGAATGAGCCCCATTCATTTTATTCAATTTTTTTATAATGAAAATTAATTCCAACTGGGGGTAGGGGTGGATGAATGAGGCCCCGTTTATTTCATTTTCCCATTTGTTTTCAGATGCTTTGCTCTGATGTCACTCTTTTGCATGGATACCAACGCAATGTCCATTGTGGGGAAATCTGGCCCTTTTGGAGCTGTGCGGGACTTCCCTGGCGCCCCTCGCTAGGCCTGCATTTGAGAGCTGAACCGTGGGCTTTTTCCAAAAACCTGGGAAGTTTTCTTCTTGTTGCTGTTGTTTTTCATAAAGAGTGATTGGCCAAAATTGCAGCCACGATTTGCATAATTTGTGACTGTAATTTGGGTAATTGGTCAATGACCCCGGGTTCTAGTATTATGAGAGAGGTAGAAAAATGTCTCCCTATCCACTTTCTCCACGTAATTTTGTACACCTCTGTTATGCCTCTGTCATGACCCCCAAATAGTAGGGCAAGTCAGGAATGCTCTAATTGTTCTTAAAGTCCCATGCGCTCATCTACACCAAGCAAGATATTCCACGATGAAAGCGGTATATAAAAGGCAGGAGCCACACTACTGCTTTATAGTGATATTTAAGTGCACTGCACTGCTTTTATAGTGGTACTGAAGTGCACTGACAACTGTTTGAGCCCATGACACATCTACACCAAGCAGGATGTATTATTATGAAAGTGGTATGAAAGCGGTATATGCCCTATGTCAATGGGCCCCAACAGTTGTCAGTGCACTTCAGTAACACTATAAAGCCATAGTGTGGCTTCTGCCTTTTATATACTGCTTTCATAGTGGAATATCCTGCTTGGTGTAGATGAGCCCTATGGCAGATTCAGCCAGTACTGGTCGGGGATGCACCCACCCCCCAAAAGACCCAGTTTGTAGCTTGTATCCATCATTATCATGAATTACTCAACAGGATTCTGTGGCATGAATAGGACCACGTTACACTGTTCCTCTCTTTCTTACATGGGCTTCTGATTCATTTTCAGGTCCAATTCAAAGTTGATAGTTGTCACCTAAAATGGTTTACAAAGCTTGGGACCTGACTGAATGTCTCCTCCCATTGGTAGCTACCCTTAACTTCAGGCCGTCCATGCAAGCCATTCTTGGGGGGGGGGCACATTCTGAGGCTGGGAGGGTGGCAATAAGAGAAGGTGGCTTCTTTGATGGTGGCTCCTTCCCACTGTGGAATACTGTCTCTAAGGAAGCTCAACTGATACTCACATGGCTATCTTTTCAATGCCAGGCTAAGAATTCTATGCTCCCCCAGGAATTTTAAGTAGTTCAGTAATTTCAGATCTTCTACTTTGGTTCCTTTGGGGTGACTCTTACTTGAAGGCAGTTTTAGCTTTTGTATCTGTATTATATTTGTCTATTGGTCTGGAGCAACATTGGAGTTTATTGTTTTGCTGTGATTTTCTTGTATTTTTTATTATCTTATTAAGTTTTAAATTGAACTGGGGAACACCTAACGAAATTGATTTTGTGGATGTTTAATAAAGATAACGAATAATAAAGATCATGGAATAATGCACTACATTAAATTTCAGGATTGTGTGAGTGTGCTATAATTGTTGCTATACTTGTTATTTCTTCTCACTCCTGTAGATCTTCCCCCACTGGAGAAAAAGGAGGCTAAGAGGAGACATGATAGAGGTGAACAAAGTTATGCATGGTGTGGAGAATGTGGCTAGGGAGACATTTTTCTCCCTCTCCCATAATACTAGCACCCAATGGGGTCATCTCTTGAAGCTGATTGGTGGGAGATTCAGGACAAATAAAAGGAAGGACTTCTTTACACAGTGCATAGATAAACTATGGAATTCACTACCACAATATGTGGTGATGGACACCATTGTGGATGGCTTTAAAAGCAGGTTGGATAAATTCCTGGAGGCTATCAATGGCTACTAGCCCTGATGGTTGGGTGCTATCTCCAAGATCAGAGGCAGTAAGCCTGTGTATCCCAGTTGCTGGGGAACATGGCCTGGAGGGTGCTGTTGCACCATGTCCTGCTTGTTCACCTCTGGCCACCTACCACCAGAATGTGGGCCCCCACAGCACCTCTGAAACGGAATTCAACCCTCAGGCTAAAAGAGGTTCAAAACCCCAGCAATAAGCAACCCAATCCTCAGTTTTCTTTTGAAATGTGCATTTCTCCATGTTTTGCAATCAAAAATCTATGCATGCCAAAATGTATATATTAGGGGGAATGTGCAGCCAAAAATGCTTATCTTAGGCCATAGCTAGACCTAAGGTTTATCCCTGGATCGTCCAGGGGTCAAACCTGTTCATCTAGGTGACACACAGGGGATCCAGTGCTCAGGCAGGGGCGAACCCTGGATGATCCTGGGATAAACCTTCGGTCTAGCTGTGGCCTTAGTGACAAGAACATTAAACATGCATTATACCAGGGAAATGGCTTGCAAAAAGTATCTCTCTTGTGCAAAACTATGTACAAAAATGCAAGTAGTTGGAGAAATGTACACAAAATGCATACACATTTTCAGGCTTTTTAAAAAAAGTTTGGTTAAACTTCAGTTTAGGGATGAACCAAATTTACAACTGGAAAAATCCTCAACGTTTGTGATGAACCAGCATAGGAGAGTTCAGTGTCGCTCTATTGTCTGAGAAAGTTGTGGTAGATGGGGCCAAAGACATAAAGGGATCACAATTTTGAGCTGTCTGAGGGCTTGCAGTCCATGTCTACTGGACCTTGATTAGCAGGCAACCAATGCATCAGTCTCACTGCTACCATGCGTTGGCCCCACTCAGGTTGGTCCATTGACTGAGGACTTCATCCCATCCTTGTTGTTGTTTTTATACTGTTTTTATGTTTTTTTAATTTTTTGTATACTTTTAATGTCTACTATTTTTAATTGTTGTAAACCGCCCGGAGAGCTTCGGCTGGGGGGCGGTATATAAATGTAATAAAATAAATAAATAAATAAATCCTCTCCTGGACTGTCTGCTGAAACAAAAACAAAAAACAGAGAGTCAGCCCTGTTTCCTAGAGCTGTGCACAAACAGCCTCTCAAATTTCTCCACCCTATTTGTGGGTAGAGCAATTGGGTTGACAATTTTACCGAATTTCTCCAAGGGGAGGAGAAATTCTCCAATGATTTCTCACTGGTAGGCATCACCATTGACAAGGGGTGAAGAATAGCTTCTTTCTTTTTTCCCCAAAGGCATTTTTTGTGGGGGGGGGTTGCACTGCCAGTCCAAGTGGTAAGAGCATCAACTATGTTGGCAACCGGGGCCCCATTTTGTATCCTCCACAATGCCCCATATGCCTAGCATCACTCCAGGGCACTGAGGGGAGGGAATGCAGCCACTACAAAAAATAATAATAATAAAAAATAAAAAATGGTGAAGATAATATGAAGAAAATTCTGAAAAGTGTCTTATTATTATTATTATTATTATTATTATTATTATTATTATTATTATTATTATTATTTACATTTATATACTACCCCATAGCTGAGGAACACCTCAGCATATGTAGATGCTGGGAGAAGAGAAAAGTCTTGACCTGGCACTGAAAAGATAACCAGGTTAACCAGGCCAGGTGAGCCTTGTCAGGGAGATAGTTCCATAATTAGGGGGCCACCACTGAAAAGGCCCTCTGCCTTGTTGCCATCCTCCAAACTTCCCTTGGAGCAGGCACCCAGAGGAGGACTTTAGATGTTGAGCATAGTGTACAGGTAGGTTCATGTTGGGAAAGGCGTTCTGCCAGGTAAAAAAAGAAAAATCCCAGGTATTTCTGAAAGTTTTCTTTCCCCCGTGAAAGGCTTTTTTTCCAATTTTCTGCCTCATTCTTCTCAGGGCAGTTTATAATTTATTTTGAATGTGTGTGGGTGCTGCTTTTGACCTCAACTAATCACTGTGAGGTGGTTGAGGGTACTGCCTATATTTTTTGTTTCTATTTCATATCTCACCAATGCCTAACAGTCTCCCTGGCTGCCTGCACTTCCTGAGATGAAAAGGCCCTATGGGAGGAAGAAATTCATGATGTCTTCCCCTGGGGGGAAGTGTGGGAAACCAAGGAGGTTACAGGCTGTCAGAGAAGTGACTATACAATGAAAGACAGGACACTCACACACATGCCATGGGCCTCATCTACACCAAGCAAGATATTGCAGTATGAAAGCGGTATATAAAAGGCAGGAGCCACACCAAGCAGGATATAGCACTATGAAAGTGGTATATGGTATGTGTCAATGGGCCCCAACAGTTGTCAGAGCACTTCAATACTTATAGAAAGCAGTAGTGTGGCTCCTGCCTTTTATATACCGCTTTCATACCACTTTCATAGTGCAATATCCTGCTTGGTGTAGATGAGGCCTCATCACATAAGTAAGGTCAGCACAAGAACTCTTTACCAAACCCATGAGGATGTCTCCAAAATTTCTTCTCCTCTGAATTTCTTTCCCAAAGCAATTTCTTTTCTAGCAAATTGAATGGGGGTGGTTGAAATTTTCACAGGAGAAACTGTCGGCACGGCACGACTGATTTCCTTAGCAAGGGAACAAAATGCATACACTCGTTAAGAGCTTCCAAAGTGACCTTTTGTCAGGATTTTTGGGAGATGCCTAATGTGTCTTTTTCTCTTTACCCTCCCTCAAATTGAGTTACACCGAAACGGATCTCTCTTACTCTTAAGTACAGCTGCCGCTTCAGTGCAATGAGTAGAGAGAAATGGAAGTTTTTTCTTGCAGGTTTGCCGCCGCTCGAGAAAAGAAAAATATTATTCCCTGACACTCGAGGCATCACTCTGCTTTTGATACCTTTAAATGATCCTCGCTGTGGCTCTTTGGTATTCGTCTTGTCTCTGTCGAGTGGATTTTGACAGCAGTCAAAAATTCCAAAAGGCGCCACTTTTCTTGAAGATGAAAGTGCCCGAAGCTGTGATTAAGGCTTGGATAGAAAGGCAAGCAGAGGAGGAGGGAAAATGAATGGCCAGAAATCTTTGCCACCTGGAGTTAAACAGCAACATCTGGAAAGGGGCTGTTAGAAGGGCAAAATCACTCTGCAGTGAGGCATACAGGAGATGAGTACGGAGAAATAATGGTGGGGGGGGCTAAGTGAAGCATAGATGTGAGATGTAGAACTGAGAGCTAGCTTACAAATAGCTCCAATTCAGACATAAAAAATACATCACGATGAATAGGTTCAAGGAGGCACCATTCTAAAGCAACCTGGTTTATAGATCCGTTTTCCCTTCTCTTTCAAATGTGTTTCATGACTTATAGCCTGATCCTATAAAGTGAAAGCGACCAATACCATCTGCCATGGGTGGTCCCACTGTTAGCGGAAGGACTTTACTGGCTGCTATACAGTTGCCATCTCTCAGCCCTTGCAGAAATGTCAGAGGCCCATGGACCTTATGCAAAACCAAAAAAGCCACCAGAGCAACCTTGGATCCATGGCAATTTTGTGCAGATTTTACGTAGAAAATACATTTTTTTTAGATTATTATTTTTAAAAAAAATAGCAAGTTGGACACAGCTCTACTTTCCATGCTCCACTTTGGACCACAATGTGGTATATCAAGATATAAAGGCTACCTTCAGCAGTAATGGCACGATCCAGTGTTATTCTTTGGATGCCATGGAACAAGCCAAGAGCAAGTCAGAACCACAGGACAAACCATGGAGGCAGGAGTGAAGAGCAAGCCAGAAGTCAAGACTGAAGAACAATCATATACTCCTTCCTGTCCAGGAGGATCCAATGGACAGTCTAACTGTGTCATGTCTAACCCTATTGACCCTGTTTTAGGAGAAGGTGTTTCAGGTAATCAATCAGAATCAGATTCAGAACTAGAAGATGCAGCACCAGACACCAGCCAGCCTGTACCAGTGAGGGAGGAAGCTCTCACGGGCGATTCCCCAGCTGGGAGTCAGCCCTCTCCAGAGCTTAGCTCCTCAAGGCCAAATTCTGCGCACTCAGTGGGAAGTGAGGTTTCTTCCGGAGGTGAGCGTTCCAACAAGCTAGCTGATGCTAGGGTCCACCAGAAGCTGAAACGCACAGCGTGGAAGGAAGGTGTGAGAAAGTCAGTTCAATTATGCCAGAACCTGCCTCCGCACCATCTGCTCTGAAGTTACAGGCGTTTGAGAAGTGGCTTCCTATTCTTCTTGCATAGTTTTTAACCTCTTTGACATTTCCAAGAGGTTAAACTCTATTCAGGTAGAAGAGACGTTTATTGCTTAATAAAAGCTTTGTGGATTACTTAGCAAGCCTCGTCATTTGCCTCCCATCGAAAACAGGAGTGTTCTGAGAAATACGACAAAGTGGATGAGGTCAATCCTGAGCCTGAAGATACTTCACTGAGAGGCTGCCAGCTTCAGTTCAGTGGTTGACCACATGGGTCAACAGCACACATCCAGGACCTCCTCACAGTCTAGGCCCTCATCTTGACGACATTGGGTCTGCAGCACAGGGCAGCACAAGGCCAGTGTGCCGCCACATTGGCGCACCTTCTGACCATCTACAGCAGAAGGAGTGCAGTTGCAGGCTTTCCTGTAGGTGGCGCCGCCATCACCTCCGCGTCTGCCCACCCAAACACTTGGCAGTTCAGGGGCGCCTGGGAGCATCCCTGCCAAGGTTAGTTTTTTTATATATATAAATTCACCTGGCTTGCACATTGTTTTAACTGTTTTAATTTTTTTACAGGTTTTTAATTATATATTGGTTTTAACTTGATTCATGGTTTAATTTGTATGTTTCTTGTTTTATATTGTATGATTTTATCTGCACACTGCCCTGAGATCCTAGTGATATAGGGCGGGATACAAATGTTTCAAATAAATAAATAAAATATATTAGGCATCTGCTCCCCTTCTTCCAAGTTTAGTTCTTTTTTTAAAAAAAAATAAAATCTGTAAATGCAGAAGGTCACTTTTACAGCTAAATGGAAGGGAACAAGGGGGGGAGGAACGCGGTGCTCCCTCCCTTGCAGAATATCCAAAAAAAAAACCTTTAAATTGATTTATTTATTTATTTTGAACAAGGGTCCGCAGAGGTGCGGAGCCTCACTCCAAGCTAAAAAAAAGAAAGAACGTCAGGATAAGTGCCCGAATGTTTTTTAGAGTGGAGCTTTGGGGCTTTGCCCTGGATTTGCTTCAGAGTGGCGGCTGTGTCAAGTAGATCACCTGCCACCACTCTGAAGCAACTGTGGGCGAAAGCACCCATTTAGACAAGCCCTAGAACAGGTGTGGACAATTTGGGAGGGGGGTATAGAATCATAGAATCATAGAATAGCAGAGTTGGAAGGGGCCTACAAGGCCATCGAGTCCAACCCCCTGCTCAATGCAGGAATCCACCCTAAAGCATCCCTGACAGATGCTTGTCCAGCTGCCTCTTGATTGCCTCTAGTGTGGGAGAGCCCACAACCTCCCTAGGTAACTGATTCCATTGTCGTACTGCTCTAACAGTCAGGAAGTTTTTCCTGACGTCCAGCTGGAATCTGGCTTCCTTTAACTTGAGCCTGTTATTCCGTGTCCTGCACTCCGGGAGGATCGAGAAGAGATCCTGGCCCTCCTCTGTGTGTAGCATTACATCCCACAAGTCAGTTCCCTAATGTCTGTATGTCTGTATGTTCCCACCGGATTATCAGGTAGGTCTAGCAAGGCCTTAGGCCCTATTGTGATCCTAAGGCTAAATAACTTCCACATGGTCTCTCTTGTGCTTCCTCCTTTATAGGGTGGCATCCAAGCAAACAAGTATTCAGAGGGCTCCAAAAACAACCCCGACAAGCACTTAAGAGGAACAAAAGGAATGCAACAGCCTGGCTGAAGACTCTTTCAAGCTGCCGTTGCTTCATTCCGGTTAACCAATTCAAAACATTATTACACCGTTTAGAAACGCGCCGAGATCCAAAGTAAACCGAGAGCGGCAGCCACTCCAGCAGGAGAGAACAACAGCCCAGACACACATCCTTTCTGTGTCATTCGCTGGAGGAAATGGGCAAGTGGAAGATTTCTCCTTTGTTAGGAGTCTCATCATAAAAAAAGTGAGATGATGGCATTTCTTTCTTAGTTGTTAGGCAACCGTTCCATGGCAGTCCAGCACTTTGGCTAAATATAGATGAACCAGTCACCCAAGAAAAAGAAGAAATGTGTGTGTGTGTGTGTGTGTGTGTGTGTGTGTGCGCGCGCGCGCGCGCCTGGGCACGCGCAGAAAGAGAAACAGAGAGAAAGAGACAGAGAGAGAGAGAGAGAGAGGCCTTAGCTAGACCTAAGGTTTATCCCAGGATCGTCCCGGGGTCGTCCCTGCCTGCTTCCGGGATCCCCTGTGTGTCATTTACACAAACAGGGATGACCCCAGGACCATCCCGGGATAAACCTTAGGTCTAGCTAAGGCCAGAGAGACATAGAGAATGTGTGAGAGTGAGTGTATGTTGTGGAGGGGATTTAATATTGGTAAGCTTCAAAACATGCTTTTGATGTTAGTTTTACCCTACCCTGCGCCTGCTTACCCTACCCTGTGCCTGTTGGCATTCTCTTCCCCTCCTTATTGTTTTAATATGATTTTATTAGATTGTAAGCCTATGCGGCAGGGTCTTGCTATTTACTGTTTTACTCTGTACAGCACCATGTACATTGATGGTGCTATATAAATAAATAATAATAATAATAATGATGAAAACTCCTTTCTCCCCTCTCTCAACCAATACAGCTGTTTCATTATTGCTCTATGTGTATGTGTCTATATTTATATTCTCTCTCTCTCTCTCTCTCTCTCTCTCTCTCTCTCTCTCTCTCTCTCTATATATATATATATATATATATATATATATATTCCATCCTGTTCCAGAGGGAGTTGCACTCAGACTAAAGGATCAGGTATGTAGTTTGGGGGTGCTCTTGGACTCAGAACTGTCACTCAAGGTGCAGGTGGTCTCGGTGGCATGCAGCACCTTTTACCAGTTACCTAGGAGGTTGTGGGCTCTCCCACACTAGAGTCATTCAAGAGGCAGCTGGACAACCATCTCTCAGGGATGCTTTAGGGTGGATTCTTGCATTGAGCAGGGGGTTGGACTCGGTGGCCTTAGAGGCTCCTTCCAACTCTGCTATTCTATGATTCTATGATTCTACGATCAGCTTAGCCTGATATAGCAACTGGCCCCTTATCTGGGCAGAGATAGCCTACCTACAGTTCTCCATGCTGTGATAAGCTCTCCCGTGGATTACTGCGATGCATTATACATGGGGCTGCCTTGGAAACTTCAGCTGGTCCAAAACAGGACAGCAAGATTGTTAACAAGGACTGGCCAATGAGTCCCCACATTTCCAGCGGCACTGGCTGCTGGTCCATGTCCGGGCCTGATCCACTATGGAAGGAAGCATTGCGTCCCTGTGTGCAAAGGCAAGGAATTTGCTAATTGAATTAGAGCTGAGCCAAATTTACTCACTTTCTTTTTCCTGATTGCTTTTCACCACAGCCAAATACCACCACCACCCCTTTCTGTATTTTCCCACACTTCTTGCCAAAATGTTCACTCCTGCATTCACGTTGCCCTCACACTCAATTGCTCTCACTTGCCCTCATTAGCCGAGGTCATATCCAATGCGCTTTTTAATATAGAGACATGAACCTGTACATGCGGTGTTCCCTAATTGGGTGAAATCACCCATGTGACTAATACAGGGGGGGAAATGAGGAAGCCGTACATGAACAGAGATAGCACTAAAGCAGTAGGTGGGGGTTGTGTAGAACAGAATTGTGGGTGGAGGTACCACACAATATATGTTTGAGAGGAGAATTTGCTACTTTTTACCCCAAACTTGAAATGGATGAATATTTGACATATTTTAGAGAAAGACGGATGTTTGGAGCTGGCTGAGAATAAATGGTCCTATAGAGCTGTTAAGCAGGTCTTCTGGAGTAGCATTGCTTGTCAGAGTGATGCTCCCACCATTCAACTTGCATATTTCTAATTAAACAGATATTACCCAATCCGATCCCGACACACACACACACACACACACAAATATTCTCTCCATGCAAGGAGACTGTTTCTGTAAAAGTTGAAGTGCCAGAGTCTAACATAAATCTTAGCAATGTCTAAAAGCAGCGGGACGGCCACTTTTAGTGTGACAGTTGCAATTAGCACCTCATCATCTTTCTTTGACTAACCTCGCTAAGTATGCTTGCCGGGTCAGAGGATCAAGCTGAACTGACAGCTAAAGCTGCAAGATGGATATTCAGAGCTTTGCCATAACTAGGTCAGTTACATCGGGTGATTGGTGTCTGCAAGGACCAAGTTCCACGAGGGAACTGCCGTTTCTTGCTACAAAAGGAGATCCGGAGCTGGGATACTTCAGGCGTTTATTTATTTATTTAAAAAAATGGTGCTTAGACAATGGCTTGTCTGAAAGCTGAATTCTATGCTCTGAATTCACTATGCAAATTAAGTGAATTTGCATACATTTGATTAGTTTGCCGAATTTATTCGGCTTCTGCTAGCCATCTAGCCACATGGATATATATTTTTGTCCATTTATTTAAAAGTATTTATGTATCACTTTTCTGTGCCCTGGTGCACTCCAAGCAAGGTACAATAAACAACCCTAAAATCACCACACTATAAGAGTGAGCAAAGATGCAAAAAAAGAAAAAGAGAACGTTTTTAAAAACAGATGAGACATCATTTTAGAAACCCATAGCCAGGCAAAACAATACTGCCTGACTCAAAATGGCTGGAGCTAGCCTGACCTCCCTTTGGAGAGAGTTCTGCAGTGGTGCCACTACAGAAAAGGCCCCGGTATATTACCCACCAACCTAGCTTTTCGTGGCAGTGGGACACACAACAGGACCTCTGATAAGGATCTCAAATTATTGGCAGGCTCACTCAAAGGGAAGCAGTCTATCAGATATCCTGGTCCTAAACCATTTATTTCCTGCTTGATGATAAAGGCTCAGCTAGAGTGACCAGATGCAAAAGAAGGCAGGGCTCCTGCGGCTTTAACCATTTGTGATGAAGACAGAATTCCCCTTTCTATACAACTAAAGATAAAGGAGCCCTGTCCTCCTTTCCATATGGTCACCCTAGGTAACCTGCATACACACTGAGGTCATCAGTAGAAGCCTTTCTCGCTGGCACACTATCAAGGGTAGAAATCCTGGTGAGGATAAGGAAAGAGGCCTTCTCAATGGAAGGTCTGGAATCAGCTTCCATCACAAGTTCATCAGGTCCCTTCTTTGCAGGTCTTCAGGAATGCTCTGAAGATTCATCCATTCCTGCTGGCCTCCCCGTAGTGTCTTAAGTTACTAGTTTTATTGGTAACATCTCTATCTCTGGTAATCACTGTTTTTATAGAATGTGTATTGAACACACGCATTAAGTGTGCAAGCCCATCTACATTGAGAATCCTGGGAGTCGTAGGACTTCTTTTCTGTCTTAACATTTATAGGAGTGCATCCTTACTGAACGTTTATAGATCTGTTCTGTATGGTTCTTATCTTGAATGCTGCCTTCAGAGGGCCGCCCCCTTAATGCCAGCCTAGAATTAATTATAAATAAATAAATAAATAAATAAATAAATAAATAAAAATACGATTGCTCCATCTAGCTGAGCACTTTGATCTCTGCGTGGCAGTGAAGTTGCAGGCTGCCATGCCCCAATGAAAGAACTGCCACAGTTTACTCACCAGCCTTCCAATGCACTGTTAGTAAGACCGCAAAAAGGTCTCTGATCCCACTCAGTTTCTGTGTTCCCTTTAGCAAAAAAAAAAAAAGAACAGCTACACACTGCCCTGCCATTAAAGCAACTGAGGGCTAAGCTAGACATGACACAGAAATAAAGTCCTACAACTTCCAGCTTTCTCCAGCCAGACATTTTCTCTCTTGAAATACGCATAGGATTGTGCCATAATTGTGGGAACTGAATTAGTATGTGTGTGTTTTCTAGATTTAAAAATCTAAAATAGCAGTGGTGGGGGACGTCGCATGGGAATAGCAGGGAGGAATACTTCTGATGATTTGGGGGCACTTTCAAGATACAGCCTCCTATATATTCAAGCTTTGGGCAGCCTAGGCAAATATACATTTTGTTTTCCATTGCTGTACGTTAACACCTCTCTGGAAAGAATGAGATGGTTTTAGCCGGGTTCACGCAATGCATGGGTTTTGCAAACAAATCCCTGTTTTAGCATAGATTTGTGTCGGTTGCCAAAGCATAAGAAGCAATTTCCTTAAATATTAAGTAGTTGACCCTAAATTGCATCCTCGTGGAAATGTACTTGCTACCCAAACAGAATCTTTTTTATCCGTTTCTGTTATGTAAAACGAGCCAATAGTTTCTTATCACCCTGCCTTTGAAAAGCGAGCAAGTGTTCGCTCAGAGTGTTCTGAAATGTCAGCTTTTCTCCAAGCATTTTACTTTTCCATGCTCTTAATTTCTCATTTTATTATCTCCTCTCCCTTATCCTCTTGGCATGTCAGTGTCTTGGTTTGATGGTCTCCATGTGACTGGTACGCCTGATGCCGAGGAAACGGATGCAAATGCAGCTTTAAAATTGGTACCAGGCCCGATTAAGGGATTCTTCCTTTCTCAGCAATTTCCGAAAGCTGCGAACCAGCAATAAAACCTTATTAAGATGTAAAGCCAAACCCCGTGGACTCTGTTTCATGTTTTGCGCTCCCTCTGCCTTCGTAGTCCTGTAGTCACTCTTCAGCGATTTCAAGTGGGATGCGCTGTCCAGCTATTCCCACCCTGGCAGGATCTACACTACTGCTTTAAAATGGTTTATAACAGTAGTGACAACTGTTGAGGCCCAGGACACACTCCATATACAGTTCTCAAATGTTTTCAAAGTGTCATAGCCTGCTTGGTGTAGATCTGGTCCCTGAATCATAGAATCATAGAATAGCAGAGTTGGAAGGGGCCTACAAGGCCATTGAGTCCAACCCCCTGCTCAATGCAAGAATCCGCCCTAAAGCATCCCTGACAAATGGTTGTCCAGCTGCCTCTTCAAGGCCTCTAGTGTGGGAGAGCCCACAACCTCTCTAGGTAACTGGTTCCATTGTTGTACTGCTCTAACAGTCAGGAAGTTTTCACTGATGTCCAGCTGGAATCTGTCTTCCTTTAACTTGAGCCTGTTATTTCGTGTCCTGCAGTCTGGGAGGATCGAGAAGAGATCCTTGCCCTCCTCGGTGTGACAACCTTTTAAGTATTTGAAGAGTGCTCTCATGTCTCCCCTCAATCTTCTCTTCTCCAGGCTAAACATGCCCAGTTCTTTCAGTCTCTCTTCATAGGACTTTGTTTCCAGATCCCTGATCATCCTGGTTGCCCTCCTCTGAATACGCTCCAGCTTGTCTGCGTCCTTCTTGAATTGTGGAGCCCAGAACTGGAGCCCAGAACAAGCATGCCTTACAACAGTGGTGGCCCTCTAGATGTTGCTGTACTTCAATGTCCATCAGCCCCTACCAGGATGGCCAATGGTCAGGGATTATGGGGGCTGTAGTCCAATGACACCTGTGGGAGGCTATAGGTGGCCCAACCCTGACTCCTGGACACTCCTCTATTTTCAATCACTCATTTCAAAATCAGGAGAGGAGGTCATAGCTCAGAGGCAGAGCAAATGGTTTTGCATACACTTGGCCCCAGGCTCAGTCCCTGGCATCTCCAGTTAAAATATATGGGCTGGAGGGAAAACCCTGTCCATGGCCTTGGATAGCCACTGCACGATGACCATATCAACTCCTTGGACCAGTGGTCTCACTTGGTATAAGGCAGCATCCTGTCTTGGGAAGGGCCTACAACTTGGTAGCAGAGATGCTGCACTGCATGAAGAAGGTCCTAGGTGGCAGAGCTGAGAAAGAGCCTTTGAATCTGAATTGCTAGGGATGTAGCTTGACTTCCTGTTTTTAGACTGTTGGTTGTTTTATTATGGTTTTAATCTTTGTGAACCGCCCAGAGAGCTTCAGCTATTGGGTGGTATAAAAATGTAATAAATAAATAAATACTTTCTAGCCCTCTGTTTCTCAAAATGTATGTGTCACGGGGCATGTCTAGATGGCGCGATATCCCAGGAATCATCCCAGGATCATCCCTGTGCATCCACATGACACACAGGGGATCCCGGGAGCAGGGAGGGATGATCCCTCTCTTTCCCCGAGATATCACCCTACTCTTTAATCCCAACTTTTCCCGGGGTCTTGGGATGATAACCGTGAGGATCTGGGAACCAGGTATGGGGTGTTGAGCACGTCAGGAGCTCTGGGCCCGTTGGGGGTGGGGTGGGGGGAACGAAAACTTTTTAAAAAACAACAACAACGTACCTTTGCGATGGAGCACTACTGCACTCTTTTTCGATTAAAAACAAAAACAAAATGGCGGGCGCGACGTCCTCTTCCTCCCAGGATGTCGCCGTCGCCTGTAGACACCCTGGGATGATCCCAGAAGCAGGTAAGTCTGGGTTCGTCCCACCTCCCTCCCTTTACACTGTATGGTGTAGACATGCCCATATTCTCTGGCCTTGGTCCCCACTCCTGCCCTGGCTCAAAGGAGGACTCTGAGGTCAAGGAGACATCATTCACAGGGCCATCATCTGCATTTTGTTATGGCTGGGTCGGGGTCAGTCCTGAGTTAAACTAGGGCCAGGCAAAATCCAAAAGCACAGTATTTCCAGTCCTGGAAAAATGGACAATCCAAAAGCAGGGCCTTATCAGGAGTCCAAAAGTCAGCAGCGTGAGAAATCAGTCCAAGGAGAAGCAACTAAGGGCTTATAAAGCCAAGGCTTCCAGCCCACACCCAGTTAGAGCTGTAAGCCATTTATATACCCCCAAGGAGACTCTGGCTCTCAAGTAGATTTTTACCTCTGAGTAGCCTGGTTGCTGTGCTCCTTGAGGTGTGCATTTCAAGTGGTGGTCTGTGGCTCCACCTCCTAGTGCCAGCGTGCTCTAGGACTGGGCAGATGCTCTGACCTTCTAAGGGCCTTCCTAGATGAGGGTTTAGCCCGGTGCGAGGCCCGGGCTCCCTGCTGTGCATGCAGATGATGCACAGAGAATCCCAGGGTCAGGCCGGGCTAAACCCTCCCTTGCCCTGGGATAACCGTATCCACTTCTGGCCCGGTTTTTCCGCAGCCCCAGGCTGAGTCCGGGGCTGCGGAAAATCTAGCTGGTTCCGCAGCTTTCCCCGGCTGCTCACTTACTCACAAGTAGCTGGGAGAAGCCGTGCACTGGGCACAGCACTCCATAGGAGCGATGTGCCCATTGGGCTGGGGGCGAGGGAATTGTGGGGGGGGTGAGAGGTGGGGGCCAGGGGGGAAGAGCAGACTCGGCAGGAGAGATGGGAAGAGCGGAGCCAGGATGGGGAGATCACGGCCAGGGTGGTGGTAGAGGGGGCATCAGACATGGCAAGCGGGGGCGGTGAGCAGGGGGGTGAGCGAGGGGGTGAGCAAGCAGGCGAGCGAGGGGGCAAGCAGGAGGCGAGTGTGGGGGCAAGCGGGGGTGAGCAAGCGGGCGAGCGGGGGTGAGCAAGCGGATGAGCAAGGGGGTGAGCGGGGGTGAGCGAGGGGGGCGAGTAAGCGGGCGAGGGGGGCGAGCAGGAGGCATCAGACATTGGGGGAATCGAAGGCAGGGGGAGCGGGGAACCCTTTATTTTTTTAAAAAAAAACATCTTACCTTTCCGTTGGTGCGTTCCTGTGCACATGGCCCCTTTAACTTTTTTTAAAAAATGGAGGACGCGGCGGGGCTTTCCTTTCCCCGTCGCGTCTGACATGTGGAAAGGAGCGACAGCCGGCGCTTTCTAGCGCGGGCTGGCTGCTCCTCCCACACGGATTCTGAGGTAGGTCTAGCAAGGCCCTAAGAATTTGTGGCCCTCCAGATATTTTGCCCTACAGCTCCCTTCAGACCTAGCCAGCTTAGCCAATTGTGTGTTTTGATGGGAATCTTAAGCCAAGCGTTGCTTTAGCCCCTTCACATGTTCAGTACCCAATAGGTACCAGGTGCCTGAATAGGGCTTTACTGCCATATACTACTGCTGTGTCACTTCAAAGCCAGCTAGAACCTCTACTAATTGGGAAAGACGGAACCCATACCTTTTTATATGATTCCTTCACTGGGTTACACCCATCAATTTCAAATGAACATTGACGACAGTTTTGAGAGGGTGCCTGGAACATGGGGCCACAAAGAGAGAGAATTTCTTAATTTTTCAAAATTGGAAAACCCCTCCAAAAGTAATTTTTGTTCACTTCTCATAAGACAGTTCTATCGTCACTTGTCTGTTTTTGTCCAAATGGTTCCTAGAACAGCATCCAACTTTAGTCCTCCACAGAGAAGACTAATTTAAGTCCCATTCATTTCAATGGGTCTTCAACACTCATAAATGTATGAGTGCAGTGAATGGAACTGCAAAAGGAATACTCAGTGGCGATGCAGCAAATTCCAAAAATAACCAGAATTTGGTAGTGAATGTGCAGTTCTGCTGATGAACTGTAAAAGTTCCAAAAGACTCTCAGGGCATTCTAGTCTATGCCACAGATGTGCTGCTTGTACTATTGTTGCTACCACCATACACACACACACACACACACACACACACACACACACACACGCCTCAAGCTAGCCTGTGATGTCCTGAAGACTTTCCAGGTTAAAAAAAATGAAAAGTGGTCCACGGCTTCTCTTTGTCATTCTAGGCAAAAACGCTCGGGGACTGATCAATACACTACAACAAAACCGTGTTATTACTGGGGCAGCAAACTCCTTGACAGACACGTCTTGCTGGGAACAAACTAGACGTCAAGCCATACAAATGATATTATAGGATGATTATTTTCATTGTGACTTCTCCCATCGAAGTTATACTGATTGCTGTCGACCAGCAATCACAGAGATCTATCGACGGCAATGCCCACCTGTCACCTTGGCTATAATGTCTGGAGTGGACAAAGCTGTTTTCTGTGGCTCAGCACAAGGGAAATGACAGGATCTTTAATAGCTCCAGACCTAGGTAGCCCATGAATCAGATGAGGGAATAACTTGGGTGCATAATCCTTCAACGGGAGTAGAAGCAAGATACAGCCAGCAATAATGAAGGGAGGGAAGGGGTCTCCCTCTCCATGTATTACTCATGCAAGTAAAAGGGCTGAAGGCTGCATTCCTGAGTCCAGTCTTGTTGACACCCAGCCCTGCCTCCTCGCCCTCCATGTATAAGCATGGACACCTGAGATGAGGAGCCCTACATGCATAGATATTGATCCTTTAAAAACAGAAAATTATTTATTTATTTATTACATTTCTATACCGCCCAATAGCCGGAGCTCTCTGGGCGGTTCACACAAATTAAAAACATTCAAAGTATAAAACCAAACGTATAAAACCATAATATAAAATACAATATAAAAGCTCAACCAGATAAAAACAGCAGCAATGCAAAACTACAAATTTAAAACACCAAGTTAAAATTTATTTATAGACTGTTAAAATGCTGGGAGAATAAAAAGGTCTTCACCTGGCGTCTAAAAGAATATAGTGTAGGTGCTTGATGAACCTCCTTAGGGAGCTCATTCCACAGCCGGGGTGCCACAGCAGAGAAGGCCCTCCTCCTGGTAGCCACCTGCCTCACTTCCTT
The DNA here is from genome assembly GCF_023053635.1 of Elgaria multicarinata webbii. Classification (NCBI taxonomy): domain Eukaryota; kingdom Metazoa; phylum Chordata; class Lepidosauria; order Squamata; family Anguidae; genus Elgaria; species Elgaria multicarinata. Next base: position 109,719,969 of record NC_086177.1, on the reverse strand, counting down.
TGGCAGGGGCTCGCGGAGAAGGACCCCTGAGGATGACCTTAGGGTCCGGGCAGGTACATACGGGAGGAGGCGTTCCTTCAGATAACCTGGCCCCAAGCCGGGTTATAGGGTCACAGTAGGGTCCCATGATAGGGTCACAGTCATGGTCCTGTGTTAATAGATATGCTCTATCATTCTGTGAGGATGGTATTGGTTGCCATTTGGGTACCTGTAAGTGGTGATGGCTGAACTAACCCTAAGGCCACAGCTAGACTGAAGGTTTATCCTGGGATCATCCAGGGTTCACCCCTGCCTGAGCACTAGATCCCCTGTGTGTCACCTAGATGAACAGGTTTGACCCCTGGATGATCCAGGGATAAACCTTAAGTCTAGCTATGGCCCAAGTGAGTTTGCTATTTACTCAGAAAATAACAAATTCACCCAGGTGTGCTCAGATGAGAGTTCTTGAAAGCAAACACTCAGTTAGCTTGGAAAAAAGGAGGCTAAGGGGAGACATGATAGAGGTGTACAAAATTATGGATGGTATAGAGAATGTGGACAGGGAAACATTTTTCTCCCTCTCTCAAAATACTAGAACCCAATGGGGTCATCCCATGAAGCTGATTGGTGGGAGATCCAGGACAAATAAAAGAAAGGACTTCTTCACACAGTGCATAGTTAAATTATGTAACTCACTCCCACAAGATGTAGTCATGGCCACCAATTTGGACGGCATTAAAAGGGGGTTGGATAAATTCCTGAAGGCAAAGGCTATCAATGGCTACTAGCCCTGATGACTGTGTGCTATCTCCAGTATTCGAGGCAATAAGCCCGTGTGCACCCGTTGCTGGGGAACATGGGTGGGAGGGTGCTGTTGCACCATGACCTTATGGTGTGTCAGTTTTGCATTGCTGCTGTTTTGATCTGGTTGAGCTTTTATGTTGTATTTTATATTATGTTTTTATGCTGTTTGTTTTATACTTTGAATGTTTTTAATTTCTGTGAACCACCCAGAGAGCTCCAGCTATTGGGTGGTATAGAAATGTAGTAAATAAATAAATAAATTCCATGAAGCTGATTGGCGGGAGATTCAGACAAAAGGAAGAACTTCTTTTCACAGTGCATAGATAAACTCTGGTATTTGCTTCCACAAGGTGTTGTGATGGCAACCAAAATTTGAATGTCTTTAAAAGGGGATTGTACAAATTCATGGAGGACAAGGCTATCAATGGCTAATAACAATAATAATAATAATAATAATAATAATAATAATAATAATAATAATTCTTACCCACCTCTCCACCTTGATCGAGGCAGGGAACAACAGCAAGTATAAAATACATAAAATACTGATTAAAAACATAGTACACATTGTTAAAACATCCTAAAAAAAAATTCTAAAAGCATCCTAAAATTCCACTGGATAGGCCTGCCGGAAGAGATCAGTCTTTATAGCTTTCTTAAATGCTTAAAGACTTTTAAGTTGACAAATCTCTTCTAGTTCTGATGGCTACATGCTACCTCCACTATCAGAGGCAGTATGACTATGTTCACCAATTGCTGGGGAAGCCGTGTGGGAGGGTGCTCACAGGAAACCCGCAAGCAGAACAGTAGTGCAACAGCACCCTCATAAGAACATAAGAAGTGCCATGCTGGACTAGATGGACCCTTGGTCTGATCCAGCATCTCCTTGTGGGTTTTCTATGAGCAGCTGGCCGGCCCCTGTGTGAGCAGAATGCTGGATTAGATGGACCCTTGGTCTGATCCAGCATCTCCTTGTGGATTTTCTTTGAGCAGCTGGCCAGCCCCTGTGTGAGCAGAATGCTGGACTAGATGGACCCTTGGTCTGATCTAGCATCTCCTTGTGGGTTTTCTATGAGCAGCTGGCTGGCCCCTGTGTGAGCAGAAAGCTGGACTAGATGGACCCTTGGTCTGATCCAGCATCTCCTTGTGGGTTTTCTATGAGCAGCTGGACGGCCCCTGTGTGAGCAGAAAGCTGGACTAGATGGCCCTTGGTCTGATCCAGCATCTTCTTGTGGGTTTTCTATGAGCAGCTGGCTGGCCCCTGTGTGAGCAGAAAGCTGGACTAGATGGACCCTTGGTCTGATCCAGCATCTACTTGTGGGTTTTCTATGAGCAGCTGGCCGGCCCCTGTGTGAGCAGAAAGCTGGATTAGATGGCCCTTGGTCTGATCCAGCATCTCCTTGTGGGTTTTCTATGAGCAGCTGGACGGCCCCTGTGTGAGCAGAATGCTGGATTAGATGGCCCTTGGTCTGATCCAGCATCTCCTTGTGGGTTTTCTATGAGCAGCTGGCCGGCCCCTGTGTGAGCAGAATGCTGGATTAGATGGCCCTTGGTCTGATCCAGCATCTCCTTGTGGGTTTTCTATGAGCAGCTGGCCGGCCCCTGTGTGAGCAGAATGCTGGATTAGATGGACCCTTGGTCTGATCCAGCATCTCCTTGTGGGTTTTCTTTGAGCAGCTGGCCGTCCCCTGTGTGAGCAGAATGCTGGACTAGATGGACCCTTGGTCTGATCCAGCATCTCCTTGTGGGTTTTCTATGAGCAGCTGGCTGGCCCCTGTGTGAGCAGAATGCTGGACTAGATGGACCCTTGGTCTGATCCAGCATCTCCTTGTGGGTTTTCTATGAGCAGCTGGCCAGCCCCTGTGTGAGCAGAATGCTGGATTAGATGGACCCTTGGTCTGATCCATCAGGGGCCTTTTTATATTCTTAATAGATGTAGGGGCGCCATCTTGTCCTTCAGCTCAGGCTGCAAAATGTCTTGGCCCAGCCCTGCCCCCAATGATTCTTGACTTGGGAAAAGATGGGACATGAACCCACAGGCCCAAGCAGGCAAACGGAGGGCAATTCCATGATCAAACCACTCCATCACTGAAACTTTAGAAAAGAAGCCTCCGTTTCTCCCCTGCAGCCCTATAACTGAAATGCATTAATTTCCAGCACTTATTCCTTCTGTGCAGCAGCGGCTATGATTCCATCTCGTTTCTCTTCCTCCCTCCCTGGGATTTCTTGTCTGTATTTGATGACAACATTGAACAAATTTCCTTGAGTGGGGGGGGGGGGATGCAGTGCAATTTCAAAAGGAAGTGAGAGTCAGAAAGCGGGTGGGGGGGGAGTGCTTTACAAAGTGACAGGTATTTATGTTGACTTTCTGACCCGAGGCAATACAAAGAGCTGAAAAGAAGCTGGAGGGCAAACTGAAAAGCTCGCCCTCCTAATCGCCCTTTTTGTGTGTGTGTGTGTGTGCCTCAGCTGCAGCGAAACGCTTTCCAGATGAGGAATGAAACGACTCCAGTCATGTTTTGATCGGAGGAGATCACTTGCTTAAAAGAGAGGAGTGAGAGAGAGGAAACTTTGTCAGATGTATAATCAAAGCTTAAAGGGTTCCTAACAGCCGAAGTATGTTATTAAACAACCACTGAGGGCTTCCTCCGCTTTTTGAATTATTCATTTGCCAAAGTAGTCTAGACATGCTAAATTGCCCTGCCAGTCCTTTGAACCGCAGATGGTGCAGCGGCCCAACGAGGAGGGCAAACAGTCCTGGCTGGGCAGGAAGATTGTGGGTCTGGCACAAGCAACGTTCACCCTAGATGCTTCTAAATGGACTATGTATTTATTTAGAATCATAGAATCATAGAATCATGACACTCTCATGCTGGCTGGGAATGGTTGGAGTTGCCATCCAACACATCTGGAGGGCACATCTGGAGGATTGGGGAGATCGAGGCTCAAATCCTCATTTGGTCATTCACTCTTTCAGCCTCGCGAAATTTACAGGATTGCTGTGAGGACAAACATGGGGAGTGTGGTGCTTCAGTTTGCGGGATTAAACAGAAAGGAGGAACAGCTGAGTCTGGGAGTATTTGGAGAGTGGCCCTTCAGGGGAGCAGCCAGAAGCTAGCTTAAGGCTCAGGCAGCCTCCAACAATTCCCAATCACCACACTCCCCTAAAAGACTTGCAAGAACGCAGAAGCGACGCTGGAAGCAACTATTGTCCTTGGTGCCTTGTTCTGTCACTTGCATACCACCTCCTTGATCTTGCCTGGACTTACCCTGACTGACTGGTTCATCTCTATTCGGCCCTGGTAAGGCCTCATCTTGAGTATGGCGTCCAGTTCTGGGCACCACTCTTCAAGAAGGATGCAGACAAGCTGGAGCGTGTTCAGAGGAGGGCAACCAGGATGATCAGGGGTCTGGAAACAAAGCCCTATGAAGAGAGGCTGAAAGAACTGGGCATGTTTAGCCTGGAGAAGAGAAGGCTGAGGGGACACTCTTCAAATATTTAAAAGGTTGTCACACAGAGGAGAGCCAGGATCCCTTCTCGATCCTCACAGAGTGCAGGACACGGAGTAACGGGCTCAAGTTAAATAAAGCAAGATTCCAGCTGGACATAAAAAACCCTTCCTGACTGTTCGAGCAGTACGACAATGGAACCAGTTACCTAGGGAGGTTGTGGGCTCTCCCACACTAGAGGCCTTCAAGAGGCAGCTGGATAACCATCTGTCAGGGATGCTTTAGGGTGGATTCCTGCATTGAGCAGGGGGTTGGACTCGATGGCCTTGTAGGCCCCTTCCAACTCTGCTATTCTATGATTCTATGATTCTATGACTAGACCCTGACTACTCTTTGACACATTCCTGAATCCAGCGTTGTTTGACACTGCTTCTGACGGATACTTCAGCTTTCGACCACAGACTGTTAGTTGACGTTTCCCTCCTGCTTATCAAGTTTAACACTGGTGATTTACAACAGGGAGGCAGAACCATGTACGCCGCCTTGAACTCTTTGGAGGAAAGGCAGGACATAAGTGCAAATGCAAACCACCTCCTCACCACCTCTTGTTCATAAGAACATAAGAAGGGCCCTGATGCTGGATCAGACCAAGGGTCCATCAAGTCCAGCACTCTGTACACACAGGGGCCAAACCAGCTGTTGATCAGGGACCAACAAAGCGGGACAAGGTGTAACAACACCCTCCCACCCCTGTCCCCCTGCCTCTGATACTGGAGGTAGCACATAGACATCAAGACTAGTAGCCATTGATAGCCTTTGGGCCTTGCTAGACCTACCTGAAAATCCAGGCGTGTGGAAGGGCCACCCCGCACTACAAGTAGCACGGCTGTTGCTCCTATCCACACGTCAGACGCGATGGGCTGCAGGAAAGCCCCATCGCATCTGCCATTTTGTTTTACTGCTTAAAGGGCCGGGTGCGCAGGAGCGCACCAACGACAAAGGTAATTTTTTTTAAAAAAAAAGGTTCCCCGCTCCCCTGCCCCTGATTTCCCCTGCCCCTGATTTCCCCTGACCATGATTCCCCCATGATCTCCACTTCCCCCCGCGATCTCCACTTCGCCCCCACAATCTCCTCTTTCCCCCCTGCAATCTCCACTCCCCCCCCCCCGCAATCTCCGCTTTCCCCCGCGATCTCCCCACCTCCAATCTCTCCCCCTGCTCCAACGGGCCCAGCGCTTCTGTGGAGCGCTGCGCCCCGGCCACCGCTTTTCCCAGCTACTCATGAGTAATTGCAGTAGCCGGGAAAAGCGGCAGACCTGTCTACACGCCCGCGGTCTAGGGCTCAGCCCGAGACTGCGGGAAATACCGGGCCACAAGCGGTGCCAGTTATCCCGGGCCAAGGGAGGGTTACCCTTGCCTGAGCCCGGGATCCCCTGTGCGTCATCTGGACGCACAGGGGTGGGCCCAGGGCTCGCACCAGGCTGACCTGTCGTCTAGCAAGGCCCTTCTTCTGCCTTTCTATCTTCTAGCTTTTCTTCTTCCTGCTTATCTGACGAAAACGAGAAGTCTGGATTTTCTGTTCCTTCCCAGCATTGAACTGGGAACCCCCTGGAGGGCTTAGCCAGGACTCACTCACTCCCTTGGGCAGCAGTGCAGCTGCCTGCTCAGTGTCTGAAAGCTGAGAGAGGCATTTTGCTTTCGCTTTTGTTACTATTAAAACGTCCTTTGAACAGCAGCAACAGCAACAACAACTGGAAAGGCCCAAGGGAGGCTTTCCTGGAAGCTCAAGCATCCAGAGAGGCTGAGAGGACAGAACAGGAGGAAATGGGAAATGAAAGAGGACAGAAAAACTGTTCAGCCAGATCCTTAAAATAAGATCAGCACTGAAGCGCTGCACCCAGATACATTTCTCCAGAATTCTCAACAGCCCAGCGAAAGAGGCAGAAAAACCACCACCTCTTTCGCAGGGAAACAAGGTTGATATTTTGAAATTGTGTAAATAATCAAATGTATATTTTATAAAGAATGGGTGTAGTTAAAGATTGAAAGGAGAGAAACGCAGCAGCAAATTAGGCAGGTGTCTGTAATAAAGGCAAGAAACACCTGAGTTAATTGATGTCAGTTTGCAAACAGTTTAAAAAGGGAGTGTCTTAAACAGTTGGTAGGAGAGGGTCGGAAGGAGGAAAAGAGTTGAAGAAAGGAACATTGCTGCAGAAAAGGAGTTGGAAGCAAGGTTGCTGATACCACATCGTTTGGCTGGCACGGGAGGAAAGCTTCAAAGCAAAAGGTCTGAAAACTGAAACTCCCAGAGACTAATTGCTGGTAAGAATAATTGTTTAAAAGTTCTCAGAAGAAAGGAAGAAGAATGCAATCTGAATATGCAATGAAATGAATTGTAAGTTGTTCCATTGCCAATGCTGAAAAAGTAAAGTTGTAAGAACTTATCTTTACAGCAGCGTGAGGGAGTAAGCTTGAATCATAGAATCATAGAATAGCAGAGTTGGAAGGGGCCTACAAGGCTATCGAGTCCAACCCCCTGCTCAGTGCAGGACTCCACCCTAAAGCATCCCTGACAGATGGTTGTCCAGCTGCCTCTTGAAGGCCTCTAGTGTGGGAGAGACCACAACCTCCCTAGGTAACTGATTCCATTGTCGTACTGCTCTAACAGTCAGGAAGTTTTTCCTGATGTCCAGCTGGAATCTGGCTTCCTTTAACTTGAGCCTGTTATTCTGTGTCCTGCACTCTGGGAGGATCGAGAAGAGATCCTGGCCCTCCTCTGTGTGACAACCTCTTAAGTATTTGAAGAGTGCTATCATGTCTCCCCTCAATCTTCCCTTCTCCAGGCTTAACATCCACTGTCTCCTTCTTCTCGGGTGAGGAAAGCGTATAAACACATCCCAACAAACAAAAAGGTTGTGAAAGGGGAGGTGGGATTTCAGCACAGCACTACTTTGTATGTTTATTATTTATTTATTTATTTATTTATTTATTTGTTTATTTTATTACATTTATATACAACCCCATAGCCAAAACTCTCTGGGCGGTTTACAAAGATTAAAAACACTGAACATTAAAAACCGATATACAGATTTTAAAAGCATAAAAACAGATTACATGCCAGGACGGACAATACTTATTGAAAACGATATCTATTCTTCCTGGACTCCCTAGCTGTTCTCCTCTCTTGGAGGACAGAGCTGTCCATGCCACATAACCTGCCCTGCCCCTCCCTAAACTTATAACCCCTCCCAGGTTATCTGAAGGAACGCCTCCTCCCATATGTACCTGCCCGGACCCTAAGGTCATCCTCAGGGGTCCTTCTCCGTGAGCCCCTGCCAAAGGAAGTGAGGCAGGTGGCTACCAGGAGCAGGGCCTTCTCTGCTGTGGCACCCCGGCTGTGGAATGAGCTCCCTAAGGAGGTTAGCTTGGCACCTACATTATATGCTTTTAGACGCCAGGTGAAGACCTTTTTATTCTTCCCAACATTTTAACAATCTATAAATTTTAAATAACATGGTTTTAAATTTGTAATTTTGCATTGCTGCTGTTTTTATCTGGTTGAGTTTTTATATTGTATTTTATATATTGTATTTTATATTATGGTTTTATACTGTTGTTTTATACTTTGAATGTTTTTAATTTTTGTGAACCGCCCAGAGAGCTCCGGCTATTGGGCGGTATAGAAATGTAATAAATAAATAAATAAATAAACTAACATGCTGCCCTCAGGTGTGGCGGAAGACACTAACCCATTGCCACTGTTGAAGTGAAGTTCAACTGCCCAATCAGTCCGTTCCCATACATGGAATGGGGCACTATGATGTCCCTTGTGTCAGGGAACAGAATGACTTGGCCAGCCTTGGCCATTATCTTCTAGTGACAACTTCTTCTACCTGTACTTTGGTGTCTTCCATCCAAATAGCATGAGATTTCAGACATTCTGCTACTCTCTCCGGGGAGTAACACCTGCAAAACGTCAGGCACATATAGGACACCATTAAAAAGGTGCCATCCTACAAACTTCCCATGACTTTTGATGGTGACCCATTATTTTATTCTGCTGCCTGAAACTTTGCCCAATGTCCTTTTAAGTCTTAGGGATAGCAATGCCATGGCTCTGGAGGGCCGTAGGATATTTCAGACTCCTGGATCCCAGGTCAGAGACAGCGCTCTGACCTGGGACCCAGGAGCCCAACCTCCTTGCCCCCTCACAGCTGGTGTGGAAGGAGCCACACTGGCTGCATCCCTGAGTTTGCAAAAGAGGGTGTTCTTATGGGTTGGGGGGAGGAGTGGCTGTTGAGGCCAGCATTCAACAAATCCTCTCACCTCTCCAGCCTTCTTATCTCTCCATCCCCCGATGTCTCAGTGATATGGGCAAAGAAGCCCATCTAGCTGAAATGCAGAGCAGGAGGCACACAGAGTGGAAGACCACCTCTGCATTGGATGACCTCTAAGTTTGGAGGCTTACAGCCTCTCCATTAGATTACATCCTAAACATATCTTTGGGGGTGCTCTTGGATCCAGAACGGTCACTTGAGGCACAGGTGAACTCAGTGGCAAAGAGCACCTTTTATCAGCTTAGGTTGATATACCAACTACGCCCTTATCTGGAAAGAGATAGCCTAGCTACAGTTATCCATGCTCTGATAACCTCTTGTTTGGATTACTGCAATGCATTATACGTGGGGCTGCCTTTGAAAACAGTCCGGAAGCTTCAGCTGGTACAAAACAGGGCAGCCCATTTACTAACAGGGACTGGCCGGCGAGATCACATTATGCCAGTCCTTTTACAACTTCATTGGCTGCCAGTCCAGGTCCGGGCCCGATTCAAAGTGCTGGCATTGACATTTAAAGCCCTAAACGGTTTGGGGCCAGGTTATTTGAAGGAACGCCTCCTCCCATATGTACCTGCCCGGACCTTAAGATCATCTACAGGGGCCCTTCTCCATGAGCCCCTGCCGAAGGAAGTGAGGCAGGTGGCTACTAGGAGGAGGGCTTTCTCCACTGTGGCACCCCGGTTGTGGAATGAGCTCCCCAGAGAGGTCCGCCTAGCGCCTACACTGTACTCCTTTCGTCGCCAGCTGAAGACCTTTTTATTCTCTCAGTATTTTAACACTTAATTTTAACTTAAATTTAAATTTTACTGTTTTAACTCTGTATTTTAATTTTATATCAATTTTGCTGCGTGGTTTTTATCCTGGTTGTGCTTTTTATACTGTCTTTTGTATTTGTGCTTTTAACCTGTTGGTTGTTTTATTATGGTTTTAATTTTTGTGAACCGCCCAGAGAGCTTCGGCTATTGGGTGGTATAAAAATGTAATAAATAAATAAAATAAATATTTTGCACAATGAATCAGGCTCAGAACGCAGACTGGTGTCCTGGCCATTCATGCCACAGGGCCAAGGACAACAGCAGCAGAACGTCTGGTGGTAGAAACCAGCCTTCCTCAACTTAGCGCCCTGAAGACATGTTGGACTGGGAGAATGATGCTGTCTGGGGATGATGGATGTTATAGTCTAACACGTCAGCAAGACCCAGTTAGGGAAAGTTGGTATAACCCCCCTCAACAGCAGAGCATTTCAGTGACATAACATATGTATTACTCATTAAGATCCTAGTACGTTTTGCACTGTGCCCCTCTGCTTTCCCCTTGTGAATTTCGCTTTGCTTTAATAGTCCGTTGGCCATGATTAGTTTTACCTTTTTTTTTCCTGCAGAGAGGTGTGGGCTAGAGGCTGCATTTCTCAACCCGTTCTCGAAGATGAAGGAAAGAGAGAATTTCTATGACGGGGATGGTCAGTAATAAATAATATTATACTTTGCATTTATATTGCCTCTTTTGCGCCAGGATATCAAAACGGCTTGTAAACCAAACTGTCGGTGTCGCAACATTCTCCAGGAGTAAGGGAACATTATTGTCTTCATCTCACAGAGAAATCCAAATGGGCTCTCAAGGTGACACACAAGGCGCAAGCTCCAGAGATAGAGGAGAGCCATACACTCATAGAAACAAGCATAAATGGGGTCATTCAGACCTTGAACTATGGGTAGATTATGCCAAGGGTGATCTGGGTTGAAACCCTAAGGGGAAGTCTAATGGGTAAAAGAGGCTGCTTGCATACCCCTCAATTCTCCCTCTTTACCAGGAATGGACTCTATTTTCTGGCGCTCATCCCTAGCAATTCATTGTACCACTTTTGCCTTGGGATGTCATACGAGTCTAAAAGAGCAGTGCAATCCAATGGACTCTCCCCCACTCAGCCTCCCAGACCCTGCTCACCGCTGCCACTTACCGCTGCCAGACCTTTAGTGACGTGCTATTTTGCATAAAAATGGCGTCTCGGGGTTACATAAATGGCGGCCATAAAGGGGCCATTTATGTAACATTACAGGCATAAATGGTCCATTTACTTTTTTTCCTCTCTAAATATGCATAGGATTGTGTTCTAAGACATGAATGAGGCAAACCCATGTAGATCAAATATAACTGCCCCACCACATCTAGGCAACAAAAAGTTTTTTTGTTGCAGCAAAAAGTTCTTAGTGGAACTTTTTTAAAGCTCAGCTTTGTGGCAAGTGAAATTTCCCCAAAGTATTTTACTTCACTCAATTTTTTAAAATGCTGCTACAGTTAACCAGTGGCTGAATAAAGCAGACTGAGGCCGTAGCTAGACCTAAGGTTTATCCCAGGATCATTCCGGGTTCATCCCTGCCTGAGCGCTGGATGCCCTGTGTGGCACTTAGATGAACAGGTTTGACCCCAGGATAATCCTGGGATAAACCTTAGGTCTAGCTATGGCCCTAGTTTAGTTCTCAGAGTGGAAATTTGAATATAAAAAGAGCCCTGCTGGCTTCGATTCACACAGTGGCCAACCAGCTGCCTATAGGAACCCACAATAGCACCCTAACCATTTGTGTTCTCCAGCTACTAGGATACACAGGCATACTGACTCTGATACCAGAGGTAGCATATTGCCACCATGACTAGTAGCCATTGAGCTTTCTCCTCCATGAATAAGGCTATGACCTTGGAGCCAAAGCCTTTTTCGTAAGTGCTTCTGAGGAAGCATCGCACATGGCATTTTCCAAAGGGTGAGTTGTGTGGAGCATGTACAGAGAAGGGCAACCAGGGGCGGATCCGCACGTCGGCCCAGAGCGCATTTATGCGACTCTAGGGCACCCCAGAAACGATAGTCTGTACTTGCCTGTAAAAAGAAGCTAGGAAGAGACGGAGACGCCGCCGACGCCCAGCTCTCCCCAGCAGGCTCCTCGACTGGGACAGAGAGCTCAGCGGAAGAAGGTTGGGTGGACAGCGGAAGAAGCTCTCTACCTCCGCCTTCTTCAAAAAGAGCTCTCCGAGCCGGCCGGGGAGAGCTGGGCGGCGGCGGCATCGGCATCTCCGTCTCCGTCTCTTCGTAGTTTCTTTTTACAGGCAAGTACAGACTATTGTTTCTGGGGTGCCCTAGAGTCACATAAATGCGCTCTGGGGCCGACGTGCGGATCCGCTGCAGGATGATCAATTGTCTGGAAACAAAGCCCCAAGAGGAGAGACTGAAACAACTGGGCATGTTTAGCCTGGAGAAGAAGAGAAGATTGAGGGGACACATGATAGCACTCTTCAAAAACTTGAAAGGTTGTCAATGGGCTCAAGTTACAGGAAGCCAAATTCCGGCTGGACATCAGGGGGAAAATCCTCACCATTAGAGCCGGACGACAATGGAACCAGTTACCTAGGGAGGTGGTGGGCTCTCCCACACTAGAGGCCTTCAAGAGGCAGCTGGACAACCATCTGTCAGGGATGCTTTAGGGCGGATTCCTTCATTGAGCAGGGGGTTGGACTCCATGGCCTTATGGGCCCCTTCCAACTCTACTATTCTATGATTCTATGATTCTAGTTTGTCATGGCAAAGACTTTAAAGTGTCTCATAGCATCTTCAGGACTCACATTTATTATGGCACCAGCTTTCATGGACCTCTTTGAAATGATGCCCCTCAGAAAAAGGCTAAATTCAACTTTCAACTGGAATGATGCTGGGTAAACCAAGCATGAGCAGACAGCACTCTTGCTTTAGGGCCCCATGTGGCGCTTGGCCTAACAACGTTTGAAGGGTTCTCCTGCGCTTTCATCTGAAGCAGGCGACGGCATGTTCTTAAGGTTTGCATTGCAAAACAGCCTCCGAGCCTCCTGTTCTCTGGGGTTTTTGTACTCCAGATCTAACGCTGACCCCCGCTTGTGAATCATTTCACCTCCCTGTTTGAGGTAGAACACACCACATGCCCCTGTAGATCTCCTCTTCACAGGAATGCTGAGAGGATTAATTAGGCAAGATTTGTAAGGCCTTCCCAATGCTCTAGGCACTGTTAAAATATTCCACAGCCTTGGCAGGTTTTGATGTAACAGCCTGAGTCTGTGGCAAACCTTCCGATGGTTGCCTTAAGTGTCTGGTACATCCTTCCTGCAGACAAACAACTGGCCCATTCAAATGAATCTATGCATACGTACGCAGAAGCAGCCCCTCTTCCGGGCCTTGAGTAAATTGCGGAGATCACCACTCTTCTCAGCAGTTTTTCTAATCCTGCCATTTAAGCCCTGGCGCCGTCTGAGAGGCTTCTAGTGCAGGAGGCAAGTGAACCCTGGCTGTGGCTGCTAGGAGGAAGTACCAAACGCAAGCAAAAGGCATCCGCAGTTACTCGTCACATTGAAACCATGAGTCATATGTCTGTGCCACCACAAGGGAAACCAGTTGTCTCTAGAGCAGACAGTTTAGATGAACTAGAAGCCAAGCATCCATGTTTTATTATTCAGGGAACCTTCAGTAGCTTCCTCTGAAATGACAAAGGGAGACAGGAGGCCCTGGAGGTAAGCTGACCCCCTGGAAAGAACTGCCTAGCGGGGTGATCCCGGGTTAAAGCTGGGGGAACCTTCAGGGGCAGCACTTCCATCTTGGGGGAGTTATTGCATAATGTAGTGCAAAGGAGAAGAGCTGCAATGCATTTAGGGTGGCCACTTATGCAATGCTTCCATTTGGTTTGCCAGGATCACTTTATGCCAGTGGATCCAATAGCTAATAACCTTTTATCTCCCTTAGTTGAGTGTCATGGACAAGGACCCCCAAACCGTTTTGCTCAGAGCATCTAAACCCCTTGTCTTCAGAGGAGGCTCCAGCATTAACAGTTCAGGAAGAGGATTTGGTCATGGAGAGGCATCATGAGGTTTGTACCTCCTCAGAACCTAGTTCCCCAGAAAGATCATGGGGGGCTTCTTGCCTGCATCCAGAAAAAATTGTCTTGCCATCTTCAGACTCTGAGAACTCTGGCGGAGTCACTCCCATGTCATCATAGCTGGAGGGTCCTAGAATAGTCCAGATCCCTTTAAGAGATACTATGGAAGCAGAGTGAATCATCCTAAATACAACCAAACACTTAATTAAGGCTCTGTCTTAATCTGCTCCTTGTTGGAGCAGTATACAGAAAAACATGTTTGGCCTCCACCCACCCCCCAGTGCTACTTTCTATAATGTAGATCTCTTGTCTTTTCAGTCTGCCTCTCCCTAAGAAAACTGACCTAGCTTGACACCTGCCAATTATCTGACCCATAGCAGAACCCTACAACCCAGGCTATAGCACAGAGTATTGATAAAACCCACAGTCCACACAGAGGCAGAAAAAAGTTCCCTTAAGGCACTTGAAGGGCAAAGGGAAGTGGTGGACCAACCAATGATTATTGATGAGCCAGATTTAGTCGATGAGCTGCCAGCTGCTGACTCCTAGTCTTGGAAGAAATCTGAAGAAATCTAACAACAAAGTTTTCAGAGAGAGGGAGAAAGAGAGATTCCTCTTGGTTTCCCCAGCCTTCTTTAATAAGAGCTTTTCATAATGCATTCCAATGAAATATTAATAATGATTCCTTTTTCTGAACATCTTGAGACCATTCACTGGAGGGGGCAGGGGAGAAGAAAACATGTAACCATTTAAGGAAGGGGATATATTTAGTCATTTCTTCAAAAGTGGGCTAAAGAGAGGCATATTTGCAATTGGGATTGCAATGCCGGCCAAGCAAACTTGAAAAAGTGGGGGGGGGGGGGGAAACAGGAGTCAACGCAAATTTGTCAAACATATTTCTGCCTTGAATTATGGATGAACTGAAAGCTAAATGCCTCTTCAGATTCGCATCACTCCTGTCAAATGAAACTGCCAGTTTTTGTAAACCAGAGGCAAGTACTATCAAACCAAAAGCACTAGGGCTGTGCTAGATCCGGAGGGCTGGATTGAGATTTTGCCCCCCCCCCATACTTACTTGCCTCTGCGGTGGGCAGCAGAGGCAGATACGTGGGGAAGGGGGGACAAAATGGGGGCTGAATAAGCTCCCCTGCCCCCTTACCTGGCTCTGCTGCCATCACCACATGGACTGTGGCAGCAGAGCCAGGTAAGCCCCCGCCCCTATCTGCCTCTGTCGCGGTCCAGCGCAGGCTTCAACTGAGGTCTGGGCCTCAGTTGAAGCCTGCACTGGACCGCGACGGACACAGGTAAGCACCCCTCCCCCCTGCCCCCTTACCTGGCTCCTCCACCGTCACCACACGGACTGCGGCAGTGCCGCCAGGTGAGCCCCCCTCCCCCCACTTACCTGCATTCAGAGCTCCAGATAGAGGCAAACCACTTTGCCTCAATCTGCAGCTCCCCCAACCCGATTCGGATCAACCTTTGGCGGAGGTGAATCGGGCCGCTCCGCTCCCGCTTCTGCGACCCGAAACAGAGCGGAGCACAGCCCTAAAGAACGCTCTTTCTTTTTCTGTTTGTGGTGTACAAGCCAAGAAATGTAGGACTTCTCCACCCTCTTTGAATGGAGCCAGAGTGGACCACACACAAACATTGAGATATGTCACAAACTTTAAATGTACAGACCAGGTGGATTTGAACCCATATCAGAGGGGAGAGGACTTGCTCTCCAAGTACTTAGATGGTCAGGGTGACCATATTTGAAAACCCCAAAAAAAGGACACTGGGGGGGGGCAGAAAAGCTTGCTTTCCGAGGGGGCCCAGAAAGTTCACTTTCCGCTCGTCCATTCCAATCAGGGCCATTCCAATCAGGGGAAAGCATGTCATTCCCACCCACCCCTGCTCCAATTGGGGCCTTTTCTATAATATCTGGGAATGACATGCTTTCCCCTTTAAGGCCTCGATTGGAGCTGTCAGGGGGAATGATGTGTTTCCAGAAAGTGTGTCATTCCCCTCCCCCATCACGCTAATGGCGGCCTTAAAGGGGAAGGCATGTCATCCCCAGACATTCTAGAAAATTACCGAAAATCCGCCCTGACACCCAAGATATTACAAAAACCTGGATAAATGTACATGAAGCGTGTTGGACACTCCAAAGTGCTATATAACTGTGAAGGCTTTATTATCATCATGCAATTTAACTACGTCCATAGTATTTCAACAAGAATTATGGATGGGATGATAGCTTTCCCTATAAGCGATAAAATTGTATCCCAGTTGGCTCGATATAGTATTTAGAAATGGTCCATTTCTTCTTGTCGGGAAAGAGCATGGGCGGACACCTGCACCCTGGAAATGAGGCCAGAGTTATTAAGTGAAGATTTAGTGCAGCTGGGGCAGGTTTTGCTTGGCAGTTCTGCTGAGGGAAATTCAAGGCCCCACTCTTTTGTTCTCCCATGAGAAAACAAAAGCAGCATTTGGGTTTCACGCAGCTCTGCCGGTGTTCCTACTCAACATTGCTGCTTACTCCATATTAAACTGAGGCCTTAGCTAGACCTCAGGTTTATCCCGGGATCGTCCCAGGATTGCTTAGCTTGGAGAAGAAGAGGCTAAGGGGAAACATGATAGAAGTGTACAAAATTATGCGTGGTCTGGAGAATGTGGAGAGGGAGACATTTTTATCCCTCTCTCAAAATACTAGCTCCCTGGGTCATTCCATGAAGCTGATTGGAGGGAGATCTAGGACAAATAAAAGGAAGTACTTCTTCACAGTGCATAGTTAAATTATGGAACTCACTACCACAAGATGTAGTGATGGCCACTGTGGCGTTACACCCCACAAGTCAGTTCCCAAATGTATGTCTGAGGTTTGTAAGTCTGTGGTTTTTAGAATGTTGGCCTGAGTGGGCAGAGTTAGAATGTCTTGGGAGGGGAAGGAGTGATATATAAGGGAAGGACTGAGGGGATTGAGGGGGACTTTTTAGGCACTCTTAGAGTTGTTAGCGCTCTCTGTGCGTTAGCTCTTGGTGTTTAGACTACTTGGGTCTGGAGAATTTGAGGTTCAGTGTAGAGAGTGGTGTCTTTGGAGTGTGGTGTGCACATAGTTGATGTATATTAATCAATACCGATAATAAAGTTCAAGAGTGATCGTGTGAGAGAAAGGAAAGCGTGTATGTGAATGAGTGAAAGGATTGGATGAAAGGTTTCAAAAAGGTTTTAAAATGTTTTAATTTGAAACAAAGCTTGTGAACTTTTAAAATGAATTTTAATTATTTTGTTTTTAACTACCACAAAAATCCCACGTGTCTGTTTGGCATTTATCATCTGAAGTTTATACATTTAGCACCCACTCTGACAGTTATTCACCTCAGCACATATAATTCACAGTGTTTTATTTTATATATTGAAATCCGTCTTCATTTAACCCCTTTCTCCACATAGTTTGGAGGAAGGTGGTTTTTGTCCCTCGCCTCAGGGGTATCAAGCGGTGGTGCTTGGCTTGAGCAGGGAGTAGCCGTGGCCGGGCCTGTTGTTCAGAGCCTGTGTCGTGCCAGCCGCCAATTTGGATGGCTTTAAAAGGGGGTTGGATAAATTCCTGGAGGCAAATTCTATCCATGGCTACCAGCCCTCATGGTTGTGTTCTAGCTCCAGTATTCGAGGCAGTAAGCCTGTGTGCACCAGTTGCTGGGGAACATGGGTGGGAGGGTGCTGTTGCACCATGCCCTGCTTGTTCATCCCTGGCTGATGGCTGGTTGGCCACTGTGTGAACAGAGTGCTGGACTAGATGGACCCTTGGTCTGATACAGCATCAGGGCTCTTCTTATCTTGGATAAGAAATTCATTTGCAAAGTACACGTTCACTGTACCTTTGCTGTCTACCAAAACCTTTGCATCCCCTTTTGACTACGCTTCCTGATCATTCAAGGCTGTCTATAAAATTGCCTGAAAGATAAGTTCCAGGGCTAAAAGTGAAGCCCATTTATGATGGAAGACACAGCCATCGGTGTCCTAGCTTTTGCCTGAAAGCTCCATGTCATCTTACATGATCCTCTTTTACAATGAAGCACACAGCTGATTAAACAGTGAGTGTGCTCTGCAAAAAGCCCTCCCCTCTCCAGCCCTTGAAACGAGTTTGACAACGATGGTAATAAATAGCAAAGTGGTTTTTCTAACCGACATGAATTTCCACCCAGGAGAAGAAGACCTTATCACAGTTCCAGTCAAGGAGCATAGAAATGTCCTGGGATGTGCCGGTGATTGCGGAGACATCTTATATATTGTGTGTGTCCTGGACGACGAGGGCCATCAGCACGAAAGCGAGTGAGATGCAGTAATCTGCCTGAAACATGTTGTGGTGAAAGAGCGACTGTCCTTCCGTGACGTCCCCAGTAAAACATGATAAAGTTGAGTGACATTCTGCCTTGCTACTTGTGAAATGCCAGCCAAAAGATGATTCGCAGAAAGCGGAGCTGTTTTTGCCTACAGGCCTTCAGCTGCTACAAATCATTCAGCATCCGCTACCTCTGAGAGCAAACCTATGCTAATTTTATAGCAGAGAGAGGATCTGGTCCTCTCAGTTCTATCAGGTTGAAGAAGGCAGTGTTTGAAGAGGGGAACTCACCTGAATATTCCTGAAATGTTATTCCCATTGGGATGAAGATTATCTGGCTTTCCTTCCACGAATGGAATTAACAATATGAAGAAATTTTAATATCCAGAGAAACGATTAGATTTGCGAAATGCTACCCAAGGCTATTGATGGACAAATCTGTCTGTCTATTCTTTATATCCCAAATTCTTTCTATTTTTTTTCAAGGGGGAAATGTGCCTCATGTGGCGCAGAGTGGTAAGCGGCAGTTACTGCAGCCGAAACTCTCCCCACGGCCTGAGTTCGATCCCAGCGGAAGCTGGTTCTCAGGCAGCCGGCTCAGGTCGACTCAGCCTCCTGTCCTTCTGAGGTCGGTAAAATGAGTACCCAGCTAGCTGGGGGAAAGGGAACTGCGACTGGGGAAGGCAATGGCAAACCACCCCACTACAAAGTCTGCCAAGAAAACGTCAGCAAAAGCAGGCGTCCCTCTAGAAGTCAGCAATGACTCAAGTGCATGCACGAGAGGTTCCGTTCCTTTCCTTTCCTTTCCTATCAAATAACAAGCTAAACAAAATTCTCTCCCCTCTCCACCAGTCAAATTCAATAGGTACAGCTATTCCCACCATGGAGAGGATGATGCTGGCCATGTAGCTGTTAACTATGAGGAGCCAATCAGAAAGAAAGAAAGAAAAAGAGTTGTCAGATCTAATTCAGGACCACAAACATGGCTGAATACACAAGACCTAAGCAGTCCAAGTCCTGGGCCTGGATGCTTTCACTCACGTTCGATTTAAGAACATGAGAAGTGCCCTGATGCTGGATCAGACCAAGGGTCCATCTAGACCAGCACTCTGTTCACACAGTGGCCAAAAACCTGTATATTAAGGACCAACAAAGCAGGACATGGTGCAACGGCACCCTCCCACCCATGTTCCCCTGCAACTGGTGCACATTGACTTACTGCCTCGGATACTGGTGGTAGTGAATTCCATAATTTAACTATGTGCTGTGTGAAGAAGTTCTTCCTTTTCTTTGTCCTGAATCTCCCACCAATTAGCTTCATGGGATGACCCCGTTGGGTTCTAGTATTATGGGAGAGGGAGACAAATGATTTTTTTAAATAATAATAATAATTTCTTTCCATCTGGTTTATGGAGAAATTTGCAAATGTTTGTACATTCTTACAAAAAATCAAACTAAATGAAATTCTCACCCATACTAATGATGGCTAACAGCAGTGAAGGGATCAAATAGCAAATAGCTGAGTTCCTTTTAAAGCCATGTAAATTAAGGGCCGACACCTTGAAACGGTAAATTTCATAACATTTTTACATTGCGTGAAAAAGTGTTTCCTTTGTCAGTCTCAAATCTACTTCCAGCCATCTTTTCCAGCTGCTCCTGACTTCTAGTGTTATGAGAAGAGGAGAAAAACATCATACCCTAAATCTTGAGGCTGTTGCACTTTTTCCCCAAGACAATGCACATCCAATTAGTCTGATTTGCATTTGCTTCCATCATTTCTTTATGAAAGTCCATGAAGTATACTCATGAAATTAAATTGTATTGATCTGGATTAATGATATATGTCTACATACTCTGGAGTACTTTCCATTGAATCCAACAAAGCCACCTTAGAATCAGTAGATTGTGGGCTGCAGCCAAAATGACATCACTCTGTATACTTGAATTGTGCTCATCAAAACTACAATTGGTTACATTTCCATTAAATGAATGAATTTAAGAGAATCACAGAGCAGCACATTCAAATTAGGGGTGTGCTCCGCTCCATTACGGATCCCTCGATCCGAAGCGGAGCAGGCCAATCCAGACCTCCGAAGCCCGGTCCCAGGGCAGATCAGGGGAGGTCCGGATTGGCTAGAAGTGGTTCGGTACAGTCCGAAGCGATTCGGATCGTTCCAAAGCTTCAGGTCAAGGTAAGTGGGGAGGGTGGCTTACCTGGCTCCGCCGCCCCCTGCCACTGCAGTCTGTGCAGCGACGGATGGTGGAGCCAGGTAAGGTGGGAGGGGGCATATTCAGCCCCCATTTTGTCCCCCGTTCCCCACTTACCTGCTTCCGCCATCTGTCACAGAGGTAACTAAGTGGGGAAGGGGAGCAAAATGGGGGCCGAATATTGATCTGAACCTCCAGAACTGGTTCTGGAGCAGATCTGGGGAGGTTCGGATCAACCCGAACCGGTTCAGGCCTGATCTGGAAGGTCCAGATCGGGTTCCGAAGCAGTTAGGGTAGGGGGTGCACAGCCCTAATTCAAATTATAGTTCAAGGCTGGACAATATAGTTACTCAAACAGGTCCCTGTGTTGTCCTGGGAATGGTCGAAGACCACAAGAGTATTCCTGCATAACCCAGCCCTTCTACAAGTGGTCTAGATTCTTAATAAAGTCACTTGCCACCTAAGAACATGAGAATGACTTTCCTGGATCAGATGAGGCCCATCCAGGCCAGCATTCTGATTCCAACCACACCAAGGTAGCCCCGAGTCAAGGTATCTGCATGCTTCCACCTATGACACTATGCATATGTTAAATGGCATCTGTGATGAGACCCACAATCTCATGGGGGAAAGGTCTTCTCCGGAATGAGCCCATTGACATTGCTGACTTTATTTCATAGAATCATAGAATCATAGAATAGCAGAGTTGGAAGGGGCCTACAAGGCCATCGAGTCCAACCCCCTGCTCAATGCAGGAATCCACCCTAAAGCATCCCTGACAGATGGTTGTCCAGCTGCCTCTTGAATGCCTCTAGTGTGGGAGAGCCCACAACCTCCCTAGGTAGCTGATTCCATTGTCGCACTGCTCTAACAGTCAGGAAGTTTTTCCTGATGTCCAGCCGGAATCTGGCTTCCTTTAACTTGAGCCCGTTATTCCGTGTCCTGCACTCTGGGAGGATCGAGAAGAGATCCTGGCCCTCCTCTGTGTGACAACCTTTTAAGTATTTGAAGAGTGCTATCATGTCTCCCCTCAATCTTCTCTTCTCCAGGCTAAACATGCCCAGTTCTTTCAGTCTCTCTTCATAGGGCTTTGTTTCCAGACCTCTGATCATCCTGGTTGCCCTCTTCTGAACACGCTCCAGCTTGTCTGCGTCCTTCTTGAATTGTGGAGCCCAGAACTGGACGCAATACTCTAGATGAGGCCTAACCAGGGCCGAATAGAGAGGAACCAGTACCTCACCAGTACCTGAGAAGGAAATTTACATTTCCTTCTCAGAATGTAGCCGGATAAGAGCCATGCTGCGTCTCTTCCATCCCTTCCCTGGCTCCAATTACATTCACCGCTTATGTCATTGGTATTTTTCCATTCACTAAGTCCTGGAAGCATATAATTGTGATTTCGGCAGTGTTATATATCAGCAGAAATCATCACAAAGCATTATTTTTAAATCTGAGACACGCACAACGAATGGATATCGATTCCTTCTCAGCCTGCTTTTGCTCTCCAACTATCAATACCACCTTGGTGGAAATGCTCCTTATTTTGATTTTAAGGGGTGGTTGCTTTTTTAGCGTTCAGATACTGTTTTATGACATCCTTCACACATTTCACTGCTTCTACTGAGTGGGATTTATTTCATTAATATATATATATATATATATATATATATATATATATATATATATATGAAGAGCCCAGCTGGGTCAGAGTGAAGGTTCCATATGCAAGGCAACCTTCTTGTTCATGCAGAGAGCTTTGAGATTGGACATCTCTTGAGCCCTACTGGGCTCCTACTGGCTAGGGTAACCATATGAAATGGAGGACAGGGCTCCTGTATCTTTTCCTGATGTCCAACTGGACATCAGGAAAAACTTCCTGACTGTTAGAGCAGTACGACAATGGAACCAGTTACCTAGGGAGGTTGTGGGCTCTCCCACACTAGAGGCCTTCAAGAGGCAGCTGGACAACCATCTGTCAGGGATGCTTTAAGGTGGATTCCTGCATTGAGCAGGGTGTTGGACTCAATGGCCTTGTAGTCCCCTTCCAACTCTGCTTTTCTATGATTCTAAGATTTAACAGTTGCATAGAAAAGGGAATTTCAGCAGGTGTCATTTGTATATATGGAGAACCTGTTGAAATTCCCTCTTCATCACCATAGTTAAAGGTGCAGGAGCTATACTAGAGTGACCAGCTTTAAAAGAGGGCAGGGCACCTGCAGCTTTAACTATTGTGACGAAGAGGAAATTTCACCAGCTTCCCCATATATACAAATGACACGGGCTGAAATTTCCTTTTCAATACAACTGTTAAAGATACAGGAGCCCTGTCCTCATTTTTCATATGGTCACCCTACTACTGGCAGGACAAAATCCAGGGGACTCTACCTTTCCTCCAAGCTTGTCCCTTTAAAAGAATTAGACCAGCCTGAAAGCTATTTGTAGTCTCCCCATGTTGAAGGTATGGCAGAGGGCTGGAAGTGTTTGGAATGTCCTTGTGGAGGTGGCCACAGACGGAAGGGCTCTGTCTCCAAACTTGGAGTGGGAGACCTGGGCCTAATCTATACCAAGCAGGTATAGCATCACTCACTCCAAACAAACACACACATGAACATATGCATTCACTCAAACACCCCATGATGCACCCCATTCACGTTCCGGAAGTCCGAACGTGGAGCCGCCCCACCCCCACCCCGGCGTCCCTGGCTTTGCTTCGGCTGGGCGGGCACAGGGCATTAACTCACCCACCCAGGCCCAGCTGAATCCTCAGGCCGGGCCAGCTCACAGCCAATGTGCGTGAGTGCTGCGCTGTGCCCAGCGCCCCTCTTAAATTGGTGCTCTAGGTGGCCACCTGAGTGGCCTCTATGGTAGCACCAGCCCTGACCGCTTTCATACCACTTTCATAGTGCAATATCCTGCTCAGTGTAGATTAGGCCTCAGCTTTCATCTGCCCGTGCTTTTTTTCACCCAGTCACTAAGCAGGTGCTTCTAAGAAACCCACAGCAGCATATAAAATAAAGGCAATACCCATCCTGGGCCATTGCTTTACCCTACCCTGTGCCTGCTTACCCTACCCTGTGCCTGTTGGCATTCTCTTCCCCTCTTTATTGTTTTACTATGATTTTATTAGATTGTAAGCCTATGCGGCAGGGTCTTGCTATTTACTGTTTTACTCTGTACAGCTCCATGTACATTGATGGTGCTATATAAATAAATTAATAATAATAATAATAATAATAATAATAATAATAATAATGATGATAATAATCAGTGGCATGCTGACTCAACAATGAGGTCCAATTTAGTTCCTCGTGGCTGGGGATTGTCCCAGCCCCAGTGAATTTGTGTAGTCCTTTATACAGGGGGAATCCGCACGTCGTTCCGAGATCGCTTCTAAGCGACCCCAGTGCAGCGTGAAAGCGATCATGTAACTTGCCTTTTGAAGAGCCGATGAAGAGACGTCCTTCCCACCGCCGCCGCCGCTGCCACCCGTAGACCTCCTCGCCAAGTGGCGAGGAGAGCTCGGCTGAAGAAGGCGGGGTTGAGAGCGGAAGAGGCTCTCTACCCCGCCTTCTTTCCCCAAGCGCTCCGTCCCAGCCGGCGAGGAGGGAGTTGGGTGGCGGCAGCGGCGGCAGCAGCGGCAGCAGCGCGAAGGACGTCTCTTCGTCAGCTCTTCAAAAGGCAAGTTACACGCTCGCTTTCACGCCGCTCTGGGGTCACTTAGAAGCGATCGCAGAACGACGTGCGGATTCCCCCTTATTTATTTCCTTTTTATACCGCCCAATAGCCGAAGCTCTCTGGGCGGTTCACAAAAATTAAAACCATGAGAAGCGTAATATCACAACCAACAGTCTAAAACACAATTGCAAAATACAATATAAAAAGCACGACCAGGATAAAACCACGCAGCAGAAATTGATATAGGTTAAAATGCGGAATTAAAATAGCAAAGTTTAAATTTAGTTTAAATTAGGTGTTTAAATACTGAGAAAATAAAAAGGTCTTCATCTGGTGTCTAAAGGAGTATAGTGTAGGTGCTAGGCGAACCTCTTTAGGGAGCTCATTCCACCGCCGGGGTGCCACAGCAGAGAAGGCCCTCCTCCTGGTAGCCACCTGCCTTACTTCCTTTGGTAGGGGCTCATGGAGAAGGACCCCTGAGGATGACCTTAGGGTCCAGGCAGGTACATATGGGAGGAGGCGTTCCTTCAAATAACCTGGCCCCAAGCAGTTATACCTAAGTCTGCGGCCTCTGGGCACTGGATCAGGAGTGCTCCAGGCATTCCTATTCCAAAGTTGGGGCAGCATAACCAGGAAGGACCCTTCCCTGCTTCTGCCCACCTCATCTCTGACAGCAGGGGACAGAAGAGGGCCTCACAGGCCAACCACAAATCAGAATAGGGCATCCCAGTCAAGGCTTTCAAACAGGAGTGCAGAATCCTAACCCAGCCTGCTGACTCCTCAATGCAGCCCATGGATTCTCTTCCCTATAGGGGTGGGGCTTGGCCTGCAATCCCCACCCCCTGGAGGGAATCCCCACTGTTATCTCCAATTTGAGATTGGAAATAACAGCAAGAATTCCCCTGTGCACCACTCTCTCATTGGGAGGGAGGAACCCCATGCCTCTGTCAGCACGGAGAAAAACCAAAATTGACAAGGGGGTTTGGATGACCTCAGAGGGTGTGGCCACATCTTCAGACATCATCCAGCCCATGGCAGGCCTCCATCTCCTCCCTACCAAAACAACATTCTTCACCCCTGCTTGAAATAATAAAACTTTGAAATGGTTTTGGACCCTAACAGCCCACACAAAGTCCCAGCCTTAGGACCCAATTATGGGTCTCTGATGGCCCCCTGGAAGACTCTTCCTTCCAGATCTCTTTTATGCTGCAAAGAGATGTGATTCAACCCGGGGGGGGGGGGGGAACAAATTATGCCAAGATTTACTTTGCAAAAGAGATGATAAAAATAAATATGCAAATAAAGGAAGCAGCTGCAGGTTATGAGCCACCCCCAGGAGTTGGGGGAATTGGTTTTCTGCCCTGCACTACAGCTGGATGCATCCTGTTCTTCTGCTCTTGTGGGGGTTGGCTTATTCTCCTTCGCTTGGCAGCTCTCCTGCTGCCAGGCCAGGCCTGTGCTGGGAAGAAAGCAAGAAGCTGACAGAGGGAAACGTTTAAAAATAAACTCCCTTGCTGGTGGATTTTTGTCTATTTTTCTAGAGGGAACACCTTGGGGGTCTCCGTTCACTTCCCTCTGCTCAAATGCTTGCTTGCATGTGTGTGTGTGTGTGTGTGTGTGTGTGTGTGTGTCTGTGTCTGTGTCTGTGTCTGTGTCTGTGTCTGTGTGTGTGTGTGTGTGTGTGTAAACTCGGTGGAAAACTGAGAGACAGGAGTTTTAAACCAGGGACATGTTAATTTATATAGGACTGCAATGCACATCTGGAACAGCTGTACTGAGCTTCTGTGGAGTTTTATTGCAGCTGCTGTCATTCATGCCAAATAAGACAGGGATGCCTGGATATACATCAGCCTCATCTGGAGGACAAGAGGTTGAGGAATGTCAATCCCTGCCTTGCAGAAAGAGGCAACTTCCTTTTTAAAATGCAGTATCCTCAGCAACCCACCCAACGCCTGCCTTTGGGAGAGGAAGAGGTGACAGAATGTATCTCTGTTGTATTACTGATGGAGGGAAGGAAAACGATCTCTGATGTATCTACCCAACCCTCTTGCTTCTATCAACATATGAAGAAATTGCCTTCTACCAACCTTCCACAACCTAGGGGACTGCTAG
Organism: Elgaria multicarinata webbii; assembly: GCF_023053635.1. Taxonomy (NCBI): domain Eukaryota; kingdom Metazoa; phylum Chordata; class Lepidosauria; order Squamata; family Anguidae; genus Elgaria; species Elgaria multicarinata. Next base: position 109,694,194 of record NC_086177.1, on the reverse strand, counting down.
ACAGGGCGATATCCCAGGGATCGTCCCGGGATCATCCCTGTGTGTCCACATGATGCACAGGGATTCCCAGGAGCAGGGAGGGATGATCCCTGCATTTCCCCAGGATATGGCCCTACACATTTTTCTCACTTTTTCCCGCAGTCCCGGGATGATCCTGAGACCATAAGACGTGTGGGCAGCCATCCAGGTATAGTCCCGGCTCCTCGCAAGTAAACGTGAAGAACCGGGCACAGCGCATGGAGCTCTGCAAGCACTCTGTGCCCATTGAGGGTGGAGGGCAGCGGGGTCAAGGCTTTTTTAAAAAATCCACCTATCTTTGTGCTGGAACGCTGATGCACTCCAGCTCCTGTTTCTTTAAAAAAAAATGGTGGCCGCGACATCCTCTTCCTCCTGGGACATCGCGCCCCACGCGCAGACGAGGGGGATGATCTCACAATCATCATATTGCAAGTTCATCCCCCTCCACCCCCGTCATCTAGCCATGCATCTGGTGTCCTCCAGATGTTTTGGTCCTCCTCAACTCTCTTGTATCTTCAGCCCCAGCCAGCATGGCCAATGGTCAGGAATGCGGGGGAGTTGTCCAAAATATCTGGTGGCCACCAGGCTGGGGAAGCTGACTTATACTGAATAAGGGCCATTGGCCTGTTTACCCCAGTATCTCCTACTCTTAGTGGTGGCAGCTTTCTGGAGCCTCAAGTGAAGGTCTTTCCTCCAAGATCTCTTTCCATGAAGATGCCAAGCAGTGGCTCTGCTCTACTGCTGAACTGAACTGCGGCCTTTTCGTTCCTTGCTCATACTCATGTGTGATGGTACAGGAATGTGATAGACAGAGGTCAGAAACGTTATATTTCAGAAGCGTCCATCAGTCTGAAGTAGGAATTTGTGAATCAGCAAAAGCCAAGTTCCTAGAAGTTCTCCAAATTCCATCCTGAAGTTCTTTCCAACTCGAAACCATCTCAGATTGTGAGATATGCTTTCCTCCCATTGATTAAAGCCAGCCTGAGCACATTTTTTTTAAAAAAAAAAATACTGTTTTTTTTTCATATGTGCACATGCTCTCAGTTGTTGGGGGTGTTGGGGTTGTTTTGGTTTTTGGTTCATGAATAACACTGCAAGCTCTTAAATGAACAGACTTCAGGCACAGATTGTGTCTGAGCCCATGGCCTCATCTACACCAAGCAGATACTGCACTATGGAAGTGGTGTGAAAGTGGTATATAAAAGGCAGGAGCCGCACGACTGCTTCATAGTGGTACCGAAGTGCACCACAGGAGCCTCACGACTGCTTCATAGTGGTACCGAAGTGCACCGCAGGAGCCCCGCGACTGCTTCATAGAGGTACCGAAGTGCACCGCAGGAGCCACGCGACTGCTTCATAGCAGTACCGAAGTGCACCGCAGGAGCTGCACGACTGCTTCATAGCGGTACCGAAGTGCACCGCAGGAGCCCCGCGACTGCTTCATAGTGGTACCGAAGTGCACCGCAGGAGCCCCGTGACTGCTTCATAGTGGTACCGAAGTGCACCGCAGGAGCCCCACGACTGCTTCATAGTGGTACCGAAGTGCACCACAGGAGCCCCGCGACTGCTTCATAGTGGTACCGAAGTGCACCGCAGGAGCCCCGCGACTGCTTCATAATGGTACCGAAGTGCACCGCAGGAGCCCCGCGACTGCTTCATAGTGGTACCGAAGTGCACCGCAGGAGCCGCGCAACTGCTTCATAGTGGTACCGAAGTGCACCGCAGGAGCCGCGCGACTGCTTCATAGTGGTACCGAAGTGCACCGCAGGAGCCCCGCGACTGCTTCATAGTGGTACCGAAGTGCACCGCAGGAGCCGCGCGACTGCTTCATAGTGGTACCGAAGTGCACCGCAGGAGCCCCGCGACTGCTTCATAGTGGTACCGAAGTGGACCGCAGGAGCCACTCGACTGCTTCATAGTGGTACCGAAGTGCACCGCAGGAGCCGCGCGACTGCTTCATAGTGGTACCGAAGTGCACCGCAGGAGCCGCGCGACTGCTTCATAGTGGTACCGAAGTGCACCGCAGGAGCCGCGCGACTGCTTCATAGTGGTACCGAAGTGCACCGCAGGAGCCCCGCGACTGCTTCATAGTGGTACCGAAGTGCACCGCAGGAGCCCCGCGACTGCTTCATAGTGGTACCGAAGTGCACCGCAGGAGCCCCGCGACTGCTTCATAGTGGTACTGAAGTGCACCGCAGGAGCCACGCGACTTAACCCACCACACACAAAAAGGAAATGCATCACCCAAGAAGGGGGATAAAAGAGTATTCAGATGCAGAAAATGTACATATATTAATTTATCTGTGAGAAGAGTCATGTAGGCTGACCATATGAAAAGGAGGACAGGTCTCCTATATCTTTAACAGTTGCATAGAAAAAGGGAATTTCAGCAGGTGTCATTTGTATATATGGAGAACCTGGTGAAATTCCCTCTTCATCACCACAGTTAAAGCTGCAGGAGCTATACTAGTGACCAGATTTAATAGAGGGCAGGGCACCTGCAGCTTTAAGTGGTGTGATTTCACCAGGTTCCCCATATATACAAATGACACCTGCTGAACTTCCCTTTTCAATACGACTGTTAAAGATACGGGAGCCCTGTCCTCCTTTTCATATGGTCACCCTAGAGTCATGGGAGGTCCTCATACCATCCCCCAAGATGCCCCTGGTTGCCCAGCAACAGTAGCCAGACTCAATTAGGGCTGGTTGAAAAGAAGGGAAGAAAGTCAGGACAAGGGCTCTTTAAATGGTTCAAGGACTCTGAAAGAGAAGGAGGAGGTGGGGCAGAAGCACAGGATAGAAGCCTGAATGCGGGCAGCTCAGAATGGAAGAAAGGGAGACAAGACTAAACCAGAGAGGTGGTTGAAACGAAAGAAATAGAAAAGGAACAAAGAATGGGAGGTAGTACAAGGGGTAGCAGAAACAGGAAAAAGAGCAGTGGGCTGATTAGACCAAAGCTGAAGCAGAGGACAGTCTGCTAGGAAAAAATAGGAGAGACTTTTCTAGAGCAGTCAGGAAAGCATCAAGTCAAGGGTACAAGAAAAGACTCACTCAGTTCCACAGCAAACTCAGTACCAGATCATCCTGATCCTACAATTCATCTGTGGTAGGCATCCCTGTGTAGGCATTCTCTCTGATCATGCAGTTACTTACCTCAATCTGTGAGCATCCTGTCTTGGTCCTTCAGATATTTACCCCTATCATGTGGCCAGCATCCATCCTGATCTTGCAGGCCTTACTCTGTAATCACCCATCCTGGTCCTGCAGCTGGTTACCTGTATTCTCCATGATGGGGGTGGGTGAGATTCCACCTTATTCTGCAGGAACTGACTGTGATCCTTAGTAAGAGCTTTATCACACCAGCGTTATACTGTGCAATCACTGTGAATTGCATGCAAAGGACTCAGAAGTTTTCCACCTTATAATCTGCTCTTATTGTGAAGTACTCCCATGCATCCTGCCTTAATTGTGCAATAAAGCCAAAAGATTCGCCGTATTTAGCCCCTACTTTTTGAGCATATCTTCCGAGCCGCCGCTGGGGCACAGGAGCAGGATTTTAAAGAAATGCTTACATCTGCGTAAGCTTTAAAGATAAAGACACCAAAATTGGCACAGTAATAGATATTAGGGAGAGCTTTAAGCATACCAAATTTGAATTGAATTGGGTCATCCATTGATTTTTTACGATTTTTTTACATTTTCCCCTTCAACTCACTTCCTGATATGCAAAGGATCGCTGTCACCCAGTAGCAAAAACAACAACCGCGAAAGCTTAGCGCTACGGGGATAATCCGAGGGAAGCAAGTATGTGGGGTGAAGCTTTAAGTGTGGTCGCACCATCGACTTGTATAATAGTAGTGTGATACTAGCACTTTTATTCTCAACTCCTTTCCTAACTATGCCTAACAAGGAATTTGCCTTTTTGACAGTGGACGCACACAGCGTGTTCGGAGGAAGGCAACCAGGATGATCAGGGGTCTGGAAACAAAGCCCTATGAAGAGAGACTGAAAGAACTGGGCATGTTTAGCCTGGAGAAGAGAAGATTGAGGGGAGACATGATAGCACTCTTCAAATACTTAAAAGGTTGTCACACAGAGGAGGGCCAGGATCTCTTCTCGATCCTCCCAGAGTGCAGGACACGGAATAACGGGCTCAAGTTGAAGGAAGCCAGATTCCAGCTGGACATGAGGAAAAACTTCCTGACTGTTAGAGCAGTACGACAATGGAATCAGTTACCTAGGGAGGTTGTGGGCTCTCCCACACTAGAGGCATTCAAGAGGCAGCTGGACAAGCATCTGTCAGGGATGCTTTAGGGTGGATTCCTGCATTGAGCAGGGGGTTGGACTCGATGGCCTTGTAGGCCCCTTCCAACTTTGCTATTCTATGATTCTATGGGTTGACAATCCTTCAAACAGAGGACTGTCCTTGATAAAATAGGATGCATGGTCACTCTACAGGATGCCTTGCCTGTTTGATACTTACTTTGAGTCAAGCAGTGAAAACAGTTTAGCTTCTATGGGCCTTCTGTGGATGGGTACTGCTTTTAACTGAGATCTCTCTGTCGCTGGTTTGGGCTTTCGGCTGCTTTACAAGAGCTTTAGTGAAGTGGTTTTATTGTTGTTTTGTTGACTCAGCTTCTCGTTAGCCAGCTTGTAATTTTTTTTTTTAAATGGGAAGGTGGAAAGGGAGGGAGGAAGGATGCATTTAATGGCAAGTCTGCTTCTGGCTAGCCCAGGCTTTCTATCCTTTCCCCTGGAACAAATGAAATTATTCCATGATCTCGCCTTTATTTACTGCCGGAGAGACCAAACCTGCCTCCAAAGGCTTTGTGGGCAACGATGCCAATTCACAGGCAATCCCTCTCTGTGCCTCTGCCCAGCGAGCGTGTTAGCCAGGCAGATGTCTGCTAGGAAACGGACGTGTGATGCTCTATTCCTTTTCCCTCTGTCCTCTAAGAAGCGCCCATCCCATGCAAAGCGCCGCTTGTTCACTGCTGAGCTCGGGCTGGAATGAAGCCAGCAGGTTCATAGCCTGTGCAAAAGAGTCCATGCCTCATTACGGCATCTCCCGCGGTCCAACAGCAACAACCCACCGAGAATCCGATTTGTCTGCCGTGGCAGCCCAAGGACGATTCGTTCAAGCTGCAGCAGCCACCAGGTGAGGAATGGGAGGACTTGTGAGATGTAATATTTTGATTCAGTTATTCTCGCCGTTGTCACATATAATGGGCAGTTCGCTTGATTTCTGCCTTCATGAATCACTTCAAGTGCCTAATGGCCGTCGATTGCAGGTGAGACCCGGGAAAGAGGAAGTCGCTGCTTCCACTGTGTGGTGTGGCCTTAGGTTTTGTTTGTTCGTTTTGGTTTTGTATGCACCGATCTTTGGGGCTTCTGTGGTCAAAGCCAGAATGATGTCATGAAGAGCATGCTGGACGTGGGCTAGGGAGGCTCTGGGTTCAAATCCCCACCCAGCCATGACATTCGGGCTCAGTTTGAGAGCCAGTGTGGTACAGGGGTCTTCAACTGGTCCAGACCCAAAAACCCACCTCAGACTCCCAACTTGCAACATGGGACCAACTTTCACGGTTTCACTGTTGCCCAACATGACACCAACAGCTTTGCTGCCACCCATCTGAACTGATCTTGCGACTCACTTTTGGGTCGCGACCCACCAGTTGAAGACCACTGGGCTAGAGTGTTGGACTGGGAGCTGAGAGATCTGGGTTCTAGTCCCCATTCAGCCATGGAAGCTCACTGGGTGACTTTGCGCCAGTCACAGACTCTCAGCCCACCCTACCTCACAGGGTCGTTGTTGTGAGGATAAAATGGAGAGGAGGAAGAGGATTATGTATGCTGCCTTGGGTTCCTTGGAGGAAAAAAGGTGGGATATAAATGTAATAATAAATAAAATCAAAATAAATAAGTTTTGATATAACAACAAACTTTGGTGTGTCATTATGAACGTAAGTTCATAGAACATAAGAAGAGCCTTGCAGGACTAAACCAAAGGCCTGTGTGTTTCAGGATGGGAAACACACATTCAGGACATTTATTTACAACATTTAAACAGATTCCGGAGCAGTGAACAAAATAAGATAAAAAGAATAAAGCACCATATTAAAGAATAAAACAACCTATTTAAAGCTATTAAAAACAGAATACCAATAAAACTATAGCTGGTCAGTCAAGGAAGGTGTCTTAAAATAAAGATGTCTTCAGCAAGCATCAAAAACAACACAACATTTGTGCCTGCCTGACCTCCAGAGGCAGTGAGTTCCATAGGAAGGGGGGCACCACACTGAAGGCTCCACTCTGGATGGACTCTAATAAGGCCGTGGGTCCATGGAGAACCACCAGGAGCATCCCATCTGATGACCTCAGTGACCTGAGTGCAATAGCACCTTCCTAGCATAAACCTAGGGCTCCCTCATTCTCCTCCGCCCTTTGCCAATGAAGGAAGGAGATTTAAAGGTCCCCTTTCTGGATTGTTCTCACTGGTGTTTTCCCATCTTAACCAAATTCAGGAAGCTATGGTTTGTAGGAACCACAGATAGTTATCAAGCCAAATTAACTAATTGTAGTTTGAATTTTCAGCTAAAGTAGAATCATAGAATAGCAGAGTTGGAAGGGGCCTACAAGGTCATCGAGTCCAACCCCCTGCTCAAGGCAGGAATCCACCCTAAAGCATCCCTGACAGATGCTTGTCCAGCTGCCTCTTGAAGGCCTCTAGTGTGGGAGAGCCCACAACCTCCATAGGTAATTGGCTCCATTGTCGTATTGCTCTAACAGTCAGGAAGTTTTTCCTGATGTCCAGCTGGAATCTGGCTTCCTTTAACTTGAGCCCGTTATTCCTTTGATTTCCATGGGCAGCTGGTTGGCCACTGTGTGAACAAAATGCTAGACTGGATGGACTCTAGGTCTGACCTAGGGTGACTCTGCTTATATTCTTCCCAGTATGTACAGAACAAAGTGAAAGGTCATATCTATAATGCCACCTAATTTTAGCTCTGGCTACCTCCACTGCTGGAATTTGTGAGGATAAAGTGAAGCGGAGGAGGATTATATACACCGCCTTGGGTTCCTTGCAGGAAAAAGGGAGGATATAAATGCAATAATAAATAAAATATATAAAAATAAATGGCTTGGGGCCAGGCTATCTGAAGGAATGCCTCCTCCCATATGTACCTGCCCTCAGGGGCCCTTCTCCATGAGCCCCTGCCAAAGGAAGTGAGGCAGGTGGCTACCAGGAGGAGGGCCTTCTCTGCTGTGGCACCCCGGCTGTGGAATGAGCTCCCTAAGGAGGTTCACCTGGCACCTACACTATATTCTTTCAGACGCCAGGTGAAGACCTTTGTATTTTCTCAGTATTTTAACAGTCTATCAACTTAATTTTAACTTGGCTGGTTTGAATTTGTATTTTAAATCTGTATTAATTTCTGCTTTGCTGCTCGGTTTTATCCTGGTTGTGGTTTTATATTTTATTTTATACTATGCTTTTGCACTGTTTGTTTTATATTTCGAATGCTTTTCATGGTTTTAATTTTTGTAAACTGCCCAGAGAGCTTCGGCTGTTGGGGGGTATAAAAATGCAATAAATAAATAAATAAAAGAGTAAGGACTATTTCATTCATGCCCTGCTTATGCCCACTGTTTGAAACAAGACATTGGGCTTGACACACCTTGATCTAAAGATCTAGCATATCATGTTGGAAAGGCTATGCAGGGTCAACTTTTCTCCCTGATGTCCTAACTTATGACATGCAAGGAGGCTGTGTTTTGTTTTCCTTTATCAAGGGAGTGTATTCAAATTCTTGGAGGTCCAGAATTCAGCTCCCTCAGTTTAACACCTCAGCCAGAATTTACTGGGTGACCTTCAATTCATCTCAAAGAGGCCTTAGCTAGACCTAACGTTCTCAGGATCATCCCGGGGTCGTCCCTGCCTGCTCCCGGGGTCCCCGGTGTGTCATTTAGACGCACAGGGATGACCCCGGGATGATCCCAGGAGAAACCTTAGGTCTAGCTAAGGCCAGACTAGCCTACCTCGCAAGGTTATTGTGAGGATAAAATGGGGAGGGGTGTCTTCATCACCCTGAGCTCCTTGGAAGAGGAGAAAGATGTTGTAAATCTATACAAAAAAATCTGCATAATCTGTAGATGGGTTGTGATCACAGATGCATCCAGTTCTGGGCTCCACAATTCAAGAAGGATGCAGACAAGCTGGAGTGTGTTCAGAGGAGGGCAACCAGGATGATCAAGGGTCTGGAAACAAAGCCCTATGTAGAGAGACTGAAAGAACTGAGCATGTTTAGCCTGGAGAAGAGAAGATTGAGGGGGAAACATGATAGCACTCTTCAAAGACTTAAAAGGTTGTCACACAGAGGAGGGCCAGGATCTCTTCTCGATCCTCCCAGAGTGCAGGACACGGAATAACAGGCTCAAGTTAAAGGAAGCCAGATTCCAGCTGGACATCAGGAAAAACTTCCTGACTGTTAGAGCAGTACGACAATGGAATCAGTTGCCTGGTGAGGTGGCCTCTCCCACACTAGAGGCCTTCAAGAGGCAGCTGGACAACCCTCTGTCAGGGATGCTTTAGGGTGGATTCCTGCATTGAGCAGGGGGTTGGACTCGATGGCCTTGTAGGCCCCTTCCAACTCTGCTATTCTATTATTCTATGATGACAGCTGTGAACGCCCCTGGAACCTGGAACACTTAAACAACAAGAGGACTTTCCTTCCACATCTCCCTTCTTCCCATCTGACTAGGAACTGGTTTTGTTTTTCATTTTGAATCCGTGCCTGCCAAGAGTTTGCCTGACTTGAACCTTGGCAGCGTTCTTCGTTTCCCACTTGGCTGCCTGCCTCGTCTTCCGTTTATTGTTTCTCTTTCTGGAAGTTCACATGAGAAGAACTCCCTCCCAAGCATATCTTCAGTCATTGGAGCTGGTGGTCGGGAGAACCAAGGCATTTCATTGTACAAACAATATTCAAGGTTTTTGGTTTTGGTTTTTTTAAAATATTGGGGAAAGAGGAGGGGACCCTGCAATTTAACTCCTGTTTTCTTTTCTTTTTTTGTTCCTTCTGCAGTACATCTTAGGCTTCCATCTCTCCCTACTTTACAAGCCATATTTCGGGAAGCCGCTGGGGTTCTTCAAGGTCAGAATTCAAGGTGTTGGTAATGACGTTTAAAGCCCTAAATGGCCTGGGACCTCGATACTTGAGGGAGCGCCTCTCCTTATATATGCTATAATGATATACAATGCAATAGAAAAGCACAACCAGAATAAAATCAGCAGCAGTGCAGAAATATGGTAGGTGGTCATCCAGTCTCTGCTTTAAAACAAAGGAGAGTCCACCACTTTCTGTAGCTTTCCAGCAGCTCATACCACCAGGACGTTCTTCCTAATGTTTTGTCTAAATCTTTTCTGTCCTACTGCTAGTTCAGGTCCTACCATGTCAGCTCTGTGCTGTGAAAAGTTCCACCAGTTGATTTATGTTCAAGCAGGGTTCTAGAACCTTCTGCCGATAGGAAAAATCTGACCTGCTTGGGCCCTAATCCAGTCCAATGGCCACATCCCATTTCCCTTGACTGCCATTAGATGGCTTCCCAGTTTGTTTCTTCCCCATTCCTAGGGCACATCTACACCAAGCAGGATATTCCACTATGAAAGCAGTATATAAAAGGCAGGAGCCACACTACTGCTTAGTGGTATTAAAGTGCACTGACAACTGTATGGGCCCATTGACACAGACCACATACTGTTTTCATAGTGCAATATCCTGTTTGGTGTGGCTCCTGCCTTTTATATACCGGTTTCATAGTGCAATATCCAGTTTAGTGTAGATCTGGCCCCAGTGATTGTAATTAGGGCTGTGCGCGGACCCCCCAATCTGCTCTGGATCCTGATCTGCAATTTCTGGATTGGGTCCACTCTGCCCTGCATTGATTCGCCGATGGTCCACTCCAATCTGCTGCGGGGCTCCAGATCTGGATCGGAGCTCTGTGTTTTCCCTCCCATAGACTTACATTGAGAAGCCCCCCTCCCCACTTACCTGCCTCCGTCGCGGTCTGGCGGCGGCTTCAACTGAGGCCGAGGCCTCAGTTGAAGCCACCACCAGACCGCAATGGAGGCAGGTAAGCCCCCTCCCTCCTGCCCCTTTACCTGGCTCTGCCGCCGTCGCCGCAAGGACTGCGGCAGCACCAAGTAAGCCCCCCTCCTGCCACACTTACCTTTTTCAGAACTCCGAATCGAGGCGATGGATCCGCTTGGTCTCAATCCGCTTGGTCTCAATCCACAGCTCCCCCGACCCAATCCATCTCCACCTTCGTCGGAGGCGGATCAAGCCACTCCTCTATCGGTTCTAAGAACCGAAGCAAAGTGGAGCACAGCCCTAGTTGTACTGCCTCTATAAATGCTTAGTTTCTGGCTGTAAGAGGGATTTGGGAGCCTTCCCCTTTTGCTTTCATCCCAACTAGCCTGTGGAATATAGCCCGGAGAGTGTCTACGAAATGGAATTTGGCTTTTGGGTCAAACGAGGTTCAACACCCCTGCGTTAAGGGGACATAATTGGGCATAATGGTGGGGGTGGAGTCTTTCTGGGCCAGCATGCGCTCAGATAGCCTTCTTTTTTCTTTTCTTTTTAACCAACTGCCTGGGGCTGCAAAACCGGAGTGTTGTCAAGAAAGCCACAATCCAGGAATTGGTAGGTTGCATTCAGCGTAGCGATTGCACAGGACTGAGTTAACATATGTTTGTTTGAGGCAGGTCAACCACAGAGGAACAATTGTACGTGGCCCAGAGACCTTTGATTGATTATCGGAAAGTGCATTATGCTACTCATAAAGTACAAATGAACAATGTTAAACGTCGTTTTAAATTAAGACTGTGTTGTTTTCCTCTCTGTGTTCAAAATTTAATTAAGTGGGGGAAAGTCCTTCCGGGTGGGGGATAAAATCCCCCCTCTTCTCCCCCCCCCTTTTCAGCCTCTGAATCCAAATCTCAGATGTTGAGAAATATCAGAGGAATACAATAGTTTGCACAGTATGGGGGGGGAAAGGAGCCAAAATAGGTCAGCATGTGAATTGCAGCGATGCCAGAACTCCCCTCCCGAGCCGTGGCAGGAGCTTTAAACATCTTTCTTTTGTGCTCATAAACTTTGTATCTATTTAGTATCTAATTTAAAAACAAAACAAAACCACACACGCACACACAAATACCTTCGCTTTTCTGCAGAAGGCAAGTGATTGATGGCCCCTAGTTAGAAGAAACCGACCAGGGTGTGAGATGTTTTCTGTGCTAACAGTGCCACCAAGAGGAGAGAAAGAGAACTTCAAAGCAGGGCCTTGACAATACGGATTTGCATTTTAGTAAGTGTGCTCATCTGAATGAATAGTGTTCCTTCTCTCACTCTCATATCATGGCTGCCCTGTGGCTCACCAGGAACCATCTACTCCTCACCGAACCACTCAGGAAAAGAGAACCCACCCACTGCATAAACCCCTACATGGGATGGGTTTGATCAAAACCACAATAAACCCAAGACCCCAGGAAAATATCCAAGGAAAGGGTGGGAAAGGGACAATATTCATAAATCTTTTTGTTGGGAAGTGTAGTCATGTTTGCTTGTTGCCAAATGACCTGGGACTATGATATAAGACCACTTTGGCTTTTCCCAACAGTCTGCATTTGTTTTAGTCATGTTCCACTGGCATGACACAAATGCATGCTGTGCCTCTCTGGGTGTATGTGACTTTCCCAGAGGAGAAATTGCTAGGGCATTATTCTGCTAATTACAGGCCATAGCTAGACCTAAGGTTTATCCCTGGATTGTCCAGGGGTCAAACCAGTTCATCTAGGGCCACAGCTAGACCTAAGGTTTATCCTGGGATCATCCAGGGTTCACCCCTGCCTGAGCACTGGATCCCCTGTGTGTCACCTAGGTGAACAGGTTTGACCCCTGGATGATCCAGGGATAAACCTTAGGTCTAGCTATGGCCACAGAAGAGCGAGAAGGATCTTGGAATTGTTGTAGATCGCAAGCTGAATATGAGCCAACAGTGCGATATGGCTGCAAGAAAGGCAAATGCTATTTTGGGCTGCATTAATAGGAGTATAGCTTCCAAATCATGCGAGGTATTAATTTCCCTCTATTCAGCACTGGTTAGGCCTCATCTTGAGTATCGCATCCAGTTCAGGGTGCCACACTTCAAGAAAGATGCAGACAAGCTGAAAGAGGTTCAGAGGAGGGCAACGAGGATGATCAGGGGTCTGGAAACAAAGCCCTATGAAGAGAGATGGAAAGAACTGGGCATGTTTAGCCTTGAGAAGAGAAGACTGAGGGGACACATAATAGCACTCTTCAAATACTTGAATGGTTGTCACACAGAGGAGGGCCAGGATCTCTTCTCGATCCTCCCAGAGTGCAGGACATGAAATAACGGACTCAAGTTACAGGAAGCCAGATTCTGGCTGGATGTCAAGAAAACTTCCTGACTGTTAGAGCAGTACGACACTGGAGTCCATGACCTAGGGAGGTTGTGGGCTCTCCCACACTAGTCATTCAAGAGGCAGCTGGACAACCATCTGTCAGGGATGCTTTAAGGTGGATTCCTGCATTGAGCTGGAGGTTGGACTCAATGGCCTTTTAGGCCCCTTCCAACTCCACTATTCTATGATTTTATGAAAAGAATGCCTTCACTGATCAACACCAGCCCTGCAAGAAATCAACTTGAAAAGTTTTACTATTCGGTGCTGTAAGGATGGGAGTGGACATTCCACAATAAAATGGGCATCTCAAGCAGGTCAAGGCTGCATTACAACTGATTGAAGTGCAACCGTCATGGCCATGTTGACAGGGAATTATGGGAGTTGTGCATCTGGAGGCACCAGATTAGGGGAGGCTGTTCTAAACTCCAACTCTGCTATTCTATGATTCTGTGATTCTATGATCTTTCCCAAGATCCTTTTAACTGGAGATTCCAGGAATCGAACCCAGGTCTTTGTGCATGCAAAGGTTCTGAGCTACAGCAGCTGCTTCATCATGAATGTCCCCTTGGCTCAGCATTTCAGAACTTCTGTTACAGGTTAATAGGATGGAAGGTAATGTGTTCCTCTTAGCTGACCTGTGTGTTTGTGTCTCAGGTAGGTTTACACTAGGGGTGTGCACGGACCCCCCACTCCTCTTCACTTTCAGATCCGCCATTTTCGGATCGGGCCACTCCGCCCCGCCCCCACTCCGCCTGTGCCCACTTCGCTCCGCTCGGAGCTCCGGATCCGGATCGGAGCTCCGTTCCCCCCCCCCCATAGGTGACGGCGGCAGAGCCCGGTAAGGGACCAAGGGAGAGGGGGACCTTACCTGCCTCCGTCCGCAGTCCGTCGCGGCCCAGACTTCCTGCTGGAACCACGGGCTCAATTGAAGACACTGATGGACCGCGGACGGAGGCAGGTAAGGGAGAGGAGGGTGGGAGGGTTACCGGGCCCTGCCGCTATCGCCGCATGGGCGACAGCGAGAGCGGCAGGGCCCGATAAACCCCACTTACCTTTCCGGCGGAGCTCCGGATCGAGGCAAAGGATCCACCTTCACCTCGATCCTCTCCGCCACGCTCCGCCGGCCCCCCAATCCTCTTCGCCTCCGCCTTAAGGGCAGGCGAAGCCCCCCGCTCCGCTCCTGCTTCTCCGGTCCGATTAGAAGCGGAGCACATCCCTATCTTATTTACACAGATAAATGCCCCGCAGCTCTCTAGCCAGTCACACGGGGAAACGAAGGACTTTTTTCTGTCTAAACATACATAGGATTGCACCATTTTTTTAAAAAAATGGCATTTGTGAATTGAAAAGGCTTCTTACGCTAAGCTTTGTTTAATTTGGATTCACAGTGTTTAAGTGACTCCCAGGAACTTGGCCCGCAATTCATTCAGGTTTCCACAGAAACAGCTGCAGCCTGAACCTTGTACTTCGAAAGGGTCGATACTCAACAGCTCCTGGGATTGCAGAGAATGATTCCAGCATTATTCACTTCTGAGAGAGGTGGTGCCGAGTCCCTGAACTCCACATTTCCTGTGGCACAGGAACGGATGCTAAACTACAGCTCTGTCCTTCAAGCCAGATGGCGCATTTGGGGTCTTTTCTACAGCCGCCTGGCAGGGGAATTCTGCAGTGGAGAAGGCAACCGAAGACCTTTGACACCCTTCCCTCTTTCTCTGTTTTCTGGGGCCGTTCCCAGCAAACAGGATGACTCGAACCATTCCTTTGTTGGACTGGGACCGCTGCCCAAATGGGGAAAAGTTGCCCCTGGATGTGGCCTCAACAGGCAATGCAACAGGAAGAATTGGATATCGTCACTCATAATTGCAATGGGATTTGAGAGGCTCAGAATACGGAAAAAGACTGTTTTGCATTTCGCCCTCTTAATTATCAGTGCCTATTTGCCCACATCTGTTTCCCGTGCATTTAGTTTAATGGGTCTCGCCTTATCACATTGTGTGCAGATGCATCATTACGGTGCCGTGAACTGCATAGAGTGACTGAATAATTAGGAGGTACACTGGCAGCTTGGTTTTAGGTCCACCTTAGCTGCAGCAATGGGGTGGCATGGAGAGAAAACCGGCAGGAGCGCAGGATAGCAGTGAAGGCTGGTGGCTCTGATCTCGGTGGGGCTGTGATTCCATTCTGGGTTTCAGTCAGAATCAGCCAGAACCTTAGAGGAAGTATCCAAGGTGCTGAACTCTCCCCGAAAATGGGTTCAGTGCCTTGGAAAGCTCCTTTAGAGTTTTGACTGGTTCTGACTGAAACCCAGAACAGACCCACTGAAATCAGAGTCACCAGCCTCCTTTGCCAGATAGCCCCACATGTAACTGAACACGGCTAGAGCCTTGAATTTGGAGCAGGAGGACTTGGCTCAAATCCCCACTTAGCTATTAAGCTCATCACCTGGTCTTCAGTGACTCTGTGTCACCCCACCTCATAGGGTTGTTGTTAGGATCATAGAATCATAGAATAGCAGAATTGGAAGGGGCCTACAAGGCCAACGAGTCCAACCCCCTGCTCAATGCAGGAATCCACCCTAAAGCATCCCTGACATGTGGTTGTCCTGCTGCCTCTTGAAGGCCTCTAGTGTGGGAGAGCCCACAACCTCCCTAGGTAACTGATTCCATTGTCGTACTGCTCTAACAGTCAGGAAGTTTTTCCTGATGTCCAGCTGGAATCTGGCTTCCTTTCACTTGAGCCCATTATTCCATGTCAAATGGGATCAAATGGGATAACAGCTTGAGCTTCTTGTGAGAAGAGTGGGAGATGATTAAACATAATTCTTAGCTAAGGGCATGCCATGATATTTCACAGGACGTGCTACAGGCTGCGTCTGATGTTATTCGTTGAAATAACATATGCATATTTCATAAAAGCAACATAACAACAACAGTCTCTATATATATATCTATAACATCTACAGTATATACCTGTGGGGGAAAGAGATAGAGACCCTGATCAATCTTTGGCTACAAGTGGATGTGAATTTTGGTTTTTATAAGAATTCACAAAATTCTCCATACTCAAGATGAAAACAATTTGATTTCTCTCTCTCTCTCTCTCTCTCTCTCTCTCTCTCTCTCTCTCTCTCTCTCTCTCTTTAAAAAAAGATCAAATCTGAAACTGACAGATTCATGCAGCCAGACCCAGGGCTTTGAGTGCTTTGCTCTTAAAGACCTGGATTTGAATCCTGATGTATTCAACTATGTGAGTTCTGAATTTGGCTTACCACCCCCTTTTTTTTGGACAGGCTCCTCAACCTTAACAGCACTATAGCAGGCAGGTGCGTAACAATCCTCTCCATGCTAGGAATAGCTGTACCAATTGAATTTGGCTGGAGCAGATGGATGAGAATTATATTGGGGTTCATTTTTGCTAAGAATTTACTGACATACATATTCGAGAGAGAAAGAACATGAGATTTCAAACATTCTAAGGTGGGAGTAAGCAAAACTGATGGCTTCACACATCCCTCATTGGGGATTGAATTTGGATCCTTCTACATACAAAGCAAGTGTCTTCCCACTGAGATACAGACCCATCCAAAAAGACACAAGAGTGCAATGAAAGGTGCCGCTGGTTACAAATGCAGAATGTTTACTGCAGAGTACGGATGCATGAGAAATTCATTTCAGTCCATCTTTGATCAGCATTTACCCAGTTCACAATTTCTGGACTGAGCACAGCCTCGGACGCAAACAAGCGTTGAAGTCTATACACTTCCGAGCGTTCAGCATCATTCATGGACCCCAAAACAGTGTTCAACAGCATGAGTATATTTGAAAAATGTGTGTGGAATTTGCACATAAAAAAAAAACATTCTTTTGGAAAAGGCACACAAGCATGCTTCCATCAATGGGAGAAAAATGCACCAGTTTCAGAGATGTGCTCCACTGATACACATGAAAACACAGACGGATTTCCATGCAAAAAGGAAAAAGCAAAGCCCACAATCTAATTTGGACTCGATTCGGAATGAAGTTCAAGATGGAATCGGAGAACTTTGTTGAGCTTAGGTTTTGCCGAATCGCACATCCCTGCCTCAGAGTAGGCCCTATGGGCTTTGGTAGGGTTTACTTCCAAGCAACCGATTGCATAGGAATTGTATCCTGACTC
Organism: Elgaria multicarinata webbii; assembly: GCF_023053635.1. Taxonomy (NCBI): domain Eukaryota; kingdom Metazoa; phylum Chordata; class Lepidosauria; order Squamata; family Anguidae; genus Elgaria; species Elgaria multicarinata. Next base: position 109,677,537 of record NC_086177.1, on the reverse strand, counting down.
TTCCTTTCATTCCTCTTTGCTAGAAATCCCCTGCTGGAATGAAGTGCTGCAGGGCGCGTCCCCTCCTCCACCAGCCGAGGCAATTAGGCCTTCGATTGGAGAGAAGCCAAGTCCCGGTATGCTCTGTGGGAGAGCGGCAGAATGAATGTGATCCCCCGTCAGGTGTTTGGATTAGCTGCTGCGCTCTCCACGGGAGACGTCCGGGTGTGTACACAAGCAGGACCGTGTTAGGCCATCAGAAGTAATCGGGGAACGGTCCTTGTGTGGCCGAGGGTGTTCTTTCGGCAGTCCTCTGTTCCTGGGCTCATTTATCACAATTGCCAGAGAAGTGAGCAAGGCAAGAGCCCGGCTGCAAAGAACAACACAGGTGACGATCCATTGAGGGTTGCTATTCGAGCTTAAAATGCTGCAGTGTGTTTATGGATTCTCCCCACTGTGAAAAAACAGGGAAACTAAGCAGTGGAGAATTGCATGATGCGCACTGCTTCCAACCTATAGCTGCTTCCTCATTGTGCCTGATCGCCAGTTTGCGTAGAATTTGAACCCAGTGCCTAATTCCTAAAATGAGCGTTAGTGGGACCAAAACCAACACATGTGTCATGCCTTTTCTGGCTTGCAAGAAAGATTATTCTACCTGATTCTTTTATTTATTCATATGTATTTTTATACACCACTCGCCATTGAAAATTTGGGAGCAGTGTAAATAAATGAAAATAAAAATAAATGAAAATAAAAACGGAATAAAACACTTAAAACAGATTTTTAAAAGAAGCAAAATGTACAGTAAACCGTGGCTGGTCATTAAGGAAAGGCTTTCTGGAATAATGACGTTTTCAGGAGGCGCCGAAAAGAGTACAAAGTTTGCGCCTGACCTCCAGGGGCAGGGAATTCCACAGGAGGGGAGCCACCACGCTGAAGGCTCTTCCCCTGGTGGACTCCAATCAGAGGATAGGTCTATGTGGAACCACCAGGAGCAGGTCCTCGGATGACCTCAGTGACCGGGCAGGTTGGTAAGGGAGAAGGCGCTCTCTCAGGTATACTGGTTGTGGCCTGGTCTTCCAGTTTGAGCCTCAGTTGAAGCTGCCGCCGGACCATGACAAAGGCAGGTAAGCCCCCCTCCCCTCTGCCCCCTTACCTGGCTCTGCCGCCATCACTGCACGGACTGTGGCAGCACCAGTTAAGCTCCCACTTACCTTTTTTTCCAGAGCTCCAGATCGAGGCAAAGGATCCACTTGGTCTCAATCCTCTTCGCCTCAATCTGCAGCCCCCCCCCCCGACCCGCTTCATCTCCGCCTTTGTCGGAGGCGAATCAGGCCACCTTGCTATTGCTTCTACACTCCGAAGTGAAGTGGAGCACAGCCCTAGTCTAAACCCCAGCAAGCAGACCCAGGTAAACTCTCCTTTAAATAGTCAAAGAAGCTAGATGGTGAGCAGGTTTTTGGGGTGATCTGACTGCATCACCCCTAGGTGGAGGGTGGGAAGACCTGCTCAGGGCAGCCAGGTGCAGAGGAAAGTAGGAACCCTATGCCTTTTAGAAGCTGTGAAGAGGGTATCTGGGCACATGCAACGTGTCACACAGGGGTGACTGGTTCCCAAGAATTGGTTGGCTCCTCCAAATTTCACAGAATGAAATTTAATAGGGATAAATGCCAAGTTCTACATTTAGGGAATAGAAACCAAAGGCACAGTTACAAGATGGGGGACACTTGGGTCAGCAATACTACAAAAGAGAAAGATCTTGGAATTGTTGTAGATCGCAAGCTGAACATGAGCCAACAGTGCGATATGGCTGCAAGAAAGGCAAATGCTATTTTGGGCTGCATTAATAGAAGTATAGCTTCCAAATCACGTGAGGTACTGGTTCCTCTCTATTCGGCCCTGGTTAGGCCTCATCTAGAGTATTGCGTCCAGTTCTGGGCTCCACAATTCAAGAAGGACGCAGACAAGCTGGAGCGTGTTCAGAAGAGGGCAACCAGGATGATCAGAGGTCTAGAAACAAAGCCCTGTGAAGAGAGACTGAAAGAACTGGGCCTGTTTAGCCTGGAGAAGAGAAGATGGAGGGGAGACATGATAGCACTCTTCAAATACTTAAAAGGTTGTCACACAGAGGAGGGCCAGGATCTCTTCTCGATCCTCCCAGAGTGCAGGACACGGAATAACGGGCTCAAGTTAAAGGAAGCCAGATTCCGGCTGGACATCACGAAAAACTTCCTGACTGTTAGAGCAGTGCGACGGTGGAATCAGCTACCTAGGGAGGTTGTGGGCTCTCCCACACTAGAGGCATTCAAGAGGCAGCTAGACAACCATCTATCAGGGATGCTTTAGGGTGGATTCCTGCATTGAGCAGGGGGTTGGACTCGATGGCCTTGTAGGCCCCTTCCAACTCTGCTATTCTATGATTCTATGATTCTATGAATGTGACATTCAGCAGCCTTCGCCATCTCATTGCCTTCATGACTCCTTTAGGTTTTCCAGATCACAAGATCAGAATGTTCCCACCTATACAAGTCTTAAAGGCACAGGAGCCTACTCAGCCTCTGGGCTTCACAGCCCCCAACCCATTTCTCCTGCCCCCCATCAAAAGACTTTTCCTTAGAAGGTTGCCTCTTTTGACTAGGCACAAAATTTACCAAAACTGACAAAGTTCTTCACATTTGGGAGGGAAAGCATTTGAGACTAGGGATACAAGAGAAATTCATAATGGAATCAAATCAGTTCAGCTCCTGTGGACCTGCTTTTCCCAAATTGCACAGATTCTGCTAACGTAGACTAGTTTTTAAAAAACTTTTCAGAATTTTACATGCATTTAGTTGTAGAAAAATATGTTAAAAAAAAATTAAAAAAAAGAAACAGCTGAAAATGTACATTGTAAATGTTCATGTTTGGGAATTTATGCATTTTTGCACATGTGAATGTTGCAGGCTTTCCATTGGCAAGCAGTGTGCATGCGTACATGTGTGTCTTCGCTGCCCCCAAGCCCCGCCTTCCATCACCTGTTGGTGGTAAAAGTCACTCCATTGAAACCCGGTTTAAAACGAGTAACAGTATTCTGAAAATAATAGGCTTCCTTGTATTCTTTTAATAAAACAGTATATATCTTGGTTTACTTCTCCGGCACCTCTAATCTGTTTAGTCTCACATCTAATGACCAGCTATCTTAGGAGAAAATGTGTGGGTTAAATAAAATGGGTCTAACGGTGGCAGCGGAAGTGGAGGGAGGGATTACCAAATGGTGAGGGGTGATCCTCCATATTTGGGGATAGGGGTGGGTTTGCCCTACTGAGTGAGCCCCCACCCCAAGACCCAGGTTCTCCACATATGACTGAAAGGTTGTGCACCCTTGCCCTTGATGCTTTCCAGAATCCCCTGCAATGAAGAATTCCTCGGCAAACAGGTCAAAGTGGAAAGGGTTGTCGGAAGGCAGAATGTTTGGAAATGTAACCTCACATGAAAGCTGCCTCTCATCCATCCGGTCCAGTATTGTCTAATCTGGTTGGCATTTGGAGTGACTCTTAGGCCTTTTCTAGACCTACCTTAAAATCCACGCCGGATGAGGGGAGAGCCCACGATGCAAGTATCACGGGATCTCGCCCTTGTTTACGCGCGAGGCGCGACGAGCTCACGAAGAGAGCCGTTGCGCCCGCCATTTTTTTTCTTTTCTTAAAGGGGCCGGATGCGCACGAACGCTCGTGCACTTAGGTAAGTTGTTTTTTTAAAAAAAAAATGTTCTCCCCACTCCCCCCCACTCTGCCCCCAATGGGCAAAGCACTCCTGGGGAGCACTGCGCCCCATGCGCGGCTTCTCCCGGCTACGCGCGAGTAATTGCATGGAGCCTGGAAAAGCGGCGGAAAAGGCTACACGCTCACGGTCTCAGGCTCAGCCTGAGACTACGGGAAAAATCAGGCTAGAAGGGGTAGGCTATATCCCAGGGCCAGGGAGGATTGATCCCTCCCTGAGCCCAGGATCCCCTGTGCGTCATCTGGATGCACAGGGGCAATCCCGGGTATCAGCCCAGGATATAGCCTGGTCTAGCAATGGCTTTAAACTGGGGTCTTTCTTCTTCCTGCTATGCCTTTTCCCCTTTTCTCAGTTACGTGTAAATGGCTTTCTGCCCACCACTTCATCATTCAGTCTCCCCTCCCTGGTGTTCCCCACCAGGTCCCATGTGGCCTCCAACATCCCATGCATCTGTTGCAGCTGCTGGCCAAGCTGTTGCATTGACCCACCTCCACTGGTTTTGCCTACCAGTGCATCAGCTGAACGCGCTGCCGGTTCTGAATTTCATTATATCTCATTTGCACAAGATCACAAGGAACTGTTCCTATGCTGAGATGATTGTGTAGAGCAGGGTAATGGGAAGGAAATCATGCAGATGCGATCCTGGATTAACCTGCCAGTTTATGATTAGCACTCAGGAAGATCTGTGAGAGGCCTACTGTGCTACGTGATGATGTATGAAGCTAATACTTCTGCTGGAAGGAAGAGGAGGAGGCTAGGTTTGGGTCTCTAGTAGTCTCCTAGTCAACGTTATCCATTGTTTTTTCTCCCTGTCTCTCTGGTGGGTACAACACAAGGCCAGGCCAGTAGGGAATGGAGCAGAGTGTACCTAACCCCCTTATCCAAAATCGGACAGGAAGATGGTCCCTTTATGCAGAGAGCCAGTATGATACAATGAAGAATTAGGCAACCTGGTGCCCACCTTCTGGACTCCAACTCCCAAAATCCCTGACCATTGCCCATGCTGGCTGGGGTTTATGGGCCATGTAATCTAAAACCTGGAGGGCACCAGGTTGTTGACCCCTGCTATAGTGCTTAAAGTGTAGGGGCGGGAGATCCTGGTGTTATTTGGCAACGTATCAGAGCTACCACAATGAGAACATCAGCACTGGCAGACAAGATGTCCCGACGGACAGTGTGATGTCTATTGATAAATTATTGGTTGTATGAATGTGGAGGTGTTTGGGGTTTTGTTTTTAGTAATTGCCTCTGATTCTCCTTTAACATTAAGCTTTATAACTGTAAGTACGGCAGGAGAAGGTGAAAAGGGATTGGAACAGCCTCACAGGGAAGATTTGGCAGTTTCAGAGGGGAGCGAAAGGAAAATCCATGCCAAAGATGTGGAAGGTGGGTGGCCATAGGGTGGAGGGGGTAGATTTTGGGGTAAGGGGGGGACTGCTAGTAAGCTTATAGAAATACAGCCTGGAGACCTTTTTTAATGCTTTCTTTAAAAAAAGAAGAAGCTTGAAATGCTTCTTCTAGACTTAGTTACTGGAAGTAAGAGCTTCAAGCTAAAATAAGCTGGTACTTCTTAATATTTTTGGCCTCACTCTTTTTGCCTTTGACCTACCCCCAAGAACTCCAAAATTGAATTTGACCCTGGGGACTTATAAGCTGACTGTGAATAGTGTATTTCTTTCAAGTGACCCCAGAGGTCAAGCTTCTTATATCGCTTACCCTTACCGTCATCAAGCTCTGGTGCTACCTCTTACCTGGTCGAGAGGAGAGGTTCAAGAAGAACGAGTACCTCTCCAGTTCAGGGTCGAGTAACAAAGGGAGAAGAACCACGAAGAGGAGAGGATTTGGGCAGGTGCCGCAGAGCGGAAACGGCCAATAGAAGCTGCACTGGTTACATTTGGGAAGGTTTAAGACTCCTCAGGGGCTGCTGGTTTCCCTCATCCAGGGAACAAGGAATTGCAGCTAGGAGAGAAAGCCATTCCCTCGTCACCGACAGGCAAAGGGAACTCTCAATCAGCTCTGACTCCCAATTGATTGGCGGCTGAGGAGTTTTGTTACAAGCCCTAATAGGCTGGAGCTCGTACCAGTTATCGCCTCCCACTGTGTTCAATTGAACACCTTGTTTCATCAGAGGCATTAACTCTCAGGATGCAGCCAAGCTTAGAGGCAGCAGCGGCTGCCGTGGCCTCCGCTGATAAAGATGAAAGGGACTTGGAACGAGGGGGCTGAAGAGGCAGTGGAGGATTAACAAACAAGGTTGCGTTAGCCAGGCTTTCGCCGGCTCTGTCTGGGTTCCGTTTCCTTAGAACGACATACACAGGTGAATTGGCACAGGTGAGTTTTTCGATTGCACGGAACCAGGGCCAGCTCCTAGCTTGTGAGGCCCATTGGTCAAGAGACCCTCCATCGGCCCCATTCCTCAGAGAGTCTACTGCGACGTCACCTACCTTTACACTAGGCCAGCCTTCCTCAACCTGGGGCACTCCAGATGTGTTGGACTGCATCTCCCAGAATGCCCCAGACAGCAGAGCTCCTAGCTTGTGAGGCCCATTGGTCAAGAGACCCTCCATTAGCCCCGTTCCTCAGAGAGTCTACTGCGACGTCACCTACCTTTACACTAGGCCAGCCTTCCTCAACCTGGGGTGCTCCAGATGTGTTGGACTGTAGTCCAACACATCTGGAGGGCCCCAGGTTGAGGAAGGCTGCGCTAGGACCATCGCATATACCCTTCTCAGGCCAAGCACGACCACCTGAAAACCTGAGGGAGGTTTAAATAAAACCTTTCCCTAGCTATGAGGGAAATAGGTTTAATATAGGATCTCTCTGAATATACTGTGGGAACGCTCTGGTGTAGGTGTTTAATAACTGTAAGGCAATGCCAAGCTGACACGTGGTATTTGGTAGCTAACAAAATAATAACAAGTTTATTGTTGTTTAAAGGCTTTAAATCAAAAATATAATACTTTCAATCCTGCCTGGTCTAAACTCTCCACACCTCAACCACCTCTCTCTCTTCTTGCCAATCCTAAATCCCTAGAATCCAAACTCTTCTTACTCTACAACTAAACAATTCTCTGCACACACAGGCCATAGCTAGACCTAAGGTTTATCCCTGGATCGTCCAGGGGTCAAACCTGTTCATCTAGGTGACACACAGGGGATCCAGTGCTCAGGCAGGGGCGGACCCTGGATGATCCCAGGATAAACCTTAGGTCTAGCTGTGGCCACACTCAAACTCACACACCTCACAAACTCCCAACACTCTCCTTATATACTCCTTTCCCCCTCCCACCTATGACATCATAAACCACACCCACTCAGTTCTAACAATCCATACTTACAAGACATACTAATCTAGACATATACACTATACTCAGTTGTGGGGTAACACCACATCTAACTTCTTACCACCATTGTTACCAGCTACTTTTGCTTCTCATCCTCTTTCTCAGCACTGCTACTGCTTGCTTGCGTCATGTCTAACCCTACTGCCCCTGTTTTGGGAGAAGGTGTTTCTGGTAATCAATCAGAATCAGATTCAGAACTAGAAGACGCAGCACCAGCCAGCCTGTACCAGTGGGGGAGGAAGCTCTCATGGGAGATGCCCCAGCTGGAAGTCAGCCCTCTCCAGAGCTTCTCTCCTCAAGGCCAACTCCTACACACTCAGGGGGAAGTGAGTTTTCTTCCGGGGGTGAACGTCCTGAAAAACTAGCCGATGCTAGGGTCTGCCGGAAGCTGAAACGCACGGCGCGAAAAGACGACGTAAGAAAGTCGGTTCGATTACACCAGAACCTACCACTGCACCAGGCGCTCTAAAGTTACGGGCATTTTGAGAAGTAGCTTTTTCTTCTTCTTGAATGGACAATTGTCTTGCTTAGTTTGCATAGTTTTGCCTAGGGGGACGTTTCCAAGAGGTTAGACTCTCGTCAGGTAGAAGAGATGTTTATTGCTTAATAAAAGCTTTGTGGATTACTTGGCATGCCTCGTCATCTGCCTCCTATTGAAAATACCAGCGTTCTGGGAAACACAGCAGGTAGGCTGTGGAATCTCCTGCCCCTCCTCTACTCACCACCTAAATTGTTCAGGCCAGAGTGTGAGGCAGGTGAACAAGCAGGTTGCGAGGAGGAGGAAGAGGGAGACTGGAGCAGGCAGCCTGCTTCAGTTGGACCACCACCACCCCACAGGGCTAACATTTTCACCATGTGGGGAAGAAGAAGGAGCTGTTGGTTTGCCCCTCCATTGGGAGATGCGAGGATGGAGCAGGGCCTTCCCACCAGCCTAAACAGTCTCCTTAATTTCTTTTTATATTCTCCCTCTTCCCTCTCCATCCACTTTTCCTTGTGTGTCATGTCTTTTTTAGAATGTAAGCCTGAGAATAGGGACTGTCTTCTGTATTGATACATTGTAAGCCACTCCGAGAGCCTTTTGGCTGAGGTGCGGGATAAAAAATACTCTAAATAAATAAATAAATATGAGGAACAAGTCCAGGAGGCTCTTGACATGGTGGCCCTCAGCAAGTGCTCCACGATGCCTCCACCCTACTTAGACCATTTACGTCTGCAATTTTGCACAAAGGGCACAATTCACAGCTGCCATTTTGCACAAATCAGAATTTTTTGCATAATAATTACCCCTGTGATTTGGGGGCAAATCTGCTCAGGGTTGGGCAGCCAGCAGGAGTCCGGCAAAAAAAACCCAAACAGGATGCAGGGGGGGCGGTTCACCCATCCCTAGACTGGGCCTGCAGGCCAAATGTGGCTCACCTGAGGGCAAACCTGACCTGTCTGGCTTCCCAAGATGGTCACACCCTTTTCCCCCAACCTCCTACCATTTGGTGTTTCCCTGGGGTTTTGTGTGTATTTCCCCCCTTCTAAAACAGTGAAATCCTTCTCCAAAGGCTCAGTTACTGACAGTAAAACATTTATTTATTCATTTATTCATTCATTTTCTATACCACCCAATAGCCAAATCTCTCTGGGTGGTTCACGACCATTAACAAGATAACATACAGCATAAAATTTTTAAATATACAAAATTTAAAACCATCTTAGCCGCTAAAAACAATTTCAATGAAATGCTTTTGGGCGCAATCCTATGCATATTTAGACGGGGGAGGGAGATATCCTAAAACTCCCAGCAGTCTCATACTGGGAGTCTCAGGTATTTTTTATTTTATTTTTTTATTGATAGTTTGACCTTCCTCTTTTGCCTTGCATTTAGTTCTCCCTCTGCTCTGCTATCCTGGATTTATTGTGTCTTCCTTTTTATAGAAACTTCATGCAAATCATCTTGAGACTCCTGGCTAGAAAAGGTGTACGGAAGGCCCTGGACCACCTCCTCACCCCACCTAGGGGAGGCAAGGCTAACTTCATCTTTATTGTCTTTCAGGCAGAACACATATTCAGGCAGGCATTTGGTTTTTAAGCTGGCCTGTTTACCGAACAAGGTTTTTTAACCAGTGAGTGCCGTTCGTTTCTTATTTATTTTGAACCGATGCATTTTACTAGGGTGACCCTATGAAAAGGAGGACAGGGCTCCTGTATCTTTAACAGTTGCACAGAAAAGAGAATTTCAGCAGGTTTCATTTGTATATTTGGAGAACCTGGTGAAATTCCCTCTTCATCACAGCAGTTAAAGGTGCAGGAGCTATACTAGAGTGACCAGATTTAAAAGAGGGCAGGGCCCCTGCAGCTTTAACTGTTGTGATGAAGAGGGAATTTCACCAGGTTCCTCATATATACAAATGACACCTGCTGAAATTCCCTTTTCAATGTATCTTTTCAATTAAAGATACAGGAGCCCGGTCCACCTTTTCATAGGGTCATTCTAATTTTACAAGATGTGGTTGTTTTCATTATACCACATTTTATCTGTGTTTTATTATTGCTAGCTGCCTTGAGCACTAATTTTACTGGAAAGACGGGATATTATTTAAAGAAAAACCAAAATAATAAATATAGAAGTACTATATATCTATCTATCTATATTAAAATCCATAAAACACCTATGAGAGCCAGTGTGGTGTAGTGGGTAAACTGTAGGGTTGGGAGTCAGGAGATCTGGGTTCTAATCCCCACTTGGCCATGGAAACCCACTGGCTAGGGTGACCCTATGAAAAGGAGGACAGGGTTCCTGTATCTTTAACAGTTGTATTGAAAAGGGAATTTCAGTAAGTGTCATTTGTATATATTTATTTATTTAAAAAAATTATATCCCGGCCTATATCAATAAGATCTCAGGGTCTGATAAAAGCATACAGTATAAAAACAGTAAATATACACAGCTAAAAACAAATTAAACCATAAACCAAGTTAAAACAATATATAATTTATTAAAACTGTTAAAACAATGTGCCCAGTGAATTCAACTATTAAAGCTTTGTTAAAAAGACGTGTTTTCACTTGGTGCAGGAATAAAATCAGCATTGGCGCCAGTCGGGCCTCCAAGGGGAGGGTATTCCACAGTCGGGGTGCCACAACAGAGAAAGCCCTCTCCCTTGTCCCAACATAGAGAATGTGTTGTGCTGGTGGGATGCGGAGTTAAAGCTGCAGGTGCCCTGCCCTCTTTTAAATCTGGTCACTCTAGTATAGCTCCTGCAGCTTTAGCTGTTGTGATGAAGAGGGAATTTCACCAGGTGCTCCATATATACAATTATTATTATTATTATTATTATTATTATTATTATTATTATTATTATTAATTTATATAGCACCATCAATGTACATGGTGCTGTACAGAGTAAAACAGTAAATAGCAAGACCCTGCCGCATAGGCTTACATTCTAATAAAATCATAATAAAACAATAAGGAGGGGAAGAGAATGCAAACAGGCACAGGGTAGGGTAAACAGGCACTGGGTAGGGTAAAACTAACAGTAGAAAGTCAGAACAAAATCAAGTTTTAAAAGCTTTAGTAAAAAGAAAAGTTTTTAGCTGAGCTTTAAAAGCTGCGGTTGAACTTGTAGTTCGCAAATGCTCTGGAAGAGCGTTCCAGGCATAAGGGGCAGCAGAAGAAAATGGATGAAGCCGAGCAAGGGAAGTAGAGACCCTTGGGCAGGCGAGAAACATGGCATCAGAGGAGCGAAGAGCACGAGCGGGGCAATAGTGTGAGATGAGAGAGGAGAGATAGGAAGGAGCTAGACCGTGAAAAGCTTTGTAGGTCAACAGGAGAAGTTTATATTGGATTCTGAAGTGAATTGGAAGCCAATGAAGAGATTTCAGAAGTGGAGTAACATGGTCAGAGCGGCGAGCCAAGAAGATGATCTTAGCAGCAGAGTGGTGAACAGAAACCAACGGACTGATGTGAGAAGAAGGAAGGCCAGTGAGAAGAAGGTTGCAGTAGTCCAACCGAGAAATAACCAATGCATGAACAAGAGTCTTGGCAGAAGAGACAGACAAAAATGATCGAATCCTGGCAATATTATACAGGAAAAAACAACAGGATTTAGCTACTGCCTCAATATGAGGAATAAAGGAGAGCGAGGAATCAAATATAAAGCCAAGGCTACGAGCTTCCTTGACTGGAATAAGTGTAACATCATTGACAGTAAGAGAGAATGAGAGATGAGGAGAAGGTTTAGGAGGAAAAACAAGCAATTCAGTCTTTGCCATATTAAGTTTCAAATGACGATGAAGCAACCAAGCTGAGATATCTGAAAGACATGCCGAGATACGATCGTGAACATCAGGAGAAAGATCCGGAGATGAAAGATATAATTGTGTATCATCGGCATACAGATGATATTGGAGGCCATGAGATTGAATAAGATTACCCAAGGGCAACATGTATAAAGAAAATAACAGCTGACCAAGCACCGAGCCTTGTGGAACCCCTACAGAAAGGGGAAAAGAAGAAGACGAGCTGCCATTAGCCAACACGCTGAAAGAGCGACCCGCTAGATAGGAGGCAAACCAGTTATAGACAGAGCCACAAAATCCAAGGTCATGAAGGGAATCTAAAAGAAGATCATGATCAACCGTGTCAAAGGCTGCAGTTAGATCAAGGGGAATAAGAACGGAATAATGGCCTTTAGACTTGACATTAAGAAGATCATTGGTAATCTTAGTAAGGGCTGTTTCAGTGGAATGCAAAGAACGGAATCCAGATTGAAAAGGATCCAGAGCAGTGTTACTAGAAAGAAAATCAAGACAACGAGAGTAGACCACACGCTCCAGGATCTTTGAAACAAACGGCAACAAAGAGACAGGTCGGTAGTTAGACAGAGATAGCCTATCAAGAGTAGGTTTCTTGAGAATAGGAGAGACTGTAGCATGTTTAAAAGCAGAAGGAAATGAACCAGAGGACAGAGAAAAATTAATAATATGAAGCAAGGAAGGGAGGATAGCAGGGATAAGGTTAATAAAGACGCGAGAGGGAATCGGATCACGAGAACAAGTGGAGGGCTTCGAAGAGCGCAGTATTATAGACAGTTCATCAGCTGAGACCAAAGGAAACGCAGAGAAATTTGCAGGAGGAACTGACAGATGAGGAACAGGAACTGGAAGAGGAGCAGAGCTGGCCAGATCAGAGCGAATAGTTTGGATTTTAGCATTGAAAAAAGAGGCAAAGTTATTAGCAGACAGAGAGGTGGGGAGAGATGGTGGATTAGGCTTCAGGAGAGAATTGAAGGACGCAAAGAGCCACTGAGGATGCCTAGCATTTGACTGGATCAACGTTGAGTAATACTGCTGTTTGGCCAATGAAATGGCAGAAGAGAAAGAGGAGAGTACAAATTTGTAATGGACAAAGTCCGCCCAGTCCCTGGTCCTACGCCAAAGGCGTTCAGCTGCCCGGGAACAAGAGCGAAGGTAGCGGAGGAAAGAGGTGAGCCACGGTTGGGGTTGAGAAGGGCGAACTATCCAAGTTGTAGATGGAGCAAGAGTATCAAGAGTTGAAGATAAGGAGGAATTAAAGAAGGAGACAGCTGAGTCCAAGGAGACAGCCGAACAGACAGAAGGAAGGGAGGAGGCTAGAGATTGGGAAAAAGCCTCATAATTGATAGATTGCAAGTCACGACAAGAGCGAGAAGCGGGACGTGAAGGAGGAGGATTATGAGTAATATTGAAAGAAACTAGGTGATGATCTGACAACAGAAAGTGAGCAGTAGAAAAGTCCAAAACAGAGCAATTCCGAGTGAGAACAAGATCCGGACAGTGTCCAAGGGAATGTGTGGGTACATCAGACCAAAGCTTAAGATCATAAGAGGAAGATAAGGAGCGAAATCGTAGAGCTGCAGCGTCTTGAGGGTCATCCACATGAATATTGAAATCACCCAAAATAAGAGTAGGACAGTTATCAGAGAGGAAAAAGGACAGCCACGAATCAAAATCAGAGATAAATTTTGAGGACGAGCCTGGGGGGCGATGCAGAACTGCAATCCGCAGTCGCAATGGAGCGATAAGCCTCACCACATGTACCTCAAAGGAGGAAAAACAATGTGAAGGTGGAATGGAAAGAGGCTGGAACTGGCACAAACTAGATAATAAAAGACCCACACCACCACCCCGACCCTCTGGGCGACTAGTGTGAGAGAAAGAGAGTCCTCCAAGAGAGAGGGCAGCCGAGATGGCGGTATCATGGGCAGGAAGCCAGGTTTCAGTAAGAGCAAGGAGGTGAAGAGATCTAGAGATAACCAAGTCCTGAATGACAGGGGCCTTAGAAGCAACAGAGCGACAGTTCCACGAACACGAAAAAGACAGCTGAGAAGAGGGGAGACACCGAATAGGAACTAAGTTAGGAGAGACGAACTTGGAGCGAGCCATAAGGAACAGATATGAGGAGCAAAGAACAAATGACACCTGCTGAAATTCCCTTTTCTATGCAACTGTTAAAGACACAGGAGCCCTGTCCTCCTTTTCATAAAGTCACCCTACCACTGGGTGACTTTGGGCCAGTCACAGACTCTCAGCCCTGCCTACCTCACAAGGTGGTTGTTGTGAGGATAAAATGAAGGATTATGTAAGCCACCTTGGGTTCCTTGGAGGAAAAAAGGTGGGATATATATGGGCTGTGCACTGCTTTGGGCCAAACCACCAAAAGTGAGATGGGCTGAATTGGCCTGCCTCAGCCTGAATGTGAGGCAGTACCAGATTGGCCCGAGGCACCCCAAGGTGAAGCGGATCAGTTCTGAAGGGCCTCAGGCCGATTCAAGGTGGTGGTGGGCTGTTCCCCCAAAAACCTGCCCATGTGGGAAAGCCGATTACAAGGCCAATCATGAGTCCATTGGACTCCCCTCCCCTCTCTCTCTTCTCCTTTCTCTCCTTGCTCACTCCCCTGAACCCAGAGTTGCCACAGACACCTCCCACAGGACTTTCCTTTGCCATCTGTATTCCTCTGTTAGAGCCATAATTTAAAGGTAAGATGGGGGCTCTCTGTTTTCATAGATCTAGGGTCACAAACTATGGCGGTTGTAAAGGGCCATTTCCATAGTTTGTGGTTCTAGAACTATGAAAATGAGAGAGCCCCATCTTACCTTTAAATTTCAGATATAATGGATGAGCGGTGGCAGCTTCAGGTTTGGGGGGTCAGCAGGGGAGGGAAGAGGGAGGGGATGAGCAAGCAGGAAGTCCAATGGACTCCCAGTAGGCCTTGCACACAGGAACCCACAGGGGCTGACCCACTTCAGCAGAGCCAAACCTTGCTTCGATTCCAAAGCTTGGTGGCCCACCCCCAAAGCACCCCGAATCAGGGCAATTTTGGATGCTCTGAAATGGTCTCCAAGATGAGTTGTGGGACTGTCTCTGTATGCCTGCCCCCTGAGCCCCTGCTGTGGGGCAGCCATCCTCACATAAATAGAGTGGATGGATCCTTCCTTTAGAGGCTATAGGGTGAACCTAAGGACACTCGAATGGGTGTACATATGCCTACAATGTGTCACACTCCGACAGCTGGAAAGGTTTCTTGAAGGCTTAACTCTATCTAACTGAGGACTATTCCAGTGTGTGTGTGTGTGTGTGGGCGTGTGTGTTTCCCTTATTTCACCTTCCATGTTTTTACTCTTGTATTGATATGTTTTCATCTCCTGCTCTTAATAGCTTTGATTAACTGATTCAAAGCTTAAGTGTTTCAACAGAAGAGCTTAGAGGAATTATCATAACCAGTCCTGAGTGACAGGAAATTAATCCATCAGATCAAAACCATCTCCTCTAGACAATTAAGACATGGCAAAATTAATCTAATAGTTCTAATCTTTGCATTTCTGTACACTTGTCTGCCAGCTGACATTTGCAGGGCGGGGGGAGGTTGGAAACTTGTCTTAGAAGGTTGGCAGTCTGAATATAAAGTCTTGTTTGCCTTAAAGGTGAGTGACTCTACCTTGATACCTGCTTTGTGGATTTTAAAGCAGAAGGTATTTGAGAAAGGAGCACTTTTCCTCCTATTCTGCACTGTTAAACCTTATAGAATCATAGAATCATAGAATAGCAGAGTTGGAAGGGCCCTACAAGGCCATCGAGTCCAACCCCCTGCTCAATGCAGGAATCCACCATAAAGCATCCCTGACAGATGGTTGTCCAGCTGCCTCTTGAAGGCCTCTAGTGTGGGAGAGCCCACAACCTCCCTAGGTAGCTGATTCCACCGTCGCACTGCTCTAACAGTCAGGAAGTTTTTCCTGATGTCCAGCCGGAATCTGGCTTCCTTTAACTTGAGCCCGTTATTCCGTGTCCTGCACTCTGGGAGGATGGAGAAGAGATCCTGGCCCTCCTCTGTGTGACAACCTTTTAAGTATTTGAAGAGTGCTATCATGTCTCCCCTCAATCTTCTCTTCTCCAGGCTAAACATGCCCAGTTCTTTCAGTCTCTCTTCATAGGGCTTTGTTTCTAGACCTCCGATCATCCTGGTTGCCCTCTTCTGAACACGCTCCAGCTTGTCTGCGTCCTTCTTGAATTGTGGAGCCCAGAACTGGATGCAATACTCTAGATGAGGGGGACTTAGCAGTCGGTGTATGGGAGGAGTGAGAAAAACAGTGCAGGCAGTCAAGACTGTGCAGTTCAACCAGTAGTTTTCTTGGTGCACTGAGCACCCAGAGACTTCAAAGCAGTGAAGTCGAATTCGTTGTTCTGCCATTCAGGACTTTGGGACCCAGAGAGGTGGAAAGCAAGCTCTTTGGGGCTTGTAGGGAGGAAAAGGTTAAGTCTTTATTTATTTATTACATTGGCCAAAGCTCCCTGGGAGCTTTGCAACAATTAAAACTATAAAATATAACATGATAAAATGCAATATAAAAATATAAATGTTTAAAACAGCGGTATAAAATAGAAATAAAATGCTAAAATAAAACCTAGCAGCAATTCAAGCTACTGAAACAGATTTGCAACAGAAACAGGAAGACTAAATGCCTGGGAAAAGAAGAATGGCTTCACCAGGCACCAAAAAGAGCACGACACAGGTGACAAGTGAGCCTCTACAGGAAGCTCATTGTACAACCAAGGTGCCACAACAGAAAAGGCCCTGTTCTTAGTAGCCATCCACCTCACTCCCTTTGGTGGGGTCTCCTAGAAGAGGACTGCTGAAGCTGATGTTGGGGTCTGGGCAGGTGTATATGGGAGGGGATGATCCTTCAGTAAGCTGCCACCAAGGCCACAGCTAGACCAAAGGTTTATCCTGGGATCATCCAGGGTCCGCCCCTGCCTGAGCACTGGATCCCCTGTGTGTCACCTGAATGAACAGGTTTGACCCCTGGACAATCCAGGGATAAACCTTAGGTCTAGCTATGGCCCAAGCTGTTCACCAGCATTTTGAATCAGTCTATCCTATTCAAATCCCCAAGGTTCAAATCTCAAGAGGCAGCTGGACAATCTTCTGTCAGGGATGCTTTAGGGTGGATTCCTGCATTGAGAAGGGGGTTGGACTCGATGGCCTTGTAGTAGGGATGTGCTCCGCTTCTAATCAGACCGGAGAAGCAGGAGCGGAGCGGGGGGCTTCGCCTGCCCTTAAGGCAGAGGCGAAGAGGATTGGGGGGCCGGCGGAGCGTGGCGGAGAGGATCGAGGTGAAGGCGGATCCTTCGCCTCGATCCGGAGCTCCGCCGGAAAGGTAAGTGGGGTTTATCGGGCCCTGCCGCTGTCGCTGTCGCCCATGCGGCGACAGCGGCAGGGCCCAGTACCCCCCCCCCGCCCTCCTCTCCCTTACCTGCCTCCATCCGCAGTCCGTCAGCGTCTTCAATTGAGCCCACGGTTCCACCAGGCGGCCCAGACTTCCTGGTGGAACCGCAGGCTCAATTGAAGATGGCGACAGACCGCGGACGGAGTCATGTAAGGTCCCCCTCTCCCTTGGTCCCTTACCGGGCTCTGCCGCCATCGCCGCATGGGCGGCGATGGCGGCAGGGCCCGGTAACACCCCCCCCCCGCCCTCCTCTCCCTTACCTGCCTCCGTCCGCAGTCCGTCAGCGTCTTCAATTGAGCCCGAACCGCGGGCTCAATTGAAGACGGCGACGGACCACGGACAGAGGCAGGTAAGGTCCCCCTCTCCCTTGGTCCCTTACCAGGCTCTGCCGCCATCGCGGCAGGGCCCGGTAACCCCCCCTATGGGGGGGGAACAGAGCTCCGATCCGGATCCGGAGCTCCGACCGGAGCGGAGTGGGCACAGGCGGAGTGGGGGCGGGGCGGAGCGGCCCGATCCGAAAATGGCAGATCTGAAAGTGAAGCGGAGTGGGGGGTCCGTGCACACCCCTACCTTGTAGGCCCCTTCCAACTCTGCTATTCTATGATTCCTCACCACACACCAATTAGGCTTCAGAAAAGCTTCCCACTAAAGCCAATGAAAGGTTTTCCCCCCAACTGCTGTGGGGGAAGGGGAGCGGCGGAGGAGACCATAATCCAACTGGAGATCATAGACCTAACATTTGCTGGCTTATGTTTTGAGGCCTATGCATGCTTGCCCTTTAAAAACAGAAAGAGAAGAGGTGCTTTCCTCAAGATTTAGACACAGGATTCCGCACGTTGTACTGAGGGCGCTTTCATGCGCCCCCAGTGCGCCCCCAAAGCGATCGTGTAGCTTGCCTGTTCGAAGAGACGAGGAAGAGGCGTCCTTGCTGCCGCCGCCGCTGCCACCCACCTACCTCCTCGCCGGCCGGGTCAGAGAGCTCGCCGGAAGAAGGCGGGGTGGAGAGCGCTCTCCACCCCGCCTTCTTCCGCTGAGCTCTCCGACCCGGCCGGCGAGGAGGTAGGTGGGTGGCGGCAGCAAGGACGCCTCTTCCTCGTCTCTTCCCAGGCAAGCTACACGATCGCTTTGGGGGCGCACTGGGGGCGCATGAAAGCGCCCTCAGTACAACTTGTGGAATCCCCCAGGATTTGCACTTTCCAGATGCATAGGTGTGGTCTATTCCTTCTTACCAGCAGGAATCTTTTCTACCCATGCATTGATTCCTCCTATTCGACTTTTCACTCTTATTAGATCACCTACTCTGAAGTATCACATTCTCTAGGATATTGGCCCCAATATTAAAAGTGGGACAGGAGGGGCAATTTGGCAACATGTGTTTAATTGGGCAGTAAATCACAGTTTGCAACAGCGGTGTCCATAGCACCTCATTGCCCATGAACAGAAACCCTATCGTTTATCCGATCCCTCTCAAGTTCAGATCAAACGTCCATGCCGTGTTCTAGATTTCAAGGCTCACGTCAAGCCCTACAGTTTTACAAAGAGGTGGGTGTTCCGCACGATTGCTCTTCCATTGAGGATGTCAGTTTGAAAACCCTGAAGGAATGGCGCTTTGTATGCCTGAAGTTTTTGCTTTTTAAAAGAACAACACATGCCAATCAATTGCAATTGCTTTTCAACAGCATGTCAGAGATCCACTTTCTGTTCCATTCATGGGACTTTGAAGCAGAAGCCAGACCCCAGTGCAGAGATTATGGCCTCATCTACACCAAGGAAGGTATTACACTATAAAAGTGTATGAAAGTGGTATATAAAAGGCTGGAGCCACACTACTGCTTTACAGCAGTATTGAAGTGCACTGACAACTGTTGGGGCCCATTGACATATACCATATACCGCTTTCACACCCCTATATCCTGCTTGGTGTGGCTCCTGCCTTTTATATTCCACTTTTCATACTACTTTCATAGTGCAATGTCCTGCATGGTGTAGATGAGCCCCAGTCTCTGAAAACCAGAGTCTGAGAACAAACCAACAGGGAGGCTGTATGTAGGTTTTGCAGAGGAATCTCAGGCCACAGCTAGACCTAAGGTTTATCCTGGGATCATCCAGGGTTCGCCCCTGCCTGAGCACTGGATCCCCTGTGTGTCACCTAGATGAACAGGTTTGACCCCTGGACGATCCAGGGATAAACCTTAGGTCTAGCTATGGCCCCAGTCTGATGTGTCAGGGGGGTGATCCTTATTTTGCTTGCAACTATTAATTTCCCTCTGATTGGTGAGCCTTTTGCTCTCTTCAGCCAATGAGGAGCTACCAGAATTCAAAGAAGCTTCATTCCAATTGGCTGAAGTGAACGAAGGGCTCTCCAATCAGGGAGAAACAAATAAGAGCTTGTTTTTCTACAAAAAGCGTTTGTTTTCTACAAGATAGAAAAGGAAGTTTGTCGGTTGAAAAGCCATTATACTTTCTAGCTTGAAGGGATCAATGTGAACACAATTGCTGTTCACAAACCCATGACCATGGAAGACCCTAACTCAGTTGTTCAAGCATCCATCAAATTAAATTACATCACTACCGAAGTAGATTTAGGTTAAATTTTGTGGAAAATATTCTCAGCTGTTAAGAACTGTTGGAGACCGGACTGGAGTCCTGTGAGGATTCCTTCTCTGGTTGATATATTGTTATTTCTTTTCAGCCCCACATCTTTTATATATTTCCTCTTCAATGGAACAATGTTCAACTGAACAAGTGCTTTGTCCCACCATCCCAAGCAGCTACCCAAAATACTATCAAAAAAGTGATAAAGGCTGAAGAGATTTCTAGTCAAGGAGTTACAGAACTGAAATTACCATGGTTACTCTGGTAGATGACCTGCACCAAGAGATGAGCATGGGTGTGTGACTCTATTAATATCCCTGGACCTCTCAGGGGTATTAATACCATTGACCATTGTATCAAAGTGCAGGTTCTAACCTATAAAGCCTTAAACGGATCAGGACCACAATACCTGATGGAACGCCTTTCCCAACATGAACCTACCCCAACACTAAGCTCAACATCTGTGATCCTTCTCCGGGCGCCTGCTCCGAGGGAGGCTTGGAAGATGGCAACAAGGGAAAGGGCCTTCTTTGTGGTGGCCCCTCAATTATGGAATGATCTGACAAGGCCTGCCTGGTGCCAACATTGCTATCTTTTCAATGCCAAGTCAAGACTTTTCACTTTTCCCAGGCATTTAGCAATATGTGATGAGCTTTACCGATCCCGGATCTGTTTTTAGGTTCAGCTGATAGTTTATAGTTGTTTTCAGATGTATGCTTTTGTGTATGCTGTATGCTTTTATGGTTTTAAATTTTGTATATTGTTTTTAATCTCATGTAAAGCACCCAGAGACCTTCAGCTATGAGGTGATATAGAAATGTAATAATAAATAGTAATTCCGTCCCTCTGGGATGGAGCTGCTTTGCTTTGACTCTAGTCTTTCTCAAAGAGAGGACCCAGATGGTGGTTCTTGGGGATTACTGCTCTACCCTCACAGCCTTTGGCTTATATCAGGGATGGGAAACCTCAGGCCCAAGGGCTAATGTCAGTCCTCCAAGATTTCCCAGATCGCCTCACCCCTTCCCCTTGGCCACCGATCATTTGGTAGTTGTTCATGTTTGCATGTTTTTCCCCCAA
Source organism: Elgaria multicarinata webbii (assembly GCF_023053635.1). Classification (NCBI taxonomy): domain Eukaryota; kingdom Metazoa; phylum Chordata; class Lepidosauria; order Squamata; family Anguidae; genus Elgaria; species Elgaria multicarinata. Next base: position 109,657,031 of record NC_086177.1, on the reverse strand, counting down.
TTCTAAAAATATTGAAATAGTTCTCCTAAACCTGAGGTAGAAACCACCTTCAGGAATGCAGGCCCTGAGAGCTTCTCTATATTTTACATTTGGCCCTTGGGCTGAATAAGGTCACATACTTCTTGCTTGTGGGATGCCAGAAGGTTCCATCTTGTCCTCCATGTTGTTTAATGTCTCCATGAAATCACTGGGAGAGGGCACTGGAGATCTGGGGTGTCATCAATATGGAGTTGACACTGATCTCTTTCTCTCTCTCATTTCCATTATCCAATGGGGCCATGTGTCCAGTTTTACCAAAGACAATCCTCTATTTACAGGGTTCTCGAGTGCAAGTCCAGTTTAAAGGTAATAAGGAACACAAAGAAATGAGGCTTTGAAGTTGTCCATCAGTGGTCAGCTCCTGGACAGCAGGCTGAGAAGGCACACAGGTCACTTGGTCAAAGTTTTCCCCAATATGGTGACATGTTTTGCATTCCCATTTACAGTAATTATTTCTCAGTTTGCACACACAGAGAAAGACACACACACAATGTGGAGATTGTACGCATATCTGAGCCCTCTTTTGTCCACTTTTTTGGGTGATGTGTGAGTGGCCACCCTATGTGGCAAGTCTGAGCTTGGGAGAGTGGACTAAAAAGGGAAGGCCCTCTCAGTCGTGGGGGGACAGACATATTGTGAACCAGCCTCCTCAGGAAAGTAAGTGTGGTCCCACCTGTTGGAAGACTCCAGTGTGCTTTTAGTTAAAGACAGCCTCTTTATAACATTTTAGCTGCTGCTATTTTAACAATGTACTGTTTGTTTTATTTGTAGATTATTTTAAAAGGAAGGACTTCTTCACACAGTGCATAGTTAAGTTATGGAACTCACTACCACAAGATGTAGTGATAGTCACCAATTTGGACAAATGCATGGAGATAGATAGATAGATAGATAGATAGATAGATAGATAGATAGATAGATATTAAAACTGTGCTTTCAGAGAACAGTCTTATACATGCATACAACTTTGTGTACTGTGTCCCAGTGGGAATCTACACTGATGTTATTCTAATGTTTTGAATGGGTTACTGTGACGCACAGCGTCACGTGACCCTGGGTCTCTAACGTTGTAAATGAGTTGTACTTTCTGGTTCTATTTCTTAGTTGTAGCGCGGCTACAGATTCATGTGCCTTGTTCTACCGGTAATTTTCCTCTCCCTCTTCTCTGAGAGTATCAGAGCTGCTGGGTTTGCTCCGCCCATTTCCTGTTCTCCTTCCTTTGCCCCGTTTGCTATCTTATCTGCTACAGCAGATCGATCACACCAGCGTTATACTGTGCAATCACTGACAATTGCATGCAAAGGACTTAGAAATTTTCCACCTTAGAATCTGCTTTTATTGTGAAGTACTCCCCTGCATCCTGCCTTAATTGTGCTCCTTTTGCAAAAGATTCGCCCGAGCCACTGCTGTGGGCGCAGGAGCAGGATTTTAAACAAATGCTTACATCTGCGTAAGCTTTATAGATAAAGACACCAAAATTGGCACAGTAATTCAAATACCAAATTTGAATCAAATTGGGTCATCGGTTGATTTTTTATGATTATTTTTTAAAATTTCCCCCCTCTTTGCAAAGGAGCTGAGGAGCGCTCAAAGGATCGCTGTAGCTCCGTGCAGGAAAATTAACAAAGGTCTCTGCTCCCAGTCCAAAACTGAACTGCTGCTAAAACTTTTCAATTTGGTCACCCATCCAAACTCTGACCAGACCCAACCCAGCTTAGCTTCAGCAAAGTGGCTGACTCCTATGCATTCAGGCAATTCCCTGGGACTTGTATTAAAATGTTTTGGGAGGAGGTTTGTGTACGCTTATAACTATTGCCCTGCACTGCTGGCTAGGAATGAGGCAGGAAGTGGGCGGAGCAAACCCAGCAACTCTGCTACTCTCAGAGAAGAGGGAGAACAACGGAAAGGATTTAACCATGTGCCCTGCAGTACCGTTGCAGCTAAACGTAAGTCACGCTAGTGTGCCCCGTGATACAGAGAACCGATACAGAGAACCACGTTAGAAAGGGACACTAGCAACGTTATATGACTAGTGTAGATCCGTCCCCAGCTTGGACATGCATTTCTTCACTTGCTAAACCATAATTTACCATCAGGATCACATTTTCCCCACTCTCACTCCTCCTTTTGCCTCCTCCTTTAGTCAGTGCACAAGTCTTGGTTGGCTTAAACTACAGTGTTCATGTCTGAAATTGTGGGGAGAGAAACTTTGGTTTAATGTCAGTCTACTATCCAGCACCTCAACTACAACTGGCATTAAACCATGAGTGGAACCATGGCCCTGATTATCATTCCTGACTACTAAACTTTGATTAAGCAAACCAGAAAGTGTGCATCTGAACCAGGTCATAGTCTCACTATATGATCAAGGATCTGGGGCCTATGAATAGAAAGCAGTATGTGCAAACTGCTCCATTTAGACCTTCCTCGGAATGCATGGAGACTGAAGGTGGGTCATAACAATGTAAGAAGAGCCATGCTGGATCAGACCAAGAGTCCATCTAGTCCAGCTTTCTCCTAGCAAGTGCAACCACACTCACACACACACACACACACACACACACAAACACACACACTACCACCATCCACAGATCCATGTCCATTGACTAACTAGAAGCCTGAAGCTCAAGAAATAGCTGGTTAGTTCAGCTTAACCTCTTCCAAAAGCCTCCTATCACAAAGCTACTCCTGTCTCTATGCCCTACAGAAGGTTTTAATTTCAGCCAAACTCACAATTGTCTTTTTCCCCATAGACACTGGACTGAAAACTGTTTGGTTCCCTGAACAACTGAACATCTCAAGCCATTGCTCTGACCAACTCAGTACCCAATTCTTTACTCTCACTAGCACGATACAATAATATAGATTGCTGCTTGTACATCCAGATTAAATTTCATAGCTCTTGTGCCCAAAGTCCTGTGGAAATCGAGGTAATATAGATGATCCCTCACCCATATTCACTTTTTTAGTGCTTGCTATAATCATTCTCCATAAATCTGCCTTTTTAAAAGCAAAAATGATTCCGTCTCCATACATGCTGAGAAATAAGATGAGATCATTTTCACTGATTTATTAGTCCAACAATTACCGACTCCCTATTTCCTTGTATCTGGGAATTACATTTTAATTAACCAATTTATCTATTAACTTTGCAAAAGTTGCTTTGCAGAAGAACCCAGCTGCAGTACAAAAATGACACTTCTAGCCAATTAGTTTCCTTGTGTTATCTGGGGCCTGGTGGAGTGGACAACTCTGGTGATAAACGCATATTGATTATGTGAACATTTGACTGATTGGACATTTAAGGGGAACTGTACTCCAGCGCGGAAAGAAGGGAACAGAATATGAAACTTTCTGTCAGTTGATGGAGCCGATATTTTAAGTTTCAATCCCTTGGATGAAAAGAGAAAACCCCAGAGTGCACAGAGTGAAGGAAGCAGGTAGATGGATCCTCTGCAAATTGTTCTTTGGTGGCCCCTAGACGGTATGGTACTCAGACCAGGGAATGGGGCAGCAGGAACTAAACCCTTACTCCATGTCCCATTAAGACAGCTCTCAGAAAGAGGCAGGTAATGCTCTGACCTCTGCTGCTCTCCAGCGCCACCAAAATAATGGCCGGAGAAGGGTACTGCCGCTCATCCATCTAGCCATACCAGCTGATCTAGGGAGCCAATAGGGCCCTGGCTAATCATAGAATAGCAGAGTTGGAAGGGGCCTACAAGGCCATCAAGTCCAACCCCCTGCTCAATGCAGGAATCCACCCTAAAGCATCCCTGACAGATGGTTGTCCAGCTGCCTCTTGAAGGCCTCTAGTGTGGGAGAGCTCACCACCTCCCTAGGTAACTGGTTCCACTGTCACACTACTCAAACAGTCAGGAAGTTTTTCCTGATGTCCAGCCGGAATCCGGCTTCCTGTCACTTGAGCCCATTATTCCGTGTCCTGCACTCTGGGAGGATCGAGAAGAGATCCTGGCCCTCCTCTGTGTGACAACCTTTCAAGTATTTGAAGAGTGCTATCATGTCTCCCCACAATCTTCTCTTCTCCAGGCTCAACAAGCCCAGTTCTTTCAGTCTTTCTTCATAGGGCTTTGTTTCCAGACCCCTGATCATCCTGGTTGCCCTCCTCTGAACACGCTCCAGCTTGTCTGCGTCCTTCTTGAATTGTGGAGCCCAGAACTGGACACAATACTCTAGATGAGGCCTAACCAGGGCCGAATAGAGAGGAACCAGTACCTCACATGATTTGGAAGCTATACTTCTATTAATGCAGCCCAAAATAGCATTATATAATCTTAAATAATGGCTTGATTCTGGCTTAGCTTCTCAGTCAGATGGAGTAGCTGCTCTAGAGCAGAAGTGGGGGGACCTCTTGTAGACTGAGGTCCCAATTCCTCATCAAAGAAGATCTCAAGGGTGGGTCCGAAGACAAAGGGGCAAAGCCAAAATTGCAATAATAATAATAATAATAATAATAATAATAATAATAATAATAATAATACCATATTTTAGCTTAAAGCTCTTAGTGCTGGTAACTAAAGCCTTAGAAGAGGCATGTCAACCTTTTAGGTGAGTGGACAGATGCCAGGAAGTCACGAAACAACTGGCAGTTTTGGGAGAAAGGGGAGGAGACATCTGGGCATTGGGGCCTGCGGGTGTTTGCCTGCAGGCTTCTAGAGTGGGCCCCAGCCCTGCTCTAGAGGCCCCTTCCTATGCATTTGACCTTGGGGTGATTCTTGTCTCTGTCTCCTCCACTCTTTCCTGCTCCGGATCTGGACATCTGTCTGAACTGTGGACTATGTATTTGCCCCTGTCCCTTCTAGATAAGCATTTGGCGATCTGTCCCCACAGGGCCTTAAGAAATGCTTAGAATGTACACTGAGGGTGCAACCCTATGGTTTATGCCCTCAGTGCTCATAATATTTATTTATTTATTACATTTATATACCACCCCGATAGCTGAAGCTCTCTGGGCAGTTACAAAAGTTAAAAACAATGAACATTAAAAACAAATATACAAAAATTTAAAACTATCAAAAGCATAAAAACAACAATATCCATTTAAAATAGCTATTCTGGAGTCAGTTTTAAAAACTCAGGATATGTTAACTGCCTGGGAGAAGAGAAAAATCTTGACCTGGCACCGAAAAGATAACGATGTCGGCGCCACGTGAGCCTCGTTGGGGAGATCATTCCATAATGGGAGGCTACCACAGGGAAGGCCCTCTCCCTCTTTGCCATCCTCCGAGCTTCCCTCGGAGTAGGCACTCGGAGGAGGACTTAGATGTTGAGCGTAGTGTACGGGTAGGTTTGTGTCAGGCAAGGTGTTCCATCAGGTATTGTAGTCCCATGCTGTGTACGGCTTTATAGGTTAAAACCAGCACCTTGAACGGGGCTCGGAAACATACAGGCAGCTTCCACACTTGGTTCCAGTCCAAAGCAGTAGAGGTGATTCTTGCCTCTGACATTCCTCTCACTGCATTTTTGCCAGATGGTCTAACCGGGATGTTCCAGAAGGTGGCTGGAGAGGCCTCAGGATAGCTCCTATCCCACCTGTTCCAGTCTCCTCCCCTTCCCGCCCACCTTTAACCCCCCCCCCCCGAGTTTGAGTTTCCAACCTCAGAGAGGCAGCTGGAATGGTTCTTTCCATGCCGACTACAAGGTGGAAGGGGCAGAGCACAGACTCCCAGATCTGAGGTCGGAGAGTTATCTCCGACCTCAGGTACAGCAATCCAAAGCTTCCTACGGCTCCCAGATGCTGCCTAGGGGGCATAGGATTGCTCCCTAAAAAGCATTAGGTGTTACTGTGGCAAAGAGGTGCTTGCAAATATCAAATACAGACAGAAGTTATGATTTGTCAACTTGAGTGTACATACACTCAGGGCCTTGCTAGACCTAAGTGAGAATCCGGGGGAGACAAGGGGAGACCTCGCGTTATGAATAATACGAGATCTTGCCCTTATTCAGACGTCAGATGCGACGAGCTCTAGAGGAGAGTCGTTGTGGCCGCCATTTTTTTATTTTTAAAGCAGCAGGAGGCAGGAAAGGTAAGTAGGGGTTGTTGTTATTTTTAATTCTCCTTCCCCCGCCCACACACCCCACCTGTGATGTCTGATCCCCTGCCCACCCGCCCCGGCCCTGTTCTCCTTCCCTCGCCCGCCGCCCGCCCACAATTCCCCCCTGATGTCTCCTGGGCTGCAATTTCCCCCCAATCTCCCCGGCCTCCATTTCCTGCCCCCCATGTCCCCACCATAGCCCTGATGGCTGCAGCGCTCCTGTGGAGTGCTGCAGCCCATCTGCCACTTTTCCTGGCTACTCGGGAGTAAATCCAGTAGCCGGGAAAAGCTGTGGACCTGGCTACACGCCCGCGTTCCCGGCCTCAGCCCAACCTGAGGCTGGGACCACGGGAAGACCCGTGCTACAAGCGGTTCCCGTTAGCGCGGTGCCAGGGAGGCTCGAGGCCTGGCTGAGGCTGGGATCCCCTGTGCGTCATCTGGATGCACAGGGACGAGCACGGGCCTCTCACTGTGCTAGGGTGACCATATTTGGGAAACCAAAAAAGAGGACACCTAGTGTGGGGGGGGGGGAAGCAGCTTTCTGAGTCCTGCAGAAAGTACGTTATTCCCCCGCCACCTTAAAGAACCCGATTGGAGTGGAGGAAGGGAAAGGATTTCATTCTGCACCACCACCATCCACTCCAATTGGGGCCTTTTCTATAATGTCTACGAATTACCCACTTTCCCCTTTAAGACTTCAATTGGAGCTTGGGGTGGGGGAATGATGTGCCTCAAGAAAGCATGTCACTCCCTCCTGCCATGCTAATGGCAGCCTTAAAGGGGAAGGTGTGTCATTCCAGGACATTATTGAAAATTATAGAAAATCCCCCCTGACACCATGGAAAGAACAAAAACCAGGACAAATCCGGGGAAATCCTGACAGTTGGTCACCCTACACTGTGCTAACCCCTGGTCTAGCAAGGCCCTTAGAGACAAATGCATGTTTGCTTTGTTTGTGTCAACAAACCCTGCAAGCTCACTCCTTTAGGAATAGACTTACAAAACACACACACACACACACACACACACACACACACACTCAATTGCTTTAATCTAAAGATACAATTTAAAAGACAAGAGCACACAGCTAGTCTACTGAACACAAAAACTGATGTGCACAAGCGGTGTAGAATCAGTAGAGCTGGAGGCAAAATTCCTTTAGTTTGCCTTTTAATATGAAGCAACCTAATTCATGCTTTCCAACCTAATATGCAAAACGGATTCAAATTATCTTTCAGTTTTCACACTTCTCCAAAATTTATGATGCAGTTCCCTAATAAAAAAAATACGTAGAAAAATGTAGACATTAGGGAGAATTGTTCACAGGAATGCAGACATTAGGGGAAATAGTGAACAAAAAGGCATATGTTAGAAGAAAGTGCTTTAAAAACTGCGTATATTAGGGGGAATTGTATATAAAAATGCATATATTTATTTTATCGCAGGTGTTTAAAAACTTTTGCAAGCTGATGCAGAAATGGGATGAAACCAATTTGTGCTTGAAAAAAATTGCAAACATTATAGGAAGCAAAACAGGAAGATTCATTGATCCGTAAGAATTAAATGTCAATTTGCATTTGCATTGAGAAAGTGACTGGAATTTGGAACTTCAAACCAACTTTTCAGGGATCACTGGTTACAATTTCCGGTTGCGCCGCCATACACATGATCATGTACATACACTCCTATGGATCCATTTCCAGGGCCGGTGCCAGACTATTTTGCGCCCGAGGCAAGGTGAGCTACTTCCACCCCCACCCCCAAAAAAATGCCAACTTTGATTTTTAAGAACATATGTTTCCTGGAAAAAATAAGAAGCACAAAACTTGAAACTGCTAAATGTATTTTAAAGTACAAGAAATACGTCATGCCAATTATAGCAAACAAATCGGAAAGGAACGTCTATGGGTCCAAAATGCATTATTTAATAGGAATATCACCTCCAAATCATCACCCCCAACTCACATATACATGTGCACGTGCACACACATTCAGTATCACTCATCCAAACAAACACACGCATGAACATATGCATTCACTCAAAGACCCTATGCACCCCATTCACCCATACATTCTCTCTCTCTCTCTCTCTCTCTCTCTCTCTCTCTCTCTCTCTCTCTCTCTTCTGGGCACGTTCCAGAAGTCCGAACGTGGAGCTGCCCCACCCCCACCTCAGTGTCCCAGGATTCGCTTCGGCTGGGCAGGTGCGGGGCACCATCTCGCCCACCCACACCCAGCTGAATCCTCGAGCTGGGCCGGCTCACAGTCAACGCGCATGAGTGCTGCGCTGTGCCCAGCGCTCCTCTTAGCTTGGCGCTCTAGGCGGCCGCCTGAGTGGCCTCTATGGTAGCACCGGCCCTGTCCATTTCCACACCTGTGCAAGTCACCTATGTATGTCTATGACAAATAAATTCAACATCTACAAAATATGAGCCACCACTGTCATTAAAAATAATAATAACCAAGAAAATTAACTCGGAAGTTCAGTCTCAGATTTCTGTAGTTGATTAACTTGTGGGATCCAATTTTAATCAGCCAGGGCAAATTTTAATAGGCCGAGCTGTGATTTAAGGACACATTTTATTTGCTGAAGCTATTCGGAAGTGTATTCCCGTAATAAGGGATTTAAGAAATAGACACTAAATATGGATTTTCTCTCTAAACATGATTGGCTGTGTTTGTTTATGACATTTTAAGCTGTCTTACACTATCTTGAATATCCCACAAAGGGACATGCATTAAGATTTTGTTGGCATGTAAATATAATTAGTTGGTTCAAGAGTAGATTGAACCAATTAATTGGTTAAAAGGGACATTATTAAATGAATGAATGAATGAATGAATAAATGAATGTTTTTCAACTGAGCAGCCCTAATAATAATTTACTTCAGCTTAAGTACAATAAGTACAATAAAGAGAAATGTGTTGACTTAAAGCGGAGCCGAAGAGGATTGGGGGGGCAGCGGAGCATTGCGAAGAGGATCGAGGTGAAGGCGGATCCTTCGCCTCGATCCAAAGCTCAGCAAGAAAGGTAAGTGGGGTTTACCGGGCCCTGCTGCTGTCGCTGTCACCCATGCGGCGACAGCAGCAGGGCCCGGTAAAAAAAACCTCCCTCCTCTCCCTTACCTGCGTCCGTCCGTGGTCCCTCGGCTTCTTCAATTGAGCCCGCGGCTCAACCAGGAAGTCTAGGCCGCACTTGCGGCCCAGACTTCCTGGTTGAGCCACAGGCTCAATTGAAGAAGCCGAGGGACCACGGACGGACGCAGGTAAGGCCCCCCCTCCCCCTTGGTCCCTTACCGGGCCCTGCAGGTAAGGGAGAGGAGGGAGGGGGGTCTTACCTGGCACCACTCCCCTCCACTGTGGAGCTCCGATTCGGAGCCAGAGCTCCGCAGCGAAGAGGAGCGGACTATGGGCCCGCGGGGCAGATCGAGGGCCCGTGCACATCCCTACTTTTTTTGTTGGAATCCTGGAATGGATCCTGGTTATGTTTCCATTGATTTGCTAATTGCTGAGGAGCTGGAAGAAACAGAAGACTCAGCAGAAAACTTAAAGGTCAACTTTACACCTGGACATTGATGTCATCATTGAATAATTGGTAAACTGATTGTCTTCAATTAAGGGTTGCAAGAAGTTGCATCAGTGTACAGGTAGTCTATAAAAGTAAATGTATTTCCATGTACATGTATCAGATATCACTCAGTATCACTCAGAGATGTATCAGAGCTGTATTGACTGACCGTGTGTAAGTATTTGTTATCTGTGATTGCCATAACTAAATTATATTTTTATATGCCAGTAAAGGTTTGTTTAAACCAATTCAAATCTCAGTCTTAATTAGTGTCTTTGCTGACTTGGCTGGGAACCGCTGTAATACTCTGCTACAAAGTGATTGGCCAGAAGCCTAGTCTATGCAATAACTAATGAGGTTGGAAAATCTCCCATAAACCTCAATCATATAAAACCTCAACATTTTTGTGGTGGTACCAAGGTTGTGGAACACCCTCCCTGTGGGGATCTGCTGAGCACCTTCTCTTTCTGTGTTTAGACGGCTTTCTGTGATTTTTCATTTCTTGAACGACTTTTAAACCAAGTGTTTACCAAGTGTGTGTGTGTTTTTATGGTCTGCTGCTTTTAAATGGTTATTCTTATTCATTTTTCAGTGCTGCTACTTGGCCAAGGGGCCCAAACCGCAAATCCGAGTCAGCCCAAATCCAGAGTGGCACTGGATTGGGCCAAGGCATCCCGAAGCAGATTGGAAGAGGTCCGTGTGGCGTTACACCCCACAAGTCAGTTCCCAAATGTATGTCTGCAGTTTGTAAGTCTGTGGTTTTTAGAATGTTGGCCTGAGTGGGGAGAGTTAGAATGTCTTGGGAGGGGGGAGGAGTGATATATAAGGGAAGGACGGAGGGGATTGAGAGTTCTTGTTCTTTTCAGGGAAACTTTTCAGGGAGACTTGTTAGGTACTCTTAAAGTCTGTAGTGCTCTCTGTATTTATGGTACTTAAGTTCTGGGAAATTTGAGAGTCAGTGTAGTGAGTCGTGTCTTTAGAGTGTGGTGTGCACGTAGTGGATGTATATCAATCAATACTGATAATAAAGAAAGTTCAAGAGTGATTGTGTGAGAAAAAGGAAAGCGCGAATGTGAATGAGTGACCAGATTGTATGAAAGGTTTCAAAAAGGTTTTTAAATGTTGTTATTTGAAACAAAGCTTATGAACTTTTAAAAATAAATTTTAATTGTTTTGTTTTTAAAACTACCACAAAAATCCCACTTGTCTGTTTGGCATTTATCATCTTAAGTTTACACATTTAACACCCACTCTGACAATCATTCACCTAAGCAGATATAACTCACAGTGCATTATTTTATATATATTAAAATCCATTCTCCATTTTAAACCCCTTTCTCCACATAGTTTGGAGGAAGGTGGGCTTCATCCCTTGCCTCAGACGTACCAAGTGGTGGTGCTTGGCTTGAGCAGGGAGCAGCCTCGGCCGGGTCTGTTGTTCAGAGCCTGTGTTGCCCCATAATAAGTGGTGGCAGACGTGAGGTCTGGTGTTCAGAGCCTGTGTCGTGGCAGTCCGATCTGGAGGAGAGTGGGGAGGGAGGGAGTGTAAGGGAGAGGGAAGGCAGGGAGGTAGGGGGAGGGGCACAGGGGCAGTCCAGCAGCCTCCCAGTCATCCTCGCACCTGGCTTTCCGAATCCAAAGTGGGTTGCCCCAATCTCAAAGCACCCTGAGTTGAATCGGATTTGGAGCTCCCAAATCAGCCTTCAAGGCAATTCGGGGAGGAGCTGTGCAGAGTCCTATTTTAGTGTATTGTGTTTAATTTATTTATTATGATTTTATATTTGAGTGCATTGTTTTTTTCTTGGCTGATTTGGGTATTCTTCTGGAAAAGTGGGATAAAAATATTAACAGTCAGGGGTGGGCCTGGTCGGTGGGCCCTGTACCCATCCCAGAGAGCAGTACATGTGATTGGGTATGAGGTTTCTTCTAGATGAATGACTTGAACTTATCCTGCAGCCAGACTAGCATTTGAGATGCAGGTTTTAGCCTAGGAGCCAGATGTATTTGGAGGTACTGCTCCGGGCAGAGGCTGAATGCTGAGGTTCTGGTATTTATACCAGGCCTGGCCAATCATAGCCTCACTCTGCAAGGATCCTGGTTCAAGCTATGAAGTCCGCAACACAGTAGAAGACTAAAAAACCAAAGAGGGTTGAAAGCAGATGAGGGCTTTAAAGAGAGATAGCTGTCATGGGCTGTAGCTGCTCAAGTGTCCCCAAGGAGTCAAAACCAAGGAAAGTTCCTGGGCCAATCCACAAAGCTTTATTGCAAACAATTAACACTTTTGTTATACAAACTAGGCACCTTTATGGGAAAAGTCTCCCTAGGCAACGCTATGCAACTAAGCAAAACTATTGACCGTTCGAAGGAAAGAAAAGGCTTTTCAAATGTCCCACACTTCAAGGTGGAGGCGGCGGTGTGGACGCCTTCTCAGGCAATCTCTCCGACTGTCTCTTTGCTGCTAATCTCGCTAAACGTTTTAACTTCCAGCGATTCTAAGCATCCAGTAATGTCTTGGAATGTTCACCCCCGGAAGTTGACTCCCTGTCTCCTGAGAGCATAGGATCTGGCCTTGAGGAGACAGACTCTGGGAGGGGCGCATTCGCAGCTGGAGGCTCTCCTGTGTGAACTCCCCCCCCCCCCACCGGTTCAGCATTTTCTGAATCAGAATCTGTTTCTGATGGACTCCCTGCGTCACCTGGTCCCAACACCGGAGCAGTAGGGGCATCCATGACAATAGCATGCTCATTCCAGCAGGATTGCATCCACGTCCCTTTGCCAGCTGGGATTCACCTGTCACAGGTACGTGCCACAGCTTCCACCCTGGAGTGGTGTGTGAAATGTTCCAGAACTGATGAACCAAAGTTTGCGTGTCAATCACCATATGGCAAGAGCCAGAGGAATCGGCCACAGTATTGCCTGTCAGCTATGAAATGATGGCGCAGTGCACACAGAGCTTCTCCATTTGAAATCTATTCGACGCATGGTGTCCCGTCGATGCTATTTCTAGCCGTAGCAATAGCCCAGCGAAGAATGGTCTGTGTGGGGAAAATGACAGTGCCCACAGGCAGGCAGACTCTCCCCTTCTTTGCCGGGTTGTTTTTGCACACAATTCCTTCCTGGTGGGTTTTTGATTCATGCTTCTAATTATTCCCATTACAAGCCAGAAGTCTACAAATCATAAAGTAATATAAATAGCGTTTTAAAATATGTGGTGATCTTTGTCTGCCTGTTGGAAGCCTCGAATGCTAAAATTCCAAGCTGGGAGAAGCAAGATGACTCACCAGTTCAGCTGTGGAACAAGTTTGCAGGAGTCTCACCAGGCAGCTGTCTGAAGCAAACAGGACAGTGTGTGTGTGAGTGTGTGTGTGTGTGTGCAGGCTCATCCCCACCAATGTTATTTTGGCAGCACGAGGACTCAAAGGTTAGTCTTTGCTAGTCTTGCTGCATTGAATCTTTGCAAAGACCAATAGGGAATCCGTTGCTTGAACCCACTGCATCATTTGCTAGCAAATGGGAATGTACCAAACTTCTTGATGTACAACCTGTTCTGGATGGGGTTGCCCTCCCCCTGAAGGAGCAGGTTCGTAGCTTGGGGGTTCTCCTAGAACCATCTCTGTTACTTGACGCCCAGGTGGCCTCGGTGACACGGAGTGCCTTCTACCAACTCCGTTTGGTGGCCCAGCTACACCCCTATCTGGACAGGGATAACCTAGCTTCAGTCGTCCATGCTCTGGTAACCTCCAAATTAGATTACTGCGATGCACTCTACGTGGGGCAGCCTTTGAAGATAGTTCGGAAACTGCAGCTTGTGCAAAATGCAGCGGCCAGATTGATAACTAGAACCAGAAGGTTCGAACATATAACACCGATTCTGGCCCGCTTGCATTGGCTGCCTATACATTTCCGAGCCCAATTCAAGGTGATGGTTTTAACCTATAAAGCCTTACACAGCTTGGGACCACAATACCTGATGGAACGGCTCTCTCAACATGAACACTGCGCTCAACATCTAAGGTCCTCCTCCGAGTGCCTACTCCGAGGGAAGCTCGGGGGATGGCAACAAGGTAGAGGGCCTTTTCAGTGGTGGCCCCCCAATTATGGAATGATCTCCCCGATGAGGCTCACCTAGCGCCAACATTGCTATCTTTCAGGCACCAGGTCAAGACTCTTCTCCCAGGCATTTAACAGCATATGCTGAGTTTTTTTAACTGATCCCAGAATAGTTTTTTAAAATGAATACAGTTGTTTTTAAATTTTGTATATCTGTTTTTAATGTTCATTGTTTTTAACTTTTGTAAACCACCCAGAGAGCTTTGGCTATGGGGCAGTATATAAATTTAATAAATAAATAAATACCAGGATCCAATTGTTTGCCCAACTAGCCCGTTGCTGCCTGGCAGCGGCTTTCCGTAGTCTCTGGCACCAGTTCAGCCCAATTGCCTCTTTCCTGAAATCCTTCTGCAAGTAGAGCAGGTGCTCTACCAGAGACCCATTATCCCTCCTATCAAGGAGTCCAAGGCATACCTCCAATGGAAGCTGGTAGCCCCGATTTCAATGGGGCTGTGAATCCATTCTGGGAGAATTCCAAAGGAGTTATGCAAGGTGCTGAACCCTCTCCCCAAACTAGGTTCAGCATGTTGGATACCTCGTCTTAGAGTTCTGGCTTGTTCTGACTGAAACCCAAAATGGATGCCCAGCCCCACCGAAATTGGCCTCCAGTGCATCCCTCCTCTTCCGCCTGCTTAAGGGAGGGCCAGGATCTCTTCTCGATCCTCCCAGAGTGCAGAACACGGAATAACGGGCTCAAGTTACAGGAAGCCAGATTCCGGCTGGACATCAGGAAAAACTTCCTGACGGTTAGAGCAGTACGACAATGGAATCAGTTACCTGGGGTGGTTGTGGGCTCTCCCACACTAGAGGCCTTCAAGAGGCAGCTGGACAACTATCTGTCAGGGATGCTTTCAGATGGATTCCTGCATTGAGGGGGTTGGACTCGATGGCTTTATAGGCCCCTTCCAACTCTACTATTCTATTATTCTATTATTGTTGGGGTTCGGGAGAGTCTTTCGGTGAGTCGCCTAGCAGTAGGGAAACAGAGAACTTGCAGATGGGGTCACTGCGGGGTTTGCCTCTTCCCATCAGATCAGGGTGCAAAAGAAATTACAAATCCCAAGCTCCCCATTACAAATATGCCATGCTCCAGGACTTAACCAGGAGTGTTGTGTCCATTTAAGGAAACTGGAGAGGGCTTGCCACACTTTTCTCACTTAAAGTAAATTGGGAAAATTGAGTTGGAAATAGCTCCTGTCTCTAGCAAACTTTTCTGGTTTTCAGATATAAGATTTTCGTTTGGGAACAGGGGAACAAATAGGAGGTGGAAGGGTGGGCTTCAACACTTTCGGGGGGGGATGACGGATGGCCTGGGAATCTTTGGATATGTTTGGGGGGGATGAATTCCAAGGGGAGTTCGCCCACCTTCACCTGGAATTTACCTGATTCGATGTATGCAATTAGAGAAAGCCATTTGAATCAAGTGTTACAGTGTGTTTAAAAACCAACTCCCTTGCTGTGGGGTGGTAAATGTGGAATGTATTATCTTTACATTCATATTCACTGCATTTCTCACCCTCTCTCTCTCTCTCTCTCTCTCCCCCCAGACACAGCCACAAGGACATAAACTACTCTTTTCACAGCAGCGCTAGAGATGTGTTAAGAACCTGCCATCAGCAGCTCCTTAATTAGGATTAAAAACAAGCCCCACTGGAAGATCTTTATGGATAATCTCAATGCAATTGCTTCTAAATGGGAGGAAGAGGAACTTTGCTAGCCCCAAATGAAATTGAACAGTTTCTACTCCTTCTCGCTCACCAAGTGGCAGATTGAAACAAATGCGGGACAGGCTGGCTAAGTCACAATAGCATTTGTCATACTTTTGGAGGTCTGCTGGGACTGTCAGGAGGAAAATAACAAAGAAATGCAAAAAAAAACATTGTAGTTCCCTTAGTCACTGCAAGCTATTCTTAAGAAAATAAGAAGTGCCAACCTGCATCAGGTTGGTAGTCCATCTCGCACAGAATTTCCCCCCTCAACAGGGCAACAGAGACGTTCACCAAGGAAATGAAGAAAAACCAGGTCAACTGAGGAGTGCCCGCAGTTCTCTTCTCAGTCCACATCAAAGGAATCTAAAGCTGGCACTAAGAGAACCCGAATTCTGCATCAGGAAATCACAAGGATTTTGTTCAATCAAAGGCTAATAGTGCTTGGTGCCATGTGTGGCCTTAGCTGACCTACCTGAAAGTCCGGGGGAGAGGAGGGGAGACCTCGCATTGCGATTAACGCATTATGAAGAGAGACTGAAAGAACTGGATATGTTTAGCCTGGAGAAGAGGAGATTGAGGGGAGACATGAGAGCACTCTTCAAAGACTTCAAAAGTTGTCACACAGAGGAGGGCCAGGATCTCTTCTCGATCATCCCAGAGTACAGCACACAGAAGAATGGGCTCAAGTTACAGGAAGCCAGATTCCAGCTGGACATCAGGAAAAACTTCCTGACTGTTAGAGCAGTACGACAATGGAATCAGTTGCCTGGTGCGGTTGTGGCCTCTCCCACACTAAAGGCCTTCAAGAGGCAGCTGGACAACCATCTGTCAGGGATGCTTTAGGGTGGATTCCTGCATTGAGCAGGGAGTCGGACTCGATGGCCTTTTAGGCCCCTTCCAACTCTGCTATTCTATGATTCTATGATTCTATCTCCCCCACCCACCCGGTTTACACGTAAGGTGCAACGACCTCAGGAAGGGAGGTGTTGCACCCGCCATTTTTTATTTTTTATTTTTTTAAGGGGACGGAGCGCACAAACGCTCATGTGCAAAGGTAAGGGGTTTTTTTTAATTTTAACTACTTTCCCCAATCCCCCCACCCTACCTGCAATGGGCGCAGTGCTCCTGAGGAGTGCTGCACCCCATGCATGGCTCCCAGCTCTGCACGACTAATTCCACGGAAACGGGCCACACGTTCTGTGGTCCTGGGCTCAGCCCAAGACCATGGAAAAACCAGGTCCAAAGAGGAGAGCTGTATCCTGGGGCAAGGAGGGATGATCCCTCCCTGATCCCAGGATCCCCTGTGCATCATCTGGATGCACAGGGACGATCCCAGGGTTTGCCCGGGGATAATGCCTGGTCTAGCTAAGGCCTGTGATAGAAGGGATATTGCTCAGTGGTCGAGTCCTGGATCAATCCCTAATCTCTCTGGTTAAAAGGAGCTCAGGCCTGGGAAAGAGGTGTTTTTGCTGTGCCCCCTGAGGCACTGCTGCTGACAGTCACAATGGGCTCAGTGGAGCAATAATATGACTTGGTATAAAATGGCTTAGCCTGGCAATATAAAGATAAGAAAGGTGGGGCCCGAGGCAGCCTCCCCAGACAGAGGGATGCAAAGGTACTGAGAAGATCGTCTGTCTAGTTGCAGCCATGGCAAGCATTGGAGCTCTTCCCATCAAACAAGGCCATAGCTAGACCTAAGGTTTATCCCTGGATCATCCAGGGGTCAAACCTGTTCATCTAGGTGACACACAGGTGAACCCTGGATGATCCCAGGATAAACCTTAGGTCTAGCTGTGGCCCAAGTCCCTGGAGGAGGAGGCTATCAAGAGCTCCTAATCCTGATGGTTATGTGCTACTTCCAGTATCAGAGGCAGTAAGACTATATACTCCATTTGCTTGGGAACATGGGTTGGAGGGTGCTGTTGCACTCATGTCTTGCTTGTGGTTTCCCATCAGCAGCTGGTTGGCCACTGTGTGAACAGAATGCTGGACTAGATGGACCCTTGGTCTGATCCAGAAAGGCTCTTCTTGCGTTCTTATGTTCAAGAGGAACCTTCAAATGTTCTTAAAAGAGCAATCCTATGCATGCCCTGCTGGGAGGTTTCCCAGAGCCTGTGTGCACCAGTTGCTGGGGAACATGGGTGGGAGGGTGCCATTGCACCATATCCTGCTTGTTCATCCCTGGCCGATAGCTGGTTGGCCACTGTGTGAACAGAGTGCTGGACTAGATGGACCCTTGGTCTGACCCAGCAAGGTTCTTCTTGTGTTCTTACTGCAGAGTTCTAAGAGTTATTATATTACTTTTTTTTATATTGGGTTGCCCCACACTAAGACATTTTTAGTGTCTAAGTCAGTGGATCAGGAATGAGGGAAGACAAGCCCTCAGAATAGTTGATGCTAACTGTGCTGAATAAACCCCAGATTTATTTTTCATAGAGCCTCGTGTGGCACAGAGCAGTAAAGCAGCAGTTTCTGCAACCAAAACTCTCCCCACAGCCTGAGTTCGATCCCAGCGGAAGCTGGTTTCAGGCAGCCGGCTCGAGTCAACTCAGCCTTCCATCTTCCCGAGGTGGGTAAAATGAGTAATCAGTTAGCTGGGGGAAAGGTAATAATGGCCGGGGAAGGCAACGGCAAACCACCCCGCTATAAGGCCTGCCAAGAAAACGTCAGCGAAAGCTGGCATCCTTCCAAGAGTCAGCAATGACTAAGTGCTTGCACGAGAGGTTCCTTCCCTTTTCCTTACTTTTCATACTCAGACCAGAGAATGGGAAGGTAAGTAAAAAATATTTCCTGAAAAATATTTTGTGTGAGTAACTACCTTTTCTATGCCCATTATTTCCTCAATATGCTGCTGCTCGGGTGCCATCTGCACCCTCTGATCCTGCATCACTCTCCTTCCTGGATTAATCATGTGAGCAACGAATGCTAATCAGGGATCTGATCATGAAAGAGGTAGCAGTGAACGGTATTTCATATGGCCACAAGCTGACACTACTAATGGAAGCTAAGGGCAAGTATGGTGGTTCTGGTGGTTCCACATAGACCCATCCTCCAATTGGAGTCCACCAGGGGAAGAGCCTTCAGCGTGGTGGCCCTCCTCCTCTGGAACTCCCTGCCTCTGGAGGTCAGGCAGGTGCCAACTTTGTATTCCTTTCGGTGCCTCATGAAAACGTCATTGTTCCAGGAAGCCTTTCCATGGTTTACTGAACATTTTGCTTCTTTTAAAATCCATTTTAAAGTGTTTTATTCTGTTTGTGTTTTATTTTATCTTGTACACCGCTCTGAAATTTTCAGTGGGGCGTGGCATATAAATATTGAGGGCACCGCTTCTTGGAGTAGTCACATGAGTGATCACAACCAATCAGGGATCACACAGTTAACAAGATGACTTCACTGCACTTTGTAGGTAATGAAATTGGGGTGTGATGGCAACCACAGTGGCCCAACGAAGCTAACTGAGAGATAGAGGAAAGTGCACACAAAAGAGGGGAATGTTCACAAACAAACATCTGGAAACGTTGAGGGGGGAAATATTGATTTAGACTGCAGGAATAGATGCCCCAAATGGTGAGTAGATTTGGCTAGACTCAGCTCTAGTGATACTAAGGCCACAGCTAGACCTAACGTTTATCCTGGGATCATCCAGGGTTCGCCCCTGCCTGAGCACCTGTGTGTGACACCTAGATGAACAGGTTTGACCCCTGGACGATCCAGGGATAAACCTTAGGTCTAGCTATGGCCTCAATTTCTAAGTCTGCGATCCTCTGTTCACTTACCTGAAAGTAAGCCCTACTGAACTTAATGGTTCTTATTTCTGAGTAGATATATACAGTATAGGGTTCCTCTGCACATCAGCTCAGCGTATGCTTTAGAAAACTGCAACCGCTGCCACTGAAGGTTAATTGTCTAGTAATTCATCTGCCTCAGAAGTGGAAAAGGGACAGTTAACAAGTAACTGATGGATACGTGAGTTTACTACCTTCCGGCAGGAATTGTTGAAAGTGATCCACATTGTCCTGTTTCCATTTGAAGGAGACCAGAGCTGTGGGAGGTGTGTGGCAAGTTTCTTCTCAGGTCTTCTTAATTGAATCTAAGTGCTTGAAGTGTGTGGAGGCACACATGAAAAAGGGAGAGGGAGGGAACAGGGAAGAAAGAGAAGATGAGAGGCCTGAAATGCAGGCAATGGCTCTGAGTAACCCCAGTGCCATCCTGCTGTTTGTGCATGCACTGAAGCAAATATCACAGGCTACGGATTGTTGGAAAATCTTACACTGATGCCAGAGATGTGTTATTGGACCAGGAGCTCCTATGTGTCAGTTTTTATCCACTGGCCACGTGGTTACCTCCTGGCAGTGGGAGGGGGGGTGCGCAATGGAGGCTGGTGGTTCTTATTTTGGTGGGTTGGTGAATCCACTCCAGGTTTCAGTCAGAACCAACCAAAAAAATCGAATGGGCTCTCCAAAGTGTTGAACCTTTTTTGGGGGGTGGGGTTCAGCACATTGGATAGCTTCTTTAGCGTTTTGGCTGGTTCTGGCTGGTTCTGGATGAAACTAGGGATGTGCTCCGCTCCGTTACGGATCCCCGGATCCGAAGCGGAGCGGGCCAATCCAGATCACCTAAGCTCGGTTCCAGATCGGATTGGAGGAGGTCCGGATTGGCCCAAAGTGGTTCGGAATGGTCCAAAGCGATTCAGATCATTCCAAATCTTTGGAGCCAGGTAAGTGGGGAGGGGAGTTTACCTGGCTCCCCTGTCCGCCGCTGCCACGGTCTGTGTGGCGATGGCGGCACAGCCAGAGGGAGGGGGCTTACCTGACTCCATCGTCTGCCGCGGTCTGTGTGGCGGCTTCAACTGCCGCCCAGGTCTAAGGCCAGAAATAGGCCTATTTCCGGCCTTTGGCTTGGGCGGCAGTTGAAGCCGCCGCACTGACTGCAGAGGCGACAGATGATGGAGCCAGGTAAGTGGAGGAGAAGGAAGGGGAGGGGGCTTACCTGGCTCTGCTGCTGCCACAGTCCATGCCATGAGCCTCCACTGGTTGAGTATATGTTTCTACCATCAGTTCTTTCCATTTGCCAGGAGGGCTGGAAAGGACTTCTGCCTGAAAACCCAGAGCAGGACTAGACAGCCTGGTGCCCTCCAGATGTTTTATACTACATCTCCCCTAATCCCTCATGCTGGCTGAGGCTAATGGGAGTTGTATTCCAAAACATCTGGAGGGCACCGGGCTGCACACTGGTGCCTTACAGAGAGGTTTCTAATCAATGTAGGCAATACCAATCTAAACAGACAAATGGTCCGACCTGGCATTTATGTAGCTTTCTACATTCCTTTCGGCTCTGGCATTGAATGGGAAGTAAGCAGCTTCCAGAGAGCTGTGATAGACTAGTAGTATAGAAACAAACTTCTAAGGTCCTGGACATATCTTCTTAACAGAGGCTGGCTTTTTGAGCCTGCCTATGCCTATCTATTTTCATAGTGTATGGTACAGTTCTGTCTTGATGTGTATTGGAGAGAAACAAATCCCCTACCTGTAGAGGAACCCTAGGGGATTGATGCTCTGCCCCCTAGAGGACATCCCCAGGGCTGTATCAGCCTTGCAGGTGATCCGGTGCATTTCAGGGATGTACAAAGTCTCCATGATCATAACAGTATAGAATATATCTTAACAAAATAATAAAAGGCATACAGTTACTAAATCCACATGGGGGGAAATGGATCACAGGGGGTATTTGCAACAGTTAATTATTTGTGTTTTTCACACGAGGAATTGGTTGTAGATCTCAGGGCAACTTAACCCCCACATATGAACTCTGGGAACCAAATCCCACCATATTGTCCATATATTTTGAAAATGTTTCACTTGGGGGAATTCTGATGCTAGATGGAACTAACAAATTTAGGCTAGAGGGTCAGCTCTCCAAGGAGAAAAGCTGAGCATATCATTCATCATTCCACTTCCCCATTGTGTTGTTTTTGGGTTTTTTTCAATATGCTACCTACCATTTATAGAGCATCCATATCTGTCTCAAAAGGATTCGTCCTGCGTGCCAAAAGGCGAGGCGTTTTGCAATGTACACGACACCAATTAAAGGCCTTCTCTGAGAAAGGGAAAGAGAGCGGGTGGGTGGGAGAGACGGAAATTAATAAGGGCACAGTAGAAACATATAGCGCGCAATTGATTTTAGATCTTCTGTTATGCAGGCTGCACGTAATTACTATCAGTAAATCTTTACTGAAAAAAAAGTATAAGCCGCTGAGATGCTTTGACGCTGTTGTTCAGCGAACACTGCGACAAATTCAGGAGAAATGCATTGCAAATATAAAAGAAAAGGTGATGGTTAAACAATAACCGTCGTGGCTGGAGTGTAAAGGCGTCCCCCTACAGCTTGATCAGCAAGCGCCTCCTGTTGGAAAAGTTAATGTCCATACATCATTTATGCTTGCTGCAGCAGAGTACAGGGAAAGGAGGTAATGAATAGAATAAGTATTTGTTAACACACATGACAGTGTGTGGAATAAAAAATGCCAAGAGGGCCTATAGATTTCCATTGCCTTATCTCAGGCCAATAATGCAAGTCGCAACACTCCTAAGACAACTGGTGGCTGAATTTGTCAGGTGCTTTGTATTGCAAACGATGGCGTTGTGCGGTGATTGAACGTGTGCTGCTGTTGCTGCTTTCGCTTTTTCTTCTCTTTTTTTCCTGGGAGAGCAGCGCAAGTTCTCAAGGACTGCTGAAAAACAAGCAGAGCTACAGCTGGCCTGACCAGACGAAGGCATTTAGCCCATCAGGATGGTCCTGTGTGCGATGATGGGATGCCAGCCCAGGCCAGTTGTAGTGCAGAGTACTTTCCCCCCCAAGATATGCTGGAGAAAAAAACAGAAGGGAGGCAGCTGAACTGAACAAAATGCAAAAAAAGAGAGGCCTGGTTGGTGCATTGAAGCTAGCTGCCACCAAGATAGCTAACTTGGATGCAGTCCTATGGGGATGGACGTAAGCCTCCAAACTCAACGGCTTACAGCCATCCAATGCAGAGTGGGAGGAGCGACAGAGGCAATCTGTCTTTCAGCTAGATGGGCTTTTTTGCCCATCTAGCTGAGATGTCGCAATAGAGGGTGAGGAGCTTGGCCTCCCCAGTCCCTTCCCCACCCTGTCCACAGAACCGTCCCCTTTCCCTTCTCTCCGAGGTTGCTTTAGAGGCAGTGTGGTGTAGTGGCTAAGGCTCCGCCACTCCTCTCACCCTGCTAGCAATAGCCCATTAGGATATCATATACTCAGAAGCTTCTGAATTCAGAGTTGTTCTTCTAATGGGGGGGCACAATGCATAGGATTGCAATAACGTATACTTTATTAAGGAAATCCATCTCAGCAGCTTCAC
Organism: Elgaria multicarinata webbii; assembly: GCF_023053635.1. Classification (NCBI taxonomy): domain Eukaryota; kingdom Metazoa; phylum Chordata; class Lepidosauria; order Squamata; family Anguidae; genus Elgaria; species Elgaria multicarinata. Next base: position 109,634,177 of record NC_086177.1, on the reverse strand, counting down.
ATTGGAGGCTCCATTTCTCTCCCCCCCTGAAAGGTGGTGGATTTAAGGTCACCTGCAGAACATTCTGGGAGTTGAAAATGAGCCCCTTGTTGGAGGAAGAAGCCCTGGTGGCTCTAAATAATAATAATAATAATAATTTTATTTCTTGCTGCCTCTCCATTTTGATCAAGGCAGGGAACAACAATAAACAATAAAATACATAATACTGAATTAAAACATAATATACATGGTTAAAAACATCCTAAAAAACCATCCTAGAAACATTTTAAAAACATCTTAAAATTCCACTGGATAGGCCTGCCTGGATCGAGGTGGTGTACAACACAAATGCAAACATCATATAACAAATTAAAACATTTAAAACTAATACATTATTAAAAGCAGCACATTATTAAAAGGCAAATTTAAAATTCAACTGGGTAGGCCTGCCGGAAGAGATCAGTCTTTGTGGCTTTCTTAAATTCCGGAAGACTGTTAAGTTGACGAATCTCTCCCGGCAAGCCATTCCACAATCTGGGAGCGGCAGAAGAAAAGGTCCTCTGGGTAATGGTTGTCAGACTTGTTTTTGTTGGCTGGAGTAGATTCTTCCCAGAGGACCTGAGTGTGCGGGGTGGATTGTACGGGAGAAGGCGATCCCACAGGTAGCCTGGACCCAAACCATGTAGGGCTTTAAAGGTGATAACCAACACTTTATACTTCACCCAGAAACTAATTGGCAGCCAGTGAAGAGATTTTAAAACTTGTGTAATGTGGTCACCCCTAGGTGTACCAGTGACCAGCCTGGCTGCCATATTTTGAACTAGCTGAAGTTTCCGGACTAGGCACAAAGGTAGCCCTATGTAGAGCACATTGCAGAAGTTGAGCCTTGAATAGGGTGACCATATTTGGGAAACCAAAAAAGAGGACACCTAGTGTGTGGGGGGGGAAGCAGCTTTCTGAGTCCTGCAGAAAGTACGTTATTCCCCCGCCACCTTAAAGAACCCGATTGGAGTGGAGGACGGGAAAGGATTTCATTCTGCACCACCACCATCCACTCCAATTGGGGCCTTTTCTATAATGTCCACGAATGACCCACTTTCCCCTTTAAGACCTCAATTGGAGCTCGGGGTGGGGGAATGATGTGCCTCAAGAAAGCATGTCATTCCCTTCTGCCATGCTAATGGCAGCCTTAAAGGGGAAGGTGTGTCATTCCAGGACATTATTGAAAATTATAGAAAATACCCCCTGACACCATAGAAAGAACAAAAACTAGGACAAATCTGGGGAAATCCTGACAGTTGGTCACCCTAGCCTTGAAGTTACCAGCGCGTGCACTACCATCTTTAGGTCTTCCGCCTCTAGGAAGGGGTGCGGCTATGGAAAAGCACATTCTGATCAAATTGTCAAAAGGGAAACATGGCAAGAGCAAGCTAACATCTCCTGTTACTTGGGCTTTGACTCCTGTTGGGGATGGAGCTTGGATACTTTGGGAGTCTAACCCAGGCAGGCTCTCCGGGACCAATTTGCATATTCCTGGGATGTGCTGACACTTTTTCCTACACTCTTCCCTTAACCAGCCCAGAAAACGCACACATGTGTGTGTGGGAGGGGGGATCCTTTCCTTCTGGGATCAAATTTCAACCTCTTAGCTTTGTGAAATAGAAGCAGGATGAAATAGACTATTACGCGCTAACTCCCCAGGTCCAAGCAATCTGACCTCAGTGTTCACGGGGTGATATGTACAGGGGAATAGCAATCGGCTGCCGTGGAACAAACGTGTCTCCCTGCAATGCCGTGATAGATGAGCAGATAGCGGAGGTGGGAAACCTTGGCCAGTTGCTATGGTTATGTCTGTGATGATAGCAGGCCTTCCCTCGGAATATGATAATTGGCCACTGGCCAATTTCCTGACACGGGATTGCCTAATTTTTATTTTTTGCTCTAGGGCTCCAGTCTTACCTGCTAGGGATGGCTCCCATTTCACACACACACACACACACACACACACACACTTTCAGCAGCAGACACAAGACAACAACATGCAAACTCAGCAAGCCATTTAGCAGCCATCCCCATAAAATAATCCGAGAGGGGAAGGGGAGAATTTTGACGTCAAACACATGCCAAAATCAGAAATCCTTCCCAAAAAGCTGGAAATTAGGACAGAGAGGGAAAGGAGGGGGCTACATTTCATGTACATTTTGACTTCTGTTGAAAAGACCCTCTTTGTCTAAGAGTTATGGGGATTGCACATTAGTTTCCATGCTCATCACTGCACATTGGTGTCCACTCTTACACTCTTGTATGTCTGTGTTCTGCTATTTTTAGATCCAGTTGAAGAGGCTGACACTTTGTGTGCGCTCTCTCTCTCTCTCTCTCTCTCTCTCTCTCTTACTCTCGTACTCTCTCTCCCCAATCAATATTAGCAAGCTATTCAAGACCATCAACAAAGCAATCCATTACAGAGCCAGCCTGCTGGCAGAAAGATACCGTTACATTTATTATAACACGAACACTGGTAAGGAGATGCTATAATGGTGGTAATTAACTATTTAAACCCAGACGGACGGATTCTCATTTCTATAGCCTCTCTGCTTTGTAAGTACTAATGGCTGGGTTCTTGATTTATTTATTTTTATTTCCCTCTTTCCTGAGAAGCAATTGTCCAGGGCAGAAAGCTAAGTGTGTTTCCGCATTAGGCAGAGCTGACTGAGCCGAAAGCTCAACATGGACGAAAGTCGTTTGGTGATCAAGAGGAATATGAGGTACAAAATTATGCAGGGTGTGGAGAATGTGGATAGGGAGACATTTTTCTCCCTCTCTCAGAATACTAGAACCCAATGGGGTCATCCCATAAAGGTGGGAGACATCCAGGACAAATAAAAGGAAGGACTTCTTCACACGGTGCATAGTTAAATTATGGAACTCACTCCCACAAGATGTAGTGATGGCCACCAATTTGGACGGCTTTAAAAGGGGGTTGGATAAATTCCTGGAGGCAAAGGCTATCAATGGCTACTAGCCCTACTATCTCCAGTATTCGAGGCAGTAAGCCTGTGTGCACCAGTTGCTGGGGAACATGGGTGGGATGGTGCTGTTGCACCATGTCCTGCCTTGTTGGTGCCTGGCCAATGGCTGGTTGGCCACTGTGTGAACAGAGTGCTGGACTAGATGGACCCTTGGTCTGATCCAGCATCAGGGCACTTCTTATGTAGGGTGACCATATGAAAAGGAGTACCGGGCTCCTGTATCTTTAACAGCTTCATAGAAAAGGGAATTTCAGCAGGTGTCATTTGTATATATGGAGAACCTGGTGAAATTCCCTCCTCATCACAACAGTTAAAGTGCAGGAGCTATACTAGAGCAACTAGATTTAAAAACAGGGCAGGGCACCTGCAGCTTTAACTGTTGTGATGAAAAGGGAATTTCACCAGGTTCTCCATATATACAAACGACACCTGTTGAAATTCCCTTTTCAATACAACTGTTAAAGATACAAGAGCCCTGTCCTCCTTTTCATATGGTCACTCTATTATTATGTTCTAATGAGGTGCTGCCTTTTTTTAAAAAAAATGAGGGTAAACAATCAACATGTTTTCTTTAATACCTGATTCACATGGGGGGACGTCTTCTGTTGCCAGTTAAATATTGGGCTGGATGGATCCTGATTTAGTCATACTTAGAGTAGACCCATTGAAAGAAATGGGACTGGCTGGAAATGATGGGTATTGCAACCCAAGACATCTGGAGGGCACAGCAGCTTTGGGAGAGCTAGTCTAGCATAAGGAGGCCTAAAGGAATTACCTCTAGATCTGTGTTATGCTCTCCCACTTATTGAGTTGCCAAAGAATACCCATTGGCTCTCACCGGCCTCACCTGAACTGACTTCAAAAGTTTCTGCATAGAAAATGACCAGATTCTGGCCTTGTTTGTCTGGTTGTTTTCCGAGTGTCTGCTCTCTCGTGTGGTCAGGGCTTCTGACCGCTCCAAGGCTGCAGCTCGTGGGGCAGGGTGTCATGTCATTGTGAGTGGGGGCTTGTGATATCATGGGGTTAGCAATTCGTAAAAGTAGAGATAGCTGAACAGCAGTCTGCTCAAACCAAAGAAGAACTGGACCCCTTCGAGCAGCCGCCTTGAACAAAGAAACCTGTTCGATCTGTTGCTCGGAGACATCCTATTCTGTTTATTTGGGCTAGCCAGGATAGCTCTTTTTGGAAATTGGAATTACAAGGTAGGGACTGAATGCCACCCCCTGTGGATGGGCTTTTTCCTGCCCCTAAAAGCACTAATGGTTCCATTAGTTGCTATGGTGGTGGCAAAAAGCCCTTAAAAGGGACCTCATTGGGAGGGTGGGGGGTGAAAGCCTTCCTACCGATGGCCTATGGACATCACCTCCAGCCACCTACCTGCAATTTTGTTCCTGCAGGAGATGCTTTTCCTCGCCCCCATTGGAACAAATGGCTCTCCAAGTTCCTATGGCAACAGGAGATAGAAGATCCACATTCATTCTGACCAACAAGTCACCAGCATCACCCGCCAACCTGAACAGAGTGTGCAGTCAGAGAAGAGAAGGTTCCATCACCACCCTTTTCTGTGATTTCTGGGATGAAAGAAACAGGAGGTAGCATAGAATCATAGAATCATAGAATAGCAGAGTTGGAAGGGGCCTACAAGGCCATCGAGTCCAACCCCCTGCTCAATGCAGGAATCCACCCTAAAGCATCCCTGACAGATGGCTGTCCAGCTGCCTCTTGAAGGCCTCTAGTGTGGGAGAGCCCAAGAACTCCCTAGATAACTGGTTCCATTGTCGTACTGCTCTAACAGTCAGGAAGTTTTTCCTGATGTCCAGCTGGAATCTGGCTTCCTTTAACTTGAGCCTGTTATTCTGTGTCCTGCACTCGGGGAGGATCGAGAAGAGATCCTGGCCCTCCTCTGTGTGACAACCTTTTAAGTATTTGAAGAGCGCTATCATGTCTCCCCTCAATCTTCTCTCCTCCAGGCTCAACATGCCCAGTTCTTTCAGTCTCTCTTCATAGGGCTTTGTTTCCAGACCCCTGATCATCCTGGTTGCCCTCCTCTGAACACGCTCCAGCTTGTCTGCTTCCTTCTAGAATTGTGGAGCCCAGAACTGGATGCAATACTCTAGATGACGCCTAACCAGGGCCGAATAGAGAGGAACCAGTACCTCACGTGATTTGGAAGCTATACTTCTATTAATGCAGCCCAAAATAGCATTTGCCTTTCTTGCAGCCATATCACACTGTTGGCTCATATTCAGGTTGTGATCTACATCAATTCCTAGATCCTTCTCATTTGTAGTATTGCTGAGCCAAGTATCTCCCATCTTGTAAGTGTGCATTTGGTTTCTATTCCCTAAATGTAGAACTTGGCATTTATCCCTATTAAATTTCATTCTGTTGTTTTCAGCCCAGCACTCCAGCCTATCAAGATCACTTTGAAGTTAGTTTCTGTCTTCCAGGGTATTAGCTATCCCACCCAATTTTGTGTCATCTGCAAATTTGATAAGCCAATTTGTTAAGCATCTTATAGCCAATCAAGTTTGTTTACAAGGCAACATCATAGGCAACTGAAGTCAATAAATAATGAGGACTGTTCACTTGAGTGATCCCAACCAATCGGGGATCACACTGCTTGAGGTGAGCTATGCTTTGCTTGCTGATTCTGCTCACAGAAATCAAGTAGCACCATTTATTTGCCTGTATGGCCTTAGCTAGACCTAAGGTTTATCCCAGGATCATCCCGGGGTCATCCCTGTTCATGTTCATGACACACACATCCCTGTTCATGACACACAGGATATCCTGGGAGCAGGCAGGGATGACTCCGGGATGATCCCAGGATATACCTTAGGTCTAACTAAGACCTTTGTTTCTAAACCCAATTCAAAGCACTGGTTTTAACCTGTCAAGCTTCATATGTCTCGGGACCGTAATACCTGATGGAGCACCTCTCCCAAAATGAACCTACCTGGACACAATGACCAACATCTGAGGTTCTCCTCCAAGTGCCTTGTCCAAGAGGGCCATGGCCTCTTCCCCTACCCCTTTTCTCCCAACTTACTTTTGTGCTGTTTTGTCCCTATTCTGAAAGGCTGAAATGCCTTTCCCAAGGCTTAGTTATAAATAATAATAATAATAATAATAATAATAATAATAATAATAATAACAACAACATCCCACCTTTTTCCCATTACTGAGACTCAAGGCAGCTTTACAAATCAAAACATGTACAGTTAAAACAGAGGTATACAAAATTTTAAAACATTATTAAACATGCTACAATATTAAAATGTTCAAAACATTTTAAAACATTAAAAATAAGAGTAATTTTAAAAATCCAATATATAAACAGCACATAAAAAGAGGTCTGTACTACTCTCCAAATACCAGCCGGAACAAGGAAGTGTTAGCCTGCCCCTGGAAACGCACCAGGCAGGGAACCAATCTAACTTCCCAGGGAAGGGAATTCCAGAGCCCCAGGGCAGCCACTGAGAAGGCCTTCTCCCACGTTCCTACCAGGAGTGCCTGTGATGGTGGTGGGACTGAGAGAAGGGCCTCACAGTAAGTTACTCACAGTAAGAACTTTGTCTTTGGCCCCAACTACCACTGGGATGCAGCTCATGAGAACTTGTCCAAAATTGAATTTGTCTATCAGAAAGAGGTTCCCCACCCCTGAATCTAATGGAAGCTGAGATTTCTCCAAACGTTTCCTCCACTATCTGCCAGGTTGTCATAGCCAGGTCATGAGCTTTTGGGGGAAGGTTTCATCAGTGACTTTAAGGGAAATATCTCTTAGACTTGCAAGTCCTTTCATTTGCTCATCATTACCATTTTGGGGTAATGATTCAGTTTTCCTACTCCATGGCCCATTTTCTCTACGTGTGGGTGTCAGAAGCCCCCAAATGCAATCCTCCGTTTGTGTTTGTGTGTTTTTTCTTAGTTATCACATTGATGATGATTATTAATGGTGTTTCTCCCAAAGCAGACAAGGTAATCTGACACCCACGAGTTCAGAGGGAATTGCAGGCTGGCGGAGAACAAGATAAGCTATGTAAGGCCTAAGTTACGGTGACCTTTCTTTCTTCTCCAAAAACCACTTGCTTTAGAAAAATCTCCACGCTCATAAATCACCATCACTCACCACCGCTTGGAAAGAGCTGGATGCTTTTGCTACATTTATCATGGTTTAAAGAATTTTGACATGTTGTTCTCTTCTGAATTTAAAAAGTTCTTCTATCCCCCCCGCCCGCCCTGCCTTCTTCCGCTTCCTTTCTTCTTTCACGAAAGCGTTCCAGATAAGTGACGCTTGTCTACAGAAGCTCATTTGGATGGACGGGATATACCGTCTGCCTTGCTGGGGGATAAGTGAGGTCTGGAAAGTTTAACCTTGCTTCAGTAGACCCCGCTGGAGGAAAAGAAGTGGAGCAGAAGTTCACCAAGTTAGACTCCCGCTCATAATCACAGCTGATGCCTCCCTCGTTTGTCATGGCAGACAGCAGAGGCAAAGGCTATTTACTTTTAATGAAGTTGTGGGTTGGTGGGGGAGGAAAGGTGTCTCTCCATTTGATTTCCTTCCCCCACCTGACCTGCCTGGTTGTCATTACAGGGGAAAGGAAGTTGCTTCAAGAGAATAGCTGCACAATTTTTTTTACAAAGGGGATTGTCAATCTTACTTGATAGGACACTGAGGCTGCTGCAGACATCCTAAATACCGTAAGGACATAAGAGGAGAATTGCTGGATTGGACCACAGACCTGTCTGCAACCTTCCCTTGTTTGCTGTTCCAGTTCATGAGTTCTGCCTCTGCCCAGTGTTATTGAACCATAGTTCCAGTATTTAAGAAGCCCTTGCCTAGAGGTATGTGAATCAGCAACCCTCAAGCTCATTATTCTCCCAATTTCATGTCAAAGCTCATTATTATTATCATTATGATGATGATGATGTATTTATTTATATAGCACCATCAGTGTACATGGTGCTGTACAGAGTAAAACAATAAAATAACAAAACCCTGCCGCATAGGCTTACATTCTAATAAAATCATAATAAAACAATAAGAAGGGGAAGAGAATGCACCAAACAGGCACAGGGGAGAGTAAAACTAACAGTATAAAAGTCAGATCAAAATCAAGTTTTAAAAGCTTTAGAAAAAAAGAAAAGTTTTTAGCTGAGCTTTAAAAACTGCGATTGAACTTGTAGTTCGCAAATGTTCTGGAAGAGCGTTCCAGGCGTAAGGGGCAGCGGAAGAAAATGGACGAAGCCGAGCAAGGGAAGTAGAGGCCCTTGGGTAGGTGAGAAACATGGCATCAGAGGAGCGAAGAGCACGAGCGGGGCAATAGTGTGAGATGAGAGAGGAAAGATAGGAAGGAGCTAGACTTTGAAAAGCTTTGTACAGGAGAAGTTTATATTGGATTCTGAGGTGAATTGGAAGCCAATGAAGAGATTTCAGAAGTGGAGTTACATGGTCAGAGCGGCGAGCCAAGAAGATGATCTTAGCAGCAGAGTGGTGAACAGAAACCAACGAACTGATGTGAGAAGAAGGAAGGCCAGTGAGAAGAAGGTTGCAGTAATCCAACCAAGAAATAACCAATGCATGAACAAGAGTCTTGGCAGAAGAGACAGACAAAAATGATCGAATCCTGGCAATATTATACAGGAAAAAATGACAGCTCACTTCAACTGATGTCTATCAGACTGTGAGTCCCTTTTCACACAAAGAATTGTGCCTTTACCCATATGTGCCTCATAGAATCATAAAATCATAGAGTTGGAAGGGGCCTCTAAGGCCATTGAGTCCAAACCCCTGCTCAATGCAGGAATCCCCCTTAAAGCATCTCTGACAGATGGTTGTCCAGCTGCCTCTTGAAGGGCTCTAGTGTGGGAGAACCTACCACCTCCCTAGGTCACTGGTTCCATTGTCGTACTGCTCTAACAGTCAGGAAGTTTTTCCTGATGTCCAGCCGGAATCTGGCTTCCTGTAACTTGAGCCCATTATTCCATGTCCTTCACTCTGGGATGATTGAGAAGAGCTCCAGGCCCTCCTCTGTGTGACAACGTTTCAAGTCTTTGAAGAGTGCTCTCATGTCTCCCCTCAATCTTCTCTTCTCCAGGCTAAACATGCCCAGTTCTTTCAATCTGGCCTCATACGGCTTTGTTTCCAGACCCCTGATCATCCTTCTTGAAGTACTGGATGAAATACTCAAGCTGAGGCCTAACCAGTGCCGAATAGAGGCCTAACTGTGCACATTTTTGAAAGTGTGTTTGTGTGTATTTTTCAAAAGTAGAGTTGTTGTTGTTGTTGTTGTTAAAAAGACTTTTGATAGCAACAAAACCAAACCAAAATGCCTCTCCCAGCTTTCAGTCACAGAGCAGGCAGAGCACTGGAAAGACCCAAGGGAGGGATTCCTGGCTAAGTCCTCCAGAAGTCCTGCAAAGACAGAACGTGGGGGGGGGCAGGATAGTAAAAGAATGAGCACAGGCAAACCCCTCAGCCATCTCCTTACAGCAAGATCACCACTGAAGCCCTGCACCCAGATATATTTCTCTGAAATGTTCATCCTTTGCCACAATTTTCAAGTGCACTTTCTCCCCCCCCCCCCCCTCCACCGAATGAAGAGTTGAAAATAAAGAGATCAAAACTTTGGCACAGATTTTCTGTACAATGATGTCCTGGCAGAGCTGAGGGATTGCTCTTCATTCTTTGTTGTGTGGGGGGATGGGATATGGACAAACGGAGTTCCCTTATATTGATTGAGCCCAATGGCTCTCAAAGGACTCAGACGAAGGTCTTCCACATTGCCACCTAAAATGCCTTTACCTGGCATTGACACACATCAAACCTTCCGGAATTCAAGCATGTGCCCTACGTCCTTTTACAAACGTCCTTTTTGGTTTGACCTTCGTCTTCTCCTCCTAGTTTTTACTTATGAAATGTGTGTGTGTGTGCGTGTGTGTGTGTGTAGGGGAGAAGCGGGTGATATTGTTGGCTCAAGTGATTCTTGTTTTATTTTGTCACTTGCACTTTTGGGGGAGAAAGCAGCATGTCACTGTTTTGACTGACGGATTGAATAAATGAATATCATAATCAGGTCCTTGACTTACATACCTCTTAGTCCTCTCAATGGGAAGAGAAATAATAACAATAATAATAATAATTAATAATAATAATAATAATAATAATAATAATAATAATAATAATAATAATTTGATTTGTTACCCACCTCTCCCTCTGGATCGAGGCGAGGTACAACACAAATGCAAACACTATAAAATACATATAACTAATGAAAACATTTAAAACTAATACATTATTAAAAGCCGCACATTATTAAGAAGACATCTTAAATTTCAACTGGGTAGGCCTGCCGGAAGAGATCCGTCTTTATGGCTTTCTTAAATTCCGGAAGACTGTTAAGTTGACAAATCTCTCCTGGCAGGCCATTCCACAAACTGGGAGCGGCAGAAGAAAACGTCCTCTGGGTAATAGTTGTCAGACTTGTTTTTGTTGGCTGGAGTAAATTCTGTAAATTCCGGGCAGATTGTATGGGAGAAGGCGATCCCGCTGGTAGCCTCGACCCAAACCATGTAGGGCTTTAAAGGTGATAACCAACACTTTATACTTCACCCAGAAACTAATTGGCAGCCAGTGAGGAGATTTTAAAAGTGGTGTAATGTGGTCACCCCTAGGTGTACCAGTGACCAATAAATTCTGCAGAATCCGCGGATTGGTGCAGATAAGCATAATTAATTCAGGTCACAGAATCTGACTCTTCTGGGTGCAGAACACAGGCTACAGGGGTGTAGGCTGGATCTACCAAGTTTCGGAGCAGTTGCTTACAGTGACAACGTAACCTTTACCCAGTCCACAATAGCAACCGTAATGCTCTAATCAGAGTTTGACATTTCTGCTGCAGGAACTGGGAGCTTCTCTAGTAAATAAAATGAGCTACTTCTCATCATCATCCCACCCACCCCTGTTTCATGTACTCCTTGGACAAATCGCGTTGTCATGGTAAATCAGGAAGATCCTGCTATTTTGATTTCTTTCAATAGATTTTTATTTAACTGCCCCTTCTGCAGGAAGGATTCTCTGCACAACAGAAGCCTCTGTTGTCTGGGGCTGCATCAGACCCTGCCGGGCAGCGCAACGCAAAGGAAGAAAAACTCAAACTCTATTTTGAATCCAAACACTGGAAACTAAGGCTGAATATACACTCAACCCCGCTAGGCCGCTGCCCATCTCAGAGACAGGACTGCAGGGAAGTCTGCCAATCGGTTGGCTCACGGTTTAGCCAGGGAGCGGCTGGGGAGGGTGTTGAGCCAATGTTACAAGCCAGGAGTATCAGGACCTTGGACAGAGCACAGCAGAGCGCAGCATGACGCTTGATGGCCTCACGCGAATGCTGCTCGCAAAACTGCAGCAGTCATTTTCAGTAGAGGAAAAATGACTTTGGAAGGGGAGATTTTAAGCGGAAAAGTTGCTGGGGAGGGGGGGTACAACCCTTTCCCCAACTTCCCTTTTTCTGCAGCAACCCTCTTCTTCCTGTCTCCCCCCACAGAGAAGATGTGCTTCCCTCATAAATACGCTGAGAAAAGCACTTCAGGGAGTAAAGGAATCTCTGCTGAAAGCCAGCCTATCCCAAAGTAGGTATTGTCTTTCTTTAAATGCCATCATCAGTATGCATGGCACGTTGATTACACAAGATCAGATCTCTGCCCCAAAGAACTTACCATCTGAAATTTAACACAGGGAAAACAACAGATGAAGAAGGAAGTAGTGGTTTTTCCCCCTATGAAAAGCAGCTGAAGGGGTTTGTTTACATGCAGGTGTGTGCGTGCGTGTGTTTTTAGTCAGGCCCTACCACCCACAAGCAGGTACACCAGAATGTTGCTCCGGTGTTAACCAGATGCCCGCTCAGCACTCAAGTTCTGCTATAAGGTGGTGTGTGTCCTTTGCTAGGCTTCCCTGGAGAAGGTCAGCTCCCAAGGAAAGGGGTTAAATTCTAGTGAGGTATGTACAGAGATAGCCTAGCTACAGTTATCCATGCTCTGATAACCTCTCGCTTGGATTACTGCAATGTGTTATATGTGGGGCAGCCTTTGAAAACGGTCCGGAAGCTTCAGCTGGTACAAAACAGGGCAGCCCGTTTACTAACAGGGACTGGCTGGCGAGATCACATTACGCCAGTCCTTTTACAACTTCATTGGCTGCCAGTCCAGGTCCGGGCCCGATTCAAAGTGCTGGTATTGACATTTAAAGCCCTAAACGGTTTGGGGCTAGGTTATTTGAAGGAACGCCTCCTCCCATATGTACCTGCTCAGACCTTAAGATCATCTACAGGGGCCCTTCTCCATGAGCCCCTGCCGAAAGAAGTGAGGCAGGTGGCTACTAGGAGGAGGGCTTTCTCCGCTGTGGCACCCTGGTTGTGGAATGAGCTCCCCAGAGTGGTTTGCTTGGTGCCTACACTGTACTCTTTTCGTCACCAACTGAAGACCTTTTTATTCTCTCAGTATTTTAACACTTAATTTTAACTTAAATTTAAATTTTACTGTTCTAAGTCTGTATTTTAATCTTATATCAATTTTGCTGTGTGGTTTTATCCTGGTTGTGCTTTTTATACTGTATTTTGTATTTGTGCTTTTAACCTGTTGGTTGTTTTATTATGGTTTTAATTTTTGTGAACTGCCCAGAGAGCTTCAGCTATTGGGCAGTATAAAAATGTAATAAATAAATAAATAAATACATTCCTCCTGGTTTATCCACTACCTCTTTGGGGAGTGGTGAAGGGTGAGGTTAGGATGCCAGGAGTCAATTGTTATTCAAGGAGGTTAGCAAGGAGATCATAGAAGAATAGAACTGCCCTCTATTTTATTTTTATTGTACTTGGTTACAAAAAAAATGGTTCTAGTCCACTTCAGCTAAAATAGCTGGGATTGTTTAGCTTAGCAAAAAGGCAAGTAAGGAGAGACATGATAGAGGAATGCAAAATTATGCATGGTGTGGAGAAAGTAGATAGGGAGACATTTTCTCCCCTAGAACCCAAAGGGGTCCTTCCATGGAGCTGATTGGTGGGACATTCAGGACAAATAAAAGGAAGTCCTTCACACAGCGCATAGTTAAACTATGGGGTTAACATACAAAAGATGTAGTGATGACCACCAATTTGGATGGCTTTAAAAGGGGGTTGGATACATTCCTGGAGGTGAAGGCTATCAATGGCTACTAGCCCTGATGGTTGTGTCCTGCCTCCAATATCCAAGGCAGTAAGCCTGTGTGCACCAGTTGCTGAGGAACATGGGTGGACAGTGTTGTTGCACTCATGTCCTGCTTGTGGATTCCTCTTTGACAGCTGGTTGGCCACTGTGTGAATAGAATGCTGGATTAGATGGACTCTTAGGCCTTAGCTAGACCTAAGGTCTATCCCAGGATCATCCTGGGGTCATCCCTGCCTGCTCCCAGGATATCCTGTGTGTCATTTACATGAACAGGGATGACCCTGGGACGATCCCAGGATAAACCTTAGGTCTAGCTAAGGCCTTGGTCTGATCCCACATGGCTCTTCGTATGTTCTTATATTTTAAGGTTGAAGTTTAAAGGTCAATGGTTTCATAAAAGAATGTAGAGGTCAGGAGGTTTGCTCAGGAAGCCAAGAGATTCAAAAGTTCAACAGAAGTTCAGAGGGAGAGGGAGAGAGAGAGAGAGAGAGAGAGAGAGAGAGAGAGAGAGAGAGAGAGAGAGAGAGAGAGGATAAAAAGTTAAACTTTGTTATTTGAAACTTTGTGATCTCTTTGCAAGAGGGATTACTGATCCCACATCTAATAGCCAATCCCCACAATACCTAAAGTAGATACCTGAGACCCAGGGAGTTTAAAGCTAATTTAGTGAAGGCAGACAGAGGAAGAAGAAGAAATGTTTTCCACCTGGTGACATCAGAAAAGGTCACAGGAGTGGAAGGGCAAAAGGAAGTGTGGGCATACACTCTAGCCTCGTGGAACAGGGCGCTTAACAGAGAAATTCCCAGGAATGAGTTATGATGGGCACATGACCTTCTGGGCCAGCTATCAATGTCCTCCCACCCACTCTCACTCTCACCCTCACCACCACCACCACCACCTTTAAAGGTGAAGCCTGCTCAGAAACATGACTAGTGCTGTCCTCTTTCAGTTCTAAAATGGAGCAGCCACCATCTTCTGCATTGTGTGAAATGTTTTGAAGACCAATGACGACACATCGTTTCACACTGGCAAACCTTCCGGCAGGACTATTTGATGGGGCTAGAACCCAGCACCTTTGATGCCCTGTGTGGTGAGCTATTGAAACTGCAGCTTGGGACATCTCAGCAGTGAAGTCTTCTCTGGCTCTGGAAGGTCCCCAGCCATCCACACTGGGCATTGGGCCATCCTAGACAGGAAGGGATATAAAACTGGCCTGTTTGGGCTGAGACCTTGCCTGAGCAAGCAGGTCTTCCTGAATCTGGTGTGTGTCTGTGTATTCCCTGGTTCTGATGCATGGTTTGATCCCGCAGCTCTGCTTCTGGCTCAGCCATGATACCTGCAAACCTTTACTCTACCTGCAGGAAGACAATCTTTAGTAAGCCTCTGCAGCCTGCCCAGCATTATTTATATATTTACATTTTTATACTGCCCAATAGCCAAGGCACTCCAGGCAGTTCACCACTAAGACCATAAAATACAATAAGTATGCAATAAATTTAAAACATTAGAAGTTTAAGAATCAGATAAACTACACTCCAGGGAAATCCTGTGTTTAAAGGTACATTTTATGGAGGTGTTTAAAAGATGTTACATTTTCTGCCTCCTGAACCACATGATGGAGGGTTTTCCAGAGGGTGGGTGCCGCTACAGAGAAGGCCCACCATCAAGGTTCTTCATGGTGACATTCCATTTGTTTCAGAATGGCCAGTAGGACCTCCTCTCAAGATCATAAATGTCATCTAAATGTCATGTATATAAGCGAAGGCGGTCTGCTAGGTATGCTGTTCCCAAATTGTTTAGGGTTTCATAGGGTTTTATTGTACATGGATTGGTAGCTAACAGGCAGGCTGTGCAGTTCTTTTAACACAGGTTTTATATGAGCATAGCTAGGTGTCCCTGTGTGCACCCTAGCTGCTGCATTCATAGAATCATAGAATTATAGAATAGCAGAGTTGGAAGGTGCCTACAAGGCCATCAAGTCCAACCCCCTGCTCAATGCAGGAATCCACCCTAAAGCATCCCTGACAGAGGGCTGTCCAGCTGCCTCTTGAAGGCCTCTAGTGTAGGAGAGCTCACAGCCTACCTAGGTAACTGCACTAGCTGCAGTTTCTGAACTGCACAAATGGGTAGCCCCACATAGAGCAAATTGCAGTAGTCTAATCGTGAGGTTACCAGTGCATGAATGAGCCCGGGCAGGGTTTTCCCTATCCAGGAACGGACGAAGCTGGCATACTAACCAAAGTTGATAATGGGTGCTCTGGGCCACCGAGGTCACCTGGGCCTCCAGTGACAAAAATGGATCCATGAGCACCCCCAAACAACAGACCTGCTCCTCCAGAGGGAGTGCAACCCCATCCAGAACAGGCAAAACCCCCAGTTCCTGGCATAAATTGTGGCTTGGGACCACAATACCTGTCGTAACACCTCTCCCAACGTGAATATACCCGGTCACTACATTCAACATCTAAGGTCCTCCTCCGGATGCCTACTCCGAGAGAGGCTCGGACAGGGCCTTTTCGGTGGTGGCCCCCAGACTATGGAACAATCTCCCTGATGAGGCTCACCTGGCACCAACGCTGCTATCTTTCCGGCGCCAGGTTAAGACTTTCCTCTTTGCCCAGGCATATGGCGGCACATCTTAATCACCCACATGTTTATTTTTAACAGTTTTTAATGCTTCATGTATGTATGTTCTCTGTTTTAGAATTTTAAATTTTGTATACTTGTTTTTAACTCATTTTGGAATTTCTGTAAACCGCCCATTATTATTATTATTATTATTATTATTATTATTATTATTATTATTATTATTTATATAGCACCATCAATGTACATGGTGCTGTACAGATTATACACAGTAAATAGCAAGACCCTGCCGCATAGGCTTACAATCTAATAAAGTTGCAGTAAACAATAAGGAGGGAAAGAGAATGCAAACAGGCACAGGGAAGTGTAAACAGGCACCAGGTAGGGTGAAGCTAACAGTATAGAGCCCAGAGAGCTCTAGCTATGGGGTTGGTATATAAATGTAATAAATAAATAAAGATTTGAGGTCCATTCTTGTCCTTTGCTTTGCAAATCACGTTGCTTGACCTCGAAATAGCTTGCTTTTCTAGAATGTTTGAACTGAAATGGGAAAAGGTTAATCCCACGACCCCCACCACCAAGGATGTAAAATACTGCTAGAATGGAATGAGGCAACTCATTAGTATCCAGCCCTGCACCTCACAAGGAACATTTAAAGACATTTTACAGTCAATAAGATTCCATTTCTAACTACAGCACATCTTGGGGGCACCACCAACTCCCCCGGCATTGCGGGATATTTTTTTTTATTATAATTCATCTCCCAAGGCAACCACATTTCTGCATCCACTTTAAGGATGAAGCGAAGGACTTTAAAAGCATTTTCAACCCCGCAGCGGTGATACCTGCTACCATCTCCTGTTTAATGGCTCTTCTTCGGGGAGGAAAAGAAAAGATATTGTTGCGTTAATGTTTGGAGGAAAACATACAGTTTATGGGGAAGAAAGCAGTATTACCCCTTCAGCCATCTGGTCAGCAAAAACACATCAGGGAGTTTTCATAACAGCATTTTGGCTCCTTTGAAATGGAACTGGGCTATAAAAACAAACTAACAAGGCTGTTTTTGTTGGGCAGAACGACTGTTACAAAGCCAGAGAAGGTCTTGGAATATCTCTGCCGCACAATCATAGGCGGCTGGGTTGTTTTGAAAGTCAAAGAGAGCTTTCTGCTCACGGTTAAAGCAGGCAAGCGATGATGATGAAGAAGAAGAAGAAGAAGAAGAAGAAGAAGAAGAAGAAGAAGAAGAAGAAGAAGAAGAAGAAGAAGAAGAGGCCAAGAGAGGCTGCAGTCAACACTGGCAAAAGAGGGAACCATCAAACTTACATGTAGTTATACCCATCCTATGACCCCGTTCAGAAGACACCTTAAACCATGGCTTTAACCATGGTGGTTAAGCAAGAAACTTGTATTCACCTTGGTTAAAGCTGTGGTTTAAGGTGTCTTCTGAACACAGCCCAGCTTTCTGGTTTAACCACCGTGGTTAAAGCCATGGTTGAAGGTGTCTTCTGAACGGGGCCTCATGTGGGCCAGAGTGGTAAGCGGCAGTTACTGCAGCCGAAACTCTCCCCACGGCCTGAGTTCGATCCCAGCAGAAGCTGGTTCTCAGGCAGCCGGCTCAGGTCGACTCAGCCTTCCATCTTTCCGAGGTCGGTAAAATGAGTACCCAGCTAGCTGGGGGAAAGGCAACCACAACTGGGGAAGGTAATGGTAAACCACCCCACTACAAAGTCTGCCAAGAAAAAGTCAGCGAAAGCAGGCATCCCTCTAGGAGTCAGCAATGACTCAAGTGCTTGCACGAGAGGTTCCTTTCCTTTCCTTTAACATGTCTTCTGAACAGGGCCAATGTGGACAGCAGGGCTGGATTAAGAGATGCTGAAGCCTTTAGACCTATCAAGATTCAGACTAATATCAAACTAAATATCAAACTAAAGAGGAAAGGAGTGTATTGCACTATAATAGGAAAGGTAATGAAAGAGTACCATCCACCGTTGGAGGGTGCTTGTAGTTAAACAGTGGTAGATACCCATCTCTGAAGATGTATATGAAAGTAAATAAAGTAAGTTGATTTGAACTTCTTTTAAACTGGCTCTAGTTTGTGCTTATTGCTTCTAATACTAAATGCTCTGTTGCCATGTTTTATCTGTATAAGGCAACTCTGTTGCCAGTCACACCACACTTCCCAACATATTTAAGCCAAAGTGATTTCATCTCAGTTATCTTACATTTTAGTTATCTCTGACATATTTAGAGCCCCTTCATAATGTAAGGCCAGATACAAAAGAGGGTAGGGCTCCTGCAGCTTTTAACTGCTGTGATGAAGAGGGAATTCCACCAGGTGCTGCATGCATACAAATGACACCTGCTGAAATTACACCAACTGGGATTGTTTAGCTTGGAAAAAAGGAGGCTAAGGGGAGACATGATAGAGGTGTGCAAAATTATGCATGGTGTGGAGAATGTGGACAGGGAGACATTTTTCTCCCTCTCTCAAAATACTAGAACCCAGGGTCATCCCATGAAGTTGATTGGTGGGAGACAAATAAAAGGAAGTACTTCTTCACAAAGTGCATAGTTAAATTATGTAACTCACTACCACAAGATGTTGTGATGGCCGCCAATTTGGATGGCTTTAGAAGGGGGATGGATAAATTCCTGGATGCAAAGGCTATCAATGGCTACTGGCCCTGATGGTTGTGTGCTAGCTCCAGTATTTGAGGCAGTAAGACTGTGTGCACCAGTTGCTGGGGAACATGGGTGGGAGGGTGCCATTGCACCATATCCTGCTTGTTCATCCCTGGCTGATAGCTGGTTGGCCACTGTGTGAACAGAGTGCTGGACTAGATGGACCTTTAGTCTGATCCAGCATGGCACGTCTTATGTTCTTATGTTCTTATGTTCTTATGAAATTCCCTTTTCTATGCAACTGTTAAGGACACAGAAGCCCTGTCCTCCTTTCCATAGGGTCACCCTACTGTTGTTGCTCTATTGCTTTTCCTTCTTGCCCTGCCCTGCTAATGTGGCCTACCAGTTTAGCTACCACTTTTGTGGAACAGTTGCATTTTGGTGTTCCTTCTCCAGCAGTACAATATACTACTTCATAGGGGTGTGCTCTGCTCCGATTAGAATCGGAGAATCAGAAGCAAATTGGCCTGCTCCGCCTTGCCCAGAGGCGGAGTAGAAGTGGACCGCGGACCCTTAGAAGCATGGCAAAGAGAAGCGGCCATAGGAGAAGCGCTTCTCTTTTCACGGAGCGCTCCGCCCGCCATTTTGGATCATTTCGCCCATAGGATTGCATTGCGGAAAAGAATAGGGGATAACTGTGTTATTTTTTAAGCTATCTTTCTGAAACTTCTTGTGGTTAGAGAGTCGTGGCTGGGGGTCATATTGAGCCTACTCTCAGCTTTCTGCATTCGCTTGCTATAATTTTTTTAAAAATATATGTAAAAAACCCGGAAAGGGTAAAAGCGGCGGGGTTTTTGTTTTGTTTTTGTTTTTTTAGCGATGACAGGCACATTCATCTCCCAATCCTGATGAGAATTGATCACCTCATGAAGCATCCTCCAATCCCAGCGTTGGAGGGGGGACTAACGCAGAGCCACCCTGAGAGCTTTCTCCTTCAGTCTCTTTGTGGGTTGGCGTTCGTGGAGAGAGGAGTTAGTTTATTGGTGCTGCTGCTGTGCTTGGAGTTGGAGGAGATTAGATTAGGATTTAGCTTGGGTTGTGTGTGTGTTTGTTTGCTTGTTTCAAGCAAATCCCATCATCCTCTGATTTTTGGCGGGGCTTTAACCTCTAACGCATCACCGGTAACCCCAATTCACACCCCTTTCAATATCTCTGTCAATTTTCACGTTAGAAACCTCAAACTCAGAACCATGATAGTTTATTCATGTATACACATGCATGCCAAGCCTCAAGCAAATCCAAGCCTCCCCTGATTTTTGGGGATTTTTTGAAAATCGGACACCCCATTTTCAAACATGGGATTTGCTCTGACATTTTGACAGATAAAAATTGAAGTGGGCTTCACACAAGTGAAATAAGGCATGTTTGTGACTGGCCATTCACAGAGTTTCCCGGGCCCTTTTGACAACATTGACAACCTCCTGGCCTTCCCCCAGTAATTCTGGCTTTAAAACAAACAAACTGTGATATTCTGATTCTGCTAAAATATCTCGGATTTTCCTACTGTGTAATAATAATAATAATAATAATAATAATAATAATAATAATAATAATAATAATAATATTTATTTCTTACCCGCCTCTCAATTTGATCGAGGTGGGAAACAACAGTAAATACAAAATACATAAAACTGAATTAAAACATAATATACAATGTTAAAACATCCTAAAAACATTCTAAAACATCTTAAAATTCCACTGGATAGGACTGCCAGAAGAGATCAGTCTTAATAGCTTTCTTGAATGCTAATAGACTCTTAAGTTGACAAGTCTCCTCTGGCAGGCCATTCCACAGTCTGGGAGCAGCAGAAGAGACGGTCCTCTGGGTAATACCCATCAGCCTAACTTTGACTGACTGAAGTAGATTCTTCCCAGAGGACCTGAGTGTACGTGGGTGGATTTACAGAAGAAGGCGATCCCGCAGGTAGCCTGGACCCAAACCATGTAGGGCTTTAAAGGTGATAATCAACATTTTACACTTCGCCCGGAAACTAATTGGCAGCCAGTGAAAAGATTTTAAAACTGGTTTAATGTGGTCCCCCCTAGGGGAAGTTGCACTACTTCCCTTGCTCAGCTTCGTCCATTTTCTTCTGCTGCTCCTTACGCCTGGAACGCTCTTCCAGAACATTTGAGATCTACAAGTTCAATCGCAGCTTTTAAAGCTCAGCTAAAAACCTTTCTCTTTCCTAAAGCTTTTAAAACTTGATGTTGTTTGGACTTTATACTGTTAGTTTTACCCTACCCTGTGCCTGTTTGCATTTTCTTCCCCTCCTTATTGTTTTACTATGATTTAATTAGAATGTAAGCCTAAGCGGCAGGGTCTTGCTATTTACTGTTTTACTCTGTACAGCACCATGTACATTGATGGTGCTATATAAATAAATTAATTAATAATAATAATAATAATAATAATAATAATAATAATAATAAAGCATCCACTAGAGGGTGCTGTCCCATTCAATACTATCAGAATGGAGAGGAGGGGAAGTTTTCAATTACAGACCACACAGTTGCCCCTCTCTGCCCATATAATGCAACTCCATTACAATTGTGCAGAAGAAGCAAGAAGCAATGCCCTCTTAAGGAAACATCATTTTCCCTTAATCTAAAGAAGCCCAACATCAAAATAGGAAAGAAGCTGGAAGCGAGGCCATCGCTAATTAAACTGCAATCCCAGCACACTACCTTTTGCTACCTGCCCAAGGATTAGATCTGTCAGTGAAGAAAAATGTTGCCTTTTTCTTCCAGGACCTTTTCAGACCTTTCACTGAGAGAGGGGAAAATAACCCCACCGTGTATCAAGGCTACAAAATAAACCAACAGATGGGTTTGCAAAAGGTGGTGACATTCCATCTATTGCAAAGGTCAAAGGAGATAGTGAGAACATGCTTGAGTGATGGTTGTAATCCACCAGCAATGATATAGAAAGATGGCTTGCATCTCTGCCTGGCTATTTTATTCATCCTGATCTGCCAGAATCTTATTGGGCTCCCTTTGAGAACAGAACACCTACTGCATTTCCATCGCCATCTAATCCTTCATTCAGATTAAGGCCCAGCTGAGACAATGAACAGGTCACATGGTAAAACATTTTCTTGGAATGTACCACTTCCGGTTGTGCACAGGGGATCACATGTTCAAGTCCTCTTCCATGTAAAATGCTTAGTGTACCTGTTGCTGGTGGTGTTGTGGTTTTTTTAAAAAAACTCTCCAGTGTAGCCACAGTCAAATAGAATAAATAAATTCAGGTAAGGAAAAGGTGCAGGTCTGTGCCTATTTTTGAAAGTTTACTTCTAAATGGAAAATAGAAAAAGGGCTGCTCACCTTGTCAAGAGCTCCGGAGGGCTTCAACTAGGATTCTGAGCTGGTGTATGGGACAGGAACAGAATAAAAACTGCTAACCCGGAATTCAAAGGATCTATTTATATAGCAACTAGAATCATAGAATAGTAGAGTTGGAAGGGGCCCATAAGGCCATCGAGTCCAACCCCCTGCTCAATGCAGGAATCCACCCGAAAGCATTCCTGACAGATGGTTGTCCAGCTGCCTCTTGAAGGCCTCTAGTGTGGGAGAGCCCACCACCTCCTTAGGTAACTGATTCCATTGTCGTACCGCTCTAACAGTCAGGACGTTTTTCCTGATGTCCAGCCGGAATCTAGCTTCCTGTCACTTGAGCCCATTATTCCATGTCCTGCACTGTGGGAGGATCGAGAAGAGATCCTGGCCCTCCTCTGTGTGACAACCTTTCAAGTATTTCATAGAATCATAGAATCATAGAACAGCAGAGTTGGAAGGGGCCTACAAGGCCATCGAGTCCAACCCCCTGCTCAATGCAGGAATCCACCCTAAAGCATCCCTGACAGAGGGTTGTCCAGCTGCCTCTTGAAGGCCTCTAGTGTGGGAGAGCCCACAACCTCCCTAGGTAATTGGTTCCATTGTCATACTGCTCTAACAGTCAGGAAGTTTTTCCTGATGTCCAGCTGGAATCTGGCTTCCTGTAACTTGAGCCATTTATTTATTTATTTATTTATTTATTTATTTCATTTATATCCTGCCTTTTTTCCTCCAAGGAGCCGAAGGTGGCATACATAATCCTCCACCTCTCCATTTTATCCTCACAACAACAACCCTGTGAGGTAGGTTGGGCTGATTATCTGTGACTGGCCCAAAGTCACCCAGGGAGTTCCATGGCCAAGTGGGGGCTAGAACCCAGATCTCCCGACTCCCAGTCCAACGCTTTAGCCACTACACCACACTGGCTACCCCAATTTCCTGTAATTATCATTAAGTCATGACACAGCCATCCTCCATGTAGTCACTGTCCATTTCTCCCCTTTCCCCTCAGAAATCTATTTTAATATTCCATCCGTTCTCTGTCAGATGCCAGTACAAGTCTCAACTTCATCCATCCATCATGGTAGTGGCAATGCTATTGACATAAGGAAATAAAATTACACCCAAGAGCCTCAGGGTTAGTGTTACTGTAAGGAGACTCAGAGCTTTATCACACCAGCATTATACTGTGCAATCACTGTGAATTGCATGCAAAGGACTCAGAAGTTTTCCACCTTATAATCTGCTTTGATTGTGAAGTACTCCCGTGCATCCTGCCTTAATTGTGCAATAAAGCAAAAAGATTCACCGTATTTAGCCCCTACTTTTTGAGCGTATCTTCCGAGCCGCCGCTGGGGCGCAGGAGCAGGATTTTAAAGAAATGCTTACATCTGTATAACCTTTAAAGATAAAGCCACCAAAATTGGCACAGTAATAGATATTAGAGAGAGCTTTAAGCATACCAAAATTGAATCGAATTGGGTCATCCGTTGATTTTTTAATGATTTTTTTACATTTCCCCCCTTAAACTCGCTTCCTGGTATGCAAAGGATCACTGTCGCCCAATAGCGAAAACAACAACAACCATGAAAGCTTAGCGCTACGGGGATAATCCAAGGGAAGCAGGTACGTGGGGTGAAGCTTTCAATCCATGCCCCGTTCCAGGACTTCCATTTAGGCTGGTCCTGCCTTTGTCTGTGGGGCAGCTATTTGGGGGGGGGGACAATGGAGGCTGTGGGCTCCTATTTCAGTGGGGTGGTTCATGTGCTCTGGGTTTCAGTCAGAATCAGTCAGAATTCTGAAGCATCTATCCAAGGTGCTGAAGCCATTTGGGGAATAGAGTTCAGCATCTTGGATAGCCTCATTAGAGTTCTGACTGAAACCCAGAGGAGATTCAGTGCTCTTCTGAAATATGAACCACCAAAATACACTAGAGAAAACCGCCATTGCAAAAATAAGAGACATGTAAGAAGCGTACAATTCATCACATAAAAGCAAGGGGGGATACCCTTTAACAACACTATGGGCCTGTTCAGATGACACGCTAAGCCATGGCAAGGCTACTAACCCTTTTGCAGCAAATGGTTACTATGGCCATAGCTAGATCTAAGGTTTATCCCTGGATCATCCAGGGGTCAAACCTGTTCATCTAGGTGACACACAGGGGATCCAGTGCTCAGGCAGGGGCGAACCCTGGATGATCCCAGGATAAACCTTAGGTCTAGCTGTGTCCTGAGTGTATTTAAACCATGCTTATGTAGTCACCATGGTTAGGAATGGTTCAGACAACATGCTAAGTTGAGTAAACTGTCCAGAAGTTCAGACAAATTTTATGTTAAGTTTCTGTTGGAAGATAAGTCCTCAAGAGTAACTTTGGCTGTTGCTAAATTTCTTACAGTGGCAGCCAGGATTAGAGCTCTCTGTGTATTAGACAAAAGTTGATAATAGCTCTAACTGTATGATTTCATGTTTGATTCTTGTTTTTTCATGGATCTATGGATCGTAATAAAGAAGTATGGTACATGCTAAGTCATGGTTCACATGACACACTAAGCCCTAATGTTTAGCTTGAAATGCTTAACCACCTTGGCTTAGCGTGTCATCTGAACAGGGTCTATGGTGCACCATTCAGGAGCAAAAAAAGGAAAGGAACCTCTCGTGCAAGCACTTGAGTCATTACTGACTCCTAGAGCTTTCGCTGATGTTTTCTTGGCAGATTTTGTAGCGGGGTGGTTTGCCATTGCCTTCCCCAGTCATGGCTACCTTTCCCCAACTAGCTGGGTACTCATTTTACCGACCTCAGAAGGTTGGAAGGCTGAGTTGACCTGAGCCGGCTGCCTGAGAACCAGCTTCCGCTGGGATCGAACTCAGGCCGTGGGGAGAGTTTCGGCTGC
The DNA here is from genome assembly GCF_023053635.1 of Elgaria multicarinata webbii. NCBI lineage: Eukaryota > Metazoa > Chordata > Lepidosauria > Squamata > Anguidae > Elgaria > Elgaria multicarinata. The sequence goes on along the minus strand of NC_086177.1, from coordinate 109,609,468 downwards.
AGTAACTGCCGCTTGCCACACGAGGTTGCAAATGGAATAACTACTCTGTGTTCAGCAGTTTTGGACATGCGTAAAGCACTTCCCCTGGAATTACACCCTAAAAGACAGTCCTGTACATTTGCCCACCAACAAAATGCAATTGGGCAGAAAAAGTACTGGCGATCAAAAGGTTCTCAGCATTAAAGAGGAGACACAACACAGACCGACATCAAAGTCTGCCTTCATTTATACAACTCATTATAAATGGCTTCAAGAACATGTGTGACTCCCTTAAGCTGTACAGCTCCCAATTCTGGCCAAAATCCAGAAAAGATTTCCAATACAACTAGTTCCAATTTACAAGATTCTGGCTAAAGCTCTCTCTGATGCTGCTGATGTATATTTGGGAAATACTTTCCGTCCAGCTGATTGTTCAATGAGGGGATTATTGTCTTCCTGTACTGCCCTTGATTTCGTTTGCATTGTGATTTTGAAAAGCAATTCAGCCCTGGCAGGCTGGAGAGGCATTTGCTTACCTTACAAAGTAATTCACTCTGTTTATGTTAGGGAGATCACATTACATTCCCAATCTCTGAACAGGGTACTGGAAAAATGATTAAAAGGATCTTGGAGTTCTACTGATGAGAGTAAAGTACAGTAGTTAGAGCAACCGTGCTATGTGAGCCTTGAATCACAAGGATTCAGGGGAGACCAATTCAGTTGCCTCAAGGAAATACAGGCAGAAATTCAACGGGGAAATTCATATGTTGTTCTCTGTATGAGATGTTTGGAATCAAGCAATGGAATAGCTACATGTCCTGATAAGAAATGGGACAATTCCTTGAGTTCTACTGAAGGAAGGAATGTACAGTGGTTAGAACCATGCACGTTTAATTAAAAGGAAAACCCATTGTGTTCCATGAGACTTACTCAGAACTAGCTTTAGATTTGGAATAGTGGAACAGTGAGACAGTAACAAAGAACTTTAGTTTTATCCCACTTGGGGAAAAGTGAAATCGGAGGAAAAAATCTAAGGTGTATATAGATTATTTCCAATTCATTTCTTATTGATTGAGAATGTGGTGGGGGAGGAACATCGCATATTAAACTTTGCAGTTATTTGTCAATCGGCAAACAAGGAAACTTCTAGGTTGGAGCCAGTAAGAGCTGAGAAAAGTGTCAACAGTGAGTCATTTCTTGCCATGGCAACTAACACAGGTTCATTCAGTTTTTCCCACCAGATTCCTCCCTTCTTGTTGATGAAAGGGAAGGGGGATTTTAAAAAGTAAAGACAACCCACTGCATTGATTGGTAAAAATAGAAAAGTCGCCCCACCTTCAAACTTTCCATGAAATCTTAAGAATCTTGTAGCCCCCAGGAGAGGGGAAATCAAGGCAAATGCAGTTTAAACATTATCAGCTTATCCTTTGATCAATGGTAGCAAGGCACCAGGAACAAGATAGTTTGGCTGGGGGGGGGGGGTTCCCTCCATGAAAAAATGCATGGAAATCAATTAACAGGAAACCTACAGTTTACCCAAAAAAGGGGGGAGGGGAGAATTATACAGTTTTCAACCAAGCACCAAGAATTTCCCTAAACAAGCAATTTATAGCATGCTCGTGATTGGAAGTTTGCGGGTTCATTACACGACAGCATCAGCATCCAGGACCCCTCCCACGCTATCCCATGGAAGTTACAGGGTTTTTAAAAAAAACAGTGGCACCATCCTTGCTGATGTTTTGGCATATGTGTTTTTTTAATTATTATTAATTTATTTATACCCCACCTTTTTTCCTCCAAGGAACTCAAGATGGCATACATAATCCTCCTGTCCATGTTATCATCACAACAACAACCCTGTGAGGTAGGTTGGGCTGACAGTCTGTGACTGGCCCAAAGTCACCCAGTAGGTTTCCATGGCCAAGTGGGGACTAGAACCCGGATCTTCCAACTCCCAGTCCAACACCTTAGCCACTATAACACACTGGTATTTGCTGATTTTATGAGAGAGACAGAGAGAGACAGAGAGACAGAGAGACAGAGAGAGACAGAGAGTCTTTCAACTTTGTATTTTATTTTAATGGTTGTTTTAATGAATTTTGTACACTGCCCTGTGATTTGATAATAATGAAGGGTAGTATATAAATATTTTAAAATCAATCACATTGTTTTGTGTGTCTGTTATGTCAAGAGAGGCTGACAAATCCGAATGACCATTGCTATCCTGAACCACCTTTAAAAATGCCTGTGATCCATTTCCAGCTCAGCCATGAGGCTTGTGAGTTGAAAATGCCACTTACCATGCCGGAGGAACCTGTACAACTCGTCCCCTTTTCCTCCCTGCCTTGTTTGTGTATGTCAAGCACCTGCCGTGTTTTGTCATCTACCAAACAGGCAAGGTAGGTCTCTGGAACAAGAAGGAGCAAATCTTTCTTCATTGTTCTTTCTTTGCTTTGCTAGATGCTGACAAACAGCGTCTGATAAGGGCTCCAGCCCCAGGGCTACAGGCTTTGGCTGACCCCACAGAAAACAATATCATAACTTGTAAATGACTGGAGGGGAGAGACTTGGTGTGGCTGTATAGTGAGTCAGACCCTTGGGTTCCTTGGTCTTCCCGTGCTTAGTTCAATCCCCTAACCATTACCCCACAAGAACAGAAGAGCATAAGAAAATACTTCAAATACTTCAAAGGTTGTCACACAGAGGAGGGCCAGGATCTCTTCTCGATCCTCCCAGAGTGCAGGACAGGGAAGAATGGGCTCAAGTTACAGGAAGCCAGATTCCAGCTGGACATCAAGAAAAATGCCCTGACTGTTAGAGCAGTACGACAATGGAACCAGTGACCTAGGGAGGTGGTGGGCTCTCCCACACTAGAGGCTTTCAAGAGGCCGCTGGACAACCATCTGTCAGGGATGCTTTAGGGTGGATTCCTGCACTGAGCAGGGGGTTGGACTTGATGGCCTTGTAGGCCCCTTCCAACTCTGCTATTCTATGATTCTATGAAAAGCCATGCTGGATCAGACCAAAGGTCCATCCAGTCCAGCACTCTGTTTACACAGTGGCCAACCAGCTGTCCGCTACAGACCTACAAGCAGGACACAGGTGAAACAGTGCCCTCCCACCCATGTTCCCCAGCAACTGGTGAATATCATCTTATTGCCTCAGATACTGGGCGGAACCCTGCCTCAAACAGAATCCAGGATAGAGCTGTGCAAATTAATGGGTGAGGCTATGGAATTTCGAGCCGGCTTGACTCTCAGCTGGGTTCACTATGGGAAAATAAGGGTATCATCAGTAGGTTTAGTTACCTCCTTTATTCTCTCTCATATAACTAGGATTGCCATATTCTGAATCCACAAAACCGGGACAATTTTTTTTTGGGGGGGAGGGACTTTTATTTCTCCCCTCTCTCCTTTCCTCTCCTTCACCCCCTCACCTCCCACTCACCCCCACAAAACTCTCCTTCTTCCCCCACAAATAACCCAGCATCTCTGCCTGGCGCTTACCCTAAAGCTGTGACCACAACCAGCCAAGCTCACCAAACTCCTTTGCATTGCTTGGGAATCAGGCAGCCTGAGGAGCACACATTTATTTATTTATTTATTTATTTATTACATTTTTATACCACCCAATAGCCGAAGCTCTCTGGGCGGTTCACACATTTTTTTTTATTTTTTTATTTATTACATTTTTATACCGCCCAATAGCCGAAGCTCTATTCCTCGCTGTGGGTCCTCTTCTATGCAGCCGCAGGTGAAGTAAGGTGAGTTGCGGTGAGTGACTGAGCTGAGCCTGCGGAGGAGCGGTGATGCTCTGGGAAAAGGCGCCAGATTGACGCGTCTTTTTCTCTGCTGCTGCCGCTCCACTGATCAGCCTCAAGGCACCATTTTGGAAGTTGGAATTTCTCCAGCCAGCTGGACCAGGAATCTGGGATTCTTGACTGACCGGCCGGGACATTTTGGAAATGCTTGGAAACTGTGACATTCCCAGTTTTCCGGGACGTATGGCAACCCTACATATAACTGAAAGATGCCAGTTGCTCCTATTACACAAGGGAAAGTGAGGGCGGAGCCTGTCATTGGGTGGCCCAGCCCTCACTGACCAAGATCCCAGAGCAGGAGGGCGATATAGTTCTGGAGAACACACAGAGAAGTACTGCGTTCTCCCACAGTCCTTTGCAGGGGCAAACCCTTCAGCCACATCCACGTCCATCATAAAGGTGGGCATTTTGCCTCGTCCGTGATCCCTGGCACAGCTTATTGATTATGAACTTCAGGCTGGGATGTCAGGAAAAAAAAATACTCAGGAGTTAGTTCCACTAGTTTCTCTTAGTTTTAGATGTAATTGCCAGAGAGGCAGCCTTGCCACCATGCCTGCTTGTAGCCCCAATTTGCACTGACCTCTCTGTGCTTGGATTAATTTTTGTTTAAACCCTGACATTGCTTTAAAAAACCTACCCATACACTACACTCAACATCTAAGGTCCTCCTCCAGGTGCCTACTCCGAGGGAAGCTCAGAGGATGGCAACAAGGGAGAGGGCCTTCTCGGTGGTGGCCCCCCGACTGTGGAATGATCTCCCCGACGAGGCTCGCCTGGCGCCAATATTGTTAACTTTTCGGCACCAGCTCAAGGCTTTTCTCTTCTCCCAGGCATTTAGGAGCATGAGTTTTTAATCAACCCCAGATCTGCCTCGTCCGTGATCCCTGGCACAGCTTATTCATTATGAACTTCAGGCTGGGCTGGCAGGAAAAAAAAATACTCAGGAGTTAGTTCCACTAGTTTCTCTTAGTTTTAGATGTAATTGCCAGAGAGGCGGCCTGTTGGACTGTTAATTTTCCAAAGCACGGTCGGGTGTATAACTGCTCGCTGTGGGGCAGCTCATTTCCTGCACGCATTCGCGCAACCTGCATGGGGAGACGCAGGCCAGCAGGATCCTGCTGCACATCGTTAGTCTCAGTGTGATCCAGAAATCTTTAAATTGTCACTTCCTACTGGGGATTTTGCATTCGTAAAGATTTATGCCCTTTGGTTTGTGCCAGCTGACAGATACAGTTCCTGCTTGCTGTTTGCAAAGTTTCCCAATCTCTCAAGAGAAAAGTCACGGAACTGAGCCCAACATAAGGCAACATGGACCCCCATTCATCTACCAGTGACAACCTGAACAGTTCATGTGGTCTGGACACCGCCGTGGCTTTGTCTCATAACCAACAATCAGGGGCAAATCTACACAGAGTCTTCGGGGCGCCTGGAGTGCGCCTGCAGTGTGCCCCAAAATTGATGATGTAGACAGTACCTTAAGCGTTCCAAGAAGAGGCGGAGGAGGAGGAGGAGGAGACGGCCCCACATTGCCCCTCGCGGGGATGGGGTGAAGAGTTGCCGGGCCCGGTGGCTTCGCCGGGGAATCGGCTGCGTCCTTGGTGCCGCCCACCTGCCCGCCGGCCTCCTGTTGCCGGCGAAAGAGCCACCCGGGTCATAGAGCTCGGCGGAAGAAGCCGGTGGCTCTTTCGCTGGCAACAGGAGGCCGGCGGGCAGGTGGGCGGCACCAAGGACGCAGCCGATTCCCCGGCGAAGCCACCGGGCCCAGCAACTCTTCACCCCGTCCCCGCGAGGGGCGATGCGGGGCTGCCGCCTCCTCCGCCTCTTCTTGGAACGCTTAAGGTACTGTCTACATCATCGATTTCGGGGCGCACTGCAGGCGCACTCCAGGCGCCCCGAAGACTCTGTGTAGATTTGCCCCAGGAGAGACCTACAGAGCAAGAGTCAATAGCTGGAGCAACACAGCTCTCTGCTTTCTCTCTCCCATTTCTTCTGTCTCATGAAGAATAGATCAATACATGTCTGTGTTAGATAAAGGGAAAATCCATGTATTCAGAGCAAATACCTCTGAATATCAGGTGCTGGGGACGAACTACCAAAGAAAGGCGTTGTCTTCATGCCTTCCATGGGAGCACCCAGAAGCATCTTGATGGTCACTCTTGGATTACATAGTTTATACTGTTGTTCTTATGTTTTAAATTTTGTACACTTTTAATGTTTACTGTTTTTAACTTTTGTAAACCGCCCAGAGAGCTTCGGCTATGGGGCGGTAAATAAATGTAATAAACAAACAAACAAACAAATAAATAAATAAATAAATAAATAGAATCATAGAATAGCAGAGTTGGAAAGGGCCTACAAGGCCATCGAGTCCAACCCCCTGCTCAATGCAGGAATCCACCCTAAAGCATCCCTAACAGATGGTTGTCCAGCTGCCTCTTGAAGGCCTCTAGTGTGGGAGAGCCCACAACTTCACCAGGCAACTGATTCCATTGTCGTACTGCTCTAACAGTCAGGAAGTTTTTCCTGATGTCCAGCTGGATCTGGCTTCCTTTAACTTTAACATCTTCAACTTGGTGCCCTACAGATGCGTTGGACTACAGCTCCCATAATCCCCCATCCAGCCATGCTTTTTAAACTTGAGTGATATCTCTTAGGGCAGAAGTCGCCAATCTTTTTGGACCCATGGGCGCATTTGGGAATTTGAGATACTCCTGGGGGCACCCTGAGAACGTGCCTAACCAGTAGGTCACCACTTTGGCATCAACTTTTTGCGTCTATGGATCTTAGGCTGCGTCTTATTCTGCAAAAACTTTTGCTTCGTGTCATTTGGAAGGGTTTGTCTAATTCGACTAATTACTGGTGTTGCATGGCAACTAACGCTTCTTTTAAACATATGTTTTGCCAACCTCCAATTGTTGCTCCTTTTTGCAGGGAGATTATTATGTAGGGGGGAAATTGTACTGGGACAGTCTTTAATATTTACACACTCTTTTAAATTGTTTACCTGCTTCGTGGAAATTAACAAGTGGTCAGTGTACTCCCCACACCCCTTTGACAGCTAAAAAACTGAAATTACAGCATTGGAAGGGTAAACGCTCACCTCCTGTAATGCAATGGTTTGAGAACCTTACAACACTATATTGGGATGGGTGGCATACAGACATCATTTTCAAATGGGTACTTATTTGGATATCATAGGATCATCTAGTCAAACCCTCTGCAAGGTGCATGAAGACCAATTAAACCATCCATGAGAAGTGGCTGTCCAGGCTCTTCTTAAGAACCTCCAGAGATGGAGGACCCACAACCTCCGTAGGTAGATTGTTCCACTGTGTACAGATCTTACCATCAGCAAGTTTTTCCTTATATTAAATTGAAATCTAGCTAGCTGCAACTTGTACCGATTATTTCAGGTCCTAATTTCTGTAGCCATGGAAAATAGTTCTTGACTATCTTCCCTGTAGCATCTTTTATGTACCTCAACACTGTTAATAGGTCTCCCCTCAGTCTCTTTTTCTTCAGACTGGACCAGTTTTGTTGCAGCCCATTTCTAATTGCTGGAAAATTATATGCATTTCATACAAATCCATATATTTAAAAATGGGGGGGGGGGGAACGGGTGCTTGCGGGTCCCTCACTGGGGACCCCAGCCTTAGGAGGTCACCTCTTGGGGTGGCATATCAGAGATGGGCAGATCCAGAGTTGGTTGTATGCAGGGGTGAAGCCAAAAGTTCCTGGGGTCTGTAGGTTTGGTGGGCCACCCATTTTCTTACTTCCACCCCTTTCAATCTCTCTCTCCCCCACCTGTCCCTCCCCCCTCTCTCTGGGCATGACTACACCTCCCAATGATCCGGGAGGGAGGGGGAGGATCTCACAATATGCTGATCATGAGATCCTCCCCCTGCATTCACACATGGTGCACAACATCCAGGGAGGAAGGAGGACGTCACGCCCGCCATTTTTTTTTTGGAAGAATACAGGAGCAGGAGCACACCTGCACTCCAGCGAAAAAGTAAGAAAAAAAAAGCCCCGACCCTGCTCCCCACCCCACCCCTGATGGCCCTGGATTCCCCCAGCCTGGCTCCTTCCCTCAGATGACCTCCCACTACTCACGGGGAAGAGGGAAGAAGCCAGCCCAGCCAGCCACACCACCCACAGTCCTCAGGATCATCCCAGGACCATGGGAACAACTGAGAAAAAAGGGTATGGCAATATCCTGGGGAAATGCAGGGTTCATCCCTCCCTGCTCCCAGGATCCCCTGTGCATCATGTGGATGCACAGGGGCGATCCTGGGATGATCCCTGGGATATTGCCTGGTGTAAACATGCCCCCTCTCTCTGTATCTCTTTCTCCACACCGTTGAGATAAAATCATGCCTATGTTCTTGTGCCCAATCATTGTAAATGCACAACGTCTGTTCTCCAATTTCTCCCTGGTATTCCTGACTTCCCCTCTTCTCCCCTTAGCGACTTTCCTCCTTCTACACATCTGGAGGGCAACAGCTTGCTCCCTGATGTTCTACCATCCGTATTTGTCATTGTGTCACCCATTGAATGGCCAAGAGGTAAAGGTTCTTTTTAAGATTCAGAAACAACGAGAGCACACTAATGCGTGAAGGCTAAAAAATATATATTACGTAGGAACAAACTAACGTAACGAGAGAGCAAAACACTACAGGGCAATAACTGCAGCAAGAAACTACAGAGGAAGAATATTATTATACATATGTCCCTACAGCTTCTGAGAACCCCCTTAGAATCAGCAATGGACTTAATGGCATGGTGTTGTGTAGCACCATCAGGATACCAGCCGACATCAAGGTTGTAAATTGGGAATTTCCCAAGGACACATATATTTACTAGGCTTACATTAATCCCACCCATATTCTGGCTACACTCCAATAACCTCTTGACCAGATACAAAAGAGGGCAGGGCTCCTGTAGCTTTAACATTTGTGATGAAGAAGGAATTTCCCCAGGTGCTGCATGCATACAAATAGCACCTGCTGAAATTCCCTTTTCTATTCAACTGTTAAAGCTACAGGAGCCATATGGTCACCCTATTTTAATCCTGAAAATTACAGAGTACAGCACATAACAAAGGTTTTTTTTTAAAAAAAAATGGCTCCACTAGGACATATTACTATCACTGTTTGCCAAGTCGAGTTGTATAGAAAAGGGGATTTCAGCAGGTGTCATTTGTAAGCAGTGAAGTGAGGGAAAGGGATGGATCGTATCACTATCTGTACTCCCATGTACTGCAGAGGTAAGTGAGATATTATAAAAACTTTTTAATATAATGATAAGTTACACTAGTTCCCAAAGTTCAGATATACTTCCACTGTAAAGCTGTATATTATATCATTAAAAAAGCACAGACAAGTACTCAAATACCATTTAGAAAACACTCAAAGAACAAAACATTAAAGACCAAAACACTTAAAGACCATACACGTTTCAACCCAACAGAGGTCTTCTTCAGTGGTCACATGAACTATATATGCACAAGAAAAAACTAAGAATTATTTTCAAATTGCCACTAGATGTTACAGTCACTTGTCTTTTCGAATGGATAGTGGGCTACTATATTTTAGCTAGTATCCAAAATTTGGAATGAGGCTGCATGTCCCAACTGCTAATATGGTATTTTGTTGGCAAGGAACCTCTTTTCAGTAGCAAGGCTAGCACCATTTGCAATGTATTCATAGAATCATAGAATCATAGATTAGCATAGTTGGAAGGGGCCTATAAGGCCATCGAGTCCAACCCCCTGCTCAATGCAGGAACCCACCATAAAGCATCCATGACAGATGGTTGTCCAGCTGCCTCTTGAATGCCTCTAGTGTAGGAGAGCCCACAACCTCCCTAGGGCCACAGCTAGACCTAAGGTTTATCCTGGGATCATCCAAGGTTCGCTCCTGCCTGAGCACTGGATCCCCTGTGTGTCACCTAGATGAACAGGTTTGACCCCTGGATGATCCAGGGATAAACCTTAGGTCTAGCTATGGCCTAAGTAACTGATTCCATTGTCGTACTGCTCTAACAGTCAGGAAGTTTTTCCTGATGTCCAGCTGGAATCTGGCTTCCTTTAACTTGAGCCCGTTATTCCATGTCCTGCACTCTGGGAGGATCGAGAAGAGATCCTGGCCCTCCTCTATTTATTTATTTATTTTTATTTATTTAGAGTATTTTTATCCCGCACCTCAGCCAAAAGGCTCTCGGAGTGGCTTACAATGTATCAATAAAGAAGACAGTCCCTACCCTCAGGCTTACATTCTAAAAAAAGACGTGACACACAAGGAAAAGTGGATGGGGAGGGAAGAGGGAGAAAATAAAAAGAAATTAAGGAGACTGTTTAGGCTGGTGGGAAGGCCCTGCTCCGTCGTCTCATCTCCCAATGGAGGGGCAAACCAACAGCTCCTTCTTCCCCACAGGGTGAAGATGTTAGCCCTGTGGGGGGGGGGGGTTTCCAACTGAAGCAGGCCCCGATGGTGCCTGCCTGCTCCAGTCTCCTTTGCATCTTCTTCCCCACAGGGTGAAGATGGCAGTTAGCCCTGTGGGGGGGAGGGTTTCCAACTGAAGCAGGCCCCGATGGTGCCTGCCTGCTCCAGTCTCCTTCGCATCTTCTTCCCCACAGGGTGAAGATTTCAGTTAGCCCTGTGGGGGGGGGGGGGGTTCCAACTGAAGCAGGCCCCATGTGACAACCTTTTAATTATTTGAAGAGTGCTATCACGTCTCCCCTCCATCTTCTCTTCTCCAGGCTCAACATGCCCAGTTCTTTCAGTCTCTCTTCATAGGGCTTTGTTTCCAGACTCCTGATCATCCTGGTTGCCCTCCTCTGAACACGCTCCAGCTTGTCGAGGGCCAACTTTTTTAACATTTAGGGGATGGGATGAAGTAAAACGTGCCACCATGCCTGCTTGTAGTCCCAATTTGCACTGACCTCTCTGTGCTTGGATTAATTTTTGTTTAAACCCTGACATTGCTTTAAACAACTTACCCATACACTACACTCAACATCTAAGGTCCTCCTCCAGGTGCCTACTCCGAGGGAAGCTCAGAGGATGGCAACAAGGGAGAGGGCCTTTTCAGTGGTGGCCCCCCAATTATGGAATGATCTCCCTGATGAGGCCCTCCTGGTGCCAACATTGTTAACTTTTCGGCACCAGCTCAAGGCTTTTCTTGTCTCCCAGGCATTTAGGAGCATAAGTCGAGTTTTTAATCAACCCCAGATCTGTCTTTAGGTCTGGCTGAGAGCACAAAGTTGTTTTTAAATAAATGTTTTTGTATGCTGTTTGTTTTTACGTTTTTATGGGTTTAAATTTTGTATATCGGTTTTTAATGTCTAATGTTTTAATCGTTTCTCAACAGCCCAGACAGCTTCAGCTATGGGGTGATACAGAAATGTAATAAATAAATAAATTTAGGTCCTAATTTTTATTCAGTTTTCAGCTATCTCATCCATCTGAACAACTAAATGATATTGTTTCTTTTGTGATATTTAAAATAAAAAACACCATCACTTCATGCAAGGCTACATATGGAGTGTGGTGATAAATAAATGAGCAGAAGTTTGGAGGATTTGGGGTTTAGTTTTTGTTTTTACAAACATTTTATTAAGCAACATGGGGCCACATTCAGTAAGCACATTGAAAGCAATGCAGTGATTACTAGAAGCCAGCATGGATTTGTCAAGAACAAATCCTGCCAAACTAATCTGATTTCATTCTTTGATTTGGTAACCTCCGTTGTGGACTATGGGAATGCTGTGGACATAATATATCTTGATTTCAGCAAAGCTTTTGACAAAGTGCCACATAACATTCTGATCAGCAAACTACTTAAAAGTGGGCTAGATAGAAAAAATATTAGGTGGATCCACAGTTGGCTACAGGATTGGACTCAAAGAATGCTTATCAATGGTACCTTCTCAAACTAGGGGGAGGTAACAAGCAGGGTACCACAAGGCTTGGTCTTGGGCCCAGTGCTCTTCAACAATTTTATTATTGACTTGGTTGAGGAGGTACAGGGAATGCTTATCAAATTTGCACATGAAAAAATTGGGAGAGATAGCTAATCCTGTGGAAGACAGAAGCAAACTTCAAAGTGATCATGATGGGCTGGAGCGCTGGGCTGAAAACAACAGAATGAAACTTAATAAGGTTAAATGCCAAGTTCTACATCCAGGAAAAGGAAACCAAATGCACAGTTAGAAGATGGGGGATAGTGTGACGTGGCTGCAAAAAAGCAAATGCTATTTTGGGATACATTAATAGAAGTATAGCTTCTACGAAGTACTGGTGCCCCTCTTTTCAGCACTAGTAAGGCCCCATCTTGAGTATTGCATCCAGTTCTGGGCACCACACTTCAAGAAGGATGCAGACAAGCTGGAGTGTGTTCAGAGGAGGGCAACCAGGATGATCAGGGGTTTCTCCTCAAAGCCCTATGAGGAGAGACTGAAAGAACTAGGCATGTTTAGTCTGAAGAAGAGGAGATTGAGGGGAGGCACTCTTCGAAGACTTGAAAGGTTGTCACACAGAGGAGGGCCAGGATCTCATCTCGATCATCCCAGAGTGTAGGACACGGAATAATGGGCTCAAGTGACATGGCTGGACATCAGGAAAAACCTCCTGACTGTTAGAGCAGTATGACAATGGAACCTATTTCCTAGGGAAGTGGTGGGCTCTCCCACACTAGAGGCCTTCAAGAGGCAGCTGGATGTCAGGGATGCTTTAAGGTGGATTCCCGCATTGAGCAAGGGGTTAGACGCGATGGCCTTGTAGGCCCCTTCCAGATCTACTGTTCTATGATTCTATGGCCACAGTTAGACCTAAGGTTTATCCTGGGATCATCCAGGGTTCGCCCCTGCCTGAGCACTGGATCCCCTGTGTGGAACCTTGGTGAACAGGTTTGACCCCTGGACGATCCAGGGATAAACCTTAGGTCTAGCTATGGCCTCAGATTCTAAGTGTAAGGATCACAAACATATAGAATGGTGAGCAATCCCAGCAATAAGTGAAGAAGATGGTGGAGGTTGCTAGCGAACACTTGATCAATACCTCTTGGCAGCTCAGGACTTACTTAAACCACATTTGACTGCCTCTCTTGAATATTGCATCTGATCTATTGCATTACAAAGAAAAAAGTACTTTCAGGTTTGATGGACGATTTTCCCTACACATAACTTATATTGCGTTTCCCCCTGACTACATCATCTGCTATCATTGTGTGAAATGAGCAAATAGAGAACTACTCTGACAGGTACGGCAGATGAGAAGATGTTTACAAGACAAAACCAACTGAGAACTAAATTTGTCTCCAGCCAATTCCAGCTTATTTTTATTTGATGGGATATTCTTCAGTCAAAATTAAATTAGACTGTAACCCTGCCAGTTTATCCCTCTCCACGGCGGGTGTCTCTGTCATCAATTAGAAGGCTCTTTTCCCTCCGTGTTTGTTTTGATTATTAGTTACAAGGGCTGTCATTGTTGGCCCGGCTGCTGTGTTTCTTTTGCATATTTATAGAGTGAGTCCCGGGCTACTGTCACAGCAGGGCGATGGAAGGGAGAGGACAGGAGGGATATTTGGAATCAAGTGGGGAAGGTATTTTTAGCTAGTGATGTGCCAGAGAGAGCAATCTGGGAAGTGGATTCTGGCCTGTCTGGAAGTTTAGCCCATGGCTTAGCCATGCATTTCTCAGGCCCCATTCAGAAGACACCTTAAACTATGGCTTTAACCATGGTGGTTAAGCCAGAAAGCCGGGGTATGTTCAGAAGACATCTTAAACTATGGCTTTAACCATGGTGACTAAGGTGAAATGCCTTAGGGCTCATCTACACCAAGCAGGATATTGCACTATGAAAGTGGTATATAAAAGGCAGGAGCGACACCAGGCAGGATATAGCGGTAAGAAAGCAGTATATGGTCTGTGTCAATGGGACCCAACAGTTGTCAGTGCACTTCAATACCACTGTAAAGCAGTAGTGTGGCTCCTGCCTTTTATATACCACTTTCATACTGCTTTCATAGTGCAATATCCTGCTTGGTGTAGATGAGCCCTTAGTCACTGTGGTTAAAACGATGGTTTAAGGTGTCTTCTGAACAGGGCCACTGACTGACTGAGGGACCCTATCAGATTCAAAAGCTTTCCAGGGCCAGATTAAACTAGTGATAGGTGATTTCCCCTAGTCAGATTCAGAGTTGGGCTTTGAAAACCCAACAATCCTCCCCTCCCCTCCCCACCCAAAAAAACCTCAGAAAATAGCTTGATTTATTCCAAACCCATTGATTTGCCCAATGAGTCTTCCATGGCCTGAAGATGTCATCTGGACTGTGACAGGGTATGATCCATCCCATTTCCAACCCTCTCAGGGAAGCTCTTTGGGGCCATGGGTGATGGTGGACATGGCCAAAGGCACAAGGGGCCAAGGCAAGAAATACCACAAACACCAGCCTATTTAGGCTTCAAGCTCTTACTGCCAGTAGCTAAAGCCATGGGGGAGGGATTTCAGCCTTTGAAAATGGGGAACAAATGCACATCACCTGGGCAACCGCCAAATGATTGGTGTTCAGGAGAAACCACATGGCCATGTGGAAGGCTGGATTTGGCCCCCAGGCAGACTGGATTTAGCCCCCAGGCCTGAGGTTCTGTACCTCTGTCCTATATCTTTCTGCCTCCTTCTCTCCTACCTCCTATGCTGTTTGGAGGACGATATTGGTAATGCTGTGAGAAATACATTTTCAACAGCAAAGTAATTTTGACCCTTGGAGCATTCTGTAGCAGCTATGCATGCTGTCTTGATTTATTTTTTTACTTTTCCCCATTTTTGGCACCCATTGGGGTGGCCGACAGGGGGATCCAGGTGTAAAAGTGGCCCTTGGACCTCCTAAAGTTGACCAGCCCTGGTCTACATCAAGCGTTTTCAAGTGAACACATTTTGCATGAATGCAGTGGCTGCATGGGATTAAACTATCAACCAATCCCTGTTCCACTTTTTCCCAGTGCCTGATGAACAGCTGCCATTTATTTGTTTCTTTTAGCTGGTGCTTCCTCCTGCCTACATGAGCCTGTCCCATTGGGGATAAGAACATAAGAAGAGCCCTGATGCTGGATCAGACCAAGGGTCCATCTAATCCAGCACTCTGTTCACACAGTGGCCAACCAGCCATTGGCCAGGGATGAACAAGCAGGACATGGTGCAACAGCACCCTCCCACCCATGTTCCCCAGCAACTGGTACACACAGACTTACTGCCTCGAATACTGGAGATAGCACACAACCATCAGGGCTAGTAGCCATTGATAGCCTTTGCCTCCAGGAATTTATCCAACCCCCTTTTGAAGCCATCCAGATTGGTGGCCATCATTATTATTATTATTATTATTATTATTATTATTATTATTATTTATTTATTTATATAGCACCATCAATGTACATGGTGCTGTACAGAGTAAAACAGTAAATAGCAAGGCCCTGCCGCATAGGCTTACAATCTAATAAAATCATAGTAAAACAATAAGGAGGGGAAGAGAATGCCAACAGGCACAGGGTAGGGTAAGCAGGCACAGGGTAGGGTAAAACTAACAGTATAAAGTCCAAACAACATCAAGTTTTGAAAGCTTTAGGAAAAAGAAAAGTTTTTAGTTGAGCTTTAAAAGCTGCGATTGAACTTGTAGTTCTCAAATGTTCTGGAAGAGCGTTCCAGGCGTAAGGGGCAGCAGAAGAAAATGGATGAAGCCGAGCAAGGGAAGTAGAGGCCCTTGGGCAGGCGAGAAACATGGCATCAGAGGAGCGAAGAGCACGAGTGGGGCAATAGTGTAAGATGAGAGAGGAGAGATAGGAAGGAGCTAGACCGTGAAAAGCTTTGAAGGTTAACAGGAGAAGTTTATATTGGATTCTGAAGTGAATTGGAAGCCAATGAAGAGATTTCAGAAGCTGAGTAACATGGTCAGAGCGGCGAGCCAAGAAGATGATCTTTGTGGCAGAGTGGTGAACAGAAACCAACGGACTGATGTGAGAAGAAGGAAGGCCAGAGAGAAGAAGGTTGCAGTAGTCCAACCGTGAAATAACCAGCGCATGAACAAGCGTCTTGGCAGAAGAGACAGACAAAAATGATCGAATCCTGGCAATATTATACAGGAAAAAACGACAAGATTTAGCTACTGCCTCAATATGAGGAATAAAGGAGAGCGAGGAGTCAAATATAAAGCCAAGGCTACGAGCTTGGCTTTATATGGCTTTCACTACATCTTGTGGTAGTGAATTCCATAATTTAACTATGCACTTTGTGAAGAAGTACTTCCTTTTATTTGTCCTCAATCTCCCACCAACCAGCTTCACAGAATGACCCCGGGTTCTAATATTTTGAGAGAGAGAGAGAGAGAGAGAGAGAGAGAGAGAGAGAGAGAGAGAGAGAGAGAGAGAGATGTGTCTCCCTATCCACATTCTCCACACCAGGCATGATGGTGAACACCTCTGTCATGTCTCCCCTTAGCCTCCTTTTTTCCAAGCTAAACAATCCCAGCTGTTGTAACCTTCCCTCATAGGGTAGGGTTTGTAAATCAACAGGATAATACATTCAACAGGACAATATCATAATCCCAAAATAGCAACATGTGGCCAATCACATTTGGTTTTGTGAAAACATCACTAAGGGAAGGCAACCTGCCGTCAACTCCTTACCCATTTCCGGCACCCTCCCCATGGTGTTTCATTAGCATCTTGTGAGAGCTTTTGTGACAAGCCCTCAATTTCAGCTCATCCCTAATTAATAGATAATTGGCAGAAGCTGTTTTCTTGGAAATGTAATGCCGGTTGTTTTTTATGGTGTGGGGAAAATGTTTCGCAACAATTCACTTTTCTCCATTTGCATAATATATTACAGCTTCTGGATTTAGGATTTTCCCGTCATAGAACCTGGGTTGTTGTTTTCCGCTCTCACCAGATTCTGAACCTTCTGTCCTTGGGACCAGCAAAAGGAACTGATAAGGATTCCATTCACAGGCACATAAGGAAGAGGAAACGACATGACTCATGGTGAATACCACTCCGCTTAATCACCAGCCCGTGGTTGATGTCTGCGCAACTCCCCTTTCCTGCTGCTCAAAAAGGTTTGGCTTATTATGTAGATAGGAGTTTTATGGCTCTGCTCAATCCATCACCTTGTTAATGTCTTCCAAATTGTCATCAGTAATGTGGTTCTTTCTCCTTAAGTACTGCTCGCTCTGAATAACCTCCCAGCTTCATGCAAGGTAGCCCAAAGCACTTCTGGAGAACCGGAAGGCCAAATGACTCTCCTGCGGCATCACCAGCACTTCATCTTTTTGAGCTGTGGCTAAAGGCACTATTTCAAATGTTATGGAATTCTAGTGCTAGCAAGTCCACTAGTCCACCATCTTTTAATGAGGTTTTGGGCTGAGAACTTAATCATCTAGCCTTCTCTTCCCCAACCTGGTACCATCCAGATGGGTTGGCTGGGAGATGCTGGGACTTGCATAGCCCAACACAACTGGAAGGCATTGGTTTCGGGAAGGCTAGCTTATTGATGTACAGAATGGAGTTACCTGGGGGCTCAATACACCAAGCAGGATATTCCACTATGAAAGCGGTATGAAAGTGGTATATAAAAGGCAGGAGCCACACTGCTGCTTTATAGTGATATTAAAGTGCACTGCAGGATCTACACTACTGCTTTTTAGTGATAATGAAGTGCACTGACAACTTTTGGGGTAGGGTGACCAAATGAAAAGGAGAATAAGGGTGATAACACTCAACCACAAAGATTCAATTAGGGCCTTGCTAGACCTACCAGATAATCCGGTGGGGAGTCGGGGCGAGGCCATGCTGCAGCTAGCGCATGCCGTCGCCCCTAGCTAGACGTAAACATGCGACGGGTAAGGGAAAGCCCTGTCGCATTCTCCAGTTTTTTTAATCTTAAAGGGCCATGTGCGCAGGAGCGCACCAACAGAAAAGTAAGTAGTTTTTTTAAAAAAATAAAGGATTCCCCACTCCCCCTGCCCCTGATTTCCCCCTCCCCAATGTCTGATGCCCCCCCTGCCCGCTCGCTCACCCATCCTCCCCCCACTCGCCATGCCCTGTCCCCGGCCACCATGCCCGTCCCTGGCCGCCGTGCCTGTCCCCGTCCACCATGCCCATCCCCGTTCTTCTTTCCCCCCTGTCCGCCATGCCCTGTCCCCATCTGCCATGCCTGT
Organism: Elgaria multicarinata webbii; assembly: GCF_023053635.1. Taxonomy (NCBI): domain Eukaryota; kingdom Metazoa; phylum Chordata; class Lepidosauria; order Squamata; family Anguidae; genus Elgaria; species Elgaria multicarinata. The sequence continues at coordinate 109,591,458 of NC_086177.1, read as the reverse complement.
CCCCATTCTTCTTCCCCCCGTCCGCCATGCCCTGTCCCCGTCCGCCATGCCTGTCCCCGTTCTTCTTCCCCCCATCCGCCATGCCCTGTCCCTGTCCGCCATGCCCTGTCCCTGTCCGCCATGCCCTGTCCCTGTCCGCCATGCCCGTCCCCATTCTTCTTTTCCCCCATCTGTCCTGCCGGGTCCGCTCTTTCCCCGGGCCCCATCTCCCCCCCCCCGTGATTTCCCCCCCAGCCCGATGGGCACAGTGCTCCTATGGAATGCTGTGCCCAGTGCATGGCTTCTCCTGGCTACTCGTGAGTAAGCGAGCAGCCGGGAAAAGCCACGGAAGTCACTAGACTTTCCGCAGCAATGGCCTCAGCCCAGGCCATAAGCGGGTCCACTTATTAGGGATGTGCTCCGCTTCTCCTCGAACCGGAGAAGCATGAGCGGAGCGGGGGGCTTTGCCTACCCTTAAGGCGGAGGCGAAGAGGATTGGGGGGCCCGCAGAGCGTTGCGGAGTGGATCGAGGTGAAGGCGGATCCTTCGCCTCAATCCGGAGCTCCGCCAAAAAGGTAAGTGGGGTTTACTTGGCTCTGCCGTGATGGCGGCAGGGCCAGGTAAACCCCCCTCCCTCCTCTCCCTTACCTGCGTCCGTCCATGGTCCCGCGGCTGCTTCAACTGAGCCCAAGGTCTCAAACAGGAACACTAGGTGGCCTAGTCTTCCCTTTTGAGTCCTCGGGCTCAGTTGAAGCAGTCACGGGACTGCGGATGGATGCAGGTAAGAGAGAGGAGGGAGGGGGGTTTACCTGGCCCTGCTGCCACCGCCGCCCGTGCAGCGACAGTGGCAGAGCCAGGTAAGGGACCAAGGGGGTGGGGGGTCTTACCTGAGTCCGTTGCGGCCCATCCCAGCTTCACTAGAGCCCACGGCTCAACCAGGAAGTGTAGGCCGCAATCGGGGCCTACACTTCCTGGTTGAGCCGCGGGCTCTAGTGAAGCTGGGATGGGCCGCAACGGACACAGGTAAGGGGGAGGAGGGAGGGGGGCCTTACCTGATGCCACTCCCCGCCACTGCAGAGCTCCGATTTGGAGCCGGAGCTCCGCAGCGGAGCAGAGTGGCCCCCGGTGGATTGAGGCGGGGCGGAGCGGGCCTGATCCGCAATTTGCGGATCGGCCACGAAGAGGATCGGGGGGTCCGTGCACATGCCTACCGCTTATCCTGGGTCAAGGGAGGACTTAGCCCAGCCTGATCCCGGGATCCCCTGTGCGTCATCTGGATGCACAGCAGGGAGCCCAGGCCTCACACCGGGCTAAGCCCTCATCTAGCAACGGCCTTAGAGATGTAAAATAGACACAATATATTAGAGATATAGGTGATATATACAACATATATATACAGTTTGTAATCAATCTACAGAACAATTTCTTCTAGCTGGTACATGTTCTTAAACCCCTTTAAAACAAATCCATCAGTGCAAAAACTCCACAATAAAAATTAAAAAAGAAAAACAGAAACAGAAATAGTGTCCAATATCCCAGCACTGAAGATTCACAGTAGCATTTTACGTTTTTACAAAACTGCCTAAGAGCAAAACTTTTTGATAATAATAGTTCAGAAGTATATCACCCCACACATTCACAATGTCATGCGTCTAAATGCCATTCATAAGGCATCTATTAAACATTCATAATAAGGCGTCTAATAAAACAGTTGTCCGGTACATATCCTGTTTCGAAGTATCTTCGTCAGTTGGATGCAACTTGTTCATAAAGGGAGCCGTGGCTGTACATTTAGGGTGGAACCCTCCAACACTGTCACCATATCATTTTCACGTTTCAGACCGCCAGACAATGCTCTCAACTACTAGATCACATGCCCTGCCCTCTGTTAAATCTGGTCACTCTAGTATAGCTCCTGCACCTTTAACTGTTGTGATGAAGGGGGAATTTCTCCAGGTTCTCCATATATACAAAGGACACCTGCTGAAATTCCCTTTTCTATGCAACTGTTAAAGACACAGGAGCCCTGTCCTCCTTTTCATATGGCCACCCTCATAAATACCTCTGCCCTTGTCTGATCATCATGACTTTCTGCTTGCTGTAGTTCCAGTTCCAACAGCAGCAGGAGCAACAACATGTGTATGAGACCACCCATCAACACAAGTTTCCTGGGCTTGCAAAATAGGAATTAAAATACAATATTAAAATAAATGAGGCTTTTTTTAAAAAAAAATCCAAAAATATTAAATAATGTCAGCTCCTGTTGGCTGAAGCTTTCTCCTCCTGTGGTACTTGTAGGAAGATGTTGTCTCAGCGGGGAGGTAAAACCAATTGAAGCCTTACATAGGCAGACAAGGCTTTTATGGTGGCTGGCTAGACACACGCATGAGCTGACTGGATTGTTAAAGGGCCCTCAACTGATTTTACAGTCTTTGAATGCTGTGAGACTGGGTAGATGGGGTACTGCTGGGGACTCAACCTCTGGATCTGAGAGGGCCCTCAGTAAGGTACATAGGGTTCTTCCCCCTAAGAAAGCAGCCTGAGGCTCATTCTCATCAGAGACCTCTGCTCTGCTTTGCAAAGTTCAAAGGTCAGGGGATATGGCAGTCTTCAGCTGTTGCCAAAAATACCGTAAAGATGGCACCAGGTGAGTCTCTCTGGGGAAGCAATTCCCCAGCCTGGGTGCAACTACTAAAAAGACCCTCTCCCTAGTAGCCATCCAACTTTGAAGAGAGAGAGAGGGGGGGGGAGTCAAGCTTTTATTATAGCAATGGAAAGTAGAGTCCCTACACCAGGTCTGGTTCCCAGTAGGGTTGCGCACCGACCCCCCCCCCCCCAAATTCACCTTTGAGGCCGGTTCAGGCCCCCTGAAGCAGCCCCGATTTGCCTCAGGGGTTGCCTGACTCACCTCGGTGCCGAAGCCAAGGTGAGATTCAGACCCTCCAAGGCAGCACCCAGAAAAGCCTCCCTCTCCCCGCTTACCTGCTGCCATAGCCTACTCATTGCTCCTGCTGGCTTCTGGCGCTGGATGTCAGTAGAACCAGACCGTGCTCGATTTTAAGATATCATGGGGGCTCTGCTGATTAGTACCTCTATGGCCACTGGAACATGACCCCCAAGTGGTTCTCAGAATTGAGATTTGGCCAATGGGCTGAAAGAGGTTCTCTACCCCAGCTCTACATGATTTTTTCTGGCTCTCATTAATGTGTCTTCAGTACATGGTTGCCCCCACCAGGCTTAGAATAAAGGAAGAACAATATGAGGGTGTAAGGACCCCAGGCTCCATTTCTGCCTAGCTTCCGAAAAAGGAAGAGGCGCACCTTTATTCTTAGTGAGAGCTGGTGTAATGTAGCAGGTACGAGTGGGCACCAGAAAACTCACAATCTATGGATTTACTAGGTAACCTTAGTTAAGTCTCTATTCTCTCATTCTCCTTCTCCTTTCATTTGGAATATGGGGATAACACTGACCTACCTTGCAAATCCTTGAAAGGATAACTGAGATAATGTAGGTGATGTTTTGAACACTCAACATGTTATATTATGGCTAAATATTAGGGCTGTGCACTGCTTCGGTTCTGAATCCTGACCCGAAGCAGGGCGACTTGGACCAAATCAGTCCGAATATAGATCTAGGCCAGATTGGTCCAAAGCAGTCAAGAGTGGGTCAGACTGGGTCCAAAGCACTTTGGACTGCTTCAGACTGAACTGGACAATGGGGAGCTGTTGCCCCACCTTCTGGAAATGGCCCCATCTCTCTGGAAATGGCCATTGTGCACAACATTAGATCTATGTCAACACAGAGCCCCCACCTTCCTTAAGAATGACAGCTCACATGGAGCATGGGTGGCTGCCAGACCCGAGGGGATGGGTCTGGTAAGTACTGACCACTCACATGGCTCGACAGGTGGGGGGAGTGGCTCACTGGGTCATAGGGGTTCAGCGAATGTCCTGGGAAACTCAACATCCAAGCCACTTTTGATGTCTGAATCTCACTTCAGATCCAGATCCGAAGCAGGTCGGAACGGGTCCAAAGCGGGCCAAGGCAAATTGGCCCTAAAGCAGGTTGAGAGATCCTAGCACAGCCCTCCTAGATCCTCTTATTATTAAGCTTCTCTACCAAACCCACTTCCAGCAAAACTTTGTATGAGCCATCATTGATTCAGCTTTTCTGCAATTACTCCACTGAAAATATCTGCTGACTAGGGTGGCTTTCCCTTAATTCAATGGAACTCAGTATGTTTGTCGGGATGCAAACCCCTAAACGGTTTGGGGCCAGGTTATTTGAAGGAACGCCTCCTCCCATATGTGACTGCCCGGACCTTAAGATCATCTACAGGGGCCCTTCTCCGTGAGCCCCTGCAAAAGGAAGTGAGGCAGGTGGCTACTAGGAGGAGGGCCTTCTCCGCTGTGGCACCCCGGTTGTGGAATGAGCTGCCCAGAGAGGTTCACCTGACACCTACACTGTACTCCTTCTGTCACCAGCTGAAGACCATTTTATTTTCTCAGTATTTTAACACCTAATTTAACTTAAATTTAAACTTTGCTGTTTTAATTCCATATTTTAACCTATATCAATTTTTGCTGTGTGGTTTTATCCTGGTTGTGCTTTTTATATTGTATTTTGTATTTGTGTTTTAAGATTGTTGGTTGTTTTTATGCTCTTCATTATTTTTCTTTCTTGTGAACCACCCAGAGAGCTTCGTCTATTGGGCGGTATAGAAATGTAATAAATAAATAAATAAATGTCCTACCTCCTAGCCTGTGACTCGGTGGGTTTTGCTTTCCCTCTAACTTCCATTTCACCCCATTCCCTTTGCTCATTTGTAAGTCCATGACCGCCTCATCCATTTCTTGTACAGCTTAATTAAACTTCATGTAGGGGCTGCTCCTGAATTTCAACCACAATGGCATTGGAATCAAAATTTGGAGCTCTGTCAAAGCTGAAAGAGAGCTCAACATTACAGAAGGACTTGCACAAATCCACATGTATTTCAACTGCTCCACAGTATTTCACTGAGGAAGGATTTCCCAACAGGGAAATGGGCGTTTGGTATTCTTAACCAACCCCTATAAATACACATGCATGGCTAGCTGTTAATGCACCACAAGACTACAAAATCCATGATAGAGTATGGGCATGATGGAAATACATGTGCCATGAAAATATCTAAAACTGGAAGTACTAATTAACAATACGACAGGGTCAAGAAATCCCAAAAAATATACGGTTTTTCTATGGAAACCCTTTGTTTGGGAAAATGGAATTCAGAATGGAATTCTGCAATCCCACACAGCCACGGCTGTAACCCTTCTTGTCTTGGACATAATTGTTTCTATGTTTTGTACAGCACCTAGCGTAGGCACTAAATAAGTGTATGAGTAGGAGGTGTAACTACTTGTAGCAGTACCAGCACTAGCCCTGAAATCATCTTCGGCAGCAAAAATTAAAACTGACTTCTCCTTGAAGGACTTTTGCATTTCTTGAAGCCGTTTCCTATATCTATTCTGAGTTCAACTCAAGCAACAACTCCCACTCTCCCTGCACCAAAGTCTTCAAGACAAACCTTTATGCAATTTGGTTTATGAAAATTGGTTGCAGCTGCTGCTATTGTCAGACTGCGAGATAATTGAAAGCCAGCAAAAACTATCAGCCATTTAATTGCTTACATTAAAGAAACAAATTGACAACAATCAAGCCAACATATAAAAGGTACTAGAACAACAAGGAAAGATGAAACGTGAGGAGCCGGGTTAATTTCCATCAAGGATAAGTTAGGGAGGGGATAAAAACAAAAGAAAAACAAAACCAAAAAAACCCTCAAGTGATATAATTATTATGAGGCATGCATTGTTCATAAACTTTAATCAATTTAAAACTCATTTTGAACATATTAAACTTTACTAACTCTTTAATGGCTGAAGATTATTCCAGTCATCAGCTGCATTTAGCAGACTAGGAGAAGTCATGGGCCAATAAAAATGAAAAGTGTAGCTCTAAAATGACTATTTTATGAGCAAGTTAATTTCACCTGGCCTGGTGGTGCTCCGCCCTGCTGAGGCACACACAGTGCAATCCTATGCAAGTCTGCTCAGAACTTAATAGGGTGACCGTATGAAAAGGAGGACAGGGCTCCTGTAGCTTTAACAATTGTAGAGAAAAAGGATTTTCAGCAGGTGTCATTTGTATGCAGACAGCATCTGGTGAAATTCCCTCTTCATCGCAATAGTTAAAGGTGCAGGCGCCCTCCTCTCTTTTGTATCTGGTCAAGACGGCAGGACTCCTGCAACTTTAACTCTTATGATGAAGACAAAATTTCACCAGCTGCTACATGCATTCAAATGACACTTGCTGAAATTCCCTTTTCTATACAACTTTAAAGATACAGGAGCCCGGTCCTCCTTTTCATATGGTCACCCTAACTAAGCCCCACTGAGTTCAATCATATTTAGTCCCAGGTAGGGATGAGGAAGAAATTTGATCACATATTAATGCAAACTGTACCGAATTTTGGACTTTCGAACCAACGTGTGAACTGAAACTCAGTTCTCCTTCGAAATTCGTACTTCTCCAACTTTTCCAGTGAGATTCACCAATTTTAAAAAAAACATGTAAAAATGCATATATTTATGAAAATAACACTAAAAATCCATGGCATTAGGAAAATTGTTTGGAAAATGTACATATTAGGCAACAGTTTGTATAAAAATGCATATGTTGGGAGAAATGTACACATAGACATGTACACATTTTCATGCAAACGTTTTTAAAAATAATAAGAATGAAGTTGGGGACAAATCAAATTTAAGATTGGAAAAATGAGAAATTGACAGAAACTGACATTGACAGACTGGCCCACCCTTTGTTCCAAACTAGTGTGCCTGAGATTTCAGCCTTAACTGTTCTTTCCATAGAACTCCCTGCCCTCTTTGCATCTGAAAAATGCCTTGCACTGTTCATGTTTACTCAGAAAAACTAGTGAACATACCAACATTTACAGCATACAGCTGGGTTGCCAGATTTGGGATCCATCTTTTCCAGACATCCCCAGAATTCTGAAATAAATCCCTAAAGAGCTGGTCTTGAGGAGACCTCAAGTGCTAAAATGCACCATGTCCGCCCCAGATGATTCTAGCTGCCTTTCATTAAATGATGAGTAGGATAAAGCACCCCCATAACTAGATCTTACTGGCACAATGGAGACTGCAGTTGTTAAGGCAAAGTCACAGCCTGACTTGGAACTAATTGCCATCCTTCCAGATCAGTGGTTTCCAGTGGAGGCTGAGGGCTTTGATTTCAGTGAGGGTGCGATTTGATTCTAGGTTTCGGTCAGAATCATCCAGAGCAATAAAGGTGCCATCCAAGGTGCTGAACCCTATAAATGCCAGGTTCTACATCTAGGAAAAAGAAACCAAACGCACAGCTACAAGATGGGGGATACTTGGCTCAGCAATACTACAAACAAGAAGGATCTTGGAATTGTTGTAGATCACAAGCTGAATATGAGCCCACAGTGCGATATGGCTGCAAGAAAGGCAAATGCTATTTCGGGCTGCATTACTAGAAGTATAGCTTCCAAATCATGTGAGGTACTGGCGCCTGTCTATTTGGCCCGGGTTAGGCCTCATCTTGAGTATTGCATCCAGTTCTGGGCACTACACTTCAAGAAGGATGCAGACAAGCTGGAGCGTGTTCAGAGGAGGGCAACCGGGATGATCAGGGGTCTGGAAACAAAGCCCTATGAAGAGAGACTGAATTAACTTGGCATGTTTAGCCTGGAGAAGAGAAGATTGAGGGGAGACATGAGAGCACTCTTCAAATACTTGGAAGGTTGTCACACAGAGGAGGGCCAGGATCTCTTCTCAATCATCCCAGAGTGCAGGACATGGAACAATGGGCTCAAGTTACAGGAAGCCAAATTCTGGCTGGACATCAGGAAAAACTTCCTGATTGTTAGAGCAGTACAACCATGGAAACAGTTACCTAGAGAGGTTGTGGGCTCTCCCACACTAGAGACATTCAAGGGGCAGCTGGACAACCATCTGACAGGGATGCTTTAAGGTGGATTCCTGCATAGAGCAGGGAGTTGGACTCAATACTTCCAACTGTGCTATTCTATAATTCTATGACTAACACCCAGAATGAAATCATAGACCCAATGAAATCAGAGCCACCAGCCTCTACTTCTCAGATCTACTGAGCCACCTGGGTGGGCAGAGTTGCTCTGGAACCCAATGGAACACCACAGTTCAGGAAGCCTTCCGGAAATGTGTGCTTATCTGGTGGGTCAGTGCATAGGCAGCAGTCCAGTGGTTCTAGACCTTTTAGTCCCTGATGTCGTTTATCAAAGCATTGGGAAAGGATCAGAAAAGAGGACACAATTTCACCAAGAATGGCATGGAGATATCTCACTTATACTGTGGAACTAATTGCTTCAAGATGCTGCAATGTTGGCTTACAGAAATGACTTTTAAAAGGCAGCAGAACCAAGATGGTGATGCTCTAGTAGATATCCAGTCAGTGGAGGCACATGGAACAAGACTTCACATGCTGTCTGGAAGAAACGTGGGGGTACAAAGGGTGGAATATAGTGACTTGCAAGGGATTCATAATCCAAAGACTGAATGCTGACATGCTAGTTTTCTGCATGCACATAGGGGTTTTTTTTTCCTTCACATTGTTGAGCACTTAAATATGTGATGCCCCATCTTCAGCCTAAAGCTGGACAGTCTAGGACAAGCTCTGTTACTGAATTCTGCCCAAAGGTTTTTAAAAAAATGCAAATCAGGGTTTCTGAAAGCCACACTGCTACACAGGCCAGGTCCCTGTACTGGCTCATGATCGCAAGTCCACCATTGATTGGGCTCCCCTGAGCATAGATTGTTTTTTCTGCAAGTGATAACAGGGGCTTTTTTTTCTTGGTGAAAAGGAAAAAGCAGATACATTGGGGGGGGTTTAAAGGGGTTTTTTTTCTTGAGTTGAGTCAATTTTTCATTTTTTGATAACAATCTAATTTCTCAACCAGAGTGACATAAAAACAAAACAAACACGCACACAAGCACACAAAATGGCCAAAGCCAAGAGCACAGCCATGCTGACAGGTCTCCAATTTTCGTTTCCATTCAACAGGAGCAAAACCCGCTTTGATAGAGTCTCCCTCTGCTCCCTCCACTTAAAGATTATTCTAATGTTGTTGATCTTAAAGCTCACTGGCTTGAGCAGTAAACATTGGACTATTTCTCTACTCAAAATCAATAGGTTCAGGGTGCATTTTCCCTAAACCATCTCTCTTTTTAAAACCATTCCTTTCTCTTTTGCTCAGCATTTCAGGACCTGAGTATTACCAGCTTGCCCTGCAGACATGAGAAGGATGCAAGTTACACTGTTTGGCATGCTACTGGAACAACATCCAAGCCTGGATGATGGTTGTTGTAGATTACTCAGAGGCCAAGTAGAAACTTTTACCAATTCTGTACCCCTACATGCTCAGATTTAATTCAGGAATGTGCTGAGAATTCCATTTCAGAATGAAGGACGGTGTCTGTTTTATATTACTTCCAGTATCAGCTGCAGTTGCTAGGAAATTTGAGCTAGACCCCATCTATACGACAATGGGATTGCTCCTCATTAAATATAAACCTGAACTTTTGTTAATTCGAATGTAGGTAAAGAGCATCACACTGTAGCAGCAACACTGATTTATGTCCTGAATTTATTTATTTTTATACTGAGTTATAAATGCACACGTGCGTATCATCGCAGATACGAAGCTACGGAGGAGAGAGGAGTGAAGGTATAAATTTTATATGCGGAGCTCTACAGATTCATATAACACACAAACTAGAAGCAGGAGGGAGGAACGAGGCAGCAGAGGGAAAGGAACGAGGCAGCAGAACACATCTCCTTCGTCTGGCTGCCCATTTCCCCCTCTTTGTTTTTGTGAACCGCCCAGAGAGCATATTCGCATATTTGGTAGAACAGAAATGCAATAAATATAAAAGTACAGGAATAAATTTGTTTTAAGAAGCTCTCTCTGCAGACTTCAAACTAAAATCGGGGCGAACGAACGAAGCAGCCGATTGGTGCCAGACGAGATAAACCTTTGGTTTGGTCCAGCAGTACTTTTCTTATATTCTTAAATTTCCCCGTTAAATTCAAAAACTAAAAGATGAGAATCTGTTTGTTTGGGTGGGTGTTTTTGTTTTTTAAAAACACACCTCTGCCTCTCTGGGGGTATGGTCAATACTTGTATCAGGGTTCTAAGGGTCAACATCCATTTCCAAAGCCAGATCCAGGGTTCAAGGTGCTATGGAATTAAAGCTGCTCTCAGACTCTGTTATCTTTTGCTTGAAGTTGCCAGTCTTCAGATATACATAACATATTTTGGAGCCCTGCTGGATCAAACCAAGGGTCTATCTAGTCCAACATTCTGTTCACACAGTGGCCAACCAGATGCCCATGGGAAACCACAAGTAGAACAGGAGTGTAACAGCACTCTGCCAACCATGTTCTCCTGCAACTGGTGTACAAAAGCATATCGCCTCTGATACTGGAGGTAACACATAGCCATCAGGACTAGTAGCCCATGATAGCCTTCTCCTCCAGGAATTTATGTAACCCCCTTTTAAAGCGATCCAAATTGGTGGCCGTCACTACATGTTGTGGTAGTGAATTCCATAGTTGAACTATACTGTGTGAAGAAGTATTTCATAGAATCATAGAATAGCAGAGTTGGAAGGGGCCTACAAGGCCATCGAGTCCAACCCCCTGCTCAATGCAGGAATCCACCCTAAAGCATCCCTGACAGATGGTTGTCCAGCTGCCTCTTGAAGGCCTCTAGTGTGGGAGAGCCCACCACCTCCCTAGGGAACTGGTTCCATTGTCGTACTGCTCTAACAGTCAGGAAGTTTTTCCTGATGTCCAGCCGGAATCTGGTTTCCTGTAACTTGAGCCCGTTATTCCGTGTCCTGCACTCTGGGAGGATCGAGAAGAGATCCTGGCCCTCCTCTGTGGGACAACCTTTTAACTATTTGAAGAATGCTTTCCTGTCTCCCCTTAATCTTCTCTTCTCCAGGCTAAACATGCCCAGTTCTTTCAGTCTTTCTTCATAGGGCTTTGTTTCCAGACCCTTGATCATAGAATCATAGAATAGCAGAGTTGGAAGGGGCCTACAAGGCTGTCGAGTCCAACCCCATGCTCAATGCAGGAATCCACCTAAAGCATCCCTGACAGATGCTTGTCCAGCTGCCTCTTGAAGGCCTCTAGTGTGGGAGAGCCCACCACCTCCCTAGGTAACTGATTCCATTGTCATACTGCTCTAACAGTCAGGAAGTTTTTCCTGATGTCCAGCTGGAATCTGGCTTCCTTCAACTTGAGCCCGTTATTCCATGTCCTGCACTCTGGGAGGATCGAGAAGAGGTCCTGGCCCTCCTCTGTGTGACAACCTTTTAAGTATTTGAAGAGTGCTCTCATGTCTCCCCTCAATCTTCTCTTCTCCAGGCTAAACAGGCCCAGTTCTTTCAGTCTCTCTTCATAGGGCTTTGTTTCCAGACCCCTGATCATCCTGGTTGCCCTCCTGGGTTGCTCTCCTGGTTGCTTTCATCTGCCCTGAATCTCCCACCAATCAGTTTCATGGGATGACCCAATTGAGTTCTAGTAGTATGAGAGAGGGAGAAAAGTGTCTTACAATCTACTTTTTCCACACCGTGCATAATTTTGTACACTTTTTTGAGAAAAATGTCTCCCTATCCGCATTCTCCACACCATGCATAATTTTGAACACTTCTATCATGTCTAGATAGTACAGGAATATAGTCCATGGCAGAAGAGGGTCTTCTAGTGGACAATGGATAATAAGTAGGGGATTAAGGAGAGGATGAAATTAGTACTCCTCTGGGAATGCAAGAGGTTGAGTCCCTATGAGCCTCATTCAATGTACATTTCTAGACTCAGATTTTTAAAACCAGTTAAAAAAAAAAAAGCTGACCTAAAAGATGAACTGTCTAATTGGATGATCATTTAGCTTATAAGCAACACCAGGGACTAATCAACACCAAGCAGGATATTGCACTATGAAAGCGGCATATAAAAGGCAGGAGCCACGCCAAGCAGGATATAGCAATATGAAAGCGGAATATGGCCTGTGTCAATGGGCCCCAACAGTTGTCAGTGCGCTTCAATACCACTATAAAGCAGTAGTGTGGCTCCTGCCTTTTATATACCGCTTTCATACTACTTCCTTAGTACAAATCCTGCTTGGTGCATACTAGGCTTTAGGATGCTAGTTCCCCCTTGCTTCTTGGAAGCATACAAACTCGGAGGCTCCCAACATTCCCATGCCCCACCAGGCTGAATCCGGCAATGCAGGTGGAGTTAGGGTGACCATATGAAAAGGAGGACAGGGTTCCTGTATCTTTAACAGTTGTAATGAAAAGGAAATTTCAGAAGGTGTCATTTGTATATATGGGGAACCTGGTGAAATTCCCTCTTCATCACAACAGTTAAAGCTGCAGGGGCCCTGCCCTCTTTTAAATCTGGTCACTCTAGTATAGCTCCTGCAGCTTTAACTGTAGTGATGAAGAGGGAATTTCGTCAGGTTCTCCATATATACAAATGACACCTGTTGAAATTCCCTTTTCTATGCAACTGTTAAAGACACAGGAGCCCTGTCCTCCTTTCCATATGGTCACCCTAGGTGGAGTGGCAGACTTGCCTATATATTTCTGCTAGTCAGCCCATCTAGTGACTGGGGAGGAAAGGAGGCTGGAGGAGATTCAGGAAAATTCAGGAGATTTATAACCTGGCCTCTCCATTCTCTTCCCCTCCCTCCCCTCCAAAGCACCGCTTTTCCTCCTTTCTGAGACTGGAACACTGAACTCTGAACTCAGAAGGAGTTTTCTGAGCCATCCTGTGGTCATTGGGACACTCCAACAGAGACCATAGGTTTGCTTTCTTAAAGACCTAGCATTGAGCAGGCATCGAGCTTTCTTAAAGACCTAGCACTGAGCTTGAACTGAAAGCCAGGCCTACACTGTTTCTTTACCAACAGAATTTCACATTAGCTGCACTGTGGCCTTGCCAATGTGTTAGTTAGGGTGATCATATGGAAAGGAGGACTGGGCTCTTGTATCTTTAGCGGTTGTATAGAAAAAGGGAATTCCAGAAGGAGTCCTTTGTATGCGTGCAGCACCGGGTGAAAGACCCTCTATCACAACAGTTTAAGCTGCAGGAGCCCTGCCCTCCTGAACAGATACAAAAGAGGGCAGGGCTCCTGCAGCTTAAACTGTTGTGATAGAGGGTCTTTCACCCGGTGCTGCATGCATACAAAGGACTCCTTCTTTTCTATACAACCGCTAAAGATACAAGAGCCCAGTCCTCCTTTCCATATGATCACCCTAGGGGTTTGTTTGTTTGTTTGTTTGTTTGTTTGAGCCCCTTTCTAAACTTGGTTTAGTCAAGTATACAGTGGAGGCTTTTTGAATGCTCTCAGCCTTCCCTGCAGGAAGATCTGCAAGAACAATACCTGTCTGCAGGATTTTCTCCCGTGGGATATAGCTCCTGAGTTGCATATTTTTAAGGGATTTCTACCATCCTGGGATTTTCTACCCTTTGCTGTCCCTTTGGTTTGCCTCCAGATAATGATGATTATATGAAATGATGACCTAAAAAACAGCATTTGAGAAGCCTAACCCTGTATGACATGCTGTTGCTTCCCACTCACAACAACATTTCCTACTTTTTTGGGGGAGCAGGTTATTTGAAGGAACACCTCCTCCCATATGTACCTGCCCAGACCTTAAGATCATCTACAGGGGCCCTTCTCCATGAGCCCCTGCCAAAGGAAGTGAGGCAGGTGGCTACTAGGAGCAGGGCTTTCTCCGCTGTGGCACCCCGGTTGTGGAATGAGCTCCCCACAGAGGTCCGCCTGGCACCTACACTGTACTGCTTTCGTCGCCAGCTGAAGACCTTTTATTCTCTCACTATTTTAACACTTAATTTTAACTTAAATCTAAATTTTACTATTCTAACTCTGTATTTTAATCTTATATCAATTTTGCTGCGTGATTTTATCCTGGTTGTGCTTTTTATACTGTGTTTTGTATTTGTGCTTTTAACCTGTTGGTTGTTTTATTATGGTTTTAATTTTTGTGAACCGCCCAGAGAGCTTCGGCTATTGGGCGGTATAAAAATGTAATAAATAAAATAAATAAATAAATAAATAACATACTTTCGCAAACCTTCAAATTTATTGATCCTCTTGTGCAAGGATGATGCAATTCTGGCTACACAGACAACAAAACTCAGGACCGAAGGCTGATTTAATATGGCATACACAGGGGAGCAGAACCTCAGGCCTGGGGTCCCAATCCAGCTCTCTGGGATTCCTCAGTTTCCCCACACGCACACACCCCAAAAAAACAATCATTTTGTGGTTCCCCAAGTTTCGTCCCCATTCTAAAACATTCTATTTATTTATTTATTTAAAACATTTCTTCGCTGCCTTCCAGGGCAGAAGGCAGCTTACAATAAGAAAAGATATATTTAAAAAGTTAAAATATTAAAAACGATAAAAATAACGCAATAAAATAGAAACTTAAAACAATAAAAGCCAACAATAAAATCAGCAAGAACAGCAAGAACAGGACTCATGATGATGATGATGATGATGATGATGATGATGATGATAATTTAGAATATTTATATACTGCTTCCCATTGAAAAATTTCGGAGAGGTGCACAAGGTAAAATGAAAATAAAAACAGAATAAAACAGTTAAAACAAAATTTAAAAGAAGCAATAACAGAAATCCAAGGCTGTATATTAGAGAAAGGCTTCTTGGAATAAAGATGTTTTCAGGAGGCACCGAAAGGAGTTCAAGGTTGGCGCCTGCCTGACCTCCAGAGGCAGGGAGTTCCACAGGAGGGGGGCCACCACGCTGAAGGCTCTTCCCCTGGTGGATTCCAATCGGAGGATGGATCTAGGTGGAACCACCAGGAGCAGGCCCTCGGATGACCTCAGTGACCGGGCAGGTTGGTAAGGGAGAAGGCGCTCTCTCAGGTATCCTGGTCCCAAGTTGTTTAGGGCTTTGTACACAAGTACAAGAACCTTAAACCTGGCCCGGTAGTGAATAGGCAGCCAGTGCAGTTCCCTCAGCAGAGGAGTTACATGCGGGAAAGGGGCAGCTCCAGACAACAGCTGAGCTGCAGCGTTCCGCACTAGCTCCAGCTGCCAGAGCAGTTTTAAGGGCAGCCCCACATAGAGCACGTTGCAGTAATCCAATCTTGAGGTTACCAATGCCTGTACCACCGTGGTCAAGCTATCCCTGTCCAGGAGAGGCCGTAGTTGGCGAACCAACTGAAGATGGTAAAAGGCACTCCGAGCTGTGGCGGCTACTTGAGCCTCCAATGACAGAAATGGGTCTAAGAGTACCCCCAAACTATGAACCTGTTCTTTCAGAGGCAGAGCAACCCCATCCAGAACAAGCAATGAGCCTGTCTCCCAGACTCGGGAACCACTCACTCACAGGGCTTCCATCTTGCCAGGATTCAGTCTCAGTTTATTGGCCCTCATCCAGCCCATTACTGAGTCGAGGCACTGGTCCAGGATCTGCACAGCCTCACCTGATTCAGTTGTCACAGGGAGATAGAGCTGCATGTCAAATCCCCTAATGACCGCTCCCAACGGCTTCATATAGATGTTAAATAACATTAGGGACAAGATGATGAGAAGACCATGGTAAAATGAAATGTTTTCAAGGCCTTCTCAAAAGTTACAAGGATGGTGCATGGCAGACCTCCAATGGGAGTTTGTTCCAAAGTTGTGGGGGGCCTCTGCTGAGAAGTCCCTCTCCTGCGTGGACACCCACCTAATTTCTCTCACAGGTGGACAAATAAGAAGGGCCTCTCTGTCTGATCTTAAAGTGCGGGCAGGCTGATATGGGTCCTTCAGGTAACTTCATCCCAAACCGTTTAGAGCTTTAAAGGTCAAAAACGTCACTTTAAATTGGGCGTGGAAACACACCGGTAACCAGTGCAGCTGGTGCTGTATAGGCATTATGTGATCAAATCGCCTCGTCCCCACCAATACTTGGGTGGCTTCATTCTGCACCAGCTGAAGTTTCCAGACTGTCTTCAAAGGCAGCCCCTGTCCTAAGGCTTACAGCTCAGCTACTCCAAGCAGGATATTCCACTATGAAAGCTGTATCTATTTTATTTTATTTATTTGTTACATTTATATACCACCCCATAGCTGAAGCTCTCTGGGCGGTTTACAAAAGTTAAAAACAGTAAACATTTAAAAAGTATACAAAATTTAAAAACAACAGTATCCATTTAAAAACAACAGTTCTGGGGTCCATTAAAAAACAAACTTAGCATTGTTAAATGGTGTTAAATGCCTGGGAGAAGAGAAAAGTCTTGACCTTGCGCCGAAAAGATAACAGTGCTGGCACCAAGCGAGCCTCGTTGGGGAGATCATTCCAGGGTCGGGGGGCCACCACCGAAAAGGCCCTCTCCCTTGTTGCCAGCCTCCGAGCTTCCCTCGGAGGAGACACTCGGAGGAGGACCTTAGATGTTGCGCCACACTGCTGCTTTATAGCGGTATTGAAGTGCACTGACAACTGTTGGGGGCCCATTGACACAGGCCGTAGCTAGACTTAAGGTTTATCCCAGGATCATCCTGGGTTTGTCCCTGCCTGAGCACTGGATGCCCTGTGTGGCACGTAGATGAACAGATTTGACCTCAGGACAATCCTGGGATAAACCTTAGGTCTAGCTATGGCCAGAGACCATCTGCCATTTTCATACCACTTTCATACCACTATATCCTGCTTGGTGTGTCTCCTGCCTTTTATATACCGCTTTCATAGTGGAATATCCTGCTTGGCGTAGATGAGGCCCTTGTTACTGACAGAGCTTTCAGCTAAAATATTGTTGTTATTTATTGCATTTATATCCCACCTTTTTCCTCCTAGGAATACATATAATTCTCCTCTCCATTTTATCCTCACAACAACAACCCTGTGAGGTGGGCTGGGCTGTGAACATGTGACTGGCCCAAAGTCACCCAGTGGGTTTCCACGGCCGAGTGGGGACTAGAACCCGGATCTCCCGACTCCCAGTCCGACACTCTAGCCACTACACCACACTGGCTCTCAACACATGTTGGCATTTCAACCGTGCCCATTTGCCTTTGGCCCCTCCCACTATTAGAATCCAGCCCCCGGGAGCTCACAGCTCTGGTTACTGGTTGCTTCCCATAGCATGCTGATAATGGGAAGGGCCAGGATGGGGATTGGGTTGCCCTTATTCTGCAATTTGAAGCCCATAATTAGATCAATGCCACCTGCCTCCTGCTCTCTTCAGTGAGCTCTACCCAGCCACTTAGAAACACTGCACACGGTAGCCCTTGCATGTCTTTAAATCCAGTATTATAAAAAGCCTTGAGGCACCGTGAACTTTATGCCTCTCCAAGGATGTATGAAAGGCAGCTATATATATTTTTTCTCCCCTCTCAAAGGTGACTGAGAGGACAGACCTGGAGCAAAGGTTTGTGCACACACAGGGACTCGGAGAGAATTATTGCTGTGATTTTATTAGAGTGCATAAAGATATGACGTTTTTGATGCCACCAGCACCAGCGGTGCAATCATTACATTCAAGTCAATATTTCTCTTCCTCTTCCCCTTCAGCTTTTCATGCTGTTAAGGATTGCATCTTTCTGCCATGCTACACAGAGATGGAGATATCTTCTTCTTTTTTTACCTCCACCCACCCCCCATCACCACTAAGTTTGAACCTAAAGTGAACTGGCCAGCCTCAATTCAAGACAAGCCATCTGCTAGGAATATCAATGGTTTGGGGTTGAGATGGGCACAGAAATGACGTGAAAGTTCTTGAGTCCACTTCTAGGGTTGTTTGTTTTCCTGTGGACTTCCACAGTAGCACCTGGTACATAGTATTGTTAGAGAAGAGGTTGGCTTTTCAAAGGTGGCAGACAGAGTCAGGAAGATGCAGAAGGGTAGGATACTACCTCCAGTATTCATAGAATCATAGAATCAAAGAATAGCAGAGTTGGAAGGGGCCTACAAGGCCATCGAGTCCAACCCCCTGCTCAATGCAGGAATCCACCCTAAAGCATCCCTGACAGATGCTTGTCCAGCTGCCTCTTGAATGCCTCTAGTGTGGGAGAGACCACAACCTCCCTAGGTAACTGATTCCATTGTCGTACTGCTCTAACAGTCAGGAAGTTTTTCCTGATGTCCAGCTGGAATCTGGCTTCCTGTAACTTGAGCCCGTTATTCCGTGTCCTGCACTCTGGGAGGATCGAGAAGAGATCCTGGCCCTCCTCTGTGTGACAACCTTTCAAGTATTTGAAGAGTGCTCTCATGTCTCCCCTCAATCTTCTCTTCTCCAGGCTAAACATGCCCAGTTCTTTCAGTCTCTCTTCATAGGGCTTTGTTTCCAGACCCCTGATCATCCTAGTTGAGATTCAAGGCAGTAAGCCTGTGTGCACCAGTTGCTGGAGAACATGGGTAGGAGGGTGCTGTTGCACTAGGGTGACCATATGAAAAGGAGGACAGGGCCCCTGTATCTTTAAGTTGTATTGAAAAGGGAATTTCAGCAGATGCTAATTGTATATATGGAGAACCTAGTGAAATTCCCTCTTCATCACAGCACTTAAAGCTGCAGGTGCCCTGCCCTCTTTTAAATCTGGTCACTCTAGTATAGCTCCTGCAACTTTAACTGTTGCATTGAAGAGGGAAATTCACCAGGTTCTCCATATATACAAATGACATCTGCTGAAATTCCCTTTTCTATGCAACTGTAAAAGATACAGGAGCCCGGTCCTCCTTTTCATATGGTCACCCTATGTTGTACCATGTCCTGTTTGTTGGTCCCTGGCCGATGGCTGGCTGGCCACTGTGTGAACAGAGTGCTGGACTAGATGGACCCTTGGTCTGATCCAGCATTAGGGCTCTTCTTATGTCCTTATGTTCTTATGGAAAAAAAGGAAAGGAACCTCTCGTGCAAGCACTGAGTCATTATTGACTCTTGGAGGGATGCCAGCTTTCGCTGACATTTTCTTGGCAGGCCTTATAGCAGGGTGGTTTGCCATTGCCTTCCCCGGCCGTTATTACCTTTCCCCCAGCTAACTGGGTACTCATTTTACCAACCTCAGGAGGATGGAAGGCTGAGTCGATCCGAGCCGGCTGCCTGAAACCAGCTTCCGCTGGGATCGAACTCAGGCCATGGGGAGAGTTTCAGCTGCAGTAACTGCCGCTTTACCGCTCTGCGCCACACGAGGCTCTTATACAGCATAATAAAAGCAGGCTTTCAGATAACAGTTTATCAGGCCTTGGAGGGGCCCGCTGGCTGTGTGCAGGATCAGGACTGTGAGGTTCAGCTGACAGGGCAGACACATGCACAGCTCAGTCTTCCCCCGAACAAACACTGACATTAGGGTGACCATATGGAAAGAAGGACTGGGCTCCTGTATCTTTAATAGTTATATAGAAAAGGGAATTTCAGCAGGTGTCATTTGTATGCATGTATCACCTGGTGGAATTCCCTCTTCATCACAACAGTCAAACCTGCAGTAGCCCTTCCCTCTTTTGTTTCTGGTCAGTAGGGCAGGTCTCCTGCAGCATTAACTGTAGCTAGGGTGGTACCAAGGTGCCCTGAGTCAAATTGGGGCCAATTTGGAAGCTCTGAATTGGCCTCCATGTCAAATTGGGAGGGTGCACAGCCCTAAAAATAACAATACTTCGCCCATTGTTTTAACTATTTTAACTGCTTTTACTGCTTTTAACTTGGTTCATGGTTTAACTTGTTTTTAACTGTGCATATTTATTGTTTTATACTGTATGCTTTTATCTGCACGCCGCCCTGAGATCTTAGTGATATAGGGCGGGATATAAATGTTTTAAATAAATAAATAAAATAAATTTATACAGCAAGTTAGAGCCTTCGAAGAGTTGTACATACATTATCTTGTTGAAATCCCACAGCAAACCCGTAAGGTAGGTAAATATTGTTTTCCACATATTACTGTTAGGGTGAGAAATTGTGGTTTATCTAACACTATCTAGTAAGTTTATGGTACAGGTGACATCGAACCTGTTCAGACAACATGCTAAGCCATGGTTAGGCTGCTAACCCTTTTGGAGCTATTGATTAGTGAGCATGTTTAAACCATGGTTACGTAGCCTCCATGGTTAAGAATGGTTCACGTGACACGCTAAGCTATACTGTTTTGCTCAAAATGCTTTACCACCGTATCTTAGCATGTTGTCTGAAAAGGATCACTCTGAGGCCTCAGCTAGATGAGGGGGTCAGAGGGCGATGATCTCACAATTTTGTGATTATGAGATCATCACCCTCGTCTACACCCGGCACACGACGTCCAGGAAGGAAAACGACTTCGCGCCCGCCATTTATTTATTTTTAAGGGAGACGGAGCACACGAGTGCTCGTGCACAAAACTGTAAGTTTTTTTTTAAAAAAAAAAATCCCTGCTCCCCCCCACCCCCGATGGCTCCCGGCTCCAGGACAAACTGCGATGCCCACCCACACGTTCCACTCAGGGCTGGTGCTACCCTAGAGGCCGCTCAGACGGCCGCCTAGAGCGCCAAGGTAAGGGGGGTGCCAAACGCCGCACCCGGAAGCCACTCTCCCACAGCGGCTCTGAGAGGGCTTCTTCCGAGCATGCCGTTCCAAAGCCGCCCGCCCACCCCAGTATCCTGGCTTCGCTTTGGCTGGGTGGGCGAGATGGTGCCCCTGGGGTGGGAGTGGGTGGGTGAAAGCAGCTCACCTGCCTAGAGTGCAAAATAGTCTGGCACCGACCCTGGTTCCACCGTCTCAGAATCAGCCCAAGACCACAGAAAAAGTGGGCTAGAAGTGTAGGGCAAGATCCTGGGGGAAAGGAAGGTTCATCCACCCCCTGCTCCCGGGATCCCCTGTGCATTATGTGGATGCACATGAACAATCCCAGGGCAATCCCCTGGGATATCACCCCATCTAGCTATGGCCTGGGTCATGGCTCAGTCTCTTCGTCCCTACTGGGTACAGCAAGACTGGGCAGGGATAGGCTTAAGTAGCCCCTATGCTGAATTGTCTGATCCTTCCCTTTAGTTCAATAAACTTTCACAGCCTGTTGCTGGCATTTCCTTCAAAGGCACCTGGCATATGCTTGGCTCATCCATCATCCCATGTTTGTGAAGTCCCTCAGTCTTATAGTTGCAGTACTATTATTATTTTGCCATGTTCTTAAGAAAGATTGATTCATATATGTGTGGAGGGACTGACAGCTTTGAGTATGGTGTTTTGACTCCACCAAAGATCAGCTGAGCTGTTTAGAAGAGGAGGGAGTGATGTAGGAGGGCCCTTCACTCAGCAGTAATCTAGAAGCAAGATCTTAGAAGACTACTTTAGATATCATTGACACCCCTGATGAGCCAGTCAGAAGAAAGGAAAAGCACAGAGGGCTACGAACCAGGCCGGAATCAAGAGTAGGCATAGATGGGCTCCTGCCCGAGTCCCACACCCTAGCAGGGGCCCACTGACAAGAGCCCCCTGGACATGATCCTCCTCTTCATCATTGCAACCTTCTTGTTCACCTGCCTCTTGCTTGGGGCCAGACAATGGTGGTGATGAGAAGGAGAAGTAGATGGCACAGCCAACTTGCTCACTGGCTCTCTGCCCGTCATGCAAACAAGTGCTAGCCATGATGAGAAAAAGGATGAGGAGCAATCGCAGCTGGTGACAATGGTGGTTAGAAGGTAGACCAAGTGAGGGAGGGGCCCTTGCCAAAAGGCCCTCAAAAACCTGGAGCCACCACAGCTATGAATAGTAGGACTTTCTCCTCATTTTCCTTTCCCAAACGGTTGGCCAAGTCCTTCACTATCACATAGACTACTCATGGTGTCCCAGCCAAGGGAAGTGGGTGTCCTCACTGATTTGCACCTCCCTCCTCTTGGAGTGGACAGATATTTGAGTGGCAACCAGAAGACCACATGGCACAGTCTCTGTGGGGAGAGTGGAGGCATAAGTTGAGGGAGGTGACATCACACAGTGTTCAAGCACATGTCTAGCAGGCATAATTTCCCAAGTTCAGCCTCTGATCGCTGCAATTAGAAGGATCTCCAATAGCAAGGTTGGGGAAGACCCTCGCCAAAACCTTTAGAGATCTGCTGCTCATTAAAGTGCACAGTGCTGAATTATTTGAACTAATGTTCTAGCTTGGCGTAAGGCAGCCACAGATGTTCATACAATATAGAGTTGTGTAGTGGCAGGAGCCACTACCCCTCATCAAAGACAAGCATCCAGTTATGGAAAACCTAGAAAATTTGAGGGTTGCGCTTCTCACCTTCCCCAAAGGGTAGTAATGATCAGGCAGGCTTTTACAGGGCTGGTTTCTTTGTATGGAGTACTGGAGATGTGTGACGTTATTACAAAAGCTATTTCTTTATCAATGTACAACTCCAGCAAGCGGAAGCAGGCAAATACCAAAAACCAGCAGAATGTCCTTGGAGCTCCCGAAGGCTTCCTCTTGCCAACCAATTACAAAGAATTCAGACTTCTTTCTCTTTCCCTGGCTGCATATGAGAACTGCATACGTGTTCAGAGGAGGGCAACCAGGATGATCAGGGGTCTGGAAACAAAGCCCTATGAAGAGAGACTGAAGCAACTGGGCATGTTTAGCCTGGAGAAGAGAAGATTGAGGGGAGACATGATAGCACTCTTCAAAGACTTAAAAGGTTGTCACACAGAGGAGGGCCAGGATCTCTTCTCGATCCTCCCAGAGTGCAGGACACGGAATAATGGGCTCAAGTTAAAGGAAGCCAGATTCTGGCTGGACATCAGGAAAAACTTCCTGACTGCTAGAGCAGTACAACAATGAAACCAGTCACCTAGGGAGGTGGTGGCCTCTCCCACACTAGAAGCCTTCAAGAGGCAGCTGGACAACCATCTGTCAGGGATGCTTTAGGGTGGATTCCTGCATTGTGCAGGGGGTTGGACTCAATGGCCTTATAGGCCCCTTCCAACTGTACTATTCTATGACTCATTTCACATCAATTTCAAATGACGTGAACATATCCCTTTCCCAACCCCAAACAGAAATGTGATCAGGTGCACCATGACTGGGAAATGTTCACTTCTGGAAACATGTAAGTGTGCAAATGCGTGCTTCCAAAATTACACTCCCCCCTCCCCCAAGAAATGCATTTTCATGCTTTACCCTATGGAAGGAAAGTGCACATTTGGTGTGTGTGTGTGTGTGTGCTTGGAAAAGTGTGCATTTGTTAAAAACTGAACACTTTTCCTGTTTTTTAAAAAAATGCATTCAGAATTGAGAATAAGCAACAAGAAGGAAAACAGAGGACCTCAATGAGCTCAAACATTGTTTGTTCTCTTATTCCTAATGTCAACGCAGCTAGTAGCCACCAGACACCGAGGCCAGTAATGTTCATTAACCAAGCATCTTTGGCTACTAGACCTTACAAAAGCTAGGAGATTATATTTTCTTCCCTTGAGGGAATGCAAGACCATTCCCATCCCAATGTCAGGATGGAACACATGCGAGTCAGTTCAATTAAAACTTTGAGTAAAATTATATTATCTCCTCTTCCAGCAGAAAAGGGAGGGGGTGCTACTGCAGTCATTTCCTGCTTGTGGGTTTCTGTAGGCATCTGATTGGCCACTGTAGAAAACAGCATGCTGGGCTAAATGGACCCTTGGTCTGATCCAGCAGGGCTCTTCAGAAGTTCATATGTTAAGTTATTTTTCTTCCTCTCCATTTCTGTCTTGCTTGCTTTCCAAACACAAATACCTCTCCCCAACGCTGCAAGCTATCTGAACAGGCTAGCAGGTGAAGTTATCACATTTTCACTTCATCACTCATGTCACAGTGAGATAATGATGGAATAAATAAGCAAGAGATGAACTCAGAGCTGACAAGTGATTATGGAAACAAAATAAGACTCTTTCCGTCTTTGTCCACTTCAGGTGACTGTTCGCAGACAAGGTGTCCTTTGCTAATGTCTGGTCTTATTATTGCTTCCTGTATCATGAAACTAGTTCCAATTGGGCAGGTATCTTTAAATGCTTGGCACTTACTTCCAAACCGCTGCTTGATAGTTTTACTATCTGAAGCTTCTAATCTGCTGTATCTGCTTTTGGTTTCATTGCAGAATTGAGAACCAAACGCTACAAAGTGTGTGTTGTTTCCTGCTTTTCTGCTACATAACCTCTAGGTGGCACTGTGGTAGCACACAATAGCATGATTACACATGTGAAAAAAGTATATTCTTTTGCTTTCACAGACAATACCACATTTTCCCTGCTCTAAAAAAAATCATCAACAAAAGTGCTGTTTAAAAACAGAAGTGAAACTGGAGGGTCACAACGTCACCTAAACAACCTGTAAATGACTGTGCATAGGGAAGGATGAGCAATAGATGCCTTATGTAGAAAAGCTCCAACTCATTAGGGTATCAATCAACATGATTATTGTAGTTCTCCATGACTGAGGGGCATAACATTTGGTACAGCCATAGTCCAAGGCACATTGATGACTAAGAAAGTCTGACTGTGAGCATTACCTGCCCACCCCCAACCCATGATATAACCCCAAATTGCTTAAGCCCTTCCACACTGGCAAAAGATAGGAAATTTGATGCACAAATCATTTTGAGCAGGGACCATCAGAGTGTGCTTCAGTTGGAAAACCCCGCCCCAGGGCTAACATCTTCACCTTGTGGGGAAGAAGGAGCTGTTGGTTTGCCCCTCCATTGGGAGATGAGAGGACGGAGCAGGGCCTTCTCACCAGCCTAAACAGTCTCCTTAATTTCTTTTTATTTTCTCCCTCTTCCCTCCCCATCCACTTTTCCTTGTGTGTCATGTCTTTTTTTTCCAGAATGTAAGCCTGAGGGTAGGGACTGTCTTCTTTATTGATACATTGTAAGCCGCTCCGAGATCCTTTTGGCTGGGGTGCGGGATAAAAATACTCTAAATAAATAATACATAAATAAATCTGATTACAAAAAAAATGCTTAAAGTTGGAGGCACTTGGACAGTTCTCCCTCAAAATCATGCCCATTAAGGCACTGGAAAGCCAGTGTGATCTAGCGGTTATAGTGTTGGACAGGGAGACCCAGGTTCTAAGGAGCTCCCGGGGTGACTGTGGGCCAGTCCCTGACTCTTAGGCTAACCTACCCCATAGGGTTGTTGTGAGGATAAAATGTGGATGATGACCATGTCCACCACATTGGGCTCATTGGAGGAAAGGTGGGATATAATTGTATGAAATAAATAAATAAATCAAATAATTATTTCCCACCACTCAAAAAGCTGGAATTTGGTACATTCATAGTCTAAGGGTGCAACCCTATGGGTTGCACTCCCAATAGGCAGAGGGCTGAGGGTTTAAAGCCCCCCAACTATCCTATGACCTGCCAACGAGAGCCGTTTGAAATACAAAAGGCAGCTAGACAGGCCTCTGAGCCCATCTAGCTGACTTACCTTTCAGAGGGAGTGAAGTGGAGTGGAGTGGGGAGGCCATAGAATAATGCAGAACTAGCATTGTCTCTCCCTTCCCTTCTCCACCCACCAGCATGCCCTCCCCCCATTCTCGCCTCTGATTTCTCTTACACGGTCACAGTTATGACCCCATAAGAGAAGCTTTCCTCAGCTACTGGGAACGGGGAGGGGAAATCCATCATTTGATTTCCTCTGTGCTCGTAGTTTTGTCTAGGTGTGCAGAAGAAGAGGTCCACGGCATCCTATGGCACCCCAGATGCTGTCTAGCAGCCATAGCATTGTTCTCTCTGGTGGTGATGAGGAACATGTGGTTCTCCAGGTGTTGCCAGACTGCTCCTCCCACCAGACCTAGCCAACATTGTCAATAGTGAAGGTTGGGAGCTGCAGGAAACAACATCGGCAGGGCTGGCGCTGCCATAGAGGCCAGTCAGGCGGCCGCCTAGAGCTCCAAGGTAAGGGGGGGGGGCACCGAACGCCATGCCCGGAAGTCACCCTCCCGCTCCCAGAGCCATTCTAGCCAAGCAAGGGCAGCTTCTGGGCGTGCCGTTCCAAAGCTGCCCTTCCACTCCCCCACCCCAGCGTCCCTGGCTTGGCTTTGTCTGGGCGCCCACCCAGCCAAAGCCAAGCTGGGACGCTGGGGTGGGGGGGGCGGATGGATGGCTCCATGTTCTGACGTCTGGAATGCCTGGAGCCGCCTTCCCAGTCAGAGACGCTCTTACAGAGCGCCCACCCCAGTCGATAGCCCCGCCCGTCGCCTCATGTGGCACTTCCGGGTACGTCACCCGAGGCGAGGGAAAGGTAACGCGGCCTCCATCCCTGCCTGTCTCTGCCTACCTGGGGTGGGGTGGGGATACGCTGGGGGGGTGGGGGTGAAAGCAGCTCACCTTGCCTAGGGCACAAAATAGCCTGGCACCAGCCCTGAACATCTGGAAGGCCACATTTTCCCCACCCCCTTGGTCTAAAACATCCTAATTGCTAAATGAAATGCTAGAGACATTTGTATACAAATACACAAGCAGAGAATACAAGGAGGCAAACAACATGCACACGCCTAGCAAGGCAGCAGAGCCACTACCGCCACGTCAGACCCTCATAGATCCTAAGATCCTTTCCGTTTTCCAGCAACTGTTCAGACAGCTCCGTCAAAACCTGACTTCCCAAAGCCAAAGCACGAGTCTCAGTAAAAACCTTTTATTGCAGTAATTCCAGTAATTAGCTGTAAGCTACAACAGTCACAATAAAGATCCACAGAGAACAGATTGCAACGTAGTTCCTTGACCAGAATCCGTTTATGAGCGTCTCAACGAAACACCCAGTCAGCCCTGAGTTCAGCACAGAGAATGAATCCAAACAAGTTTACAGTTCCAGCGAAACCAGGAACTTTCCTGGTTATCAAGATGTTGCTTCCAGCAAAGTCTGCTGCCTGTTGCTCTAATTTAAATACAGGGGATTGGCTGCTAAAGATCAATATCAGACGTTCGATCCTGGCCAGGAAACCTTGCTCCCAGGTGGTTGCTGGCCAAACCGATCCGCTTCCTGATCCGCTCCTTTTCGATCAGGTCTGCTCCACTCTGGGTCGATCTGCCTCCACTCCGCTCTGCTGCAGAGCTCCGGATCCGGATTGGAGCTCCGCTTTTCCCCCCATAGACTTGCATTGCAAAGGTTAAATGCCTATAACTTTTTTAATTTTCAAGTTAGAAACATCAAAATGGGCACCATGATAGCTTCTAAATAGATCCTTATTCATGCCAATTTTGAAGGAAATCAGATCATTCCCTGATTTGGGGGGAATATTTAAATTATTCCCCCTCCCATTTACAGAAATGCAGTGATCTCCATTATTTTTTAAGCTACACATATGGAACTGAGCACCATGATAGCTTCCACATAGATCCTTAGGCATGGCCACTTTGAAGGAAATCGGATCATGCCCTGATTTTCAGCGATTTTTAACATTTTAACCCTCAACCATTCCCCCAATTTATAAAACTGCATTCATCTCCATCATTTCTCAAGATACAGACATGTGACTGGGCACCATGATAGCTACTCAATCAATCCTTGTTAATGCCCATTTTGAAGGAAATCATATCATGCCCTGATTTGGGGGGAATGTTTAAAGTCAAACCTAAATCAGAATCTTCCTCTCAGGTTAACCACTTCAAAAATGAGCCCAGGGAGAAAAGTGTCTCTGTATGCCTCTGGCTTAGTCCCCCCTCCAACACTGGGATTGGAGGATGCTTCATGGGGTGATTACTTATCATCACGATTGGGAGATGAAGCTGTCTATCAACATTGAAAAAAGCTTCCCCCCTCCAGCTTTTTACCCATTCTATAAAAATTAATTGCAAGCAAACCACACAACGTATATTTTTGAAAATCTACACAAATGACCCCCAATCATCAATCCCTAAGCACAGTAATTTTCAGGTATCTAGCTTTAAAAACAAAGAAGTTATAGGCATTTCTTCGCCCAATGCAATCCTATGTAAAAAACAACAACAACCCACGTCCAAAATGGCGATCGGAGCTCCAAAACTACGCAGAGCACTCCACAAATGAGTGAACCATTTCGCATCGCTGCCCCCCGACGCGATTCGTATCCACCTTTGGCGGAGGCGAATTGGGTCATTCCATTCCCGCTTCTACAACCTGAAATGGAGCGGAGCACAGCCCTACTCTGTACCACCATAAGACGCACCCTGGAACCCACCCACCCCAGCAGAATCCTCCTCCTGCTGCCCTCTTCCCAAAGAAGACATCCCTTGTTGGGAAGCAGGGCCCTCCATCAAGATCAGGTCTCCCAGCTGTGGAAAACAGGCCATTTCAGCATCCTGAGTCTCAACCCCTCCTGGCTTGTAAGCCAATGGAGGCCTGATAGAACGAAACTCTCAAGCATCTGGTTTCCTATGGCTCAGCTTGACCCTACATCTTCCCCATCTGACTCAAATCGCTGTCACATAGTTACCCCACCCCACCCCACCCTGCCTGGGACAATATCTCACAAGCTTTGTTTGTCCTCCCCCACCCAAAACTGAGATTTTTTTCCACATAGAGAGATCAACCCCTATGTTTAGCTGGGATGGGAAGAATGGGCTCTGATAGGTTTCTCCTATTCAGGACACTAAAAAATACTGGCCTATACTTCTCAATGAGGGTCATGACCTGAATATCCTGGGCCATTAATGTTCTTTCATCCAAGTTCTGAGTAGATATTGCATTAGAGCAGCCTTCCCCAACCTTCTGTCATCCAAATGTCTTGGTGGAGTGCAACTCCCATCATTCCCAGCCAGCATGGCCAATGGCAGAATCATTTGTAGACTGTGTCCACTTCATCAACTTCATACATCTGTGCATTTCGTGGACAGTCTCCAGGAAGGCTCATGCCAAGATACATTTATTAGTTCTTAAGGTTCCACAAGACTCTTTGCTATATTCTACTGACAACCACCAGCTAAGATACATCCTCCTTGGTTTTTGTTTGCTTGTTTTTGGTAAAATGGCCCTCTGCCATTTTGCTTTGTCTAGGGTGACCATATGAAAAGGAGGACAGGGCTCCTGAATCTTTAACAGTTGTACAGAAAACGGAATTTCAGCAGGTGTCCTTTGTATGCATGCAGCACCTGGTGAAATTCCCTCTTCATCACAACAGTGAAAGCTGCAGGAGGCCTGCCTTCTTTTGTATCTGGTCAAGAACGCACAGCTCCTGCAGTGTTAACTGTTGTGATGAAGAGGGGATTTCACCAGGTGCTGCATGCATACAAAGAACACCCGATGAAATTCCGTTTTCTGTACAACTGTTAAAGATTCAGGAGCCCTGTCCTCCTTTTCATATGGTCACCCTAGCTTTGGCTGCAATGTCTCGGAAGAAAACAAGGACAGCTACTGCAACCAAATAACCGCATGTGCCGAGGATGCTCAGAATAACACTGTGCCCAGGGCATTTCTGGGAAAGCAAAATGGCGTTCAGCTACTGAGAATAGTGGCAACTGCACTAAAAATAGTAAAAGGAAAGAGAAAGCCATATGCCACGAACACTGAAAAAGCTCCCTGAACTTTTAAAATAATTCCATTCTATTGAAATTGCCCCCAGTTTGGGGGTGGGGGGAGTTGAACATTATGCCCATTTCAAGCTGAAAGGTTTTGATCAAGAATGTTTGGGTTAGCATTGCTAAACAGTAATAGGAATCTAACCTGGCCTATTGAATGTCATATGACTTTAGAAACAGGAGTCAGTTCCTTCTATCCCTTGGAAGCTTTTGAATTGTTGAAGCTAAATATCTTTAAAATAGACCTTCTTGGCAATTCCCTTGTCAGTCTCAGAATTGCAAAGACAGGAACTGTGTCCCAAACGTGAAATGTAAGAGCAGAAAGGATAGGACAATTAGCTTTATTTTATTTCTTTTCTTTTTCATCAAATGACAGCCCCAAAATAGCTTTTCCTGTTCATTTTGATTCTCTTTCAACCCTTTACTGCTTGATCTAAGAGAGAACACCTGGCTCTTAATAGTAGCTTTGTTGCTAAAGCACATGGTGACCCCAAAACCTTGATGATTCCAGAAAAAGTAAATCTTTTGAAAGGCTGGGGTGGTTGCAACTAAAACAGGATTATCTGGCAACATGACATAACCAGAGGAGAACCCCACAGTTGAAGGACCTTTAAACTAAAGTGTTTTCCTACTTGCTGCCTGTCCGTCTGGTATTAGGGCCCTTCCGACATGAGCTTCTTGATATGGGAGCCATTGCAGCCTATGTTCTCCCTGTGGTCCTCTAGTAGAGTGGTTCTGTGTCCTCCTTTGCAGAGGAGGGAACTCTATTTGAAAGGCTGCCAGAGGACCGTCCTCTCTTTGAAGGGTAGTCCTATCCAATTCCAGCTGAAAGATAAAGAATGATAAGAAGGGAGGGAGAACAAGGGCCTTTAAGTAAGGTGACCATATGGAAAAGAGGACCGGGCTCCTGTATCTTTAACAGTTGCATAGAAAAGGGAATTGCATCAGGTGTCATTTGTATGCATGTAGCACTGGGTGAAATTCCCTCTTCAGCCTTTGTTAGACCTACCGTTAAATCCGGGCAAGAGGAGGGGAGAGCCCACGATGCAACTATCATGGTCTGTCGCCCTAGTCCAGACATCAGCGCAATGAGCTCTGGAGGAGAGCCATCACGCCCACCATTTTTGTTGTTGTTGTTGTTCAAGGGCCGGATGCGCACGAACGCTCGTGCGCGCAGGTACTACTTTTTTTTTTAAGGTTTCCCCGATCCCCCCACCCTGCCCCTGATGGGTGCAGTGCTCCTGGGGAGCTCTGCACCTCATGCGCAGCTCCCGGCTCCTCGCGAGTAATCACGTGCGGAGCCAGGAAAAAACACTTACACGGGCCACGCACTCACGGGACCATGGGAAATACCAGGCCAAAAGTGGTGTGCCCATTATCCCAGGAAAAGGGAGGGTTGATCCCTGCCTGAGCCTGGGATCCCCTGTGCGTCATCTGGACGCACAGGGGCGATCCCGGGTATCAGCCCAGGATAACCCCTTGTCTAGCTAAGGCCTTCATCACAACAGTTAAAGCCCTGCCCACCATACCAGATACAAAAGAGGGCAGGAGAGCCCCTTCCACCTGCCCTAGCATATATGGGACAAAGAGGAAGAAGCATCGCTGAGATTGCCACTCAAGAAGACACCCCAACTGATGAGTCTACAGAATCAGATGTAAGGATTTAAAATAAAATAAAAACCCGACCCTGCTCCCCCCCTCGATTCCTCCTGGCCCTCTACTGATCCCCACTACTCTCAGGGAGGAGGGAAGAAGCCTGGACAGGTGGCCACACCTCCAGTGATCTCGGGATGATCCTGAGGCCATGGGAAGAATCAGGTTTTACCAGGGAGTACTTATCCCTGGGAAAACCTGTTCTCATCCCTCCTTCCTCCTGGGAGTCCCTGTGCGTCATTTGAACACGCAGTGACTTGGCCGTGACCAGCCCGGATTTGGGGACTGATGTAGAAACGGCCTTTGTTGAGGGGTTGTTCATTTTTTGCCCTCTTAAGGTGTTTTTTTTTTTTAATCACCTCTGTTGATACTTCCTGTTTTTCTACATGGCCTTGTTTTAGCTCCAGTTGCGTCAGCATTCAGCCTATGTGACATGATGTCAAGACAGGGTTCTTTAGAGAGCCACTCACATGCTCCTTGTAGTTGAACCTTTTCTCTTTTGGGTTGTTTTCATTCTGCCAGAATAAATTAATTTATGTGACCAGCATTTTTTTATCCTTACTCCCTGGATGTGTGCTTTTTCGTGTGCGTAATCAATGGAAGTTGAAGGATGGATGTGTTCAGCCCCAAGTAAAGAAAGTTACGACGTATTGATAAAAAGTTTTCCGTATTGGATTCTTCATTGGGTGAGAGCTGGCAGTTCCAATCTATCAGCATGCCGGACCAGGGTTTCCTGTATCGCTTCAGACAGCAAAGTACTCAGCATCATGTTTTAAACCATAATGAAACATGTCATTGATCAAGTCTGCTCCCAACCTGTGATGGAATCCATCATTCCAGCCAAACATCTGACAGACTGATGTATGGACAATGGGGATGTCTCACCTGATAGATGGCCTGTCCGGGCTTCTTCCTTCCTTCCTCCCTCTCTCTCTCCCTCTCTCTCTCTGTCAACAATCCCTTCAATTGGAAGAAGAGATGGAAAAGGAAGCTTCATTACTTCCCATAGAGATTGTTGCTGATTCCCTTTCATGACTAGGGAAACAGGAAAGAGAATCATTCTGTTCCTTGTGGAGACAATAAATAAATAGTTCAACATGGAAATCAAGTTGGCAAAGAGATATTTTCTTTTCTTTTTTTATTGAAGAACTTTAATATACATCTTTCCATGCAAAGTCAGAAAACACTATTGATACATAACTTAGAACAGAAAACAAATGGCCTTCAGTGATGCCCGCCATCTTTCTTCGCAGGGAAAAGTGTATACTCAACTGCGAGAGCTACCACAAAGGCTGCAAATCCCCATTTGAATCCTTTGCCCATAACTTCCATGAAAGTGACAGGTTTTGCAAAGCCACCCACGAACCTCCATGCTTCATTGCGAAGCCATGGATCCCTGAGACCCCGCCGAGCCAACCTTTCTTGGACATCCTGTAAGGGAGTACCTTCTATCTTCCATTGTCTATAATCAGGAAGCTCCAATTTTTTGTGTTCATGTCCATGTCCCATGCTTCTGGCTGCCCAGTGTCCTTTCATCAGAACTTCAGAGACCTTAACCGGACATGGAAACTGGTCCGTCTTCGTAGCTCCTGAGTTCCCCGAGAAAACCTACCAGCAAAGAGTTATTTTCAAAGTTAGGAAATGTTGTTTCCCTTGATGAGGTGATTCCCACTCCCACTCCGTAGTATCTGTGAGGTAAGATTAAGAGGGACCAGCTAGATGTTACACTACCTGCGTGGTTGCCTAGAAAATGCTGGATATTTATTTAGCTCCTCCCACCCATTCTGTAACATCTAGTACAAGTTATTCAACATCTCATACAATTTGCTCCTCTTGACATGATGACCTTCTGCATACCCTTTCACAGCAACAGCAAATCTGGCCCCAGGTTTGAGGGGGTTCTTGGCCCTGGAGAGCCCTTTCTGGTGTACCAGCCTGTCAGGCATGCTTATTGGGGAGGGGCTGCCATTTATATTCCCCACAATGCCCTAGGACAGCACCATGTAGGGGGCATTGTGAAACCAGAAGTACAGTTTTGGGGGGTAGGGGAAGGGGCAAAGTAGGATGGAAAAGGACACACACAGGGCTGGCGCTGCCATAGAGGCAGCTCAGGCGGCGGCCTAGAGAGCCAAGCAAAGGAGAGCGCCGAATGGCACGCCCGGAAGCCGCTTTCCTAGAGTGGCTTCCAGGCGCGCTGTTCCAAAGCCACCGCCCCCCAACCCCAGTGTCCTGGCTTCGACGCTGGGCTTGGGGGCAGGGCGGTGGTTTTAGAACGGCGCACCTGCCTAGGGCGCAGAATAGTCTGGCACCAGCCCTGGACACACACACACACTGATTCAGAAGCAGCCCTATCCAGCATAGTCATTGATTAGGAATGATGGGAGTTGTAGGCCAAAGCATCTGGAAGGCCACAACTTGCCCACCCCTACTCTAACCACTACACCATGCTGCATATGGGGAGAGGGACTTGTCATAGCAGTTTCCCCTTCATGACCACACCACCAAGGGTATCTTTGTTTTAAAATGCCTCTTATTTCCTATTCTTTTCACCCCTTCCCAGCTCACACTTATCTAGAAACAAAACCGGTTTTGAATTCTGCAGAAGGTGTTATAAATCACAACTGACAGGCACACGAATATAGATCACATCATTGCTAAGGTGTCGCTCCCTGAACTTAGTCCTCATTAAGTTTTGCTCTTTGGACTAAAGTTAGATTGAATTGTATTGTCTGCAGGAGAAAGAGCCCAGGTGTAGCATTTGAGGTTTCCATTAAGATTCTGCAGGAAATCCATTGAAAACGCAGAGGTTTTCAGGATGGACATCAGACTTTTCAAAGCAGGATTCAGAAGTTGTGGACTCACAATATTTGACCTGAATTCTGTTCTTGGTTTGTTGTTGTTGTTGTTCTTGTTGTTGTTGTTTTATGATTTGGTGGTTCTTGAGAACTTCTTATTGTATTTGTGTGACAGTGAAGCGGCTAGCACAGATTGCCTATAGTAAAAATAATAATAATATATTTATTTCTTACCCGCCTCTCCCTTTGGATCGAGGTGGGGAACAACATTAGAACAGGAATACATACATCTTAAAAATTCTTGATTTTACATTGATCTGGATAGGCCTGCCGGAAAAGGCTAGTCTTTAAAGCTGCCTTAAAATCACACAGTGTGTTAATTTTACGAATCTCCTCCGGCAGGCCATTCCACAATCTGGGGGCGACAGAAGAAAAGGTCCTCTGGGAAACTGATGTCAGCCTAGTTTTAGCTGACTGAAGTAAGTTCACCCCAGAGGACCTGAGTGTGCAGGGCGGACTGTATGGGAGAAGGCGATCCCGCAGGTAACCTGGACCCAAACCATTTAGGGCTTTAAAGGTAATGACCAACACTTTGTACTTTGCCCGGAAACTAATTGGCAGCCAGTGGAGTGATTTTAATGTTGGGGTAATATGCTCACCCCTAGATGTACCGGTGACCAACCTGGCTGCCATATTTTGAACTAGTTGAAGTTTCCGAACTAGGTGCAATGGTAGCCCTATGTAGAGCACATTGCAGAAGCCAAGCCTTGAGGTTACCAGCGCGTGCACAACCGTCTTTAGGTCTTCTGACTCTAAGAAGGGGTGCAGCTAGCGTATCAGCCAAAGCTGATAGTAGGCACTCCTGGCCGTCGCATCTATCTGAGCTGGCATTTGGAGCGACGGATCCAGGAGCACCCCCCAAACTGCGAACACAGTCTTTCAGGGGGAGTGTAGCCCCCTCCAGAACTGGTTGACACACCTCCAAACCTAGGTCAGAGCCCTTGACAGCAAGCACCTCTGTTTTGTCTGGATTCAGCTTCAGTTTGTTTTTCCTCATCCAGCCCATTACCACCTGCAAGCATTCATTCAGAGACACACTATCCTTAGCTGATGCTGTTATTGAAGGCATAGTACAGAATCTTCCCTAACATTCTACATGCCCAGGAAAGAAAGCTGGATAGAGTGTGTGAAGACTTATTTGATTCCAGTTTCTGTGAAGGTAGAGCAAATTGTCAGTTTGGCTGGGAAGGAAAGGTCTCAT
Organism: Elgaria multicarinata webbii; assembly: GCF_023053635.1. Classification (NCBI taxonomy): domain Eukaryota; kingdom Metazoa; phylum Chordata; class Lepidosauria; order Squamata; family Anguidae; genus Elgaria; species Elgaria multicarinata. The sequence continues at coordinate 109,556,183 of NC_086177.1, read as the reverse complement.
AGCCATAGGAGCAAAAGTAATTTTGTGGAGCAGAACTGTCTCACTTATGAGAGAGAAGGTACTGTGTCAACTAGAGTCTATTATCATGCGTATTTATTTATTTATTTATTTATTTATTACATTTCTATACCGCCCAATACCCGAAGCTCTCTGGGCGGTTCACAAAAATTAAAACCATAGTAAGACAACCAACAGGTTAAAAGCACAAGTACAAACGCGTATTCATATGTACCGGAACCATGCTAAAGTACTTTAAATTATTTATTAATCCAGAAGGAATTTTACTCTTTTTAGTGCCACATTTTTCATCTGTTTTAACTAACTCACAAACAAACATTCAGACCTGGGATTGGGAAATAATTATCTAATCTTTCAGGATTAAAACACAATTGAGTATTCAGTTTCATTTATTGAGAAGATGATATTTAAAAGCAATTTTTGGCTGTCCCTCTTTTCATTTTATAGCAGGTATTCCCATTCATTGAGGAAAAATTACATTCGGTGGGATTAAGGGAATACTTGCAGAGAACATGGAGTAAGGGGAATACACAAAGCAAAATCAGTGTCAATACACCCACCCCCTTCAACACACACCTTAAATTAAAAAGTTACATAGTAACACAAGTCGAACTGCATGAATCATATCACCGTATGTAAATAAAGCTAATAGGCGATAACGTTAATTAGCAGTGTAAAACTTTCTCTTTTTGCTCATCATTCATGAGACAGCAGAGGTACTCATTTGCAAGGATTAATTTATATTTTAATTAGAAATTTACATATATATATATATATATATATATATATATATATTTGGCAGCTTTGCAGGGGGCAATTATCAATTCCCAGTATGTTTTAAGACTTTTCAGTTTAAATGAACTCTGTTGGCTTTTGTAAGTAGTTTGAGAACACTTCGTCACCCTCTGCAATCTGGGGCCATGACATGCCTCCTTCCTTTTTTTCTCCCCTGTTCCCACCTGTGACCTTTCGATTTTGTAAAAATGGTTCCAAGGCAGGCACTGTAAAACATGAAGGATGATTTGGAGCTGCTCCCCAATTTGGATGCCATAAAGCATTTGTGTTAAATATTATTGGCAGGACATGCCTGTGCTAAAGTTCAATTCTACCTTTTAATTTCTGAAATAATGAACTCACAGATGCAATAATTCAGACCGTTGTATATGTTACAAGAACGGGGTTGAGAAAATTATTCCATGTATAAATATCTTTGAAATGAGCTCTGCGAAACAGAGGTTAAATCGAGTTTAATTATCCACTGCTTATATAGCCTTTTAACTGTACAGAGTGTTTTATAGTACTTGTTAGGGGTGTGCACGGACCCCCCGCTCCGCTTCACTTGCAGATCCACCATTTTCCGGATCGGGCCGCTCCGCCCCGCCCCCGCTCCGCCCACTTCCGCTCCGCTCCGCCCGGAGCTCCGGATCCGGATCCGGAGCTCCGTTCCCCCCCCCCCATAGGCTTGCATTGAAAGCTAAAAAATTATACAACTTTTTTTCTGTTCAAGTTAGAAACCTCATGTTTGGCACCATGACACCTCATGGGGATATACACACGCATGCCAAGTTTCAAAGCAATCCCATCATCCCCTGATTTTTGGCGAATTTTTGAAAATCGGGCACCCCACACACAACATCCCTGCGAGGTGGGCAGGGGAGGAGGGAGGGAAGGCAGGCAGGCATGCAGCTGGCATTTCTGGGGGCATAAGGAAGTGAGCCAAGGATAAGCCAGTAATGCATATAAAATGGAATAAATCAATCAATAAACAAAGGAGGGGTGGAATTAAAAGCAGCAGTGTTGCTCAATAAACAGCAAGAAGAATTTTTTTAAAAAGGCTATATCTGTCTTTTACCAGCAATAGGGGGACGTGCCTGGGGGAGGGGGAAGTAGCTGCCAGTTCAAGACACTGACAGCCACCAACAGCTCCGAGAAGAAGTAAAACGCTCACTTCGACTCAGAACAGGCATTGCTCCACCACTGAAAAGTGACCATTCACTTCAACTCATGATAGGCATTGCTCCACCGTTTTACTCTCTTTGGAAGGCTCTAATGGCCTTCCAGTGCAGGAGAGAGTGGGGGCACGTCCACGATGAGATGCCCTAGGGGAGCTCATCCCCTTGCACCACATCGATTCAGTTGTTCACCAAGGTTAGGGTGGGGAGCAGTGCTGTGTTTCTATCTCTTATTCTTGGCTTAGTATATGATTTCAGGTTGTGTTTGTGCATTTGGTGGGGCTACTGTGTTAAAAAACACGGGGAAAAGCCCGTTCAGATGAAGAAAGAGAAGTTTCCCAGAATCCCAAGTTACCTGTTTTGCCTATGCCCTCCTCCAACTTTGGGATCATCATGACCGGGAGCTGACTCTGCCCCTCAGCCCTTTGAAAAAGGTATTTTTCCCGCCAATTTTTTAAAAACTTCTAGCCCGCGACCCGTACGATGCAGAAAGTTGAGAGTGGTCTCAAAATGACCCCCATCCACGACTCTCTTTGCACAAGAATTTTCAGAATGATAGCTTAAACCCCCCCCCCAGTTATCCCCGATTCTTTCCCTCAATGCAATCCTATGGGCGAAAAGCTGAAAACGCAGTTTGAGCCGTGCGGTTGACCCGATTTTCACAAAAACATTGCACGTGAACCACAGCACGCAGAAAGTTGAGAGTAGTCTCAAAATGACCCCCATCCACGACTCTCTGTGCACAAGAATTTTCAGAACGATAGCTTAAACCCCCCCCCCAGTTATCCCCGATTCTTTCCCTCAATGCAATCCTATGGGCGAAAAGCCGAAACGCAGTTTGAGCCGCGCGGTTGACCCGATTTTCAAAAAAATATAGCATGCGACACGGACAACGCAGAGAGGTGAGAGTGGTCTCAAAATGACCCCCATCCACGACTCTCTGAGCACAAGAATTTCCAGAGCGATAGCTTCAAAAACAACGTAGTTATGCGCGATTATTTGCCGCAATGCAATCCTATGGCGAAATGTTTTCAAGATGGCGACCGGAGCGCTCCGCCTGAACTCGGAGCTCCGAAAAATGGTCGCTTCTCTTCGCCTTGCTTCTAGGGGGTCCGCGGTCCGCTCCTACTCCGCCTCTGGGTAAGGCGGAGCAGGCCAATCCGCTACTGCTTCTACGCTCCTAATCAGAGCGGAGCACATCCCTAGTACTTGTTACCATGGTCCTGGGACATGGTCCAGGCAAGGCATGAAAGACCACCAGAGAAGCTCATAGAAGCTGCTTTGAGTTCCATGATAGAAAAAGGTGGGATGGAAATGAAATAAATAAATTTGAAAAATCCCATCTTCATCAGTCCTATCCGGGTTCATCCCTGCCTGAGCGCTGGATGCCCTGTGTGGCACTTAGATGAACAGGTTTGACTCCAGGACAATCCTGGGATAAACTTTAGGTCTAGCTACGGCCTTAGCTAAACCTATGAGAAAGTAACTTGTCTGAAGCCATTTAATCAGTCAATGGTTTGGCTGCAAGAAATACTGTTTTTTGACCTGCCCAGAGAGCTTCAGCTATTGGACTGTACAGAAATGCAATATAAATAAATAAATAAATAAATAAATAAATAAATAAATAAATGTATAGACCACCCCAATTTATTCTAAATTTTAATAGTTTTGATTGCACATTATTGTCAGCTGTGCTGCTTCCTCCATAGGGAGGGACATACTGAAGCCCTGGTCATCCATAAAAATGAGGAGGCGAAATTCGTCTGTAACATAAACACTTTTTTAGGACCCATGTGAAGGCCACACGTTCCACAGTCTCAAGCTCAGCACGAGACCATGGAAAAACCAGGCCCAAAGGGAAGTGCTCTATCCCGGGGCAAGGGAAGGGTGATCTCTCCCTGATCCCAGGATCCCCTGTGCATCATGTGGATGCACAGGGACGATCCCAGGGTCCGCCCCGTGATAAGGCCTGGTCTAGCTAAGGCCTCCGTGTGACAGAGAGGGCATGGAGGAATGAGAAGTGGAGCCGCTGATTTTGACAGTATCTGCACATATCATAACTCATTTAGTTTGACCCTTATTCTGTTCTAGTTATTTTCTATAGGATATTTGGAATTTATGGCTGCATAATAACTCACCCTTTCTCAGGCAGGGGGAAGGGGGCGGAACAGTCCTCAACATTTCAACCAATTCATTACAAGAAGGGGGTTGTGCCATCGGATGTCAAGGATTTTCTTGTTCACTACATTTTTCATGCGGCAGGGATCCTGGGAAGTTTGAACAACAAATAGCACTTGTCTTATTGACTTTCCTACCCAAGTAATTCCTGACTAAGGTTATAGAAAAGAGGAGAGGGGGAAGAACCACGTGCTGCATGTTTATTGCAGCCTATGAGAGCCAAAGGGAAATACTTTTCTTCCGTGTTTAAGAAAACAAGAAAACCTTTGCTGGATCTAACCAAAATGCCACCCAATCCATCATTCCCCATTTCAAACAACAGCCAGCAAAACAACTCAGAGAAGCTCATTAACAGGACATTAGAAAAATAGCTTTCCATTGTTTATTCCAAACTCTATGGCCTCTCTAGGTGGACATTCCATTTAGCTATCATGGCTTATTGCTTTTGATAGACCTACCTACCGAGAAGCAGAGTGATCCCTTTTTTTAAGCCACCACTGCTACCGGCCATCAACACCACTTAGGGGATGAATTCTGCATGTCAGCCTCACGCTGCGATAAGAAACGTTTCCTTTCTTCTGCCATCAGTCTACAGCCAGTCAAGTTCAGTGGGTGACCTGAGCTCTAGTGTCATAAGATCATGAGAGTAATCTCTCCCCTCCTCCCTCCCTCTCTCTCTCTCTCTCTCTCTCATTCTCAGCCTTCCAAAACCAGTTTCTTCCATCTACAGACTTTAAGAACCACCATTATCTGGGACTGCGTGGGGAGGATGACTTCCCTTCACCAGACTGCTCTCACAGCCTAGGGATGGTCGTTGTACATCTCCCCAGCATTAGCTCCTGTTGAAGAAACATCAGCCACCCATACTGAGTCATTAACAGCAACTGCCCTGACAATGATTCAGGCAGCATTCATAAAGGTGTGCTATAGCCTGCCTGATGTTATAGCTCTGGTTATCAAAGCTGAAGAAGGACGTGAACTGGCAGGACTTCTTTCCTTGGTCTTTATTGTTGTCAGATAGGCCGTAGCTAGACCTAAGGTTTATCCCAGGATCATCCCAGGTTCATCCCTGCCTGAGCGCTGGATGCCCTGTGTGGCACATGGGCCATAGCTAGACTTAAGGTTTATTCCAGGATTGTCCTAGGGTCAAACCTGTTCATCTAAGTGCCACACAGAGCATCCAGTGCTCAGGCAGGGACGAACCTGGGATGATCCTGGAATAAACCTTAGGTCTAGCTACAGCCTTAGATGAACAGGTTTGACCCCAGGACAATCCTGGGATAAACCTTAGGTCTAGCTACGGCCATAGTCTGCTTTGGCTGGGAAGTGACTGTTTTGTCTACAGGTAGGGGTAATAGCATGCCCATTTTCCCAGTGATGGAAAAGTGCTTTCCATTGTCTGCTTCCAGAATAGCCACTGGACTGCACTGAGATCTACGCCAGCTATTGTTGCTTTTGGCCAACACTAAGGCCTAATCTACACCAAGCAGGATACTGCACTATGAAAATGGTATTAAAGCGGTATATAAAAGGCAGGAGCCACATTGCTGCTTTATAGCAGTATTGCCTGTCCAAGGACCTCCACTTCCCTTACTCGGCTTCGTCCTTTTTCTTCTGCTGCCCCTTATGCCTGGAATGCTCTTCCAGAACACTTGAGAACTACAAACTCAATCACAGCTTTTAAAACTCAGCTAAAAACTTTTCTTTTCCCTATAGCTTTTAAATATTGAGTTTGTTCTGACTCTATACTGTTAGCTTCACCCCACCCGGTGCCTATTTACACTTCCCTGTGCCTGTTTGCATTTTCTTTCCCTCCTCATTGTTTACTACAACTTTATTAGATTGTAAGCCTATGCGGCAGGGTCTTGCTTTTTACTGTGTTATCTGTACAGCACCATGTACATTGATGGTGCTATATAAATAAATAAATAAATAAATAAATAAATAAATAAATAATAATAATATTGAAGCGCACTGACAGCTGTTGGGGCCCATTGACACATACCATATACCGCTTTCATACTGCTAAATAAATACCGCTTGGTGTGGCTTCTGCCTTAACAGTCTACTAGCATTCAAGAAAGCTATAAAGACTGATCTCTTCCGGCAGGTCTATCCAGTGGAATTTCAAGATGTTTTTAGAATTCTTTTAAGATTTTTTATTTTAGGATGTTTTTAACAATGTGTATTATGTTTTAATCCAGTATTTTATCATTTACTGTTGCTCCCTGTGTCGATCAGAATGGAGAGGCGGGTAAGAAATATTATTATTATTATTATTATTATTATTATTATTATTATTAGTGAACTGCCCAGAGAGCTTCAGCTATTGGGCGGTATAAAAATGTAATAAATAAATAAATAAATAAATACTGTTCATACTTCTTTCATAGTGAAATATCCTGCTTGGTGTAGATTAGGGCCACAGCTAGACCTAAGGTTTATCCTGGGATCATCCAGGGTTCGCCCCTGCCTGGATCCCCTGTATGTCACCTAGATGAACAGGTTTGACCCCTGGATGATCCAGGAATAAACCTTAGGTCTAGCTATGGCCCCAGTCTACGAGGGACATAACAGAAGCTAACAAAGTTATGAACAGTGTGAAAAGAGAATGAAAGAGAGGGGGGGGCATTTCTAGACCTAGGGAGGGGAGGGGGAGGACCTCAAGATATGGTGAATGCGAGATCCTCCCCCTCAGTCTAGAATCATAGAATCATAGAATCATAGAACAGCAGAGTTGGAAGAGGCCTACAAGGCCATCAAGTCCAACCCCCTGCTCAATGCAGGAATCCACCCTAAAGCATCCCTGATAGATGGTTGTCCAGCTGCCTCTTGAAGGCCTCTAGTGTGGGAGAGGCCACAACCTCACCAGGCAACTGATTCCATTGTCGTACTGCTCTAACAGTCAGGAAGTTTTTCCTGATGTCCAGCTGGAATCTGGCTTCCTTTAACTTGAGCCCATTATTCCATGTCCTAAATGTCTACATGTGTCGCATGATGTCCCTGGAGGAAGAGGAGGTCGCGCCCGCCATTTGGTGTTTCTTTTCTATCGGAAATGAGCGCACGAGTGCTCCATCGCTACCATGACTGGGGTTTTTTTTAAAAAAAGATCCCACTCCCCACCCCTGATGGGCACAGAGCTCCTGAAAAGCGCCATGCCCCATGCCCGTTTCCTGGCTCCTCACATTCACTCACAAGGTGCAGGAAAGAAACTGTGATGGCTGCCCACACATCCCACAGTCTCGGGATGATCCCGAGACCACAGGAAAAGTTGGGATTAGAACTGTCCTGGCTATCCTGAGAAAGGGCGGGATCACCCCTCCCTGCCCCTGGGATCCCATGCACATCATGTAGACACACTGGAATGATCCCAGGGCTATCCCCAGGATATTGCCTGGTCTTGGCATGCCAGAGAGAGAGAGAGAGAGAGAGAGAGAGAGATGGCAAATATCAGTGGACTCTGGAGGCATTCTGGACTCCCTCCAGGGATCTGATTTGGGGCAGTGGATCTACTCCCCCTGCTAAGGAGTGCTCATGCTGTTGTAGGATTTTATTTTAATCATGCCATGGTGGTTCTGATCAGAAACAATTATTCAGATGAGCCTTATGAATCTCACCTCGCAGGCAAATCTTGCCACCTCTTCTGAGGATTGAACAGCACAGCTGCTGAGCCAAAAATACACAATCAGATGCATTTATAGGTTTTTTTAAAAACTGACATAGAACTAATAAGCACAAGACAAACAGAGAGAGAAAAGGTACCATGATTCTAGTTAACAAAATATCGAGCGAACCAAACTTATTGACAACATTTAGAACATGACGTGAAGCCGTAATAAACAGAAAACGGAAATATTAACCAAGAACATGGAAATACAAGAACAAAGAAAGCTGATAGAGAGGACGGGCTTTAAAATAGAAAAAAAGGTTAAATATCTGGGAATTGTACTGACAAATGTGAACTGTATGTTATATGCTAATAATTATGTGAAAGTATGGAATGAAATTAAGGAGGACCTAGCTAAATGGGAGAAATTGAGGTTATCACTGTTGAGAAGAATTGCCATGATAAAAATGAATGTTTTGCCGAAAATGTTATTTCTGTTCCAAACAATACCTATTGTAAAAGAGGATGTACCATTCAAGCAATGGCATAGAGATATTTCTAGATTCATTTGGCAAGGTAAAAAATCAAGAATAAAAATTAAAATTCTACCAGATGCCAAAGAAAGAGGAGGTTTGGGACTACCCAATCTGAAATTGTATTTCTATGCATGTTGCTTGGTATGGATGAAAGAATGGGTAGGGTTGGAGAACAGACATCTATTAGAGTTGGAGGAGCATGATATAAGTTTTGGGTGGCATGGATATTTGTGGTATGAGAAAGCAAAGGTCAATGTGAATTTTAACAATCATTTTGTTAGAAGGTCTATTTTGAATGTATGGAAGAAATACAAATCGAGATTATGTCAGAAGATTCCAATGTGGGTGTCAGCTCAAGAAGCTTTTTTTAAAAGAGAACTATTGAGTGGACACAAATGGTTAAAATATAGGGATGTCCTGGAGACAACCCAAGGAGAGACCAAATTAAAAACGAGAGAAGAGTTGGTAAAAGAAGGACATATATGTCAATGGTTTTCGTATCTACAGATCCAGGAGAAGTTTAGGAGTAATTTAAAAGAGGGGGGATTTGAGAGGTCAAAATCATTGTTCAAAGAAGTATTATGTACTAATGATGAACATCTTATTGGTAAAGTATATAAACTGTTATTACAGCTGGAGGGGGAGAAAGAACAAATGAAGGACTGTATGGTCAGATGGGAAAACAATAAGATTCCAATTGAATTATGGAAAAATATGTGGACAAAAGGTTTAAAGTACACATTAAGTACCAAACTAAAGGAAAATTTCTATAAGATGATGTATAGATGGTCTCCATCAAAGTTAGCGAAAATGTATAGCGGTTGTTTGGGGGAATGTTGGAAATGTGAAGAACAAGAAGGAACCTTAGATTGTAAGCCTATGCGGCAGGGTCTTGCTATTTACTGTTTTACTCTGTACAGCACCATGTACACTGATGGTGCTATATAAATAAATAATAATAATAATAATGTGGTGGTCTTGTAAAAGAGCAAAAGCATACTGGGTTAAAATACATGTATTAATGGGGGGTGGAATTAAAGATAAATAAACATAGATATGAAACCAGAATTGTTTTTGCTTGGACTCGGGGAGGATCAATTTAAAGAAAAAAGATTGTTACTTCAATCTTGTTATGGTGACAGCGGCAAGACTACTATATGCGCAATACTGGGAAAAAACACAAGTACCAACAATGAAAGAATGGCTCCTCAAGGTGATGGAATTGGCAGAGATGGCGAAATTAACGGCGCTAGTACATGAAAGAACAATAGCCTCATATGTATTGGACTGGAAACCTTTTATCGAGTATGTACGAGAACAGCAAAAGGATTATCTATTGGTTTGTGAGTTTTATATATAATCTGTACCTTTGCCTTTGATATATATACATTAGCTTGTTGTTATGAAATTCGTACCTGGTAATATAGAAACAACGGATGTTTGCCGTCTGACATGAAGATCGCTTGAAATGAAATATAGCCTTATGTATTGTGTTAATATTGTGTTAGATGTATGTGTGGTGTAGTCGTTTGTATAGTTTGTAGTGTTTCTTTTTCGTTTCTTTTTTGTACCTTCCTTATGTGTCTGTTTTTTGTGGGAAATAAATAAAAGTATTAATTAGAAGGGGGTGGGGAAAGAACATGACATGAAACTGCAGCACACAACAGTCCTCCACAACCTGGTGCTTTCTAGATATTTTGGACTATGGTTCCCAACATCCATAACTATTGACTATGCTGGCTGGGGAAGATGGAAGTTGAAGTCAAAAACATCTGGAGGTTACCAGATCGGGGAGGGCTGATAAACAAGCTTACAGAAACACGGCTCTCATACATTACCCAATACATCTTTCTGTGAACAGACAGTGACACCCTCCCAGGAGTACCTCCACCTTTCTCGTTTCATGTTTTACCCCCAAAGCCCAGCTTGGTTACGTTGTCAATCTCAATCACTGATTGGTCCCTATAATTTGTCCCTATTGGTCACTGATTGGTCAGCAAATTCTGTAGCCACTGATTGGCTACAGAATCGGACTCAAAGAGTACTTATCAATGGAACCTTCTCAAACTGGGGAGAGGCAACGAGTGGGGTGCCACAGGGCTCAGTCCTGGGCCCAGTGCTCTTCAACATTTTTATTAATGATTTGGACGAGGAGGTGCAGGGAATGCTTATCAAATTTGCAGATGACACAAAATTGGGTGGGATAGCTAATACCCTGGAAGACAGAAACTAACTTCAAAGTGATCTTGATAGGCTGGAGTGCTGGGCTGAAAACAACAGAATGAAATTTAAGAGGGATAAATGCCAAGTTCTACATTTAGGAAATAGAAACCAAAGGCACAGTTACAAGATGGGGGATACTTGGCTCAGCAATACTACAAACAAGAAGGATCTTGGAATTGTTTTAGATCGCAAGCTGAATATGAGCCAACAGTGCGATATGGCTGCAAGAAAGGCAAATGCTATTTTGGGCTGCATTAATAGAAGTATAGCTTCCAAATCATGTGAGGTACTGGTTCCTCTCTATTCGGCCCTCGGTTGTCCATCACTTGTTCATCCTTCTCCCTCCAAACAACCAGTGTAAATTCTACTAAAATTGTCAACTTCCTCACTATTTGTTATGTTCTTGACCTTTTGTCCTAACACATCTCCGGTCTCCGTACCTTGGTGAATTCCTCATTTGCAACTTACAAGACCACCTATCCCAACCTAAGCCCCACTCTTAATATCTGGCTGCATGCCTTTATTTGCAGGCATTTATTCTAGGTCTGTGCACCACCACCCCGAACCGCTTCGCGGCCCTATCCGGACCTTCTGGATCAGGCCTGAATCAGTTCAGGTTGATCCAACCCTCCCCCAATCCACTCTGGAACCAGATCCGAAGCGAGTTCCGGAGGGCTGGATCAAGATTCGGACCCCATTTTGCCCCCCCCTTCCCCACTTACTTGCCTCCACAGCAGACAGCGAAGGCAGATAAGTGAGGAAGGGGAGACAAAATTGGGGCTGAATAGGTCTCCCTCCTGCCTTACCTGGCTTCACCGTCCGCTGCCGCACGGACAGGGGTGCTGGTGCCAGGTAAGCCCCCCTACCCCCCCACTTACCTGCATCCGTAAGTGGGGGGAGGGGGTCCTCTGATTCTCTGGCTGACCTCCAGCTGCTGCTCCACCACCGCACTGAAGAAAGGATGCCTCCAAGAGGTCACTGCCGCTCCTGGCAGCAGGAGCAAAAAGGAATCGCTCTGCTCTGCGTCTCCCTGCTGGGAGCCATGTTTCAAAGTGGCCAGGAGGAGAGCCCCTGAAGGCTAATATCGCCTTTGGCCAGTGTCACCACAAAGCTTCACCAATGCTGGGGTGTGAAGAGCATCTCCTCATTCCCCCACCTCACCTGCAACTGCCCGCCCACGGTTATGCAAGCTGGACTCGGAATAGGGTAACTCTGGGCTCATCTACACCAAGCAGGATGTTCCACTATGAAAGCGGTATATAAAAGACAGGAGCCACACTACTGCTTTATAGCGGTATTGAAGTGCCCTGACAAAGGTTGGGGCCCATTGACACACGCCACGTACCGCTTTCATACCACTTTCACAGTGCCATACCCTGCTTGGTGTAGATGTGTCATGGACCCCCAACAGTTGTCAGTGCACTTCAATACCGCTATAAAGCAGCGGTGTGGCTCCTTCCTTTTATATACTGCTTTCATACCACTGTCATAGTGGAATATCCTGCTTGGTGTAGATGAGCCCAGTGTCTACAGTGTTAATAAATAAAGGAATAGAAATAATGTCCTTTATGTCTGAGTATTCAATAAATGTTCACCTATAAAATTAACTTTTGTAAACCGCCCAGAGATCTTCGGCTATGGGGCGGTATATAAATTAGGGGTGTGCACGGACCCCCCGCTCCGCTTCACTTTAAGATCCGCCATTTTCAGATCGGCCTGCTCCGCCCCGCCCCCACTCCGCCTGTGCCCACTCCGCTCCGCTCGGAGCTCCGGATCCGGATCGGAGCTCCGGTCCCCCCCCATAGGGGGGGGGTACCGGGCCCTGCCGCCATCGCCGCCCATGCGGTGACGGTGGCAGAGCCCGGTAAGGAGGAGGGGGGCCTTACCTGCCTCCGTCCGTGGTCCGTCGCCGTCTTCAATTGAGCCCGTGGTTCCACCAGGAAGTCTGGGCCGCAAGTCTGGAACCACGGGCTCAATTGGAGACGCTGATGGACCGCGGACGGAGGCAGGTAAGGGAGAGGAGGGCGGGGGGTTACCGGGCCCTGCCGCCATCGCCGCCCATGCGGTGACGGCGGCAGAGCCCAGTAAGGGACCAAGGGGGAGGGGGGCCTTACCTGCCTCCGTCCGCGGTCTGTCACCGTCTTCAATTGAGCCCGTGGTTCCACCAGGAAGTCTGGGCCGCAAGTTTGTTTGCACAGGTTTTACATACCTTTACGTCCCTAGGCTGTCTACCACCACCTGTGCACTATGTGTATATTTGTAAATACATCCACTACTACAAAACCATCATGGGTCTCCAGTGACCTCTCCTCTGAAAGCCAACCCAGCCTGGGTAGTGCTGGAATGTCCTATGCTTGTGATAGTGTGGAGCACATAACCAGAGTTACAAAACCAGTGAGTTCTATACTCGGACGTCCTTACTTCAGATTTTCCCAGACTCAGTAAGTGACCTTAAAACAACCCATTGTCTCTCAGCCTCAATTGATCTCCCCACAACTGCTATATAGTGGGATAATGATACAAGCAATGTTGTTGGAAAGTTGACTGAAATAAAGTATGCCCACCTTCTTCAACCTGGTGCCCACCAGATGCTTTGGACTTCAATTTCCCTTAGGTGGAGTGACCATATGAAAAGGAGGACAGTTCTCCTGTATAGTACAGAAAAGGGAATTTCAGCAGGTGTCATTGTGATGCATGCAGCACTTGGTGAAATTCCCTCTTCATCACAACAGTGAAAGCTGCAGGAGCCCTGCTCTCTTTTTTAACTGTTGGGATGAAGAGAGAATTTCACCAGGTGCTGCATACAAAGGACACCTGCTGAAATTTCCTTTTCTAAAAAAAAACGGTTGAAGATACTGTTAAAGATCCTTTCCATATGGTCGCTCTACATTAGGGCCATCTGGCATGATGAATACTGAGACTTAAAGGAATGCTGGGAGTTAAGGTCCTGTGTGTGTGTGTGTGTGTGTGTGTGTGTGTGTGTGTGTGTGCGTGTGCATGTGTGTGTGTGTGTGTGTGTGTGTGCGTGTGTGTGTATGTGTTCAAAGTAACTTTGGGTGCTATCCTATGTATGTTTACACAGAATAAAAGTCCTACAACTCCCATCATGCCCCAGCAAACTCCCACCACCATCATCATGGTCTGCCCAGATCTGCTGACCGTTTGCTAACAGTTGATGGGCAACTCCAAAGCCCCTGTTGCTGTTCATCTTATGTTTTTTAGCTTTGCATTTCAAAGAGAGGACTGTCCTTCGTAAAGTAAAGCCACCCTAGTTCGTACTGAGCCTGGAAACAGACGGGGAGTCAATGCAATCTTATGCATTTCCCCCCACTGAATAATAGAGTGACTTACTTCTGAATAAACGCACAGAGAACTGTGCTGCCCATCATAAAAGTACTTACTGAAGCTGCATGCTTCACAAACCTTGCAGCCCGTTCACTGCAGCACAGTGAAGTTAGAAAGCAAAGCAAGCGATTCAGAGAAGGTGTCTTCAGACACAAAATCTGTAAAGAGGAGCTGTGTGGCCAGGGACACGGGAAAGCAGGGAGCAGAGTTTTTGATGTCCTCCTTTTGTGGTCTGTCCTCAACCTTCAAATGGAATGAAACAGCACGCTGATTCTGTTGCTCATCCTTCTCTAATCTCTTTTTTTTAAAAAAATAATAATAATATGAGAACAAAAACGACAATTACGCTGACAAAAAAAAAGTGTCTTTTTTCTCTCTTGACTATAGACGCTGTGAAGCGCTCTGGAAGCTGTATTGTCTGCCTTTCAAGCAGAACATGGGATTGTGGGTAAAGTTCCTGTCAAAATGTTTCTCTTTGTATTTCAGAGGCAAAACTCTTCCCTCACACACACACACACAGACACACACACACACACACCCTGCTACCCCCTCTATTTTCTTATTGTCCGTTCCTTTATATTCATGACTTCCATGTCTTTACTCCAATGGTTGCCCATCCACACGGTAATGGTCTGAGGGGGTTTTCAGGGGTTGGTGGTGATGACTCACTGGACAGCGATTGGCTGAGTTTCCCTCACATCACGGAGAGGGCCGGTTGCCCTTGGCTGAGCTGTTCAGATTATACCGAGGGGCAGAACAGACCTAGTGAAAGGGACTAGAAGAAAGAGCGCTCCAGCCGAATAAGGGGGACAGAAGGCCAGAGGGAGGAATCAATATCTGGGAAGGATATAGGGCATGTCTACACTGGGCGATATCCCGGGGATTGTCCCAGGATCATCCCTGTGCATCCACATGACACACAGGGGATCCCTGGAGCAGGGGGGGATGATTCCTGCATTTCCCTGGGATATCGCCATACCCTTTTTTCTCGGTTTTTCCTTTGGTCCCTAGATGATCCTGAGGACTGCGGGTGGTGTGGCTGGCTGTTCTGGCTTCTTCCCTCTTCCCCGTGTGTAGCAGGAGTCATCTGAGGGGAGGAGCCGGCATTGGAAGAGTCTAGGGCCATCAGGGGTGGGGTGGGAAGTGGGATTGGGTTTTTTTTAACTTTCTTTTTTGCTGGAGCACAGGTGCGCTACAGCTCAAGTATTCTTTAAAAAAAATGGCGGGCGCGACATCCTCCTTCCTCCCTGGATGTTGTGCACCATGTATGAATTCAAGGGAACGATCTAGCAATCAGCATCTCCCGAGATCCACCCTCCTCCCTCCCAGATAACCGAGAGGTGTAGTCATAGAATCATAGAATCATAGAATAGCAGAGTTGGAAGGGGCCTACAAGGCCATCGAGTGCTCAATGCAGGAATCCACCCTAAAGCATTCCTGACAGATGTTTGTCCAGCTGCCTCTTGAATGACTTTAGTGTGGGAGAGCCCACAACCTCCCTAGGTAACTGATTCCATTGTCGTACTGCTCTAACAGTCAGGACGTTTTTCCTGATGTCCAGCTGGAATCTGGCTTCCTTTAACTTGAGCCCGTTATTCCGTGTCCTGCACTCTGGGAGGATCGAGAAGAGATCCTGGCTCTCCTCTGTGTGACAACCTTTTAAGTCTTTGAAGAGTGCTCTCATGTCTCCCCTCAATCTTCTCTTCTCCAGGCTCAACATGCCCAGTTGTTTCAGTCTCTCTTCATAGGGCTTTGTTTTCAGACCCCTGATCATCCTGGTTGCCCTCCTCTGAACACGCTCCAGCTTGTCTGCATCCTTCTTGAATTGTGGAGCCCAGAACTGGACGCAATACTCTAGATGAGGCCTAACCAGGGCTGAATAGAGAGGAACCAGTACGTCACGTGATTTAGAAGCTATACTTCTATTAATGCAGCCCAAAATAGCATTTGCCTTTCTTACAGCCATATCGCACTGTTGGCTCATATTCAGTTTGTGATCTACAACAATTCCAAGATCCTTCTTGTTTGTAGTATTGCTGAGCCAAGTATCCCCCATCTTGTAACTGTCATGCCCATATACAAAGTATGAGGGTGCCTTGTACTGAGTCAGACCGTTGGCTTCCCCAAGCCCAGCCCTGCTTCCTCCAACTGGCAACAGCAATCCATGGACTTGGGCAAAGGTCTTTTCCTGGAATCCTTCTAACCCTGGAAATGTTATGGATTAGAAATTCAGCCTCACAGCCAGCATCAAAGTAGGAATGGTCAGGCATCTGCCACGTGCCCAATGACAGCAGTTCCCTAGAGATGGTCCAGCCCTCACCATGAAGTTCAGGTTTCTATTAATCCAATCCATAGATTCTGTAGCTGAGCAGCTTTTCCCAAAGTGCACAGACTCCGTGGACACACAGACCTTTTCGTTTTGTTTTACTTTCTGAAATTTCACCCAAATTTCAGGGCAAAAAATTACGTAAAATAAATTTAAAAAGCACCGGATGAAAATGTACGTACAATTCTTCCATAGTCTAAAGAAAGAAAATGTGCATGAAAAGAATGAAAATGCATTTGGGGAGGATTTGTGCATCTGTGAAAATTCAAGAACTAGCAGCAGCAACAACTAAATGGGGGGAAAGACAGATGCCTTCAGTGAGGGGGGAGGGGAGGGAGCAGTACATTGGGGGAAGAAGAAGAAGAAGAAGAAGAAGAAGAAGAAGAAGAAGAAGAAGAGGAGGAGGAGGAGGAGGAGGAGGAGGAGGAGGAGGAGGAGGAGGAGGAGGAGGAGGAGGAGGAGGAGGAATTCTACCAAGACCTGTATCACCTTCACCTGCTTTTGCAAATGGCCTCCCCTTTCAGCCATGCCCATCCACTAAGCGGGGAACAACCCCATCTACAAAACTCTCATTTCCTAACCAACTAACTTTTAGCATTAGTCTGTCTGTTTGGGTACTTTGTTGATCCTCCACACCCTCCATATTCACTTCTTGTCAAGATTTCTAATTTTAATGATAATCCGTTGAACGTTTTTGCTGTCATAGAGATTAAGGTATTAATAGCTCTCCTAAAGAGTCGAGTGAATCTGTCCCAGATTCCTCCATGCAAGCCTTGATCTGTGACTTATATTAATACAACAGCATTAATTCTGAAGGTGCACTGAGCATCGAAGAGTTTGTTTAAAAGACAAACCGCGTCGCTGAAGAGCCGAGCTGGTTATCTTTACTGTAGGCTAATCTGATAATAGTTTATAAAAGCTTCCACTGATACTTTAACCTCTGAAAGAGTTTATTCATTAAACTGCATGAGATTACGATATTTAATGTTAAGCGTGTTTATTTTGCGAAGGTGCTCTCATGGTTTACGGAGGGTGAAATGCCTTCATTTCCCATGTGTACTAATTCATTGCCCAGAGTAATGTGGGAAACAGGGCTTACAACCCTCCTCCAGTATACTCTGTTACGGCTCTCAATGATATCATTATGTTGGACGCAGTGCCATCACATCATCACTACAGTCACATGGGTTGCCACAGCCAATCCAATTGTGCAGATTTTTCCAAATGGCCAATGAGATTCAGGACAGATCAAAGGAAAGACTCCTTCACACATGGAATAGTTAAACTATGGAATTTGCTACCACAAGATGTAGCGATTAGTGCTGTGCTGAAAATTCCAATTATTCAATTTTTGACATTTTGTGGGGGTGGAGGAAAAATGAAAACTCTGGCAAAAGAGGCTAGAGAGGTGAGAATTTCAGAGAATTTTCTCCTTGGGGATGGGGACAGGGTTTCCACATACCTTTTTAAGTAAAGGCAGTCTTGAGGGGTCTTCTATCTTTCTTTTTTAAACACCCCTGCACTTGCAGGAGCCCAGGAGTTCTTCCTGAATGCCTATTGGAGAGGGAGAGGTCACATGGTATCCAATAAGAATTCATGAAGAACTGACAGGTGCCTCCAAGACCTGGGGGTGTTTTTTTAAAAAAAAATTGAAAGAAGACCCCCTCAACAACCAAATACACTTTTAAAGGGTATGTGGGAATGCTGTCCGCCTCCCCAAGGAGAAAACTCTCTGAAATTCTCCCCCTCCCTGCAAAAGAGGCCAAAAAACCAATGCCTCTTTTGCAGGAAGAGAAAAAAGTTCCTGAAAATAGGGGCCAGGATTCAGCACAGCACTAGAAGTGATGGCCACCTATCTGGGCAGCTTTAAAAGGGGGGTTGGATAAATTCCTGGAGGAGAAGGCTGGCAATGGCACTGTCCTGATGGCTAAGTGTTACCTCCTGTAACAGAGGCAGTAAGCCTATATACACAAGTTGCTGGGGAACATGGACAGGAGAGTGCTGATGCACTCATATCTTGCTTGAGGGTCCCTGGTTGACAACGGGTTGGCCACTGTGTGAACCGAGTGCTGGACTAGATGGACCCTTGGTCTAATCCAGCATGACAACCTTATGTTCTTAAGTCCAAGAGTCTTGGACCTGGTGAGTTCAGGTGTGATACAGCAACGTGTCCAAAATCAGGCAGATGTTCAGTTTTTGAAATGGAGATTTTTATGGAGAGCACTGACCTCAAAAAATTGGCATTTGAATTTCAAAACTGAGGCATGCCACCAGCATTCAAAATTCAGCTGCTTTGATTGGCTGAATGAATGAGCAAAGATAATATAACATTTGTTTTCTCCTGTTACATGTTATCTGTCAGATGACAGCCAAATCTCACGCCTGATTTTTTTCCTTCTACCCTTCCAATCCCCTTTCATTTTGTTCTGTGTTTTGTACTGCAAGCCTGCAGGAAGGGTCCGTCTTATCTCTTATCTTTGCTTGCTGCCTTTTGGCTAAAGAGTGGGATAAAAAATGCTATAAATAAATGCTCCTTCCTTTCCTCTACAGCATCCACAATTTTTTTTAAAAAAAAAAAAAATCTTAAAATCCCAAACACAATTTAATAAATACGATGTAACAATACATTCAGCAGCTATAAAAAAATCCCTTTTTATTGTGAATATTAACAAAATCGAACAAAAAAGTAAATTGTGAAAAAGAAAAGCAACCCCAAAAAATGACATAAATAGGAGTATCATCATTTTTTCCATTAGGTATAACATACCTTTCTGTTTTTAAAGAGAAGCAGAACACATAGCCATGTATTTATCCAGTCACAAGTCGCACCTATATAACACCGTTCAAAGGTTGATAACGTTAAGTCCTCAGTCCAATGCATTATGGGAGGTGATCATTTATCCTTCCAATGTGATAGTATAAGACTTTGAGCTGTCGTGAGGGCTCTGAAAATCCATTTGCACTGGCCATGTGTTAGCTTCCAAGAAGCTGGTAGGTGGTTTAGGAAGACATGCACATCGTTCCATATTAAAGATTGTTCCAGTACAAAGTTTATCCTTATTAAAACCTCCTCCAGCTATAAATTCTAATGAACATACTCATCAGTTTAAAACAAAACCAGTCCATAAATGTACCAGTGATTTTCATTTTCATCAACTGACTACCTGACCCATCTGACTACCTGACCAAGGGAAGGGAGGCTGAAGCATACAAGGGAAGAGCCTTTTCAGTGGTGGCCCCGCAACTCTGAAATGAGCTTCCATTGCGGGGTTTATCATGCCCTTCTTTACAGGTATTCAGGAAGAGTTCTGAAAACCCACCTGTTTTCACTGGCTTTCCCATAATCTGTGGGCAGCAGGTTTTATTGATGTAATTTGTTTTTTTGGTGTTTTATTGTAGGTTTATTGCCTCTTTTGTAGGATTTTTATCCTGTATGTTGGCTTGAGAGGGTTTTACCCTTAAAGGTGGACTAAAAATAATTTTAAATGAATAAATGTCAACTTTGCATTCCCACCCCTCCCAAAGTACACAAGTACCTTCTCACCTCGGCAAGGAAGCCATCCCATAGCCACAGGACAATTGATGTGAAACCCCTCCTCCTGGAAACCAATGTGTTTACAACTTCATTGGCTGCCAGTCCAGGTCTGGGCCCGATTCAAAGTGCTGGTATTGACATTTAAAGCCCTAAACTGTTTGGGGCCAGGTTATTTGAAGGAACACCTCCTCCCATATGTACCTGCCCAGACCTTAAGATTATCTACAGGAGCCCTTCTCCATGAGCCCCTGCCAAAGGAAGAGGGGACGGTGGCTACTAGAAGGAGGGCCTTCTCTGCTGTGGCACCCCGGTTGTGGAATGAGCTCCCCAGAGAGGTCCGCCTGGCGCCTACACTGTACTGCTTTCGTCACCAGCTGAAGACCTTTTTATTTTCTCAGTATTTAACACTTAATTTTAACTTAAATTTAAATTTTACTGTTATAACTCTGTATTTTAATTTTATATCAATTTTGCTGCGTGGTTTTTATGCTGGTTGTGATTTTTATACTGTATTTTGTATTTGTGCTTTTAACCTGTTGGTTGTTTTATGATGGTTTTAATTTTTGTGAACCGCCCAGAGAGCTTCGGCTATTGGGCGGTATAAAAATGTAATAAATAAATAAATAAATTCTACCCTCACAAAATGAAGACACCACAGAGCAGGAGCTGATCTGGAAAATGACTGCAAAATGGAGACCTAGGCATAAAACGTATATGTCCGATACTGTTCCATCTAAGATACGTCAACTGTCAGTTCCGATGAAATACTGAGCGCTGCGTTGGACACTGTCAAATTTTGACAGCTTCTGAAAGGCATCTGTCAGATACTGTCAAACGCTGACTGCGATTGCAGAAGCTCCAGATGTCAAATATGTCAATGCTGAATGGCAAATACTTGCTGAATATTCCCAAAGAACATCCGCTATTAAAATTCGCAGAAGAGAATTCCGACGGGGCAAACTCAGGCCAGCTCTTGTGGGTTTGGAGAGCAGAAGAGAATTGGCAGAAGGAGCTGGATTTTGGATGCCAGGAAGATGGTTTTGCTTTTGGCCCTAGAACTGCAGCCCTGTGCGCTCGCTTATGTACCTAGGGTAATACCTACTCAACCTGAATATTTGTTGAGGTCTCCCGCTGTCTCCTCCAAATGAGTGTGGTCTGTAAAGGGGGAGGGTGAAATGAAAAGTTCAGAAGAGGGCAGGGTTGTAGGAAATACTAGATGATAGCAGAATTTAGGGGTACGTCGTGAGAAAAGGAGTTCGCTCTTGCTCACTCTCCCAGTGGTGATGAGTAACGTTTGAAGAGCAAACGCTCATCATGACAGTCGCCAGAGCCATATCCCTAATGAGAATCCAAATATTCTGGGCAGCTGTGCTGATACATGTCAACAAACCAGGTCCAGGAGTTTTTATCTACTAGAAGTGGGAGACTTTTGTAAAAGCATAAGGGTCTTAATTGCCTATTCAAAACCGAGCTTTAAATGCATGCAGTGTATAGTTAAACTATGGAATTCATCACCACAACACTGAGGTCACAGCTAGACCTAAGGTTTATCCTGGGATCATCCAGGGTTCGCCCCTGCCTGAGCACTGGATCCCCTGTGTGTCACCTAGGTGAACAGGTTTGACCCCTGGACGATCCAGGGATAAACCTTAGGTCTAGCTATGGCCATAGTGGCCAGTCTGGATGGGTTTAAAAGGTAGTTAGATAAATTCCTAGAGAAGACTATCAATGGCTACTTGCCCTGGTTGCTATGGGCTACCTCCAGTATTAAAGACACTATGCCTATGTACACCAGTTGCAGGCAACATGGGAGAGAGGGTGCTGTTACATTACTGTCCTATTTGTGGGAGATTAAGGACAGATGAAAGGAAGTATTTCTTCACATCGTGCATAGTTAAATTATGGAATTTGCTACCACAAGATGTAGTGATGGCCACCAATCTGGATGGCTTTAAAATGGGGGCCACAGCTAGACCTAAGGTTTATCCTGGGATCATCCAGGGTCCGCCCCTGCCTGAGCACTGGATCCCCTGTGTGTCACCTAGATGAACAGGTTTGACCCCTGGACGATCCAGGGATAAACCTTAGGTCTAGCTATGGCCGGGGTTGGGCAAATTCCTGGAGGAGATGGCTTTCAGTGGCTATTAGTCTTGATGGTTATTGGCTAACTCCAGAGGCGGTATGCCTATGCACACCAGTTGCTGGGGAACACTGGCAAGAAGGTGTTGTACTCATGTCCTACTTGTCGGTATCCCATGAGGGGCTGGTCGGCCACTGTGTGAACAGAATGCTGGACTAGATGGACCATAGCATTGATATAAGCATGGCTCTTACATTCTTATGTTCTTAAGCCAATCTTCAAATACTATGCATTACAATAGGGATAGGTGACGACAGTATAATGTTACTGGGAGAATGCATCTCCGGGCTCATCTACACCAAGCAGGATATTCCACTATGAAAGTGGTATGAAAGTGGTATATAAAAGGCAGGAGCCACACTACAGCTATATAGTGGTATTGAAGTTCACTGACAACTGTTGGGGCCCAGGACACATACTGCTTTCATAGTGTTATATCCTGCTTGGTGTAGATGTGTCCTGGGCCCCAAGTCAATGCACTTCAGTACCACTATAAAGCAGTAGTGTGGCTCCTGCCTTTTATATACCGCTTTCATACTGTTTTCATAGTGGAATACCCTGCTCGGTGGGGATGAGCCCTCCCTCCAGCACTGTGAGGATTGCAGCTAAACTCAGAGGGAACAGGGAAGCTTGAAGGGCTGGCAGATGACATCAGCATCCTGCTAAGTCCCAGCACCACAACTCTGTGGGCTCTGCTTCCAGTACAACATTGCTGTCTCCCACCCTTCATAGTTCTTGGAAGTTTGCTACTGCATTGTCTCAAGCACCAGGGATGGTGGGAAACATAGGCCACAGCTAGACCTAAGGTTTATCCTGGGGTCATCCAGGATTCGCCCCTTCCTGAGCACTGGATCCCCTGTGTGTCACCTAGAAGAACAGGTTTGACCCCTGGATGATCCAGGGATAAACCTTTGGTCTAGCTATGGCCATAGTTTTTCTCCTCCATCTCTAGCATCTGACATGCTGCTGTGTAGCACTGTTCCAAGTACCAGGGACTGGTCGACAGGAAGAGTGGGGGAAGAGAAGAAAGGAGAGAGAGATTTCCTTCCCTGATCTCCTGCCCCTTCTGCAGCCAGGCAACAGGATTTGGGAGGTTAAGAATAAGACCCCTGGAGTCTTATTAAGACAACAGGAGTTCCACGTGGTCCAAATCAATCCATGAGTTTCAATTGATTATGATCGTGACTGGCCTACGGGAAGCCCACGAGCCTTGTGTTGAGAAAAGATGGGAATGAAAGACTCTCTGCTCCAAATGGGGCACTCGTTATACTACAACACAACCTGGTGAAGTATCCAAAAACATCACATGGTGCCTTAAAAAAGGACAGTGAATAAGTGCAGAAAGGAGCAACTAAAATGATCAAGGGGTTGGAGCATCTCCTTTAGGAGGAAAGATTGCAGCAACCAGGACTGTTTAGCTCAGAGAAAAGGTGAGTAAGGACTTAGAAAGACCTAAGGTTTATCCCAGGGTCATCCCAGGGTTGTCCCTGCCTGCTCCCATGATATCCTTTGTGTCATTTACATGAACAGGGATGACCCCAGGATGATCCACCCAGAGAGCTTGAGCTATTGGGCAGTATAAAAATGTAATAAATAAATAAATAAATAAATCCTGGGATAAACCTTAGGTCTAGCTAAGGACTAAGAGCTTTATCACACCAGCGTTATACTGTGCAATCACTGCGAATTGTGTGCAAAGGACCCCAAAGTTTTCCAGCTTATAATTTATTTTTATTTATTTATTTATTACATTTCTATACCGCCCAATAGCCGGAGCTCTCTGGGCGGTTCACAAAAATTAAAAACATTCAAAGTATAAAACAACAGTATAAAACCATAATATAAACTACAATATAAAAGCTCAACCAGATCAAAACAGCAGCAATGCAAAATTACAAATTTAAAACACCAAGTTAAAATTTATTTATAGACTGTTAAAATACTGGGGGAATAAAAAGGTCTTCACCTGGTGTCTAAAAGAATATAGCGTAGGTGCCTGGCGAACCTCCTTAGGGAGCTCATTCCACAGCCGGGGTGCCACAGCAGAGAAGGCCCTCCTCCTGGTAGCCACCTGCCTCACTTCCTTTGGCAGGGGCTCATGGAGAAGGACCCCTGAGGATGACCATAGGGTCCAGGCAGGTACATATGGGAGGAGGCGTTCCTTCAAATAACCTGGCCCCAAGCCGTTTAAGGGCTTTAAATGTTAATACCAGCACTTTGAATTGGGCCCTGACCTGGACTGGCAGCCAGTGAAGCTGGAAAAGGACTGGCGTGATGTGGTCTCGTCAGCCAGTCCCTGTTAGTAACCGTGCTGCCCTGTTTTGTACCAGTTGAAGTTTCCGGACCGTTTTCAAAGGCAGCCCCATGTATAACGCATTGCAGTAATCTACTTTGATTGCGAAGTACTCCCATGCATCCTGCTTTAATTGCGCTTCTTAACCAAAAGAAGTGCAATATTTTGCTACTAGTTTTCAAGCGTTTCATTTGTTGTTTTCCGAGCGGCCACTGGGGCACAGGAGCAGGATTTGAAGAAAAATTAAACAAATGCTTACATTTGCGTAAGCTTTAAAGATAAAGACATCAAAATTGGCACAGTAATAGATATTAAGGAGAGCTTTGAGAATTCCAAATTTGAATTGGATTGGGTCATCTGTTGATTTTTTATTATTTTTTTACATTTCCCCCTTAAACCCACTTCCTAGTATGCAAAGGATCTAGCCGCCCAGTAGCAGCAAGAACAACAACGGTGACAGCTTAGCGCTGTAGGGGATAATTTGAGGGAAACAGGTATGTGGGATGAAGCCATAAGAGAGACATGGTAGAGGTGTGGAAAATGATGCATGGTGTGGAGAATATGGACAGGGAGACATTTTTCTCCCTCTCTCAAAATACTAGAACCCAGGGTCATTCCATGGAGCTGTTGAGTGAGTGATTCACGACCCTTAGTCTGACCCAAAATAGTTCTACTTACCTTCTTAAGTTTCTATGACAGGATGGAAAAGGAAGCCGTAGTGGAACAGTTAGCAGCTCTAACCATTAGCTTCTCTTGCCTCTCTTGAAAAACTTAGGGTGCTTTTGTCATAGGACTTTGCTTTGAAATGTTTTTTTTCAAGCATCTTGTATAGAATAGCGATGTCCTTCCACATGTACACATGCATTTAGCTCAACAGCACTGTGGATGTGTGTGGTTACATAGTTTTTTATTGGTATAATCTGTTGCCTTCATTCTAGTGCTGTAATGAAAGCAACAAGTTAATGCCGGCATTATGCAAAATGTCCCATTAAATATGTCATGCGCATTTGTCTTCCTCTGCAGACATGAAATTACCATAATTGGTTAACTCTTTCATGCTCAAGAAGGAACAGTTGGCATTGAGGACACTTTATTACCCAGAATGTATTCCCTGGGAGGGAAGATTTGTTGAAGAATAGGCATCTATTCTCTTAAGCATGGTGATAGTTGAAGTCCATCAAGTCAAGAGACTGGTGGTAGGTTTTTCTCATGGTGAGATGGTTAGACAAGATGAGACCAAGGGCCTTGCTAGATGATGGGGTAGCCCGGTGCGAACCCCGGCCCGGCCCCTGTGCATCCAGGTGGGAATCTACACTGGTGTTATTCTAATGTTTTGAATGGGTTACTGTGACGCACAGCGTCACGTGACCCTGGGTCTCCAACATTGTAAATGAGTTGTACTTACAGGTTCTATTTCTTAGTTCCAGTGTGGCTACAGATTCATGTGCCTCGTCCTACCGGTAATTTTCCTCTCACTCTTCTCTGAGTAGCAGAGCTGCTGGGTTTGCTCCGCCCACTTCCTGTTCTCCTTCCTTCGCCCCGCTTGCTATCTTATCTGCTACAGCAGATCAATCACACCAGCGTTATACTGTGCAATCACTGACAATTGCATGCAAAGGACTCAGAAGTTTTCCACCTTAGAATCTGCTTTTATTGTGAAGTACTCCCCTGCATCCTGCCTTAATTGTGCTCCTTTTGCAAAAGATTCACTCCAGCCGCTGCTGTGGGCACAGGAGCAGGATTTTAAACAAATGCTTACATCTGCAAATTGGGTCATTGGTTGATTTTTTATGATTTTTTTTTTAACATTTTCCCCCTCTTTGTAAAGGAGCTGAGGAGCGCTCAAAGGATCGCTGTAGCTCCATGCAGGAAAATTAACAAAGGTCTCTTGGTCCCAGTCCAAAACTCATGACCAGCGGGGCTTAAATGGGGCTGCTGCTAAAACTTTTAAATTTGGTCTCCCATCTAAACCCTGACCAGACCCAACCCTGCTTAGCTTCAGCAAAGTGGCTGGCTCAGGCAATTCCCTGGGACTTGTGTTAAGATGTTTTGGGAGGGGGTTTGTGTGTGCTTATGACTATTGCCCTGCACTGCTGGCTAGGAATGAGGCAGGCAGTGGGCAGAGCAAACCCAGCAGCTCTGCTACGCTCAGAGGGAGAACAACAAAAGGATTTAACAATGTGCCCTGCAGTAACGTTACAGCTAAACGTAAGTAATGCTAGTGTGCCCCGTGATACAGAGAACCGATACAGAGAACCACATTAGAAAGGGACACTAGCAACGTTATAAGACTAGTGTAGATCCAGCCCAGATGACGCACAGGAGATCCCGGGCTCAGGCAGGGGCAACCCTCCCTTGGCCCAGGATAACCGGCACTGTTTGTGGCCCGGTATTTCCTGCGGTCTTGGGCTGAGCCTGAGACCATGGGCACGTAGCCCCTTCTGCTGCTTTTCCCGGCTACCGCATTTACTTGCAAGTAGCCAGGAAAAGCGGCGGACGGCACGCAGTGCTCTACAGGAGTGCTGCGGCCATCAGGCCAGGGTGGGGAGATGGGGGGGGGGAAAGGAGCCAGGGGAGATGAGGGAAACGGAGCCAGGGGGGATGGGGGGAAACAGAGCCGGGGGGGGATGGGGGGGAAATGGAGCCAGGGGGATGGGGGGAAAATGGAGCCAGGGGGATGGGGGGGAAATGGAGCCAGGGGGATGGGGGGGAAACGGAGCCAGGGGGATGGGGGGAACAGAGCCAGGGGGATGGGGGGGAAACGGAGCCAGGGGAGATGAGGGAAATGGAGCTGGGGGGGGATGGGGGGATCAGAGATTGAGGGCAGGCGGGGGAGGATCAGAGTTCATAGGCAGGGGGGATCAGAGATCATGGCCGGGGGGGGAGATCGCGGCGGGGGGAGGGAGATTGGGGGCAGGGGGGAGCAGGGAAACCTGTTTTTTTTAAAAAAAAAAAACTTACCTGAGCGCTCCTGCGCTCCTGTCCCTTTAAAACATAAAAAAATGGCGGACTTGACAGGGCTTACTTTACCCCGTCGTGTCTGACGTCTAGCTAGGAGAGACAGCCCGCACTAGCTGCAGCACGAGCTCGCCCCTCCTCCTGACCGGACTTTCAGGTAGGTTGAGCAACAGCCCCACACAACTTTTATCCCATCAAGTCAAATGTGACTGAGGCAGGATCTACACTACTGCTTTAAAACGGTTTATAACAGTAGTGGCAAGTGTTGGGGCCCAGGACATACTCCACAGACAGTTTTCTCATCGATTTTAAAGAGTCATATCCTGCTTTTAAAGGGTCATATTGTCGTCGTCCCCTTGACCTCTGTGCCAGTTTGTTGTGACACACTACTCACAGTAGTGCACACTGCCGCGGTCCTCCAGTTTGTCCCGGGACCATGGAAAAAACTGAGATAAAAGTAGTCCCAGGGCTCATCTACACCAAGCAGGGTATTCCATTATGAAAGTGGTATGAAAGCGGTATATAAAAGGCAGGAGCCACACTGCTGCTTTATAGCGATATTGAAGCGTACTGCAGGATCTACACTACTGCTTTATAGTGGTATTGAAATGCACTGACAATTGTTGGGGCCCAGGACACATCTGCACCAAGCAGGATATAACACTATGAAAGTGGTATATGGTCTGTGTCAATGGGCCTCAACAGTTTATTTATTTATTTATTTATTACATTTTTATACCGCCCATTAGCCGAAGCTCTCTAGGAGGTTCACAAAAATTAAAACCATAGTAAAACAACCAACAGGTTAAAAACACAAATACAAAATACAGTATAAAAAGCACCACCAGGATAAAACCACACAGCAAAACTGATGTAAGATTAAAATACAGAGTTAGAACAGTAACATTTAAATTTAAGTTAAAATTAAGTGTTAAAATACTGAGAGCATAAAAAGGTCTTCAGCTGGCGACGAAAAGAGTACAGTGTAGGCGCCAGGCAGACCTCTCCGGGGAGCTCGTTCCACAGCCGGGGTGCCACAGCAGAGAAAGCCCTCCTCCTAGTAGCCACCTGCCTCACTTCCTTTGGCAAGGGCTCACAGAGAAGGGCCCCTGTAGATGATCTTAAGGTCCAGGCAGGTACATATGGGAGTATTGTACTCAGTTGTCAGTGCACTTCAATACTGCTAAAAAGCAGTAGTGTGGCTCCTGCCTCTTATATAGCACTTTCATAGTGGAATATCCTGCTTGGTGTAGATGAGGCCCTAGTTATCCAGGGACAACTGAGAGGTCATCCCTGGGTGACCCCGGGATAAATGTATGGTGTAGACATGCTCTTAGTTGTAACTTCTCTTCGCCCTCCCTCTGAATGAGGACTCTGCCCGAGGGACTAAACCATCTACTCTACAGGGGATACACACACACACACACACAATCTAACAAAAGCTTATACCCTAATAAACTCGGTTGTCCTTCCTGTGCCTGGGATGAGCCCTCCTTCCTCCCTGTCTCTTGTACCCTTTTCACACTCAGAAGTGTATGTCAAAGCTTCCTTTGGTCTTTGTCCCAATTTGAGACCATCAAAATGGATTTAATGGATTAAACCTTTTAAGAGCTTTTTTTTTTAATTAAAAAGCCTGGTAATAATTAAAATAAAGTCCTACTGTTGCCATGGGAACCGCTTTATCAAAGGCAAACATGCATGAAGAGGGGAATAAAGTTGGTTGGGTTAGAGAAACTGTGTATGTGGGGGGGGGGGGAGAGAGAGAGAGAGAAGAGCAAGGACCGGTTTCGGAGAAGATGGAATCAGGCCAGATCCTCACGCAGCGTTCAGCGCTCAAAACGCAAAGAGACGGAGGCACGGCTGACTTTTAGAACAACCTGAATAAAATGACAAAGGGGAAGTTCAAGAAAGTGTAAAATCCTTCGGAAAATCCTTGGGTGTTTTTTTTCCAAGCAACAGCAGAGTTGGAAGAAGGCAGCAGGTTTGTCATTGGGAGACTGGTGTCATCCTTGTACCTGCTGGGGGGGAGGTAATTTCTCCTGAATTAAGGAGCCAAAACAACTTTGAGGTGGCCCTGCGTTCTGCCCTGTAGAGAAGACCACAGTCTCCCTGGTGACTGCATCTTGGGAGATGCAGCCTGCCAATTCCATCGCCGCATAAATGCATTATTCATGTGTTCGTGACAAAGAGTTGAGATGCTAATATGCAAAAATAAGATGGAGGCGATGAAAGATGATCGCTCGGCAGTGATTCACATCTCGCTTTGCCTTTTGTGCCACTGGCTAACATCCCCGTTTGGGGAAATGGGGTCTGATTTCACACAGAATTGCTTCTGCCTCTCTTGAGGTTGCTTAAACTGACCCCCCCCCCCTCTCTCTGGGCATGTCTACACCAGGGGAGTGGGAGGGGGGAGATATCATGATATGCTGTATTCACTCTAAACAATTGACATTGACAACATTACCGTATATACATATATACCAACCTGTACAATGCAATACCCAGGCATCACACCTGTCCATACGCTGAGGTCATCTTTGGAGACCTTTCTCCTGCTGGTATGTCTTTAGCTGGCAACTGGAGAATGAGTCTTTTCATTTGTTGTGAGCAATCTACGGAATGCTCAACCCCAAGTTGCCATTAGCACCCTCTTCCACCAGTACCACATACCTGGCCCCACAACTTACTCATTGGTAGGCAGGCTCCTGCCTACCTGCCTGTGCCCCCTGCCCACCCACGGTGGTGGCACAAAGCTCTGGGACTGAGCCTGATTTCACCAGCACCATCATTGAAATGCTGGCCCATGCCCAATGTATGTCAGAGGAAGGGGCAGTGCCGTTATGATAGCAGTAGGATGACCACTGGTGAATGGCCCCCAAAACAGGCCAGAACAAGATGCCAATTTGCATTCAATTTGCATATACTGATATGTATGTATAGATGCAACTGTGACCAGTTGGCTTGGGTGTGCCGCGCCTCATCTGCTGCCCAGGTTCTAAGTGCTTCTCATCTTTAAACCGAACTTGGATGGGACAGCCCTTCAGATGGTAGACACTTTCAAAATGGAGGAGAGCCCTCTCACAGCCCTTCAAATAGAGGTCTGTTCTCTGTATAAAGGAACACATGGCCTTCAAAGGTGACAGTATCTGTGAGGATAGCTGAGTGGGCCTGGAGATCTGTTCAGGGCTGCTGACAGGCTGTCCCCTCCCCAATTCACAATGACCGCAGTGGCCCAGGCTGAGCCCTCACGCTGCGTTGGTGCCACCATCCTAGTGACATTAGACTCAGCCCCGATGTGTCAAGGACAAAGCTGGTGTGCGTAAGGTGGCAATGCTGGCAAAAGGAGGAAGACTGTGCAAGCCCAGAGCTCTGCTGGGCCCATCCATCTCCTCTGCTTGCACCATCACCCAGTTAAGCCACAGCAGATACTTCATCTGATCCAGTAGGGCTCTTCTTAAATTCTGATGAGTTCCATATTGGAACTCCTCCATATTGACCCTTTAGTGGATCTGTCCCAGTTAGTGCTGGTTCCATGGCCACAGCAAGACCTAAGGTTTATCCTGGGATCATCCAGGGTTCGCCCCTGCCTGAGCACTGGATCCCCTGTGTGTCACCTAGATGAACAGGTTTGACCCCCGGACGATCCAGAGATAAACCTTAGGTAGGGTGACCCTATGAAAAGGAGGACAGGGCTCCTGTATCTTTAACAGGGCTCCTGTATCTTTCAATACAACTGTTAAAGATACAGGAGCCCTGTCCTCCTTTTCATATGGTCACCCTACCTTAGGTCTAGCTATGGCCCAAGTCTTCGAAGGCCCATTGGCCAAGACAACCCCGTTGCCCCTCTGCCTCAGTGAGTCGACCTTCTCACCACCATTGTCACCAGGAACCATTGTTCCTCACCCTCTTTCTCCTCATTGCTACCACTTGCCTGCTGGGCAGGCAGAGAGCCAGTGAGAAAGTTGGCCATGGCATCTGCTGAGCATTTTTCTCATAATCTGGGCCAGAGCAAGAGGCAGGAGAACATGTAGGTTGCAATGGTGAAGAGGAAGAGCAAGTCCAGGGGGCTCTTGTCAGTGGGCCCCTGCTGGCACGTGAGGCCTCAGCAAGTGCCCAACCTTGCCTACCCTGCCCCAGGGCTCCATCAAACTCTGTCCCAATCCCGCCAGGATTCACACCAGCTGCTCAACCGATGTGCTTCCCTGTCTGTGTTCTGAGCCACATACAAGCATCTGAACATCTCCCTCCTCCTCTATTTCTGCTGGGATCTCCCTCTTGCCTGCCCCCTCCCCCCCACACACACACCTCAGTTGCTTAGAAAAAGAGCAAATGAGATTCAAAGCACCGAGGTGGCAGCTGCTGCCGGCAT
The DNA here is from genome assembly GCF_023053635.1 of Elgaria multicarinata webbii. Classification (NCBI taxonomy): domain Eukaryota; kingdom Metazoa; phylum Chordata; class Lepidosauria; order Squamata; family Anguidae; genus Elgaria; species Elgaria multicarinata. The sequence goes on along the minus strand of NC_086177.1, from coordinate 109,524,703 downwards.
TTCATCTGCCGAGGCAAGGGGCTTGTTTTGTTCCAAAGCAGCATATGGGCGAGCTACTGTAGCTCCTGGGAAGAAGGGTTGTGGCTAGACAGAGCGATATCCCAGGGATCGCCCCAGGATCATCCCTGTGCGTCCATCCACATGACGCACAGGGCATCCCGTGGGCAGGGAGGGATGATCCCTCCCTTTCCCTGGGATAACTGGGATGGCTTTAATCCCGAGGTTTCTTGTGGTCTCAGGATCATCCTGAGACCGCGGGACTTGTGAGCAGCCATCCCAGTTTCATCCCAGCTCCTTGTGTGTAACTGCGAGGAGCCGGGAACTGGGCATGGGGCACAGAGCTCCTCAGGAGCTCTGTGCCCATCAGGGGTGGGGTGGGGGAGCAGGGGGAGTTGTTTGTTTGTTTGTTTAAAAAACACTTACTTTTCACTGGAGCACTCCTGCACTCATTTCCGATAAAAAAACAAAAACAAAATGGCGGACGGACATCCTCTTCCTCCCGGGACGTCACACCCTGCGTGTAGACTGAGGGGGAGGATCTCGCAATCAGTATATCGTGAGATTCTCCCCCTCCACCCCCCTGGTCTAGATATGCCCAAGCTTATCCAGTCCTGGAGGAAAGCTCAAAGTTGAACAGCCCGCTCCGTCCATCACATCCTGAGCCGTTACAGCTGAGCTCTAGAAAAGCAGCAAAAGCAGGTGATCAAATGCAAATTTTGAAATGTAGCATAGGACTTCTTTTTTTTCTTTTTTGAAACATGATGATGTTAATCAGAGATGATTATGTTGGGAAATTATATATATATATATATATATATATATATATATATATATATATATCCCTGGTTTGGATTCGGTACATTCTATTTCACTTTTGGAAGATTCTTAGATGAGTGGAGTATAACACATACAAATCTATCTGGCTAGTTGAGGGCTAATGTAGTAGGAGGCCCCCTCTGCTTCTTAGCAGTGTCTCTGGGAAATGAAACCTCCTGAGGTTCAGTGAAGAAGGTAGCATTGTCAAACTTAGAGCCCTCCAGACCTAAGAGAATGAATTACTATTATTATTATTATTATGATGATGATGATGATGATGCAAGTCTCATTGAAACCAGCAGGGCGTATTTCTGAGAGACATACATAGGATTGCGCTATACATTGTTTTGCTAGGAGCTCCTAGCTACAGTTAGGGGATAGATAACAGAACAACACCTCTCCTTCTCAATGGTTTTCGTCAGCACTCCTAATTAAAAAAAAATCCAATTATTGGTTTAATCATATTCTCATCTGGACACGGACACACACATACACACACACACACACAAGTCCTACAACTCGGTTGTGTATTTTTATTTAAGGCTCATGTGAAGGAAGGCAGTGAGTATGAAAGTTAAGAGGGCTTTCCCCAAAACACCAAACTCCCTGCAGTGTGGACAGCAGGCAAACAAACCGCTGGTTAGAGTACAACAAACTTTTAACATCCCATCCAGCCTGAGCCAGGGGATATTCAGACTTTTCAGAACACGCCTGGGACATAGAAATAAGGGTTTGAGTTGATGCCCTCCTATTTCACACCCCAAGCCCAGAATTCTAAACAGTAGCAAAACAAGAGCAGAAGGCTCTCGATACAGTACTCAGGCTTAAGTGGAATAAAGCCCTCTGTGAAACTTTGAAATAGATGTGAAATTTATTAACAATAACTAAAGGAGAATGGAGGGGCTTTTTTTTTAAAAAAAAAAGGTGTATTATTTGTGTTTTTAACCTGTTGGTTGTTTTATTATGGTTTTAATTTTTGTGAACCGCCCAGAGAGCTTCAGCTATTGGGCGGTATAAAAATATAATAAATAAATAAATAAATAAATAAATAAATAAATAAATAGTAAATAAATAAATAACATTCTCAGAGGAAATCAAGAAACCCAAAGCAAGCAGAGAAAGCTTTTAAACCACGGGGAAGCCTTTTGAAACAATGCTGCAGGCAAAAACAACAAAATACTGCGTAGCCTAACCTATACTTTACCAAAGTAAGGGTCCTTCCTATAGGACAGGATGTAAATGTTTCCAGGCCCAAAGGCCAGTCGAAGACTGAAGATCAAAACAAAGACCGGTTGGACCAGATTTGGAGATGAAATCAGACAACAGTATGATTTTATACTGTTGTCATGAAAGTGGTATAAAAGCAGTATATGAAAGGCAGGAGCCACACGACTGCTTTATAGCAATATTGAAGTGCACTGACAAGTGTTGGGGCCCATTGACACAGGCCATATGCCACTTTCATACCATAGAATCATAGAATCATAGAATAGCAGAGTTGGAAGGGGCCTACAAGGCCATCGAGTCCAACCCCCTGCTCAAGGCAGGAATCCACCCTAAAGCATCCCTGACAGATGGTTGTCCAGCTGCCTCTTGAAGGGCTCTAGTGTGGGAGAGGCCACAACCTCACCAGGCAACTGATTCCATTGTCGTACTGCTCTAACAGTCAGGACGTTTTTCCTGATGTCCAGCCGGAATCTGGCTTCCTTTAACTTGAGCCCGTTATTCCATGTCCTGCACTCTGGGAGGATCGAGAAGAGATCCTGGCGCTCCTCTGTGTGACAACCTTTTAAGTATTTGAAGAGTGCTATCATGTCTCCCCTCAATCTTCTCTTCTCAAGGCTAAACATGCCCAGTTCTTTCAGTCTCTCTTCATAGGGCTTTGTTTCCAGACCCCTGATCATCCTGGTTGCCCTCCACTATGTCACTTTCATAGTGTTATATCCTGCTTGGTGCAGATGTGTCCTGGGCCCCAACAGTTGTCAGTGAACTTCAGTACCGCTATAAAGCAGCAGTGTGGCTCCTGCCTTTTATATACCGCTTTCATACCACTTTCACAGTGGAATATCCTGCTTGGTGTAGATGAGCCCGAAGACTCGAGTGAAGGCTGGCTGGTTGGGGAATGCTGGGAGTTGTAGGATTTTTTATTTATTTATTTTCTTGTGCCCAAACTGATTTTACTTTCCCTTACTCTTCATTGCCCTCCTCATCACACAGCCAGATCTGGTCAGCTCTGTAGTGTTGTGATGTTATAATGTGATGACTGAAAGCTTCATCCCACGTACCTGTTTCCCTTTAATTATCCCCTACAGCGCTAACGTGGCATCATTGTTGTTGTTGCTAAATCTCACCCCGGGCGGCAGCGCTCCAAAGATCCTTTGCAAAGGGTTTAAGGGGGAAAATGTAAAAAAAAATCATTAAAAAACCAACAGATGACCCAATCTGATTCAAATTTGGTATGCTTAAAGCTCTCCTTAAAATCTATTACTGTGCCAATTTTGATGTCTTTATCTTTAAAGCTTACGCAGATGTAAGCATTTGTTTAAATTTTCTTTAAACAGATCAAATCCTGCTCCGGCGCCCCAGTGGGCGCTCGGAGAACAACAAATAATTCGCTCAAAAACTAGAAGCAAAATACCTCGATTCTTTTCCCTTTATGGCACAATTAAAGCAGGATGCATGGGAGTACTTCACAATAAAAGCAGATTATAAACTGGAAAACTTCTGAGTCCTTTGCACACAATTCGCAGTGATTGCACAGTATAACGCTGGTGTGATAAAGCTCTGATTGGCTGAGATCCCTCATGGGATTAATCCAGAAAGGCAGGAGCAGCAGCCATGATGGGAAGGGGACCACAGCCACCAGTTAAAATACACTAAATATATACATATTTTAGGTAAATATTCACACCACCGAAGTGTTTTGGGGAGACATTCTATTGCATAAATGAAAAGTGGAGGGTCGTTGGCACAGCCTTGGCTGGAAGCAATTTAGAACTCGCCCCTAACGGCTTCTGATCTCATTCTGCATTTGAAGTCTGCCCATAAAATGTAATCTCATCTGTCGCCACCAGAAACTTCGTAGAAATAATGGGATTACGGCCGGCCTCCTTCATCACTGCTGCGACTTCTTTACATGTTTTAAACATTGTCCCGGAGTGTCCAGATATGGGCTGGCAGTGTTTGTAGATAATGCAAAATTCATTCCTGGTCTTTGTTCAAATAACCTTGAGACTTTTCGAGTTGCTGCATCCGCTGAAGAAGATGACATTGCAGGTGGGGAGGGGCAAAAAAGCTTTCTAAAGCCTGATACCAGCCGGGGAACTTTAATGTTATTCATTTGATTGAAGAAGACAAGTGGATCCTCGCATGATGCATTACTCCACTTATGAAAAGTCGCCGGCTGGTTACGGTTGATAATCGCCCCATGATTTAGTTAAGTCTCAATTTAGCACTTGAAAACAGCCAGCTAATTGGAGGCAGACAATTCTCCCCTTTCAAGAATGCCTTCGCTCAGACGACGAGGGGGGGCATAGAATTGATGGATCATTGCAGTCTCCCCCAGCCCAGTGCTTTTCCAGATATGTTTGGACTACACTGCCTACCATCCTCAGCTGAGATGTGGAAGGTGAGAATTGTAGTCCAACACTTCTTGGAGGGTGCCAGGTTGGGGAAGGCTGTGTTATTATAAGAACAGGGTGGCAGAGACTTATGACACAGCCCCACGGACCGGCGTTTCTGTCTTCCTTGCCGAGAGCAGAACTGGGCGCAGGGTGGTGGGATTTTGTTCAAATGCAAATCGGGAAGTGGGGCGGGGGGGGGCGGGCTTCAAAGTATTTTCTGTCCGCCAAAAGGATAAGCTACCTAGGGGACTTTTAGAAGCTTTTCACCTGAGGGTTTGAATAAAAGAAAAGGCAAGCATTAGAGGGAGAGATGTTGAGTGTAAGTGCTGCTACATAGACCAACATGGATTGAGAAAATTGGGCCTATTTTACACCCACCCATCCAGTATTTCAACCAATGTGTGATGATTCATTTATATCAGACCAACTTCTTGGTTCTATCAATTAAGTGATTGTAGTTACAAACTAGAGGTGATGGTTAAGCAATATTGATATAAACACCAATCCTGTTCATGTGTCCCCTGATTAATCTGGGGGCCTGTCAGTGTAAGTGAGCCAGGGGTGCACTACCCACAGCAGCCCCACAACGCCATCACTTCAATCCCAAGGATACCCTGACCCCGCATACACTGGATTCTCCCCCAGCCAATTCCCCACCAATTGTACTGTTATAGTTGTGGCAGCCACTGCTGCTTCTCCCATCGCCCATTGTGGGTCTTCTCTCCACCCCGTCCACCCCATGATCCTAATGCAGATTGCTCTTTCCTTACTGGTAGCAGCAGTGGGATTGCTCGGATGGAGCTGGGAGATGGCTATTCACTCCCTCCCCCGGAGGTCCTTAAACAAATCACTCTTTTCTAACTGCTGCTAGCAGCAAGGAACGAACTAGAGAGCCAGTGTGGCATAGGGGCTGGCGTGTTGGACCTGGTGTCAGGAGATCCGGGTTCTAGTCTCCACTTGGCCATGGAACCGCCCAGAGAGCTCCGGCTATTGGGCGGAAATGTAATAATAAATAAAATGGAAGCTCACTGGGTTGTCATTGTGAGGGTAAAATGCATATGCCAGAAAAGACTTATGCAGAACTATCGCCAGAACTCAACACCAAAACTAGTGGAACTAGTTTTTCCTTATAATACTGACAGGCCCCCAGATTAATCAGGGGACACATGAACAGGATGGGTGAGAGGTCGTTTAGCACCATAAATTGCTCTTGCAAACCTGAACCTGCAGAAGAGTGAGAAGAAAACCTTCTGTTGTGTGTCATCGCCCCACTCCCATGCCCGGCTCCTGTAAATACTTCTTGTGTGTCTTGGGAATAGCATAAGACCTCATTTCTTCTATACCGAAATGACTTCATTTCACTTATGAACAATGCTGATATCTGTATAAAGTAATCTAAACTCTCATTATCCTCTTCAATGGGTAACCTAAGACTTCAGAAATGTTGATGTCTAATGTTATTTACTGGAACTTCTCAGAGTCAATATTAATCTCAGGGTGGAGGAAAACCAACAGCCTCAGAATCGATATGGTACTGTGATATTTCTTCAGGCAAATTGGCTTTAAGCCTAGAGAAATCTATGCATTTTTCCTGTTATTATGGGCCCTTTGGTCTCCAGCTGGCAATCCTGAAACATTTGATTTAAAACCTTCAGTGATGTTTTTTCTATGTGATTTATTGAAAGAGGGTTTTAACGTATTTCTGAGGAGATACCAAGGCCAGTGGTACAGATAAAGTTTGCTATTTAATAGTTGGATGTAACATGGCAAGCAATTGAGGAACTATGCTCATACTAACTGCAGCGTTGTTTCCGCTGCCTCTGTGCGCACTGAGCATGCAACCAGGATGATCTAATTACCCGTGCCACGTCGCGGGTTGCCATGTCTTCTGAACTTAGTGCATGGCATGGACGTAGTGCATTTCTACCTACCCTACAACCCATGGCTTGCAGTAGGGCTTATAGGGTGAGTGAAAATGCATAACACCCACACCGCGATGGGTTCATATGACACAGCAACCACAGCATGGGTAATTAGCGAAATCCTGGTCATGTGACCAGCACATGTGGGACTGAGTAAAACAATCAGTGTGGTGCTGTTTCCCCTGCTGAGCATCTGAACAACCCCACTGAGTCAGAAAGACCCTTGGTCCATCCAGCTTAGTATTGTCTGCACTGACTGGCAGCTGCTCTCCCAGGTTTCTTTCCCTAACCCTAACTGAAGATGCCAGGGAATTGGATCTGTTGCTTGCAAAGCATAGACTCAATTACCCGAGTGACTTCTGTTTAATTCACACGTACCTATCTCTAAAGTTATTTCTAGGCTGCCTTTACTGGTGAAACCTTCTCTGGGTGGTGTACAAGATTTTAAAAAGCACTCAAAATGGATTTCTTTTTTAAAAAATCATTAGAACATGTTTCAATAAAATCCATAAAAGCAGAGATTGCAAATTAAAATCAGTAAAAACAAAAAACGATGGGCCAGACTTAAGGAAAGGTGTCATGTCTAACCCTACTGCCCCTGTTTTGGGAGAAGATGTTTCAGGTAATCAATCAGAATCAGATTCGGACCTAGAGGAGGAGGTGCCAGACACCAGCCAGCCTGTACCAGTGGGGGAGGAAGCTCTCACAGGCGATTCCCCAGCTGGGAGTCAGCCCTCTCCAGAGCTTATCTCCTCAAGGCCAAATCCTACACACTCAGTGGGAAGTGAGGTTTCTTCCAGAGGTGAGCATCCCGACAAGCTAGCTGATGCTAGGGTCCGCCGGAAGCTCAAATGCATGACGTGGAAGGAAGGTGTGAGAAAGTTGGTTAGATTACGCCAGAACCTGCCTCCGCACCAGGCTCTCTGAAGTTACGGGCATTTGGGAAGTGGCTTCCTACTCTTCTTGAGAGGACAATTGTCATGCTTAGTTTGCATAGTTTTGCCTAGGGGGACTTTTCCAAGAGGTTAGAGTCTCTTCAGGTAGACGAGACGTTTATTGCTTAATAAAAGCTTTGTAGATTACTTAGCAAGCCTCGTCATTTGTCTCCCATCAAAAGCAGGAGTGTTCTGAGAAACACGACAAAAGGCCAGCAAACACAGGTGGGTCTTCAGGGCTTCCTGGAAGACCTGCAAAGAAGGGAATTGACAAATCCCCAATGGAAGTTGATTCCAGAGGTCTGGGACCACCACTGAGAAGGCCCTCCCCCTTGTGCACACAAGCCTAACCATCCTATACATACCTATATAGATGTAAGCTGCCATTGAGTCTATATGATTGCCGGCTTGGGGTATGTTTATTTCCACTCAACATGCTATTGGATTATCTGTATAAGGGAGTAATCCTATGGCCCCTAAACATAGGATCATTCGGAGTCCCCCCTCTGAGGTTAAAGACAGCAGAAGGAGAAGGAGAAGGAGAAGATCTGACCACCTCCTTTCCAGCCTGCATGGAAATAACCATGCCAGATGCTCTCCATATTCAGGAATCCAACCTTCATCAGGTGAGGCTGTGGATATGCTGAACTGGTTGCGACAATGGACTGGATGAGGACTAATAAACTGAAACTCAATCCAGTCAAGACTGAGATGCTGCTGGTGGGTGGTTCTTCTGACCAGATTTGGGGGGGGGGGTGTTCAACCTGTTTCGGATGGGGTTGCACTCCCCCTGAAGGAGCAGGTTCATAGCTTGGGGGTTCTCCTAGAACCATCTCTGTCTCTTGAGGCTCAGGTGGCCTCGGTGGCACGGAGGGCTTTCTACCAACTCCTGTTGGTGGTCCAGCTATGCCCCCATCTGGACAGGGATAACCTAGCTTCAGTTGTCCATACTCTGGTAACCTCCAAATTAGATTACTGCAATGCCCTCTACATGGGGCAGCCTTTGAAGATGGTTCAGAAGCTGCAGCTTGTGCAAAATGCAGCAGCCAGATTGATAACTGGACCAAGGAGGTTCGAACATATAACACCAATTCTGGCCCACTTGCATTGTCTGCCTATATGTTTCCAAGCCCAATTCAAGCAGCTGGTTTTAACCTATAAAGCCCTACATGGCTTGGGATCGCAATACCTGATGGAACTCCTCTCCCAACATGAACCTACCCGTACACTGCGCAAAACATCTAAGGTCCTCCTCCAAGTGCCTATTTGAGGGAAGCTCGGATGATGGCAACAAGGGAGAGGGCCTTTTCGGTGGTGGCCCTGACTCTGGAATGATCTCTCCGATGAGGCTCGCCTGGCGCCAGCACTGTTATCTTTCAGGCGCCAGGTCAAGACTTTTCTCTTCTCCCAGACATTTAACATCATTTAACAATGCTAAGCTTGTTTTTTAACGGACCCCCAGAACTGTTGTTTTTAAATGGATACTGTTGATTTTATACTGTTGTTTTTATGTTTTTAAATTTTGTATACTTTTTAAATGTTTACTGTTTTTAACTTTTATAAACCACCCAGAGAGCTTCGGCTATGGGGCGGTATATAAATGTAACAAATAAATAAGTAAAATAAACCTTACAGAGGGGGGAAGGGGAGGAGACTCAGAGAGGGGGGAAGGGGAGGGGCATTCCAGTGAGCAGGGAGAGGAGGAGACTGGAGAGGCCAGGGTACGATCTATCCTAAGGTTCTGCCAGCCTCCTTCCCTCCCCCTCTGGAAGAATCGCTAAATGGAGGGAAAGTCTGTCTAGAGACAAATAGGGGGCAGAACAACAGGGAGACAAAGATCATTTCTGCTGATCTTCCTGCTCTGCACGGAGTGGTCATAAGCTTCCAAGTTCGGCACCTTATGATCCTACCGATGGTGCCCTAAATGAATAATATTAATTTTGTTTTAAATCTCATTGAATCTTACATCCAAAGTTCATTTCTTCTGGATTTGTTTGCTGATTTGGGGTTCTGTTTTGTTGCTTTATGTTGCTTTATGGTAAAGCAGCAGTTTCTACTAGAGGTGTGCACAGATCTCCCGCTCCGCCCCGCGGGCCGATCTGAAAATTTCAGATCGGTCTGCTCCACTCCGCGCCGCTCCGCCCATACTCCACTCCTCTTCTCCGCGGAGCTCCGGCTCCGAATCGGAGCTCCGCAGTGGAGGGGAGTGGCACCAGGTAAGGCCGGGAGAGAAGGGCGGGGGGGTTACCGGGACCTGCCGCTGTCGCCGCAGCCCAGTAGGGGACCAAGGGGGAGGGGGGCCTTACCTGCCTCCGTCCGCGGTCCGTCAGCTTCTTCAATTGAGCCCGCGGTTCAACCAGGAAGTCTGGGCCGTGCGGCCTAGACTTCCTGGTTGAACCGTGGGCTCAATTGAAGAAGCCGAAGGACCGCGGATGGAGGCAAGTAAGGGAGAGGAGGGCGGGGGGGTTACCGGGCCCTGCCGCTGTCGCCGCATGGGCGACAGCGGCAGCGGCAGGGCCCGGTAAACCCCACTTACCTTTCCGGCAGAGCTCTGGATCGAGGCGAAGGATCCGCCTTCACCTCGATCCTCTTCACCACGCTCCACCGGCCCCCCAATCCTCTTCGCCTCCACCTTAAGGGGAGGTGAAGCACCCCACTCTGCTTCTAATTCGCTGGTCCGATTAGAAGCAAAGCACATCCCTAATTTCTACAGCTGAAACTCTCCCCACGGCCTGAGTTCGAACCCAGCAGAAGCTGGTTTCAGGCAGCCAGCTCGGGTCGACTCAGCCTTCCATACTCTTGAGGTTGGTAAAATTAGTACCCAGTTAGCTGGGGGAAAGGTAATCATGGCCGGGGAAGGCAACGGCAAACCACCCTGCTATAAGGCCTGCCAAGAAAATGTCAGCGAAAGCTAATGTCCCTCCAAGAGTCAGTAATGACTCAGTGCTTGCACTAGAGGTTCCTTTCCTTTGTTGTTTTGGCTCCATCCGCTTTCAGTGAAATCTCACTCCAGCCCAAATAAGATTTCTTCCGTGGTGGCATTCCTAGAGAAAAAGCAGACATGCGCCAACGTTTGCTTTCACCATCCTGTTAATATTTAAACAACAAATCTGTCAACAGATTAATTGGCACTGGCTCCTTCCAGCCGTTTCACGATCGCCTGAAGCTATTGGCATTCTCTCCCTAAATGGAACCATGGAGTGCTTACATATGTACAGATGTGGCACCGCTTATAAACACGGAGATATGAGCTGGGAATTGGCTGTCCCTTTCTTCCTCCAGGCTGGGTGAACTGTTGTTATTCTGAACTGCATTGCCAAAGAAGAGCGGGGGCACTCAGTGATGCCTGGTGCCATGGCATTTTTTCCTCTCCACATGAATAGCTCTGGCCTCCATTAGGGATATTGTGAACCCCCACAGTCCTGTACAGGAACTTTTAGACATAGCAAGAAACAACCCAAAATGGGCAGAGACAGGAAGTGGAGAACAGGAAGAAGAGGAGGAGTGACAGATGCCAGGCAACAGGCAAACCAAAGGCACCTACAGCAACCAGGAAGAAGCAAAACAAGTCAATGACCCTGTTCAGATGACACGCTAAGCCACGATTAGGGTGACCATATGAAAAGGAAGACAGGGCTCCTGTATCTTTAACAGTTGCATAGAAAAGGGAATTTCAGCAGGGGTCATTGGTATATATGGAGAACCTGGTGAAATTCCCTCCTCATCACAACAGTTAACGCTGCAGGAGCTATGCTAGAGTGACCAGATTTAAAAGAGGGCAGGGCACCTGCAGCTTTAACTGTTGTGATAAAGAGGGAATTTCACCAGGTTCTCCATATATACCAATGACACCTGCTGAAATTCCCTTTTCTATGCAACTGTTAAAGATACGGGAGCCCTGTCCTCCTTTTCATATGGTCAGCCCAGCCATGATGGTTAAGCATTTTGAGCTAAACATTATGACTTAGCATGTCATGTGAACCATGACTTAGAGTGTCATGTGAACCATTCCTAACCATGGTGGCTACATAATCATGGTTTAAACACGCTCACTAACCATTTGCTGCAAAACCATGGCTTAGCATGTTGTCTGAACAGGCCCACTTCCTTTCTCCCACCCAAACGTCGTAACCTCTCTTATTGAGGCTGAAGACACACATTAGGATGTGTTTGTTGAAGGAACTGGCCCTCCACCATGGCCCACAGGTTGAGATCAGGCTGCTTAAATACTCCAAGCCTCCTTTGATGCCATACAGATCCTCTGTTCTTCATCAGATCCTCTCTTCATCAAATTGTCCAGCTCTTCACTTCTGTGATACTAGACAGATTCATTCAACCCTCTCCATGATTTCTACTAACATGGGCCCTTTCTACACAGGCCTTTTCTCCAGGGATCATAGAATCATAGAATAGTAGAGTTGGAAGGGGCCTATAAGGCCATCGAGTCCAACCCCCTGCTCAGTGCAGGAATCCACCCTAAAGCATCCCTGACAGATGGTTGTCCAGCTGCCTTTTGAAGGCCTCTAGGGTGGGAGAGCCCACCACCTCCCTAGGTAACTGATTCCATTGTCGTACTGCTCTAACAGTCAGGAAGTTTTTCCTGATGTCCAGCCAGAATCTGGCTTCCTTTAACTTGAGCCCGTTATTCCGTGTCCTGCACTCTGGGAGGATCGAGAAGAGATATGTGTCACAGAATCAGAATAATAGAGTTATAGGGTTGGAAAGGGCCTCTAAGGCCATCGAGTCCAACCCCCTGCTCAATGCAGGAATCCACCCTAAAGCATCCCTGACAGGTGGTTGTCCAGCTGCCTCTTGAAGGCCTCTAGTGTGGGAGAGCCCACAACCTCCCTAGGTAACTGATTCCATTGTCGTACTGCTCTAACAGTCAGGAAGTTTTTCCTGATGTCCAGCTGGAATCTGGCTTCCTTTAACTTGAGCCCGTTATTCCATGTCCTGCACTCTGGGAGGATCAAGAAGAGATCCTGGCCCTCCTCTGTGTGACAACCTTTGAAGTCTTTGAAGAGTGCTCTCATGTCTCCCCTCAATCACCCCCCACCCTCCCTCTACACCCTTAGCTATAGAAAGGGTCATGGTGTCACCAAGACTCCACCTCCCAACTCTACCCATTGGCACTGATCCACACCACACCCATGCCCACCCCCAACATTGTACATGTTTGGCAGGGGTTTGAAGGTATCATCCATGCCTACAAATGCACATGGTTAGGGGCTCCTTCATGTGACTAAGAGCCCTGATTAGCTGTGGTTCCTGTTCATGTGAAGAGGCCGATACAATGCGGCTTATTCGTCACTGCACCACCAAATTCGGTGACAAATTCATGGGAGCTGCAGCAATTTGGGCAGAAGGAGGAGGTTACCTGTCCCTTGTGACTTGACATGCCCACCCATGGCAGCTAGTTTAGGGTTGTGCCCAGGATAGCTTCTCAAATTTTCAAATCTGCCTCTCCGCCCCCCAACCCCCCGCCGGTCCCAAAAGTCACCTTCCCATAAAGTAAGGCGATCATGCCCCCCAACTGTTTTAATGACTGGGTTCCCAATAATGGGAAAGAATAATAAATAGCCGTTTGATTTCCCAATCTCATTAATGAAGCCGAATTAACCCAATTTGAATGTGAATAAACACAATTTGAATGAATTTGCATTTAGTTCCCAAAGGGTTGCTCATTTGCATTCAAGGGTTCACCCAAGTAATCAACAACCCTCATCTGATTTGCATGTTTGAAAGCACTTTCATTTCAGCTTCACCCAGTTGCTTGACATCAAGGTGATGGCAGCCAAGAGGGTCAGAGGCTGAACGAGATGGTCCTGGTCAAAACGTAGAAGGATGTGAGAGCAAACCTTCCAATCCCTTGTCTTTACCAACCCGTTCCCCCATCCCGGATTCGTAAATTAGCATTTCAAACTGCCTCTTTTGTGCCACATCAGAGGTTCGGCCATAAAATCAGTTTAGTTTTCCGAATGCATAAAGCCCAGCTTTACGACTGAGTGACAGTGGTTATGTTTCCAATGAGGAGATGAACTCAAGAAAACGTGTGCATACAGGGGAGGAAGAGGGAAGACCAGAAGTCCCAACTGTACGTACAAACACCCTCATGCTAAAACAAGGGAAAAGGTAATTGGCAAAACTCGAAGCCCAAACTCGGCAACTTTTCCGCTCCCTCCCAGGGAAAGCCGTTGCTTCTGTTATCCCTTTCCGACTGGACCTCGGTGAGCAATTCCTGTTGATGCTGCAATTTAGACGGGGATAATGAAGCCCCTGTAGGCCCTGTGCAATTTCCTCAATCAGCCGGAGTGAGGTAAATGAGACGTTGTCGCAGTTTATGCCTGCAAAATCTCACAGCAATTCATTATTTAGAGAAGGAGGGGAGGCAGAGAGAGAGAGAGAGAGAGAATGTCACTGGGTAACTCTAATCTAGTGGGGGACGACAACACCCAACTATCAGGGTGAAGTGGGTGGGGCTAGGGAGGCATTTAGGGAATGCTGTGTGAAGCAGATTGGAATCCCAGGAGGACCAGATAAGAATCCTGGGAAAATTCAAAGTGCTGGTATTAACATTCAAAGCCCTAAACGGCTTGTGGCCAGGTTATCTGAAGGATCACCTCCTCCCATATGTACCTGCCCGGATCCTAAGACCATCTTCAGGGGTCCTTCTCCGTGAGCCCCTGCCAAAGGAAGTGAGGTCAGTGGCTACCAGCAGCAGGGCCTTTTCTGCTGTGGCACCCCATCCTAAGTCTTTTAGCTCTGCTGTTTTAGATCTGAATTTCAAATCTTTGCATTGTTGTTCAGTTTTATTCTACTCGTACTTTTACAACATGGTTTTATATTGTGGTTTTAAGCTTCCATATTTTATATTTTACACTACACTTTATGGTTTTACTTTTTGTGACCCACTCATAGAAATGAAATAATAAATAAATAAATAAATCCCTCAGCAGCTGTGGCTTTGTGCAGCTACATGCCTGGAAGTTGTAAGTAACCTGGAAGTTGGCACGGCTTTCTAGAACCCTGAACAGGAGTACCCTTGCTAGAGTAAGGATACACTGCAACCAGCTCTCAGTCCCGTGTATGCGCTCATTTGGAACACATTTGTACATGCTTTCTTCCGACGTCTAAATCAACACCTGTAAGATGGGGGGGAATCACCAGTGAGGTGCTTCTATCACATCCCCCTCCCCGATGCCTGTAGGTTGTACAGTTGAATGTCTTTAAGAGGATACTAATAAGATTCCAGACCAGTCTTTTCCCTGACATGCTCACTTTCTATGTGCAGGGAATGGTTTTGTATGGAGGAACATTCAGTCATGTGAGCCTTCCCCACACACACAACGCCCAGCAGTGGACAACCATGGGAAAGGGGAAACCACAGCAGGACATGGACACAACAACACTCTAATGCTCATGTTCCACAGCATCAGCTATTGACAGGTGTACTGCCAATAAGGAGGTAAGGTACAGATATCATGGCTAGTAGCCATTGAGAGCATTGCCCTCCTTGAATTTCCTTTGGCGCCTTTTACAACCATCCAAGTTGGTGACCATCACTGCATCTAAATGTGCCACCTTAGTGAGAAGACACTATTAATCCTAAGAACATAAGAACACTAGAAGGGCCATGCTGGATCAGATCAAGGGTCCATCTAGTCCAGCACTCACTTCACACAGTGGCCAACCAGCTGTCAACCAGGAAACAACAAGCGGTGCAACATCACCCTCCCACCCATGTTCCCCAAGAACTGGTGTATACAAGCTCACTGCCTCTGATCCTGGAGGCAGCACATAGCCAGCAGAACTGGTAGCCATAGAGAGCCATCTCCTCTAGGAATTTATCCAAACCCCTTTTAAAGCCATCCAAAAGTGGTGGCCATCACCACATCTTGTGGCAGTGAATTCCATAGTTTAACTATGTGCTGTGTGAAGAAGGACTTCTTTTCATCTGTCCTGAATCTCCCACCAATCAGTTTCATGGGATGACCCCAGGTGTTAGTATTATGAGAGAGGGAGAAAAATGTCTCCCTAGCCACATTCTCCACACCATGCACAATTTTGTACATCTCTATCAGGTCTCCTCTTAGCCTCCTTTTTTTCCAAGCTGAACAATCCCAGCTGTTGTAACCTTCCTCATAGAAGAGATGCTCCAGTCCCTTGATCATTTTACTTACTCTTTCTCCACCTCTTCCATCTCTACAATATCTTTTTTAAGGTGTAGTGACCAAAACTGTAGACAGTATTCCAAGTGTGGTCACAACATAGATTTGTACAAAGACAGTATGATACTGGCAGTTTACCTTCTTTACAGCGGCCGTGCACTGGGTTGACATTTTCATCAAGCTGTCCACCACAACCCCAAGATCTCTTTCTTGGACAGTAACTGCCAGCTTAGAGCCCATCAGCTTATACTTAAAGTTGGCGTATTTTGTCCCAACATGCATCACTTTATACTTGCTTACATTGAACCGCATCTGCCATTTGGATGCCCACTGTCCCAGCTTGGAGAGATCCTTTCATAGAATCATAGAACAGCAGAGTTGGAAGGGGCCTACAAGGCCATCAAGTCCAACCCCCTGCTCAATGCAGGAATCCACCCTAAAGCATCCCTGACAGGTGGTTGTCCAGCTGCCTCTTGAAGGCCCCTAGTGTGGGAGAGCCCACCACCTCCCTAGGGAACTGATTCCATTGTCGTACTGCTCTAACAGTCAGGAAGTTTTTCCTGATGTTCAGCTGGAATCTGGCTTCCTTTAACTTGAGCCCGTTATTCCATGTCCTGCACTCTGGGAGGATCGAGAAGAGATCCTGGCCCTCCTCTGTGTGACAACCTTTTAAGTATTTGAAGAGAGCTATCATGTCTCCCCTCAATCTTCTCTTCTCCAGGCTAAACATGCCCAGTTCTTTCAGCCTCTCTTCATAGGGCTTTGTTTCCAGACGCCTGATCATCCTGGTTGCCCTCCTCTGAACACGCTCCAGCTTGTCTGCATCCTTCTTGAATTGTGGAGCCCAGAACTGGACTCAATACTCTAGATGAGGCCTAACCAGGGCCGAAGCTCGGAGCTCCTCACAATTCCTTTTTCTTTTAACCACCTTAAATAATTTGGTGTCATCGGCAAACTTGGCCACTTCACTGCACACACACTCAAGGCAGCTAAAAATGCAGTAAACATACACTACACAAATATTGCTACATAAGGGACAAACATAAAAGAGCAGGTAAAAAAAAAATCCAAAGGTCAAAAGATTAAAAGAAAAATCAAGACATAAAGCAGCAGACAGTTTAAATGCGAACAGTACTGCTGTCAGATTAATGTAATAGGTCAACAGAATGTCTCTAGATAAAGATGTCTTTACAAAAGGAAAACCTAAGAGTGGGCAAAACAAATCTCTGAAAGAAGAGAATTCCAAAGCCAGTGCTTAGCTCTTGAAAAAGCCCTGTCTCTTCTTCCCTCCAGACACGCTTCTGAAATTGGCAGGACTCTGGCAAGAGCATATCCAGAAGGTCCTCAGCCCTCAGGCAGTCTCAGATGGTCCTTCAGGTAAACTGCACTCAAGCTGTTCACAGCTTTATTGATCAAAAACAGCACTTTGAATTGTTTGCAGAAACAAATTGGTAAACAGCGAAACTGCTGTTGACCTTAGAGTCGCCACGGCTCGGAGTGCCTTTTACCAGCTTCGGTTGGTTCGCCAACTACAGCTTCTCCTGGACAGGGACAGCTTGGCCAAGGTGGTACTGGTATTGGTAACCTCAAGACTGGATTACTGCAATGCGCTCTATGTGGGACTGCCCTTGAAGCTGCTCTGGAAGCTGGAGCTAGTGCAGAATACTGCAGCTCAGCTGTTGTCTGGAGCTGCACCTTTCCAGCATGGAACTCCTCTGCTGAGGGAACTGCACTGGCTGCCTATTCGCTACCGGGCCAGGTTTAAGGTTCTTGTACTTGTGCACAAAGCCCTAAACAACTTGGGACCAGGATACCTGAGAGAGCGCCTTCTCCCTTACCAACCTGCCCGGTCACTGAGGTCATCTGAGTGTCTGCTCCTGGTGGTTCCACATAGATCCATCCTCTGACTGGAGTCTACCAGGGGAAGAGCCTTCAGCATGGTGGCGCCCCTCCTGTGGAATTCCCTGCCTCTGGAGGTCAGGCAGGCTCCAACCTTGTACTCCTTTCGGCGCCTCCTGAAAACATCTTTATTCCAGGAAGCCTTTCCTTAATATGCAACTTTGAGTCTCTGTATTTGCTTCTTTTAAAATTTGTTTTAAGTGTTTTATTCTAAGTTTTTTATTATTATTATTATTTTATTTTGTATACTGCTCTGAAATTTTTCAATGGGGAGCGGTATATAAATATTTTAAGTAAATAAATAAATAAATAAATAAATAAACGTTTCTTATAACTGGCAGGGCCGGCCCTACCATAAGGCAGAATGAAGCAGCCTCCTCAGGCAACAGATTTGGGGCATAATGAAAGGGCAGCAAATTTTTACTGCTAGGAAGGGGAGACTTGCTTGTGGGGGTTTCTGTTTCAGGTGCCAAAATAACTCGGGGAAGCTATGGCATGGGGAACTATGCACTTTGAGCCACTGCTCTGACTGATACTGCAAAAGATCATTGGTGCCGATGAACAGTCTGGCTTTAGCATTTTGCACAAGCCAACATTTCAGAAGCACTTTTCAGAAACAGCCCCACATAGAGCATGCTGTAGTCATGCAGATATGGCCGTGCAATGGGGTGGTGGTAATTTTTTTAAAGTGCAGGCAGTCATCATGACAGTCTCCATAGCCATCAAGGAGAGGCCAGAATGCAGTCAGTGGTGTTGATCCATATCAACAAACCAATTCTAGCAGTTTTCGTCTTCAGCATGAGCAGATCTTTGAAAACTACGGAATTCTCTATCACAAGACATAGTGATGGCCCCCAATTTGGAAGGCTTTAAAAGGCAATCAGATAAATTCCTGGAGGAGAAGGCTATCAATGGCTACTAGTAGGGTGACCCTATGAAAAGGAGGGCAGTGTTCCTGTATCTTTAACAGTTGTACAGACAAGGGAATTTCAGCAGGTGTCATTTGTATATATGGAGAACCTGGTGAAATTCCATCTTCATCACAACAGTTAAAGCTACAGGAGCTATACGAGAGTGGCCGGATTTAAAAGAGGGCAGGGCCCCTACAGCTTTAACTGTTGTGATGAAGAGGGAATTTCACCAGGTTCCCCATATATACAAATGACACCTGCTGAAATTCCTTTTTCAATACACTTATTAAAGATACTGGAGCCCTGTCCTCCTTTTCATATGGTCACCCTAGCTACTAGTCCTGATGGTTCTCAGCTACCTCCAGTATCAGAGGCAACATGCCTGTCAGGATCAGGACTGTTCTCCCTTGTGTGGGGGAAGGGGTTTCAGAAGGTCAATCAGACAGAAGAAGAAGAAGAAGAAGAAGAAGAAGAAGAAGAAGAAGAAGAAGAAGAGGAAGGGGAAGGGGAAGGGGAAGGGGAAGGGGAAGGGGAAGGGGAAGGGGAAGGGGAAGGGGAAGGGGAAGGGGAAGGGGAAGGGGAAGGGGAAAGGGGAAGGGGAAGGGGAAGGGGAAGGGGAGGGGGAGGGGGAGGGGGAGGGGGAGGGGGAGGGGGAGGGGGAGGGGGGAGGGGGGGAGAGGGGAGAGGGGATCTTCTGAGACTCTTCAGTAGTCAAGGAGGAATCTTCCCAGGAGCTTATCAAAAGGAATACCAATGACTCAGAGTCCATCCTCTCCCAGTCCCTGGGAACTCCGCCTCTGTCAGAGGAGGAGGGGATTTTGACAGATCCCAGAGTCTGCTGCAGGGTCAAGTGGGTGGAGTTGCAAGCACATGAGAGGTGGTCAACCAGGCTAGCTACATGCCAAAGAATTCTCCAGAAAAGCCCTCCCTGACCTAAATTGGCCTCTGGACTGCACGGGAACCTCTCCTTTTAGTTGAAAGGGCAAGTGCCTAGCTTAGCTAGCCTAATTAAGCTTAAAAGAAAGCTCCTAGCATTCTCACTTCCTTAAAGTGTGAAGAGATTTTTGATTGCTGAATAAAACTGTGTGGATTACACAGCAGACCTCTTGATTGTCTCTCATCTTAGCGAGAGGTAATGCTTATGTGCACCAGCTGCTGGGGAACATGGGCAGGAGGGTGCTGTTGCACTCATGTCCTGCTTGTGGACTTCCCATGGACAGTTGGTTGGCCACTGTGTGAACAGAATGCTGGATTAGATGGACCATTGGTCCGATCCAGCATCAGGGCTCTTCTCATGTTCTTACATTCTTCTACAAAGCTTATGGGTATTAATTGCCCATTCATGGCCAAGCCACCCCAATATTCTTTGCATTAGCACAGGGATAACTAATGACAATAAACTATTGCTTAAACACTTGCCCTGAAAACTAGGAAGCGCATTCACGTTTGCGAGGTACCAATGAAAAGATACAATTTGCCTTTGCAGGGCAACCCGTGACAGCCAGACCTCGCCGAATGGGTGTCCCCCAAGGTACATCTCCCCTTATTTATCTCCAGTGGGAAATGGCCTTATTTTCTAGAAGAGATTCTTAAGGACAGTTGCAAGCAATTAACTCGTAAATGATTTCCTGGAGGAAAAAAGGAGCAGATGTTACGGTATTTGCAGAACACTGCTCTTATTTGGATATTCCTATAATAGAGGCAGGTGGGATAAAAACAACAACATAAAAATGAGTCTTCACCTTAATTTCTTCCAATTAACCTAGAGAGGAATTGGACAAAGCTACAACAGGTTCAGCCGTCACTCTACAGGGGGCGCATATTGGAATTATTTTTATTGGCCAGTTCATCTTCATCTCAATATCCTCCCTCAAAGCTTCATTATTATTCCATAGTTCAGTACGCCCACTGCTTCCCCACCCCTCCCCTATCCTTCTTTTTCTTTTTTTCTTTTTTGTCACCGGCTATTTTAAGGTGAAAAACGGAATCGTACAGTCGCTCAATTAATTCCTCATCTTAAAATTCCAATAAAATCAATTTGGAGGAGCCGGCGTGTCGTTAAGCTGACATCATAATACGGCAATTAGGAGCAACTTTCATCTTGCCAGTTCCTTTGAAGGTTTTGATTGCAATTAATTAAACATGCACGGCTTTCAAAGACGAAATTGGATGAGGAGGTTGAGATAAGAGGGAGGGGGGGTTGATTATCGCAATGATACTCCTCTCCCCAGTTCCAAAATGACCAACGGATTTATTTTTATTTTATTTTATTTTGCAAACTGTGCTATTAAAAGTTTCTTTATAGAAAGAAGTTTTGTTCTTCAGTCAACAGCAATACTTTGGATGATTTCAGCATGCTGCCAGTGTGGCTGAACACTTTTTTGATCTCCCTATTAATTGTATGAACAACAGATGGACAAGTTTGCTCTTGCATGCATCAGACAGAAATAAATTGAGTTAACTTTTGGGCGGGGGACCACAAATAACCAGAGGCAAAGGGCACGTCTTTCCAATGGCCCTAGTTAGAGACCTTGCAGAAAGCAGCATGGGTTGAAATGAGTTCAAATTAACATGAATCCAATCTGCAGATTCCACAGCAGACTGAGGCCTTAGCTAGACCTAAGATTTATCCCGGGATCATCCCAGGGTCATCCCTGTTCATGTAAATGACACACAGGGGATCCCGGTAGCAGGCAGGGACAACCCCGGGACAATCCCGAGATAAACCTTAGGTCTAGCTAAGGCCTGAGTTTTTCTAAATCATACAGATTCCATGGACTTGTAGACCAGTTTTTTTAAAAAAAAAAAATGGGGGGACATTTGCACAAATCTGCATTTGCACTAATGTACGATGAGGATAATCAGGGGTCTGGAAACAAAGCCCTATGAGGAGAGACTGAAAGAACTGGGCATGTTTAGCCTGGAGAAGAGAAGATTGAGGGGAGACAGGATAGCACTCTTCCAATCCTTAAAAGGTTGTCACACAGAGGAGGGCCAGGATCTCTTCTCGATCATCCCAGAGGGCAAGACACAGAATAATGGCCTCAAGTTACAGGAAGCCAGATTCCGGCTGGGCATCAGGAAAAGCTTCCTGGATGTTAGAGCAATACGACAATGGAACCAATTCCATAGGGAGGTTGTGGGTTCTCCCACACTAGAGGCCTTCAAGAGGCAGCTGGACAACCATCTGTCAGGGATGCTTTGAGGTGAATTTCTGCATTCAGCAGGGGGTTGGACTCAATGGCCTTAGAGGCCCCATCCAAATCTACTATTCTGATTCTAAGTAGTGCGCAGAAGCTCAAGTAAAATGAAATTTTCATATATCCCTAAAAATATCCAATTCCAGCAATGAATAGATAATGGAATGAAAGACGCTTGACAATCCACAAAACACAGACATGATGGATTTAACAAAATCCATCCTGCCCTACTCCTAGTTCTTGCAGCCAATTGCAGAAGCCAGAGTATGCTTCCTATGTAGCATCCTCCTAGACCCAGGAAGGGCCCTAGGGTAGATCCCATGAGATTCCTTGTCCAAACTCTTTCTATTGTATTCAGTACAATAAAAACATAAGAAGAGCCCTGCTGGATCAGACCAAAGGACTATATACCCAGGAATAAGCAACCTTGTGCCCTCCAAATGTTTTGGACTACAACTCCTATTAGCCATCAGGAATGCTGTAAGTTGTAGTTAGGATGCCTAGCCCTAATCCAGTCCAAGACCCATTTCCAACAGTGGCCAACCAGATGTATCCAGGCATCCCACCAGCAGAAACCAGAAATAAAGGCATCACTGTCTAACTGTTCTGGGATGGAGTCCCAGGCCAACAAGGTTTCATGAAGGAAAGGGAAGCATCTTTGCACAACCTTTGTGGAGTATATAGTGGCCAGATTTTACTGAGGTCAGCCCTCTATTTGAAGAGCTTTTCATCAGAACTCAGCCCTCTATTTGAAGACATCCTCTGTTTGATATGTTGGTCAGACCAACGGCCTTGCTAGACCTACCTCAGAATCCGTGTGGGGGGAGCAGCCAGCTCGCGCTAGAAGTAGCGCGGGCTGTCGCTCCTTTCCACATGTCAGACGCGATGGGGAAAGGAAAGCCCCGTCGCGTCCTCCATTTTTTAAAAAAAAGTTAAAGGGGCCATGTGCACAGGAGCGCACCAACGAAAAGGTAAGTCATTTTTTAAAAAAATAAAGGGTGCCCCGCTCCCCACTGCTCCCAATTCCCCCCACAATGCCTGATGCCCCCCTGCTCGCCCCCCCGCTCACCCCCCCCGCTCACCCCCTTGCTCGCCCCGCTCGCTCACCTGATCGCCCCCTTGCTCACCCACTCGCTCACTCGCCCCCTTGCTCGCCTGCTCGCCATGTCTGATGCCCCCCTCCACCACCACCCCGGCCGCGATCTCCCCACCCTGGCTCCGTTCTCCCCCCCCCATCTCTCCTGTCGGGTCCGCTCTTCTTCCCCTGACCCCCATCTCTCCCCCCACCCGCGATTCCCTTGCCCCCAGCCCAATGGGCACAGCTCTCCTATGGAGTGCTGTGCCCAGTCCGCGGCTTCTCCCGGCTACTTGCGAGTATCCCGGGTCAAGGGAGGGTTTAGCCTGGCCTGACCCCAGGATCCCCTGTGCATCATCTGCATGCACAGGGGTGAGCCCGGGTTTCAGCCCGGGATAAACCCTCATCTAGCAACAGCCCAAGTCTGGTTTAAAGTTGAAGAACCATAGGAAAGGAAGCCCAGTCGGGGTTTTGGAATTGACCATCAAAAGTTAGTACCTGGACAGCAGATGAAGCAAGCAGACAGATCATTTGGTCACTCTTCCTCACTAAGGTGAGACGTATTGCATTTCTATTTCTATCACAGTTATTACTTAATTGTTTGTCCTCATGTTCTGGCAATGCAGAAGTGGCCACCTGAGCACAGCGGCTAGGAAACAAACCCAATATGAGAAATTCATGCAGCAAAATCTGTGCATAGTTTTCTCAATTCGGAAAAAAAAATGGCATGTTTCTCCTATCCCAGTACAGCCCTAAATTTGACAGATCTGGGGAATTGCAAATAAGTGTTCAGTTGCTGCTTGCCTGTGAGCAGGAGAGGTGGGGAACCCTCTTTCTTACGATCCTGATAAGGCACTTCTACTTGTTATTCTGTTAGCGTTTTCAATTTGGTGCCCCGGTGTACCAAATCACACGGCACATCAAAGTGCCGTTTGCTTTCAAGCAGGAAGCGAATCCCGAATCATTTTTAAGCTTTGTTCTCCTCGACTAATCAATTACTTTGAGTGCTGCCAAGTCTTTTGTCTGTGGGTTGTTGGGTGGGTTGTTGTTTTTTGCGGGGTGGGGAGAGAAGCAAACAGCCTTCACCAGGGAAAGAAATGAGTCTTGCAGGGCATTGCCCAAATGGGGACCTTTCTGTGAGAGCGCAGGGTGGGGGGGGGAGCGTCTCCTGGCACCAACTTGCAAGAAAAACACATTTGACCAGCGCCGTCAGGCATATGTGATGAACAGGAAATTCCTCATTCCAAATAAAGAGCATCTCCAGAAATGCACAGAGAAATCTATGCAATTATGAATGGGGAGAAGACAGGGAATAGAGAAGATCTCTCTCTCTCTCTCTCTCTCTCTCTCGCTCGCTCGCTCGCTCGCTCGCTCACTCCTTATGGGAGAACTTGGGATTAGCCAATTACAGTGATTGCCAGTAGGTTCATCCCTCCCCAAAGGATGTGTTAATGGACACAAATTTATTGGAGCCTGCAACAAAATATTGCAGTGTATGGATTCCAGCCACTCCATCCCATCTTATCTGGTGTGGTGGCATGGGATGCTGCAACCTTGATGAAGCTAAGCAGGTCTAGGCCTGGTCAGTTTCTGGAAGGGCGACTACCAGGGAACCCCCATGTTCATTGATTCCTGCATTGAGCAGGGGGTTGGACTCGATGGTCTTACAGGCCCTTTCCAACTCTACTATTCTATGAAACCTTTGGGTTTCCCCAAGCCTACTGATCCTTCTCTCCCGTGAGTGTGTGGTTCTGTTTTGGCTATATAGGGCAGTATCCAATTGTGTCATTCTGTTAGTGCAAATGATGCTGTGCTAGCAGAAACTAGGTTCTGAACTATGCACAAGAGAAGAATCCAGCTAAAGTTATGGTTACACCACCATGCTTGTGCAACCGGTTGTACAAACCCATTGTGCATCACTCTTCTGCAACCCATTGTGCCAGCCACTGGGCAACTGGTTGTACAAGGGGTTGCAAAGGTGACCAGCTGTTGCACAACTGGGTTTGCAAATGCAATGGGCAACCATTTGGCCAACTGAAAGATTCAGCAGAGGTCCACTAGCACTATCTGAGTTTGAGCAGCATCACCGTTGGATGCTGCCCACAAGCACCAACACTCACAGCTGGAACATCAGAAATAGAAGGAGTGTTTTGGAAAATGGGAAAAAGTTTGATCCCTGGCAGCTCCATTCCAGCCTGAGACCCTGGAGAGCCATTGCTGCCAGTCCGTGTTGACAATACTGGGCTAGATGGACCAAGGCTCTGACTTGGGCCTCAGCTAGACCTACCTGGTATTGCGCAAAAGAGGGGTGAAGATCTCGTGATATTTTTATCGCAAGATCCCCCCTCTGTTTACATGTGCCGTGCGATGCCCTTGGACGTCATGGCCGCCATTTTCTTTTTTTTAAAGAAAACAGAAGATGCGCACAAAGGTGGGGGTATTTTTTTTAAAAAAATCCCACTCCCCCCACCCCACCCCCGATGAGCGCAGTGTTCCTACTCTGCAGCCCATGTGCAGTTCCCTGATCCTCGTGGGACCAACCGCGGTGCCCAGCCACACGTTCCACGGTCTTGGGATCAGCCTGGGACCATGGAAACACCAGGCTCAAGGAACAGGGCAAGATCCCAGGGCAAGGGAGGGATCATCGCTCCCTGATCCCGGGATCCCCTGTGCATCATGTGAATGCACAGGGATGATCCCGGGGATCGCCCCAGGATATTCTCTCTGGCCTTCTCTCTGGCCTTCCTTCTTCTCACATCAGTCCGTTGGTTTCTGTTCACCACTCTGCCGTAAAGATCATCTTCTTGGCTCGCCGCTCTGACCATGTTACTCCGCTTCTGAAATCTCTTCATTGGCTTCCAATTCACTTCAGAATCCAATATAAACTTCTTCTGTTGACCTACAAAGCTTTTCACGGTCTAGCTCCTTCCCATCTCTCCTCTCTCATCTCACACTATTGCCCCGCTCGTGCTCTTCGCTCCTCTGATGCCATGTTTCTCGCCTGCCCAAGGGCCTCTACTTCCCTTGCTCGGCTTCGTCCATTTTCTTCTGCTGCCCCTTACGCCTGGAACGCTCTTCCAGAACATTTGCGAACTACAAGTTCAATCGCAGCTTTTAAAGCTCAACTAAAAACTTTTCTTTTTCCTAAAGCTTTTAAAACTTGATGTTGTGCGGACTTTATACTGTTAGTTTTACCCTACCCAGTGCCTGCTTACTCTACCCTGTGCCTGTTTGCATTCTCTTCCCCTCCTTATTGTTCTACTATGATTTTATTAGATTGTAAGCCTATGTGGCAGGGTCTTGCTATGTTATTGTTTTACTCTGTACAGCACCATGTACATTGATGGTGCTATATAAATAAATAAATAAATAAATAAATAAATAAATAAATAATAATATCGCCCTGTCTAGCCATGGCCTCAATATAAGGAGGCTTCCTTTGTATGAGAGATGTGGGGGATTCCTCTTTATCTACTCTCTTTCTCTTCAATTATGGCCTGATCCAGCAAAGCAGTTCTTATAGAGTGCTTCCAAATACACAGTTCTCCTACTGCTACGAGTCATGAATCATCCCAATCAGCTTCTTGGGATGACCCCACGTTCTAGTATTCTGAGAGAGGGAGAAGTTTCTTGTCCACAGTTTGCGCCTGGACAGCTGACTCTGCAGCGGTCACACAGGTCCCCGGGTCACAGCTTTCCCCGCAATGGTAGCGTATATTGCATGTTCCTATTTCAACTCTAGTGTAATCATGTCTAAGTTTGCTTTCATGCATATAAAATGCAATAAGTAAGTAAATAAATTAGCACATGTAAATTTTGTGCAAATTTGGGTCTTCTTTTGTCTTGGCAATGCGTGAATAGAATCATAGAATCATAGAATAGCAGAGTTGGAAGGGCCATCAAGTCCAACCCCCTGCTCAATGCAGGAATCCACCCTAAAGCATCCAGGACAGATGGTTGTCCAGCTGCCTCTTGAAGGCCTCTAGTGTGGGAGAGCCCACCACCTCCCTAGGTCACTGGTTCCATTGTTGTACTGCTCTAACAGTCAGGAAGTTTTTCCTGATGTCCAGCTGGAATCTGGCTTCCTTTAACTTGAGCCCGTTCTTCCGTGTCCTGCACTCTGGGAGGATCGAGAAGAGATCCTGGCCCTCCTCTGTGTGACAACCTTTTAAGTATCTGAAGAGTGCTATCATGTCTCCCCTCCATCTTCTCTTCTCCGGGCTAAACATGCCCAGTTCCTTCAGTCCCTCTTCATAGGGCTTTGTTTCCAGACCCCTGATCATCCTGGTTGCCCTCCTCTGAACAAGCTCCAGCTTGTCTGCGTCCTTCTTGAATTGTGAAGCCCAGGACTGAACACAATACTCTAGATGAGGGCTGAATAGAGAGGAACCAGTACCTCATGTGATTTGGTCACTATACTTGTATTAATGCAGCCCAAAGTAGCATTTGCCTTTCTTGCAGCCACATCGCACTGTTGGCTCATATTCAGCTTGCGATCTACAACAATTCCAAGATCCTTCTCATTTGTAGTATTGCTGAGCCAAGTATGCCCCATCTTGTAACTGTGCATTTGGTTTCTGTTTCCTAGATGTAGAACTTGGCATTTCTCCCTATTAAATTTCATTCTGTTGTTTTCAGCCCAGCACTCCAGCCTATCAAGATCACTTTGAAGTTTGTTTCTGTCTTCCAGGGTATTAGGCCACAGCTAGACCTAAGGTTTATCCTGGGATCATCCAGGGTTCGCCCCTGCCTTAGCACTGGATCCCCTGTGTGTCACCTAGATGAACAGGTTTGACCCCTGGACGATCCAGGGATAAACCTTAGGTCTAGCTATGGCCTTAGTATCCAGGACGTGATGTCACTTCTGGGCAACATCAGCCAGGTGAGGTTGTCAGAGGGGAGCGGGGCACTACGTTGTTGGACCAGCAACCCACACATTTGCCCCATCAACCACTTCCCAAAGGTGCCACCTACTTCTTGTGGCTTCCCATGCTCCCTCCAAGGAGTCTCCCCATGCAGGTCTCCCCTCTTCCACCAGCAAGGCCTTCTCCTCTGCTGAAACCTGCTTGACTGTTTCTGTAGGGAATTGAGTTGGGGGGGGTGTCTGGGCATGCACTTATCCGAATAATTCTGCTCACTGCTGGGTCTAAATCTGCGCTCCATTTCCAGATTTTCTGATTCTTTTGTCTGCCCCAGCTCCGTCCTTCACTTCAAGTTACTTTTCTAGGCCACTCCGTGCTGTGCCGCAAAGGAGTCGTGATGTGCAATAAGTGGCTTTTGACCCATCCGTGCCCCAAGAGGGCAGACATCTAATGCAACGAAGAAAGGTCTCCGAGATGTCTGAAGAAGCCAAAGGAATAAGTACAGGCTCAAAGGAAGCCTCTGAAAGCAATTCTATCCCACAGCTGCAGGGCAGTACTTAACCAGAGAGTTACAATTGATGGCCTATTTTATAGCAGGCAGCCAAGCGTCCAAGGGACAAGAACCAAAGACTGTTACAGAAGCACCCAGGAAACTTTTTGGGAGGGCGAAGAGGAGCAAAAGGGCCAAAGCACACACGTTGTGGGAAGATCCATGATCCAATCCCCCACCCTTTTTAAAAATGGGAAATGTAGTAGTCTGAAATGAAGATTGGGCCCACAGCAGCAGAAATCATTTTTTTCTGGTTTGAATTGCCTACCACCCCACCCATGATGAGAAGCATACAGTTTGTTGTTGTGGTGGTGGTGGTTAATATTATGAATTTCAAGGATTCTATGCAACCTTTCAAAACATACTTATTCCAAGGCAACCTACAGTTAGGCCCTTTCTACACCTCCCGGCCTTCTGGAAGGGAGGGGGAGGATCTCAGGATTTCCTGGTTCCGAGATCCTCCCCGTGGGTCCACACGCCCATGCCACGTCCAGGGACAGCACAGGCGCCATTATTATTATTTTGAAGCAGTGGGGCTGGTTGCACAAGAGCGAGGCCCCACTCCACTGAAAATGTGAATAGTTTAAAAAAAAAAAACACTCGAAACTGCCCCCCAAACCCCCTCCCTGCCATCCCAGGGGTGGCAAAATTGCTGCCACCCCCTCCCCTGATGGGCACGGAGCTGCACCGCATGGCTCCATGCCAGTTTCTGGTGCCACGCTTACTCGCAAGTAAACACGGCACCAGGCGGGACAGGCACCCAGACCTCCCGCAGTCCCAGGACGGTCCCAAGTCCGCAGGAAGAATTGGATTTTCCCTGTGTTTCTTTATCCCTGGGAAAACCCATGTCCATCCCCCACTGCCCCCGGGAATCCCTGTGAGTCAGGGACACAGGGACTCAGCTATGACCAGCCCGGACTATCGTGCTGGTGTAGACATGGCCTTAATATTAAAAACAAGGTAATGGACTCAACCTTGGGGGAGCTAGGGGTGGTGACGGTCGACAGAAAGCTCTGGCGTGGGCTGCTCCATGAAGTCCCGAAGAGTCGGAAGTGACTGAACGAATAAACAACAAGGAGTTCCTGCTGGATGTAGAGATAATGCTAGAACTTCTCTTAATGCTAGAACACACCAAAGAGAGTACCGGTACTTCTTTACCCAACACATAATTAATTTGTAAGATTCACTGACACAGGAGTATGTGTGGGTGGGGAGACTTGGTCAGATGGCTTTGAAGGGGGAATTGGACAAATTCATGAGTGTGGCAGGTTCTATCAATGGATATTAGCCATGTTAACTCCAGGCTCAGGAGTCGTACAGAACCAAAAACCAGATGCTGTGAAACAGCAGTGGCAGATGGTGATTGCCTGCTGGTGTGAGCTTGGCCACTATGAGAAACAGGATGCTGTATTAGATGACCGGTGGTCTGATTCTGATGTCCTTTAAAGATGCCAAATGATACGATCTTCTTAAGTCCTTCGAAGATGCCGGATGATTGACAGCTGCATGACACAAGTGCCATTGCACAATTTCTCGGGGACTCCAGTAGACATTGGTAACATCTTTTGTTTTTTTCTGTAATGTTACACCTTTTTGTTCCTTCCCTACAAGCCTCAGCAACTCCTCTACTTTCTTTGTGTTTACATCCATCACATTTTCTCGATGGGGGCCATCCGGGGGCTGGTTGCTGTATGCCTTGCCATTACGAAGCCCAGATCCGGGATTGTTTGAGATGAATACAGCTTGTCATTTCTAAAGTAACAGATGTTACAATGTTGGACTTTTTCCAGCTAACCATGGGAAGGATCAAGTCGGTAAACAGAATCCATTTCATGCATGCTAGTGATTCTGAGCTCCGATGGAACAGTGACAGTTACAGGTGACAGCTGTCCTCTGGGAACAGTCTTGAGGTCAGGTGAAGTGGAAATCCATCCATCTGCTATGTATTTATTTTTTCAGGATAATTGGCTTTTCACCTACAACTGTCTTGAGTAAATTGTGCATCCAATTTCTTGGCTAAACTAGATACATTTCCCTCCAAGTCCATGACATAGCACTGCTTATTCAACAACAAGAAAACTCCTGCTAACTCAACCTTACTCCCTCGCTTAAATGTAACGAAGTTAGGGAGGGAAAGACCTTGTTCGTCTAAGCCGAAAATTAGCAATCAACCACTTCAGTCAAAGCCGATGGATTGGGCCCACAGTAGCAAAAATCGTTTTTTCTGATTTTAATTGCCTACCAGACCAGACCAGCCATGTTGCTATATTTACCCCATGAAGAGAAGCATGATAATGGTGATGATGATGATGATGATGATGATGGTGATTTCAGGAATTTCTAAGCTGTGGGCCCAATATTTGACAGCCCGTGTTCAACCTTCAAATACCTTTCCTTTTCATTGCATCTGTAGTTCATTTGATGCATAATTTGCAGGCATGATTTATCTTTATCAGATAAGATGATCACTTTATTTATTTATTACGCTTCTACGCCACTTAGTTGTTAAGCCTTGATATAATTATATCTCTACACGGTCCATACTAAAATGCATATATAATGCAATATAAAAACAACGTAAAATAATAAATCATTAAAAACTTTACTGCAAAAACAACAATAAACCAAGGCAGTGTCACAGTCCCTTACCGGTCAGGGAAATCCTGCATCAACAAATACGTTTCCAAGAGGAGTTCAAAGCTGGCCACAGTTTCTGTCTCTCAAAACTTGCATGGGAAACTGTTCCAGAGGATGGAAACCACTACTAAGAAGACCTGCTTACATGCTGTCACCTGGCAATGTTCTGTTAGCCGTGGAACAGCCAATAAGGCCTAATTTTTGTTGATCCAGCTGAGGGTTTGGACTGAGCTACAGACAAGACAGAGGAACCAGGTGCCAGGGAGTTAGAGCCAAGGGACCAAGCCAGATGTCAGAGCTGACACACACACACACACACACACACACACACACATCAAAATATGCCTGAGTGAGAAAGACCACTGTGGCTCAGGCTGTTTCATCCCCAAGAGGAAGGTTCCTGTCTAGGTGGGCACAATAGCAAATTTGGCTGGGTGGTATCAGTCCCCAACCTGAAAATCCTTCACTGCCCAGGGAGATGTTCTGTAGCTCACCACACAGCATAGGAACCCACAGATCCAGGGGTTCCCAGATACATCCCGTGCAGGTTCCTTTGCAGAAGCTGCAAGGGATGTATGTTGGAACCCCTGGAAATCCTTTTCATTAATAGTGAAAAGTGCCAGCTCCTAGTTTTGAGGCTCCTTTGGCAAGAGACCCTCCATGGTTCTCCTTCTCCAGTGAGTCTACCTTCTCACCACCATTGTCATCAGCTGCTATTGCTCCTCATAGGCCATAGATAGACCTAAGGTTTCTCCCTGGATTGTCCAGGGGTCAAACCTGTTCATCTAGGTGACACACAGGGGATCCAGTGCTCAGGCAGGGACGAACCCTGGATGATCCCAGGATAAACCTTAGATCTAGCTATGGACATAGAAACATAGAATAGTAGAGTTAGAAAGGGCCTATGAGGCCATCAAGTCCAAGCCCCCTGCTCAATGCAGGAGTCCACCTTAAAGCATCCCTGACAGATGGCTGTCCAGCTGCCTCTTGAAGGCTCTAGTGTGGGAGAGCCCACAACCTCCCTAGGTAACTGATTCCATTGTTGTACTGCTCCAACAGTCAGGAAGTTTTTCCTTCCTGTAACTTGAGCCCGTTATTCCATGTCCTGCACTCTGGGATGATCAAGAAGAAATCCTGGCCCTCCTCTGGGTGACAAACTTTCAAGTATTTGAAGAGTGCTATCATGTCTCCGCTCAATCTTCTCTTCTCCAGGCTAAACATGCCCAGTTCTTTCAGTCTCTCCTCATAGGGCTTTGTTTCCAGACACCTAATCATCCTTGTTGCCCTCCTCTGAAACCCCTCCAGCTTGTCTGCATCCTCTTTGAAGTGGGTACCCAGAACTGGGCACAGAACTCAAGATGAGACCTAATATAGGGTCCTCATTCCCCATAGAGAGGGGAACCAGGACCTCGTGTGATTTGGAAGCTATGCAGTCCAAAATAGCATTTGCTTTCTTTTGGCAGCCGCATCACACTGTTGGTGCATCTCTCCTCATTCTCTTTTTCATCATTACTATCACTTGCTTGCTTGGCAGGCAGAGAGCCTGGGACCAAGTTGACCATGGCACATCCTTCTCCTCCTTCTCACCAGCACCATTGTCTCAGCCAGAGCAAGAGGCAGGTGAACAAGCAGGTTGCAAAGGTGGGCTCTTGTCAGTGGGCCCCTCCTGGGGCACAGACCCTCATCAGGTTCCCAACTATGCCTACTCCTGATGCCAGTCTTGTCTCCATTTCTGGAATTCCTGTGCCAGTGATGGTCTGCCTGGCACTGTCTTTATTTGCCCAGGGCAACCCATTTAATGCTGTGTTCATGCTGGATTTTAAAACCTTTTAGATATTGGCTGTAACACTGCTTGCTATTATGACTCACCCCTCTGTTTTTCTGTTTTGTGGATTGTTTTTATTGATTCTACTGGTGTTCAAAGGGCTTTTGACAAAGTCCTGCACAAAAGACTCCTGAGCAAAATTAGCAGTCATCGTATAAGAGCAGAGGTCCTCTTATGGAACGGTAACTTGCTAAAGAACAGAAAGCAGAAAATAGGAATAAATGGAGAGTTCTCGCAATGGAGGAATGTAAGCAGTGGCGTGCCCAGAGGACCTGAACTGGGACCAGTAAATGATCTGGAGTCAAGGATCAGCAATAAGGTCACCAAGTTTTCAGGCAACGCCAAATTATTTAGGGGAGTTAAAACAAAAAGGAATTGTGAATTGTTCGAAAGGATCTCTTCAAATTGGGAGAATGGGCATTAAAATGGCCTCCACATAATAAAGGATAAAGTTTCCACGTTGGAGCAAAACATCCCCATTTTGCCTATACGGTGATGTGGTTTATTATTATTATTATTATTATTATTATTATTATTATTTATTTATTTATTTATTTATATAGCACCATCAATGTACATGGTGCTGTACAGATTACACAGTAAATAGCAAGACCCTGCCGCATAGGCTTACAATCTAATAAAGTTGTAGTAAACAATAAGGAGGGAAAGAGAATGCAAACAGGCACAGGGAAGTGTAAACAGGCACCGGGTAGGGTGAGGCTAACAGTATAGAGTCAGAACAAACTCAATATTTAAAAGCTATAGGTTTGAGCCAGCAATGACCAAGACAGGGTGAAATCCCGGGGTGATCCCCAGTATCATCCTTGTGCATCCATATGATGCACAGGGGATCCCGGGATCAGGGAGAGATGATCCCTCCCCTGCCCTGGGATCTCGCCCTACACTTTAGGCCCGTGTGGCCGGGCGCCACAGTTTGTCCTGGCTCCTTACAGTTCCTCGCAAGGATCTGGGACCCACTCACGGGGTGGGGTGGGGTGAACAGGGAAAGTAATTATTTTTAAAAAAAACATACTTACGTTTTGCGCACAAGCACTCGTGCGTTCCGATCCCTTTAAAAATAAAAAATGGCAGTCGTGATGCCTCTCCATCTGAGGTTGTTGCGCGCCGCGTGTGAACAGAGGGGGAGATCTCGCAATAAAAAAGCATGAGATCTTCACCCCTCTGTCGCCTTAGATGTTGAGCACAGTGTATGGGTAGGTTCATGTTGGGAGAGGCGTTCCATCAGATATTGCGGTCCCAAGCCATGGCGGACGCGACGTCCTCCTTCCTCCTGGGACATCACATGTCGTGTGTGGACTGAGGAGGAGGATGTCGCAATCAGCATTTCAAGAGATCCTCGCCACACAGAGCATGAAAGAGTTCATGTTGCTTTCTACCAAAAAAGCCTTCTCGACCCAAATTCAACTTTTTCTGTAGGACAAAGGCAATGGCTTTGCAGACCTTTCTCTAGGGTGACCATATGAAAAGGAGGACAGGGCTCCTGTATCTTTAACAGATGCATAGAAAAGGGAATTTCAGCAGGTATCATTTGTATATATGGAGAACCTGGTGAAATTTCCTCTTCATCACAACAGTTAAAGATGCAGGAGCTATACTAGAGTGACCAGATTTAAAAGAGGGCAGGGCATCTGCAGCTTTAACTGTGGTGATGAAGAGGAATATAGAGCCTCGTGTGGCACAGAGCGGTAAAGCAGCAGTTTCTGCAGCTGAAACTCTCCCCACGGCTTGAGTTCGATCCCAGCGGAAGCTGGTTTCAGGCAGCCGGCTCGGGTTGACTCAGCCTTCCATCCTCCCGAGGTCGGTAAAATGAGTACCCTGATAGCTGGGAGAAAGGGAATAACGGCTGGGGAAGGCAACGGCAAACCACCCCGCTATAAGGCCTGCCAAGAAAACGTCAGCGAAAGCTGGCATCCCTCCAAGAGTCAGTAATGACTCAGTACTTGCACGAGAAGTTCCTTTCCTTTTTCCTCTCCATATATACAAATGACACCTGCTGAAATTCCCTTTTCAATACAACTGTTAAAGATACAGGAGCCCCGTTCTCCTTTTCATATGGTCACCCTACCTTTCTCTCCAGTCCTTGGCATGGGCGCACTCCAGCCTGGATCCAGCCAATTTAAATGGGGGAAAGGCAGGGAAAGCATTGAGAAAAAATCAGGGAAGCAAAAGAATTGAGGTACCCTCGCCTTGGGGGCTTCACTTTATTTTCTCACAATTTCTCAACGTTTTGCCATCTCCAATGGAAGTCTGTGATAGGGTGCGTATTGCAGGCCTGTAGCTACACCTACTGGGGAGGCACTGTTATTAGTCCTGGAAAAGAGAGCCTGTAGTCCCAATGTAACAACAACAATAGGGTGACCATATGAAAAGGAGGACAGGCTCCTGTATCTTTAACAGTTGCATAGAAAAGGGAATTTCAGCAGGTGTCATTTGTATATATGAAGAACGTGGTGAAATTCCCTCTTCATCACAACAGTTAAAGGTGCAGGAGCTATACTAGAGTGACCAGATTTAAAAGAGGGCAGGGCACCTGCAGCTTTAACTGTTGTGATGAAGAGGAAATTTCACCAGGTTCCCCATATATACAAATGACACCTGTTGAAATTCCCTTTTCAATACAACTCTTAAAGATACAGGAGCCCTGTCCTCCATTTCATATGGTCACCTTAAACAACAACGACCATGTCAACGCTTCAGAATAAAGTTCTTCTACATTGTTGCCTCAGTCCTGGATGGTGCGGGAGCAGAAGGAAAGAAAGAAATGTATGACACTATTTTTAAAAAAGCATTTTAATATATTTCATCATATGAAAAGGAGGACAGAGCTCCTGTATCTTTAACAGTTGCATAGAAAAGGGAATTTCAGCAAATATCATTTGTATGCATGCAGCACCTGGTGAAATTCCCTCTACATCACCACAGTTAAAGCTGCAGGAGCCCTGCCCTCTTTGGTATCTGGTCACACTAGGCAGGGCTCCTGCAGCTTTAACTGTGGTGATGAAGAGGTGATTTCAGCAGGTGCTGCATGCATACAAAATTTACAAATGACACCAGCTGAAATTCCCTATTCTATATAACTGTTAAAGATACAGGAGCCCAGTCCTCCTTTCCATAGGGTCACCCTATTTTAATATGAAGACAGAAAGAGGGTCAAATGAAGGGAGAAGAGACAGCTGCCATGCTCCACAGGAAAACAGGAATGAACAGCATTTAACTACTTCTGTAGGAGTTACTCCAGAACTTTAACTCTAGAAGAGCTTTCTCCAAGCTGGTGCCCCCTAGATGACTTGGACTACAATTCCCAGCATTCCCAGCCAGCATGGGAATTAAAATCTAACATATCTGGATTAACCCTAGTCTGTTTATGCTTAGAAGTTGCTCTTTTCCCCCACACAAGACAGTTATATGAATTCTGTGATCATATCCCAGAATTTTCTGGGGTGGTAGCCATCTTCCCTGTCATGGCAAAAGGAGCACCTATATTCCAAGTGAAGGAGGAGCCCACTCCAGTAATGTTCTCTCTGTATCAGCCCAAGAACTTGTGAGGGTTTTGTCCCTGTGGCGCTGGGCCAATTAAGACTATAGAATGTCAGAAGAAGGGGCAGTATTGTCCACCACCACCCAGTCCTAAGAACATAGGAAGTGCCCTGATGCTGGATCAGACCAAGGGTCCATCTAGTCCAGCACTCTGTTCACACAGTGGCCAACCAGCCATCGGCCAGGGATGAACAAGCAGAACACAGTGCAACAGCACCCAAGCCATGTTTCCCATCAGCTGGTGCACACAGGCTTACTGCCTCAGATACTGGAGGTAGCACAAAACCATCAGGGCTAGTAGGCATTTATCCAACCTCCTTTTAAAGCCATCCAGATTGGTGGCCATCATTACATCTTGTGGTAGTAGTGCGTTCCATAATTTAACTATGCGCTGTGTGAAGAAGGACTTCCTTTTAATACTAAGGCCACAGCTAGACCTAACGCTTATCCTGGGATCATCCAGGGTTCACCCCTGCCTGAGTACTGGATCCCCTGTGTGTCACCTAGATGAACAGGTTTGACCCCTGGACAATCCAGGGATAAACCTTAGGTCTAGCTATGGCCAACATAGCTGCACCTCAGAAGACCACCATTGGCTCCTCCTGGTTGGCCATAAATACACCTGTTTTAACTTTAAAAACGATAATATGTTTTTAAAGTAAAAAATAATACAGGGAACATCTGTAGCCATGTATACAGCTGGCCTGACTATAACATGTATTTTAAAATCAGAAGAAAGGGTGCTGCGGTGAGTGACATGCCAGCATGTCCATTCTCGCTCAGGAACTGATGCTAGGGCAATGTGCCACTCTTTCCATTACTTGCCACACTCTGTAAGTTCATTGGCATGGGGGTTGGGTGTTCCAGTTCCTGGGACTTTGGCCCCAAGCTGACAAAAGCCCCCTGGAATTGCTCTTCCGCTTCACGATTGCAACCTGATTGTTCACTTGCCTCTCGCTCTGGCCCAAACAGTGGTAGAGAGAAGGAGGAGGAGGAGATTAGGGGTGTGCATGGACCCCACGCTCCGCCCCGCGGGCCGATCCAAAAATTTCGGGTCGGCCCGCTCCGCGACGCTCCGCCCATACTCCGCTCCTCTTCGCTGCAGAGCTCCGGCTCCGAATCGGAGCTCTGCAGTGGAGGGGAGTGGCGCCAGGTAAGGCCGGGAGAGGAGGGCGGGAGGTTTACCAGGCCCTGCCGCCATCGCTGCCCGTGCGGCGACGGCGGCAGAGCCCGGTAAGGGACCAAGAGGGAGGGGGGCCCTTACCTTCCTCCGTCTGCAGTCTGTCGGCGTCTTCAATTGAGCCCGCGGTTCAACCAGGAAGTCTGGGCCGCAAGCGGCCCAGACTTCCTGGTTGAACTGCGGGCTCAATTGAAGACGCCGACGGACCGCGGACGGAGGCAGGTAAGGGAGAGGAGGGCAGGGGGGGTTACCGGGCCCTGCCGCCGTCGCTGCCCATGCGGCGACGGCGGCAGAGCCCGGTAAGGGACCAAGGGAGAGGGGGGCCTTACCTGCCTCCATCTGCGGTCCATCGGCGTCTTCAATTGAGCCCGCAGTTCAACCAGGAAGTCTGGGCCGGGCCCTGCCGCTGTCACCGCATGGGCGACCGCGACAGCGGCAGGGCCCGGTAAACCCCACTTACCTTTCTGGCGGAGCTCCAGATTGAGACGAAGGATCCGCCTTCACCTCGATCCTCTTCACCACGCTCTGCCGGCCCCCCAATCCTCTTCGCCTCCGCCTTAAGGGCAGGCGAAGCCCCCCACTCCGCTTCTAATTCGCCGGTCCGATTAGAAGCGGAGCACATCCCTAGAGGAGATGTCACCGCCTTCTTGTCACTACCTGTCAATCAAGCAAGAGGTAGCACTGATGAGAAAGAGGGTGAGGAGCAGGATCAGTTTGTGACAAGGGTGGTGAGAAGGTAGACTCACTGAGGGAGAGGCCCACTGAGGGTGTCTGGCCCAAGGGCCCTTCAGATCCTGGATCAGGCTCTGCCTGAAAGTCTGTGCAAAGGCAGTGGTACAGCTAGGACTAGAGCTTGGGGTCAAAGTCATAAGGCCATATGAACATCAGAAGAGCCATGCTGGATCTGACCAAGGGTCCATCTAGTCCATGATTCTGTACACACAGTGGCCAACTAACTGCCCACGGACATCCCATAAGCAGGACTTGAGTGCAACACAGCCCTCAGGCCCAAGTTCCCCAGCAACTGGTGATTGAGGGCCCCAAAGTTCTGGGCCTCACAGCCCTAGAGGCCCCCAAATGACCACCCAAATTGCATTAGTTGATGGGAACAGCAGCAAACAGGGCCCAGCATCAATACCTGGGCTGGCATGGTCATGCTGGGGCTTGCTGCAGTATCCTTTCTTCTTCAGTTCAAAAATATTTTACAGTCATGGGCCAGCCAAAGATGTCCATGGTTATTGATGCCTTTCTAATTCATTATACTTTAAAAATATATTTTCCTCTTCTCCAACGAGGTGCTGCTTATTCCCAAGTCAATGTGCTTAACATCAGGGCAGCAGAAGCAAACTCCTTCCCCTCCCCCCCCCCCGGAGTTGAGATGGTGCCATTTAAGTGCAAAACTCTGCACATGTTCAGAGTATTGTTAGTTTTATCAGAGTGGGCGAACAGATTCTTTCAAATGTTTGTTTGATTGTTCCAGCATATCCGGAATGTAGAAGGGGCATTAAACCAAGGAACAGCAGGGAAGGAGTCGGACTTGCACGCTTCGCAGCTGAAGCGATGCAACATGGCAGCCTAAAGTGGGGAGCTCATAAGACCATTTTGTGCAGGGTTTACGTACAACTAGCGAGCTGCATCACTGGCAAAAGCTAGACCGGGAAGAGAACACGTCATGTCCTCTCTCCCGCTAAGCCTGTCTCTGCACGGGCTCCAGAGTTCTGCTGAATACGTGTGATGCATTCAAGGCTGCTGTGAATATTGGGGATTCTCCAGTTATGAAGACTGGAGAGATGAGATTCAGATTGGCACTGAAGCCCTCTTGGCTGCATTTGTAGCTGAGAAATGGGTCGGGGGAGGGCAGAGGCCCTGGCCTGACTTGGGACTTCTCTCCCGTAGTACAGCTCGCTAACATAGCTCATCCCTGCTAGTTTGACTCAATGCATTCCTTGTCCTACAGGCCTGTCGTGCTGCTGCTGCTTTCTGCTCCCTTCTTGCCGCATATGAAATTCTGCGTAATGACAAACTGTCTTCATCTGTTATGGTTCATGTAAAGGAATCGTCAAGAGCCAGATCCTTCTGGGTCTTAAATGATCCAGCCAAGAAGTTGTACTTCTCATCCTACCTCCCCCAGAGTGCCGGGGGTGAGGGTACTGCAGCTCAGAGCTGTAGTAGAGCTCTGCTAAGCATCCTAGAGAATCACGCAATTGGAAGAGGAAGGGACCTCAGCAGTGGCAGAGCAGATGTATTGCATGCAAAAGGTCCCAGGTTCAATGACCGACATCTCCAGGCAAGGCTGTGAAAGGATCCTGCCTGGAGAGCCATTTCTGCAGGGAAGAATCATAGAATCATAGAATAGCAGAGTTGGAAGGGGCCTACAAGGCCATCGAGTCCAACCCCCTGCTCAAGGCAGGAATCCACCCTAAAGCATCCCTGACAGATGGTTGTCCAGCTGCCTCTTGAAGGCCTCTAGTGTGGGAGAGCCCACAACCTCCCTAGGTCACTGATTCCACCGTCGCACTGCTCTAACAGTCAGGAAGTTTTTCCTGATGTCCAGCTGGAATCTGGCTTCCTTTAACTTGAGCCCGTTATTCTGCATCCTGCAGTCTGGGAGGATCGAGAAGAGATCCTGGATCCTTTAATTGGATCCTGGTCCAATTAAAAAACAAAACAACATGGAGGGCGCGACGTCCTCTTCGTCCTGGGACGTCACGCACCACCTGTGGCCTGAGGGGGACGATCCCGCGATCATAAAATCGTGAGGCCCACCCCCTCAACCCCCCCGCTCATCTAGCCAAATTATGCAAATGTGCTCAATTTGCATATTGCCTACACTTTGCAGAATTCAACTTCCTTGGTGCGGAATTTTAAGTCCTTTCGCTCCAACCACCTGTTGAGACCTCCCATCACCCACAACTCCCATCACCTACAGGGAGGTACTTTGCAAGTTAAAATGCCAATCTGTGAACATCTGCAAGAACCCTGTAAGAAGGGAAAAGGCAGAGATCAAACAGAACCAAGGTGCTCTCTCTGAATTCAAACATCTTTAAGGACGTTTTGCCAAAAAAAAAAACCCACGTTCTTTTTCAGGTTTCCATCTGGTTGAAGGTCTCTGATTATTTTCTTGTGTGGGCACAAGATTGCTGTCTGGCTGTAAACAAAGGTCTTCAAATTTTCAAAAGGAATCCAAGCCACTTGTTGGGGAAACTAATTAAGTACCATACAAGCTGGATCCACGCTTGAGCGGTTGCAAATATACGGAGTACACGGTGTGTGATCTTAGCAGAAGCGCCAGCTTTCTATCATTTTAATTTCCTCACTCTCACCCATTCTCCCAGCCTGCCTGCCTGAGTCTGAGATTCAGTTGGTTGTGTTTTGTTTTCGTAGGGTGGTGTTTCCCCCCCCCTTTTTTTTTTTTTTCAAAGTGGTTTGAATTAGCATAAATTGAAATGTCAATATCAGGGGGAAATAACATATAAAAAGGAATGCTTGGTACTGAAAAAGCGATGTCGCCTTTTCAATAGCTCGAGGGTTATTTATTTTTAACTAGGGAAATGTGACACATCAGTGTGCTGTATGAAACTGCGACCGAAAACCGTTTTCTCTCTCCTCCCTGCCACCAATTTTATATAAGATGATTTGTGTGAGGTTGGACCAAGGTTCCATCTAGTCCACCACCTCTTTCCCGCAGTGCCTAGTCATGCCTCTGAGAATCTCACAAAATGGGACTACCTCTTTATTTTGCTCTCTCCCAAACCCTGGGCAGAGGTACACTGCACCTATATAGGCAAGCTCCACTTAGCTGCCATTGCCACTACCACGAGAAAGCTGTCCTCCATGAATTTGTCCCATCCTGTCCTGTCCTAATCACAAGCAGAGGCCAACAAGGTACAACAGATGCCCAAGAAGGGCTAGAGTGTAGAGTCAGGTGAGCATTGGAACCTTGGAGAGCTCTAATCAAGCCACTTGCTCCAATGTGCTTTGGAGCTCAACTGAGGCCTTTTATATAGAAGCATAGAATAGTAGGGTTGGAAGGGGCCTATAAGGCCATCAACTCCAACCCCCTGCTCTGTGCAAGGATCCACCTCAAAGCATCCTGACAGATGGTTGTCCAGCTGCCTCTTGAAGGCCTCTAGTGTGGGAGAGCCCACCACCTCCCTGGGTCACTGATTCCATTGTCGTACTGCTCTAACAGTCAGGACGTTTTTCCTGATGTCTAGCCAGAATCTGGCTTCCTGTAACTTGAGCCCGTTATTCCGTGTCCTGCACT
Organism: Elgaria multicarinata webbii; assembly: GCF_023053635.1. Classification (NCBI taxonomy): domain Eukaryota; kingdom Metazoa; phylum Chordata; class Lepidosauria; order Squamata; family Anguidae; genus Elgaria; species Elgaria multicarinata. Next base: position 109,483,275 of record NC_086177.1, on the reverse strand, counting down.
CTGGGAGGATTGAGAAGAGATCCTGGCCCTCCTCTGTGTGACAACCTTTTTAGTATTTGAAGAGTGCTATCATGTCTCCCCTCAATCTTCTCTTCTCCAGGCTAAACATGCCCAGTTCTTTCAGTCTCTCTTCATAGGGCTTTGTTTCCAGACCCCTGATCATCCTGGTTGCCCTCCTCTGAACATGCTCCAGCTTGTCTGCATCCTTCTTGAAGTGTGGTGCCCAGAACTGGATGCAATACTCAAGATGAGGCCTAACCTGTGCTGAATAGAGGGAAACCAATTCCCCGCATGTTTTTGTAACCTATACTTCTATTAATGCAGTCCAAATAGTAATTGCTTGATTAGTTATTGTCCAGAGAGCTTTGACTATTGGGTGGTATTGTAATGTAATTAAAAAAGAAAGAAGAAATAGTTGTTGTTGTTGTTAGTAGTAGTAGTAGTAGTAGTAGTAGTATTTGCATTTGTATACCGCCCCATATCTGAGGGCTGTTTTTCCTGATGTTTTTCCTGATATCTAGCCAGAATCTGGCTTCCTGTAACTTGAGCCCATTATTCTGTGTCCTACACTCTGGGAGGATCGAGAAGAGATCCTGGCCTTCCTCTGTGTGACAACCTTTCAAGTATCTAAAGAGTGCTATTATGCCTTCCAGGCTCCACCCATACCCACCTCTGAAGAGTGATGATCATTAAAGAGGTAGTCCTCTGACCTAGATCCTATCACTCCATTACTTCTCCTTCAACATCTCCCGTTGTGTGTTGTCTGCACTGGTGAGCAGGCAGAGGGGATGGGGGTCCCTGACCAGAGGACTTTAGTCCAAAAAGCTCCTTGCTGACAGGCTCAGAGCTGGGCCTCAGGTCTCTGTTCAGCACATCCCCAGCAAGCACTTCATGGCTTCCTAATCCAGTTGGTTCCTTCTTCTCTGGGCAGCAGGTAAGAAAGTAAGAAGAGCCCTGCTGGATCAGACCAAGGGTCTGTCTAGTCCAACATTCTGTACACACAGTGGTCAGCCAGATGCTCATGACATGAGTGCAACAGCACCCTCCAGGCATACATAAGCAGCTGGTGTGCATAGTCATACTGCCTCTGATACTGGTGGTAGCATATAGCCATCTGGACTAGCAGACATTGGTAGTCTTCTCCTTCATGAATTTGTTCAATCCCCTTTTAAATCCTTCCATATTGTTGGCCATCACTACACCTTGTGGAAGGTAACAGAAAATGCTCAGCGCACTCACTAAATGAGAATTCCCAGGGTTCTTTGTGAGAAGCCATGATAACTAAACTGATACAAAACTAATAGTTTATCATGTAGATCCAGGGTAGAAAGTGTGAGCTTTGCCACCTAGGAATCTCTCATCCTTCAAATTGCACCAGCAGGAGCCCTACTTGCCCTATGAAGAGATACTGAAACAACTGGGCATGTTTAGCCTGGAGAAGAGAAGATTGATGGGAAACATGACAGCAGTCTTCAAATACTTGAAAGCTTGTCACACAGAGGAGGACCAGGATCTCTTCTCGATCCTCCCAGAGTGCAGGACACGGGATAATGGGCTCAAGTTAAAGGAAGCCAGATTCCAGCTGGATATCAGGAAAAACTTCTTGTTAGAGCAGTACAACAATGGGACCAGTTACCTAGGGAGGTTGCGGGCTCTCCCACACTAGAGGCCTTCAAGAGGCAGCTGGACAACCATCTGTCTGAGATGCTTTAGGGTGGATTCCTGCATTGAGCAGGGGGTTGGACTCGATGGCCTTGTAGGTCTCTTCCAACCCTGCCATTCTATGATTCTATGATTCTATGAATCAGTTACCTAGGGAGGTGGTGGGCTCTCCCACACTAGAGGCCTTCAAGAGGCAGCTGGACAACCATCTGTCAGGGATGCTTTAGGGTGTGTTAGAAACACAATTTGAAATGAAAATGCTTGGACAAAAATGGTGAAAGTTAAACACTCTGTTTTTATTGAGCAAACTTGCAAGTTTGGGTGTCTAGGCAGGTAGGCACAACTACCAGCTACAGCAAAACCATTTTATCCCTTAGCCCGGCCAAAGCGGTCCCTCCCTTGTCACTCCATTGGTCAGAGACTCAAGGGGTTACAGCCTATCCCGGTACGCCTTGTAACTCTGCCTCTGTTTACTCCTTTGCCTCCCTCATTTGATATTCCACCCACTCTTATTTACTTACTTCCATATTAAGAATTAATTTCCCATAAGCCCACCTCTTGATTACTCTGATTATGCCCTCCTCCCATCTAGCCTTAAGTTTCGAACGTTAACATATGTGTTCAAGCTCTTCTCCCTTTCTTCCAACCACAAAGCCATAAGTTCTGAAAGTTGACAATTATGTTTCAGTCTGTGCTTAGTTTATCTAACTCTTCTGACCACAAGCCTAACCACAACTTCTTACTATTTCATCTGAAGCCCTACACCTGCTATGCCTTCCTGTTTTTCTATAAAGCTTCAGTTATAACCGGGCCTTTGAGCCGACTGTATTCTGAAGCTTTTAATAATACATTTAATAATGCATTAGCCATTATTATTATATTCTCTTTTATGTCAAGCATTATAATATTGAAAAAGTAACATATTTATCTATTTCTTACAGGTGGATTCCTGCATTGAGCAGGGGGTTGGACTCAATGGCCTTATAGGCCCCTTCCAACTCTACTATTCTATGATTCTATGATTCTAACATGTCCATGAGAGTTCCTCGAAAGTCATTCTTTTTTCTTTCTCCCTTTTGTTCTTTTTAGCACCATGGAAAATCCAAAACCTTGAGGCATCAGTGGAGGCATTATTGCTATTCTTCAATTACATTTCAATCTGATTCCAAGCGTTTTTGAAGGGACTTGACTCTGCTTTAATGAGCAGATTGCTAAGCAAACTGTCCACTTGGGTGGCCAAGTACTTCTTTTCCCATGCAAGGTATGTCACCCGAAAGGATAATTGGAATTCTTTGTTATCAGCAGAGCAAAAAAATGAATCAGAGCATAAAAAGGGGAGGCGGGCAGTACTGATGAAGACGAGTTCTCTCTTCTTGAACATGACTTTCCTTTTGAGCTCCAGGTTAATTCTAACCATCCTGCAATCCTATACCCATTTACCTTAGAGAAAGGTCCCTTGTGTCCTAGCAACGTCACTGAAGACAGTAATAAACTGCCTGATGCTGAAACGTGGCAGTTATGAATCAGAAAACACTGGGGACCACATTGGGAGGGAGAATGGAGTCATGTAAGCCATGTTCAGTTACTTAGATATCTTTCTAACTGCGATCAGACAGATGCTTTTGGAAAGTTCAGAAACAAGGCTTGAAATGACAGCCTTCTTGGACGTGTGTGTTCTGTGTAGTCCCAGAAACTAGCATTCAGAGGTATACTACTTCTAAACATGGAGGTTTCATCTAGCTGACATGCCGAATCACCACTGATAGTTGTGTCCTACAATATAATAAGTGATTGTGCATAAAACACATTAGTATTAGCCCTGATGCCCTGACTCCTGCCTCCATTTATGTGCCTTGTTTCAGGAAATGGCATTTGCAGATTTCTCGGGGACAATTTCATTTGATGAGCGACAGATTTACAGTTATATATTCTGCCAGTGAACACCCATTTTCACTCCAAATGAGGGCCAATTTTGAACTGTAATGAGAAAAAATAAATTATATTTGATAATGCCCTTAGATCCCACCACTGAGAAATGCCAGTAATAAAGCTGTCATAGAAAAAAGAAACATCTCTCCCAACTCAAAATGTCTCCTTTCCACATTGAGGTTAAAGTGGGTGTGATTCCTTTAAGAAATATTACTGCCACTGGCAAGCACAAAGGCATTTTAGTACAATGTAATATTTAATATACTGTTGAAGATGTCTGACCTGTACTGCAAATCTTAAACCCACACACACACACACTGTAGCCAAAGGGGTACTGATGACACCACCATTTACTTACTTCTGTTGTTCTTGTCTGGAAGATGACAAGATTCCTTTTTACTAGACTCTCTTAGCGTTTGAAACTTTGTGTATAATGGCAATTTGCTAAGATACAATAAATAACTTCTTCTTCTTAGCGTTTGAAACCAATCAACATAATGCCCCAAGAAGAAACTTTATTGGCTCATTCCCACTTTCCTAAGTGATGGAGAGTTCCAGGCATGGCACCTCTGTACTGGAACTGTTACCTTGTAGTAAGAAAGACTTACAAGATTTTTGTAACATCTGTGTATCTACAAAGATGCAAGCAGAACAAAGATGGGGGTTGGACTCGATGGCCTTTTAGGCCCCTTCCAACTCTATGATTCTAAGAAGCAAACAGGTTCTTAAATTAGACAGCACAACTGCCAATTCTGCAAGAGATCCCTAAGTTGGAACCTTACCGCAAGGTTGCTTCACCTCTACCCAACTACTACTAAAGACTACACCCAAATTGGGAAATGGGCTCTTTTTCTGTCACATAGCACACAAATGCAAGCCCAAAGCCTAGAGGTAGATTGGCCACTCAGGAAAACAACATGCAACCATAAAAAAACTGTTGGCTCGTCATCCCAGGTCATGAAGCTTCACAAAGCATGGTCAGCACTTTTTGACACACCCGGACAACGTTTTCAATTCCATATTCTGTGCGGTGAGGATTGCGGTGAATTAGAGCTGGGCAGCAAGGGGTTGTTATAGGGCAGAGTGCAACATGCCACGAGCTGGACAACCATCTGTCAGGGATGCTTTAGGGTGGATTCCTGCATTGAGCAGGGGGTTGGACTCGATGGCCTTGTAGGCCCCTTCCAACTCTGCTATTCTATGATTCTATGATTCTATGTCATACATTATTATACAAATTATTTAAGGTGTTTAAAAGAAAAAGGAATTTTGAGGAGCTCCGAGCTTCGGCCCTGGTTAGGCCTCATCTTGAGTATTGCATCCAGTTCTGGGCACCCACTTCAAGAAGGATGCAGACAAGCTGGAGCGTGTTCAGAGGAGGGCAACCAGGATGATCAGAGGTCTAGAAACAAAGCCCTATGAAGAGAGACTGAAAGAACTGGGCATGTTTAGCCTGGAGAAGAGAAGATTGAGGGGAGACATGAGAGCACTCTTCAAATACTTCAAAGGTTGTCACACAGAGGAGGGCCAGGATCTTATCTCGATCCTCCCAGAGTGCAGGACACAGAATAACAGGCTCAAGTTAAAGGAAGCCAGATTCCGGCTGGACATCAGGAAAAACTTCCTGACTGTTAGAGCGGTACGACAATGGAATCAATTACCTAGGGAGGTTGTGGGCTCTCCCACACTAGAGGCCTTCAAGAGGCAGCTGGACAACCATCTGTCAGGGATGCTTTAGGGTGGATTCCTGCACTGAGCAGGGGGTTGGACTCGATGGCCTTGTAGGCCCCTTCCAACTCTGCTATTCTGTGATTCTATGATTCTATGATTCTAAGATGAGCCAAGAGTTGGGAACCAGAACTCACGCCGCCTTCAATTCTCAGGAGAAATTATTATTATTATTTACATTTATATACCACCCCATAGCCGAAGTTCTCTGGGCGGTTTACAAAAGTTAAAAACAGTGAACATTGAAAACAAATATACAAAATATCAAACCATAAAAAGCATAAAATAAAAACAAAAACAGACAATATCTGTTTAAAACAACTATTCTGGGGTCAGTTTAAAAAAAACTCAGCATATGCTGTTAAATGCTGTTAAATGCCTGGGAGAAGAGAAAAGTCGTGACCTGGCACCGAAAAGATAACAACGTTGGCGCCAGGCGAGCCTCGTCAGGGAGATCATTCCATTATTGAGGGGCCACCACTGAAAAGGCCCTCTCCCTTGTTGCCTTGTCTTCAACTGAAAAGGGAGACAGATAGGATGTGCAAGTCAGCCTAAAGAAAAGTAGCTCTACAGTCTTCATTATATAAATAAGCTCTAATTATATAAATAAGTCCTGGTCTGGGCCTGATTCAAAGTGCTGGTATTAACATTTAAAGCCCTAAATGGCTTGGGGCCAGGCTATTTGAAGGAATGCCTCCTCCAGTATGTACCTGCCTGGACCCTAAGGTCATCCTCAGGGGTCCTTCTCCGTGAGCCCCTGCCAAAGGAAGTGAGGCAGGTGGCTACCAGGAGGAGGGCCTTCTCTGCTGTGGCACCCTGGCTGTGGAATGAGCTCCCTAAGGAGGTTCACCAGACACCTACGCTATATTCTTTTAGACGCCAGGTGAAGACCTTTTTATTCCCCCAGTATTTTAATAGTCTATAAATTAATTCTAACTTTGCTGTTTTAAATTTGTATTTTAAATTTGTATTTCTACACTGCTGCTGATTTTATTTGGTTGTGTTTTTACATTGTGTTTTATATTATTATTTTATACTGTTGTTTTATACTTTGAATGGTCTTAACTTTTGTGAACCGCCCAGAGAGCTTCGGCTATTGGGCGGTATAGAAATGCAATAAATAAATAAATAAATAAATAAATAAATAAATAAATGTTTGGTCATATTAGCCTATCTGTTCATGGATTTTAAAGATGCTCTTCTGCTTATAGCAATAATATCCTGGCCATACCACTGCATAACTCTAATAAACTCTATTGCTTCCACTTTCTTACTGCCTCTCTCTGCCTGTCTGCCTCTCTGTCTCTCTCTCTCTGTCTCAATCTGGTGCGTGCAAGCTGCGTCTGTGTTTATTTGGCCTGAGAGATAATCCTTGCACACAATGTTTCCAATTCTTCCTTTGATATTTCCTAATGTTTCTCAGTAGATTCCTCACTTGCTGGTGAAAGTAAATCGAAGACACCCAGGCTGTGTGTGTGTGGCATATTTTGATCAATGCTCTGAGAACGTTGGTGGAGAAATGTAGGTATCCTTTTAAAGGGTAAGTGAAGGAATCATTTCAGTCCCACAGGGGATGAACTGGTTAGGGAAATGCCTTCCTTTGGGAACAGCATTTTGGCAATCAGCTGACAATTACTGGCTGGTTTTGCAGTTCTTGAGAGAAGTCAGGTATGTCAGAGGACAGGCTGGGAGATAGAGGATCTAGAACCCGTGCCCAATTCAGATGATGCTGCAGCTCATTCTGATACTTGAAGTCCCATACAAACTTCCAGAGAGAATCAGTAATACATGGCTGAACACTTTCAACAACTGTTCAAATACCAAATACAACCAGTCTTTAAAAGTGTTGCACTGTGAACTATGATTCAGGTTTGCCGGTTCTACTTAGACCCTGTATCTGGTCCTGCATACACCAAAGAAGAGGCTAATTGAAAATATTCCAAAATAGTTCCTTCTATATTCCAGTCGAGATGTGTTGGATATGTAGGTTGAACAAAAAGGAAACACATTGCTAGGTAGCAATAGGTGTTGTGGGTTTACTCTGTTCCCATTATCCCATCTAGGGCTGTCAATATGGCACCTTTTCCTGCAGTTGGGCGGCGGCAGCTAATCCCGACGCAGAGGGGGAGCACGGGGTTTCTGGTGGTCACGTGGCTCGCCGGCCCACCCCCTGCCCTCTGCTAGGGCTTCTGGCAACCAATCAGGATCGCCTTCCATCCAGGAGTGCCTCCACATCGATACTGGATGAGGTTAGATAGCAGAAGAGCCGTGTTCACCTCGCTCCAGCTTAAAAAGTCAGTGTAAGTCTCCTAATTTTTAAATGTGGATCTTTGCAGGAAAGCCCCATGCTGCCTTCGATGTAGCTGCTGCATCGTATAACCGGTACAGTACCACTGTGCAGCCACTTGAGGGCTTTCGAAGCAAATAGATCGCCCCCTAGTCATATAGTCATGCATAGTTTTTCCAAGAATAGACCGCCAGATACCTCTAGAGGAGAAGAGGGAAACTGCTTTTGGTTCAAAGGTGGATTATGATGTCAAGGGGCAGGGCCTCATTCCCAAAGTCCAGCCCTCCTATGACATCATCTGCCCCTGCTCTTTCCACTTTAAGTCGGGCTGCTCCTTCCTAGACGCACATGTCCCAGTCGGAGCAAGTGCAGCATGGGAAGTTGTGCAGGGGAACACCTAGGTTATCTCTGATCCCTTTCTGCTCCTTGTCGTAAGGAGGCAGGGCTTCCAGAGGGCCAGTGCCATGGTCCATGGAAGGTGCTCAACCCTCCACAGGCCTGACCAGACCCCAGCATGGGCTATATTGGGCCCTACAGGCTGGAGTTTGCCCTCCCCTGCTCTTGAGTAGCCTTATCAGGGCCGGCCCCAAAGATTTTGTTGCCTGAGATGAAGAACAAGATGGCGCCTCCTCCCGTTCCATGTACAAAAGCCAACTGGACTTTTTCTTCAAAACTGACCTGAAGGAGCAAGTTAGCTTAGTAGATGTAAGGCAGACTGCTTGGCACTCAGCTTTCTCCTCCAACCCCTTGCTGCCGCCTCCAGCACCTGCCGCCTGAGGTGACTGCCTCACTGCCTAATGGTAAGGCTGGCCCTGAGCCATCTACTGTAGATGCCTCTTAGAAGCCCACAAGCAGGTCATCAAGAGCCCAGCATGCCCCTGCTGTTGTCCCCCACAGGGATGCTTGCTCCAGCTTCTGGAATTCAGAGGTATACTGCCTTTAAACCATTTATAATCATGGCTAACCACCATCAATTCACCTCTCGTGTCTGGATTTGTCTAGCCCTTTGTAATCCGCTTGATCATATTAGTCAGGAAGGAGTACGTGCCAACCTAATTCAAAGCCAGTCACCCACCCTCCCACTATCCATTCAGTGGACATATAAACAGGATGAGATTCTTCTACTCTCCCATAACTCAAAGTCTTGCTCGTAAACGGTCAAAACAGCCACCATCGCGCCATGCCAGAAATGCACAGAGTTGCTAGCAAGTTGGGTGATAACGTTGTCACAGCTGGCAAGGTTGGATCGAGGTGGGTAAGAAAATTATTATTATTATTATTATTATTATTATTATTATTATATTGGGGGCAGTTGTCCTGTGGACAGGAGTCGAGGGAGGTGATCTGGACAGGCTACCAGGTTCCCCCTGTGGATGTTTCTGCCTTCTGAGGATGCAGAGTTGGAATTTATTCCTCCTCCAGCTCATCACACCTTGCCAGCTGTGACAACGTTATCCCTCCCCCCCCCCAGACCTTCGCAATGACCTAAGAAATTGCCTTGACGACTTGCATTGCGATTCCAATAGCGGGCAGCCAAAATGCCTTGGAACCCTGATGGTAATAGCTGGTCCCGATTGCTTGTCCCTCAGCATCTGGTAATCAGCGATATGCTGCCTCTGAATGGGGATATTTCATTTACTATTGGCAGGTTTATCCTTCATGAACTGGTTTCAATCTATAATATTCCTGCTCCATTTTTCTTACTCAATGATGCCCGCTCTACCATCCATCTGTGCTCCCCTTCCAAGCTCATTATAACCCCTGCTCACACAGGGAAGGAATTAAGAGGAGGGGAGTCCTCCTTCCTCTGCCTTATCTTCCTTAATCCGGTGTCTAATGACTAATTAGAAAGCTTCAGCTTTCATCCTACAACTCTGGGATCCTCACATGATCTCCAACCCAACTCTCTCCCCACCCCCACCCCCAACTCCACTCCCACCCGTGCACAACTAATCCCTATCACAATTCATCTGGGCCTGTAAAATTTCATGCTGCCCTCGGTCTAATGTTCCATCTCTGGTAACCATGATATCCCCACCCACCCCCACACCAGATCTAGCAATGATGCGTGCGGCCAATGCAAAGACATCTTTCTCCTCTCCTAAGTGGGCAAAAGGAGCTCTTCCTCATACAAAGGACCATCTTGCATGAGGAGATGAAGGCTTCATCTGACTTATCCACACAATTATGCCACCATGTTAGGCACAATTAGAAAAGGAACTGGGAATAAAACTGCCAGTATCGTGCTAACATTATAAAATCTATGGTGCAACCACAGTTGGAATACTGTGTACAGTTCTGGTCACCACACTTTAAAAAAATATATTACAGAGCTGAAAAAAGTGCTGGATCAGACCAAGGCCACAGCTAGACCTAAGGTTTATCTGGGATCATAGAATCATAGAATAGCAGAGTTGGAAGGGGCCTACAAGGCCATCGAGTCCAACCCCCTGCTCAATGCAGGAATCCACCCTAAAGCATCCCTGACAGAGAGTTGTCCAGCTGCCTCTTGAATGCCTCTAGTGTGGGAGAGCCCAGTGCTCATCCCAGTGCTCATCCAGGGTTCGCCCCTACCTGAGCACTGGATCCCCTGTGTGTCACCTAGATGAACAGGTTTGACCCCTGGACGATCCAGGGATAAACCTTAGGTCTAGCTATGGCCCAAGCGTCCATCTAGTCCAGCATTCTGTTCACACAGTGGCCAACCAGCTGTTGACCAGAAACCCATAAGCAGAACAAGAATGTAAGACCACCCTCCCACCCATGTTCCCCAGCAACTGGTGTACTTAGACTTACTACCTCTGATACTGGAGGAAGGGCATAGCCATCAGGACAAGTAGCTATTGATAGCCTTCTCCTCCAGGAATTTATCCAATCCCCTTTTAACGCCATCCAAATTGGTGGCCATCACTACATCTTGCAGTAGCAAATTCCATAGTTTAACTATGCAGTGTGTGAAGGAGTCCTTCCTTTTATCTGTCCTGAATCTCCCACCAATCAGCTTCATGGAATGAACCCAGGTTCTAGTATTTTGAGAGAAAGAGAAAAGTGTCTCCCTAGCCACATTCTCCACACCCTACATAATTTTGTACACCTCTATCACATCTCCCCTTAGCCTCCTTTTTTCCAAGCTAAACAATCCCAGCTGCTGTAACCTTCCCTGATAGGGGAGAATGCTCTAGCCTCTTAAACATTTAGGCCATAGCTAGACCTAAGGTTTATCCCTGGATCATCCAGGGGTCAAACCTGTTCATCTAGGTGACACACAGGGGATCCAGTGCTCAGGCAGGGGCGAACCCTGGATGATCCCAGGATAAACCTTAGGTCTAGCTGTGGCCTATGTTGCCCTTTTCTGCCCTTTTTCCAGTTCTGCAATATCTGTTTTAGGTGTGGTGACTTTTTTCTTTTCTTTTCTTTTTACAGTAGCTGCACGCTGGGTTGACATTTTCATTGAACTGTCCACCACAACCTCAAGATCTCTTTCTTTGTTAGGCACCACTAGCTCAGATCCCATCAGCTTACACGAAGTTAGGGTATTTTGTCCCAACATGCATCACTTTACGCGTGCTTACATTGAACAGCATCTGCCATTTGGATGCTCATTCTCCAAGTCTGCAGAAATCCTTTTGGAGCTCCTCACAACAATTTTTTTTTAATCACCTTAAAAAAATTGCTGTCATTGGCAGACTTGGCCACTTTACGGCTCACTCCTAATTCCAGATCATTTCTGAACAAACTGAAAAGCTTTGGTCCGAATACCGATCCCTGTGAAACCCCACTATTTACTTCCCTCCATTGAGAAATTGACCATTTATTCCTACTGTCTGCTTTCCGTTTTTTAACCAGTTACTGATCCATAAGAGGACCTCTGTTCTTATTCCATGACTGCTAAGTTTGTTCAGGAGTCTTTGGTGAGGGACTTTGCAAAAAGCCTTTTGGAAGTCCAAGAAAGCAATGTCCACTGGACTACCCCTGTCTACGTGTTTAGACAGGGGTGATCCAGAGGTCAAACGCAAAAGGGGAAGGACCAAAAACACACCCACATCCTAGTAAATTTTAGCTTCAAATTCTTACTGCCAGTAACTAAGCCTTAGAATCATAGAATCATAGAATAGCAGAGTTGGAAGGGGCCTACAAGACCATCGAGTCCAACCCCCTGCTCAATGCAGGAATCCACCCTAAAGCATCCCTGACAGATGGTTGTCCAGCTGCCTCTTGAAGGCCTCTAGTGTGGGAGAGACCACCACCTCCCTAGGTAACTGATTCCATTGTCATACTGCTCTAACAGTCAGGAAGTTTTTCCTGATGTCCAGCTGGAATCTGGCTTCCTTTAACTTGAGCCCGTTATTCCGTGTCCTGCACTCTGGGAGGATCGAGAAGAGATCCTGGCCCTCCTCTGTGTGACAACCTTTTAAGTCTTTGAAGAGTGCTCTCATGTCTCCCCTCAATCTTCTCTTCTCCAGGCCTTGAGTGAGGCATTGCGACCATTTAGAATGGGGGGATCCACATAAAAACTGGGAAATCCCCCAATGACGGGTGGATGAAGAAAGGTGATGTGACCAGGGAAAGAGTAGCAGCCTTCTTGGGGAAACCAGAGGGTTGGATTGAGACCCCAGGTGGGCCAGGTTTCACCCATGAGGCTGAAGTTCAGCACCAACGTTTCGCTGGGCCAATGGTCTGATTCATTATCAGGCAATTTCAGAGCTTTTCCTTGTCCAGTATTAAAATTCAATCTCTCAATGGACATGCAGAGGAGGACATCAAAGGTGAGTGATACAGATAGGTCTTGATTTTTGTCTTCTGAAATGGTAGAATTTCGTTGCCTTTTTGTCACTGAAGTGTACCGCTGAGACATCTCATGACTTGGAACATAGGGCCTTGCTAGACCTACCAGATAATCCGTGTGGGAGGATGGGCCAGGCCGCGCTAGAAGTAGCGTGGCCTATAGGCCCCGTCCACACGTAAGACGCGACGGCACCAATGGAAGCCCCGTCGCGTCCTCCATTTTTTTTCCTTAAAGGGCCATGTGCGCAGGAGCGCACCAACGGAGCAGAAAGTATCTTTTTTTTAAAAAAAAATAAAGGGTTCCCCGCTCCCCCTGCCCCTGATTTCCCCCACACACAATGCCTGATGCCCCCCTGCCCACTCGCTCGCCCGTCCTCCCCCTGCTCGCCATGCCCGTCCCCCATCCCCGCTCGCCATACCTGTCCCTGTACCCGCTCCCCATGCCCTGTCCCCGTCCGCCATGCCTGTCCCCGTTCTACTTTTTCCCCCTCCGGCCCAATGGGCACAGCACTCCTATGGAATGCTGTGCCTAGTGCGTGGCTTCTCCCAGCTACTCGCGAGTAAGCGAGCAGCCGGGAAAAGCCATGGACCCTGCTAGACCTTCCGGAGTCCCAACCTCAGCCCGGGGCTGCGGAAAAGCCGGGCCATAATCGGATCTGCTTATCCCGGGTCAAGGGAGGACTTAGCCTGGTCTGACATCCCCTGTGCGTCATCTGGATGCACAGCAGGGAGACCGGGCCTCACACCGTGCTAACTCCTCGTCTAGCAACGGCCACTGTCTTCAGATAAGCAAGAGCTATTGGAAACGTTGAAAGGTTGAACTGTCTTTACCTGGGCTGAAGGGGGGATATCTAAGCCAGGTTACAACTAAAGTTGGAGGGGGGAAGGGTTCCTGCATCTGCAAGGAGTTTAACCTTCCAGTTCCCCGAAACATACAGACATCTTGTTCTGTTTATGAGAAGATTTAGTTCTTTTCCCATTCCCCCACTTGGCTCCTCCATAATGTCATTACGCCTCCTTAATACACCTGCATTAGCAACAATTTACTGCCGGCAGCTGCTAATAGAAATCCCAGTTGAGGATTCCATCACATGGGCCTGGGGCCCAGGTGTTAATCACCCTGCCATTTGGGCTGGCATCCGCCTTGGTAATCAGGAAACAATGGGTCCCCAAGGAGCCTTGCGGGAGACAATGAGTCATGTAACATCAGCATTAAAGTCAAACTGTCCTGCTGGCTCAGGGATTCTGGATACGAGAACAGCCACTCACTGGGTAGTGCTGATGGAAAGGCCGCTGGCATCAAAAAGACACAGTCAGGGGATCAGCGTCCCCATTGCAGTATTTGAGGGCAAAGAGGATCCAAGATGGGAAGGACTCCTGATTTGGGTGCCATCAAGTGAACCACCTTTACAAGTTAGTTTATCAATGCCAGAACATGGTAGAGTTGGGCATGTGTCAGGAACATACACAAACATATGGAGTTGTGTCCAGGCTTTAGACCACTGGTCCATTAACACAAGCCTAACCCAACCTGATGCCAGATATGCTGGACCTCAACTCCTTTCTGGTTGGAGAATGCTGGGAATTGTGATCCTAAACACCTGATGGGCACTAGGTTGGAGATGACTGATCTAAGGCATTATTGTCTCCTCTGATGGGCAGTAGATCTCCATGGTGTCAGTCAGAAGGAGCTCTTTTGCATCAGCTGCTGGTTGACCATTCAATTGGAGATGGGACCTTCTGCCTGCCAAGCATCTTCTCTGCCATGGAGCTATTGGCCCTGTAGGAATATTTCAAAGGTCTCCAAGTCCTATCTTGGACTAGAGCCCACCATGTTCTATAATCCATCCTCACTACATCCTCTTGCTTGAGAGACCAACAGTAGGACACATTATGGATGGCAGGAGTCAATGAGCTCTTCCTGGAGCAGTAGGCCTCTTTGTGATAGGGGCATTGCAGGTCTCCTCTTGCCACAGAGCAGGGAGCTAGCCTTACACCAAGAATACGTCTGAGATTTTCTTTTTCCATTTTCCACTTCAAATGACACGGTCTAAGATGAAGTTGTCACCTTCTTTATCATTTGTTCCTCTCTTTTTTTTTTCTTTTTTTTTTGAAAGGGGAGGGTATATCGGCCTTTCCCCACCACCATTGTTGTTTTTGTACCAAAGATTAGAGCTTATCTGCAAATTGTACTTATCATACTGCCCATGCTACCAATAAATTAGATCTCTCTGTGGACAGTTCCGGAAATGCACTGGAAACACCGTGGACCTGTTTTTCTAGAGCGCAACTAAAGCAGGATGGGATGGCTGGAAAATCTGCTATTCAGCCTGCCATTTATGCATTTCGGCTAACAGCTGTTGATAGATCTACCTCCTGTGATTTTATCGAATCCTTTTAAAAAGCCATCAGACGCTAGTGGCCTTGATTACCACCTCTACCACTAAATCACAAATGTTAACTATGGATTGTGTGAAAAATATAGACTTTTGGTTGGGGGTGGGTTGTTTCCAGAAAATATTACCCAATCCATTTTGCAATTTATGACTCCAAATTCTAGTCTCATGAGAATGAGGTGGAGGGAGAGAAATATTTCCCTCTGGAGTCCACAGGGTTGCACCACATTTTTGCCTCCAATGGCTGCAGGGGGCAGTGCCCAGGGACTGCAGACATGTCCACGCTATTGCATACACACTCAGAAGAGTGTGCTCACATGGGTGCACAGACAAACATGCACACAAGCCTGGGGGTTGTCATTATGTTTAGGGGCGGTTTTGACTAAGGGTAGTTCCAGATGAAGGGCTACCAGCACTGCAACTCAAGAACGTACAGTGCACCAATTCCATTTTCTATTCCATAACAGATTTTCTGCATTAAAGATAGGGGGGAAATGTGGGGAAACACAGGAGGATGAAATAAAAGCTTTACCTGGAAGCACTCTTATTTTTTTTATTTATGAAATTTCTAGTCCACCCAATAACTAACTCCTCCAAATCTGAGTGGGGCAATGTAACCTTCTCTGGAAATGGGGGGCTAGTCTCAGGGGCTCTTCTGGACCTGAGGGACCTGAGGGGAGAGGGGCAAGGATGGGTGTTTCTCTGGCCATAAACTCTTCTGGATCTCAGAAGTCTGTATCAGAGTCTTCTCCTCCTGAGTAGGGAGAAGTCAGAACCCTGGGCCTTGACAATGGGCTCCTCAGCCATGGGCATCTGTTACTCTCATACTGAGTGGGATTATGATCGCTACAGAGCCAGTGTGGTGTAATGGCTGGAAACAAAGCCCTAGGAAGAGAGCCTGAAAAAACTGGGCATGTTTAGCCTGGAGAAGAGAAGGCTGAAGGAGACATGATAGCACTCTTCAAATACCTGAAAGGTTGTCACACAAAGGAGAGCCAGGATCTCGTCTCGATCCTCCCAGAGTGCAGGACACGGAATACTGGGCTCAAGTTAAAGGATGTCCAGCTGGACATCAGGAAAAACTTCCTGACTGTTAGAGCAGTACGACAATGGAATCAGTTACCTAGGGAGGTTGTGGGCTCTCCCACACTCGAGGCCTTCAAGAGGCAGCTGGACAACCATCTGTCAGGGATACTTTAGGGTGGATTCTTGCACTGAGCAGGAGGTTGGACTCGATGGCCTTGTAGGCCCTTCCAACTCTACTATTCTATGATTCTAATCCCACTCAGTATGAGAGAAACAGATGCCCTTGGCTGATGTATAATGGTTAGAGCACTGGACTAGGCCTGGGGAGAACCAGGTTCTAGTCCCCACTTGGCCATGGAAGCTGATTGGGTGACTTTGGGCCAGTCACTGATGCTCAGCCTAACCTACCTTACAGGGTTGTTGTAAGGACAGAATGGAGAGGAGGAGGAAGATCATGTGCACTGCCTTGGTCTCCTTGGAGGAGAGGCATGATATAAATGAAATAAATAAATAAATAAATAAATGAAAGTACATCGTCAATAGGGTCAATGTGACCTGCCCCAAGACAGCCTTCCCTAATTGTAACCCAGCACTTGAGTTGTGCATCTTGAAGCTGAGTTTATACAGTCATTCTCCCCTGACCAAGGTGCCCCCATGTGAGAGTGGGGAGTTAGTGGGCAGAAACTCCGAGCCCTTTCGTGTGTGGCCATGGCCCTTTTAATAGCAGCCATCGGAGCCCCAGGACACAAATTAGAGAACGATTGAATATCGCATTGTGCAATTATCAACACGGTTCTTATCGACTGCCTTTTGTTTGCTCTGAATCATTAATGTCATTCTCCTTCCTGAGTCACTTTATTGGCGGGAAGCAAAGCCGGGCCTCACTTGTGAGCTGTGGGGGCAGGAGCCCATCATAAGCAAGCCAAATTAATTAAATTTGGATGCATTTCATATATGCTTTCCTACATTTAAAGTGAAGGAGAGGCAGAGGGGACCTGGCGGGAAGGAGTGAGAGGTAAAAATAGCCATATTGTACGTGAGATTCCCTCCTCCGTCTGCCCACCCCCACTGGGCCTGAGGTGAAGCACAGCAGTGTCTAATTTAAGAGCGCCATCCTCATTGGCGCCTGCCTCCCAGCAGGCCCTGCAAAAAAGAGCGAGAGGAAGCTACTGATAAACCAATCACTAGCTTGTCTCGAAGAGCCCTGGCTCCACTATGTACAAAATATATTGGTTGCCATTGCTTCCAATCAACAACCATTGTCAGTGCGTCAGGACCAGGGCCGGCCCTACCATTAGGCAAAGTGAGACAGCTGTCTCAGGCAGCCGAGATCAGAGGACAGGAAGTCAAGGTGGAGTGATGAGGGATAGTGCCTGCACTCCCTAAACTAGCCTGCTGCTCATTTTAATTTATTAGTAAACTGTTGTCTACAGTTTACAGTCTACAACTTAAACCCCACGTCACTGGGAAGGGAAAAGTATAAAGAAGGAAGGTGGGACTCTTAAGGAGGCAGAAATCCTTAAAGAGTTGCTCAAGGAGTTGAGGACATGAGAGGAACCCTGACCGTTCCAATCAGCCCCTAAAGCCTTCATAGGTGTGCACAAGTCATTTCATTTTTTAAAAGGTGAACATTTCTTAAATACTCAGTCATAAAGGACATTATTCATTTACTTATTAACACTATAGACGCTGATGCCCTACTCCGAATTCAGCTTGCCTAACTGAGGGAGGGCCATTGCAGGAGAGGAGGATGACGAGGAGGACGAGGAGGACGAGGAGGAGGAGGAGGAGGACGAGGAGGAGGAGGAGGAGGAGGAAGAAGAAGAAGAAGAAGAAGAAGAAGAAGAAGAAGAAGAAGAAGAAGAAGAAGAAGTAGTTATTTATTTCTTAACAGCATCTCCCTCTGGATCGAGGTGTGGAACAACACTGAATACCAAAATATAACATACATAAAACTGATTAAAACATATAAAATGAATACAACATTAAAATAACAGCCAGCCATCTTAAAATTCGACTGGGTAGGCCTGCCGGAAGAGATCAGTCCTTATAGCTTTCTTATATTCAGAAAGACTGTAAAGTTGGCGAATCTCTCCCGGCAGGCCATTCCACAGTCTGGGAGTGGCAGAAGAGAAGGTCCTCTGGGTAACGGTTGTCAGCTTAGTTTTGGCTGACTGAAGTAAATTCTTCCCAGAGGACCTGAGTGTGTGGGGGGGATTGTATGGGGGAAGGCGATCCCGCAGGTAACCTGGACCCAAACCATGCACCTGACACCTCAGCATTGGTGAGACTGTGGTGACACTGGCCAGGGGAGGAGCTTACAAGGTGATATTAGCCATCGGGGGCCCTCCTCCTGGCCTCTTTGAAGCATGGCTCGGCACGGAGACTCCTAGCAGAGCAATTCCATTTTGCTCCAGCTGCCAGGAGCATCTGTGACCTCTTGGAGGCAGCAGTTCTTCAGCATGGTGGTGGAGCAGCAGCTGGAGAGCAACCAGAGGACCATTCCTGATATTTATTTATTTATTTATTTATTGCACTTATATACCGCCCCCATAGCCAGGGCTCTCTGGGCAGTTTACAGAAATTCTAAAATTAAGATAAAAACGAGCATACAAAATTTAAAATTCTAAAACACAGAACATGCACACATAAAGCATTAAAAACCGTTAAAAAAACCTAAACATGTGGGTGATTAAGATGTGCCGCCATATGCCTGGGCAAAGAGGAAAGTCTTAACCTGGTGCCGGAAAGATAGCAGCGTTGGTGCCAGGCGAGCCTCGTCAGGGAGATCATTCCACAGTCTGGGGGCCACCACCGAAAAGGCCCTGTCCCTCGTTGCCACACTCCGATCCTCTCTTGGAGTAGGCACCCAGAGGAGGACCTTAGATGTTGAACGTAGTGACTGGGTATATTCACGTCGGGAGAGGTGTTCCATCAGTTATTGTGGTCCTAAGGCTTTATAGGTCAAAACCAGCACCTTGATTTGGGCTTGGAAGCATACAGGCAGCCAGTGCAAGCGGACCAGAGCAGGTGTTATATATGGTCGAACCTTCTGGTTCCTGAAATCAATCTGGCCACTGCATTTTGCACGAGCTGCAGCTTTCCATCTTTCGGTATCCCTACTCAGTAGCCCCTTCAATTCAATGCTTAGTGCTTGATTCATTAGGGTGTGCCTGGACACACCAGGCACACCCTTCTGCATGCCTATGAAAGTTTTGTGTTAGCTGTCCCCCCCAAGCAGCAGAAATACGGTGTGTGGGTTGGACTAGAGACGAGGCTTTTGCTGCTGTAGTGCCTAAACTGTAGAACTTCATCCCCAGGGATGCTCATTTCTCCTATTCCCCTTTTGCTCAGGGATTTCCCACACTCTCATTGTGGCATTATTAGGGTGAAAGTGGCATCTTTTCTCAAATAATTCACCTTTTTATTTTTTATTCTTTTTAAAAAAATCACCATTATGCTTTTTTTAAAAAGTGTGGGCGAACTAATTGACTCTTAGTTCTGCTGAGCTGTTTGTTTTACTCTGCATTTGTCATCCATATTAATAATGTATTAATATTAATATCGATTTAATTTGGGTGTTTTTACTTGATGGTTTTTAATATCAGCTATTGGGAGGTGTAGAAATGAATGAATAAATAAAAGATCAGCTTATGAGCCATCTTGAAGTTCACTGTTAGAAAGTAGAGATGAAAATGTTTTCATAAATGAAGAAAAATAAATCAAGCCTTCTCAAGCCCAGGCCTTTTCCACTGAGATGGTCAGGCTGAGGCATCTGACTGGGAGCAAAGATGGAATTGTGGGTTAAAGAGGCAAAGACTTCACCCTGGGCAGGTGTCATGATGGAGGATCCTCACCCTTCATCCTGAGAGAAAAAGGCCCCTGAGTTAGGACTCAGTTCCCAAGAAATCCCCAGGGACCAGTTTCCCTTTTTCCAGAAGAGGTCACATTGGTGTCCTTGGATTCTGAGGACTCGAGACATGAAGACACCACTGCACTACAGCCACTTCTATATCATCACAGCCTGAGGCTGCTAAAACAAATCAGCTCCTCTAATGAACAAAGCCTCAGTCAATAGGAGTGTGGATCTAACCAGCCTAAAGGAAGCCAAAACCATACTTAAGGCTCAGTCTTAATCTGCTGCTTGTTGGCATAACATACAAGCAAGTTTTTCTGGCTTCTAGCCTCAGAATCACTAGGACTCCCTGTGGTACTGCCTCTATTTCAGGTCTCTCTGGGAACCTGAGTGGCCAGAATCCACTAGACTTGATTTAGCCCAAATCCTCAGTGTGAAATGGACCTCATGGTACCCAACGACAACAAGCTCTCGCTGTGACAAAACAGAGTTTACTGACTGAGACCTTCTCTCTTAAAGGGCCCTGCTGTGTTTTGTCATCCTCAGGCTGTGGCAACACAGATGTGGCTGTGAAATGGTGATATCTTCATGGCTAGGGTACTTCAGAAGCCAAGGACAGCAGCATGACCTCTTCTGGACCCAGGAGCTGGTCCCTGGGGCCTTCCTGGAGAACTAGGCCCTAAGGAGGTGAGAACCTCACACTTCCCTTTGTTACTGAGCCTTCTCTCTGATCTGCTAACAGGTGCTTCATTCTCTGTGGACAGGATCCTAGACATTGTAATCCTAGAGATCCAATGCTTTTCACTCCCTAGAAATATCTGTGGGTGAGTTGATTTCCAGGCCCCTTTTAGGCCTGCTCTCCAGTGGGTAACACTAGCTCTGCAAGCCTAGGGTGACCATATGAAAAGGAGGACAGGGCTCCTGTATCTTTAACAGTAATGTAGAAAAGGGAATTTCAGCAGCTGTCAATTGAAGTGGGTGAAATTCCCTCTTCATCACAACAGTTAAAGCTGCAGAAGCCCTGCCCTCTTTTGTATCTGGCCACTCTACTATAGCTAGTGTAGTTTTAACTGTTGTGATGAAGAGGGAATTTCACCCATTTCAATTGACACCTGCTGAAATTCCCGTTCCTACATTACTGTTAAAGGTACAGGAGCCCTGTCCTCCTTTTCATATGGTCACCCTATGCAAGCCCAATGTCCATATATCAGCAGAGGCCTTCTCAGCAGCCATATCTGAAGACAAACCGTCTCCCCCCCCCCCATATTTTCCCCCACCCCTGGACTAGGGTGACCCTATGAAAAGGAGGACAGGGCTCCTGTATCTTTAACAGTTGCATAGAAGAGGGAATTTCAGCAGGTGTCATTTGTATATATGGAGAACCTGGTGAGAGTTCCTCTTTATCACAGCAGTTAAAGCTGCAGGAGCTAGACTAGAGTGACCAGATTTAAAAGAGGGCAGCTTTAACTGTTGTGATGAAGAGGGAATTTCCCCAGGTTCTCCATATATACAAATTACACCTGCTGAACTTCCCTTTTCAATACAACTGTTAAAGATACAGGAGCCCTGTCCTCCTTTTCATATGGTCACCCTACCCTGGACGTTATTCTTTATTGTCCTCACTTGGACTACTGATTCTTCCAGAGTTGGATTTGTGAGCAGCTTTTGGGAATGGAAGAGCAAGAAGTTTTCACGTTTTCAATTCACTTATCGGTTGGAGAGACCCAATTTTGTCTAAACAACAGTGATAATTGCAGCTAAAAACACATCGCCATTAGACCCAGTCTCATTAATCACCCTGCCCTGCCAGTATGGAGTGGAAGAGGCATCTATCCGTACTAAGGATGGATTGCTACTGCTCAGCCTGGCCACCATTCATAGTAATTTGATAAGGAAAAGAAAAGAAAAGCACATTTATCTCAATTAACAGCAATGAGCTGTAAATTATAGGAATTTGCTTCTTCCCCCTCACCGGCAGGAATGTTTTCTCCCCAATTACTTTTCAAGTGGCAATTTATTCCGTTAAGAGGTTGACAACAACACTTGCTTTCATTTGATCTAGTTCAAGTCCCCAAATACACAATCCAGTAACCGTGGCACAGCCGCTGAAGACTGCGAGAATTCTTTGGCTGTTTATATTTGTTCAGAGTAGTGGTAGTGGTTTTGAACGATTGCTACTACTCGTATGCGATGGCACAATCAATGCACATGGATGTTGAGCATTTTTTGAGCAGAAAGGAGAGGTGCCTGCCCCAAAAGGACTTACAAACGAAGGGCCAAACTAGGTGTGATGGGGACAATCGCATGAATGGTTTGCATGTTGTCAGAATCAGGCCCATTCTCCTTACTGTGGGGGGACTGGGTTTTGGAGCTTAGATTGGACTCAGAGGCAGAAGAAGGAGGAGGAGGAGGAGGAGGAGGAGGAGAAGGAGAAGGAGAAGGAGAAGGAGAAGACCAGCTGAGACAGGAAGTGGGGGAAGAAATTATCTTGAAGAGGATGCCCAAGCTCAGAGATCATCCTCCCATGCTTGGGAACTCAGTCTTTGTCAGAGGGGGAGGAAACATCAGAGTTGACAGATCCCAGAGTCCACCACAGGGTCAAGCGGGTGGAGTTGAGAGGAAGTGGGAGATGGTCCGCTAGGTTAGCCACCCGCCAGAGGTTTCAACTTGAAGACCCTCCCTGTTGGGCACTGTGGGAAACCGTCCATTTAATTGATAGGCAACTGCCTTGCTTTGTTAGGCTAATTAAGCTTAGAGGATAGCTCCTAGCATTCACACTCCCTTCAAATGAGAAGAGACGCCTATTTACTGAATAAAGCTTTGTGACTTGCATGGCAGATCTTTCCATTGTCTCAGCGGGAGGACATGGAAACACAATAAATGTCTTGCCCTTGTTCTTGTATAATAGGGGTTCGTCAACTTAACAGTCTTTTAGCATTTAAGGAAGCTATAAAGACTGATCTCTTCCGCCAGGCCTATCCAGTGGAATTTTAGGATGCTTTTAAGATGTTTTTTAGGAAGTTTTAACAATGTATACTATGTTTTTAATCAGTATTTTATGTATTCTATACTTACTGTTGTTCCCCACCACGATCAGGACGGAGAGGCAGGTAAGAAATTATTATTATTATTATTATTATTATTATTATTATTATTATTATTATTATTATTAGAACCTTAGGCTGGGGGCCAAATCGAGACTGCCTGAAGTCCCAGACTGGCCATCTGGGTTTCCCAGAGGTCCCCATCCACTTCCCCTGGTCCTGCCTCCTCTTCCCCAATGTCTGATTGATTACTGGCTTCCCAATTTTTTGTGGGGGTCTTTTTTAGACCATCCTAAAAGGTTGAAATGCCTCTCCTAAGACTTCATTACTGGCAGTAAGAGGTTTACGCCCCATTCACATGATCACAGAAAGAGGAGGAAATTGTCCACAGAGCAGGAAAGGGTAGGAAAACTATGACACATGTGCCCACTGCATGTCCATTACCTCGAGGAGTGCTGTGGTTTATTTATCCCTTGCTGCTCTGTGGATAAATTCACGGCCTTCCAGCATTCTGAATGTTATTGTCTTGATGCCAGAGGATGAGGTTCAACCTAAGATCTGGGTCCATTCAGGCAATAGAAATGGCTATTGCCACTGGACCACCCCCCACCACAGTAGAAATTAGGGCTGTGCTCCGCTCCGATTCGGATCGTGGATTCCAGTTTGAGGCCTGGCCCTTAGTTGAAGCCTGCGCCGGACTGCAACAGAGGCAGGTAAGTGGGGGAGGAGGAAGTTACCTGGCTCCGCCACCACCACCACCACAGTCCATGTGGCGATGGCAACGAAGCCAGGTAAGGGGGCAGGGGGAGGGGGCTTATTCGGCCCCCATTTCCCACCCTTCCCCACTTACCTGCCTCCGCTATCCGCCATGGAGGCAAGTAAGTAGGGAAGGGGGGCAAAATCTCGATCCACCCCTCCAGATCTCAATCCACAGAGCAGAGTGGGGGAGGGTCGGATCGAGCCGAAGCGGATCGGCTCGATCCGAAAGTTGTGGATCGGGCAATGAAGTGGTTCGGGGGATCGGTGCACAGCCCTAGTAGAAATTGCTACTGCCACCGGAGCCCCCACTTTGCCACTTCAGATCAAAATTAGAACTACAGCACCTTTTAGATACTCATTTATTTCAAAGAACAATGAAAACCATTCTACTAGTCTAAACAAAATTGCTATATTCATACCTTCCCGGTGCACGGGGCACACAAATAGAAGGGGGGTCAAGACCAGGCTGGCCCCACTCCTGACATCACACATGTTTTTAGTCTGACCTTGAGACGCACATGTTGAGTACAGCATCTGTAAAGATGCTCCTTCTTATGAACAGCCCTACATGCACAGGTGCTCGCGATTGCATGTCGAGCTGTAGGGCAAACACATGGATGAAACCAGAGCATGGATAACTGTGACTCAGGAAGCCGGCACACCAAGCATAAGTGTGCAAATGCATTCCTTGCCCCTGCTACAACCTGAAAATCCAGGCACAGGATAAGAGAAGGGGGATCAAGGAACACTCCCAAGCTATAAGCCTGATCACTCAGGGAAATCACAACCCCTTCGTGAACATGAGCAGGACTTTGGCAGAAGTTGCTCTGGATGCAAGTACATCAAGGGATAGGAACAGCAGTGCGCACAACATGATTTCGCTCCCCCTTCTCCACATGTTTGCCCTACATGTGGAGAAGGTCTGAGTAGAGCTATCGAAACACAAGTATTCACACAACCGGTGCACCCTGGTTGTGAAGAATCGGACACTGCGCCAAAGGGACTATCATGATGTCGCCCAATTTTTACTCGAAACCATTGGTATTCTCTTGAGTGACTTTCCCTTCCTGAAGATCAGAAGCATTCTGGGAGAAGCATCCATAACGCAGACGGTGGGTGAATTGAGGATTTCAGCCTCAAGGAGGGGATCTACACTAGTATATGAAACGTTGTTTTTACAGTCATTGAACGTTTTGTTTTTGAACGATTTAAAATGATTTTACTTTTCTCTTTCCATGGGAATGCATTCCTTTTGGCCACACTAAGAAAAGAAATCCATTTGTTCTCCCCCACCCCACCCCCGTCTGCCAATTTCCCCTCCCACTTCCTCTTCTCTCCGAGAATCCTCCACCGGCAAACAATCCAGCAAGCAGCCTCCCAAAAGTGAAACTAAAAGTGTCTGCAAAAAAGAGGCTTGAAAGAAAAAAACGGCTCCAACTTTGAGCACAGAAATTACATAAATATGCCCCCCCCCCGGAATGCGATTGGCTAATTAAGAACTACAGGAAACCCATTTAATATGATGAAATTGGCTACATCATACCAAATAGAATGACTTATTTCAGAGAAGTTCAAAATAAAAACCGGAGAACAGACAACAATAAAACTGAACATCACAAACTGAATGTCATGTGGCAAAATACTACCAAACGCACACTTAAAAACGGTAAGACATGTTCTAACTTGACTAGTGTAGATCCCCTCCTAGACTGTCAAACAAATTCTGGGCCTATCAGAACAGAGCTGGGAACAATTGTGGGTTGGTCCCTAGATTTCCTAATGAAGAGTTAATGTTTACCACAGCTTGGGGAAAAGAGATAGGGATAGAAATGGTACACAAGAAGACAATGGGCAATGGAGAAACCATACAAGGTGTTTTTTTAAAAATCTGTGTGGAGTCTAGATAGCAGAAGCAGAAGACATCTGAGCTCTCTTATGTTTACACTATAGTAATACCACTTTGTATCCCAGACATGAAGAGTGTTGGGCTTAGAACCAGGTTCAAATTCCTGCTGAGTCATGTAGTTCATAGAATCATAGAGTCCAACCTCCAGCTCTATGCAGAATCCACCCTAAAGCATCCCTGACAGATGGCTGTCCAGCTGCCTCTTGAAGGCCTTGAGTGTGGGAGAGACCACAACCTCCCTAGGTAACTGGTTCAACTGTCGTACTGCTCTAACAGTCAGGAAGTTTTTCCTGATGTCCAGCCGGAATCTGACTTCCTGTAACTTGAGCCCGTTATTCCATGTCCTGCACTCTGGGATGATCAAGAAGAGATCCTGGCCCTCCTCTGTGTGACAACCTTTCAAGTATTTGAAGAGTGCTCTCATGTTTCCCCTCAGCCTTCTCTTCTCCAGGCTAAACAAGCCCAGTTCTTACAGTCTCTCTTCATAGGGCTTTGTTTCCAGTCCCCTGATCATCCTGGTTTCCCTCATCTGAACAAGCTCCAGCTTGTCTGCATCCTTCTTGAAGTGTGGTGCCCAGAACTGGACTCAATACTCAAGATGAGGCCTACTCAGGCTACTCACTTTCTCTCAGCCATAATCTACCTCCCAGGGTTGTTGTGTCACATGTGGGTGGGGGGAAGCATGTACATCACTCTGAGCTCAGGATGGAAGGATGGAGGAAGGATAAAGTTAAATGAACAGAATACAGGAAGGACCAAATTCTACTTCCTATCTGTGTCTCAGGAGTCCAGTACTGCTGCCCCAGGAATGATGGGTGGGTGGGTGGATGGATGAGGGTGCTTTTGTAAGCTCAGAACCCAGCTATCTTAGAGTGGGACCAAGGCTGCAATCTTGAGCATACTTAATTGCTAGGAAGTCCCACAAAACTCAGTGGGGCTCGCGTCCAAGTAAATGTCAGCCAGCCTTGGAGGATGCTTACGCCACTCAGCCACCTGGCAAAACCTACAAAGTCAGGAAACTTCTGCCTCTTGGAGAGCTCCTTCGGAGTTCTGACTGAAACTTGGAGCGGATTCACCGCCCCACTGACATCGGAGCCAACAGCCTCCACTAGTGGCTGCCTCGATTTGCAGCTCAGCCACTCCAGCACGGCAGCAGCCTGAAGCCAAGATGGGGGATACTTGGCTCAGCAATACTACAAACAAGAAGGATCTTGGAATTGTTGTAGATCGCAAGCTGAATAGGAGCCAACAGTGTGATATGGCTGCAAGAAAGGCAAATGCTATTTTGGGCTGCATTAATAGAAGTATAGCTTCCAAATCGCGTGAGGTCCTGGTTCCTCTCTATTCGGCCCTGGTTAGGCCTCATCTAGAGTATTGCGTCCAGTTCTGGGCTCCACAATTCAAGAAGGACGCAGACAAGCTGGAGCGTGTTCAGAGGAGGGCAACCAGGATGATCAGGGGTCTGGAAACAAAGCCCTATGAAGAGAGATTGAAAGAAATGGGCATGTTTAGCCTGGAGAAGAGAAGATTGAGGGGAGACATGAGAGCACTCTTCAAATACTTAAAAGGTGGTCAATCAGAGGAGGGCCAGGATCTCTTCTCGATCCTCCCTGAGTGCAGGACACGGAATAACGGGCTCAAGTTAAAGGAAGCCAGATTCCAGCTGGACATCAGGGAGAACTTCCTGACTGTTAGAGCAGTACGACAATGGAACCAGTTGCCTAGGGAGGTTGTGGGCTCTCCCACACTAGAGGCCTTCAAGAGGCAGCTGGACAACCACCTGTCAGGGATGTTTTAGGGCGGATTCCTACATTGAGCAGGGGATTGGACTCAGTGGCCTTGTAGGCCTCTTCCAACTCTGCTACTCTATGATTCTATGATTCTATGGTACAGAGTAAGAAAACCTAACCACTTGATTCTTTCCACTGTCTGTACTCGCTACAGCCCCTCAGCCACTGCCATTGGGGAGTGACTCAGCAGCACCTGCAGAAATCTGGACTGGTGAAAGCTCTCTTGATTCTGCTTCTGGAAACCGATATAATTTTTGCAATTGTGTGTGATATCCACTGAATGTGTTCTCCCACAGCTCAGCGCACAAGCCTTCAACGGATACAGTGAGGCGTTTTATTTCATTGCAACTGCATCGTGCCCATGAGTCATACATTATCTGTTTTCATCTCTCTCTAGGTCAGACTAGCTGTCCATTGTGGTCAGTATTGCCCACTCTGTTTGTCCGCAGCTCTCTGGAGTCTCAGGAGGAGAATCTTTCCCAACACCTGTTTTGTGAGCTTTTCACTGGCGATGCCAGGGATTAGATCTGTGGCCTTTATAGGGCCAGATGGTTTCTGTCCTGCAAAGCGGAACACAGTTCACCAGCTATGTTTAGTAGCCCAGGAAGGGTTTCATAAGCCTCCTTTTTTTCCCCCTGCCTTGCTGCCAAAATTGAGGCTGGGGAAACCTTGGCAGGCCTCCAGACATGACTGATAGAAACATTGCACCCGTGTGCAGCCCAATATTACATCAACCTGAATCTCCCTGCATTTTGAACTCTACGGATGCTTCCTTAGAACCTGGGTACATCCTATGGAGCTGAATGGGAAGAGACTCAGGACAAAAAGAAACCCTTCTTCACACAGTGTTAAACTATGGAGTTCACTGCCACAAGGTGTAGTTCTGGCCACCAATTTGGATGGCTTTAAAAATGGGGTTAGACAAATTCCTAGAGGAGAAGGCTATCAGTCACTACTAGTCCTGAAGGCTACCTTCTATATTGGAGCAGTGTACCTATGTACACTGGTAAGAGATGTCCATCATCAGGAAATCTGTCTCCCTTTGGCCCGACGGAGTTCCACTGCACACTCGAATTGGCTCACATTTGTTTGGCTGGGCCATGGGCTTTCCCCCCCAAAAAAGGGAACGTTTTTTGTAGTATTACTTTTTTAATGCACAAATAGAGATTTGCACAAATTGACGCTGCAGCTGCAATCTCTACTTGTGCAAATAGAAAAAAAAATGAAAAATCCATACACTGGCCTGACTCAATGCAGATTGAATCGGGCTGCATAGCAGGAAAACAAACCAAAGTCCAGGGGGCCAAACCAAGGGGAATTATTTGAGCTCCACCTTCCAAACGGATTCCTCCAACATCCCTGATACCAGTTGCTGGAGGACATAACCCAGAAAGGGGCTGTTGCCATCATGTCCTGCTTGCAAACTTCCCATGGGTATCTGGTTGGCTTCTATAGGAACAGACTGCTGCACTAGAGAGGCCTCTTGTCTGATCCAGCAGGGGTCTTCTTATATTCTTAAAAATGAATGCCTTCATTGAGCCCCTGGGCTCATCTACACCAAGCAGGATATTGCACTATGAAAGCAGAATGAAAGCGGTATATAAAAGGCAGGAGCCACACCAAGCAGTACATGTTATATGTCAATGGGCCCCAACAGTCATCAATGCACTTCAATACCGCTATAAAGCAATAGTGTGGCCCCTGCCTTTTATATAAGGCTTTCATACCGCTTTCATAGTGGAATATCCTGCTTGGTGCCTTCTGCTTCCTCCCACTGCAGTAGGAGGAAAGGGAGGTGCAGATCGGCTTGCCAGGTTCAAAGTGAGCGGACCTTCACATATTTCAATGGAGGTGTTGAACCTCCTTCAGCCTGAGGGCCGGATTCCATTTCAGAGAAGCCCTCGGGGGCCGCATTCTAGTAGTTGTCAAAGGTAAAGGGGAGCGGAGGACACAGCACAAAGGCTGGGAAGCCCCGTAATGATTGTTGGTCAAGGGATGGTTATGTGCTACCTCCAGTATCCGAGGCAGTGTGCACCAGTTGCTGGGGAACATGGGTGGGAGGGTGCTTTTGCACCGTGTCCTGCTTTGTTGGTCCCTGGTCAACAGCCTGTTGGCTGCTGTGTAAACAGAGTTCTGGACTAGATGGACCCTTGGTCTGATCCAGCATGGCTCTTATGTTCTTATGAAAGGGGGTGAGTCCAGGGGAGGGGGCGTGGTCACCTTGGGAGCTCTAGACAACAGGACTCCAGGCCTGAGGCTGTGCATCTGGATCTACTTGGGTAAATAAGGAGATAAGGCAGCCATTGTGTCTCCTGCCCAGTCCCTCCCTGGCTTTGTTGTACATCCCCCTCCCCTCTTTATTGGGCGGCATACCTTTCATCCTGATCAATGCAGCAGGAGTAGGGGCGGAGACAGGATGGGAACCGGGAAGAGGAGCTGCAGCTGACTTGCCTTCACACAGCGCATAGTTAAATTATGGAACTCACTACCACAAGGTGTAGATGGCTTTAAAAGGGGGTTGGATAAATTCCTGAAGGCAAAGGCTATCGATGGCTACTGGCCCTGATGGCTGTGTGCTACCTCCAGTATCCAAGGCAGTAAGCCTGTGTGCACCAGTTGCTGGGGAACATGGGTGGGACTGGAGGGTGCTGTTGCACCATGTCCTGCTTGTTCATCCCTGGCCGATGGCTGGTGGGCCACTGTGTGAACAGAGTGCTGGACTAGATGGACTGTTGGTCTGATCCGGCAGGGCACTTCTTATGTTCTTATGCCTCTTGCTGCGTCAGGAGATGTAAAGGCATGCAAACATCCTACCGACAAGACCAAAGTGGTGGGCACACAGAAACAAAGTGCTTCCCTTCAATGGTTTGGCTGGGCCATGTTCTCCTGAAGGCCCCAAGGGTGATCGTATGGGGGCTGTTGAACATCCGAACATTTCTTACAGTGGAGGCTGGTGGGTCTGCTATCAGTGAGGCAGTGAATCCGTTCTGGGTTTCAGTCTGAACTCTGAAGCAGCTACCCAAGGTGCAAAGAGCTTTGGGTAGCTCCTGTGGCGTTACACCCCACAAGTCAATTCCAAATGTATGTCTGCAGTTTGTAAGTTTGTAGAATGTTGGCCTGAGTGGGCGGAGTTAGAATGTCTGGGGAGGGAGGAGGAGTGATATATAGGGGAATGACTGAGGGGATTGAGAGTTCTTGTTCTTTTCAGGAGTCCTTTTCAGGGAACCTTTTCAGGGAGACTTGTTAGGGACTCTTAGAGTCTGTAGTGCTCTCTGTATTTATGGTACTTAAGTTCTGGGAAATTTGAGGGTCAGTGTAGTGAGTGGTGTCATTAGAGTGTGGTGTGCACGTAGTGGAAGTATATTAATCAATACTGATAATAAAGAAAGTTCAAGAGTGATTGTGTGAGAAAAAGGAAAGCGCGAATGTGAGAGTGACCGGATTGTATGAAAGGTTTCAAAAAGGTTTTTAAATGTTGTTATTTGAAACAAAGCTTATGAACTTTTAAAAATAAATTTTGATTGGTTTGTTTTTAAACTACCACAAAAATCCCACGTGTCTGTTTGGCATTGATCATCTTTACACATTTAACACCCACTCTGACAATCATTCGCCTAAGCAGATATAACTCACAGCGCATTATTATATATATTAAAATCCATTCTCCATTTTAAACCCCTTTCTCCACATAGTTTGGAGGAAGGTGGGCTTTATCCCTTGCCTCAGACGTACCAAGTGGTGGTGCTTGGCTTGAGCAGGGAGTAGCCTCGGCCGGGTCTGGTGTTCAGAGCCTGTGTTGTGGCAGCTCCTTTAGATTTCTGACTGAAATTAAGGCCACAGCTAGACCTAAGGTAGGGTGACCATATGGAAAGGAGGACAGGGCTCCTGTATCTTTAACAGTTGCATAGAAAAGGAAATTTCAGCAGGTGTCATTTGTATGCATGTCGCACCTGGTGTAATTTCCTCTTCATCACAACAGCTAAGGCTGCAGGAGCTATACTACAGCTATACTGTGACCAGATTTAAAAGAGGGCAGGGCACCTGCCCCTTTAATTGTTGTGATGAAGAGAGAATTTCACCAGGTTCCCCATATATACAAATGATACCTGCTGAACTTCCCTTTTCAATACAACTGTTAAAGATACAAGAGCTCTGTCCTCCTTTTCCTGTGGTCACCCTACCTAAGGTTTATCCTGGGATCATCCAGGGTTCGCCCCTGCCTGAGCACTGGATCCCCTGTGTGTCACCTAGATGAACAGGTTTGACCCCTGGACGATCCAGGGATAAACCTTAGGTCTAGCTATGCTCCCAGAGGAGATTCACAGCCCCACTGACACTGGACCCACCAGCCTCCACTGCTTATTCAGCTACCTGCTGCTGTTGAACAGACACTGCCAGAGGTGCCTGCCTGTCTTTTGTTCTTGCTCGTTTTAATACCAGGTTTCCTTGCAGGGCCCTTTATGTTTTCCCCTTGGAAGCCTTTTGCCCAAAGCCCTCTTTGCAACGGTAACATCCTTTTAGCATGAAAATAAAGGCAGGTAAAATGATGAACACCTGAAGAGCTCCTGATTTGATGCGGCCCATGAGTGCCCTCCAGTGGGCAACGGAAGGAACTAGGTGTTAACATTGAGCTGAGACCATTTTGTAGTGAGAGCAGCCAGAAAAATTGCCTTCTGCGCAAAGTCTCTTCCCCAGTGTTGGAAGCTTTCCTGGCTTCTGGTCTTCTTCCAGGCACCGTTTGAATGCTGGATCTACACTTTGAAGCCTTGTATGGCTTAGGAGCAATAGATCTTAACGATCGCTTGCTTCTACATGAACCTTCTGAAACCCTGAGATCTTTAGAACCTCTTACCCTCTGAGATGTTATGCGGATGACCCAAAATAGGGCTTTTTAACTGAGGGGGGACCCCATCTTTGGAACGCTTTTGTTATCTTTTCGGTGAAGCCAACCCTTTATCTTGGCCAGACCTTTCCGATGCTGTTTGATATATGTTTTCTTTTTTATTGTACTTTCTCAGTTTTATGCCGTTTAAGCATCTGCTGCTATTGTTTGAATGGAACGATGGGTTGGTTTTATTTGAACATTTTAATTGTCAGCTGCTCTGGGGCCCCTTCAGGGTGGGAGATCCCTGGGGTGGGGGCTTGAGGGGTATATGTGTGTTACTAAATAAATTCCAAACTCTCACCCCTCCTTAGGGTGATTGCTTATGAATCACCAGAGGAAATGCATCACAGAGGACCCCGATTTGCATAAAACTTCCACATGCTAATGTATATGTATAGATGCAAATTTAGAAAAAAAAATAATTTAAATAAAAATACAGTGCATCATACCACAGAGTGGAAGACTGCGACTAGAGTATCTGTGTGCTTTGCTTTGCCTCCAGTTCAGGTGCTGTTGATGGGCAACTTCTGAGCCCTTTTGCTCTTCCTTCTGATGGACAGGACAGGCCTCCTCCTCCTCCTCCTCCTCCTCCTCCTCCTTCTTCTTCTTCTTCTTCTTCTTCTTCTTCTTCTTCATCATCATCATCATGATCTTCATCTTCATCATCATATTTATATCCTGCCATTTTTCCTCTTGTAAAGAAGCCAAGGTAGCTCACATGGACCGCCCTCTCTCCATTTGATCCTCACAACAACAACCCTGTGAAGTAGGCTAGGCTGAGAGTCAGTGACTGGCCCAAAGTCACCCAGTGAGCTTCATGGCCAAGTGGGGACTAGAACCCAGATCTCCCGACTCCCAGTCCAACACTCTAACCACTACGCCACACTATCTTCAAAATAGAGGATGTCTTCAAAGTAGAGGACAGTCCTTTGACCGTCTTTCAAACAGAGGACTGTCCTCTGTAAAAGAGGACAGACATGACTACGCTATTTATTTTATTTATTTATTTATTTATTTAAAACATTTATATCCCGCCCTATATCATAAGATCTCAGAGCGACGTACAGATAAAAACATACGGTATGAAACAATAAATATGCACAGTTAAAAACTAATTAAACCATGATCCAAGTTAAAACAATATATAATTTAAAAGCAGTAAAAGCAGTTAAAACAACGTGCCAGTGAGTCTAACCATCAAAGGCTTTGTTAAAAAGCCATGTTTTTGCTTGGCGTCGAAATGCAATCAATGTTGGCGCCAATCGGGCCTCCAAGGGGAGGGCATTCCACAGCCGGGGTGCCACCACGGAGAAAGCCCTCTCCCACGTCCCACCATAATGTATATGTTGCATTGGTGGGATGCGGAGAAGGGCTCCTCCAACAGATCTAAGATCTTGGGCAGGCATGGAGGCGATCTCTCCTCCATCCTGGGCTTGCCTCTGCAACATACATTGGAGTAAGTTCCTTAGTGTAGGATTATGGTGGCCACAACAGTTGTTCCCTGAACGTATCTCCAGCTCCTTTATTCATGCTTGGGATAGAGAGAGGTGTGCATCTGATTTCAGTACATGGCCCTTCCCAAAGTCTCCCCCTTTTCCTGGCAGATAGATCACCTGGGATTCCATAGGGAGGTCTTTCCCTTCCACCGACAAGGGTGCTCTGTGGGCATCTGACCAAGAGGTTTTCGCCGGAGATCAACCCATCTTTGCATACAGGCACTTTGAACGCCAACCTCAAGGCATGCAGGATAGATATCCAATTCCATTCTTTCAAACTCCTTGCATTGGGATGGATGTCTGTGAGCTGTTCTACATCAATGCCAAACGAGGTGATGGATAGACCCTGTCTGTTGTTCCATGGCATGTGGCAATTGGGAAGGCCATTGCTTTGAATACACGCCAATTAAAAACCTCTATGCCTGTATTCAACTAGCATAGCTCGTCGGGAAACGGCTGGGCTAAACATTTTCCTCTGATTTGCTATCTGCAGATAGGGAACATAAGAACATAAGAAGTACTATGCTGGATCAAACCAAGGGTGCAGCTAGTCCAGCACTCTGTTCACACAGTGGCCAACAAGCCATTGGCCAGGAACCAACAAAGGAGGACATGGTGCAACAGCACCCTCCCACCCATGTTCCCCAGCAACTGGTGCACACAGGCTTATTGCCTCGAATACTGGAGGTAGCACACAACCATCAGGGCTAGTAGCCATGGATAGCCTTTGCCTCTAGGAATTTATCCAACCCCCTTTTAAAGCCATCCAAATGGGTGTCCATCACTACATCTTCATAGAATCATAGAATCATAGAATAGCAGAGTTGGAAGGGGCCTACAAGGCCATCGAGTCCAACCCCCTGCTCAATGCAGGAATCCACCCTAAAGCATCCCTGACAGATGGTTGTCCAGCTGCCTCTTGAATGCCTCTAGTGTGGGAGAGCCCACAACCTCCCTAGGTAGCTGATTCCACTGTCGCACTGCTCTAACAGTCAGGAAGTTTTTCCTGATGTCCAGCCGGAATCTGGCTTCCTTTAACTTGAGCCCGTTATTCCGTGTCCTGCACTCTGGGAGAATCGAGAAGAGATCCTGGCCCTCCTCTGTGTGACAACCTTTTAAGTATTTGAAGAGTGCTATCATGTCTCCCCTCAATCTTCTCTTCTCCAGGCTAAACATGCCCAGTTCTTTCAGTCTCTCTTCATAGGGCTTTGTTTCTAGACCTCTGATCATCCTCGTTGCCCTCTTCTGAACACGCTCCAGCTTGTCTGCGTCCTTCTTGAATTGTGGAGCCCAGAACTGGACGCAATACTCTAGATGAGGCCTAACCAGGGCCGAATAGAGAGGAACCAGTACCTCACGTGAGGTACTGGTGGTAGTGAGTTCCATAATTGTGGTAGTGAGTTCCATAATTTAACTATACACTGTGTGAAGAAGTCCTTCCTTTTATTTGTCCTGGATTTCCCACCAATCAGCTTCATTGGATGACCCCATTGGGTTCTAGTATTTTGAGAGAGGGAGAAAAATGTCTCCCTGTCTACATTCTCCATACCATGCATAATTATGTACACCTCTATCATGTCTCCCCTTAACCTCCTTTTTTCCAAGCTAAACAATCCCAGCTGTTGTAACCTTCCCTCATAGGGGAGATGCTCCAGCCCCTTAATCATTTGGGCTGCCCTTTTCTGCCCTTTCCCCTGCTCTGTAATATATGATACTCCAGCTACAGCCTGAAGCGAGACAATCCAGACATCTACTGCTCCTGTCGTTCACCTCTGTGATGCAGTGTGTGACTTGGGGCGCCAAGCAGTGTGGCACCAGAGCAGCTGTTCCTCCAATCACCTGCCAAGTTGGGTGCTTTCTTTGTGCACTGCACACCATCCCGACTGGGACAGCGCATTCCGCATGAAGGGAAAGGAATTGGCCAACAAGGGAAACTGTAAAACTAAGAGCTTTATCACACCAGCGTTATACTGTGCAATCACTGAGAATTGCGTGCAAAGGACTCTGAAGTTTTCCAGCTTATAATCTGCTTTGATTGTGAAGTACTCCCATGCATCCTGCTTTAATTGCGCTTCTTAACCAAAAGAAGTGCAATATTTTGCTACTAGTTTTCAAGCGTGTCATTTGTTGTTTTCCGAGCGGCCACTGGGGCGCAGGAGCAGGATTTGAAGAAAAATTAAACAAATGCTTACATCTGCGTAAGCTTTAAAGATAAAGACATCGAAATTGGCACGGTAATAGATATTAAGGAGAGCTTTAAGCATACCAAAATTGAATTGGATTGGGTCATCCATTGATTTTTTTCATGGTTTTTTTACATTTCCCCCCTCAAACCCATTTCCTGGTATGCAAAGGATCTAGCCGCCCGGTAGCAACAATAACAACAGTGACAGCTTAGCGCTGTAGGGGATAATTCGAGGGAAACAGGTACGTGGGATGAAGCTATAAGGATTTGAGCAGATGATGACTCAATCCCTGGTAGTGAGGGAGGAATGAGGGAGAGAGAGGATTGCATGAACCAGCAGAGGATGTCAGTGGGCTGGTGAATCTGCTGCAGAATTCTAAAGAAGCTATTGAAGCTAGGGTGACCATATGAAAAGGAGGACAGGGCTCCTGTATCTTTAACAGTTGTACTGAAAAGGGAATTTCAGCAGGTGACATTTGTATACATGGGGAATCTGGGAAAATTCCCTGTTCATCACTACAGTTAAAGCTGCAGGTGCCCTGCCCCCTTTTAAATCTGGTCACTCTAGTATAGCTCCTGCAGCTTTAACTGTTGTGATGAAGAGGACATTTCACCAGGTTCTCTATATATACAAATGACACCTGCTGAAATTCCCTACTCTATGCAACTGTTAAAGATTCAGGAGCCCTGTCCTCCTTTTCATGTGGTCATCCTAATTGACGCTGCACCATGGATAGCCTGCTTTAGAGTTTTGACTGAGACCCGGAACAGATTCACTGCCCCACTGACAGTTTTACCACCAGCCTCCACTGACATGAACAAATGTGCATGCCTATTCCTGGTATCTGCTAACTCCCCTATGCATCAGTGGTGCACTGTTAAATTTGGAAGTGAATTATGACATTCCCCATAGCCCCAGCTCCAGGGACAGTCTAAAACATCTTGCAGCTGTGTTGATCCACGTCAACAAGCCAATTCTAGCAAGCATTTTATAAAGCTAATGGGAAAATCTCACACACGCGCACGCACACACACACACACACACACACCTACTGTGAGGATTGCAGCTAAACTCAGAAGTGGGGGTGGCAGGTTTCATCAGTGACCCTGCTAATAAAAAGGTGTCAGTGCTGCACCCATATGAGTCTTGGTTCCACTACACCACTGCACTTGATGTGGGTTTGCGTGAGATTGAGTCTGAGTTTTTCTCCTGCAGCCCAGTACATGTAGGACATCCACTCTGAGGCCATGTGTGAATCAGCTCTGGTTTTGGGAACATGTGTTAGCATCAGAAAGACAACCCAACTTTTCAAAGCAAAATCATGCAGGTCTTGGAACTTCTCCAGAACAGGAGATGACGTAGGATGGGACGTGAAACATGAGCTTTGTGCTTTGTAAGACCTTCCAAATTTGGGCAGCAAGTTCTGACCTTTGAAAGGTTGGCATACCATTCGGAAAAATCAGACTGTCCACATTTACATCTGGGTATGTATTTGATGTTCGAAAGTTCTCCACCCTGAAGGCACTGGAGTTCTTGGTAGATGGTTGTCAGTCAACAGAGATATTTGAATAAATTGGCAATGAAAAACTTCCATGAATATTCACTGTCCAGCTGCTCTTCTCCTCCATCCATCCCACCTGTAAATTTCATTATTCTGGATTTTTCATGGTAGACATCACAAATTAAAGACCCAGAGGGAAAAGGTGGAAGATCAGACGGTCGGACTATATAATGAATGAATATATATTAAAAATGCATTTGAATTTATATTGTATGTTCTACATTCCCCCCCCCCATCCTCAAGGTGCAGAAATATTGGGCTCCAACAAGTGCAGGGATTGTGCCGGGTCTATTACAGGGTGCAGCCTATATCTATGCAAATGTACCAGATGAGAGAAATAGTTCCTTGATCTTTGCAATTGCAAACTTTTGTGAGCAACAAATTCAGTTATTAGGTAATTCTATAAAGGTGGATCCTCATGAATACAGGCTCTACTTCCTCCTCCCCACCACCACCACCACATTCCAATTAATGCACATTCCAATTAATGCACATTCGAAAAAATCCAATTAAATTGAGCAGGGGGTTGGACTCGATGGCCTTGTAGGCCCCTTCCAACTCTGCTATTCTATGATTCTATGAAAGATTTGCAAGTTTCCAATGCTGGCATGGAGCTCTGTGCAAGTAGGCTGTGCCTTATTCTCTTCTATGAGTCAGGGAGGGCTCTCTGTACTCAGAAGAATGTCCCTTTGCATTTATGGAGCACTTCTCAGAGGGGAACCTCTGCCTGTCTGGAGCTCCTCACCTAACTTAAATTCTGCCATCATAACAGTTCAGTCCTGCAGTTTGCATGCATTCATACGAATTTGCTCATTTTTGTATAATTGTATAATTCTGGTTTAGCTAGGCATGGGAGGCAAGGAACTATGAAGGTGCACTGAATCTTCCGGCTAGACATCAGAAAAAAACTTCATGACTATTAGAGCAGTACGACAATGGAATCAGTGACCTACGGAGGTTGTGGGCTCTCCCACACTAGAGGCGTTCAAGAGGCAGCTGGACAACCATCTGTCAGGGATGTATTAGGGTGGATTCCTGCATTGAGCAGGGGGTTGGACTCGATGGCCTTGTAGGCCCCTTCCAACTCTGCTATTCTGTGATTCTATGATGCTATGACAATGGAGCCAGTTACCTACGGAAGTGGTGGGCTCTCCCACACTAGAGGCATTCAAGAGGCAGCTGGATAACCATCTGCCAGGGATGCTTTAGGGTGGATTCCTGTATTGAGCAGGGGGTTGGACTCAATGGCCTTGTAGGCCCCTTCCAACTCTACTATTCTATGATTCTATGATTCATCCTCTTCCCACTGGAAATTTCGCTCCATCCCCTTCCTTAACTTCAGAGATTTAAAATAGGCATTGTCCACAAATGTGCTAAGTTAAG
Source organism: Elgaria multicarinata webbii (assembly GCF_023053635.1). Classification (NCBI taxonomy): domain Eukaryota; kingdom Metazoa; phylum Chordata; class Lepidosauria; order Squamata; family Anguidae; genus Elgaria; species Elgaria multicarinata. Next base: position 109,444,596 of record NC_086177.1, on the reverse strand, counting down.
TCTCTAGATACACCGCCTTGAGTTCCATGATAGAAGAAAGGTGGGCTATAAATTAGATTGTAAGCCTACGCGGCAGGGTCCTGCTATTTATTGTGTTATCTGTACAGCACCATGTACATTGATGGTGCTATATAAATAATAATAATAATAATAATAATAATAATAATAATAATAATATGTAAACAAACTTCTGAGGGCTACAAAATTGCTTTTGAAGAACATGAAAGATGCAGGGCAAACGGGATTCATACGGCTTGGCCTTATCTGATTGATCACTGTCTTTTTCTCTAGTAGTCCTGCCATTACCGGCAGAAACAAAGAAAATTGGTAGGTGAAACTTTCCTTGGCATAGAAATAACCTCTGCCTGCTTAATTTCTGCATGGCAAGCTGCTTCTAACTGCATAGGATTAGGCCTGGAGGGGAGAAAGTAACAACCCTGAGTGTGTAGGATAAATTTGATGAAGTAGATTCTTACCAACAGAATCATCCTTTGATAGAGATGTCTTTAAAGTTCCAGAGGGCTCTTTGGCCCTTTGTACACCTAAGGGTTATCCAAGGAAAATGGAGAGATCATAGAATCATAGAACAGCAGAGTTGGAAGGTGCCTACAAGGCCATCGAGTCCAACCCTCTGCTCAATGCAGGAATCCACCCTAAAGCATCCCTGACAGGTGGTTGTCCAGCTGCCTCTTGAAGGCCTCTAGTGTGGGAGAGCCCACAGCCTCCCTAGGTAACTGATTCCATTGTTGTACTGCTGTAACAGTCAGGAAGTTTTTCCTGATGTCCAGCTGGAATCTGGATTCCTTTAACTTGACCCCGTTATTCCGTGTCCTGCACTCTGGGAGGATCGAGAAGAGAGCCTGGCCCTCCTCTGAGTGACAACCTCTGAAGTCTTTGAAGAGTGCTATCATGTCCCCCCTCAATCTTCTCTTCTCCAGGCTAAACATGCCCAGTTCTTTCCGTCTCTCTTCATAGGGCTTTGTTTCCAGAACCCTGGTCATCCTGGTTGCCCTCCTCTGAACATGCTCCAGCTTGTCTGCGTCCTTCTTGAATTGTGGAGCCCAGAACTGGACGCAATACTCTAGATGTACTCTGCCTGCTCCCAGGATCCCCTGTGTGGCATTTGGATGCACAGGAACGATCCCAGATCTCGGGATATAGCGCTGGTGTAGACATGCCCTTTGTCTTTTTCCCTAGAAGGCCATTATGCTCATACTTAGTAAACCTGGAACATTCAGTAAGAGAGAGGAATCTGTGGTAGAGGATTGGAGGCCCGTTCCAGTCACCATGGTCTTCCTATTTAGCCCACCCACCCCCAAGCACAACTAGCTAACTAGATATTCATTTAATGTGTTTATATTCTATATTTTATTATCCGAAGCCATAAAAAGTAGGGGTGTGCTCTGCTCCGATTAGAATCAGAGAATCAGAAGCGAATTGGCCTGCTGCGCCTTGCCCATAGGTGGAGTAGAAGCGGACCACGGACCCTTAGAAGCAAGGCAAAGAGAAGCGGCCATAGGCGGAGCGCTTCTCTTTTCGCGGAGCGATCCGCCCGCCATTTTGGATCATTTCGCCCATAGGATTACATTGCGGAAAGGAATAGGGGATAACTGTGTTGTTTTTTAAGCTATCTTTCTGAAATTTCTTGTGCTTAGAGAGTCGTCGGTGGGGGTCATTTTGAGCCTACTCTCAGCACTCTGCGTGGTGCGGTTCACTTGCTATATTTTTTTAAAAAATCGGGTAAAAAAAAGCGGGAGAGGTACCTTTTTGAAGTGCTGAGAGGCAGAGTCAACTCCCAGTCATGATCACATTATTATTATTATTATTATTATTATTATTATTATTATTATTATTATTATTATTTTATATAGCACCATCAATGTACATGGTGCTGTACAGAGTAAAACAGTAAATAGCAAGACCCTGCCGCATAGGCTTACATTCTAATAAAATCATAATAAAACAATAAGGAGGGGAAGAGAATGCAAACAGGCACAGGGTAGGGTAAACAGGCACTGGGTAGGGTAAAACTAACAGTATAAATATTATTATTACCAAAGATCCCAAAGTTGGAGGAGGGGATAGGCAAAACGGGATACTAGTAACTTGGGATACTGGGAAACTTCTCTTTCTTAGTCTGTGAACGGACTTTTCCCAGTATTTTTTAAAACAGTAGCCCCACCAAATGCACAAACTCAACCTGAAATCATATACTAAGAAATAAATAACAGATAGGAAACACAGCACTGCTACCCACCCTAACCTTGGTGGACAACTGAATAGATGTTGTGCAAGGGGATGAGGTCCCCTAGGGCATGTGGACGTGCCCAGTGCACACACTCTCCCGCCCTTGGAGGGTCATTAGAGCCCTCCAAAGAGTAACCAGTGGAGACTAATGCCTATCATGAGTTGAAGTGGCAGGTCACTTCTTAACACTAGTACTTACTTAGGGCCAGTCAACAATTGGCATATTATCCCCCTCCCCCTGGGCACGTCCACTTTCCTCTTACTTATAAAAGACAGACATAGCCTTTTTTAAAAAATTCTTCTTGTTGTTTTTTCAGCAACACTGCTGCTTTTAATTCCCCCCCTCCTTTGTTTGTTTATTTATTTATTCCATTTTTTATTTACACCCCATAGCCCAAGCTCTCCTGGCTTTTCCTCTTCAGTGAAGTCAGGCAGGCTTTCATTGTGGTTCAACTTCTTATTGTTGTTGTTGTTATTATTGCTATTAATATTAATTAGTACTGCTATTATTAACTTTACTATTGTTGTTGTTGTTGTTTAATAATGGCTGTGATCACAGTGCAGTCAATCAACTCTGAAGCAAGGATTACAAAGCTTTACTCTTATCCTCCTAGCCTCCTAGTTATGGGATGCAAAAGAAAAGGCATCTCTCTGTGCTGCTCCCACCTCACAGGGATGGTTTGCATTACTGGCTTTGAAACTATCCTTGGCTCACTTCCTTGTGCCCCCAGAAATGTCTGCTGCCTGCCTGCCTTCCCTCCCTCCTCCCCTGCCCGCCTCGCAGGGATGGTTTGTGTGTGTCTTGCTTTGACTCAAGGGATAAGTCCTTCCTGCGCTCACTTAGACTTTTTGAAGTTCCAAATCAATTTTTCAAGTGTGAAAGAAGATTCATATAGGTTTATCTACTCCCCAATTCATGGCTTGTTGGGATTTCCTTTGAAATGGCCCCATTGAGCTGTCTGCAGCTTTAAATCCCTGAAATACTGGAGTTTTCAAAAATTCCCCAAAAATCAGGGGAGGCTTGGATTGGCTTGAGTCTTGGCATGCGTGTGTATACATGCATGAGGTGTCATGGTGCTGAACTTGAGGTTTCTAACGTGAAAATTGACATAGTTCTAGCATGGGACTTGATTTGGGGTGAGTTAGAAGGTTAACGCCCCGCCAAAAATCAGGGGATGATGGGATTTGCTTGAAACTTGCCATGATTGTGGATCTAGATGGCATCTGTGAGGGTGCCCACTTCAAAAAAATTTATCTGTCAAAATGTCAGAGCAAATCCCATGTTTGAAAATGGGGTATCCGATTTTCAAAAATTCTCAAAAAATCAGGGGAGGCTTGGATTTGCTTGAGTCTTGGCATGCGTGTGTATAAATGGATAAGCTATCATAGTGCCAAACTTGAGGTTTCTAAGGTGAAAATTGACATAGTTGTAGCATGGGATTTGATTTGGGGTGAGTTAAAAGGTTAAAGCCCCACCACAAATCAGGGGATGATGGGATTTGCTTGAAACTTGCCATGAATGTGGATCTAGATGGCATCTGTGAGGGTGCCTGCTTCCAAGTTTTTATCTTTCAAAATGTCAGAGTAAATCCCATGTCTGAAAATGGGGTATCCGATTTTCAAAAATTCCCCGAAAATCAGGGGATGCTTGGATTTGCTTGAGTCTTGGCATACGTGTGTATACGTCCATGAGGTGTCATGGTGCCGAACTTGTGGATTCTAACTTTAACAAAAAAAAAGTTGTAGACTTTTTTGGATTTCAATGCAAGCCTATGGGGGGAAAAGCGGACCTCCGATCCGGATCCGGAGCTCCGCAGCGGAGCAGAGCGGACTATAGGCGGAGCGGGGCGGGTTGAAGCAGCCCGATCTGCAAATTGCGGATCTGGAAGGGAAGCGGATCGGGGGGTCCATGCACACCCCTAATAAAAAGGCACCAATAAAAAGGTTTTAAAACCCTGTTTTAAAGCCACCAATGAGGGGACCATACACACCTCCTGGGGAGAGGGACTTGCAAAGACATGGGGCCACCAGTGACAAGAACCTGTCACGGACAAGAACCAGCAGGCCAGGGAGCAGGACCTCCAAGGGCCTTCTCACTGCTCAAGGTCTCCTTTCTTTGATATGAAAGGCAGCGAAATGACCCAAAGGTTTCTTTAACCCCTTCCTCATCAGCGTGAACATCATCAGTATTTTATAAGAGTTCTTCCCTTTCGGCTGTTCTCTCTCATGTACAAGCCCAGACAGGGGAAACGGAAGAGCAGTGCATAACAAGATAAGCTGCATTTGTGAATGTGCTGCCCAGGCCGGCGGATACCAAAGAAGTTAGGAGCGTGCTGGCAAATGCAGCAAAACACAGAGCGAAGGGCCACTACCTTGTTCCAGAAGAGCGAACAGCAGCTGGCAGCAAATGCCACTCTACAAATCAGTGGAGGCTGATTTGATTTTATTTGATTTATTACATTTATATACCGCCCCATAGCTGAAGCTCTCTGAGTGGTTTACAAAAGTTAAAAACAGTGAGCATTAAAAAGTATACAAAATTTTAAACCATCGAAAATATAAACAGTATAAAAACAACGGTATCCATTTAGAAAAAACAACAGTTCTGGGGTCTGTTAAAAAACAAACAAACTTAGCGTTGTTAAATGCTGTTAAATGCCTGGGAAAAGAGAAAAGTCTTGACCTGGCGCTGAAAAGATAACAATGTTGGCGCCAGGTAAGCCTCATGGGGGAGATCATATTGAGGGGCCACCACTGAAAAGGCCCTCTCCCTTGTTGCCATCCTCCGAGCTTCCCTGGCTCCAATGTCAGTGGGGTGGTGAATCCGCTCCAACCTCCCGTCAGAACCTGTCAGAACTCTAAAGGCGCTAGCTTGGACAGCTCCTTTAGAGTGTGGGCTCTCCCACACTAGAGGCCTTCAAGAGGCAGCTGGACAACCCTCTGTCAGGGATGCTTTAGGGTGGATTCCTGCATCGAGCAGCGGGTTGGACTCGATAGCCTTGTAGGCCCCTTCCAACTCTGCTATTCTACGATTCTATGATCAGAGCCACCAGCCTCCGCTACTGCAAATAAAGGGGGCACAGGACAGCATTCCAATTTTGGAGAATTAGCATCCCTGCTGAGAAGCCGCCACTGCCATCAGGGGTCATTAGGCTTCAATTAGCTCCCTGGGGCACCCCCCAATTAAGAATGTTCCAGTTTTAGCCTAGAGTTCCCAGTCATCCTTCAGGTGCCAATGACCTACAAAGACAGACTTGCATCAAAGGATCAGAGTGGCCATTTACACATCCCGGACAAAAGAAGACACACGTTTGCATACGATTTGCATACTCTCATTGCTACGTATAGCTGCAAATATAGACATCATGACTATAACTTAAATAGAAATTCAATACATCTCACTATAGTGGGTGTGTTACTCTGGAGGCCTGAACTATTCAGGATCCAGGCCCTTTCTACACCTAAGGATTATCCCAGGAAAATGGAGGGATCATCCCTGCCTGCTCCCGGGATCCCCTTTGTGTCATTTGGGGACGATCCCAAGGGGGAAAGGCAGGTGTAGACATGCCCCCAGTCAAAATAGATCCTTTGGATTACCAACATAAAACTAGACCACCTGTGAAAGGATTAACAGTTTATTGATAGAAAATAGATGCAGAATAAAAATGCAACGCTTATCAAATTTGCAGATGACACAAAATTGGGTGGGATAGCTAATACCCTGGAAGACTGAAACAAACTTCAAAGTGATCTTGATAGGCTGGAGTGCTGGGCTGAAAACAACAGGATGAAATTTAATAGGGATAAATGCCAAGTTCTACATTTAGGAAATAGAAACCAAAGGCACAGTTACAAGATGGGGGATACTTGGCTCAGCAATACTACAAACGAGAAGGATCTTGGAATTGTTGTAGATCGCAAGCTGAATATGTGCCAACAGTGCGATATGGCTGCAAGAAAGGCAAATGCTATTTTGGGCTGCATTAATAGAAGTATAGCTTCCAAATCGTGTGAGGTCCTGGTTCCTCTCCATTCAGCCCTGGTTAGGCCTCATCTAGAGTATTGCATCCAGTTCTGGGCGTCCAGTACAATTCAAGAAGGACGCAGACAAGCTGGAGCGTGTTCAGAGGAGAGCAGCCAGGATGATCAGGGGTTTGGAAACAAAGCCCTATGAAGAGAGACTGAAAGAACTGGGCATGTTTAGCCTGGAGAAAAGAAGACTGAGGGGAGACATGAGAGCACTCTTCAAATACTTAAAAGGTTGTCCCACAGAGGAGGGCCAGGATCTCTTCTCAATCCTCCCAGAGTGCAGGACACGGAATAACGGGCTCAAGTTACCGGAAGCCAGATTCCAGCTGGACATCAGGAAAAACGTCCTGACTGTTAGAGTAGTACGACAATGGAACCAGTTACCTAGGGAGGTGGTGGGCTCTCCCACACTAGAGGCCTTCAAGAGGCAGCTGGACAATCACCTGTCAGGGATGCTTTTAGGTGGATTCCTGCATTGAGCAGGGGGTTGGACTCGATGGCCTTGTAGGGCCCCTTCCAACTCTGCTATTCTATGATTCTATGATCCCTGGCCGTTGCATTTTTATTACATCATCAACCATGGCTCTTCTTATGTCGATGTCTTCTTTTACTCGAGCAATGATCTATGACCCCATGTAAAAAGGCTTCTTCATAGATCTTTCTGCCTGTATTTTGAAGAATGGACAATAGGTGTCAGCAGTGCTTAATGTTTCCTATTTTCCAACCCTATCACTATCAGCAAAGGGAGATTAAAAAACATGCAGAGAGAGATAGCCATGCTTTCCATGAGGTGGTGGGGAGGATCCTAAATCCACAGCTGGGCAATACCTTGATTAGTTCTAACCAAAATGCCACAAAAGAGTTATGCAGGTGTTCATGTTGTCCAGAACTCTCCATCAGGTTAAGTTTTAAAAGAAATGAAAAAAAAATGTGGACAAGAGGAAGAAGTTCAAAACCCAGGTGAGATGTTGTGGCTGTGAGGTCTGCAATGGAGAGCCAGTCTAGAAAAGAAGATTGCAGACTGAATGAAAGGGAGCTCCATCACACCTACTTTTTTTCCCCTAGTATGCACCCGCAATTTTGACCTCCATTTCATTAGCGCATCAAGCGCTGGTCACTTTCACGCGTGTGTGCATTGTGTCAGCCTCGTCTCCCTGTTCACCCTCGCTGACTCGCGCTTCCTGGTGTCACCACTGTACTGGCGAAATCTCTTTTTCACCCCGCCCCTTCTCCTCCACCCTCCGGCTCATTGGTTCTTGTGGTTTGATGGACCTTGTGATGGACATGGGCACCTTGCCCCCACCTTGCCCTGGTTTTGTTGTCTACTGTTTTAACGATTTAGCATTTGATCAATTAAGTGCTGTTGATCCCTTCTATGCAGGGTATTTAGGCGTCCTCTCTCCCTCCTCTCATGGGTTCTCAACAAGGTGGGAATTCCCCCCCCGGGGGGGATTTTAGGGTTCCAGGGGGGGAATTGGGACCACTATTCAGCAAAGTATGATGTCCCGTAGATTATGTCTTCCTACACGTTATTAAAAACGTCCCAGAATAGTGTCATGTTGTCTGCAAAAGCCAGGCCTTTGCTCTCTTTTCCCTCCCTCCCTCGCAACCCTAGAAGTTTCAAGCTTTAAAGGGGCAACGCAAAGTATGGGAGCTGAGAACGAAAAAGGGGCCATGCTTTGCGTTGCCCCTTTAAATGGGACTAATATAGAAAAAAATTAAAAGATTTTCAATATTATATGCATATTATTTGGAATGCACCTTTTCAGTTAGACTATCTTGGGAAGGGGGGGAATTATATTCTGAACAATGGTGAAAGGGGGGAATGGAGCAAAACAGGTTGAGAACCACTGTCCTACATGGTTGAGCAGTTGTGTTTCTTTGAACTTTGGGTGTGTGTATATATGATTGTATGTGGTTTATTAAAAGAGTGTCTTCTCAGAAATAAAAAAGGGGAAATCATAACCCGCTGCTGCCCCAGAGGCACCTGCCTGGTGAGGCGCCTCCTTTTCAGGGCGCTACCTTTCAGTGCAGGAAACCTAGGACTCATCTACACCAAACAGGATATTCCACCATGAAAGCAGTATATAAAAGGCAGGAGCCACACGACTGCTTTATAATGGTACTATTATAATGCTTTATAATGGTATAATGGAATTGTTGTAGATCGCAAGCTGATTATGAGCCAACAGTGCGATATGGCTGCAAGAAAGGCAGATGCTATTTTGGGCTGCATTAATAGAAGTATAGCTTCCAAATTGCGTGAGGTCCAGGTTCCTCTCAATTCGGCCCTGGTTAGGCCTCTTCTAGAGTATTGCGTCCAGTTCTGGGCTCCACAATTCAAGAAGGACGCAGACAAGCTGGAGCGTGTTCAGACGAGGGCAACAAGGATGATCAGGGGTCTGGAAACAAAGCCTTATGAAAGAGACTGAAAGAACTGGGCATGTTTAGCCTGGAGAAGAGAAGATGGAGGGGAGACATGATAGCACTCTTCAAATACTTAAAAGGTTGTCACACAGAGGAGGGCCAGGATCTCTTCTCGATCCTCCCAGAGTGCAGGACACGGAATAACGGGCTCAAGTTAAAGGAAGCCAGATTCCAGCTGGACATCAGGAAAAACTTCCTGACTGTTAGAGCAGTACGACAATGGAATCAGTTACCTAGGGAGGTTGTGGGCTCTCCCACACTAGAGGCCTTCAAGAGGCAGCTGGACAACCATCTGTCAGGGATGCTTTAGGGTGGATTCCTGCATTGAGCAGGAGGTTGGACTCGATGGCCTTGTAGGCTCCTTCCAACTCTGCTATTCTATGATTCTACTGAAGTGCACTGACAACTATTGGGAGCCATTGACACATACCATATACTGCTTTCATACCACTTTCATAGTGCTATATCCTGCTTGTGTAGCTGTGACATGAGCCCCAACAATTGTCAGAGCACTTCAATACCGCTATAAACCCTGACCTCCAAGAACTCCAGCTTTACTGATCTCCCGATTGGTTGATACGATTTCTATTGTGGGGGTGGAGAGAGAAGTATCCATCCACCACATCTTACATGCATACACAGGACTCTTAGATTGGCTTGCGACAGGACTGGGCAACCTCTTTCTGCCTGAGGACAAATTCCATTTCGGAGAAGCTCGGTGGGAAAGGCCAAAGGCAAAGTGCATGGAATCAAAGGCAAATGGGGACAAATATACCCAAACTTTCAGCATATTTTGTGCTGGTATTAACATTCAAAGACCTAAATGGCTTGGGGCCAGGCTATCTGACAGAAAGCCTCCTCCCGTATGTACCAGCCCGGACCCAAAGGCCATCCTCCTGGGTCCTTCTCCGTGAGACCCTGCCAAAGGAAGTGAGGCAGGTGGCTACCAGGAGCAGGGCCTTCTCTGCTGTGGCACCCTGGCTGTGGAATGAGCTCCCTAGAGAGGTTTGCCTGGCACCTACACTATACTCTTTCAGATGCCAGGTGAAGGCCTTTTTATTCTCTCAGCATTTTAACAGTCTAGCAACTTCATTTTAACTTTGCTGTTTTAAATTTGTATTTTAAATCTGTATTAATGTTTGTTTTATATTCTGAATGGTTTTTATGGTTTCAATTTTTGTAAACCACCCAGAGGGCTTCGGCTATTGGGCTGCATAAAAATGCAATAAATAAATTAATATTTTTGCCTAAATCTCTTACTGCCAGCAAATAAACTTTAGGAAAGTCGTCTCAACCTTTTACAATGGGGAATGAACTGCATGGTCATCTAGGACCAGACTAAGGCCTAATCTACACCAAGCAGGATATTGCACTATGAAAGCGGTATATAAAAGGCAAGAGCCACACTGCTGTTTTATAGCCGGTATTGAAGTGCACTGACAATTGTTGGGGCCCATTGACACAGACCATGTACCGCTTTCATACCGCTATATCCTGCTTGGTGTGGCTCCTGCCTTTTATATACCGCTTTCATAGTGCAATATCCTGCTTGGTGTACGTGAGACACCAGGAGGTCTGGATTTAGCCTTGAGGCCTGACAGTCCTCACCCCTGACGCCTGGGGTGCTAAAATCTGAGCAACGTGGAATTTCTTGAGTAGGTTTACACACTAATTGGAGTAGTAAGGTCGACACCAGCTTGGCAGTTGTTCTCGCGCTACTTTCGATAATATCTACATCTTCTGCCCATGTGCAATGTAGATTGCAGGCTTCGACTCCTCGCTCTCCTTTATTCCTCATATTGAAGCAGTAGCTAAATCTTGTTGATTTTTCCTGTATAATATTGCCAGGATTCGATCATTTTTGTCTGTCTCTTCTGCCAAGACGCTTGTTCATGCACTGGTTATTTCACGGTTGGACTACTGCAACCTTCTTCTCTCTGGCCTTCCTTCTTCTCACATCAGCCCGTTGGTTTCTGTTCACCACTCTGCCGCAAAGATCATCTTCTTAGCTCGCCGCTCCGACCATATTACTCCGCTTCTGAAATCTCTTCATTGGCTTCCAATTCACTTCAGAATCCAATATAAACTTCTCCTGTTAACCTTCAAAGCTTTTCACGGTCTAGCTCCTTCCTATCTCTCCTCTCTCATCTCACACTATTGCCCCGCTCGTGCTCTTCGCTCCTCTGATGCCATGTTTCTCGCCTGCCCAAGGGCCTCTACTTCCCTTGCTCGGCTTCGTCCATTTTCGTCTGCTGCCCCTTACGCCTGGAACGCTCTTCCAGAACATTTGAGAACTACAAGTTCAACCACAGCTTTTAAAGCTCAACTAAAAACTTTTCTTTTTCCTAAAGCTTTTAAAACTTGATGTTGTGCAGACTTCTACTGTTACTTTCTACTGTTAGTTTTTCCCTACCCTGTGCCTGCTTACCCTTCCCTGTACCTGTTTGCATTCTCTTCCCCTCCTTATTGTTTTACTATGATTTTATTAGATTGTAAGCCTATGCGGCAGGGTCTTGCTATTTACTGTTTTACTCTGTACAGCACCATGTACATTGATGGTGCTATATAAATAAATAATAATAATAATAATAATAACCAAGGTCACAGCGCTCTTCACTTACAACAGTGCTCCTCATTCACTGGAAATGTGTGTGTTTTGAAAATTTTGATACAACTATTTGAAGAAAACCGTAATACATATGACATGCACCATCAAAGAGGGTGATGTAAGTTGTGTCTTGTGTGTCCACCATTTAGAAACAGAGGTTGCTTTTTTCTCCGGAACTATTGCTTTATTCCTATGCAAATGTATGCAGCTTTAGTTGGTGATGTGATTAAATCTCATAAAATGAATCAACGAAGTCCTCTTTTACTTGGTTACAGCGGTATACCGTGATCACGTCAGTTTCCACAGTCGCTCCTAACCACATGGGCAGAAGATGCTGTTGTTACCTTCTTATGTTCTTATACCACAAGATGTAGTGATGGCCATCAATTTGGATGGTTTCAAAAGGGGGGGTGGATAAATTCCTGGAGGCAAAGGCTATCCATGGCTACTAGCCCTGATGGTTGTGTGCCAGTATTCGAGGCAGTAAGCCTGTGTGCACCAGTTGCTGGGGAACATGGGTGGGAGGGTGCTGTTGCACCATGTCTTGCTTTGTTGGTCCCTGGCCGATGGCTGGTTGGCCACTGTATGTATTGGAATATGTTGGTCTAATATTTACAACCTTATTTTAGTTATTGCCAGACTGGGCTTCTGGCCAATAACCTTATAACAGAGTTTTGCAGCGGTTTCCAGCAAACTCAGCACAGACACAGATTAAGACTGAGACTTTCAGTAGGTTTAAACAAACCTTTACTGGCATATAAAAATATAATTTAGTTATGGCAATCACAAATACAAATACTTACATACGGTCAGTCAATACAGCTCTGATACATAGATGGAGTGAGTGATACATGTACATGGGAATACAATCCTTTTTATAGGCTAACTGTACAATGATGCAACTGCTTGCAATCCCTTAATTGAAACAATCAAGTCACCAATTATTCAATCATGACATCAATGTCCAGGTGCAACGTTGACCTTTAAGTTTTCTGCTGAGTCTTCTGATTCCTCCAGCTCCTCAGCAATTAGTAAATCCCTGGAAACATATCCAGGATCCATTCCAGGATCCAACACCCCTTCATATGTTTACACTGGATTTAACAACACATGAACAGAGTGTTGGCCTAGATGGACCCCCAGTCTGATCCAGCATGGTATTTCTTATGTTCTTACCTGTAGCCATGTGCAAAGTGGCAACCACAGAGCAGGTGGCAACCATGCCAGTCCAGGTGAGATAAGTAAACCAGCTGCATCCCTTTGAGAGGAGGCAGAAGGGATGTTTTTGACACAGCTCCGGCAGATGAGACTAAGGGAAGCTCAATTGCTTGTCTGTGATTATCCAGGATGTTTGGGGATTTAAGACTTGGAAATCTCGCTCTCCCTCTGATGGATTAAAGCTCCTTAACTCATATTTACTTGTGCTTCGTCTTCGAGAAAAGAGTGGTGAATGCATCGTCTTCGAGAAAAGAGTGGTGAATGCAATGTTCTACGGGTGTGAAGTGTCTTATTTGCCCGAAACAAGGAATCAGGGAGGAGCATGGGGAAAAGTAGGCTTTGTATCACAGACGACAGCTTTAACCAAAACTTCTCTGGCTCTCAACAAAAAGGAAGCAGCTAAGAAGCATATAGCAAAGGAAGTAGATTTCATCCTTGGATGCAAACTTCTTGATGGTCCACATTTAATTGATTGAATGATTGATGGAATAAATCCTGGCGTCAGGGAGTTTATATCTAATGGGAAAAAATCTACATCTCTTACTATATGCATCTGAATTAATTAATTAATTAGTTAGTTAATTAATGCATACGCCACTTTTCAGAACAAAGTCCTCCCAAAGCAGCTGGCAAATATAATTAAAACAATATAAAACCATTTGGAGGGGTGGTGTTATCTTAAATTAAACATGCATTAGACATGATAACCCTCATTGCTTTGTCGTAGAGGAGTAGAATTTATTGTGATGATGATGATGATGATGATGATGATGATGATGATGAGATCATCATCACCCCATCTTTCTGAACACTGGGCGTTCAAGGCAGTTTACAATAAAACCAATATGAAATGTGATAAGATATAATAGAACTTTAAAAATTCGATTACGAGTGTCATCACACGGAAGAAAATCTCGTTTGCTTACTGTCGCTTCTCCGTCCGCATGTTTGGCCCTCATAACTTCCTCTTTTGAAAGGCGTTGGAAGCAAATCCAACGCCTACAGGCTGTACAAAATGCAGCAGCCAGGTTGGACAAGGGGGGCCCAAAGTGGTCTTCTATCACTGTGGTGCTTCAAGAGCTCCATTGGCTGCCGGTGGCTGCTAGGATGTGCTACAAGGTCTTGCTAACCATGTACAAGGCCCTGCATTGCTGGGGTCCTGGATACCTGAGCACTCGCCTTTCTCCTGTGTCTCACCATTGGCAGACTCGCTCTCAGGAGCAGGGCGCCCTGATGGTCCCCCGCTACAAATTGGAATGTGCCAGGGCCAGGGCTTTTTCAGTGGCTGGCCCCCGGTTATGGAACAATGTGCCCCTGGAGATTCGACAGGCTCCCACTCTCAATTCTTTCAAACGCCTTTGTAAGGCATTTTTGTTTTCACAAGAGTTTGGGGAGGGGGTGGTTTAAATTGGGTTGAGGGCTTTTAATGGATTGAGGATGTGGGGTTTTAGTGGTAATGTCTTAATGTGGGTTGAGTAAGGTGACCATATGAAAAGGAGGACAGGGCTCCTGTATCTTTAACAGTTGTAGTGAAAAGGAAATTTCAGCAGGTGTCATTTGTATATATGGGGAACCTGTTGAAATTTCCTCTTCATCACCACAGTTAAAGCTGCAGGTGCCCTGCCCGCTGTTAAATCTGGTCACCCTAGTATAGCTCCTGCAGCTTTAACTGTTGTGATGAAGAGAGAATTTCAACAGGTTCTCCATATATACAAATGTAGGGTGACCATATGAAAAGGAGGACAGGGCTCCTGTATCTTTAACAGTTGCATAGAAAAGGGAATTTCAGCAGGTGTCATTTGTATGCATGTCACACCTGGTGAAATTTCTTCTTCATCACAACAATTAAAGCTGCAGGAGCTATACTGCAGCTATACTGTGACCAGATTGAAAAGAGGGCAGGGCACCTGCAGCTTTAACTGTTGTGATGAAGAGGAAATTTCCCCAGGTTCTCCTTTATATACAAATGACACCTGCTGAAATGCCCTTTTCAATACATCTGTTAAAGATACAGGAGCCCTGTCCTCCTTTTCATATGGTCACCCTATACAAATGACACCTGGGCAGGATCTACACTACTGCTTTAAAGCGCTTTATAACAGTTATAAAGCGCTTTAAAGCGCTATAAAACTGTTATAAAGCGCTTTAAAGCAGTAGTGTAGATCCGGCCCTGCTGAAATTCCCTTTTCTATGCAACTGTTAAAGATACAGGAGCCCGGTCCTCCTTTTCATAGGGTCACCTTAGGGTTGAGGGTTTTTAATGGAATTGTTTTATATGTGATTGTAAAGCACCACGATAACCAGAAATGGTGAGGTGGTGCTATAAACATGCTTTAAATAAATAAACAAATAACCTGCATGTGGCCCATTCACTGGGCCGTTCTGATCACGCTGCTTCTCCTGCACACAGCAGGAGATAGCGGCAACTTCCGTCTTTAAAAATAAGTTGGACTTACTGGGGTGGTTTTTTGTTGTGCGAAGAAGGCTAGAAGGGGCAGGAGTAACGCTGGAGGCAGGCGATGTTGTGAGAGGGAACCGCGAAAATCTGTGAGTGCTCAGTAATGAGCATGCAATAAAATGCTCATCTGATGGAGTTCTACGAATAGCGTTAAATTAGAAATGATCCTTGCGATTGCACCTGAATAGAATAGAATATTTATTTCTTACCCACCTCTCTCTCTGGATCAAGGCGGGGAACAACGTTAAATACACAATCACAATAAAGTGCATAGCCTTACAGGTCTGGGAAGCATAGTAGGACAGGACATCTGGACAAGAACTTGAGTCAACACAGGAAAACATGGTTTTGAACTGGAAGTTGCAACAGCAAACTGAATTTTATGAAAGTATGTTAACATGTAATGGTGGGCTCTTTATTCTGGATTTTTAGGAAATAGCTGGTTTTGCTTTATTAGAATTGCTGGGCAGGCTATTGAGAAAATGCTAACTCACCTCTTTTAAAAGCATGTTCAGAGGAGGGCAACCAGGATGATCAGGGGTCTGGAAACAAAGCTCTATGAAGAGAGACTGAAAGAACTGGGCCTGTTTAGCCTGGAGAAGAGAAGATTGAGGGGAGACATGAAAGCACTCTTCAAATACTTAAAAGGTTGTCACACAGAGGAGGGCCAGGATCTCTTCTCGATCCTCCCAGAGTGCAGGACACGGAATAATGGGCTCAAGTTAAAGGAAGCCAGATTCTGGCTGGACATCAGGAAAAACTTCCTGACTGTTAGAGCAGTACGACAATGGAATCAGTTGCCTGGTGAGGTTGTGGGCTCTCCCACACTAGAGGCCTTCAAGAGGCAGCTGGACAACCCTCTGTCAGGGATGCTTTAGGGTGGATTCCTGCATTGAGCAGGGGGTTGGACTCTATGGACTTGTAGGCCCCTTCCAACTCTGCTATTCTATGATTCTATGAAAACAAGATAAGGTGTCCTGTTATGAAATTGACCCCAGATCTACCTTTAGGTCTGTCTGAATGTTCAAAGTTGTTTTTAAATGGATGTTGTCTTCTTATGCTGTCTGTTTTTACATGTTTACATTTTGTATATCGATTTTTAAAGTTTAATGTTTTAATCTTTTGTAAACCGCCCGGAGAGCTTTGGCTATGGGGTGGTATTGTTTAATAATAATAATAATAATAATAATAATAATAATAATAATAATAATAATAATAATAATACAAATGCCAAATGTTTAATGATAAATAATTAAGAATTTGAAAATGTAAAGAAGTAGAAAGCAGTAATTGTATTAACAGGAAGACGCACAAAGCCACAAGCAGGTTCACAATGAATTCTCGGTAACTGACATAAAAAAAATTATTGTCAAGATGGCCTGAATGGTATCCAAAGAGAAAATTCTGAGCTAAAAGAAATGGGTCAAAGAGTTGTATGAGTAATTAACAGGTGTAAGCCAGACTGCTCACTTGAGGGAATGGTATTAAAGGCAAAACTGAAGTATTTTGGCCACATAATGAGAAGACAGGATACCCTGGAGAAGAGGCTGATGCTAGGGAAAGTGGAAGGCAAAAGGAAGAGGGGCCGACCAAGGGCAAGATGGATGGATGATATTCTGGAGGTGACAGACTTGACCTTGGGGGAGCTAGGGGTGGCAACGGCCGACAGAAAGCTCTGGCGTGGGCTGGTCCATGAAGTCACGAAGAGTCAGAAACGACTGAACGAATAAACAATAAAATGACTGTGTTATTCCAGGTCAAAACTCTACCTGGAGTTTTTACTTATCAATTAATGAGCAGAAAATATTGTGTGAGGTATATACATAAAAAAGCTTTGCTATACAGATGTCTGGGGAGGGGGGAACTATAGACTTCATTTTAATTAGCAATTTTTAATTAAGGCGTTATCTTATTAAGGTCATGATGCAAAATTGATCTTATCTAGCCTAAAAGATATAAGTGTGAGCTTGTTTGTATGGTTATTTTGTTTGTTTTGTTTTTAATGTTTAATAACAATGAAATAATAAAGACTCTGAGCCCTAATTTATGGGACAGTAGATAATATTAGCAATGAGGTAATCCCGATAGAAAAAAGATACAAGTGTATGCTGATTTTGGAACAAGAGAATCTCTTATTAGAAGCTCACCTAGGCCTGTATATCTGTCAGCCGAATCACCTGTTTAGAAATGCTACTTAGAATGAGATCAACCTCTTTAAGCTATTAGGAGTAAACAGCTAAAAACAAGAAATATTTTGGGAATATGTTTTTTTTTCCCCCCTGCTAAGCTATTAAGATCTAAGAACTTTAGCAAGATCCTTTTAGCAACAAGAGATGTTTTTTGGTCATTTTATGGAAGTTATGTTTTGAGGTGAAGCTTTGCGTGTGTGACAATGCAGACGGCGGAGTGGGGGGAATCAGATCAGACATGGCTTGGGACGAAATGCCTCGGCTGAGCTTTCCAGCAGGGGTGAAGAACTTCTTTCAGCCTTACGGGCCAAACTCCGTTTCAGAGAAGCTGAAATGACAACCCAGAGTATAGGTTGAATCCTTGGTTGCAGTTGCATGAGAACTCAGAACTATGGGTTAGCTATGGGTTGTTATCTACTAACAACCCAGGAAGAGAACCCGTGAACTCTGGGTTGTTTTAACTATGGGTTGGCTTGAGAACCCAAGACCATGTTTTTTCCGGTCAAGCTGGCTGGAGAATGCTGGGAGTTGTAGGACATTTTTCTGTCTAGACAGGCATAGGATTGCATCTTTAATGCTCCTCATGGGGCCCCTTTGGATTCTGATTGCATCGATACAACAGAGTTGGGTGTAAGCATTATGAGGTCTGCATTAGGCCCCGGGGCAAAGCTCTCTCTCTCTCTCTTTTCCTGCATTGCCCTTGGAAAGGCATCTCAGGCCCACTGAGAGGCGGCTTGTCTATTTCAAGCCTCCACTTTCAAAGGTTTGCCGCATACCGGAGGCAGGACTGCAGTAAATAGATGCTCCCTGGGGAAAGTCGGGCCATCCAAGCTGGTGGCAGTCCGAGTTCACGCACGGGAGTGACGTCAGTCCGGAGTCCCAGAGGCTCAGCGGAGGAAGGCCCAGCTGCTCATTAATCTATCTTCTCATCCGGTGATTTCTTGGGATAACCCATCCTGAGAATTCTGGGCAGGGCTTTAAATAAAAACCCCGGTAACACACACTGTGAGAATTAAACAAAAAAAACCTCAAAAACCTAAAAAAATAAAACCTCCTCTGTGCCAGCATACAGAAACTTAATGCCGTTCAAAGGCTCAAGAGATTCCTCTGAGTCAGAAGTTGATCCGGATTTTAATCCAGCTACTGAATGCACGGCAAGAGCTGCATATCTAAACAGGCAGCAAGGCCTGTTGCACCCAGCAGGTATATATCATAGAATCATAGAATAGCAGAGTTGGAAGGGGCCTACAAGGCCATCGAGTCCAACCCCCTGCTCAATGCAGGAATCCACCCTGGTTGGATTATCCCATTATATGGGATAATCCAACCAGGGTGAACCATTTTGCTAAAGCCCCACCAACTTCATAGAATCATACAGCTGGAAGGGCCCAATGCTTGCTCCATGCAGGCTCTGCAATGCAGGGTGCAGCTACAGCTGTAGCTCAGTGGTAGAGCATCTGTTTTGCATGCAGGAGGTCATTGGTTCAATCCCCGGCGTCTCCAGGTAGACCTGGAAAAACTCATACATGAAACCCTGGAGAGTAGCTGCCAGTCAGTGTCGACAATACTGGGCTAGAGGGACCAAGGGTCTGACTGTAAGGCAGTGTCTGAGTGTAAGGCAGCTGGCTCCTACGTTCCTATGTCAGACAGACATCCAAACCTTGCTTAAATAAGAGAGCCAGTGTGGTGTAGTGGCTAAAGTGTTGGACCTAGAGCCGGGAGATCCGGGTTCTAGTCCCCACTCGGCCATGGAAACCCACTGGGTGACTTTGAGCCAGTCACAGACTCTCAGCCCAAACTACCTCACAGGGTTGTTGTTGTTGTGAGGATAAAATGGGGAGGAGGAAGATTATGTACACCACCTTGGGTTCCTTGGAGGAAAAAATGAGGGATATAAATGTAATAATAATAATAATAATAATCATCATCATCATCATCATCATCATCCAGCGAAGGAGAACCCACCACCTCCCAAGGCCACCTGTCCCACTGGTGAACAGCCCTCACTGTTAGGAAGTTTCCCCTAATGTTTAGCCAAAATCTGCTTCCCTGCAACTTCCAACCATTGGTTCTAGTCCTACCCGCTGGAGCAACGGAGAATCAGTCTGCACCCTCTTCCACCTGGCAGCCTTTCAATATTTGAGGGGCACTATCGTGTTTCCCCTTAACCTTCACTTCGCTGGCCGAAACATATCCAGATCATTGAACCATGCTCCATAGGACTTGGTTTCCAGACCCTTCGCCCATCCTGGTCGCCTTCCTCTGGATGTATTACAGTGTGTCAACATCCTTCTTAAAGTATGGGGCCCAGGACTGTACACAGCACTCCAGATGTGGTCTGACCAGCACAGAAGAGAGTGGAACTATTACCTCTAGCTACCTGGATTCCATGGCATGCACATACCCATCAATCCTGTTGAACCAATAATATTTAAACACGTTTAGCAGGAGCTAGTTCGTAGTTTTCTGGATAGAGCTGGAACCGTATGACTAGGGAGCAAGTGGCATAAACATGCATATGAATCTATTTTATGCAGAGTCAGACCACTGGAGGATCTATCCCAGTGTTTTCTAGAATCATAGAATCATAGAAAAGCAGAGTTGGAAGGGGCCTACAAGGCCATCGAGTCCAACCTCCTGCTCAATGCAGGAATCCACCCTAAAGCATCCCTGACAGGTGGTTGTCCAGCTGCCTCTTGAAGGACTCTAGTGTGGGAGAGCCCACCACCTCCCTAGGTCATTGGTTCCATTCTCATACCGCTCTAACAGTCAGGAAGTTTTTCCTGATGTCCAGCTGGAATCTGGCTTCCTTTAACTTGAGCCCGTTATTCTGTGTCCTGCACTCTGGGAGGATCAAGAAGAGATCCTGGCCCTCCTTGTGGGACAACTTTTTAAGTATTTGAAGAGTGCTCTCATGTCTCACCTCAATCTTCTCTACTCCAGGCTAAACATGCCCAGTTCTTTCAGTCTCTCTTCATAGGGCTTTGTTTCCAGACCCCTGATCATCCTGGTTGCCCTCCTCTGAACAACCCAGAACTGGACGCAATACTCTAGATGAGGCCTAACCAGGGCTGAACAGAGAGGAACCAGTACCTCACGTGATTTGGAAGCTATAGTTCTATTAATGCAGCCCAAAATAGCATTTGCCTTTCTTGCAGCCACATCACACTGTTGGCTCATATTCAGCTTGCGATCTACAACAATTCCAAGATCCTTCTCGTTTGTAGTATTGCTGAGCCAAGTATCTCCCATCTTCTACTCAGACAGGGAGGGGTCATTCAGGGGGTGGGCAGAGGGGGTCCTTCCCAGCCTTGTTACAGAAGGACTTTTTAACAAGAAATGTTACCAATTGAACCTGGGACCATGTGCAGGCAGGCATGTAAGGCAGGTGCTCTGCTCGTTCCAATGTAGGATTGGGTTGCAACAAGTAAATTTTATTATTTATTTATTTTAGTTATTTATTCAAATGGAAGGTGGGAATTGATTGCTCTTGAGAAAGAGGTTCTTAAGCTCTTACTTGGATCAGGAGAAATACATTGAGGCCACGCGTACAAGAATGGCCTATACCTTGCCCCTAAATAGTCATTAAGGCAAATACTCAGAAGCAGGACCAGTAAGGTAAGGTGGCAACCAGGATTACCAAGTCACCAGCAAAAGTGACCCTGGTCTGTTCCTCTGCGTTTAAAAAAAACAAGCCTGAAATGCCAAAAAAAAATCGTCAGGTGAAGCCTTTCGAAAGCATGGCTAATATATGTGCACCAAGCTTTTATTAAAAGCTACAACAACCAATTTAAAGGTTGGCAACTGGGCTAGGCCGAGTCCATGTCTGCTTTCCAGTCTCACCCTGCTGGCCTGAGAGCTCTGAAGGCTTTTGCTTCTCTTTCAAGCCACTTTTTTTTTATTATGCCATAACTTTCTTTTATTATATGCTTTAAGTATCCCCAGAAAATCCAGCACTGATTGTGCTATTTCCTGGGGCCTCATAAAAGCCTCCTCTTTGCCCTCTGACTTTATCGCACACTAAACTGGAAAGCCAAATTGCATTATTCATTAACACAGATACTACTTCAGGGGTCCTTTTGTATATTCATGATACAGAAGCGATTAAATGCATGCATCGCTGCTCTATCATTTATATGTGTGAGCGGAAGCTCTTCCAGCCATGCTAAGGAATGCTTCACCTGCTAAATTCCTGTGTGTCAGGTGCTTAAGAGCACAGATGCAGGTCCTCCAAACTGCTGTCACTCAGCAGGAAAGCAGTTGGCAAGGAGACGTAAGTGTAGGCTCAACTAGGGAGCTGGTGTTCACATCGCCAAAGAAGAGCGCACACATCGAAAAGGACAAAAGAAGACACACATTTGCATAGCTCCCATATGCTTATCTATAATAAAAAAAAGAGTATGTGTCTGTCTGTCCATCAGTGCCATAACACCAAGGCCATTAAATGTAGAGACAGGACACTTGGCATGCATAGTAACAGGACCCTAAGAATACGTACCTTGGAATATGTTGCTTCTAAAACATGGGTGACCATATGACCGGATTTGCCCGGATTTGCACGGGTTTCAATGACAAATCCGGGAGGGGAGGGGAAATCCGGATATATATTTTTCAGAGAGCAGCCCTAATGGGAATTAACAAAAATGCTTATAACTCCATCATTTTTTAAGATAAAGATATGAAACTTGGCACAATGGTAGCTCTTAGGAAGGGCTTTAGTCATACCAAATTTGAAACAGATCCGTTCATCCATTGATTTTTTAGGATTTTTTTAAAAATTGAGGTTTTAAAATTAGTATTTTTAAAATTGTCATTTTTAAAGATAAAGAGATGAAACTTAGCCCCATGATAGGATTTAGGTAGAGCTTTAGCCACACCAAATTTCAAATAGATCTGTTCATCCACTGATTTTTTTTTAGGATTTTTTTAAAAATTGAGGTTTTAAAATTATTATTTTTAGACTGTCATTTTTAAAGATAAAGAGCTGAAAGTTGGCACTATGATAGCTTTTAGTTAGAGCTTTAGCCATACCAAATTTGAAACAGATATGTTTATCCGTTGATTTTTAGGAATTTTTTTAAAATTTGAGGATTTAAATTTTTAAAAATATATATGTTACTTTACTCCAGCAAAGGAGATCGTTACCTTGTCATGGTGCTGGAGCTTGAGCACCTCAAGGATGCCATGAGCTAAACCGTGAAGGGACACCCAAGACGGGAAGGTCATGGTAGAGAGGTCAGACTAAATACGATCCCTGGGGAAGGTAATGGCAACCCACCCCAGTATTCTTGCCGTGAAAACTAAATGGATCAGTACAACCAGAGATATGTTGATATACCATCGGAAAATGGGACCCCCAGGTCGGAAGATGGTCAAAATGCTACTGGGGAGGAACAGAGGATAAGCTCCAGATGTGACGACGCAGATGTCAACTAGCCCCAGATGTGATGACGCAGCTAGCTCAAAGCCGAAAGGACGGCTAGCGGCCGACGGTGCTGGTGGTGAACGACAAATCCGATGTTCTAAAGATCAACACACCATAGGAACCTGGAATGTAAGATCTATGAGCCAGGGCAAATTGGACATGGTTATTGGTGAGATGTCAAGATTAAATATAGATATATTGGGTGTCAGTGAACTGAAATGGACTGGAATGGGCCACTTCACATCAGATCACCACCAGATCTACTACTGTGGACAAGAGGATCACAGAAGAAATGGAGTAGCCTTCATAATTAATAATAAAGTGGCTAAAGCAGGGCTTGGATACAATCCAAAAAATGATAGAATGATCTCATTTCGAATTCAGGATAAGCCATTTAACATCACAGTGATCCAAATATGTGCCCCAACCACAGATGCTGAAGAAGCAGAAGTAGATCAGTTCTATGAGGATCTGCAGCACCTACTGGATAATACACCAAAAAGAGATGTTATTTTCATTACAGGAGACTGGAACGCTAAGGTGGGTAGTCAAATGACATCTGGAATTACAGGTAAGCATGGTCTAGGAGAACAAAATGAAGCGGGTCATAGGCTGATAGAATTTTGCCAGGACAACTCACTGTGCATAACACTCTCTTCCAACAACCTAAAAGACGGCTTTATACATGGACTTCACCAGATGGCCGACACCGAAATCAGATTGACTACATCCTTTGCAGCCAAAGGTGGCAGACATCTATACAGACAGTAAAAACAAGACCGGAGCTGACTGTAGTTCAGATCACAAACTTCTTATTGAACAATTTAGAATCAAACTAAAGAGAATAGGGAAGACCCACAGATCAGTTAGATATGAGCTCACTAATATTCCTAATGAATATGCAGTGGAAGTGAAGAATAGATTTAAGGGACTAGATTTAGTAGATAGGGTCCCGGAAGAACTATGGACAGAAGTTCGCAACATTGTCCAAGAGGTGGCAACAAAAAACGTCCCAAAGAAAAAGAAAACCAAGAAGGCAAGATGGCTGTCTGCTGAGACACTGGAAGTAGCCCAAGAAAGAAGGAAAGCAAAAGGCAACAGTGATAGGGGGAGATATGCCCAATTAAATGCAAAATTCCAGAGGTTAGCCAGAAGAGATAAAGAATTATTTTTAAACAAGCAATGTGCGGAAGTGGAAGAAGACAATAGAATAGGAAGGACAAGAGACCTCTTCCAGAAAATTAGAAACATTGGAGGTAAATTCCAGGCAAAAATGGGTATGATCAAAAACAAAGATGGCAAGGACCTAACAGAAACAGAAGAGATCAAGAAAAGGTGGCAAGAATATACGGAAGATCTGTATAGGAAGGATAATAATATCGGGGATAGCTCAGACGGTGTGGTCAGTGAGTTAGAGCCAGACATCCTGAAGAGTGAGGTTGAATGGCCTTAAGAAGCATTGCTAATAACAAGGCAGCAGGAGACGATGGTATCCCAGCTGAACTGTTTAAAACATTGCAAGATGATGCTGTCAAGGTGATGCATGCCATATGCCAGCAAATTTGGAAAACACAAGAATGGCCATCAGACTGGAAAAAGTCAATTTATATCCCCATACCAAAAAAGGGAAACACTAAAGAATGTTCAAACTATCGGACAGCGGCACTTATTTCACATGCCAGCAAGGTAATGCTCAAGATCCTGCAAGGTAGACTCCAGCAATTCATGGAGCGAGAATTGCCAGATGTACAAGCTGGGTTTAGAAAAGGCAGAGGAACTAGAGACCAAATTGCCAATATCCGCTGGATAATGGAGAAAGCCAGGGAGTTCCAGAAAAACATCTATTTCTGTTTTATTGACTATTCTAAAGCCTTTGACTGTGTGGATCATAACAAACTGTGGCAAGTTCTTGGTGGTATGGGGATACCATGTCATCTTGTCTGCCTCCTGAGGAATCTGTATAATGAACAAGTAGCAACGGTAAGAACAGACCACGGAACAACGGACTGGTTTAAGATTGGGAAAGGAGTATGGCAGGGTTGTATACTCTCACCTTACCTATTCAACTTGTATGCAGAACACATCATGCGACGTGCTGGGCTTGACGAATCCAAGGCTGGAGTTAAAATCTCAGGAAGAAACATTAACAATCTCAGATATGCAGATGACACCACTTTGATGGCTGAAAGCGAGGAGGAGCTGAGGAGCCTTATGACGAAGGTGAAAGAAGAAAGTGCAAAAGCCGGGTTGCAGTTAAACCTCAAAAAAACCAAGATTATGGCAACCAGCTTGATTGATAACTGGCAAATAGAGGGAGAAAACGTGGAGGCAGTGACAGACTTTGTATTTCTGGGCGCAAAGATTACTGCAGACGCTGACTGCAGCCAGGAAATCAGAAGACGTTTACTTCTTGGGAGGAGAGCAATGACAAATCTTGATAAAATAGTTAAGAGCAGAGACACCACACTGACAACAAAGGTCCGCATAGTTTTTTTTTTTCTTTTTTTTTCTTGTTTTTTTTTTAAATTTTTTATTAAACAACATATAACAACAACAAAAACATCAAATAAAAACACTTGTTACATAAACATAAAATTACCTTAATATCAAATATTCAAATTTTGCCTATTAAACATATTTATACTAAACATAACAGTGCTCCCCCCCCCCCTCGGGATCTCATTCCTGTTTCCAAAAACTCATAGTTTCTTCTGTTGGTGGTTTCCCACTGCCTTTAGAAAATACAAACTCCAGGAACTTTTTTCATATACCCTCAAAATCATTTGTTTTTGCTATACCTTTTTTCATTTTAATATTACATGTCAATTTATCATTTATAGCAATGTCCCACACTTCTTTATACCATTCTTCAATACAATAGTCTCCTTGCATCTTCCAGTTCCTGGCTACAATCAGTCTCACAGCCGTCAACAGATTCGTTATTAGCTCTTTCGTTTCTTTATTACATTTAAGTTCTTCTTGCGGTGAAAGTAGTGCAATCCTTGGTGTGACTTCTACTTTAAATCCCACTATCTGCTCAATCTCATAAAAAACCATCTTCCACAACTTTTGCACATGTTTACAGTCCCACCACATATGTAAATACGTTCCTTTTTCACCACATCCCCTCCAACAATCTGCTGAAAGCTGATTATTAATCTTATTTAATCTGACCGGAGTTAAATACCACCTCCATACCAGTTTGTAGTAATTCTCCTTTATTCTTACTGACATATTTCTCAACACTCTCTGTCTCCATAATCCCTCCCATCTCTGCTGTCCTATCTGTATCTTCAAATCAGTCTCCCAAACCACTTTCCCACTACTATCCCACACTCCTTTCTCAGTTAATATATTATATAGTTGACTCATTAACCCTTTTATCCCTATATTTTGTCCCTTATCAATTCCTTTTTTTTCAATTAATTCCTCAAAGGTCCGCATAGTTAAAGCAGTGGTATTCCCCGTAGTAACCTATGGCTGCGAGAGCTGGACCATAAGGAAAACTGAGCAAAGGAAGATAGATGCTTTTGAACTGTGGTGTTGGAGGAAAATTCTGAGAGTGCCTTGGACTGCAAGAAGATCCAACCAGTCCATACTCCAGGAAATAAAGCCAGACTGCTCACTTGAGGGAATGGTATTAAAGGCAAAACTGAAGTACTTTGGCGAGAAGACAGCTGATGCTAGGGAAAGTGGAAGGCAAAAGGAAGAGGGGCCGACCAAGGGCAAGATGGAGGGATGATATTCTGGAGGTGACAGACTTGACCTTGGGGAGCTAGGGGTGGCAACGGCCGACAGAAAGCTCTGGCGTGGGCTGGTCCATGAAGTCACGAAGAGTCGGAAACGACTGAACGAATAAACAACAATGTTATTTTAAAGATAAAGAGATGAAACTTGGCACCATGATTGCTCTTAGCAAGGACTTTAGCTATGCCAAGTTTGAAACAGATCTGTCCATCCATTGAGTTTTAGGATTTTTTAAAAAGTTTGAGGTTTTAAAATTATTTTTTAAAAATGACATTTTTAAAGATAAAGGGCTGAAAGTTGGCACCATGATAGCTCTTAAGGAGAGATTTATCCATGCCAAGTTTGAATCAGATCTGTTCATCCATTTTTAAGGGTTTTTTTAAAAGTTCAAAGTTTTAAAATTATTGTGTTTTAAAACTACTGGAGCCATATCCTTCAAACTCAGGTTGTCAAACCTCTTCTTTTGGTGGAGACAGAGGCAGCTGTCGGTGGAGTTTTTTTAAAAAAAACAAGAGTCACCAGATGCAACCAAGTCATAAGCTGTTGTCCTACCCCCAGCCACAGGGTACAAGTGCACAGCCTGGCTGGACTGTTGAGAGACTTTGGCAGAGAGAGAGAGGGGTGGGTGGGGGATTATTTGAGGCTGGAAATGTTGGCAGGTTGGCATAAGGCAGAGAGGGGCTGAAGGCAACCCAGATGCACCTGTAGCTTGGCCCTGAGGCTGGCTTGCCACACAGATTGTTTTAAGAGTGCATCAAAGTTGGGCAGGAGGAGAGGAGGTGGAGGCGGCTGGTGGCAGAGGTTTTTAAAGTATTGGGCAAAAGGCGGGAAGAGTCACCAGACATGACCAAGCAATAACCTGCAATAAGCAATATCCCAAGCCACAAGTGTGCAGCCCAGCTGGACCATTGGGAGACTTTGGGGGGGTGGGAGGGAGAGAGAGAGAGAGAGATTGTTTGAGGCTGGAGGCTTTGGTTTGTCTGCAATGACTTAGAGTGAGAGACAACAGAGGCTGCACAGACAACCCAAAGACGACATCTATTGTAACTTAACGCCATGGTGCTGGCATGAAACACAGGGCATTAGGAAGAGGGTCTCAGAGTCGCATGTTTGTGCAGCAAGTAGACAGGAGTGCAAAGTCTGGATGTGCCAAGTGGTGCCAACACACAAGCCTTGAGAAGCTAATGTATATAAGTGAGAAGTTTGAATGGGCAAAGTAGTGTTCACTGCCACAACACCCACCCTAATGAGTGCCCTGCCCTCTTTTAAATCTGGTCACTCTAGCATAGCTCCTGCAGCTTTAACTGCTGTGATGAAGAGGGAATTTCACCAAGTTCTCCAAATATACAAATGATACCTGCTGAAATTCCCTTTTCTATACAACTGTTAAAGATACAGGAGCCCTGTCCTCTTTTTCATATGGTCACCCTAGGATTGTATCAACCCAGAAATTAACAGATATAAGGCAGCATATAGATTTTAAAATAAATAAGTGAATTCGAGGTAGAACAAGGAGGCAGGTATGGGCAGGAGCGAAAGACCAAACCAAAGCATCAAAACCAGTGCTGGAGTCAGGGCCAGCGCTACCATAGAGGCCACTCAGGCGGCCCCCTAGAGCGCCAAGGTAAGGGGGGTGCCGAACGCCCACCCGGAAGTTGCTCTCCCACAGCGGCTCTGAGAGGGCAGCTTCCGGGCATGCCATTCTGAAGCCGCCCGCCCACCCCAGCGTCCTGGCTTTGCTTTGGCTGGGCGCCCACCCAGCCAAAGCAAAGCCATGCCCACCCACCCCTCCAGCATCCTCGCTTCACTTCAGTTGGGTGGGCACCCAGCCGCAGCAAAGCCAGGACGTTAGGGTGGGCAGGCAGCTTTGGAACGGCACACCCGGAAGTCGCTCTCCCAGAGCAGGGCTAGAGCTGTCTACTGTCTTGATAGCAACCTGTATTTGCAGCCCCTGCACTGAGCAGTGTTGGGGTGGGTGGGGTCTAAATGAGCACCAGGTCACCTTCCAACTTCTGAAGCCGCCTGCCAGCCAGCCCAGCCCACCCCACCCCACCCCACCCCACCCCAGCACCCTGGCTTCGCTTCAGCTGGGTGCCCACCCAGCCGAAGTGAAGCTACACCTGCCCCACCCCCACCCCAGAGTCCTGGCTTAGTTTCAGCTGGGTGGGCGCCCAGCCGAAGTGAAGCCAGAACGCTGGGGTGGGGTGGAGGGGCGGGAGGCTTTGGAACGGTGCACCTGGAAGTCGCTCTCCCAGAGTGGCTTCCGGCCAGGTGCGCCATTCCAAAGCCACCCTACCCCACCCCAGCGTCCTGGTTTTGCTTCAGCTGGGCGGGCAAGATGGCGCCCCGTGCCCAGGTACACTGGGGTGGGGGTGGGTGGGTGAAAGCAGCTCACCTGCCTAGGGCGCAAAATAGTCTGGCATGAGCCCTGGCTGGAGTGGGATACAATAACCCACTTCTGCACTATTTCCAAAGGCGTGAGAGGCAAAGGGGACCATTGCACTAATAGTGACGACCATCTCGGATCCATGGCCACGGCTAGGCTCCCTGAACCCTGCTGTGAAGTTGATCCCAGACCATCTCCAGAGGTAAGTCTCCAATTCCCCCCAGCCACCGGAGAAACGACGGAGAAAAATTCACTATCAGAACTCGAAATAAACCATCATAAACAAGGACACGACATCCGACGAGCCAGAGACATTCATCCACCAGAATGGTTCTCTTGGGAGAGATTTAGGAAAAATCCAGTGTGTTTTCTTTGGTATTGGGGGCCATTAATCTCCCAGTGTGGACGAGTCTAATGTTTCTCATTACCTTGTAGGGCGGAGTAATGGAGTCAGCCCCTAGGAGGAAAAGCTGCTAAGGAATCGCACGTTTCACATTCACAGGGAACTGAGAAGATTAGGTTTAATCTCTGAGGCTGTCACAGGTCAAAGCTTAAGATAATTTGATCTCTGTGAGAAGATGTATAGCACACCAGACATTGCTTCCTAGGAGCATTTATGGGGCGTCGCTCTGGCTTCAAGCATGTCTTATTCTTATCTGGGGGGATGACGACGACAGGAATACCCATCACAGAAAGAAACCTCTCCTTCAATCTCGCCATGTATTAGTGAAAAGGGAATGTTACATCTTAAAGATACCAGCTATGAGAATTTACAAGTGGAGAAAGAGAAAAGAGGTTTGTTTCCAAACTAGGAACTGGTATGACACTTCCACCCAAGGTCATATAAAAGCGCTCTCTTCAATTCGCATTTTGTGTGGTTTCTCATGCTCCTACCATAGAATCATAGGGCATGTCTTCACCAGCGCTATATCCTGGGATCGTTCCTGTGCATCTAAATGTCACACAGGGGATCCTGGGAGCAGGCAGAGATTATCCCTCCATTTTCCTGGGATTACCCTTAGGTGTCAAAAGGGCCATAGAGTTGGAAGGTGACCTGGTGGTCATTTAGACCCCACCCACCCCAACACTGCTCAGTGCAGGGGCTGCAAATACAGGTTGCTATCAAGACAGTAGACAGCTCTAGCCCTGCAAGGTAATTCACTGGCAATCCATCATCCACCTCTTGCTCTCTTCCTTCTCTGATATCAACCATGTAGTTATGGATGCCAATTTGGATGGCTTTAAAAGAGAGTTGGATATTTATTTATTTATTTATTTATTTATTTATTTATTTATTTATTTATTTATTTATTTATTACATATCTATACCACCCAATAGCCGGAGCTCTCTGGAGGAGAGATTCCTGGAGGAGAAGGCTATCAATGGCTAATAGCCCTGATGGTTATGTGCTACCTCCAGTATCCAAGGCAGTAAGCCTGTGTGCACCAGTTGCTGGGGAACATGGACTGGAGGGTGCTGTTGCACCATGTCCTGCTTTGTTGGTCCTTGGTCAACAGCTGCTTGGGCACTGTAAATGATGTTGCATCCTTCTGAAGCTCTGCACACAAAGAATCCTGAAAAGAAAATGTTTCTCTAGCATAGGGTTTGGGTTTACCTGCACCCAAAAGCCATGTGCCAGAAAGGGCTGCATTGTTAAACATGCCTGCCATGCAATTGTTACGCTTCCTGTCAGGGAAGAAGGCAGTTCTGTCACACCAGTGCCCTCTTTCCTGGGATTCATCTAGGCTGCGTCAAAAGAGGATAGAGAGGCTAGGTTTATACAACACACTAACCCAACATGGGTTACTGTGATGTCTGAACACAGTGTGTTTTCCTCATGGTGGGTTACTGTGATGTCTGAACGCAGTGCATTTTCACAGGGTGACTTGTTAAGCATGCAGCATGGCTTATTTTCCTTGATCAAACCACCTTGAGAACCCATGGCTTGTTGTTAGGTTGTCCAGGGTGATTAACAAGCCATACTGCATGGTTAACAAGCCACCCTGTGGAAATCGCACTGTGTTCAGACAACATGATAACCCAAAGTTCAACAACAACCCAGACTAGGTGGGTTAGCATATTGTATGAACCCAGACACACACACACAGAGGGAGACTCCCCCCCCCAAATTAGTGAAGCATTACAGTAATATTTGCAGGCCCTTCCCAACTCAAGGGCAGTAACATTGCCTTCCCCCCTCCCTTCCTGCTTATAAAGTCCATCTCAGAAGAGTTTGTTGTTCAACAGCTGCTCACTCTGGTCCTAATGGGAAATGTATAATCTGTTGCTCAGCTCATCTTTATTTCATCAGCCTGACATTTGCTGTGAGTACATTTCCTCCTTTCTTATTTTTCTTTGATCTCATCGCCCCCCAACACCCCTCAACCATACACAACAGGAATGAATATTTAAAAATGACATCTCGGAGATGTGTTTGTAAAAGGTAGAAGAGGACATTAATGTTTTAAAGTCCCTATTTGTACCACATCATCTTTCCTACGTGGAACTTCACTATAGATATACAGGACATCCATTTATTCATGGGATTCTTGAAACGATCTCCAATCCCACCTGGTGTTGCATTTTATTTTTCATGTCTGAATCCTTGTGTTTTTTAAATAAACCATTGGTGGTTGCCAAGGCAACGACCCCCTCTTTCTCTCCTCCCCCTACCTTTTTTTTTTAAAAAAAGAAAGAGGCCATTTTATTTTATAGTCATACACCTTCTCTCCGTGTTTGTCCGGAAGCAAAATAGACCACTGAGAGGTCTAGGAGAACCGCCCAGAGAGCTCCGGCTATTGGGCGGTATAGAAATGTAATAAATAAAATAAATAAATAAATAAATAATAAATATGCACCATCAAGCTTTGGGTCCATAAAATGACAGATTTGCCTGCTCGGTTTAAACTTGCGATGTTTCAGTCCCAAATAAAGCTCAAGCACTCCAGCTAATAGGATGGGTGATGGTCATCTCTGGTCTAAATCCGTTGTTTTCAAACTGTTGTTCCAGGGAACTCTCGGTTTCCCGGGGAAGGTTATCAGTGGTCCTCCACTGAAAAGATCAGTCATGGTGGAAAACCACTTGCCTGCCACTACTGATTTTCCTTGCAAAGTGCAGCTGCATTGCCTGCATGAGAGTATTGGATATGTTCCAGGTCAGTCTTCCCTAAGGTGACCATATTTTGGAAACCAAAGAGGAGGACAACATGGTCGCCCCCAAGGGGGCGTGTCCAGTACCAAGGGGACGTGCCCACCCAAACATAGCCTTGGTCAAATGTCTGATTTTACAGCACCCATTTAAGACAAATCTGTTCTACATAACATCTTAATGTTAAAATCACGGAAATAAAGAACAAGTGAGAGATTCAATGTATCTGAAATTAACTTCACTCACTCCTACTTTTGTAGGTTTTGCTGTACTTTGAAGCTTTTGCTATACTCTGTGTGTTACATTCTCTCCTTCCCTCAAATATCTTTTCTGACTGTATCTTCACTCATTGCAAGCTGCTGTTGTTGTTAACAGGGTTTGCTACTGGCCCCAGATCTGTTTCAAATTTGGCATGGCTAAAGCTCTACCTAAAAGCTATCATGGTGCCAACTTTCAGCTCTTTATCTTTAAAAATGACAGTTTAAAAATAATAATTTTAAAACCTCATTTTTAAAAAAAATCCTAAAAAATTAATCGATTAACGGGTCTATTTCAAATTTGGTGTGGCTAAAGCTCTACCTAAATCCTATCATGGTACAAAGTTTCATCTCTTTAACTTTAAAAATGACGATTTTAAAAATAATAAGTTTAAAACCTCAATTTTTAAAAAAATTCCTAAAATATCAATGGATGAACGGATCTGTTTCAAATTTGGTGTGGCTAAAGCTCTACCTAAATCCTATCATGGGGCGAAGTTTCATCTCTTTATCTTTAAAAATGACAATTTTAAAAATACTAATTTTAAAACCTCAATTTTAAAAAAATCCGGGCAAATCCAGTCATATGGTCACCCTAGCTGGGGTATTGGACTGCAACTTCATTGATTGATTGATTACATTTCTCTACCAGCCAATATCCAAAGCTCTCTAAGTGGTTCAGAACAATTAAAAACTCAAATAACAGCTTGACAAAACATAATTTATGTTTTAAATTATGCGTGTTCAGAGGAGGGCAACCAGGATGATCAGGGGTCTGGAAACAAAGCCCTATGAAGAGAGATTGAAAGAACTGGGCATGTTTAGCCTGGAGAAGAGAAGACTGAGGGGAGACATGAGAGCACTCTTCAAATACTTCAAAGCTTGTCATACAGAGGAGGGCCAGGATCTCTTCTCGATCCTCCCAGAGTACAGGACACGGAACAACGGGTTGAAGTTACAGGAAGCCGGATTCCGGCTGGACATCAGGAAAAACTTTCTGACTGTTAGAGCAGTACGATAATGGAACCAGTTACCTAGGGAGGTTGTGTAGGGTGACCATATGAAAAGGAGGACAGGGCTCCTGTATCTTTAACTGTTGCATAGAAAAGAAAATTTCAGCAGATGTCATTTGTATATATGGAGAACCTTTTGAAATTTTGTGTTCATCATAACAGTTAAAGCTGCAGGAGTCCTGCCCTCTTGACCAGATACAAAAGAGAGGAAGGCACCTGCAGCTTTAACTATTGTGATGAAGAGGGAATGATAATAAAGTAGGGTGACCATACGAAAAGAAGGACAGGGCTCCTGTATCTTTAACAGTTGCATTGAAAAGAACATCTCAGCAGGTGTCATTTGTATATATGGGGAACCTGGTGAAATCCCCTCTTCATCACAACAGTGAAAGCTGCAGGTGCCCTGCCCTCTTTTAAATCTGGTCACTCTAGTATAGCTCCTGCACCTTTAACTGTTGTGATGAAGAGGGGATTTCACCAAGTTCTCCATATATACAAATGACAGCTGCTGAAATTTCCTTGTCTATGCAATTGTTAAAGATACAGGAGTCCTGTCCTCCTTTTCATACGGTCACCCTATGTAGCAGGTGGCCACCTACCTGCTTGGTGTAGATGGCTGGGCTGATGGCGGTGGTGAGCGTGGAGACATTGGATAGGTAAGGGAGAAGGACAATGCCGGGTGTATCAGCTAGTTTCATCATAAAGCTCTTACTGACCCTAACTGAGACTTAGGAGAGACATTTCAACCTTCTAGAACAGGGGAGGAAAAGCTGGACAAAAGCCAGGAAATCACCCAATGATCAGTGGTCAGGGGAAAGTGAGTGGAGCCAGGAGAAAGGGGGGGTTCCATTTGGTGAACCCCCAATTGACTGGATTGGGAGCCCAGGAAAGCCTAAGGTTCCCCACCCTGGTTTACTGAATCATGAATGGACAATGGGGAAGAATCCTTAGCCAGGTTAGCATATGAAAACGTGAAAGTTTTCTGCTCCCTCTCTCCAGGGCTGCAGCACCAATCTCCCTTGAAATTCTGGACCCAATTCAAGGTGCCAGTTTTGTGTTGTTACTTTTAAGTCTGAACCCTATGTACCTCAGAGAATTTATGTCTTAATATGACTACCATCCCCTCCCTGGGAAGGTACTCAGATAAAGCCCTACCCATCATCTCTTTTCCAGGGCGATCAGAGCTGCTGCATGGAGGAGCAGGGCCTTTTTAGCAGTAGCCCAACGCTTCAGAATAAGCTTCCAGCTGAGGAAACACATTGTGTTTCTCTTCTGGTTTTCAGAAAGACTGCAACCAGGTGTTCAGCCTCAGACCCAAGATTTCATTCCCATGTTTGCCAAACTAAGGTGAGGAAAAGGTTTTTTTTTTTCACCCTTGCCACTTTTCCTCTGAGACCCTCATCCCCTCCCTCCGTTCTCTTCCCAGCCTAGTTCCAAGACTGGATTTTCCAGACAAGTAGGGAAAGGAGGCTTGGTGGGAACGGTTGCAGAGCAAAAGCGCTGGGATCGGAAATCCGGGGTTTACTACCAAATGTTCCAGCAGCTGTCTATATTCAAGCAGCAGCACCGTCTAGCTGCCTGCTGTATGCATGGGTGTAAATATGAGTGAACTTCAATGATGCCAGAGGCCGGTCATGCTGAAATTAGATCATCTTATGGCTGTTGGCTGTGTAATTGGGAGCCGATACTCCGTCTCTCTCACTGGCAAGTACAGTGACTGCCCAGCTGGACTACAGTCACTTTCCCACTCTTGGCTGCTCTTAAATTACTGCTGCAGATGCTGCCCCTACACATAAGTCCTACAGAATAATAGCTCTATCACACCAGCGTTATGCTGTGCAATCACTGTGAATTGCGTGCAAAGGACTCCGAAGTTTTCCAGTTTATAACCTGCTTTTATTGTGAAGTACTCCCATGCATCCTGCTTTAATTGCACTTCAAAGGCAAAAGAACCGCCCTTTTTTGGTACTACTTTTGGAGCGAATCATGTGTTGTTCTCCGAGCGGCCACTGGGGGCGCAGGAGCAGGATTTGATAGGTTTAAAGAAAAATTAAACAAATGCTTACATCTGCATAAGTTTTAAAGATAGAGACATAAAAATTGGCACAGTAATAGATATTAAGGAGAGCTTTAAGCATACCAAATTTGAATCGGATTGGTTCATTCGTTGATTTTTTTATTATTTTTTACATTTCCCCCCTTAAACCCAATTGCTGGTATGCAAAGGATCTTAGGAGCGCTGCTGCCCAGGGTGTGATTTAGCTAACAACAACAGCAGCAGCAGCTAAATGCTGTAGGGGATAATTCGAGGGAAACAGGTAGGTGGGATGAAGCTATGAGTCCCACCGAATTCTAAAGGATGTGCTTCCAAGTACACATACATAAGATAGGGCTGCAAGACAACAAGCTTTCACCTATCTACAACCTGAGTCTTTTGTCATTTCCTTGGAAGCATCTACACGGTTAATGGGCCTCCTCCCAAGCAGGCATAGATAGGATTGCAGCCTTAGATAGAAGAAATAGCTAAGAAAACAGGATCCAAGAGAAAACAGGCACTGTCGTTTTAGAGGTTTTCTACACAAGGTATTGTGCACTCGTGATTCCTTACTCATGGTAGTTGATGTGTTCTTTACATCATCATCATCATCATCATCTATTTATTTCTTACCTGCCTCTTCTTTGGATCGAGGCAGGGAACAACATTAGTACAGAATCAATACATCTTAAAAATTCTTGATTTTACGTTGATCTGGGTAGGCCTGCCGGAAAAGGCTAGTCTTCAAAGCTGCCTTAAAGTCACACAGAGTTAATTTTACGAATCTCCTCCAACAGGCCATTCCACAATCTGGGGGCGACAGAAGAAAAGGTCCTCTGAGAAACTGATGTCAGCCTAGTTTTAGCTGACTGAAGTAAGTTCACCCCAGAGGACCAGAGTGTGCTGGGCGGACTGTATGGGAGAAGGCGATCCCGCAGGTAACCTGGACCCAAACCATTTAGGGCTTTAAAGGTAATGACCAACACTTTGTACTTTGCTCAGAAACTAATTGGCAGCCAGTGGAGTGACTTTAATGTTGGGGTAATATGCTCACCCCTAGATGTACCGGTGACCAACCTGGCTGTCATATTTTGAACTAGTTGAAGTTTCCGAACTAGGTACAATGGTAGCCCTATGTAGAGCACCTGGCATATCAGCCAAAGCTGATAATAGGCACTCTTGGCCGTCGCATCTATCTGGGCTGTCATTTGGAGCGATGGATCCAGGAGCACCCCCAAACTGCGAACACAGTCTTTCAGGGGGAGTGTAGCCCCATCCAGAACTGGTTGACACACCTCCAAACCTAGGTCAGAGCCCTTGACAGCAAGCACCTCTGTTTTGTCTGGATTCAGCTTCAGTTTATTTTTCCTCATCCAGCCCATTACTGCCTCCAAGCATTCATTCAGAGGAGACACACTATCATTAGCTGATACTGTTATTGAAGGCATAGAGAAATATATTTAGATGTCATCAGCATACTGATAGCACCCCGCCCCATGCCTCCGGATGATCTCTCCCAGCGGTTTCATGTAGATGTTAAACAGCATTGGGGATAGGATGGCACCTTGTGATAATGTCGTGATTCTCCAATTTCGCTTCTGTTTTTTAAGAGTACTCTCCTGGGGTTTTTTTTAGAGTGGGGAAAATAGGGCATTATTTCTAAAAGTGAAAGAAAATGTATCTTCCTACTTGTGTAATTGCAATACTTTGCTATAGCACAGCACCACCTAGAGGTCACGTAGTGGAAAAAGCAGAAACGGAAAAGCTGTTTGCATAGAGTTCAATTCTGCAACAAAACCGAAAGTAGGTACAGCAATTAACAGCTTTGTGTAGGAAAGGTCTTAAAGAGAGCAGAAAGCCAGAAGGCAGCAGAAGGTGGTAGGGTGGAAGAAGACAAGGACAAGGCAGGGATACAAGGAAGACTATAGGAAGTATAATTATTTGTTTAAAATGCTTAGATCTTGACTCTTCTGTCATTTGAGAGTTAATAATAGGCTAAAACACTGATTTGAAACAAAATGCATTACTATCAAAGTATTAAATTAAAAAGACTAAAGACACAACAGGCTGTACACACAGAAGCAGAGGTACACATGCCATTTGTTGCGTTTCTCAGAAAACTCTTGCTTTCGATGAAAGCCAAATGATGAGGCTTGTTAAGTAATCTACAAAGCTTTTATTAAGCAACAAACGTCTCTTCTACCTGAAGAGAGTCTAATTTCTTGGAAACGTCCCCCTAGGCAAAACTATGCAAACTAAGCAAGACAATTGTCCGCTCAGGAAGAATAGGAAGCCTCTTCCCAAATGGCCATAACTTCAGAGATGGAGGCAGGTTCTGATGCAATCCTAGTCGGACCGACTTTCTCACACCTTCCTTCCACTCCGTGCGTTTTAGCTTCCGGAGGACCCAAGCATCAGCTAGCTTGTCGGGATGCTTTCCTCTGGAAGAAAGCTCACTTCCCACTGGGTGTGTAGGATTTCGCCTTGAGGAGATAAGCTCTGGAGAGGGCTGACTTCCGGCTGGGGAATCGCCCGTGAGAGCTTCCTCCCCCCACTGGTACAGGCTGGCTGGTGTCTGGCGCTGCATCTTCTAGTTCTGAATCTGATTCTGATTGATTACCTGAAACATCTTCTCTCAAAACAGGAGCAGTAGGGTTAGACGTGACACCATTACTCTTTTCATAGTGTTATTTCCTGCTTCTTATTCCACATTATCCAAAATAGTACAACAAATGTCATTGTGTGTCCTACGAGGTATAAATGCGTCAGAGTGATATAGCATTACCGATATAGCATTACCCTGATGGGATCTTAATGACCCAAGGCGTAGATCTGGGCCTACTATTCTACTACAGGGATTCTACTATGGAGAATCCCAAGCATGGGATTCAGACCAAGTAGTGTCTGGTTTGGCGCTTTCTTGCTTAGAAACCTAACAAGAGCTGTTTTGCTTCAGACCAGCGCTCATGTCATCCAGCGTCCTTTCCAAATATCACAGCAACCAGCAGGTCCCAGGTAGATCACCAGGAAACCTGGCAGTGGCTGAGCAGAGATGCCCTTGAACTCTGCAACAGAATCAAAAGACTGAGGCACACGGCCGCGATAGCGAACGGCATCATAGCCGATCTTGTAAATCAAAAATAAATTAAGTGTGGCGGCTTAATGCTGCGAGTGGTGAGGTGGCCCATTCCCATTCCTTAAGACTTTATTATGGCTCTTTGTATCGGGCTGTAGATACAGGGCGTGATTTATAGGCAAGCCAACCAGCTAAGACAAGGCCCCTCTGCCCTGAAGAGACGAGCTCTTGCAGCATATAAATCACTGTCCCTCCAGGGTAGTGACCCCTGCTGCTGCGTCATTACACGTACTGTTACAAATGCATGCTGCAACGTACCAGATTTATTATTGTATAAATCAATTAGGAAATTATCAGGCTTTCTTTTCTTTTTTCTTAAATGGGTGTTATTTCACCTGCCAACGCTTGGTTCTGGTACTGAACAATCAGAAATCTAGAGCCATCAAAAAGCTTCCAAGGGGAGATGGACATGTAATCATTCTGCCTCACCCCATATAACCATGGGACATGAAGGTTTGGGGCAAAAATTAAATGTGCCCTATCCCAATAGCAGGAAAGAGAAGATTTCAGGCTTGCAGGATTTATTTCTTTTATAGCAGGGGTTGCACAACCTGATGCCCTCCAGGTGTTTTGGACTACAACTCCCATAATCCCAGCCATTGGCCATGCTGGCCAATGGAATTGTAATCTAAAACATCTGGGGCAGAATCCAACTGGGCACTTATGCTTCCACCGATTCTCTGGTGCATCACTGCTTGTATTGCACAAGAGGCCCCCACCTCTGGCACAACAGTGATTTGGTGGTTCTGGAGTAACCCGAAGCAAGTGGAACCTTGTTCCATTTTAGCTGTGTGTGCAGGGGGGGGCGGGGGGGAGAAGTATTGAGACTGATTTCTTAATTTCATGGTTTGATCTATATACAAAACTGAATGCAGCAAGAAAGAAAATTGAAAGGTCCATCCACAGCCCCTTTCCTAACAATTTGATTTATTAGCTTCTAACTAGAATGACACATGTGAAATATGAATATAGAATAAAAGTGGCAAACCAAAGATCTGAAAAACTACGTGTTTAGCTACTGAATCCATTTTCTTCAACAGAAAAGAACTCAGCAAAATTAGGCTATACATTGCAACAAATAGCCCACTCCAAAAACTGAACTTTTCTGAGAATATTGTACAATCCTATATCGAGTTTTTACAGTGTGTCTCTCCACCCCACCCCAGATCTAATTCTACAGGCAAAAATAAAGGCATAGTTTCTACGCACATCTTCTTGGAAGTAAATCCTATCGCTCACAGGAACTTCTGAGTATATAATTTACTGCTTTTAAATTATTTATTTATTTATTTATTTATTACATTTTTATACCGCCCAATAGCTGAAGCTCTCTGGGCGGTTCACAAAATTGTTTTATATATATTGTTTTATATTGTTTTAATTTGGTTCATGGTTTAATTTCGTTTTAACTGTGCATATTTTATATATATATATATATATATATATATATATATATATATACACACTGTATGCTTTTATCTGTACGCTGCTCTGAGATCAGTGATGATATAGGGCGGGATATAAATGATTTAAATAAATAAATAATAAATAAGTGCAAACACTCGTTTCTGAAAGGAGGCAGGTCGGCAGAGTTCATGTAAGGGAGCTCAACTGACTTGCCTCCTTCTAGAAATGAGCATTTCCACTTTTTTTTTAGGCTTCTAGGAAGTGCAAAATCTCCTTTGAGTAAGAGGTGGGTCCTGTTGCACAATGCAATTAGCCGGACCCACAGCTTGCAGAAGGGAATAAATGGGGCAGGGAAAAATCAGGGTGGAAATAAGCACCCCGTTGGATTCTGTCCCTGGAGGTCAACAAGAGGCTGTACCCCAGATCTACAGCTTCTCTATCAACACTTCAGCAGATCCTTTTCAAAGCTAATGGGTCTTAATTGTACATATTCCGGAACAAGCCACCACAAAGTTCACAATAATAGATTGTTGCCCACCAACTGGAGCCAGGTGGGGAAAGAGTTGCTCAGGGCAGTAGAAATAAATTTAGAATTAAGGGTAGAGTGACCATATGAAAAGGAGGACAGGGCTCCTGTATCTTTAACAGTTGCATAGAAAAGGGAATTTCAGCAGGTGTCAATTGAAGTTCCCTCTTCATCACAACAGTTAAAGCTGCAGAAGCCCTGCCCTCTTTTGTATCTGGCCACTCTATTATAGCTAGCGTAGCTTTAACTGTTGTGATGAAGAGGGAATTTCACCCACTTCAATTGACACCTGCTGAAATTTCCTTTTCTACATTACTGTTAAAGACATAGGAACCCTGTCCTCCTTTTCATATGGTCACCCTAATTAAGGGGAAAGGTGACTTTAAATGCTTGCTCAACCCATTCAAATCCAGTAACACTCCCAAACTTAAAACGACAACAGCTGACCTGTTGCTGTTGTTTTGCTTATAACAGCAGCCCCACAGACAGAATTTATTTATTTGTTTGTTTGTAATCTGCAGTTTTATCCCACTCTACAGCCCCAAAGGTGCTCAGAGCAGCTTAAAGATCTATAATAAGACAACCCCTGCCCTCTGACTTACAATCTTTAGAGGATACTAAAGGAAAAGCGGTTGGGAGGGAGGAGGAAAAATGCAAACTCAGTTATCTTGGAGTGCTTCTTCAAGCTTCACACATATGGGCTTCACACCTTCAGGAAACTTCTATAGCTCAGGATTATATTATTATTATTATTATTATTATTATTATTATTATTATTAGCCGTATTTCTTCGATTCTAAGACGCACTTTCCCCCCCATATAAACATCTCTAAAAACGGGGTGTGTCTTAGAATCGCAGCTGCGTTTATTATTTCTTAGAATCAAAGCTTTTTTTTTCTGTTGGTGGTACTGAAATGTGCGTCTTACAACTGATGGCGTCTTAGAATCGAAGAAATACGGTATTACATGTTTATACCAGCCAATAGCCGAAGCTCTCTGGGCGGTTCACAAAAATTAAAACCATTAAGAACATAATAAAACATCCGACAATCTAAAAACCCAAATAAAAAATACAATATAAAAAGCACAAGAACCTCCCCTCCCCGTCGCACAGGCCAGTGCACATACTCCATCAGGCTCCCAGCTATTCCTCAAGTCCATCATCAACCACTATTGTGGTAACTTGCACAACTGGACTTCTTGGTCATTTTTTGACTGTGCTGAGGAGAAAGCACTCAAAGCTGCAGGCAACCCTAAGTCTGTCTGGGCTCCAGCTTCATCCAAACTGAAAGGTATGGCTGCACCTGCCACTGACCAATGGCTGTAACCGGATGGCAGTTGAGCAGGTGATGTTTCCCTATCATAGAATAGTGGAGTTGGAAGGGGCCTATAAGGCCATTGAGTCCAACCCCCTGCTCATTGCAGGAATCCACCTTAAAGCATCCCTGAAAGGTGGCTGTCCAGCTGCCTCTTGAATGTCTCTAGTTTGGGAGAACCCACGATCTCCCTAGAAAATCGATTCCATTGTTGTACTGCTCTAACAGTGATGAAGTTTTTCCTGATGTCCAACCAGAATCTGGCTTCCTGTAACTTGAGTCCATTATTCCGTGTCCTGCACTCTGGGAGGATCGAGAAGAGATCCTGGCCCTCCTCTGTGTGACAACCTTTCAAGTGCTCTCATGTCTCCCCTCAATCTTCTCTTCTCCAGGCTAAACGTGCCCAGTTCTTTCAGTCCCTCTTCATAGGGCTTTGTCTCCAGACCCCTTTCTTCCATATTAAGAAAAGACTCACAGTTTTATTTCAGCAAGCTCTTGTTGGTTACCATCCGTAGTTATTTTACACCACAATCTTATAGCCATTTATCTGAACATAACCCACATTGAGATCAATGGGACTTACTTTGAGTTGACATATATAGGATTGCACTGGTATGCTCCTACTGCTTCTTTAGGTTTTAGGTTGCATTGAGTTCCATGGGACTTACTCCTAGATAAGCATGCATAGGATTGCAAGTTCAGGCTGGGAGTAAGCCCAATTGAACTCACTTACTTCTGAGTAGACATGTACAGGTTTGGG
Source organism: Elgaria multicarinata webbii (assembly GCF_023053635.1). NCBI lineage: Eukaryota > Metazoa > Chordata > Lepidosauria > Squamata > Anguidae > Elgaria > Elgaria multicarinata. The sequence continues at coordinate 109,402,263 of NC_086177.1, read as the reverse complement.
CTGAATAAAATTGTTGGGTTTTTTATACCTTTTTTATCATTACTCTTTATTTTTTCTTATAAGCTGCCTTGAATATTTTATAAAAATGTAGAGTATAAACCTAAAAAAAAAAATACTTTTCTGTCAGGCTGCGAACAACAGCACAGAAGCAGAGCTAGCAAAAAAAAGTAATTCCATCTCCACACATCCAAAAAATCTGGCACAAGGTGTGTATGTATATTTATTAGACATTCCCAACTTCCCTCCGGAAACCATTTTCTCTTTCCACTTTATCGAAAGGTTGCTATAGTCTTTCAGTTTCCGTTGTTTTAATTCTGTAAGTGGATTTTAAATCTTTGCATTGGTACAAGATTTTATTTCGGCTCTTATTTTTATTTCTATTTTATAATGTGAAGTTTATATTGTATTTAATCATGTTGGATTTTTTTTGGGGGGGGGTTAAATTCTTGTGAACTGCCCAAAGAGCTTTGGTTATTGGGTGGTATAGAAATATACATATATATATATATATATATATATATAAATTATTCTAAAATGCAGCCTTCCTGTGCCTTTAACAGCAGTTTTATTTATTTATTTATCATATTTATACCCCGCTCCTCAGCCAAAAAAGGCTCCATTTGGGTGGAGGTGAGGGACTGGTGGTACTAAGGTTAAACTTTTGTAAACCGCCCAGAGAGCTTCGGCTGTGGGGTGGTATATAAATGTAATAAATAAATAATAATTAATAATAATAATAAATAATATGATGTTGGTATTTTCTCTCTCTTCCTGGCTGGGCTCCTGTGCCTTTTAACAGCCATGTGACAGGCAGAAGTCCAACAGGTAAAGCTCCCCCCTGAACAACACCTGTTGAACATCTGCCTGAGGGAAAGAGAAAAGAAGCCCTAGTCAAGGCTCCATTCGCCCCACCCTTCCTCAACCTGACTTCTGATTGGCTGCGCCTCCTCACGTGGCCACGGCTCCAACGACCCTCGCCTCCAGCATCTCGCCACAGAAAGGAGTGGGCGGGGCCTGACCCTTCGCGGCCGCGAGAGAAAGGGTTGGGCGCGGCGGCGCGGAGGAGGAGGGACGTGCTCCGATTGGTGGACGTGCTCCCCCTCCCCCTTCCTCTTCCTCTCCCCCTCCGCCCCTCTCCAGTACTCAGCCTCGCGCGCGCTGCCGTAGAACGTTGGGAGGCGCGCACGCGCACTCCGCCTCTCTCGCCCGGTTCGGCACGCGCGAGGCGGCGTTTGCTGCTGCTGCTACTACTGGGGCGGCCGCTCGTCCGGCCGGCTGGCAGCCTGCAAATCAGGTCAGTGAAGACGGGCGTGTGCGTGTGTGTCGCTTCTCTCCTTTCTCTTTTGTTCCTATCTGCTCGGGGCAGGGCGTTTTTGCATGCTTGCATCGCGTGGCATTCTGCACCGCGGACGGATGGGCATTGTCTTGCGCGTGGCGCCGGCATTGTGCTGCTGCAAGGCGTGGTGGGGGTGGGGAGGGGAGAGAGGGAGGGAGGGAGCATGCATGCACGTGCAAGGTCCACCGGCTGCAGTCGCGGGCGGCTCTGCGAATTGGGGAGCCCGAGGGGTGGGGGCGTTACGTGTGTGTGTGTGTGTATAACGGGGAGGGGTCTCAGTGAACTGAGGCGTTGGGGGTGGGGCGGGCTGCCCTGCAGAAAATTGGGGGTGGGGCGGGCTGCCTTGCAGACCCCTCCTCCTTCTCTCCCCACCCCCCACCCCCTTTCCAAAGTCCACGATCTTAGGAGCTGGGGGTCGAGAGAAGGGCATTGGTTCCTTGCAAGGAGCAGTGAGGAGTGGTGGTGGGGTGTCCCATGCACTGGCATGGGATGTGGGACAAAAAAGATGCAGCTTGCATGCTTGATCTTCGTTGTCAGGTGGCTTTCTTTCTTTCTTTCTTTCTTCCCTTCCCTTCCTCCCTCTCAAGCAGCCTCATTTCTAGCGCACCAACTCGGTGTTCGTGCGCCAGAAAAAGGGGCTGCCTGAGAAAGGATGTGCGGTAAATGCAATGTGGTGTGTTCCTTGGTGCGCTGTGGTCTGACCCACAGCGGTGAGCGCCGGCAGGCTGGAGCGCGCTTGGAGAGTAAGCTGAGCGCATCTGGCGCCGTCCAGGGTGAAGCATGGCGTGACCAGGAGGGGCACCTTTTGGGCACACCGCTTCGTGGGTGCCAAAGGAGGGCTGGGGCGGTGGGGCTGTTCCCGCAGGATGCATGTATCGCGGAAGAGTCGCGCGCCCAGTTCGGCACAGGTCATGTGCTGCACGCGTTGGGGCTGCCCGTGTTCTCCATGTGCTGATCTGATTGTGTAGCTTAAGCGTGAGGTTTGGTGCCGGATAACAAAGCTTTTCTCTCATGCGGACAGTCCCATTGACGCCGTTCAGACAACACGCTAAGCCATGATGGTTAAGCGTTTTGAGCTGATATTAGCATGTCGTGTGAACCATGACTTAGCATATCGTGTAAACCATTCCTAGCCACTGTGGCTACATAATCACGGTTTAAGCATGTTCACTGACCTTTTTCTGGTAAAGGGTTAGTGGCCTAACCGTGGTTTAGCGTGTCGTCTGAACAGGCCCACTGAGTATTTACCAGGAGTAAATTCTGTGCGGAGAGCATGGTTTGGTGTGAATGGTATCAAAATCAATGGAAATGGTCCAGGAACGCTGGATGAGATAACTGGATTTATTTGTGAGCTAGTAATTTCTGAGTTGGGACTTGAATCTTTGAAACGGTCATCGTCAACCTGGTTTCTTCTAGATGTTTGGGGCTTCAACTCCCATAAGCCTCAGTAAGCATGGCCAATAGTCTGGAATTCTGGGTAGTAAAGTCCAAAGCATCTAGAGGGCACCAGGTTGGGGAAGACAGCTTTAAACACCCCCTTTATCACTGTTAGTGAGGTACACTTTGTGTTTTGGAACCAAGGAACTGCTTGGCATTTTTTTGTTCTTGAATTAAGTTAGCATGTAGGTAGAGAGATGTTCAGGGCAGAAGTGTCTGTCTCGTGCTTGTCACAACTTACCTGTTGTAGAGAACTACGAACCGTGCTGCGGGTTTATTTGATGACAGTAATCGGAGGGGATTCACACAATGTAAAGATGCCCCTGTGGGGCAGAGTGAGTTGACTTGAACTCATCGATTGAAATCAAGTTTCCAGCTTCCTAATTTTTGTATTTCCTGGAGGCGTGTGCATATTATAAACCTGCCCAGACACACCTGGGCTACGCTGATGGAGTTGGGTACCAATGTGGCATTGCATGCTGCAGATCAATCCACAAAAGTCTTTCTTAACTGACCTACATTTGGCACACAGAGAACATGGGTGGCATCCATCAGTGCAGCGTTCGAAATGTATTGAATTGGATGTCTGGCTGTTCACACAACGTTTTTTAGAGGCGCCACTACAAATGTGAAGTTCAATACCCACAAGCATATCTTTGCAAACATGCATGCGATACAGATAAACTCATTGGAGGGCTCAGAAGTGTCTGTGGCCTTCTATTGCGTACGCTTGGCTTTACTCTGTTTTTTTTTTGTGATCCATCTTTAGGACGTAATAAAATGCTGAATCTTTTGTCGACTTCGCTTGAGCACCTGTGAGTTGGGAATCTAATAATAAAGTTGGCACAGGATTATGGTGCAACACACAGTTTTTGCAGAGTTTATTTATTTATTGCATTTATATACCGCCCCCATAGCCAAAACTCTCTGGGCGGTTTACAAAAGTTTGGAATAATAGTAGCCCTCCACAGGCGTTTAAAATTCTAATCATGGCAGGGAGATGGCGTTGAGCATTCTGGGACTGCTTTTTCTACTCCATATCTCCCAGTTCCACGCAGTGCTGTAACTGTGCAGTCGAACTCACTGATCGCTGTTCGGACGTTCCAATTCAACATGGCAAGGGTGTGTGTGTGTGTGTGTGTGTGTGTATGTGTATGTATTGGGCTGGCCCTATCATTAGGCAGAGTGAGGTGGTTGCCTCAGATGGCAGAGGCTGGAAGGTGGCAGCAAGATGTTGATGGAGAGAGCTGAATGCACCCTGTGCCCCCTAAGCTAACCTGCTGCATTCAGGTGCAACGGAGGATGCTCTTCCATTGTCAGTGTTGAATAAACCATGCAGTTGGCTTCTGGAGAGGGCGCCATGTTGTTCTTTGCCTCAGGTAGCAAAATATCTTGGGCCAGCCTCTGTGTGTGTGTGTGTTTCTGTGCAGGCAGCTGGGGCAGTGTGTATCCTTGTCTCACTCCAAGATTCAAATTTTGAGCCTCCTAAAGAAGCCGATTGATTGATTTCATTTGTACCCTGCCTTCCTCCCAATTAAACCAATTAAATAGATTAAAACAATATGTTGAAAGGCAACAAAAGCATAAATAATTACAGAAGAAAATGTTATTAAAAGCAGCAGCCAACCCACCAGACTCACTTATGCACGAAAAACCTTCTTAAATAAAGCAGTCTTTATTTATTTATTGCATGTTTATACCGCCCAATAGCCAAAGCTCTCTAAGAGGTTTGCAAAAATTAAAACCATAAAAACCATTCAAAATATAAAGCATAATATAAAATACAATATAAAAACTTAAGTCGGGATAAAATCAAGCAGCAATGCAGAAATTAATACAGATTTAAAATACACGTTTAAAACAGCAAAGTTAAAATTAAGTTGCTAGACTGTTGAATTGTTGAGAAAATAAAAAGGTCTTCACCTGGCATCTAAAAGAGTATAGTGTAGGTGCCAGGTGAACCCCTTTAGGGAGCTCATTCCACCATCGGGGTGCCACAGCAGAGAAGGCCCTGCTCCTGGTAGCCACCTGCCTCACTTCCTTTGGCAGGGGCTCACGGAGAAGGACCCCTGAGGATGACCTTAGGGTCCGGGCAGGTACATATGAGAGGAGGCGTTCCTTCAGATAACCTGGCCCCAAGCCGTTTAGAGCTTTGAATGTTAATACCAGCACTTTGAATCGGGCCCAGAACTGGACTGGCAGCCAACGAAGCTGGAAAAGGACTGGCGTGATGTGATCTTGCCGGCCAGTCCCTGCTAGTAAACGGGCTGCCCTGTTTTGTACCAGCTGAAGTTTCTGGACCGTTTTCAAAGGCAGCCCCACGTATAACTCATTGCAGTAATCCAGACACAAGGTTATCAGAGCATGTATAACTATAGCCAGGCTATCTCTATCCAGATAAAGGCGCAGTTGGTATATCAGCCTATGCTTTATCTTTGCCTGCGAGCAGAAGGGCAGCAGAGAGGGAGAAAGGCTAGCCTACATTGGGAGGGAGTTCCATAGTCTGGGAGCAGCCACCAAAAAGACCTTCTCGGGGGGCCACCCAATAGGCAGCGGTCTAGGGATTTCTGATTGCTTACATGGAAGTAGTACAAGGGACTCCTGTATAAATAATTCTCTTGTAATGAAGAATTAATCTAGGAATCATGCTTATAGAAAGAAGTGTGAGAAGGAACTAAGGATGGAGCTTACAGTAGAAGAATATAATTGAGTATCAAACTGGTTCAGCGTTGTGGACAGGTTGAGCACAAGCAAACTTGGCACCAAGCACATTTGGGAACCTTCTCTGTGGCCAGTAAATGAGCTGATGTTGAAAACCAGTATGGTTAATGGTGAGAGTGTTGGGATTGGACTGGGTGACCTGAGTTCAAATTTCTACTCAACCATGATGCTTACTGGTTGACCTTGGAAGATTTATATTCTTTCAACGTAACCCGCACTAGAGGCATTCAAGAGGCAGCTGGACAACCCATCTGTCAGGGATGCTTTAGGATGGATTCCTGCACTGAGTGGGGGTCTGGACTCGATGGCCTTATAGGACCCTTACAGCTCTACTATTCTATGATTCTACTTCACAGGGTTGTGAAAATAAAGTGGGAAAGACGCACAGAAACTCCCTTGAGCTTCTTGGAGAAAGGTCAGGATGGATTATTATCTGTGAGTGTGGCCGTTTCAAAGTTCTGCTTATAAGGCGTGGGTTGAATAGTGTTCTGCTCCAGCCGGAATAAAGTGATACGTACAGCACAGCATTTGGGATACGTAATTAACAAGGCGCTGGATTTACGAACATTGGTGGAGGTGTAAAATAATACATTCTGAATAAAGGTTATATGGCTAATTAGTAATATAACTAGCAACTTACACTGCAAACAGAAAACTATTGTCTGGTTAGTGATTTGATTGTTGACGCTAAAGTCACGTTAGTGAGGGATCCTTTGAAGAATTGTACAGGAAATTGGTGGGGTGGTTATCCTGTGTGAATGAATTGCAGCAATCAAGGTACAATCTTGAAAGTCCCATGCTGTGATGGAGGACTGGGGAAAGTTTCTCGTCTTCTGGAACAGAATAGGCATAGGAACATAAGTGCCCTGCTGGATCAGACTGAGGGTCAATGTAGTCCAGCACTCTGTTCACACAGTGGCTAACCAGCCATTGGCCAGGGACCAACAAAGGAGGACATGGTGCAACAGCACCCTCCCACCCATGTACCCCAGCGACTAGTGCACACAGGCTTACTGCCTCGGATACTGGAGGTAGCACATAGTTATCAGGACTTACAGCCAATTCACAAGTTTTAAGAACATAAGAAGTGCCATGCTGGATCAGACCAAGGATCCATCTAGTCCAGCACTCTGTTCATACAGTGGCCAACCAGCCGTCGGCCAGGGACCAACGAGGCAGGACATGGTGCAACAGCACCCTTCCACCTATGTTCCCCAGCAACTGGTGCACACAGGCTTACTGCCTTGAATACTGGAGATAGCACACAACCATCAGGGCTAGTAGCCATTGACAGCCTTCGCCTCCAGGAATTTATCCAACCCCCTTTTAAAGCCATCCAGATTGGTGGCCATCACCACATCCTCTGGTAGTGAGTCCCATAACTTAACTATGTGCTGTGTGAAGAAGTCCTTCCTTTTATTTGTCATAGATCTCCCAACAATCAGTTTCATGGGATGCCCCCGGGTTCTAGTATTATGAGAGTGGGAGAAAAAAATGTCTCCCTCTCCACATTCTCCACACCCTGCATAATTTTGTACACCTCTATCATGTCTCTCCTTAGCCTCCTTTTTTCCAAGCTAAACAATCCCAGCTGTTGTAACCTTCCCTCGTAGTCACCAAGAAACACTGGGGTTTGTCAGTGTGAAGAGGTCTTGTTTTATATTTATTTATTTATTTATTTATTTATTAAATAAATTAATAAGTTTTATGTTTACTTTATATTCCACAGAATTCATCTTGTTTCTTTAGCATTTATTACAATTGATATATATGCTTGTAACGGAGGATGAACACTTTACGCATCTGAAGTGGACCGTGATCTATAGAAGCTTGTGTCATAATAAATGTGTTAGCCACAACATTCTTGGCTGTTTCGGATGTTTTTGTGGGGGTGGTAACTGCTCACAGGGTGGGAAAACTAGGGTTTGGTGCTGTATAATGTAAAAGGTTAACAGTGCATAGTTAAACTATGGAATTTAACTACCACAAGATGTAGTGTTGGCTCTTATACAAATCTATTCTGCGAGTATGCTTAGAATAATATGTACATTTCTGGTCACTGCTCCTAAGAAAGAATATTGTGGAGTTGGAAAAAGTGCAGAAAAGGGCAACTCAAATAATCAAGGGGATGGAGCATCTCCCCTATGAGGGAAGGTTACGTCAACTGGGATTGTTTAGCTTGGAAGAAAGGAGGCTAAGGGGAGACATGATAGAGGTGTACAAAATGATGCAGGGTGTGGAGAAAGTGGATAGGGAGACATTTTTCTCCCTCTCCCGTAATACTAGAACCCAAAGGGGTCATCCCATGAAACCCATTGCAGTTAAACTATGATATTTACTACTACAAGACTTAGTGATGGCCACCAATTTGGATGGCTGTAAAAGGAGGTTGGATAAATTCCTGAAGGAGAAGGCTACCAATGGCTACTAGTTCTGACAGCTATGTGCTTCCTCCAGTATCAGAGGCAGTGTGCCTACGTACACCAGTTGCTGAGGGACATGGGTGGGAGGGTACTGTTGCACTGATGTCCTGTACTAGGTTTCCCATGGCCCCTGGTCAGCCACTATGTCAACAGAATGCTGGATTAGGTGGACCTTGGTCTGGTCCAGTCTAGTCCAGCTCTTATTTTCTTATGGGAAGGGCAAGGAGAATCATAGAATGGTAGAGTTGGAAGCGGCCTACAAGGCCATCGAGTTCAACCCCCTGCTCATTGCAGGAATCTACGTTAAAGGGTTTGCTTAACACAGTGGTTAGGAGGAAGAGTGTTGGAAGGAAAGAGGTGTGTGCAAATCTTTCCTTTTGCTCTAGACACAGTCATTTCTTAACCATGGTTCCAGCAGCCAGGTGGCTAGCATATAGGTAGTGTATGTAGCTTTAAACCAGCAATATTACAAATGAGAAGGATCTTGGAATTGTTGTAGATCGCAAGCTGAATAGGAGCCAACAGTGCGATATGGCTGCAAGAAAGGCAAATGCTATTTTGGGCTGCATTAATAGAAGTACAGCTTCCAAATCGCGTGAGGTACTGGTTTCTCTCTATTCGGCCCTGGTTAGGCCTCTTCTAGAGTATTGCGTCCAGTTCTGGGCTCCACAATTCAAGAAGGATGTAGATAAGCTGGAGTGTGTTCAGAGGAGGGCAACCAGGATGATCAGGGGTCTGGAAACAAAGCCCTATGAAGAGAGACTGAAAGAACTGGGCATGTTTAGCCTGGAGAAGAGAAGATGGAGGGGAGACATGAGAGCACTCTTCAAATACTTGAAAGGTTGTCACACAGAGGAGGGCCAGGATCTCTTCTCGATCCTCCCAGAGTGCAGAACACGGAATAACGGGCTCAAGTTAAAGTAAGCCAGATTCCAGCTGGACATCAGGAAAAACTTCCTGACCGTTAGAGCAATACGACAATGGAGCCAATTACCTAGGGAGGTTGTGGGCTCTCCCACACTAGAGGCCTTCAAGAGGCAGCTGGACCACCATCTGTCAGGGATGCTTTAGGGTGGATTCCTGCATTGAGCAGGGGGTTGGACTCGATGGCCTTGTAGGCCCCTTCCAAGTCTGCTATTCTATGATTCTAGGGTGGATAAAAATCAATGATTTTAAAAAATAAAAATGAAAAAATGGATTTTTTTATTTAAATCGGATTTTTTTTAATAAAATGCTTTTTGAGGAAAAATATATCTAAAGATAGTTTTGTATTTAAGATACATTATAGTCCAAAGGTTATTCATCATGAAATAAGGATTAGTTTTTAATTATGTAGCATGAGGCTGTTTAAACGTTTTGGTAAATGAATTCCATTAATCCATTCACAATGTTATGCTCTTCCAGAGGTTTCTGTAAGATTATTTTTCTCCTTCCAATAAAGTACAGCAGAAAAGTTGTCCAAATATGAATGATTAACCTATTAAACTGGAGATAGTTCACCTCGCAATGATTTCATAATTATCTATATGATGTGTTTCTAATAGTATAATCAAATCTGAAAAGTTGCTATTCTAAAAATGAAGCCTTCATCTGCTTGTAAATATTAAGATTATACCAGCAAGAATGAGTCTTTGGTAACTCTGAGTTGTGTAAAATATAGCAAGGAAGAGTGCACTTTTGGGGTGGGGTGAAGTCTAGAGATGTAAACTTTCCAGAAATTTTGAAGCCATGGGAAAAAAAACACTTTTCCCCGTTTTTTCGGGAAAAAACGGAAAATTTTGGAAAATTAAAATAATGCAATATTAGCACTTTTTACAGATTGAAAGTCACTTTGTTACTTGAGGAACATAAAATGTAATTATGTCCAAGTTGGTTTGGCATAAAATTATTACATTTGGTATATTAAAAGTAGTGTATTCAAACAATTATTACTAATTTAATTTACTTTTCTTTTCTTTTTTTCTTTTTTTTGGTAACAAATGGAGCTACAAGCTCCTGAACTGTTAGGAACACCTGAACTGTAAGGAACCTCTTTGGTTCTGCCAGTTTATGAGGAGCAGGCAAAAAACAATTTAAAAAAACAACAACTGAAGAAACCATCAACATTAGTAACAAAGAAAATTATTTATGTCTTCGCTAGTCCTCCAGCGTCAAGACATAAAGCCTCCATTCCCATAAAAAGAACTGAGAAGAATTGGGGGCGGGGGACGACCCAAGATTCAATGAATATGCATGAAATTTAATCAGACTCATTTTCTGACCTATGGCTGTCAGTATTAGTTTCAGTCTCTGCTTCAATGCAGTGCTGCTCCCTAGAGGCAGAAATGCATCTTCCTTTTGCATTTGAGAGTTGTAGTCTCAGTTTGCAACCTAGGACTTGCTTGTCCTTGGTGCACAGACATTGTAATAATCTGATACTGTACAGTTTTTAGAAATCATTTGGAGAAGTAAATATCTGAACACCTTGTCTTAAACATTTTATTCATCATGCTAAAATAAAACATCCCGTAATCCGTTTTTTCTTTCTTTTTTTCCCAATTTTTCCAATTTTTTTGGGAAAAAAACCAAAAAAGGCTTCAGGGAAAAACAGAAAAAAAAATGTGTGGTTTTTTCAGGGTTTTTCCGGGCCTTCACATCTCTAGTTTAGCCACATGATTAAATCAAGTCTTTCTGAGTAGTGATTTAAATTGTGATTTAAATCATGATTTAAATCAAATCCACCCTTCCTGAAGGCCTGAGGCTAGCTTAGGGGATGCAACTGTGCAGCACCATGTACACTGATGGCGCTATATAAATAAATAATTAATAATAATAATAATAATAATAATAACTACACTTCCTAATAGTAGGGCTGGCCCCTGCCTACATGTTACGAAGGATTTACTGTATGATATGATGTTGTGTTATCACTTAATCTATCACTACCTCCAGTAGCCAATACTGTTACAAGAGAACAGACAAGCATAAGATGTGACATCAGATTACGCTACACGTGGCAGGTAATAGGTAGGAATGTGGCACTGATACCCGCAGTGTCTCAGGTAAATGTGTAGCTCCAGGTTTAGGAGATGGCAGGCTCAAATCCTCGCTCAGCTATTGACAAATGTCACTCAATCTAACCTACCCCATACAGTGGTTGTGAGAATCAATAAAAATGGCAAAACCCTTTATCTGCAAAGAGGTGTACAAATAACACGAACAATTAGTAGTGTTTGGGAGAGTTGGTTGCTTCCAGTTCTAAAATTTCAAGTTTCTTGTACAACAGACCTGTTGAAATCTTTGTGACAGGTCTTTTAATGCAGGCATGGGGAGCCTCTGGCCTACAGATTCTTCCTCTGGCCTACAGATTCTCTGGCCCTGCTACATCTTCCTGGTAGGAACAAGCTTTGATCTCTGATCAGCAGCCGATCGGAGAAACCTTTTCCCTGCTGAACACTGAAAAATGCTCCCTATCTCAGCACTCGAGGCCAAACGAAACTTTCTGCTAATCACGCATAGTCGTAACTAGCTTAGTTGAATGTACGCATACACAGTCCTGGTTTGGATGGGGATTGTGGTGATTCCGGAGGGGAAATCTAAGCTTCCCTGGCTCTCATTTTTGTCCCCAAATTCCACTGTCAATAGGGACATCTTTTCTTTCTCCTTTAAACCCCACCTCCTCTGTGTGTGTGTTGGGGGGGGGGGATTTCTGAATGAAAACTTAAGGAGGGGAGCTTAAACCTCCTCTTGGGAATTGCTGTGGTCCTGATCGGGGTCACATGTGCTTATATTCAAGTAACTAAGCCAATCATGCATAGCTCTGCTATGCATGATTACAGAATATTTAGTATGGCCCTTAGCAAAGGAAAAAAAGCTCTTATCTCTGGTCAGAGATAAGAGCTTGTAGCTTCTGGGGTGAGGGGGCTAGGGAAGAAAGCTGCTGTGTGATTTAGCTCAGTTTAGTCCTAACGCTTACCCTGCTTACTTCTGAGTAAACATGCAGAATCTTCGTATGAGATGTTATTTGGAAGTGCTGCAGAATTATACATGCTGGCTTATTTAAAGGCTGGGCCCTCTTCTAGTAGGGTTAAAGTCAGTAAGAATCACAGTTTTGCCCTACCTGCCCTGACTTTGCCGTTGGCTATGCCCATAGATGGACTGTGGCTGCCAAGATAGGAATTCAGTCCATGGACTGAGAAAGGTTCATTGCAAGCTATCTAGGACTCAAAAGCCCTTCCTTGGCAATGAGCAAATCTTAGCTCATCATTGGCTCCTCTGCCTTCTGAAATTTTCCCACAATGCAGCCCACATCCTTGCAAGTTCTTCGCAGACATGCAGCCTACACCCTTGCAAACTCTGCAAACATAAGTTCTAGAAGGGCTGACTTTAAAAAAGAAAAGTTAAAGGTGAGAATCCTGGAGGCTTTGAGATGCCATATTCTGTTTTTTCTGGGTCTCTTTCTACACATGGGAGGAATCATGGGACCCTGCAGAGAGAATAGTCTCCTCCAACCTGGCGCCCTCCAGATGTCTTCGGCTCCCAGCATCTCTAGCATCTATGACCTGGCCTGAAAACCTTCCAAGGCCTCTATAAGCCCTTTTGCAGGGTGAGCTTCATTTACTGAGTATACGTAATGTTGACGTTGATGCTCTTCATATGGCATTCATTTCTGCACCATCTGCAGATAGCGTAAGTGCTGGATCTGCCCTGCGGGAGACCCACAGCCAAATGTTGTCACATGACTGTCTGAATGTCAGAAGAAATTGCTGTGGATTGGGAGTGGGGGTCACTTTGAACTACTAGAGCCACTTTACAGCTGTAGTTTCTGTATGCACAAAACAGCTTCCTCTGAATTCCAGGGCTAAGTGTATAGAAATGGCATTCCTTACAGTCAGCTCTGCAGCTGTGGGTGTCTGTATTGCAAATGTTTTCCAGGAAAGTGGGGGCTAGGGGTATCTCTGCAATTGATCTGCCCCATGACTACAACGTTGGGCTAGTTGGCTGTCTCAGGTAGCTTCTCAGAGCCTGTTGGCAAACTTTGGTCCATCTTCGGATGGCGTCCTGAACATCGTGAGTCCTATGTTCCCACCCAGCTTTGCAGTGGAAGGAGAGCATGATCTTCTTCCTAGTCCTAAAGTTTTTTTGGACTGGAAATATAGGATTTGCTTTTGCTGTGTGCTTGCTGGATGCATAGAACAACTGGTAAACGCTCAGCAAAACCAAGCTCAGCTTCTCCCCTCCAGCACCAAGCTGAAAGGAGGGAGGGAGAGAAGGGGGGGTGGGATTGTCTTTTCCCATTACGTGGGTTCACCCACCCCACCACCAGTCTTTGCAGCTGGTGTGGGGATTGCCACGACCCAGTGTGCAGGCTGCTGGTAGGCTACAGAATCATAGAATTGTGGAGTTGGAAGAGACCACAAGGACCATAGAATCATAGAATAGCAGAGTTGGAAGGGGCCTACAAGGCCATCGAGTCCAACCCTCTGCAGTGTGCAGGTAAACCAGTTAAACCCTCCACGAGAGGTGACTCTCCATCCAGCCTCTTCTTAAAAACCTCCAGCGATGGAGAACCCACAACCTCCGTAGGTGGACTGTGTCACTATTGTACAGATCTTACTGTCAGGAAGTTTTTTCCTTATATTTTACCAAAATCTAGGTAGCTGTATGATTGGTAAAACGTTGTAACAATTGAGTTGAAAAAATGTGGGTGCTTCTTACCCCTTTAACTCAGGACTTGTTGAGTCCCTGAAAGATTTAGACAACAACAAAACCCTCCAAAAAGCCAGGAATACACAGGTATAAGATAGGGAATATCTGAGATGGCAACAGTGCAGGTGAAAGGGATCTAGGCATTGTGGTTAGTTACAAGGTAAACATGAGTCAGCGTGATGCCAGTGCAAAAAAGGCTAATGTGATTTTAGACTACATTAATGGAACTATAGTTTCCAAAATTGACTACAGCAGGAATGGGTTGATTTCCAGATTTTTGAGGACTTCAACTCCCAGAAAGCCCTGCCAGTATAGCTAGTCATCAGGAATGCTGGGAATTGAAGTCCAAACCACTTGGCGATCTACTTTCTGCCCACCCTTGTCCTACAAGACACCTTCAACCCAATTCTATCAAACACTGGGATTGCAAACTTGTTTGGTACCCATATCTGCAGCTGTAATTACCTTTCTGTGAGACCGGCTCTCGATTAGGATCTTGGTTCCCATGCAAAGAGTGCTGAGTGCTAAGTTGGGGTGAGGGGGGAGAGAGATTTGATCTCCAAAGTGTGATTTACCCACATGTTTTGCTGGCAATCATCTTGCAGCCAGATTTCAAGAGTTGCAGTTACAGCAAATAAATCAGCTGGATGATGTGCACCATTTAGTGAGCCGTTGAAGCATTAAACAATGATGTTATGCCCTCATGGTTGCTATGTGAACTCCAGGGCTGAAGACGGGTATGCTGGCTCAGATCTCTGACATTTCAGACTGTTCCTATTATTTCAGCAGATATTTGTCTTGCTAGGAAGTGCTATTTGAACATGAGAACATAAGAAGAGCCCTGCTGGATCAGACCAAGGGTCCATCAAGTCCAGCACTCTGTTCACACAGTGACCAACCAGCCATCGGCCAGGGATGAACAAGCAGGACATGGTGCAACAACACCCTCCCACCCATGTTCCCCAGCAGCTGGTGCACACAGGCTTACAGCCCCGAATACTGGAGATAGCACACAACCATCAGGGCTAGTAGCCATTGATAGCCTTCGCCTATTTGGCACTTGTACTCTAAGCATATATACAGTTCTCATGGGGAAAGGATTTCTAATTTGTTCTGCATGTTAGTTTGGATCCTGGCACCATTGTGCATTGTTTCTTACTTCTATCATGCATCAGATTTTCTGCTAACTGAGTTCTCATTGTTCATCCTTCTCCATTCTCTGAAATTGGCTTAATTCCACGTCTTTCACACCAGTTTCTGCTTCATTTTCTCTCTCTGTCTGGATCTGACAACTGCTTCAAAACCTGTTGCATTATCTAGGAGGCTGGTCTGTAGCAATGACAGTTTTTGTTCCTAGACACAAAAAGAATGGCTACCCTATGCGTGATAATAATAATAATAACTGTTCATAAAATGAAATGTTCCTCTCCAGGAATTACAGAATTAAAATCCAGTCCCGTTTATAAGTGTATTTTAGAGCTTGCTTTGTGTGAGTTATCCTGGGGTAATGACCCCCTTGACTCCTCAATCTCAGAGGGTTTTTTTATGAGGAGATAAAGCAGAGCCTACTAATGAGTCGAAACAAACTTGGTTTTTTTTTAATCTTGCATATAGAGTTGCATCTTCACTATATCCTACTTGCTCAGGAGTTACCTGCATAGGGTTGATTTATGTAAGTGAACTTGTAAATTAAAAAAAGTAGATTTGTCATCTCTGCTGTACAGAAGCATTTTATTCCTTACAAATAATATGTGGCGGTTTTATATGACAGATTTAGTGTTTAACACGCTTCCCCTTCGTGATCTGGTTGTTTATTCATTTGCGGTGGGCTGTTTTATTGAAGCCAACTTTTGTTGCATGTGGCCTGGTTCACATATTATGATAAACCAGTGTTGCAGGGGAACCCTGACTCACTGTTTAGAAGAAGCATGCTTCTAAATGCTGCCCAGTTGCTCGCATTGCAAGCAGGAGCAGCTAAACAGACCACAGTCCGTGTTTCTTTTCGCTGCTATCCTTTAGCGTTGTATGTGAACCTGTTATTCTGACTTGTCCCTCCCCTGACAAACTGGAGTCATAACCCATGTTTTGTTGTTTGCTTATGACTCTGGCTTGCTGAGGGGAGAGACTAACCAGACTTCCTTGTTCTAACAAGGTCCACAGAGTGGCTTGTTAACATGCGGTATGGCTTGTGAATCACCCTTAACAACTCAACAACAAACCCTGGGTTCTCATGGTGGCTTGTTTTGAGAAAAGTAAGCCATACTGCATGGTTAAAAGCCTCCCTACAGAAAATGTCCTGGGTTCAGACATGCTGGCCTACGGTTCAACAAACAACTCACGGTTCAGCCGCCACCACTGAATGTAGGTTACCATGTTGTGTGAACCCAGTCACTCTGTGTGTTGTGTTGTGTTGTATTGTGTTGTATGTATGGGGCCTGTCTGATAAGAAGTAACATGTCGACTGACTTTTAACTTCAGGATGTACATAGATGGATGTCTGCTGTTTGTTAACTTCTCTGCAGAATCGGGAGATAGGTGTGCTGTCTGTGTATTCTCAGAATAGTTTTATTTATTTATTGCATTTCTATGCCACCCAATAGCCGAAGCTCTACAAGACTCTTAATTGCCAATTTTAGCAATTAGCACTTACATTGCATTTGAGTGTTCAGGGTAGCCTTAGCTTCTCGTAGTCGTCCTGATTCTCCGGTGCATAACTTTGCCGTTTGGTTATGCTTCTAGCTCTGTTAGACTTGGAGCGTCACCTGCAACTTTAATTTCATTCCTGCCTCTAGAAACTCATTTTTGAACCCGGCAGGGTTCTCTGAGCACTTTGTTCTGCCCATTTATGATGCTCCTGGAGGACTTTTTCTTGTTCTCCCATGGTGCAGGGAGAATAGATGCCCTGTTCTCTTCAGAATTGATGTCATCATTGGAAGTAATCAGACAGATCATTTGAAACCATTTCCCTGTACTCATTTCATCCTGTTCTGCCTTCAAGCTCTCCCTTGGAACACCTGAAGCTATTTTTCTTGCTCTTCTTGCAGAGCTGGGATTGCGGGAGAGGAATGCATTATTCTCAGAGGTGATTGTACAAAGCTGCGCATATTTTGTGTTCGGACTGTTTCCTTAAGACCTCTCCCTATAGTCCTACTTTTTGGTAGGGTTCAGACAACACAATAACCAATGGTGGTTTAAATAGTCGACGGTTGGTTAATTAACCCACCATGGATTATTTTGTTGTATGAAGGGAGTTTTTTTAACCAGTGGTTGGTTATTTGGCCGAAATAACGCCATGCAGGGTTATTTGAATCACCATTGGTTTTCATGTTGTGTGGAGGTCATCATTGGTTATTTCATCAGCCACAGTGTTGCAAGGCAAGAGCGGTCAAAGCGGTGGCTGCCACTCTAGTCCAGCCAGCAGGATAGAGTTTCGGCAGCAATGGCTGATGGGCTACTAGCAGGAGGACTGAGGGGGAAGAGAGGGCGGGGGATGAGTGAGTCAACTCAGCGTAGACTAATAGGCAACTCAGTGCTGATCCTAATGCACATCACAGTTATTATCATGTTGCATAGGAAGTATCCCCTAGATAAACAACTGTTGGCTATCATGTTGTTGGAACGCAGCCTTTATGTGTGCTGTATGTTATAGTTTTTCAAATTTGTTTAGATTTGCTGATATTAAAATCAAGGTCAGTCTTGAAGGTGGAGGAGGTGCTTAAGGTTATGTGAACTAACGTATTCTCCCTTATGAGCCTGCCCATTCTTTGAGATCTTCTGGAGAAGCCCTTCTTTCAGTCCCGCCATCTTCACAGGCATGCTTGGTGGGAACATGGGAGAGGGCCTTCTCTGTGGCTGCTCCGGTGCTTTGGAACTCTCTTCCCCGGGGAAGCTAGACTGGCTCCCTCCTTGATGGGCTTTCAGAAGCAGGCTAAAACTTGTTTGTTCCAGCAGGCCTTTGGAGAATAATTTGGCCCTCCATCTATGCTAATGTCTTATAATTTTGTTGTGTGTTTTAAACATTTATGGTTTTGTCCCCCCCCCCCCGTCCCCCACAATGTATATTTTAGACTTTGTAAGGCCGCCTTGAGGCCCAGCATTGGGCAAAAGGTGGGATACAAATAATAATAATAATAATAATGATGTCATACAGAGAAACGAACTTTTTGTGTATTTGTTCTCGAATGTTGGAGCCCTCTGTGTTTTATGCAGTACGATTCACTCCCATCCTGCTTTGCAATCTCGCAGTTTCTGTTGCAGTTACCTATGTCTGCACACTTTTCTGTCTCCTCCATTCCTCCCGCCTCTTTCAATACGATTTTGAAATTGCATGCATTTTGGTATTGGGTTCCATTTCATCTTCTGTTCATTTTTCACCCTGTTCTTTAAATTTACTGCCTCGCTGCCTGAATTTGCATTGGTTTCGTTTTCAGGTTTCTTTGGAATCAGAGATAAGGGAGAGTTTGTTCACTGAGCCTGGGAAAAAAAAACCATACACCCAACGATTGCATCATAATAGTGTTCTGTCTAATTTTCCGCCTTGCATTCTGTGCTCTGTTTTGGGGCAAAGATCCCTCCAGAAATACCCATTAGTAACTTGAATAAGATTGGGCAGGGGGCGGGGAGTGGATTCCTAGGAGACGCTTGGTATATTCTAGGATGATAGTGCTTTTTTGCATTGTTTGCATAGTTGCTTTGGTAGATAAGTGATAACAGCCTCTCTCCTCCAGCCTCTTTTGCCTCAGTGGTCTCCTGCTTATTTATTATTACTATTTATTTATTTAATACATTTTTATATCGCCCAATAGCCGAAGCTCTCTGGGCGGTTCACAAAAATTAAAACCATCATAAAACAACCAACAGGTTAAAAACACAAATACAAAATACAGTATAAAAAGCACAACCAGGATAAAACCACGCAGCAAAATTGATATAAGGTTAAAATACAGAGTTAAAACAGTATAATTTAAATTTAAGTTAAAATTAAGTGTTAAAATACTGAGAGAATAAAAAGGTCTTCAGCTGGCGATGAAAGGGGTACAGTGTAGGCGCCAGGCGGACCTCTCCGGGGAGCTCATTCCACAACCGGGGTGCCACAGCGGAGAAAGTGTAGAAACACCTTCTCCTACAGTCATACTACATTAAATTGGAACACAATGGCCCAGTTCAGAAGACAACTTAAAACATGGCTTTAACCATGGTGGTTAAGCCAGAAAGCTGGGCTGTGTTCAGAAGACACCTTAAACTACGGCTTTAACTATGGTGAATAAAGCAAAAAGCCTTATTCACACAGCCTGGCTTTCTGGCTTAACCACCGTGGTTAAAGCCATGGTTTAAGGTGTCTTCTAAACGGGCCAACTGAGTTCTTTGGAGCACCTTCTATTATTATTATTATTATTATTATTATTATTATTATTATTATTATTTCTTACCCACCTCTCCATTTCGATCAAGGCGGGGATCAACAATAAGTATAAAATATGACAAAATTGTGTGTGTGCCCTGTGCTTCCAGTGTATGGACGTCTTCATTACACTGGGGGCTTTAAAAAATATTCCAAACATCTTTCTTTTGAAATATGCACATAGTTCTATTTTTTTAAAAAACCTAAACTTGCTAATTCTGAGCTTGACAACACAGAAGTTTTTGTTTCTGTTTTTCAAGTGTGGGGACATTTTCCTCTGCAAGCATGTTTCTCTGCAGCCTGTTAAATAACGTTGCCTGAATCTCTTGAGCTTCTTTCGCTTTACCTGCTTCGCCGCGGTGGAAAGAAATTGTGAATGAATCTCAGAAGCCGTCTTGTGGATCGGGTTGTGTTGATAACTGGAGCAGTAGTAAAAAGAGAGAGAGAGAGAGAGAGAGAGAGAGAGAAGATCCTGGCAGATAATAAGGAAAAGCAGGGCGCGTGATAAGGCCAGTGGCTTCTATCTTCAAACATTCTCTGCACTCTTGTTGTGCCTAGCAGGTTCATTTATAAGGGGATGGAGGCTTTATTGGGAGAGAAAGGTACAA
Source organism: Elgaria multicarinata webbii (assembly GCF_023053635.1). Taxonomy (NCBI): domain Eukaryota; kingdom Metazoa; phylum Chordata; class Lepidosauria; order Squamata; family Anguidae; genus Elgaria; species Elgaria multicarinata. The sequence goes on along the minus strand of NC_086177.1, from coordinate 109,382,649 downwards.
AGAATTACTTGCAGAGTGCAGACTGGAGCTGCTGGTGCAAAGGTCCCTGAGAAAGGAGCATGAATAAAACCTCTTTTGTGATGTCTGGAGGCTCGTCTCCGCCGGTGCCCTGCCCTGCCCCTTAACCCCCGGGCTGTGGAGTGAGCAGTGTTTCCTGGGATGTGACGTGTGAGACGTTGGCCCATCCTCTCTCCCTGCCTTGCTCTCTGGCACTCTGCCGGCATTCCTGCATCCTCTTTATTCCCCCAATTTCAGGGTTCACTTGGTCATGAAGGGCCCTCTCCGGCGATGTTTTTGTGCCGCCCCGCTGTGGGGGAAGCTTCCAGAATGAGTGCTTGGGAAGGCATGGACTGTGTCCCTTGGTGGGGGTTCTTCTCTGCAGTGTCGGGGTGTGTGCGTGTGTCTCTGTAGGCTGGCCTTCCGCATCTGAGCACCCTTGAGATGTTTCGGAGCTCAACTCAAAACATCCTCCACCAGCATTTGCATTGATTGCACCAGTGGAGGCTGGTGGCACCCATGTCCGTGTGGCAGTGAATCTGCTCCGAGTTTCAGTCAGAACTCTAAAGGAGTTATCCAAGATGCGGAGCTCCTTTAGACTTCCTCCTCTAGCTCCTTGAGAGTTCTGATGTTTCTAAAGCAGTTATCCAAGGTGTGGAGCTCCTTTAGAGTTCCTCCTCTAGCTCCTTGAGAGTCCTGATATTTCTAAAGGAGTTATTCAAGGTGCGGCGCTCCTTTAGAGTTCCTCCTCTAGCTCCTTGAGAGTTCTGATGTTTCTAAAGGAGTTATCCAAGGTGCGGCGCTCCTTTAGAGTTCCTCCTCTAGCTCCTTGAGAGTTCTGATGTTTCTAAAGGAGTTATCCAAGGTGTGGAGCTCCTTTAGAGTTCCTCCTCTAGCTCCTTGAGAGTTCTGATGTTTCTAAAGCAGTTATCCAAGGTGTGGAGCTCCTTTAGAGTTCCTCCTCTAGCTCCTTGAGAGTTCTGATGTTTCTAAAGGAGTTATCCAAGGTGCGGCGCTCCTTTAGAGTTCCTCCTCTAGCTCCTTGAGAGTTCTGATGTTTCTAAAGGAGTTATCCAAGGTGTGGAGCTCCTTGAGAGTTCTGATGTTTCTAAAGCAGTTATCCAAGGTGTGGAGCTCCTTTAGAGTTCCTCCTCTAGCTCCTTGAGAGTCCTGATGTTTCTAAAGGAGTTATTCAAGGTGCGGCGCTCCTTTAGAGTTCCTCCTCTAGCTCCTTGAGAGTTCTGATGTTTCTAACAGATTCGCCGCCCCACTGACATCAGAGCCACTAGCCTCCACTGGGTTGCACTTACTGGGGTTGGTGGGAGTTGTTGTCAAGCACAGCTGGCTGTCAAAAGTACCATCAGCCCAGCTGGCTTCATCTTTCGAATCGATGCAGTGGTCCCATGACAAGGAAGGAAAGGATTTATGGAGACCCTGGGTAGGCAAAAGGACCAAGAAAGAAATTAACGTAATAATGACAGAACAGTGGGGAATCTGGAAATGATAATGTAATAGTCTAAGCAGTAATAGGGAAGTCCGGTCAAGCAAGGAAATGATAGGGTAGAAGTATAATATGGCCCACTTGCTGATCTGTCTTGAGAGCAGTAGCGGTGTCCAGCCTGAGCGTAAAGGAAGAGCTAATGAAACGCAGCATGATAGCCAAGGGTTGGAGTCCTAAGTGTGACGTACTGGCCTTAATTATATCATAAAAAGCTAGAGATATCTCCTTATTTTGTAGATTGGTAATTCATTTTTTCTGAAAGTACCCTTTGATCCACCTCCTGTTCTCCGGACGATTCGTATGCAACAGGATCTGCCTGGCTCAACTTGCCCAACCAATTTGACCCCTTCTAGTGGGAGTGTTCTGAGTTGCATGGACAGCCACCATGGGTATAGAAGGCTCTGTCTTCAGAAAGTCACCCTCCATGTGTAGACTACGACGAAAGTGACTGCAAAGGAGGTGGGGTAACTGTGCTCCCTGTCTTAGTGTGTTTATGCTCCCCAGATGTAGAACGCCCGAGTAAGGCTTTAAGTATATCAAAGAAGATGTGTGTGTAACATGTGTTGCTTCTTGGTGTTGGTGCAGGATGCTGCCTTATATTGAATCATAGAATAGTAAAGTTGGAAGGAGCCTATGTAACTTGAGCCCATTATCCCATGTCCTGCACTCAGAGATGATCGAGAAGAGATCCTGGCCCTCCTCGGTGTGACAACCTTTCAAGTATTTGAAGAGTGCTATCCTGTCTCCCTTCAGACTTCTCTACTTGAGGATAAACATGCCCAGCTCTTTCAGTCTCTCCTCATAGGGCTTTGTTTCCAGACCCCTGATCATCCTTGTTGACCTCCTCCGAACTCCCTCCAGCTTGTCTGTGACCTTCTTGAAGTGTGGTGCCCAGAACTGGACGCAATACTCTAGATGAGGCCTAACCAGTGCTGAATAGAGTCAGACTCTTGGTCCATCTAGGCCAGTATTGTCTGCACTGACTAGCAGCAGCAGTTTTCCAGGGTTTCAGGCAGGAGCCTTTTCCAGTTTCACCTGGAGATACCAGGGATCTTCTGCATGCAAAGTAGGTACTTTACGACTGAGCTATGGCTTCTTCCCAGTTTGTCCACATTGGGCATCTGTGATGAAAGCATGGGAGGCACTGGCATCTGTAAATGAGCCAATCAGATGAGTTGGACATAGGTGAGGAGAGCCTGGTGGGAAAAGCAGTGGAGACTGGTGGTTCAGATTTTGGTGGGATGGTAAATCTGCTCCGGGATTTAATCAAAAATAGTCAGAACTCTAAAGAAGCTATCGAAGAGAAGGGGAAGATCAGGGTCCATTGCAGGTGGCTTCTGTGCCTTTCACCATCAGATATGAAGAATGCTTTGATATCCCTTCTCTCCCCCCCTCCCCACCCATTGGCCTCTTCTAACAACATGACTGTGCACTAGGCCATATGTCTTTGCTTGAAGTGTGCCCTTTGGCTTCTGAATATGATCTCTGGAGAACAGAAGTAAGGCTGCAACCCAGTACGCAAGGTTCCCCCAACCTAGTGCCCTCCAGAGTAGGGTCATGGCCTGTTGGTAGAGCCCCTGCTTTGCATGTCATAGAATCATAGAATAGTAGAGTTGGAAGGGGCCCTACAAGGCCATCGAGTCCAACCCCCTGCTCAATGCAGGAATCCACCCTAAAGCATCCCTAACAGATGGTTGTCCAGCTGCCTCTTGAATGCCTCTAGCGTGGGAGAGCCCACAACCTCCCTAGGTAACTGGTTCCATTGTCGTACTGCTCTAACAGTCAGGAAGTTTTTCCTGATGTGTCCAGCCAGAATCTGACTAGAAGGTCCCTGTTCAATCCCCAGCATCTCCAGGGAAGGAAAATCTCCTGCTTGAAACCCTGGACAGCCACTGCTAGACAGTATCGACAATTCTGGGCTAGTTGGACCAATCCTTTGACTTGGTATAAAGCAGCTTCCTGTGTTTCTAGATGTTTTGGATGACATCTAGGAATTTACGTATGCAGTTCTCCGGCTAAATAACATAGGAAGCTTGCTTATACCAAGTCAGACCCTTGGTCCATCAAGCTCAGTATTGTCAACACTGACTGGCAACAGTCTGACTGGCTGCTCTTCTGGGTTTCAGGTGGGATTCTTTTCCTCGCCCTACCTGGACAAGCCTGGGATCAAACGTGGGGCGTTCCGCATACACAGCAAGCAATCCGTCAGGGAGGCTACAGTGGAATCTTCCTATCCGGCAGAATTCCACCCAAGCAAATGTCATAAGATTCCGATTTCTGTGTGTGACGTGCAAAGAGGAAAATGAAAAATACATCACTCCAAGAGAGAAATGTAAAAAAAGAAACTAGAACATGCATATAAGAGTAAATTACTCATGAATAGTGCACCTCTGTGAACTCAATTGCAAGGTGTGCTATTCAGGGCTAATTTAAGCAGATGTTTTACTTCCTTTTTAAAAAAATTCTCTCTTGTAGAGTTGTATTTTTTGTTTCTCAAAGTAAACATCTCCCCCCCTTCCTCCCCCGCCCACCCCCAAAATTGGCTCTCCTTAAGTCTCTACAAACCAAAGGTTCAGGAGAGGTCAAGATTGTTGAATATGCTGGTCTGTTCGTCAGACGCGTCCCCTCTTCCAAACCTCTTTGAGAGAGTGACCTCTTGGATTAAAAGGGGGGGGGGAGCATTGCAACAGACAGCAATATTTTTTGGGTTCTTGTGTGAAAGTTCCTGTAAGTCTGAGCTGCCAAGTTCCCATGAAGTTAGCTTGCCATAAATTCTTCTTTCGCTCTCATGAAAACATATTTAAAAAAGGTATTTGCCACCCTCTTGCAGCCTTGATTGATTTAAATCACTCCCAGCCCTGAAACTGGAGAATTAATATCATATATTGCATAGCATATATTTCCTGGATAAGCATGTATAGTCATGTGTATGACAACAGCAGTTAAAACATTGGGCTTGTAACTAAATAGAGCTTATATAAAAGCTAAGAGCATAATAATAATGTTTGGTCATGCATTATCAGCTTAGAGGTGAGGTGCAATTATGAAATTAATGGATTTCTATTTTTGTGTGCCTCTGTACACATTCAAGGATATTAAGAAAGATCATCCTCCAAAATGCCCACTACATTCTGGACACAGGTAATTACTGAGCAAGACAGTGACTCCAGTCCAACATCGTGATTACGTCCCTATGACACTGTTGGTACAATTTACTTGTAAGTAACTTAAGCCCCCATTGCTTTCAGTGGGACTTAGTCATGACAAGTTGGTTTGGGAGGCAGTGGTTTTTCTCACCGTGAACTGGAAAGTGAGGGCAAAATCTAACCAAAGTTTTAAGGGTGTTTAATTCCTATTGATATCTATGAGAGAATAAAGCTGAGGTCTAATTCCATCCCTCTGGAGTTAATGAAATTTAAATTTGCTTTCAATTTATGTGTCCTGAACATCCATGATGTTTGGTAGACATTCATATATATTTATAACTTGTCACAATAGAACAGGAAGTACTTCGTTTCATTTCATTTCTATACCGCCCTATAGCTGAAGCTCTCTGGGCGGTTCACAAAAATTAAAAATCCTTAAAATATATTACATAAAGTGCAAAAAACATTTGTGTAAGCACATAAAACAGGTAGCACACACAACATCATGTATCTAAAACATTTAAAACAATCAGCCAGAGACAGCCCAGGACCTGATGAAAATGATTCATTATGTACTGCCAAATGCCTCAGAGAAGAGGGGAGTTTTAATCTGGTGCCAAAAAGATGTCAATGTTGGTGCCAGGCGGGCCTCATCGGGGAGACCATGCCATTAATCGGGGGCCACCACTGAGAATGCCCATAAAATCGTAGAAAAGTAGAGTTGGAAGGGGCCCATAAGGCCATCGAGTTCAACCCCCTGCTCAATGCAGGAGTCCACCCTAGAATCATAGAATAGCAGAGTTGGAAGGGGCCTACAAGGCCATCGAGTCCAACCCCCTGCTCAAGGCAGGAATCCACTCTAAAGCATCCCTGTCCAGCTGCCTCTTGAAGGCCTCTAGTGAGGGAGAGGCCACAACCTCACCAGGCAACTGATTCCATTGTCGTACTGCTCTAACAGTCAGGAAGTTTTTCCTGGTGTCCAGCTGGAATAAGGCTTCCTTTAACTTGAGCCCGTTATTCCGTGTCCTGCACTCTGGGAGGATCAAGAAGAGATCCTGGCCCTCCTCTGTGTGACAACCTTTGAAGTATTTGAAGAGTGCTATCATATCTCTCCTCAATCTTCTCTTCTCCAGGCTAAACATGCCCAGTTCTTTCAGTCTCTCTTCATAGGGCTTTGTTTCCCTAAAGCATCTCTCTTGTGGATGTCAGATCCAGATTTAGTTACATCTAAAGGCGATCCACTGAATTCAATGGGACATAATTTAGTCATGAATAACCCAAGTCCCATTGATTTCAGTGGGTCTACTATATGTGTTGTAGTTATAATGCTTGATCTGAAAAGTGAGGTACTTTATCCCGTAAGAAGCAGATGTATGGTGCAATCCTATGCAAGTTTAGACAGCATTCCTCAGGAATTCTGGGAGTTGTTAGACTTTTTTTTTGTTTAAACATGCATAGGTTGCACCCTCAATTCAATAAATCAGCCCTAGCTAAAGTACATGTTGTGTTAAATATATGGCATGTAGCTACTGTTCAAGTGACCAATAAGTGAGTGGGCCCCTGATCTAGACTGGGACCGCCATGCATCACGAGGTGAGGTTTAAACATTTCGCCATCTGATTCCCACCCCACAAACACTTAGCCATGGGTGTAGAAAGAAAAAAAAAGTTACATTGGCACCAGTGGAAACTTCCCTTCCCTAGTGGTCCCAATCTGGGTCAGAGCCCTGCATGCTTACTTGTGAGTAATTAACAGGCAGAGGAGCAGCTGCACACTATATCTTGGATGTAACATTTTGGTTTGGCCCAGAGTGTGATGTCTGAATTAATAAACAAATGTCTGAATTGGCCCAGAGTGAGATGTACTGAATTTTAATTGACGCTGTTCATCAGCGTGCTAACCCACACTCAGTCGTTGAATGTGGGTTGTTTTGAATTGTGGGTTATCGTATTGTCTGAATGCAGCCAGGGTTGCATTTTAACCATGCAGTGTGGCTTCTTAATCACCCTGAACAACCCAACAACAAAACATGGCTTCTCACAGTGGCTTGTTCAAGAATGAATGAAATCTTTATTGCTAAAAGCGATAAGCCATCACAGTTAGACATAATAAAAACAAGTAAAAAGATAAGCTAAAATAAATAAGTTAAAAATGGATAATTTAAAGTAAAATAAAAATAATGAACACAAATGGAATATAAATATAAAAATCACATTGACATAGAACTCGCGAGTGGGGAACTAGGTCAGTACATACGCAGGAACGAAATCTCCATCTCTCCATTATGAAACTTGTTTGGGGTCTTGGTGCCTAGCTCTCAACTTACTTGCGGCTAAGGCAAATTTTGCAACCAGGTCAGTAATAAATACATTATTGCCAGCCAGCAGTGTACAGATTTGCTCAAGGGAAGACCGGTCAGAAAGGTAACGAAAAATGTAATTGAGAAATCTTTGTCTAGTGGTTCCCAAAGTGGGCATTAAGAGGCAGTGGAGGGGGGGGCTAAGAGGCAAAGGGGCAGCAGGGGGGCGTTTGAGGTGGTCTTTTCTGAGAAGCGCCTCTCCAGAAAGTCTTAAAACCCAGGGACATTTTTATGGGAGAAGGTAGTTTAGTCCCAAGCCATATAGGGGAAGAATCCACACATGTATTAATAAAGTTTAAGAAGAGTCCTTTTAATGGTGAATTGTAATGTTTCAAAAGCACCAAAACGCTAATGAAGAGACATACCCTGCTTGGTGTGCCCCGCCACGCCGGCTGCAAAACAGAGGCATTCGCTCTCTTTTCCCTCCCTCCCTAGGCAAGCCTGCGGCGGGTGCTTTGGATTTTGAATAAATATTCAATTAATTGTTACTGTTTTTAATTTTATTGTTATTATCTTCCTTAGTGGGTCAATGAAAACCGCTATTCTGAATAATGATTTTTATAGTGTAGGGTAGGGGGGCGCTGGGCATGAGTTTGTGGAACCAAGGGGGCGGTGACCTGAAAAAGTTTGGGAACCACTGCTCTAGGGGATGTATATATAGGGCATTGTAACAGATATTGTTGAAGAAAATAAGCCACCCTAGCTGCATTCAGACAACACACTTCAACAAACAGCCCACAGTTCAAAACAACCTACACTCAACCACTGAGTGTGGGTTAGCATGTTGTGTGAACAGCCCCACTGTCTCCTAATATCAGCCTAGCAAGTTCTGGACTTTCGTTTCACCTCCTTCCATCCCCATAGCATGAATGCAAGGGTTTAAAGAAATGCTGAATTTGTTACCAAATCATGGGAACAGTTGCTCCTGATGGTTTGAAAAGGACAGACCATGAGTGGGTGGGTGACTATTGTTACATGATGTGCTCTTATTAGACCCGTGTACAAACTTGCACACATTCTAATGAGACTTACACCCGCTTATAAGGAATCTTTTGACATTGGAAATAAAGCGTCTGTGGTTAAGTAAGGCGATTCTTACTCAAGAAACTTACAGCACTGAAGTGGATAATGCCACAATGGCACATTTGTTGAGGTTGAAACAAATACAAAGGCACAAGCTAGTTTTGGGGAAATTAGCTGAGCAAGTAGAGACTTAGAAGCAGTTTCAAGACTGAAAAATAGACTTTTTGAGACTTAAGAGCATATACATAGAGACAGCAGGGGAAAGAGGAGAGGGAATCTTTAAAGGCAATATACCTTTCCTTGGGCTGCAGCCCTTTCCTGTAGAGCAGAACTGGGGAGCATTGCAACTCTTGGTCTTAGGTGAAGAGGAAAAGAATACAGCTAGGCAAAGCACTCACTCATGGCAGCTTGCTCTCACAGGCTGGAATGTGTAGTATGCTCTGTGTTTCTGGTTCAAAAGGGGGAGAGAGAGCTAGCCTGCTTCTTCCCTCAAATTTGAGGGGTTTTGTATGATCTTATTTAAAGATCTACTTGCTATGGGAACAAAAGAGGGTGATTTGGAATGATGGCTGTACTTAATGCAGCCTGGAGTTCAGCAACAGGGCTACATTAGCATGTGTATGACCAGGTAAGACTCTTGCCATCCAGCATTCATATTCTGCTTAGTTTTACCCCTACTTTTGACTCTGGGGAATGCATTTGAAGAAGTCTATCAGGAAATGGTTACTTGACCCAGGCCTTGTGTGAATGCTCTCAGTCTGTAGGTGGGGTTTTGGGTTGTTTCAAAATGGAGTCAGTACTGCTCACAGAAGCTACCTTGTAACACTATGATTTTGGGGAAAGAGAGAGTCGTGGAAACAACTACATTTCTGGGGAGGTGGGCGTTGTGTTCTCTGCTTCTTGCTTCTATTAATCCAGCATCTTCCTGTCTGGGTGTATCGCCAGAGGGTATTTTGCAACCATTGTCTCATCTGACATCTTGGCTTTCACCATAGGGGTATGTAAACTGAGATTATGGGATCCCACGGAATGGCAGCTTGTTGAGAGCAGACTTGTGCTTGACTTATTAAACCCAGGTACAAAAGAATACCTGAATTTAAATACCAAAACATCGCATGCAAAGCTTTGTCAACTCCGAATGGTGCACCTGTGTTTGGAATCTCCTTGCACTTAAAGGGGGGGGTATTTTTTCCCCCTAGTCAGCTGCATTTACATGTATGTGTGCCATTTACAGTTGTCGGCATAGCGTGTGTGAAGGTGTGCTTACTTCCGTCATCGAATCTCTGCTACCTTTTGTGCTGAAGTTTTAAAATGGTGTGGTTTTTTGTTTTGTTTTGTGCGAGAGGCTTCTTGCTTACATTTTGTTTTCCCTGCAAATCAGTAATTTAATTTGGGATTAAATTGTTGTTTTGAACGCATTGCCTTGCTAATTATTTAAAAAATGTCTGTAGGCTAATTTTGTTTTTAATAGAAGAGCATTTAAATATATATATGTGTGTATATATATATATATATATATATATATATATATATATTTGGGGTACCAAAATTCCTGTTCCAGACTGTTCTTACTTTTATTTATTTATTTATTTATTTATTATATTTCTATACTGCCCAATAGCCGGAGCTCTCTGAGCGGTTCACAAAAATTAAAAACATTCAAATTATAAAACAATAGTATAAAACCATAATATAAAATACAATAATAAAAGCTCAACCAGATAAAAACAGCAGTAATGCAAAATTACAAATTTAAAACACCAAGTTAAAATTTATTTATAGACTGTGAAAATGCTGGGAGAATAAAAAGGTCTTCACCTGGCGTCTAAAAGCATATAATAGGTGCCAAGCGAACCTCCTTAGGGAGCTCATTCCACAGCTGGGGTGCCACAGCAGAGAAGGCCCTCCTCCTAGTAGCCACCTGCCTCACTTCCTTTGGCAGGGGCTCACCAAAGGAATCTTGAAATGATCTTGAAATGATTTTGCTGAATCGATCAATCAGCGATTCAGTGGAATTATTTAAGTACAGCCTTGTATTTAAACACTCGCATAGAAGCCAGGTGGGCTGCTAGAAGACGGAAGCCCCCTCCTCTGTACCCAGCGTAGAAATGCAGTGGGCTGATTTATTTATTTATTTATTTATTTTATTACATTTTTATACCGCCCAATAGCCGAAGCACTCTGGGCGGTTCACAGAAATGCAGAAGGAACGACCCTTTGCAACCTCACAGCAGACTAGTAAGAAATTGTGCAGGCTAGTGGTTTTTATGGACTTATTTACAAGGCTGGAGCACAGATGGCTGTTTTAAAGATGTTTGCTAGGTTTGTCAACAGCAAGGTCAACGAAGTAGGTGAAGCCTGATACAAGGTTTTTTGAAACGCTTCATCGCAAAGGCCCGGTCGAACGGGTATAGAATGCCAGAGTTTCTGATGTCCTTCTCTTTACAGGTGTGGACTATGGATAGTGACTTTGGAAAGTGCTGAGGATGGAAATCATTGAATGAAGATGAAATTACTAGGCCCAGCATTTGAATATATTGGGGGCTTTCTTGGAGGTGTGTGCTAATTTAGGTAAGTAATTGCCTTGTGTCTGCTGTTCTCTCATTTGAGGGTGAGGGCGGGGGTGTTCCCAAAGCATGTGATGAGCATCAAGGCATGGTTTCAGTTGCCTTTAGGGTACCATTTGACACTTTCCATGTGCACGTTTCGCAGAGGCTTTTCATGCTAAGGAGTTAGGGCTTGTTTTCCATAGCGTATGGTTTTACGGCTTTGGGTTCATTGTGTGTTATGAATCTGGTGAACAGCTTGTGTGTGTTTCCTGTTTGAGACTCTGCAATGTCATGTGGGGAGGAGAAGGAGGAAGAGGAGGGCTGTATGGAGTTGTGAAATGTTGGGCCTTTCCCCCCGTGGGAAAATATAATGGGGTAGAGGGGGTTGGTCTTCTTTGAGTAGAGGGCAGGGGAAGTGACTTGTTAAATGCTGCCAGTGTACCCTTGGGCATTCACCTCATACGTGCTTGGGACTTTACTATCCTGAAAATGGGGGGAATAATAATAGAAACCCACAGCTGATTAAACACAAGCAGGTGGACGGGTCTTATTTATTTATTACATTTTTATACCACCCAATAGCTGAAGCTCTCTGGGCGGTTCACAAAAATTAAAACCACGAGGAACATCATAATAAAACAACCAACAATCTAAAAACCCAAATACAAAATACAATATAAAAAGCACAACCAGGATAAAACCACACAGCAGAACTTGATATAGGATTAAAATACAGAATTAAAACAGCAAAGTTTAAATTTAAGTTAAATTAGGTGTTAAAAATACTGAGAAAATAAGGTCGTCAGCTGGTGATGAAAAGAGTACAGTGTAGGCGCCAGGCGGACCTCTCTGGGGAGCTCGTTCCACAACCGGGGTGCCACAACAGAGAAAGGCCTCCTCCTAGTAGTCTTCTCTATGTAGAGCAGGGGTGAGTAACGTGGGAGGTCCAGAAGTCCCTGCAGGCCACACACCATTTTAAAAAATGCACCTGGAGCAGCTACAGAGCACCAAAAGGTTCGAAATTAGCTTGTTTCTTTTCATGTTCTGTAGTAGCTACAGAGCACGAACAAAGATCAAAAAGACTCAAAATGGCTGCTCCAGGTGCCATTTTGTTTTGTGTTCTTTTTAAAAAATTCCTTACAATTGAGGGGGGCGTACTTTGCCCACCTCTTATGTAGAGGAATGAAGAGAGGTACATGTAGGACCACAGATAAAACATGTGGAGTGGACTTTGAAAAGTTGAGCGTGCTTATATAGGGCAAAAGTAAATCCCTTGTATATCCTGACACGGCTGGCACACCTGGGAGCCATCATCATGGCACAGTGGAACTTGCAATCTCCCCGATCTGGTGGCCTTCGAAGTGAGGAGTGATTGCTTGTTGTATGCACCTACTTGTAGTCGTGGCTGATGACTCCTCTGTACTGGCCACCAAATCTCCTCATGATGATGCGCATGAAGATGTGCGCGCATTCATGCCATTGTAATGAACCTTGGTTGCCGGAGCTGGACAGCAGCATAGAATGATGCAGAGGAAAGGAAAAGAATTCACCTTAAAGCATCCCTGACAGATGGTTGTCCAGCTGCCTCTTGAAGGCCTCTAGTGTGGGAAAGCCCACCACCTCCCTAGGTCATTGGTTCCATTGTTGTACTGCTCTAACAGTCAGGACGTTTTTCCTGATGGCCATCCGGAATCAAGCTACAGTAAGATCCGCTCATAGTTTTTGCCTAAGACCTTCGGCCTGATCACAGTGTGTCAAATAGTTTGTCATTTTGTGTTTTTCTTTCAAAAGAACAGACTCACAATTAGCACAATACAGGACAGTGTTCATCTTCCTTAAATGTTGTGCATTCCTTCAATGTAGAACAAGTTCTTGTCTTCTGAGTTTCTAATAGCAAACGTGTAACTAGCTACTCACCTGTGGCTAGTTGAATCTACTTTAGATTATTGTGCGTGGCTAACATTTGGTACATGGGTTGAGTAGGTTCCAGCTAGTAATTATGTTTAGGGACTAGTAGCTCTTGTGCAGTTACTGCTGGGGTGTTCTAAACTGGAGATACCAACGTTGGGCTAATAACGGTGCAAGAAAGATGGCATTGGTAGGCATTGGTGATGACACCTTGGGTAGGAGTTGGATTCACCAAGGTTGGGTATTTATTGAAAAATATTTGGTCAGGTATTGTAAAGCAGCAGGCTCGATGCCTAAACTAAGTAGGTTTTTGTAAATATAATTGTTTTGAAACAATGAAATTAACTTCTTGAATAATGGATTATAACTAAATGGGAAATATCCGTTTGGGGCCTTCCATATCACACCTCTATTGCTGGATCTACACTACTGCTTTATAGCAGTATTGAAGTGAGTTGATAACTATTGGGGAACATTTCACATTCCATACAGTGCTTTTATAGTGTTATTTCCTCTTTTTGTTCCACATTATCCTAAATACCACAACAGATGTCATTATGTGTGCAATGAGGTATAACTGCACAAGCGCGATACAGCGTTACCATGATGGGGTTGTACTGATTTGACACAAGATCTACCCCAAGCAGGATATAAATAACACTTTTGAAAACTGTTTGAAAACTGCCTATGGAGTGTCTCCTTGTCAATACCGTAATAAACCATTTTAAAGCAGTAGTGTCAATCCTGCCTATGTGTAGATCTGGCCTCAGACAACATCCCCAATACTAGAAACAGACACATAGCTAAAAAATTGATAAATAGGAATGATTTGCAGGGCTCCCTTTGGGTTTTATTCTGGAACTCCGGGATCTGCCTACATTTTAAAAAAAAATTAATATAAGGCAGAACTAAAGCGAAGCAATAGCATCTATTGAAGAACAAAAACTGGTGTATTGTGTGCAAAAGAAGTTGTGTAAAGTAGACAGGAGGACAATTTTTCAAGTCTGTTGGCATCATAGCATCATGGAATAATATGCAGTCAATTATCTTGTTGGAATATAGTACAGGATAAAAAGCAAAAGGGTGTGTGTGTGTGTGTGTATGCGGAGCATTTACGAAGTTTGGAGGAAATGCAGCAGATCTGTTCCTCGGTATCCTATTATGCATCCAGCAATGAATGAGTACATGAAAAACTTGAAAGCAGGTTCATTGGGGGTAGCGTCAATCACATGCGTCGGGGAAGCCGGAATGCCGTGTGCCGTTTTCGGATCTGGGTAAATAGAATAAGAATGGGGGAAGGATCAGGCTCAGAAAGGACCACCCTGGACTTGGCTGGTGCTTTGAATTTCAAAGCAAGCTATTAAACCACATCAGAAATGCAGTTCCAGTGGCAAAGGAGCCGGGGGTGGGGGGCAGAGACTCCTGGGGGGTAGAGAAAGGCGGAGATGCTCAGCGTTAAATTGGAACAGTGTCGACGAATGGTAGGGTTGGCGAAATCAGTCCCTTATGAGAGCTCAAATCTTAAATACTTCCACATGACCTCTGTTGCTGGCAGATTAAGGAAGTTCTTTTCCGCTGGGTGATTTTAAGAGGCTGCTGGATTGTATGTTTATGATGGGGGGGGGGGTATCTGTGCTCATTCCTCCCCACTCCCCAAAAGCATCTACTTTTATGAACTGTCTTGAGTTTTACGAACTCTACCTGGTGTTTTTCAAAGGTGGACACTATCAATCTGTGTCACTGGCCTGGATATAACTGTGTTATGTTTCAGTAAGTCATTGTTCTTCTCTCAAAGAAGAAATAGAGGCAGTGTTGACTCTCTCGAAATGAATGACAGCTGTATGAACACATGAACCACTTTTTCTGGTAGACGTTATCCCTCTTGAGTATATCTAAGGTGGTGTGTGCCCTGCGTTTTTAAGTTAAAAACAAAAAAATGCATCAAGTAAATTCTGCACCAATAAAAGCTACATTCTGCATGCAGATTCTGCGTTCAGTTTTGCATAATGCTGCAGATACCACACACAGACTGTGTGTGTTCTGCTGTTCCTCCCACCCACCCCCCGGACTGGAAGTTTTATCGAGTCCTCTGATGAGACTCCACTTGCACATTTCCAAGCGTATCTTCCAACAGCCATGAGGATTGGAAAATTGTGTGTGTTCTTGAAGAAAAAGAAAGAAAGCTGAGATTCTCAGGAAGTGAATGTGACATTCCCAGTAAGAGCCGCTTGGCAGTAGAATGGATTTCCTTGGGGTGTGGTAGGCTCTTCTTCACTGGAAGTGTTTAACAGAAGCTGGTCGGCCATCCTTCAGGAATGCAGCTGCATCCTGCATTACAGATCCTTCGTTGAGCAGGGATTGGGACTAGATGACCTCCAGGGACCCTTCCAGCTCTATGATCCAGGAACCTTCAGGCCTCAACTTATGTTCTTAGCAGAACATAAGGAGCACGTTGGACAGCTCCTTTAGAGTTCGGACTGGTTTGGACTGAACCCTGGAGTGGATTCACCACCCTTCTGACATTGTAGCCACCAGCCTCCACTGGTTCTCATCCTGAAGGACAGAACTACACAGAAGTGCAGCGATTCCTGTGATCTTGGCAGCTCTAAGGAACATCACCAAAAAAAAGGGGATCGCTGTAATATGTGTGTATCCATAGGTTTGGGTTCATATGGGACTGCCTCCATGTAGGACAGAAATAGCATTTCCTTATTTTGCTGTAGTCCTTAAAATAATAATAATAATAATAATAATAATGAGGAGGAGGAGGAGGAGGAGGAGGAGATGATATACACCATTGGCCATGGAAGTCAAAGAACTATGGCAACAAGAAAAGGTCACAATTATTCCATTAGTGGCATCACATCAAAAGAATTATACAGAAAACCTTCAGAAACTAGGCCTACCAAAATACATCCACACCAACATCCAGAAAGCAGCTATACTTAAAATTACAATTATCAGGAAATTCCTGAATCTGTAAAAGACGACCTGGCAAAGCCTGTCATGTCCATCTAGAAAAATCGCCATGAGCGAGAAAGAGATGATAATGATGATGATGATGATGATAATAATAATAATAATAATTAAAGGGATCTTATGCCATTTGCAATATAGTCTGCAATATATGTCTTGCTATCTTTAGAATGCAGCATTAGCATGGGAATGAGCTTGGCTGAATGGCATCTCTCCGGATCAGCCGTCTTTTAGATTCCTGTGGTGAATGCCTGCTTGCTTGATGGACAAGGAGGCTCAGGATCTCCTGTGATTTCCCAAACATGCCAACACAAATTGAACAGGTTCCCACTCCGCCTGGAAGCTGCCTGAGTGGATCCATGCACCTGGTGCTTTCCGGAGAAGCAGGGTTGTGGCGACGGAGCTGGCCCGTTGCCTTTGCTGAGTGTGCAAGAGGCACGCTTTTTTTCCCCACCACACTCCCTTTTGCGAGAGGCAAACAAATGACCCCCTGATAAGGATCGCACTAGGCTGGTTGCTTTCGCACGCCAGCCTCTGCCGCAGCAACTGGGAAAGCAGAACTTTCCGGCATGGCAGTCCCGATTTGCTGCTAGGGGTGCACGAAAACACACTTTAGCTCCCGCCAGGGAATCTTCTTTCCTTCTGGGCTGCTGCAAATCTGCAGGTAAGTTGTAAGGCGGGTGGGCAGCTTGAACGGTGAGATTCTTAGGAGCAATCTTTGTGACGTTGGTTTTGTTGGCTCCAGATTTGCAAAGTGGAGTGCGGCTTCCGTGTTTGTCCTTCGAATTAACCGTCGGCTAGGTGATCATGAAACAGGAAGATGGCTGTTTTTGGAGTTGTGGATCGTGGTCCCAGCCGTGGAGAGGGCGGCATCCTTGTGGGCGTAGTTGCTCAGTTCCACTGGCTGGTTGGGATGTAAAATGTTAACAATATATAATACCCCCCCACCCACCCAACACGATAACTCATAGATTAAAAAGTGCAATAAAAATAGGCATTGTGTGGGATGCTTGTATCTGTCTCCTGTAGTCATGACATCCCAAAGCACAAATATCGCCTTTGTGAGGATTTTGCAGCATGATCGGGCAGAGACCCATGTGGGTTACAGTAACTGCAAAAAAAAGAAGAAAATCATAATGAAAGTGAGCGATCTCTTGCCCTTTTTGGTACTTCTAGCAAGCTCAACGTTTCCTTTCCTGTAAAACATTTGCGTTTCTCCAAGGATGCAGCTTTTCATGCAAATAACATTGAAAATGCAAGCAGCTGTGTGCTAGCCGGCAAACGCTTCAAGAATTCCATGGGGGCGCTTTGCAGCTACACACACACACACTGCAAAGAGTTTTGCATTTCAGAATCGGTTGCTACGAAAGGGGAAATATTGGGTTAGGGCTCTGTGTAGCAGCTACCCGGATGAAGTTACTAATAGCTAGATGTGTGTTTCTTTAAAAACAAGACCAACATAGAGACAGTGCTTTAAGCTCTACGTTTCTTGTCTCGTTTTTAATCGACAATTATCAAGGGCTTATAGCCAGAGGGCTTTGACATCTGTGCAAAATCTGTTGCTTGTTCAGATTCCTGTGAACTGTTCTCCCACCCACCCACCCAAAGTAAGATCTGTTAGCACTTAGGACGGTAATCAAAAGCTAGTGAACATGTTGGCAGTGTCTGCTGTCAAGTTACAGGAAACCATTTGGGAGCTCCGCGCACATCCAGAGGTCATCCGGTGGGGGCACGTCCATCTCTCTGCGTACATACAAAGGTTGCATGTACGTATCATCAGATACGTACATGCAACTTTTTCTCCTGGCCCCATTTATTTTATTTATTACATTTTTATACGGCCCAATAGCCGAGGCTACCGTAACATACAACAAGTCAAAATTAAAAGCTTTTAAAAAATTAAAAAATGCCATATGAAACCGAAATAAGTTCTAGTACAGGGAAAGCGTGTCTCAAAAGATACGTTTGTCCGGAATTGACTTTAGCAGCTTCAGCGATTGATTCCTCTGTATGGATATTGAGCTATTGTCCCTCAGAGAAGAAATAATACTCACGACACGTATAACTTTTTGTCAGTAGAGTTTTACTGAGGTATAACGTCTTCTGCACATAATCCCCCAGCATACAAAACATCACCATCCAGCATCCACGCACACCACCATTATATCTGTACAACTTTATATACATTTTCATACAAGGTATTGCACTCAGTTACATCCGTCAATTATTCAATTAACAGTTGAGTCATGAGGCCTTGACATTTTACAGTCCAGTAATAATGTCTAACACCTGTTGAGAATCGAGGATCCAGAGATTGTGCAAAGGTCCATTTCTTCTTCTTCTTCTTCTTCTTCTTCCAGGGCTTAACCCTCTGTAGGTAAATTTTCCAGCCCTGACAACATTTTCAGGAGGCGTTTAAAGGGTGTGACATTTTCCGCCTCCCGAACAGCACGAGGGAGGGTTTTGCAGAGGGTGGGTGCCGCTTCGGTGAAGGCCCGCCACCAAGGTTCTTCATGGCAGTGGTGTGTTCATCTCTGAATGACCAGTAAAACCTCCTCTGAAGATCGTAAATGTCATGTGGGTGTATATAAGAGAAGTTGGTCTGCTAGGTACCCTGGTCCCAAGTGGTTTAGGATAATAACATAACCTTCTACATGGCTCGGTAAGTAACAGCAGCCAGTGCAGTTCTCTTAACACAGGTTTTATGTGGGCAGAGCTACGTGTCCCTGGGAGCACCCTAGCTGCTATGTTCTACACAAGCTGCAGCTTCCAAACCACACATATGGGTGGTACACACATAGAACGTGCTACAGTAGTCTAATCAAGAGGTTACCAGTGCATGGATCACCATGGCTAGGCTATCCCTATCCAGAAATGGGTGTTGTTGGTGTACCACGTTGATAATGGGTGCTCCAGGCCACCTGGACCTCCAGTGACAAAGATGGATCCAGGAGCACCCCCAAACTATAGACTTGCTTCTTCAGAGGGAGTGCAACCGCACCCAGAACCATCAAACACCCCAATTCCGGGACCGGGGAGCCACCAACCCAGAGGGTCTCTGTCTTATTGGGATTCAAAAAATCATAGAATAGCAGAGTTGGAAGGGGCCTACAAGGCCATCGAGTCCAACCCCCTGCTCAATGCAGGAATCCACCCTAAAGCATCCCTGACAGATGGTGGTCCAGCTGCCTCTTGAAGGCCTCTAGTGTGGGAGAGCCCACCACCTCCCTGGGTAACTGATTCCATTGTCGTACTGCTCTAACAGTCAGGAAGATTTTTCCTGATGTCCAGCTGGAATCTGGCTTCCTTTAACTTGAGCCCGTTATTCCGTGTCCTGCACTCTGGGAGGATCGAGAAGCGATCCTCCCAGAGTTCGCAGTACCCATTGTTTGTTCCAGACTCGGGTGGTTTATTTATTTCTTTATTTGCAATTTTATATACCGCTCCCCATTCAAGAATTTCAGAGCGGTGAACGAATACAATAGAAGAATAAAAACACATTTTTAAAAGAAGCAAAGTGCAAATAAAACCGGAAGGATTCCTGGAACAACAATGTTTTCAGGAGGCGCTGGAAGGAATACAAAGTTGGCGCTTTCTTGACCTCCAGAGGCAGGGAATTCCATAGGAGGGGGGTCACCACACTGAAGGCTCTTCCCCTGGTGGACTCTAAACCTAACCACAGAAAGGAGTAGAATCACTTGTTTCCATATTAGGACAGGTGAGCAGAGCTCTCTTCTGTGAGTCCCGCTCACCTGCCCCATTCCAGTAAGGAGTGTTTCTGCTTGTTTTGAGTTATTTTTTGAAGCCATAAACCCCGTTGCCTGACCAAGTGGGGCTTGTGTGCACGCTGTGATACTGCCTGCTGAGCTTGTGCCAATCCGGCACCCTCCAGATGTGTTAGACTGCATCTCCCATCATCCCCCAGCCGGCATAGAGAAGGCTGCCTTAAGGCATCCCAAGGTTGTAGAGGACTTCCTGAGGTGTCTGTATGCCTTTGCTGCACTTTGGATGATGGAAATGCCCTCATAGCCTACAAGGCCACTGAGTCCAACCCCCTGCTCAATGCAGGAATCCACCCTAAAGCATCCCTGACAGATGGTTGTCCAGCTGTCTGTGAAAGAAGGCAGCTGATACAGCCACCCCTCTTGGAAGTGGTTTCTGTTGGGTGGAGGCTAGAAGAAACCAAGGTTAAAGCTAGCCCTTGGTTCACTGAGGTTGTGGGCATTCATTTTCTCCATCGAAAGTACCTTTCACTTTGTTTAGCTATCAGTACTTTGGAACAGTAGCATGGGTTGGTTCTCAAATGAGAACATAAGAAGAGCCCTGCTGGATCAGACCAAGGGTCCATCTAGTCCAGCACTCTGTCCACACAGTGGCCAACCAGCTGTCGACCAGGGACCCACAAGCAGGACACGGGTGCAATAGCACCACCCATGTTCCCCAGCAACTGGTGTATTCAGGCTTACTGCCTCTGATACTAGAGGTTGCATTTAGCCATCAGGATAGCCATTGAATGTCTTCTCCCTCACAAAACCCTATGAATTGCGTAGGAATCTGGAAGCATGTTTTAGGGTCACATGCGCAATTCATGGGGCGGGCGGGCTGCTCCTGTTGGGCCCCATCATAACCCTGCATGAACTGAGAATGTGCCCTAAAGGAACTTTCTCATTGGTTTCCTGCACCTGCCCATTACAGGGGCAGATCCATTGGTGGGCAAACGTATCTCTCAAGAAAGCTTGTCTGCCTATTTATTTATTTATTTAGAATATTTATATACTGCTCCCCATTGAAAAATTTGGGTGCGGTGTACAAGATAAAATGAAAATAAAAGCCAGAATAGAACGCTTAAATTTTTTTTAAAAGAAGCAAATACAGAGACTCGAGGCTGCATATTAAGGAAAGGCTTCCTGGAATAAAGATGTTTTCAGGAGGCGCCGAAAGGAGTACAAGGTTGGAGCCTGCCTGACCTCCAGAGGCAGGGAATTTTATAGGAGGGGGGCCGCCATGCAGAAGGTGCTTCCACTGGTGGACTCCAATCAGAGGATGGATCTAGGTGGAACCACCAGGAGCAGACCCTCAGATGCCCTCAGTGACCAGGCAGGTTGGTAGGGGAGAAGGCGCTCTCTCAGGTATCCTGGTCCCAAGTTGTTTAGGGCTTTGTACACAAGTAACAGAACCTTAAACCTGGCCCGGTAGCAAATAGGAAGCCAGTGCAGTTCCCTCAGCAGAGGAGTTCCATGCTGGAAAGAGGCAGCTCCAGACAACAGCCGAGCTGCAGCATTCCGCACTAGCTCCAGCTGCCGGAGCAGCTTCAAGGGCAGCCCCACATAGAGCGCGTTGCAGTAATCCAATCTTGAGGTTACCAATGCCTGTACCACCGTGGCCAAGCTATCCCTGTCCAGGAGAGGCCGTAGTTGGCGAACCAACCGAAGCTGGTAAAAGGCACTCTGAGCCGCCGTGGCTACTTGAGCCTCCAGCGACAGATATGGGTCTAAGAGTACCCCCAAACTACGAACCAGATCTTTCAGAGGCAGTGCAACCCCATCCAGAACAGGCAATGAGCCTGTCTCCCAGACTCAGGAACCACTCACCCACAGGGCTTCCGTCTTGCCAGGATTCAGTCTCATGAAGGAGAACTTTCTAAGTAGTTTGAGTAACACAGGGCTAGGGGCAAACTCACCCCAAGACCCGGATCCAAAGTAAGAGAGGCGAGAACCTAGTGAGCACATCAGCACATAAGTACTGAAGTGTATGCTAAGATAGCTCAGGCTCTAACTTTGAGCATGACTGGTGGCCACGTTCCAAAAGGGCTTCCACTACTTGAAGCAGTGATGGAAATTATTCTCCTCGATTGAGCTCTCCGCTCCTGGTGAGGAGAGAGGTTCCCACCTACCCCATGTTAATTTTTAAATCCTTTTATTTGTTTTTACTTGCTCTACAGGAAACCCTTAAGATATTCCATCAGGAGCATGGATGGCAACGAAAGCAAAATCCACCCCCACCCCCAAAAAAAGCTGGTGTGCGCACACATCTTTTGTAGCCTCGTATTTTCCCAGTCGTCGTTAGTGCCGCTCCAGCTGCGTTGCAAAAGGCACGGGCGGGGCAGGGGGGCTTGAGCTGCTGAGACAGTAACCTACTTTCTGTTTCTGGTTGACAGCCCAGATGGGGACCAGCAAACCTACAAACGGCCAGCAGTGTGCGAGAAGCGGCCAATGGCCGTTCACGCTCTCTTCATTGCCAATGGCAGTGAACTCTCGGCTGGGTTGTCTGCCCATCAGGGAGGCCGGCCGGCCGTAGAAAGCATCCCTTGTGTGTGTAGGAATGCGCTGGGCTCGACAGTAAATGTCATTAGAGAGCACTTCTGATTCGTTTCAAGTCACAGATCGCGCTCTGTATGAGCAGAGGACTTGGGATTCGATCAGTGCTGTATTTTGTGGCCGGCTCTCTACGTAGTGTCAACATGTGGGGCTGTGAAAGTCTCGGGCTTCATAAAATGGCCTTGCAATGGCCAAAGGTGATGTCTTCATTGGGAAGGTAACGCACGTGTTTGGTTTTAGAGCTTGTGCATAACCATCCCCGCAATTCATTTATTTATTAAAATGTTTGTATCCTGCCCTATATCTCTGGGATCTCAGTGCGGCGTGCAGATAAAATCAGAACAATGCAAAACAAATAATATACACAGCTAAAAATGTATGACATCATTAACAAATTGAAATCAGTAGAATTTTTTTTAAAAAAAGCAATAGGAACAATTAAAACTATGTGCAACTATGGAGGATTTAACCTTCAAAAGTCTTGGTAAAAAGCTGTGTTTTAACTTGACGCTGAAATGAAGCCGGCGTCAGCACCAGTCAGGCCTCCAGGGGGAGGGTATTCCACAAGCGGGGTGCCACAACAGAGAAGGACCTCTCCCATGTCCCACCATAATGTATGTCTCCCGTAGGTGGGACGCAGAGGAGAGCTCTTCCAACAGATCATTAGAGCAGAAGAGAAAGTCACTTGAGTGTGTGCTTGCTTGTGCTTCAAATTGCCAAGTTGTAGCAATCCTGACTAGGGCTGTGCACGGACCCCCCAAACCGCTTCGTGGCCTGATCCAGAACTTCCAGATCGGGCCCGAACCGCTTTGGGTCGATGCGCCCGTCGTCGTCCCCCCCGCTCCACGGAGCGAGATCCGGAGGGGCGGATCGAGATTTTGCCCCCCCCTTCCGTACTTACTTGCCTCCGTGACGGACAGCAGAGACAGGTAAGTGGGGAAGGAGGGACAAAATGGGGGCAGATAAGCCAAACTCCCCCCGCCCCCTTACCTGTGTCCATTGCGGGCTTCAATTGAGGCCTCAGCTTGAAGCCGGAAGAGGAGGCCGCAGCCTCTTCCAGCTTGAAGCCGGGGCCTCATTTGAAGCCCACAACAGACACAGGTAAGCCCCCCTGCCCCCTTACCTGGCTCCATCGTCGTCGCCGCACAGACTGCAGCGGCAGCACCGTCGCCTGGTGAGTGCCCCTCCCCCACATACTTAACTGCATCTGGAGCTCCGGATCGAGGCAAACCGCTTAGCCTCGATCGCAGCCCCCCCCATCCGTCTCCGCCTTTGTCAGAGGCGAATCAGGCTGCTCTACTATCACTTCTATGAACAGAAGCCCTACTCCTGACATGCTGGTGGTGTCTGCTTGCATGGCTGTTATCACGATGTGGGGTGGGACGGGGAAAGAGAGAGAGAGAGAGAGAGCCTGTCCCACATCTGTCTCTGCTTCCCTTCCTGGCTCTCCACTCTCCATTCTAGTTTCCACTCTTTTGGGGGCATTTTCACACATCACTCAGTGACAAACTCTGATTTCCCACTGCAAGGAAACTTGGCAGAAAGCCACAGCCGAACCTGGCTTCTAGATTGAGTGTGTGTCCGTGTTTGCAAACACTTGTTGCTTACACTCTGATGTTAAGCAAGCAGGGACAGTGGCCCGGTGAGTAACTGTCTATGGTGTAGTGGCTGAGGTGTCAGACTGGGAGTCGGGAGATCCGGGTTCTAGTCCCTACTCGGCCATGGAGGCTCACTGGTTGACTTTGGGCCAGTCACAGACTCTCAGCCCAACCCACCTCACAGGGTTGTTGTTGTGAGGATAAAATGGAGAGGAGGAGGAGGATTATATACGCTGCCTTGGGTTCCTTGGAGGAAAAATGGTGGGATATAAATGGAATAATAAATAAATTATGGAGCTGAAGATTCTGCGTTTTGATTCCTCGCTGGCCAGGTTGCATTTTGGAGCTGTCTCGGCATGGCGCGTGGTTTGCATTCAAAAGGCCCTCAGGTTCAGTCTTCAGCATCTCTTGTTGCAAGGGTGTTGCCTGAGCAGTGCTGTAAAAGTCCCCGAGACTTTGGGGGAACAGCTGCCAGTCCAAATGCATCATCTTGCACTAGAAGGGACTAATGATCTGTCCCGGTGCAAAGTAGCTTCATATGCTCATTTAGGTTAGGGGTATGCTCCGCTCCGTTACGGATCCCCGGATCCGAAGCGGTTCGGGGGCCCTGTGCACAGCCCTAATTTAGGTATTGCATGTTTAAAAAACAAACCAATCGCAACCGATGATGTAGGAATTGACCCTTAAGCTTCTCTTAGGTTACAGCAATCAAGTCGTTACTTTGATTGCTGTAAATAGCCTGCTACAGATGCTTACTTTAAATAGCCTTCCCCAGCCTGGCACCCTCTGGCTGTGTTGGACTGCAACTCCCATCATCCCAAGCCAACTGGCTTGGGATGATGGGAGTTGTAGTCCAACACAGCCAGAGGGTGCCAGGCTGGGGAAAGCTGCTCTTAGCTATGCTGTCTCATTATTATTATTATTATTATTATTATTATTATTATTATGCCCTTGCCTCAAATGGGGAGTACAGCATGAAGATGGCCCCATCCATTTGGCCTCGCCCTCCAGTTAGCAAGGAGCAAACAAAGATCACGGCCCTGCTTAGAGCAGGCACTCTCCCAACAGCCCTGCATGGTGCAAACGAAGAACGAATTAATAAGAAACGGCCGTGTGCATCAATTACTGGAAGGTTGTCGGTCACACATTTTCTGCAAGCAGGGCGTTTTCCCCCTCTTTCAAGCGTGCGTATTAAATTTGTGCCGTTAACGGCTTAAAGCAGCCTTCCACAACTTGGGCCTAATCTACGCCTAGCAAGTTATAGCGGTATGAAAGTGGTATATAAAAGGAAGGAGCCACACCAATAGCGGTATGAAAGTGGTATATGGGTGTGTCAGTGGACCCCAACAGTTGTCAGTGCACTTCAAAACAGCTATAAAGCAGTGGCGTGGCTTCTGCCTCATATATACCACTTTCGTAGTGCAATATCCTGCTTGGTGTAGAGTAGGCCTTGGTGCCCTCCAGTTGTTTTGGACTTCAACACCCATGAGCCCCAGCGAGCATGGGCAATAGTGAGGGAGGATGGCATTGTAGTCCAAAACATCTGTAGAGCGCCAGGAATGGTGAAGGAAACCAATCCTGTTGCAACCTCTTATAGCAGCAGCAAGGGTCATTCAAACGATACAGCTTCTTTGCACCCAGAGGGTCTTTTCTTCTGTGGCACCCCGGCTGTGGAATGAGCTCCCCAGAGAGGTTGGCTGGCACCTACATTATGCTCCTTCTGACGACAGGTTATTTTCCCAGCATTTTAACATTTTACAATCCTAGTCTTTTAACTTGCCGTTTTAAATCTACTTTAAATCTCTGCATCGCTGCTCGGTTTTGCCGTGGTTGTACTTTTATACTGTGGTTTTATATTGCAGTTTAAATTTTATACTTAGGTTGTACTTTATGGTTTTAATTTTTGTGAACTGCCCAGAAAGCTTCAGCTGTTGGGCTCTGTGGAAATGCAGTAAATAAAATAAATAAAAATAAATAACTCAAACAACCCCGCAAATCTTACACAGTTGTGGGATATTGGCATGGGGTCTTGTAGTGCAGAATTCTAGCCACCGTTGACCTCCCAACGGCCTGACCATATCTGTATTGGTCATATTGTGTGCTATGCGAGCGAACTTCAAAGGTGTGTATGTTCCCCGTGTTTTATTTAATAGTTTGAGTCAGGTGCTTCTCTTTCCACGGCAGAGTGAAATGCCAGCATTCTTCACCTCGGGTGACCCACGGTTTTTTCCTTTTGAGCGTTGCCAGTTTTAATCCAAAGCTTCTGCATCAAAGGCCGTGTTTCGTCTCTCGCCCCACCTCTCCTTTAAAAGCGCTGGGAACCTGAGCTGTATTGAGTTGGGCAGACCTTCTTCCTTAGTATGAGCCTTTAGGGTCCATTACCAAAGGAAATGCCAAAGCCTTCCTCCCCGGTCTCCTTACCAACATAGATAGTGAAGCTTCCAACCACAGATGTAATATTAGTACAGCCTGGTACGGATGTGTTTTTAAGAATCTCTTAACTTCGATTAAGAGATTAGAAGCAGAACCCCTTGGCCTTCAAAGCAAATTTCCTCCCTCCTTCCAGTACAGTGGTTAAGGCAGACAGCTTCAGGTGGTAGGTAGGGTAGTAGGTAAGTTTTAAGGAGACGCCTGAACATTAGAACTGTTGGGAAAGGGTTCCAGAGAGTGGGTTCTCCAGCACTTTAATGTTCACTGGAGGTGAACCTCAGGAGCAAATGGCATCCTCAGAAGTGCTCCCTCTGATGATGGTAGAGATCAGACAGGGGCATAAAGGTTGAGGTGGTCCCAACATCCGTTACCTACTTTCCCATGGCTCACAATTTATGACGATAACTGCACCTTCTTCATACCAGAGAGACAATGTGGTGTATTGGTTAGAGTGTTGGACTGGGAGTCGGGAGATCTGGGTTCTAGTCCCCATTTGGCCATAGAAGCTCACTGGCTGATTTTAGACCAGTCACAAACTCTCAGTCCAACTACCTCGCTGGGTTGTTGTTGTGAGGATAAAATGGAGAGGAGGAGGATTATGTACACCGCCTTGAGTTCCTTGGAGGAAAAAAGGTGGAATATAAATGAATAATAATAATAATACCACCAGCAAAACCATTCAGAAATAAGAGGCAGATCGGCAGGCATGCAGATCCAGAGATATATGGGGTGCTATTATATGATGTATTTGTAGAACCATAACATTTGGTGGCTGGTCCAATTTTATTCTGTGATCTTGCAAAACATGAAATAACAGGAATGTAAGATTAATTGCAAAACCCATTACAAAGGCGTTTCCCAGAGAGAAATCCACAAGATTATAAATCTCTTGCTAATACTATAATGAACACTAATAGGTGTCCTATTGACATGAGTATCTTGAAAAATATTGGGTTTGACCACTGAGTTCAACCATAAATGTCAGTAAAACTGCCAGGGGAAATGTATTGCTAGGTTTTGTTTGTTCCCCCTTTCTGCTCCACAATAGCACATTGTGCATTTAATGAGAATCGTTGTTTCTGATTTCTTGACGTCTTGGAATATATGCGAATAATAGGCACTACCGGTTCTTCTTCCCAGAATGTATAACCAAGTCAAGGACATTGGGTGTCTGTATAGAATTTCTCCATAGTATTAGGGAGAAGGTGGTTATTATTATTATTCCTTTTTGGTTGCTAAAGCCACTGAATTGACAATTTGAAAGGGGGAATGTGATGTTCTGATTCCTTCTGTCTCTACAATTCTGCAAATAATACATGTTGGAAAATTCCCAGGCGCCTGGCTGCTTCGGCACCTGAAAATTGTAGCACACTCAATGACTGTTGGCTAAGTATTGTTGATCTGTGTCAGTTCAGCAAGGGAAGTAAAATAATTCTTTAACTTCCAGTTGGATCCAATCAAGATTGAATGGATCCCTTATTTCTAAAAGGGAGGGTTTCAAAGCCCTGCCAGTGGTGTACATTTTTGTTGGAAGTTGCCTTCATACTGTCACATGATACAACAGCTTCACACACACACAGAGCACTGTTTTCTTGTGTTCCGTGTGGCGGTGTAACATTTATTCTGGCGTGAGCTGTAGCGGGCATTGTCCACTTCATCAAATGTATCTGATGGCAGTGCCTACAAAAGCTTATGAAACCCAAAAGCTAAAGGAGGAAAGCATTCAGGTCAGGTGAAAAGAAGGGAGAAACAGGTTCTCAGGATACAAAGGATTTATTGATACAAAGCCCAACACATTTCAGCCTGTGTCTTTTCAAGAGGCCTTCTTCGGAGGGTTGTAAGACGAAATCTGCAGATTTTCCTCAAACACTGGGCTGCGTTGCCAACAAGTATCAGATGATGCAGCCCAGTGTTAGAAGAAAATCTACAGACTACTTCTTACAAACCCCTGAAGAAGGCCTTTTGAAAAGACACAGTTGGAAACGCATTGGGCTTTGAATCAATAAATCCTTTGCATCCTGAGAACCTGTTTCTCCCTTCTTTTCACGTTACAAAAGCTTATGCCACAACAAATTTACTACTTTTTAAGGTGTGCCACAAGGCTCATGGTTGTTTTTGCTGCAAGAGACTTAACATGGCTACCCCTCTGGAAATTGATGCAATCCGTCTAGGCCAGTATTGTCAACACTGACTGGCAGCAATATCTCTCCAGCGTTTCAGGCAGGAGTCTTTTCCAGCTCTACCTGGAGATGCCAAGGATTGAACCTGCCACCTTATGCTTGCAAGGAAGGGGGGCTCTACCTGTGGACACATCCATAGACAGAATGTCTTTCCAGTTTTCTGTGTGACTGATTCTCCCCATATAAGTGGCTGCTTACAGACCTGTTTGCTGGTGTGTTTAGTTTCAAGTAGAAAGGTTTACTGGAAACAAGCTGATTCTTGTATGTCTGGGGTTTGGGGAAGTATGGCAAATTCTCCCCCATCTGCTGTTTTGATCTGCCACGGAAGCCCTTCTTGGAAGGATCCAACTTCCTGACTGTTAGAGCATTACGGCAGTGGAACCAATGAGCTAGGGAGGTTGTGGACTCTCCCACACTAGAGGCCTTCAAGATGCAGCTGGACAAGCATGTGTCAGGGATGCTTTAGGGTGGATTCCTGCATTGAGCAGCTGGCAGGATTCGATGGCCTTATAGGCCCCTTCCAACTCTACTATTCTATGGCCTTAGCTAGACCTAAGGATTATCCCAGGCAAATGGAGGGGTTGCCCCTGCCTGCTCCCAGGATCCCTGTGTGTCATTTGGAGGTACAGGATGATCCTGGGACAACAAAGGTCCACATAGTTAAAGCAATGGTATTCCCCGTAGTAACCTATGGCTGCGAGAGCTGGACCATAAGGAAGGCTGAGCGAAGGAAGATAGATGCTTTTGAACTGTGGTGTTGGAGGAAAATTCTGAGAGTGCCTTGGACTGCAAGAAGATCAAACCAGTCCATACTCCAGGAAGTAAAGCCAGACTGTTCACTTGAGGGAATGGTATTAAAGGCAAAACTGAAGTACATAATGAGAAGACAGGATGCCCTGGAGAAGATGCTGATGCTAGGGAAAGTGGAAGGCAAAAGGAAGAGGGGCCGACCAAGGGCAAGATGGATGGATGATATTCTGGAGGTGACGGACTGGACCTTGGGGGAGCTAGGGGTGGCGACGGCTGACAGAAAGCTCTGGCGTGGGCTGGTCCATGAAGTCACGAAGAGCTGGAAGCGACTGAACGAATAAACACACAGCCATGGCCTATGATTCTATCCATGGGTTGGGTCCTTTGCAGCAGTTCCTCTGTTCTGTGCACACTGGTTTGGAAGCCCATTCCACATTGGTGCTGACCCTGCAAGCATTCAGGAAGGCCTGTAATAAGGGCCTTCCTGTTTCGTCAAGCTTTCATAACAGCGCCCTAATTATTCGCTCCTTCTGCTGTCTTGGCTCTGTTTTAATGATGTGGTCTGTAATTTAGTTAGATATTATTGCACAATGAATTATATAATATGCATGTTGCGCACACACGTACACGTAAAATGTCCGCCGTCATGATATGGGGAAAGGGGCAAAGACAAGGCTTATGTAGTGCATGGATCCCGAGAGGGATGCAATAAATCTGCGTGCTTCACATAAGCATCCTTTAACCCTCCTTCCCCCCTTTCAATGGAGAGTTAGCATTGAAGTAGGTTTTGCACCACATTGCTGCAGGGTCCCCAGTTTGAGCACTTTATTTTCTCCCATGTAATGGGGGAGGGAGCATAACTCAGTAATAGAGGCCCTGCTTTGCATGTAGAAGGTCGCAGGTTCAATTCCCAGCATCTCCAGGTCATGCTAGGGAAAGCCACTACCTGATAACCTAGAAAGCGGCTCCCGGTCAATGTAGACAATTGTGGATCAGCGCAGTATTCCTCTGTGCGCCAGTTGCTGGGGAACATGGGTGGGAGGGTGCTGTTGCACCAGGTCCTGCCTTGTTGGTCCCTGGCAGATGGCTGGTTGGCCCCTGTGTGAACAGAATGCTGAACTAGATGGACCCTTGGTCTGATCCAGCAGAGCTCTTCTTATGTTCTTTTGGATAGATGAGTAAAAAATAGCCAAAGGCAAGGGTGGAACCAAGTAATCTTCAACAATAATATTAGTAAAAGTTTTATTAAACTGCCAGGTGCCTACACGTTTCGAACCCGGTTGCGTTCTTCCTCAGGGCTTTATCTAAAAAACAAAGAAGTCCTTTGCATCATAATATTTGCAATTAGAGGCATTTTACAAGTAACTGTACCTTATCTAGTTAGAAAAACTTTAAAACAATATGTATAACAAGACATACAAATTGCAATCAAAAAAGGTGTAATACATCATCATTCAGCTAATTGGAGTATCTATGCAAAATATAACAACCAGGAACAAATCATCTATGTTACTTTCTACTGTTAGTTTTACCCTACCCTGTGCCTGCTTACCCTACCCTGTACCTGTTTGCATTCTCTTCCCCTCCTTATTGTTTTACTATGATTTTATTAGATTGTAAGCCTATGCGGCAGGGTCTTGCTATTTACTGTTTTACTCTGTACAGCACCATGTACACTGATGGTGCTATATAAATAAATAATAATAATAATAACAAACAACAGTATTTACTTGCAACGTTTGTGCAGTTGTCTGCAGAAGCTGCTAGGCTAGCACGATACAGGAAGAAGTGAGATATATAGGGAAAAGAGACCTTGACAACTAGTTGGAAACAGCTGTTTCTTATAACAATGCATTTGAAACGCGTAGGCACCTGGCACTTTAATAAAACTTTTACTAATATTATTGTTGAAGATTACTTGGTTCCACCCTTGCCTTTGGCTATTTTTTACTCCCCTACAGGGTTTTCCTTGCTTTCACAACTTTTGGATAGATGGACAAATAGTCTGACTTAGTATAAGGCAGCTTCCTAGGTTTCTTGCTATTCTGCCCCTGACTCGAAGTCAGGCACTCTGCAAGAAAGTCATGTTGTTATTATTTTTATTATTATTATCAATATTTATTTATATAGCACCATCAATGTTCATGGTGCTGAACAGAATAAAACAAAACAAGACAACCTACCATATGGCTTACATTCTAAAAACACAGTAACAAACAGGACAGGGAGGGGGAAAGCCAGCCGGGGTGAGGGACCTTAAAATTAAAATATAGACTGGTATCATCACTCTACGGTTGATAAGCTTTTGAGAAAAGAAACGTTTCCAAGTGAGATTTAAAAACTGAAATCGACATCGCGATTTCTCCATGCACTGGAGAAATTCCAGGCATAGAACGGGCGAAGACGAGTGAGAGAGGTGGAAACTCATGGGCAGGTAAGAGACATAGTGTTATGGGAGCAAAGGGCAGTATAGTGGAATTAGGGATGAGAGGTAGGAAGGAAAATTTAAATGCTTAGGGCCTTTTCTCTCTAGACTACAGGGTGGGCAGACTTCAAGTTGGGGCACCTATTATTATTATTATCATCATCATCATCATCATCATCATCTCTTTCTCGCACATGCCGGTTTTTCTAGACGGTCGTGATGGGCTTTGCCAAGTCATGCTGGCTTTGACGGATTCAGGAATTTCCTGACAACTGAGCATGTTTTAAGTATGACTGCTTTCTGGCTGTTGGTGTAGATATATTTTGGTAGGCCCAGTTTCTGAAGGTTTTCTGTATAGTTTTTTGATGTGATACCAGTGACTGATGTGACTAACGGAATAATTGTGATCTTTTCCTGTTGCCATAGTTCTTTGACTTCTATGGCCAGTGGTGTATATTTTTTCTCTTTTCTTCTTATTATTATTCCAAAGACCAGCAACTGAAGTTCGTTTAAAACAGTGGCTGTGGGAGTAGGAGCGGAAAATAACTCTTGGAATTAGGAACATAGGTGTCTCTGAATACATGCTCAGGCCAAGAGTTTTATTTGCAGTCTCAGAAGTGAGCTCAGTCCTTGTTACTCAAAAGAATCAACTCTTGAGTCTTCACCCTAAGCTTTCTTTTACTTTCTAAATGTGATGGGGGCGGGGGCGTCTTCTGTTCATATTGTTAAACAATTGGAAATCACAAACTATTGCTGATCTGCTGCAAATTACCCAGAGATCTAGTAGCAAATTTCTACCTAACCTGCTCTAGACATAAGGGCCGAAGTCTATGGCATAGTATGGAAAAAGCTGCTATAGATCTGCCCTTAACTCAGAATTTCTCCAAGTAAGTTCAGATCCTTTCGCCACTTCTGCTTGATTTAGTTGTTGTGGCTTCTCTTAACTAATGTTGGAATTTTTCTGAAACCTGGCCTGGAATGGTAGAGAACAAGGAAGGACCAGCGTAGACTGTGACTGATGTGGGTCAAGATTACATAGTTCTAGGTAGGGGACCAGATAAGTGGAGGTAAGGTCTTGAACTGTGGGACAGCTTGCTAGAAGTGCTGCAAGGTCACCACTGTGGAGTGGCCGGAGAGTGTTGGTGCATCTACTAACACAGCAGGGACTAAGTGAACCAACCACCCAGAAAGCTTTCGCTATTGGTCAGTTTAAAACATGTAAGAAATTAGTGGTGCAAAGAGCGAGTAAATTTTCTCTTGGTTTTTATGAAGCTTTTGATGTTGGCCTGTCTCCTCAGTCCATTGAGGCACAGATTGAAGGATGAGTTGCATCCCCACTTGCAAGTTTGGCTACCTGCTTTCTCCAGTCAACCAAACGCACCACTCAATGTTGCCAAAACTGTGGATTGGAGCATTTGAGTTGGGTCACGTTGTACTCCTTAGAAATTGTGAAGGGCTAAGGGGGCAGCTAAAGAAAGTAGCTAGCCAATATAGCTTGGCAGATGTGGAACTTGGCAACCAAAGTACATGGAGGAAATGGGCCCGGAACGTTTTCGGTTTGTTTGCGTTGGCGCAAGCAAGCTTGTCGGAAGAACGGAGGATTTGGGATTGGAAAAGTTCAATTCATTGCCTGGCATATTGGAATGCCACTACTAATGCAAAAAGTTAGGGCTACATGAGTAAGCAGAGGATAAGGGATCTGGAAGCTTAACTTCAGATATTGGAAAAAAAATTGGGACTTGTGTTGGACGTTAAGTTCCACCTTGGCCTTCGATTTTAAGCTCGCTGTCCGCTTCCTCATAATGACTTTCCACCTCACCGAATTTATGAGTCATTGTAGTTGTAGGATTTTTCTCTGTCTAAACATACATAGGATTGTGCCCTGAAATGCCTTAAAACAATAAACATAATTATGTAATGAAGTCTTCAGTCGTAGTTCATTAAACCAACAGCTTAAATCTCAGCGGCCTGGCAAACTGGAAAGGAAGCACCCTTCTGAAAGGGGCAATGTCATGAACGTGGTCAGTTTCCTTGGGGAGGGAATTCCACAAACTGGAGGGGCCCCACTGAACTGGGGTATGAAATGACAGCTGCATGAAGTGACATTTTTCTACCTCTCTCAAAATACTAGAACCCAATGGGGTCATCCCATGAAGCTGATTGGTGGGAGATCCAGGACGAATAAAAGGAAGTACTTCTTCACACAGAGCATAGTTAAATTATGGAACTCCCTACCACAAGATGTAGTGATGGACACTCATTTGGATGGCTTTAAAAGGCGGTTGGATAAATTCCTAGAGGGCTATCAATGTCTACTAGCCCTGATGGTTTTGTGCTATCTCCAGTATTCGAGGCAGTAAGCCTGTCTGCACCAGTTGCTGGGGAACATGGGTGGGAGGGTGCTGTTGCACCATGTCCTACTTGTTCATCCCTGGCCGATGGCTGGATGGCCACTGTGTGAACAGAGTGCTGGACTAGATGGACCCTTGGTCTGATCCAGTATGGGACTTCTTATGTTCTTATGCTGTTTGTGTCAATCAGGGAGAATCTCTGAGCCTTTCTCAAGTCCAAATGGGTTGGACTGCAACCCCCATCATTCCAAACCAATGGCCGTGCTAACTGAAAATCATAGCAGTTGCCGTCCAACACATCTAGAGGGCATCAGGCTGGGAGAGTTTGGATTAAGTGGATCCCCCCCCCCCAAGGGTGTGTGTCTTTTTTATCCATGGCCTAATCACAGTTAAGACATTACTGAGCAAAAAGAAAACTTCAATAACCCTAAAGGGACTTTTATGGTTGTTAAGGCTCCAGAGATGTCAAATGAGAAGGACCTCTGGTGCCTTGGATGAGACCTTGAAGAACTGTTACCCGTCAGAGGAGGAAGTAGTGAGCTCAGTGGACCAACGGCATGGCCCTGTATAAAACAGATTCCTGTGTTCATGTGGCCTGTTCATGGCAGGGCACGGGTGGGGGAAGACCGCCATGTGCTATTACGGCGTTTGTGGGCAGGGGGAAGAAAGCCACTATTGATTTGTTTTTGTTAAATTTGTATCCCACATTTCCACAAAGCAGCGTTCCAGGCGGCTACCGGCAGTAAAAAAGCAAAGAGGGGAATACTGTGCAGAAGTGGCCGGCGTGTGGGAAACGCAATTTGTACGCCTACGTTTGTGTGAGTCTCTGTGCCTCGGCTCTCAACAGAAATAAGAGCGTGATCTGTTTTATGCAGCAGTTGTGGAGATGAAGGACTTGAAAGAACCCAAAGAAAAGCAACAGCGGTGATTCGGAATCGGGGTTATGTGACGTAGGAGGAAAGGCTTGAAAGAACTGGGTGTCTCAAGTGTGAAGAAAATGCATTGAGGGTTCTTGAGGGTAAAAACCTTCAAATACACCAAGAGTTGCCTGAAGGAAGGTGCACCAGAGTTGTTCTTTTGTCTCGTGTGAGCTTAGAAAAGGCTATGGTAAAGATGTAATGTGGCCATAGAATTATGCAATAGTAGAATTGGAAGGGGCCTATAAGGCCATCAAGTCCAACTCCCTGCTCAATGCAGGAATCCACCTTAAAGCATCCCTGACAGATGGCTGTCCAGCTGCCTCTTGAAGGCCTCCAGTGTGGAAGAGCCCATGACCTCCCTAGGGAATTGGTTCCATTGTCGTACTGCTCTAACAGTCAGGAAGTTTTTTCCTGATGTCCAGCCGGAATCTGGCTTCCTGGAGAAGAGAAGGCTGAGAGGAGACATGTTATCACTCTTCAAATACTTGAAAGGTTGTCACATAGAGGAGGCCCAGGATCTCTTCTCGATCATCCCAGAGTGCAGGACACGGAAGAATGGGCTCAAGTTACAGGAAGCCAGATTCCGGCTGGACATCAGGAAAAACTTCCTGACTGTTAGAGCAGTACGACAATGGAACCAGTTACCTAGGGAGGTTGTGGGCTCTCCCACAATAGAGGCCTTCAAGAGGCAGATGGACAACCACCTGTCAGGGATGCTGTAGGGTGGATTCCTGCATTGAGCAGGGGGTTGGACTCGATGGCCTTGTAGGCCCCTTCCAGCTCTGCTATTCTATGATTCTATGGAAGCCCGGCGTGGAGTATCTTGAGAGATGGGCTCATGGAGACTAATCCCTGGCTCATGCCTGTTTCTGTTTTCCACCCGGGGCTCCAGGCACGCACTCAATCTGTTTTCATTTGTTATGATCTGGATCAGGCTTCCTGCATTTGGCTGCCTCTGTTTAGAGCAAAATAAGTTCGCCAGTTGCCCTCTTTCTCAGCCAGGCCCCTCTCGGTGTCTCTCTTTTCCTCTTGCTGCTGCTTCAGGCCTTGGCCCTGTGCCATCGCGCTGGAGTATTCTTCCTTGCAAAGCTGCCAGTTTAAATGATTACATTACGATTCCCCGTAGAGTCTGCCTCCCCATTCTCTCTTCCACCCCCCTCCCACCCCCCTCCGCCTTTCCTTCTCTAAACTGGCACTTCAGATTGCTAATTGAAGGCAGACATCGCCGTTCGGAACAGGACGGGGGCGCCTCGCTTCGCCGTCTTCCCCCATGCTAGATCGTGTTCCTTTCTCTCCCCCCACCAATCCACCCCCAAATAAAAACGCTCACCATTTCGCTTTGGAAAAGGTGGCGGCCGCAGCAACCGTCCAGAGGCACCACTTAAGGTCAGTGACGGGAGCCTGTTTCAGCCGTGTCGAAAGAAGCGGGCAGAAACCCTCTGCCAGCCCAGATCGCGTTTCTCTGAAGGTGCACGAGCGTTCTCGTCGCCTTTGCCTTTTCTTTCTCTGTCTTCCCCCCTTCTTTTGCTCTCGGAACTTCCAGGAGATTTACTTGGCCGAGCCGAAAAGTTTTCAGGTTGGGAAAGTCTCTCTTTGAGGTTGGTGAAAAGTTGCAGCTGTTGGCTTAGGGCGGAGGGGGCGTCGAAGGGGATGTCCCAGCAAATAACATTGGTGTGGGGGGGGTCTCCCCTTTTTTTCCAGCTGGTGTGTGCTGGGGATAGCACAAGGAAGGAGGTGGCGCTCTGGCGGTTGAAGCCAAACTGCCTGGAAGTTGAGGAAAGGGAAGGACCGTGCATTCTCTCCTTCCTGAGCGAAACTTGTTAAAATGGCAAGGTCCCGCCAGGATTGGTCTTAATTCTTGCAACCTGGAGTTGTTGACGGGCCTGCAGGAAACAAATGTGTGGTCTGGGCTGTAGGAAGTCCCATTCAGAATCAGAGTTGCGTGGACATTTGTGTGTTTGTAGGGGGCGGACGTAGCTCAGTGGTAGAGCACCTGCTATGGATGCAGTAGGTCCCCGGTTCAATCCCCGGTGACTGCAGGTAAGGGCAAGAAAAATGCCCACCTGAAAGTCTAGGGAGTCATTTATTTACTTATTTGTTGTGTGTTTACATCGTCCTCAGCCAAAAAAGGCTCCCGGACAGGCATATAGTCAATCAGCAAAGAAGACAGTCCCTGCCCTCTGGCTTACAATCTAAAGAGCCAGTGTGGTGTAGTGGCTAAGGTGTTGGACTGGGAAATGGGAGGTCTGGGTTCTAGTCCCCGCTCAGCCATGGAAACCCACTGGGTGACTTTGGGCCAGTCACAGACTCTCAGCCCATCCTACCTCACAGGGTTGTTGTTGTGAGGATAGCATGGAGAGGAGGAGGATTATGTACGCCACCTTGGGTTCCTTGGAGGGAAACAGGTGGGATATAAATGTAATAAATAAATAAATAAATAAATAATATAGTCATTGTCAGTGTTCAGAGCTTTGCATATATGATCGTAGTAATCCTCACAGCTGCCTTGTAAAGTGGGCCACTGTTCCAGCCATATTGCAGATAGGAGACTGAGGCGGGGACATGCTTTAAGGCCACCTAAAGAGCTCTTGTCAAAGGAGCGGTTGTAACCAGCAGCTACCTGGATCACAGCGCAGTCTGTGCGAACTGTGCACCACCAATGCTCATTTGCGGATGGTAGTACGAACTGATGACACCCGTCTGCAAATAAACCATAGTATATAGACTGCAGTCACACACTACCGTAAAACCACAGTGGCTGGCTTCACACAACGCACTAACCCCACCCAGTGTGGGTTGTTATTGAACTGCGTGGGTTATTGTGTTGTCTGAACACAGCTCAGGGTTGCTCGTTAACCATGCTGTGTGGCTTAGTGACCACTCTGAACAACCCAACAACAAGCTACGGGTTCTCAAGGTGGCGTGTTCGAGAAAAATAAACCACACTGAATGGTTAACAAGCCACCCTGCAGAAAATGTCCTGCGTTCAGACAATACGATAACCCATGGTGGATTATCATGTTGTGTGAACCCAGTCGCTGTCTTGTCCAGAGGGTCTGTTCACACATTCCGTAAGTTCAAGTACAAGAAGGCAAAGGATTATTCTCAGCTGCTCCGGAGAACAGGACTAAACCAGATGGGCTTAACTTACAAGAGGGTCGATCACAGTTGTGCAGTAGGAGGAACACCTCTGACAGTAAGAATAGTTTGACAACGGAACTGGTTTCCTGGAAGGGTAGCCTTCCTTTTCTGAGGTCCTCAAGTAGAGGCTGGCCAGCCATCTGTTGGAGATTTCCTAGCTCTGGTTTTCCTGCATTGAGCCGAAGGAGAGATGGCCAACAAGCCCCCCTCCGACTCTGATGATCAAGCGTTGGGTTATCCAAGTGAGTGTGGGTGATCCGGCCAGTGATGAATGCAAACGGCCTTTGGAAAGGAGCATCTAACCACCACCACCCACCCCCGAACTGTTAGGAGACGTGATTGGTTCAGCCTTGTAAATAAGCCCCCAAAGTCTAGCCCGCAAGACGTTTGCTTAGCTTGGTGACAGAAGAGGCACAGAGGGCTGCATTCTGTCCTTCCTTCCTCTAGCAGCCCACTGGTTTCTGACTCCGGTGTGAGGACGAGCCGGAAGCCAGGCTGCTTCTCTCATGAGGTCTGGAGCTTCCTACGTTATCCTGCTCCCGCAGGAAGGAGCCGTGCTGCCAAAATAACCTAAGAACTTTGCCAGAAATGTGTGGAGAGCTTCCGGGGAGTGTATGTGTGTGAGAGAGAGAGTGGGGGGATCTCTTGCTTGGCTTCTGAAGGAGGTCTTGGCACTCCCTCACTTCACAGGAAGCAGTCGCTGGAATTAAATTTACAGTTGCCCTTAGCAACCATGTTCGCAGACCCCTGAAGACGACGCGCACGCTTCGATGTGCACCTCTTCCCATGTCGCTCCTCTGCATGCATCTTCCTGCATTTATTCATCCGCTACCGGTAGACGTCAACGTCCACTCCTATAAGGAGATTTATTCCAGGAATGGCATTTACTATTAAAAGGGGGGGGCTGCATTTGGGGAGGGTCCGGGTTCATGAGTAATCAAAGGTTTCCCTCCCCCCTTATTTTTCCCTCCTCTTCCTCCTCACTGTGAGAATTTCAGCCAGGTTACTATAAACATGTACTGAGTGCCAAACCCTTTAAAAAGAAAAAAGAAAAAGAAAGGAAAGGGGTGAGGGAAACAGAGGCAGTAAGAGGAGGAGAGAGAAAAAGGGAAGATTAATTCCGGAACGTGCATTTTGAATGACACGTCCGTCCTTTTTATAGCCAGGACCATTTCCTTTTGCTTCCAAATGTAGAAGCCCTTGACAGCGTCTCTCTCTCTCTCTCTCTCTCTGTCTCTCTCTGTCTCTCTCTGTCTGTCTTGCCCCTTCTGCCTCTGCATATTTCCTGCCTGGAGAGGCAGATGGCTGCAGCTCTTGGTGGCTTTTGTTCATTGAGGGAAAATGTCTGTGCGGATGACACCACTTTGCTTCCTCCCTCCTTGGGTCTCCTCCCCGCCAGCCCCCACCTCTGCCCAGCCGGGCTGGCTGGCGCAGTTTCCACTTAGAGCACATTTATGCAGATATTGGGTGGTTGGGTCCCTCCCTTTCATCTTTACATCCTGCTTCTTTCCACACCCTTCCACCCATTGGGAATTGGGCAAACTTCGCTTTCCTGTTGCTCTTCTTATCTTGCGGCACGCCAGCTGCTTTCTCTCCCCTCCCCACTCCATAAAAACAAGCTTTGAATTTGCAAGTGGAGAGGAAAGCGGAGGAAATTCTGAAGCTGAGCACGGAAGGTCAGATGCCACGGCCAGGGCTGTGAGGTCTTTGCAGCCTCGTGGTATAGGGCAAGCTGGGAGCAAGTCCTTTGCTACTTGGTGGCATTAATAGAAGTAGAACTTCCAAATCGCGTGAGGGACTGGTTCCTCTCTATTCAGCCCTGGTTAGGCCTCATCTAGAGTATTGCGTCCAGTTCTGGGCTCCACAATTCAAGAAGGACACAGACAAGCTGGAGCGTGTTCAGAGGAGGGCAACCAGGAGGATCAGGGGTCTGGAAACAAAGCCCTATGAGGAGAGACTTAAAGGACTGGGCATGTTTAGCTTCAAGAAGAGAAGGCTGAGGGGAGACATGAGAGCACTCTTCAAATACTTAAAAGGTTGTCACACAGAGGAGGGCCAGGATCTCTTCTCGATCCTCCCAGAGTGCAGGACACGGAATAACAGGCTGAAGTTAAAGGAAGCCAGATTCCGGCTGGACATCAGGAAAAACTTCCTGACTGTTAGAACAGTGCAACAATGGAATCAGTTACCTAGGGAAGTTCTGGGCTCTCCCACTCTAGAGGCCTTCAAGAGGCAGCTGGACCACCATCTGTCAGGGGTATTTTAGGGTGGATTCCTGCATTGAGCAGGGGGTTGGACTCGATGGCCTTGTAAGCCCCTTCCAACTCTATTTCTATGATTCTATGGTGGGTTTTGAGCCTTGGAGAACCCTTTGCATGTCGATTTCCCTGTGGTAGAACATTAGCCAGTGTCTGGGTCATATTCTGAGATGCACAGAACTAGCCAGGCCTACTGGGCCCCATTATTGTCCTGTGTAAACAGGGTGACACCTGGTAGATACCAATTACTTCCAAGCAACTGTGCATCGGTTGGGGTGGGGTGGGAGAATTGGTCACAGCAGGTAAGCTGTCTTTCAGGGAAGCTAGTCCACTGTGCTTGAATTTGTGTTGCCAAATTCCAGCTAAGATTCCAAGGAATTCCCAGACGTTCTCCAGTGCGTGGTTTGAAACCCACTGATCAATGTGGTACTCAAGTAGATGTTCTTGATGCTTGCTGTTTCGCATTTAGCTTACCTGGCCTTCACCAGCATTGAAAAGCAGCCCTGTTCCTCCCCAAAACAGATCCATCCAATTTTTGGCATCCTAAAATGGAGGCTGTAGTCTTACCACTCTGATGTTCTTAACATGATATGCATCTTTGCCTTTGGCCCTGTTGGGAAGACACCTTAAACCACAGCTTTATCCATGGTGAATAATGCTTTTTGGACCTTGCCGTTCAATATTTGAGGTTCTGATTGCTCAGACTAGTGGTTTATAGCTGGCTAGGGTAATGCTCAGATCTGGAGGGCACCAGGTTGGGGAAGGATGTTTCCAGAGTGGATTAAAAACCTGATTTTTTAAAAAAAAATACAGATTTTTTTAAATTTAAATTGGATTTTTTTATTTAAATCGGATTTTTTTAATAAAATGCTTTTTGTGGAAAAATCTATCTAAAGATAGTTTTCTATTTGAGATACATTATAGTCCAAAACTTATTTATCATGAAATAAGGATTAGTTTTTAATTATGTAGCATCAGGCTGTATATTCATGCAATGTTTAAATTTTTTTGGTAAATGAATTCCTTTAATCCATTCACAATGCCAAGCTCTTCCGGAGGTTTCTGTAAGATTATTGGGCAATTTTTCTGTCTAGAAGATATTATCACAGCTGTTTGGTTTTACAGTTCTCAAAACTGTGAATTTGTGTCTGCAGAGATCACAATCCCCTTGTGCCTTTGCAAATCTATGTACACAGAATCAACCCCTTACCTCTGAAGTGCTAAGTTTTTTAAAAAAATCAATTAATAGAGTGCACTTTGGGTGGGGGAAGTCACATGATTAAATCGTGTCTTTCTGAGTAGTGATTTAAATCAAATCCGCCCTGTTAAACACAGCCATGTATGTTAGAATATAGCTCTCCTATGGCAAACTTCCAATCAGAAAAGCACAGGTGGACTTCAAGCGGAGAGAGAGTGATTGCTTCTGTGCCTTATTTAAAGAGCTTTGAACACAATTCCAGGTCCTAGAAAAGCTGTATTCTGCAAGCTGTACATACCATAAAAAATAAGTATTCCAAAGGAGCAGAGTATTATTTTTTTGAAGTCCTGCCTATGACCACAGATCTGATGCTCCTTCAGATGCCCTCTTGACTCCTGTGGTGAACCACATGTTGCCCACACCCTCACCATATCATCGTGATCAAGACAACCCCGGAGCTGGTTCTTATTTTAGAGGGATGGTGCTTTCCGCACCGGTGACTCCCACGTCACTCTGGTCACATAGGAAGGCAGAAAATTTGTGGGGGAAACCACAACTGCCGCTTCCCCCCTGGTGTTTTTACCCATTGTCTGTTTTTAGATTGTAAGAGAATTCAAGAACGGTGCAGAGACCTTTTTTATATAGATAGATCGACAACCATCTGTCAGGGATGCTTTAGGGTGGATTCCTGCATTGAGCAGGGGGTTGGACTCGATGGCCTTGTAGGCCCCTTCCTACTCTGCTATTCTATGATTCTATGATTCTATGAAGCCGAGCAGGAACATCAGCTATCTCATACCGAGGCAGGCAATGTGTCCAACTCACCTTGGGTTGTCTATTCTAGGGATGTTGTACCTCTTTCAGCCTGCGGACCGAATTCCATTTTGGAGAAACTTTCAGTGGCTGCATCCCAGAGGTGGACACCTTTGTGCCTAGTCCGGAAACTTCAATTTGTTCAAAATATGGCAGCCAGGTTTGTCACCGATACACCTAGGGGGGACCACATTACACCAGTTTTAAAATCCCTTCACTGGCTGCCAATTAGTTTCCGGGCAAAGTATAAAGTGTTGGTTATCACCTTTAAAGATCTACATGGTTTGGGTCCAGGCTACCTGCAGGATCGCCTTCTCCTATACAATCCACCCCACACACTCAGGTCCTCTGGGAAGAATCTACTTCTGTCTACCAAAATTAGGCTGACAAGTATTACCAGAGGTCCTTCTCTTCTGCTGCTCCCAGGCTGTGGAATGGCCTGCCGGAGGAGAATCGCCAACTTAACAGTCAGCATTTAAGAAAGCTGTAAAGACTGATCTATTCCGGCAGGCCTATCCAGTGGAATTTTAGGATGGTTTTTTATATATATTTTAGGATGATTTAATAATGTATACTATGTTTTTAATTCAGTTTTATGTATTTTATACTTATTGTTGTTCCCTGCCTCGATCCAAAGGGAGAGGTGGGTAAGA
Organism: Elgaria multicarinata webbii; assembly: GCF_023053635.1. Lineage (NCBI taxonomy): Eukaryota > Metazoa > Chordata > Lepidosauria > Squamata > Anguidae > Elgaria > Elgaria multicarinata. The sequence continues at coordinate 109,340,156 of NC_086177.1, read as the reverse complement.
AATATATTATTATTATTATCATTATCATCATCATTATTATTATTATCACCATCATCATCAAATGAGCTGGGCCCAAAGACAAAAAGGGCAGGCCCCAAAAATGCCAGCATATTGTCGCTTACAACTCTTAACGTCAGTAGCTGAGCCTTAGGACGATTGGGAAGGGCGTGGAGCAAGGTGAAGGAGACGTGGTTATCTGGAGAACCCCAGAGGGCTGGATTTGCACACCACCACCACAAACCCCAGCCTGAGATTCTGTGCCTCTGGTCTACTGGTGTATCTTGGACATCACCTACTGTGTGAGATCCTTTTTACTGGAGGTGGCGCGGATTAAACTTGGGACCTTTCTCATGCCAAGTGTGTGCTCTACCATGGAGCTATGGTTGCTCCCAAAAGTTCTGGGTCTGCTCAGTGCCTGGATGGGCAGCCACACGGCAATGCGCTCATTGTATTAGCAACCAGCCATCATACACAGTTCCAGAAAGATACAGCAGTTGATCTGGTGACCACCTGGGAACTCCTATCTGTGTCGCTTTGAGTTTCATGATAGAAGAAAGAAAGGTTATCCGTTTAATAAATACTTTTCTGAGTTTTTTACATTGGCATGGGATAGAGGCACAGGGAAAAGCCACTGTGCCACTCATATTAGGGTGGAAAGTTTCCAAGCTGTGGCAAAAGGATTGAAGTGAAGTTTGATGGGCCGTTGCAGTTTTCATGTACCTGGACAAAAAAAGGGTGCAAGGAATAGAATAGTGGTGGCAATCGATGGAGGTGATAGCATAGGAGTGGGAAGATAAATTCTCTTAACACCTGAGGAGAGGTAGCTTCTATCTTTAAACCACCTGATACTGCCGTAGGAAGGGGGGGGCAGAGGCAAGGAGGAATGAGCAAAATGTAACTGTGAATCATGGTGTAATCTTTAGTAAGTGATGTGTAATCCTCGGAGTTTTGCAAAACACAGCCTATACCTGGGTGAGGCTAGCAAAGGGCTGATGAGGCTGGATTCTCCCCTTTCCACACCTGTGTTTGGTTTCAGATGCTGTTTTGCTCTTTGGGTCATGTACAGGCTGGTTTAATTTGCAGGTTATGTTCTAGCAAAACACACGTCTTTGCATTCTGTGCCGTTTGCGTCCCCCGTCCCCCCTGTCATTCTTGGGCTGTGTGTACGAGACTCTCCTTCTGTAGACTGCTACTGTACAACCACCAAATGTTAAAACTACCTTTCTGGATCCAACCAAACATCTGGCCCCAGCATATACTGTCTGCTTACAAAACTGCTGAGTACAAAAGAGAGGGCCTTTTCAGTGATGGCCCCTCACCACTGGAATTAGCTTCAATCAGGGGCTTATCAGGGCCCTGCTTTGCAGTTCTTAAGGAAGGCTCTTAGGATCCATATGTTTTCACTGGCCTTTTCAGCAGCTGTTATGGGTATTACCTGTTTTTAGAGTATTTATTAAATATTTTGTGCTTTTCTATTTGCTTTGCATAGTTTAAAAAATTGGGGTTTTTTATCTTGTATGCCGCCTTGAGAGAGTTCTACCCTTAAAGGCTGCCTAAAAAGCATTTTAACTAAATAGTTTTGTTTCAGTTGCTAATCAGAGTATGGGAAAAGCGGGCGATTTTGGAAGCAACATTTGTGTAAAGGATCAGACTGTCTTCTTTTGAATCTAGCCTAACACAAGCCTCTGGTTCACTTAGTTTGCAAACTGTGTAATAAAAATTGGTGGGATCCCAGACACCCTGTTTCCTAGAAGTTGGAAGATGGGATCCAGGCATACTGTCCAGCCTCACTGATTGTTAAAATTCCTGATTGGTCCAAAATTCCAAATATAGCTTTCCTATCCACAATAGTAGTAGTACATATTTATACAATATTTCAGTCTTCGTGTGGCGCAGAGCGGTAAGCAGCAGTTACTGCAGCCGAAACTCTCCCCCACGGCCTGAGTTCAATCCCAGCAGAAGCTGGTTCTCAGGCAGCCGGCTCAGGTTGACTCAGCCTTCCATCCTTCCGAGGTCGGTAAAATGAGTACCCAGCTAGCTGGGGGAAAGGGAACTGCGACTGGGGAAGGCAATGGCAAACCACCCCGCTACAAGGTCTGCCAAGAAAACGTCAGCGAAAGCAGGCGTCCCTCTAGGAGTCAGCAATGACTCAGTGCTTGCACGAGAGGTTCCTTTCCTTTTCCTTTCAGTCTTCAAAGCATTTCACATACATTATCTCGGTAATCTCAGTGTGAGGCTTTCCTGCTGGGATAGAAATGATATTCAAACCCGAGCATCCAGTCTTCTAGCTACCATATGACAATAGCCCTTCAATCCCAATTAAGAGTGTGTCTTTACCTGGATTTGAAAATGAATCATCTATACCTTTGACCCAACTCCCCTTTTTGCCAGCACTGATGCCCAGAGAAATCTGCTCTGCGTATTTGCCAGTGCATCGTGTGTGGTCTTTCGGCTCCCTCCTGAAACCTTTGGAGCTTTAACTAAACCAGCTTAAGGCTTAGGGATGTTGCAGCACTGTGTTCAGCCTTCCATGCAGATCCATGTGAGCTCATTCTTGATCTTCTTACGAGTCTCTCGCTTTTCCTTGAATAGTTTGTAAGTCCTTTGGAGCACGGGCTGGCTGACTTTCACGAGCGCAGTCTCTTTAACACACCCATCCCCTGAACTGTTAACCAGGAACACCAGCTCTGACTCACCCTAAACCTAGACATATTTCAGCCTGAGTTCTGGGCTATTTATTTACTTATTTATTTATTTACAATATTTATATACCACTCCCCATTCAAAATTTTGGAGTGGTGTGCAAGATAAAATTCAATCAAAACAGAATAAAACACCTTAAAATATATTTTTAAAAGCAAAATGAAAGGTGAACTGTGAAAGGCTTCCTGGAACAATGACGTTTTCAGGAGGCGCCGAAAGGAATACAAAGTTGGCGCCTGCCTGATCTCCAGAGGCAGGGAATTTCATAGGAGGGGGGGCCACCACACTGAAGGCTCTTCCCCTGGTGGACTCCAATCGGAGGATGGGTCTATGTGGAACCACCAGGAGCATGCCTTCGGATGACCTGAGTGACCGGGCAGGTTGGTAGGGGAGAAGGCGCTCTCTCAGGTATGGGGCCGAATTGGCCCTGGTCGGCCAGAGGGGTGACATTTCATCGTCTTTTGATACCATCGACCATGGTATCCCCCTGGATTGGATCTATGGGCTGGGCATTGGAGGCACTGCTTTACAGAGCTTCTGGTCCTACCTGCGCGGTCAATTTCAGAGAGTGACTATTTGTCAGCTCTTTGGTACCATCATCTTCCCAATACTGTTTAACCTCTATGTCAGTGGTTCCCAAAGTGGGCGGTACTGCCCCCTTGGGGGCGGTGGGATTGCGTAGGGGGGTGCTAAGAGGCAAAGGGGCGGCGGGGGGGCGCGCTCGAGGTGGTCTTTTCCAAGAAGCGCCTCTCCAGAAGGTCTTAAAACCCAGGGACATTTTTATGGGAGAAGGTAGTTTGGTCCCAAGCCATATAGGGGAAGAATCCATACATGTATTAATACCATTTAAGAAGAGTCCTTTTAACGGTGAATTGAAATGTTTCAAAAGCACCAAAACACGCTATCCTGCACTATGGAGAGTGGTTCAGAAGCTCCTGGTTGCATTTCCAACATCATATTTGGTGGAACGTGGTTTTAGTGTGGTCTGCCTACTTCTCTCCAAGCAAAGAAATCGACTCCAGATTACTAAACACGGTGATTTAAGACTCATGTTAAGTGACTTTAAACCAGAAACTGGTATCACTTCATAAAGCCCAGCCGTCACATTAAGAATTTACAGAATAGTGAGGTACTCTACCCTAGTTACTAAATGTGATACCTAATATTCTTGCTAAATGACTATCAGACTTTGAAAAGATGATATCACTGGATCAAGTTTAATTGAATAAACTAAAAAAATGTAATTAGATTTTGAATAAATATTCAATTAATTGTTACTGTTTTGAATTTTATTGTTATTATCTTCCTTAGTGGGTCATTGAAAACCGCTGTTCTGAATAATGATTTCTACAGTGTAGGGTAGGGAGCACTGGGCATGAGATTGTGGAACCAAGGAGGCGGTGACCTGAAAAGGTTTGGGAACCACTGCTCTATGCGAATCCGCTGGGAGCGGTCATTAGGGGATTTCAAACGAAGTGCCATCAATGTGCTGATGACACAGAGCTCTTATGTCCCTACAACATCTGAAGCAGGTGAGGCCGCGCAATTCCTGGATCAGTGCCTGGATTCAGGAACGGGCTGGATGAGAGTCAATAAACTGAAACGGAATCCTGGCAAGGCAGAGGCCCTGTGGGTGAGTGGTTCCCGAGTCTGGGAGACAGGCTCATTGCCTGTTCTGGATGGGGTTGCTTTCCCAATGAAAGATCAGATTTGGGGCTCATCTACACCAAGCAGGATATTCCACTATGAAAGCAGTATATAAAAGGCAGGAGCCACACCAAGCAGGATATAGCTGTATGAAAGCGGTATATGGTATGTGTCAAAGGGCTCCAATAGTGGTCAGAGCACTTCAGTACCGCTTATAAAGCAGTAGTGTGGCTCCTGCCTTTTATATTCTGCTTTCACAGAGGAATATCCTGCGTGGTGTAGATGAGCCCTTGTTGTTGGGGGTATTGCTAAATCCATCTCTTGTCGCTTCAAGACCCAACTTGGCCATGCTTGGAGTGCCTTTTACCAGCTTCTACCTCTTCTGGACAGGGATCGCTTGGCCACACTGGTACGACAGCTAGTAACCTCAAGACTAGATTACTGCAACATGATCTATGCGTGGCTGCCCTTAAAGTTGATCCGGAACCTTCCACGAGTGCAGAAGCTTGACTGTTGTCAAGAGCTACCCCTTTTCAATGGGCAACTCCTTTGCTGAAGAAACTGCACTGGCTGCCTATTCACTAGTGGGCCAGGTTTAACGTTTCGTCATCGGTGTACAAAGGCCCTAAACAACCTGGGACCAGGTTATTTGAGAGACAGCCTTCTCCCTTACCAGCCTGCCCGATCCCTGAGGTCACCAGAGGAATTGCTCCTAGTATTTCTGCGGTCTGTTTGGAGTCCACTCAGAATAGAGCTTTGGTGTACTGGCTCCCTCTCTGTGGAACTCCCTGCCTGTTGATGTCAGGCAGGCACCCACACTATTTTGCTTTTGGCACCCGCTGAAGACATCTTTATTTAAACAAGCTTTCCCCAGGTGATCAACCCCAATTTTTGTTGGCATAATTTGATTTTAATTATTTTAATTCTGCATTTTGATTTCTGCTTGACAGTCTTGTTAGGCACAGAGCAATATATCAATATGTCAATATATCCTCCTAAACCTTCTCATCTCTCATTCTCTCTTACTGTCAATGATGTTACACTTACTCCAGTCAAGGAAGCTCGTAGTCTTGGCTTTATATTTGATTCCTCGCTCTCCTTTATTCCTCATATTGAGGCAGTAGCTAAATCCTGTCGTTTTTTCCTGTATAATATTGCCAGGATTCACTCCTCTGATGCCATGTTTCTCGCCTGCCCAAGGGTTTCTACTTCCCTTGCTCGGCTTCGTCCATTTTCTTCTGCTGACCCTTATGCCTGGAACGCTCTTCCAGAACATTTGAGAACTACAAGTTCAACCGCAGCTTTTAAAGCTCAGCTAAAAACTTTTCTTTTTCCTAAAGCTTTTAAAACTTGGTTTTGTTCTGACTTTATACTGTTAGTTTTACCCTACCCAGTGCCTGTTTACCCTACCCTGTGCCCGTTTGCTTTCTCTTCCCCTCCTTATTGTTTTATCATGGTTTTATTAGAATGTAAGCCTATGCGGCAGGGTCTCGCTATTTACTGTTTTACTCTGTACAGCACCATGTACATTGATGGTGCTATATATATAAATAATAATAATAATAATAATAATAATAATAATAATAATAATAAATATGTAAGTCCCAGTATGTCTCCTATGCCCCAATATGTTCAGTGAGGCTTGTTCCCAGGAAAGTACACTTAAGATTGCAGCCTAACTACTTGAACGCCTGATAAGATAATTTAGTTGTGGTTTTTAAAGGGAGACATTCCACTAAAATCTCCTGCCTATCTTTAAATGCACCATGCTTTTGGGGCCAGGTTATTTGAAGGAACGCCTCCTCCCATATGTACCTGCCCGGACCTTAACATTATCTACAGGGGCCCTTCTCCATGAGCCCCTGCCAAAGGAAGTGAGGCAGGTGGCTACTAGGAGCAGGGCTTTCTCCGCTGTGGCACCCCAGTTGTGGAATGAGCTCCCCACAGAGGTCCGCCTGGCGCCTACACTGTACTGCTTTCGTCGCCAGCTGAAGACCTTTTATTCTCTCAATATTTTAACACTTAATTTTAACTTAAATCTAAATTTTACTATTCTAACTCTGTATTTTAATCTTATATCAATTTTGCTGCGTGGTTTTATCCTGGTTGTGCTTTTTATACTGTATTTTGTAATTGTGCTTTTAACATGTTGGTTGTTTTATGATGGTTTTAATTTTTGTGAACCGCCCAGAGAGCTTCGGCTATTGGGCGGTATAAAAATGTAATAAATAAATAAATAAATAATAAATAACTACTTGAACGCCCTGATAAGGTAATTTATTTGTGGTGTTTAAAGGGAGACATTCCACTAAAATCTCCTGCCTATCTTTAAATGCACCATTGCTTTGTTGAAATAATCCACCTCTCCAAAAAGGGAAGTTTCAAACCAGAGGGCCAGCCATTAACTGCACCTCTTTATGTGCCTTCACCGTGTGAGTTTGCCGTACAAAGGACTCCGTCGAGACTTCAGTATTAGCTAACGACAGAGACTCTTAACAGGAATAGCAATGGTGGCCTTGTTACACTTGAAATTGCATGATCTCTTTCCCCTGCCTCCCAACAGTGTCTCTAATGCTGGCAGCATGTGACATGAATGTTAATTCCAAAACTGTTTAAATGAAACTGACTTATCCTGAGTCTGTCAGGCCCAGGACCGGTTTCTCGGAAGGGCAGCAGCTGGGCAAAGTCTCCAGCTTAGATGTCTATCTTTCTAATGCAAGGGAGAGTCCTTTTTAATTGGAGATGCCAGGGATTGAACCGAGGAACTTCTGCATGCAAATCATGTGCTCTTCCTTTGAGCTGTGGCTCCTTCATAGCTATGGCTATGAGCGAGCACGGCAGCAATTACTAACAGGGCAGTGATCTTGGCCTGCAGACATATTTCCGCAATCAAAAGCCCAGCTGCAGTAAAGGAATAATTTTAAGTTGCGATATTATTTTGCAACCAGCAGGTTTTCCTTACCTGCCAACCGGTTGGCTCATGAACCTTTGTTGCTTGTATATGGAAGTGGAAAATCACTGCACCAGAGAAGAAATGTAAGACGAGCAAGGGGACAAAGATATTGCTGATGCCACTATAATTAGTCCTGTGTAGCAATAGTTAACCTACTTTGCATTTATATTGTACTTTAGCTTATCCAAGGCGCTTTCCCATACATGATCGTGCACTACTTACGCAAAGTTACGAGGTAGGTCAGTTTTATTATCTCAGGAAGGCATTCAGGAGTGGCTCCGAATGTGAGAGAAGCTTCCATACTTCGGCCTAGTAAGACAGAGGTAGGCATCCTACATTTTGGACACCTTTCCCTACTGCTCCCATTGACAGATTTTCTTACCGGTAGCTGGGATCATTTCAAAGCAAAGTGAGGGCCTCCTACCATCTTTATTATTGCATTTATATCCTGCCTTTTTTCCTCCAAGGAACTCAGAATCCTCCTCTTCTCCATTTTATCCTCACAACAACAACCCTGTGAGGTAGGTTGGGCTGAGAATCTGTGACTGCCCCAAGTCACCCAGTGCGTTTCCATGGCCGAGTGGGGGACTAGAACCCAGATCTCCCGACTCCCAGTCCGACACTTTAGCCCCCACACCACACTGGCTTCATTTCCCATGAATGCTGCTAGGCCACAAGTGAGACCCAGAGATATTTGATGTGCAATTGCAGAGTGATGATTTCCCCTGCAGCATGTCCACCCCACCCCACCCAAAAAAAAAGAAGGAAAAGAAAAAGGGAACTCCTGTCTCTTCCTTCTAGTAAGCTAGGCCTCGCATGGCAGCCATTTTGTGGTGGTGCCCAGGATATTTTCTCAACCGGCCAAACGCTCCCACGGGACCCCGAAAGGTCACCTACTCGTCTTGTAAGTTTGCAGCAGAGGTGGATATTGGGCCAAGGAGGTTTCTACTCTGTAGACAAGGCTCCACTTTTATGCCACCCTCACAGGTGTGTCCGTACGTAGAACAGTTCACCTTGGGATGATGACCTGGCAGGTAGCAACGCCAGATAGGTCTTTCTCTCTGCTAAATGCACACCTTATTTGAAAAAGAGCCGTTCCAAGAAGCGGTGATTATAAGGTTAAGGGAGGTTTCCTCACGAGCCCCCCATTTTAAATAATACCCGCTTTCTCCCTCCCCGCCCTGCGTCTGACTCTCAACTTCTGCAATTACCACCAATTTGAAGGTTCTGCTAAAGATGCTGGCGGCAAAACATAATAGCACCGTGCCTGTTCCGTGTCTTGTTGGGGCCTTTCAGAAAGGAGAAAACAAAAACGCTCTGCGTTTCCTGGAGCTTCACAGGGTGCAGACCTGAAAATTACTGCCTCTGCCTATATAAATTAGAAGGCACAAAATTCTCATGCGTAGGCCAGAATTTCACGGGCTTCCTTCTTTTAGCGTCCAGCTAGGAGGTGGAGGGGTGTTTAAATGTTGTGTGTCCTGAGAGCCAAAAGTCAAAGACATCATTTGAGGAGCTGTGTGTTGGGTTTTTTGCTCATGGCTGCATCCCAGAAGGGATTCTTGCCATCTTTGTCTTGGTGCTGTTTTTGGTGATTTTCTCTTTGCACTGTGTGCCTGTTCCTTGTCTGCTGTATCCGCACATGTGTGCCAAACAGGTTTGGTCACATTTGGCTGGTCAAGCATCGTCGTAGATTTTATTTTACTTTATTTAAAATATTTCTGTGCCTTTCAGCAAAGGAGCCTGAGTAGTTGGCTTTATTTATTTATTTGTAACGTTTACATACCGCTGAATATGACAGAATCTCTCAGTAGTTAACATTAAAATGCAATATTAAAACATAGTATTAAAACACAGCATGAAAACACATCCAAATATAATAAAGGAGCAGTAAAATGGAGTGGCCTAATTAATTAACTTACATCCCGGGGAAAAGTTGGGTGAATCAGTGAGTCTTCAGGAGGGGTTTAAAAGATGCCACATTTTTTGCCTCCCGAACTACAAAAGGGAGGTTTTTCCAAATGGTGGGTGCCACCACAGAGAAGGCCGTGCCACCTGCGTACTTCATGGCGGTATTGTCATTAGTCTGAGGGTCGAACTACACATGATGGCAGGTAGCAAATCTTTGTCCTTAAATGCAGCCACTTTGCCCCAGTCATGTGTAAAGAGGAAGAGAATGTGTCTTAAAGTAGGACTGTGCTTTGCCTTGGTCCCAAATCCAGGTTGATACAGGCTGATTTGCCTGTCTCAACCTGAATCCAGTTCGGGACCAGATTGGGCCACCGAAGCACTTCGGGCTGATGGCCAGCCGCTGCCCCCTGCCCACCCATTTGTGGGATTTACCTGACACCTCTGTGCATGCTGGCGATCCACACAACCTCCCAGGAAAGCTGCTCTGGCCTGCTGTAGATCTATTGTTGTAAATGGCACTGGCTGGAAAAGGCCATTTCAGGCCACCATAGTTTACAACAGCAGATCTACAGCAGGTCAGAGCGGCTCTCCTGGAGGATAGGTGGCTCGTCGTTGCACACTGGAGCTTCAGGTAAGTCCCACGAGCAGAGAGCAGCAACTCAGGGGGCGCTCTCTGTCCCACTCAACCAGGGGGTGAGCGGGACGGGGAGCCGTATGGACTCCCAGTCGTCCTCGCTCCTGGGAAAGCTCAACAGCATCCGAAGTGGGCCAGGGCAGTACCAAGGCGCCTCAAATTGAATCGGGGCTGATTTGGAAGCTCTGAATCATCCTCCGAAGCGAATCGGGCAGGGGGCTGTGCAGAGCCCCAACTTAAAGCCATAAGACAGTCCTACAGGTGGGGTGGTCCGAAACCCTCCTGAGCCACGTTTCGGCCCACGTCGCTTTTCTCCAAGAAGTAATGGCGTGCAGCATGATCTGCAGCCCACCCGCCCCCTGCGTTGTACACCATTTGGCCCCAGACAAGTGCTGCCGTTGCATCTAGTTCTGCTCTGGAATTCTGTTGTACGCTAACATTGGACTGAAACTAGTTCGTATTCATTTTATTTACAGTGAGAACTTCCAAAGAATTCTGAGGGTGGTTGTTGGGTGTGTGTTTTTAAGCCTGATATAATTGCAAACTTCCTTTCTTGTCCATGGGCTGGATTTACCAGAGTAACCAGCTCTTGTGAGAGGGAATGTGATCACCTTGCATGTAAAGTAGTAAATGCAGTCTCTGTGTTTGCCTGCTCTTGGAAAGAGAACTCTGGGACTTAGGCAGCTTGAAGACATAGGATGTATTTTTTAAAAAAATAAATCCGCAAACCAGCATCTTCCTGGTAATGGAAAACTGCCTTTTACTCAACTCCACGGTAGCCCACAGTCACACAATGGTGGAGTTAAGATATGCTGTGTGGTGAATACCTCCTACAAACTCAGCCGTTGTGTGGAGTTTTCCCACTGCGTAGAGAAACATGTTGTCTGAACTGAGCCTGTGTGTATGGCGGCCCCACAAACATTAGCTTTAACCCTGCCCACTTTTGCAGGGGGGGTTGCCCACCTCCGGCACGCAGTCCCCAGAAGGTATCTCACAAAGGGAGCACAGACCTTGGGGAGAAAAAGGTTCCCCACCTCAGTAGTACATTCTACCCCTTCAACCGACCCATACACTATGTTCAGCATCTAAGGCCCTCCAGGTGCCTACTCCAAGGGAGGCTCGGTGGAAGGGCCTTCTCGTTGGTGGCCTCTAAACTATGGAACGATCTCTTCAATGAGACCCACCTGACATCAACAGCGTTACTTTTTTAGCACCAGGCGAAGACCTTTCTCTTTAGTTAAGTATTCCGCAGCATACGATGAGTTTTTAATCAGGTTCTGATGGTTGATGGTTTAATTTTTATTTTTTATTTTTTAGATATATGTTGCCTCTGTGTGTGCTGTAGGAGTCTAGGTTTTATGGAAATGCTTTTAGACTTAGCATAATGTATTTTTAATGTTTTTTAATCACTGTAAACGGCCCAGAGAGCTTTGGCTATGAGGCAGTATAAAAATGTAATAAATAAATAAATCCTACTGCCTCTTAGAACACTGTTGTTATTATGTCAAGAGACAGCAGTTCTTCAGCTCCGGCTGTAAATCCTGCTCTTTAACATCAGAGATATCCACCATCTCGCAGGTGTACATCCTCACCTTGTCATTATCCCAGTGATGCTGTTTACATTGATGGGGCTTTGTGGGCATCTGCAGCAGCTGAGGATTATCTTCCAGGGTGGAAGTCTTCTGCCCCAGAAGTGGCTTCATGTACTTGGGTGACCATTTCCCACACCTGAGTTGTGAAGTCGAGCTGGGTGTGACATAGGCCCAACGTGTTCCTTCGCTCCCCCAGTGTCGGTTGCTGCCGGAGCTTGAACTGGGAGCCTTCAGGTGTGTTTTTCTCTGCCCCACATGATGAACCGTATCAGTGCTGCCCGTGACATGAAGCACAGCTGGGAAACACGCTATTGGATGTCGCCAAAGAGTGTACTAAGCTAGCCTTGCAAATCCCACCCCCCCCCACCCCCAATTACTAGCCTTCTGGGAGCAGGCAGAGAAGGGAGAGCTGCATTTTTATGTTAGGCACAGAAGACGGAGTGCTCCAACACTCCATCTCTCGTCCTCCTGTGCTCTCGCTCGCCTGCATGGGATCCCTGGTCGCCTATGGCAACCAGGCTAGTGATGATTTTATTTATTTATTTATTTCATTTCATTTCTATACTGCCCAATAGTCGAAGCTCTCTGGGCGGTTCACAAAAATTAAAACCATGAAGAGCATAATAAAACCAACCAACAAATTTAAAAACACAAATACAAAATACGTTATAAAAAGCACGACCAGGATAAAACCACACAGCCAAAATTGATATAGGTTGAAATATGAAATTAAAACAGCAGAGTTTAAATTTAAGTTAAATTAGGTGTTAAAATACTGAGAAAATAAAAAGGTCTTCAGCTGGCGACGAAAGGAAAACAATGTAGGCGCCAAGCGATTAAATGTAATGGTGCACTGTGAGGTTGGAGGTTGCTACTGGAATCAGTTACCTAGGGAGGTTGTGGGCTCTCCCACACTAGAGGCCTTCAAGAGACAACTGGACAACCATCTGTCAGGGATGCTTTGGGGTGGATTCCTGCATTGAGCAGGGGGTTGGACTCGATGGCCTTATAGGCCCCTTCCAACTCTACTATTCTATGATTCTCCGGGAGCCTTTTTTGGCCCCGAAGCGGGAGAAAAATACTTTTTAAAACTTCAGAATTGTCCTCCTAAATCACAGCAGCAATCTGGCCCCAGCAATGGCCAGTCAGTCAGCAGATGTGTCTGGAAGTTTGCACTCAGGGCATGAAAGCAGCCCTTGGTTTGTCCTCCGATTCTGGGGATGAGCAGTGGAGTCAACATGGAGGCAATTTTCATAAAGCACAGCATTAAAAAAGTAAATATGCAAAATTTAAAACAAATTTAGACAGCTCTAACCAGTTTCAATAAAACACCAGACCTGTTTAGACGACTGGCATATGCTATTAAATGCCTGGGAGTAGAGAACAGCCTTAACCTGGCGCTGAAAGGATGACTGTGTTGGACCAGGCAGGCCTCTGTGGGGAGTTCATTCCACAGTTGGGGCCACCATAAAGAAGGCCCTCTTCCTTGTTGCCACCTTCCAAGCCGCTCTTGGAGATTGCACTCGGAGGAGTGGGGGGTGGGGGGAAGACGTTGATTGTAGTGTCCGGGTATATTCAGGCCCGGAGAGGCGTTCCATCAGGTATTGCAGCCCCAAGCTGTGTAAGCATAATCAGCTTCTGGAATTTACTGCCCCAAGGTGTGGTGATAGACACTAGATTGCGTGGCTTTGGAAAGGATTAGATCAGCCTTCCACAGGCAGGCTGGGGGATTATGGGAGTTGCAGTCCAAAACATGTGGAGGGCACCAGATTGGTAAAAGACGGGTTAGACACATTAATGGCTGGAGCTTGCCCATCTAATCCAGTGTTGACTACTCATGACTACCACATTGCCTAAAGTATGTGCTCTACCACTAAGCAATGGCTCCCAATGAGAGCTAAATGGAACTGCTCTGTTGACAGGCAGTGTACCTCGAAAAGGACAGATGGTGGGGGTGAGGGGGACACACTAGGGACTCGTGCCCTGATTGTGGGCTTCCCAGAAGTATCTGATCGGTTGTCTTTGGAAACAAGATGCAGGTGGAGATGTAGCCTTGGCCAGGTCCTGCGGGCTTGCTGCTCTTCTGTTCTTAATTAAGCCTTGTGTGATGTAGCACACACAGGTCTTTGTGTTTTGCTCCCTGCACCTCTGCCATGAAGCACGGAATTGTGCTCCTGCGTTCTCCTCTCAGATCTTACAGGAACGTGTTTCTGGCTGCTGTTCATCTGGGGGCAAAACAGGGGCAATCCCTACCTGTCTCCAGGGCAATGGATCTTCCCGTTCTAGCCCTTTCATCCAAGGAGTTTTCATGCACACAACCATGTTCAAACTAGCCCAGGCCCCCAAGGCCAAGATATTTCAGAACAGGACTGCTCTTAGTTTTCTTCTCATTTTTGTCTTAAATTTTTAAAGAGCTGGGGAGGGTCTCAGTGGGCAACGAGGGTCAGAAATGAACATCAGTTCGGGGGGGGGGGAGAAAAGAATTAAGTGTGTTCATGCTCCCTTCTAGATGACCAGTCGGAAACTGAAATTGGTCTGCTACCAGCCTAGTCAACCAGGTTGTCCATGCCAAACGCTGGGGAACTATTTCAAAATTTCTAGATGGCATCTCCAGACATTGAGACCTTCAGTCTTGAGCAATGTTGAGAAAGCATTTCAGACTCTTGTGCCAGCTTTTAATGTTCCAGGACCTGGGATTCTGGCAGTATGTCCATGATTCAGCTTTGTTTGTGTGGTTAGGAGAATTAAATGCTGGATGACGCACCGGCGTGGGGGTGAGGGGGTTGACTTTCATGTCCTGTTTGTGGACCTCCTGGTGGCATCTAACCGGCCACCATCAGGAGCAGAATGCTTTTCTAGGTGGATGTTCATAGAAATCATAGAATAGTAGAGTTGGAAGGGGCCTATAAGGCCATTGAGTCCAACCCCCTGCTCAATGCAGGAATCCACCCTAAAGCATAGCTAACAGATGGTTGTCCAGCTGCCTCTTGAATGCCTCTAGTGACATGTTCTCTCATGCTATCCTTCTCAGAACCAGGAATTGTCTCATATGAGTTCACACTAATCAAGAAACTTGTTTATGCTAGAATATGAGTTTGGGCTGTTTATCATTCTCCTGAAGTTACTTGGTTCCGTGACAGAGTCTGTATTTTATGACATACTGGGCACCTTCATTCTTACAATCCCTCCTGCCTAAGAATGCCATGGGGGTGGGGGAATTTACCATGGCTTAGTGGGTGCAGCAGCGTTGCTCCCTCCCACCTTCCATATTTTTGCGGCTTCGCAATCTTGATTTTTTTTATCCCCATCCCTTTTCCCTTAACGGGAAAGCTCTCCTACAGCTCTGTGTCGCTTCTCTGAGTGGGATGGAGGAGGGTTGCTCCTTGGGCTGAAAGGCGCGTGAAGAGTTCCAGGACCAGCACTTCAATTAATTAAAAGTGGCATTTCTCAGGCCTCCTGCTGGCAGCAGCTGTTTTGGCTGTGATACTGTTTAGGATCAATCTCAGGAACCTGCATCTGGTGATACTTGGTGCTTAGCCAGGAATCTCAAATGGGAAGGCAACACGTTGCCGAAATTCCTAATAACGCTGTTCCTCTGGACCACCCCCTTGTTCAACCCTTCTCGTCTCTGCCCCTCTTCAGGCCCTGGTCACCCTTGTTTCTAGCCACCACCACCTTCCTTATACCTGTCTTTTCAAGGCCATGTTCTCCCTGATCTGCCCCTCTGAGCACCCAAGTGGCACAGCCAGTGGCAGCCAAGATCAGACTCCCCTTATACAAGTCTGTTGTGCGAATACAGTGAGAATACTGTGTACTGTGTCACTGCACCTAAAAAAGGATATTGTAGAGCTGGGGGAAAGGCAACTAAAACAATCAAGGGGCTGGAGCATCTCTCCTATGAGGGAAGGTTACAACTGCTGGGATTGTTTAGCTTGGAAAAAAGGAGGCTAAGGGGAGATATGATAGAAGTGTAGAAAATTATGCATAGTGTGAAGAATGTGGATAGGGAGACATTTTTATCCTTCTCTCATAATACTTGAACCCAACGGGGCCATCCCATGAAGCTGATGGGGATGGATAAATTCCTGGAGGAGAAGGCTATTTATGTCTAGTAGTCCTGATAGCTGTGTGCTACCTTCAGTAGCAGAGGCAGCATCCCTATGGGTACGAGTTGCTGGGGAACATGGTGGGAGAGTGCTGTTGCACCTATGCCCTGCTGGTGGATTCCTAGTGAACAACTAGTTGGTCACTGTGTGAACTGAACGCTGGACTAGAGGGACCCTTGGGCTGATCCATCATGGCTCTTCTTCTTAGGTTCTTAAGCCAGTCTGACATCCTCTATGACTTCATGGTAGATCAACTAAGTTGTTGTTGCCGGGGGTTTTGTCATCAGCTTGTCTAGAACAGGGATGGCGAATGTTCCAGAAGTTGTCGGACTACAATTCTATCAGCCATAGCCAGTGGTGAAGGATAATGGGAGCTGCAGTCCAGCAACATCTGGAGAGTCACACATTCCTCATTACTGGTGTAGGGCAATGGATTTCAAATGATGGATCACTGTTGAATGGATCACTATTTTGCAGTAGAACTTGCAGGTGCAGGGTACCCGATGCAGATTACGCCCATAGCAAAGGAGAGGGTTAAAGACCTCCTTATCCCCATGCTAAGTTCTCAATCCAGATCAAGGGCTTTGCACCTACTCAAGACTAAAATGTGGAGGAAAGATGTGGCTTCCAGCTAGGTCTTTAAAGTAATGTCTGTTCTGGCCTTTAGAAAAATGTTAAGAAAGGT
Source organism: Elgaria multicarinata webbii (assembly GCF_023053635.1). Classification (NCBI taxonomy): domain Eukaryota; kingdom Metazoa; phylum Chordata; class Lepidosauria; order Squamata; family Anguidae; genus Elgaria; species Elgaria multicarinata. Next base: position 109,323,928 of record NC_086177.1, on the reverse strand, counting down.
CAGCTTGCCCAGAATGCTGCAGCCGGACTGTTTCCTTCTTTATTTGTGACATTTATATACCAATGAATATAATAAAAGTTCTTCTCATAGCTCGAAACCTCCAGCATAAAAAGTTCTTCTCATAGCTCGGAAACTCCAGCATGTCATAGCTCAGAACATTTGTGCCATGCATTGCCACGCATCGCCTTAGCATATTTCATTGTTCGCCACCTTAAGCCCTATTTTTAGTGTTAAGACAGGATATAAATGTAATAAATACCAAAATAATTGGCTAGTCTAATGAAATTGGCTGGATTGTCTGTTTCGTTGGATTTACTGTTTCTTCCATAATTCTTCCATACATGGGTGGCTTTGGGGATGCTGGGAATTGTAGTTTAGCACATCTAGAATGTGCCAGGTAGGGAAAGGCTTCATGGGGCAGTCTATTCCCCACCCCACCCCACTATCCCCCTCCATTTGACTGCTGCAGAAGTTGTACTGTGCACAGTTTGAAAACGTGTGTTCATTGCCCAGCCTGCCCTGCCAATGTTTAGAATGAGGTGTTCCTCAGAGAACTAGGGGATCATGGGAGAGGTGCTTCCGCAGCCTTTTTCATTTCAGTAGCTTTCAACGTGTTTGAAATCTGGATCAAGTTGGTTTAGAGTCTGATCTCCTTGTGATCTTTAGTTAAATCCTCCTTAACATTCACTTCTTCTGTGATGGGTGAAGAAAGCTGCCAGAGGAATAATAGCTTGGCAGGTGGTGAGCTGGCGTCACTGTCGGCACGTGTGCTCGCATGCGCAATCGAATGTTGCGTACATGCCCTGCTTCTGTCAGTGAAGCCTCCTGACGGCAATTGGTTGAGCTGCTATGATGTCGGAAGCCTTGTCTGTGTTCTGGAACTGCTCAAACCCTCCACACAATGTTCACAAGCTAACTTCCGTGGGAAAGGGGTCCTTGTTGGTTTGGCTGGTATTACTGCCTCACACGGAGCTTCTGTGAAGAGGAGCTGTGTGGTGCGAGCTAAGGACTGGAGGGCTGACAGAAATGAGATCTCTTCATTGGGAACTAGGGCCGGCTCCGTCAGGTGAAGAGGTGAACAACCCAGCAAGCCCTCCCCTCATCAATGGAGGAGAGTCTGAGCTATCCAGTGCTCTGCTATGTGGAGGAGTGGATGTTTTGGCTCAGTTCAGACAACACGTTCGTCAACGCAGTGTGAAAACTCCACTCAACGTTTGAGTTTTTAGGGGGTACTCCCCACACAACATGTTCTAACTCCACCATTGTGAGACTGTGGGCTACCATGGAGTTGAGTAAAATCTATTGCGACGTTTGATTGACAGTTCCTCCGCCCTCTCTCCTCCCCCAGTCCTCCCAATGGTATCCCATCAGCCATTGCTGTGAAAAAAACTATCCCGCCAGCTCTCCTAGAGCAGCACTCCCTCCTTTTACCGCACTTGCCAGCGAACTCTAGCAAGTGGGAAAAGTCAACGCAACGGAAAACTCCACAGAGCCCTCCACACGACATGCAACACAACGTTTGCGCAGGAATTGTCCTCTGCACAACGGCGATATTCTGTGTGGAGTGTTTCCCCCCCCCCAAAAAAAACTCCACTGTGGAGTGGAGTTTCCCTGCCAGACAACACATTTCTCAATGGTGGTGTAAAAACTCAGCTGTGGAGTTCTGAAACCACTGTTGAGAAACGTGTTGTCTCAACTGAGCCTTTCTGTCTTTTGGGAAACTATCATTATCCCCCAAAATCTTTTCCCAGGCTCCTCTACCTAGTGATTTGTGAAACACCTTTACAGCTTGAGAATTCAATCCAGGTATAGGTGGGCTGCAGATTATTGATAATTCTCCACCCCACCGACACCCGCCGATGGAATGGCAAATACTCAGGGGCCAGAAGGACACCCATGTGCAGGACTGTTTATGGCAATCCAATAAAGAGATCTCAAGAGTTGTGGCAGATCTCCAGGAAAACAGCTGATCATTGCGCATTAGCAGCTAAAAAGGCCAATTCTACGGGAAGGTGGGCAACTAGAGTGGCCAATATCCCAGAAGCTCCCGGTCCAAGTCTATGGTGCAACTGCCAGTTTTGGTGACACCATCTCAAAATACTCTATTGTGAAACTGAAAAAGAGTCAGAAAAGGACAACCGAAATAACCAGATGGTTGAGGCATCTTTTCTAAAAAGGAAAGAGGAAAATGTTTGCTTTTGGGTTTTGTTTTTAAGTTTAGGGAGGGAAAGACTAAGGTAGGAAGAACACAGTAGAGGTTGATATGATTATGCATGTGGATAGTGCATTTCTCTCATGCATATTTCTCTGCCACTCCTCATCATATCAAAATAGGACTAGTTTTTAGGACTACAATTCTCCGTATTCCTGACAATTGGCCATGCTGTCTGGGGCTGATGGAAGTTTAAGTCTAACACACCCGGAATGCAGGTCTAATCCCACAGGACTGCTCTTCGCTTCCTAATGTTTAGCGTGAGTGTTTTGTAAAAAAATTAATCGACCCTCGCTGTTGTTTGCCGCTGGTGTCCTCTTGAAAACAAAACCCAGGTGCAGCACAGGTGTCTGTTGTGAGAAAGGAGCCCTCTGATGTTTATCTAACAGTCTGAGAAGTTTGCACAGGATATGTCTTTCAAAGCAACCGGCTGCATCCTGGCCTTTGCAGTCCTGTGTAATGAGATTTGGGGCTATAAATAGGCCTCAAACGAACAGCTCCCCTCTGGTCCTCTCCATCCCAAGAGAATACCAGAACTTGCTTCTCATCAGACTTGCTCCCCTCCCCCACCTCACCCCCCCCACCCCCCCAGGGAGGGACAGTTTATCGCATCGTGGGATAAAAGGATGGACGAATAGCTGTGGTTTTATCATTTCCCAAAGCCAAAAGCTGCATAACGTTGCACCATGAAACCGGCTGCGCTGAACAGAAAATGAGGTGAAATAGTCCGAACTTTTGAGCCACACTTTGGAATCAAGGGCAGTAGGCAAAACATGTTCAATACTTGAGGAGCGGAAAGCGTGTTCTTACCAGGATGCAAAGTAGCCACAAGGAAACCCCTTCCCCTGTGGACATGGTGCATCTGTTATTGGCAAGACAGAAATAGTCAGGGCTGACGGCGTTCTCCTTGTTTTGTGTTGGTTTGTGACACACACACACACTTCTAACGACCCAAGACATGAGAATCAGAAGCATTGTTATTCCACCTTACATATAGTAATATGGCTCTGAGTATTGTAGCAGCTTTCCCTCTAAAATCCCAGAGATGGAGGGGTGACACTACTACTGGTAATTGTTTGGGTCTTTTTATACTGCTGTTCCTTTACTGCTGCTGCTGTAAATCTTTCCCAAGGTCCCATGGCACTTATAACTACTGCTAATAATTACTGTAAAGATGGGCTATGTCTCAAGACAGCTGGTGGAACCTGCGTCCAGGTTCCTTCTCTATCACATTAGATGCACACACTTTGTGAACCATTCTTTTGCTCCTGGAAATGCAGAATTGTGTGCACCCTGCATACGTTACTGAGATTGAGCACATCTGGGTCAATCGGCTTTAAGGTGCGAGATTCTGTTTCTCTTTAATTGTAGGGAGGTTCAATAGCTCTGTGTAATACTGAAGCCTCTTCCTAATATACAACGCCTCTGTGCAATACTGAAGCCTCTTCCTAATATACCTCCCACCGCTACCCTCACTGGAAATTCTCCCTCACCTGATTTTGAGATTCTACCAGGCATGGTCTGTAGATATTTGGGGGGAAGAAGGCAATAATGCTAAGGTCTAGAAACTTGGCTATTTAAAAAAAGGAGGGAGGGAGTGTGAACTGAGACTCCTGCAATTCTTAATTGTTTGCCCTAATTCCCGCTTCTAACCTGGCATAGCAGCATCATGTAATTCACCTGTCCTGGTTGGAATAATGTGCAAAATGTGGTCTTTGTATATTAGACTTGAAAACCTAGGTTGTGTTATACGATTTGCGGTTTTGGTGCTTTAAAAAAAATGTGCGTACATGAAATTGTATAGATCCATAGCGATGAATATATGAAATGCATTCATATGAAAATATAACTTTTTAGCTTCCACAAAAGCGGAGCAGATATCCAAATAAGTATCCGTTTGTAGATGGCGTCTATATGCCACCTGTTCAAATGTTGAAAGTGTTATAAAGTCCTAAATCCGTTGCCAGTGTAGAAGGTGAGCATTTATCCTTGCAATGTTGTAATATCAGTCTTTAAGCTGTCAGGCGGGCGCAGGGAACCCATTTACATTGACAGTTTGTTAATTTCCGTGAAGCAGGTAAAGAATTTAAAAGAGGATGGGCTGCATTATATGCAACACGCCTGTAATTATTCAACATGGCCCTGTGGGCTACACTGGGCCATGCTACTGCAGGTTGATCAGATGAAAGAAGTTTGCGTTTAGAACAGCTGATAGAAAAACACAACAAGGAAGTTTCACAAGGTTATGAATTGCAAAAGGGAGTCATAGAATCATAGAATAGTAGAGTTGGAAGGGGCCTATAAAGCCATCGAGTCCAACCCCCTGATCAATGCAGGAATCCACCTTAAAGCATCCCTGACAGATGGTTGTCCAGCTGCCTCTTGAAGACCTCTAGGGTGGGAGAGCCCACTACCTCCCTAGGGAATTGGTTCCATTGTCATACTGCTCTAACAGTCAGGATGTTTTTCCTGATGTCCAGCTGGAATCTGACTTCCTGTAACTTGAGCCCATTCTTCCATGTCCTGCACTCTGGGATGATTGAGAAGAGATCCAGGCCCTCCTCTGTGTGACAACCTTTCAAGTATTTGAAGAGTGCTATCTCCCCTCAGCCTTCTCTTCACCAGACTAAACATGCCCAGTTCTTTCAGTCTCTCCTCATAGGGCTTTGTTTCCAGACCCCTGTTCATCCTGGTTGCCCTCCTCTGAACCCCCTCCAGCTTATCTGCATCCTCCGTGGTGCCCAGAACTGGACGCAATACTCAAGAGGAGGCCTGACCAGGACCGAATAGAGGGGAACCAGTACCTTGCACAATTTGGAAGCTATACTTCTATTAATGCAGCCCAAAATAGCATTTGCTTTTTTTTTGCAGTCACATCACATTGTGCTTTGTGCTTCCTCTCTCCAGTTCCTCTGAATGTCTGTCTGCATCTTATAGACATCCGCCAAAATGCCCTGGGCAGAAAGCCTGTAGCAGCTCCTTTTGTGTAGAAGTTTTTTTCATTATCTCCTCTCTCGGTGCTGTTTCTTGTAACCAAAATTGGGGCAGTGTGTTTGACACTGGACAGCAGATATTCTTTCCCCACTCCCTGCTTCCTTCAGCCTTCCCTATTTCAGTTTACTTATGTGCTTATGTTCTATTTTGAGTCTCTGGCCACGCAGTGCTAAGCAGCCTATGACCCTGCCTGTAGGTAAGCATTGCAAAACAAGAGCTGTCAGGCAGATCACACCAGTAGCTTAGCTGACAGCCTCTTTGAGGGGAACTAAAGGCAGGAGCCTTTACCAGAAAGCTGGCTGTGAGAGGTATTTTGCCAAGCTGGGGGTCCCATTCTTCTAGCAGAAGGTAAGGCTGTGGTCAGGGAACGGCCCTGTGGGCTGAGTATGTGCCTCTTTCCTTGATGTTGCAGGGTCTTTAGTCCATTCCTGGAATTAATGCATGGCACATTTTTACCAGGAAGGTAGATGGCTTTCTGAAGCTACTTTCAAAATCGTTATGCTTTTCTTCCCATAACCGCCCCATCCCACCTCTTTGTTGAGCCAAATCAGATATGGTATGGTACATCTCTTCTGGAATTACAGGGCTGCAGATTTTTCATTCACTCCTTTAAGAACAGCAGCTTCCAATTTCAGAAGAGCGGCTCGTTCCTGCGTACTAGCTGTAAAAGAAAAGGCAATAAAAACACAAGAATCTCTTGGTCTTGTGGGCACCTTGTTTCAGAGCAAGAGGGCAGCGTTAGTGATCCTTTGGCCCCATCTGAGATCTTCAGCTGGGGAGGTACTGTAGTTCCAGAGGTAGAGCCCCTGGTCTGCAAGCTGAAGATGCAAGATCCAAACCCGAACATCTCCAGCTCTGGAGATCCATGGCCAGTCCGTGAGAACAGTACAGGCTTAGATGGACCAATGGTCTGGTTCATAACGGCCTTTGAAGATTTGGCTTGAATTAAAACATTATCTGCAACATCTCGTGAGCCGTCTTTTTTCACAACCCCCCAAGTTTTACTTCTTGAAAGACTTCGAGATCTGCATTTCTCCCGAGCTGCTGCTCTATGTGCCATGACGTTGCCTGGGGATGCTTGGAGCATGACTTGCCCACCTTTCAGCGCACTTTCCCCGATTGCCTGGTCTTGGCAACCCAAGCTGAGCGCACAGCCCTGGCAGGGACCCGACTCCATTTCCGATTCAGCGGATTTCTGGTCAAGCGGATGTCTCTCTCAGCACAGCAGTTTCTGGGTTGAAAATAAGAGGAAATATTTAGTGGTGACGACCGCCTGGCACACCCAGCCCTTCTGTGGGAGGGACGTACAAAGCTAATGTTTGCCTCTAGCTTATTCTTAGTGCACTGCGAGCTTCAGTGCTCCGCGTTTACTGCTCGGGCAGGAGTGCGCGCGGTCACACGGGTGTGTGCTTGCTGGTTCTTCCCTTCTGCACGAACAGGCTTTCGGCGGTCCGCAGGAGTCCCTCTCCTGTTCACGAAGGGGAGGCAGGAAACGGGAGGGAAAATGCCTCTGAGAAAGTGGGAGAAACACCTTCGCATGAAGCGGAGGTGACATCGGAAGGTTTGGAGTGGCCTCCTGCGAGACTGAACTGCTTGGTGTCCATGTCTTGAGGCAGTGGGTGGGGGGAAGCCCGTCCAAGCCGTATCTTGAGACGTCCGACTTATTCGGAAACTGAGCGTGCCTTTGCTTGTCGCCGTGGCGTGTTAACGTACCTTGCGTTGGGGAAATTCTGAACGGAAGAAGGTAAGGTGTGAATTGTCTGGGGGATTTTTCCACTCATATTCGGAGTCCTTGTCTCGCGCGGCATGAAATATGGGGCTGTCCATCCAGGAAGTCCCTAGTCTCGTACGTGCTTTGCAAAGGGAGCACGTTGTACCCAGAATAGCCCGACCTTTTTCGGGGGCATTTATCTCCGCTCTTTCTCCCTCACTCCTTTCTCTCTCACTCCTTTCTCTCTTGTTTTATGAATCTGTTTACTTACTGCTTATTGCTTTTCTGCTTACTTCTGAAATTGCCTGGGCTGCCTTACCAGTATTGCAGCAGGCGTGTGTTCGGTGCCAAATCCTATACCAAACCTAAAGTGAGACAAAATCCGAGAGACACTAATAATAATAATAATAATAATAATAATAATAATAATAATAATAATAATAATAATAATAATAATATAGCATTTATATCCTGCCTTTTTTTCCTCCAAGAAACCCATAATCATCATCCTCCACTCCATGTTATCCTCACAACAACAACCCTGTGAGGTAGGTTGGACTGAGAGCCAGTGACTGGCCCAAAGTTACCCAGTGAGCTTCCATGGCCAAGTGGGGACTAGAACCCAGGTCTCCCAACTCCCAGTCCGACACTTTAGCCACTACACCACACTGGCTTATAGTATATTTTGATTGCGCTATTCCAGTACAATACGCAACTTGGCATCTGTCAGCAAGGACTTGGCTGGAGATAATAGATGGCAGGAAAGCCTGGCTCAGGGTCGATTTCGGAAGTAGTGGGGTAGGGACAGGAAATTCTATAGTGCGCACCCTTCCCCAACAGCTGGGAGACTCCGATATAGGACACGTCTTTTGGTGTTGTTTTCTGAACTTCCTACGGATCTCGTTGGTTCACTTTTTCAGACTTTCCTTTACAAATCTAACTAAAAGTCACTTTCTAGACCAGCCAGTGATGGAGCAAATCTTTTCGCTTCTGCTGAATTACTTTCTCTATGCTTGTCTCCTTCCCCCACCCCACAAATTGTCGTTTCAAGGAAAACGGTAAGGGTGTGCTCCGCTCTGTTATGGATCCCCAGATCCGAAGCGGATCAGGGGAGGTCCGGATCGGCCCGAAGCGGTTTGGAACAGTCCGAAGCAATTCAGAACAGTCCAAAGTTTCGGAGCCAGTTAAGTGGGGAGGGGAGCTTACCTGGCTCCCCTTCCGCCGCCGCCGCAGTCCGTGCAGTGACGGCAGCAGAGCCAGGTAAGGTGGAGGGGGGCTTACCTGGCTCCGCCACTGCTACAGTCTGTGCGGTGATGGCGGTGGAGCCAGGGGAGGGGGCTTACCTGGCTCCCCTGTCCACCGCTGTAGTGGTCCATGCGGCGACGGCGGCAGAGCCAGGTAAGGGCGGAGGGGGGCTTATTCGGTCCCCATTTCCCCCCCCCCCACTTAACTGCATCCACCATCTGCCGCTGAGGCAAGTAAGTGGGGAAGGGGTGGCAAAATGGGGGCTGAATATCGATCCGGACCTCCGGATCTCGATCCGGTTCTGGAGCAGATTGAGGGAGGTCCGGATTGACCCGAACTGGTTCAGGCCCGATCCGGAAGGTCCGGATCAGGATCCGAACCAGTTCGGGGGCCCTGTGCACAGCCCTAGAAAACAGAAAGCCTTTTCCCACGAGGTGTTAACTTCAGAGAGGTTAGTTCTGAGGTGGCTTCAGACGCGAAGCGAGCCGGGCCGACTTCCTCACGCCCTCCTTCTGCTCTGTGCGTTTTCGCCTGAGCCGCACCCTAGGATCATTTAGCCTGCCGGTGGCCTCTCCTTCAGAAGAATGTTGGCTTCCCATTGCCACTGTGTGATTTGCCCTTGGTGAGATAAGCTCTGGAGAGAGATCAGGACCAGCTGGAGGAGAAAACATGAGAGCTCTGTCCCCCACTGGTACAGGCTGGCTTGCGTCTGGGGCCGACTCCTCTGCTTCAGAGTCTGATTCTGATTGATTACCTGAAACACCTTCTTCCAAAACGGGGAGCAGGGCTAGACATGACACCGGTATTTCTCTGGCAGCCACTCACCAGAAACTCAGACTAGGTCTTTCCCATCACAGGCCAGCCAGTCCTTTTCAACTGGCAACGTTAGGGATTGAATCAAGGAGCTGCAGCCCTTCCCTACAGGCTCCGCACAGTAAGTTAACCAGTTGCCGTTTGGCGATCTTCTATAAGGTATTAAATAGGGAAGCAATAGGGGGCATGGGGCTTTCTATTGGCTGCCTCCAGTGGAGACGGGCTGCACAGTTGTGGCTTCTCAGGACACCATTGTCCTTCGCTTAAAGGGTGACCAACTATGGCAGGTCTTGGGGCTCCTAGGGACAGACTTTGGAGAGAGAATCCATGACCTGGTTCGCACATAATGACAACCCATGGTTTAAACAACCCATGGATTGTTGTGCACGAGCAGGAAAGAGCGGGCACACTGCCCCCTGTGCACACACCACTTCCGCTATTATTCAACAACGCACGATCGGCGCATTCAGAAGTTATTGGCATGATGTCCAATAACTTGGGGTTGTTCATGGGTTAAACAACCCAAAGTTAACCCCTGGTTTGTTCTTAGGATAATTTTGGGGTGTAAAAGCCCACAAATAACCCAAAGTGTCTTGATCATGCTAACAGCCTCCAAAAGGGGTTCCGGATTGTAGAAACTGGAAGCGTTTCCAGCACATTGCATGGCCATGCAATCATGGGTTAAGTAACCCATAATTTGCCCCCATTACATGCAAACAGTTCCTATCAGTCCTCTAATCTTTATTAGTAACAGGGGAAGGGAAGCTCCTTGGTATATGCCATGCTTCAAGCCGAGCCTGACTAGTTTGTGAGGTCATCCAGCATGTTCAGCGTAGCTCTCAGACTTACCCAACCTGGTGGGCTGCAGTTCCCATAATCCCCAGGTGATGTGATTCCTAGCCCTCCCAGCTCAATGTGAGACAATAAAGAGGTCTGCTGTGCAATGCACAAAGCTTTATTCAGTAAATAGACATCTCTTCTCACCTGAAGGAAGTATGAATTCTAGGAGCTATCCCTCTAAGCTTAATTAGACTAATAAAGCAAGGCAGTTGCCTGTCAACTAAATGGGGGATTCATCCCCCAAGATGGGGGATACTTGGCTCAGCAATACTACAAACGAGAAGGATCTTGGAATTGTTGTAGATCACAAGCTGAATAGGAGCCAACAGTGTGATATGGCTGCAAGAAAGGCCAATGCTATTTTGGGCTGCATTAATAGCAGTATAGCTTCCAAATCACGTGAGGTACTGGTTCCTCTCTATTCAGCCCTGGTTAAGCCTCATCTAGAGTATTGCGTCCAGTTCTGGGCTCCACAATTCAAGAAGGACGCATACAAGCTGGAGCGTGTTCAGAAGAGGGCAACCAGGATGATCAGGGGTCTGGAAACAAAGCCCTATGAAGAGAGAGTGAAAGAACTGGGCATGTTTAGCCTGGAGAAGACAAGATTGAGGGGAGAAATGATAGCACTCTTCAAATACTTAAAAGGTTGTCACACAGAGGAGGGCCAAGGTTCTCTTCTCGATCCTCCCAGAGTGCAGGACACGGAATAACGGGCTCAAGTTAAAGGAAGCCAGATTCCAGCTGAACATCAGGAAAAACTTCCTGACTGTTAGAGCAGTACAACAATGGAATCAGTTACCTAGGGAGGTTGTGGGCTCTCCCACACTGGAGGCATCCAAGAGGCAGCTGGACAACCATCTGTCAGGGATGCTTTAGGGTGAATTCCTGCATTGAGCAGGGGGTTGGACTCGATGGCCTTGTAGGCCCCTTCCAACTCTACTATTCTATGATTCTATGTTAAATAGACAGTTTCCCACAGTGCCCAACAGGCTTAACTGAACCCGTATCTCAGGGTGGGTCTTCATGTTGTAATCTGCGCCTCCCACCTTCTCTCAGCTCTGCCCACTTGACCCTGTGGCGGTCTCTGGGATCGGTCAATTCCAGTGTTCCCTCACTCTCCGACAAAGTCTTGAGTTCCCACAGGCGTGGAGGATGATCTTTGAGCCCAGGCCTCCTGTCTGATAAGCTCCTGGGAAGATTCCTCCTGGCGTCTTGGAGAATTTCCTCACCTGCTTCTTGTCCTGTCTGCTCTTCTTCAGCCCCCCGAATCCAGTTCTGGACATGCACTAGGGAGCCCCGGCCTGATCCTGGCATCAGTTGGAGGTGGAGTGTTTATGCAGAAGAGACAGGGAGGCCAGCATAGGCGATAAAGGTTCTGGAATTATGGGAGTTGAAGTCCGGTTCCTTCTGTCCACTAGCCTCATGACGAGACCCAGAGAAACCTCAGACCTACTGTCTGTCTGTTGCAGAGGTGTAACATATGCCACTGCCACCACTGGGGATTTCCAGGTGGCCCAACTTATTGCAGTGGAGCTTTGACCCCAGGTGTGACAGGTGACCATGGGATATCCAAGCCAGTCACCTTGGAACTTTATCACCTATGCTGGCCTCTCCACCCCTGTGTCTTCTACAAAACCTCTCAGCTGCTCCTCCATCATTCACCGGAGAGAAACAAGATGGCCGTTCAGCAGACTTGGTCTTGGTGTGCACTGTGCCAGGGTTTTCCTTACCTTTGAATCTGTATCAAGGGCAAGTCCATACATGCATGTTCGTGCACCAGAGGCAAAGCTCTCAGATCATCCAAGGTCACCAAACCATACTGCTCTTCCATATCAGCAGCAGATGTGTCGGCCAGTAGCTGAATTTTGAGGGATGTATAGATCGGTGTGAATCATCCCTAAGATGGAAGAGTTTCATGCCAGTTTGAGTTCAAGTAGTAATTAGGGAGCTCAGCTCCGTGCCAAAAAGGGGGAAGAGCAAGAAGGGGCAAATCCAGCTATTGGGAGATGCTTTCTCCAGCTATTGATCTGGGAGAGCACACGCACCCTTTCCCAAGTTTTGTGAAGCCCAAAAAAGCAACAGGGTAATCTTGCATCTGTAGAAGCAAGAAAGGCACTGTAAAGTGTGGCTAACAAAAATGTAATACATGCCAGTGTGGCAGGTCCCAGAGAGAGATTTCCACCTGGGCCTGTTTTCTCAGAAGTAATTCCAGTTGAGTTCAGTGGGGCTTGTTTCCAAGGAAGTGTGTCACAAGTTATAGTTTGTGCCTTGCTCCCGATTTATAACTGCTCTTGTATGAGTGGTGCCTTTGGCACAAATTAGAATTGGATTTCCTGAACTAGAAATCTGGAGACGATAACAGTAGGGTAATTCTGTGGAAGAGAAGTGTGAATGTTTCGCCATTGGGGGCTTTTGAATCTGTGGCCTGACCTTGTTTCTTGGCTGAGACGTCTCTATCCCTGGCTCCTCCGGTTTAAAAAGGATGGGGGAAACTCTTCTGTACCTGATACCCTGGAGAACTGCTGCATGTCACAGTGATAATACTGGGCCAGATGGACAAATGAATCTGAGCAGTGGAGGCTGGTGGCTCTGATGTCAGTGGGGTGGTGAATCTGCTCCAGGATTCAGTCAAAACTCTTAACGGAGCTATCTCCCCTCAGCCTTCTCTTCACCAGACTAAACATGCCCAGTTCTTTCAGTCTCTCCTCATAGGGCTTTGTTTCCAGACCCCTGTTCATCCTGGTTGCCCTTCTCTGAACCCCCTCCAGCTTATCTGCATCCTTCGTGGAGCTCTGCACAGTGCTTCTGACTGGAATCTGGAACGGATTCACCACCCCACTGACTTCGGAGCCACCAGCTTCCATTGAGTCTGACCTGGTGTAAGGCAGTTCCCGATACTCCTGCAAAGCCTGGAATACTCCTGGTTACATTCTCGCTATCAAACAATAGGGCCAGGGAAAGTTCTCTTGCTGGGGCACGTAGGCTAATGAAAACGTGATGCTCCACTCCTTTCTCCTTTCTACTTTCCCTGAGCTTCTTACGTTCTTGGATCATTCGCTCGTCCATTCATTGTGGTTTTTGGTGGTGCATAGAATCATAGAAAAGCAGAGTTGGAAGGGTCCTACAAGGCCATCGAGTCCAACCCCCTGCTCAATGCAGGAATCCACCCTAAAGCATCCCTGACAGATGGTTGTCCAGCTGCCTCTTGAAGGCCTCTAGTGTGGGAGAGCCCATAACCTCCCTAGGTAACTGGTTCCATTGTAGTACTGCTCTAAGAGTCAGGAAGTTTTTCCTGATTTCCAGCTGGAATCTGGCTTCCTGTAACCTGAGCCCATTATTCCGTGTCCTGCACTCTGGGAGGATCGAGAAGAGATCCTGGCCCTCCTCTGTGTGGCAACCTTTCAAGTCCTTGAAGAGTGCTCTCATGTCTCCCCTCCATCTTCTCTTCTCCAGGCTAAACAGGCCCAGTTCTTTTAGTCTCTCTTCATAGGGCTTTGTTTCCAGACCCCTGATCATCCTGGTTGCCCTCCTCTGAACATGCTCCAGCTTGTCTGCATCCTTCTTGAATTGTGGAGCCCAGAACTGGACGCAATACTCTAGATGAGGCCTAACCAGGGCCGAATAGAGAGGAACCAGTACCTCACGTGATTTGGACCCTATACTTCTATTAATGCAGCCCAAAATAGCATTTGCCTTCCTTGCAGCCATATCGTACTGTTGGCTCATATTGCGATATAGCTGCAAGAAAGGCAAATGCATCTCTCTTGAGAACCAGGCTCAGCCTGGACTTGGAAGGTTTCTTTTCCCTCCCTGGCCCTATTATGACCTCATGTGTCCCCTACTGTGACAGTAGCATAGTCTGGTGGGTCAGTTCAAGCTAGTGATGTCAACTCCTTGGGTCCTACTTCCTGGCAAAGAGAGCGAAGGACAGGTGGCCCATTGTTCCATGTTCCATGCTGGGTATCAAGGTGGCTGAAGTGTTCGTGCAGTTCTTGTATTGAGTGCATTTTATGCTGGAAGTCAGTTCTGTAGCCGACAGAACCGCCAAAGCAAACCAGGGTCCATAGATGCATGGAACTGCTTAACGGTGACTTTCTGCTGACGTTTCTCGACATAAATATGGCACTCCTGATCCATGTTCTTCAACTGACCAAAGGTTCTCTCTCTTCTACTCCCCCACCCCCATTTTGCTTTTGCAGATTGTCTCGTATGCTGATCTGTGGATTTATGGAGGGGCCCAGGCGCACCTTTGAGCACTGCCACGCACAACATCCTGCCCGTTGAAGGAAGGACGCCGTTGCCCCGCCCAAACTTGGCGCTGAGCTCTTGGGCTTAACCATTCAGAGCTCCCGTGCATGGCTCTTGCAGCCAGAGGAGGACTTTTGCTGGCTGCTGTCCCAGCCTGAGTTGTACCGGGCTGCCATCACTGCCCCGAAATATTTTACATATCCAGATGGGGTAACGTGACGGCGTAGCAGGAACGCCGGCGGGTTAACTGAATGCAGAGGCCTTTCTAAAGAGGGGAGAGCTAAGAAGGGAAGCCAGACAGCACTGAAGGAAGACTACTCCAAATTGCACACACAGAGGAAATTGACACTACAGAGGAATTTTTTCTTTTTTTAAAAAAAAAAAAGTATTACTCCGCAATCAAGCACAGGGTTCCTTTTTCTAATTGGATGATTTAGAGGATCCAACATACACTCTCCCAAAAGCTGGGAATATTTGCACAACATTTGTGTTGGTTGGAGGAAAAAAAGATAGTATTTTGCCAAACTCTAGGGTCACTTTGTTTTCCTTTTGCCCCGCAATTCTTTTTTCTTGTGGGGTTTTTTCCCCCCACCCCACCCCTCTGGCCCTCCAAGCAATCTTATTTTTTCCCCCCTCACCATGGCTCGTATGAACAGGCCCGCTCCTGTGGAGGTCTGCTACAAGAACATGAGATTCCTGATAACCCATAATCCTACCAACGCCACACTGAACACCTTCATTGAGGTAAGTCGGTCGGGCAGCTTTAAAATATCGGACGTGAGTAATGCAAAGTTTATTGAGGTGGAATTGAATGAACACATCCTGACTTCCCCAGCCTGGGTGCAAAGCACCAGCTCCGCCTCTGTGCTGTGGAACTGCCGTGTGCAAACACACTATGCCTCTGTGGATTAGCTGATTGAGGGCAACCACTCAAGAGGGTTGTGTTGGTGCAGTGGGGAGAGTGTTGGGTTACGACTTGGGAAGACCTGGGTTCAAATTCCCCCTTGGCCATCAAACTCACTGGGTGACTTTGGGCCAATCCTTCTTCCTCTCAGCTTAACCTACCTCGCAGAGGGGTAAAATGGAGAAAGAGTATCACTTACCTAGGGCTGTGCACCACCTCAGATCCAAACCCCGAATCTGAAGCGGATCGGGGTGATTCGGACCCTTCCGAACCGGATCCGAGGTGGTTCGGGCAAAGGCCGAGGCGGGCTCCGAAGCTTTGGGCTGCCTCAGTGCTTCAGAGCCGCCGCCCCACCACCACCAGTCTCCTTACCTGCTGCCTCCATCGCCATCCTGGTTCTGGCGGCTTCCACAGCCAATGCATAAGATGGGAAGTAGGCCGGTCTTATGCATCGGCAGCAGTGGAAGCCGCCGGACGTAAGGGCAGCGGTGGCAGACAGTGGAGGCAGCAGGAAAGGGGGGGAGGGGGGCTTACCTGGTGCTTCTGCTGTCTGCCACCGCTGCCCTTGCGTCCGGCGGCTTCCACAGCTGCCGATGCATAAGACCAGCCTACTTCCCATCTTGGCGGTGGCGGACAGCGGAGGCCCCAGGTAAGTGGGGAAGGGGAGAATTTTCTGGGTTCTGGCTGTGCAGCTGGCACCCAGAAAAGTCTAAGTTGCCTCGGAGGGCCCAAATTTCACCTCCGCTTCGGTGCCGAGGTGGGTCGGGCAGCCCCGAGGCAGATCAGGGCTGCTTCGGAGCCTCTGGATCGGCCTCCTGGGTGGCTGCACAGCCCTATCACTTACTCTACCTTGTATTCCTTGGAAGAAAAGGTGAGATACAAACGTAACAAGTAAAATATACAAAATTTGCCCTACTTTTCACTTCTGGTTGGCTGAGGGGAAAGAGCGTCAGGAGCAGAGTTCGGATCCAGCAGAGCTGTTCTTATGTTCTCTTTCCCATTGCCTCCTACAATTCCCCATGAATCAGAAGGCTGGATCTAGGGCTAGAGCTGATTCATACATAAGAGCACTGCTGGATCAGACCAAGGGTCCATCTAGTCCAGCACTCTGTTCACACCATGGCCAACCAACCATCGGCCAAGGGCCAACGAAGCAGGATGTGGAGCAACAGCACCCTCACACCCATGTTCCCCAGTAACTGGTGCACAAAGGCTTACTGCCTTGGATACTGGAGGTAGAACATAACCATCAGGGCTAGTAGCCATTGATAGCTTTCTCCTCCAGGAATTTATCCAACCCTCTTTTAAAGCCATCCAACTTGGTGGCCAACACTACATCCTGATGGACGTCTCCCCGGAACTTGACCGCCTTCAGCTAAAAAATTCTAGCTGATGAAACGTTCCCGCACTGCCCAACCTGCTGACTGGAGATGGTGGAAGGTGTTCAACACATCAGGAAGGCACAAGGTTGGGAGAGGTTGTTCCATCGCCCCCATCCTCTGACCATGGTTGTGCCTGGTTTCTGCATGTTCTCAGACACATTTTTCGAGATGTAGTGTGCACAGCAAGCAAAACGTGGAAGGGCCATTCATGCCCTCCCTCCTTCCAAATGCTACAGCTGGGAGAAGGCTGTGATGTTTTTGATGGTGGAGTGAGCGTGCTCAAACAGGTCTGGGTGACGCAGGATTAGATCGCCTAAAGATCAGACCAGGTGGCTGGTTTGTTCTTCCTCCAAGTGTCATCTCTTTTATAAGGGAATTAAACAGAGCTATTTTTCTTAATGTGCATTGACTTCCTGTTGTTGCTGCTCCCCTTCTGTTCCCCTCCGCCTTTTTAGCCCATCTAGAGCTTCTAATCATTTGCTTGACAATTTCTGTCCTCTTTAATACCTGGGCTCGTGGCCAGCGTGCTGTTTTTAGCCCTACATTCCCTCTCTCCACCCCCCCACCCCCCCAAACTGGCTCTGTTGACCACAGATGTTGTTCTGGTTACGTGGGCAACTAGATGAACTGTTGCATACCTACATGGATTAAAAATAAATGCCCTTGTTTACTCTTTGGACAAGCAGCGAAAGACACTCAGCCTTCCCTGGCTGGAGTAAATTTTCTTTAAAGTAGCAATGGGGCAGTGGGAGAGGAGGAGAAACCATATATCATGCCATCCTCTAGGTTTTCTCCCCGAGTTTTCCGTGCTCACGCTCCTTTTAGTTCACCTGTGGAATCCCCTGTCGGCCCCCAATCTCTGCCAGAGAATCGGAATGGCATCTCGGGTCTTCTCTAGTTTAATGCACCCTCGTTTCCAGTTCGCAAGAATTGTAATCCTGCAGCCTTCAAACCTGTCTGAGCAGAGCGTGTCAGTTTCAATGATCCTAAAGCTGCCCTGTCCTGACCGTCTCTTCATGAACGCCCTTGCCTAAATGTCCACAGCCAGGAGTTTGAACGGATGAAGTCTGAAATCCAGATTGAAGGGGACAGGAGAGGAACAGGGCCGAAACCTTGCAAGTTTTGACTTTGGTGGAAGTTATGGAGGATAAATACCGATGTATACACAGCCTCTAGAACAGGGATGGGGAACCTCAGACCCAGGGACCAGATCCAGCCCTGCAGGGTTTACCAGATGCCCCCTCCCCAATTCCCCCACCAATTACAGGGTGATTTCCTGGTTTTGTGAAGTTTTTCCCCAGTCTAAAAGTTCCAAATGCCTCTCCTAGTAAGATAGATAGATAGATATCGGCCCCTACACCCTGTTGACTTTGACCCTGCCTACCACTGGAATCCTGCCCCCCAAAAAGAGCCCCAAAATCACATTTGGCCCTTGGGCTGAAGAGGTTCCCCACCACTGATCCAGCAAAAGGCATCCCATTGCCAGAGTAAGTGCAGAAAAGAGGCATTTATTGATTGATTGATTGATTAAATTTATATACCGCCCCATAGCCGAAGCTCTCTGGGCGGTTTACAAAAGTTAAAAACAGTGAACATTTTTTTAAAAAAAGTATACAAAATTTAAAACCAATAGCATCGTTAGGGGTGGGACAAGAGAGATTGCAACCTGGGCTTCAGTAGCAATCGTGTTCAGGTTTTGTTTTGTTTTGTTTCCGGTTTCCATTTTGAATAATTAGATCTGAAGCTGTTGTGGTTAAGAGATTGTGCTGCAAGTTGGGAAGTCCCTGTTCAAGCCCTGCTTCTGCTATTTTATTTTATTTGGTTCATTTCATTCCATTTCGTTTATATCCCTCCTTAACTCCATGGAACTCGAGTCCAGAGTAGATGCAATGCTCCGTCAGTCTGGCCATCCAGGCAGTCACCACATCCAGATCTGCTTAGCTTCTGCCCAGTCACTGCATTACGTCCAACATGCCTCTGAGTACCCGTTTTAGGGGCCCCAAGCAGGAGAATGCCGTCGTGCTCTTGTCCTGCTTGTGGGCTTTCTGTGGGCATCAGATTGGCCACTGTGGGAACAGAACATGAGACTAATAACCCAGCATTCCCCAACCTCTGGTTGTAAGAACATCAGAAGAGCCCTGCTGGATCAGACCAAGGGTCCATCTAGTTCAGCACCCTATCACACAGTGGCCAACCCACTTTCGACCAGGGACCCACAAGCAGGACATGAGTGCAACAGCACCCTCCTGCCCATCCTCCCCAGCAACGGGTGTATACAAGCTTACTGCCTCTGATCCTGGAGCTAGCCCATAGCCATCAGGACTAGTAGCCATTGATAGCCTTTGCCTGCAGGAACTTACCCACCACCACCCCTTTTAAAGCCATCCAAATTGGTGACTGTTGCTACATCTTGTGGTAGTGTAGTTTAGGCTTCAGTAGACATGGAATGTGTTTAATAGCACATAGTTTCCTAGCAGCTGGTGCATATAGGCTTACTGCCTCGGATACTGGAGCTAGCACATAGCCATCAGGGCTAGTGGCCATTGATAGCCTTCTCCTCCAGGAATTTATCCAACCCCCTTTAAAGTCATCCAAACGGGTGACCATCGGTAATTCTTGTGCTGGACTGCAAACTCCTACTGTTCCCATCCAGCCTGGCTATTGGCCATGTTGGCTGGGAATGATGGGAGTTGTAGTCCAACATATCCAGAGGGCACCAGGTTGAGGCAGTCCTTTGACCTGGTCCAGCATGGTGGCTTTTATGTTCTTACGCATCGTAGCTACTCAGGCCATAGTTCAGGCCAGGGGTATTGAACCTGAGCCTCCCATGCCAACACTGGCTCGCCTGGGGTCCCAATCCATCCCACTGGCGTTCCCCAGAGGCCACTTACCTTCACCCCAACTGCCAATGTTTTGGGTTTTTTTTAGATTTCCAGCTTTTACCCTGTTCTGCAAGGCTGGAATGCCTGTCCTCCTTAAAGCTACTAAGAGCTTTAAGCTAAAAAGCTCTGCCGTTGGGGGTATTTTGCCCTGCGCCCTTGGCCTTCATATCCCCCCCCCCTCCCGTGGAGAGCTTCTCCCAAACGGAATTCGGCCCATGGGGCTAAAAGAAGTTCACCATTCTCTGACGCAGCTTCTCCCCTAATCTAAAATAATGAAGTAACAATATTGATTTATAATACAGGTTCCAATGGTTTCCTCACTGATTTTGTTTGTTTGTTTGCATTATTAAGGAATAATGCAAACTCTTCTTTTGCATTTGTGCATGTTTAGACAGAAAAAAAGCCCTACAGATCCCAGCATTAATGCTGGGAGCTGTAGGACTTTTTCTGTCTAAACATGCATACAATTGTGCCTTACAGCGTTCTGCATGCCCACGTATTATTAAAAAAAAAAAATTCAAGTCAGTGAAAACCGAGGCATTGGCCTGTCCGTGACTCTCCAGAAAAGGTATTTATCTCATGCTGCCTGATCCTTTTTAACTGGGGATAGCAGGAACTGAACCCAGGGTCATCTGCCCGCAAAAGAGGTGCTCTTTGAAGTGAGTTCCTTTCCTGAGCGTCTCTTCCCAGGGAAGCTAGACTGGCTTCCTCCTTGAGGTGCTTTTGGGGGCAGGCAAAAACATCTTTCTTCCGGCTGGCCTTTGGCGAATAATCTGGGCCTCCGTCTGTGCCAAGGACTTTTAAAGTTGTTTTAATATTGGAACATATTTAATATATTTGTAACTTTTGTATAATTCTCTTTATAGGTTATAAATGTATATGTTTTAAATTTTGTAATGCCGCCTCGAGGCCCAGCATTGGGCAAAAGGCAGGTTATAAATTATTATTATTATTCCTCTGGTTTAATTTAGACCTTAGCCAGACCTAAGGTTTATCCCGGGATCATCCCTGCCTGCTCCCGGGATATCCTGTGTGTCATTTACATGAACAGGGATGACCCCGGGATAAACCTTAGGTCTAGCTAAGGCCCCAGTCTGGTTTAAATAGCTGCTGCTATTACATCTGGGCAGAGGACAGGTAGGCTAAACCCCTTTTCTGTCTTCCTCCGGTACAGGATCTGAAGAAATACGGTGCAACGACAGTGGTGAGAGTGTGCGAAGTCACCTATGACAAGACTCCACTGGAAAAGGATGGCATTACTGTGATGGTAAGTTCTTTAGTCCCCAGACAGCCTGGCACTGCAACCGACAAAAGTAGCTGGGCCTTAGCAAGTTGTGCTGTCTGCCATGGGCCTGGGGGTTGTTTGCACGAGCTCTGTGATGCTCTGTACTCTACTTGGCCCTGTCCGCTTCCTCTCCTTGAGGGGTCTTGTTTTCCACTTAGAGAATCATAGAATCATAGAATAGCATAGTTGGAAGGGTCCTACAAGGCCATCGAGTCCAACCCCCTGCTCAATACAGGAATCTACCCTAAAGCATCCCTGACAGATGGTTGTCCAGCTGCCTCTTGAAGGCCTCTAGTGTGAGAGAGCCCACAAACTCCCTAGGTAACTGGTTCCATTGTCATACTGCTCTAACGGTCAGGAAGTTTTTCCTGATGTCCAGCCGGAATCTGGCTTCCTTTAACTTGAGCCCGTTATTCTGTGTCCTGCACTCTGGGAGGATCGAGAAGAGATCCTGGCCCTCCTCTGTGTGACAACCTTTTAAGTATTTGAAGAGTGCTATCATGTCTCCCCTCAATCTTCTCTTCTCCAGGCTAAACATGCCATGTTCTTTCAGTCTCTCTTCATAGGGCTTTGTTTACAGACCCCTGATCATCCTGGTGGCCCTCCTCTGAACACGCTCCAGCTTGTCTGCGTCCTTGAATTGTGGAGCCCAGAACTGGACGCAATACTCTAGATGAGGCCTAACCAGAGCCGAATGGAGAGGAACCAGTACCTCCCCTGATTTGGAAGCTATACTTCTATTAATGCAGCCCAAAATAGCATTTGCCTTTCTTGCAGCCATATCGCACTATTGGCTCATATTCAGCTTGCGATCTACAACAATTCCAAGATCCTTCTCGTCTGTAGTATTGCTGAGCCAAGTATCCCCCATCTTGTAACTGTGCATTACAACTTGGCGTGGGCTGATACCCTTGAAGGTTGATGCCAGGTAGGAGAAGGCTGGTCCCTTCCCATCCCAGCAAGATTCTGTACTGTCGGACTTGAAAAGCGTGTCGGAGGACATAAACAGGTTATGGAAGGGAGTTTTCAAAGTTCCCTGTGCTTTGGAGGTGGCTGGAAGCTTCCTACCACCATATAGTCAAGGCAAGAAATGGGACACTTGATACAGTTTGTCATGTCAAATGCAGGATGTGTCTATTTCAAGAAGAGCTGCAATGTTGGATTAGGACAATCTGACATGATGTGAAAATTTTAAAAAATACAAATTACTGCGCTGGACTAGCAAAGGTGTTTTCTTTGGGTGTGGGGCGGGGAACATCTGACAAATCTATTTGCAAAATTTACTAAATTGGCTGAGCACATGTACCTGTGTAAGTGATACATGGCACTAAGTTTAAAATGGTAGGGGAAATTATTATTATTAATCTCTTTATCGCTCATGGCGGTTTTTCTAGACAGACATAACGGGTATTGCCGAGTCATGCTGTCTTTTACAGATTCAGGGATTTCCTGACAATTGAGCACGTTTTAATTATGAGTGCGTTCTGAATGTTGGTGCGGATGTATTTTGGTAGACCCAGTTTCTGAAGGTTGTCTGTATAGTTTTTTGTCTACGACTTGGTTCAGATCCAGGTGGTGGTCAATTAATTCCAAGGACACCTTCTCATAGTACAGCTTGCACCCAGGAGCAGATTACCAACGTACAAACTACTCTCACGTAGCACGTCTGTACTGGCGCGTAAGAATTTCCTTTTGAAATGGACAAAGTGGCTACCGTGAAGGGAACCGGAGCTGACTTCTGTGCATTTATATGAAAATGCAGCTGATTTAAGATAAACGTTCCAAAATGTATCATGACACTGGCTTCTGGGCAGTGTGTGTGTGTGTATGTGTGTGTGTGTGTGTGTGTGTGTGTGAACTTGTATTAAAACGTGATGTGGGGAGTGGCCAGCCAATGAGTCAGTGCACCAGAGTGCAGCATTGAGCCAGGATTACAACGGAAGCCACGCGCCAGTTCTCTGAGCCAGGCGTAATGCGATTTACTATCAGGGAGCAAAGACAGAGCAAGGATTTGGGTAAAAATAGAAGGCACAGAGAGAGAGACAGTGGTCGTAATGCTTCACGTGGCATTTTTCAAGACCTATTTATCTGACTTCCATCAGGATATGCTCCTTTTCTGAATAATAAATAAACGTAGTGCATAGCCTATCTGGTTCCATTTTTATCTTGTAAATTTAGATAAACATGGAAAAATTGGGGGATTTGTTGTATCCCTAAGTTACTGTCTATTTAAAATTCTGAAAACTGCTCTTCAGATTGAGCGGTTCTCAGATCCTCCTACAAGGAGCCGTTCAAATTGCCCTGGAGAATGGAGCACTGCAAGGAAATTGATGCAGCCGCTGCTGTCATTCGCCCATCAAAGGCTCAGAAATGGGAGGCAGAGATCTTCTTTTTAAATTGTCTTTGGGTGGGGAGGGGTCAGGGGGCTTTCATTTCAGGACCAATTTGCTCATTTTCATAGGAAACTTTGTGAATGCTGGCTTTGTAATCCTTCTCACCTAGAAGTTCAGTATTGTAGCACCCTGAGATCCACTTGTGAGCATCATGGGACATCTGTTGTGCATGGGGGGAATTCTCCTGCATTTCTGGGGCTGTGTGGACCCCACATACACTAACTCCGTGGGCACTGAGAACAGTAGTGGGACCTAGGCTCAGTTGCTCACACAGATGCCTTCCCGCTATGTACAAATGAATTGGCTAATTTGAACCTCCGATATTTGAAATCATATCCAGGGTTAGAGAGGATTTGCCTTGCATATGAACGCTGGGGTCCCAAGTTGAGGTCTCCACCCTGGCATTCTGTGAGCAGAACAGGGGACTGTGTGAGTCTGGAATCTCCAAACAGTGAACAGGAGCAAGTAATGAGCGAATCAGGCACTATTCTCTGAGCTGTCCATGATGTGTTGCAAAGAGAAATCATCGTAGATACTGTTCAACAGGCTTCTCCAACACTCTCCAGGTGATTTAGGCTTCAACGTCCATCAGCCCTATCCAATGTGGCCAGTCCCAGATTGGGCAAGGGTGACCGAGTCGATACACCGTGAGTTACCACTTTCCAAATCTGAGCTTGAGTTGGAGGTGTGAGATTCAGTGGTCTAGTTCTTTTTGGCCTGGTTCAGACAACACGCTAAACCAGTAGTTCATAAAGTGGGCGGTACTGCCCCCTTGGGGGCGGTGGGATTGCATAGGGGAGCATTAAGAGGCAAGGGGGCAGCAGGGGGGCGTTAAGAGGCAAAGGAGCAGCATGGGGGCGTTCAAGGTGGTCTTTTCCAAGAAGCGCCTCTCCAGAAGGTCTTAACACCCAGGGACATTTTTATGGGAGAAGGTAGTTTGGTCCCAAGCTATATAGGGGAGGAATCCACACATGTATTAATACCTTTTAAGAAGAGTCCTTTTAACGGTGAATTGAAATGTTTCAAAAGCATCAAAACACTAATGAAGAGACATACCCTGCTTGGGGTGTCCCGTCACGCTGGCTGCAAAACAGAGGCGTCCGCTCCCTTTTCCCTCCCTCCCTCGGCAAGCCTGAGGATTTTGAATAAATATTCAATTAATTGTTACTGTTATCTTCCTTAGTGGGTTGTTGAAAACCGCTATTCTGAATAATGATTTTTATTGTGTTGGGTAGGGGACACTGGGCATGAGTTTGTGGAACCAAGGGGGCGGTGACCTGAAAAAGTTTGGGAAGCACTGCGCTAAACCATGCTGCTTAACCACAAAATGGTTAATGGAACGCATGCATTCCCTTAACCATTTTGTGGTTAAGCAGCATGGTTTAGTGTGTTGTCTGAACCAGGCCAATATCTCTTTCTCAAGCTCTTGAGGGTGATGAGAGGCTGCTGTATAGGAACATGAGCACTGCTAGAATTGTAGCAACAGAAACAAGCAACACATTTCTTGCCTTGCTTAAATAGTGGTAGAAAACCGGCAACCATTGCCAAAGCCCTGGCAGGGTGAATTTTGCAAACTCTTCTCTATTTTATTTATTTATTTATTTATTTATTTATTTATTTATTTATTTATTTATTTATTTATTTATTTATTTATTTATTGCATTTATATCCTGCCTTTTTCCTCCAAGGAACCCAAGGTGGCATACAGAACCCTCCTCTCCATTTTATCCTCACAACAACAACCCTGTGAAGTGGGTTGGGCTAAGAGTCTGTGACTGGCCCAAAGTCACCCCCGTGGGTTTCCATGGCTGTGCGGGGACTAGAACCCGGATCTCCCGACTCCCAGCCCGACATTTTATCCACTACACCACACTCTATAGCCTGGTTATGCAGGGGAGGCTGGTGGGTGTGATGTCAGTGTGGGGTGTTTCAAACAGAACTCTAAAGGATCCACTCCAGGTTTCAGTCTGAACTCTTAAGGAGCTATCTTAAGGTGTGAAAGCACCTTGCATAGCTCCTTAGAGTTCCAATCGGAAGCTGGAGTGGATTCACCGCCTCACTGACATCAGCGCCACCAGCCTACCACTGTGTTATGCACCGTAACATGTTTTCAAGCCTGACAGTACTTAATCTTACTGGAGTGGGAAGAGAACAGAGCACCTTCTACTCAAACTCTTTGAGGGCTTTGCAGTTCTTTTCTTGTTCTCTCCCAAAGCGTTCGCAACTTAAAATTAGGCTTAACTCTAGAGTTCCGAAGGGAACCCAGGGGCAGGGGGTTCAGATTTGATGATAAGTCACTTGAGATGTCTTTGAGAAAGAAGCACGATTGGTGGTGTATCAGCCGCCCACATAACTCTCATCTGATATTTCACTTTGACTCAGAATGCGTTCACCCAGATCCGATCTCGCTAGTTTAGCGTGAGGCTGTTTGAGACACGCAGGGGTTCCATCTGATCTGGTGGATTTATTTATTTATTTCTGGTAGAGGGCAAACTAAAGGCTGGGATTGGTGGGAAATCACTGTGAGGTATCTGGTGATAAAGCAAGCAAAGAGTGTTTTTTCCCCTGTCTGCCCTGAGTTCCTTGCAACTGAGATTCAGCGCCATTAGAGTTAATCTGTTGCTTTTTGTACGAGTGGGTTCTTAGCCTGGCTCGCGAGTTATTTTAATTTAAAATGAATAGGGCTGCACCGTCCATCCAATTAATTGGTTGAATTAACCAATTAAAAATATTGTGATTGACTCCAAAATAGGCACCCCTGGTTAAGCAAGCAGCAAAGTGCGCTATGTCGTTAACAGGCCTAATCTGCCCTGGCTCTCTTAAAATCAGTGGGAATTGTGCAACGTAGCTGTAAAAGCTTCCTGCTCTCTTTCTCTCCTTCCCTGACTCACCCCCCCCCCCCAGCTGCTACACACACACACACACGCACACACACACGTACGTATATCCGTGGTCTTCAACTGGTGGGTCGTGACCCAAAAGCAGCTTGCGGAATCAGTCCAGATGGGTCACAGCAAAGCTGTTGCCGCCATGTTGGATAATTGTGACGGTGGGTTCCATGTTGCAGGTTGGGTGTCCAAAATGGGTCTCAGGTCTGGACCAGTTGAAGACCACTGCTTTAAATAATGCAATTTTCCAGCATCTGACCTGCTGGAATCTGGATTGTCATTTTTTGCAGGGTTGTTTGGGGGGAACTCCCTGTTGGAAGGCGATATGGAAATACTGTAGTAAAATGCCTTTGGGACTAGGGAACAATGTTGATGGACTGCAACTCCCATCATCCCGCACCATTATCTATGACAGAAGTGGTAGAGGTGCACTGTGTTAGTCCGGGATTCTTCAGCGAGGGCGGGTAAGAGGTAGAGGACACCACCAGGGAAAGAGGAGTGGGGCAAACAAACTTTATAGAGGCCAGCCCTCCTCAACCTGATGCCCTCCAGATGTGTGGGATTACAACTTCCATGTTCCCCATGGCCATACTGGCTGAGAATGATGGGAGTTGTAGTCCAAGCCCTCTGAAGGGCGCACCATGTTGGGGGAAGGCTGACCTAAAGGCTGGCCAGGGTTCACAGGTGGTGTCTGTGTGGATGGAGGCATCTCCATCCTCATCTACGGCTGGATCTCTGCCGTTTTTTCTCCCGTTCCTGGCCTGCCTTGTGCATGCCACTTAAAGAGGTGCGAGCTTTCCCAGGTTTCCTGCTTCGTTGCTCTTCCTGGCTATGCCCCGGCCTCTCCCTTTTCACACACCTGAACCTTTTTCCCTCCCATGTGTTCGCATTATTCCACCTGCTTGCATAAACGCTGTGCTCATTTTGCCTGCTTGCGGTAGATGAGCTGTTAAACGTTTGCTGGTCCTATCAACGGCTGCTAGTCCCAAAGGCTATACGCTACTTCCAGTATCGGCGGCAGTATGCATTGTACACCAGCTGCTGGGGAACATGGGCAGGAGAGTGCTGTTGCACTCCTGTCCTGCTGGTGGGTTTCCTATTGCGTCCAGTTCTGGGCTCCACAATTCAAGAAGGACGCAGACAAGCTGGAGCGTGTTCAGAGGAGGGCAACGAAGATGATCAGGGGTCTGGAAACAAAGCCCTATGAAGAGAGACTGAAAGAACTGGGCATGCTTAGCCTGGAGAAGAGAAGATGGAGGGGAGACATGAGAGTGCTCTTTAAATACTTCAAAGGTTGTCACACAGAGGAGGGCCAGGATCTCTTTTCGATCCCCCCAGAGTGCAGGACACGGAATAACGGGCTCAAGTTAAAGGAAGCCAGATTCCAGCTGGACATCAGGAAAAACTTCCTGACTGTTAGAGCAGTACAACAACGGAACCAGTTACCTAGGGAGGTTGTGGGCTCTCCCACCCTAGAGGCCTTCAAGAGGCAGCTGGACAACCATCTGTCAGGGATGCTTTAGGGTGGATTCCTGCATTGAGCAGGGGGTTGGACTCGATGGCCTTGTAGGCCCCTTCCAACTCTGCTATTCTATTCTATGATTCTATGATCTGGTTGGCCACTGTGTGAACAGGACGCCGGAGCAGATGGACCCTTGGTCTGATCCAGCAGGGTCTTCTTACATCCACCCCTCTGAAGCCCGGCATGATCACCTCTGCCCTGTATCTGACCTTGGTAGCCAGCCCAAAGGTGTGGTTGCCGGGACCTTGCCTTGTCTCCGACATCTCACTGAGCTTTGGAGGTGCTCCAGAGTCCTCTGACGCTCAGCACAAGGTCAGGGACGGTCACTTCTCTGCTTCCCTTGATCCACGTTCTGGAAGGAGGCCGGTGGGTACCTGTGTTGTCTTGCCCTTGATACTGAGGAGGGGGCTTGTCCCCGCAGCTGCGCTGTGCTTCTGAGACACTCCAAAGCACAGTGCAGCTGCAGGGACGGTCCCATGCCCAGCTCCCGCTTGCTCACCGTGGGAGAAGTGAGATTGCAGACCCATCTGACCTGCCCTCATTTCAGGCCCGTCTGCCTTCCCCCTCCTTGACACACACTGTAACTCTCTCCCCCCCCCCCCCCCACGGCTGTTCTCCTCTTCCCAAGACAAAACAAAAGCGTAACTTTAATGCCGTCGGGATTTTTGTGTGTGCGGGTGCCGGTGGGGATTGCGTCCCACATGGTTCTTGTTTCAAGGCAAACAAGACAACATTGTGGTTTCCCCTTATCTGCCTTCCATCGCATTTTGTGGTTAGAAGCCTGAAACTGACTGTCCTATTTACCTTGGATGGCCTCTCCTTGGGAAGGAAAGACGAGGAGGAGGGTTGGTTAAGGCCCATCTCTCTCTCTCCCCCCCTAACCCATTCTAAGTGGATGGCTTGTTAAGGGTTGCCTCTCTGGATGGCGGCCAGCTGAGCAACATTCGCTCACTGGTCAGAAAACTGGAGGAGGGGAATGAGAGAGAGAGAGAGAGACTGTTTGCAAGATGCTACTTCTCAGCTCCAAAGAGAAATGTGTGTGTGTGTGTGTGTGTGTGTGTGTGTGTGTGTGTGTGTGTGTCTTTTTTCCTTTCTCGCTTCTCTCTCTCTCTCTCTCTCTCTCTCTCCTTCCTGCGAGTGGCTTCCATTCTTCTTGGGTGTAGCTGGCATGCTAGCAAGCTTTGCTTCTTTCCAAGGCTCTCTTGAAAACCATCCTGAGCTGGGTCGCAGCAGCCAAAGCCCCGCCATGCATTTCAAGTTGACATAACCAGAAGAAGATGGATCGTGTCCTGGAAATGAACTATTTACGAGCTGCATCTGTAACCCTCCTCCTTGGGTCCGTGCCTCACCGATTACGCACGAGCATGGATTTATGGCCAGCCCGGGGGGTGGGGGGCGGGGGCGGAGGAGGAGGAGGCCTCGTGGGCCCCATTGCTAAAACACTACAGCGGTGTTGATTCAAGAATCAATGTCCATTTATGATGCAGAAAGTTTTGAGGGCTCGGACCAAGGGGAAATCCTTTCTCAGCCGTGACGAAACTTGTCTGTAGTCTCAGCACGACAATTGTATGGCAGAAACCAGATCCTAGGCTGGGGTGGGGTGGGGGTAGCTTTTGCTGTAGGGCAGCCTTCCCCCGCCAGGTGCCTTCCAGGTGTGTTGGAGAACAACTCCCATCTTCCCCCAGGGATGATGGGAGCTGTAGTCTAAGCCAGCACAGGTTCTCTGCCTTCTTCCTCACTGTTGTCTCAAGCTTTATTTAGCCTAAAGTGCATCACAGGAGATCTTTCACAGGCCGTGGGATAGATAGAACGCATTGCAGAGGGTTGCAGGTGTGCTTTGCAGCCCTGTATCTGGGTGTGTACGTGAGCAGGGAAGGCAAAAGAAGCACTGATGTGGCATTCTTGTAGCACACTGAACATCCGCTTTCATTTACAAAGATGCTTAAGTATAAAAGTAAAGTAAAAAATAAAAATCAGGTCCCTGTCGCAAAGAAGCTTACAGTCTTGCAAGACCTGGGTGCAGAACTTCATTATTCGTAATATCAGGGGAAATAGAGTGTCGACTTCGCACACACAACTTCAGAAAACGTTTCGGACAAAAATCTCTGCTTCCGCTGGTAAATTTGGGGCGTGGCTGGGAGGGGAAATGTCATAACTTCCAGGTCCCGCTTGTGATATACAGTAAGGTCAGGGTGGCTGTATATAAACTCAGTGGACGGAATACTGTGTGCCGTTGCAGTCACACCCCTCAACTCAAAAAGATGCAGAACTGGGAAAGGTGCAAAAAGAGGCTATTAGAATAATCTGGAGGTAGGATGGTGGTGGGGGGTTTTAGCTTAGGAGAAAGGTAACCCAGGCGAGGCAGGAGTCTTGCATGGTATGGATGAAGTGAATACAGAGAAGTCATAGAGTCATAGAATAGTAGAGTTGGAAGGGGCCTACAAGGCCATCGAGTCCAACCCCCTGCTCAATGCAGGAATCCACTTTAAAGCATCCCTGACAGATGGTTGTCCAGCTGCCTCTTGAAGGCCTCTAGTGTGGGAGACCCCATAACCTCCCTAGGAAACTGATTCCATTGTCATACTGCTCTAACTGTCAGGAAGTTTTTCCTGATGTCCAGCTGGAATCTGGCTTCCCTTAACTTGAGCCCCTTATTCCGTGTCCTGCACTCTGGGAGGATCGAGAAGAGATCCTGGCCCTCCTCTGTGTGACAACCTTTAAAGTATTTGAAGAGTGCTATCACGTCTCCCCTCAATCTTCTCTTCTCTAGGCTAAACATGCCCAGTTCTTTCAGTCTCTCTTCATAGGGCTTTGTTTCCAGACCCGTGATCATCCTGGTTGCCCTCTTCTGAACACGCTCCAGCTTGTCTGCATCCTTCTTGAATTGTGGAGCCCAGAACTGGACACAATACTCTAGATGAGGCCTAACCAGGGCCGAATAGAGAGGAACCAGTACCTCACGTGATTTGGAAGCTATACTTCTATTAATGCAGCCCAAAATAGCATTGGACTTTCTTGCAGCCATATCGCACTGTTGGCTCATATTCAGCTTGCGATCTACAAGAATTCCAAGATCCTTCTCGTTCGTAGTATTGCTGAGCCAAGTATCCCCCATCTTGTAACTGTGCAAGTGTTTTCTTCCACTTAGATAGTGCTGGAATTTTGGACCACCTGATTAAATGGGTGAGCGGTAGGTTCAAGACAAGCAATTCTTCTCACGCAGGCGTGATTTAAATTGCAGACCTCACTGCCGCAATGTAAGGATGGCCTCTGGTCGAGTTGGTTTTTAAAGCGGATTGGGCAAATTCACAGAGGATTGCTGTGTCGGTCATTGTTTGCCTCACTAGCTAAACAGAACTTGGGTATTTGGCAACAGGAGGTGCCTTTGAATTCCAGGTGTCTGGGGGCCAGCGCTGCCTTCATGCAAAGCTTGCAAACCTCCCAGAATCATCTCACTGTCCACTGTTGGAAGCTGGGTGCTGGTTAGATTTGCTCTTAGCCTGATCTAGCAAAGTGTTGCGTCATCGTTCTTGGTCTGAGCCAAACAGAAAGGGAGTCCCAGATCCCCTGCCTCAACCAAACTAGGTTCCATCCTGTACATTATGCACAGACGTGATGACATTAAAAATGAGGCATGCTTATTTCGACAACAGCATTGAGGTAGGCTTATTCACAAGGCTGGTCGGTTGAAGTAAGCGACGTTTATTTCAACCGACCAGCCTTGTAAATAGGCCTACAAAAGTTACTAGCCTGTAAAACCTCTTATTAGTTTGCTGGAGGCTGGCAGAGAAGGGACAGAGAGCTCGCGTTCTATGCCAAGTGTGGAAGAGGAGGCATCGCTCCTCCAATAACCTGGAGATTTCTATGCTGGGTGGTGCTGCCCATCTCTCCTACACCGCTTACTCGCCTGCATGCGATTCCTGATCGGCTATGGCGACCAAGCTAATGCTTAAATACAAGGCAGTATTTAACCCATACGTCTTCAGGTGTACATCAATCTCTCTCTCTGTCTCATTCCCCTTCCACTAGGACTGGCCATTTGACGACGGAGCTCCACCTCCTACCAAGATTGTGGATGACTGGCTCAATCTTCTCAAAACCAAGTTCTGCGAAGACCCCGGCTGCTGCGTGGCTGTCCACTGCGTGGCTGGCCTGGGACGGTAAGCAGGAGCTGCCCCATTCTCAACAGAGCGCAGGAACATAATGAAACCGCCGGGTCCAAAGAGTCAGGCCGTCGGTCCGTCTAGCCCAGGACTGTCTCCTCCAGCCTTCGCAGCCTGGCACCAGGCAGGTATGTTGGACTACAACTCCCATCATCCCCAGCCAGTGGCCATTTGCTGTGGGGTGATTGGCATTGTATTCCCAACACATCTGACGGGTGCCAAGGTGTAATTGTTCTCCCTTTTGGGGAGGAGTTATAATAAGGATAAACTTTGTACTGGAACAATCTTTAATATGGAACGATGTGCATGTCCTGCTAAACTATCTACTGGCTTCTAGGAAGCTAACACATGGTCAGCCCCAATTTTCAGAGCCCTCATGGCAGCTAAAATATTTATACTATCATGTTGGAAGAATAAATGCTCACCTCCCGTAATGCAATGAAGTGAGGACTTCACAACATTATCAGCGTTTGAATGGATGTGGATAAGTACATGGCTATATGGTCTGCTTTTCTTGAAACCTATGCATAAATCTCTCCCTGGTTTTTTTTTGGCCAGCCTTTTTTTGGGGGTATATCTGATGGGGGAAAATGATGTAATGTTTCTTTTTGTTTCTTTTTCACAATTTATTTTTGTTCTTTTTTTAAAAAAACATTCAATAAAAAGGGGGGGGGAGAGATGTGATTGTTCAAGAAAAGGGTTATTTATATTTGTAGCAGGTAGGGAGAAAGTCTTGTGTCTTCTTTCCCTCCTTCCCCCGACAACTGTTTCTTTCTAGTTGGGCAGGAAAAAGAGTACGGTATTTCTTCGATTGTAAGACGCCATCGATTGTAAGACGCACACTAATTTCAGTACCACCAACAGAAAAAAAAACCCTCTAAGACACACCCGCGATTCTAAGACGCACCCCATTTTAAGAGATGTTTATATGGGGGGAAAAGTGCGTCTTAGAATCGAAGAAATAGGGTATCTGATTGCTGGCTTTGTCTTCTCACACTCCTCTTTCTCTTCGTCTTCTTCTAGGGCTCCTGTTCTTGTCGCACTGGCCCTGATTGAGAGCGGGATGAAATACGAAGACGCTATCCAGTTCATTAGACAGTAAGTGCCCCGTAGTAAACCCCTGAGATGTAAATTAACAGCCTGGTATTTTTAATCGAGCAGAGTCTGGAGAAATACGCGGTTGCTACAGAAGAAGCAACGGTTCATGAACCCTGCAGCCCAATGCAAACCTTCCACGAAAAGGTAGAGCGCCGCTCACTCGCTTGTGCGTGCACAGAAATGCTTGGACTGTCCCGCTTTGGGCAAGGGATTGCATGTTTGAATTCTCACCCGTTTTAAAATAAAACAAACCAAAAAATCCCACACATAGAAAACTAGCACATTACCCGAGAATTCTGACTCTGGTTGTCTTAGGTGCAAAGAGCAGTTCTTCGAGCCGAAGTTCACGTTAATGCTAAAGGCATAGTGTATCGTTGAGGCTATGTTTTGTTTTACTCTCGTGTCAGTGTGTGTGTGTATGTGGCCCCGATTCGAAACAGGACCACCGTAATCGGGAGGGAGAGGAATTAAAACTTCTCTCACCCCACCGTGTGCTTCCTAGAACTCCCCACCCCACCACGGAGGTGGGGGGTTAACAAAAGAAATAAAGCTTTCATTGAACCTCTTAGACATGGCGGTGAGGAATGTTTAGTCATGTACTCTTCCCCCTATAACCCAAAGTAGTTTTACCGGAAAATGAGCTGTCAGCTGTAGATCATGCAAGAGGCACCTTTGCAAGGTAGAGTCCTTTTTCAGCACATGGCCTAAAACTACACCGACAGCTATAGCAACTTAGCCCTTATCTGGACAGAGATAGCCTAGCTACAGTTATCCATGCTCTGATAACCTCTCGTTTGGATTACTGCAATGCGTTATACGTGGGGCTGCCTTTGAAAACGGTCCGGAAACTTCAGCTGGTACAAAACAGGGCAGCACGGTTACTAACAGGGACTGGCTGGCGAGACCACATCATGCCAGTCCTTTTCCAGCTTCATTGGCTGCCAGTCCGATTCAAAGTGCTGGTATTAACATTTAAAGCCCTAAACGGCTTGGGGCCAGGCTATCTGAAGGAACGCCTCCTCCCATATGTACCTGCCCTGACCCTAAGGTCATCCTCAGGGGTCCTTCTCCGCAAGCCCCTGCCAAAGGAAGTGAGGCAGGTGGCTACCAGGAGGAGCAGGGCCTTCTCTGCTGTGGCACCCTGGCTGTGGAATGAGCTCCCTAAGGAGGTTCGCTTGGCACCTGCATTATATGCTTTTAGACGCCAGGTGAAGACCTTTTTATTCTCCCAGCATTTTAACAGTCTATAAATAAATTTTAACTTGGTGTTTTAAATTCGTAATTTTGTATTGCTGCTGTTTTTACCTGGTTGAGCTTTTATATTGTAGTTTATATTATGGATTTATACTGTTGTTTTATACTTTGAATGTTTTTAATTTTTGTGAACCGCCCAGAGAGCTCCGGCTATTGGGCGGTATAGAAATGTAATAATAAATAAATAAATAAATAAATAAATAAATAAATAAGCTGTTTGCTCCACGTTATAGTTGGGGCTCACACAACTAGCCCTGGGTCCCAGGGAGATTTTGAGCCGTTCACACCCTCTGCTTCTTCTGCAACTGTAGGGACTTTGAAAAGCACTTGATAATACTAGTTGCTGTTCAAAATTAGAACTTGATTTTAAAAAATCGACTTGGGCTTGCATGAGTCTTGTGGTGCACCTCACCCAGCTCTTTGGATCCCCAGCCTCAGTCTTCCACAGCCAACATCAAGGAAATAGGTGGATAGTGCCTGTACGTCTTTGGACTAACTAGATTTTGACTTTGGAAGGCAGGCTTCCATTATTTGCAATCCGCCCGGCTTTATCTCCGTGTCCTCGACAACCTCCTCTCAACAACTCTCCAGATGATATCTCTTGATCATCTCATAGTCCGTACAAATGACGGAGGAGGTGGTAGACCTGAAACTGGGCTGAACTACTTGATAGTGTAGCTTGGGCTTCACGTCATGTAAATTTGCTCTTCCATAAAGACAATAACATACCCGTGACAAAGAAAACTAGCATAGAAGGGAGAAGGGTCTAGCTAGCCTTTTTGCTGATGAGCTAGTTTTCTATGCATCGGGATTTGTGTGTGTTTAACACGGCGGAGAACTCAATCAGGTAAGCTTGCTTCTGCAAGCTGATGGGATACAGCTCAGGCACCATAATCTGTTGCCTGTGAAAACTAGGCCATAAGCCAATACTAGGCCACCATTGGGATCTCAATGGCATCGACGTTCCGCTGACGGGGAGGCAACATGATTTGGGGGTTCTTTGATGGGAACTGGCCATTGTCGCCCTGCCAGCAAGCCGTCTAGGGTTAGGGATGGACTAAAATGAACCCTGGGATCCAGTGAAAACTGGCCAGGCAGATCGGCCGAGGATTACGTTCCATCTGGCTGCAGGGTTCGGCTTTTGCTGTAATAGCCGGGAGTGCCCTTCTTTGGAGCCGGCTCTCGTTGCCAGCTGCAGGCCTTGCAGGTTGCTCTCAATCCCTGATCTATAATCTCCTTAGCACGTTCTACTCAGACCAGGAAAATGGAGATGTCTTGGTCCCTTCTGTGCTCTTGGAAGAGGCCGAGGTGTTGGAAGAGCCCTGGGGGGAATTGGTCAGGAGCAGCCCGGGCTGTCCCTTCTCAGCCCCCCACCTCCCTGCAGCTGGGCTTCTCTGATGCCCTCAGTAGCTTCCCCAAAAAGAACCAGAGCGGATGTAGTCAGGATGCAAATATGATAGGAACAGATTGTGGGGTTTAAGAACATAAGAGCCCTGCTAGATCAGACCATGGGTCCATCTAGTCCAGCACTCTGTTCACACGGTGGCCGACCAGTGACCCATCAAGCAGGACATGGTGCAACAGCACTCTCCCACCCATGTTCTCCAGTATCTAGTGCCTCAGATACTGGAGGTAGCACATAGCCATCAGAACTAGTTGCCATTGATAGCCTTCTCCTCCAGGAATTTATCCAACCCCATTTTGAAGCCATCCAAATTGGTGGCCAACATCCGATCTTGCGGTAGTGAATTCCATAATTTAACTCTGCGCTGTGTTAAAAGAAGCCTTTCCTTTTATTTGTCCTGAATCTCCCGCCCATCAGCTTCATGGGTTGACCCCATTGGGTTCCAGTATTATGGGAGAGGGAGAAAAATGTCTCCCTGTCCACATTCTGCACACCAGGCCCACACTCTCCACATCCAGGAGGATCCACCTAGTCAGGGCCGTGGAGAGTTTCTAGTGCTGTTTTGGCAAACCCTTGGGGTCCATCAAAACCTGTTGGTAATGGTGGACAGGCTTCCCTGAAAGGAGGTTTCCCTTCCGCTGCTGCTCTTCCCCATACCATGTGCAGCCAGAAGAAAATGTTGGGTGTCTTTTATTACACAGGTTCTGAACTATTATTATTATTATTATTATTATTATTTATTTATATAGCACCATCAATGTACATGGTGCTGTACAGATAACACAGTAAATAGCAAGACCCTGCCACATAGGCTTACAATCTGGTGGGACACAGAAGTAGTCTAGGTGGAAAATAGGTTTTTTTTAAAGAACAATTACTAAGAGTTTGCTTAGTAATACTACTACTGCAGTTTGAAACATTCTTATTTTTGTGTTTTACCGTAGCAGTAAAATTGATACTCAACAATGTTGTTCCAACTTTCAACTATTAACAGAATTACTATTTTTGTTTATTTGTGTTTTAAAGCCATAGCAATCAAATTGACTCCCAACGATACATCCTCAGAACTTACTATAAACTTACTTCTTTGTGGGGGAGGCGTCGGAGGAGCCCCCACTGTGCTCCCATTCCAGATGGATATAATCACACAATGCCTGTAAACATAAAAATGTCCTTCTTGGAAAAAGTGGGTTTGCCCCTGAATCCCTCTAGGAGTTCCTTGACAGACAAAGCGTTTCCTCGAGGTTTAAGGGCCTTTCCAAACCGCTCTGTGTTTCCCCCCTCGAGGCTGAACTACCCACTCACCCACCCTCTCCGTTGTCTCTTGCCAGGAAACGCCGGGGAGCCATCAACAGCAAGCAGCTCACGTATCTGGAGAAGTACAGACCAAAGCAGCGCCTACGGTTCAAGGATCCTCAGAACCACAAGAACAAATGCTGCATCATGTAACCTCAGTAATAGCCTCTTGCCAAAACACACCCAAGGGGAAAACACACACACACACACACACGCACACACACACAACCTTGAAATCACCGGGTGGGGGGGTGTCTTTGGTACCACAACCTATCCTCTTGGTCAGGTTTCTCCTTATGTTTTGCCGAAATCTGGGAAGAAAGGCAGCTGAGTGCCGGCCCCTTTGATTTCAAACCAAGTCTTGTTCCTCTTCTCCCTCCCTGAACCGGGAAAGAGCTCTTTGCAATGACATCAAAAAAACACCCAGTACAATCACTCCTCCGTTTCCTGTTATTCTGCAGGGCTCAGTAAGGCCAAATGCGGCTAGCAGGCCAGCTTCTTTCTGGGTAGAAGCCACATGGGCCTCCTTCGGCTGCCTCAGGTCCTTTTCTGTCCCAGGCGCGGCCCACAGGCCTCACCCTGCCTAGCCTCGCGTTGCTTTAAACCTAGGCGACTGAAGACCCGCCAAGCCAAAAACAGCTCCTCCGTTGTGCCCGCGCACCGCTCCACCCGGGCCTTGCGGTCACCACCCCCGCCTTGAGCTGCCCTTCGCAGCTGCTAGCTGGTCTTTGGCTCGGTGGGTCGCAAGTTGCGGAGACCTGCTGTAAGTGTGGGGGGGGAGGGCGGTCGAGGGCTGGCGAGGGGGAGCGTTGGTTTTGCTCAGGGTGGGGAGGATGTCCGCTGTCCCCTATCCTGTGGGTTTCCACCCTCCAAAGTGCAGCTGTGGCCTTCCTTCCTCTGGCGTCTCCTGTGATCTTTGGGCAAGCGGAGGGTACACCTCCCGCTCCATTTGAGGACTTGGGATAAAGTTGTTTTGATGTACCTCAGGAAAGAGTGAGGGGGGGGTGACGATTCTGTAGAAGCTGCAGTGGTTCCACTTGGTGAGGATTCCCAGGTTCTGTGTATTGGCGTTCAGCTCCTGCCGTTGGTTCCTTTGCATGTAAAGTCAGAGCTTTTTCCAACCCCACACCTGGCGTGAAGATAGGCTCAGATTCCTTTTTTCCAAGGATACGGCCTGCGTGTATGTGCAAGAGAGAGTGGAGCGGAGGGGGCGGACTGAGCTAGTAAAACAGTCTTTGAACGGAGAACAGAAGGATTTGGAAACGTGGGGCGTTCAGGCGTGGAGTCTGGAAACGGGCGGGGGCAGCGTGTCGCAGCCTTCCCCAATGTGGCCAGGGGCGGAGCAGCGTGGCCGTGCAGCCCCTGGGAACTGAGCATGGGCCAAAGTGCCACGTGCAGGCTCCGACTGATGGGATTTGTTGTCCAATACGGCTGCAGGGTGCCTGGTTGGCGACGTCTGTTAAATAGAGTGGGTCTCGATTTGGAAATCGGGGGGCGGGGGGGGGCTACGTAACCCTTGCTGCTGCTTCCTATCGCGGGCACCTGGCACACTTTGACCCAGGCTGGGTCCTCAGAGGCGGCAGGGCTTGGCAGTTCCTAGGACTGGCTTCCTGCACGTTCGGTGCGGTTGCCCCGCGTAGGAACAGAACCGACCTGCCAAGCCTGGGAAAGCTGTTGCCCGAATGGCTTGAAGGGCGTAGCTGGCTTGTGGACGTGTGTTTGCTTGAGGACGGTGTCTCCTCCACCCACCCACCCACCCACGCTTTTTAAATCCGATGCTTTTACACAGGCGAGCTTCACACCCCAGGGCACTTCGTGGAATTAGGGCGAGCGACTTGCCTCTGGCTCGTTTAGCCTCGAATGCTGCAGCCTTGGCGGCCGATGAAAGGCCGTGTTGTTGGATTGCAAAATCTTACTTTTCCAGTTTGTCTCGTGGAATGCAAGCTGCTCACTTTGTCCTGCGTTTGCTTTGCGGGCCCGGTTCGTGTGGCATCAAAAACCGAGTTCTGCGTCCTTCCTTAGCCTCTTCTTGCTTTGCATTTGTCCTCTTAAACCAGTGTTTCTGATGCCCCCTTTTCCAGGCCGTCCTGCTGCCGCGCGGAATAGCCGCTGCTGCCGCCTCCTTCCTGGCTTACCATTTTTCATCAGAACTCCGTGGGTTCTTCTGCACCTGTACGGTGCCATAAGAAAGTCGTGCCTGCTAGGCCTGAGAAATAAACAGCCATCACAATTAGCAAATGCCTAGTTCTCCACCAAGGGGCTTTGGCCTGGGTCTGGACTGTACATCCCTGGCAACGCGATTGATTATTATTTTATTTTTTAAAAAAAGACCAGTTCTTCTATTTATACGTTAGGTATTTTTTATTGCTTACTCATTTATGATTATCGTTCGCCACCTTGAGTGCCGCGGCTAGAAAGGTGTGATGGAAATGCTAAATAAATAAGGAATGCTCTTCCGTAAAATAAATCCATCCACATCGAAAAGGTGATGTCCGTGGGCAGGGTCGTTACCTTCCCTTCTCTCTGTCATCTAGTTTTCTGTGTGCAAGTATGGAAGAGCATCTGGTCATATGAGCCCCCCTCCTGCAATCTCAGGTGGTACAGTCCAGGCTCAGGTTTACTGTCTCGGTGTGAGGTAGGACAGAGAGAGAGAGAGAGAGAGAGAGAGAGAGACCTGCCAGTCAAGGACCCCGGGAGTTTTAAGTGATCTCTAGGAACAGCCGCTTCTGCTATCCAGGAGTTTAATAAGACTGTACTGAAGAAGAGGCATCTGCGATTAGGCTATGGCTTTTGGCCACTCCTGAAGTCGGGAAAGCCTGTGGGCAGATTTTAGCTCTTCGGTCAGAGAACAAATGAATAAGAGATAGAATTTTGGCACCCAGGTTTTTAGTGGAATGGGAGCTTGGCCCAGGAGAAAGCAGGCTAATACTCTTTTCTGCCTCTTCATAGGTTGTGAGGAAGGACAGGAGGCTCCAAAAACCTTGGTTGCGTGACACGTTCCTTTCCCCCAAAACACCGAAGTTTGCACCGTACGTTTTGCTGCTTCATTTTTCTATTAAACCTACAAGACGTTCTTTGGTGGGCTCTTTTTGGACTTTACAAGCTGGATCCCGCGATTGCTCTCCGGAATATAAAAAACTGGGTGCGGGAAGGTTTGCAGCTCTGCTACTGGCCCTGTGGGCTAGGTATTGGGTGCGTCCCCTATCGGCGGTCCCCTCTTTGCTCCGGCTGACCCCACTCTTCCGTAGCGTGCTGCAATCCCAAGCTGTCCGAACGACGGGAGCACCTTGGAAGGAGCTTTCCCAGGTGCTAACAAGCAGCGAGGATCCTTGCCGGACTCCCTTTGGGACAGGCTTACTGGATCTCAGTGGACGGGGGAGTTGCTTTCTCCAGAGTAGAAACCCCCCCCCAGGCCCATAGCACCGGGGGTGGGTGGGGGTTTGCCTACTTCTCTGATTTTGGACAGAGGTCTTCTCCTGCCCTGCTACCTATGATGCTTTCAGTGGAGATGCTAGTGATTGAACCTGGGAGCTTCTGCACGTAAGGGGTGTGGCTGTACCACGGAGCTATGGCTCCGCCCCATTGAATAACACCTCTGACCTTCCTAGAGTGGTCCATTTCCCCCCAAAAGGGGCAGCGAAAGGCAGAGATTCTTCCTTCCACCCGAGCCAGCTTGTTCAGCAACATGCCACGGCTCAGGCCAGGACCGTCCCGTTTTTGTTTGGGGTCTGACATTAATGCTCTTTGGCTGCCGTCCGTTACAAGCTCTGAACACCTTCCCACGTGCCTCTAACTGCAGCCTCGAGTGCATTTCAGCAGGTTTCAGTTGCCCCAGCCCACGGGCGCCTCCCTTCCTCCACTCAGGGCCTCCTTCTGCCTCTTGATGGAGGGGAGGGGAGGGGCATTTGAGGGCTTGCCACTGCAAAAGCACGGCTGGTGAACCCCTTCTCGGTTTCTTCATCTGAGGGAGAGCCAGCAGCGCTGTAGATAGCCTGAGTTCTGTCTCTCCGAATTAGTTGCCCCACCCCATCTTCTCCACTCAGGAAGCCAGGATCTCTATACCTGGGCCATGCCCATCTTGGGCCATTGAGAGGGTGAGGCTGGTTCAGGGTCACTCTTCTGTACCTTTAGAGGCATGTGAGGCAGAGGAGAATTCGGGTGGGTACCACTTCTCCAGCGCTGCAGTGCAGGGCAAAAATTTCCCCCCGCTCCGTGTCCAGTCCGACTCGATGCTCCTAGCAGGATAGAATTCATTTCCGGGCGGAAGAGCCTTCGTCTTAGGCTGGCTTGCAATTTGGCTAGCTTTTCATTCTTTTGCTTTCTTACAGCCCTGGAAATTGCAGGCTGGCTCTTCCTGGCATATGTTGGCCAACAGCCATTTCGTGCCTGAGAGAGGAGGAGGGCTATTATTATTATTATTATTATTATTATTATTATTATTATTATTATTATTATTATTTATTACATTTATATACTGCCCCATAGCCGAAGCTCCCTGGGCAGTTTACAAAAGTTAAAAACAATGAACACTCAAAACAAATCTACAAAATATAAAACCATAAAATGCCAACAAAAACAGACAATATCCGTTTAAAACAACTAGTCTGGGGTCAGTTAAAAAACTCAGCATATGCTATTAAATGCCTGGGAGAAGAGAAAAGTCTTGACCTGGCACCGAAAGGATAACTATGTTGGCTCCAGGTGAGCCTCGTCAGGGAGGTCATTCCATAATTGAGGGGCCACCACTGAAAAGGCCCTCTGAAAAGGCTAGGTGCACTTCCTGCTAATAATAATAATAATAATAATAATAATAATAATTATAATTCTGCACCCATGCGATCCAGATAATGTGCCAAGAAAACAAAGGGTTCCAATGTCACGCCACTAGACGGGAGGAATATAAATGCAGGCAATTCTACATGGTTGCAAGCTTTCTTTGAAACAGAGGCTTTGATGGGGTCCGGTGGCCATCACGAAGTCATTGTTGTTCGCTGTTTTCTGGCGTGGGGCGATCGCGTCATCCCAACTCATGTTTGAAAGTTTTCCCCAGGAAATACCAAGCAAGGTGGTCAGCCTGTTTTGAACATCTGGCGAGGATCCCCCGGATGGATTTCCATGCTGCAAAATGGCTGCCCGCAGTGTCTTTCCGGCATCGCTGTGAATTGATGTCAGGGGCCATCTTGCACATGGTGATTGCCTACAAGTGTGTGTTGCCTGTGCATTTGCAGCCAGTGGAGGCAATGCACATGGTTGTATGTGGCATGTGGAACTCCCCGGCAGAAGGGGTGATCTGGGTAGGAGGCGGTGGATCCAAGTTCCCAGAATTGAATAAAGGGGGTTAACTTTTGGACATAAGAATTGTGTTTTCTCTCGTTTAAACCTCAGGGCATCGGTGGTGTGAGAGCCAGGTTGCCCTATTCTAACTTGCAGAAGCCACAGAGATCCGACAGCTGTAGAGCAGATGCCTTGAAACCCAGAAAAAACTCTTCTAAAAGCAAAAGCTTCATTTCTGTGTTTTAACACCTCGAAACAGAAGCTGATGTCCTCGGGCTGCTTGAATTTGGGGTTTTATTTTTAAAATTGGAAGGATGTACCTCCTTCGCCACAGGATGCTGTCTTTAAGCTGACTACACATGTACGCGCCTCTCGGTGAAACTTTCACAGCTTTGATGTGTGGGTGTGCGATTTCCTGTACTGAGGGCTTGAGTGTGTACCCAGAAGGCCACGGGGCGGGGAGGGGGGAGTGTTCAACCTGCAGATGCGTGACTTGCTGGCTGAAATGAAGGGGGAAGTCAGGAACGGGTCTTTGAGTCAGCCTGATGCGATGCAAAGTTTTTCTTCCAAAAGCAGGGTGGAAGGGCAGAAAAGGAAAACTTTACTGAATAGGGTGGACTCGACCAAATTATACCACAGAGAGAAATGGGGCGTGGCCTTGCTTCACCTCTAAACTGGAACTGTGGCAGAATTTTGGCTATTTTACATATCTAGCAGGAATGAGTTCTTAAAGCTTTCCTTAGGTTGTACCATTTCAGGCTGTGCTCTGGGAGTTTGGAGTGTTGGAAAGCCGCACACAAAAAGGTTCCCTGCATGTAGACAGTTAGCATATCAGGTAGAGGACGCCTAACCTCTTCTGATGCACTGTCTCTCCCCCCCCCCTTCATGGAGCATTTAAAAATTCATATTTTGCTCCTACCCACAAATGGTACAGCCTGGGACAGAGAGGACTGAGCCAGGAGTAGGTTGTGACCCCAAAGCACCTTCATGCAGCTGCTGCTGAACCCTGCCAAATTTTAATTAAAAACATAACAAATAAACCATTGCTCATAGGTTCACTTCTAAAGGCAGGTGCCTTCCGGTCTGCCTCTGTATTCCACTGCCAGTCTGCTCACCGAGGGGATCTTTCAGGAAATTCATTCCTCAGCACACCTCCTTTTCCCTGGTCCGTGACCTCATGCCATCAAGAGCCCATGTTTTCCATACTGTGAATCCCAAATTCCTCCCTCGTTCTGGCTCCTCCACCCCCAAAGGCAGATACGCTTTCCTTCTCGTGGTGGGGCAGGAGGAAAGTTTGAGGCAAAACAGGCGGGGGGGGGGGGGGGAAGATGTTTTATCTTCTTTGTGCATTAAGAATGTCTTTTTTTAAAAAAAAAAAGGCACAAACTCCCAAATTTTATAAAAGTCCCTTTCTGAAAGCTATACGCTCCCCTAGGCCACGCACCTTTGCAAAATTCTCTTTGGGGCTTTTTTTTTTTTTTAAAAAAAAAGAAAATTCATAACACATAAAATGTCTTCAGGCGTTACTTCAGAATACTGGTTCAGCCAGACACGGACATACCAGCATTTTTAATAGCCTTATAGTGTGGAAATCTTGAATTTAAAATAAAAGTAAAAGCTTGTGTGTATCCTTTAGCTGGAAGAAAAATGTATAAAAGCAAAAAAAAAAGATTTAAATCGCAATGCCTCTGTGTTTTGTGTGTGGGGATGGGTGTTTTTTTCCCTTCTTCTTCTCCCAACTATTGTAGAGCAAAAATGATCGTGTTTCTTTGCAGTTCTCAAGCCTTCGTGTTCCGTATGGAAGTCCAGGCCACGGGAACGTGAAAGTCCCGAAGTCTGTTCCTTTTGGTTCCGTTTTGAAACGGCGAATAACAATGTCCAGGAATGTGAATTTGCACATTGTACGAAATGGCTGTTCTAATTGGGATTCTGGCTGACGTTTGTTAGGATCCCCTGCTAATTTGCAATTAAATGAAATAAAGTTTGATGAAACCTGGGTAGCGGAAGGGGGCCCTTTTCCTTTGGTCACGCCTTCCTGGAGCTGC
This sequence comes from Elgaria multicarinata webbii, assembly GCF_023053635.1. NCBI lineage: Eukaryota > Metazoa > Chordata > Lepidosauria > Squamata > Anguidae > Elgaria > Elgaria multicarinata. The sequence continues at coordinate 109,280,074 of NC_086177.1, read as the reverse complement.
AGACCAGTCCGACGGCTGAGCGCTTTGCGGTTCATCCCAGCCCAAAGTAGCTGAAGGAGAAGGGTGCCAGAGCCCTCGTGGTTTGCACTCTCAGACATAACATTCCCTAACCAACTTGGACGGAGGCAAGGTGCATGCTGTTTTCAACACCCAGGGCTTGCACATTTCCTCTTGCGCTGTTATATTGAAATCGCAGCTCAGGCGGCTTGAGCAACCGCCCCCGAGGGTGACTTTAGAACAACCTTTCCCAACTTGCTGGCTGCAGCGTTCTTGGAATTGTAGTCCCACGCACGTGGAGGGTGCCAAGCTGCGGAAGAACGGCTTTAGAACATTGAAAGCAGCTCTTGGAGGAGACCAAAGGAGAAGGTGATGGGCAGGGCGGAAGAAGCTGAACAATGTCCAGATCTTAAAGCTCTGTCTCTTGCCACGGTCAGCGCTGCTCACTGGCGGCTTCCATGTCTTTCTAGGACTGCCAAGAGAGAGGAGCCGTGTACCATGGGTCCTGCTGTTGTTCTACGGCAGCCTTCCTCAACCTGGGGCGCTCCAGATGTGTTGGACTCCATCTCCCAGAATGCCCCAGCCAGGCTGGGGCATTCTGGGAGATGCAGTCCAACACATCTGGAGCGCCCCAGGTTGAGGAAGGCTGTTCTATGGGATCAAGCTGTGCATTTCGCTCCCAAAGCACAGAGTGACTCTTGCATCACCCAACTGTTACCTGAGCGGCATGGGAGGAAGCCAGTTGCTATAACAGCTCAGGTTATCACTGCAGTGAACTGAGCCTTAGTAAGATCACTAACCTACTGAAGGATAATGTTTTAATCAAGCAAAGATTCTAGTCCCTGGTGTAGAGTGGAGGGGGAAGAGGGCACTGTCAAGTTTTCCAACTGATGCCTGAGTTTGAGTTCAATAGTAGTGTTCTGGGGTGTTTTTTCTGTATTCCACTTTAAAAGTGTTTTCCCAAAGAAATATTGGGTTTTTTTCTGGTTTCTTCAGCAACAGAGTTTTGACAATTCTGCCTTTTTTAAAACTCCACGCGCAATCTCAATAGTGCATAGATGAAGAACAGATATTGGGGTGTTCTGTTTTGTTTCCCTTCTCCTCTGAGCCATAGTTAAGTTATTATTATGGTTATTGTTATTATACCCAGTGCTTTTATATCAGGCAAGCATCACTGGCATATGCCAATGAGGTCTAGAATCTTGACACTTTATAACCATTTTTTAAAGAAATAAAAATAAATAAAACCTGTCTGTTTTTTGCTCAAGTCCTGTGTAAAACTGTTATGCCTTTTTTTAGTAATCACTTTTTTTGAGTTGTGAGAGATTTCCTTAAAAGTGTACAAAGGTGATTTTTGCCTCCAACCGCAACAACAAAGGAAAATTTTAAAATAAAAGGCTTCACTGTTTTGTATGAGACTCTGTGTGGCAGTGAATTTTTCCCCCTTTCCCTGGTATATCAATGGGTGAGGTCCGTGATAACTGTTTAATTAGAATCTCTCCATTAAAAATAGCACAAACCAAGGCCTTCAATGGGTCCTGAACCCAGAGCTTTTAAAGACTGCTGCTTCTAACTGTGGCCATTCCCCGCTCCAGGATTTATTTACTTTATTTAAGGATTTTTATGCCGCCATTCAGCCAAAAAGGCTCTCACGGCGGCTTACAAAAGTATTTCTTGACAGTCCCTGCCCACAAGCTTACAATCTAAAAGACATGACACAAAAGGAAAGGGGATTGGGAGGGAGGAGGAGGAGGAGGGGGGAAAGGAAAGCAAATTCAGGCACTACAATCTTAGTTGGAAAGTTCAGCAGTTACAGTTGACAGCAGGAGGGAGGGGGCTCTCAGCTGGAGCTGGACCCAGGCACGGTGGAGAGGTGCCTGGCTGCTGCTTCCTCCCTCACTGGTGGCCTCTCCAGAGACAGTTGGTAGCAGAAGGGAGGGGGCTCTCAGCTGGAGCTGGACCCAGGCACGGTGGAGAGGTGCCTGGCTGCTGCTTCCTCCCTCACTGGTGGCCTCTCCAGAGACAGTTGGTAGCAGAAGGGAGGGGGCTCTCAGCTGGAGCTGGACCCAGGCACGGTGGAGAGGTGCCTGGCTGCTGCTTCCTCCCTCACTGGTGGCCTCTCCAGAGACAGTTGGTAGCAGGAGGGAGGGGGCTCTCAGCTGGAGCTGGACCCAGGCACGGTGGAGAGGTGCCCGGCTGCTGCTTCCTCCCTCACTGGTGGCCTCTCCAGAGACAGTTGGTAGCAGGAGGGAGGGGGCTCTGAGCTGGAGCTGGACCCAGGCACGGTGGAGAGGTGCCTGGCTGCTGCTTCCTCCCTCACTGGTGGCCTCTCCAGAGACAGTTGGTAGCAGAAGGGAGGGGGCTCTCAGCTGGAGCTGGACCCAGGCACGGTGGAGAGGTGCCTGGCTGCTGCTTCCCCCCTCACTGGTGGCCTCTCCAGAGACAGTTGGTAGCAGAAGGGAGGGGGCTCTCAGCTGGAGCTGGACCCAGGCACGGTGGAGAGGTGCCCGGCTGCTGCTTCCTCCCTCACTGGTGGCCTCCCCAGAGACAGTTGGTAGCAGGAGGGAGGGGGCTCTCAGCTGGAGCTGGACCCAGGCACGGTGGAGAGGTGCCTGGCTGCTGCTTCCTCCCTCACTGGTGGCCTCTCCAGAGACAGTTGACAGCAGGAGGGAGGGGGCTCTCAGCTGGAGCTGGACCCAGGCACGGTGGAGAGGTGCCCGGCTGCTGCTTCCTCCCTCACTGGTGGCCTCTCCAGAGACAGTTGGTAGCAGGAGGGAGGGGGCTCTCAGCTGGAGCTGGACCCAGGCACGGTGGAGAGGTGCCCGGCTGCTGTTTCCTCCCTCACTGGTGGCCTCTCCAGAGACAGTTGGTAGCAGAAGGGAGGGGGCTCTCAGCTGGAGCTGGACCCAGGCACGGTGGAGAGGTGCCCGGCTGCTGCTTCCTCCCTCACTGGTGGCCTCTCCAGAGACAGTTGGTAGCAGGAGGGAGGGGGCTCTCAGCTGGAGCTGGACCCAGGCACGGTGGAGAGGTGCCTGGCTGCTGCTTCCTCCCTCACTGGTGGCCTCTCCAGAGACAGTTGACAGCAGGAGGGAGGGGGCTCTCAGCTGGAGCTGGACCCAGGCCCGATGGAGAGGTGCCTGGCTGCTGCTTCCTCCCTCACTGGTGGCCTCTGCAGAGACAATGAAAGAGGTGAGTATTTTCCCCCAACAGACTAAGGCTCTATCGTAACGTCACTACCACGCAAACCGTTGGGACTGTTCACACAACGAGCTCACCCATGCTCAGTGGTTGAGGGTGGGTTGTTTCAAACCCTGGGTTGTTTGTTGGACTGTAGGTTAGCGTGTTGTCTGAATGCTGCCAGGGTGGCTTGCTAACCATGCCGTGTGGCTTTAAAACCACCCTGAACAACCCCAAAACAAACTGCATTGTCAAGGTAGCTTGTCTCATAAAATAAGCCCCACAGCATGGTTAGCAAGCCACCCCGTCTGCATTCAGACAAGACACTATTCAGACGCTTCAACAAATAACCCACGGTTCAACCACTGAGTGTGGATTAGCGTGTGAGTGAACAGCCCCACTAATACTCCTCCACTTCTCTGTTTCTTTACCTGCCTGCCTCTACCCATATATTCGAGGCCTTGTCCCCTTAGGTAGACACCTCAGGCAATGAGCTTGTTTTAGGATTGTCCTCATTGCAGCATGATGGTTTGACCTAAGCTGTCCCCTTGAGCATCTTGCTGACGGTAGCAGCACCCATTTCTGCAGGTACTTGTTTCGGATTTGCTGCAGCCAACAATGCCTGAAGTCGGGCATAGCTAAAATAAGTCACCGTGCAACAAGCTACAATTTGGGGTCTCTGTTGTAGCAGAGCTATTTTGCTGGGCTGCAGTTCCACCCAGGTCTGTGCATATCCTTTAGAGCTCAGTAATAGTTACTTCATGTTGGATCGTTGCTCCAACATGGCACCAGCGCCTACGAGCACCTCTTGGTGTGCGCCAGGCTTCCTGACCCACCTAATTGCATTGCATTGGCTGCCTATATGGTTCCGAGCCCAATTCAAGGTGCTGGTTTTAACCAATTAAGCCCTACATGGCTTGGGACCAGAATACCTGATGGAACGCCTCTCCCGATATGGACCTACCCGTACACTGCGCTCAACATCTAAGGTCCTACTCCAAGTGCCTACTCCAAGGGAAGCTCACAGGATGGCAACAAGGGAAAGGGCCTTTTCAGTGGTGGCCCCCCAATTATGGAATGAGCTTCGCAACGAGGCTCGCCTGGCACCAACATTGTTATCTTTTCGGCACCAGGTTAAGACTTTTCTCCCAGGCAGTTATCAACATATGTGGAGTTAGCTTCTTCTTTTTTTTAACGGACCCCAGAATAGTTGTTTTAAATGGATATTTTTATGCTTTTGATGGTTTTAAATTTTTGTATATTTGTTTTTAATGTTCACTGTTTTTAACTTTTGTAAACCGCCCAGAGAGCTTTGGCTCTGGGGCGGTATATAAATGTAATAAATAAATTTTATTTATTTATTTATTCCATTTTTATACCGCCCCATAGCTGAAGTTCTCTGGGCGGTTTGCAAAAATTAAAACCATAAAAAGCATAATAAAACAACCAAAAATCACAAATACAAAATGCAATATAAAAAGCATATATTTAAAGTAAATATAAAAAGTAAATATAATGTTTGTTTATTTTTCCCTTAGGGTGTTTTTTAATTAAAATACTTTTCTTTTTTAATCCTGGGAGGTTGGGTGGCTTCAAAGCGAACTCCTACCCTTCGTTGCCATCTTTATCTGGATTCAAAAGCGTGGTTTTAGGTTTTGCCTCCACCTCTGCCTTGGGCAAGTTACTTTTCTTTTTAGTCTCACCAGTTTGGCTTCTAGGAAATGAGTGTTCTGCAACCAGCCATCCTTACCATGGCACCCATTTCATGAATGGGCAAGGTGGCTCCACGGTGGCCATTTTGTGAGAGCGCCCTGTGATACCCAACATTCCAAATGTACCCATCGACCCCCAAAAGGTTGCGGACTCCTGGTCCTCACTCTTCTGTGTCCTCACATCTGGCTTGTGTCCCAAATGTTCTGCTCTGGCGCAATGCCACAAATTATTACACGGGTGCAAGGACGCTTGCTTGTGTCCACTTCTCGTCTTGCACGATGCATCGTGCGATGGTCCTTTTTACCGTGACCTCCGCAAAGGTCTTATTACCCCAATTATCTGAAGCATTTTATTTAAAATACGTATTATCAGATTGGAACCCCTCTGATTACACACAATGTAGCACATCTGCTATCACCTCCAGAAAAAATTATGATAAATCAAGGTACCATTACTATTACGTTTATGACATCTTGTGTTTCAGATACATGAGACTTGTCTTTGACTGGATTGCTTTCATAATGGTTGTAATTGTAGTTATTTTAACCTGTCGGTTAGCAACTCTTGTCTCGTTGTTCTTAATTTGGCTTGCTTTTATAATTACTGTATTTCTAGCTATTTTTAATCTGCTGGCCTCTATGACCGGAATAAAATTTGATTTGATTTGCATTGTATGGTGGGACTGTAAAACTGGGGGCAGGAGGAGAGAGAAAGGGATTGGAAGAGACCTACAGTGGAGTTCAGTGTTTTTTAAATGGGGCGAACACCACATGTTCAGCCACAAAGCTGAAATTGCACCAAAGATGTAAAGTGCTGCTTTTAGCAGGGAACACCCTGAGGTCACGTGGAGGAAGAATATTAGCGTAAATTCAAATAGGAAGTGAACAGAGGTGACTCAGACCTTTTAACGGAGGGGAAATTTATTTGGGGGAAGCACCTTTGTGGATGCTAATGCCACCCCAAATACAGTGTAATTAAGATGGCTCTACTTTGGATTTGATCCAGACTTAGTCATACGTAAATCTGATCTATTGAAACCAACAGGAGTTACGTTAGTCATGAGTCACTCTAAAAGGATCATAGAATCATAGAATCGCAGAGTTGGAAGGGGCCCTACAAGGCCATCGAGTCCAACCCCCTGCTCAATGCAGGAATCCACCCTAAAGCATCCCTGACAGATGGTGGTCCAGCTGCCTCTTGAAGGCCTCTAGTGTGGGAGAGCCCACAACCTCCCTAGGTAACTGATGACGAAGGCCTGAGTTAGACGAGGTGGTAAAAGGGCGGCAATTGTGCAATTTTATGATCGCAAGAACGTCGCCCTCGTTTACCTGTGGCGCGTGACATCGCGGCCGCCATTTTGTTTTTGTTTTCATCGGAGGGAGCACACGTGCGCTTCTGCACAAAAGGTGAGGTGGGTTTTTTTCATTAAAAAAATATATTTCCCCGCTCCCCCCACCCCACCCCCGATGGGCATGGAGCTCCTGAGAAGCTCTGTGCCCCGTGCCCATCTCCTCGCGGTTACTTGCGAGGAGCCAGGACAAACTGCAATGGCGGGCCACACTTTCCGCAGCCTCGGGATCATCTCAAGACCGCAGAGAAACCGCAAAAGGAGGGTAGGGTGATATCCCGGGGCAAGGGAGGCATCATCCCTACCTGCTCCCGGGATCCCCTGTGCGTCATGTGGACACACAGGGACAATCTCCGGGATATCACCCCTATTCCTCATATTGAGGCAGTAGCTAAATCCTGTCGTTTTTTCCTGTATAATATTGCCAGGATTCGATCATTTTTGTCTGTCTCTTCTGCCAAGACTCTTGTTCATGCATTGGTGATTTCTCGGTTGGACTACTGCAACCTTCTTCTCACTGGCCTTCCTTCTTCTCACATCAGTCCATTGGTTTCTGTTCACCACTCTGCTGCTAAGATCATCTTCTTGGCTCGCCGCTCTGACCATGTTACTCCACTTCTGAAATCTCTTCATTGGCTTCCAATTCACTTCAGAATCCAATATAAACTTCTGTTGACCTACAAAGCTTTTCACTGTCTAGCTCCTTCCTATCTTTCCTCTCTCATCTCACGCTATTGCCCCACTCGTGCTCTTCGCTCCTCTGATGCCATGTTTCTCACCTGCCCAAGGGTCTCTCCTTCCCTTGCTCGGCTTCGTCCTTTTTCCTCGGCTGCCCCTTACGCCTGGAACGCTCTTCCAGAACATTTGAGAACTACAAGTTCAATCGCAGCTTTTAAAGCTCAGCTAAAATCTTTTCTTTTCCTAAAGCTTTTAAAACTTGATTTTGCTCTGACTTTCTCTTCCCCTCCTTATTGTTTTATTATGATTTTATTAGAATGTAAGCCTATGCGGCCGGGTTTTGCTATTTATTGTTTTACTCTGTACAGCACCATGTACATTGATGGTGCTATATAAATAAATAATAATAATAGCGAAGGCCTACATCTAGATCCAATCCTTTATATTTTAAGCTAATTCTCAAGGCACAGGAAGGTCATAGAATCATAGAATAGCAGAGTTGAAAGGGGCCTACAAGGCCATCGAGTCCAACCCCCTGCTCAAGGCAGGAATCCACCCTAAAGCATCCCTCAAAATCTGTATGGTCTCAAAATCTGTATGGTAGCAGCCCCATTTTTGCTCTGGAAGCGACATTTGCAAACAGAATGGCTGAGATTCCATCACCCCGTCGCGCCCTCCTAAAATGCACACTATACCAGGCCTCCCTTAAACAGCTGCGGCCTCCCTATGCCAGCTTGGACGTATTTCTGGCAACCCAAAGCTTCGCTTGCCACTGGCATCGCTTGATTTCCCAGGTGATAGCACCCACCTGTTTTGCACCTACAGCTGAGGGCTGGAATGTTGACAGGCCTTGCCAAAAGAATCTATGTAAAGTGCTTTATTGGTTTCCCCCCCTGATTACTAGTAGTAATAAAACGATCCTCACACACACACACGCACAGAGCAAGCTGCTTGACAAGATAAGGCAAATTCCACACCAGGAGTCATGCCTTAATTCCCCTCATTTGCATAACTGCCTTAATCTGCCTCTTTCCCAAGCATCATTTTGCAAGTTGTGGCTGTTGGCTTCTTGTAATGCCATACGCTGGGCTCCTGCCTTTTTTAGGTAACGCCCCCTCCGGATTCTCCGTTTCAGCCTCTCGACTCCGGATGAATCACGTCTCACTTTCCATGGTGTTACTTGCATCATGAAAATCTGGAGGTACGAGCAGTTTTTGCAGCCAAGAGGACTCCCCACCAAAGGCAGTGGCTGTGAATGGCCTTCCCTGGCTTCTGTTTCTGACGCTTCATTGCCCACCTAAAAGCAGGGGAGTCTGGCAGCTTTGATGTCAGTGGGGCAGTGAATCTGCTCTGGTATTCATTCCGAAATGCTCAGAATCCTAAAGGGAGTTGAGCTCCACATCTTTGATAGCTCCTTTAGCGTTGGCACAGGGCCTTCTCTGCAGTGGCTCCTCACCTTTGGAACAAGCTCCCATCAGAGGCCCGCCATGCTCCGTCATTGCAGGCTTTTAAGAAGGTCTTGGAAACATTGTTTTACCACAGCCGCCCGGTGATATAAGTACTGCTGCCGCTAGTGCCGTTGTTGTTGGTGGTTTTATTGTTTGTTTATTTATGATTGCATTTATATCCTTCCTTTTTTCCTCCAAGGAACCGAAGGTGACGTGCATAATCCTCTTCCTCTCCATTTTATCCTCACAATAACAACAACCCTGTGATGGCTGAGAGTCTGTGACTGGCCCAAAGTCACCCAGTGGGTTTCCATGGCTGAGTGGGGACTAGAACCCAGATCTCCCAACTCCCAGTCCAACACTTTAGCCATTACACCACACACACTAGCTCCTTGTTGGCTTTTATTGATTTTAATTGCTATTTTATTGTGTTCATGTCTTCATTGCTTTTAATATTTTAACTGTTTTAATGTATTTTATTGCTGTAATCCGCCTTGTGAAGGCTTCTTAAAACATCCTTCCCCTACCTGGTGCCCTCCCGATTGGAGTATAACTTCCAAGCGTTATGGGATTTGTAGTCCCATGCATCTGGAGGGCACCATATTGAGGGAGGCTGCCATACAGGCTAGGATCAGCCATCATGTCCCCCTGTTCCAGACCCCATTCTCCCCACAGACCACTGATGAACTGGCAGTTCCACCTTCATAAGAACCTAAGAAGAGCCCTGCTGGATCAGACCAAGGGTTCATCTGGTCCAGCACGCTGTTCACACATTGGCCAACCAGGACATGAATGCAACAGCACCCTCCCACCCATGTTCCCCAGCAATTGTTGACCAGGGACCCACAAGCAGGACATTGCTGCAACAGCACCCTCCCACCCATGTTCCCCAGCAACTGATGTATATAGGCATACTGCCTCTGATACTGGAGGTAGCACATAGCCATCAGGGCTAGTAGCCACTGATAACCTTCTCCTTCAGGAATTTGTCCAATCCCCTTTTAAAGCCATCCAAAGAGATGCCCATCACCACATCGTGTGGTAGCGAGTTCCATAGTTCCGTTTTCCCTGTCCTGCTTACTTTTTGGTTTGGTTATGGCAAGAGATGAATGAGGCACCTACCACCGTTCCCCAGCTTGGTACTTGAGAGACTTGACTTGAAGAGGCTCAGGACTGGATTTGGGGCCTTGTCCCGGCAAACCACAGTCCCCTCCCCTTTGTGAACCCTCCTGCCACCATCTTTAATGGAGTTCCCATGGCTCAGGCAGAGCTCCCCCCCCCCCCGGATTTGAGATCGGATTTCCTTTTAACTGGAAACGCTGCAGATTGAACCCAGGATGTGCTTTACAACCACTCAGCCTGTACTTCTAGGGAAAGGACAAGGGGAGGAGAACCGCCCTCCATTAGGACGTTGCCTTGAACAGAAGCCATGCTTTGGAAGAGAAACGTTGCCCTGCAACTTGACCTCAGATTATCCGTTGGAGGCTGCCAAGCTAAACAGCTTGGTGGACATGGGATCTCCCCACTCAATGCGTACCGAAGAGGGCTCTTTGAAGATGCCTTCTTTTTCCACGCTTGCTCACCAGGACCGACTTTTATCAGTCCCCTGCTGTTTCTAGTCCCTGTAGACCATCAACTCTCCCACCCACCCCCATCCGTTAGGGAAGACAGAGAGACAATAACAGGTTTCCTTCCTTTCCCTGATCCCCCCCCCCAACTTCCATCCAGAAATTTACATCTGCCGAAGCTATCAGATGGGTGGAAACTCGAAGAAGTCAAACAAAGGTTAAATCTCTGTTTGAGCACAATGTGCTGCTGGCGCTGGGGATATCGCAAGGAGGGGAAAACCGAGAGGCTCCTTCTGTGAGCCAACTGGGCCTGGATGACCATCTGGCCTCCAATTGCACTTGGAAAATCTGGCTCAAACTTTCAACGTTGTTCCAGGGAAGTGCTCTTCTGCATTTTCTCAACCGTTGGGCTGCATCTGAGACGGCAGAGAATGCTAGCCATGGTTCTGGGACAGCAGAGGATGCTAGCCATGCTTCTGAGATGGCAGAGAATGCTAGCCACACTTCTGAGACAGCAGCTAGCCACGCTTCTGAGACAGCAGAGGATGCTAGCCTCGCTTCTGAGATGGCAGAGAATGCTAGCTATGCTTCTGGGACAGCAGAGGATGCTAGCCATGCTTCTGGGACAGCAGAGGATGCTAGCCATGCTTCTGAGATGGCAGAGAATGCTAGCCACACTTCTGAGACAGCAGCTAGCCACGCTTCTGAGACAGCAGAGGATGCTAGCCACGCTTCTGAGATGGCAGAGAATGCTAGCTATGCTTCTGGGACAGCAGAGGATGCTAGCCATGCTTCTGGGACAGCAGAGAATGCTAGCCATGCTTTCATGACACAGATGTTTCCCACCCACCCCAAATGCTCTGTGTGTAACCCAGACCTCTCTGTGCCCTTCCTGTCTTCAGGGCTGCAGCCGGCAGCTTTTGTTCCAGCCCGGATGTGAAACATATGGAGGGCGGTGGCAGGTGGGAGAATCACTGAGGCCAAAGCAGAGTGTTCACTTAAGTGGGAGAGGAGTTAATGGAGAGGTATTACCCTCCCCTTGAAGACTCAGGATCGCGATTCTGGCATACTTCGGGATCTGGCCTTGAACCTGGATGCCCAGAATTCAACAGTGGCCAGGAGTGCATTTGCACAACTGACATTAGTGCTCCAACTGCGCCCATTCCTAGAGACATCTCATCTGGTCACAGTCACATGTTGCCTTAGTTACATTCTGTCTGGACTACTGTAAAGGACTCTATGTGGGGCTGCCTTAGAAAACTGTTCAGAAGCTTCAGCTGCCCCAAAACACTGCAGCCAGGTTGTGGACCCAGGCCTGTTACAGGGAGCACACGACTAGGGTGACCATATGGAAAGAAGGACTGGGCTCCTGTATTTTTAACAGTTGCACAGAAAAGGGAATTTCAGCAGGTGTCCTTTGTATGTATGCAGCACCTGGTGGAATTCCCTCTTCATCACAACAGTCAAAGCTGCAGGAGCCCTGCCCTCTTTTGTATCTGGTCACTCCAGCTATATGATTGCGAACATAGCAGGAACTTGAAGCAGAATGGTGTTATTTAAGGCACAAGCCAATGCATGTTAAGAACATATGAAGTGCCATGCTGGACCAGACTGAGGGTCCATCTAGTCCAGCACTCTGCCCACACAGTGGCCGGCCAGGGATGAACAAGCACGACATGGTACAACAGCACCCTCCCACCCATGTTCCCCAGCAACTGGTGCACACAGGCTTACTGCTTCCAATACTGGAGATAGCACATGTTTAGACAGGAAACTCTCCTACAAGCCTTCCCTGAATGAATGTGCTGCCTTGTCTGCCTGTAATTATGATGTTGTTTTAATTGATTTAAATTAATGGAATGTTTTAGCCATTTTTATTTGGCTGGCTAGGGAATGCTGGGAGTTGTAGGATTTTTCTGTCTAAACATGCATAGGACTGCACCCTTAAGGAAGTTATTTAAGGGTGGTATTCATAGAATCATAGAATCATAGAATAGCAGAGTTGGAAGGGGCCTACAAGGCCATCGAGTCCAACCCCCTGCTCAATGCAGGAATCCACCCTAAAGCATCCCTGACAGATGGTTGTCCAGCTGCCTCTTGAATGCCTCTAGTGTGGGAGAGCCCACAACCTCCCTAGGTAGCTGATTCCACTGTCGCACTGCTCTAACAGTCAGGAAGTTTTTCCTGATGTCCAGCCGGAATCTGGCTTCCTTTAACTTGAGCCCGTTATTCCGTGTCCTGCACTCTGGGAGAATCGAGAAGAGATCCTGGCCCTCCTCTGTGTGACAACCTTTTAAGTATTTGAAGACTGCTATCATGTCTCCCCTCAATCTTCTCTTCTCCAGGCTAAACATGCCCAGTTCTTTCAGTCTCTCTTCATAGGGCTTTGTTTCTAGACCTCTGATCATCCTCGTTGCCCTCTTCTGAACACGCTCCAGCTTGTCTGCGTCCTTCTTGAATTGTGGAGCCCAGAACTGGACGCAATACTCTAGATGAGGCCTAACCAGGGCCGAATAGAGAGGAACCAGTACCTCACGTGATTTGGAAGCTATACTTCTATTAATGCAGCCCAAAATAGCATTTGCCTTTCTTGCAGCCATATCGCACTGTTGGCTCATATTCAGCTTGTGATCTACAACAATTCCAAGATCTTTCTCATTTGTAGTATTGCTGAGCCAAGTGTCCCCCATCTTGTAACTGTGCATTTGGTTTCTATTCCCTAAATGTAGAACTTGGCATTTATCCCTATTAAATTTCATTCTGTTGTTTTCAGCCCAGCACTCCAGCCTATCAAGATCACTTTGAAGTTTGTTTCTGTCTTCCAGGGTATTAGCTATCCCACCCAATTTTGTGTCATCTGCAAATTTGATCAGCGTTCCCTGCACCTCCTCGTCCAAATCATTAATAAAAATGTTGAAGAGCACTGGGCCCAGGACTGAGCCCTGCGGCACCCCACTCGTTGCCTCTCCCCAGTTTGAGAAGGTTCCATTGATAAGTACTCTTTGAGTCCGATTCTGTAGCCAACTGTGGATCCACCTAATAGTTGTTCCATCTAGCCCACTTTTAGCTAGTTTGTTAATCAGAATGTCATGTGGTACTTTGTCAAAAGCTTTGCTGAAGTCAAGATATATTCATTCATTACTTATGTACAAGTTTCTTAATTAAAACAAAAAATCACATTGAAATAAAATGTTGTCATTCAGCTGATGAGAAGGCAGCTCGACAACCCTCTGTCAGGGATGCTTTAGGGTGGATTCCTGCATTGAGCAGGGGGTTGGACTCAATGGCCTTGTAGGCCCCTTCCAACTCTGCTATTCTATGATTCTATGATGTATTTCCAAGGCAAACAGTTCATAGGCTATAAACTTTGAAAGCTGGATTTTAAACTTTTGACTTTCTCCCTGTACGTACCCAAACCTAAAGACCCTTTTCGGAGGCCCAACTCTGTGTGCCGCCCCCACTAAGTTAATTGGGGCAAGTGGCTACTACAGAGCGGGCCTTCTCAGTGGTGGCACCCTGGCTGTGGAATAGTGGCCCCAGCGAGGCACCCCTTCTTTCTGGCACCAGGTGAAGACCTCTTTATTAATCCAAATACTCCTTGGGATTTTGTTGTCTTTTCTTTCTTATTTTAAAATGCTGCAGTTGTTCTGTTTTTCATCATTTTTTGTTTTTGTTTTTTTAACGTTTTATCTTATTTGACTTGATCTTCAAGCTGCCCAGAGAACATTTGTTGATGGGCAGCCGACCATATCAACGTAATAAATTCAATCTAATCTAAAAGCTCATTTCTGATTGTTCTCAGCATCTACTAGCAGCAACTTGTGGCTTTATCCCATCTTGAGGAATGTTGTCAGAGGAATCATTTTGCGATGCCATCTTCTGGCTGTGCGTCAGCATTACATGTAAGCATTTCCCCTAAACTTCAGAGAGAAGGGTGGATAGCAGGGTTGCAGCTAGGTAATTTTTGACCCAGGACTTAGTGGTCTTATGGGAGCATTACTTCAGTTTTGAAGCACACGACTAAAAATTACCTCCGCCATTCTTCCATATGTTAGAGCAAAAAAAAACCCCAAAAAACCAAGCGTGATAGATGGATATGACAACATCTGGAATTGTTTAGCTTAGAAAAGAGACAAGGAAAGGAAGACGTGATGTTAGAGGTGTACAAAATGATGCATGGTATGGAGAATGTGGACAGGGAGACATTTCTCTCTCTCGCTTACAATACTAGAACCAAATGGGATCATCCCATGAAGCGGATTGGTGGGAGATTGAGAAATAAAACGAAGGACTTCTTCACACAGCGCAGGGTTAAATTATAGAATTCACTACCCCAAGATGTAGCGATGGCCACCAATTTGGATGGCTTTAAAAGAGGCTTTGATACATTCCTGGAGGAGAAGGCTACCAATGGCTACTAGTCCTAATGGCTATATGCTACCTCCAATATCAGAGGCAGTAAGCCTGTATACACTAGTTGTTGGGGAACATGGGTGGGAGGGTGCTGTTCCACTCGTGTTGCATCTGTAGATTCCCCATCGACAGTTGTGTGAACAGAATGCTGGACTAGATGGACCCTTGGTCTGATCCATCAAGGTTCTTAGGTTCTCATCTACTGTACCTTTGAGCAGGTGCAGTTTTGCATTTTAAGCTCACTTAAATCATGGCACCGTCACGACTACAGGAATAATATGGAGTCCGCTTCTGTGGCTCTGATGCTCACCACATTGACTTGGGAATAAGCCCCCTTTTGTTGGCTATGATGTATTTAAAGGAAAAATAATAAAATGAGCATCTGAGACCATCTGTGGCCAACGGGCCACTGCTGACAAAGGAAGGAAGGAAGGAAGGAAGGAAGGAAGGAAGGAAGGAAGGAAGGAAGGGGGTTGGATAAATTCCTGGAGGAGAAGTCTACTAGCCCTGATGGTTGTGTGCTATCTCCAGTATTTGAGGCAGTAAGCCCCTGTGCACCAGTTGCTGGGGAACATGGGTGGGAGGTTGCTGTTGCACCATGTCCAGCTTGTTGGTCCCTGGCCAATGGCTGGTTGGCCAAGGACAGAGTGCTGGACTAGATGGACCCTTGGACTGATCCAGCATGACACTTCTTATGTTCCTAAGATTCAAGAGCCAGCCCAGTCACCTTTTGTACATGGAGTGGTAAAGGCTACCATCTTGTCCTTTGCTTCAGGTAGCAAAATGTCTTGGGCTGGCCCTGCTGGGGAGCCACTGTCACAGTAGGACAGATAATGCTCAGATCACCCTCCCTCAACCTGATGCCCTCCAGATATGTGGGGCAGCAACCCTTATCATGCCCAGCCAGCGTATAAGGCAGTTTCATTGGTCCATTGAAAAGGCCAGGGGTTGTCCTCTACTCTCTCCTTTTGACTCCCCAAGAATTTATTATTATTATTATTATTATTATTATTATTATTATTATTATTATTATTATTATTATTATTTACCAGCCTCTCCCTCTGGATCGAGATGGGAAACAACATTTAATACAAAAATACCGTATCAATCAAATGCAAAGATTATTAGAAGATGAAGTGACAATGCATAATTGATGGTTAATTTTACATGGAAAGCAAATCAGTAATGACGAGATAAAATTCATGCAAGAGAGAAACTCGTGTTAAATGGTGATGTTAAGATGAATGCGATATAATAACTTTAATAAATGGTTATTCCATAATTTATAAGAGTTGGTTCTTAAGAAGCAAAGGGAATAGGTAGGTTATGCTTTAACTATCTTAACTATGATTTATCACACTTTCTCCTAATGGAATTATCTTTTATTACTTAAATAATTGCCCTTGGCAAGCTCCCCTTAGGTCTGTACTATACAATGTTCGTCAATGTTTTACCTTTAAAATCGAAAGGAAATTAAAAATGACTTCAGCTGCTTTGGCTTTTCAACAATTCCCCTGATGATGTCATGCAGCCTTCCTCAGCCTGAGGCCCTCCAGATGTTTTGGACTACAAGTCTCAGCATCCCCCAGCCCACATGGCTAATGGAATACTATACGGTAATACAATACTAAATACTATACTGCTTTCTTGAACCTGGTGTCGATAAGAACATAAGAGGAGCCGCGCCGTGCCGAATCATACCAAGGTCCATCTAGTCCAGCACTCTGTTCACCCATGCTGCCTCTGATAGATAGCACATAGCCACCAGGAGTAGTAGCCAATGATAGCCTTCTTCTCCATGAATTTGTCCAATCCTCCTTTCAAGTCACCCAAGTTGGTGGCCATCACTACATCTTGTGGTAGCAAACTACATGGTTTAACTGTCCTGAATCTTCCACCAATCATCTTTATGGCTGGCTGACTGGATGATTCATTTATTTATTTATTTTATTGCACTTATATACCGCTCCCATAGCCAGGGCTCTCTGGGCGGTTTACAGAAATTCTAAAATTAAGATTAAAATGAGTATACAAAATTTAAAATTCTAAAACATAGAACATACACACAGAAAGCATTAAAAACCATTAAAAAACTAAAAACATGTGGGTAATTAAGATGTGCCCCCATATGCCTGGGCAAAGAGGAAAGTCTTAACCTGGTGCCGGAAAGATAGCAGCGTTGGCGCCAGGCGAGCCTCATCAGGGAGATAATTCCACAGTCTGGGGGCCACCACCGAAAAGGCCCTGTCCCTCGTTGCCACACTCCGAGCCTCTCTCGGAGTAGACACTCGGAGGAGGACCTTAGATGTTGAATGTAGTGACCAGGTATATTCACGCTGGGAGAGGCGTTCCGTCAGGTATTGTGGTCCAAAGCTGTGTAAGGCTTTATAGGTCAAAACTAGGGATGTGCTCCGCTCCGATTAGGAGCGTAGAAGCAGTAGCGGATTGGCCTGCTCCGCCTTACCCAGAGGCGGAGTAGGAGCGGACCGCGGACCCCCTAGAAGCAAGGCGAAGAGAAGCGACCATTTTTCGGAGCTCCGAGTTCAGTCGGAGCGCTCCGGTCGCCATCTTGAAAACATTTCGCCATAGGATTGCATTGCGGCAAATAATCGCGCATAACTACGTTGTTTTTGAAGCTATCGTTCTGGAAATTCTTGTGCACAGAGAGTCGTGGATGGGGGTCATTTTGAGACCACTCTCACCTCTCTGCGTGCTGTGGTTCACGTGCAATATTTTTTTAAAAATCGGGTCAACCGCGGGGCTCAAACTGCGTTTCGGCTTTTCGCCCATAGGATTGCATTGAGGGAAAGAATCGGGGATAACTGGGGGGGGTTTAAGCTATCGTTCTGAAAATTCTTGTGCACAGAGAGTCGTGGATGGGGGTCATTTTGAGACCACTCTCAACTTTCTGCGTGCTGTGGTTCACGTGCAATATTTTTTTAAAAATCGGGTCAACCGCAGGGCTCAAACGGCGTTTCGGCTTTTCGCCCATAGGATTGCATTGAGGGAAAGAATCGGGGATAACTGGGGGGGGGTTTAAGCTATCGTTCTGAAAATTCTTGTGCACAGAGAGTCGTGGATGGGGGTCATTTTGAGACCACTCTCAACTTTCTGCGTGCTGTGGTTCACGTGCAATATTTTTTTAAAAATCGGGGTTTGGGGTTTTTTTTATTATTATTATTATTTTTTTGGAAGCGATGACAGGCACATTCAACTCCCAATCCTGATGAGAATTCATCTCCTCAGAAAGCATCCTCCTCCAATCCCAGCGTTGGAGGGGGGACTAAGGCAGACCCACCCTGAGAACTTTCTGTTTTGTGTCTCTTTGTGGGTTGGCGTTCGTGGAGGGAACACTTACTTAGCTAGTGCTCCTGCTTTGGAGATAGATTAATTTAATATAGGTTTAGTTTGGCGCGTGTGTGTGTTTGTTTGCTTCTTTCTGACTTGTAGCTTAGTTTGCCCTGTGTTTTCCCCTTACTTTGATTTAATATAAACTTTATTTTTGAATTTTGGAGTGTGTGGTTGGGTTGGTTGCCCCCCCCTTCCCTGTATTAAAGCCTGACTGTTCTGCTTTTGTGAAAGCTTTCTTTTGAAAGCATACACACACTTTTTGTCCCATTTCCCTACATTTATATTCTTAAACATATTTTATTATATTCTTTCACATAGTCCATTAGTATATATTCTCATACATATTATATTAGTATTCATATTTTGTTCTTCTTATAGTAGTGGTTGGTTCTTTTTCCCCCTCCCCTCTCTTAAATCCTGATTGTGTTTCCTTCTATCTTCTATATACCAAATATACCAAAAAAATTGGATTCTCTTTTTCTTCTCTGTGTAACTTCGACGGAGTGGGCTGCTTTTGTCAAGTTCAACAGGCAGCCACAGATTGAGCATTTTGGGGAAAGCATACGCACACCATTTCCCTATTCTTAAACATATTATTATTATATTCTTTGACATAGTCTTAGTAGTCTATTAGTATACATTCTCATACATATTAGTAGTAGTATTCATATTTTGTTCTTCTTATAGTAGTGGTTGTCCCATTTCTTGTCCCATTTCCCTACATTTATTAGTAATATTCTAAAACATATTATTATATTCTTGTAGATATTCTTAGTAGTATATTCTCATACATATTAGTAGTAGTATATTTTATTGTTCTTGTCCCATTTCCCTACATTTAAACATATTATATTCTTCTTATACATATTCTTAGTAGTACCTTATACATAGTATTAGTAGTATTAATATTTTGTTAGTCATCATGAAAAGAGAAAGCAGGCGTGCTGAAAGCAGCAAGGCTCAGTCTGCCAGCAGGGCTTCCTCTCCTCCTGTGAAACTCAAACGGGCAACTCCTTGGCTGACTGCTCCAAAACAGAAGCAGGACAAGCAGCAGGCAGAGCCACTCTCTTCTGCAACTTGTGCCCGGCGTTCTCTTTTTGAGGGTGGGAATGGGAAAAGTGCCCGTTTGCAAGAGGCACGTGGCAGCAGTGCCATTAGAGGAGGAGGAGTATCCCCAACTCCTTCATTCTCCTTTCAGCCCACGAGCCCGCTGATGGACCTAGACGAGGTCCTCAGCACAGTGGAGGGGGGGGAGGAGGAGGAGGCGGTGGGCCTCCAGGATGTGGGGGCTGAGGAGGAGCAGCAGCAGGCCGAGGCTCTCTCCCCAGTCTCATCCCACACCCCTGTTTCTGTGGCAACACCAGAGAGCTCAGGCGGGCAATTGGTGGTGTCACCACAGAAACGAAAGACAAGCATCGTGTGGGACCACTTTGAGTTGGGAGCGGATCCCCGCTTTGCTGTCTGTCGCCACTGCAAACTCAGCCTAAGCAGGGGTTCATCGACAGGGCATTATGGAACCAGCAGCATGAAGATGCATCTTCATAGGCAGCACCAGGCGATCTTGCTGGGGAAAGAGGCGGGCAAGGCGACTGGTTCCAGGGGAAAGCCGAAGGCTGCTGCTGGCACTGCCACTCTAAGCTCTCCATCTCCCATCCCCACAAGGGTTAGGCAGGCAACCCTGCAGGACATGGGGTGGGGGAAGTATTGACCCACAAGATGGCGTTTTCCAATGCCCACCCAGGGTGCTACTGTGTTGGGGCATCTGCCGGGACTGACTCCTCCCCAATACTAGATCTATGACATGTCACTCTGCCTGCCCCTCTGCTAGCCTGTCCTCCTCGGTGACCGACTCGCTGGGATGGTTTGCGTTTGCAATGCGTGACTAACTGCAATGCTGGCTTAGAAACCAGCCATCACTTCCTTGTGCCCCCAGAAATGCCCGCAGCCTGCCTGCCTGCCTGCCCGCCTCCCCCGGGGTGCTGCTGTGGTGGGGCATCTGCCAGGACTGACTCCTCGCCTACTCTGCCTGCCTCTCTGCCCGCCTGGTGCCTGGTTTGCTCCCAATCGTCCTCCTCTGTGCCCCTCAAGGCGTAACTGCTGGCTTAGAAAGAAACAACCAGCCATCTTTGCCTCACTTTGCGCCCACTTATGGGTTGGTTTGCTATGCGTTAGTGCTCAAGCCATCCTTGCGGCACTACAATGCATGCTGCCTGCCTGCTTTCCATTGATGGTGCTATATAAATAAATAATAATAATAATAATAATTCTCCCCTTCCCGCCTTGCAGCGATGGTGTATGTGTCTTGCTTTGACTCAGGGGAGAAGTCCTTCCTGCGCTCACTTAGACTTTATCAAATTCAATAATCCCTTTTTCAAATGTGCCAGAAGATTTAGGGTTATCTCGTGGCATGTTGGGATTGCCTTGGAACTGGCCCCATTGAGCTGTCTGCAATTGCAACTTTAAATCCCTGACATACTGGAGTGTTCAAATTTCAAAAGTTCCCCTAACATCAGGGGATGATGGGATTGCCTTGAAACTTGGTGTCCATGGGGACACATGGGTAAGCTGTCATGGGACCAAAGGATAGGTTTCTAACGTGCAAATTGACGTAGTTGTAGAATGGGACTTGATTTGGGGTGAGTTAAAAAGTTTAAGCCGCGCCAAAAATCAGGGGATGATGGGATTTGCTTGCAACTTGGCGTGCATGTGGACACATGGATAAGCTCTCCTGGTGCCGAGTTTGAGGTTTCTAACATGCAAATTGACGGAGCTATCCCAAGGGGTGTGAATGGGGTGCCCGATTTTCATAAATTCCCCAAAAATCAGGGGATGATGGGATTGCCTTGAAACTTGGCGTGCATGTGGACACGTGGATAAGCTATCATGGTGCTGAGTTTGAGGTTTCTAACGTGCAAATTGACGTAGTTGTAGAATGGGACAATTTGGGGTGAGTTAAGCCATGCCAAAAATCAGGGGATGATGGGATTTGCTTGCAACTTGGCGTGCATGTGGACACATGGATAAGCTCTCCTGGTGCCGAGTTTGAGGTTTCTAACATGCAAATTGACGGAGCTATCCCAAGGGGTGTGAATGGGGTGCCCGATTTTCATAAATTCCCCAAAAATCAGGGGATGATGGGATTGCCTTGAAACTTGGCGTGCATGTGGACACGTGGATAAGCTATCATGGTGCTGAGTTTGAGGTTTCTAACGTGCAAATTGACGGAGCTATCTAAAGGGGTGTGAATTAGGGTTATGGGAGGTGCGTTAGAGGGTAGAGCCGCGCCAAAAATCAGGGGATGATGGGATTTGCTTGCAACTTGGCGTGCATGTGGACACATGGATAAGCTGCCCTGGTGCCGAGTTTGAGGTTTGTAACATGCAAATTGACGGAGCTATCCCAAGGGGTGTGAATGGGGTGC
This sequence comes from Elgaria multicarinata webbii, assembly GCF_023053635.1. Taxonomy (NCBI): domain Eukaryota; kingdom Metazoa; phylum Chordata; class Lepidosauria; order Squamata; family Anguidae; genus Elgaria; species Elgaria multicarinata. The sequence goes on along the minus strand of NC_086177.1, from coordinate 109,258,960 downwards.
CCGATTTTCAAAAATTCGCCAAAAATCAGGGGATGATGGGATTGCCTTGAAACTTGGCGTGTGTGTGTATACGCCCATGAGGTGTCATGGTGCCAAACGTGAGGTTTCTAACTTCAACGGAAAAAAAGTTGTTTACTTTTTTAGCTTTCAATGCAAGCCTATGGGGGGGCAAAAACGGAGCTCCGGATCCGATCCGGAGCTCCGAGCGGAGCGGAGCGGAAGTGGGCGGAGCGGGGGCGGGGCGGAGCGACCCGCTCCGAAAAATGGCGGATCTGCAAGTGAAGCGGAGCGGGGGGTCCGTGCACACCCCTAGTCAAAACCAGCACCTTGAATTGGGCTCGGAAACATACAGGCTGCCAGTGCAAGCGGACCAGAGCAGGTGTTATATGGTCGAAACTTCTGGTTCCCGAAATCAATCTGGCCGCTGCACTTTGCACGAGCTGCAGCTTCCGAACCGTCTTCAAAGGCAGCCCTACGTAGAGCGCATTGCAGTAATCTAACTTGGAGGTTACCAGAGCATGGACAACTGAAGCCAGGTTATCCCTGTCCAGATAGGGGCGTAGCTGGGCCACCAACCGGAGTTTGTAGAAGGCACTCCGTGCCACCGAGGTCACCTGAGCCTCAAGTGACAATGATGGATCTAAAAGAACCCCCAAGCTACGAACCTGCTCCTTCAGAGTGAGTGCAATCCCATCCAGAACCGGTAGAACACCCCCCATCCTGTCAGCGGAATCACCTGCTAACAGCATCTCAGTCTTGTCTGGATTGAGTTTCAGTTTATTAGCCCTCATCCACTCCATTGTCGCAGCCAGGCACCGGTTCAACACATCCACAGCCTCTCCTGCTGAGGATGATGCTGGGAGTCAGCATGGCTGGCTGGAGAATGATGGGAGTTGTAGTCCAACACATCTAGAGGGGTGTTCAGGTTGAGAGAGGCTGATGTAACATGAAGCACAGCTAGCTGATCATGGTCAAGGGCTGTTATACTCATGTCTACTTGTGGGTTTCCCATAGATGACTGGTCGGCCTTCTTGCAAAATCTGACGGTGGACCAAGGCCTAAGCAGGATATTTCACTATGACAGCAAGAGTCTTAGGAGAGGCAGTTCAAACTTTCAGCTATCCCACCCAATGTTGTGTCATCTGCAACTTTGATCAGCATTCCCTGCACCTGCTTGTCAAAATCATTAATAAAACGTTGAAGAGCACTTGGCCTAGATTGATAAGCAAACTTTGAGTCCGATTCTGTAGCAAACTGTGGATCCGCCTAATAATTGGGCCCTTAAGGCTATTGGGTCCAACGCCCTGCTCAGGACAAGAATCCAGTTGAAAGCATCCCTGACAGATGGCTGCCCAGTCTTTGCTTGAATGCCTCCAGCGACTGAGAGGTCACTCCCTCCCTAGACAGTTGGTTCCATTGTCTGACTGCTCTAGCCATTGGGATGGTGTTGTGTTTCCTGATGTTCATCTGACATCTGCCTTCTTGCCACTTAAGACTGTTATTTCATTGGATGATTGAGTTCAGGGGCAAATCTACACCAAGCAGGATATTACTCTTACCTTGAGGAAGATCCTTCCAAGGCTGGTGTAGGCAACGTATCATCTGTCTTTCAAGCACCCCACTCATGCATAACGCCTTTTACTCCCAGCTCTGCAGGGAACGGCTTTCTTTCCCGTTTTAGTCCTTTTCTCCAGTGCATAACGATTGTGGTTATTTCGACGAGGGATGTCTGGCTCAAAATTGCATGACAGGCTCCTGCAGTTGGCCCAGCTCCATAATTACGACGCCAATCAACAAATTGCAATATTTGGCATCTGATATGCAAACAGAATTAAGGGAATTGTGAGCAATATCCAACGCGATGCTACTGCTAATGAAAATTGCACTGTACTGGCAGAAGTGTCCTCTGGTGCAATACCAATTGCGTTTGCTGGTGTAACAGGTTTTCCGGAGACCAAGGGGTCCCAATCTGGATCTCTGCACTTTCCCAGAATGCCATGCGCCCTTTCCAAGCTAGGGTTAAGCGCATCTGATTTTTTTTTAAAAAAAAAAAGATGACATATATCACCAAAACAAGGGGACAAAAGTGGGCACCAGTTTGCATAACATTTACATATGCTAATTTATATGCGAAGATGCAAATTTAGAAATAATTACAAAAATTTAAATACTAATCTAGTACACCACAAGAGTGACCAAGTTACCAGCATACCTTGGTGTCCAGGTGCTGTTGTCCAGGGCAACTTCAATGCCCAGCTCTTCCTTTTGATGGGTTCTTTATCTTTATACAGACTTGGACTGGACCACCCTTCAAATAGAGGACGCCTTTAAAATGGAGGACTAGTAGGCCTTCAAATAGGGGCCTGTCCGCTATAACAGAGGAAATATGTCTCCCATACATTACTACCAGTAAGAACTTTAAGCTAAAATATGCTGGGATTTGGGGGATTTTGGCACACCCACCACCCAAATGCAGCCTCTTCAAGAACTTCTCCAGAATTGAATTCGGCCCTCGGACTGAAAGAGGTTCTTCTCCCCTGCTCTAAAAGATGGGAAAGAGATCTATTCAATGATGATGATGATGATGATTTCTCTGAAATGTCTGATTTGGTGAAAAAGTACTTACGTCCGGGGCGGAGAGGAGGTTTCCATGCAGTGCCGGCTCTAGGTTTTCGGGCCTTGCCGTGAACAAGAGGGCCTCAGTGGAGGCTCCCCCACTTCTTGCTCAACACCGTCATCCTTGCCCATTCACTCCCTCCCTGACAGCCCACCCAGCTCACATGGCTGCCCCCACAAGAAACTGGCTCCCTTATAAGCCTGTATCCCCAATACCTGAGTCCCCCAAAAGAGACCTGGGTAACTGACCAGTCCTTTTAGATTCTGCAAATCAGGTGTTTTGGCCTCCTATTCCTACTCACCCCTAGTATATGGGAATTGCAGGCCAAAACATCCAAAAGGTCAAATGTTGTCCAGTCCTGCCATAAAACAACAACAACAATCCCGCAAGGGGTAACTGTTTACGCAGTTACATGGGCATGGCACACCTGCGGACCCTAGCCAACCACCACTAGTCAGGGCTAACCATCCTGTTAGTGCGAAACATTGGTTACAAAAACTAGTTAGTTAAATTATGGAATTCACTACCACAAGATGTTGTGATGGCCACCAATTTGGATGGCTTTAAAAGGGAGTTGGATAAATCCCTGGAGGCGAAGGCTATCCATGGCTACTAGCCCTGATGGTTGTGTGCTATCTCCAGTATTCGAGGCAGTAAGCCTGTGTGCATCAGTTGCTGGGGAACATGGCTGGGAGGGTGCTGTTGCACCGTGTCCTGCTTTGTTGGTCCCTGGTTGACAGCTGGTTGGCCACTGTGTGAATAGAGTGCTGGAGTAGATGGACCCTTGGTCTGATCCAGCATCAGGGCTCTTCTTATGTTCTTACTGTACGTTGTTAGAAGAAGAAAAGCCCTAAACAGGCAGCGCCAAGGCCGGGAATGTTGCACGAACCTAACAGTCAGCCAAAATGGAAACAAACAAGCAATGAATAAGGAAAAGAATAAACACCCAAACTCCCCCAGGCATGTTTTGTCTGTTCCACAGGCAACCATAAAGGGGTGGGGGACACCCAAGGCAATGCTTAGCTTGCTCAGATGAAATGGATTGTAACGTTATGCATCGTTACTATAAAAACACACAACTTGAAACAATAGCATCAGGATACTGAACAGAACTTCATAGACTACCAAAATACACCCACACCAACATCCAGAAAGCAGTCATACTTCAAAAATGCTCAATAGTCAGGAAATTCCCAAATCAGGAAACGACAGCATGCCTTGGCTCAGCCCGTCATGTTCATCTAGAAAAACCGCCAAGAGAGAGAGAAAAGAGAGAGAACGATGACATTGATATTAAGAAAGAAGAGCAACAGGGCCAGGTGTCTGTAGGGGTAAGGATTTCACCCCATGATGAGACAATCCTGGCCCTGCTTGCTTCTTTTGAGACCTTAAATTCGCTTCACCAGTTCAGCAGCAGAGGGTGAAAAGAAAAGAAAAAACGTGGCCAAGGTTGTGAGATCATTCCAGCAAATGCCCAACAGGTGGCGCCACAGTCCCACTCACAGCAATCCTGTAGGTTTTGTTTGTCCCCTGCAGGCGGCCTATGGATGGTTTCTCCCCCTCTTTATCGCGAGCCAGTTTAGAAATAGTTCTCGAACTTTGCTTACTCTTTCAGGCAGTTACTAGTAGGGATGTGCTCCGCTCCGATTAGGAGCGTAGAAGCAGTAGCGGATTGGCCTGCTCCGCCTTACCCAGAGGCGGAGTAGGAGCGGACCGCGGACCCCCTAGAAGCAAGGCGAAGAGAAGCGACCATTTTTCGGAGCTCCGAGTTCAGGCGGAGCGCTCCGGTCGCCATCTTGAAAACATTTCGCCATAGGATTGCATTGCGGCAAATAATCGCGCATAACTAGGTTGTTTTTGAAGCTATCGTTCTGGAAATTCTTGTGCACAGAGAGTCGTGGATGGGGGTCATTTTGAGACCACTCTCAACTTTCTGCATCGTACGGGTCGCGGGCTATATTTTTGTGAAAATCGGGTCAACCGCGCGGCTCAAACTGCGTTTTCGGCTTTTCGCCCATAGGATTGCATTGAGGGAAAGAATCGGGGATAACTGGGGGGGGGTTTAAGCTATCGTTCTGGAAATTCTTGTGCACAGAGAGTCGTGGATGGGGGTCATTTTGAGACCACTCTCAACTTTCTGCATCGTACGGGTCGCGGGCTAGACGTTTTTAAAAAATCGGCGGGAAAAATACCTTTTTCAAAGGGCTGAGGGGCAGAGTCAGCTCCCGGTCATGATGATCCCAAAGTTGGAGGAGGGCATAGGCAAAACAGGTAACTTGGGATTCTGGGAAACTTCTCTTTCTTCATCTGAACGGGCTTTTCCCCGTGTTTTTTAACACAGTAGCCCCACCAAATGCACAAACACAACCTGAAATCATATACTAAGCCAAGAATAAGAGATAGAAAAACACAGCACTGCTCCCCACCCTAACCTTGGGGAACAACTGAATCGATGTGGTGCAAGGGGATGAGCTCCCCTAGGGCATCTCATCATGGACGTGCCCCCACTCTCTCCTGCACTGGAAGGCCATTAGAGCCTTCCAAAGAGAGTAAAACGGTGGAGCAAATGCCTATCATGAGTTGAAGTGAATGGTCACTTTTCAGTGGTGGAGCAATGCCTGTTCTGAGTCGAAGTGAGCGTTTTACTTCTTCTCAGAGCTGTGGCTGTCAGTGTCTTGAACTGGCAGCTACTTCCCCCTCCCCCGGGCACGTCCCCCTATTGCTGGTAAAAGACAGATATAGCCTTTTAAAAAAAGTTCTTCTTGTTGTTTATTGAGCAACACTGCTGCTTTTAATTCCACCCCTCCTTTGTTTATTGATTGATTTATTCCATTTTCTATGCATTACTGGCTTATCCTTGGCTCACTTCCTTATGCCCCCAGAAATGCCAGCTGCATGCCTGCCTGCCTTCCCTCCCTCCTCCCCTGCCCACCTCGCAGGGATGGTGTGTGTGGGGTGCCCGATTTTCAAAAATTCGCCAAAAATCAGGGGATGATGGGATTGCTTTGAAACTTGGCATGCGTGTGTATATCCCCATGAGGTGTCATGGTGCCAAACATGAGGTTTCTAACTTGAACAGAAAAAAAGTTGTATAATTTTTTAGCTTTCAATGCAAGCCTATGGGGGGGGGGGGAAACGGAGCTCCGGATCCGGATCCGGAGCTCCGGGCGGAGCGGAGCGGAAGTGGGCGGAGCGGGGGCGGGGCGGAGCGGCCCGATCCGGAAAATGGCGGATCTGCAAGTGAAGCGGAGCGGGGGGTCTGTGCACACCCCTAGTTACTAGGGTAATGCACAACTGGACAGGTTGTAGGAGAGTCAGGATTGGGAAACTCTGGATACTGTTTTAAAGTAAAACGCATCTGGGGATGGACTGGCATAAAGGCATGGCACTAGAGGAGCCGTGATTAATCCTTTCAACAATGTGATAGCTATCGGAGTGGGGCAAGTAACATTTTCAGAAGGGTATTTGGGTATGGGGCTTCCCCAGTGCTGCAGCCCTGATCTCCCCACTCCCGCTGCTGCTTAAAAGCCAACCCCCATCCTCCACAAAATATTTTGATGATGGATCTCCCAAATCAACCCTATGTTGAAGCTGAACTTCTACAAAAAACAAATCCCAACTATGTTAGCTTGGATGACCAACAGATCCACAGAGGTGTCCACTTTTAAGGAAAGCGGGGATCTAGAAGTAACTCAACAATGTAATGAGATTTCTCCCGTGAGCGTTAAGGACAGACAAAAGATCAGCGCCTTGACTGTGCCCAATTGAACGCCAGGAGTCTGAAAGGTTTCTGCTAGGCAATGCCCCAGCGTAGGCTCCAATGTCAGTGGAAGAGTGGGTACC